>NW_027094097.1:17595739-19995739 GCF_029207755.1 Chamaea fasciata | reverse complement strand
CCAGGTGGCCTTTGCTAAATTAGTATCCCAATTCTTAAAGGTTCCCCCACCCAGTGCCTTCAAGGTAGTTTTAAGCAGGCCATTGCACCGTTCAACTTTCCCGGCCGCTGGTGCATGATAAGGAATATGGTACACCCACTCAATGCCATGTTCTCTAGCCCAGGTGCTTATAAGACTATTCTTGAAATGAGTCCCATTGTCCGACTCGATTCTCTCAGGGGTGCCATGTCTCCACAGGACTTGTTTTTCCAGGCCCAGGATGGTGTTCCGGGCAGTAGCATGAGGCACAGGGTAGGTCTCCAACCATCCAGTGGTGGCTTCCACTATGGTTAGCACATAACGCTTGCCCTGGCGGGTTTGGGGAAGGGTGATGTAGTCAATCTGCCAGGCTTCCCCATATTTATATTTGGACCACCGCCCACCATACCATAAGGGCTTCACCCGCTTGGCTTGCTTGATTGCAGCACATGTCTCACAGTCATGGATAACCTGAGAAATACTGTCCATGGTTAAATCCACCCCTCGGTCTCGGGCCCACTTATAGGTGGCATCTCTGCCCTGATGACCCGAGGCATCATGGGCCCATCAGGCTAGGAACAACTCTCCCTTGTGTTGCCAATCTAAATCTATCTTTGACACTTCTATCTTGGCAGCCTGATCTACCTGCTTGTTGTTTTGATGTTCTTCATTAGCCCGACTCTTGGGAACATGGGCATCTACATGGCGGACTTTCACAGGCAGCTTCTCTAAACGAGTGGCAACGTCCTTCCATTCATCAGCAGCCCAGATTGGTTTTCCTCTACGCTGCCAGTTGGCCTTTTTCCACCTTTCCAGCCAGCCCCACAGAGCATTGGCTACCATCCACGAATCAGTGTAGAGGTAGAGCTTTGGCCACTTCTCTCTTTCAGCAATGTCAAGGGCTAATTGAACAGCTTTGAGTTCAGCAAGCTGACTTGATCCCCCTTCTCCTTCAGTGGCTTCTGCAACCTGTCGTGTGGGGCTCCATACGGCTGCTTTCCACTTACGGTTCATTCCCACGATGCGACAGGAACCGTCAGTGAAGAGAGCGTAGTGTGTTTCTTCTGCTGGCAGTTGGTTGTACGGAGGAGCTTCTTCAGCCCGTGTCACTTGTTCCTGCTCCTCTTCGTCCGTGAGACCGAAGTTTTCTCCTTCCGGCCAGTTTGTAATTATCTCCAAAATCCCAGGGCGATTTGGGTTTCCAATACGGGCACGCTGTGTGATGAGGGCAGTCCATTTGCTCCATGTGGCATCGGTGGCATGGTGCGTGGAGGGAGCCTTTCCTTTAAACATCCACCCCAGCACTGGTAGTCGGGGTGCCAAGAGGAGTTGTGCTTCTGTGCCAATCACTTCTGAGGTGGCTTGAACTCCTTCATAGGCGGCCAAGATCTCCTTCTCTGTGGGAGTGTAGTTGGCTTCAGATCCTCTGTAACTTCGACTCCAGAATCCCAGTGGTCGGCCTCGGGTCTCCCCTGGCACCTTCTGCCAAAGGCTCCAGGACAAACCGTTGTTCCCGGCTGCAGAATAAAGCACATTCTTCACATCTGGTCCCGTCCTGACTGGGCCAAGGGCTACTGCATGAGCAATCTCCTGCTTGATCTGGGCAAAGGCTTGTTGCTGTTCAGGGCCCCAGTGGAAATTGTTTTTCTTGCGGGTAACCAGGTAGAGAGGGCTCACGATCTGACTGTACTCAGGAATGTGCATCCTCCAAAAACCTATGGCTCCTAGGAAAGCTTGTGTTTCCTTTTTGCTGGTCGGTGGAGACATTGCTGTGATCTTATCAATGACCTCAGTGGGGATCTGCCGCCGTCCATCTTGCCACTTTACTCCCAGGAACTGGATCTCTCTGGCAGGTCCCTTGACTTTGCTCTTCTTGATGGCAAACCCGGCTTTCAGCAAAATCTGGATGATCCTCTCTCCTTTCTCGAACACTTCAGCTGCAGTCTTTCCCCACACAATGATGTCATCAATGTACTGTAGATGTTCCGGAGCCTCACCTTTCTCCAGTGCAGCCTGGATCAGCCCATGGCAGATGGTGGGGCTGTGTTTCCACCCCTGGGGCAGCCGGTTCCAGGTGTACTGCACGCCCCTCCAGGTGAAAGCAAACTGAGGCCTGCATTCTGCAGCCAGAGGAATGGAGAAAAATGCATTGGCAATGTCAATAGTGGCATACCACCTCGCTGCCTTGGACTCCAGCTCGTACTGAAGTTCCAGCATGTCCGGCACAGCAGCGCTCAGCGGTGGAGTCACTTCATTCAATGCACGATAGTCCACAGTCAGTCTCCATTCTCCATCAGACTTGCGCACAGGCCAGATGGGGCTGTTGAAGGGTGAGTGGGTTTTGCTGACCACCCCTTGGCTCTCCAGCTCACGGATCATCTTGTGGATGGGGATCACGGCGTCCCGATTTGTCCGATACTGCCGACGGTGCACTGTCGAGGTGGCAACAGGTACTTGTTGTTCTTCTACCTTCAGGAGTCCCACTGCAGATGGGTTCTCTGATAGTCCCGGCAAGGTGTTCAACTGCTTAATGTTCTCTGTCTCCACAGCAGCTATTCCAAAAGCCCATCTGAGTCCTTTAGGGTCTTTATAATATCCATTCCTGAGGAAGTCTATGCCCAGAATACATGGAGCCTCTGGGCCGGTCACAATCGGAAGTTTCTGCCACTCCTTCCCGGTCAGGCTCACCTCGGCTTCAACCAGAGTCAGTTCCTGTGATCCCCCCGTCACCCCGGCAATGGAAATCGGTTCTGCCCCCACATGTCCTGATGGCATTAGAGTACACTGCGACCCAGTATCTACTAAAGCTTCATATTTTTGTGGCTCTGATGTGCCAGGCCATCGAATCCACACAGTCCAAAAAACCCGATTTTCCCGTGCCTCTTCCTGGCTAGAGGCAGGGCCCCTCTAGCACTGGTTATTATTCCCTTCTTGGACGTACATGGTAGAGGTTCCTTCGAGGGAATCTGACACAGCATTCCCACCTCCGTAATACCTGGCAGCTTGCTCATGGGAGGCTGAGGCTACCTTCATTCTAGTGGAACTCCCTCTGTTAGCGTTTCTCTCCTTGAGCTCACGTACCCGTGCTGCCAGGACAGAAGTAGGTTTCCCATGCCACGCTCCCATGTCCTCCCCATGGTCCCGCAGATAAAACCACAGGTCAGCTCGAGGGGTGTACCCTCTCTCTCTCGCTGGGGGATGTTGGGCTCTGATTCTGGGGCCTGTGACTCGCACCGGTGCTACATGGGAACTGTTCCTTCTCATCTCCTCTCTTATTTCCCTCATCTCCTCTTTGAGTTCTTTCACCACCGCAGAGACATGAGCCTGCATTGGGCCACTGATCATACTTTCATAATTTCTGAGCTTGTTGGCAATAGAACCCACTGTCTCTCGGTTATCCTCGGCATTAATTGTTGCGATGAATGTGGCGTATTGGGATGGTCCATGAGTTGCCAGATTCCACAACATGTGCCCTGTGCATTTAACCTTGTCAGGGTCATTATCATGCTGTCCGGTCCTCCCAAAAAGTACTTCCAATACTGCCACTTCTCTCAACTGTTGGATTCCTTCCTCAAGGGTCTTCCATCGCATTCTATTGTTGTGCTCTTGCATTCTGTCTCTGTGGACAAATCTCTCTCTCACACTCATTAGAAGTCGTTTCCAAAGGGAAAGGGGCCCTTGCTCTCTTACAAATACCTGATTTATACCTGAGTCCTGGGTCAAGGGTCCCAAATTCCTTGCTTCAGCACTATCCAGTTGCACACCTGTACCCATAAGGTCCCAGACTCGGAGTAGCCAGGCTGTATAAGCCTCACGTCCTCGTCGTGCAATATCTTTTTGCAGATTACGTAGACTTTCATATGTCAGGGACTCAGTGATGATCTCAACCTGTGGCTCTTCTGTGGGCTGTGAGGACCCTCCTTTCTTACCCTTAATATCAGGATCTGACGATTTCACTTTACACTTCCTTGTTTCCACAGGGGCGACTGCTGCTGGCTGTGGCTGCCCTTGTGGTTCAGCTGGAACCTGGACAGTTGTAACATCTGTGGGTTCCACTGCTGCACCATCAGTCTCTGCCTTCTCGGGGCAGGGGGAGGGTTTTTCATGAGCTGGGGAAATGTACTCCTTCAGCATTTGGCCTATCTCTTTTACCAGAACCTCAACCCAATCCGGGTGGGTCCTTTCTGAGGCAGGCTGTGGGGCAGAGTCAGGCTCTGGGGTATCATCCCTATTCTGTGGGGTAGGTATCAGGGTGGTTATCCAGGTCAATCTTCCCTTATCTCTGAATGCTAAACAGAATACGCATATTAGCAGCACCAGCCATTGTATGATATCATTAGCATTCAGAGAGGATTTAAACCCTTCAAAAACTGGTGGGGCAGACCCAAAGAGATGGGTAAAGGGTTGGGAAAAAGAAACTTCCCCCGGTGTCATTTCCTCACAGTAGGTACCATTGTTAAAGTAACTCCAAAAACACACAGTTAGTGTACGATAGCCCTGAATCCATGTGCCTGCCTTCCAGAGGAAATTAAAAATCCATGAGTTCTTCACCTTATTAAGCCATAAAATAAACTGGATGACAGTCACAGTAGCCTTAGTTATAGGGCCCATGTTTAGATAAGGGCCTGCAAATGGAAGGAATACAGCCACAACCACATGCCACCCAAACCAGGCTAAATTAGACCACATGATGCAGCCTAATGAGGTTTTTATATCCAACGCACACAAAGAAAGTACTAGGTTAGTTAAGAACTGCTATTTCTCTTCCCTTTTCTTTTCTCAGTGCCCTCAAGCCCCACGTTGGGCGCCAAAATTTGTCTTGGTTTAGGAAGACAGGTATCTGCTAGGTAAAATTACAATCAGAGGCTCTTTGGCAAAGATTTGGGAAATAGGAATAGCAGTTCTTTACTAGTATGTAATACAAAGCAAACAAACACAAAAAAATCTCCCCCCCCCACCAAACAACTACAGCATTAATGACAAACGACAACAGTACCAAGAACCTTGAGGGCTTTGTTTCACAAAACCCAGGGCAGTTTGTTTTCGGTGTCCCTGCAGGATCCTCAGAGCACCAAGCTGGAACAGTGGAAAAGTCCCGGGCTGGTCGCTGGGATGGCAGGGTGTCCCGGCAGGCAGGGGCAGGATGTCCCGGCAGGGCAGGGGGTGCAGGGTCACGCTGCAGCAAGAGGAGCAGCGCCGAAGAAAGCCGAAGGAGAGGCAGGGCCTGGACCAGCTCCCCGCGGGTGGCTGGGAAAACTCCGGATTCAGGCCAAACCGGTGATAGTAGATTTCCCAGGACTGGATCCCTTTGGCCACAGTGAAAACTCCTCCAGCCAGCAACAGCCGTTCTCCCCTCCGCATGCTTTTCGGCAGCTGAGCTCCTCCAGGAGCGGCAGACACGCGTCTCCCCGAACGCGGAAGCAGAAAAGCACGCCGCTGCCTCAAGCTTTGTCTTTTACCTGCGTTATCTCCCCCTTCCACCTTTTGTCCACCTCTTTGTTTCAGTTAAGTACTCTCAAGTATCCAACACTTGATCTCCTTGGTAACTTGTGGGGAAAAAATTCTTTAGAGAAAGAAGGAACAAACCTAACCCCCAACACACTGCAAGCTTCTCTCTTTCTGATGGGGAGAAGCTCCCTCACCTGCCCCAAACCAGCACCAGTTATTTCTCCCTGATGACTGTGCACCCAGACCGAGCATTTCCTCTGAAAATTCAAACTGTAAAATTCCCTGTTAAGTCTGCCAACACTCCTACCCTTTTCAAGATACATAAAGAGTGAGTCGCCATTGAGAAGAAGCTACAGCAGAAGAAAGTGAGGATGGAATCAGGAACTAGAACGTGATGCAAAGCACCCTAATGCAGTTTCTCTCTGCAGAATTCTTAAGGCGTCTTTTGGTTTGGGCCAAACAGACTGGGCATGTGACAGCTCAGAGCCCACTCAGCTGGAGGCAAACCCGAGCCTTGACCCAACAAGCGGGGACATCGCACCCATACTACTCACTGTGACTGCTGCCTGCAAGGGTTTACCCCACCTTAACTCTGAGATTTGCTTTCCATATTGGAAAGCCAGAGATAGTGCCACGCATGGTGGGGATGTCCTGCAGAGCCCGGACACCAGCCACAACCCGCTCTGCAGTGGACTGGCTGGCCAGCTCTGTGGGGAGGAGACTTCTCCCCAGGCCTGCTCACCAAGAGTCATTTGAACACAGGTGGGGGAAAAAAACAACTGCAGGCGCAGCCCAGAGCTTCTCTGTGCCCATCAACAGTAATCACTGCCGGCTCCAGCAGGGACTCCAGCAGGGAGGCAAGAGAAGCACAAAAGGGACAAACACAGATGTCAAAACCTCAAATGAGACTGAGGTCACCACATGCAGACAACAGTCAACAACAGTTAAAAAGAAGCAAAGATACAACAGCTGCCTTCAGCTGAAGAGACCTTAGGAATGCGTTTCTACCTGTTGCCTTTCTTGTTTCATTTATTCAAAAGGCAACTTAACCAGTGCCTCAGTGGTGATGCAGGGTGGCGAAGAAGCAGATCAGGAGAGGCAATTAGTTTTCTTAAAACGTTCAACAACTTCATTGTTATGAGTTTAGGTTTCGTAGTGAATTTTGGCCTCAGTCTGGGAAGGGAAATACAGGGGGTTTGGGGTGGTCTCGGCTGTGCGGGTGGGCTTTTCCATCCGGGGCTCTTTGGGAGCTGTGCCGTGATGCCGCGGGCGGTTGTGAAGTCGGAGCCGAGGTTTGCAGGGGGCAGACCTTTCCGTCCTTCCGCCGGGGCTCGGGAAGGTCGGCAGCGTGCTGCTGCGGGACGTCGTGCGCTTGACGCTGGGCTCAGCACCGTGATCGAACCTGCCCGCCTTCCCCGCTTCTGCCTGCTCCCGATTGCCAGTGCCCAGATCTCCTGCTGCCCGTAGTTTGCAAAAGCAGCGATTTCCTCCTTCCCTCCCTGCCCGTGCCGGCTGGGAGGGAAATCACTGCCCTGCCAGAGCCCACCGCTCCTCCAGCCTGTGATCATAACCACACCAAAGGAGAAAACAGGACTCGGTGGGTTGGAAACTTCTGGCATTGCGTTGTCGTCTGTGCTGTCCGGATATACTCTAGTAACGAACTGCTATTCCTTTTCCATATTTTTGCCTGGAAGCCCTGTAATTTCAAAGGTACAGTAATTTGGAGAGAGGAGGGTCATCATTCCATTCCATGAAGATTGCCACCTTCCTTGGCAGAATCTGTCTTTTAAACCAGGACAGAGACACCAGAAAATACTTGCTCCTATTTGATCCCACAATGGCAAAATGCTACCTGAGGCACCTGCAGTTCACACCCTGAAGAGGCTGTTGTGGCAGAACATGAGCAGTGCTGGATGCTTTTACGTTCAAGTGCTCCATTTTGGAGCACACAGATCCCTCCCGCTGCGTCCCAGCGCAGGGAACACTCACCAAAGGAGATGTCACCGAAGTCGAGCTCATCGGTGTCGAAGTGTAAAGTCGGCCCAACGACACACCCCCTGCGATGACAGGGACACAGGAGGAAATGGCTGCGTTAAAGGGAATTGCAAAGCCTCCGGCTGTCGTGGCTTGGGGGCACAAAACCTGGTGTCAGGGGCATCGTGGGTTTCAAATCAACACACCACCATGTGCTCAGCACAGTGTCCATGTGCACAGGAGGCAGCTAAAGCCAAGAGGCCAGCAGCCCACAGCCACTGATGGGGCTTTGGACGCAGGGCAGGCAGGAAAAGCCCCCAAGTTGCCGGTGGTCCCATGAGGGACCCTGAACACCCACCCAGACGTGTCTCCGTGCCTCAGTTTCCCCATCTGTAATGGGATGGACATAAAGGTGTCCCCACAAACTTCTGTAACCAGCCTTTCCAGCCACAGGTTCCCTGCTTTGCTACTTGGCTGTAACTGGTCTTCCCATGGAGGAGCTTTCTCAGGAGATTTTGACCCACACAATCATTACAGACAGAGTTTTGAGACATGAAGCCAGGGGAGCCCCAAACATCCTCCAAAAAGAGCATTAACAGTTCTACACAGTGGACAGATGAATCCTAGAGGAAAGGACCAGCTTGTCACTAGTGCACCAGCTGGCACAGCCAGGAGCAATAGCTTAAACAACCAAACATGGGTGTCCTGAATCTACCACACCTCCTCCCCTGGCCTTGAACTCAGCAGACAGGCACTAAAAGTCACCAACATCCACTGAAGGCAGCACTTGAAGCTGCCCAACACGAGTTTATTTCATGGTTGACGCCAATCAATGCGCACCCTGCCTTTTGGTTAAAAGTCAAGGACCAGTGAACTGTGTCTTCTCCTGTGTTCACAGGACTGTCCCTGGCTCCGCTCTACACATCTCAACAAGAGACACCTTCTCTTGCTCAAGGAGAAAGCTGCTTATGGAATAACATCCCACGCATGATTGCGGCAGCGCGTGTCTTCTCACGCCTGGCTAGCCCCGACACGTCCCCACAGGATCTTAGTGGGATCTTTGCTGCCGACTCGCCCTGCCGCTTTGCTATGGTGGAGGAATGAAAGGCGGGACTCTCGGAGGCAACTGGAACTTCGGCTTTATTGATGCGAGGGGACCCTCGTCCTAAAGCCTGAGCCTCGGAGAGACCCAGAGCCTTGGGAGGCAGGGGGTTTCACACAGGAGGTGGAGACTCGGGGTGGGTACGCATACGCCAGTAGGGTAGGAGAGGAGCGGATTCATTAACATAATAGACAATGACAACGACCAGTAACCAAAAAGAGGCAGGGGAGGACCCTCCAATCAGCCAGTCACCTGGAAGCTCCTATCGAAGCTTCCAGACCTGGGGGACAGGCCCTAGGTGACTGACAGGGAGGGGGAATCTCCCGGAGGGATGACAGACAGCTACACAAGGCGGGAAAGGGTAGCCGACCAGGGACTGTAACTGGGGAGACAAGGAGAGGCAGAGGGAGGCAGAGGGGGAGACGGCAACATGAGGGAGTTTAAAAATAGAACAGTATAGAACTGGGGTACATTGAACCAAAGTACAGAAAATCAAGGGTACACCATACAACTGTAATACATTTAATGTAATAGAAAACTTCCGCACCACTACACATGACGAGTTTGGGGGAGGGACAGAGGAGAATCAATTATTTGATGGTGAAAGGTTCCCTCTTGATTTCCAAAATAAAAATAGCAGCACTTTTCCTCCAAAAGCAAAGCCAGTGTAATTGTTTCTCTACTATGGGCAGACCTAGTCAACACTTTTCTCCTGCTAAGTAATAAGTTTCATGTTCTTTTTAATCCATCTCCCTTATCTTATTGGTATAATCAACTGCAGATTGCTTTCATTTCTTTATTGCCTTGATCCAGTGCCTCCCAACAGCAGCAGCCTAGCTCCAAAGCTCCAGAGCAGCCAGCATCAGCTTTCCTGCTTACACTACGTTATCCTACCAGCACACGCCTCAGGCTAGCAGGGACAAGCCCTCATGCTGCTGTGGTCCTGAGGACTGAGCTCTGCCTCCCCCATCATCATCCCTTCTCCTTTCTGCAGGGCCAGGATTATGGGATGAAGCCCATGTCCTTGGGACGGTTCCTGCTGCACAGCTCCCTGTCTCCCACATCAGCCTTTTCCTGGCTGTGGAAAGGAGGTAGCAGAGCACTCTGCACAGGAGCTCGGAGCACAGCCTGTCTTCATGCATGGCCATGAGAGGTGAGCTGAGGCTGCTGCTGCCCGTTTGGGATGGATTATTAACAGAAGTTTTTCAAAACACTGCTGCTGGTGGAGAATCACCCAGGCTGGCCCATCTCCAAAGCCCTGGGGGCCTTGCTGGGTGTTCAGGGGGGACATCCCAGAGCAGCTACTGCCCAAAGCTGATCCATGCCACTGCCTGCCATGGCCCAAGGCAGAGGGACATCCCTGCAGGGAGGAGTCATTCCAGCTCCCGGGTACCACACAGGGCAGCAGGCACCCCCACACTAAGGCAATGCCAGGATCAGAGCAGAGATTAAGACCTCAGGAAACATCTTTTTTCTCTGCCCGACCCCAAAATGAGGTAGGTGGGGGATGTCCCAGAGACAGCTACAGATGTGCCCACCCAGAGTAAGCTCCCAGAGTCCTTACTCGATGGTCAGGATCACAGGCGTAGGAGATCCAGCCACACGGAACTGGAATGGTTCCTCAAACCGCCCCAACACGGCGGCATCCAAGGAGATCTGAATAGTCTGGATCCCACCTGGTGCAATGAGGCCCTCCTCGGGTACAAACTTGAAGCAGCAGCCCACTTCCGTGTTTGAAGGGATATAGGTGAAGGGAGCATCAAGAACTCCTTTGTTCATCAGTTTCACCTGCAGCAGCAAGAAAACAAAATGCAAGTACACGTGAAATCTTCCCTTCTTGGGAGTCATTTTCTAATGGCGCAATTAACACCCAGAAAAGGCAGAAGATGCTTTGTGCTGCTGGACGGCAGAAGTCAAAAAAATACAACAGGACAAGTTCTGCCTTTGGGTTTTCATGCGAAGCTCACATAACTCCACATAACTGGAGTCACCCTGGGGTTATCCCACGGACACAGAGCAGTCCACCTCTGGTCAGTATCACCAAGCTCATTCAGACCTGGCCCTGAGAGCAACGTGGGGTGATTGCAGCTGCGTAGTGAATCACCACAGAGCTGCTGCTGCCCCAGTCAGCACAGCTCCAGCAGTACCGTATCTACGCATTTACCTTTTCCCATACCGTGAAAACAATACACTGAGAAGGAGGCATCAACATCAAAATGTACAGACAGCGCCTTCTTTTGGTAAGAAAACTCAACGTGTCTTTCTCTTCCACAACCAAACTTCTGAAAGTGTCTGGCATGATGTAGTGCCTCGTTTTCTGCCTCTTTCAGTTGCTCTCTCTTTTTTTTTGCAAACTTGACCCCCAACAGGGGGGAGGCAAATAGGTAGAAAAATCTTTTGCTTTATTCCCAGGAACACTTTTCTCTTTCTAGAGCCAGAGATGCACCAAGCCTGAAGTGTGGTGAGGGATTGGACAGCAAGGGAAAGAATCCTCAAGCCCTTTGCAAGGGCCTGCACTGAGCCAGGAGGCTGGATGGCTTTCCTGTGACTTCCAGGAATGAGCAGGAGACACTTGACTAAAAATTGTTTGCGGTGGACTGAAGCTCAAATGTAGCCAGCTTGTCCCAGCTGCTTCCGAACAGCCCAGTACAAAGGTGCCTTGTGTCTGGTGCTGCCACAAAAGCCTCTGAACAGCTTTTTGACCCAGCGTTGGGTCAAAAGGGGTTGTTTTGCAGGAAGCCTCCCAGCTGATCCCTATGGAAGGCTGCCCAAAAGAAGGGAGTGGGGCTTCATGAACAACAGACACATTTTTCTGGAACACCCCCTTCCCCCCCGCGCCCAGATTTGACCGGTACATCAGATATTCCCTGCTCACAACTGCCCAGGTTGCCAGGAATTCCACAGGTCCACCAGGCTTGCTGCTGCCTCAGGAGCCATCAGGATCCATCCCAACCCCTGGTGCTCACCTCATGGGTGTGGGCGGTTTTGACAAAAACTTCCCCAAGGTTCAGGGTATCACAGCTGAGTTCAACCAAGGGTCCGCGGCCTTCCCCTCTGAGGCGCAGGGCCAGCCTGCTCTCACGGCCTGGGGAGAGATGTCCATTTCAGTACAATAATTCCCTCTGTTCTACTGGATTTTCCAGGCTGCCTCAATGCTAGACCCTGATTCTGAGCTGCATGCAACCAGCTCTTGATGCTGCAGCAGAAGATATGGACCCTTCTCTTCCCTCAGGAGATATCCCCTGGGGCTGACTTGCAATTTCTAACCCATTCCTTGGGCTGGTTTCCAATTTTAGCCACCAGTTTGCTGAGTTTAAAACATCTCTGGTGTCCTGTAGCGACAGGCCAAGGAGTGACAGGTATAAATTGAAAGAAAGGAAATTTAGGTTAGATATTGAGAAGAATTTTTTTACTGTGAGGTGGTGAGACACTGGAGTAGGTTCCCCAGGGGAGTTGTGGAGGTTCCAGCCCTGAAAGTGTTGAAAGCCAGGCTGGATGGGGCTTGGAGCTACCTGGTCTAGTGGGAGGTGTCCCTGCCCATGGCAGGGGCCTTGGCACTAGACAGTCTTTGAGGTCCGTTCCATCCTTAACATACTATGACTCTAGGGTTTCCTCCCCATGCACTTAGAGGAGCTTTGAAATCCATTCAGTGAAGGCACAAAGCTCACGAAGACTTTGGCAATTGCTACCTGGCAAACTGCCAGGCAACAACTGCCAAACCACCTGGCCCAGCAGCACAGGACTGCTGTCCTCCACTTCTGACACTCGGCACTGTGTTCTGTTTGCACAGACTGAGAGCTGCAAGGTGACAATTCCCACACAGGGAGAGAAGCAGGTGCTGGCCAAGGGTGGTCCTTCTACCAACACCCTGGGCTCAGCGGGGCTCCGCCCCTGCTGGCCTGGTGGTGTCTGGAGGTGATCCAGGCTCAGGGAGCACATTTCTAACTCAGTTCCGACTGCCTGATGGTGGATCCACGTCAAATGGACCCATCCTGGAGGTCAGTGGTCTAGAGGGGCTTAGTGCTTGTTCACTAAAGCTGTTCTGCTCTGTAGCTCCTTGGCCTTTGAGGAAATGCTGGCAAAGCCGTGCCATGAAAAGATCTCCCTGCACTGCCTGGGTTGTTCTGGGATCAGCAATCCAGACACAGGTGTTCCGAGCCCTGGCCTTGCATGGGAGACTCCCTGGAAGCTGCAGGGACACTGGGGATGTGCCAGCACTGCCCTGCTGACCAGGAACTCTTCCCAGCAGTTACATGGGAGCCCAGTGGGCTCGGGCTTGCTCCATGGCTTCACTGTGGGTGAGAGAAGCAGGGCAAAGGAGCTGTACCTGAGATGTCACAGTAGGCCACACTCTGATACTTCAGTGCTTCCAGGGGTTTAAAGGTCACCTTGATTTCAGCTGAACAACGTGGCCCAATCTCTCCCTCCTGAAACAGAAAGAGACAGAAAAAGATTTATCTTCAAACTTCACACTTCTTGTTTTCAACCACTCCTCTAAGCCTTTCTTTAGAGCATCAGTGATGAGCGAACAACATAAGGAGCCCAAGGAAACACTCTAAACCCAGCTCAACACACCACTGGGCGCTCTCAATGCTCAGCTGATCAGCCCCCACTCTCCACAATGTTCCTGCTGCTCTGACACAAGCTCCTGGTCACATCATGCTGCAGTCAGCTACAGTGGTACCTAACTGCCATTGTGCACTGGTGGCTCTTGGCCTTAGATGGGCCATAGGAGTAACCAAGAACACGATCCCCTTCCTTGGAAAGAAAAATATTAGTTTAACCTTTTTTCAAAGAAAGCAGAGGTTGGGATTATTCTAGGATTTACTCCAGGATGAGAAGGGATTTTGCACTGTGCAGACACCAGGCATTCATCATCTCTCACAATGCCAATACTCAGAATCAGGGCTCTGGCTGATGGGAGGACATGGGCGTTTGCTTGCATAAACAGAAAAAGAAAAGGTTTACTGTCCCCGTGTGCAAGAGAACTCAAAATGCCCATTATAACCTCCCACCCTTGTGTCCAGGCTCACAGATGACACTGGGAGACTCACAAACAGTGCGAGTCGTGGTTAGAGGAAGGGACAGGCATTTCTACGATTAACCTTGGGCTGAATTTGGCCTCCTTTTCCCAGCGAACCCTTGCATGCTTCAGGTCAATCCGTGAACTGGCACTGCTCCAACACCCTCCGCTGAACCCCACGCAGCAGCACGTGTCGGGGGAGCCCCTACCTACAAAAACTGCTCCCTGTGGACACTTCAAGGACACGGAGTGCCCTGAGCTCGAGCCCTGGCAGTAGAGCTCAGCTTTGTCAGGCTCCCAGCCCTGCCTTGAGCCTGCAGGGCAGAAATACTTTCAGCAGTGAGCTCTGCAGCCACACCAGAAACTCCATGTCCTCCCTCTCAGCTCACCGAGCCAGCTGAGGACCTGCTGAGTGACCGCACCCGGGGGAAGGGGCGGGGGTAGGGTGGGCGGGAGGAGGAAGAGGAGGAGGAGGAGGAGAAAGAAGAGGAGGAGGAGGGGGAGGAGGAGGAGGAAGAGGAGGAGGAGGAGAAGGAGGAGAAGGAGGAGAAGGAGGAGAAGGAAGAGGAGGAGGACGAGGAGAAGGAGTAGGAAGAGAAGGAAGAGAAGGAAGAGAAGGAAGAGAAGGAAGAGAAGGAAGAGGAGGAAAATGAGGTTCTCAGCTATCACTTACCATTGGCTCAATGAAAACAAAAGTCATTGGAGAACAGCAGGGGGTCTTCTTGCACCTTTGCCTTCTCCTCCTGGACCTTTTGGCTCAGGAGGGCGGTGCGATTTTCACAAAAGCCCTTCACCTTCTTTATTTTTTTCTCCTCCATGAAGTCTTCCATCCAGACCTTTGGTGGTGGCTCCAGCAAATCACACTGCCTGCAGCCACAGGGAGAGAAAAAGCCAGCAGGTCATTTAATATATTTGCAGAGAGAAGCGGAAGTGTGGGAGAGCAAAGCGCTTGGGGAGGAGCGGCAGCTCCCCAGCAAGGGCTGACCCCAAGCCACGAGGGTCCCAATTGGATCAGAAGATAACTTGTTGTGCACTAGCTCAGCAGGTAGCTTTACTCCACACTTGCAAGCTCAGGAGAGCTTTGGAAAGCCAGCATCCCTCAAGAGAGTCTCCTGCCTCAAAGCCTCTGCCAAAACTGAGGGAGAATCCACCAGCCACCTCAGCTGGCTTTTCCTACCACTGAGCTGCTCGGGGGAAGCAGATAAAGATCATGGAGCACCCACTGCAGGACTTCCCTGGGAAAGGGAGACGAAGCTGGGTTGTGGTTACGTGTTACCAGCATCGCTCTTTGCTTCTTCCATTTTGGACCTGCCCTGTTCCCTACTCTGCCTTTCACAAGAGCATCCCAGAGCACTTCCAAAGGAAATTGATGAATTCAGGCACCGCATCCCTTCAGTGACATCCAAGGTTTTATATGCATGAAAACAGAGGCTGTGAGAGGGGAAGGGACTTCGTGGTGCAGGAGGGAGAGAGCAAACTCCTGGAGAGATCATCTTTTCAGGATCCAGAGCTTTTTGGGTCCCATCCCAGTGCATGGTAGTAGAATAGCCAGAGAGGGAAAGGATCCTGCACTAGCTCCTCTCATAAAAAAAAGTCCTCTCTGCTCTGAGATCTCAAAAGCATCTCTGACAGCAGGAGAGTAGGCCTTAGAGCTAACACCATCCCTAAGACTGGAAGTAAGGAAAAACAAAATGTCCTGGTGACAGGCTAGGACACAAACTGGCATGAAAATAAATGTAATTGGAAAAAAGTATTACGAAGAAAAGAAGGGTAGTGGTAGTAAGTGAATCCCTTCTAAGGGGAAATGAGGGCCCTGTATATCGAGCGGATCCGTTCCACAGGGAAGCCTGCTGCCTCCCTGGGATCCAGGTACTGGATATCACCAGGAGATTCCCTAAGAACTAAAAGAACTTCATCTGTTCACCACTGTCTGGGGGTACAGTGACTGTGAAATAACAGAGTTTTCAACATTCAGTGAAACAAGGAGGGGCATCAACAAAACTTACACTCTGGTCTTCTGGAAGGCAGCCTTCGGCCTGTTCAAGAGACTGTTTTGGAGAGGACCTTGGGAAACAGCCTTTACAAACAAAGGGGTACAGGAAGGATGGACATACTTCAAGAAAGAAGTCTTGAAGGCACAGGAACAGACTGTCCCTGTGTGCTGAAAGATGAGCTGACAGGGAAGACAACGAGCCTGGATGGGCAAGGAGATTTGGAAGGAACTAAGGGGAAAAAAGAGGGCGTATCGCCTTTGCAAAGAGGGGCTGGCAACTCAGGAAACGTTTAGGGATGTTGCCAGGTCATGTAGGAAGAAGATTAGGGAGGCAAAAGCCCAATTAGAACTTGAGGAAATCCAGTCATTGCAATCAACCTTTCCTTCCCAAAATGCCATCCTTGGTTGGAGTATAAATGGAACTGGATTGCTGTGCTGAGCTCCTGCAGCCCAGGGACACACACCCTAAGGCCAGGGATGGTTTACTTGGCCTAAACCATTCAAAATCACCAACACCCCCCTGAGGCCATGCATTAGTTTCAGTCTTGGGCCATGTATCTCACTGAAACGTATCTTTCAAACCAACCTCCTCTTCTCTTCATTGTCGGCTTCCTCAGTAGGAAACATCTTCCACTGGAAGTGGGCTGTGATGTTACTCCTGTTTCTGATGAACATGCTTGTGTGGCTTGATGTGGTGATGAAAGTCTTCTCAACCTTCATGGAATATGTGCTCAATCCAATGTTGACATCTGCAGCTTCTGCGCGAAGGAATGTGAAGAAACTTTCTTCACCTGGAACAAAGCAGAGTCTTTGCTCAGCTAGCTCAGTTGCTGATGGAAGCACAAGGAACAAAGCAAACCACAGGTCACGGAAGAAAGTGTCATAGCTTTTAAATGTATTAGCAGTTCCATGGATCAGTACATTTAGCACGTCCTGACAGCTCTGTGTGTACGGCGTGAGGATGTCCTGGGCACCTCCTTAACCACCTTATTTCCAAGGTGTTTGTAGAGATTTGGCCCCAAGGTGACAGTATGTACAGTGGGATTTGTCAGATGTGCTCAGGTGACCCACTCAGACCACTGGGATTTCTGCATCAAAGTCCTTCAGGTGACACTGAGGAGCCCTGGTCAATCCTGGCTTGCCGAGGTCTCCCCTGCGCATCCCACGAGACTCCTGCCCCTCCTGATCCCTTGGATCCCTTGTTGCTGACAAGCAAATACGCCTGGGGGCATGTGGGCAGAAAAAGGAGACCCAGAGGAACAGGTGAAGTGACAGCCCACAGCAGGAGGGGACACAGGAGAGGAAACACAACCAGCCTGGCTTTGCAATATGACAAACCACTACAAAATGAACACCATAAAAATCATCATCATCGTCATCTTCCTGTCCAAACCCACAGCCCCATCAGTCTTGAAATATTTCATATTGTCCTGATCTCAAAAACCAAGATGGAGCATTTCAGGTTAAATACAAAAGGACAAGAAAAGATTAATAAGTACAGAGCAGCTTCTATATGAAGTCTGAATGGGATTCCTCAGTCTAGAAATCAAATGGGAGATGTGAGAGGTTTGCAACAGCATGAACGGCCTGGGAAATGGGGACGAGGAAAAATTTGTCTTGATTTGTCACCATACAGGAACTTGAGGGCCTGAAGATGTTATTAGGCAAAAACTGCATGGATGTGTAGAGGGCAACATAGTAAAAGGGTCTGTGACAAGCCAGTGGAGAAGCGGCATACAGGACAGAGGTGTGCAAGAAATACACTGCATTGGAGAGAGTCTGATGGAGACCTCGCAGCTCACATACAGCACTGCCCAGGAGTAAAATAAAACTTCACCCAGGCGTAGCCACACAGTAGTGGAGAATCAGGGTTCCTCCTTCCTCCACTCTGCAACACCCAGCAAAACAGAATTCCAAAAATCTCAGCCCTGTTAGAGGGGATCCACTTTTTCAACCATTTAAACACCAGCTATTTCAGTTTTCTTTGGGGCAGAGCTGGAACAGAGGAGGTACATCTAGAGGGAATTGAGGGGGATGAACAGGGAGTGATGGTGGAGAACTGTCCTGTGTCCCGTGCGTTGCCCAGCACTCACCTGTGCAGCGCGCCACCAGGGACCCAAAATGGTCACCGCTCGTCAGCGGGTGAAATCCCACTGTCACCTGCATGGTGTGACCAGGGCCCAGAATTCCTTCGGCTGGAACCACGGAGAAAGGACTGCAACACAAAGAGAGAGATCAGGACTTGGGGGGACATCTGGCCATGACATTCCTTCTGCAGTGCAGGTCACTTCAGCTCACTTGGGCAAGCAGGGAGCAAACAAACTACAGCCAAGACAGACAGAACAGCCAGGATCAGAAACAGCTACTGACCCACTTCTGAGGAGATCCAGCCCTCAGAAGATCCTGTGGGATAAAACGACCTAATCCCCCCCATACTCTGCATCCAGCCTTCTGACTGCCAGCAATCCCATCAGAGAATGGTTTGTGAAAAGCACAGAGAGAGTTAAGAGCTATCTGCATGCATAACTTGACGCTGACTGCCTCAGGAATTTCTCTTTTCCTGCTACCTATAAACCTCCTCTCAAGAGATGCAAATGTTAGGGCACTACCTCTCTTGTGAGATTACAGCCTAGGAATCAGACAGGGAGAAGGAACTTTCCCTTGAAGACCACGGAATAATTACTGTTGAATTTGCAGCGTGGCTCTTTGGTTTATTTTACCTTGAAAAGATCCTGAATTAGCACATTTTATCAGCATTTCAATGAAAGCTGCTCTACAAAAAGGAGCAATCAAAACTCTGAAAGAGTGCAAATGCAGATTAGAGCAATACAGTGACATGGAAACAAGACCCAAAAGGAGGATGCCATTTACAATCTGAAGGATCCAATCCCAGCCATATGAAGCACCATTAGCAGGAGCACATCGAGGAGGCAGAACAGGAGGGTTTTGTGTATTTACCAGCAGTGCAATCTGGGACCCTGGGTTGTCATCCAGGCTGGTAACTGTTTGCTTGGCTCACCAGACAAACTCTGCGCAATGTGTTGGAAATAATTACGCAAATGTCTTGGTGCACTTTGGATGTAACAGGAGCAATTAGGATTGGTCACCAGGTGAACAGTTCTTGCCTGACAAACACAAGACTCCGTGCTTTGATGCTCAGGGACAGCTCAGGTGAAATGTGCTTCTGCCCAGAAGTTGCTGGGCTTTGTGCTCTTCCACAGCCCCACTGAGGAAACAAAAGTTCCTCAGTGCTTTGCTGGTGGTCAATCTGTGCACAGAAAGGGTGTTCTGGGGAGTTTGGTGCTGAACTTATCACACACAAAAGTATAGAGAACATCTGGCAAGCTGAATTTCATTCATGTCAGTAGTGACAGCTGATGAACTTGCTTCAGGTTCTGCTCACTAAGGACCTATTGCTGCAGTTATGGGCCTGACCTGCTCCATTACCACTAGTGAGAACATCACTAGTGGCTGATGGAGAAGCCTTGGGCCAGCAATGTTTATGTGCTGGATGTGAGACTTTGGGGAGAGAGGAGGAAAGACAAGGCCCCAGCAGCCCCGGAGCCCGATTACTGTACGAGCTCCCACATCTGCCCCGAGGGTGAGCCAGCACTGCTGCAGGTCTCTGCTGGGGCTTGGGGGATCGGTGCCTGGTGTGGGCAAGGCACAGGATTTTTTTCTTATTGTTTTGTCAGGAATTTTGCCAGAAAGAGAAGCTGCCAGTTAAGGGAGTCCCTGGCCACACTTCAGCACTCCCTTCCCTTCCCTTCCCTTCCCTTCCCTTCCCTTCCCTTCCCTTCCCTTCCCTTCCCTTCCCTTCCCTTCCCTTCCCTTCCCTTCCCTTCCCTTCCCTTCCCTTCCCTTCCCTTCCCTTCCCTTCCCTTCCCTTCCCTTCCCTTCCCTTCCCTTCCCTTCCCTTCCCTTCCCTTCCCTTCCCTTCCCTTCCCTTCCCTTCCCTTCCCTTCCCTTCCCTTCCCTTCCCTTCCCTTCCCTTCCCTTCCCTTCCCTTCCCTTCCCTTCCCTTTCCACTCCTGCCCCATGTTACATACTCCTGTCCTCAGATGGCAGGATGCGAATAACACTCCTGGGAGTGACTTCAGGCGTTGCATGAGAAAGAAGATATCTTCTTATTTTCAAATTACCAGGAGAAGAGGATCCAGCCAAGTTTCAGTTGTCAGGGCTGAAAAACTGAGTGCAAATCAGCCCTTGCATCTCCTACATCCCACCCCAGGCTGTACCCACCAGACTCCCCTGTTCCTGCTGGAGCAGTCATCTCTCATATAGACCTGGCTCCCCAAGACCCAAGGACACAAGCTCTACAGTTAAACTTAACTCCTCTGAATTTCAGTCAACATCACTAAGCTGTTCCCTGAGCCCAGAGATAGGAAGGACTGTGAAGGAGACATCCCTGACGCTATAATAACCAAATGAAAACCACTGCCAAGAGATGGGGCTGGCAGGATAAATTTTGGCCTTTTATGGCTTGATTAGAGCAATATAGTGAGTTAATTGTCAGCTGTTCCTTAAGATAGTTCTCATCCTGTTAGATCTACCCTTTCAATGAATCACTACTGCACCCGACAGGCAGAAAAGATAAGGTCATGGAGGGGTTTTAATAGGTCGTCTTCGGCTTTTTAACTAGTCCATTTGTATGTTTGTTTCCTTGTATGGCATCTAAAGACAACTCCAGATCTCCCAATGGCCCCTTGCAATCCCCGGACACTGGTCTTGCTTTGAGCAGTGTATTTGCTCAGACAATTTCCAGAGGTCCCCTCTAGAAAAAGTTATTCTACCTTCTTTTATCTTTTAAAGCAGCCCAATTGCTTTTCACACATTCACTAAATGTCTCATGTTTCTAATACGCCTGTGCATATACCTATGGGCATGTGGTGTATTGATAGGCATTAGAAGAGCTTGACATTTATGAAAGTTCCCAATGAAGAATTCATGATCTTTTGGCAAACATTTAACACAAACCAAAATGAAAAAACAGCAGAAACACAGGAACTTCAGAGTATATAAAAAGAGATCTCAATGAAAGGGGGCACGACCTTATTCAGAGATTTAAAGCACGTGTTTGAAATTTTAAACCGGCTTTCAAAGGTTCATCGTGGAACAGAAGAGGGGACTGATGCCCTCAGCTGACAAGGGAAATCAGATCAGCTTTAAGTAACAGGAACTGCACCGGCTGCCTGCAACACAGCTCATGTTGGGCATCTGATGCAGGCACCACTGGAAAGCCATGTGCCTGTGTCCTCCCAGAGAATGGGTCTGTTTGGCTGACAGTGGTGAGTACCCATTTCAGAAGCTGCTTGTGCTCAGGAGGGCGCAAGCCAGCAACTAACATGTTCCAGCACCCCCCGGGAAATCTGGGGCAGAGAAAGCTCAAAGGCTGCATCCTGCTAAGAACACCGAAAGCAAGAGCAGATGCCATCCATCCTGCCCATTTGCAGCCGGCGACGCAGGGCAGCAGCTCCCATGCTCTGGTTCCTTTTGTTGTTCTTTCCCAACTCTGTTATCCCCCAAAGGTGTTTTGCACAAGGACAGATGAGCTGCCTCACCTCTCAGTGCTCAGCTGGTAATGAGCTGCCACACTACCAGAATTCTCAATCAGCAGACTCTTGCGGGTGCTGCCTTTGACAGGACACTTTGAGAAGTCCAGCTCGTCGGGGAAGTTCAGGATAGCTCGGGCAGGGATGGCCCGAATTGGCACAACTATCCTTTCCTCTCCACTGACGCAGACGAGCTCATGGGAATAAACCTGCAGGAAAAGAAACTGTCTCAGCACAGGTCATTTGGTGCCATCTCCATGGCAGAAGAAAAGCCATTTCCTATATCCCTTCAAGGGTATCAATTTACCTATTCCACCCCAAAATGAACAATAAGTTCTACTAATATCTCACATTTTAAAGGCAGCAGTGCACTTTGCAAAACCTATCTCAGTGGCATTAAGCTCTTGTGTCACTTGGGTCATACAGACAAGTGCCCAGGGCCACCATAATTTTTACTCTCAATTTTAATGATGTTAAATAATTCCTAAGTCCCTTCTAAGGAACATGGAGCTAGGGAACACAGGACATTCCTCCTTAGGTTACTATATTCCCACTGATTGAGAATAGGACAAAGTGTTAAACTGAATCTAAGCAGCAAAAGGAAACTGAGAGAACAGCTGCACCCAAAGAGATCCTGGACCTCTGGCCTGGTGTAGAAATATCTGTTTGCTCAGAACTCCCCTCTAACTTTGCCTCTCCAACCAAGTCACGAGAAGAACAGTGCTAAGAGGTAGCAGGATGCTGTTGCAAAGAGCCTCTCGTTGTTTCCCTGCAAGGCCTCCTCCCTTCCATGCCATGTCCTAAACCCCTCTGTATGAACGAGCCTCCAGATCACAGCGCTGAGAGCAGACTTGCCAGGGCCTCGGCACTGGTGTTCAAACTTGCACGCAAAAGCACAATTGGCATGGAATGGGCGCCAGCTGACAGAGCAGCCACAGTGACAGGCATGAAGACAGAGCCGCAGCAGTGTCGCTGCCACCGGCTCTGGGCCCACAGGTCTGCCTGCCTGCAGGCTGTACCTGCCCTACACGAGCTCTTTCAGGCAGGTGTCCAAGTCCCCTGCAGCTCACCAAGCTCCTGCTGACTAAGGGCACCTAGAGCTCAGTGTGCCTGTGCCAGGCTGGGCCCACGGGCACAGCACATCCTCTGCCCTGGCCTTGCAGCCGTATCATGGTCAGCTGTGCTCTGGGACAGCACAGCCGCAAGGCTGGAGAACAGAGGGTGTGAAAAAGCACCGTCCTTGCTCCAGCCCCGGGTGAGGCAGGGAAGCTGTTGCCCGTCAGGAAGGCGGAAAGCTCTCTGACCTCTTTGTTCCTCTAGTACTTTGCAGAATAACGAAACCCCTTCCACTATACCTAGAGATGGCCAGACATCTATCAACACCCCTCTACCGTTTGCCTACTGTTCCCTGGGCATCTTTCTTCCCTTGGGAATGCTCAGAGGAATGTGCAGCGAGGGGAAGCAGGGCCTGTCAGGCCTGGGTGCAGGGCCTGACAGCACATGCCAAGCTGGGACTGGCTGCAGGCTGCCTGCCCACGGCCTGGAGCCAAGCTCACAGCATGGGCTGTACCCAGAGTGCAGGGACAACAATGGCTTTGGAGATAATTCTGTGTTTTGGCTCCTCCAGTCTCACCTTGTTCTCGTCAGGAGTGAAGTGGACGTGCACATCGGTAATGACGCCTCCTGGCACGGCACGGCATGCATCACTGGGGCCCGCCAGCTGGAAGTAAGGTGAGCTCTCCATGGAGACCTGCACCCCCTGAAGATTCTGCAGGAAAGACATGGAACCATGATTTTGCCACTTGAGGAAACAGGACAAGAGGAGACCTGCCCATGCCCTGGTGACGTCCTTCCTTGACCCCTTTTCCAAAGCCCTTTCAGCTGTGGAGGTACAGGCACAGAATTCCCAAGGGTGAACTTGAATCCCTTCTGTCTGGCTCCAGCATTTTGGCCAGGGGCAGTAGGGCAGTGCCTGGTGGGAAGGAAGGGCCGAGCAGGTCAGCACCAGCAGGATGGAGACAGAGCTCCTGAACCAAATCATCTGCATATTCAACAGGGCCAAAAACCTGCTGGCTTCTGCCTGCACACAGCTATGCAGTCGTGTTCCACAGAGGGTTTGTGCTACCTGAAAGCATAACAGCACATTATCCTGGGGGAAGGAAGAAATTCCTTTCTAGCAGGTCAGCTTTGGATAGGGCAGTTCTGGGGGATACAGTCATGCAGGCAGAGCAGCAAGAGAGGAGACCAAACACTGTGGCCTTACTGGGAACAAAAGCAAACCTGAAAAGCAAAAGAAGGAACACAGCAATCCCTAAAAAAAGGAGACGACAAAGAGAATTTAAAGGGCCAGTAAAGCAGCAAGGAAGAATCATCAACTGATTACAGCAATCACCTCCCCAAAAGTGATGGAAACACAGACAGGCTGTGCCTACTGACTGTGGGCTTCAAAGGCCTTTTCCTCCTGGAGAAACGTTGTAATTCTTTAGGGGAATGGTCTCTCGCCTTTTGACCCTTCGGGAATTTCCTCCCTACATGTCCACATCTAATTGGCTGAATGCCAGGACCCTCCCAAAATAGGAGACTAGATAAGACCCCTGGATTTCTTTGTTCTCTCTCTTTCGGCCCCTGGACCCCTTTGAGGAATAATCTGGGGGTAAGAGCCTCTTTTGAAATCTTTTGTCCTGTCCCTTTGGAGATATTCCTCCAAAGCCTCTCCAGAGCTAGCCCTGGCGGGGGGGGACTGCGGGGGCAATATTTCAAAACATGACCAGCACTGACTCACAGTGTGGTTTCAGTATTAAAAGCCAACCTTGGCTCTCCAGGGGTTCTTGCTGCCTGTGCAGGCAAGCTGGGCTGCTGGGCATTCCCGCTTGCAGCCAGCAGGCCAAGTTCTGCTCTCTGGGATACACAGACACAGCAAACATGCATTTTCAACACATACATATCAACCCCTGAGCACCAAAATGCTCTCAAAAAGTCTAAACCAGATGATTTTGACTCCCTCCTGTCTCTTCCCACCAGCCCACTCTTGGCACAAGCCTCATTTAAGAAAATGTTTCCCTGACTGAAATTCAAATGGTCTCAGTTTTCCCCTTTAGAGTCCAACACAACTGCTGACATTTTTCAACTTTTTCCCTCTCAGCTCTCTTGGGAAACTGCAAAACAGGATCACATGGCTTTGGATGTGCTGTGGTTCTCCAAAGGGAAAGCAGAGCACCATGTTGCTTTTGGAAAACCTGAGCAGAGCTGGATGAAGCTTAGCAGGAGCCTGAAGTGGCACCTAAAGGCCTCCTACTGCTTCTGCTACATCACTCTGATTCCAGGGCTGTTTCAGAACATTTCCTGCCGTGCCAATGCCACTAATGATAGTGATTCCAGCAGAAAGCGTAGAAGACTCAGCCCCTGAGCTTTGACTCTGAGCTGCACAAAGGGAGCCAAACAGGCTGAGAGAGGCAGAAATTCCTACCAGGAACCAAGATTAACCAAGGAGACACAAGATGTGGTATAGACTCAAGGCAAAGCATGAGAGCAGGTAAGAACTGTATAACCCTCAACATTCCTATCAATCAGAGCTTTCAAAAGAAGGAAACTCCTTTGGGATAGATACCGTCAGCCCATGGGCAAAATCAGGGGAGAATTCCCAGCACAGGAAGATTTCCACCATCTTGCAGAACAAGATGCTGAGACATTTTCTTCTGGATGTGCTGCAGCAGATAACTTGCTTTGCTGTACACTATGGGAATTACACCACTCTTCCAGCACAGTGTTAACGCTCCATGTCCCAGCACTTACCTCGCCCTTATTCATGAGAGACACCACCATTTCATAGACCTCATGAACGACGAAGTTCCGAAATACCACCTCTGGTGGGGAAACGCTAAACGATCTCTTTTTCCGGGGAGTTGATGACAACTGGAGAGGCAAGAGAGAGCAGGGAGACGTTCAGCTGCTGGGAGGAAGGTTCATGAAGGAGAATCTTACACTGATCCCCACTGAAGTACAGACTCATGGCGAGCACCTCTGCCCAGGCCACACTAGGGAAACAGTAGCTCACCCACCTCTGCTCTCAGCTGATCAAGAGCTGCAGGGCCACACAGAGCAGGCTCGAGCCAAGCTGCTCTTTTGGCACCTATTTCTCCAGGTTTCCTTCTCCAGAATGCCAGGCAGCACTTACCTTGAGGACTGCCCTGTGCCCATGAGGTCACAGAGCTCTGGGGCACTGACTGAGGACTCATGGAGTAAGTAAAACCCATAAATTTACATCAGACTCCATGGGAAACAATTTTGGGATGTCCGTTATTCTGAGACAGGGAAACTGAGGCCCACACAACTGCAAATATTTTTTGTCATCTAGAACTTAGACATCAGTAAGAAGAGAACAGTACCAGAGGAGGTGTGAGAGATGAGGCGATATTTTGCTGAACAATGTCAAAAGGTTATTAAGTTAAAGAATGAAAGTTGTTGGTTCTGCGTGTTGTTTGTGGTTTGGATTTTTTCAGGTTGGTTTGTTGCATGCTGCTATGAGCTGGGAGAAGGACGTGGTTGAAGACCTGACCAAAAGGAAGTAGGATGAGAGGGGAGGGGACAGAAAAGTTGGTGGTCAGAGAGAATGGAAGTTCCCGAGTACCATCCAACGGGAAAGGGGCCGGGGACCGCCCCAGGCAGGTATAAAGGGTATAGAAAGATTGCCATTTTGCTGGAGGGTGTCTTTCTTTGTCTCCAGGGGAGAGAGAGACACGCCCAGCTCAGTTGAATCGTTACTAATAAACAGTTTTCTTTTGCTTGGATGATTTTGTCCCCGTTAATTGTATTTAAAAGTTAGTGCATTGCTAGCAGAGGTAAAGGCAAAAGTAAAGTAACACAGAAGTTAGGAAAAAGACAAATCAGGTGATCGCTGAATGAGGATAACGTTCAGTTCTTTTCTCAGCAAGTTGGTATTTCCTTTTTAAATGGGTGCTTTCTTGTAATCTGTTATTGCTATCTTATTTAATACCATTGTAGAGCACGTCTGGAATGACACAACAGCAACAAATGCTTCTGGAGCAGAGACACTGCTTTGAGAAAACTCTCCCCTGCTTTGTCTGCCCTCTCCAGACACACTGCTGTCACTCCAGAGACACAAGCAGGAATCCTCCGTGACTTGACAGGAGGCACACTCTGCCCAAGGGAGTGGCTGCAGCACGCTGTCCCCTTAGTCGTGCCCTTCTCTGAGGTGTTCCCGATCCCCCCTCTCCAGGGCGATCCTTAACCACTTTGTTACACATCTCATGCTGCCAATTTCCTGCTCAACTGCCCACCTCGGTCACCTACCCGTTTGGAGTGGGCTTTATACTGAGCCAGCCCTGCAAGAAAAGCAGCTTTAAACACACCTCTAAGCAGGCACGGATCCAGATAAAGCACATCCATTCCCCTCTGCCCAGGGTGAGTCCCCTGTACATCTGGCAGCCTGCAAAATCTAACACCACGTCAGGGTTCCAACCCAAAGCATGAATGCAATGAGTTTTGTTAAATCTGAAGTAATTACTGCAGCTACTCGGCCTTCAAAGGGCAATGCTGCCACTGTGGAGGGAATCCTATGACCCCAAGCATTTGATGGTGACTGCACCTAAGCAAGAGGCGGCTGTTTCAGCAGGAGAATGGCAAATGGCAATTTTGTGCCTTTGCGTCCCCAGCCTTCCCCCCCTTGTTTTAGCAATGGCAGCTACACTCCAGCAAAGCCCAGCAGCTTCAGCAGAGGTTATTTGTGTTGGCCTGGTGCAGATCAGGACTCCAAGTCCACCACAAGCAGCAGTTTGCAATGACAGGACCTGGACACTGAGATGTTTTGCTGGAGGCGAGCCTGTCACAAGCACACATCCTCTTCAAACTTCACATCAAGCAGAAAGAAAAAGAGCAGGAAAAGGCTACCTTTTGACGACACAGTCTCAAGACTTGAAATGGGCTAATGCTGGGCAGAATACGCCTCCCAGTACTGGCCTGAACCTTCTCCCTCAGGAACGTAGATGGAAGCAGCTGAAAGGCAAAAAAAAAACGCAGCAAGAGCCTCAGAGATGCCACTCTTCATATAGGCTTTCTCTTGAACAAGCGGCACTGGTGAATAATTTGTGATCACATAGTCTAGGACAGTCCTGGAAGCCCTGGAAGTTACTTGCTGAAATACTTAGCATCAGTAAATTAATAACACAGAGTAAAATATACATACTCCAACCCCATGGCTCTGTCCCATTAGCTTCTCCACGATTTGATGTGACTTGTTTGGGGATTTCTGCTCTTTGGGCATTTTTTTCCTCTTTAGTTTTATTGGATTGAGGCAGTGACCTTTTCAGAGAGTGGGGTGGAGCTCTCAGCACTCCCCTAACTCCATTCCTGCACAACACTCAAAACTCACAGCAAGGAGATAGCACTGCTGGGCGAGTCCAAGAGACGCAAGAAAGCAAAGTTGTACCAAGAGTGAGGTGCACAGGAATGTGTCCAAGTTTTAGTTCTCTCCGTTAATTGGCTTTGGTTTTCTCTGCCTGGGCTCACAGATCCCTCCGCAGAAGAAAACAGAGGGATCTCCTTGACAGAGCCTCAGCCGTGGGGTATCTTCAGTCAAGTGAGCTCCTGACACAGCCAAGGCACCATTGCAGCCCTGACTCTGCTGCCTGCAGGGCTGGATCTGTGCCCCACACAGGAGAGGAGAGGGAACAGCTGGTTTGGAACCTCTTCAGGCTGGGACCAGCCGCGTCTCTCAAGGCTTTGGGCAGAGTTTGAGCTTCCCCCCCACATGCCCAAGGGCAGGCTGGTCAGAGCAGCACTGGTGAGTGTCCAGCCTGACAGAAGGAATGACTGTGACCAAGGGGAGGGAAAGGAGCAGGTGCTCAGGGCTTCAGCTTCACAGAGGTTTAACTTGGCTGCGGTGGCAGAGCCAGGCAAGCTGGACTGTCCCTGAAGCAACACACGGTGTTCCCTACTGCACCAGGACAGCCCCACCAAGAGGAGCACGGCACAGAGAGGTGGGGACGGGGTCTGCAGCTGGACAGTGCTGCTGGACAACGGGCAGGGCAGGGAGAGGAGGGACACCAGGGGAGTTTCCAGCCTTAGCACAGCCCCAGTGGGTACTCACTTTAACAGACGCCAGTTTTTCTCTTAACAAAGAACGAGGTGGTGGTGGTGGTGGTGTCTTCTTCGAGAATCCAGAAGCCATTTTGAAGGGAGGATGTCGTAGATAAGCGACAATGCTTCACCTGGAAGGAGCAACAATGAAAGTCTGAAAATGCATACCCCAATTCATGGCAGACTCAAGGGATATACTGGTGCTAAAAATTTTACATTACTTAAAAGTAGCTAAGTGCTTGTTTGGCATAAGTAGCTAGTATTGTTAGACCTCTAGTGGGACTGTATTTGAGGACTATATGGCTATGTTGTGCACTTCAAAGATGGATCATACTGAAACCTGGAGCCAAGAATCTGAACATTAATGATAGATAGAACAAAGCTGCAGCTTAAATATTACTTAAAAACAGCTCAAGTGGACCTCCTCTTCTTTAGGCTGAAGAACCCCTGCTCTCTCAGCTGCTCCTCACAGGACTTGTGAGAGACTGGAATGTCATGGCTAATGGCTGAAATAGTGTCATAAAGGAATTTTTGCCCTTTGTGACAAAGCTGTATAAAGAAGCTGCGAGCACCAAAGCCCACCC
The DNA here is from genome assembly GCF_029207755.1 of Chamaea fasciata. Lineage (NCBI taxonomy): Eukaryota > Metazoa > Chordata > Aves > Passeriformes > Sylviidae > Chamaea > Chamaea fasciata. The sequence continues at coordinate 19,966,950 of NW_027094097.1, read as the reverse complement.
TTGCTTGAAAATGCTTCCTGAGTGGAACTTTGGACGGTGAGTTAAGCCACCTAAGGGAAACTGAGACAAGATAAAGGTGACACTATTGTCCCACTACCTCAGGTCTGGGGAGGAGTAAACAAGGCTCAGGGAGAAACATGTATCCACAACAAAACCAAACCCAGCAGCTGTCCTGAAAATCAGCTCTGTCTGGGGAAGTCATAGCCACAGACTCATCTGCTGAGGCCAGGCTTGCACACAAACCTCCCATCAACAGAGAGGGAAGGAGGACATTTTGGGGGTGTGGTGTAACCTCTGCTCAGAGGCAGTGGACACCCATCCTCCCTCACACAAACGGGCTCAGCTCTAGAACCCCCACTCCCAGAAGGCCACATCCAAGGGACATTGCCGTGAGGGGCAGCTGAGGGGGTGTCACAACCCATCAAAGACCTCCAAAGTGCCCCCAGACCCACGCCTGAGGCCTTGCACCAGGTGACTGCACGGGATGCAAAGTAACAGACCTGAAAATCCAGAACCCAATTCATGGCAGACTCCAAGGATATGCTGGTGCTAAAGGTTTTATATGAGTTGAAAGTAGCAAGAGACAGAGTCAAACTTGCCCTGCCCCAGGGAGGTACCTGGGCAGTCCCACCTTGCCCAAATCTGTACGAATCCATTGGACTCTTATGTTTTGTCACACCTCAGCACAGAGAAGACTAGAAGAGGATTTAATGGTATGCCGATGGGTTCCATGGAATGGTGATATTTTCCACCTTAATCAGTCTCTGTCACTCTCTTTCTGTCCCTCTCCCCAACCCCCCTCCTCCCCTTTTCTATTTCTTTCTCTCTCTCTTCCTCACATTTGCTGTTACATTAAATCCAGACTATTGATTTTGGCATATGGTCTCGTTTGCACCTGAATTCAGATGCATTTTCCTAATAATGTTAACAACCAGATCATAACAATCCACTGAAACTTGAACAGAACTCATTCACCTTTAAGCAGTTTAAGTAATCACTACAGGAAAAAATGTATAGACTAGTGTATTTAGGAGATGTTGCATTTCTTCAGTAAAAAGAGAGCACAATCATTGCACCATATATTGTTCACCCACTCGGCTGTACGTGCCACCGAACTGCTACACCAGAAGACTGGCATTATCACATCCTGTATTTCCCTTTGGCATTCTTTTTCAGAGCACAGATGCGACAAAACCAAAAACCTCAACTTTAGTCAGTCTTTACCTTCAAAGGCAATTCAGGACTCGCTCGCAGAGACAGAGTCCCCGCGAGTTCAGGACTCGCTCGCAGAGACAGAGTCCCCGCGAGTTCAGGACTCGCTCGCAGAAACCAATGTTCCGCCGACAATTCACTCGGCAAATCGCCCAGTGAAGCCGCCCGCAGGCGCCCAGGCTGCAGCGCCCAGTGCGGAGCGCGCCGTGAGGCAACTGAGGGCGCACGGCGGCCACAGCCGTGGTTACCTTCGCGGCTCCCGGGCAACCGCGGCGACGATTGTGACGGCCGCGCCGGGCCGAAAAGGGGCGCCGGGCGGACCTCGTTCCCGCCTCGGCCCCCGCCTGCTGCAGCCTTCCTCGGTTCCCCCTCGGGCCCCGGCAGGAGCGGCAGGAATCCGCCCCGGGGCCCGGAACGGGACGGGCGCGGCGCCAGAGGCTCGCAGCCAGCTCCGAGCTGCTCCCTCACAGCGGGAAAAACGCGGGAACTCAACAGTCCGTGTGCAGCGCAGAGTGCAAGTGGGAATCGGAGAGCTGCAGGTCCTGGGCGCTAACATTTGGCTTCTCGTTCTTCGTAGGGACACGCAAGCAGCGGAAGTGATTTCCTGGTGTAATGGTTTAGCACCTAAGCAGCAGCCAGGAATTAGTGCTCCAGAAGACTGACGTTATCACATCCTGTATTTCTCTTTGGCCTTCTCTTTCAGAATGCAGATGTGCTAAAAGAAGAAGTACAATATTTATCAACCTCTATCTTCGAATGAAGTGCGAGACTGATTTTCAGCTGTATTCCCAGCATTGTAATAAAAACACACTAGAACCGTAATTGTTGCAAGTTCCCTACTTGCAGTAAACTCGAGGTTTTAATATTCTTTCCAAGCTTATCTGTAATATATAGGTTTATATATTTGAAAGAACTTCGGTTTGTTAAATTACTGCACACTACTTCATGCTGCTGAACAATAGCACAGATTGTTTGTGTCTTCAGCAGAACTGGTTTGTCTTAGTAAAAAGACTTAGAAGTGAAAAACTTTCCGAGTTAACCGGAATTAAGAGAGTACTTTTGAAAACAAAGGAGGGAAGAAAAGATCAACCCTATTAGTTTACGCTGTTTCCAAGTCTACTACTCTGTACAGCCTAAGGAAGCTCTAAAGGAATAAGGGAAGAGAGATCTTCCAGACACGTTATCCAAAGGTGTATGGAAAACCTTCGCACGGAGTCCCTGACCAGCCGCTTCAAAGACTCGGTGATAGAAGAGCAACATAGGATTGAACAAAGGCAGACAAATTTCCAATTCAAGTCAAATTACAAGTTGTTTTATTTTCAGCTGGGGCTGCAGACTGCATGCTGTTCACTATCCTGGGGGTTCAGAAGGTCCTGCAGAATGGCTGAGCCATGAGACTTGTGGACTAGAATTATAAAAAGATGAAGCCAGACATTTCTTATGCACCTCCATTGCATTACCAACTCGGCACCTTAAAAATGGCTTTGCTCTTTTAATGGAAGTTTCTAGCTGGAATTGAAGGGTTTTTAATTGTTGAGAAGCTCTCAGTAGAAACAAATATTTTTGCTGGGTACCCGTGGTGGGTAGGTGCCTGATAGCTGGCAGTGGAGTCATGTGCATGTACTTACATTTAGATCTCTGAAGTATTCATTATAGTCAAGAGCATATCCAACCACAAATTTATCTGGAATTTCAAAGCCTACATCTGTAAGAAAACACAGTTCTTTTTATATCTGTGGTGTAAGTAGCTTTTAAGTGCAGAGTTTGTATTCGACACATACTTGAGCAAAGAGTAATTGGCATCATCTCTTTCGGGGTGCTTCCTTAAGAATCTGAGCTGTAAATCGATGACACAGGTTAGAATCTAAACCATTCCCATCAGTCAGTTTATAATTAAGGTATTAAGAGAATGATTTTTATTAACAAAATAATTGTTTAAAACCTAGTTATGCGTTAGTCCTGGGAGAGGAGACAAGGAATGAGATTTCACTTGAGTGAAAGTAGATGAAATGTGATTCAGTAGGACTTTCCAGTTTGGAAACAAGGCAAGTTTAATAATGCAGAGTCAAAACAAATGTCCTCTAGGGTCAAAGCAAAGCAAAGCAAAGCAGTTAAGGTTTGATTCTGTTTCTACTATCAAATAGTTCAATTTGTGTATCAAATAGCTAAACTTGCACTCAGGCCAAGCAGGGAAAAAATGTGGTCATGAGGTCTCGGGATGGCATAGCTGGTCATTGCTTCACAAGTTTTGTGTAGTTTTTCCCCATTTCTCTTGGCCTTCATGAAACTTATGTGCCAGTCGTCAGATGTGCTGCCTGAAGTGAAACTGTAAGACTGTGTTTTGGAAAATACAGAAAAAAAGTACCAGAAAAACACCATACTTACAGTCTGGTCTGTAACCTGGACTCTGACATGTCCTTTTAATGAGCAGGCTGTAAGGCAGAGCAGAGACAGTTGGTTTTTAAATTATGTCTTACTCTAAGCTGTAAACTTCCTTCTCCCACACCTCCCCATAAGCTTCTAAAATCATGCACTTCAAACAGTGAGAGTATTGCACAGAAAAAGCAGTGGTCAGCCTCGTAGTGGAGGGAGAAGCAAAGGCTCTGATCTAGGTTCATTCTCCGTGTTCAAGTGGCTCTACTTTGTATTCAGTTCCCTTCGATCCTGTGTCTCGGATCATTGCCCTTCCATGTAGCAATGCCTCAGGACACTAGAATAGCACAGAGGGGGAAGCATGTCCAAGTGGCTGGTAGCAATTTTAGTGGGGAGGGAGGGAGGAAAGGACAATGTCTTCTGCAAAATCCTATCTATTCTTGGTTTGCCTGTGCACTTCAGAAGAAACTGAGAACCTCCTGGACAGTCACTAGAAGGACTGTGTGAATAACTGGTGCATAAAGCAACTGTTTTAATAAAGCATTGTGGTTACTTGACAGGCACAGGGATATTCCACAAAATTTCCTTTTAGAGATCTACCAAAAGCAGATTTAGAATGCTACTTGAAGTCATCTTCCAAGTGCTGACAGACTCTTAGATTCTGGTAACTTCTACGGTTGAGAATATTAACAAAGATTCTGAGTGTTGTCATTCTAGTATTGAGGCAACTGAGGTGGTGTTAGAAAACCTATGGAAAGAGATGAATTTCCTTCAAACATAAAATAAGAAACAGGGAATCCATGAGACTTTATGGACTACACAGAAAGAGCCATAAAACCTTATTTTATTCATTTGAGCAGTGAAGATGGTAGTGCACGGGTAAATTTCCCAGTCTCTTTAAGAAACACTTAATATTTCAGCAGCTGGATGAGGATTACTTCCTGCATTTATTTCCTTTCACCCCAAACTTCAAGCCAAACAAGCACCTGTCAGCATACACTGACGATTCACCCAAATGATTTGAATATGTCAGTTAGTAGCTATATCCTTGTACCTTACAACTTTAACCATCCTGGGTTTCTTGTCTTTTATTTTTGACACCAGTGCTTTCATTGTTCTACCAGTCTCAATAATGTCCTGAAAGAGATAAAAAAATAAATTATCCTTCAAGTTTGAAAGGAAAACCAGACTGTCAGTAGACTAAATTAGAGTATACCAACCCGGCAGCACAGTAGCATAATTAATTATTATGTTATATGTAATATGTATTAATTTGAAAAGAAGGGAGGAAAAAAATCCATATCATTCCACCCCTCCTTCAGTCATTACTTACCTCTACGACTAACACATTCTGGAAGATATTATATAGGAAAAGAAGGGAAAGAAAAGATTTAAATGGCAATTTCCAGCAAATTCTACAGCCAAAAAAAGCACACTAAAACCTTCAGTTACAAGGAAGTTGCACTGGTTTTCAAAGGAGGTCAACATTTGAACTACTGACTTGACTCTGGTGATTTCTGAAGAGTCGAAATTTCTGTATTTATGAAAGCTTAAAATATGGTGATAAAGGCACCTATGTCAGGTCTAGATATCGCTCTATGTATAGCACTAGTATTGTAGAGCCACACGGAACGAGTCAATTCAGCATGGTTCCTTCCTGGGGGTTCTGGGATGAAATGGGGACTAGGATCTTGGGAGCACTCATTACTGATCACTTCAAGTTTCCATTGAGATCAGTGGGAATTATTCACTGTTTCAACGCCCAGCATTTTAAATCAGTGTTAGGTGGCTGGAAGTATGCAGTACCAAAATATTAATAAAGATGGATTTCCTGGAAAATACACAAGAACAGTTGTTTCCCTTTAAAAGACAAAGATACTAATTCATACCTTCCCATTTAGTGTAGACAGTTCCTCTCCAACAAAACTGATTTTTTCTGCAGGTGAATCATTCTAGAAGGACAAAGAAGAGATGGAAGTCACATAAACATGCCCAACAGTGTTATCCTGTATTTGTTTGAAAGGTGTGCTGCTCTTGCTATTTTGCAAGAGGAGGGAGTTTGAGATCTGCCCCTGCCTTCGTCATGTTGAGTGTTCTGCTCTACGTTTATTCCAGTGAACGTATAATCTCCGCCCTTTGGGGCAGATCAGTAAATCAGTTCCTTTTTAGTAGGTAATTTGAACAGAATGGATACATGAACTCAATTTTTGTGGGGTTCTCATGCGAAGTACCACTATTTAGAATGCCAGTCTATGGAGAGAATCAATTTTCCAAAGAAAAGAAAGCTGCTTACACAGTAGCTTTTTATTCTGACAAAATCCACGGTAACAGGCACAGACTTGTCACCATTTTGATTTAGTGCTTTTATATGATCCAGCAAATCAGCAAAGAATTTGTAGCCTCCTTTAAGGACACAGAGTGCAACAATGTGGTGACTTCCCATGTCTTGCAGGATATCTCTAGCCAAACGTTCTGTCCTGTGAGGAAAAAAAAAAAAAAAAAAAGTGTTCGGTATATTATAGTTGTTTGTCCATATATTAAGCAATGTTCAAGTAAAAATTCTGATCTTGCTGTTAGGTTTCTATAACTAGCAGAGTGTGACCACAGAATGTCGTAGGAAAGTTAGTTATGTATTTGCACAGCACAAGCTGATTTAATCCAGAAACCTCAATATTGCAGGATAGGTGGGCTTAAAGATCTTTGAGGGAACATGGAAGGTTAACTGGGCTTGTAGAGGAATCCTCTCCGTAAACCCCCTCTCGTACTAGACTTTAGGACAGAAGGGTTGGGGCTGCAGGGTTTCCATGTTTCTCATGGGCTGCACAGGGCAGGACCTCAGTCTTTTCTTTTGGAGAGACAAAAATTGGCACCACTGTCCCTATTCTTTTCTGTTTACCCTCATACCTGTCCAGGATGAGACCATGAGGAATGAAGACTCTCTCTAAATCTTCTTCGTAATGCTTAGGAATGCAAAACAGATTTTTGTTGTAGCCACTTTCCTCATCTCTTATCTGCAAAGAAAATTCAAGTAGTCTAAAACCAGCAACAAAGCCATACAAGAAAAAGCTTTCAGTCTCTGATAGCGCGAAGAAAAAAATCCTCCTCCCCGATATTATGTCAAAATAAAAACATTTCTGAGAATTTTTAATCTTTCTACTAGAACAATTCACAATCTGATAACTCAGGAGCTGGTGGCTGAGTTGTGAATGGATAACAAATACTTTGCCCCAGTCATTATGAAATAAATTCTTGGCCATGGTCAACTCATTAAAAAAGCCACCCAAAACAGTAACAACCTCCCCTCTTGCTCCATTTGCCCTTCTTGCAGAGCTCAGTAGCTTGCTCGTGTGGTAGACTGTCGCCAGTAGGGACACGAAAGAACCACACTCACCCGACAGGTTGAAGTGAGCAAAGAAAAAAGGGCCGTTTATTGTCGTTTTTGGGTTTAAATAGGATTTGGAGATTTGTCCAGGATTGGAGGACAAAGGGGACACCCCTCTGACCCCAGTGGTCATCTCAGAAGTCCATCACATATTGGTATGTGAAAACAATCTACTTGTTTATGTTACATCCGTGAGAAACTCCACTAGAAATATGTAAACAGTCATCAGAAGGCTGAAAATCAGGGTGACATCTCACCCTTTTTGTGTTAGAAAAAGGAAAAGAAAAATGTACAATGTTCAGTCTCTGCCTTTGGAAGGACCATCAGAGTGAACACTCGCATCGTCTGTATCGGAGTCATCACTCAATGGTTCATCCACTTGCTGTCTTTCATTTTGGTCACCGTGTCCAGCTTGCCTGTCGGTCGGATTCTGCCTTTGAGGTCGCAGGTCCGGACGAACACACTTCCTAGGTACCCAGCGTACTCCGGTATCTGTGGGTACACACGCATACCCACGCCCCGAAGCGATAGGGCCATAGGGACCTTCCCACTGCTTAGTGACTAAATGTCGCACCCAAACTTTCGCCCGAGGCTGATGCGTCCCGTCCGACGCCTGCAACAAGAGGTGATGGTTCACCATAATAGGGTTGTTAGAATTCTGTGGCACCGTAAGGTGATTGATAGTGTACAAAGCCTTTGCCAGCCGACTGTGCGGGGTCTCACCCTGCATTAACCGTTTTTGTTTTGGAAGAACCCGCTTCAGAGTACCATGAGCGCGTTCTACAATTGCTTGCCCACTCGGAGAATGAGGGATACCGAACTTGTGCGACGCTCCCCATAGCTGCAGGAACTGCCGCACCTTCTGCGAGGCATAAGCAGGACCACTGTTGGTCTTCACAGCAGAAGGTATGCCTAAAACGGCAAAGGCCTGCCTCCAGCGGGCAATGACATCGCGGGTCTTTTCTCCCGTGTGAGCAGAAGCCCACATTGCAGAGGAGAAAGTATCAACAGTGACATGCACATACTTGAACCGGCCAAACTCGGCAACTTGGGTAACATCCGACTGCCAAAGCTCTAAGGCCCTAAGGCCTCTGGGGTTTAGCCCTGCCGGTAAAGGCGCAGCCAGTGCATGACAGTCGTCGCATGATTCGACAATGTCGTGAGCCTCCGCTGGCGTCAACTGAAACTGCTTTTGTAAGGTATGTGCGTTCTGATGAAAAAACCCATGTGATGCCTTGGCCTGTGCGAGTGTATCAGGCTGAGGTGCTACCCGTGCAGGGTTAGCCAACTTGTCAGCCCTCGCATTACCTTCCGCGATAAATCCTGGCAGATTGGTATGGCTTCTAACACGCAGAACGTAGAATGGATGAAGCCGGGCCTGAATGGCACACCACAGGGCCTTCAGCCAACGAAACAGATCAGCATTGCTAACCTCCTTCAAAATCGAATGGCCCAAACGCTGTGCCATGTCGGCCACATAAGCGGAATCCGTGACCAAATTGAAAGGTTGCCAGGAAAGCTTTTGAAATGCCATGACGGCAGCCCTCAATTCAACCAACTGGGATGATCCATCTTCATGACCTTCCAGAACCTGCCACCCAGATCCATCCTTCCAAGTGACAACGGCCTTTCCGGTCCGTCCCGAGCCGTCAGTAAAGACAGTGGGTCCTTGCACTGGCTCCTGACTATTTTTTGGCCGCAAGGAAATTTCTGTGAAGTTTGCCACTTGCAATAGCTTCTGGCTGGGCAGATGATAAGTAATCTGCCCTGTAAAATTTTCCAGAGCGCTTTGCAGAGAAATACTGTTTGCAAAGCTCCACTCAAATTCCAGAGCAGCTCCCAGTGGGAGAAGGCCCGTGAGGGTGCTGCATTCACGCCCAGTCACAAAATCACAGAACATGGAAGGGACCTTCAAGATTACCTTATTCCATCGCCGTGGGGTTAGAAACGCGCTACTTTTTAGATACAACTCAATGGGGACAAATCGTCGAAATAAAACTCTTTATTAGTAACGATTCAGCTGAGCCAGGTGCGTACCTCCCTTCCCCGAGAGACGAGCACGCACACCCTCCGAGAAAATGGCTTTTTTTGATACGCTTTCTTGGCTGGAGCAGTCCCTGTCCCCTTTCCCATTGGATGGGTACTTAGAAACTTCCCTTCTCTCCTGACTGCCAACTTTTCACGGAATCACAGAATTAATTAGTTTGGGAAAGACCTGTCAGATCATCTAGTCTAACCTATGACCTAAGAGCACCTTATCAACCAAACCGTGGCATGAGTGCCACGTCCAGTCTTTTTCAAACACGTCCAGGGTTGGTGACTCCACCACCTCCCTGGGCAGATGACTCCAGCGTGCAGTCACTCTTTCAGTGAAGAATTTTTTTGTAACATCTGACCTAAACTTCCCCTGGCACAGCTTAAGGCTGTGTCCTCTTGTTCTGTCAGTTGTTGTCTGGGAGAAGAGACTGACCCCTACCTGACTACAGCCACCTTTCAGGGAGTTGTAGGGAGTGAGAAGGTCACCCCTGAGTCTCCTTTTCTCCGGGCTAAACAACCCCAGCTCCCTCAGCTGCTCCTCACAGGGTTGGTGTTCCAAGCCCCTCTTCAGCCTTGTTGCCTCCTTTGGATGTGTTCAAGTGTCTCGTTGTCCTTCCTAAACTGAGGGCCCGGAACTGGACACAGCACTCAAGGCGTGGCCTCACCAGTGCCAGGTACAGGGGAAGAATGACCTCCCTGCTCCTGCTGGCCACACCATTCCTGATCCAGGCCAGGAGCCATTGGCCTTCCTGGCCACCTGGGCACACTGCTGGCTCATGTTCAGCTGCTGTCACCAGCACCCCCAGGTCCCTTTCTGCCTGGGCACTGTCCAGTCACGGTGTCCCCAGTCTGTAGCGCTGCAGGGGGTTGATGTGGCAAACGTGCAGGACTTGGCACTTGGACTCGTTAAACTTCATGTCATTGGACTCTGCCCATCCATCCAGCCTGTCCAGGTCCCTCTGAAGAGCCCTCCTATCCTCCAGCAGATCGACATACACTCCCAGCTTGGTGTCATCTGCCAATTTACGGTCCCCTCCCTTCTCATCCTACCTGCTTTTTAATCACTTCTTCAACCCCACCCCTCTTCCAGCTCACAGCAACACTCCAGAACAAATCCAAACAATCCAAACAACAACACACAGAACCAACAACTTTCATTCTTTAATGTAATTACCTTTTGGCTTCAGCAAAATATCATCTCATCTCTCACAATCCACCCTTTCCTTTTATTATCCTTTTTTGCCAAAGCCCTTGATTTACTCATCCGGTCCGCTCAGCATAAACTGACTCCTTTTGCAAAGTAGTTATAAATAAGATTAATCGGTCTTTTATTAGGTCAGCGTTAACTTCAATCTATTTAAAAGTTCCTGAGTTGTCAGTTCACATTGCTGTCCATAGTTCCTCCAGCTCAAGAGAAGTAAGTTGTAGATGGACTTGTGTGCAGTGCCTCCCATCAGTTCCACGGATGCTTGGATGAAGCAAACCTCAGATCGGAACTGTGGCAACAAAGATTGCCTTCCTCGGTGTCCATACCCGCTTCCTAAGTTCTGTGCACTAGAACAGCACGCTGTGGGGACATAGAGGTGAAGTGCAGAAGCCGTGACACTCCATCCAGCAATTTCCAGAGTCTTAGAACGTAATTTCCTATTTTTCTTTTGTCAAGGTCTGGTATGACTTATATTCCCAATGCTCAACACCCAAGGGATTGCAGCAAAAGTCTCTCTGGTGGCAAACACAGAGGTCAGTCCGGTCTTGCCCTTGACTGTTTACTATGAAATCATCTTTTGAAGATTAACTTTAAAGGGTCACTTCCTTGTACCACTGTCCAAGTTTGGAGAGGAGCTTCTACTGGTCCTTTGACTTGAGAGGCGTGAGACCACTCCTGTTCTGCAGTCCTGAACACTGTTTCAGTTGTTAAAAGTACCTGAAAAGGACCTTCCCGTGCTGGTGTAAAGGTAAAGAAGCAAATCTCCTGGTTTTACCTGGTGTATATGAAAATCTAGAGGTGACGTTGAGGGTAACAACCCTTTTCTTCCAAGACCCATGAGAGAAAGTTTAATTGCCTGCAAATCATTTCTGAGATATAAGTCATTAGTTTCAGCCAACCCCTCCTCCCTTCCCACCTGAGGTAACCCAAATAACGTTTCATATGGAGAAACTCCTATGTCCTTTCTTGGAGCAGTTCTGATCCGTAATAATGCTAATCTGCTTTCAAGCATTAATTTGGTACTTTGGTTCTTAAGGATAGCATTCAATCTCTCCACACATCCAGAGCTTTGAGGGTGCTACAGGGTATGAAATTTCCAATTTATGTCTAATACAACACATACAGAATGAAAAATTTTTGAAGGAAAGTGTGTTTCCTTATCTGAGTCCATTCTTTCAATTATCGCATATCTGGGAATGATTTGTTCTAAAAGCTTCTTGGCCACTTTGGAGGTAGGAAAGGCTTCTACCCAGTGGGTGAGGTGATCAGCTATTACCAGAAGGTATTTCCATCTCTGTATTTTGGGCAACTCGGTGTAATCTACTGGCATATTTTGAAAGGGCCTAAGGGCTAGGGCTCTTCCTTCACTAAGGTGTTTTCTCATCTCTTTCTTATTTATCTTTTATCAAATCAAGCATTGTTCAGTCACTATTTGGCTATTGTATAGACTGCCTCACAGCAGCAGCAAGTTCTTAAGAACTGATCACACAGTGCTTGAGCTCTGCAGTGCATCCCATGCTGCAGCTTAATTAAAATTTCTCCAGTAATTGCTTTATTTATTATTGGGCTCCCTTCCCTGCCTGGCTGTGACTGGAACGACACCAAAGAGAAAGTGTCTGCAGCAAGAGAAGGCTGTGGTTGGGTAACTGGTTCTGTTTGTTGTTGCTGCTGGTGTTGTTTGTTTCCCTTGTTATACATACTAGAAAAGAACTGTTCCTCTTTTCCCCGTATCTTTGCCTGAAAGCCCCTTAATTTCAAAATTATAACAATTTGGAGGGAAGGGGGTCAAATTCTCCATTCCAGAGAGGCCCCAGACACCTGTCTTTCCAACCAAGACAAGCTGACAATTAACCATGTATTGCTAATTGTTTAATAACAATTAGTTAACAATTAGTAGAGACCATCAGCAGCTGCAGCAGCAGCAGACACAACGTTGGCAGCTCCTGCCAGATGCTCCAGCTGACGCAAATGCTGTCACTCAGGTGGTAAGTTCCAGTGCAACTGCTTCTGGGGTCTCTGTCCTTTCTCTTCCTGCCGTAACGCAGAGCGTTTTGGTTTATCACGACTCTTCTGCTCCCGGGCTCTGCCTTTCACAATCACCCGCACCTTCTTCTGAGTCGCCTCCAGGTTAGGGATCCTAGGAAGAAAGGGCCCGGTATCAGCCAGACGAGCATTTCCAGCACGCCACTTTTCTGTCTCCATGCAGAGCACACAGTGTTGTGTCCTCTCTCTGTGCAAGCAGCAAGCAGCAAATTAAACAACTGCTCTCGCTGCATGGAGGCTGCAGAGGTGCAAGGGCAGGGACAGGAGCAGTTAAGTGCCTGGGGACCAAATGCAACACACAGGATTCCATGTAGAGAAGCAGCCCTTGCTTGTCCCAAAAGAAGCAGAGCTCGGTCCAGGGTGCTCCCTGGGTCTCTTGTTACAGATTTTGCAACCCTCCAGGAGCTTCCTATTTCATTCAAGGTCTTTTCCCAGTGTCTCCCTACCAAGGCCAGATGATCTTTCTGTGCTCCTGTGGGTGTGTGTGTCTGCTGCCTCTCTGGGATTGCCTGTCTCCAGGCCCCCCATCCCAGTCACAGGGACTGAAGGGAGGGTGTTAGGGGATGAACCAGGCTGCGCTGGGTGATGCCCAGCAACAGGACAAGAGGCAACGGGCAGAACCTGAACAGGAAACTCCACCTGAAGCCCAGGAAGAACTTCTTTCCTGTGCAGGTTGCCCAGAGAGGGTGTGGAGCGTCCCTCACTGGAATTACTCCAGAGCCCTCTGGACACAACCCTGTGCCATGTGCTCTGGGATGACCCTGCTTCAGCAGGGAAGCGGGAGCAGATGACCCACTGTGATCCCTTCCAACCCGCCCCAGCCAGTGATTCAGTGATACCCGTCAGCAGCATGAGTTGCCAAGCGTGTAGACGTTTCCCACCTGCACAGCATGGTGGCCGTAAACTTCCCCACGCTCTTCGGAGAGAACAGGACGTGAAAGGTCTGCTTCTCGCCAGGAGCGATGGTGCCGTGGTAGGGGTTGATGGAGAACACTGGCAGGTCATGGAGGGCATCTGGGAGGATTTCCAGGGAGGAACTGACACGCTGCAGAGGGAGGTGCTTTTGCTTTGAGTGGTGTGGCTTCTTGGAGCGGTCCTGCTGCTGCTGAGAGAGGTGCCGTTCCTTGGAGCTGCGCTGCTTCTGGGAACTCTTCTTCTGCTTCGAATCCAGCTGCTGCTCCTCAGAAAGCTGCTCCTCCTCAGAAAGCTGCTCCTCAGAAAGCTGCTCCTCCTCAGAAAGCCGCTCCTCAGAAGCCTGCTCCTCCTCAGAAAGCTTCGTCATGTCATTAGGGTCTATCTCCGGAAACTCTGCCTCGTCCTCATAAAACGGCTCCTCAGAAAACTCCTCCTCCTCCTCCTGGTCTGTGTAAAGGCACTCCTCCTCAGAAAGCCGCTGCTCCTCAGGCTGCTGCTGCTCCTCGGAATCCTCCTCCTGCTGCTGCTGCTCAGAATCCTGCTGCTCGGCAAGCTGCTGCAGCTGCCACAGCTCAGAAGGATGGATCTCAAAAGGATGGTCCTGCTCCCACCAGAAACGACTCACCAGCTTCTTCTGATGCCTTACAGTAGCAGAAGACAGGAAGCGCCCTGCAGAGAGGAAGAGGACACCTTTCAAAGACAAAACCCTGTGTTGCCAGCAACTCTGCCTCCTGCTGCAGGTAGGCGGAAGAGAGCTGGGATGCACTTGGAGCATCTCTGGCCAAGTACTTTCAGCAGGAAATAGAGCGTCTGGGAGTAGGGTCCCTGCCTGCAGCACACACTCCCGTGCCAGAGCAGGAGAGCTGGTTTTAGACAATGACTTTGCATTTGCCCTGGAATGGGGAACTGCACACAGACAGGGGCTGTAGGGCAGCTCACGCATTACACCATTGTTTTTCCCAGTCTCAGACTTCTCTCAGAGATGACCTGATGTCCCCTTCCCAGCCCTGACCCAGGCACGTGGCTTTCCCCAGAGTCTGCCTCAGCTCCTTTGCAGAGCACAGGTGGCAGGGCGAGAACAAAAGGGGCTGAAAGACAGAGGGGGGCAAGGAGAAAACTCCAGCTGCAGCTGGGAAGATGCTGATGAAAGTGGATGTGTGGACAAGGATGAAAAAGCAAGTCATGTTTTGGAGTGAAGTGGCAGGGTGTTCTCCCCAGGCCCTCAGCTACCGAGTGAAATGCCCTTACGCATCAGAGTGGTTGAGAATGGCTTCTTCACTGCTTCACTATCTGCAGCTTCCTCCCAGGAGTATTCCAGGGCTACCTTCCCTGTGTTGTGCATCCTGAAACTGAAAAGCAAGGAGGAGGAATAAAAAAAAAGGTCCAATAAATATAAAGCAAATAGTACAGTAACATGGCCTGATGGACTCCTGGTATCAATTTCTCCTGAGGAGCATCTTCTTCCCCAGGCAACCCTGCCACGTTCCGCTGTCCTGGGTGGGCCAGAAATGTATTTCCAAGTCTGGAAGTTTAAGAGGAAAGGGCCAACATGGTGCCCAGGACATTGAAGCTGAGGGGCTTACTCTGGACTTTAGGTTTTGGTTTGACTGCAAACTTATTCTTGAGCAGATGAGGACAGGTGACAGGCAGTGAAAGCAAACCCACGGCTGTCCTCAGCAGAAGGGTGTGGCAGCACTGAACCTGTCCTGACCACCACCTCCTGCTTGGCTTTGTGTGCACGTGAATGGGCCTGTGCTGGTTTTGGCTGGGGTAGAGTTCTGGGAAGCAGGCACTGGGTCAGCCCTGGGCAAAGGCAGCTCCCGCTCACAGGGCCCTGCCTGGCCTCCAGCACTCACGTGGCTCTCCTTGTCTGGAAGGGCAAGGTATCCTTGAGCTGGACCACAGTCGTGTTCAGTTTTAACTGGCTGTAGGCAACAACGGCGCTGAGGTACAGCTCGGCCTCCTGGCTGCTGTCCTCCAGCACAGCGTGAGCTGGTTCTGGGACTCTCTTGACCACCTGCAAACAGAGGAGGGAGGAATCACTGAGCAGAGCCCAGAAAGTCAGGCTGAGAAGGGAGTCTTTTGGCCTCCGGGATCAGCCTCATAGAGGGACTGGAAAGGACCGTTCACTTTCACTTCCCTGCAAAGATGACAAAATAGAGACTGCTCTGCTACGGTAGTTGTTTCTACCCACTGATCAAAGCAGTCACTACTACAGCTGTTAATATACCCATGGCAACTTGTGGAGTCCCTCGTGCCATTAAAGGAATTTCCAACTGCCCTGCCCTGGAAAAGCTAGGATTAAAAATACCCCAGGTGTAAAAAAAGGCTTCTCCCCCGTGGCTCCTTGCAAACATTGTGCAATCTGCTCTTGGGGTTTTGCAAGTCCATCACTCCTCCCATGGTATCCCCTCTTCCTATTTCCCCATTGGCTATGGGGCCTGGTGTCCTGTTCCTCTCTTCCCTATGGTCACTTGCCCTCTGCCCTGTCCCCGGGACCACCCATGAACATGAGACCCTACATAACCGAGGAAAACCACGTGGCCACTCTCTTTCTGGCCTCTGATTCACCTTCAGCACACGGAATAAACACTTGCTGGAAATTTATCTGGGGCTGGGAGCCTTCTGCCTCTCTTGCTGAGCTAGCCTGGTAACGTGGGTGGTTATGTGAGCTTGAATTGCTGCCTGAATACTTCTCAAGCAGTTTCTCTACGGAGAGGCTGACTGGGATTTAGAAAGGCTCTAAGTGCACTCCTAAAAGGACGCACTGCTACAGAGACTATAGCTGCGTTCCAGTGCCTGTACATCAACCTTGTAGAGGGACTGGCTTTTTTCCTGGTCCCCTATAAATACAGCAGGTCTCAAAATTAGGGTTAAGTTCCCCTGCTGGAGCTTTGTGGATGGAGAACCCAAAGACTGAAGAGTTCTGGAAAGCACCTTTTTCTTCTTGTCTTAGGAGAAAGTGCTCTCCACATGTCACGTGTGGAGCAACAACCACACTGCAGGGAGCTGGCAATGGGCATTTTGGGATGGGAAAGATCTCACTAGGAAAGTCTCCAACTGCAGATGTTCTGATAGAAAAGAGGATGGTTTAGAGGCCTTAAAATGGTCCAGGAACTCAGAAAGAACCTTCAGCCAAGACGAGTGTGTTTGGCAATAATGACAATAAAAGCAAGAGCATCTGGAGATGATCCTTCTCCAGACTCCTCCATACTGTCATACAGTGCCTGGGCTACTCCATGCTGAGATATCCCACACAATACAGAGATCACAACTAAAAACTCTGGTATCCATGCAGACAAAACTTGGAGTTCACCAGCACGTGCAGGAGAAGTATACTTCTCTCCACTTCCATAGAAGAGACAGAGTGCAGCAGACTTAACTCCTTGTTGGTGAAAAGGCACCAGATCAGATGAAGAGATTTCAAACACCATAAAAGGGGATAAAATCATGAAACATTGTCTCCCATTCAACACGGGCTGCAACCCTTGTGCTTGTTGTGGCACAGACTCATAGTTTGTGTTGGCTAAAGGTCTCTTGTCAAAAGGCCTCCCCCTCTCACGTGAGTGTGTCCGGTCACTGTGCATCCACCTCTCCCCTAGAATGCACTGCTGGTGAACCTCACGGCTGTCCAACGTCCAGAGCAAGCAGGAGCTGCTCAGCCAGCAGTGATGGGGGTTACCGTGGTTCTTTTTGTAGAAGCTGGGTTGTCTTTTTTTGCCATTTTGCTTCTCACCTTCCTTTTTCCAGGCCACCTGGCTGCCGGCTCTTCCCTGGTGGTTTGATTCCACGTGACAATGTGCATTTTGTTGTCGCAGTCCTGAACCTCCCCTCCTGGCAGCTCAGAGTTGATCTCGGTCACCTTACATTTCACAAGGTGCCTCCTGAAGGTGGCTGGGACATCTGATTTCAAGGTCACTGTGATGTCCTTGGCACAGCCAGGATGGAGATGTCCCACCTAGGGAGAATCAGGGAGTCAAAACCAAACTGGAAGCACTGCCAAGGGCAGGACTGCCAGCAAAAGGGACTGATGTGGTGAGCAGCTGTGCCAGGAATCTGCGCGTCGGAGTGGATTTATGTCAAGTTTGATAGACAAAAGTATGAATGGAAGGTGCCACCTCCCATAACATGAAGCCTTTTCTGCAAGGCTGGCAGCCATTGCCAAGCCAGGGACTTGGCATCTCGGCATCTCCTACGTGGCACTGGAATGGGCTGTCACTGGTACGTGAGGACTGCCTGCCAGCTCCTGGGAACACCAGGGCAGGGCTTGAGCAATGGGGAAAGGCAGAGCCGTCCACGCTCACCTTGGGAGAGAACTGGAATGGTGTGTTTGCCTCCCACTCAAAGCGCATGACCTTTGTACAGGTGTGGTTGGTGATGGTGAAGGTCCTGTTGCAGGGCTCTCCAACAGAACAGTCCCCAAACTGGATGTGATTCGCTCGGACAGCTGTTGAGGAGGAGAACAAGGCAACCTCAGCATGCAGGGAGCTCCATCCACCCCCCTTCACGTGCACAGACACCTGTATGTTCAATGCTTTCTTGCTCCAAGCCTTCCTCCCTCTGGAAGGGAGTTTCCCAGGCGGCTCCCCAGCCCACCACTTTCAGGGAAACACCCTGACACACCCCTAAGCCAGCCACATGAAGCACAGCACACATTGCTCTGCAGGCATGGCTGCCACGCCCACAGGCCACCAAGTCCGGTGGGTGACAGCCCAGGCCTGGCTAGAGAGAGGACACACATGATCAGACATTTCCCTCTTCCTTGCTCCACCTTGGCAGCCTCTCCTCTCTTACCATCAATGATGTCTTTCTTCAGAATGCTCTCAGCATTCCGCTCCTGTGTATCTTCCTCCAGTCCGTCGAGGGTGAATTCATCCTGGTGGCCTTCACCCACCAGCTCTATTAGGATCTTGTTAGAGTATTTGTCCCCCACTAAGGCACGAATCCTCCCTTCCAGTCGTTGAGCCAGGGTGGGTTTGAAAATGACATCGAACTCTGTCGATTCCCCAGGATGCAGAAGCAGGAAAGGCTTTGGGGGCTTGCTCTCTGCACAGCAACGGAAATCAGAGTTAAGTGATACGGCGGTACAGAGGAAATATTTCCATAGGCTGTATGAGGAATGAGAGGTTGAAATCAGCTGCCTCCTAAGCACGGGTTCTACCCCCAGTGGTTCCAGACCCTCTTCCTGTGTTCACAAGACTGCCACCTCCAGACACATCACCGCTTAAGCAGCTTAACCTCAGGTTGATGCCCAGCCCGCATTCCATCTGCTTCCAGCCAGCTCCAGCCGTGTGGAAAGCGGAGCCAGAGAGTGCTTTTGGCTTCTGCTGGTTGTCTGTGTGCTCAAGGGCTGTGTCCATTCAGGCTGGTGCCTTCCCTCAAGCAGCAAATACCTCAGAGGGTCCACTGAGGTAGTGACAGTCCCGCACAACTCAACCCACCTTGTCTAGAGGAGCCAAAGAACTTCTTACAACTTGCTAGGAGAAAGTCCCCAAGAAAAGCTTGGGGGACAGAGAGCCCAAGGAAAGAAACTGTGTCTAACATCTGGCTGCTGCTCAGAGAAGCCAAGAGCAGGGCACACATTTTCCCTCTGTGCAGGATCACACTTCATGGTTAATGAATTTACCGTGTACAGCAGAGTCGTCTTCCGCATCTTCAATGTAGAATCTCTCAAGTGTGGAGCCCCTGCCTTTCAAGAGGAACGCTCCGTGCTCATCCTCCAGGTGTAACATGAACTGAGAAAAGGGAGCACAGAGCACATTGACACTGGTGTGAGCACAGGGTGGGAACACAGGGACTGACCCCGCAGTGCTGCTGGTCCCGCATGGGAACCCAGCACCTCTCCCACTACAAACAGCACTTAGCACAAAAGTTAAGTCAAACCAGCTGGGAAAAAAGAGCGCTCAGAGGCATTTGGATGGACCTGACACAGAATCAAACAGGACAGAAAGTAATGAGCAGAATGTAATCAAGCCACAACTAAGTTTACTTAAAATGCAGTAAGCTGGGATCGAAAACAATCTAATGGAGCTGGAAAATCACCCCATGTCCATGAGAACAAAAGGTGACCTGAGAGATGGGGGGAAATACTGCACCACCTTTCCTGTGTTCAACTTAAAGAAGAAAGGCTAGAGGCACAATTTTCAAGAACTCCCTTCTTGGAGAACACATGTCAGTCACTTGCTTAAAAAGAATTTCTGACACCTCTTCCCAGGTCTGCCGTGTTTTTTGGGACCCTTCCCCTGTGCCACAAGCACTTGTTCCCAAACCAGACCATTCCTTGAGCAGGTCCTCACCTTGACAGGTATTATGCCCTTGTTTTGGATGACCAGGGGGAGCATCTCTGACTCCCCCGGCCGGAGCCTCTTGAAGCACAGCACGGAATTTCCCCTCCTGCTGCAAGCACTTGGGCTCACGACTGTCAGCTGCGGCTCGTGCCCCTTCCCGCTGATGGTGAAGGTCAGGATTTGAGGTTTAAAGTTCGCAGGGCTGCAGGAGAGGCACAGAAACAATTTCAGCTGGCACTAACCCATTTCTCACTGGGCGAGTGAGGCAGCAAGGGCCACCCACAGTGTTTTCCCTGCCTGATGCTCCTGAACCACACAACGCAGCCCCCACCAGGCTCTTCCCAATCCACTCAGGGCCATTCACAAGAGGACTCTGTTCCAAAGCGCCCTCCACAATAACAATTCAAAATAATTTCACTTAATTGAATCGTGCCCTCCAGGAGGTAAATAATGAGGCACCAGATGAGACATGGCAAATCTCCTGGCTGCAGTGAGATGAGACACATGCAACAAGCAAAAGCACAGCATGAAAGCAGTACAAAAGCAAGTAGGCAAAAATAAATCATTGTCACCATCAGTAAAGATCATTTCCAAGCAGAGTAAGAAAGCAATTGCATATTAGCAATTAGACTTCTCTTGCTCCAATTCAGCCACTAAAAGGTTGAGGAAGGGCAGGTCAAAGCTGCAGTACACAGGTCCCAGGGCAGAGGAACTGTGCTTCTCTTTCATACCAGCTCCAGTCCCTTACATAAAATAGCTTAATGAATACCAGGGAATCACAGTGATCAGAGGAGCACTTAATTTTACAGGTACACAGGAAATTGTGACTGCTGACCTGCTGGCACAGGAACTGTTTCATCTAAGCCTTTGTCCCTGGAAATCCCCAAGTCAGCTGCAGCACATCTCAGTAACTTTCAGCTGGCTACCTAATATTTCCCTGTCTTCATAATTCCTCATAAAGGATAAACCATCAGTCTCATTTTTTGGCTTTCTCTAACAGTTACTGCCTCCCAGATCATCTCATGCCAAGTACTCTGCCTATGGCTACTGAAAGCATTAGAGCTAACAAGAGGCCTGTGCCTGCCCAGTGGAGAGGGAGCTATCACTGAAGCCTCCCCCAGTATTTCACAGTCAGTTACCCTTCTGGGATGACAAGGGAAGCCTTGAAAGTGCAGTCGTAGGTCTGCTCATCTGGTGGGGTGAAGGTCACCGTAGCAACAGCACAGGATGAGCCCTGAATGGACATCTTGACCGGATGCAACTTGAAAACGTTGTTGACAGGGCTTTCATCCTTGGGGGAACGCAGAGAGCAGTGTTAGGAGAAAAGACCTTTCAACACGACACAGTTTTATTCATAAATGCGTTACTGAGAACAGCCCCAGGCAGTGTGTCCTCCTCCCTGTTTCCCTGGGCAGGCTCCCTCCCTCCCAGGGAACGCTGACCTTGTGCTAAAGCATTCTGTGTTTTGAGCCCTGGCCGCTGCCCCAGCATACATGGGAGGTGGGCACTGCTTGGAAAACCCTGCAAATAACCTGGAACTGGCCTTCAAAGTGAAGGAAAAGCCAGGGAGCCTGAGGAAATGCCTCCTTTGAGCCCTGGCATGTCAGTTCATAACAGCCCCTCTCTGAGTGTGCTTCCAGGAGAGGTTCAGAAGGATTCGCTTCTCCCACCGAAGACCCAGAGGTGTGAGCCAGAACCTTGCCCGAGACATGCAAAACTCAACACAACTCTTCCCTGGCTCTGCTGCTCTCCCCTGCAGTTTGACCTGCACTGAGCTAGACTAGTCTGGGCCCCAGGAAGCAATGCATCTGGAGAACAGAACGGACTCTCACACTGCCTTTAGAGGGACACCATCACCTTGGCCTCCTGTTCTTACCTTTCCACACAGGGGTCTGATGGAGAGCACCACATCACATGGCAGGCTGCTTGCATTGTAGATACTGAAATGAGCTTCAGCTTCTTGCGCAACCAGAACCTTGTTGAAGATGAATTTGTTCTCATCTCTGATGAACAAGCCCACGCCTTCCACTGACCGCAGCTTGCGGCTGAGGTCAGTGCTGCGGCAGATCGGGTACTTCTCAAAGATTGACAGGACATCCTCAACGAGTCCTGTGGATAGACCAGAGGGATGAGCATGGAGGAGAAGCCTTGCTGATGAATTTATCTGGACCCTGCTGGCCTCTCAGGAGGCTTTTCCTCTCAGTCACCCTTTCTGCCCTGGGTGACTGCTAAACCCAGCCTTGGGTGGGGGAGCTGGCTTTGAGGATGGAGCTCAGTCAACCTCGGTCTTAGAGAGCGCTGCTTTCCTTTTATGCTTCCATGCATCCCTCTCAGCCTGGGAAGGATGAGTCTGCTGGTGGACTTGAAGAGGGCTGGAACCTCTGAGGATTCTAAGGTGGGACACCAGGGCTGGCGTGCCTCTCTACCCAAGCAGCAAGTTTAGGTGCTGATCAGCAGCGGGTGTGACCAAGGGAACCTGTGGGCAGTACGTACCTGGGAGGCAGGACTCGGCAGTCAGGGTAAAGGGAATGCCAAGGGGATTGTCCCTGGGGTCTCTGCCCGTGATGTCAATGTAGAGCTGCTCCTCACACGTCCCCTCCTGCCCTGCCAGGCATTCCACTGTGATCTTCTGCTGGCCCCACGGACTGATGGAGCCGGAGCAAGGGGACACCGTGAACATGCCAAGACTGAGGGGACCCTGCAGAAAAAGTTCCAGGAGAGACTGATGGCTAACAGCTGTGCCTTGAGCACCCCAGCAAAGAGTGTGTCCCGCCTTGGCCTCCAGCTGGGCCCAAGCACCCAGTCCCAGGGCAGGGAAGGATGACTCCATGGCCCAAGGGCAGCCCCAGGCTGAGACCAACCAGCCAAGAGGAGCTGCAAGCCTGTCCCAAAAAGCAGAGAGAAAGGAGTTTGAGTGTAAAGAATGAAGGTGGTAGCTGTGATCCTTCAGCCTCCAGAGGTAACACAGGAGAGCAGAAATAGCTGTGAGAAAGGACAGGAGAAAGGTAGATGACTTGGAAGAAGAAAAAGCAATGTTTGCTGAGCTCTGCAGACTGGGAGTTCACTGAGGCGTGTTTTTGCTTCTGTGGTGTTCACAGACCTATGCTGGCTAGCAGCGACCAAACACAGGACCTGCTCCCCCCTGTTGATCCCACAAGTCCAGGTCAGAGCCAAAGTACAGGAGTGTCAGTGGGACTGAGCAGATCCTGGGTTCCATCCTGTAGACCGTGTCCCACCCTATAGCCATGAGCCCCCAGCCAGGGCACAGCAGCATCTTCTCACATCCCTCTGCAGCAGCAGCACTGTTGGGGAGCAGGAGTCACCCACCTGTGTCAAGGAGCTCGATTTCCTTTCCGTGGACTCCTCTGCAGCTGATGGAGCAGATTCCTCTTGCATTGAACTGAGAGGAGAAAGCAGAGGTATCTGTCATGCTGAGCTCCCCTGCCTTTCTCTGAGGCCAAAGCTGGCCTTCCTCCACATGGAGGGAAGCCTTCCTGCTCCTGATGGCTCCCAGAGTGCAGCACCCATTGCTGGACAGGAGCTCTATCACCAGCTTTGTACTACACCTGGGGACACTGCGGCGTTTTTTTGCTCCCTCTCCCCAAGCCAGGGATGCAAACGGATGACAGCCCAGGTCTCCTGGCTGCCTGCCACATACCAGCCATGGGCTGGTGCCTCCTCAGACAGGAAAGGTGGTGCAGGGCTTCTCGTACCTTTGGCTTTCCCATGCAGATGCATCCTCGGGTGCTTGGTGGATGTAGAATTCGAAGCTGAGCATGCCTTTGTTCTCCAGAATGACAGTCTGGGTCTTCTTGGTGCCCTCGAGCATGGCACCGAAGTCGATGGGTGAGGCGGGCTCAATGCTGTACTTGCTGTACACAGCTCTCGCCGACACCCTCAGTGGGATCTCGGCAACAGTCTGGCCTCCTTCCCCTGAGCTGCCGTCTATCACCTGTGTCCACAGGAAGGGGTGGTAAACACAGCAAAGAGGCCAGCCTCTACCCCAGTCCCCAGTCTCCACCCCAGGCCTCCAGCAGTTTACCCCTCCCTGTTTAAGCACCGCCTCCAGAGTCAGATGCTCAGCTCCACTTAAGAAGCCTCCCAAATGGTTTTGAAAGACTTTGTTTGTGTACGTAGGAGAGAGGATTCTCCAGTTAAAGCACTCCTTCCATTCGACACCTATCCCGTTTACACTCCCAAAATGTCGAGAGATAACACAGCCTGGCCCAAGCAGCTCACCTGGCAGTACAGGATGGGTTTGTTCTTGAGGAAGATTTCACTTGTGGGGTGGAAGAGCATCTCAATATTCACACCAGGCTGGGAGGCAGTCAGCACGCCTGACCGAGGCTCAACGCTGAAGTGGGATGCCAAGTCTTGCATGCTGGCACCTGCACCCTTCAGCGTGAAGCTGGGGAGAAAGGGAAGGAATGGAGATCTCTGCAGTTAAAAGTACAGGCACCACTAGCACGGCCAGGACTTTGCATAGGACCAGAAAAAAACAAAAAAAAGGGAGAGTTCAGCACTGCTCAGAGAATCCTGGATCTTGACAGAGAGTGCAGACAATCACAAGGTTAAGGCATGAAACCTTGACACCAAAATTTTTCATTCACTTCTTTACAGAGTCTCAGAAAGAGAAAGGAAGTGACCATCAAAGAAAAGCAATGAATCTCATCATTTCAGTGGCTGAAATTTTTGGGGCTCTCCTTTGGGTTCGTGCTGAGCTGTGAAGAATTGCTGGTTTGTGGCTGGATTCTCTAGTAAAATAGTTGAGATTAGAGAGTCCAGGTTTTGTATTTCCCATGAGGTAGCCAGCATGAAAACAGGTTCTAGCCATTGACAGAGGGAGAATGCAGGCCTGGGAATCTGAAGAAATGCTCACTACCAGGCAGCTGGACTCACCTGTACTCAATGTCATATACCCCTTTGTTCTTTAGACTCAGGACTTTCTTCACCTTATCCAGGACATTAATGGTTCCAAATTCCAAGCTTCCATCTGGACCTGCAGAAAACACGCAGAGCCAGGTCAGAAATGGTATTTGTCAGCTGCAGAACATGCCAGGTCACAAACTACGTGGAGGTCTTGACACAAAACCCTTTCCAGCAAGTTTCCCTTCTTGACAGTATTTTCCAGCTATTTGTCTGCCCTTTCTCTTCTTACTCAAAATATCTGCAGGATTAGTAGCTAAGGAAATTACTTTATATGCTGTGCTGAGCCCGTGGGAGTTGCCAACTGCCTGTTCACGTCACTGTTGTTTCAAAGCCCCCCAAATCCAATCTGCACATGAAGCTGCACACTTCAAAGTTCAGAGGGGAGAGACTTAAGGCTGTCAATGCCCTGACAATGCATTATTCCACACCACTTGCAGGGTATGTGCTTCATGTATCCATGCCATCCTTGCATGCTATCCCATCCCATCCCATCCCATCCCATCCCATCCCATCCCATCCCATCCCATCCCATCCCATCCCATCCCATCCCATCCCATCCCATCCCATCCCATCCCATCCCATCCCATGTGGTTTGGTCGCCCGCCCCCCAAGATAATGCAGTGCACCTGGACTGCTTTGTTTGGGAGGCGTCCACTGACCTTCAGGCATGTCGATCCTCAGAGAAACATCATAGACCTTTGCAGAGATTTTGATGTTTTCAGCCTGAACAATCCCCAGGATGTTTTCTGTGTCTGAAACCTGGGGCAGCAAGAAACAAACACTGTTCAGATCATTCTTTTGGTAGACAGCCTCTAAGTCCTTGTCTCTGCTGGCTGCTTCCCCTATGGCCTCCCAGGCTTCACAAGCGTCGGTGGACTCCCAAGCTTTGCTAACCTGTTCACCTCGTGGGCTGCCCCAGTGGGATTCAGCTGCAGTAAAAAACCCTATCAGCCCAACTCTGCACTCCTACAGCAGGGAATGATGCTGCTAAAGCATCCTTGAGAGGCACAGGGATGTAAGAACAACCACAAGAAGTGTGAGGTGTCTCAGAGCAGGTGCCATTGACAACCCTCTGCCACCACCTAGCACTCTCTCGGAAATGCAGCCCCTAAAGCATGGGGAACAAAATCCCAGGGGGAGAGTTTGTTGCACTATGCAGAAGGTTCAGACAAAGTCCAGGAGGAATGTAGAGATCACGCTGCAGTCTGTACAACCAAACAACAACCTTCAGCCACTCACAGGGACAAGGTGGTTGTGGTACAGGCTCAGGACGCAGCGTCTGGTTATCTGGGGGGATGGGGATGCACTGCACGTTCTGGCAAACGCTGTGTAGAGGCAGAATTTGGGGTCACAGCACCCTTGTGTCTGTCAGGTGCAGCTCTTCCTGACTCTGTCCCTAAGAGCGCACGGCTGCTCTGCCAGGCAGGGCACAGTCCCTCTCACCTCAAGTCGCAGGATCTTTTTAATGCTGCCAATCTGCCTGGCCTTGAAATTCAGTGTCACTTCAAATTCTGAGCGGGGAGCAATGATGCCTCTATCTTGTGACACAGAGAAGTCCTCAACAAGGTCATCCAGCCCACGCAGCTGCCAGGCCATGGGCAGTAGGGTGTCGTTTTTCAGGACCAAGGTCCTGCTGTCAGTCCTGCAGAGACAGGAAGGCACCTGGCATCAGCTGCTGGATGGTCACACCAGCCTCACCACTGAATGCAGCTCCATCCACGGCCCTTGGAGCAGCTCCATGCCCTGGAAACCAGAGTCAAAGGTTTTCTCTTTGTCACCAGTCTTGGAGTGCTTGTGGGATGACTGACCTGTGCAGACGGAGCTTGTCAAAGGACAGCTCCAGGGGGCTGACGTCCAGCTTCACGTGCACCCCGTGGCAGCACAGGCTGAAGACCACTGGCTCCGGGTTCTTAGCAATGCAGCAGATCAATCTGTCTTCCAGGAAGCCAGGGGAACTGGGGTATGCCCAAATGGTCAGCTCCTGCACCCAGCCCCACAGAAAGAAATAGAAAGAGCACTGCGTGTGAGCAGGAGGAGCAGCCCCTGGGCACTTCTGCGGTGCCTGCTCTACCTGCCCTTCACCTACCCGCTTCTCCGCTGGCCTCAGGGTCATGCTGGGAGGGTCCAAAAGGAATGTATCTGATTTCATGTCCTTCTCAAAGGTGAACTGGACCTCTACGTCCATGGGGGAGTTGTTGAGGATGTTTATAGTCTCCTTGTTGCTGTGACTGTTCTGGGCCTTGTACCTGTCCACAAAAGGGGAAAAGGCTGCAGAGGAAACTGTTGCCTGTGCCGCACATGGAGGAAAGCACCGTGGGCACCCAAGGAAGCGGTGCTGGGAGATCCTGCTCTAACAAACAAGTGAGGGAAATGGATCCCAGTCAGGGGCATGAGCATGTGCTCATCCTTGCCTTACTTTGGTGCCTTTCCCTGTACCCGGTGCCTCCACCCCAGAAGCCTGATGATGCTCAGGCCACTTCAAGGGTTTTTAATACAATGTACATTCAAAGGTGCCTAGAAAAATAACAGGAGACCAGGCGCATGGGTTCTTTCCCCTTCTTTCTTTCCCTGCATGGTATAAAGAAAAGCTTTTGGAAAAAGAGTTTAGCTGATCTCTTTCATAGAAGTCATGCAACTGCTTTGGATTTCATGGGTTAGCTCAAAGTCTGAGAAAGAAATATAAAGCATCAATTCCCAAGAGGAATGCCAAAAGATAAAAAATAACCCTTCTCTCAGGTGTGGAAATGACTTTGGAGTGAAAGGGTTAAAGAGGCAAACAGAAATCCCAGATCATCCATCAACCTGTCTAAAGATTGTCTGTATTTTAAACTATTTCGATTTCATTTCCTTGGGTTGTCAAAATTGACCTAGCCTTCCAGAGATCCCATGGAGACAAGAATTTAATGTTAAATATTATTTTTTAAGAAGTGACCGTAGAAGTAGAAATATGCAATAGCTTCAATGACAACGTGTTTAGGTGGACTTCATCCAGCAGTGAGGATGCAATGTCATTACAGGAAGATGTAATTCCTGCTCTACGCTCCCCCTGACACCCATTGGCAGGTCAGCCATAAAATCTTACTAATAATTACAGATTAATGAAAGGTTTGAAAAACTGTCCACGGAATAATTGCTCAATCAGGCTACCTGCAGAGCTCAAAGCACTTCAAAAACCACCAGAAAGTTCATTTCCTAAGGGCTGAACTGGGATGTAGAGGGGGACAGGAGTTGCCCCCAGGTCACCTTTGGACTGGCAGCAGCATGTGGCTCTGGCCACCGAGGCAGCCACCAAGGCACCCACTGGGTAGGCAGAGCAGCTCCTCCAAGGCTCACGTGCCCCTTATCTGCTCAAGTTCACACACCCGTGGCCCTGCAAACCCGTGTCTCCCAGGACTCTGGCCGGGACTGCCCTGGATTGTGCCACCAGAACAGCATGTCTCTCCAAGCGTGTCCAGGAAAGTACAAGGCCCAGCAGGGAGCACATACCACTCTCTTGATTTCCCACACAGCAGCGGTCCAAAGTGGAATTGCTTTGTGCTCTCAACGTATTCTTTGAAGATGATTTCATCTGCCTCCATGGTCTTCCTCCACTGTGGAAACACCAGTCTGGGCAGAGAAAGCGGAGAAGGAGGAGCTATGAGATGCTCCAAATAGGAAATGTAGTCAGAAAACCATACCCCTTCCTGGTGGCTGAGGTACCACCTGCCTTCCCAGCTCCCAGCACAGGAAGGAAGAGATGCTGGACGACCTCAGGCAGCACGATGTGCCCAGGCCAGAAGCCCCAAGGGGCAGCCCTGCTGTGAGTTCAGGGGCAGCAGCGTGGGAGGCTGCCGGGGGCCAGCCTTACCGTGGGTCCTGGCTGATGCTGGGGTACAGGCCGGTGACACTGCAGGGCAGCTCGTACTGGCGCTTTGTGCCCACCAGCTCAAACCTCAGTGTCTGCTCAAACTTCCATGGCTTTTGGGTGGAGAAGTGGACCTTCAGTTCCACCTCACCGTGGGCAGGCACTATCCACCGGTACCGTTTCAGCCTGGCAATTAAAGAGGAGGCTTCAGACATTGCTAAGGAGCAAATCAAACAAGGAGGGTGCGCTCGCCATCCCATGGAGGCACTGGCACAGGGTCGCTGTGGAGCTGGGGACGATGGACCTTGTTTGGCAAGAGGGCCAAGAAGCAGAGGCATCACCTCCCCCCGTGCAGCTCACCTGAGGAATTCTGTGGGGATTGAGGCACTTTTCAGTGTACTTTTGGGTCTGGTTGTGGAGGAATCCCGGAGTTGTTCTGTTCTCTGTGTGGAGACCTGGCTGTCCTTTAGAGAGCTGTCTCTGCTGGCCTCTTTATCCGTCTTTGGTTGGCCTTCAGCAGAACTTCCCTTCACATCTCGGGCCTTGGCCTAAGGGGAGAGAGAAAAGGGAGAGAGAGGTGAGCCCTGAGACATCCCCATCCTGGAAAGCAAAAATGGAGTTTTTTAACCAATGGAAGAACGAATAAATAAGTCCACCTGCCCATGGACTTGGTCTTCCTTATTGGTGTTTGTTTTGCCTGGGACCCCCCTTCTCAGACTCAGGACTGTCTCCTCAAGGGGAGTTGCTGGTTCGAAGTGATCTCCTCCCACTTGTCTTACAGAACTGCTCTGTCCCCAGCAGAGCTGTCTCTTTTTTCCCATACCTGACAGAAAGGAGACCTGCTGACACATGGCCCCACCACATCTTCACTCCCTCTCCACAACGATCCTTCTCCATCCAACCTGTCCCCCATGCCCTCATCTAGCCTGCCCTCTGCCCTGGCACCTTCAGTGCCAGCACCACTGGAGCACCCACCAGATCATCTTCCATAGCAGCACCTCCCGGTGCCTCAATGGTGAAGAGCTCCACGTGCTCTGCGGAGCCCAAGCGCTCCTCTGGGTAGTTGACTACGGAGAGGACAAACGCAGGGGGCAGCGGAGGCCCCTCAGGATGCAGTCCCAGATGTCTCAGCATCTAAAACAGAAGAGAAAAATCTTGTTTATACTTCTGTCACCTTCATCCTCACAATTCCTTCTTTAAAGGCACCGAGCTTTTGGCAATGGGGTTTTTGATTTACAAAATCATGAAGTACAAATGCTTTGTTATGCCCAGTGGGGTGAGCAGGCTCCAGAGCAGAGGCAAGAGCTACAAGCAGGACCAGCAGAGAAATCTCTCCTGAGTGTCTCAGCTGAAAAAACAATGACCATGAGCTGCCCTGTCCCGGGACCGTTTATAATGATTTCCAGGCTGGGAAACTCTGAACAGATGGGATACTTGTACACAGAGCACTTCCACTTTCTGCCCATCTGAGGGATGGTGATGACCTCCCCATCCACACAGATACTTACAGAGTCATTATGGAACATCATCAGGCGCCTGGAAAAGGCTCTGTGCCATTATCCCCTGGGAGGACACAATGCTCCAGGGCCCAAGACCACGGCAAGCTCAAGATCTGAGCCTTGCAGGGTTTTACCTCGTCTTCCGTTGGCAGCCTCCCACTGCTCAGGATCTCTGTAAACATGGCCTTTGGATCTGTGAACTGGATGTCCAGGCACGGCACCCCGACTCTGACTGCCTCTTCTGCAACTTGGCCTTGAGTCTTCAGCCGAGGTGACTGAGGATGGCTTTGGCGTCTGTGTTTTTGTGCAGGCTTCTTCTTCTCCACTTTCTCCTGAGGCTTACTGGTCTCCTGACCTTTGTTTTCAGCTGAAGGCAGTGCCTTGTTTCCATTTTTCATCACAGGTAACTCCACGGTACCCTGAACCCTGTCCCAGTAGGAGAAAACCTGTGCGACGTTCTGCTGTGAAAACTCATGGATCTGAAACCTCAGGATCAAGTTCTTCTCCATCTCAGCTGGGTCCTCTGAGATTTCTGTTTCTTCCTGCTCTGGGGCTTTGGTTTCCTCCTGCTCTGGGGCTTTGGCCTCTCCCTTCTTTGGGGCTTTGGCTTCTCCCTTCTCAGGGGTTTTGCTTTCCTTCTTCTCTGGGGCTTTGGCTTCCTTCGTCTCTGGGGCTTTGGTTTTCCCCTTCTCTGGTTTTGTAGGCTGCTTGCCCTTCTTCTGCTTTTCTTTCTCCTTCCGCCTCTCTTCCTCCTTCTGTCTCTCTTCCTCCTCTAAGGCTTTTGCCTCCTCCTCAAGCTTTTGAGCCAGCAGCTGCTGCTCCCTTCAGGAAACAAAAGAGAAAACATTGCTAAGAGTCACCACCAGAAACCTGGGCTCGCTAGTCCTGGCTGGCCCTGCACTTTATTCCTTGACCCTGAGGCCAGGCAGAACTGCAAGACCATTTCTGTGAATTTTCCTCAACCCACAGAGGCCTGGAACATCCCAAGGGAGGGGAATGGTGGAAGGGGACCTCCAGGACCCGCTGAACCTAAGCCTTGCCATCATAAGGTCTTAACTGTGCAACCTCCCTCTTAAGGCACACCCAAACACCTCTAGCCCACTTGCCAAAGGCTGAGCCACCAGCTCTCTGCACAGATGCCTGAGAACTCCCTTCGTCTCTTGATTTCCCAGTTTAAACCAGATCACAACCTGCTAACATCTCCTTATCCCTTCTGCCATTCTTTCTCGACTCAATCAGCCCCCTCCTCCCTGGGCACAGCCTGCTCCTTAATGAGAATAATCCTATCAGTCAGAAAGCAAAGGCTGCAGGAACTCCTCTCCTGCAAGACAGGCTCTTGTCAGCCAGGTTTCCAGCTGGAACCCAGCTGTGACCAAGGCAAACTGGTGTTCTCTGCCATGGAAACAATTGGAAGCAGCCTTGTCCATCTCCTCCGCATGAAATCAACTTCAGCCTGGGCTGAAAGAAGTCCTGATACACAGGCTTGCTTTAAGCAGCCTCCCCTCCCAGTTCCACACTTTTCCTATGTGTCCTGAGCTGGGCTGCCTTCTTTGAGCTTCTCCTGTGCTTGTCTCCTGCTGCAGCTGAAGGGGTGCCTAAAGGACACGAGCTTTCATGGGTGGTGTCCCAACATAAGGATCCCTGGCACATCAGCATTGCAAGGACTTCAACTGTAGCAGCACCAGGACCCAAACCAAGGGTTTGTCTGTGCCCCCCACCTGCCCATACCACAATCCCACTGTTTTGGTGAAGAAGGGAGATGATGAAGAAGGTGTGAATCAACATCATGGACTTAAAGACACTTCTACAGGCAGTGCCAAGGCAAGCCCAGAGCCCAGCTCCCTGCAGGCAGCATCTAAGCTGGGAGGGCTCACCATGGAGAAGAAGATGTTCTATCTCAGCAGAAGAAGGTCCTTCCTCCCTTGGGAGCCAGGCAGCTAAGAGTGGCCATCCCTGTGTTGCTTCTGGCCTTTGCTATCAAATATGTCTGAGCTCAGAGTCCTTGGAGCAGGGAAACCCTCCGGGGACACTACCCCGAGCAGGAACCCATGGAAGGCTTACTCACCTCTCCCTCCGCATATGGTTCAATTCCTGTATTATTTTATCCACGGCAGCTTTCTCCTCCTCAGGGAGGGCGTCATACTCTTCCTCATCCATTCTCAAGGCACGTTCTCTGTTCCTCTGAAGAGCTTCTTCCCGCTGCAGTTCTTTAGCACAAACCAGAGCAGAAACCATGAGTGACAGCAAGCACAGCTGGGTGCTTTGGGTCAGCTGCAAGGACTCACAGCTTTTCCCAACCCAGCCTATCACACCAGGAGACATTGGGGAGCTCATATCCCTGCTCCAAAACTCAGACAATCCCCTAAACTACGGCCAGGCAGTGAGTTCCTGCGCTTTTCCTGGCTTAAGTGCACCAGGGCTGAGGACAGTTGTTTGTCACTGAGCTACAAGAGCTTGAACTTGTGCCCAAGCTTGAATGTTAGAGATTAAGGTGTCTTAAAGCCTCCAGTCTCCTGCAACTCTGAGATGAGTGTGGTTACAGAGGCAGAAGGTGGAAAGATGAATAAAAACACTTCTTACAAGCTCTGCTGCAAACCCAGACACACAGAGATAAGTCTGAGGGCTTGAGAGAGAAGATTTGAGAGGGACAGACATATCTCACCTTCCCTCTGTCTTTCATCCTCCTTCCTCTGTGTTTCAGCTTCCTTCTTGGCTTTCCAAGAAGCATAATCCTGATGCACATTCACCATGTAGATATAATGGCGATTCTTGACAGCTCTGAGTACACAGAGCAGAGAAGATTCCAGGCTTCTTGCAAAGAGGCTCTCCAAGCCATCAAAGACCACTCCCTTGTAGCAATCTTCGTGCTGCAAATACAGGGAAGAGTAAGTCAGCCATTGCACACAGGGGGCTCACAGCTGGACAGTAAACCCAGATGTCACAGGGCACCAGCTGTCCTTGTTCCAGGTGCATTAGCTAAGAGCAGCTTGTGTCTGTCCTTAGGCTCTGCCAACTAAGGGCATCTGCAGCTTCCCCCAGGGTTCCCTGCACACAGGCCAGGATCCTCCAAGAGCATGTACAGACCTCCTCCTCCTCCTCTCCGAGTTGTACCTCACTGCCTGTTCTCCGGAGCAGGAATGTCTCCTTTTCCCCACCCCACATACCTTCAGCCTCTCACAGAGGATCTCCACCAGCAGGTCCTCGGGCAGCACACAGCTCAGGCAGTTCAGCTCTTCCCCACAACTGCTGGTGATGTTCAGCTGCTGCGGTGCAGGAGCAGTGGAAACTGTGAACTGTAATGTGGACCATTGTAAGGAAAATACACCCCGCTGGAAAGCCCTGAACAACTCCCACTGCTGGGCTTGCAGCTGGGGTTCCTCACTAGTGGAGACTAGAACAACCCTGCAGTGCAGGCTGGGGGCTCCAGGGGATGGTCCTGGAGGACCCATCCCCTGGCCAGCAGAGACCCAAGCCTGCAAACTCCTGGTGCAATGGATCCACATACCAGGCCCTGGCTGGCACAGAGCCTCCACCGTAAGCAGCCCCTGCCCATCTCACAGACAATGCAAAGGTCCCAGGCACCAACCCAGGCAGATCGTGTTTACCTCGGGTTTGCTGGCTGGCTCCGTCTTCTTTTGTGCTGGTGCGCTCTTGCCTTTGGAATTCTTGTTCGTTTTCTCCTGGGAGGCTTGCCTTCTCTTGGCCGGAATGGCGTGCTGACGCTTTTTAGCTGCATAGGGGACACATGGTTCAGGAGGGCTTTGAAAAGCAAGTAGGCACCTTTCACCACAATGGGCACAGCCTTGGACCCTGGAAGGAACCTGGCACTTCTTCCCCAGTCTGCTGGGCACTGGCAACACTCAGAAGCAGCTCCCTCCCTGCTTCTCTTACCAGCACGCTATCCCATCCTTGATTTTAAAGCCAGCACTACGTCCCTCCTAACAACTGTGCATGCAGGTGACACTGCTTGCACAGGAGTTCCCCATGGATCAAGCCAAGGATTTGTCCTCCAGGACCATTGTTTCCATACACTGCACCCATCCTGCATTCTCATGTGGAGACTTGCAGCCCTGCCCCGCTTGCACCAGCCGTCTCTGCTGAAGCTAAATGCTCCTTGTGGGAAAACCCTGCTGGGACACAGACTCCTTTTCCTTCCGCCAGCTCCCAACCCAGCCAGCTTCAAAAGTGAGCAATGCAAAACTTCCCCCTGCACTGTGGCAGGTCTGGCCTCACCCTGCAGAGCTCAGGCTACCAGCTGCCCAGTAAGCTTCCTAAAAGTCTCTGGTCTCACATGGAGAACAGCCCAACATACACGAGCTGTGTAACCTGACAGTGAGCACAGGTAAATCTCGGGAGACAAGAGCTCATTTGGAGCACGTCTCTGATTGGAAATTCCTCTGGGAGGCTGTCCTTCCCTTCCTCTTGTTCGCAAGGTTACACTCATAGCCAGTCCTCTTGTGCGTAATGAGCCACTTCAGAAGGCTTTTTCCTTGGTAAAGTGGGCAGCAGTTCTGCCTGCTGCCCACGAGAAGCAAGCTTGATTCAGCTTTGAGGAAATAGAAAATATTTGGGAAAGAGACGGGCATGCTTCACCACCCTTAGAAAAATGAACATGTGCCAAGCATGGCAAGCAAAGGGGGATGTCAAAGAATCCCCGACTGAGCCCTTAAAACTGATTTTTTATTTTTTTAAGACCAGCCAGAGATGCACTTCACCCATGTTCCCTAAGAGACCCAAGGACTGAAAAACTGCTGCTCTGAGTGAGCAGAAGTGGACAGTCATGGTGGGTTTCTCAAGCACTGGCTCTGGGTCTGGCATTTCTCCTCACCAGCATTACCTTTGTTTTTGCTTTTCAGCTCCATGGCAGCCTCGGTGCAAAGCTCCCGGGCACGGAGCCCTGCCTGGCTGCCATCATTGGCAATGGCCTCTTTCACCACGGTGTCAAGGGACAAGGGAGCAGCGTCGTAATGGTGACACAGGGCCGCCGCCATCTCTGTCTTTCCTGAGAGAGAGAGGAGGACTGCTTGGTGACACGTGCACATGAGGCATTACAGGGACAGGCCCTGGAAAAATCTCCAACAAGATTTCAAAGTTAAAAGAACAGGGGGAAATCAAATGTCCCTCCAGGGGAGGCCATGAGGGAGGCAGCTGGAGCGTGGTTACCAGCTCTGAATTCTAGAGCCAGGAGGATCATCTCCACCTCCTGTTCGGCTGAGGTCTTTGCCTTAAGCACCAAGGTCCACCAGGATGTATTTCTCCTGCTTGCCCCTCTCCCTGCAGCCCAGGGCTGCAGCTCACATACCTGCCAGGGGTGGCCCGTGGACAATGACAACAATCCCTTTGTCCTGCTGTGCTTCACACCTCTCTGAAGACTGGTCAATGCCCAGGTGGCGAATGACAGCTCGAGAGATAGGACTCCCAGTCGCTTTCACCGTGGCCTCAGGATAGAATGGGACAGCCCTGTGATGTGCTGCAGTGAAAAACCAGGAGAAAAGGTCAGCCTCCTGCCTACCTTTGATCCTCATCATCCTCCCAATCTGCTCAGATCCCGGAAAAGGAGACTTGGTGAAAGCAACATGAGCTTGTTCTTTTGTTGCTAGGAAAGTGCAAATATAAAAGAGCCAGTGATATTAGACCTGGTTCTACTGGCTGAAGAACTCATCCAATCCTAGTCTTTGTGAATATCCCGATTATTTCCCCAGTCTATGGCAGGCAGATAGGAGCTTGCTTTGGCTACACTCAGGGTTGGTAGAGGATGCCCCAGTCCTTCACCCAAGAGTTCCTCCACCAAGCTGGGGAACAGGCAGTTTTTAAAAGCATGGGCTTTCCCTGAAGGTGACAGAGTTCAGGGTATATGGGCTGGACTCCCTGCTGCGACCACAGTCAAAACAGACACTGCCAAACCCTCACTGTTTTCCTGACCTGGTTCTGTCTTGCCCATGGCCTCAGCCTCAGCCTCAGCCTCTGCCATGGCCTTGACCTCTTCCTGTTGTGCATTCAGCCTCTTCTGTGCTTCATAGTACTCCAGCAGCTCTGGGGGCAGCGTCTCGCCCACGGCACGGGGAGGCATTAAAAACTTCTTCTGGTACTCAGACCCCACTGCCGTCCGCAGGATCTGTGTGCGCAGGGAAGAGAAACCATCCGCAAGATTCCTTCTCTGGCCTTTCATCACACACGCTCAACAAACCCGTTTTCTGTCTCCTCTCTTCCTCCCAACAACACAAACTATTGAAGTCCTCCCACAGCATGTCAGCAGAGTTGGCTTTCCCTGGGGATTGCCTCCGTCTCCCTGGCACAAGCCTGGGAATGCTGGAGTGCTGTGAAGCTTGGGCAGCATGTACATGGGGACCAGACCTGCCTTCTCACCTTCTCCTCCTCAAGGTACTGCTCATCAAAATCCAGGGAGTAAAACTCAATGGGGAAGTTGCATGGG
Source organism: Chamaea fasciata (assembly GCF_029207755.1). Lineage (NCBI taxonomy): Eukaryota > Metazoa > Chordata > Aves > Passeriformes > Sylviidae > Chamaea > Chamaea fasciata. The sequence goes on along the minus strand of NW_027094097.1, from coordinate 19,930,789 downwards.
TTCTTCACCACCACTGTGGCCTGCACTCCATCGCTGTCCACCAGCACCCATCCCATCTCTAGTGCTGGGGGGCTGAACTCCAGCCGTGGCTCCAGACCTTGTCCTGACAGGTGCAGCATTAAGCAATTGCTGCTCTCACAAATTTTAAGCTTCAGCTTATTCTTGTAAGACCTCTGAAAAGAGAAAAGTGAAGAAAACTCATCCATGAAGTCCCAGGTGACGGGACCCCAGATACAACGCTTTCTCCAAGGTCAGGGTGTTACCAGTCCCTCCAAGGTGAATGGAAACCACCAGGTATTTACTGACGCCAGGGACTACAGCGTCTGTAGTAGCCTGGGGCTGAGTAACTGGGAGGAATCCTGGTGTGCACTGTAACTGGGTATTTGGGCATCAGATGGATCTACAATGGACTGTCAGATGTTTTCACCTAGTCATGCAGGAGTGCAGTGCTCATGAGAAGGGCCCTCGGGGTTACAGTGTCCAGACACAGTCCTGGCACTGCTGCATCAGGCAAACGCCAGCTCCAGGAGAGAGGCAAATGAGCTCTCACCGGCTAGAAATAAGGATCATCTTCTCTGCTCAGTGTCTGGCTCTGGTCAAAGCCAGACACAAGATGGTTATGTCTCTGGAGCAATTAAAAGATCCCTGGGACTGCCTGCAGGCACAGAAGCACTTGTGTCCATACCGGTACAGGCCGTCAGTTTCCAAGACCCAGCGGCCACAGGCAAACTACTTTTGGGAACGCTCCATCCTTTAAGTTGAATCCCCAGCTGCATGGGAATGTGCAGGCAGGCCAGAGCCCCAGGGACTGCTGGAAGCACAGCACTACAGGTGACTGTCCTGCTGTGCCCAGGAAGGTGTCTGGTGGCTGTTTTGTCTGTCAGTTCTGCAGCAGGATGAGCCTAGACTGACCATTCCAGGATTATCCTCTGCCGGTGTGCAGCTGCTCTGCACCGAGTGTCGCAGCTGCAAATACAGCCGGGCAAGGGGGAGGCTGAGGGGAGTTGGGCGCATCCCTCCCGTGTGCCGAGAGGCATCCACAGAGCCCCGATGCTCTCTGTGCAAGCTCCCTGTGGGCATTTCAAAGCACATCTCACGGCAATGCTCTGTGGGGTGAACTGAGCCACGCTGAGTAGCTGAGTACGGGGCTTGCAGAAAGCTCCCTGCCAAGGCAGAGCTCAGAGCACACTCTCGGCACCAGGCCCTCCTTTCGGCCTCCTGGGCTGACACCTGCCAATCTCACCTCCTCCTTCGGTGTAAACCGGATTTTCAAGTCCTGCCAGCTTCCTGCATCAAGGGTTCCTTTGCAGGGCATCACTTCAAAGGGACAGGGCTCATCCTCCAGTGCCTGCTTCTTCTGAGGTAGGGCTGGTGTCCTGCGTTTGCGTTGATTGCTCTGGGCACAGAAACAAATCCTGTCAGGTCTCCTGGGTCTGCGAGGACAGAGCCTCAGTTCCTGCAGTGCTCTGAGACACTGATACGGTGCTGAGAGCACCCACAGCCAAAACAAGCGTGGCCCCCATAGCCTAGAGCTGGAGGGAAAACCTGTAGACAGGGCAGGCAGAGAGGGAACTAGAGTCCTCAGAGGAGGGCGAATGGGTGAAGGTGCTAGAAAAGCAAAGCATCAGCTAATGGAACAGGTCCAGGCAAACCAGCCTTGATCTGACCCTCAGAAGCTTCCTCAAACACGCTGTAGACCCAAGTGCTCAGGCAGCCACAGGAGTAGAAAGGGCAAGAGACACAAAGAAAACCCAACCAAGAAGTTACGTGTTCAGTGTTGCCCGTGCTTTACCTCCATTACAGGCTGGATGCCAGTAATAAACCAAGTGCAGGGGACATGGAACCAGTTGTAGAGCCGGACTGTCTCAGTCTGGCACTGCCCAACGAGGGTATCCGAGAACTTCAGAGTGTTCTTTGAAAGTCTGAGTGACAGTTCAACGACAGTGGCATGGAGGCGGATGTGAGACCTGGGGCCTTTTTCTACCTGGAGAAGGACAGAGAATTCAGTGGAGGGTGCAGGTGACAGCTGCTGCGGTGCCCAGCCTGCTGCCTGCCCCAAGAGCTGTGGTACCTTGATGGGCAGCAGCACATCCACGTCACCCTGTGGGCGGCAAGCACTTTCAAAGCACACTTCAAATGTCACGGTGTGCCTGGGAGGCAGGTTCTCCATTTGGTCCAGGTCCACACTGAAACCTTGAACAGATGAAAACAAAGCAGCTGAGATACACAAGAAACATGAAATGTGTCACAAGCATGTTTAAGGCCCTACAGGTGTCCTGGCTGAGAGGTCTGGGAAAACGCCCCTGCCGTGCGGTGACCTGGACAAAAACGTAAAAGAGGGCACCGGTGAACAGCCCTCAGACACAGCGAGCCTCCGTGTGATGGAAGCACAGCCTTGCCTCAAGGCCACTTTTGGAAGCCTCTTTTCATCCACCAGAGGATCCGACAGGCTGTTTCCTCAATAAAGGCTTAACACAGGTGCGGTGACAGCGTGAACTCCAAACAAAGCACTTCCAAAACACAGCAGACCCCACTGGTTCACAAAACAAGCCCACAGAGTGCCCAAAGAAACTTCATGCTGGTGGGAGCCAAGGGCAGAAGATGCTGAGAGGTGACCGGGCTGATGAGCCCATCTGGCCCCTGCACTGAAGCGTTAGGGCAGTCACAGGCAGGCCAGGTCCCTGGGCATGGCTGGCCAGGAGAATTGAGACTCTGAAGCTCCCAGCAGGGCCACTGAGAAGAAAAAGCTCAAAAACCTCCCCAAGTTCAGTGGTTTAAGCTAATCTGTCTGAGACACCTTCTTCAAGCCCACAGGAAGTGTCTCCAGCACTGCTTACCTGTGTCCTGCAGGACAGACACATCCATCCGGAAGGACAAAAGCATCTCCCCAGGGTTGGTGATCTCCAGAGTGCGTCTCTCAGTGCAGCCCTTAAATACAGACCCCAGGTCCAGGACATACTCAAGCGGCTCAATGCTGGAAGAAGGAGTAAGGACAGTCCTTAAACCACAGCCTGGCTACAGCTTCAGTGGATGGAAGACACAAATAAAGGGGATAATTCTGTATTCATTGCTGTAAAAACTCAGCTCAAGCATACGAAACCCGAGGCCTGATCACCTGGCAATGACTTTGGGAAATCAGGAGGAGTGCAGGTCCTAGGTTTTATCAGCTACCCATGGTAGCTGAAACTAAAATTAGTTTAAAATGGACACTGGTCGCAGCTCCTCTGCCATGAAAAGCCAGTAGAGGTGAGTACACTGGGCCTCCACTGGTCTCAATGAAACTGCTTAGCCTCGTGTACAGCCTGAGCCTGAAATTGCCTCAGGGCCTAGAAGAAAGATTTGCCCGCACCGGAAATCTTCATTGTTCTGCAACCAGATCACATGATCTGTTCTGCAGAGCATCTTCCTCCTGAATGGAAGCCTCCTGTGCTTGTGCTGCATCATGATGGCGCAAAGGGAACAGACCAAGGAACCTAGATAAGCCCTGCCACCCCACCAGGATTCGAGCCATCTGAGTCTGCATTTTAAAGTGTTTGCTGACATGTGCAGTTCCCTTCTCCGTTCGTCTCGTGTGCTCTGTTAGCTGGAACCAAGACATCAGCTGGGAGTTGTCTCTTTTAGAGCTAGTCAGCAGGGACAGAAGTTATGTGGCCTGGAAGGGCTTGAAGGTCTGTGCTGGGTCCCCTCAGCTGCAGGGACAGAACCCCACACCTGTGGGGGGCCGAGCAGTCCAAAGCTCAGCGTGGTGCTGGGGAAGGGAGGACACTCCTCTGCTCAGATGTAGCCTGTCAGCCACCGGGACCAGACCCTTTCTGAAGTCCCCGGCTATTCCCCAGCTGTGCAGACACAAGGAGCTCTCAGGAGAAGGAGACATTGCTGGATGTTCCCCACGGGGCACCTGAAGATGGGGATGGGAATCCTTACTCACTTGATAAGACTCTGGAGCAGCTCCTTGTCAGGAAACCCGCTCTTCGGGAGATGGGATGAGAGCTTTTGCTGCACCTCCAAACCAGCCTTCTCTGCCATCTTTATCTGCGCCTGGGTGTCTGTCTGAGAAAAGGGAAGACAGTGGCTGCTTAGCAAAGGTCCTTCCCAAGGCCCAGCTTGCACCTGAGAAAGGATCCCACCCTGCTGCTGTTGAGAGGGGCTGTGGGGTCCTCCTGTCTGGCTGCTCAGTGTCCGTGACACCTCCTGCTCTTAGCCAGGACCTCATCTCCAGGGAAGTCACTCCCACATCTTTGCCTGCCCAGCCACTGTTGGCAAAGCTGATCTGGCCGGGCAGACAGACAAGCCAGGAACCTTCCAGAGCTCCAGATCCTTGCTTGCCCCCAGCCAGTACCAAGGCAGCTTGGACAAAAGCTGTCTTGAAAGGGAACCGGGAAAGCCTTGGAAGCCTTGTGTCTTGAAAGGCACAGCTTGGAAGCTGGTGCCTCGTGGAGATGAGCACGGCCAGCACAGTCCCAGGGCACAGTCAGGCACCTACTGTACAGGTCTGTAAATCTGACAGGGCTTGGGTTGGGACCAGCAAACTCCCCAGAAATGACCTGCATCTCCTTCAAAGCGCCATCAACTCCATCCCTTGAGCATGGCCTTCAGGATCTCTCCCTGGGGTAGCCAGGAAGCTGGTGCAACACCAGAAGAGACCATGACCAGAGTGGCAGCCCTAGGGGCAATGCTGAGGTGACACATGGCTGTAAAGTGGGCAGGGAGGTCCCAAATGCCATCAGGGCACCAGGAAGCTGCTGTGGGCTGCAAGGGGCTCAGGTGACACAGAGAGGGTGGCATGTGCCAAACTGGGCTGCAGCTGTTCTTACTGTATCGCCAGAGCCAAGCAAGCCGGGCTTCTGGTTCTCAGTCTTCGGATTCCGAGTCTTCGAGGTCTGAGTCTTTGAGGTCGGAGTCACTGGGGGCTGAGACTTCGAGGTCTTAGTCTTCGGGCTCTGAGTCTTCGTCACAACAACTGATTCTTTCCTTTGACTTTGTTGTTGCTGCTGTTTTACATGCCGTTCCAATGGCTCCTCATACTTTTCATTTCCTGAAGGAAGAAAACATCCACAAAGAGAAGTGTGAGCAAAGTGCCAATCCCATTAAAGCTGGGAAGTCCCTGCCTCCCAACACTGGTTCCTTCCAGAAAGAAATCCCTCAAGCCCTCTATGGAAAGTGGATGCTGCTGCTCCTCTCTGCATCCTCACCCATCTTCCTCCCCACAGAGGAGCATCTCATCCCCTGCAATGTCACACAAATCCAAGCCTGCCAGAAGCCCTGCCAGCCTCTCTTAGAGCTTTCCCAAGCCTTTCAGTCTAGCCATCACCCTTCAGAACCCTGCCAGATGTGCTGGCAAGCTCTGCAGGATGGTTCCTGGGACAGAGCCCACATGGGATCCTTGCTCAAGACTCATGAAGCAACCAGAGAGCTTGAGTTGCTCTGGGAGTCCTGCAACCCTCCAGGCTTGCTGGAGGTGGGCACGAGCTGCCCCGTGGGCATATGGTAGGGAACAAAACCAGAGGGGCCCCTCCTGGAGGCAGACAGGCAGTACCCACCTTTGATGTTCCAGGGCAGGTTCACACTAAACATGGGAAAGGATGCTTCTCCTTTCAGACGGATACTTTCTGGCTCCAGGTCACCCACTTTGAGGTGGTAAGTCCTGCTGAAAGCTCCTGGTAATCCTGGCACGTAAGAAAAATTCAGCTCTTGCGTCTCGCCTGGTGCAATGGAGCCCTGCAGGGACAGAAGAGAGAGGGAATGCATCAGAGTTTGATGGGGAATGGTTCAGGGGACAGACAGGCTGAGAAGACAGGTTCTCATCTAGAAGAAGCCATCAAACCACACCACCATCATGATAAATACATTACAGTGTTGGCTTTTGCAACTGTTAGAGTAAACACTATATGTTTTATAATGTTGACTTTTGTAAAAGAAGTTTTGCTAAAGTTTAGAGTTCTTTTAATTCAATTCTTTTTTTGTGATACCAATGCTGGTGAAGAATTGTTGTAATATTAACATTTAGCCAACGAAGGAATTGAAGCCTGTTGAATGTGTCAAAAAGTAACAAAGGACCAGGACTAGGACAACCGCATATGCTCCAAAAAGGCCGGACGGAGAAGGAACTCTGTTAAAACGTTGGAATATAAAGAACTGCTTGTAAATACGCACTGGGCTAATGCAATACCCCGGCTATACAAGGGGTGTTGTGTTGACTGGTGTGTGCCTCTGGCTGCAGCTAATGTGGCTAAGCAGGCAGTGCTGTTCCTTCTGCTTAGCAGGCAGTGCTGTTCCTTCTGCTTTATTGACTTTGTCTCCTATTGTCTCACACTAAATTTTCTTGAAATTTTAACTGATGAGTGGGCTTTGCTTCTCACACCTCCTACCTTCCTTGTGCCCAAAAGATCGAGCCACTGACCCGGGGGTGCAGTGTGTCCTCCCAAGAGCTCATCTGCCTGCAGCCCCAGCACAGCCTGATGTGATGTGAGCACAGCTCTGCTGCTCATGGGGTTCGCCCTCTGCCAGCAAGAGCCCGCCTCAACAAGAAAAGGCTTTTTTTGCTATGGAAAAGAAGTCCCCGCACTCAGCAGGGCCAGCAGCTCCTCCCATCCCTTGTAGGACAGGCATGAAGAAATGGGAAAGCCAATCGGCTCCCTCCTCCCACTGCAAGGAGGGACAAAGGCAGGAGTGCTGCTTCGGCTCAAAGACACCCAGGCAGGACTGAGAAGCCTGGACAAATGGTGGGATGACGCTGCAAATTTTTCTCATCGCTCCTCCAGCCCCGCTGCTCCCCGGCCCCCTCACTGCCCCACAAAGCCTCTGCACAGCACAAAGCTGCAGGAGGCAGGGACCAGCACGCCTACTGAAGGGCTATGTAAGTGGTTCTTAGCCCTGGCAGTGGGGAGGCAGGGCAAAGGACAATGTCCTGTGTGATCACACAGCCTGGGTAAGGCGACCCTCAGAAACGCTCCAGTGCCAGCAGCCTGACATCTCAGCCGTCGGGGTCCCCAGAGTGACTGTGAGGTGCGGTGGTGTGGTTTTTATCATGAGTTTTAATGTAAGATAGTTGTTCTTTGTACCCTGGTTCAGTGCCGTTGTATTTTTAGGTCCTTTTTGTTACAAATTGTAAGCTTCTCCCTCAGCCTGCCCCACATACAACCCCTGTTTGGTTCACCTTTCCCGCCTTGGTTACCTGTCCACCATTCGTCGGGAAACCCTCCCACCGTGCCAGTCACCCAGGGCCTGTCCCCCGGGTCCAGAAGCTTCGAAGGGAGATCTCTGGCGACTGGCTGGATTGGAAGCTTTCCCCTCCTTCCTTCGGATCATTGGTATTTAATGTTAATGCTTGTTACGTCAGTAGACACTCCCCAGTTATACCCCACTGGTTGCACGTGTAGCCACCCTGAGTTTCCAGCCACTGTATAAAACCCTCTCCCTCCTGAGATTCAGGGTCTCCCTGAAGCACCGGTCGCAGGCTGAGGGCTCCCTCCTTCCTACCAATAAACCCAATTTGCAGTCAGGCCTCTTGAGAGTCCCGTCTTTCTTCCTCCGCATTCCCAACGTGGCAGGGCAGGTCGGCAGCCAAGACCCCACATTTCTATAGATCGTGTGGAGGCGTGTCGGGGCTAGCCGGCCGTGGGAGGACACGCACCGCCGCAGTGGGGAACCAATTCCAGTTTTATTTGTGCCTCACCGTATGTTATAAATCCATTTTCTGACACGGGGTGAAAAATTACTACAGGGGCTGCAGTCGCGTTGGGAGCCTTAACACACTCCAGGCGTGGAGGAGGTTGCAAGGAGAAGATGCAGGCAGGCCCCGTCTCGGGGGGGCTGCAAGCGACTTCTCCCTTGGGGGAGGGCAGACCGCGAAGCCCGGGCAAACTTTGCCCGTCTGACTAAGTCTTCCCAAAAGGGCTGAATTACGGGAGGAATCTCGGCGCACAAAAGCAGTTAACGCTGCCGGTTTCCCCCCGCCATTTTTGGTTGTGGTCGTGCCGGGAGCACCTGGAGGGCCCGGCTCCCTGCAGAGCCGCTCCTTCCCCGCCTGCCTACCCCGCTGTCGCCGCTTCCCCGCCGGCCACGGCCCCGCAGCGCTCCGCCGTTGCCCCGCGGGAGCAGCCGCCGCGCCGGCCGTGCCCAGCCGCAGCTGCGGAGCCCGGACGCCGCAGCCCGCGGGACCGCCGCGCCTGCCGCGGGCGCGGAGCGCGCCCAGCCCGCCGCGGCAGCACGCTCGGGGCGCTGGCCGCACACGGGCTCCTGCTCCAGCCGCCGAGCAGGACGCCGACACAGCGCCCCAGGCTTCCAGCGGTACCGCTCTGTCCCTGGCTTCTGTTACTCCCTCTGTTTCCCATTGTCTCTCTCTGCTCTCTTTTCTGTCCCCTTCTGGTCGGGGCCGTACCCTTTCTTTACCAATTTCCAGATGTAATATTTGCTGCGTTTGTGCCTTATTTTCGCCCGAGAAATCTATCAAAAAGAATTCTCCTCTGCTCCCCTTACAGCGGGACGGGACAGTGACCAACACACTTGTGCCTTCCGCCGGTGTCTGCCGTGAGACAGCAGAGCCACCCGCCAGCCAAGGCCGTGGGGGAGTCTATCAGGACAGCACTTGTCTGACCTTCTCTGCCCCCAGCAGAAATCGCTCACACCCTTCTCTCTCTCATGGCTGGGTTTGGGGTATTCCCCTCTGACTTTTTTGTCCCTTTCCCCCCCCGCCCCCTCTTTTTTCCCTTTAACGCTCTCCTGGGCCACCCGACACAGGGCTGGGGTGAGTCACTTGTGCTACTTACTGCGGTGGGCTTGACCAGAAACACACCAGGCAGATCCTGGTCTGCAGTGCTAGGGTTTAGCACCCAGCTGAATTCCATATTGCAGGTGTTCTCCAGGGTGACCGTGGCGTGATGAATTTCATTAAACATCTGGAGAGAAAGCACAGGAGCAGGAAGTTACAGACCCAGGCCTGCGGCTGGGAATTTCCTTCCTCTCTCCCGGGGTTGAAAGCAGACCTGGGAGCAGGGACCAGGGAGGAGATACGGGCCCTTGGGAAGCTGGGCAAGCCCCAGGCACAGGGCACCTGCACAGGACCAGGGAGCTCTGGCAGCACACAGACATGTGGTGACGACCACGTGAGGGCCAGTAATAAATGAACCAGGGGACACAGGCCCTCTGTGCTCTCAGGGGCCACCAGCTGCCAGGAGAAACAAAGGAGGTGGCACTGAGGTGCGTGAGATGAATCCAAGAGTTAGGAGGTTAAAGAAAGGAAGTTGTTGGTTCTTGCGTGTTGTTGTTTGGATTATTTGGATTTGTTCAGGTCGTGTTGTTGGGTGTTGCTGTGAGCTGGGAGAGGGGCAGGGTTGAAGACCTGACTAAAAGGCAGTAGGATGAGAGGGGAGGGGACAGAAGAGTTGGCGGTCAGAGAGAATGGAAGTTCCCGAGTACCATCCAATGGGAAGGAGGACAGGGACCACCCTGGCCGGGTAAAAAAGGGATAAAAGAAGCCGTTTTGGTGAAAGGGGTGTGTGTGCTGGGCTCCCAGCTCTCGGGGAGGGAGACACACCCGGCTCAGCTGAATTGTTACTAATGAACAGTTTTCTTTTGCTTCGATGACTTTGTCCCCATTGAATTGTATCTAAAAGTCAGTGCATTTCTAAGACAGGCATTCCAGAAGAAAAGGCACCTGCACGCAAGTATTGGCAAGCAACAAACATGCAACAAGGAAGTCACACAGGGCAACACAGACAGGGCCAGCAGCTGAAAATATCTGTGGGCTTTCAACTGAAAGAGAGTGAAGTGGGGATTCTTCTGGGACAGTCTCTGCAACTGTAGTGACTGGAAGCCCAAATTCTTCCCCTGATTATTGTGTGGGTTAAGCAAGAGCTTTATACAAGAGCATCTCCTTGGAGGTCAGGCTTTGGGAATGGATCAGCAGAGGGATGTCTCAGGGACATGCCCCTCAGAGCATCCCCACTGGGACCCTGCCTGCCCCAGGAGGCAGTGTTTCTCAGGGTACCTTTCTCAACATTTTGGGGAGGCTTGGAGAGGACCATTTGAAGCCAGCTTGGATGCCAGATTTGTCCCTCAAAGGTTGTACTTCCAAGCCGCAGGCCAACAAAGGGGCTGGGAAGGGGAGGGAGGCCTGGACTGAGGCGGGCAGGAACCCGCTGGCCGTGGTTGCAGGGCAGGGAGCTGTGCCAGGGGACATGTGGGGTACCTGTAAGCCGCAGTCAATCTCCCGGGAGCTCAGCAAGTAGCTGACACGTGAGGCCTCCCCGGTCAGCTTCACCTTGTAGGTGGGGCCTCCCTCCACGTGGCACAGCGCCGTGACACGAGCGATGGTGTCGAGAAGGCCAAAGAAGGTGAAGGAGGCCTGCTGTGTCTCTCCTGGCTGCAGCACACCCGACACCGGCAGGATACTGAAAACCTGGATGGAGGACAGGAGAGACTGAGGTGTTGAGCATGGAAATGGATGCAGAAGAGCTTCTTGGAGCAAAGTGCAGCTGTAGCCAGAGGGGGCTGTTCCTCAAATACAGCCAGAATCATCCTAATCTCATCTTGTATCCATGCCAGTGACCAGTGGAGGGACCATGGGGAAAATCTTCTCCCATACTCGCAGATCAATGCATTAATTAATACACTACATTAAAGTGAACTGGGATGTGTCCTGGCAGTAGAAATTCTCTCTGATGCACAACTTGCCCTTAAAAAGCATTTCTTACTGCTTTTAGAAAAGGAAGCGACTCAGAGCCAGAGCTCTTGGAGCTCAGGGAAGGATTCCAGCCCAGTTCATCTGACTCCTGAGGTTTTCCCCGCCCCGCTCTGATTTCTATGCTGCTTTCTCAACGTGCTCCAGCAAAGATTTCCTAAGGACCACCTGATGAGGTCCAAGGGGAGCAATGCCCTCCATAGGTGCTGCACAGCGTCCTTGGGCAGCCCTACAACATGTCCTGCACAGCCTCTCTAACAACCAGTTGCTTCAGCAGCACTTTGCGATGGGTCCGGAGGGATGTGAGGCCCCGCTGTGGGCAATGCTGATGGCCACCAGTGGGACTGGGAGCTACAGCCCTGCTTGCCACACTGGAAAAGTGGGAGTGAGACAGATTCCTTCTTACCTTCTCAGTTTCGAGGGGAGTGTACCCTAAGTCCATGAAAAAGGTGACTCCCTCCAACCCTGGTGGGACGTAATACTTCTCCCAAGTACGTGGTGGCACCTGAAAAACAAGCCATTTTCTATGCTAGGAGGAAGAGACAGCCACTTTGCTAAGTCTCATTTTGTAAGACAGCTTCAGAGCCACCACTGCGATACCAGCTCTTGGGTGAAGAGAGAGATCTGGAAAGAGGTCGTCTGGCTGGGTCGGGAAGAGGGTACATGGAGATCAGGACTCATCACAGCTTGCTCTGGGAAGGAAGCTGGAGGTCTTATCATCATGATGCAGACAAAAGCCTCATCTTACATTGTGAAGAAAACAAGGCAAAAAACCCACACTCAACACAGCATCTGAGCAGGTTTCTCCAAGGAAAACTCTCCTGTTTCTCCCTCCCACACACCCCATGTCCAGCCACCGGCCCTGCTGCCCAGCCCGCTCTCAGGGCACAGGACAGCAGGGCGGCAAAAAGGGAGGTCAGCACGAGCAGGACTTGTTGGTGGCAAGCTAGGGAGGTAACGCAAGCAGTAGGTGTACAAGAAAATCTACCTCTGCTCCTGAAGATTGGCCAAGATCCCGTGATTCTTCCAGGGCTGTGGCTGGCTCCTCCGCTTTTCTAATCTTGAAGCGTCTCCACTGAGTTGCCGGCTTATCCAAACGGAATGACACCATCGTCGGTGGTTTGGGTTGGAATTTAGGTGGGCAAAGCTCATGTCTGGAAAAGAACATAACTATGAACAGGGACCTGCAGTGGGAGGAAAGGACACCTGCACCAGTAGCTCCTGCTCAGGATGCAGCCCCTGGGTGGGTGCTGGTGCGTTGAACTGAGAAATGGTTTGATCCAGCCCTTCCCAATCCAGGCTGGAGCAGGTCCCATCTAAAGGTGGCCCAGGGCTGACACTGAGGTAGCAGTGGTGCAGGCAGCTGCAACTGCTCGCAGTGAGGAACTACAGAGGACACGGATTCACACCTCGTGGGGATGCAAAAAAACACAGTGGGAGAGGAAAAGACAGGGAAGGCAAGAAAAAGGGGAGATTTGAGGCACCAAGGGGCAGACGCAGCCAGTGATGAGCCGGCACAGCCCCCCCAGCGCCCAACGCCAGAAACTCTGCGGCTTTACCAGGTATTTATCAGGAATGTTTCCCTGAGAGTGTTGGGGAGGTTGGCTGACATTTTCCAGCACTCCCAGGTGACTCAGGTCACATTCCCCATTTTAAATTGAAGCAGGTGCTCAGGGTAACTCTGCTTGTGTTTCTAATGCCACGTGAGGGACAAAGTTGTGCCGTGCCTGCCTGTCACCCTGCTGAGATACAAGTGCTTCCCACACAGTCAAACACAACCTGGATGCTCCATTCCCAGACAGGCATTCAGTGCCTGCTCCCCAAAGAAAAACTGTCTTTAGCTTTGTAGCTTGTTATCTGAGGCTGGGTTTCATTTCTGCATGAGGCGCTCTCTCACCATAACCCCCAAGAGATCCCTAATCATCTGTTCCACTCTCTTTAGTTTTAATGAATGGTTTGAGGCAACTTCCCAGGACCATGGTGCCCAGACAATGTTTTTCACTCTAAAGTAGTGGAGCGAGAGGCAGGGATAGGAGAAGATGTGATGAACAAGTCCTGCTGTCAAGCAGTACAGAACCTATAAGGGACATGTTGCAGTGGGGAAAAGTCAAAGTGAGTAACAAGTGTCACAAAAAGAGGGTCGTGAGGAATCCAAGGTGTCCACTGAAAGCTGACCCCTGGGAAAGAATTTGTCCTGGCACTAAAGGAGTTGTCTCAGAAAAGAAGGAAAGGGAAGGTAACAAGAGGTTCAGCATCAGCCCAGTTGCTAAGTAGCTCTTTCTCTGGTGTTGGGACTTTCTGGGCGTCCTCCAGCACAGCGCAAGGGAGGAAGGCAAGGAGCAGAGAGCAGCTCCTGCAGAGAGGACCCATCCCAAAGCAAGGGGGCCAAAAGGGCCTCCAGCAGCACTGTGGCAGCTGGGACTAGGAGCCCTTCAGCAGGGTGGACAGTGCCTCAGGCCACGGAGGTCTGAGAAAGCAGCCTTTGTCCCAGCTTTCCTTCCCAGGGGAAACCACAAGGAGCACCAAATTGGTGGCAAAGCTATTCCCTGAGCATCCAGCCTGACCGCAGCCGGTCAGTGTTATTTGCACAAGGACAAGGCAGAAGCAGTTTGTCAGCTCCTAGGCAAACAGCCTTGTTCTTTGCAAAGTACTAACAGGACACCAGGAAGAAGAGCTTCAAGGACAGGGCAAAGGTGCACATACCTCAACTTCTTCACATGGTCGTCCATCTGGAATGACCAGTGGTACTTGACGGGAAGTGGGCTGCAGTTGGTCATCTCCAGAGAACGCTCCTGTTTCGTGCCAGCCACGATGCAGCCAAATTCCAGGGTGCTGGGCTGGATTTGGAGATTTGGGAAGTGGGCTTCCCCGCAAAGGGTGATACGCTCCACATAAGGATGGCCCCTGACCATTTCTATCTTCAGGATCTTCATTGTTTTCCAGCTATTAAAATCCCGTCCATAAGCTGGGTCAAATGCGATGTAGAGGTGACAGGTCTGCCCAACGTCCACTGTCACAGGCTGCAAGCAGATGAACAGTAATTAGTCACCTGTGGGATGACATCCCAAGGTCTGACAGCATGAACCAGTAAATGCTCCAAGTGTGACACCAGCATGGGCTTCTCAGTTCATCGTTCATTTCTTTACAGCAAGGGTCTGACTGCGGGCACCACACTCGAGTCCAGGATTCCCTCAGGCTCACGTTTCTGTGCTCAGCAGCAATACAAGGGGTGGCTGCTGGAGAGCTGGGATGCTTTCCAGGAGACACCTTCACGGCATGGCTTGCCCAGACCTAGTTGCCTGCTCCCTTCTCCTTGTGCCTGAGAGCCAGGGTGGATCTTCTCAACTCAGATAAGTTTTTGATTCCTTCAGCAGCTCTGCTGATGCACTTCAGGCCATCCCACTGCTGACGCTACAGATTAAACTTCTTGACTTAAGGACGTCCCAACAGAAGTGCATCACCGCGTCCCTCCTCTTCAAACCCCACTGCAGGAGTCCGGGGCTGCTCACCTGGCCATGTGGGAGTGGCTGCTGGTCCTCACTGCAGACCTGAAACGGCTGCTCCAAGTAGAGCATAAGGTCGAGTGGCAGCCGGCAGGTGTTCTTTATAGCCAAAGGCTGGTACTGCAGAGTCAGGACATCACTGGGTTTCTACACAAACAGGAGACAAGGAAAAACAACCTCAGCTAGTCACAGACCTGCTTCTGCTGCATCTCGCAGTTTTCAGTCCCAGAAGTGCACACATTTCCATTTACCCTTTTTATTTGTTTCTACACTTCCAGGAGATTTTTCTTTACAGCAGATGCTTTTCATGTTTAGAAACCACAGCACCCTCTGGGGGACAGGGAAACACTCCCAGGTACAGATGAGGAAATGGGGCCCTGAGAGGAGGCAGCTGCTTGAACAAGATCTAAAGCAGAAAGTGATTCCAGACCATTTGTCTCCAGTTTTGTCTCTCTATTGCACAGAGCAGCACTAGATGATCTTCACTCACATACAGCCATTTCTTACAACCTGACTGGCTCATAAAGCAGCTTGTCTGCAGGATGCGTCCTGCAGTCCCTGCAACAGGGACAAGGTGTCTGTGGTCTCAAAGCTATGATCAGCCTAGGCTCTTCCTTCCTTGTCTGCATTCTGCTGGGCTTCCTGCATGGTTTAGCGAAACCAGGGAGTTTGGGAAACTAGTTCTGCATGTACTGGTATCAAATAGGTGCCATAGTATGCAATAAATCAGTTTGCGTGTGTGGCGTCAAGCAGAACCCAGGCAGAATCAGGGAGAGCTGAAAAGCTTCTAATTACATCGGAACTGCCTGTTCCAGGGATTCTGTACTTGAGTGGAAACCTGGGAACCAGAGGAGAGGCCTGAAACTACAGAAAGCAACTCATGAAACATCTTCTCTTTTTCAGACAACTTACTGAGAGGGAAGCATGATGCTGGAGTTGGGATCCCGAGACTAAAGGGCACCTGCTCTGCCTCAGTGTTATCATCACTGCAGCTGCAGGGTGTCTGGGGGTGCTTTGAAGCAGGTGAGGCTTAGGGAAATGCACAGAGCTATACCATATAGCTATACCATACAGCATTCATGCCAACAGCAGAGAAGGCAAAGAGACACAGGAGATGCTGGGTTTTTCCTTGTCAGCCTGAGGAATTCACAGGAATCTCCATTTTTTCCCTGCTTTCCTACAGCATCGGTGTACAGACATCACCGTGCCCTGAAGGATCCTCAGAAACCTCCCTTTACCGTGAGCAGAGAAACTGGCATTTCTCTGGAGGTGGCCACGATCCTCCTTGGCAGTGCAGCTGTAACTGCAGTTTTACTTTGGGGACGTTAAATACCAGTCTCATCTCTAAAAGCATCTCCCCTCACTTTACAAAGTGCCTCAGGAAGGGTAAAGAGGGGCTTTTACACAAGCACACCCCGCCCTCAGCCATGCTGTTCAATGCCAGGATGCAATCCAGACACTTACTTACCTTCTCCACCCGGAAAGAGAATTGTCTGGCTGATATATTTATAGTGGGATCAATAAACTCGCAGGTAATGGTTGCTTCTATTATCTTCTTCATCGAGCCGCCTGTCCCAATGACAGCTTCGCAGATGGCGTAATTCTGCACCACCTGCATGCAAGAGTCACTTGTCACCAGTGGGTGGTGGCAGGGCATCCAGCAAATGCCCAGCATTGGCTCAGCACCCACCACCCACCACGCGCCCTATTCCTGCCACAGAGTTATGGTCACTGCCTGCTTTTCTTCCAGTGATGCAGCTTATTTATTTTGCACTCAACTGTCTGTAGCACTGCACCCCACTAAGCACAAAAGGCACTTGTGAGAAACTCCCCCCCTTCACATGGCTTTTGGTTTACTCTGTGCTTACCCCAGAAAAACCACTTGGCACTTGTTTAATTCACTTTCTTTTTGGGCTCCTAGTCTAAGTGTTACTAACTTATTTCTCTGTCCTTCTTTGCTGACTAAGCATGCAACGCTGTCTGCCCCAAAAGAGCAGTATTTCCTTCTACCCCTACTTCGGGATCAGCACTAGGTTTTGGTGGCTGTGGAATCACAATAAAGCTGTAGCTGGTCTGATGGTGACCAGCAAGGAAAGTAAGTGGTGCTGCCACAGAAACGTGTGGTCTTAAACCAGTTTCTTGAAGGCCCCTGCTCATTTCCCCAGGCAAATGTCAAGGGACGGTGGAACGAGCCCAGGGGAGGGGATCTGATGCTTCCCCAGCTCGGCCCGTGGTGGGGACCTCACCTGCGCCTTGCGGGAGAAGCCTCGCAGCATCATGTCCACAGACTCTCCTGGCTTCAGGTCCATTGACAGCGGCTCCAGCCGAAACGCGGGGGCCGTACGTTTGGGCCTCTGGGAATCACGTTTGGCCGTGGGGCTACTGTGGGCTGAGGTGCTCCGGCCCTCCTTCCCAGCTGGCCTGTTACATTCCACCTTCCAGAAGAGCTGATGGAAGTGGTGGCCCCCATTTGTTAGTCTGAACTGACGAGCACAGGGAAGGAGGCTAGAAGAGAAACCAGAATGGAAAATAGTATGGGAGTAGCTGTTGTCCTGGTCATCAGATTGCTCCCACGGAGGATTCTGAGCTGTGAATAGCTTGGAGACCGTCTTCATTTCCAGCTCTTAATGTGGACCGGGAACAGTGTCTGATAAGCTGCCCTCCTGATGTCGTTATTGCAAAGAGGAATATGATTCTCATGGTAATGTAGCATTTTCCAGGCCAGGCTAACAGGATCTGGTGTTTTCCGCCAAAATGTGTGTTCTGGGGTGATTCGTACTGTTACTGTATTTTGTATTAATCTGCACCCAAAACTGTTACTGAATCATTGAGATCCTGCACCTGAGGCCCTTGTGTGCGGGGGTATGATTGCAGGCATTTTTAAAAGCCAGCGCGAAGGAAGTTTCTGGACGATCCCAGCAAGCTGCTAGAAATCACCTGTCTGCTCTAGGAGAGGAAACCAGGGGAGCAGGGGCTCTCTCGTTCATAGAAGCTTTGGTTTTGCACTGGTGGTCATTTGTAGAAACTTCATTTCGCAATCAGAAACTGTTTTGAAGTGAACTTTGCAAACTCCGCTGGCAATGGGAAAATGAGCAAGGTCCTGTGTAGAAGTGTACCTCACCTGGTAGGGTTTGCAGCCCCACAGTGGCAAGGAGGCTTCCATTTAAGGGAAGGATTTGGGTTTCATTCTTTGTTTCACTTATGAGGTAAAACCCAGAGATTTTGATACCGTTTTTGGCCTTGTGCCAGGACGGAGACACCTGTTGGATCTTTGAGACTGTGCCTCAAGCCCTGTTCCTATTTCTATTGGGCAGGATGCCAAGAATCCGGCCTTGATTGTTACAAACTTAAGAGAATAGAGGAAGATCCTCAGGGCATTTTTGGGGTGTTGTAGCAAGTGCAAAGGTCCTCCTTGCACTTGGCATAGCTTCTTCTCTTTTTTTTGGCACGGTTTTTTATTTTCACCTTAATGAAAACATTTTTGCTTTTCAAACACCTCTGATCATGCTGCCTTGCTAATATTTTAAGCCATCCTGAGGCTGCCGGTCAAACCCAGAGGTGATGCACCTGAGAGGGCACCCTAACATTCTGGCCTCCCGCACAAGCATCAGTCCTGGGCAGGCAGGGCAGCAGCAGAGCCCACGAGCAGCGTGAGGAAGCGTTGGCAGCGGCACTGCAGGCCCCACACAAACCAGCAAGTTTCCATCTGCCTCTGGAACTGCTCTGCGGGCTCCTGCCTTCCCAGGGGGGTCGTCACCCTCCCGTCTCTTTGTTCCCAGGGCCCCTGCTTGCCTGGCAGGTGCCATTTTGGAAGGGAAGGGTGCGATGCCATCTTCCCTTGGTCCCGCAGCCACACGGAGGGCCCGCCTCATCCAGGCGCCATTTTGGGAACCTTTTGTTCTGGGGGAGCCTGCGAGACTATTACTTGACCAAGTGAGGACATAGATGTGTTAGAACTGAAGGCAATTCAGTGGCAATTGAGCAACTGGTTTCTCTTTCAGTGGTTTTTGAGGGTACCTAGCAACGCTCAACTGGCCATCACATGTCTCTAAAGGTATCTCTGCCTTCAGGGAAGGAGTCAGGGTCTTTGAACACTGAAGAAGATCGTGCCTGAAGGACTACAGCAAAACTGCTCCTTGTTGAGACAGAAGGAGAGGTGGGAGTGGGAGATCTCCTACCTGAATTGGTATCCCAAGTTGAGCTCCGGGGCAAATGGTTTGTCTATGACAATTGTGGTGCCAGTGCCAAAAGCCAGGAGGGTGGAGGTGGTCCAAAGTCTGTTCCCAATGAACAGCTGGAGAGCATCAGCAAAAACCCCAGTGTCATCCAGGGTTGCTGTGACAGTCACAGGAACCTCACCCCTGGCGGGGATCACTCCTTCCCTGGGTTCAATAACATAGCAGTGAGGTTTATAAGCCTGTAAGACAAGCATAACATGCATTTAGGATGGAAACCATACACCCTGGTCTCTTATGGGGTGTAAGAAAAGGAGAAGACTAAAGAGGGGAGGATAAAAATCCTAAAGGCCTAATTTCCCTAAATTTAAGCTGCAGTACTGGGGAACAGCAGAGCTTACACAACCTGTATTTTCCCCTCCTTTAACAGACTCTCACCTAATTAACCCAGTTTTGCCCAACCCAAGGGACGCTTATCCTCAGGAGAGTGTTCCTTCCCCAGTCCTTCTCTGGAGTGTGTGCCAAGGAAAGCTGCTTTCTCTCTCCTGGCTTCTCACAAAGGCTCAGGGCCAGAGGAAGTCATGACGGCTCAAATCCCACTCCAGAAACCACACAGCTGGAGGACACTGCTGAGAGCCTGAAGAATATCTCCGCAAAACCAGTTGAGCAAAACCCCAACACCAAACTATCCTTTCCCAAGAGGCCCTCAATGCTTTTCAACGTCCCCTAAAGGACCGAGGCCCTCACTTCCCACTGATCATCCGCTGTAGAGAGGTGCCCCAGGGCCTTCTGCTTTGGAAAAGTCACCTCTGAATGGTTACAGCAGAGCAGGAAAGAAGGAAGCAGAGGGAAAACTGGATGACATGTGCTCAGTGGGCATGGCCCACTCTTCCTAAGAACTCGTGTCCTCTGGTTTCTCATGGTCTTCACAGATTGGCCAAGAGAGCTGGAAGCTGCCCAAAGGAGGGAGGAAAGGCCCCGCACCAGCACAGCTGTACAGACACAGCTCTGCAGGTCCAGCCCTGGAACGAGCACGTGAAGCCCATCCTTTACACACCAGGCCCACCCAGCCAAGGTGCATTGCTCCCTGAAGAGGTGGAAGGCAGAATTTCATTGTGTAGTTCGAGAAAGCTGTCCTGGAAAAATCCCTCACTTTAAGGTTACATTTATCCCCCAAACAGCAGGAAAAGCAGCAAGAGGAAAAATCATGCCCCTCCTCCTTGGCTCAGGAGGCTGTGGCTGGACTTTCCCACATGGCCTGATGCTTTATCCACAGACACAAACAAGTCCACAGGATCAGGTTTTAACCAGTTCCAAGTTCAACACACCCAGCATGGAGAAGAGCAAACCTCAAGCCCCTCAGAGATCTCCCCCTCCAGCAGACATCCCACCCAGCCCCAGGCCCAGCCTACAAGCCCTTCCTGGCTGCAGCAGCCCTGCTCTCCCTGCCAGGGGAGCAGCCCCAGCTCCTCTGCCCTATGCAGCCTGCACATATTAAACAGCCATTCTCTGCAGCCGGTCCCCAAAGATGCTCTTCAAAGGCACAGAGACCACAGGCTGGGGGGGTGCACAACCCCCACACATGTCTTTGTGTGGACAGCCCAACTGGCCTGACCCACAGCAGGTGTGAAAATTGCCTCCCCACCAGCAGTCTGAGGACAGACCTCACACCCTCTTCTCTACCATGAACAGCAGTTTGGCACAAAGCAAATGTAGATGGAACAGGGAAAGCACAGGGAAACCCATGCTCTCCGAGGAGCAAAGGACCACAGGTTTCTCTTGATCTCAGAGCTCAAAAACCGTGACACACACAGCTAAAGACCTTCCATAAAATTATGGGAGAACTTGTCAACACAATCCAGACGAATTTCTGCTCCAACATCTCTGCACCTGATTTCACTGAGGAGTGCCCCAGCTAAAACCACTCCAGAGCCAGGTTCCTTTTGCCTCACCCAGATGGAATCTTGGAGTATCTCGCTTCCTCTCACACAGGCCGATGCATATAAAAACCAAGTCATGGCTGCTTGTAAGGTCAACCAGTCAATTTCCCTGGAAAACGGCCCCACAGATACTTACAATCTCTAGCCTGAAGTCTAAATTGACGAGACCTTCGTTGAAGAGGCCAAAAGCTTGTGAATTAGGCCTTAGCACTGGGATCCTGCCGAACTCTATCAGCCTTGGACTTATGTAGACTGCTGACAGCCGTCCAAGGCTCTGTAGTTCTGTTCTCTGTTACAGAAAGCAGGCAAGAAAGATTAAAAAAAAAAAAAAATCAAACCCGAACAGGGAAACCTAAAAAAGCTTAAACAGCTCAACCCAGCTCAAGTTATTTCTTTAGGGACAGCTACCATTCTCCAGCTGAAATCCTGGGATTTTGGGGGGAAAAAAAACCAAACTTATGTATTCACCTCCAAATTGAAAAGGATTAAGTAAAGAGAAACTTTCAAACTACAAATTATTGGTCCAAAGGTAGAAGCTTTGCAAGAAATCTCTAGTTAAGATCAGGCTGACAGTTAAACAACTGGTTATTCTGGTGGGGAGAAACCCTTCTCTTTAAGGTAAGCAGCCTGATAGTTGAAAGCAAGTGTTTAGTCAAACTTCAGGCTCCCTGGCACAGCCTGCACTGCCTGTCCTCCCTGTTGACTGGTTTACATGCAGTGCCACAATGGCCCAGGTTCAGATGTTTGGTGCCATCCAGGGAATTTGGCATCACCATTTCCATGTTTGAATGTAGTTTAAATCCTTGCAACTACTCTTCAAATGCCAGCTTTCCTTTCTTCTACAGAAAGCTCAAGGTTCCCAGAAATCTTCTGACATCCTCTTTTGTGCTGAGAGGTAACATTTTAAAAAAGGTGTTTCCAAAGCTAATAGCACTTTAAAGAGTAATTAAAATGATCCTCAATTCCAGCTTAGATGAACTACCTTCTGGGTCAGACACTGACATTGCCACCTATAAGGCACGAGCTGTTTATGCCACCAGTCCCTGCTGTCCTTCTCCACAGCAGCCTGTGCCTCTTTTCCCCGGAAGAATCCCCGCACACTGTGCACCCTGCCAGGACCAGTTGCACGAAGGCACACACCTCCCCTTGCACTCACCAGTGGGTTTCTTGCGTCCCCAAACACGCCGATACAAACATCGGTGCAATGCTTGCCCAATGTTTGGATTTCAGCCATAACTGGAATCTCTGCAGTGCTCCGAGGCTGGACAATCCCACAGGGTCTGGGGCTGGAGTAGAGCACAGGAGAGTCCTCCTCGGGTTCCTAGAAGGGACAGAATCAAATCCAGCTTCAGAGGGACCTCTGAAGAAACTTTAAACTCCTTAACATCCATCCCAACAGCAACTTACACACATTTTTAAAAATCCCCAGGACAAAGGTAAAAGGCACAAACAAGGTGCAAGAATTGTAGGCTTAGCATTCTCAGGGGGTTCTGCAAGGAGGCTGCCAGCACAGGCACTGGTGTCTGTGGATGCAGCAGCTTTTCACAACCCTCAAAGATCTCCCACAAGAAAATACCCTGAAGACTAGAACGTAAGCTCTTTCCTCAAGAGATTAAACTGCATCCTAAAGTTTACATTCAGGTAGGATCCTGTTCTCAGCAGATCTTTAAGACTGAATAGAAACCACCAAGGTCTCATCCCAACCCTTTTCCCCCCTAATAATCTCCACAGTAATATTTGACAGGAGGAGGTGGATGCGATGCCAAACCTGGGGAATAAGCCCGTAGCAGCCAGGAAGGTGGGTGTTATTCCAAATGAAGAACTTCCTCTCGAATGGCACCTTCAGGTCGCACTCATGGAATCCGCGGTTTTGGGGGTACACTTGCAGCTCAGGAACGAAACATCTGGGCAAAGAGATGACCCCAAGGGAATCAGAGATACTGAGAGAATGGAGAACGTTGACCCCCAAAGATTGTGAAATGGAGCACAACACCTTTGTCACTGTCAAATACACATTTAACAGCCCTATGGTGAAAAATTGCCTGCAAAGTCTTCCCACTCAAACATGTCTTGTCGAGGAGGGGCAAAACCTGAGAGGCAGCACCCAGAGGCTGCCAAGTGCCCCAGGCAGACCACTTGGTCCCACAGCTGCCTCAGCCCCTCCTTTACTCAAGAAGGTTTGCAAGAACTCCTGTAACAGTCCCAGTGATCCATGAGCTCTGGGGGAGCCTTCCCAACAGGGATCAGTGCTCATTAAGGCTCCAGGAACACACGACTCTAGTGTCTCAGTAAAAATGACTCCCTTCTCTCCCATGGTGCTGTTTCCCTGCCTGAGAACTCAGCTGTTTGCCCCAGCCTTGGAGGGCATGAGACATCACCTGCCCCACAGAGTGGGAGATCACTCCCTCCCAGTTCCTACAACTCCCCTGGTCCTTCACTCCACAGGTCCAAACACTGACTGTCCCCAATTGCACTTGCTTTTCAAACATGGCAGCCCAGGCACTGACGAGATGGCTCTGCCTGGGAGTGGGAACAGCACCAGGGAACTGCATCCCTCTTGTCATTAAACCGACACCTAGAGCAGCACAGCAGGATGGAATTCTGCTGGAGCAAGAACAACTTTTGCTTTAAGCCTGAGAACATCAAAGCTCAAAACAGGAAGCAGAGAGAAGGGGAAAAAATAGAGCTGACCTGCCACATCAAGGACTCATTTCCCCTCTGAAGATCCTGCCCTCACCTCTCTTGCTGTGAGCCACTTCCCCACTGTCACGTGCCCTCGTTAACAGAACCAGACCCTGACCCTCAGCAGACTGCTTGGTGTGCCCCAAGCCAACGCGGGCTGGTTGCAACCCAGCACAACTCCACCTCTTGCAGGAAGAAGGCGAGGAGGCCCTTGGGAAATTTGCTTCACCTCAAGCACCAGGTCAATAAATGATATCATTCCTGGTCCCTTTAGAAAACGACCCAGGACCACGCTGGGCTGTCAGCAGGGCTCCTTTTCACCACAGGCTGCTTTTCAAGCACTGCTGTTCTCATGTCCAGCTGGGCAGAACATGAGGTCATTAAACAACACGTCTCCTTGGGAGCCGCAGCCAGCACACCCTGTGCAAGGCAGTGTGCTGGGGGAGGCCAGGGAAGTGCTGGTACCTGGCCTTGATGATCAGTGATGCCACTCCCTTGCCAAACCACTCCAGGTCCACCAGCAATTTCCGGTTGTATTCCGTCACAGTGTTGGAACACAGGGTCACCTGGTGGAAGAGAAGAGCAGTAAATTCTTCCTTACAAAAGCTCACGACTCACGTGTGATGTCCTCCAGTTTTTGTGGTAAGAAAAGGGAGGATTTTGCCTTAATTCTTCTGCCGCTCCATGTGGAGAGCACAGTCTCTAAGAGTAACAGAAGCCGTCTGGCAAATACCAGATTTGTTAAGCACACCTTGCTATCGGGGCATAGGTCAGCTAAATGAAAACATTAGACTAAAGCTCTGTGCAGCACCGTATTCAAATTAAGGGGCAAATTTTCATCTGACTACAATGACATAAATGCAGAGGAAATCTCCTGACTTGAACAGAATGAGTTCAGCTTTACAGCGGGAAGCTGAAGGCAAAGCGTGGGCCAGCAGGTGCTGGGCAGTTCATGGCTGCAGAGTTTTTTGCCTTCACTGGAGATCCCTGCAGTGAACACAAATCATTCTACTCCCCAGGACAGGAGAAATGAGACCAAGAAGAAAAGCAAACTGCTTTATATAAGGACATCTCTCTAACGGCCACCTTTGGTCCTCGTCCGTCCTCTGCCCACTTGCAATCGAAGACATTGCTCTCAAAAACACCAAAATGCCTTCAGTACTTGACCATATGGTACATGATCTCAGCTTGTGATTTTGGAAACAAATCAGTGCTCCTTCAGGAACGTCCCGAGTAACCCAGCTCACAGAGGCCCCACGCCAGTGCAGATCCTCGCTCACACGATGATCAGAGCTGGCATCAGAGCTAAAGCCCTCCCACACTCCCGTGAAGCTTCAGACCCGCTGCTGAAGTGTGTATGGCCGGACTCTTCCCATACCTCGATGTCCTGGTGTTCCTGGGATTGGAGGGTCCTCTCGCTGGGATTCATTGTAAACTCCCGTGGCTTCACAGAAAAATGAATTCCCTCCCTCCAGGAGGGGTCACTGTCGCTGAGTATTTGATCAAAGCTGCTAACAGCAGGCTGAGTGCCATCGTCCGACACGCGGAGCTTGAACGTCACGGGCACCCGCGAGGTGTTAGTGAGGCGACAGGTCTTGGTGCAGGGAAAGCCTAGGAAAAGGACACAAATATCCGTTTAGGCACCAGTTATGTCGTGACTCCTGGTGGGAATACCCTGGTAGGGTGAAAGCGTGATTGGAGTTTGGCTCTTTATTATCTGAACTACAGATTACTGAGAAGCTGCAAGAGGAATTAGTCGTCACTTAGTTCCCTTTAACACTGATTCCAGACTGCAGCCTTGAAAATGCCTGCTCTTAGCCCTGCTCAACACTGCAAGCTTCTCTCTTTCTGATGGGGAGAAGCTCCCTCACCTGCCCCAAACCAGCACCAGTTATTTCTCCCTGATGACTGTGCACCCAGACCGAGCATTTCCTCTGAAAATTCAAACTGTAAAATTCCCTGTTAAGTCTGCCAACACTCCTACCGTTTTCAAGATATATAAACAGTGAGTCGTCATTGAGAAGAAGCTACAGCAAAACAAAGTGAGGATGGAATCAGGAACCAGAACGTGATGCAAAGCACCCTAACACCGTTTCTCTCTGCAGAATTCTTAAGGCGTCTTTTGGTTTGGGCCAAACAGACTGGGCATGTGACAGCTCAGAGCCCACTCAGCTGGAGGCAAACCCGAGCCTTGACCCAACAAGCGGGGACATCGCACCCATACTACTCACTGTGACTGCTGCCTGCAAGGGTTTACCCCACCTTAACTCTGAGATTTGCTTTCCATATTGGAAAGCCAGAGATAGTGCCACGCATGGTGGGGATGTCCTGCAGAGCCCGGACACCAGCCACAACCCGCTCTGCAGTGGACTGGCTGGCCAGCTCTGTGGGGAGGAGACTTCTCCCCAGGCCTGCTCACCAAGAGTCATTTGAACACAGGTGGGGGAAAAAAACAACTGCAGGCGCAGCCCAGAGCTTCTCTGTGCCCATCAACAGTAATCACTGCCGGCTCCAGCAGGGACTCCAGCAGGGAGGCAAGAGAAGCACAAAAGGGACAAACACAGATGTCAAAACCTCAAATGAGACTGAGGTCACCACATGCAGACAACAGTCAACAACAGTTAAACAGAAGCAAAGATACAACAGCTGCCTTCAGCTGAAGAGACCTTAGGAATGCGTTTCTACCTGTTGCCTTTCTTGTTTCATTTATTCAAAAGGCAACTTAACAAGTGCCTCAGTGGTGATGCAGGGTGGGGAAGAAGCAGCTCAGGAAAGGCAATTCGTTTTCTTAAAACGTTCAACAACTTCATTGTTACGAGTTTAGGTTTCGTAGTGAATTTTGGCCTTGGTCCGGGAAGGGAGATACAGGGGGTTTGGGGTGGTCTCGGCTGTGCGGGTGGGCTTTTCCATCCGGGGCTCTTTGGGAGCTGTGCCGTGATGCCGCGGGCGGTTGTGAAGTCGGAGCCGAGGTTTGCAGGGGGCAGACCTTCCCGTCCTTCCGCGCGGGGCTCGGGAAGGTCGGCAGCGTGCTGCTGCGGGACGTCGTGCGCTTGGCGCCGGGCTCAGCACCGTGATCGAACCTGCCCGCCTTCCCCGCTTCTGCCTGCTCCCGATTGCCAGTGCCCAGATCTCCTGCTGCCCGTAGTTTGCAAAAGCAGCGATTTCCTCCTTCCTTCCCTGCCCGTGCCGGCTGGGAGGGAATCACTGCCCTGCCAGAGCCCACAGCTCCTCCAGCCTGTGATCATAACTACACCAAAGGGGAAAACGGGACTTGGCGGGTTGGAAACTTCTGGCATTGCATTGTTGTCTGTGCTATCCTGATATACTCTAGTAAAGAACTGTTATTCCTTTTCCATATTTTTGCCTGGAAGCCCTGTAATTTCAAAGGTATAGTAATTTGGAGAGAGGAGGGTCATCATTCCATTCCATGAAGATTGCCACCTTCCTTGGCACAATCTGTCTTTTAAACGAGGACGGAGACACCAGAAAATACTTGGTTCTATTTGATCCCACAATGGCAAAATGCTACCTGAGGCACCTGCAGTTCACACCCTGAAGAGGCTGTTGTGGCAGAACATGAGCAGTGCTGGATGCTTTTACGTTCAAGTGCTCCATTTTGGAGCACACAGATCCCTCCCGCTGCGTCCCAGCGCAGGGAATACTCACCAAAGGAGATGTCACCGAAGTCGAGCTCATCGGTGTCGAAGTGTAAAGTCGGCCCGACGACACACCCCCTGCGATGACAGGGACACAGAAGGAAATGGTTACGTTAAAGGGAATTGCAAAGCCGCCGGCTGTCGTGGCTTGGGGGCATAAAACCTGGTGTCAGGGGCATCGTGCGTTTCAAATCAACGCACCACCATGTGCTCAGCACAGCGTCCATGTGCACAGGAGGCAGCTAAAGCCAAGAGGCCAGCAGCCCACAGCCACTGATGGGGCTTTGGACGCAGGGCAGGCAGGAAAAGCCCCCAAGTTGCCGGTGGTCCCATGAGGGACCCTGAACACCCACCCAGACGTGGCTCCGTGCCTCAGATTCCCCATCTGTAATGGGATGGACATAAAGGTGTCCCCACAAACTTCTGTAACCAGCCTTTCCCGCCACAGTTTCCCTGCTTTGCTACTTGGCTGTAACTGGTGTTCCCATGGAGGGGCTTTCTCTGGAGATTTTGACCCACACAATCGTTACAGACAGAGTTTTGAGACAGGAAGCCAGGGGAGCCCCAAACATCCTCTAAAAAGAGCATTAACAGTTCTACACAGTGGACAGATGAATCCTAGAGGAAAGGACCAGCCTGTCACTAGTGCACCAGCTGGCACAGCCAGGAGCAATAGCTTAAACAACCAAACATGGGTGTCCTGAATCTACCACACCTCCTCACCTGTCCTTGAACTCAGCAGACAGGCACTAAAAGTCACCAACATCCACTGAAGGCAGCACCTGAAGCTGCCCAACACGAGTTTATTTCGTGCTTGATGCCCCTCAATGCGCACCCTGCCTTTTGGTTAAAAGTCAAGGACCAGTGAACTGTGTCTTCTCCTGTGTTCACAGGACTGCCCCTGGCTCCGCTCTACACATCTCAACAAGAAACACCTTCTCTTGCTCAAGGAGGAAGCTGCTTATGGAATAACATCCCATGCATGACCAGTTTGGGGGAGGGACAGAGGAGAATCAATTATTTGATGGTGAAAGGTTCCCTCTTGATTTCCAAAATAAAAATAGCAGCACTTTTCCTCCAAAAGCAAAGCCGGTGCAATCGTTTCTCTACTATGGGCAGACCTAGTCAACACTTTTCTCTTGCTAGGTAATACGTTACATGTTCTTTTTAATCCATCTCCCTTATCTTATTGGTATAATCAACTGCAGATTGCTTTCATTTCTTTATTGCCCTGATCCAGTGCCTCCCAACAGCAGCAGCCTAGCTCCAAAGCTCCAGAGCAGCCAGCATCAGCTTTCCTGCTTACACTACGTTATCCTACCAGCACACGCCTCAGGCTAGCAGGGACAAGCCCTCTTGCTGCTGTGGTCCTGAGGACTGAGCTCTGCCTCCCCCATCATCACCCCTTCTCCCTTCTGCAGGGCCAGGATCATGGGATGAAGCCCATGTCCTTGGGACGGTTCCTGCTGCACAGCTCCCTGTCTCCCACATCAGGCTTTTCCTGGCTGTGGAAAGGAGGTAGCAGAGCACTCTGCACAGGAGCTCGGAGCACAGCCTGTCTCCATGCATGGCCATGAGAGGTGAGCTGAGGCTGCTGCTGCCCCTTTGGGATGGATTATTAACAGAAGTTTTTAAAAACACTGCTGCTGGTGGAGAATCACCCAGGCTGGCCCATCTCCAAAGCCCTGGGGGCCTTGCTGGGTGTTCAGGGGGGACATCCCAGAGCAGCTACTGCCCAAAGCTGATCCATGCCACTGCCTGCCATGGCCCAAGGCAGAGGGAGATCCCTGCAGGGAGGAGTCATTCCAGCTCCCGGGTACCACACGGGGCAGCAGGCAGCCCCACACTAAGGCAATGCCAGGATCAGAGCAGAGATTGAGACCTCAGGAAACATCTTTTTTCTCTGCCTGGCCCCAAAATGAGGTAGGTGAGAGATGTCCCAGAGACAGCTACAGATGTGCCCACCCAGAGTAAGCTCCCAGAGTCCTTACTTGATGGTCAGGATCACAGGCGTAGGAGATCCAGCCACACGGAACTGGAATGGTTCCTCAAACCGCCCCAACACGGCGGCATCCAAGGAGATCTGAATAGTCTGGATCCCACCTGGTGCAATGAGGCCCTCCTCGGGTACAAACTTGAAGCAGCAGCCCACTTCCGTGTTTGAAGGGATATAGGTGAAGGGAGCATCAACAACTCCTTTGTTCATCAGTTTCACCTGCAGCAGCAAGAAAACAAAATGCAAGTACACGTGAAATCTTCCCTTCTTGGGAGTCATTTTCTAATGGCGCAATTAACACCCAGAAAAGGCAGAAGATGCTTTGTGCTGCTGGACGGCAGAAGTCAAAAAAATACAACAGGACAAGTTCTGCCTTTGGGTTTTCATGTGAAGCTCACACAACTCCACATAACTGGAGTCACCCTGGGGTTACCCCACGGACACAGAGCAGTCCACCTCTGGTCAGTAGCACCAAGCTCATTCAGACCTGGCCCTGAGAGCAACGTGGGGTGATTGCAGCTGCGTAGTGAATCACCACAGAGCTGCTGCTGCCCCAGTCAGCACAGCTCCAGCAGTACCGTATCTACGCATTTACCTTTTCCCATACCGTGAAAACAATACACTGAGAATGAGGCATCAACATCAAAATGTACAGACAGCACCATCTTTTGGTAAGAAAACTCAACGTGTCTTTCTCTTCTACAGCCAAACTTCTGAAAGTGTCTGGCATGATGTAGTGCCTCGTTTTCTGCCTCTTTCAGTTGCTCTCTCTTTTTCTTTTGCAAACTTGACCCCCAATAGAGGGGAGGCAAATAGGTAGAAAAATCTCTTGCTTTATTCCCAGGAACACTTTTCTCTTCCTAGAGCCAGAGATGCACCAAGCCTGAAGTGTGGTGAGGGATTGGACAGCAAGGGGAAGAATCCTCAAGCCCTTTGCAAGGGCCTGCACTGAGCCAGGAGGCTGGATGGCTTTCCTGTGACTTCCAGGAATGAGCAGGAGACACTTGACTGAAAATTGTTTGCGGTGGACTGAAGCTCAAATGTAGCCAGTTTGTCCCAGCTGCTTCCGAACAGCCCAGTACAAAGGTGCCTTGTGTCTGGTGCTGCCACAAAAGCCTCTGAACAGCTTTTTGACCCAGTGTTGGGTCAAAAGGGGTTGTTTTGCAGGAAGCCTCCCAGCTGATCCCTATGGAAGGCTGCCCAAAAGAAGGGAGTGGGGCTTCATGAACAACAGACACATCTTTCTGGACCCCCCCCCCTTCCCCCCCCCCGCCCAGATTTGACCAGTACATCAGATATTCCCTGCTCACAACTGCCCAGGTTGCCAGGAATTCCACAGCTCCACCAGGCTTGCTGCTGCCTCAGGAGCCATCAGGATCCATCCCATCCCCTGGTGCTCACCTCATGCGTGTGGGCGGTTTTGACAAAAACTTCCCCGAGGTTCAGGGTATCACAGCTGAGTTCAACCAAGGGTCCGCGGCCTTCCCCTCTGAGGCGCAGGGCCAGCCTGCTCTCACGGCCTGGGGAGAGATGTCCATTTCAGTACAATAATTCCCTCTGTTCTACTGGATTTTCCAGGCTGCCTCAATGCTAGTCCCTGATTCTGAGCTGCATGCAACCAGCTCTTGATGCTGCAGCAGAAGATATGGACCCTTCTCTTCCCTCAGGAGATATCCCCTGGGGCTGACTTGCAATTTCTAACCCATTCCTTGGGCTGGTTTCCAATTTTAGCCACCAGTTTGCTGAGTTTAAAACATCTCTGGTGTCCTGTAGTGACAGGCCAAGGAGTAATAGGTATAAATTGAAAGAAAGGAAATTTAGGTTAGATATTAAGAAGAATTTTTTTACTGTGAGGTGGTGAGACACTGGAGTAGGTTCCCCAGGGGAGTTGTGGAGGTTCCAGCCCTGAAAGTGTTGAAAGCCAGGCTGGATGGGGCTTGGAGCTACCTGGTCTAGTGGGAGGTGTCCCTGCCCATGGCAGGGGCCTTGGCACTAGACAATCTTTGAGGTCCGTTCCATCCTTAACGTACTATGACTCTAGGGTTTCCTCCCCATGCACTTAGAGGAGCTTTGAAATCCATTCAGTGAAGGCACAAAGCTCACAAAGATTTGGCAATTGCTACCTGGCAAACTGCCAGGCAACAACTGCCAAACCACCTGGCCCAGCAGCACAGGACTGCTGTCCTCCACTTCTGACACTCGGCACTGTGTTCTGTTTGCACAGACTGAGAGCTGCAAGGTGACAATTCCCACACAGGGAGAGAAGCAGGTGCTGGCCAAGGGTGGTCCTTCTACCAACACCCTGGGCTCAGCGGGGCTCCGCCTCCGCTGGCCTGGTGGTGTCTGGAGGTGATCCAGGCTCAGGGAGCACATTTCTAACTCAGCTCCGACTGCCTGATGATGGATCCATGTCAAATGGACCCATCCTGGAGGTCAGTGGTCTAGAGGGGCTTAGTGCTTGTTCACTAAAGCTGTTCTGCTCTGCAGCTCCTTGGCCTTTGAGGAAATGCTGGCAAAGCCGTGCCATGAAAAGATCTCCCTGCACTGCCTGGGTTGTTCTGGGATCAGCAATCCAGACACAGGTGTTCCGAGCCCTGGCCTTGCATGGGAGACTCCCTGGAAGCTGCAGGGACACTGGGGATGTGCCAGCACTGCCCTGCTGACCAGGAACTCTTCCCAGCAGTTACATGGGAGCCCAGTGGGCTCGGGCTTGCTCCATGGCTTCACTGTGGGTGAGAGAAGCAGGGCAAAGGAGCTGTACCTGAGATGTCACAGTAGGCCACACTCTGATACTTCAGTGCTTCCAGGGGTTTAAAGGTCACCTTGATTTCAGCCGAACAACGTGGCCCAATCTCTCCCTCCTGAAACAGAAAGAGACAGAAAAAGATTTATCTTCAAACTTCACACTTCTTGTTTTCAACCACTCCTCTAAGCCTTTCTTTAGAGCATCAGTGATGAGTAAACAACATAAGGAGCCCAAGGAAACACTCTAAACCCAGCTCAACACACCACTGGGCGCTCTCAATGCTCAGCTGATCAGCCCCCACTCTCCACAATGTTCCTGCTGCTCTGACACAAGCTCCTGGTCTCATCATGCTGCAGTCAGCTACAGTGGTATCTAACTGCCATTGTGCACTGGTGGCTCTTGGCCTTAGATGGGCCATAGGAGTAACCAAGAACACGATCCCCTTCCTTGGAAAGAAAAATATTAGTTTAACCTTTTTTGAAAGAAAGCAGAGGTTGGGATTATTCTAGGATTTACTCCAGGATGAGAAGGCATTTTGCACTGTGCAGACACCAGGCATTCATCATCTCTCACAATGCCAATACACAGAATCAGGGCTCTGGCTGATGGGAGGACATGGGCGTTTGCTTGCATAAACAGAAAAAGAAAAGGTTTACTGTCCCCGTGTGCAAGAGAACTCAAAATGCCCATTATAACCTCCCACCCTTGTGTCCAGGCTCACAGACGACACTGGGAGACTCACAAACAGTGCGAGTCGTGGTTAGAGGAAGGGACAGGCATTTCTATGATTAACCTTGGGCTGAATTTGGCCTCCTTTTCCCAGCGAACCCTTGCATGCTTCGTGTCGATACGTGAACTGGCAGTGCTCCAACACACTGTGCTGAACCCCACGCAGCAGCACGTGTCGGGGGAGCCCCTACCTACAAAAACTGCTTCCTGTGGACACTTCAAGGACACGGAGTGCCCTGAGCTCGAGCCCTGGCAGCAGAGCTCAGCTTTGTCAGGCTCCCAGCCCTGCCTTGAGCCTGCAGGGCAGAAATACTTTCAGCAGTGAGCTCTGCAGCCGCACCAGAAACTCCATGTCCTCCCTCTGAGCTCACCGAGCCAGCTGAGGATCTGCTGAGTGACCGCACCCGGGGGAAGGGGCGGGGGTAGGGTGGGCGGGAGGAGGAAGAGGAGGAGGAGGAGGAGGAGGAGGAGGAAGAAGAGGAAAATGAGGTTCTCAGCTATCACTCACCATTGGCTCAATGGAAAAAAAGTCATTGGAGAACAGCAGGGGGTCTTCTTGCACCTTTGCCTTCTCCTCCTGGACCTTTTTGCTCAGGAGGGCGGTGCGATTTTCACAAAAGCCCTTCACCTTCTTTATTTTTTTCTCCTCCACGAAGTCTTCCATCCAGACCTTTGGTGGTGGCTCCAGCAAATCACACTGCCTGCAGCCACATGGAGAGAAAAAGCCAGCAGGTCATTTAATATATTTGCAGAGAGAAGCGGAAGTGTGGGAGAGCAAAGCGCTTGGGGAGGAGCGGCAGCTCCCCAGCAAGGGCTGACCCCAAGCCACGAGGGTCCCAACTGGATCAGAAGATAACTTGTTGTGCACTAGCTCAGCAGGTAGCTTTACTCCACACTTGCAAGCTCAGGAGAGCTTTGGAAAGCCAGCATCCCTCAAGAGAATCTCCTGCCTCAAAGCCTCTGCCAACACTGAGCGAGAATCCACCAGCCACCTCAGCTGGCTTTTCCTACCACTGAGCTGCTCGGGGGAGGCAGATAAAGATCACGGAGCACCCACTGCAGGACTTCCCTGGGAAAGGGAGACAAAGCTGGGTTGTGGTTACGTGTTACCAGCATTGCTCTTTGCTTCTTCCATTTTGGACCTGCCCTGTTCCCTACTCTGCCTTTCACAAGAGCATCCCAGAGCACTTCCAAAGGAAATTGATGAATTCAGGCACCGCATCCCTTCAGTGATATCCAAGGTTTTATATGCATGAAAACAGAGGCTGTGAGAGGGGAAGGGACTTCGTGGTGCAGGAGGGAGAGAGCAAACTCCTGGAGAGATCATCTTTTCAGGATCCAGAGCTTTTTGGGTCCCATCCCAGTGCATGGTAGTAGAATGGCCAGAGAGTGAAAGGATCCTGCACTGGCTCCTCTCATAAAAAAAAGTCCTCTCTGCTCTGAGATCTCAAAAGCATCTCTGACAGCAGGAGAGTTGGCCTTAGAGCTAACACCATCCCTAAGACTGGAAGTAAGGAAAAACAAAATGTCCTGGTGACAGTCTAGGACACAAACTGGCATGAAAACAAATGTAATTGGAAAAAATCCACAAAACCAAAACCAGGTTGAAGTTTACTTAAAGAAAACCCAGTTTCTTCTGAGGGGAAAGTGGATCACCTGGGATCCAGGCTGAGGCAGGCAAGTAAGAAAAAATGGAAATAAACAGCCCAGGGAAATAGCCAGAGGTGGTCATGGGATTTTCTTTTAACATACAGAGCTCGTATGGAAGTCAGACACTGTGTAAGTAGACAGAGAACAGTGGAGAACCAAGAAGCCCAGGGCACTAAAGGACCCTCTTGCCATCCATTCAAGCGGGTGAGGGTCGACCTCCTGTTCCTTTGCAGGTGATTTAAAATGGCTCTGGGGAGTGCAAGCGACCTGGCCCGCAGCAAACAGGCGCTTGCCGTGGCAGTTCTGGCACAGCAGTTTGGGCACAGCAGTTTGGGGACAGCAGTTTGGGCATGGCACTTTTGGCACGGCAGTTTTGGCACGGCAGTTTTGGCACAGCAGTTTGGGCTGGCAGTTTGCACAGCATTTTTTCATTTTTGCGTGGCAGTTCACGCAAGCAGGCCGAGCAGAAAGGCTGCAGCCACCCACCCTCCTTGTGTAGCGGGCTGTGTCTTTTGGTTGGTTTTGAGGTGCTTGCCTTTTTTTTCCTTTCATCTTTCTGCCTTTTTTTTTTTCCCCCAGCAAGTTTACAAATGATCAAAAGTCATTGCTGCTGCTGCCGCCAGCAAGAGTGTACGATCTCAAACAGAACCCCCCAGGAAGGACACAGCTGTCCAGGCCCCTGGCTGCAGGGAGGGTCTGAGCCTGGTGTTAATATCAGAGGATAATGTGAAAGACACCTGCGTGCAGTGTGAGCAGGTGAATGATCTGCTCTGTCTAGTGGCAGAAGGTAAGGAAGAAGTGGAAAGGCTGAGGAGCATTAGGGAGAGTGAAACAAAACTAAACTGCTGGAGTTACACCCTTCCAAGCCCGAGAGAAGCTCAGCAGGAGTCAGAGGAGCCCTGCCCTTCTTGTGATCAGGCAGAAGGAGAAGACCTAGGAGACAGTGGGGAATGGGGATGGGCTTCTGCTGAGGAGGTAATGAAATCCTGTCCTGACCCCCATCACTGCACCCTGACAGAATAGGTATGAGGCCCTGGATCCAGAGGCTCAGACAGATGACACTAAAAGAGAAAATTCTGTCTGGAGACAGCTGCACTTTTTCTGCCAGACAGATCCCAGCCTCAAGTATTACGAAGAAAAGAAGGGTAGTGGTAGTAAGTGAATCCCTTCTAAGGGGAAATGAGGGCCCTGTATATCGAGCGGATCCGTTCCACAGGGAAGCCTGCTGCCTCCCTGGGATCCAGGTACTGGATATCACCAGGAGATTCCCTAAGAACTAAATGAACTTCATCTGTTCACCACTGTCTGGGGGTACAGTGACTGTGAAATAACAGAGTTTTCAACAATCAGTGAAACAAGGAGGGGCATCAACAAAACTTCCACTCTGGTCTTCTGGAAGGCAGCCTTCGGCCTGTCCAAGAGACTGTTTTGGAGAGGACCTTGGGAAACAGCCTTTACAAACAAAAGGGTCCAGGAAGGATGGACATACGACAAGAAAGAAGTCTCGAAGGCACAGGAACAGACTGTCCCTGTGTGCTGAAAGGTGAGCTGACAGGGAAGACAACGAGCCTGGATGGGCAAGGAGATTTGGAAGGAACTAAGGGGAAAAAAGAGGGCGTATCGCCTTTGCAAAGAGGGGCTGGCAACTCAGGAAACGTTGAAGGATGTTGCCAGGTCATGTAGGAAGAAGATTAGGGAGGCAAAAGCCCAATTAGAACTTGAGGAAATCCAGTCATTGCAATCAACCTTTCCTTCCTAAAATGCCATCCTTGGTTGGAGTATAAATGGAACTGGATTGCTGTGCTGAGCTCCTGAAGCCCAGGGACACGCACCCTAATGCCAGGGATGGTTTACTTGGCCTAAACCATTCAAAATCACCAACACCCCCCTGAGGCCATGCACTAGTTTCAGTCTTGGGCCATGTATCTCACTGAAACGTATCTTTCAAACCAACCTCCTCTTCTCTTCATTGTCGGCTTCCTCAGTAGGAAACATCTTCCACTGGAAGTGGGCTGTGATGTTACTCCTGGATGAACATGCTTGTGTGGCTTGCTGTGGTGATGAAAGTCTTCTCAACCTTCACGGAATATGTGCTCAACCCAATGTTGACATCTGCAGCTTCTGCGCGAAGGAGTGTGAAGAAACTTTCTTCACCTGGAACAAAGCAGAGTCTTTGCTCAGCTAGCTCAGTTGCTGATGGAAGCACAAGGAACAAAGCAAACCACAGGTCACGGAAGAAAGTGTCATAGCTTTTAAATGTATTAGCAGTTCCATGGATCAGTACATTTAGCACGTCCTGACAGCTCTGTGTGTACGGCGTGAGGATGTCCTGGGCACCTCCTTAACCACCTTATTTCTGAGAGTGTTTGTAGAGATTTGGCCCCAAGGTGACAGTATGTACAGTGGGATTTGTCAGATGTGCTCAGGTGACCCACTCAGATCACTGGGATTTCTGCATCAAAGTCCTTCAGGTGACACTGAGGAGCCCTGGTCAATCCTGGCTTGCCGAGGTCTCCCCTGCGCATCCCACGAGACTCCTGCCTCTCCTGATCCCTTGGATCCCTTGTTGCTGACAAGCAAATATGCCTGGGGGCATGTGGGCAGAAAAAGGAGACCCAGAGGAACAGGTGAAGTGACAGCCCACAGCAGGAGGGGACACAGGAGAGGAAACACAACCAGCCTGGCTTTGCAATATGACAAACCACTACAAAATGAACACCATAAAAATCATCACCGTCATCTCCCTGTCCAAACCCACAGCCCCATCAGTCTTGCAATATTTTATATTGTTCTGATCTCAAAAACCAAGATGGAGCATTTCAGATTAAATAAAAAAGGACAAGGAAAGATTAATAAGTACAGAGCAGCTTCTATACGAAGACTGAATGGGATTCCTCAGTCTAGAAATCAAATGGGAGATGAGAGAGGTTTGCAACAGCATGAACGGCCTGGGAAATGGGGACGAGGAAAAATTTGTCTTGATTTGTCACCATACAGGAACTTGAGGGCCTGAAGGTGTTATTAGGCAAAAACTACATAGATGCGTAGAGGGCAACATAGTAAAAGGGTCTGTGACAAGCCAGTGGAAAAGCGGCATACAGGACAGAGGTGTGCAAGAAATACACTGCATTGGAGAGAGTCTGACGGAGACCTCGCAGCTCACATACAGCACTGCCCAGGAGTAAAATAAAACTTCACCCAGGCGTAGCCACACAGTAGTGGAGAATCAGGGTTCCTCCTTCCTCCACTCTGCAACACCCAGCAAAACAGAATTCCAAAAATCTCAGCCCTGTTAGAGGGGATCCACTTTTTCAACCATTTAAACACCAGCTATTTCAGTTTTCTTTGGGGCAGAGCTGGAACAGAGAAGGTACATCTAGAGGGAATTGAGGGGGATGAACAGGGAGTGATGGTGGAGAACTGTCCTGTGTCCCGTGCGTTGCCCAGCACTCACCTGTGCAGCGCGCCACCAGGGACCCGAAATGGTCACCGCTCGTCAGCGGGTGAAATCCCACTGTCACCTGCATGGTGTGACCAGGGCCCAGAATTCCTTCGGCTGGAACCACGGAGAAAGGACTGCAACACAAAGAGAGAGATCAGGACTTGGGGGGACATCTGGCCATGACATTCCTTCTGCAGTGCAGGTCACTTCAGCTCACTTGGGCAAGCAGGGAGCAAACAAACTACAGCCAAGACAGACGGAACAGCCAGGATCAGAAACAGCTACTGACCCACTTCTGAGGAGATCCAGCCCTCAGAAGATCCTGTGGGATAAAACGACCTAATCCCCCCCATACTCGGCATCCAGCCTTCTGACTGCCAGCAATCCCATCAGAGAATGGTTTGTGAAAAGCACAGAGAGAGTTAAGAGCTATCTGCATGCATAACTTGACGCTGACTGCCTCAGGAATTTCTCTTTTCCTGCTACCTATAAACCTCCTCTCAAGAGATGCAAATGTTAGGGCACTACCTCTCTTGTGAGATTACAGCCTAGGAATCAGACAGGGAGAAGGAACTTTCCCTTGAAGACCACGGAATAATTACTGTTGAATTTGCAGCGTGGCTCTTTGGTTTATTTTACCTTGAAAAGATCCTGAATTAGCACATTTTATCAGCATTTCAATGAAAGCTGCTCTACAAAAAGGAGCAATCAAAACTCTGAAAGAGTGCAAATGCAGATTAGAGCAATACAGTGACATGGAAACAAGACCCAAAAGGAGGATGCCATTTACAATCTGAAGGATCCAATCCCAGCTCTATGAAGCACCATTAGCAGGAGCACATCGAGGAGGCAGAACAGGAGGGTTTTGTGTATTTACCAGCAATGCAATCTGGGACCCTGGGTTGTCATCCAGGCTGGTAACTGTTTGCTTGGCTCACCAGACAAACTCTGTGCAATGTGTTGGAAATAATTACGCAAATGTCTTGGTGCACTTTGGATGTAACAGGAGCAATTAGGATTGGTCACCAGGCGAACAGTTCTTGCCTGACAAACACAAGACTCCATGTTTTGATGCTCAGGGACAGCTCAGGTGAAATGTGCTTCTGCCCAGAAGTTGCTGGGCTTTGTGCTCTTCCACAGCCCCACTGAGGAAACAAAAGTTCCTCAGTGCTTTGCTGGTGGTCAATCTGTGCACAGAAAGGGTGTTCTGGGGAGTTTGGTGCTGAACTTATCACACACAAAAATATAGAGAACATCTGGCAAGCTGAATTTCATTCATGTCAGTAGTGCCAGCTGATGAACTTGCTTCAGGTTCTGCTCACTAAGGACCTATTGCTGCAGTTATGGGCCTGACCTGCTCCATTACCACTAGTGAGAACATCACTAGTGGCTGATGGAGAAGCCTTGGGCCAGCAATGTTTATGTGCTGGATGTGAGACTTTGGGGAGAGAGGAGGAAAGACAAGGCCCCAGCAGCCCCGGAGCCCGATTACTGTACGAGCTCCCACATCTGCCCCGAGGGTGAGCCAGCACTGCTGCAGATCTCTGCTGGGGCTTGGGGGATCGGTGCTTGGTGTGGGCAAGGCACAGGAGTTTTTTCTTATTATTTTGTCAGAAATTTTGCCAGAAAGAGAAGCTGCCAGTTAAGGGAGTCCCTGGCCACACTTCAGCACTACCTTCCCTTCCCTTCCCTTCCCTTCCCTTCCCTTCCCTTCCCTTCCCTTCCCTTCCCTTCCCTTCCCTTCCCTTCCCTTCCCTTCCCTTCCCTTCCCTTCCCTTCCCTTCCCTTCCCTTCCCTTCCCTTCCCTTCCCTTCCCTTCCCTTCCCTTCCCTTCCCTTCCCTTCCCTTCCCTTCCCTTCCCTTCCCTTCCCTTCCCTTCCCTTCCCTTCCCTTCCCTTCCCTTCCCTTCCCTTCCCTTCCCTTCCCTTCCCTTCCCTTCCCTTCCCTTCCCTTCCCTTCCCTTCCCTTCCCTTCCCACTCCTGCCCCATGTTACATACTCCTGCCCTCAGATGGCAGGATGCGAATAACACTCCTGGGAGTGACTTCAGGCGTTGCATGAGAAAGAAGATATCTTCTTATTTTCAAATTACCAGGAGAAGAGGATCCAGCCAAGTTTCAGTTGTCAGGGCTGAAAAACTGAGTGCAAATCAGCCCTTGCATCTCCTACATCCCACCCCAGGCTGTACCCACCAGACTCCCCTGTTCCTGCTGGAGCAGTCATCTCTCATATAGACCTGGCTCCCCAAGACCCAAGGACACAAGCTCTACAGTTAAACTTAACTCCTCTGAATTTCAGTCAACATCACTAAGCTGTTCCCTGAGCCCAGAGATAGGAAGGACTGTGAAGGAGACATCCCTGACGCTATAATAACCAAATGAAAACCACTGCCAAGAGATGGGGCTGGCAGGATAAATTTTGGCCTTTTACGGGTTGATTAGAGCAATATAGTGAGTTAATTGTGAGCTGCTCCTTAAGATAGTTCTCATCCTGTTAGATCTACCCTTTCAATGAATCACTACTGCACCCGACAGGCAGAAAAGATAAGGTCATGGAGGGGTTTTAATAGGTTTTCTTCGGCTCTTTAACTAGTCCATTTGTATGTTTGTTTCCTTGTATGGCATCTAAAGACAACTCCAGATCTCCCAACGGCCCCTTGCAATCCCCGGACACTGGTCTTGCTTTGAGCAGTGTATTTGCTCAGACAATTTCCAGAGGTCCCCTCTAGAAAAAGTTATTCTACCTTCTTTTATCTTTTAAAGCAGCCCAATTGCTTTTCACACATTCACTAAATGTCTCATGTTTCTAATACACCTGTGCATATACCTATGGGCATGTGGTGTATTGATAGGCATTAGAGGAGCTTGACATTTATGAAAGTTCCCAATGAAGAATTCATGATCTTTTGGCAAACATTTAACACAAACCAAAATGAAAAAACAGCAGAAACACAGGAACTTCAGAGTATATAAAAAGAGATCTCAATGAAAGGGGGCACGACCTTATTCAGAGATTTAAAGCACGTGTTTGAAATTTTAAACTGGCTTTCAAAGGTTCATCACGGAACAGAAGAGAGGACTGATGCCCTCAGCTGACAAGGGAAATCAGATCAGCTTTAAGTAACAGGAACTGCACCGGCTGCCTGCAACACAGCTCATGTTGGGCATCTGATGCAGGGACCACTGGAAAGCCATGTGCCTGTGTCCTCCCAGAGAATGGGTCTGTTTGGCTGACAGTGGTGAGTACCCATTTCAGAAGCTGCTTGTGCTCAGGAGGGCGCAAGCCAGCTACTAACATGTTCCAGCACCCCCCAGGAAATCTGGGACGGAGAAAGCTCAAAGGCTGCATCCTGCTAAGAACACCGAAAGCAAGAGCAGATGCCATCCATCCTGCCCATTTGCAGCCGGCGACGCAGGGCAGCAGCTCCCATGCTCTGGTTCCTTTTGTTGTTCTTTCCCAACTCTGTTATCCCCCAAAGGTGTTTTGCACAAGGACAGATGAGCTGCCTCACCTCTCGGTGCTCAGCTGGTAATGAGCTGCCACACTACCAGAATTCTCAATCAGCAGACTCTTGCGGGTGCTGCCTTTGACAGGACACTTTGAGAAGTCCAGCTCGTCGGGGAAGTTCAGGATAGCTCGGGCAGGGATGGCCCGAATTGGCACAACTATCCTTTCCTCTCCACTGACGCAGACGAGCTCATGGGAATAAACCTGCAGGAAAAGAAACTGTCTCAGCACAGGTCATTTGGCGCCATCTCCATGGCAGAAGAAAAGCCATTTCCTATATCCCTTCAAGGGTATCAATTTACCTATTCCACCCCCAAATGAACAATACGTTCTACTAATATCTCACATTTTAAAGGCAGCAGTGCACTTTGCAAAACCTATCTCAGTGGCATTAAGCTCTTGTGTCACTTGGGTCATACAGACAACTGCCCTAGGCCACCATAATTTTTACTCTCAATTTTAATGATGTTAAATAATTCCTAAGTCCCTTCTAAGGAACATGGAGCTAGGGAACACAGGACATTCCTCCTTAGGTTACTATATTCCCACTGATTGAGAATAGGACAAAGTGTTAAACTGAATCTAAGCAACAAAAGGAAACTGAGAAAACAGCTGCACCCAAAGAGATCCTGGACCTCTGGCCTGGTGTAGAAATATCTGTTTGCTCAGAACTCCCCTCTAACTTTGCCTCTCCAACCAAGTCACGAGAAGAACAGTGCTAAGAGGTAGCAGGATGCTGTTGGAAAGAGCCTCTCTTTGTTTCCCGTCAAGGCTTCCTCCCTTCCATGCCATGTCCTAAACCCCTCTGTATGAACCAGCCTCCAGATCACAGCGCTGAGAGCAGACTTGCCAGGGCCTCGGCACTGGTGTTCAAACTTGCACGCAAAAGCACAAGTGGCATGGAATGGGCGCCAGCTGACAGAGCAGCCACAGTGACAGGCATGAAGACAGAGCCGCAGCAGTGTCGCTGCCACCGGCTCTGGGCCCACAGGTCTGCCTGCCTGCAGGCTGTACCTGCCCTACACGAGCTCTTTCAGGCAGGTGTCCAAGTCCCCTGCAGCTCACCAAGCTCCTGCTGACTAAGGGCACCTAGAGCTCAGTGTGCCTGTGCCAGGCTGGGCCCACGGGCACAGCACATCCTCTGCCCTGGCCTTGCAGCCGTATCATGGTCAGCTGTGCTCTGGGACAGCACAGCCCAAGGCTGGAGAACAGAGGGTGTGAAAAAGCACCGTCCTTGCTCCAGCCCCGGGTGAGGCAGGGAAGCTGTTGCCAGTCAGGAAGGAGGAAAGCTCTCTGACCTCTTTGTTCCTCTAGTACTTTGCAGAATAATGAAACCCCTTCCACTATACCTAGAGATGGCCAGACATCTATCAACACCCCTCTATCATTTGCATACTGTTCCCTGGGCATCTTTCTTCCCTTGGGAATGCTCAGAGGAATGTGCAGCGAGGGGAAGCAGGGCCTGTCAGGCCTGGGTGCAGGGCCTGACAGCACATGCCAAGCTGGGACTGGCTGCAGGCTGCCTGCCCACGGCCTGGAGCCAAGCTCACAGCATGGGCTGTACCCAGAGTGCAGGGACAACAATGGCTTTGGAGATAATTCTGTGTTTTGGCTCCTCCAGTCTCACCTTGTTCTCGTCAGGGGTGAAGTGGACGTGCACATTGGTAACGGCGCCTCCTGGCACGGCACGGCATGCATCACTGGGGCCCGCCAGCTGGAAGTAAGGTGAGCTCTCCATGGAGACCTGCACCCTCTGAAGATTCTGCAGGAAAGACATGGAACCATGATTTTGCCACTTGAGGAAACAGGACAAGAGGAGACCTGCCCATGCCCTGGTGACGTCCTTCCTTGACCCCTTTTCTAAAGCCCTTTCAGCTGTGGAGGTACAGGCACAGAATTCCCAATGGTGAACTTGAATCCCTTCTGTCTGGCTCCAGCATTTTGGTCAGGGGCAGTAGGGCAGTGCCTGGTGGGAAGGAAAGGCCGAGCAGGTCAGCACCAGCAGGATGGAGACAGAGCACCTGAACCAAATCATCTGCATATTCAACAGGGCCAAAAACCTGCTGGCTTCTGCCTGCACACAGCTATGCAGTCGTGTTCCACAGAGGGTTTGTGCTACCTGAAAGCATAACAGCACATTATCCCCGGGGAAGGAAGAAATTCCTTT
Source organism: Chamaea fasciata (assembly GCF_029207755.1). Lineage (NCBI taxonomy): Eukaryota > Metazoa > Chordata > Aves > Passeriformes > Sylviidae > Chamaea > Chamaea fasciata. Next base: position 19,887,916 of record NW_027094097.1, on the reverse strand, counting down.
CTAGCAGGTCAGCTTTGGATAGGGCAGTTCTGGGAGATACAGTCATGCAGGCAGAGCAGCAAGAGAGGAGACCAAACACTGTGGCCTTACTGGGAATAAAAGCAAACCTGAAAAGCAAAAGAAGGAACACAGCAATCCCTAAAAAAAGGAGACGACAAAGAGAATTTAAAGGGCCAGTAAAGCAGCAAGGAAGAATCATCAACTGATTACAGCAATCACCTCCCCAAAAGTGATGGAAACACAGACAGGCTGTGCCTACTGACTGTGGGCTTCAAAGGCATTTTCCTCCTGGAGAAACGTTGTAATTCTTTAGGGGAATGGTCTCTCGCCTTTTGACCCTTCGAGAATTTCCTCCCTACATGTCCACACCTAATTGGCTGAATGCCAGGACCCTCCCAAAATAGGAGACTAGATAAGACCCCTGGATTTCTTTGTTCTCTCTCTTTCGGCCCCTGGACCCCTTTGAGGAATAATCTGGGGGTAAGAGCCTCTTTTGAAATCTTTTGTCCTGTCCCTTTGGAGATATTCCTCCAAAGCCTCTCCAGAGCTAGCCCTGGCGGGGGGGGACTGCGGGGGCAATATTTCAAAACATGACCAGCACTGACTCACAGTGTGGTTTCAGTATTAAAAGCCAACCTTGGCTCTCCAGGGGTTCTTGCTGCCTGTGCAGGCAAGCTGGGCTGCTGGGCATTCCCGCTTGCAGCCAGCAGGCCAAGTTCTGCTCTCTGGGATACACAGACACAGCAAACATGCATTTTCAACACATACATATCAACCCCTGAGCACCAAAATGCTCTCAAAAAGTCCAAACCAGATGATTTTGACTCCCTCCTGTCTCTTCCCACCAGCCCACTCTTGGCACAAGCCTCATTTAAGAAAATGTTTCCCTGACAGAAATTCAAATGGTCTCAGTTTTCCCCTTTACAGTCCAACACAACTGCTGACATTTTTCAACTTTTTCCCTCTCAACTCTCTTGGGAAACTGCCAAACAGGAGCACATGGCTTTGGATGTGCTGTGGTTCTCCAAAGGGAAAGCAGAGCACCATGTTGCTTTTGGAAAACCTGAGCAGAGCTGGATGAAGCTTAGCAGGAGCCTGAAGTGGCACCTAAAGGCCTCCTACTGCTTCTGCTACATCACTCTGATTCCAGGGCTGTTTCAGAACATTTCCTGCCGTGCCAATGCCACTAATGATAGTGATTCCAGCAGAAAGCGTAGAAGACTCAGCCCCTGAGCTTCGACTCTGAGCTGCACAAAGGGAGCCAAACAGGCTGAGAGAGGCAGAAATTCCTACCAGGAACCAAGATTAACCAAGGAGACACAAGATGTGGTATAGACTCAAGGCAAAGCATGAGAGCAGGTAAGAACTGTACAACCCTCAACATTCCTATCAATCAGAGCTTTCAAAAGAAGGAAACTCCTTTGGGATAGATACCGTCAGCCCATGGGCAAAATCAGGGGAGAATTCCCAGCACAGGAAGATTTCCACCATCTTGCAGAACAAGATGCTGAGACATTTTCTTCTGGATGTGCTGCAGCAGATAACTTGCTTTGCTGTACACTATGGGAATTACACCACTCTTCCAGCACAGTGTTAACGCTCCATGTCCCAGCACTTACCTCGCCCTTATTCATGAGAGACACCACCATTTCATAGACCTCATGAACGACGAAGTTCCGAAATACCACCTCTGGTGGGGAAACGCTAAACGAGCTCTTTTTCCGGGGAGTTGATGACAACTGGAGAGGCAAGAGAGAGCAGGGAGACGTTCAGCTGCTGGGAGGAAGGTTCATGAAGGAGAATCTTACACTGATCCCCACTGAAGTACAGACTCATGGTGAGCACCTCTGCCCAGGCCACACTAGGGAAACAGTAGCTCACCCACCTCTGCTCTCAGCTGATCAAGAGCTGCAGGGCCACACAGAGCAGGCTCGAGCCAAGCTGCTCTTTTGGCACCCATTTCTCCGGGTTTCCTTCTCCAGAATGCCAGGCAGCACTTACCTTGAGGACTGCCCTGTGCCCATGAGGTCACAGAGCTCTGGGGCACTGACTGAGGACTCATGGAGTAAGTAAAACCCATAAATTTACATCAGACTCCATGGGAAACAATTTTGGGATGTCCGTTATTCTGAGACAGGGAAACTGAGGCCCACACAACTGCAAATATCTTTTTTCATCTAGAACTTAGACATTAGTAAGAAGAGAACAGTACCAGAGGAGGTGTGAGAGATGAGGCGATATTTTGCTGAACAATGTCAAAAGGTTATTAAGTTAAAGAATGAAAGTTGTTGGTTCTGTGTGTTGTTTGTGGTTTGGATTTTTTCAGGTTGGTTTGTTGCGTGCTGCTGTGAGCTGGGAGAAGGACGTGGCTGAAGACCTGACCAAAAGGAAGCAGGAGGAGAGGGGAGGGGACAGAAAAGTTGGTGATGAGAGGGGAGGGGACAGAAAAGTTGGTGGTCAGAGAGAATGGAAGTTCCTGAGTACTGTCCAACGGGAAAGGGGCCGGGGACCGCCCCAGGCAGGTATAAAGGGTATAGAAAGATTGCCATTTTGCTGGAGGGTGTCTTTGTTTGTCTCCAGGGGAGACGGAGACACGCCCAGCTCAGTTGAATCGTTACTAATAAACAGTTTTCTTTTGCTTGGATGATTTTGTCCCCGTTAATTGTATTTAAAAGTTAGTGCATTGCTAGCAGAGGTAAAGGCAAAAGTAAAGTAACACAGAAGTTAGGAAAAAGACAAATGAGGTGATCGCTGAATGAGGATAACGTTCAGTTCTTTTCTCAGCAAGTTGGTATCTCCTTTTTAAATGGGTGCTTTCTTGTAATCTGTTATTGCTATCTTATTTAATACCATTGGAGAGCACGTCTGGAATGACACAACAGCAACAAATGCTTCTGGAGCAGAGACATTGCTTTGAGAAAACTCTCCCCTGCTTTGTCTGCCCTCTCCAGACACACTGCTGTCACTCCAGAGACACAAGCAGGAATCCTCCGTGACTTGACAGGAGGCACACTCTGCCCAAGGGAGTGGCTGCAGCACGCTGTCCCCTTAGTCGTGCCCTTCTCTGAGGTGTTCCCAATCCCCCCTCTCCAGGGCGATCCTTAACCACTTTGTTACACATCTCATGCTGCCAATTTCCTGCTCAACTGCCCACCTCGGTCACCTACCCGTTTGGAGTGGGCTTTATACTGAGCCAGCCCTGCAAGAAAAGCAGCTTTAAACACACCTCTAAGCAGGCACTGATCCAGATAAAGCACATCCATTCCCCTCTGCCCAGGGTGAGTCCCCTGTACATCTGGCAGCGTGCAAAATCTAACACCACGTCAGGGTTCCAACCCAAAGCATGAATGCAATGAGTTTTGTTAAATCTGAAGTAATTACTGCAGCTCCTCGGCCTTCAAAGGCCAATGCTGCCACTGCGGAGGGAATCCTATGACCCCAAGCATTTGATGGTGACCGCACCTAAGCAAGAGGCGGCTGTTTCAGCAGGAGAATGGCAAATGGCAATTTTGTGCCTTTGCGTCCCCAGCCTTCCCCCCCTTGTTTTAGCAATGGCAGCTACACTCCAGCAAAGCCCAGCAGCTTCAGCAGAGGTTATTTGTGTTGGCTTAGTGCAGATCAGGACTCCAAGTCCACCACAAGAAGCAGTTTGCAATGACAGGACCTGGACACTGAGATGTTTTGCTGGAGGCAAGCCTGTCACAAGCACACATCCTCTTCAAACTTCACATCAAACAGAAAGAAAAAGAGCAGGAAAAGGCTACCTTTTGACGACTCAGTCTCAGGACTTGAAATGGGCTAATGCTGGGCAGAATACGCCTCCCAGTACTGGCCTGAACCTTCTCCCTCAGGAACGTAGATGGAAGCAGCTGAAAGGCAAAAAAAAACGCAGCAAGAGCCTCAGAGATGCCACTGTTCATATAGGCTTTCTCTTGAACAAGAGGCACTGGTGAATAATTTGTGATCACATAGTCTAGGACAGTCCTGGAAGCCCTGGAAGTTACTTGCTGAAATACTTAGCATCAGTAAATTAATAACACAGAGTAAAATATACATACTCCAACCCCATGGCTCTGTCCCATTAGCTTCTCCATGATTTGATGTGACTTGTTTGGGGATTTCTGCTCTTTGGGCATTTTTTTCCTCTTTAGTTTTATTGGATTGAGGCAGTGACCTTTTCAGAGAGTGGGGTGGAGCTCTCAGCACTCCCCTAACTCCATTCCTGCACAACACTCAAAACTCACAGCAAGGAGATAGCACTGCTGGGCGAGTCCAAGAGACGCAAGAAAGCAAAGTTGTACCAAGAGTGAGGTGCACAGGAATGTGTCCAAGTTTTAGTTCTCTCCGTTAATTGGCTTTAGTTTTCTCTGCCTGGGCTCACAGATCCCTCCGCAGAAGAAAACAGAGGGATCTCCTTGACAGAGCCTCAGCCGTGGGGTATCTTCAGTCAAGTGAGCTCCTGACACAGCCAAGGCACCATTGCAGCCCTGACTCTGCTGCCTGCAGGGCTGGATCTGTGCCCCACACAGGAGAGGAGAGGGAACAGCTGGTTTGGAACCTCTTCAGGCTGGGACCAGCCGCGTCTCTCAAGGCTTTGGGCAGAGTTTGAGCTTCCCCCCCACATGCCCAAGGGCAGGCTGGTCAGAGCAGCACTGGTGAGTGTCCACCTGACAGAAGGAATGACTGTGACCAAGGGGAGGGAAAGGAGCAGGTGCTCAGGGCTTCGGCTTCACAGAGGTTTAACTTGGCTCCGGTGGCAGAGCCAGGCAAGCTGGACTGTCCCTGAAGCAACACACGGTGTTCCCTACTGCACCAGGACAGCCCCACCAAGAGGAGCACGGCACAGAGAGGTGGGGACGGGGTCTGCAGCTGGACAGTGCTGCTGGACAACGGGCAGGGCAGGGAGAGGAGGGACACCAGGGGAGTTTCCAGCCTTAGCACAGCCCCAGTGGGTACTCACTTTAACAGACGCCAGTTTTTCTCTTAACAAAGAACGAGGTGGTGGTGGTGGTGGTGTCTTCTTCGAGAATCCAGAAGCCATTTTGAAGGGAGGATGTCGTAGATAAGCGACAATGCTTCACCTGGAAGGAGCAACAATGAAAGTCTGAAAATGCATACCCCAATTCATGGCAGACTCAAGGGATATACTGGTGCTAAAAATTTTACATTACTTAAAGGTAGCTAAGTGCTTGTTTGGCACAAGTAGCTAGTATTGTTAGACCTCTAGTGGGACTGTATTTGAGGACTATATGGCTATGTTGTGCACTTCAAAGATGGATCATACTGAAACCTGGAGCCAAGAATCTGAACATTAATGATAGATAGAACAAAGCTGTAGCTTAAATATTACTTAAAAACAGCTCAAGTGGACCTCCTCTTCTTTAGGCTGAAGAACCCCTGCTCTCTCAGCTGCTCCTCACAGGACTTGTGAGAGACTGGAATGTCATGGCTAATGGCTGAAATAGTGTCATAAAGGAATTTCTGCCCTTTGTGACAAAGCTGTATAAAGAAGCTGCGAGCACCAAAGCCCACCCTTGCTTGAAAATGCTTCCTGAGTGGAACTTTGGACGGTGAGTTAAGCCACCTAAGGGAAACTGAGACAAGATAAAGGTGACACTATTGTCCCACTACCTCAGGTCTGGGGAGGAGTAAACAAGGCTCAGGGAGAAACATGTATCCACAACAAAACCAAACCCAGCAGCTGTCCTGAAAATCAGCTCTGTCTGGGGAAGTCATAGCCACAGACTCATCTGCTGAGGCCAGGCTTGCACACAAACCTCCCATCAACAGAGAGGGAAGGAGGAAATTTTGGGGGTGTGGTGTAACCTCTGCTCAGAGGCAGTGGACACCCATCCTCCCTCACACAAACGGGCTCAGCTCTAGAACCCCCACTCCCAGAAGGCCACATCCAAGGGACATTGCCGTGAGGGGCAGCTGAGGGGGTGTCACAACCCATCAAAGACCTCCAAAGTGCCCCCAGACCCACGCCTGAGGCCTTGCACCAGGTGACTGCACGGGATGCAAAGTAACAGACCTGAAAATCCAGAACCCAATTCTTGGCAGACTCCAAGGATATGCTGGTGCTAAAGGTTTTATATGAGTTGAAAGTAGCAAGAGACAGAGTCAAACTTGCCCTGCCCCAGGGAGGTACCTGGGCAGTCCCACCTTGCCCAAATCTGTACGAATCCATTGGACTCTTATGTTTTGTCACACCTCAGCACAGAGAAGACTAGAAGAGGATTTAATGGTATGCCGATGGGTTCCATGGAATGGTGATATTTTCCACCTTAATCAGTCTCTGTCACTCTCTTTCTGTCCCTCTCCCCAACCCCCCTCCTCCCCTTTTCTATTTCTTTCTCTCTCTCTTCCTCACATTTGCTGTTACATTAAATCCAGACTATTGATTTTGGCATATGGTCTCGTTTGCACCTGAATTCAGATGCATTTTCCTAATAATGTTAACAACCAGATCATAACAATCCACTGAAACTTGAACAGAACTCATTCACCTTTAAGCAGTTTAAGTAATCACTACAGGAAAAAATGTATAGACTAGTGTATTTAGGAGATGTTGCATTTCTTCAGTAAAAAGAGAGCACAATCATTGCACCATATATTGTTCACCCACTCGGCTGTACGTGCCACCGAACTGCTACACCAGAAGACTGGCATTATCACATCCTGTATTTCCCTTTGGCATTCTTTTTCAGAGCACAGATGCGACAAAACCAAAAACCTCAACTTTAGTCAGTCTTTACCTTCAAAGGCAATTCAGGACTCGCTCGCAGAGACAGAGTCCCCGCGAGTTCAGGACTCGCTCGCAGAGACAGAGTCCCCGCGAGTTCAGGACTCGCGGGCAGAAACCAATGTTCCGCCGACAATTCACTCGGCAAATCGCCCAGTGAAGCCGCCCGCAGGCGCCCAGGCTGCAGCGCCCAGTGCAGAGCGCGCCGTGAGGCAACTGAGGGCGCACGGCGGCCACAGCCGTGGTTACCTTCGCGGCTCCCGGGCAACCGCGGCGACGATTGTGACGGCCGCGCCGGGCCGAAAAGGGGCGCCGGGCGGACCTCGTTCCCGCCTCGGCCCCCGCCTGCTGCAGCCTTCCTCGGTTCCCCCTCGGGCCCCGGCAGGAGCGGCAGGAATCCGCCCCGGGGCCCGGAACGGGACGGGCGCGGCGCCAGAGGCTCGCAGCCAGCTCCGAGCTGCTCCCTCACAGCGGGAAAAACGCGGGAACTCAACAGTCCGTGTGCAGCGCAGAGTGCAAGTGGGAATCGGAGAGCTGCAGGTCCTGGGCGCTAACATTTGGCTTCTCGTTCTTCGTAGGGACACGCAAGCAGCGGAAGTGATTTCCTGGTGTAATGGTTTAGCACCTAAGCAGCAGCCAGGAATTAGTGCTCCAGAAGACTGACGTTATCACATCCTGTATTTCTCTTTGGCCTTCTCTTTCAGAATGCAGATGTGCTAAAAGAAGAAGTACAATATTTATCAACCTCTATCTTCGAATGAAGTGCGAGACTGATTTTCAGCTGTATTCCCAGCATTGTAATAAAAACACACTAGAACCGTAATTGTTGCAAGTTCCCTACTTGCAGTAAACTCGAGGTTTTAATATTCTTTCCAAGCTTATCTGTAATATATAGGTTTATATATTTGAAAGAACTTCGGTTTGTTAAATTACTGCACACTACTTCATGCTGCTGAACAATAGCACAGATTGTTTGTGTCTTCAGCAGAACTGGTTTGTCTTAGTAAAAAGACTTAGAAGTGAAAAACTTTCCGAGTTACCCGGAATTAAGAGAGTACTTTTGAAAACAAAGGAGGGAAGAAAAGATCAACCCTATTAGTTTACGGTGTTTCCAAGTCTACTACTCTGTACAGCCTAAGGAAGCTCTAAAGGAATAAGGGAAGAGAGATCTTCCAGACACGTTATCCAAAGGTGTATGGAAAACCTTCGCACGGAGTCCCTGACCAGCCGCTTCAAAGACTCGGTGATAGAAGAGCAACATAGGATTGAACAAAGGCAGACAAATTTCCAATTCAAGTCAAATTACAAGTTGTTTTATTTTCAGCTGGGGCTGCAGACTGCATGCTGTTCACTATCCTGGGGGTTCAGAAGGTCCTGCAGCATGGCTGAGCCATGAGACTTGTGGACTAGAATTATAAAAAGGTGAAGCCAGACATTTCTTATGCACCTCCATTGCATTACCAACCCGGCACCTTAAAAATGGCTTTGCTCTTTTAATGGAAGTTTCTAGCTGGAATTGAAGGGTTTTTAATTGTTGAGAAGCTCTCAGTAGAAACAAATATTTTTGCTGGGTACCCGTGGTGGGTAGGTGCCTGATAGCTGGCGGTGGAGTCATGTGCATGTACTTACATTTAGATCTCTGAAGTATTCATTATAGTCAAGAGCATATCCAACCACAAATTTATCTGGAATTTCAAAGCCTACATCTGTAAGAAAACACAGTTCTTTTTATATCTGTGGTGTAAGTAGCTTTTAAGTGCAGAGTTTGTATTCGACACATACTTGAGCAAAGAGTAATTGGCATCATCTCTTTCAGGGCGCTTCCTTAAGAATCTGAGCTGTAAATTGATGACACAGGTTAGAATCTAAACCATTCCCATCAGTCAGTTTATAATTAAGGTATTAAGAGAATGATTTTTATTAATAAAATAATTGTTTAAAACCTAGTTATGAGTTAGTCCTGGGAGAGGAGACAAGGAATGAGATTTCACTTGAGTGAAAGTAGATGAAATGTGATTCAGTAGGACTTTCCAGTTTGGAAACAAGGCAAATTTAATAATGCAGAGTCAAAACAAATGTCCTCTAGGGTCAAAGCAAAGCAAAGCAAAGCAGTTAAGGTTTGATTCTGTTTCTACTATCAAATAGTTCAATTTGTGTATCAAATAGCTAAACCTGCACTCAGGCCAAGCAGGGAAAAAATGTGGTCATGAGGTCTCGGGATGGCATAGCTGGTCATTGCTTCACAAGTTTTGTGTAGTTTTTCCCCATTTCTCTTGGCCTTCGTGAAACTTATGTGCCAGTCATCAGATGTGCTGCCTGAAGTGAAACTGTAAGACTGTGTTTTGGAAAATACAGAAAAAAAGTACCAGAAAAACACCATACTTACAGTCTGGTCTGTAACCTGGACTCTGACATGTCCTTTTAATGAGCAGGCTGTAAGGCAGAGCAGAGACAGTTGGTTTTTAAATTATGTCTTACTCTAAGCTGTAAACTTCCTTCTCCCACACCTCCCCATAAGCTTCTAAAATCATGCACTTCAAACAGTGAGAGTATTGCACAGAAAAAGCAGTGGTCAGCCTCGTAGTGGAGGGAGAAGCAAAGGCTCTGATCTAGGTTCATTCTCCGTGTTCAAGTGGCTCTACTTTGTATTCAGTTCCCTTCGATCCTGTGTCTCGGATCATTGCCCTTCCATGTAGCAATGCCTCAGGACACTAGAATAGCACAGAGGGGGAAGCATGATCTACCAAAAGTAGATTTAGAATGCTACTTGAAGTCATCTTCCAAGTGCTGACAGACTCTTAGATTCTGGTAACTTCTACGGTTGAGAATATTAACAAACATTCTGAGTGTTGTCATTCTAGTATTGAGGCAACTGAGGTGGTGTTAGAAAACCTATGGAAAGAGATGAATTTCCTTCAAACATAAAATAAGAAACAGGGAATCCATGAGACTTTATGGACTACACAGAAAGAGCCATAAAACCTTATTTTATTCATTTGAGCAGTGAAGATGGTAGTGCACGGGTAAATTTCCCAGTCTCTTTAAGAAATACTTAATATTTCAGCAGCTGGATGAGGATTACTTCCTGCATTTATTTCCTTTCACCCCAAACTTCAAGCCAAACAAGCACCTGTCAGCATACACTGACGATTCACCCAAATGATTTGAATATGTCAGTTAGTAGCTATATCCTTGTACCTTACAACTTTAACCATCCTGGGTTTCTTGTCTTTTATTTTTGACACCAGTGCTTTCATTGTTCTACCAGTCTCAATAATGTCCTGAAAGAGATAAAAAAATAAATTATCCTTCAAGTTTGAAAGGAAAACCAGACTGTCAGTAGACTAAATTAGAGTATACCAACCCGGCAGCACAGTAGCATAATTAATTATTATGTTACATGTAATATGTATTAATTTGAAAAGAAGGGAGAAAAAAAATCCATGTCATTCCACCCCTCCTTCAGTCATTACTTACCTCTACGACTAACACATTCTGGAAGACGTTATATAGGAAGAGAAGGGAAAGAAGAGAAAAGATTTAAATGGCAATTTCCAGCAAATTCTACAGCCAAAAAAAGCACACTAAAACCCTCAGTTACAAGGAAGTTGCGCTGGTTTTCAAAGGAGGTCGACATTTGAACTACTGACTTGACTCTGGTGATTTCTGAAGAGTCGAAATTTCTGTATTTATGAAAGCTTAAAATATGGTGATAAAGGCACCTATGTCAGGTCTAGATATCGCTCTATGTATAGCACTAGTATTGTAGAGCCACACGGAACAAGTCAATTCAGCATGGTTCCTTCCTGGGGGTTCTGGGATGAAATGGGGACTAGGATCTTGGGAGCACTCATTACTGATCACTTCAAGTTTCCGTTGAGATCAGTGGGAATTATTCACTGTTTCAAAGCCCAGCATTTTAAATCAGTGTTAGGTGGCTGGAAGTATGCAGTACCAAAATATTAATAAAGATGGATTTCCTGGAAAATACACAAGAACAGTTGTTTCCCTTTAAAAGACAAAGATACTAATTCATACCTTCCCATTTAGTGTAGACAGTTCCTCTCCAACAAAACTGATTTTTTCTGCAGGTGAATCATTCTAGAAGGACAAAGAAGAGATGGAAGTCACATAAACATGCCCAACAGTGTTATCCTGTATTTGTTTGAAAGGTGTGCTGCTCTTGCTATTTTGCAAGAGGAGGGAGTTTGAGATCTGCCCCTGCCTTCGTCATGTTGAGTGTTCTGCTCTACGTTTATTCCAGTGAAGGTATAATCTCCGCCTTTTGGGGCAGATCAGTAAATCAGTTCCTTTTTAGTAGGTAATTTGAACAGAATGGATACATGAACGCAATTTTTGTGGGGTTCTCATGCGAAGTACCACTATTTAGAATGCCAGTCTATGGAGAGAATCAATTTTCCAAAGAAAAGAAAGCTGCTTACACAGTAGCTTTTTATTCTGACAAAATCCACGGTAACAGGCACAGACTTGTCACCATTTTGATTTAGTGCTTTTATATGATCCAGCAAATCAGCAAAGAATTTGTAGCCTCCTTTAAGGACACAGAGTGCAACAATGTGGTGACTTCCCATGTCTTGCAGGATATCTCTAGCCAAACGTTCTGTCCTGTGAGGAAAAAAAAAAAAAAAAGTGTTCGGTATATTATAGTTGTTTGTCCATATATTAAGCAATGTTCAAGTAAAAATTCTGATCTTGCTGTTAGGCTTTTATAACTAGCAGAGTGTGACCACAGAATGTCGTAGGAAAGTTAGTTATGTATTTGCACAGCACAAGCTGATTTAATCCAGAAACCTCAATATTGCAGGATAGGTGGGCTTAAAGATCTTTGAGGGAACATGGAAGGTTAACTGGGCTTGTAGAGGAATCCTCTCCATAAACCCCTCTTGTACTAGACTTTAGGACAGAAGGGTTGGGGCTGCAGGGTTTCCATGTTTCTCATGGGCTGCACAGGGCAGGACCTCAGTCTTTTCTTTTGGAGAGACAAAAATTGGCACCACTGTCCCTATTCTTTTCTGTTTACCCTCATACCTGTCCAGGATGAGACCATGAGGAATGAAGACTCTCTCTAAATCTTCTTCGTAATGCTTAGGAATGCAAAACAGATTTTTGTTGTAGCCACTTTCCTCATCTCTTATCTGCAAAGAAAATTCAAGTAGTCTAAAACTAGCAACAAAGCCATACAAGAAAAAGCTTTCAGTCTCTGATAGCGCGAAGAAAAAAATCCTCCTCCCCGATATTATGTCAAAATAAAAACATTTCTGAGAATTTTTAATCTTTCTACTAGAACAATTCACAATCTGATAACTCAGGAGCTGGTGGCTGAGTTGTGAATGGATAACAAATACTTTGCCCCAGTCATTATGAAATAAATTCTTGGCCATGGTCAACTCATTAAAAAAGCCACCCAAAACAGTAACAACCTCCCCTCTTGCTCCATTTGCCCTTCTTGCAGAGCTCAGTAGCTTGCTCGTGTGGTAGACTGTCGCCAGTAGGGACACGAAAGAACCACACTCACCCGACAGGTTGAAGTGAGGAAAGAAAAAAGGGCCGTTTATTGTCGTTTTTGGGTTTAAATAGGATTTGGAGATTTGTCCAGGATTGGAGGACAAAGGGGACACCCCTCTGACCCCAATGGTCATCTCAGAAGTCCATCACATATTGGTATGTGAAAACAATCTACTTGTTTATGTTACATCTGTGAGAAACTCCACTAGAAATATGTAAACAGTCATCAGAAGGCTGAAAATCAGGGCGACATCTCACCCTTTTTGTGTTAGAAAAAGGAAAAGAAAAATGTACAATGTTCAGTCTGTGCCTTTGGAAGGACCATCAGAGTGAACACTCGCATCGTCTGTATCGGAGTCATCACTCAGTGGTTCATCCACTTGCTGTCTTTCATTTTGGTCACCGTGTCCGGCTTGCCTGTCGGTCGGATTCTGCCTTTGAGGTCGCAGGTCCGGACGAACACACTTCGTAGGTACCCAGCGTACTCCAGTATCTGTGGGTACACACGCATACCCACGCCCCGAAGCGATAGGGTCATAGGGACCTTCCCACTGCTTAGTGACTAAATGTCGCACCCAAACTTTCGCCCGAGGCTGATGCGTCCCGTCCGATGCCTGCAACGAGAGGTGATGGTTCACCATAATAGGGTTGTTAGAATTCTGTGGCACCGTAAGGTGATTGATAGTGTACAAAGCCTTTGCCAGCTGACTGTGCGGGGTCGCACCCTGCATTAACCGTTTTTGTTTTGGAAGAACCCGCTTCAGAGTACCATGAGCGCATTCTACAATTGCTTGCCCACTCGGAGAATGAGGGATACCGAACTTGTGCGACGCTCCCCATAGCTGCAGGAACTGCCGCACCTTCTGCGAGGCATAAGCAGGACCACTGTTGGTCTTCACAGCAGAAGGTATGCCTAAAACGGCAAAGGCCTGCCTCCAGCGGGCAATGACATCGCGGGTCTTTTCTCCCGTGTGAGCAGAAGCCCACATTGCAGAGGAGAAAGTATCAACAGTGACATGCACATACTTGAACCGGCCAAACTCGGCAACTTGGGTAACATCCGACTGCCAAAGCTCTAAGGCCCTAAGGCCTCTGGGGTTTAGCCCTGCCGGTAAAGGCGCAGCCAGTGCATGACAGTCGTCGCATGATTCGACAATGTCGTGAGCCTCCGCTGGCGTCAACTGAAACTGCTTTTGTAAGGTATGTGCGTTCTGATGAAAAAACCCATGTGATGCCTTGGCCTGTGCGAGTGTATCAGGCTGAGGTGCTACCCGTGCAGGGTTAGCCAACTTGTCAGCCCTCGCATTACCTTCCGCGATAAATCCTGGCAGATTGGTATGGCTTCTAACACGCAGAACGTAGAATGGATGAAGCCGGGCCTGAATGGCACACCACAGGGCCTTCAGCCAACGAAACAGATCAGCATTGCTAACCTCCTTCAAAATCGAATGGCCCAAACGCTGTGCCATGTCGGCCACATAAGCGGAATCCGTGACCAAATTGAAAGGTTGCCAGGAAAACTTTTGAAATGCCATGATGGCAGCCCTCAATTCAACCGACTGGGCTGATCCATCTTCCTGACCTTCCAGAATCTGCCACCCAGATCCATCCTTCCAAGTGACAACGGCCTTTCCGGTCCGTCCCGAGCCGTCAGTAAAGACAGTGGGTCCTTGCACTGGCTCCTGACTATTTTTTGGCCGCAAGGAAATTTCTGTGAAGTTTGCCACTTGCAATAGCTTCTGGCTGGGCAGATGATAAGTAATCTGCCCTGTAAAATTTTCCAGAGCGCTTTGCAGAGAAATACTGTTTGCAAAGCTCCACTCAAATTCCAGAGCAGCTCCCAGTGGGAGAAGGCCCGTGAGGGTGCTGCATTCGCGCCCAGTCACAAAATCACAGAACATGGAAGGGACCTTCAAGATTACCTTATTCCATCGCCGTGGGGTTAGAAACGCGCTACTTTTTAGATACAACTCAATGGGGACAAATCGTCGAAATAAAACTCTTTATTAGTAACGATTCAGCTGAGCCAGGTGCGTACCTCCCTTCCCCGAGAGACGAGCACGCACACCCTCCGAGAAAATGGCTTTTTTTGATACGCTTTCTTGGCTGGAGCAGTCCCTGTCCCCTTTCCCATTGGATGGGTACTTAGAAACTTCCCTTCTCTCCTGACTGCCAACTTTTCACGGAATCACAGAATTAATTAGTTTGGGAAAGACCTGTCAGATCATCTAGTCTAACCTATGACCTAAGAGCACCTTATCAACCAAACCGTGGCATGAGTGCCACGTCCAGTCTTTTTCAAACACGTCCAGGGTTGGTGACTCCACCACCTCCCTGGGCAGATGACTCCAGCGTGCAGTCACTCTTTCAGTGAAGAATTTTTTTGTAACATCTGACCTAAACTTCCCCTGGCACAGCTTAAGGCTGTGTCCTCTTGTTCTGTCAGTTGTTGTCTGGGAGAAGAGACTGACCCCTACCTGACTACAGCCACCTTTCAGGGAGTTGTAGGGAGTGAGAAGGTCACCCCTGAGTCTCCTTTTCTCCGGGCTGAACAACCCCAGCTCCCTCAGCTGCTCCTCACAGGGTTGGTGTTCCAAGCCCCTCTTCAGCCTTGTTGCCTCCTTTGGATGTGTTCAAGTGTCTCGTTGTCCTTCCTAAACTGAGGGCCCGGAACTGGACACAGCACTCAAGGCGTGGCCTCACCAGTGCCAGGTACAGGGGAAGAATGACCTCCCTGCTCCTGCTGGCCACACCATTCCTGATCCAGGCCAGGAGCCATTGGCCTTCCTGGCCACCTGGGCACACTGCTGGCTCATGTTCAGCTGCTGTCACCAGCACCCCCAGGTCCCTTTCTGCCTGGGCACTGTCCAGTCACGGTGTCCCCAGTCTGTAGCGCTGCAGGGGGTTGATGTGGCAAACGTGCAGGACTTGGCACTTGGACTCGTTAAACTTCATGTCATTGGACTCTGCCCATCCATCCAGCCTGTCCAGGTCCCTCTGAAGAGCCCTCCTATCCTCCAGCAGATCGACATACACTCCCAGCTTGGTGTCATCTGCCAATTTACGGTCCCCTCCCTTCTCATCCTACCTGCTTTTTAATCACTTCTTCAACCCCACCCCTCTTCCAGCTCACAGCAACACTCCAGAACAAATCCAAACAATCCAAACAACAACACACAGAACCAACAACTTTCATTCTTTAATGTAATTACCTTTTGGCTTCAGCAAAATATCATCTCATCTCTCACAATCCACCCTTTCCTTTTATTATCCTTTTTTGCCAAAGCCCTTGATTTACTCATCCGGTCCGCTCAGCATAAACTGACTCCTTTTGCAAAGTAGTTATAAATAAGATTAATCAGTCTTTTATTAGGTCAGTGTTAAATTCAATCTATTTAAAAGTTCCTGAGTTGTCAGTTCACGTTGCTGTCCATAGTTCCTCCAGCTCAAGAGAAGTAAGTTGTAGATGGACTTGTGTGCAGTGCCTCCCATCAGTTCCACGGATGCTTGGATGAAGCAAACCTCAGATCGGAACTGTGGCAACAAAGATTGCCTTCCTCGGTGTCCATACCCGCTTCCTAAGTTCTGTGCACTAGAACAGCACGCTGTGGGGACATAGAGGTGAAGTGCAGAAGCCGTGACACTCCATCCAGCAATTTCCAGAGTCTTAGAACGTAATTTCCTATTTTTCTTTTGTCAAGGTCTGGTATGACTTATATTCCCAATGCTCAACACCCAAGGGATTGCAGCAAAAGTCTCTCTGGTGGCAAACACAGAGGTCAGTCCGATCTTGCCCTTGACTGTTTACTATGAAATCATCTTTTGAAGATTAACTTTAAAGGGTCACTTCCTTGTACCACTGTCCAAGTTTGGAGAGGAGCTTCTACTGGTCCTTTGACTTGAGAGGCGTGAGACCACTCCTGTTCTGCAGTCCTGAACACTGTTTCAGTTGTTAAAAGTACCTGAAAAGGACCTTCCCGTGCTGGTGTAAAGGTAAAGAAGCAAATCTCCTGGTTTTACCTGGTGTATATGAAAATCTAGAGGTGACGTTGAGGGTAACAACCCTTTTCTTCCAAGACCCATGAGAGAAAGTTTAATTGCCTGCAAATCATTTCTGAGATATAAGTCATTAGTTTCAGCCAACCCCTCCTCCCTTCCCACCTGAGGTAACCCAAATAACGTTTCATATGGAGAAACTCCTATGTCCTTTCTTGGAGCAGTTCTGATCCGTAATAATGCTAATCTGCTTTCAAGCATTAATTTGGTACTTTGGTTCTTAAGGATAGCATTCAATCTCTCCACACATCCAGAGCTTTGAGGGTGCTACAGGGTATGACATTTCCAATTTATGTCTAATACAACACATACAGAATGAAAAATTTTTGAAGGAAAGTGTGTTTCCTTATCTGAGTCCATTCTTTCAATTATCGCATATCTGGGAATGATTTGTTCTAAAAGCTTCTTGGCCACTTTGGAGGTAGGAAAGGCTTCTACCCAGTGGGTGAGGTGATCAGCTATTACCAGAAGGTATTTCCATCTCTGTATTTTGGGCAACTCGGTGTAATCTACTGGCATATTTTGAAAGGGCCTAAGGGCTAGGGCTCTTCCCTCACTAAGGTGTTTTCTCATCTCTTTCTTATTTATCTTTTATCAAATCAAGCATTGTTCAGTCACTATTTGGCTATTGTATAGACTGCCTCACAGCAGCAGCAAGTTCTTAAGAACTGATCACACAGTGCTTGAGCTCTGCAGTGCATCCCGTGCTGCAGCTTAATTAAAATTTCTCCAGTAATTGCTTTATTTATTATTGGGCTCCCTTCCCTGCCTGGCTGTGACTGGAACGACACCAAAGAGAAAGTGTCTGCAGCAAGAGAAGGCTGTGGTTGGGTAACTGGTTCTGTTTGTTGTTGCTGCTGGTGTTGTTTGTTTCCCTTGTTATACATACTAGAAAAGAACTGTTCCTCTTTTCCCCGTATCTTTGCATGAAAGCCCCTTAATTCCAAAATTATAACAATTTGGAGGGAAGGGGGTCAAATTCTCCATTCCAGAGAGGCCCCAGACACCTGTCTTTCCAACCAAGACAAGCTGACAATTAACCATGTATTGCTAATTGTTTAATAACAATTAGTTAACAATTAGTAGAGACCATCAGCAGCTGCAGCAGCAGCAGACACAACGTTGGCAGCTCCTGCCAGATGCTCCAGCTGACGCAAATGCTGTCACTCAGGTGGTAAGTTCCAGTGCAACTGCTTCTGGGGTCTCTGTCCTTTCTCTTCCTGCCGTAACGCAGAGCGTTTTGGTTTATCACGACTCTTCTGCTCCCGGGCTCTGCCTTTCACAATCACCCGCACCTTCTTCTGAGTCGCCTCCAGGTTAGGGATCCTAGGAAGAAAGGGCCCGGTATCAGCCAGACGAGCATTTCCAGCACGCCACTTTTCTGTCTCCATGCAGAGCACACAGTGTTGTGTCCTCTCTCTGTGCAAGCAGCAAGCAGCAAATTAAACAACTGTTCTCGCTGCATGGAGGCTGCAGAGGTGCAAGGGCAGGGACAGGAGCAGTTAAGTGCCTGGGGACCAAATGCAACACACAGGATTCCATGTAGAGAAGCAGCCCTTGCTTGTCCCAAAAGAAGCAGAGCTCGGTCCAGGGTGCTCCCTGCGTCTCTTGTTACAGATTTTGCAACCCTCCAGGAGCTTCCTATTTCATTCAAGGTCTTTTCCCAGTGTCTCCCTACCAAGGCCAGAGGATCTTTCTGTGCTCCTGTGGGTGTGTGTGTCTGCTGCCTCTCTGGGATTGCCTGTCTCCAAGCCCCCCATCCCAGTCACAGGGACTGAAGGGAGGGTGTTAGGGGATGAACCAGGCTGCGCTGGGTGATGCCCAGCAACAGGACAAGAGGCAACGGGCAGAACCTGAACAGGAAACTCCACCTGAAGCCCAGGAAGAACTTCTTTCCTGTGCAGGTTGCCCAGAGAGGGTGTGGAGCGTCCCTCACTGGAATTACTCCAGAGCCCTCTGGACACAACCCTGTGCCATGTGCTCTGGGATGACCCTGCTTCAGCAGGGAAGCGGGAGCAGATGACCCACTGTGATCCCTTCCAACCCGCCCCAGCCAGTGATTCAGTGATACCCGTCAGCAGCATGAGTTGCCAAGCGTGTAGACGTTTCCCACCTGCACAGCATGGTGGCCGTAAACTTCCCCACGCTCTTCGGAGAGAACAGGACGTGAAAGGTCTGCTTCTCGCCAGGAGCGATGGTGCCGTGGTAGGGGTTGATGGAGAACACTGGCAGGTCATGGAGGGCATCTGGGAGGATTTCCAGGGAGGAACTGACGCGCTGCAGAGGGAGGTGCTTTTGCTTTGAGTGGTGTGGCTTCTTGGAGCGGTCCTGCTGCTGCTGAGAGAGGTGCCGTTCCTTGGAGCTGCGCCGCTTCTGGGAACTCTTCTTCTGCTTCGAATCCAGCTGCTGCTCCTCAGAAAGCTGCTCCTCCTCAGAAAGCTGCTCCTCAGAAAGCTGATCCTCCTCAGAAAGCCGCTCCTCAGAAGCCTGCTCCTCCTCATAAAGCTTCGTCATGTCATTAGGGTCTATCTCCGGAAACTCTGCCTCGTCCTCATAAAACGGCTCCTCAGAAAACTCCTCCTCCTCCTCCTGGTCTGTGTAAAGGCACTCCTCCTCAGAAAGCCGCTGCTCCTCAGGCTGCTGCTGCTCCTCGGAATCCTCCTGCTGCTGCTGCTGCTGCTCAGAATCCTGCTGCTCGGCAAGCTGCTGCAGCTGCCACAGCTCAGAAGGATGGATCTCAAAAGGATGGTCCTGCTCCCACCAGAAACGACTCACCAGCTTCTTCTGATGCCTTACAGTAGCAGAAGACAGGAAGCGCCCTGCAGAGAGGAGGAAGAGGACACCTTTCAAAGACAAAACCCTGTGTTGCCAGCAACTCTGCCTCCTGCTGCAGGTAGGTGGAAGAGAGCTGGGATGCACTTGGAGCATCTCTGGCCAAGTACTTTCAGCAGGAAATAGAGCGTCTGGGAGCAGGGTCCCTGCCTGCAGCACACACTCCCGTGCCAGAGCAGGAGAGCTGGTTTTAGACAATGACTTTGCATTTGCCCTGGAATGGGGAACTGCACACGGACAGGGGCTGTAGGGCAGCTCACGCATTACACCATTGTTTTTCCCAGTCTCAGACTTCTCTCAGAGATGACCTGATGTCCCCTTCCCAGCCCTGACCCAGGCACGTGGCTTTCCCCAGAGTCTGCCTCAGCTCCTTTGCAGAGCACAAGTGGCAGAGCGAGAACAAAAGGGGCTGAAAGGCAGAGGGGGGCAAGGAGAAAACTCCAGCTGCAGCTGGGAAGATGCTGATGAAAGTGGATGTGTGGACAAGGATGAAAAAGCAAGTCATGTTTTGGAGTGAAGTGGCAGGGTGTTCTCCCCAGGCCCTCAGCTACCGAGTGAAATGCCCTTACGCATCAGAGTGGTTGAGTATGGCTTCTTCACTGCTTCACTATCTGCAGCTTCCTCCCAGGAGTATTCCAGGGCTACCTTCCCTGTGTTGTGCATCCTGAAACTGAAAAGCAAGGAGGAGGAATAAAAAAAAAGGTCCAATAAATATAAAGCAAATAGTACAGTAACATGGCCTGATGGACTCCTGGTATCAATTTCTCCTGAGGAGCATCTTCTTCCCCAGGCAACCCTGCCACGTTCCGCTGTCCTGGGTGGCCCAGAAATGTATTTCCAAGTCTGGAAGTTTAAGAGGAAAGGGCCAACATGGTGCCCAGGACATTGAAGCTGAGGGGCTTACTCTGGACTTTAGGTTTTGGTTTGACTGCAAACTTATTCTTGAGCAGATGAGGACAGGTGACAGGCAGTGAAAGCAAACCCACGGCTGTCCTCAGCAGAAGGGTGTGGCAGCACTGAACCTGTCCTGACCACCACCTCCTGCTTGGCTTTGCGTGCACGTGAATGGGCCTGTGCTGGTTTTGGCTGGGGTAGAGTTCTGGGAAGCAGGCACTGGGTCAGCCCTGGGCAAAGGCAGCTCCCGCTCACAGGGCCCTGCCTGGCCTCCAGCACTCACGTGGCTCTCCTTGTCTGGAAGGGCAAGGTATCCTTGAGCTGGACCACAGTCGTGTTCAGTTTTAACTGGCTGTAGGCAACAACGGCGCTGAGGTACAGCTCGGCCTCCTGGCTGCTGTCCTCCAGCACAGCGTGAGCTGGTTCTGGGACTCTCTTGACCACCTGCAAACAGAGGAGGGAGGAATCACTGAGCAGAGCCCACAAAGTCAGGCTGAGAAGGGAGTCTTTTGGCCTCCGGGATCAGCCTCATAGAGGGACTGGAAAGGACCGTTCACTTTCACTTCCCTGCAAAGATGACAAAATAGAGACTGCTCTGCTACGGTAGTTGTTTCTACCCACTGATCAAAGCAGTCACTACTACAGCTGTTAATATACCCATGGCAACTTGTGGAGTCCCTCGTGCCATTAAAGGAATTTCCAACTGCCCTGCCCTGGAAAAGCTAGGATTAAAAATACCCCAGGTGTAAAAAAAGGCTTCTCCCCCGTGGCTCCTTGCAAACATTGTGCAATTTGCTCTTGGGGTTTTGCAAGTCCATCACTCCTCCCATGGTATCCCCTCTCCCTGTTTCCCCATTGGCTATGGGGCCTGGTGTCCTGTTCCTCTCTTCCCTACGGTCACTTGCCCTCTGCCCTGTCCCCGGGACCACCCATGAACATGAGACCCTACAGAACCGAGGAAAACCACATGGCCACTCTCTTTCTGGCCTCTGATTCACCTTCAGCACACGGAATAAACACTTGCTGGAAATTTATCTGGGGCTGGGAGCCTTCTGCCTCTCTTGCTGAGCTAGCCTGGTAACGTGGGTGGTTATGTGAGCTTGAATTGCTGCCTGAATACTTCTCAAGCAGTTTCTCTACGGAGAGGCTGACTGGGATTTAGAAAGGCTCTAAGTGCACTAAAAGGACGCACTGCTACAGAGACTATAGCTGCGTTCCAGTGCCTGCACATCAACCTTGTAGAGGGACTGGCTTTTTTCCTGGTCCCCTATAAATACAGCAGGTCTCAAAATTAGGGTTAAGTTCCCCTGCTGGAGCTTTGTGGATGGAGAACCCAAAGACTGAAGAGTTCTGGAAAGCACCTTTTTCTTCTTGTCTTAGGAGAAAGTGCTCTCCACATGTCACGTGTGGAGCAACAACCACACTGCAGGGAGCTGGCAACGGGCATTTTGGGATGGGAAAGATCTCACTAGGAAAGTCTCCAACTGCAGATGTTCTGATAGAAAAGAGGATGGTTTAGAGGCCTTAAAATGGTCCAGGAACTCAGAAAGAACCTTCAGCCAAGACGAGTGTGTTTGGCAATAATGACAATAAAAGCAAGAGCATCTGGAGATGATCCTTCTCCAGACTCCTCCATACTGTCATACAGTGCCTGGGCTACTCCATGCTGAGATATCCCACACAATACAGAGATCACAACTAAAAACTCTGGTATCCATGCAGACAAAACTTGGAGTTCACCAGCACGTGCAGGAGAAGTATACTTCTCTCCACTTCCATAGAAGAGACAGAGTGCAGCAGACTTAACTCCTTGTTGGTGAAAAGGCACCAAATCAGATGAAGAGATTTCAAACACCATAAAAGGGGATAAAATCATGAAACATTGTCTCCCATTCAACACGGGCTGCAACCCTTGTGCTTGTTGTGGCACAGACTCGTAGTTTGTGTTGGCTAAAGGTCTCTTGTCAAAAGGCCTCCCCCTCTCACGTGAGTGTGTCCGGTCACTGTGCATCCACCTCTCCCCTAGAATGCACTGCTGGTGAACCTCACGGCTGTCCAACGTCCAGAGCAAGCAGGAGCTGCTCAGCCAGCAGTGATGGGGGTTACCGTGGCTCTTTTTGTAGAAGCTGGGTTGTCTTTTTTTGCCATTTTGCTTCTCACCTTCCTTTTTCCAGGCCACCTGGCTGCCGGCTCTTCCCTGGTGGTTTGATTCCATGTGACAATGCGCATTTTGTTGTCGCAGTCCTGAACCTCCCCTCCTGGCAGCTCAGAGTTGATCTCGGTCACCTTACATTTCACAAGGTGCCTCCTGAAGGTGGCTGGGACATCTGATTTCAAGGTCACTGTGATGTCCTTGGCACAGCCAGGATGGAGATGTCCCACCTAGGGAGAATCAGGGAGTCAAAACCAAACTGGAAGCACTGCCAAGGGCAGGACTGCCAGCAAAAGGGACTGATGTGGTGAGCAGCTGTGCCAGGAATCTGCGCGTCGGAGTGGATTTATGTCAAGTTTGATAGACAAAAGTATGAACGGAAGGTGCCACCTCCCATAACATGAAGCCTTTTCTGCAAGGCTGGCAGCCATTGCCAAGCCAGGGACTTGGCATCTCGGCATCTCCTACGTGGCACTGGAATGGGCTGACACTGGTACGTGAGGACTGCCTGCCAGCTCCTGGGAACACCAGGGCAGGGCTTGAGCAATGGGGAAAGGCAGAGCCGTCCACGCTCACCTTGGGAGAGAACTGGAATGGTGCGTTTGCCTCCCACTCAAAGCGCATGACCTTCGTACAGGTGTGGTTGGTGATGGTGAAGGTCCTGTTGCAGGGCTCTCCAACAGAACAGTCCCCAAACTGGATGTGATTCGCTCGGACAGCTGTTGAGGAGGAGAACAAGGCAACCTCAGCATGCAGGGAGCTCCATCCACCCCCCTTCACGTGCACAGACACCTGTATGTTCAATGCTTTCTTGCTCCAAGCCTTCCTCCCTCTGGAAGGGAGTTTCCCAGGCGGCTCCCCAGCCCACCACTTTCAGGGAAACACCCTGACACACCCCTAAGCCAGCCACATGAAGCACAGCACACACTGCTCTGCAGGCATGGCTGCCACGCCCACAGGCCACCAAGTCCAGTGGGTGACAGCCCAGGCCTGGCTAGAGAGAGGACACACATGATCAGACATTTCCCTCTTCCTTGCTCCACCTTGGCAGCCTCTCCTCTCTTACCATCAATGATGTCTTTCTTCAGAATGCTCTCAGCATTCCGCTCCTGTGTATCTTCCTCCAGTCCGTCGAGGGTGAATTCATCCTGGTGGCCTTCACCCACCAGCTCTATTAGGGTCTTGTTAGAGTATTTGTCCCCCACTAAGGCACGAATCCTCCCTTCCAGTCGTTGAGCCAGGGTGGGTTTGAAAATGACATCGAACTCTGTCGATTCCCCAGGATGCAGAAGCAGGAAAGGCTTTGGGGGCTTGCTCTCTGCACAGCAACGGAAATCAGAGTTAAGTGATACAGCGGTACAGAGGAAATATTTCCATAGGCTGTTTGAGGAATGAGAGGTTGAAATCAGCTGCCTCCTAAGCACGGGTTCTACCCCCAGTGGTTCCAGACCCTCTTCCTGTGTTCACAAGACTGCCACCTCCAGACACATCACCGCTTAAGCAGCTTAACCTCAGGTTGATGCCCAGCCCGCATTCCATCTGCTTCCAGCCAGCTCCAGCCGTATGGAAAGCGGAGCCAGAGAGTGCTTTTGGCTTCTGCAGGTTGTCTGTGTGCTCAAGGGCTGTGTCCATTCAGGCTGGTGCCTTCCCTCAAGCAGCAAATACCTCAGAGGGTCCACTGAGGTAGTGACAGTCCCGCACAACTCAACCCACCTTGTCTAGAGGAGCCAAAGAACTTCTTACAACTTGCTAGGAGAAAGTCCCCAAGAAAAGCTTGGGGGACAGAGAGCCCAAGGAAAGAAACTGTGTCTAACATCTGGCTGCTGCTCAGAGAAGCCAAGAGCAGGGCACACGTTTTCCCTCTGTGCAGGATCACACTTCATGGTTAATGAATTTACCGTGTACAGCAGAGTCGTCTTCCGCATCTTCAATGTAGAATCTCTCAAGTGTGGAGCTCCTGCCTTTCAAGAGGAACGCTCCGTGCTCATCCTCCAGGTGTAACATGAACTGAGAAAAGGGAGCACAGAGCACATTGACACTGGTGTGAGCACAGGGTGGGAACACAGGGACTGACCCTGCAGTGCTGCTGGTCCCGCATGGGAACCCAGCACCTCTCCCACTACAAACAGCACTTAGCACAAAAGTTAAGTCAAACCAGCTGGGAAAAAAGAGCGCTCAGAGGCATTTGGATGGACCTGACACAGAATCAAACAGGACAGAAAGTAATGAGCAGAATGTAATCAAGCCACAACTAAGTTTACTTAAAATGCAGTAAGCTGGGATCAAAAACAATCTAATGGAGCTGGAAAATCACCCCATGTCCATGAGAACAAAAGGTGACCTGAGAGATGGGGGGAAATACTGCACCACCTTTCCTGTGTTCAACTTAAAGAAGAAAGGCTAGAGGCACAATTTTCAAGAACTCCCTTCTTGGAGAACACATGTCAGTCACTTGCTTAAAAAGAATTTCTGACACCTCTTCCCAGGTCTGCCGTGTTTTTTGGGACCCTTCCCCTGTGCCACAAGCACTTGTTCCCAAACCAGACCATTCCTTGAGCAGGTCCTCACCTTGACAGGTATTATGCCCTTGTTTTGGATGACCAGGGGGAGCATCTCTGACTCCCCCAGCCGGAGCCTCTTGAAGCACAGCACGGAATTTCCCCTCCTGCTGCAAGCACTTGGGCACACGACTGTCAGCTGCGGCTCATGCCCCTTCCCGCTGATGGTGAAGGTCAGGATTTGAGGTTTAAAGTTTGCAGGGCTGCAGGAGAGGCACAGAAACAATTTCAGCTGGCACTAACCCATTTCTCACTGGGCGAGTGAGGCAGCAAGGGCCACCCACAGTGTTTTCCCTGCCTGAGGCTCCTGAACCACACAACGCAGCCCCCACCAGGCTCTTCCCAATCCACTCAGGGCCATTCACAAGAGGACTCTGTTCCAAAGCGCCCTCCACAATAACAATTCAAAATAATTTCAGTTAATTGAATCGTGCCCTCCAGGAGGTAAATAATGAGGCACCAGATGAGACATGGCAAATCTCCTGGATGCAGTGAGATGAGACACATGCAACAAGCAAAAGCACAGCATGAAAGCAGTACAAAAGCAAGTAGGCAAAAATAAATCATTGTCACCATCAGTAAAGATCATTTCCAAGCAGAGTAAGAAAGCAATTGCATATTAGCAATTAGACTTCTCTTGCTCCAATTCAGCCACTAAAAGGTTGAGGAAGGGCAGGTCAAAGCTGCAGTACACAGGTCCCAGGGCAGAGGAACTGTGCTTCTCTTTCATACCAGCTCCAGTCCCTTACATAAAATAGCTTAATGAATACCAGGGAATCACAGTGATCAGAGGAGCACTTAATTTTACAGGTACACAGGAAATTGTGACTGCTGACCTGCTGGCACAGGAACTGTTTCATCTAAGCCTTTGTCCCTGGAAATCCCCAAGTCAGCTGCAGCACATCTCAGTAACTTTCAGCTGGCTACCTAATATTTCCCTGTCTTCATAATTCCTCATAAAGGATAAACCATCAGTCTCATTTTTTGGCTTTCTCTAACAGTTACTGCCTCCCAGATCATCTCATGCCAAGTACTCTGCCTATGGCTACTGAAAGCATTAGAGCTAACATAACAGGAGGCCTGTGCCTGCCCAGTGGAGAGGGAGCTATCACTGAAGCCTTCCCCAGTATTTCACAGTCAGTTACCCTTCTGGGATGACAAGGGAAGCCTTGAAAGTGCAGTCGTAGGTCTGCTCATCTGGTGGGGTGAAGGTCACCGTAGCAACAGCACAGGATGAGCCCTGAATGGACATCTTGACCGGATGCAACTTGAAAACGTTGTTGACAGGGCTTTCATCCTTGGGGGAACGCAGAGAGCAGTGTTAGGAGAAAAGACCTTTCAACACGACACAGTTTTATTCATAAATGCATTACTGAGAACAGCCCCAGGCAGTGTGTCCTCCTCCCTGTTTCCCTGGGCAGGCTCCCTCCCTCCCAGGGAACGCTGACCTTGTGCTAAAGCATTCTGTGTTTTGAGCCCTGGCCGCTGCCCCAGCATACACGGGAGGTGGGCACTGCTTGGAAAACCCTGCAAATAACCTGGAACTGGCCTTCAAAGTGAAGGAAAAGCCAGGGAGCCTGAGGAAATGCCTCCTTTGAGCCCTGGCATGTCAGTTCATAACAGCCCCTCTCTGAGTGTGCTTCCAGGAGAGGTTCAGAAGGATTCACTTCTCCCACCGAAGACCCAGAGGTGTGAGCCAGAACCTTGCCCGAGACATGCAAAACTCAACACAACTCTTCCCTGGCTCTGCTGCTCTCTCCTGCAGTTTGACCTGCACTGAGCTAGACTAGTCTGGGCCCCAGGAAGCAATGCATCTGGAGAACAGAACGGACTCTCACACTGCCTTTAGAGGGACACCATCACCTTGGCCTCCTGTTCTTACCTTTCCACACAGGGGTCTGATGGAGAGCACCACATCACATGGCAGGCTGCTTGCATTGTAGATACTGAAATGAGCTTCAGCTTCTTGCGCAACCAGAACCTTGTTGAAGATGAATTTGTTCTCGTCTCTGATGAACAAGCCCACGCCTTCCACTGACCGCAGCTTGCGGCTGAGGTCAGTGCTGCGGCAGATCGGGTACTTCTCAAAGATTGACAGGACATCCTCAACGAGTCCTGTGGATAGACCAGAGGGATGAGCATGGAGGAGAAGCCTCGCTGATGAATTTATCTGGACCCTGCTGGCCTCTCAGGAGGCTTTTCCTCTCAGTCACCCTTTCTGCCCTGGGTGACTGCTAAACCCAGCCTTGGGTGGGGGAGCTGGCTTTGAGGATGGAGCTCAGTCAACCTCGGTCTTAGAGAGCGCTGCTTTCCTTTTATGCTTCCATGCATCCCTCTCAGCCTGGGAAGGATGAGTCTGCTGGTGGACTTGAAGAGGGCTGGAACCTCTGAGGATTCTAAGGTGGGACACCAAGGCTGGCGTGCCTCTCTACCCAAGCAGCAAGTTTAGGTGCTGATCAGCAGCAGGTGTGACCAAGGGAACCTGTGGGCAGTACGTACCTGGGAGGCAGGACTCGGCAGTCAGGGTAAAGGGAATGCCAAGGGGATTGTCCCTGGGGTCTCTGCCCGTGATGTCAATGTAGAGCTGCTCCTCACACGTCCCCTCCTGCCCTGCCAGGCATTCCACTGTGATCTTCTGCTGGCCCCACGGACTGATGGAGCCGGAGCAAGGGGACACCGTGAACATGCCAAGACTGAGGGGACCCTGCAGAAAAAGTTCCAGGAGAGGCTGATGGCTAACAGCTGTGCCTTGAGCACCCCAGCAAAGAGTGTGTCCCGCCTTGGCCTCCAGCTGGGCCCAAGCACCCCAGTCCCAGGGCAGGGAAGGATGACTCCATGGCCCAAGGGCAGCCCCAGGCTGAGACCAACCAGCCAAGAGGAGCTGCAAGCCTGTCCCAAATAGCAGAGAGAAAGGAGTTTGAGTGTAAAGAATGAAGGTGGTAGCTGTGATCCTTCAGCCTCCAGAGGTAACACAGGAGAGCAGAAATAGCTGTGAGAAAGGACAGGAGAAAGGTAGATGACTTGGAAGAAGAAAAAGCAATGTTTGCTGAGCTCTGCAGACTGGGAGTTCACTGAGGCGTGTTTTTGCTTCTGTGGTGTTCACAGACATATGCTGGCTAGCAGCTACCAAACACAGGACCTGCTCCCCCCTGTTGATCCCACAAGTCCAGGTCAGAGCCAAAGTACAGGAGTGTCAGTGGGATTGAGCAGATCCTGGGTTCCATCCTGTAGACCATGTCCCGCCCTATAGCCATGAGCCCCCAGCCAGGGCACAGCAGCATCTTCTCACATCCCTCTGCAGCAGCAGCACTGTTGGGGAGCAGGAGTCACCCACCTGTGTCAAGGAGCTCGATTTCCTTTCCGAGGACTCCTCTGCAGCTGATGGAGCAGATTCCTCTTGCATTGAACTGAGAGGAGAAAGCAGAGGTATCTGTCATGCTGAGCTCCCCTGCCTTTCTCTGAGGCCAAAGCTGGCCTTCCTCCACATGGAAGGAAGCCTTCCTGCTCCTGATGGCTCCCAGAGTGCAGCACCCATTGCTGGACAGGAGCTCTATCACCAGCTTTGTACTACACCTGGGGACACTGCGGTGTTTTTTTGCTCCCTCTCCCCAAGCCAGGGATGCAAACGGATGACAGCCCAGGTCTCCTGGCTGCCTGCCACATACCAGCCATGGGCTGGTGCCTCCTCAGACAGGAAAGGTGGTGCAGGGCTTCTCGTACCTTTGGCTTTCCCATGCAGATGCATCCTCGGGTGCTTGGTGGATGTAGAATTCGAAGCTGAGCATGCCTTTGTTCTCCAGAATGACAGTCTGGGTCTTCTTGGTGCCCTCGAGCATGGCACCGAAGTCGATGGGTGAGGCGGGCTCAATGCTGTACTTGCTGTACACAGCTCTCGCCGACACCCTCAGTGGGATCTCGGCAACAGTCTGGCCTCCTTCCCCTGAGCTGCCGTCTATCACCTGTGTCCACAGGAAGGGGTGGTAAACACAGCAAAGAGGCCAGCCTCTACCCCAGTCCCCAGTCTCCACCCCAGGCCTCCATCAGTTTACCCCTCCCTGTTTAAGCACCGCCTCCAGAGTCAGATGCTCAGCTCCACTTAAGAAGCCTCCCAAATGGTTTTGAAAGACTTTGTTTGTGTACGTAGGAGAGAGGATTCTCCAGTTAAAGCACTCCTTCCATTCGACACCTATCCCGTTTACACTCCCAAAATGTCGAGTGGTAACACAGCCTGGCCCAAGCAGCTCACCTGGCAGTACAGGATGGGTTTGTTCTTGAGGAAGATTTCACTTGTGGGGTGGAAGAGCATCTCAATATTCACACCAGGCTGGGAGGCAGTCAGCACGCCTGACCGAGGCTCAACGCTGAAGTGGGATGCCAAGTCTTGCATGCTGGCACCTGCACCCTTCAGCGTGAAGCTGGGGAGAAAGGGAAGGAATGGAGATCTCTGCAGTTAAAAGTACAGGCACCACCAGCACGGCCAGGACTTTGCATAGGACCAGAAAAAAAACAAGAAAAAGGGAGAGTTCAGCTCTGCTCAGAGAATCCTGGATCTTGACAGAGAGTGCAGACAATCACAAGGTTAAGGCATGAAACCTTGACACCAAAATTTTTCATTCACTTCTTTACAGAGTCTCAGAAAGAGAAAGGAAGTGACCATCAAAGAAAAGCAATGAATGTCATCATTTCAGTGGCTGAAATTTTTGGGGCTCTCCTTTGGGTTCATGCTGAGCTGTGAAGAATTGCTGGTTTGTGGCTGGATTCTCTAGTAAAATAGTTGAGATTAGAGAGTCCAGGTTTTGTATTTCCCATGAGGTAGCCAGCATGAAAACAGGTTCTAGCCATTGACAGAGGGAGAATGCAGGCCTGGGAATCTGAAGAAATGCTCACTACCAGGCAGCTGGACTCACCTGTACTCAATGTCATATACCCCTTTGTTCTTTAGACTCAGGACTTTCTTCACCTTATCCAGGACATTAATGGTTCCAAATTCCAAGCTTCCATCTGGACCTGCAGAAAACACGCAGAGCCAGGTCAGAAATGGTATTTGTCAGCTGCAGAACATGCCAGGTCACAAACTACGTGGAGGTCTTGACACAAAACCCTTTCCAGCAAGTTTCCCTTCTTGACAGTATTTTCCAGCTATTTGTCTGCCCTTTCTCTTCTTACTCAAAATATCTGCAGGATTAGTAGCTAAGGAAATTACTTTATATGCTGTGCTGAGCCCGTGGGAGTTGCCAACTGCCTGTTCACATCACTGTTGTTTCAAAGCCCCCAAATCCAATCTGCACATGAAGCTGCACACTTCAAAGTTCAGAGGGGAGAAACTTAAGGCTGTCAATGCCCTGACAATGCATTATTCCACACCACTTGCAGGGTATGTGCTTCATGTGTCCATGCCATCCTTGCATGCTATCCCATCCCATCCCATCCCATCCCATCCCATCCCATCCCATCCCATCCCATCCCATCCCATCCCATCCCATCCCATCCCATGCGCTTTGGTCGCCCGCCCCCCAAGGTAATGCAGTGCACCTGGACTGCTTTGTTTGGGAGGCGTCCACTGACCTTCAGGCATGTCGATCCTCAGAGAAACATCATAGACCTTTGCAGAGATTTTGATGTTTTCAGCCTGAACAATCCCCAGGATGTTTTCTGTGTCTGAAACCTGGGGCAGCAAGAAACAAACACTGTTCAGATCATTCTTTTGGTAGACAGCCTCTAAGTCCTTGTCTCTGCTGGCTGCTTCCCCTATGGCCTCCCAGGCTTCACAAGCGTCGGTGGACTCCCAAGCTTTGCTAACCTGTTCACCTCATGGGCTGCCCCAGTGGGATTCAGCTGCAGTAAAAAACCCTATCAGCCCAACTCTGCACTCCTACAGCAGGGAATGATGCTGCTAAAGCATCCTTGAGAGGCACAGGGATGTAAGAACAACCACAAGAAGTGTGAGGTGTCTCAGAGCAGGTGCCATTGACAACCCTCTGCCACCACCTAGCACTCTCTCGGAAATGCAGCCCCTAAAGCATGGGGAACAAAATCCCAGGGGGAGAGTTTGTTGCACCATGCAGAAGGTTCAGGCAAAGTCCAGGAGGAATGTAGAGATCACGCTGCAGTCCGTACAACCAAACAACAACCTTCAGCCGTTGACAGGGACAAGGTGGTTGTGGTACAGGCTCAGGATGCAGCGTCTGGTTATCTGGGGGGATGTGGATGCACTGCACGTTCTGGCAAACGCTGTGTAGAGGCAGAATTTGGGGTCACAGCACCCTTGTGTCTGTCAGGTGCAGCTCTTCCCGACTCTGTCCCTAAGAGCGCACGGCTGCTCTGCCAGGCAGGGCACAGTCCCTCTCACCTCAAGTCGCAGGATCTTTTTAATGCTGCCAATCTGCCTGGCCTTGAAATTCAGTGTCACTTCAAATTCTGAGCGGGGAGCAATGATGCCTCTATCTTGTGACACAGAGAAGTCCTCAACAAGGTCATCCAGCCCACGCAGCTGCCAGGCCATGGGCAGTAGGGTGTCGTTTTTCAGGACCAAGGTCCTGCTGTCAGTCCTGCAGAGACAGGAAGGCACCTGGCATCAGATGCTGGATGGTCACACCAGCCTCACCACTGAATGCAGCTCCATCCACGGCCCTTGGAGCAGCTCCATGCCCTGGAAACCAGAGTCAAAGGTTTTCTCTTTGTCACCAGTCTTGGAGTGCTTGTGGGATGACTGACCTGTGCAGACGGAGCTTGTCAAAGGACAGCTCCAGGGGGCTGACGTCCAGCTTCACGTGCACCCCGTGGCAGCACAGGCTGAAGACCACTGGCTCCGGGTTCTTCGCAATGCAGCAGATCAATCTGTCTTCCAGGAAGCCAGGGGAACTGGGGTATGCCCAAATGGTCAGCTCCTGCACCCAGCCCCACAGAAAGAAATAGAAAGAGCACTGCGTGTGAGCAGGAGGAGCAGCCCCTGGGCACTTCTGCGGTGCCTGCTCTACCTGCCCTTCACCTACCCGCTTCTCCGCTGGCCTCAGGGTCATGCTGGGAGGGTCCAAAAGGAATGTATCTGATTTCATGTCCTTCTCAAAGGTGAACTGGACCTCTACGTCCATGGGGGAGTTGTTGAGGATGTTTATAGTCTCCTTGTTGCTGTGACTGTTCTGGGCCTTGTACCTGTCCACAAAAGGGGAAAAGGCTGCAGAGGAAACTGTTGCCTGTGCCGCACATGGAGGAAAGCACCGTGGGCACCCAAGGAAGCGGTGCTGGGAGATCCTGCTCTAACAAACAAGTGAGGGAAATGGATCCCAGTCAGGGGCATGAGCATGTGCTCATCCTTGCCTTACTTTGGTGCCTTTCCCTGTACCCGGTGCCTCCACCCCAGAAGCCTGATGATGCTCAGGCCACTTCAAGGGTTTTTAATACAATGTACATTCAAAGGTGCCTAGAAAAATAACAGGAGACCAGGCGCATGGGTTCTTTCCCCTTCTTTCTTTCCCTGCATGGTATAAAGAAAAGCTTTTGGAAAAAGAGTTTAGCTGATCTCTTTCATAGAAGTCATGCAACTGCTTTGGATTTCATGGGTTAGCTCAAAGTCTGAGAAAGAAATATAAAGCATCAATTCCCAAGAGGAATGCCAAAAGATAAAAAATAACCCTTCTCTCAGGTGTGGAAATGACTTTGGAGTGAAAGGGTTAAAGAGGCAAACAGAAATCCCAGATCATCCATCAACCTGTCTAAAGATTGTCTGTATTTTAAACTATTTCGATTTCATTTCCTTGGGTTGTCAAAATTGACCTAGTCTTCCAGAGATCCCATGGGGACAAGAATTTAATGTTAAATATTATTTTTTAAGAAGTGACCGTAGAAGTAGAAATATGCAATAGCTTCAATGACAACGTGTTTAGGTGGACTTCATCCAGCAGTGAGGATGCAATGTCATTACAGGAAGATGTAATTCCTGCTCTACGCTCCCCCTGACACCCATTGGCAGGTCAGCCATAAAATCTTACTAATAATTACAGATTAATGAAAGGTTTGAAAAACTGTCCACGGAATAATTGCTCAATCAGGCTACCTGCAGAGCTCAAAGCACTTCAAAAACCACCAGAAAGTTCATTTTCTTAAGGGCTGAACTGGGATGTAGAGGGGGACAGGAGTTGCCCCCAGGTCACCTTTGGACTGGCAGCAGCATGTGGCTCTGGCCACCGAGGCAGCCACCAAGGCACCCACTGGGTAGGCAGAGCAGCTCCTCCAAGGCTCACGTGCCCCTTATCTGCTCAAGTTCACACACCCGTGGCCCTGCAAACCCGTGTCTCCCAGGACTCTGGCCGGGACTGCCCTGGATTGTGCCACCAGGACAGCATGGCTCTCCAAGCGTGTCCAGGAAAGTACAAGGCCCAGCAGGGAGCACATACCACTCTCTTGATTTCCCACACAGCAGCGGTCCAAAGTGGAATTGCTTTGTGCTCTCAACGTATTCTTTGAAGATGATTTCATCTGCCTCCATGGTCTTCCTCCACTGTGGAAACACCAGCCTGGGCAGAGAAAGCGGAGAAGGAGGAGCTATGAGATGCTCCAAATAGGAAATGTAGTCAGAAAACCATACCCCTTCCTGGTGGCTGAGGTACCACCTGCCTTCCCAGCTCCCAGCACAGGAAGGAAGAGATGCTGGACGACCTCAGGCAGCACGATGTGCCCAGGCCAGAAGCCCCAAGGGGCAGCCCTGCTGTGAGTTCAGGGGCAGCAGCGTGGGAGGCTGCCGGGGGCCAGCCTTACCGTGGGTCCTGGCTGATGCTGGGGTACAGGCCGGTGACACTGCAGGGCAGCTCGTACTGGCGCTTTGTGCCCACCAGCTCAAACCTCAGTGTCTGCTCAAACTTCCATGGCTTTTGGGTGGAGAAGTGGACCTTCAGTTCCACCTCACCGTGGGCAGGCACTATCCACCGGTACCGTTTCAGCCTGGCAATTAAAGAGGAGGCTTCAGACATTGCTAAGGAGCAAATCAAACGAGGAGGGTGCGCTCGCCATCCCATGGAGGCACTGGCACAGGGTCGCTGTGGAGCTGGGGACGATGGACCTTGTTTGGCAAGAGGGCCAAGAAGCAGAGGCATCACCTCCCCCCGTGCAGCTCACCTGAGGAATTCTGTGGGGATTGAGGCACTTTTCAGTGTACTTTTGGGTCTGGTTGTGGAGGAATCCCGGAGATGTTCTGTTCTCTGTGTGGAGACCTGGCTGTCCTTTAGAGAGCTGTCTCTGCTGGCCTCTTTATCCGTCTTTGGTTGGCCTTCAGCAGAACTTCCCTTCACATCTCGGGCCTTGGCCTAAGGGGAGAGAGAAAAGGGAGAGAGAGGTGAGCCCTGAGACATCCCCATCCTGGAAAGCAAAAATGGAGTTTTTTAACCAATGGAAGAACGAATAAATAAGTCCACATGCCCATGGACTTGGTCTTCCTTATTGGTGTTTGTTTTGCCTGGGACCCCCCTTCTCAGACTCAGGACTGTCTCCTCAAGGGGAGTTGCTGGTTCGAAGTGATCTCCCTCCCACTTGTCTTACAGAACTGCTCTGTCCCCAGCAGAGCTGTCTCTTTTTTCCCATACCTGACAGAAAGGAGACCTGCTGACACATGGCCCCACCACATCTTCACTCCCTCTCCACAACGATCCTTCTCCATCCAACCTGTCCCCCATGCCCTCATCTAGCCTGCCCTCTGCCCTGGCACCTTCAGTGCCAGCACCACTGGAGCACCCACCAGATCATCTTCCATAGCAGCACCTCCCGGTGCCTCAATGGTGAAGAGCTCCACGTGCTCTGCGGAGCCCAAGCGCTCCTCTGGGTAGTTGACTACGGAGAGGACAAACGCAGGGGGCAGCGGAGGCCCCTCAGGATGCAGTCCCAGATGTCTCAGCATCTAAAACAGAAGAGAAAAATCTTGTTTATACTTCTGTCACCTTCATCCTCACAATTCCTTCTTTAAAGGCACCGAGCTTTTGGCAATGGGGTTTTTGATTTACAAAATCATGAAGTACAAATGCTTTGTTATGCCCAGTGGGGTGAGCAGGCTCCAGAGCAGAGGCAAGAGCTACAAGCAGGACCAGCAGAGAAATCTCTCCTGAGTGTCTCAGCTGAAAAAACAATGACCATGAGCTGCCCTGTCCCGGGACCGTTTATAATGATTTCCAGGCTGGGAAACTCTGAACAGATGGGATACTTGTACACAGAGCACTTCCACTTTCTGCCCATCTGAGGGATGGTGATGACCTCCCCATCCACACAGATACTTACAGAGTCATTATGGAACATCATCAGGCGCCTGGAAAAGGCTCTGTGCCATTATCCCCTGGGAGGACACAATGCTCCAGGGCCCAAGACCACGGCAAGCTCAAGATCTGAGCCTTGCAGGGTTTTACCTCGTCTTCCGTTGGCAGCCTCCCACTGCTCAGGATCTCTGTAAACATGGCCTTTGGATCTGTGAACTGGATGTCCAGGCACGGCACCCCGACTCTGACTGCCTCTCCTGCAACTTGGCCTTGAGTCTTCAGCCGAGGTGACTGAGGATGGCTTTGGCGTCTGTGTTTTTGTGCGGGCTTCTTCTTCTCCACTTTCTCCTGAGGCTTACTGGTCTCCTGACCTTTGTTTTCAGCTGAAGGCAGTGCCTTGTTTCCATTTTTCATCACAGGTAACTCCACGGTACCCTGAACCCTGTCCCAGTAGGAGAAAACCTGTGCGACGTTCTGCTGTGAAAACTCATGGATCTGAAACCTCAGGATCAAGTTCTTCTCCATCTCAGCTGGGTCCTCTGAGATTTCTGTTTCTTCCTGCTCTGGGGCTTTGGTTTCCTCCTGCTCTGGGGCTTTGGCCTCTCCCTTCTTTGGGGCTTTGGCTTCTCCCTTCTCAGGGGTTTTCCTTTTCTTCCTCTCTGGGGCTTTGGCTTCCTTCGTCTCTGGGGCTTTGGTTTTCCCCTTCTCTGGTTTTGTAGGCTGCTTGCCCTTCTTCTGCTTTTCTTTCTCCTTCCGCCTCTCTTCCTCCTTCTGTCTCTCTTCCTCCTCTAAGGCTTTTGCCTCCTCCTCAAGCTTTTGAGCCAGCAGCTGCTGCTCCCTTCAGGAAACAAAAGAGAAAACATTGCTAAGAGTCACCACCAGAAACCTGGGCTCGCTAGTCCTGGCTGGCCCTGCACTTTATTCCTTGACCCTGAGGCCAGGCAGAACTGCAAGACCATTTCTGTGAATTTTCCTCAACCCACAGAGGCCTGGAACATCCCAAGGGAGGGGAATGGTGGAAGGGGACCTCCAGGACCCGCTGAACCTAAGCCTTGCCATCATAAGGTCTTAACTGTGCAACCTCCCTCTTAAGGCACACCCAAACACCTCTAGCCCACTTGCCAAAGGCTGAGCCACCAGCTCTCTGCACAGATGCCTGAGAACTCCCTTCGTCTCTTGATTTCCCAGTTTAAACCAGATCACAACCTGCTAACATCTCCTTATCCCTTCTGCCATTCTTTCTCGACTCAATCAGCCCCCTCCTCCCTGGGCACAGCCTGCTCCTTAATGAGAATAATCCTATCAGTCAGAAAGCAAAGGCTGCAGGAACTCCTCTCCTGCAAGACAGGCTCTTGTCAGCCAGGTTTCCAGCTGGAACCCAGCTGTGACCAAGGCAAACTGGTGTTCTCTGCCATGGAAACAATTGGAAGCAGCCTTGTCCATCTCCTCCGCATGAAATCAACTTCAGCCTGGGCTGAAAGAAGTCCTGATACACAGGCTTGCTTTAAGCAGCCTCCCCTCCCAGTTCCACACTTTTCCTATGTGTCCTGAGCTGGGCTGCCTTCTTTGAGCTTCTCCTGTGCTTGTCTCCTGCTGCAGCTGAAGGGGTGCCTAAAGGACACGAGCTTTCATGGGTGGTGTCCCAACATAAGGATCCCTGGCACATCAGCATTGCAAGGACTTCAACTGTAGCAGCACCAGGACCCAAACCAAGGGTTTGTCTGTGCCCCCCACCTGCCCATACCACAATCCCACTGTTTTGGTGAAGAAGGGAGATGATGAAGAAGGTGTGAATCAACATCATGGACTTAAAGACACTTCTACAGGCAGTGCCAAGGCAAGCCCAGAGCCCAGCTCCCTGCAGGCAGCATCTAAGCTGGGAGGGCTCACCATGGAG
Source organism: Chamaea fasciata (assembly GCF_029207755.1). Taxonomy (NCBI): domain Eukaryota; kingdom Metazoa; phylum Chordata; class Aves; order Passeriformes; family Sylviidae; genus Chamaea; species Chamaea fasciata. The sequence goes on along the minus strand of NW_027094097.1, from coordinate 19,851,021 downwards.
AAGAAGATGTTCTATCTCAGCAGAAGAAGGTCCTTCCTCCCTTGGGAGCCAGGCAGCTAAGAGTGGCCATCCCTGTGTTGCTTCTGGCCTTTGCTATCAAACACGTCTGAGCTCAGAGTCCTTGGAGCAGGGAAACCCTCCGGGGACACTACCCCGAGCAGGAACCCGTGGAAGGCTTACTCACCTCTCCCTCCGCATATGGTTCAATTCCTGTATTATTTTATCCACGGCAGCTTTCTCCTCCTCAGGGAGGGCGTCATACTCTTCCTCATCCATTCTCAAGGCACGTTCTCTGTTCCTCTGAAGAGCTTCTTCCCGCTGCAGTTCTTTAGCACAAACCAGAGCAGAAACCATGAGTGACAGCAAGCACAGCTGGGTGCTTTGGGTCAGCTGCAAGGACTCACAGCTTTTCCCAACCCAGCCTATCACACCAGGAGACATTGGGGAGCTCATATCCCTGCTCCAAAACTCAGACAATCCCCCAAACTACGGCCAGGCAGTGAGTTCCTGCGCTTTTCCTGGCTTAAGTGCACCAGGGCTGAGGACAGTTGTTTGTCACTGAGCTACAAGAGCTTGAACTTGTGCCCAAGCTTTAACGTTAGAGATTAAGGTGTCTTAAAGCCTCCAGTCTCCTGCAACTCTGAGATGAGTGTGGTTACAGAGGCAGAAGGTGGAAAGATGAATAAAAACACTTCTTACAAGCTCTGCTGCAAACCCAGACACACAGAGATAAGTCTGAGGGCTTGAGAGAGAAGATTTGAGAGGGACAGACATATCTCACCTTCCCTCTGTCTTTCATCCTCCTTCCTCTGTGTTTCAGCTTCCTTCTTGGCTTTCCAAGAAGCATAATCCCGATGCATGTGCACCACGTAGATATAATGGCGATTCTTGACAGCTGTGAGTACACAGAGCAGAGAAGATTCCAGGCTTCTTGCAAAGAGGCTCTCCAAGCCATCAAAGACCACTCCCTTGTAGCAATCTTCGTGCTGCAAATACAGGGAAGAGTAAGTCAGCCATTGCACACAGGGGGCTCACAGCTGGACAGTAAACCCAGATGTCACAGGGCACCAGCTGTCCTTGTTCCAGGTGCATTAGCTAAGAGCAGCTTGTGTCTGTCGTTAGGCTCTGCCAACTAAGGGCATCTGCAGCTTCCCCCAAGGTTCCCTGCACACAGGCCAGGATCCTCCAAGAGCATGTACAGACCTCCTCCTCCTCCTCCTCTCCGAGTTGTACCTCACTGCCTGTTCTCCGGAGCAGGAATGTCTCCTTTTCCCCACCCCACATACCTTCAGCCTCTCACAGAGGATCTCCACCAGCAGGTCCTCGGGCAGCACACAGCTCAGGCAGTTCAGCTCTTCCCCACAACTGCTGGTGATGTTCAGCTGCTGCGGTGCAGGAGCAGTGGAAACTGTGAACTGTAATGTGGACCATTGTAAGGAAAATACACCCCGCTGGAAAGCCCTGAACAACTCCCACTGCTGGGCTTGCAGCTGGGGTTCCTCACTAGTGGAGACTAGAACAACCCTGCAGTGCAGGCTGGGGGCTCCAGGGGATGGTCCTGGAGGACCCATCCCCTGGCCAGCAGAGACCCAAGCCTGCAAACTCCTGGTGCAATGGATCCACATACCAGGCCCTGGCTGGCACAGAGCCTCCACTGTAAGCAGCCCCTGCCCATCTCACAGACAATGCAAAGGTCCCAGGCACCAACCCAGGCAGATCGTGTTTACCTCGGGTGTGCTGGCTGGCTCCGTCTTCTTTTGTGCTGGTGCGCTCTTGCCTTTGGAATTCTTGTTCGTTTTCTCCTGGGAGGCTTGCCTTCTCTTGGCCGGAATGGCGTGCTGACGCTTTTTAGCTGCATAGGGGACACATGGTTCAGGAGGGCTTTGAAAAGCAAGTAGGCACCTTTCACCACAATGGGCACAGCCTTGGACCCTGGAAGGAACCTGGCACTTCTTCCCCAGTCTGCTGGGCACTGGCAACACTCAGAAGCAGCTCCCTCCCTGCTTCTCTTACCAGCACGCTATCCCATCCTTGATTTTAAAGCCAGCACTACGTCCCTCCTAACAACTGTGCATGCAGGTGACACTGCTTGCACAGGAGTTCCCCATGGATCAAGCCAAGGATTTGTCCTCCAGGACCATTGTTTCCATACACTGCACCCATCCTGCATTCTCATGTGGAGACTTGCAGCCCTGCCCCGCTTGCACCAGCCGTCTCTGCTGAAGCTAAATGCTCCTTGTGGGAAAACCCTGCTGGGACACAGACTCCTTTTCCTTCCGCCAGCTCCCAACCCAGCCAGCTTCAAAAGTGAGCAATGCAAAACTTCCCCCTGCACTGTGGCAGGTCTGGCCTCACCCTGCAGAGCTCAGGCTACCAGCTGCCCAGTAAGCTTCCTAAAAGTCTCTGGTCTCACATGGAGAACAGCCCAACATACACGAGCTGTGTAACCTGACAGTGAGCACAGGTAAATCTCGGGAGACAAGAGCTCATTTGGAGCACGTCTCTGATTGGAAATTCCTCTGGGAGGCTGTCCTTCCCTTCCTCTTGTTCGCAAGGTTACACTCATAGCCAGTCCTCTTGTGCGTAACGAGCCACTTCAGAAGGCTTTTTCCTTGGTAAAGTGGGCAGCAGTTCTGCCTGCTGCCCACGAGAAGCAAGCTTGATTCAGCTTTGAGGAAATAGAAAATATTTGGGAAAGAGACGGGCATGCTTCACCACCCTTAGAAAAATGAACATGTGCCAAGCATGGCAAGCAAAGGGGGATGTCAAAGAATCCCCGACTGAGCCCTTAAAATTGATTTTTTATTTTTTTAAGACCAGCCAGAGATGCACTTCACCCATGTTCCCTAAGAGACCCAAGGACTGAAAAACTGCTGCTCTGAGTGAGCAGAAGTGGACAGTCATGGTGGGTTTCTCAAGCACTGGCTCTGGGTCTGGCATTTCTCCTCACCAGCATTACCTTTGTTTTTGCTTTTCAGCTCCATGGCAGCCTCGGTGCAAAGCTCCCGGGCACGGAGCCCTGCCTGGCTGCCATCATTGGCAATGGCCTCTTTCACCACGGTGTCAAGGGACAAGGGAGCAGCGTCGTAATGGTGACACAGGGCCGCCGCTATCTCTGTCTTTCCTGAGAGAGAGAGGAGGACTGCTTGGTGACACGTGCACATGAGGCATTACAGGGACAGGCCCTCGAAAAATCTCCAACAAGATTTCAAAGTTAAAAGAACAGGGGGAAATCAAGTGTCCCTCCAGGGGAGGCCATGAGGGAGGCAGCTGGAGCGTGGTTACCAGCTCTGAATTCTAGAGCCAGGAGGATCATCTCCACCTCCTGTTCGGCTGAGGTCTTTGCCTTAAGCACCAAGGTCCACCAGGATGTATTTCTCCTGCTTGCCCCTCTCCCTGCAGCCCAGGGCTGCAGCTCACATACCTGCCAGGGGTGGCCCGTGGACAATGACAACAATCCCTTTGTCCTGCTGTGCTTCACACCTCTCTGAAGACTGGTCAATGCCCAGGTGGCGAATGACAGCTCGAGAGATAGGACTCCCAGTCGCTTTCACCGTGGCCTCAGGATAGAATGGGACAGCCCTGTGATGTGCTGCAGTGAAAAACCAGGAGAAAAGGTCAGCCTCCTGCCTACCTTTGATCCTCATCATCCTCCCAATCTGCTCAGATCCCGGAAAAGGAGACTTGGTGAAAGCAACATGAGCTTGTTCTTTTGTTGCTAGGAAAGTGCAAATATAAAAGAGCCAGTGATATTAGACCTGGTTCTACTGGCTGAAGAACTCATCCAATCCTAGTCTTTGTGAATATCCCGATTATTTCCCCAGTCTATGGCAGGCAGATAGGAGCTTGCTTTGGCTACACTCAGGGTTGGTAGAGGATGCCCCAGTCCTTCACCCAAGAGTTCCTCCACCAAGCTGGGGAACAGGCAGTTTTTAAAAGCATGGGCTTTCCCTGAAGGTGACAGAGTTCAGGGTATATGGGCTGGACTCCCTGCTGCGACCACAGTCAAAACAGACACTGCCAAACCCTCACTGTTTTCCTGACCTGGTTCTGTCTTGCCCATGGCCTCAGCCTCAGCCTCAGCCTCTGCCATGGCCTTGACCTCTTCCTGTTGTGCATTCAGCCTCTTCTGGGCTTCATAGTACTCCAGCAGCTCTGGGGGCAGCGTCTCGCCCACGGCACGGGGAGGCATTAAAAACTTCTTCTGGTACTCAGACCCCACTGCCGTCCGCAGGATCTGTGTGCGCAGGGAAGAGAAACCATCCGCAAGATTCCTTCTCTGGCCTTTCATCACACACGCTCAACAAACCCGTTTTCTGTCTCCTCTCTTCCTCCCAACAACACAAACTATTGAAGTCCTCCCACAGCATGTTAGCAGAGTTGGCTTTCCCTGGGGATTGCCTCCATCTCCCTGGCACAAGCCTGGGAATGCTGGAGTGCTGTGAAGCTTGGGCAGCATGTACATGGGGACCAGACCTGCCTTCTCACCTTCTCCTCCTCAAGGTACTGCTCATCAAAATCCAGGGAGTAAAACTCAATGGGGAAGTTGCATGGGTTCTTCACCACCACTGTGGCCTGCACTCCATCGCTGTCCACCAGCACCCATCCCATCTCTAGTGCTGGGGGGCTGAACTCCAGCCGTGGCTCCAGACCTTGTCCTGACAGGTGCAGCATTAAGCAATTGCTGCTCTCACAAATTTTAAGCTTCAGCTTATTCTTGTAAGACCTCTGAAAAGAGAAAAGTGAAGAAAACTCATCCATGAAGTCCCAGGTGACGGGACCCCAGATACAACGCTTTCTCCAAGGTCAGGGTGTTACCAGTCCCTCCAAGGTGAATGGAAACCACCAGGTATTTACTGACGCCAGGGACTACAGCGTCTGTAGTAGCCTGGGGCTGAGTAACTGGGAGGAATCCTGGTGTGCACTGTAACTGGGTATTTGGGTATCAGATGGATCTACAATGGACTGTCAGATGTTTTCACCTAGCCATGCAGGAGCGCAGTGCTCATGAGAAGGGCCCTCGGGGTTACAGTGTCCAGACACAGTCCTGGCACTGCTGCATCAGGCAAACGCCAGCTCCAGGAGAGAGGCAAATGAGCTCTCACCGGCTAGAAATAAGGATCATCTTCTCTGCTCAGTGTCTGGCTCTGGTCAAAGCCAGACACAAGATGGTTATGTCTCTGGAGCAATTAAAAGATCCCTGGGACTGCCTGCAGGCACAGAAGCACTTGTGTCCATACCGGTACAGGCCGTCAGTTTCCAAGACCCAGCGGCCACAGGAAAACTACTTTTGGGAACGCTCCATCCTTTAAGTTGAATCCCCAGCTGCATGGGAATGTGCAGGCAGGCCAGAGCCCCAGGGACTGCTGGAAGCACAGCACTACAGGTGACTGTCCTGCTGTGCCCAGGAAGGTGTCTGGTGGCTGTTTTGTGTGTCAGTTCTGCAGCAGGATGAGCCTAGACTGACCATTCCAGGATTATCCTCTGCAAGTGTGCAGCTGCTCTGCACCGAGTGTCGCAGCTGCAAATACAGCCGGGCAAGGGGGAGGCTGAGGGGAGTTGGGCACATCCCTCCCGTGTGCCGAGAGGCAGCCACAGAGCCCCGATGCTCTCTGTGCAAGCTCCCTGTGGGCATTTCAAAGCACATCTCACGGCAATGCTCTGTGGGGTGAACTGAGCCACGCTGAGTAGCTGAGTACGGGGCCTGCAGAAAGCTCCCTGCCAAGGCAGAGCTCAGAGCACACTCTCGGCACCAGGCCCTCCTTTCGGCCTCCTGGGCTGACACCTGCCAATCTCACCTCCTCCTTCGGTGTAAACCGGATTTTCAAGTCCTGCCAGCTTCCTGCATCAAGGGTTCCTTTGCAGGGCATCACTTCAAAGGGACAGGGCTCATCCTCCAGTGCCTGCTTCTTCTGAGGTAGGGCTGGTGGCCTGCGTTTGTGTTGATTGCTCTGGGCACAGAAACAAATCCTGTCAGGTCTCCTGGGTCTGCGAGGACAGAGCCTCAGTTCCTGCAGTGCTCTGAGACACTGATACGGTGCTGAGAGCACCCACAGCCAAAACAAGCGTGGCCCCCATAGCCTAGAGCTGGAGGGAAAACCTGTAGACAGGGCAGGCAGAGAGGGAACTAGAGTCCTCAGAGGAGGGCGAATGGGTGAAGGTGCTAGAAAAGCAAAGCATCAGCTAATGGAACAGGTCCAGGCAAACCAGCCTTGATCTGACCCTCAGAAGCTTCCTCAAACACGCTGTAGACCCAAGTGCTCAGGCAGCCACAGGAGTAGAAAGGGCAAGAGACACAAAGAAAACCCAACCAAGAAGTTACGTGTTCAATGTTGCCCGTGCTTTACCTCCATTACAGGCTGGATGGCAGTAATAAACCAAGTGCAGGGGACATGGAACCAGTTGTAGAGCCGGACTGTCTCAGTCTGGCACTGCCCAACGAGGGTATCCGAGAACTTCAGAGTGTTCTTTGAAAGTCTGAGTGACAGTTCAACGACAGCGGCATGGAGGCGGATGTGAGACGTGGGGCCTTTTTCTACCTGGAGAAGGACAGGGAATTCAGCGGAGGGTGCAGGTGACAGCTGCTGCGGTGCCCAGCCTGCTGCCTGCCCCAAGAGCTGTGGTACCTTGATGGGCAGCAGCACATCCACGTCACCCTGTGGGCGGCAAGCACTTTCAAAGCACACTTCAAATGTCACGGTGTGCCTGGGAGGCAGGTTCTCCATTTGGTCCAGGTCCACACTGAAACCTTGAACAGATGAAAACAAAGCAGCTGAGATACACAAGAGACATGAAATGTGTCACAAGCATGTTTAAGGCCCTACAGGTGTCCTGCCTGAGAGGTCTGGGAAAACGCCCCTGCCGTGCGGTGACCTGGACAAAAACGTAAAAGAGGGCACCGGTGAACAGCCCTCAGACACAGCGAGCCTCTGTGTGATGGAAGCACAGCCTTGCCTCAAGGCCTCTTTTGGAAGCCTCTTTTCATCCACCAGAGGATCTCACAGGCTGTTTCCTCAATAAAGGCTTAACACAAGTGCTGTGACAGTGTGAACTCCAAACAAAGCACTTCCAAAACACAGCAGACCCCACTGGTTCACAAAACAAGCCCACAGAGTGCCCAAAGAAACTTCATGCTGGTGGGAGCCAAGGGCAGAAGATGCTGAGAGGTGACCGGGCTGATGAGCCCATCTGGCCCCTGCACTGAAGCGTTAGGGCAGTCACAGGCAGGCCAGGTCCCTGGGCATGGCTGGCCAGGAGAATTGAGACTCTGAAGCTCCCAGCAGGGCCACTGAGAAGAAAAAGCTCAAAAACCTCCCCAAATTCAGTGGTTTAAGCTAATCTGTCTGAGACACCTTCTTCAAGCCCACAGGAAGTGTCTCCAGCACTGCTTACCTGTGTCCTGCAGGACAGACACATCCATCCGGAAGGACAAAAGCATCTCCCCAGGGTTGGTGATCTCCAGAGTGCGTCTCTCAGTGCAGCCCTTAAATACAGACCCCAGGTCCAGGACATACTCAAGCGGCTCAATGCTGGAAGAAGGAGTAAGGACAGTCCTTAAACCACAGCCTGGCTACAGCTTCAGTGGATGGAAGACACAAATAAAGGGGATAATTCTGTATTCATTGCTGTAAAAACTCAGCTCAAGCATACGAAACCCGAGGCCTGATCACCTGGCAATGACTTTGGGAAATCAGGAGGAGTGCAGGTCCTAGGTTTTATCAGCTACCCATGGTAGCTGAAACTAAAATTAGTTTAAAATGGACACTGGTCGCAGCTCCTCTGCCATGAAAAGCCAGTAGAGGTGAGTACACTGGGCCTCCACTGGTCTCAATGAAACTGCTTAGCCTCGTGTACAGCCTGAGCCTGAAATTGCCTCAGGGCCTAGAAGAAAGATTTGCCCGCACCGGAAATCTTCATTGTTCTGCAACCAGATCACATGATCTGTTCTGCAGAGCATCTTCCTCCTGAATGGAAGCCTCCTGTGCTTGTGCTGCATCATGATGGCGCAAAGGGAACAGACCAAGGAACCTAGATAAGCCCTGCCACCCCACCAGGATTCGAGCCATCTGAGTCTGCATTTTAAAGTGTTTGCTGACATGTGCAGTTCCCTTCTCCGTCTCGTGTGCTCTGTTAGCTGGAACCAAGACATCAGCTGGGAGTTGTCTCTTTTAGAGCTAGTCAGCAGGGACAGAAGTTATGCGGCCTGGAAGGGCTTGAAGGTCTGTGCTGGGTCCCCTCAGCTGCAGGGACAGAACCCCACACCTGTGGGGAGCTGAGCAGTCCAAAGCTCAGCGTGGTGCTGGGGAAGGGAGGACACTCCTCTGCTCAGATGTAGCCTGTCAGCCACCGGGACCAGACCCTTTCTGAAGTCCCCGGCTATTCCCCAGCTGTGCAGACACAAGGAGCTCTCAGGAGAAGGAGACATTGCTGGATGTTCCCCACGGGGCACCTGGAGATGGGGATGGGAATCCTTACTCACTTGATAAGACTCTGGAGCAGCTCCTTGTCAGGAAACCCGCTCTTCGGGAGATGGGATGAGAGCTTTTGCTGCACCTCCAAACCAGCCTTCTCTGCCATCTTTATCTGCGCCTGGGTGTCTGTCTGAGAAAAGGGAAGACAGTGGCTGCTTAGCAAAGGTCCTTCCCAAGGCCCAGCTTGCACCTGAGAAAGGATCCCACCCTGCTGCCGTTGAGAGGGGCTGTGGGGTCCTCCTGTCTGGCTGCTCAGTGTCCGTGACACCTCCTGCTCTTAGCCAGGACCTCATCTCCAGGGAAGTCACTCCCACATCTTTGCCTGCCCAGCCACTGTTGGCAAAGCTGATCTGGCCGGGCAGACAGACAAGCCAGGAACCTTCCAGAGCTCCAGATCCTTGCTTGCCCCCAGCCAGTACCAAGGCAGCTTGGACAAAAGCTGTCTTGAAAGGGAACCGGGAAAGCCTTGGAAGCCTTGTGTCTTGAAAGGCACAGCTTGGAAGCTGGTGCCTCGTGGAGATGAGCACGGCCAGCACAGTCCCAGGGCACAGTCAGGCACCTACTGTACAGGTCTGTAAATCTGACAGGGCTTGGGTTGGGACCAGCAAACTCCCCAGAAATGACCTGCATCTCCTTCAAAGCGCCATCAACTCCATCCTTTGAGCATGGCCTTCAGGATCTCTCCCTGGGGTAGCCAGGAAGCTGGTGCAACACCAGAAGAGACCATGACCAGAGTGGCAGCCCTAGGGGCAATGCTGAGGTGACACATGGCTGTAAAGTGGGCAGGGAGGTCCCAAATGCCATCAGGGCACCAGGAAGCTGCTGTGGGCTGCAAGGGGCTCAGGTGACACAGAGAGGGTGGCATGTGCCAAACTGGGCTGCAGCTGTTCTTACTGTATCGCCAGAGCCAAGCAAGCCGGGCTTCCGGTTCTCAGTCTTCGGATTCCGAGTCTTCGAGGTCTGAGTCTTTGAGGTCGGAGTCACTGGGGGCTGAGACTTCGAGGTCTTAGTCTTCGGGCTGTGAGTCTTCGTCACAACAACTGATTCTTTCCTTTGACTTTGTTGTTGCTGCTGTTTTACATGCCGTTCCAATGGCTCCTCATACTTTTCATTTCCTGAAGGAAGAAAACATCCACAAAGAGAAGTGTGAGCAAAGTGCCAATCCCATTAAAGCTGGGAAGTCCCTGCCTCCCAACACTGGTTCCTTCCAGAAAGAAATCCCTCAAGCCATCTATGGAAAGTGGATGCTGCTGCTCCTCTCTGCATCCTCACCCATCTTCCTCCCCACAGAGGAGCATCTCATCCCCTGCAATGTCACACAAATCCAAGCCTGCCAGAAGCCCTGCCAGCCTCTCTTAGAGCTTTCCCAAGCCTTTCAGTCTAGCCATCACCCTTCAGAACCCTGCCAGATGTGCTGGCAAGCTCTGCAGGATGGTTCCTGGGACAGAGCCCACATGGGATCCTTGCTCAAGACTCATGAAGCAACCAGAGAGCTTGAGTTGGTCTGGGAGTCCTGCAACCCTCCAGGCTTGCTGGAGGTGGGCACGAGCTGCCCCGTGGGCATATGGTAGGGAACAAAACCAGAGGGGCCCCTCCTGGAGGCAGACAGGCAGTGCCCACCTTTGATGTTCCAGGGCAGGTTCACACTAAACACGGGAAAGGATGCTTCTCCTTTCAGACGGATACTTTCTGGCTCCAGGTCACCCACTTTGAGGTGGTAAGTCCTGCTGAAAGCTCCTGGTAATCCTGGCACGTAAGAAAAATTCAGCTCTTGCGTCTCGCCTGGTGCAATGGAGCCCTGCAGGGACAGAAGAGAGAGGGAATGCATCAGAGTTTGATGGGGAATGGTTCAGGGGACAGACAGGCTGAGAAGACAGGTTCTCATCTAGAAGAAGCCATCAAACCACACCACCATCATGATAAATACATTACAGTGTTGGCTTTTGCAACTGTTAGAGTAAACACTATATGTTTTATAATGTTGACTTTTGTAAAAGAAGTTTTGCTAAAGTTTAGAGTTCTTTTAATTCAATTCTTTTGTTGTGATACCAATGCTGGTGAAGAATTGTTGTAATATTAACATTTAGCCAATGAAGGAATTGAAGCCTGTTGAATGTGTCAAAAAGTAACAAAGGACCAGGACTAGGACAACCGCATATGCTCCAAAAAGGCCGGACGGAGAAGGAACTCTGTTAAAACGTTGGAATACAAAGAACTGCTTGTAAATACGCATTGGGCTGATGCAATACCCCGGCCATACAAGGGGTGTTGTGTTGACTGGTGTGTGCCTCTGGCTGCAGCTAGTGTGGCTAAGCAGGCAGTGCTGTTCCTTCTGCTTAGCAGGCAGTGCTGTTCCTTCTGCTTTATTGACTTTGTCTCCTATTGTCTCACACTAAATTTTCTTGAAATTTTAACTGATGAGTGGGCTTTGCTTCTCACACCTCCTACCTTCCTTGTGCCCAAAAGATCGAGCCACTGACCCGGGGGTGCAGTGTGTCCTCCCAAGAGCTCATCTGCCTGCAGCCCCAGCACAGCCTGATGTGATGTGAGCACAGCTCTGCTGCTCATGGGGTTCGCCCTCTGCCAGCAAGAGCCCGCCTCAACAAGAAAAGGCTTTTTTGGCTATGGAAGAGAAGTCCCCGCACTCAGCAGGGCCAGCAGCTCCTCCCATCCCTTGTAGGACAGGCATGAAGAAATGGGAAAGCAAATCGGCTCCCTCTTCCCACTGCAAGGAGGGACAAAGGCAGGAGTGCTGCTTCGGCTCAAAGACACCCAGGCAGGACTGAGAAGCTTGGACAAATGGTGGGATGACGCTGCAAATTTTTCTCATCGCTCCTCCAGCCCCGCTGCTCCCCGGCCCCCTCACTGCCCCACAAAGCCTCTGCACAGCACAAAGCTGCAGGAGGCAGGGACCAGCAGGCCTACTGAAGGGCTATGTAAGTGGTTCTTAGCCCTGGCAGTGGGGAGGCAGGGCAAAGGACAATGTCCTGTGTGATCACACAGCCTGGGTAAGGCGACCCTCAGAAACGCTCCAGCGCCAGCAGCCTGAGATCTCAGCCGTCGGGGTCCCCAGAGTGACTGTGAGGTGCGGTGGTGTGGTTTTTATCATGAGTTTTAATGTAAGATAGTTGTTCTTTGTACCCTGGTTCAGTGCCGTTGTATTTTTAGGTCCTTTTTGTTACAAATTGTAAGCTTCTCCCTCAGCCTGCCCCACATACAACCCCTGTTTGGTTCACCTTTCCCGCCTTGGTTACCTGTCCACCATTCGTCGGGAAACCCTCCCACCCTGCCAGTCACCCAGGGCCTGTCCCCCGGGTCCAGAAGCTTCGAAGGGAGATCTCTGGCGACTGGCTGGATTGGAAGCTTTCCCCTCCTTCCTTCGGATCATTGGTATTTAATGTTAATGCTTGTTACGTCAGTAGACACTCCCCAGTTATACCCCACTGGTTGCATGTGTAGCCACCCTGAGTTTCCAGCCACTGTATAAAACCCTCTCCCTCCTGAGATTCAGGGTCTCCCTGAAGCACCGGTCGCAGGCTGAGGGCTCCCTCCTTCCTACCAATAAACCCAAGTTGCAGTCAGGCCTCTTGAGAGTCCCGTCTTTCTTCCTCCGCATTCCCAACGTGGCAGGGCAGGTCGGCAGCCAAGATCCCACATTTCTATAGATCGTGTGGAGGCGTGTCGGGGCTAGCCGGCCGTGGGAGGACACGCACCGCCGCAGTGGGGAACCAATTCCATTTTTATTTGTGCCTCACCGTATGTTATAAATCCATTTTCTGACACGGGGTGAAAAATTACTACAGGGGCTGCAGTCGCGTTGGGAGCCTTAACACACTCCAGGCGTGGAGGAGGTTGCAAGGAGAAGATGCAGGCAGGCCCCGTCTCGGGGGGGCTGCAAGCGACCTCTCCCTTGGGGGAGGGCAGACCGCGAAGCCCGGGGAAACTTTGCCCGTCTGACTAAGTCTTCCCAAAAGGGCTGAATTACGGGAGGAATCTCGGCGCACAAAAGCAGTTAACGCTGCCAATTTCCCCCCGCCATTTTTGGTTGTGGTCGTGCCGGGAGCACCTGGAGGGCCCGGCTCCCTGCAGAGCCGCTCCTTCCCCGCCTGCCTACCCCGCTGTCGCCGCTTCCCCGCCGGCCACGGCCCCGCAGCGCTCCGCCGTTGCCCCGCGGGAGCAGCCGCCGCGCCGGCCGTGCCCAGCCGCAGCTGCGGAGCCCGGACGCCGCAGCCCGCGGGACCGCCGCGCCTGCCGCGGGCGCGGAGCGCGCCCAGCCCGCCGCGGCAGCACGCTCGGGGCGCTGGCCGCACACGGGCTCCTGCTCCAGCCGCCGAGCAGGACGCCGACACAGCGCCCCAGGCTTCCAGCGGTACCGCTCTGTCCCTGGCTTCTGTTACTCCCTCTGTTTCCCATTGTCTCTCTCTGCTCTCTTTTCTGTCCCCTTCTGGTCGGGGCCGTACCCTTTCTTTACCAATTTCCAGATGTAATATTTGCTGCGTTTGTGCCTTATTTTCGCCCGAGAAATCTATCAAAAAGAATTCTCCTCTGCTCCCCTTACAGCGGGACGGGACAGTGACCAACACACTTGTGCCTTCCGCCGCTGTCTGCCGTGAGACAGCAGAGCCACCCGCCAGCCAAGGCCGTGGGGGAGTCTATCAGGACAGCACTTGTCTGACCTTCTCTGCTCCCAGCAGAAATCGCTCACACCCTTCTCTCTCTCATGGCTGGGTTTGGGGTATTCCCCTCTGACTTTTTTGTCCCTTTCCCCCCCCGCCCCCTCTTTTTTCCCTTTAACGCTCTCCTGGGCCACCCGACACAGGGCTGGGGTGAGTCACTTGTGCTACTTACTGCGGTGGGCTTGACCAGAAACACACCAGGCAGATCCTGGTCTGCAGTGCTAGGGTTTAGCACCCAGTTGAATTCCATATTGCAGGTGTTCTCCAGGGTGACCGTGGTGTGATGAATTTCATTAAACATCTGGAGAGAAAGCACAGGAGCAGGAAGTTACAGACCCAGGCCTGCGGCTGGGAATTTCCTTCCTCTCTCCCGGGGTTGAAAGCAGACTTGGGAGCAGGGACCAGGGAGGAGATACGGGCCCTTGGGAAGCTGGGCAAGCCCCAGGCACAGGGCACCCGCACAGGACCAGGGAGCTCTGGCAGCACACAGACATGTGGTGACGACCACGTGAGGGCCAGTAATAAATGAACCAGGGGACACAGGCCCTCTGTGCTCTCAGGGGTCACCAGCTGCCAGGAGAAACAAAGGAGGTGGCACTGAGGTGCGTGAGATGAATCCAAGAGTTAGGAGGTTAAAGAAAGGAAGTTGTTGGTTCTTGCGTGTTGTTGTTTGGATTGTTTGGATTTGTTCAGGTCCTGTTGTTGGGTGTTGCTGTGAGCTGGGAGAGGGGCAGGGTTGAAGACCTGACTGAAAGGCAGTAGGATGAGAGGGGAGGGGACAGAAGAGTTGGCGGTCAGAGAGAATGGAAGTTCCCGAGTACCATCCGATGGGAAGGAGGACAGGGACCACCCTGGCCGGGTAAAAAAGGGATAAAAGAAGCCGTTTTGGTGAAAGGGGTGTGTGTGCTGGGCTCCCGGCTCTCGGGGAGGGAGACACACCCGGCTCAGCTGAATTGTTACTAATGAACAGTTTTCTTTTGCTTCGATGATCTTGTCCCCATTGAATTGTATCTAAAAGTCAGTGCATTTCTAAGACAGGCATTCCAGAAGAAAAGGCACCTGCACGCAAGTATTGGCAAGCAACAAACATGCAACAAGGAAGTCACACAGGGCAACACAGACAGGGCCAGCAGCTGAAAATATCTGTGGGCTTTCAACTGAAAGAGAGTGAAGTGGGGATTCTTCTGGGACAGTCTCTGCAACTGTAGTGACTGGAAGCCCAAATTCTTCCCCTGATTATTGTGTGGGTTAAGCAAGAGCTTTATACAAGAGCATCTCCTTGGAGGTCAGGCTTTGGGAATGGATCAGCAGAGGGATGTCTCAGGGACATGTCCCTCAGAGCATCCCCACTGGGACCCTGCCTGCCCCAGGAGGCAGTGTTTCTCAGGGTACCTTTCTCAACATTTTGGGGAGGCTTGGAGATGACCATTTGAAGCCAGCTTGGATGCCAGATTTGTCCCTCAAAGGTTGTACTTCCAAGCCGCAGGCCAACAAAGGGGCTGGGAAGGGGAGGGAGGCCTGGACTGAGGCGGGCAGGAACCCGCTGGCCGTGGTTGCAGGGCAGGGAGCTGTGCCAGGGGACATGTGGGGTACCTGTAAGCCGCAGTCAACCTCCCGGGAGCTCAGCAAGTAGCTGACACGTGAGGCCTCCCCGGTCAGCTTCACCTTGTAGGTGGGGCCTCCCTCCACGTGGCACAGCGCCGTGACACGAGCGATGGTGTCGAGAAGGCCAGAGAAGGTGAAGGAGGCCTGCTGTGTCTCTCCTGGCTGCAGCACACCCGACACCGGCAGGATACTGAAAACCTGGATGGAGGACAGGAGAGATTGAGGTGTTGAGCATGGAAATGGATGCAGAAGAGCTTCTTGGAGCAAAGTGCAGCTGTAGCCAGAGGGGGCTGTTCCTCAAATACAGCCAGAATCATCCTAATCTCATCTTGTATCCATGCCAGTGACCAGTGGAGGTAACACCATGGGGAAAATCTTCTCCCATACTCGCAGATCAATGCATTAATTAATACACTACATTAAAGTGAACTGGGATGTGTCCTGGCAGTAGAAATTCTCTCTGATGCACAACTTGCCCTTAAAAAGCATTTCTTACTGCTTTTAGAAAAGGAGGCGACTCAGAGCCAGAGCTCTTGGAGCTCAGGGAAGGATTCCAGCCCAGCTCATCTGACTCCTGAGGTTTTCCCCACCCCGCTCTGATTTCTATGCTGCTTTCTCAACGTGCTCCAGCAAAAATTTCCTATGGACCACCTGATGAGGTCCAAGGGGAGCAATGCCCTCCATAGGTGCTGCACAGCGTCCTTGGGCAGCCCTACAACATGTCCTGCACAGCCTCTCTAACAACCAGTTGCTTCAGCAGCACTTTGCGATGGGTCCGGAGGGATGTGAGGCCCCGCTGTGGGCAATGCTGATGGCCACCAGTGGGACTGGGAGCTACAGCCCTGCTTGCCACACTGGAAAAGTGGGAGTGAGACAGATTCCTTCTTACCTTCTCAGTTTCGAGGGGAGTGTACCCTAAGTCCATGAAAAAGGTGACTCCCTCCAACCCTGGTGGGACGTAATACTTCTCCCAAGTACGTGGTGGCACCTGAAAAACAAGCCATTTTCTATGCTAGGAAGAAGAGACAGCCACTTTGCAAAGTCTCATTTTGTAAGACAGCTTCAGAGCCACCACTGCGATACCAGCTCTTGGGTGAAAAGAGAGATCTGGGAAGAGGTCGTCTGGCTGGCTTGGGAAGAGGGTACATGGAGATCAGGACTCATCACAGCTTGCTCTGGGAAGGAAGCTGGAGGTCTTATCATCATGATGCAGACAAAAGCCTCATCTTACATTGTGAAGAAAACAAGGCAAAAAACCCACACTCAACACAGCATCTGAGCAGGTTTCTCCAAGGAAAACTCTCCTGTTTCTCCCTCCCACACACCCCATGTCCAGCCACCGGCCCTGCTGCCCAGCCTGCTCTCAGGGCACAGGACAGCAGGGCGGCAAAAAGGGAGGTCAGCACGAGCAGGACTTGTTGGTGGCAAGCTAGGGAGGTAACGCAAGCAGTAGGTGTACAAGAAAATCTACCTCTGCTCCTGAAGATTGGCCAAGATCCCGTGATTCTTCCAGGGCTGTGGCTGGCTCCTCCGCTTTTCTAATCCTGAAGCGTCTCCACTGAGTTGCCGGCTTATCCAAACGGAATGACACCATCGTCGGTGGTTTGGGTTGGAATTTAGGTGGGCAAAGCTCATGTCTGGAAAAGAACATAACTATGACCAGGGACCTGCAGTGGGAGGAAAGGACACCTGCACCAGTAGCTCCTGCTCAGGATGCAGCCCCTGGGTGGGTGCTGGTGCGTTGAACTGAGAAATGGTTTGATCCAGCCCTTCCCAATCCAGGCTGGAGCAGGTCCCATCTAAAGGTGGCCCAGGGCTGACACTGAGGTAGCAGTGGTGCAGGCAGCTGCAACTGCTCGCAGTGAGGAACTACAGAGGACACGGATTCACACCTCGTGGGGATGCAAAAAAACACAGTGGGAGAGGAAAAGACAGGGAAGGCAAGAAAAAGGGGAGATTTGAGGCACCAAGGGGCAGACGCAGCCAGTGATGAGCCGGCACAGCCCCCCCAGCGCCCAACGCCAGAAACTCTGCGGCTTTACCAGGTATTTATCAGGAATGTTGCCCTGAGAGTGTTGGGGAGGTTGGCTGACATTTTCCAGCACTCCCGGGTGACTCAGGTCACATTCCCCATTTTAAATTGAAGCAGGTGCTCAGGGTAACTCTGCTTGTGTTTCTAATGCCACGTGAGGGACAAAGTTGTGCCGTGCCTGCCTGTCACCCTGCTGAGATACAAGTGCTTCCCACACAGTCAAACACAACCTGGATGCTCCATTCCCAGACAGGCATTCAGTGCCTGCTCCCCAAAGAAAAACTGTCTTTAGCTTTGTAGCTTGTTATCTGAGGCTGGGTTTCATTTCTGCATGAGGCGCTCTCTCATCATAACCCCCAAGAGATCCCTAATCATCTGTTCCACTCTCTTTAGTTTTAATGAATGGTTTGAGGCAACTTCCCAGGACCATGGTGCCCAGACAATGTTTTTCACTCTAAAGTAGTGGAGCGAGAGGCAGGGATAGGAGATGATGTGATGAACAAGTCCTGCTGTCAAGCAGTACAGAACCTATAAGGGACATGTTGCAGTGGGGAAAAGTCAAAGTGAGTAACAAGTGTCACAAAAAGAGGGTCGTGAGGAATCCAAGGTGTCCACTGAAAGCTGACCCCTGGGAAAGAATTTGTCCTGGCACTAAAGGAGTTGTCTCAGAAAAGAAGGAAAGGGAAGGTAACAAGAGGTTCAGCATCAGCCCAGTTGCTAAGTAGCTCTTTCTCTGGTGTTGGGACTTTCTGGGCGTCCTCCAGCACAGCGCAAGGGAGGAAGGCAAGGAGCAGAGAGCAGCTCCTGCAGAGAGGACCCATCCCAAAGCAAGGGGGCCAAAAGGGCCTCCAGCAGCACTGTGGCAGCTGGGACTAGGAGCCCTTCAGCAGGGTGGACAGTGCCTCAGGCCACGGAGGTCTGAGAAAGCAGCCTTTGCCCTAGCTTTCCTTCCCAGGGGAAACCACAAGGAGCACCAAATTGGTGGCAAAGCTATTCCCTGAGCATCCAGCCTGACCGCAGCCGGTCAGTGTTATTTGCACAAGGACAAGGCAGAAGCAGTTTGTCAGCTCCTAGGCAAACAGCTTTGTTCTTTGCAAAGTACTAACAGGACACCAGGAAGAAGAGCTTCAAGGACAGGGCAAAGGTGCACATACCTCAACTTCTTCACATGGTCGTCCATCTGGAATGACCAGTGGTACTTGACGGGAAGTGGGCTGCAGTTGGTCATCTCCAGAGAACGCTCCTGTTTCGTGCCAGCCACGATGCAGCCAAATTCCAGGGTGCTGGGCTGGATTTGGAGATTTGGGAAGTGGGCTTCCCCGCAAAGGGTGATACGCTCCACATAAGGATGGCCCCTGACCATTTCTATCTTCAGGATCTTCATTGTTTTCCAGCTATTAAAATCCCGTCCATAAGCTGGGTCGAATGCGATGTAGAGGTGACAGGTCTGCCCTACGTCCACTGTCACAGGCTGCAAGCAGATGAACAGTAATTAGTCACCTGTGGGATGACATCCCAAGGTCTGACAGCATGAACCAGTAAATGCTCCAAGTGTGACACCAGCATGGGCTTCTCAGTTCATCGTTCATTTCTTTACAGCAAGGGTCTGACTGCGGGCACCACACTCGAGTCCAGGATTCCCTCAGGCTCACGTTTCTGTGCTCAGCAGCAATACAAGGGGTGGCTGCTGGAGAGCTGGGATGCTTTCCAGGAGACACCTTCACTGCATGGCTTGCCCAGACCTAGTTGCCTGCTCCCTTCTCCTTGTGCCTGAGAGCCAGGGTGGATCTTCTCAACTCAGATAAGTTTTTGATTCCTTCAGCAGCTCTGCTGATGCACTTCAGGCCATCCCACTGCTGACGCTACAGATTAAACTTCTTGACTTAAGGACGTCCCAACAGAAGTGCATCACCGCGTCCCTCCTCTTCAAACCCCACTGCAGGAGTCTGGGGCTGCTCACCTGGCCATGTGGGAGTGGCTGCTGGTCCTCACTGCAGACCTGAAACGGCTGCTCCAAGTAGAGCATAAGGTCGAGTGGCAGCCGGCAGGTGTTCTTTATAGCCAAAGGCTGGTACTGCAGAGTCAGGACATCACTGGGTTTCTACACAAACAGGAGACAAGGAAAAACAACCTCAGCTAGCCACAGACCTGCTTCTGCTGCATCTCGCAGTTTTCAGTCCCAGAAGTGCACACATTTCTATTTACCCTTTTTATTTGTTTCTACACTTCCAGGAGATTTTTCTTTACAGCAGATGCTTTTCATGTTTAGAAACCACAGCACCCTCTGGGGGACAGGGAAACACTCCCAGGTACAGATGAGCAAATGGGGCCCTGAGAGGAGGCAGCTGCTTGAACAAGATCTACAGCAGAAAGTGATTCCAGACCATTTGTCTCCAGTTTTGTCTCTCTGTTGTGCAGAGCAGCACTAGATGATCTTCACTCACATACAGCCATTTCTTACAACCTGACTGGCTCATAAAGCAGCTTGTCTGCAGGATGCGTCCTGCAGTCCCTGCTACAGGGACAAGGTGTCTGTGGTCTCAAAGCTATGATCAGCCTAGGCTCTTCCTTCCTTGTCTGCATTCTGCTGGGCTTCCTGCATGGTTTAGTGAAACCAGGGAGTTTGGGAAACTAGTTCTGCATGTACTGGTATCAAATAGGTGCCATAGTATGCAATAAATCAGTTTGCGTGTGTGGCGTCAAGCAGAACCCAGGCAGAATCAGGGAGAGCTGAAAAGCTTCTAATTACATCGGAACTGCCTGTTCCAGGGATTCTGTACTTGAGTGGAAACCTGGGAACCAGAGGAGAGGCCTGAAACTACAGAAACCAAGTCATGAAACATCTTCTCTTTTTCAGACAACTTACTGAGAGGGAAGCATGATGCTGGAGTTGGGATCCCGAGACTAAAGGGTACCTGCTCTGCCTCAGTGTTATCATCACTGCAGCTGCAGGGTGTCTGGGGGTGCTTTGAAGCAGGTGAGGCTTAGGGAAATGCACAGAGCTATACCATATAGCTATACCATACAGCATTCATGCCAACAGCAGAGAAGGCAAAGAGACACAGGAGATGCTGGGTTTTTCCTTGTCAGTCTGAGGAATTCACAGGAATCTCCATTTTTTCCCTGCTTTCCTACAGCATCGGTGTACAGACATCACCGTGCCCTGAAGGATCCTCAGAAACCTCCCTTTACCGTGAGCAGGGAAACTGGCATTTCTCTGGAGGTGGCCACGATCCCCCTTGGCAGTGCAGCTGTAACTGCAGTTTTACTTTGGGGACGTTAAATACCAGTCTCATCTCTAAAAGCATCTCCCCTCACTTTACAAAGTGCCTCAGGAAGGGTAAAGAGGGGCTTTTACACAAGCACACCCCGCCCTCAGCTACGCTGTTCAATGCCAGGATGCAATCCAGACACTTACCTTCTCCACCCGGAAAGAGAATTCTCTGGCTGATATATTTATAGTGGGATCAATAAACTCGCAGGTAATGGTTGCTTCTATTATCTTCTTCATCGAGCCGCCTGTCCCAATGACAGCTTCGCAGATGGCGTAATTCTGCACCACCTGCATGCAAGAGTCACTTGTCACCAGGGGGTGGTGGCAGGGCATCCAGCAAATGCCCAGCATTGGCTCAGCACCCACCACCCACCACGCGCCCTATTCCTGCCACAGAGTTATGGTCACTGCCCGCTTTTCTTCCAGTGATGCAGCTTATTTATTTTGCACTCAACTGTCTGTAGCACTGCACCCCACTAAGCACAAAAGGCACTTGTGAGAAACTCCCCCCCTTCACATGGCTTTTGGTTTACTCTGTGCTTACCCCAGAAAAACCACTTGGCACTTGTTTAATTCACTTTCTTTTTGGGCTCCTAGTCTAAGTGTTACTAACTTATTTCTCTGTCCTTCTTTGCTGACTAAGCATGCAACGCTGTCTGCCCCAAAAGAGCAGTATTTCCTTCTACCCCTACTTTGGGATCAGCACTAGGTTTTGGTGGCTGTGGAATCACAATAAAGCTGTAGCTGGTCTGATGGTGACCAGCAAGGAAAGTAAGTGGTGCTGCCACAGAAACGTGTGGTCTTAAACCAGTTTCTTGAAGGCCCCTGCTCATTTCCCCAGGCAAATGTCAAGGGACTGTGGAACGAGCCCAGGGGAGGGGATCTGATGCTTCCCCAGCTCAGCCCGTGGTGGGGACCTCACCTGCGCCTTGCGGGAGAAGCCTCGCAGCATCATGTCCACAGACTCTCCTGGCTTCAGGTCCATTGACAGTGGCTCCAGCCGAAACGCGGGGGCCGCACGTTTGGGCCTCTGGGAATCACGTTTGGCCGTGGGGCTACTGTGGGCTGAGGTGCTCCGGCCCTCCTTCCCAGCTGGCCTGTTACATTCCACCTTCCAGAAGAGCTGATGGAAGTGGTGGCCCCCATTTGTTAGTCTGAACTGACGAGCACAGGGAAGGAGGCTAGAAGAGAAACCAGAATGGAAAATAGTATGGGAGTAGCTGTTGTCCTGGTCATCAGATTGCTCCCACTGAGGATTCTGAGCTGTGAATAGCTTGGAGACCGTCTTCATTTCCAGCTCTTAATGTGGACCGGGAACAGTGTCTGATAAGCTGCCCTTCTGATGTCGTTATTGCAAAGAGGAATATGTTTCTCATGGTAATGTAGCATTTTCCAGGCCAGGCTAACAGGATCTGGTGTTTTCCACCAAAATGTGTGTTCTGGGGTGATTCGTACTGTTACTGTATTTTGCATTAATCTGCACCCAAAACTGTTATTGAATCTTTGAGATCCTGCACCTGAGGCCCTTGTGTGCGGGGGTATGATTGCAGGCATTTTTAAAAGCCAGCGCGGAGGAAGTTTCTGGATGATCCCAGAAAGCTGCTAGAAATCATCTGTCTGCTCTAGGAGAGGAAACCAGGGGAGCAGGGGCTCTCTCGTTCATAGAAGCTTTGGTTTTGCACCGGTGGTCATTTGTAGAAACTTCATTTCGCAATCAGAAACTGTTTTGAAGTGAACTTTGCAAACTCCGCTGGCAATGGGAAAATGAGCAAGGTCCTGTGTAGAAGTGTACCTCACCTGGTAGGGTTTGCAGCCCCACAGTGGCAAGGAGGCTTCCATTTAAGGGAAGGATTTGGGTTCCATTCTTTGTTTCACTTATGAGGTAAAACCCAGAGATTTTGATACCGTTTTTGGCCTTGTGCCAGGACGGAGACACCTGTTGGATCTTTGAGACTGTGCCTCAAGCCCTGTTCCTATTTCTATTGGGCAGGATGCCAAGAATCCGGCCTTGATTGTTACATACTTAAGAGAATAGAGGAAGATCCTCAGGGCATTTTTGGGGTGTTGTAGCAAGTGCAAAGGTCCTCCTTGCACTTGGCATAGCTTCTTCTCTTTTTTTCGGCATGGTTTTTTATTTTCACCTTAATGAAAACAGTTTTGCTTTTCAAACACCTCTGATCATGCTGCCTTGCTAATATTTTAAGCCATCCTGAGGCTGCCGGTCAAACCCAGAGGTGATGCACCTGAGAGGGCACCCTAACATTCTGGCCTCCCGCACAAGCATCAGTCCTGGGCAGGCAGGGCAGCAGCAGAGCCCACGAGCAGCGTGAGGAAGCGTTGGCAGCGGCACTGCAGGCCCCACACAAACCAGCAAGTTTCCATCTGCCTCTGGAACTGCTCTGCGGGCTCCTGCCTTCCCAGGGGGGTCGTCACCCTCCTGTCCATTTGCTCCCAGGGCCCCTGCTTGCCTGGCAGGTGCCATTTTGGAAGGGAAGGGTGCGATGCCATCTTCCCTTGGTCCCGCAGCCACACGGAGGGCCCGCCTCATCCAGGCGCCATTTCGGGAACCTTTTGTTCTGGGGGAGCCTGCGAGACTATTACTTGACCAAGTGAGGACATAGATGTGTTAGAACTGAAGGCAATTCAGTGGCAATTGAGCAACTGGTTTCTCTTTCGGTGGTTTTTGAGGGTATCTAACAACGCTCAACTGGCCATCACGTGTCTCTAAAGGTATCTCTGCCTTCAGGGAAGGAGTCAGGGTCTTTGAACACTGAAGAAGATCTTGCCTGAAGGACTACAGCAAAACTGCTCCTTGTTGAGACAGAAGGAGAGGTGGGAGTGGGAGATCTCCTACCTGAATTGGTATCCCAAGTTCAGCTCCGGGGCAAGTGGTTTGTCTGTGACAATTGTGGTGCCAGTGCCAAAAGCCAGGAGGGTGGAGGTGGTCCAAAGTCTGTTCCCAATGAACAGCTGGAGAGCATCAGCAAAACCCCCAGTGTCATCCAGGGTTGCTGTGACAGTCACAGGAACCTCACCCCTGGCGGGGATCACTCCTTCCCTGGGTTCAATAACATAGCAGTGTGGTTTATAAGCCTGTAAGACAAGCATAACATGCATTTAGGATGGAAACCATACACCCTGGTCTCTTATGGGGTGTAAGAAAAGGAGAAGACTAAAGAGAGGAGGATAAAAATCCTAAAGGCCTAATTTCCCTAAATTTAAGCTGCAGTATTGGGGAACAGCAGAGCTTATACAACCTGTATTTTCCCCTCCTTTAACAGACTCTCACCTAATTAACCCAGTTTTGCCCAACCCAAGGGACGCTTATCCTCAGGAGAGTGTTCCTTCCCCAGTCCTTCTCTGGAGTGTGTGCCAAGGAAAGCTGCTTTCTCTCTCCTGGCTTCTCACAAAGGCTCAGGGCCAGAGGAAGTCATGACGGCTCAAATCCCACTCCAGAAACCACACAGCTGGAAGACACTGCTGAGAGCCTGAAGAATATCTCTGCAAAACCAGTTGAGCAAAACCCCAACACCAAACTATCCTTTCCCAAGAGGCCCTCAATGCTTTTCAACGTCCCCTAAAGGACCGAGGCCCTCACTTCCCACTGATCATCCGCTGTAGAGAGGGGCCCCAGGGCCTTCTGCTTTGAAAAAGTCACCTCTGAATGGTTACAGCAGAGCAGGAAAGAAGGAAGCAGAGGGAAAACTGGATGACACGTGCTCAGTGGGCATGGCCCACTCTTCCTAAGAACTCGTGTCCTCTGGTTTCTCATGGACTTCACAGATTGGCCAAGAGAGCTGGAAGCTGCCCAAAGGAGGGAGGAAAGGCCCCGCACCAGCACAGCTGTACAGACGCAGCTCTGCAGGTCCAGCCCTGGAACGAGCACGTGAAGCCCATCCTTTACACACCAGGCCCACCCAGCCAAGGTGCATTGCTCCCTGAAGAGGTGGAAGGCAGAATTTCATTGTGTAGTTCGAGAAAGCTGTCCTGGAAAAATCCCTCACTTTAAGGTTACATTTATCCCCCAAACTGCAGGAAAAGCAGCAAGAGGAAAAATCATGCCCCTCCTCCTTGGCTCAGGAGGCTGTGGCTGGACTTTCCCACATGGCCTGATGCTTTATCCACAGACACAAACAAGTCCACAGGATCAGGTTTTAACCAGCTCCAAGTTCAACACACCCAGCATGGAGAAGAACAGACCTCAAGCCCCTCAGAGATCTCCCCCTCCAGCAGACATCCCACCCAGCCCCAGGCCCAGCCTACAAGCCCTTCCTGGCTGCAGCAGCCCTGCTCTCCCTGCCAGGGGAGCAGCCCCAGCTCCTCTGCCCTATGCAGCCTTCACATATTAAACAGCCATTCTCTGCAGCCGGTCCCCAAAGATGCTCTTCAAAGGCACAGAGACCACAGGCTGGGGGGGTGCACAACCCCCACACATGTCTTTGTGTGGACAGCCCAACTGGCCTGACCCACAGCAGGTGTGAAAATTGCCTCCCCACCAGCAGTCTGAGGACAGACCTCACACCCTCTTCTCTACCATGAACAGCAGTTTGGCACAAAGCAAATGTAGATGGAACAGGGAAAGCACAGGGAAACCCATGCTCTCCGAGGAGCAAAGGACCACAGGTTTCTCTTGATCTCAGAGCTCAAAAACCGTGACACACACAGCTAAAGACCTTCCATAAAATTATGGGAGAACTTGTCAACACAATCCAGACGAATTTCTGCTCCAACATCTCTGCACCTGATTTCACTGAGGAGTGCCCCAGCTAAAACCACTCCAGAGCCAGGTTCCTTTTGCCTCACCCAGATGGAATCTTGGAGTATCTCGCTTCCTCTCACACAGGCCGATGCATATAAAAACCAAGTCATGGCTGCTTGTAAGGTCAACCAGTCAATTTCCCTGGAAAACAGCCCCACAGATACTTACAATCTCTAGCCTGAAGTCTAAATCGATGAGACCTTCGTTGAAGAGGCCAAAAGCTTGTGAATTAGGCCTTAGCACTGGGATCCTGCCGAACTCTATCAGCCTTGGACTTATGTAGACTGCTGACGGCCGTCCAAAGCTCTGTAGTTCTGTTCTCTGTTACAGAAAGCAGGCAAGAAAGATTAAAAAAAAAAAAAAATCAAACCCGAACAGGGAAACCTAAAAAGGCTTAAACAGCTCAACCCAGCTCAAGTTATTTCTTTAGGGACAGCTACCATTTTCCAGCTGAAATCCTGGGATTTTGGGGGAAAAAAAAACCAAACTTATGTATTCACCTCCAAATTGAAAAGGATTAAGTAAAGAGAAACTTTCAAACTACAAATTTTTGGTCCAAAGGTAGAAGCTTTGCAAGAAATCTCTAGTTAAGATCAGGCTGACAGTTAAACAACTGGTTATTCTGGTGGGGAGAAACCCTTCTCTTTAAGGTAAGCAGCCTGATAGTTGAAAGCAAGTGTTTAGTCAAACTTCAGGCTCCCTGGCACAGCCTGCACTGCCTGTCCTCCCTGTTGACTGGTTTACATGCAGTGCCACAATGGCCCAGGTTCAGATGTTTGGTGCCATCCAGGGAATTTGGCATCACCATTTCCATCTTTGAATGTAAGTTTAAATCCTTGCAACTACTCTTCAAATGCCAGCTTTCCTTTCTTCTACAGAAAGCTCAAGGTTCCCAGAAATCTTCTGACATCCTCTTTTGTGCTGAGAGGTAACATTTTAAAAAAGGTGTTTCCAAAGTTAATAGCATTTTAAAGAGTAATTAAAATGATCCTCAATTCCAGCTTAGATGAACTACCTTCTGGGTCAGACACTGACATTGCCACCTATAAGGCACGAGCTGTTTATGCCACCAGTCCCTGCTGTCCTTCTCCACAGCAGCCTGTGCCTCTTTTCCCCGGAAGAATCCCCGCACACTGTGCACCCTGCCAGGACCAGTTGCACAAAGGCACACACCTCCCCTTGCACTCACCAGTGGGTTTCTTGCGTCCCCAAACACGCCGATACAAACATCGGTGCAATGCTTGCCCAATGTTTGGATTTCAGCCATAACTGGAATCTCTGCAGTGCTCCGAGGCTGGACAATCCCACAGGGTCTGGGGCTGGAGTAGAGCACAGGAGAGTCCTCCTCGGGTTCCTAGAAGGGACAGAATCAAATCCAGCTTCAGAGGGACCTCTGAAGAAACTTTAAACTCCTCAACATCCATCCCAACAGCAACTTACACACATTTTTAAAAATCCCCAGGACAAAGGTAAAAGGCACAAACAAGGTGCAAGAATTGTAGGCTTAGCATTCTCAGGGGGTTCTGCAAGGAGGCTGCCAGCACAGGCACTGGTGTCTGTGGATGCAGCAGCTTTTCACAACCCTCAAAGATCTCCCACAAGAAAACACCCTGAAGACTAGAACGTAAGCTCTTTCCTCAAGAGATTAAACTGCATCCTAAAGTTTACATTCAGGTAGGATCCTGTTCTCAGCAGATCTTTAAGACTGAATAGAAACCACCAAGGTCTCATCCCAACCCTTTTCCCCCCTAATAATCTCCACAGTAATATTTGACAGGAGGAGGTGGATGCGATGCCAAACCTGGGGAATAAGCCCGTAGCAGCCAGGAAGGTGGGTGTTATTCCAAATGAAGAACTTCCTCTCGAATGGCACCTTCAGGTCGCACTCATGGAATCCGCAGTTTTGGGGGTACACTTGCAGCTCAGGAACGAAACATCTGGGCAAAGAGATGACCCCAAGGGAATCAGAGATACTGAGAGAATGGAGAACATTTACCCCCAAAGATTGTGAAATGGAGCACAACACATTTGTCACTGTCAAATACACATTTAACAGCCCTATGGTGAAAAATTGCCTGCAAAGTCTTCCCACTCAAACATGTCTTGTTGAGGAGGGGCAAAACCTGAGAGGCAGCACCCAGAGGCTGCCAAGTGCCCCAGGCAGAGCACTTGGTCCCACAGCTGCCTCAGCCCCTCCTTTACTCAAGAAGGTTTGCAAGAACTCCTGGAACAGTCCCAGTGATCCATGAGCTCTGGGGGAGCCTTCCCAACAGGGATCAGTGCTCATTAAGGCTCCAGGAACACACGACTCTAGTATCTCAGTAAAAATGACTCCCTTCTCTCCCATGGTGCTGTTTCCCTGCCTGAGAACTCAGCTGTTTGCCCCAGCCTTGGAGGGCATGAGACATCACCTGCCCCACAGAGTGGGAGATCACTCCCTCCCAGTTCCTACAACTCCCCTGGTCCTCCACTCCACAGGTCCAAACACTGACTGTCCCCAATTGCACTTGCTTTTAAAACATGGCAGCCCAGGCACTGACGAGATGGCTCTGCCTGGGAGTGGGAACAGCACCAGGGAACTGCATCCCTCTTGTCATTAAACTGACACCTAGAGCAGCACAGCAGCCTGGAATTCTGCTGGAGCAAGAACAACTTTTGCTTTAAGCCTGAGAACATCAAAGCTCAAAACAGGAAGCAGAGAGAAGGGGAAAAAATAGAGCTGACCTGCCACATCAAGGACTCATTTCCCCTCCTAAGATCCTGCCCTCACCTCTCTTGCTGTGAGCCATTTCCCCACTGTCACGTGCCCTCGTTAACAGAACCAGACCCTGACCCTCAGCAGACTGCTTGGTGTGCCCCAAGCCAACGCGGGCTGGTTGCAACCCAGCACAACTCCACCTCTTGCAGGAAGAAGGCGAGGAGGCCCTTGGGAAATCTGCTTCACCTCAAGCACCAGGTCAATAAATGATATCATTCCTGGTCCCTTTAGAAAACGACCCAGGACCACGCTGGGCTGTCAGCAGGGCTCCTTTTCACCACAGGCTGCTTTTCAAGCACTGCTGTTCTCATGTCCAGCTGGGCAGAACATGAGGTCATTAAACAACACGTCTCCTTGGGAGCTGCAGCCAGCACACCCTGTGCAAGGCAGTGTGCTGGGGGAGGCCAGGGAAGTGCTGGTACCTGGCCTTGATGATCAGTGATGCCACTCCCTTGCCAAACCACTCCAGGTCCACCAGCAATTTCCGGTTGTATTCCGTCACAGTGTTGGAACACAGGGTCACCTGGTGGAAGAGAAGAGCAGTAAATTCTTCCTTACAAAAGGTCACGACTCACGTGTGATGTCCTCCAGTTTTTGTGGTAAGAAAAGGGAGGATTTTGCCCTAATTCTTCTGCCGCTCCATGTGGAGAGCACAGTCTCGAAGAGTAACAGAAGCCGTCTGGCAAATACCAGATTTGTTAAGCACACCTTGCTATCGGGGCATAGGTCAGCTAAATGAAAACATTAGACTAAAGCTCTGTGCAGCACCGTATTCAAATTAAGGGGCAAATTTTCATCTGACTACAATGACATAAATGCAGAGGAAATCTCCTGACTTGAACAGAATGAGTTCAGCTTTACAGCGGGAAGCTGAAGGCAAAGCGTGGGCCAGCAGGTGCTGGGCAGTTCATGGCTGCAGAGTTTTTTGCCTTCACTGGAGATCCCTGCAGTGAACACAAATCATTCTACTCCCCAGGACAGGAGAAATGAGACCAAGAAGAAAAGCAAACTGCTTTATATAATGACATCTCTCTAACAGCCACCTTTGGTCCTCGTCCGTCCTCTGCCCACTTGCAATCGAAGACATTGCTCTCAAAAACACCAAAATGCCTTCAGTACTTGACCATATGGTACATGATCTCAGCTTGTGATTTTGGAAACAAATCAGTGCTCCTTCAGGAACGTCCCGAGTAACCCAGCTCACAGAGGCCCCACGCCAGTGCAGATCCTCGCTCACACGATGATCAGAGCTGGCATCAGAGCTAAAGCCCTCCCACACTCCCGTGAAGCTTCAGACCCGCTGCTGAAGTGTGTATGGCCGGACTCTTCCCATACCTCGATGTCCTGGTGTTCCTGGGATTGGAGGGTCCTCTCGCTGGGATTCATTGTAAACTCCCGTGGCTTCACAGAAAAATGAATTCCCTCCCTCCAGGAGGGGTCACTGTCGCTGAGTATTTGATCAAAGCTGCTAACAGCAGGCTGAGTGCCATCGCCCGACACGCGGAGCTTGAACGTCACGGGCACCCGCGAGGTGTTAGTGAGGCGACAGGTCTTGGTGCAGGGAAAGCCTAGGAAAAGGACACAAATATCCGTTTAGGCACCAGTTATGTCGTGACTCCTGGTGGGAATACCCTGGTAGGGTGAAAGCGTGATTGGAGTTTGGCTCTTTATTATCTGAACTACAGATTACTGAGAAGCTGCAAGAGGAATTAGTCGTCACTTAGTTCCCTTTAACACTGATTCCAGACTGCAGCCTTGAAAATGCCTGCTCTTAGCCCTGCTCAACACTGCAAGCTTCTCTCTTTCTGATGGGGAGAAGCTCCCTCACCTGCCCCAAACCAGCACCAGTTATTTCTCACCGATGACTGTGCACCCAGACCGAGCATTTCCTCTGAAAATTCAAACTGTAAAATTCCCTGTTAAGTCTGCCAACACTCCTACCCTTTTCAAGATATATAAACAGTGAGTCGTCATTGAGAAGAAGCTACAGCAAAACAAAGTGAGGATGGAATCAGGAACCAGAACGTGATGCAAAGCACCCTAACACAGTTTCTCTCTGCAGAATTCTTAAGGCGTCTTTTGGTTTGGGCCAAACAGACTGGGCATGTGACAGCTCAGAGCCCACTCAGCTGGAGGCAAACCCGAGCCTTGACCCAGCAAGTGGGGACATCACACCCATACTACTCACTGTGACTGCTGCCTGCAAGGGTTTACCCCACCTTAACTCTGAGATTTGCTTTCCATATTGGAAAGCCAGAGATAGTGCCACGCATGGTGGGGATGTCCTGCAGAGCCCGGACACCAGCCACAACCCGCTCTGCAGTGGACTGGCTGGCCAGCTCTGTGGGGAGGAGACTTCTCCCCAGGCCTGCTCACCAAGAGTCATTTGAACACAGGTGGGGGAAAAAAACAACTGCAGGCACAGCCCAGAGCTTCTCTGTGCCCATCAACAGTAATCACTGCCGGCTCCAGCAGGGACTCCAGCAGGGAGGCAAGACAGGCACAAAAGGGACAAACACAGATGTCAAAACCTCAAATGAGACTGAGGTCACCACATGCAGACAACAGTCAACAACAGTTAAACAGAAGCAAAGATACAACAGCTGCCTTCAGCTGAAGAGACCTTAGGAATGCGTTTCTACCTGTTGCCTTTCTTGTTTCATTTATTCAAAAGGCAACTTAACAAGTGCCTCAGTGGTGATGCAGGGTGGGGAAGAAGCAGCTCAGGAAAGGCAATTCGTTTTCTTAAAACGTTCAACAACTTCATTGTTACGAGTTTAGGTTTCGTAGTGAATTTTGGCCTCGGTCCGGGAAGGGAGATACAGGGGGTTTGGGGGGTCTCGGCTGTGCGGGTGGGCTTTTCCGTCCGGGGCTCTTTGGGAGCTGTGCCATGATGCCGCGGGCGGTTGTGAAGTCAGAGCCGAGGTTTGCAGGGGGCAGACCTTCCCGTCCTTCCGCGCGGGGCTCGGGAAGGTCGGCAGCGTGCTGCTGCGGGACGTCGTGCGCTTGACGCCGGGCTCAGCACCGTGATCGAACCTGCCTGCCTTCCCCGCTTCTGCCTGCTCCCGATTGCCAGTGCCCACATCTCCTGCTGCCCGTAGTTTGCAAAAGCAGCGATTTCCTCCTTCCTTCCCTGCCCGTGCCGGCTGGGAGGGAATCACTGCCCTGCCAGAGCCCACAGCTCCTCCAGCCTGTGATCATAACTACACCAAAGGGGAAAACGGGACTCGGCGGGTTGGAAACTTCTGGCATTGCATTGTTGTCTGTGCTATCCTGATATACTCTAGTAAAGGACTGTTATTCCTTTTCCATATTTTTGCCTGGAAGCCCTGTAATTCCAAAGGTATAGTAATTTGGAGAGAGGAGGGTCATCATTCCATTCCATGAAGATTGCCACCTTCCTTGGCAGAATCTGTCTTTTAAACCAGGACGGAGACACCAGAAAATACTTGCTCCTATTTGATCCCACAATGGCAAAATGCTACCTGAGGCACCTGCAGTTCACACCCTGAAGAGGCTGTTGTGGCAGAACATGAGCAGTGCTGGATGCTTTTACGTTCAAGTGCTCCATTTTGGAGCACACAGATCCCTCCCGCTGCGTCCCAGCGCAGGGAACACTCACCAAAGGAGATGTCACCGAAGTCGAGCTCATCGGTGTCGAAGTGTAAAGTCGGCCCGACGACACACCCCCTGCGATGACAGGGACACAGAAGGAAATGGTTACGTTAAAGGGAATTGCAAAGCCGCCGGCTGTCGTGGCTTGGGGGCATAAAACCTGGTGTCAGGGGCATCGTGCGTTTCAAATCAACGCACCACCATGTGCTCAGCACAGCGTCCATGTGCACAGGAGGCAGCTAAAGCCAAGAGGCCAGCAGCCCACAGCCACTGATGGGGCTTTGGACGCAGGGCAGGCAGGAAAAGCCCCCAAGTTGCTGGTGGTCCCATGAGGGACCCTGAACACCCACCCAGACGTGGCTCCGTGCCTCAGATTCCCCATCTGTAATGGGATGGACATAAAGGTGTCCCCACAAACTTCTGTAACCAGCCTTTCCCGCCACAGGTTCCCTGCTTTGCTACTTGGCTGTAACTGGTGTTCCCATGGAGGAGCTTTCTTAGGAGATTTTGACCCACACAATCATTACAGACAGAGTTTTGAGACAGGAAGCCAGGGGAGCCCCAAACATCCTCTAAAAAGAGCATTAACAGTTCTACACAGTGGACAGATGAATCCTAGAGGAAAGGACCAGCTTGTCACTAGTGCACCAGCTGGCACAGCCAAGAGCAATAGCTTAAACAACCAAACATGGGTGTCCTGAATCTACCACACCTCCTCCCCTGGCCTTGAACTCAGCAGACAGGCACTAAAAGTCACCAACATCCAGCTCCCTGTCTCCCACATCAGCCTTTTCCTGGCTGTGGAAAGGAGGTAGCAGAGCACTCTGCACAGGAGCTCGGAGCACAGCCTGTCTCCATGCATGGCCATGAGAGGTGAGCTGAGGCTGCTGCTGCCCCTTTGGGATGGATTATTAACAGAAGTTTTTAAAAACACTGCTGCTGGTGGAGAAGCACCCAGGCTGGCCCATCTCCAAAGCCCTGGGGGCCTTGCTGGGTGTTCAGGGGGGACATCCCAGAGCAGCTACTGCCCAAAGCTGATCCATGCCACTGCCTGCCATGGCCCAAGGCAGAGGGAGATCCCTGCAGGGAGGAGTCATTCCAGCTCCCGAGTACCACACGGGGCAGCAGGCAGCCCCACACTAAGGCAATGCCAGGATCAGAGCAGAGATTGAGACCTCAGGAAACATCTTTTTTCTCTGCCCGGCCCCAAAATGAGGTAGGTGAGAGATGTCCCAGAGACAGCTACAGATGTGCCCACCCAGAGTAAGCTCCCAGAGTCCTTACTTGATGGTCAGGATCACAGGCGTAGGAGATCCAGCCACACGGAACTGGAATGGTTCCTCAAACCGCCCCAACACGGCGGCATCCAAGGAGATCTGAATAGTCTGGATCCCACCTGGTGCAATGAGGCCCTCCTCGGGTACAAACTTGAAGCAGCAGCCCACTTTCGTGTTTGAAGGGATATAGGTGAAGGGAGCATCAACAACTCCTTTGTTCATCAGTTTCACCTGCAGCAGCAAGAAAACAAAATGCAAGTACACGTGAAATCTTCCCTTCTTGGGAGTTATTTTCTAATGGCGCAATTAACACCCAGAAAAGGCAGAAGATGCTTTGTGCTGCTGGACGGCAGAAGTCAAAAAAATACAACAGGACAAGTTCTGCCTTTGGGTTTTCATGCGAAGCTCACATAACTCCACATAACTGGAGTCACCCTGGCGTTATCCCACGGACACAGAGCAGTCCACCTCTGGTCAGTATCACCAAGCTCATTCAGACCTGGCCCTGAGAGCAACGTGGGGTGATTGCAGCTGCGTAGTGAATCACCACAGAGCTGCTGCTGCCCCAGTCAGCGCAGCTCCAGCAGTACCGTATCTACGCATTTACCTTTTCCTATATCGTGAAAACAATACACTGAGAAGGAGGCATCAACATCAAAATGTACAGACAGCACCATCTTTTGGTAAGAAAACTCAACGTGTCTTTCTCTTCTACAGCCAAACTTTCTGAAAGTGTCTGGCATGATGTAGTGCCTCGTTTTCTGCCTCTTTCAGTTGCTCTCTCTTTTTCTTTTGCAAACTTGACCCCCAATAGGGGGGAGGCAAATAGGTAGAAAAATCTCTTGCTTTATTCCCAGGAACACTTTTCTCTTCCTAGAGCCAGAGATGCACCAAGCCTGAAGTGTGGTGAGGGATTGGACAGCACGGGGAAGAATCCTCAAGCCCTTTGCAAGGGCCTGCACTGAGCCAGGAGGCTGGATGGCTTTCCTGTGACTTCCAGGAATGAGCAGGAGACACTTGACTGAAAATTGTTTGCGGTGGACTGAAGCTCAAATGTAGCCAGTTTGTCCCAGCCGCTTCTGAAGAGCCCAGTAGAAAGGTGCCTTGTGTCTGGTGCTGCCACAAAAGCCTCTGAACAGCTTTTTGACCCAGCGTCGGGTCAAAAGGGGTTGTTTTGCAGGAAGCCTCCCAGCTGATCCCTAGGGAAGGCTGCCCAAAAGAAGGGACTGGGGCTTCATGAACAACAGACACATCTTTCTGACCCCCCCCCCCCCCCCCAGATTTGACCAGTACATCAGCTATTCCCTGCTCACAACTGCCCAGGTTGCCAGTAATTCCACAGCTCCACCAGGCTTGCTGCTGCCTCAGGAGCCATCAGGATCCATCCCATCCCCTGGTGCTCACCTCATGCGTGTGGGCGGTTTCGATAAAAACTTCCCCGAGGTTCAGGGTATCACAGCTGAGTTCAACCAAGGGTCCGCAGCCTTCCCCTCTGAGGCGCAGGGCCAGCCTGCTCTCACGGCCTGGGGAGAGATGTCCATTTCAGTACAATAATTCCCTCTGTTCTACTGGATTTTCCAGGCTGCCTCAATGCTAGTCCCTGATTCTGAGCTGCATGCAACCAGCTCTTGATGCTGCAGCAGAAGATATGGACCCTTCTCTTCCCTCAGGAGATATCCCCTGGGGCTGACTTGCAATTTCTAACCCATTCCTTGGGCTGGTTTCCAATTTTAGCCACCAGTTTGCTGAGTTTAAAACATCTCTGGTGTCCTGTAGTGACAGGCCACGGAGTAATAGGTATAAATTGAAAGAAAGGAAATTTAGGTTAGATATTAAGAAGAATTTGTTTACTGTGAGGTGGTGAGACACTGGAGTAGGTTCCCCAGGGGAGTTGTGGAGGTTCCAGCCCTGAAAGTGTTGAAAGCCAGGCTGGATGGGGCTTGGAGCTACCTGGTCTAGTGGGAGGTGTCCCTGCCCATGGCAGGGGCCTTGGCACTAGACAGTCTTTGAGGTCCGTTCCATCCTTAACATACTATGACTCTAGGGTTTCCTCCCCATGCACTTAGAGGAGCTTTGAAATCCATTCAGTGAAGGCACAAAGCTCACAAAGACTTTGGCAATTGCTACCTGGCAAACTGCCAGGCAACAACTGCCAAACCACCTGGCCCAGCAGCACAGGACTGCTGTCCTCCACTTCTGACACTCGGCACTGTGTTCTGTTTGCACAGACTGAGAGCTGCAAGGTGACAATTCCCACACAGGGAGAGAAGCAGGTGCTGGCCAAGGGTGGTCCTTCTACCAACACCCTGGGCTCAGCGGGGCTCCGCCCCTGCTGGCCTGGTGGTGTCTGGAGGTGATCCAGGCTCAGGGAGCACATTTCTAACTCAGCTCCGACTGCCTGATGGTGGATCCACGTCAAATGGACCCATCCTGGAGGTCAGTGGTCTAGAGGGGCTTAGTGCTTGTTCACTAAAGCTGTTCTGCTCTGCAGCTCCTTGGCCTTTGAGGAAATGCTGGCAAAGCCGTGCCATGAAAACATCTCCCTGCACTGCCTGGGTTGTTCTGGGATCAGCAATCCAGACACAGGTGTTCCGAGCCCTGGCCTTGCATGGGAGACTCCCTGGAAGCTGCAGGGACACTGGGGATGTGCCAGCACTGCCCTGCTGACCAGGAACTCTTCCCAGCAGTTACATGGGAGCCCAGTGGGCTCGGGCTTGCTCCATGGCTTCACTGTGGGTGAGAGAAGCAGGGCAAAGGAGCTGTACCTGAGATGTCACAGTAGGCCACACTCTGATACTTCAGTGCTTCCAGGGGTTTAAAGGTCACCTTGATTTCAGCCGAACAACGTGGCCCAATCTCTCCCTCCTGAAACAGAAAGAGACAGAAAAAGATTTATCTTCAAACTTCACACTTCTTGTTTTCAACCACTCCTCTAAGCCTTTCTTTAGAGCATCAGTGATGAGTAAACAACATAAGGAGCCCAAGGAAACACTCTAAACCCAGCTCAACACACCACTGGGCGCTCTCAATGCTCAGCTGATCAGCCCCCACTCTCCACAATGTTCCTGCTGCTCTGACACAAGCTCCTGGTCACATCATGCTGCAGTCAGCTACAGTGGTACCTAACTGCCATTGTGCACTGGTGGCTCTTGGCCTTAGATGGGCCATAGGAGTAACCAAGAACACGATCCCCTTCCTTGGAAATAAAAATATTAGTTTAACCTTTTTTGAAATAAAGCAGAGGTTGGGATTATTCTAGGATTTACTCCAGGATGAGAAGGCATTTTGCACTGTGCAGACACCAGGCATTCATCATCTCTCACAATGCCAATACTCAGAATCAGGGCTCTGGCTGATGGGAGGACATGGGCGTTTGCTTGCATAAACAGAAGAAGAAAAGGTTTACTGTCCCCGTGTGCAAGAGAACTCAAAATGCCCATTATAACCTCCCACCCTTGTGTCCAGGCTCACAGACGACACTGGGAGACTCACAAACAGTGCGAGTCGTGGTTAGAGGAAGGGACAGGCATTTCTACGATTAACCTTGGGCTGAATTTGGCCTCCTTTTCCCAGCGAACCCTTGCATGCTTCGTGTCGATACGTGAACTGGCACTGCTCCAACACCCTCCGCTGAACCCCACGCAGCAGCACGTGTCGGGGGAGCCCCTACCTACAAAAACTGCTCCCTGTGGACACTTCAAGGACACGGAGTGCCCTGAGCTCGAGCCCTGGCAGCAGAGCTCAGCTTTGTCAGGCTCCCAGCCCTGCCTTGAGCCTGCAGGGCAGAAATACTTTCAGCAGTGAGCTCTGCAGCCGCACCAGAAACTCCATGTCCTCCCTCTCAGCTCACCGAGCCAGCTGAGGATCTGCTGAGTGACCGCACCCGGGGGAAGGGGCGGGGGTAGGGTGGGCGGGAGGAGGAAGAGGAGGAGGAGGAGGAGGAGGAGGAGGAAGAAGAGGAAAATGAGGTTCTCAGCTATCACTCACCATTGGCTCAATGGAAAAAAAGTCATTGGAGAACAGCAGGGGGTCTTCTTGCACCTTTGCCTTCTCCTCCTGGACCTTTTTGCTCAGGAGGGCGGTGCGATTTTCACAAAAGCCCTTCACCTTCTTTATTTTTTTCTCCTCCACGAAGTCTTCCATCCAGACCTTTGGTGGTGGCTCCAGCAAATCACACTGCCTGCAGCCACAGGGAGAGAAAAAGCCAGCAGGTCATTTAATATATTTGCAGAGAGAAGCGGAAGTGCGGGAGAGCAAAGCACTTGGGGAGGAGCGGCAGCTCCCCAGCAAGGGCTGACCCCAAGCCACGAGGGTCCCAACTGGATCAGAAGATAACTTGTTGTGCACTAGCTCAGTAGGTAGCTTTACTCCACACTTGCAAGCTCAGGAGAGCTTTGGAAAGCCAGCATCCCTCAATAGAATCTCCTGCCTCAAAGCCTCTGCCAACACTGAGCGAGAATCCACCAGCCACCTCAGCTGGCTTTTCCTACCACTGAGCTGCTCGGGGGAGGCAGATAAAGATCACGGAGCACCCACTGCAGGACTTCCTTGGGAAAGGGAGACGAAGCTGGGTTGTGGTTACGTGTTACCAGCATCGCTCTTTGCTTCTTCCATTTTGGACCTGCCCTGTTCCCTACTCTGCCTTTCACAAGAGCATCCCAGAGCACTTCCAAAGGAAATTGATGAATTCAGGCACCGCATCCCTTCAGTGATATCCAAGGTTTTATATGCATGAAAACAGAGGCTGTGAGAGGGGAAGGGACTTCGTGGTGCAGGAGGGAGACAGCAAATTCCTGGAGAGATCATCTTTTCAGGATCCAGAGCTTTTTGGGTCCCATCCCAGTGCATGGTAGTAGAATGGCCAGAGAGTGAAAGGATCCTGCACTGGCTTCTCTCATAAAAAAAAGTCCTCTCTGCTCTGAGATCTCAAAAGCATCTCTGACAGCAGGAGAGTTGGCCTTAGAGCTAACACCATCCCTAAGACTGGAAGTAAGGAAAAACAAAATGTCCTGGTGACAGTCTAGGACACAAACTGGCATGAAAACAAATGTAATTGGAAAAAATCCACAAAACCAAAACCAGGTTGAAGTTTACTTAAAGAAAACCCAGTTTCTTCTGAGGGGAAAGTGGATCACCTGGGATCCAGGCTGAGGCAGGCAAGTAAGAAAAAATGGAAATAAACAGCCCAGGGAAATAGCCAGAGAAGGTCATGGGATTTTCTTTTAACATACAGAGCTCGTATGGAAGTCAGACACTGTGTAAGTAGACAGAGAACAGTGGAGAACCAAGAAGCCCAGGGCACTAAAGGACCCTCTTGCCATCCATTCAAGCGGGTGAGGCTCGACCTCCTGTTCCTTTGCAGGTGATTTAAAATGGCTCTGGGGAGTGCAAGCGACCTGGCCCGCAGCAAACAGGCGCTTGCCGTGGCAGTTCTGGCACAGCAGTTTGGGCACAGCAGTTTGGGGACAGCAGTTTGGGCATGGCACTTTTGGCACGGCAGTTTTGGCACGGCAGTTTTGGCACAGCGGTTTGGGCTGGCAGTTTGCACAGCATTTTTTCATTTTTGCGTGGCAGTTCACACAAGCAGGCCGAGCAGAAAGGCTGCAGCCACCCACCCTCCTTGTGTAGCGGGCTGTGTCTTTTGGTTGGTTTTGAGGTGCTTGCCTTTTTTTTTCTTTCATCTTTCTGCCTTTTTTTTTTTCCCCCAGCAAGTTTACAAATGATCAAAAGTCATTGCTGCTGCTGCCGCCAGCAAGAGTGTACTATCTCAAACAGAACCCCCCAGGAAGGACACAGCTGTCCAGGCCCCTGGCTGCAGGGAGGGTCTGAGCCTGGTGTTAATATCAGAGGATAATGTGAAAGACACCTGCGTGCAGTGTGAGCAGGTGAATGATCTGCTCTGTCTAGTGGCAGAAGGTAAAGAAGAAGTGGAAAGGCTGAGGAGCATTAGGGAGAGCGAAACAAAAATAAACTGCTGGAGTTACACCCTTCCAAGCCCGAGAGAAGCTCAGCAGGAGTCAGAGGAGCCCTGCCCTTCTTGTGATCAGGCAGAAGGAGAAGACCTAGGAGACAGTGGGGAATGGGGATGGGCTTCTGCTGAGGAGGTAATGAAATCCTGTCCTGACCCCCATCACTGCACCCTGACAGAACAGGTATGAGGCCCTGGATCCAGAGGCTCAGACAGATGACACTAAAAGAGAAAATTCTGTCTGGAGACAGCTGCACTTTTTCTGCCAGACAGATCCCAGCCTCAAGTATTACGAAGAAAAGAAGGGTAGTGGTAGTAAGTGAATCCCTTCTAAGGGGAAATGAGGGCCCTGTATATCGAGCGGATCCGTTCCACAGGGAAGCCTGCTGCCTCCCTGGGATCCAGGTACTGGATATCACCAGGAGATTCCCTAAGAACTAAATGAACTTCATCTGTTCACCACTGTCTGGGGGTACAGTGACTGTGAAATAACAGAGTTTTCAACAATCAGTGAAACAAGGAGGGGCATCAACAAAACTTCCACTCTGGTCTTCTGGAAGGCAGCCTTCGGCCTGTCCAAGAGACTGTTTTGGAGAGGACCTTGGGAAACAGCCTTTACAAACAAAAGGGTCCAGGAAGGATGGACATACTACAAGAAAGAAGTCTCGAAGGCACAGGAACAGACTGTCCCTGTGTGCTGAAAGGTGAGCTGACAGGGAAGACAACGAGCCTGGATGGGCAAGGAGATTTGGAAGGAACTAAGGGGAAAAAAGAGGGCGTATCGCCTTTGCAAAGAGGGGCTGGCAACTCAGGAAACGTTGAAGGATGTTGCCAGGTCATGTAGGAAGAAGATTAGGGAGGCAAAAGCCCAATTAGAACTTGAGGAAATCCAGTCATTGCAATCAACCTTTCCTTCCCAAAATGCCATCCTTGGTTGGAGTATAAATGGAACTGGATTGCTGTGCTGAGCTCCTGAAGCCCAGGGACACGCACCCTAATGCCAGGGATGGTTTACTTGGCCTAAACCATTCAAAATCACCAACACCCCCCTGAGGCCATGCACTAGTTTCAGTCTTGGGCCATGTATCTCACTGAAACGTATCTTTCAAACCAACCTCCTCTTCTCTTCATTGTCGGCTTCCTCAGTAGGAAACATCTTCCACTGGAAGTGGGCTGTGATGTTACTCCTGTTCCTGATGAACATGCTTGTGTGGCTTGCTGTGGTGATGAAAGTCTTCTCAACCTTCACGGAATATGTGCTCAACCCAATGTTGACATCTGCAGCTTCTGCGCGAAGGAGTGTGAAGAAACTTTCTTCACCTGGAACAAAGCAGAGTCTTTGCTCAGCTAGCTCAGTTGCTGATGGAAGCACAAGGAACAAAGCAAACCACAGGTCACGGAAGAAAGTGTCATAGCTTTTAAATGTATTAGCAGTTCCATGGATCAGTACATTTAGCACGTCCTGACAGCTCTGTGTGTACGGCGTGAGGATGTCCTGGCCACCTCCTTAACCACCTTATTTCTGAGAGTGTTTGTAGAGATTTGGCCCCAAGGTGACAGTATGTACAGTGGGATTTGTCAGATGTGCTCAGGTGACCCACTCAGATCACTGGGATTTCTGCATCAAAGTCCTTCAGGTGACACTGAGGAGCCCTGGTCAATCCTGGCTTGCCGAGGTCTCCCCTGCGCATCCCACGAGACTCCTGCCTCTCCTGATCCCTTGGATCCCTTGTTGCTGACAAGCAAATATGCCTGGGGGCATGTGGGCAGAAAAAGGAGACCCAGAGGAACAGGTGAAGTGACAGCCCACAGCAGGAGGGGACACAGGAGAGGAAACACAACCAGCCTGGCTTTGCAATATGACAAACCACTACAAAATGAACACCATAAAAATCATCACCGTCATCTCCCTGTCCAAACCCACAGCCCCATCAGTCTTGCAATATTTTATATTGTTCTGATCTCAAAAACCAAGATGGAGCATTTCAGATTAAATAAAAAAGGACAAGGAAAGATTAATAAGTACAGAGCAGCTTCTATACGAAGACTGAATGGGATTCCTCAGTCTAGAAATCAAATGGGAGATGAGAGAGGTTTGCAACAGCATGAACGGCCTGGGAAATGGGGACGAGGAAAAATTTGTCTTGATTTGTCACCATACAGGAACTTGAGGGCCTGAAGGTGTTATTAGGCAAAAACTACATAGATGCGTAGAGGGCAACATAGTAAAAGGGTCTGTGACAAGCCAGTGGAAAAGCGGCATACAGGACAGAGGTGTGCAAGAAATACACTGCATTGGAGAGAGTCTGACGGAGACCTCGCAGCTCACATACAGCACTGCCCAGGAGTAAAATAAAACTTCACCCAGGCGTAGCCACACAGTAGTGGAGAATCAGGGTTCCTCCTTCCTCCACTCAGCAACACCCAGCAAAACAGAATTCCAAAAATCTTAGCCCTGTTAGGGGGGATCCACTTTATCAACCATTTAAACACCAACTACTTCAGTTTTCTTTGGGGCAGAGCTGGAACAGAGAAGGTACATCTAGAGGGAATTGAGGGGGATGAACAGGGAGTGATGGTGGAGAACTGTCCTGTGTCGCGTGCATTGCCCAGCACTCACCTGTGCAGCGCGCCACCAGGGACCCGAAATGGTCACCGCTCGTCAGCGGGTGAAATCCCACTGTCACCTGCATGGTGTGACCAGGGCCCAGAATTCCTTCGGCTGGAACCACGGAGAAAGGACTGCAACACAAAGAGAGAGATCAGGACTTGGGGGGACATCTGGCCATGACATTCCTTCTGCAGTGCAGGTCACTTCAGCTCACTTGGGCAAGCAGGGAGCAAACAAACTACAGCCAAGACAGACGGAACAGCCAGGATCAGAAACAGCTACTGACCCACTTCTGAGGAGATCCAGCCCTCAGAAGATCCTGTGGGATAAAACGACCTAATCTCCCCCATACTCTGCATCCAGCCTTCTGACTGCCAGCAATCCCATCAGAGAATGGTTTGTGAAAAGCACAGAGAGAGTTAAGAGCTATCTGCATGCATAACTTGACACTGACTGCCTCAGGAATTTCTCTTTTCCTGCTACCTATAAACCTCCTCTCAAGAGATGCAAATGTTAGGGCACTACCTCTCTTGTGAGATTACAGCCTAGGAATCAGACAGGGAGAAGGAACTTTCCCTTGAAGACCACGGAATAATTACTGTTGAATTTGCAGCGTGGCTCTTTGGTTTATTTTACCTTGAAAAGATCCTGAATTAGCACATTTTATCAGCATTTCAATGAAAGCTGCTCTACAAAAAGGAGCAATCAAAACTCTGAAAGAGTGCAAATGCAGATTAGAGCAATACAGTGACATGGAAACAAGACCCAAAAGGAGGATGCCATTTACAATCTGAAGGATCCAATCCCAGCTCTATGAAGCACCATTAGCAGGAGCACATCGAGGAGGCAGAACAGGAGGGTTTTGTGTATTTACCAGCAATGCAATCTGGGACCCTGGGTTGTCATCCAGGCTGGTAACTGTTTGCTTGGCTCACCAGACAAACTCTGTGGAATGTGTTGGAAATAATTACGCAAATGTCTTGGTGCACTTTGGATGTAACAGGAGCAATTAGGATTGGTCACCAGGCGAACAGTTCTTGCCTGACAAACACAAGACTCCGTGTTTTGATGCTCAGGGACAGCTCAGGTGAAATGTGCTTCTGCCCAGAAGTTGCTGGGCTTTGTGCTCTTCCACAGCCCCACCGAGGAAACAAAAGTTCCTCAGCGCTTTGCTGGTGGTCAATCTGTCCACAGAAAGGGTGTTCTGGGGAGTTTGGTGCTGAACTTATCATACACAAAAATATAGAGAACATCTGGCAAGCTGAATTTCATTCATGTCAGTAGTGACAGCTGATGAACTTGCTTCAGGTTCTGCTCACTAAGGACCTATTGCTGCAGTTATGGGCCTGACCTGCTCCATTACCACTAGTGAGAACATCACTAGTGGCTGATGGAGAAGCCTTGGGCCAGCAATGTTTATGTGCTGGATGTGAGACTTTGGGGAGAGAGGAGGAAAGACAAGGCCCCAGCAGCCCCGGAGCCCGATTACTGTACGAGCTCCCACATCTGCCCCGAGGGTGAGCCAGCACTGCTGCAGGTCTCTGCTGGGGCTTGGGGGATCAGTGCTTGGTGTGGGCAAGGCACAGGAGTTTTTTCTTATTATTTTGTCAGAAATTTTGCCAGAAAGAGAAGCTGCCAGTTAAGGGAGTCCCTGGCCACACTTCAGCACTACCTTCCCTTCCCTTCCCTTCCCTTCCCTTCCCTTCCCTTCCCTTCCCTTCCCTTCCCTTCCCTTCCCTTCCCTTCCCTTCCCTTCCCTTCCCTTCCCTTCCCTTCCCTTCCCTTCCCTTCCCTTCCCTTCCCTTCCCTTCCCTTCCCTTCCCTTCCCTTCCCTTCCCTTCCCTTCCCTTCCCTTCCCTTCCCTTCCCTTCCCTTCCCTTCCCACTCCTGCCCCATATTACATACTCCTGCCCTCAGATGGCAGGATGCGAATAACACTCCTGGGAGTGACTTCAGGCGTTGCATGAGAAAGAAGATATCTTCTTATTTTCAAATTACCAGGAGAAGAGGATCCAGCCAAGTTTCAGTTGTCAGGGCTGAAAAACTGAGTGCAAATCAGCCCTTGCATCTCCTACATCCCACCCCAGGCTGTACCCACCAGACTCCTCTGTTCCTGCTGGAGCAGTCATCTCTCATATAGACCTGGCTCCCCAAGACCCAAGGACACAAGCTCTACAGTTAAACTTAACTCCTCTGAATTTCAGTCAACATCACTAAGCTGTTCCCTGAGCCCACAGATAGGAAGGACTGTGAAGGAGACATCCCTGACGCTATAATAACCAAATGAAAACCACTGCCAAGAGATGGGGCTGGCAGGATAAATTTTGGCCTTTTACGGGTTGATTAGAGCAATATAGTGAGCTAATTGTGAGCTGTTCCTTAAGATAGTTCTCATCCTGTTAGATCTACCCTTTCAATGAATCACTACTGCACCCGACAGGCAGAAAAGATAAGGTCATGGAGGGGTTTTAATAGGTTTTCTTCGGCTCTTTAACTAGTCCATTTGTATGTTTGTTTCCTTGTATGGCATCTAAAGACAACTCCAGATCTCCCAATGGCCCCTTGCAATCCCCGGACACTGGTCTTGCTTTGAGCAGTGTATTTGCTCAGACAATTTCCAGAGGTCCCCTCTAGAAAAAGTTATTCTACCTTCTTTTATCTTCTAAAGCAGCCCAATTGCTTTTCACACATTCACTAAATGTCTCATGTTTCTAATACACCTGTGCATATACCTATGGGCATGTGGTGTATTGATAGGCATTAGAGGAGCTTGACATTTATGAAAGTTCCCAATGAAGAATTCATGATCTTTTGGCAAACATTTAACACAAACCAAAATGAAAAAACAGCAGAAACACAGGAACTTCAGAGTATATAAAAAGAGATCTGAATGAAAGGGGGCACGACCTTATTCAGAGATTTAAAGCACGTGTTTGAATTAAACTGGCTTTCAAAGGTTCATCACGGAACAGAAGAGGGGACTGATGCCCTCAGCTGACAAGGGAAATCAGATCAGCTTTAAGTAACAGGAACTGCACCGGCTGCCTGCAACACAGCTCATGTTGGGCATCTGATGCAGGCACCACTGGAAAGCCATGTGCCTGTGTCCTCCCAGAGAATGGGTCTGTTTGGCTGACAGTGGTGAGTACCCATTTCAGAAGCTGCTTGTGCTCAGGAGGGCGCAAGCCAGCTACTAACATGTCCCAGCACCCCCCAGGAAATCTGGGATGGAGAAAGCTCAAAGGCTGCATCCTGCTAAGAACACCGAAAGCAAGAGCAGATGCCATCCATCCTGCCCATTTCCAGCCAGCGACACAGGGCAGCAGCTCCCATGCTCTGGTTCCTTTTGTTGTTCTTTCCCAACTCTGTTATCCCCCAAAGGTGTTTTGCACAAG
Organism: Chamaea fasciata; assembly: GCF_029207755.1. Classification (NCBI taxonomy): domain Eukaryota; kingdom Metazoa; phylum Chordata; class Aves; order Passeriformes; family Sylviidae; genus Chamaea; species Chamaea fasciata. Next base: position 19,806,580 of record NW_027094097.1, on the reverse strand, counting down.
GACAGATGAGCTGCCTCACCTCTCGGTGCTCAGCTGGTAATGAGCTGCCAGACTACCAGAATTCTCAATCAGCAGACTCTTGCGGGTGCTGCCTTTGACAGGACACTTTGAGAAGTCCAGCTCGTCGGGGAAGTTCAGGATAGCTCGGGCAGGGATGGCCCGAATTGGCACAACTATCCTTTCCTCTCCACTGACGCAGACGAGCTCATGGGAATAAACCTGCAGGAAAAGAAACTGTCTCAGCACAGGTCATTTGGTGCCATCTCCATGGCAGAAGAAAAGCCATTTCCTATATCCCTTCAAGGGTATCAATTTACCTATTCCACCCCAAAATGAACAATAAGTTCTACTAATATCTCACATTTTAAAGGCACCAGTGCACTTTGCAAAACCTATCTCAGTGGCATTAAGCTCTTGTGTCACTTGGGTCATACAGACAACTGCCCTAGGCCACCATAATTTTTACTCTCAATTTTAATGATGTTAAATAATTCCTAAGTCCCTTCTAAGGAACATGGAGCTAGGGAACACAGGACATTCCTCCTTAGGTTACTATATTCCCACTGATTGAGAATAGGACAAAGTGTTAAACTGAATCTAAGCAACAAAAGGAAACTGAGAAAACAGCTGCACCCAAAGAGATCCTGGACCTCTGGCCTGGTGTAGAAATATCTGTTTGCTCAGAACTCCCCTCTAACTTTGCCTCTCCAACCAAGTCACGAGAAGAACAGTGCTAAGAGGTAGCAGGATGCTGTTGCAAAGAGCCTCTCTTTGTTTCCCGGCAAGGCTTCCTCCCTTCCATGCCATGTCCTAAACCCCTCTGTATGAACGAGCCTCCAGATCACAGCGCTGAGAGCAGACTTGCCAGGGCCTCGGCACTGGTGTTCAAACTTGCACGCAAAAGCACAAGTGGCATGGAATGGGCGCCAGCTGACAGAGCAGCCACAGTGACAGGCATGAAGACAGAGCCGCAGCAGTGTCGCTGCCACCGGCTCTGGGCCCACAGGTCTGCCTGCCTGCAGGCTGTACCTGCCCTACACGAGCTCTTTCAGGCAGGTGTCCAAGTCCCCTGCAGCTCACCAAGCTCCTGCTGACTAAGGGCACCTAGAGCTCAGTGTGCCTGTGCCAGGCTGGGCCCACGGGCACAGCACATCCTCTGCCCTGGCCTTGCAGCCGTATCATGGTCAGCTGTGCTCTGGGACAGCACAGCCCAAGGCTGGAGAACAGAGGGTGTGAAAAAGCACCGTCCTTGCTCCAGCCCCGGGTGAGGCAGGGAAGCTGTGGCCAGTCAGGAAGGAGGAAAGCTCTCTGACCTCTTTGTTCCTCTAGTACTTTGCAGAATAATGAAACCCCTTCCACTATACCTAGAGATGGCCAGACATCTATCAACACCCCTCTATCATTTGCATACTGTTCCCTGGGCATCTTTCTTCCCTTGGGAATGCTCAGAGGAATGTGCAGCGAGGGGAAGCAGGGCCTGTCAGGCCTGGGTGCAGGGCCTGACAGCACATGCCAAGCTGGGACTGGCTGCAGGCTGCCTGCCCACGGCCTGGAGCCAAGCTCACAGCATGGGCTGTACCCAGAGTGCAGGGACAACAATGGCTTTGGAGATAATTCTGTGTTTTGGCTCCTCCAGTCTCACCTTGTTCTCGTCAGGGGTGAAGTGGACGTGCACATTGGTAACGGCGCCTCCTGGCACGGCACGGCATGCATCACTGGGGCCCGCCAGCTGGAAGTAAGGTGAGCTCTCCATGGAGACCTGCACCCTCTGAAGATTCTGCAGGAAAGACATGGAACCATGATTTTGCCACTTGAGGAAACAGGACAAGAGGAGACCTGCCCATGCCCTGGTGACGTCCTTCCTTGACCCCTTTTCTAAAGCCCTTTCAGCTGTGGAGGTACAGGCACAGAATTCCCAAGGGTGAACTTGAATCCCTTCTGTCTGGCTCCAGCATTTTGGTCAGGGGCAGTAGGGCAGTGCCTGGTGGGAAGGAAAGGCCGAGCAGGTCAGCACCAGCAGGATGGAGACAGAGCACCTGAACCAAATCATCTGCATATTCAACAGGGCCAAAAACCTGCTGGCTTCTGCCTGCACACAGCTATGCAGTCGTGTTCTACAGAGGGTTTGTGCTACCTGAAAGCATAACAGCACATTATCCTGGGGGAAGGAAGAAATTCCTTTCTAGCAGGTCAGCTTTGGATAGGGCAGTTCTGGGGGATACAGTCATGCAGGCAGACCAGCAAGAGAGGAGACCAAACACTGTGGCCTTACTGGGAATAAAAGCAAACCTGAAAAGCAAAAGAAGGAACACAGCAATCCCTAAAAAAAGGAGACGACAAAGAGAATTTAAAGGGCCAGTAAAGCAGCAAGGAAGAATCATCAACTGATTACAGCAATCACCTCCCCAAAAGTGATGGAAACACAGACAGGCTGTGCCTACTGACTGTGGGCTTCAAAGGCATTTTCCTCCTGGAGAAACGTTGTAATTCTTTAGGGGAATGGTCTCTCGCCTTTTGACCCTTCGAGAATTTCCTCCCTACATGTCCACACCTAATTGGCTGAATGCCAGGACCCTCCCAAAATAGGAGACTAGATAAGACCCCTGGATTTCTTTGTTCTCTCTCTTTCGGCCCCTGGACCCCTTTGAGGAATAATCTGGGGGTAAGAGCCTCTTTTGAAATCTTTTGTCCTGTCCCTTCGGAGATATTCCTCCAAAGCCTCTCCAGAGCTTGCTGCGGGGGGGGGGACTGCGGGGGCAATATTTCAAAACATGACCAGCACTGACTCACAGTGTGGTTTCAGTATTAAAAGCCAACCTTGGCTCTCCAGGGGTTCTTGCTGCCTGTGCAGGCAAGCTGGGCTGCTGGGCATTCCCGCTTGCAGCCAGCAGGCCAAATTCTGCTCTCTGGGATACACAGACACAGCAAACATGCATTTTCAACACATACATATCAACCCCTGAGCACCAAAATGCTCTCAAAAAGTCCAAACCAGATGATTTTGACTCCCTCCTGTCTCTTCCCACCAGCCCACTCTTGGCACAAGCCTCATTTAAGAAAATGTTTCCCTGACTGAAATTCAAATGGTCTCAGTTTTCCCCTTTACAGTCCAACACAACTGCTGACATTTTTCAACTTTTTCCCTCTCAACTCTCTTGGGAAACTGCCAAACAGGAGCACATGGCTTTGGATGTGCTGTGGTTCTCCAAAGGGAAAGCAGAGCACCATGTTGCTTTTGGAAAACCTGAGCAGAGCTGGATGAAGCTTAGCAGGAGCCTGAAGTGGCACCTAAAGGCCTCCTACTGCTTCTGCTACATCACTCTGATTCCAGGGCTGTTTCAGAACATTTCCTGCCGTGCCAATGCCACTAATGATAGTGATTCCAGCAGAAAGCGTAGAAGACTCAGCCCCTGAGCTTTGACTCTGAGCTGCACAAAGGGAGCCAAACAGGCTGAGAGAGGCAGAAATTTCTACCAGGAACCAAGATTAACCAAGGAGACACAAGATGTGGTATAGACTCAAGGCAAAGCATGAGAGCAGGTAAGAACTGTACAACCCTCAACATTCCTATCAATCAGAGCTTTCAAAAGAAGGAAACTCCTTTGGGATAGATACCGTCAGCCCATGGGCAAAATCAGGGGAGAATTCCCAGCACAGGAAGATTTCCACCATCTTGCAGAACAAGATGCTGAGACATTTTCTTCTGGATGTGCTGCAGCAGATAACTTGCTTTGCTGTACACTATGGGAATTACACCACTCTTCCAGCACAGTGTTAAAGCTCCATGTCCCAGCACTTACCTCGCCCTTATTCATGAGAGACACCACCATTTCATAGACCTCATGAACGACGAAGTTCCGAAATACCACCTCTGGTGGGGAAACGCTAAACGAGCTCTTTTTCCGGGGAGTTGATGACAACTGGAGAGGCAAGAGAGAGCAGGGAGACGTTCAGCTGCTGGGAGGAAGGTTCATGAAGGAGAATCTTACACTGATCCCCACTGAAGTACAGACTCATGGTGAGCACCTCTGCCCAGGCCACACTAGGGAAACAGTAGCTCACCCACCTCTGCTCTCAGCTGATCAAGAGCTGCAGGGCCACACAGAGCAGGCTCGAGCCAAGCTGCTCTTTTGGCACCTATTTCTCCGGGTTTCCTTCTCCAGAATGCCAGGCAGCACTTACCTTGAGGACTGCCCTGTGCCCATGAGGTCACAGAGCTCTGGGGCACTGACTGAGGACTCATGGAGTAAGTAAAACCCATAAATTTACATCAGACTCCATGGGAAACAATTTTGGGATGTCCGTTATTCTGAGACAGGGAAACTGAGGCCCACACAACTGCAAGTATCTTTTTTCATCTAGAACTTAGACATCAGTAAGAAGAGAACAGTACCAGAGGAGGTGTGAGAGATGAGGCGATATTTTGCTGAACAATGTCAAAAGGTTATTAAGTTAAAGAATGAAAGTTGTTGGTTCTGTGTGTTGTTTGTGGTTTGGATTTTTTCAGGTTGGTTTGTTGCGTGCTGCTGTGAGCTGGGAGAAGGACGTGGTTGAAGACCTGACCAAAAGGAAGTAGGAGGAGAGGGGAGGGGACAGAAAAGTTGGTGATGAGAGGGGAGGGGACAGAAAAGTTGGTGGTCAGAGAGAATGGAAGTTCCCGAGTACTGTCCAACGGGAAAGGGGCCAGGGACCGCCCCAGGCAGGTATAAAGGGTATAGAAAGATTGCCATTTTGCTGGAGGGTGTCTTTGTTTGTCTCCAGGGGAGACGGAGACACGCCCAGCTCAGTTGAATCGTTACTAATAAACAGTTTTCTTTTGCTTGGATGATTTTGTCCCCGTTAATTGTATTTAAAAGTTAGTGCATTGCTAGCAGAGGTAAAGGCAAAAGTAAAGTAACACAGAAATTAGGAAAAAGACAAATGAGGTGATCGCTGAATGAGGATAACGCTAAGTTCTTTTCTCAGCAAGTTGGTATCTCCTTTTTAAATGGGTGCTTTCTTGTAATCTGTTATTGCTATCTTATTTATTACCATTGGAGAGCACGTCTGGAATGACACAACAGCAACAAATGCTTCTGGAGCAGAGACATTGCTTTGAGAAAACTCTCCCCTGCTTTGTCTGCCCTCTCCAGACACACTGCTGTCACTCCAGAGACACAAGCAGGAATCCTCTGTGACTTGACAGGAGGCACACTCTGCCCAAGGGAGTGGCTGCAGCACGCTGTCCCCTTAGTCGTGCCCTTCTCTGAGGTGTTCCCAATCCCCCCTCTCCAGGGCGATCCTTAACCAGTTTGTTACACATCTCATGCTGCCAATTTCATGCTCAACTGCCCACCTCGGTCACCTACCCGTTTGGAGTGGGCTTTATACTGAGCCAGTCCTGCAAGAAAAGCAGCTTTAAACACACCTCTAAGCAGGCACTGATCCAGATAAAGCACATCCATTCCCCTCTGCCCAGGGTGAGTCCCCTGTACATCTGGCAGCCTGCAAAATCTAACACCACGTCAGGGTTCCAACCCAAAGCATGAATGCAATGAGTTTTGTTAAATCTGAAGTAATTACTGCAGCTCCTCGGCCTTCAAAGGCCAATGCTGCCACTGTGGAGGGAATCCTATGACCCCAAGCATTTGATGGTGACCGCACCTAAGCAAGAGGCGGCTGTTTCAGCAGGAGAATGGCAAATGGCAATTTTGTGCCTTTGCGTCCCCAGCCTTCCCCCCCTTGTTTTAGCAACGGCAGCTACACTCCAGCAAAGCCCAGCAGCTTCAGCAGAGGTTATTTGTGTTGGCCTGGTGCAGATCAGGACTCCAAGTCCACCACAAGCAGCAGTTTGCAATGACAGGACCTGGACACTGAGATGTTTTGCTGGAGGCGAGCCTGTCACAAGCACACATCCTCTTCAAACTTCACATCAAACAGAAAGAAAAAGAGCAGGAAAAGGCTACCTTTTGACGACTCAGTCTCAGGACTTGAAATGGGCTAATGCTGGGCAGAATACGCCTCCCAGTACTGGCCTGAACCTTCTCCCTCAGGAACGTAGATGGAAGCAGCTGAAAGGCAAAAAAAAACGCAGCAAGAGCCTCAGAGATGCCACTGTTCATATAGGCTTTCTCTTGAACAAGAGGCACTGGTGAATAATTTGTGATCACATAGTCTAGGACAGTCCTGGAAGCCCTGGAAGTTACTTGCTGAAATACTTAGCATCAGTAAATTAATAACACAGAGTAAAATATACATACTCCAACCCCATGGCTCTGTCCCATTAGCTTCTCCATGATTTGATGTGACTTGTTTGGGGATTTCTGCTCTTTGGGCATTTTTTTCCTCTTTAGTTTTATTGGATTGAGGCAGTGACCTTTTCAGAGAGTGGGGTGGAGCTCTCAGCACTCCCCTAACTCCATTCCTGCACAACACTCAAAACTCACAGCAAGGAGATAGCACTGCTGGGCGAGTCCAAGAGACGCAAGAAAGCAAAGTTGTACCAAGAGTGAGGTGCACAGGAATGTGTCCAAGTTTTAGTTCTCTCCGTTAATTGGCTTTGGTTTTCTCTGCCTGGGCTCACAGATCCCTCCGCAGAAGAAAACAGAGGGATCTCCTTGACAGAGCCTCAGCCGTGGGGCATCTTCAGTCAAGTGATCTCCCAACAGCCAAGGCACCATTGCAGCCCTGACTCTGCTGCCTGCAGGGCTGGATCTGTGCCCCACACAGGAGAGGAGAGGGAACAGCTGGTTTGGAACCTCTTCAGGCTGGGACCAGCCGCGTCTCTCAAGGCTTTGGGCAGAGTTTGAGCTTCCCCCCCACATGCCCAAGGGCAGGCTGCTCAGAGCAGCACTGGTGAGTGTCCAGCCTGACAGAAGGAATGACTGTGACCAAGGGGAGGGAAAGGAGCAGGTGCTCAGGGCTTCGGCTTCACAGAGGTTTAACTTGGCTCCGGTGGCAGAGCCAGGCAAGCTGGACTGTCCCTGAAGCAACACACGGTGTTCCCTACTGCACCAGGACAGCCCCACCAAGAGGAGCACGGCACAGAGAGGTGGGGACGGGGTCTGCAGCTGGACAGTGCTGCTGGACAACGGGCAGGGCAGGGAGAGGAGGGACACCAGGGGAGTTTCCAGCCTTAGCACAGCCCCAGTGGGTACTCACTTTAACAGACGCCAGTTTTTCTCTTAACAAAGAACGAGGTGGTGGTGGTGGTGGTGGTGTCTTCTTCGAGAATCCAGAAGCCATTTTGAAGGGAGGATGTCGTAGATAAGCGACAATGCTTCACCTGGAAGGAGCAACAATGAAAGTCTGAAAATGCATACCCCAATTCATGGCAGACTCAAGGGATATACTGGTGCTAAAAATTTTACATTACTTAAAGGTAGCTAAGTGCTTGTTTGGCACAAGTAGCTAGTATTGTTAGACCTCTAGTGGGACTGTATTTGAGGACTATATGGCTATGTTGTGCACTTCAAAGATGGATCATACTGAAACCTGGAGCCAAGAATCTGAACATTAATGATAGATAGAACAAAGCTGTAGCTTAAATATTACTTAAAAACAGCTCAAGTGGACCTCCTCTTCTTTAGGCTGAAGAACCCCTGCTCTCTCAGCTGCTCCTCACAGGACTTGTGAGAGACTGGAATGTCATGGCTAATGGCTGAAATAGTGTCATAAAGGAATTTTTGCCCTTTGTGACAAAGCTGTATAAAGAAGCTGCGAGCACCAAAGCCCACCCTTGCTTGAAAATGCTTCCTGAGTGGAACTTTGGACTGTGAGTTAAGCCACCTAAGAGAAACTGAGACAAGATAAAGGTGACACTATTGTCCCACTACCTCAGGTCTGGGGAGGAGTAAACAAGGCTCAGGGAGAAACATGTATCCACAACAAAACCAAACCCAGCAGCTGTCCTGAAAATCAGCTCTGTCTGGGGAAGTCATAGCCACAGACTCATCTGCTGAGGCCAGGCTTGCACACAAACCTCCCATCAACAGAGAGGGAAGGAGGAAATTTTGGGGGTGTGGTGTAACCTCTGCTCAGAGGCAGTGGACACCCATCCTCCCTCACACAAACTGGCTCAGCTCTAAAACCCCCACTCCCAGAAGGCCACATCCAAGGGACATTGCCGTGAGGGGCAGCTGAGGGGGTGTCACAACCCATCAAAGACCTCCAAAGTGCCCCCAGACCCACGCCTGAGGCCTTGCACCAGGTGACTGCACGGGATGCAAAGTAACAGACCTGAAAATCCAGAACCCAATTCATGGCAGACTCCAAGGATATGCTGCTGCTAAAGGTTTTATATGAGTTGAAAGTAGCAAGAGACAGAGTCAAACTTGCCCTGCCCCAGGGAGGTACCTGGGCAGTCCCACCTTGCCCAAATCTGTACGAATCCATTGGACTCTTATGTTTTGTCACACCTCAGCACAGAGAAGACTAGAAGAGGATTTAATGGTATGCCGATGGGTTCCATGGAATGGTGATATTTTCCACCTTAATCAGTCTCTGTCACTCTCTTTCTGTCCCTCTCCCCAACCCCCCTCCTCCCCTTTTCTATTTCTTTCTCTCTCTCTTCCTCACATTTGCTGTTACATTAAATCCAGACTATTGATTTTGGCATATGGTCTCGTTTGCACCTGAATTCAGATGCATTTTCCTAATAATGTTAACAACCAGATCATAACAATCCACTGAAACTTGAACAGAACTCATTCACCTTTAAGCAGTTTAAGTAATCACTACAGGAAAAAATGTATAGACTAGTATATTTAGGAGATGTTGCATTTCTTCAGTAAAAAGAGAGCACAATCATTGCACCATATATTGTTCACCCACTCGGCTGTACGTGCCACCGAACTGCTACACCAGAAGACTGGCATTATCACATCCTGTATTTCCCTTTGGCATTCTTTTTCAGAGCACAGATGCGACAAAACCAAAAACCTCAACTTTAGTCAGTCTTTACCTTCAAAGGCAATTCAGGACTCGCTCGCAGAGACAGAGTCCCCGCGAGTTCAGGACTCGCTCGCAGAGACAGAGTCCCCGCGAGTTCAGGACTCGCTCGCAGAAACCAATGTTCCGCCGACAATTCACCCGGCAAATCGCCCAGTGAAGCCGCCCGCAGGCGCCCAGGCTGCAGCGCCCAGTGCGGAGCGCGCCGTGAGGCAACTGAGGGCGCACGGCGGCCACAGCCGTGGTTACCTTCGCGGCTCCCGGGCAACCGCGGCGACGATTGTGACGGCCGCGCCGGGCCGAAAAGGGGCGCCGGGCGGACCTCGTTCCCGCCTCGGCCCCCGCCTGCTGCAGCCTTCCTCGGTTCCCCCTCGGGCCCCGGCAGGAGCGGCAGGAATCCGCCCCGGGGCCCGGAACGGGACGGGCGCGGCGCCAGAGGCTCGCAGCCAGCTCCGAGCTGCTCCCTCACAGCGGGAAAAACGCGGGAACTCAACAGTCCGTGTGCAGCGCAGAGTGCAAGTGGGAATCGGAGAGCTGCAGGTCCTGGGCGCTAACATTTGGCTTCTCGTCCTTCGTAGGGACACGCAAGCAGCGGAAGTGATTTCCTGGTGTAATGGTTTAGCACCTAAGCAGCAGCCAGGAATTAGTGCTCCAGAAGACTGACGTTATCACATCCTGTATTTCTCTTTGGCCTTCTCTTTCAGAATACAGATGTGCTAAAAGAAGAAGTACAATATTTATCAACCCCTATCTTCGAATGAAGTGCGAGACTGATTTTCAGCTGTATTCCCAGCATTGTAATAAAAACACACTAGAACCGTAATTGTTGCAAGTTCCCTACTTGCAGTAAACTCGAGGTTTTAATATTCTTTCCAAGCTTATCTGTAATATATAGGTTTATATATTTGAAAGAACTTCGGTTTGTTAAATTACTGCACACTACTTCATGCTGCTGAACAATAGCACAGATTGTTTGTGTCTTCAGCAGAACTGGTTTGTCTTAGTAAAAAGACTTAGAAGTGAAAAACTTTCCGAGTTACCCGGAATTAAGAGAGTACTTTTGAAAACAAAGGAGGGAAGAAAAGATCAACCCTATTAGTTTACGGTGTTTCCAAGTCTACTACTCTGTACAGCCTAAGGAAGCTCTAAAGGAATAAGGGAAGAGAGATCTTCCAGACACGTTATCCAAAGGTGTATGGAAAACCTTCGCACGGAGTCCCTGACCAGCCGCTTCAAAGACTCGGTGATAGAAGAGCAACAGAGGATTGAACAAAGGCAGACAAATTTCCAATTCAAGTCAAATTACAAGTTATTTTATTTTCAGCTGGGGCTGCAGACTGCATGCTGTTCACTATCCTGGGGGTTCAGAAGGTCCTGCAGCATGGCTGAGCCATGAGACTTGTGGACTAGAATTATAAAAAGGTGAAGCCAGACATTTCTTATGCACCTCCATTGCATTACCAACTCGGCACCTTAAAAATGGCTTTGCTCTTTTAATGGAAGTTTCTAGCTGGAATTGAAGGGTTTTTAATTGTTGAGAAGCTCTCAGTAGAAACAAATATTTTTGCTGGGTACCCGTGGTGGGTAGGTGCCTGATAGCTGGCGGTGGAGTCATGTGCATGTACTTACATTTAGATCTCTGAAGTATTCATTATAGTCAAGAGCATATCCAACCACAAATTTATCTGGAATTTCAAAGCCTACATCTGTAAGAAAACACAGTTCTTTTTATGTCTGTGGTGTAAGTAGCTTTTAAGTGCAGAGTTTGTATTCGACACATACTTGAGCAAAGAGTAATTGGCATCATCTCTTTCAGGGCGCTTCCTTAAGAATCTGAGCTGTAAATTGATGACACAGGTTAGAATCTAAACCATTCCCATCAGTCAGTTTATAATTAAGGTATTAAGAGAATGATTTTTATTAACAAAATAATTGTTTAAAACCTAGTTATGCGTTAGTCCTGGGAGAGGAGACAAGGAATGAGATTTCACTTGAGTGAAAGTAGATGAAATGTGATTCAGTAGGACTTTCCAGTTTGGAAACAAGGCAAGTTTAATAATGCAGAGTCAAAACAAATGTCCTCTAGGGTCAAAGCAAAGCAAAGCAAAACAGTTAAGGTTTGATTCTGTTTCTACTATCAAATAGTTCAATTTGTGTATCAAATAGCTAAACCTGCACTCAGGCCAAGCAGGGAAAAAATGTGGTCATGAGGTCTCGGGATGGCATAGCTGGTCATTGCTTCACAAGTTTTGTGTAGTTTTTCCCCATTTCTCTTGGCCTTCATGAAACTTATGTGCCAGTCGTCAGATGTGCTGCCTGAAGTGAAACTGTAAGACTGTGTTTTGGAAAATACAGAAAAAAAGTACCAGAAAAACACCATACTTACAGTCTGGTCTGTAACCTGGACTCTGACATGTCCTTTTAATGAGCAGGCTGTAAGGCAGAGCAGAGACAGTTGGTTTTTAAATTATGTCTTACTCTAAGCTGTAAACTTCCTTCTCCCACACCTCCCCATAAGCTTCTAAAATCATGCACTTCAAACAGTGAGAGTATTGCACAGAAAAAGCAGTGGTCAGCCTCGTAGTGGAGGGAGAAGCAAAGGCTCTGATCTAGGTTCATTCTCCGTGTTCAAGTGGCTCTACTTTGTATTCAGTTCCCTTCGATCCTGTGTCTCGGATCATTGCCCTTCCATGTAGCAATGCCTCAGGACACTAGAATAGCACAGAGGGGGAAGCATGATCTACCAAAAGTAGATTTAGAATGCTACTTGAAGTCATCTTCCAAGTGCTGACAGACTCTTAGATTCTGGTAACTTCTACGGTTGAGAATATTAACAAACATTCTGAGTGTTGTCATTCTAGTATTGAGGCAACTGAGGTGGTGTTAGAAAACCTATGGAAAGAGATGAATTTCCTTCAAACATAAAATAAGAAACAGGGAATCCATGAGACTTTATGGACTACACAGAAAGAGCCATAAAACCTTATTTTATTCATTTGAGCAGTGAAGATGGTAGTGCACGGGTAAATTTCCCAGTCTCTTTAAGAAACACTTAATATTTCAGCAGCTGGATGAGGATTACTTCCTGCATTTATTTCCTTTCACCCCAAACTTCAAGCCAAACAAGCACCTGTCAGCATACACTGACGATTCACCCAAATGATTTGAATATGTCAGTTAGTAGCTATATCCTTGTACCTTACAACTTTAACCATCCTGGGTTTCTTGTCTTTTATTTTTGACACCAGTGCTTTCATTGTTCTACCAGTCTCAATAATGTCCTGAAAGAGATAAAAAAATAAATTATCCTTCAAGTTTGAAAGGAAAACCAGACTGTCAGTAGACTAAATTAGAGCATACCAACCCGGCAGCACAGTAGCATAATTAATTATTATGTTACATGTAATATGTATTAATTTGAAAAGAAGGGAGAAAAAAAATCCATGTCATTCCACCCCTCCTTCAGTCATTACTTACCTCTACGACTAACACATTCTGGAAGATATTATATAGGAAAAGAAGGGAAAGAAAAGATTTAAATGGCAATTTCCAGCAAATTCTACAGCCAAAAAAAGCACACTAAAACCCTCAGTTACAAGGAAGTTGCACTGGTTTTCAAAGGAGGTCGACATTTGAACTACTGACTTGACTCTGGTGATTTCTGAAGAGTCGAAATTTCTGTATTTATGAAAGCTTAAAATATGGTGATAAAGGCACCTATGTCAGGTCTAGATATCGCTCTATGTATAGCACTAGTATTGTAGAGCCACACGGAACGAGTCAATTCAGCATGGTTCCTTCCTGGGGGTTCTGGGATGAAATGGGGACTAGGATCTTGGGAGCACTCATTACTGATCACTTCAAGTTTCCGTTGAGATCAGTGGGAATTATTCACTGTTTCAAAGCCCAGCATTTTAAATCAGTGTTAGGTGGCTGGAAGTATGCAGTACCAAAATATTAATAAAGATGGATTTCCTGGAAAATACACAAGAACAGTTGTTTCCCTTTAAAAGACAAAGATACTAATTCATACCTTCCCATTTAGTGTAGACAGTTCCTCTCCAACAAAACTGATTTTTTCTGCAGGTGAATCATTCTAGAAGGACAAAGAAGAGATGGAAGTCACATTAACATGCCCAACAGTGTTATCCTGTATTTGTTTGAAAGGTGTGCTGCTCTTGCTATTTTGCAAGAGGAGGGAGTTTGAGATCTGCCCCTGCCTTCGTCATGTTGAGTGTTCTGCTCTACGTTTATTCCAGTGAAGGTATAATCTCCGCCCTTTGGGGCAGATCAGTAAATCAGTTCCTTTTTAGTAGGTAATTTGAACAGAATGTATACATGAACTCAATTTTTGTGGGGTTCTCATGCGAAGTACCACTATTTAGAATGCCAGTCTATGGAGAGAATCAATTTTCCAAAGAAAAGAAAGCTGCTTACACAGTAGCTTTTTATTCTGACAAAATCCACGGTAACAGGCACAGACTTGTCACCATTTTGATTTAGTGCTTTTATATGATCCAGCAAATCAGCAAAGAATTTGTAGCCTCCTTTAAGGACACAGAGTGCAACAATGTGGTGACTTCCCATGTCTTGCAGGATATCTCTAGCCAAACGTTCTGTCCTGTGAGGAAAAAAAAAAAAAAAAGTGTTCGGTATATTATAGTTGTTTGTCCATATATTAAGCAATGTTCAAGTAAAAATTCTGATCTTGCTGTTAGGTTTCTATAACTAGCAGAGTGTGACCACAGAATGTCGTAGGAAAGTTAGTTATGTATTTGCACAGCACAAGCTGATTTAATCCACAAACCTCAATATTGCAGGATAGGTGGGCTTAAAGATCTTTGAGGGAACATGGAAGGTTAACTGGGCTTGTAGAGGAATCCTCTCCATAAACCCCTCTTGTACTAGACTTTAGGACAGAAGGGTTGGGGCTGCAGGGTTTCCATGTTTCTCATGGGCTGCACAGGGCAGGACCTCAGTCTTTTCTTTTGGAGAGACAAAAATTGGCACCACTGTCCCTATTCTTTTCTGTTTACCCTCATACCTGTCCAGGATGAGACCATGAGGAATGAAGACTCTCTCTAAATCTTCTTCGTAATGCTTAGGAATGCAAAACAGATTTTTGTTGTAGCCACTTTCCTCATCTCTTATCTGCAAAGAAAATTCAAGTAGTCTAAAACTAGCAACAAAGCCATACAAGAAAAAGCTTTCAGTCTCTGATAGCGCGAAGAAAAAAATCCTCCTCCCTGATATTATGTCAAAATAAAAACATTTCTGAGAATTTTTAATCTTTCTACTAGAACAATTCACAATCTGATAACTCAGGAGCTGGTGGCTGAGTTGTGAATGGATAACAAATACTTTGCCCCAGTCATTATGAAATAAATTCTTGGCCATGGTCAACTCATTAAAAAAGCCACCCAAAACAGTAACAACCTCCCCTCTTGCTCCATTTGCCCTTCTTGCAGAGCTCAGTAGCTTGCTCGTGTGGTAGACTGTCGCCAGTAGGGACACGAAAGAACCACACTCACCCGACAGGTTGAAGTGAGGAAAGAAAAAAGGGCCGTTTATTGTCGTTTTTGGGTTTAAATAGGATTTGGAGATTTGTCCAGGATTGGAGGACAAAGAGGACACCCCTCTGACCCCAATGGTCATCTCAGAAGTCCATCACATATTGGTATGTGAAAACAATCTACTTGTTTATGTTACATCTGTGAGAAACTCCACTAGAAATATGTAAACAGTCATCAGAAGGCTGAAAATCAGGGCGACATCTCACCCTTTTTGTGTTAGAAAAAGGAAAAGAAAAATGTACAATGTTCAGTCTCTGCCTTTGGAAGGACCATCAGAGTGAACACTCGCATCGTCTGTATCGGAGTCATCACTCAATGGTTCATCCACTTGCTGTCTTTCATTTTGGTCACCGTGTCCGGCTTGCCTGTCGGTCGGATTCTGCCTTTGAGGTCGCAGGTCCGGACGAACACACTTCGTAGGTACCCAGCGTACTCCGGTATCTGTGGGTACACACGCATACCCACGCCCCGAAGCGATAGGGCCATAGGGACCTTCCCACTGCTTAGTGATTAAATGTCGCACCCAAACTTTCGCCCGAGGCTGATGCGTCCCGTCCGATGCCTGCAACGAGAGGTGATGGTTCACCATAATAGGGTTGTTAGAATTCTGTGGCACCGTAAGGTGATTGATAGTGTACAAAGCCTTTGCCAGCCGACTGTGCGGGGTCTCACCCTGCATTAACCGTTTTTGTTTTGGAAGAACCCGCTTCAGAGTACCATGAGCGCGTTCTACAATTGCTTGCCCACTCGGAGAATGAGGGATACCGAACTTGTGCGACGCTCCCCATAGCTGCAGGAACTGCCGCACCTTCTGCGAGGCATAAGCAGGACCACTGTTGGTCTTCACAGCAGAAGGTATGCCTAAAACGGCAAAGGCCTGCCTCCAGCGGGCAATGACATCGCGGGTCTTTTCTCCCGTGTGAGCAGAAGCCCACATTGCAGAGGAGAAAGTATCAACAGTGACATGCACATACTTGAACCGGCCAAACTCGGCAACTTGGGTAACATCCGACTGCCAAAGCTCTAAGGCCCTAAGGCCTCTGGGGTTTAGCCCTGCCGGTAAAGGCGCAGCCAGTGCATGACAGTCGTCGCATGATTCGACAATGTCGTGAGCCTCCGCTGGCGTCAACTGAAACTGCTTTTGTAAGGTATGTGCGTTCTGATGTAAAAACCCATGTGATGCCTTGGCCTGTGCGAGTGTATCAGGCTGAGGTGCTACCCGTGCAGGGTTAGCCAACTTGTCAGCCCTCGCATTACCTTCCGCGATAAATCCTGGCAGATTGGTATGGCTTCTAACACGCAGAACGTAGAATGGATGAAGCCGGGCCTGAATGGCACACCACAGGGCCTTCAGCCAACGAAACAGATCAGCATTGCTAACCTCCTTCAAAATCGAATGGCCCAAACGCTGTGCCATGTCGGCCACATAAGCGGAATCCGTGACCAAATTGAAAGGTTGCCAGGAAAACTTTTGAAATGCCATGATGGCAGCCCTCAATTCAACCGACTGGGCTGATCCATCTTCATGACCTTCCAGAACCTGCTACCCAGATCCATCCTTCCAAGTGACAACGGCCTTTCCGGTCCGTCCCGAGCCGTCAGTAAAGACAGTGGGTCCTTGCACTGGCTCCTGACTATTTTTTGGCCGCAAGGAAATTTCTGTGAAGTTTGCCACTTGCAATAGCTTCTGGCTGGGCAGATGATAAGTAATCTGCCCTGTAAAATTTTCCAGAGCGCTTTGCAGAGAAATACTGTTTGCAAAGCTCCACTCAAATTCCAGAGCAGCTCCCAGTGGGAGAAGGCCCGTGAGGGTGCTGCATTCAAGCCCAGTCACAAAATCACAGAACATGGAAGGGACCTTCAAGATTACCTTATTCCATCGCCGTGGGGTTAGAAACGCGCTACTTTTTAGATACAACTCAATGGGGACAAATCGTCGAAATAAAACTCTTTATTAGTAACGATTCAGCTGAGCCAGGTGCGTACCTCCCTTCCCTGAGAGACGAGCACGCACACCCTCCGAGAAAATGGCTTTTTTTGATACGCTTTCTTGGCTGGAGCAGTCCCTGTCCCCTTTCCCATTGGATGGGTACTTAGAAACTTCCCTTCTCTCCTGACTGCCAACTTTTCACGGAATCACAGAATTAATTAGTTTGGGAAAGACCTGTCAGATCATCTAGTCTAACCTATGACCTAAGAGCACCTTATCAACCAAACCGTGGCATGAGTGCCACGTCCAGTCTTTTTCAAACACATCCAGGGTTGGTGACTCCACCACCTCCCTGGGCAGATGACTCCAGCGTGCAGTCACTCTTTCAGTGAAGAATTTTTTTGTAACATCTGACCTAAACTTCCCCTGGCACAGCTTAAGGCTGTGTCCTCTTGTTCTGTCAGTTGTTGTCTGGGAGAAGAGACCGACCCCTACCTGACTACAGCCACCTTTCAGGGAGTTGTAGGGAGTGAGAAGGTCACCCCTGAGTCTCCTTTTCTCCAGGCTAAACAACCCCAGCTCCCTCAGCTGCTCCTCACAGGGTTGGTGTTCCAAGCCCCTCTCCAGCCTTGTTGCCTCCTTTGGATGTGTTCAAGTGTCTCGTTGTCCTTCCTAAACTGAGGGCCCGGAACTGGACACAGCACTCAAGGCGTGGCCTCACCAGTGCCAGGTACAGGGGAAGAATGACCTCCCTGCTCCTGCTGGCCACACCATTCCTGATCCAGGCCAGGAGCCATTGGCCTTCCTGGCCACCTGGGCACACTGCTGGCTCATGTTCAGCTGCTGTCACCAGCACCCCCAGGTCCCTTTCTGCCTGGGCACTGTCCAGTCACGGTGTCCCCAGTCTGTAGCGCTGCAGGGGGTTGATGTGGCAAACGTGCAGGACTTGGCACTTGGACTCGTTAAACTTCATGTCATTGGACTCTGCCCATCCATCCAGCCTGTCCAGGTCCCTCTGAAGAGCCCTCCTATCCTCCAGCAGATCGACATACACTCCCAGCTTGGTGTCATCTGCCAATTTACGGTCCCCTCCCTTCTCATCCTACCTGCTTTTTAATCACTTCTTCAACCCCACCCCTCTTCCAGCTCACAGCAACACTCCAGAACAAATCCAAACAATCCAAACAACAACACACAGAACCAACAACTTTCATTCTTTAATGTAATTACCTTTTGGCTTCAGCAAAATATCATCTCATCTCTCACAATCCACCCTTTCCTTTTATTATCCTTTTTTGCCAAAGCCCTTGATTTACTCATCCGGTCCGCTCAGCATAAACTGACTCCTTTTGCAAAGTAGTTATAAATAAGATTAATCGGTCTTTTATTAGGTCAGTGTTAAATTCAATCTATTTAAAAGTTCCTGAGTTGTCAGTTCACGTTGCTGTCCATAGTTCCTCCAGCTCAAGAGAAGTAAGTTGTAGATGGACTTGTGTGCAGTGCCTCCCATCAGTTCCACGGATGCTTGGATGAAGCAAACCTCAGATCGGAACTGTGGCAACAAAGATTGCCTTCCTCGGTGTCCATACCCGCTTCCTAAGTTCTGTGCACTAGAACAGCACGCTGTGGGGACATAGAGGTGAAGTGCAGAAGCCGTGACACTCCATCCAGCAATTTCCAGAGTCTTAGAACGTAATTTCCTATTTTTCTTTTGTCAAGGTCTGGTATGACTTATATTCCCAATGCTCAACACCCAAGGGATTGCAGCAAAAGTCTCTCTGGTGGCAAACACAGAGGTCAGTCCGGTCTTGCCCTTGACTGTTTACTATGAAATCATCTTTTGAAGATTAACTTTAAAGGGTCACTTCCTTGTACCACTGTCCAAGTTTGGAGAGGAGCTTCTACTGGTCCTTTGACTTGAGAGGCGTGAGACCACTCCTGTTCTGCAGTCCTGAACACTGTTTCAGTTGTTAAAAGTACCTGAAAAGGACCTTCCCGTGCTGGTGTAAAGGTAAAGAAGCAAATCTCCTGGTTTTACCTGGTGTATATGAAAATCTAGAGGTGACGTTGAGGGTAACAACCCTTTTCTTCCAAGACCCATGAGAGAAAGTTTAATTGCCTGCAAATCATTTCTGAGATATAAGTCATTAGTTTCAGCCAACCCCTCCTCCCTTCCCACCTGAGGTAACCCAAATAACGTTTCATATGGAGAAACTCCTATGTCCTTTCTTGGAGCAGTTCTGATCCGTAATAATGCTAATCTGCTTTCAAGCATTAATTTGGTACTTTGGTTCTTAAGGATAGCATTCAATCTCTCCACACATCCAGAGCTTTGAGGGTGCTACAGGGTATGACATTTCCAATTTATGTCTAATACAACACATACAGAATGAAAAATTTTTGAAGGAAAGTGTGTTTCCTTATCTGAGTCCATTCTTTCAATTATCGCATATCTGGGAATGATTTGTTCTAAAAGCTTCTTGGCCACTTTGGAGGTAGGAAAGGCTTCTACCCAGTGGGTGAGGTGATCAGCTATTACCAGAAGGTATTTCCATCTCTGTATTTTGGGCAACTCGGTGTAATCTACTGGCATATTTTGAAAGGGCCTAAGGGCTAGGGCTCTTCCCTCACTAAGGTGTTTTCTCATCTCTTTCTTATTTATCTTTTATCAAATCAAGCATTGTGCAGTCACTATTTGGCTATTGTATAGACTGCCTCACAGCAGCAGCAAGTTCTTAAGAACTGATCACACAGTGCTTGAGCTCTGCAGTGCATCCCGTGCTGCAGCTTAATTAAAATTTCTCCAGTAATTGCTTTATTTATTATTGGGCTCCCTTCCCTGCCTGGCTGTGACTGGAATGACACCAAAGAGAAAGTGTCTGCAGCAAGAGAAGGCTGTGGTTGGGTAACTGGTTCTGTTTGTTGTTGCTGCTGGTGTTGTTTGTTTCCCTTGTTATACATACTAGAAAAGAACTGTTCCTCTTTTCCCCGTATCTTTGCCTGAAAGCCCCTTAATTTCAAAATTATAACAATTTGGAGGGAAGGGGGTCAAATTCTCCATTCCAGAGAGGCCCCAGACACCTGTCTTTCCAACCAAGACAAGCTGACAATTAACCATGTATTGCTAATTGTTTAATAACAATTAGTTAACAATTAGTAGAGACCATCAGCAGCTGCAGCAGCAGCAGACACAACGTTGGCAGCTCCTGCCAGATGCTCCAGCTGACGCAAATGCTGTCACTCAGGTGGTAAGTTCCAGTGCAACTGCTTCTGGGGTCTCTGTCCTTTCTCTTCCTGCCGTAACGCAGAGCGTTTTGGTTTATCACGACTCTTCTGCTCCCGGGCTCTGCCTTTCACAATCACCCGCACCTTCTTCTGAGTCGCCTCCAGGTTAGGGATCCTAGGAAGAAAGGGCCCGGTATCAGCCAGACGAGCATTTCCAGCACGCCACTTTTCTGTCTCCATGCAGAGCACACAGTGTTGTGTCCTCTCTCTGTGCAAGCAGCAAGCAGCAAATTAAACAACTGCTCTCGCTGCATGGAGGCTGCAGAGGTGCAAGGGCAGGGACAGGAGCAGTTAAGTGCCTGGGGACCAAATGCAACACACAGGATTCCATGTAGAGAAGCAGCCCTTGCTTGTCCCAAAAGAAGCAGAGCTCGGTCCAGGGTGCTCCCTGGGTCTCTTGTTACAGATTTTGCAACCCTCCAGGAGCTTCCTATTTCATTCAAGGTCTTTTCCCAGTGTCTCCCTACCAAGGCCAGAGGATCTTTCTGTGCTCCTGTGGGTGTGTGTGTCTGCTGCCTCTCTGGGATTGCCTGTCTCCAAGCCCCCCATCCCAGTCACGGGGACTGAAGGGAGGGTGTTAGGGGATGAACCAGGCTGCGCTGGGTGATGCCCAGCAACAGGACAAGAGGCAACGGGCAGAACCTGAACAGGAAACTCCACCTGAAGCCCAGGAAGAACTTCTTTCCTGTGCAGGTTGCCCAGAGAGGGTGTGGAGCGTCCCTCACTGGAATTACTCCAGAGCCCTCTGGACACAACCCTGTGCCATGTGCTCTGGGATGACCCTGCTTCAGCAGGGAAGCGGGAGCAGATGACCCACTGTGATCCCTTCCAACCCGCCCCAGCCAGTGATTCAGTGATACCCGGCAGCAGCATGAGTTGCCAAGCGTGTAGACGTTTCCCACCTGCACAGCATGGTGGCCGTAAACTTCCCCACGCTCTTCGGAGAGAACAGGACGTGAAAGGTCTGCTTCTCGCCAGGAGCGATGGTGCCGTGGTAGGGGTTGATGGAGAACACTGGCAGGTCATGGAGGGCATCTGGGAGGATTTCCAGGGAGGAACTGACGCGCTGCAGAGGGAGGTGCTTTTGCTTTGAGTGGTGTGGCTTCTTGGAGCGGTCCTGCTGCTGCTGAGAGAGGTGCCGTTCCTTGGAGCTGCGCCGCTTCTGGGAACTCTTCTTCTGCTTCGAATCCAGCTGCTGCTCCTCAGAAAGCTGCTCCTCCTCAGAAAGCTGCTCCTCAGAAAGCTGATCCTCCTCAGAAAGCCGCTCCTCAGAAGCCTGCTCCTCCTCATAAAGCTTCGTCATGTCATTAGGGTCTATCTCCGGAAACTCTGCCTCGTCCTCATAAAACGGCTCCTCAGAAAACTCCTCCTCCTCCTCCTGGTCTGTGTAAAGGCACTCCTCCTCAGAAAGCCGCTGCTCCTCAGGCTGCTGCTGCTCCTCGGAATCCTCCTCCTGCTGCTGCTGCTGCTGCTCAGAATCCTGCTGCTCGGCAAGCTGCTGCAGCTGCCACAGCTCAGAAGGATGGATCTCAAAAGGATGGTCCTGCTCCCACCAGAAACGACTCACCAGCTTCTTCTGATGCCTTACAGTAGCAGAAGACAGGAAGCGCCCTGCAGAGAGGAGGAAGAGGACACCTTTCAAAGACAAAACCCTGTGTTGCCAGCAACTCTGCCTCCTGCTGCAGGTAGGTGGAAGAGAGCTGGGATGCACTTGGAGCATCTCTGGCCAAGTACTTTCAGCAGGAAATAGAGCGTCTGGGAGCAGGGTCCCTGCCTGCAGCACACACTCCCGTGCCAGAGCAGGAGAGCTGGTTTTAGACAATGACTTTGCATTTGCCCTGGAATGGGGAACTGCACACGGACAGGGGCTGTAGGGCAGCTCACGCATTACACCATTGTTTTTCCCAGTCTCAGACTTCTCTCAGAGATGACCTGATGTCCCCTTCCCAGCCCTGACCCAGGCACGTGGCTTTCCCCAGAGTCTGCCTCAGCTCCTTTGCAGAGCACAGGTGGCAGGGCGAGAACAAAAGGGGCTGAAAGACAGAGGGGGGCAAGGAGAAAACTCCAGCTGCAGCTGGGAAGATGCTGATGAAAGTGGATGTGTGGACAAGGATGAAAAAGCAAGTCATGTTTTGGAGTGAAGTGGCAGGGTGTTCTCCCCAGGCCCTCAGCTACCGAGTGAAATGCCCTTACGCATCAGACTGGTTGAGAATGGCTTCTTCACTGCTTCACTATCTGCAGCTTCCTCCCAGGAGTATTCCAGGGCTACCTTCCCTGTGTTGTGCATCCTGAAACTGAAAAGCAAGGAGGAGGAATAAAAAAAAAGGTCCAATAAATATAAAGCAAATAGTACAGTAACATGGCCTGATGGACTCCTGGTATCAATTTCTCCTGAGGAGCATCTTCTTCCCCAGGCAACCCTGCCACGTTCCGCTGTCCTGGGTGGCCCAGAAATGTATTTCCAAGTCTGGAAGTTTAAGAGGAAAGGGCCAACATGGTGCCCAGGACATTGAAGCTGAGGGGCTTACTCTGGACTTTAGGTTTTGGTTTGACTGCAAACTTATTCTTGAGCAGATGAGGACAGGTGACAGGCAGTGAAAGCAAACCCACGGCTGTCCTCAGCAGAAGGGTGTGGCAGCACTGAACCTGTCCTGACCACCACCTCCTGCCTGGCTTTGCGTGCACGTGAATGGGCCTGTGCTGGTTTTGGCTGGGGTAGAGTTCTGGGAAGCAGGCACTGGGTCAGCCCTGGGCAAAGGCAGCTCCCGCTCACAGGGCCCTGCCTGGCCTCCAGCACTCACGTGGCTCTCCTTGTCTGGAAGGGCAAGGTATCCTTGAGCTGGACCACAGTCGTGTTCAGTTTTAACTGGCTGTAGGCAACAACGGCGCTGAGGTACAGCTCGGCCTCCTGGCTGCTGTCCTCCAGCACAGCGTGAGCTGGTTCTGGGACTCTCTTGACCACCTGCAAACAGAGGAGGGAGGAATCACTGAGCAGAGCCCAGAAAGTCAGGCTGAGAAGGGAGTCTTTTGGCCTCCGGGATCAGCCTCATAGAGGGACTGGAAAGGACCGTTCACTTTCACTTCCCTGCAAAGATGACAAAATAGAGACTGCTCTGCTACGGTAGTTGTTTCTACCCACTGATCAAAGCAGTCACTACTACAGCTGTTAATATACCCATGGCAACTTGTGGAGTCCCTCGTGCCATTAAAGGAATTTCCAACTGCCCTGCCCTGGAAAAGCTAGGATTAAAAATACCCCAGGTGTAAAAAAAGGCTTCTCCCCCGTGGCTCCTTGCAAACATTGTGCAATCTGCTCTTGGGGTTTTGCAAGTCCATCACTCCTCCCATGGTATCCCCTCTTCCTATTTCCCCATTGGCTATGGGGCCTGGTGTCCTGTTCCTCTCTTCCCTACGGTCACTTGCCCTCTGCCCTGTCCCCGGGACCACCCATGAACATGAGACCCTACAGAACCGAGGAAAACCACATGGTCACTCTCTTTCTGGCCTCTGATTCACCTTCAGCACACGGAATAAACACTTGCTGGAAATTTATCTGGGGCTGGGAGCCTTCTGCCTCTCTTGCTGAGCTAGCCTGGTAACGTGGGTGGTTATGTGAGCTTGAATTGCTGCCTGAATACTTCTCAAGCAGTTTCTCTACGGAGAGGCTGACTGGGATTTAGAAAGGCTCTAAGTGCACTCCTAAAAGGACGCACTGCTACAGAGACTATAGCTGCGTTCCAGTGCCTGTACATCAACCTTGTAGAGGGACTGGCTTTTTTCCTGGTCCCCTATAAATACAGCAGGTCTCAAAATTAGGGTTAAGTTCCCCTGCTGGAGCTTTGTGGATGGAGAACCCAAAGACTGAAAAGTTCTGGAAAGCACCTTTTTCTTCTTGTCTTAGGAGAAAGTGCTCTCCACATGTCACGTGTGGAGCAACAACCACACTGCAGGGAGCTGGCAATGGGCATTTTGGGATGGGAAAGATCTCACTAGGAAAGTCTCCAACTGCAGATGTTCTGATAGAAAAGAGGATGGTTTAGAGGCCTTAAAATGGTCCAGGAACTCAGAAAGAACCTTCAGCCAAGACGAGTGTGTTTGGCAATAATGACAATAAAAGCAAGAGCATCTGGAGATGATCCTTCTCCAGACTCCTCCATACTGTCATACAGTGCCTGGGCTACTCCATGCTGAGATATCCCACACAATACAGAGATCACAACTAAAAACTCTGGTATCCATGCAGACAAAACTTGGAGTTCACCAGCACGTGCAGGAGAAGTATACTTCTCTCCACTTCCATAGAAGAGACAGAGTGCAGCAGACTTAACTCCTTGTTGGTGAAAAGGCACCAAATCAGATGAAGAGATTTCAAACACCATAAAAGGGGATAAAATCATCAAACATTGTCTCCCATTCAACACGGGCTGCAACCCTTGTGCTTGTTGTGGCACAGACTCATAGTTTGTGTTCGCTAAAGGTCTCTTGTCAAAAGGCCTCCCCCTCTCACGTGAGTGTGTCCGGTCACTGTGCATCCACCTCTCCCCTAGAATGCACTGCTGGTGAACCTCACGGCTGTCCAACGTCCAGAGCAAGCAGGAGCTGCTCAGCCAGCAGTGATGGGGGTTACCGTGGTTCTTTTTGTAGAAGCTGCGTTGTCTTTTTTTGCCATTTTGCTTCTCACCTTCCTTTTTTCAGGCCACCTGGCTGCCGGCTCTTCCCTGGTGGTTTGATTCCATGTGACAATGCGCATTTTGTTGTCGCAGTCCTGAACCTCCCCTCCTGGCAGCTCAGAGTTGATCTCGGTCACCTTACATTTCACAAGGTGCCTCCTGAAGGTGGCTGGGACATCTGATTTCAAGGTCACTGTGATGTCCTTGGCACAGCCAGGATGGAGATGTCCCACCTAGGGAGAATCAGGGAGTCAAAACCAAACTGGAAGCACTGCCAAGGGCAGGACTGCCAGCAAAAGGGACTGATGTGGTGAGCTGCTGTGCCAGGAATCTGCGCGTCGGAGTGGATTTATGTCAAGTTTGATAGACAAAAGTATGAACGGAAGGTGCCACCTCCCATAACATGAAGCCTTTTCTGCAAGGCTGGCAGCCATTGCCAAGCCAGGGACTTGGCATCTCGGCATCTCCTACGTGGCACTGGAATGGGCTGACACTGGTACGTGAGGACTGCCTGCCAGCTCCTGGGAACACCAGGGCAGGGCTTGAGCAATGGGGAAAGGCAGAGCCGTCCACGCTCACCTTGGGAGAGAACTGGAATGGTGCGTTTGCCTCCCACTCAAAGCGCATGACCTTCGTACAGGTGTGGTTGGTGATGGTGAAGGTCCTGTTGCAGGGCTCTCCAACAGAACAGTCCCCAAACTGGATGTGATTCGCTCTGACAGCTGCTGAGGAGGAGAACAAGGCAACCTCAGCATGCAGGGAGCTCCATCCACCCCCCTTCACGTGCACAGACACCTGTATGTTCAATGCTTTCTTGCTCCAAGCCTTCCTCCCTCTGGAAGGGAGTTTCCCAGGCGGCTCCCCAGCCCACCACTTTCAGGGAAACACCCTGACACACCCCTAAGCCAGCCACATGAAGCACAGCACACACTGCTCTGCAGGCATGGCTGCCACGCCCACAGGCCACCAAGTCCGGTGGGTGACAGCCCAGGCCTGGCTAGAGAGAGGACACACATGATCAGACATTTCCCTCTTCCTTGCTCCACCTTGGCAGCCTCTCCTCTCTTACCATCAATGATGTCTTTCTTCAGAATGCTCTCAGCATTCCGCTCCTGTGTATCTTCCTCCAGTCCGTCGAGGGTGAATTCATCCTGGTGGCCTTCACCCACCAGCTCTATTATGGTCTTGTTAGAGTATTTGTCCCCCACTAAGGCACGAATCCTCCCTTCCAGTCGTTGAGCCAGGGTGGGTTTGAAAATGACATCGAACTCTGTCGATTCCCCAGGATGCAGAAGCAGGAAAGGCTTTGGGGGCTTGCTCTCTGCACAGCAACGGAAATCAGAGTTAAGTGATACAGCGGTACAGAGGAAATATTTCCATAGGCTGTTTGAGGAATGAGAGGTTGAAATCAGCTGCCTCCTAAGCACGGGTTCTACCCCCAGTGGTTCCAGACCCTCTTCCTGTGTTCACAAGACTGCCACCTCCAGACACATCACCGCTTAAGCAGCTTAACCTCAGGTTGATGCCCAGCCCGCATTCCATCTGCTTCCAGCCAGCTCCAGCCGTGTGGAAAGCTGAGCCAGAGAGTGCTTTTGGCTTCTGCTGGTTGTCTGTGTGCTCAAGGGCTGTGTCCATTCAGGCTGGTGCCTTCCCTCAAGCAGCAAATACCTCAGAGGGTCCACTGAGGTAGTGACAGTCCCGCACAACTCAACCCACCTTGTCTAGAGGAGCCAAAGAACTTCTTACAACTTGCTAGGAGAAAGTCCCCAAGAAAAGCTTGGGGGACAGAGAGCCCAAGGAAAGAAACTGTGTCTAACATCTGGCTGCTGCTCAGAGAAGCCAAGAGCAGGGCACACGTTTTCCCTCTGTGCAGGATCACACTTCATGGTTAATGAATTTACCGTGTACAGCAGAGTCGTCTTCCGCATCTTCAATGTAGAATCTCTCAAGTGTGGAGCCCCTGCCTTTCAAGAGGAACGCTCCGTGCTCATCCTCCAGGTGTAACATGAACTGAGAAAAGGGAGCACAGAGCACATTGACACTGGTGTGAGCACAGGGTGGGAACACAGGGACTGACCCCGCAGTGCTGCTGGTCCCGCATGGGAACCCAGCACCTCTCCCACTACAAACAGCACTTAGCACAAAAGTTAAGTCAAACCAGCTGGGAAAAAAGAGCGCTCAGAGGCATTTGGATGGACCTGACACAGAATCAAACAGGACAGAAAGTAATGAGCAGAATGTAATTAAGCCACAACTAAGTTTACTTAAAATGCAGTAAGCTGGGATCAAAAACAATCTAATGGAGCTGGAAAATCACCCCATGTCCATGAGAACAAAAGGTGACCTGAGAGATGGGGGGAAATACTGCACCACCTTTCCTGTGTTCAACTTAAAGAAGAAAGGCTAGAGGCACAATTTTCAAGAACTCCCTTCTTGGAGAACACATGTCAGTCACTTGCTTAAAAAGAATTTCTGACACCTCTTCCCAGGTCTGCCGTGTTTTTTGGGACCCTTCCCCTGTGCCACAAGCACTTGTTCCCAAACCAGACCATTCCTTGAGCAGGTCCTCACCTTGACAGGTATTATGCCCTTGTTTTGGATGACCAGGGGGAGCATCTCTGACTCCCCCAGCCGGAGCCTCTTGAAGCACAGCACGGAATTTCCCCTCCTGCTGCAAGCACTTGGGCTCACGACTGTCAGCTGCGGCTCATGCCCCTTCCCGCTGATGGTGAAGGTCAGGATTTGAGGTTTAAAGTTCGTAGGGCTGCAGGAGAGGCACAGAAACAATTTCAGCTGGCACTAACCCATTTCTCACTGGGCGAGTGAGGCAGCAAGGGCCACCCACAGTGTTTTCCCTGCCTGAGGCTCCTGAACCACACAACGCAGCCCCCACCAGGCTCTTCCCAATCCACTCAGGGCCATTCACAAGAGGACTCTGTTCCAAAGAGCCCTCCACAATAACAATTCAAAATAATTTCAGTTAATTGAATCGTGCCCTCCAGGAGGTAAATAATGAGGCACCAGATGAGACATGGCAAATCTCCTGGCTGCAGTGAGATGAGACACATGCAACAAGCAAAAGCACAGCATGAAAGCAGTACAAAAGCAAGTAGGCAAAAATAAATCATTGTCACCATCAGTAAAGATCATTTCCAAGCAGAGTAAGAAAGCAATTGCATATTAGCAATTAGACTTCTCTTGCTCCAATTCAGCCACTAAAAGGTTGAGGAAGGGCAGGTCAAAGCTGCAGTACACAGGTCCCAGGGCAGAGGAACTGTGCTTCTCTTTCATACCAGCTCCAGTCCCTTACATAAAATAGCTTAATGAATACCAGGGAATCACAGTGATCAGAGGAGCACTTAATTTTACAGATACACAGGAAATTGTGACTGCTGACCTGCTGGCACAGGAACTGTTTCATCTAAGCCTTTGTCCCTGGAAATCCCCAAGTCAGCTGCAGCACATCTCAGTAACTTTCAGCTGGCTACCTAATATTTCCCTGTCTTCATAATTCCTCATAAAGGATAAACCATCAGTCTCATTTTTTGGCTTTCTCTAACAGTTACTGCCTCCCAGATCATCTCATGCCAAGTACTCTGCCTATGGCTACTGAAAGCATTAGAGCTAACATAACAGGAGGCCTGTGCCTGCCCAGTGGAGAGGGAGCTATCACTGAAGCCTTCCCCAGTATTTCACAGTCAGTTACCCTTCTGGGATGACAAGGGAAGCCTTGAAAGTGCAGTCGTAGGTCTGCTCATCTGGTGGGGTGAAGGTCACCGTAGCAACAGCACAGGATGAGCCCTGAATGGACATCTTGACCGGATGCAACTTGAAAACGTTGTTGTTAGGGCTTTCATCCTTGGGGGAACGCAGAGAGCAGTGTTAGGAGAAAAGACCTTTCAACACGACACAGTTTTATTCATAAATGCATTACTGAGAACAGCCCCAGGCAGTGTGTCCTCCTCCCTGTTTCCCTGGGCAGGCTCCCTCCCTCCCAGGGAACGCTGACCTTGTGCTGAAGCATTCTGTGTTTTGAGCCCTGGCCGCTGCCCCAGCATACATGGGAGGTGGGCACTGCTTGGAAAACCCTGCAAATAACCTGGAACTGGCCTTCAAAGTGAAGGAAAAGCCAGGGAGCCTGAGGAAATGCCTCCTTTGAGCCCTGGCATGTCAGTTCATGACAGCCCCTCTCTGAGTGTGCTTCCAGGAGAGGTTCAGAAGGATTCACTTCTCCCACCGAAGACCCAGAGGTGTGAGCCAGAACCTTGCCCGAGACATGCAAAACTCAACACAACTCTTCCCTGGCTCTGCTGCTCTCTCCTGCAGTTTGACCTGCACTGAGCTAGACTAGTCTGGGCCCCAGGAAGCAATGCATCTGGAGAACAGAACGGACTCTCACACTGCCTTTAGAGGGACACCATCACCTTGGCCTCCTGTTCTTACCTTTCCACACAGGGGTCTGATGGAGAGCACCACATCACATGGCAGGCTGCTTGCATTGTAGATACTGAAATGAGCTTCAGCTTCTTGCGCAACCAGAACCTTGTTGAAGATGAATTTGTTCTCGTCTCTGATGAACAAGCCCACGCCTTCCACTGACCGCAGCTTGCGGCTGAGGTCAGTGCTGCGGCAGATCGGGTACTTCTCAAAGATTGACAGGACATCCTCAACGAGTCCTGTGGATAGACCAGAGGGATGAGCATGGAGGAGAAGCCTCGCTGATGAATTTATCTGGACCCTGCTGGCCTCTCAGGAGGCTTTTCCTCTCAGTCACCCTTTCTGCCCTGGGTGACTGCTAAACCCAGCCTTGGGTGGGGGAGCTGGCTTTGAGGATGGAGCTCAGTCAACCTCGGTCTTAGAGAGCGCTGCTTTCCTTTTATCCTTCCATGCATCCCTCTCAGCCTGGGAAGGATGAGTCCGCTGGTGGACTTGAAGAGGGCTGGAACCTCTGAGGATTCTAAGGTGGGACACCAGGGCTGGCGTGCCTCTCTACCCAAGCAGCAAGTTTAGGTGCTGATCAGCAGCAGGTGTGACCAAGGGAACCTGTGGGCAGTACGTACCTGGGAGGCAGGACTCGGCAGTCAGGGTAAAGGGAATGCCAAGGGGATTGTCCCTGGGGTCTCTGCCCGTGATGTCAATGTAGAGCTGCTCCTCACACGTCCCCTCCTGCCCTGCCAGGCATTCCACTGTGATCTTCTGCTGGCCCCACGGACTGATGGAGCCGGAGCAAGGGGACACCGTGAACATGCCAAGACTGAGGGGACCCTGCAGAAAAAGTTCCAGGAGAGGCTGATGGCTAACAGCTGTGCCTTGAGCACCCCAGCAAAGAGTGTGTCCCGCCCTGGCCTCCAGCTGGGCCCAAGCACCCCAGTCCCAGGGCAGGGAAGGATGACTCCATGGCCCAAGGGCAGCCCCAGGATGAGACCAACCAGCCAAGAGGAGCTGCAAGCCTGTCCCAAGTAGCAGAGAGAAAGGAGTTTGAGTGTAAAGAATGAAGGTGGTAGCTGTGATCCTTCAGCCTCCAGAGGTAACACAGGAGAGCAGAAATAGCTGTGAGAAAGGACAGGAGAAAGGTAGGTGACTTGGAAGAAGAAAAAGCAATGTTGTCTGAGCTCTGCGGACTGGGAGTTCACTGAGGCGTGTTTTTGCTTCTGTGGTGTTCACAGACCTATGCTGGCTAGCAGCGACCAAACACAGGACCTGCTCCCCCCTGTTGATCCCACAAGTCCAGGTCAGAGCCAAAGTACAGGAGTGTCAGTGGGACTGAGCAGATCCTGGGTTCCATCCTGTAGACCATGTCCCGCCCTATAGCCATGAGCCCCCAGCCAGGGCACAGCAGCATCTTCTCACATCCCCTCTGCAGCAGCAGCACTGTCGGGGAGCAGGAGTCACCCACCTGTGTCAAGGAGCTCGATTTCCTTTCCGTGGAGTCCTCTGCAGCTGATGGAGCAGATTCCTCTTGCATTGAACTGAGAGGAGAAAGCAGAGGTATCTGTCATGCTGAGCTCCCCTGCCTTTCTCTGAGGCCAAAGCTGGCCTTCCTCCACACGGAGGGAAGCCTTCCTGCTCCTGATGGCTCCCAGAGTGCAGCACCCATTGCTGGACAGGAGCTCTATCACCAGCTTTGTACTACACCTGGGGACACTGCGGCGTTTTTTTGCTCCCTCTCCCCAAGCCAGGGATGCAAACGGACGACAGCCCAGGTCTCCTGGCTGCCTGCCACATACCAGCCGTGGGCTGGTGCCTCCTCAGACAGGAAAGGTGGTGCAGGGCTTCTCGTACCTTTGGCTTTCCCATGCAGATGCATCCTCGGGTGCTTGGTGGATGTAGAATTCGAAGCTGAGCATGCCTTTGTTCTCCAGAATGACAGTCTGGGTCTTCTTGGTGCCCTCGAGCATGGCACCGAAGTCGATGGGTGAGGCGGGCTCAATGCTGTACTTGCTGTACACAGCTCTCGCCGACACCCTCAGTGGGATCTCGGCAACAGTCTGGCCTCCTTCCCCTGAGCTGCCGTCTATCACCTGTGTCCACAGGAAGGGGTGGTAAACACAGCAAAGAGGCCAGCCTCTACCCCAGCCCCCAGTCTCCACCCCAGGCCTCCATCAGTTTACCCCTCCCTGTTTAAGCACCGCCTCCAGAGTCAGATGCTCAGCTCCACTTAAGAAGCCTCCCAAATGGTTTTGAAAGACTTTGTTTGTGTACGTAGGAGAGAGGATTCTCCAGTTAAAGCACTCCTTCCATTCGACACCTATCCCGTTTACACTCCCAAAATGTCGAGTGGTAACACAGCCTGGCCCAAGCAGCTCACCTGGCAGTACAGGATGGGTTTGTTCTTGAGGAAGATTTCACTTGTGGGGTGGAAGAGCATCTCAATATTCACACCAGGCTGGGAGGCAGTCAGCACGCCTGACCGAGGCTCAACGCTGAAGTGGGATGCCAAGTCTTGCATGCTGGCACCTGCACCCTTCAGCGTGAAGCTGGGGAGAAAGGGAAGGAATGGAGATCTCTGCAGTTAAAAGTACAGGCACCACTAGCACGGCCAGGACTTTGCATAGGACCAGAAAAAAAACAAGAAAAAGGGAGAGTTCAGCTCTGCTCAGAGAATCCTGGATCTTGACAGAGAGTGCAGACAATCACAAGGTTAAGGCATGAAACCTTGACACCAAAATTTTTCATTCACTTCTTTACAGAGTCTCAGAAAGAGAAAGGAAGTGACCATCAAAGAAAAGCAATGAATCTCATCATTTCAGTGGCTGAAATTTTTGGGGCTCTCCTTTGGGTTCATGCTGAGCTGTGAAGAATTGCTGGTTTGTGGCTGGATTCTCTAGTAAAATAGTTGAGATTAGAGAGTCCAGGTTTTGTATTTCCCATGAGGTAGCCAGCATGAAAACAGGTTCCAGCCATTGACAGAGGGAGAATGCAGGCCTGGGAATCTGAAGAAATGCTCACTACCAGGCAGCTGGACTCACCTGTACTCAATGTCATATACCCCTTTGTTCTTTAGACTCAGGACTTTCTTCACCTTATCCAGGACATTAATGGTTCCAAATTCCAAGCTTCCATCTGGACCTGCAGAAAACCCGCAGAGCCAGGTCAGAAATGGTATTTATCAGCTGCAGAACACGCCAGGTCACAAACTACGTGGAGGTCTTGACACAAAACCCTTTCCAGCAAGTTTCCCTTCTTGACAGTATTTTCCAGCTATTTGTCTGCCCTTTCTCTTCTTACTCAAAATATCTGCAGGATTAGTAGCTAAGGAAATTACTTTATATGCTGTGCTGAGCCCGTGGGAGTTGCCAACTGCCTGTTCACATCACTGTTGTTTCAAAGCCCCCAAATCCAATCTGCACGTGAAGCTGCACACTTCAAAGTTCAGAGGGGAGAAATTTAAGGCTGTCAATGCCCTGACAATGCATTATTCCACACCACTTGCAGGGTATGTGCTTCATGTATCCATGCCATCCTTGCATGCTATCCCATCCCATCCCATCCCATCCCATCCCATCCCATCCCATCCCATCCCATCCCATCCCATCCCATCCCATGCGCTTTGGTCGCCCGCCCCCCAAGGTAATGCAGTGCACCTGGACTGCTTTGTTTGGGAGGCGTCCACTGACCTTCAGGCATGTCGATCCTCAGAGAAACATCATAGACCTTTGCAGAGATTTTGATGTTTTCAGCCTGAACAATCCCCAGGATGTTTTCTGTGTCTGAAACCTGGGGCAGCAAGAAACAAACACTGTTCAGATCATTCTTTTGGTAGACAGCCTCTAAGTCCTTGTCTCTGCTGGCTGCTTCCCCTATGGCCTCCCAGGCTTCACAAGCGTCGGTGGACTCCCAAGCTTTGCTAACCTGTTCATCTCATGGGCTGCCCCAGTGGGATTCAGCTGCAGTAAAAAACCCTATCAGCCCAACTCTGCACTCCTACAGCAGGGAATGATGCTGCTAAAGCATCCTTGAGAGGCACAGGGATGTAAGAACAACCACAAGAAGTGTGAGGTGTCTCAGAGCAGGTGCCATTGACAACCCTCTGCCACCACCTAGCACTCTCTCGGAAATGCAGCCCCTAAAGCATGGGGAACAAAATCCCAGGGGGAGAGTTTGTTGCACCATGCAGAAGGTTCAGACAAAGTCCAGGAGGAATGTAGAGATCATGCAGCAGTCCGTACAACCAAACAACAACCTTCAGCCGTTGACAGGGACAAGGTGGTTGTGGTACAGGCTCAGGATGCAGCGTCTGGTTATCTGGGGGGATGTGGATGCACTGCAGGTTCTGGCAAACGCTGTGTAGAGGCAGAATTTGGGGTCACAGCACCCTTGTGTCTGTCAGGTGCAGCTCTTCCTGACTCTGTCCCTAAGAGCGCACGGCTGCTCTGCCAGGCAGGGCACAGTCCCTCTCACCTCAAGTCGCAGGATCTTTTTAATGCTGCCAATCTGCCTGGCCTTGAAATTCAGTGTCACTTCAAATTCTGAGCGGGGAGCAATGATGCCTCTATCTTGTGACACAGAGAAGTCCTCAACAAGGTCATCCAGCCCACGCAGCTGCCAGGCCATGGGCAGTAGGGTGTCGTTTTTCAGGACCAAGGTCCTGCTGTCAGTCCTGCAGAGACAGGAAGGCACCTGGCATCAGCTGCTGGATGGTCACACCAGCCTCACCACTGAATGCAGCTCCATCCACGGCCCTTGGAGCAGCTCCATGCCCTGGAAACCAGAGTCAAAGGTTTTCTCTTTGTCACCAGTCTTGGAGTGCTTGTGGGATGACTGACCTGTGCAGACGGAGCTTGTCAAAGGACAGCTCCAGGGGGCTGACGTCCAGCTTCACGTGCACCCCGTGGCAGCACAGGCTGAAGACCACTGGCTCCGGGTTCTTCGCAATGCAGCAGATCAATCTGTCTTCCAGGAAGCCAGGGGAACTGGGGTATGCCCAAATGGTCAGCTCCTGCACCCAGCCCCACAGAAAGAAATAGAAAGAGCACTGCGTGTGAGCAGGAGGAGCAGCCCCTGGGCACTTCTGCGGTGCCTGCTCTACCTGCCCTTCACCTACCCGCTTCTCCGCTGGCCTCAGGGTCATGCTGGGAGGGTCCAAAAGGAATGTATCTGATTTCATGTCCTTCTCAAAGGTGAACTGGACCTCTACGTCCATGGGGGAGTTGTTGAGGATGTTTATAGTCTCCTTGTTGCTGTGGCTGTTCTGGGCCTTGTACCTGTCCACAAAAGGGGAAAAGGCTGCAGAGGAAACTGTTGCCTGTGCCGCACATGGAGGAAAGCACCGTGGGCACCCAAGGAAGCGGTGCTGGGAGATCCTGCTCTAACAAACAAGTGAGGGAAATGGATCCCAGTCAGGGGCATGAGCATGTGCTCATCCTTGCCTTACTTTGGTGCCTTTCCCTGTACCCGGTGCCTCCACCCCAGAAGCCTGATGATGCTCAGGCCACTTCAAGGGTTTTTAATACAATGTACATTCAAAGGTGCCTAGAAAAATAACAGGAGACCAGGCGCATGGGTTCTTTCCCCTTCTTTCTTTCCCTGCCTGGTATAAAGAAAAGCTTTTGGAAAAAGAGTTTAGCTGATCTCTTTCATAGAAGTCATGCAACTGCTTTGGATTTCATGGGTTAGCTCAAAGTCTGAGAAAGAAATATAAAGCATCAATTCCCAAGAGGAATGCCAAAAGATAAAAAATAACCCTTCTCTCAGGTGTGGAAATGACTTTGGAGTGAAAGGGTTAAAGAGGCAAACAGAAATCCCAGATCATCCATCAACCTGTCTAAAGATTGTCTGTATTTTAAACTATTTCGATTTCATTTCCTTGGGTTGTCAAAATTGACCTAGCCTTCCAGAGATCCCATGGAGACAAGAATTTAATGTTAAATATTATTTTTTAAGAAGTGACCGTAGAAGTAGAAATATGCAATAGCTTCAATGACAACGTGTTTAGGTGGACTTCATCCAGCAGTGAGGATGCAATGTCATTACAGGAAGATGTAATTCCTGCTCTACGTTCCCCCTGACACCCATTGGCAGGTCAGCCATAAAATCTTACTAATAATTACAGATTAATGAAAGGTTTGAAAAACTGTCCACGGAATAATTGCTCAATCAGGCTACCTGCAGAGCTCAAAGCACTTCAAAAACCACCAGAAAGTTCATTTCCTAAGGGCTGAACTGGGATGTAGAGGGGGACAGGAGTTGCCCCCAGGTCACCTTTGGACTGGCAGCAGCATGTGGCTCTGGCCACCGAGGCAGCCACCAAGGCACCCACTGGGTAGGCAGAGCAGCTCCTCCAAGGCTCACGTGCCCCTTATCTGCTCAAGTTCACACACCCGTGGCCCTGCAAACCCGTGTCTCCCAGGACTCTGGCCGGGACTGCCCTGGATTGTGCCACCAGGACAGCATGGCTCTCCAAGCGTGTCCAGGAAAGTACAAGGCCCAGCAGGGAGCACATACCACTCTCTTGATTTCCCACACAGCAGCGGTCCAAAGTGGAATTGCTTTGTGCTCTCAACGTATTCTTTGAAGATGATTTCATCTGCCTCCATGGTCTTCCTCCACTGTGGAAACACCAGCCTGGGCAGAGAAAGCGGAGAAGGAGGAGCTATGAGATGCTCCAAATAGGAAATGTAGTCAGAAAACCGTACCCCTTCCTGGTGGCTGAGGTACCACCTGCCTTCCCAGCTCCCAGCACAGGAAGGAAGAGATGCTGGACGACCTCAGGCAGCACGATGTGCCCAGGCCAGAAGCCCCAAGGGGCAGCCCTGCTGTGAGTTCAGGGGCAGCAGCGTGGGAGGCTGCCGGGGGCCAGCCTTACCGTGGGTCCTGGCTGATGCTGGGGTACAGGCCGGTGACACTGCAGGGCAGCTCGTACTGGCGCTTTGTGCCCACCAGCTCAAACCTCAGTGTCTGCTCAAACTTCCATGGCTTTTGGGTGGAGAAGTGGACCTTCAGTTCCACCTCACCGTGGGCAGGCACTATCCACCGGTACCGTTTCAGCCTGGCAATTAAAGAGGAGGCTTCAGACATTGCTAAGGAGCAAATCAAACAAGGAGGGTGCGCTCGCCATCCCATGGAGGCACTGGCACAGGGTCGCTGTGGAGCTGGGGACGATGGACCTTGTTTGGCAAGAGGGCCAAGAAGCAGAGGCATCACCTCCCCCCGTGCAGCTCACCTGAGGAATTCTGTGGGGATTGAGGCACTTTTCAGTGTACTTTTGGGTCTGGTTGTGGAGGAATCCCGGAGATGTTCTGTTCTCTGTGTGGAGACCTGGCTGTCCTTTAGAGAGCTGTCTCTGCTGGCCTCTTTATCCGTCTTTGGTTGGCCTTCAGCAGAACTTCCCTTCACATCTCGGGCCTTGGCCTAAGGGGAGAGAGAAAAGGGAGAGAGAGGTGAGCCCTGAGACATCCCCATCCTGGAAAGCAAAAATGGAGTTTTTTAACCAATGGAAGAGCGAATAAATAAGTCCACCTGCCCATGGACTTGGTCTTCCTTATTGGTGTTTGTTTTGCCTGGGACCCCCCTTCTCAGACTCAGGACTGTCTCCTCAAGGGGAGTTGCTGGTTCGAAGTGATCTCCTCCCACTTGTCTTACAGAACTGCTCTGTCCCCAGCAGAGCTGTCTCTTTTTTCCCATACCTGACAGAAAGGAGACCTGCTGACACATGGCCCCACCACATCTTCACTCCCTCTCCACAACGATCCTTCTCCATCCAACCTGTCCCCCATGCCCTCATCTAGCCTGCCCTCTGCCCTGGCACCTTCAGTGCCAGCACCACTGGAGCACCCACCAGATCATCTTCCATAGCAGCACCTCCCGGTGCCTCAATGGTGAAGAGCTCCACGTGCTCTGCGGAGCCCAAGCGCTCCTCTGGGTAGTTGACTACGGAGAGGACAAACGCAGGGGGCAGCGGAGGCCCCTCAGGATGCAGTCCCAGATGTCTCAGCATCTAAAACAGAAGAGAAAAATCTTGTTTATACTTCTGTCACCTTCATCCTCACAATTCCTTCTTTAAAGGCACCGAGCTTTTGGCAATGGGGTTTTTGATTTACAAAATCATGAAGTACAAATGCTTTGTTATGCCCAGTGGGGTGAGCAGGCTCCAGAGCAGAGGCAAGAGCTACAAGCAGGACCAGCAGAGAAATCTCTCCTGAGTGTCTCAGCTGAAAAAACAATGACCATGAGCTGCCCTGTCCCGGGACCGTTTATAATGATTTCCAGGCTGGGAAACTCTGAACAGATGGGATACTTGTACACAGAGCACTTCCACTTTCTGCCCATCTGAGGGATGGTGATGACCTCCCCATCCACACAGATACTTACAGAGTCATTATGGAACATCATCAGGCGCCTGGAAAAGGCTCTGTGCCATTATCCCCTGGGAGGACACAATGCTCCAGGGCCCAAGACCACGGCAAGCTCAAGATCTGAGCCTTGCAGGGCTTTACCTCGTCTTCCGTTGGCAGCCTCCCACTGCTCAGGATCTCTGTAAACATGGCCTTTGGATCTGTGAACTGGATGTCCAGGCACGGCACCCCGACTCTGACTGCCTCTCCTGCAACTTGGCCTTGAGTCTTCAGCCGAGGTGACTGAGGATGGCTTTGGCGTCTGTGTTTTTGTGCGGGCTTCTTCTTCTCCACTTTCTCCTGAGGCTTACTGGTCTCCTGACCTTTGTTTTCAGCTGAAGGCAGTGCCTTGTTTCCATTTTTCATCACAGGTAACTCCACGGTACCCTGAACCCTGTCCCAGTAGGAGAAAACCTGTGCGACGTTCTGCTGTGAAAACTCATGGATCTGAAACCTCAGGATCAAGTTCTTCTCCATCTCAGCTGGGTCCTCTGAGATTTCTGTTTCTTCCTGCTCTGGGGCTTTGGTTTCCTCCTGCTCTGGGGCTTTGGCCTCTCCCTTCTTTGGGGCTTTGGCTTCTCCCTTCTCAGGGGTTTTGCTTTCCTTCTTCTCTGGGGCTTTGGCTTCCTTCGTCTCTGGGGCTTTGGTTTTCCCCTTCTCTGGTTTTGTAGGCTGCTTGCCCTTCTTCTGCTTTTCTTTCTCCTTCCGCCTCTCTTCCTCCTTCTGTCTCTCTTCCTCCTCTAAGGCTTTTGCCTCCTCCTCAAGCTTTTGAGCCAGCAGCTGCTGCTCCCTTCAGGAAACAAAAGAGAAAACATTGCTAAGAGTCACCACCAGAAACCTGGGCTCGCTAGTCCTGGCTGGCCCTGCACTTTATTCCTTGACCCTGAGGCCAGGCAGAACTGCAAGACCATTTCTGTGAATTTTCCTCAACCCACAGAGGCCTGGAACATCCCAAGGGAGGGGAATGGTGGAAGGGGACCTCCAGGACCCGCTGAACCTAAGCCTTGCCATCATAAGGTCTTAACTGTGCAACCTCCCTCTTAAGGCACACCCAAACACCTCTAGCCCACTTGCCAAAGGCTGAGCCACCAGCTCTCTGCACAGATGCCTGAGAACTCCCTTCGTCTCTTGATTTCCCAGTTTAAACCAGATCACAACCTGCTAACATCTCCTTATCCCTTCTGCCATTCTTTCTCGACTCAATCAGCCCCCTCCTCCCTGGGCACAGCCTGCTCCTTAATGAGAATAATCCTATCAGTCAGAAAGCAAAGGCTGCAGGAACTCCTCTCCTGCAAGACAGGCTCTTGTCAGCCAGGTTTCCAGCTGGAACCCAGCTGTGACCAAGGCAAACTGGTGTTCTCTGCCATGGAAACAATTGGAAGCAGCCTTGTCCATCTCCTCCGCATGAAATCAACTTCAGCCTGGGCTGAAAGAAGTCCTGATACACAGGCTTGCTTTAAGCAGCCTCCCCTCCCAGTTCCACACTTTTCCTATGTGTCCTGAGCTGGGCTGCCTTCTTTGAGCTTCTCCTGTGCTTGTCTCCTGCTGCAGCTGAAGGGGTGCCTAAAGGACACGAGCTTTCATGGGTGGTGTCCCAACATAAGGATCCCTGGCACATCAGCATTGCAAGGACTTCAACTGTAGCAGCACCAGGACCCAAACCAAGGGTTTGTCTGTGCCCCCCACCTGCCCATACCACAATCCCACTGTTTTGGTGAAGAAGGGAGATGATGAAGAAGGTGTGAATCAACATCATGGACTTAAAGACACTTCTACAGGCAGTGCCAAGGCAAGCCCAGAGCCCAGCTCCCTGCAGGCAGCATCTAAGCTGGGAGGGCTCACCATGGAGAAGAAGATGTTCTATCTCAGCAGAAGAAGGTCCTTCCTCCCTTGGGAGCCAGGCAGCTAAGAGTGGCCATCCCTGTGTTGCTTCTGGCCTTTGCTATCAAACACGTCTGAGCTCAGAGTCCTTGGAGCAGGGAAACCCTCCGGGGACACTACCCCGAGCAGGAACCCATGGAAGGCTTACTCACCTCTCCCTCCGCATATGGTTCAATTCCTGTATTATTTTATCCACGGCAGCTTTCTCCTCCTCAGGGAGGGCGTCATACTCTTCCTCATCCATTCTCAAGGCACGTTCTCTGTTCCTCTGAAGAGCTTCTTCCCGCTGCAGTTCTTTAGCACAAACCAGAGCAGAAACCATGAGTGACAGCAAGCACAGCTGGGTGCTTTGGGTCAGCTGCAAGGACTCACAGCTTTTCCCAACCCAGCCTATCACACCAGGAGACATTGGGGAGCTCATATCCCTGCTCCAAAACTCAGACAATCCCCCAAACTACGGCCAGGCAGTGAGTTCCTGCGCTTTTCCTGGCTTAAGTGCACCAGGGCTGAGGACAGTTGTTTGTCACTGAGCTACAAGAGCTTGAACTTGTGCCCAAGCTTGAATGTTAGAGATTAAGGTGTCTTAAAGCCTCCAGTCTCCTGCAACTCTGAGATGAGTGTGGTTACAGAGGCAGAAGGTGGAAAGATGAATAAAAACACTTCTTACAAGCTCTGCTGCAAACCCAGACACACAGAGATAAGTCTGAGGGCTTGAGAGAGAAGATTTGAGAGGGACAGACATATCTCACCTTCCCTCTGTCTTTCATCCTCCTTCCTCTGTGTTTCAGCTTCCTTCTTGGCTTTCCAAGAAGCATAATCCTGATGCACATTCACCATGTAGATATAATGGCGATTCTTGACAGCTCTGAGTACACAGAGCAGAGAAGATTCCAGGCTTCTTGCAAAGAGGCTCTCCAAGCCATCAAAGACCACTCCCTTGTAGCAATCTTCGTGCTGCAAATACAGGGAAGAGTAAGTCAGCCATTGCACACAGGGAGCTCACAGCTGGACAGTAAACCCAGATGTCACAGGGCACCAGCTGTCCTTGTTCCAGGTGCATTAGCTAAGAGCAGCTTGTGTCTGTCCTTAGGCTCTGCCAACTAAGGGCATCTGCAGCTTCCCCCAAGGTTCCCTGCACACAGGCCAGGATCCTCCAAGAGCATGTACAGACCTCCTCCTCCTCCTCCTCTCCGAGTTGTACCTCACTGCCTGTTCTCCGGAGCAGGAATGTCTCCTTTTCCCCACCCCACATACCTTCAGCCTCTCACAGAGGATCTCCACCAGCAGGTCCTCGGGCAGCACACAGCTCAGGCAGTTCAGCTCTTCCCCACAACTGCTGGTGATGTTCAGCTGCTGCGGTGCAGGAGCAGTGGAAACTGTGAACTGTAATGTGGACCATTGTAAGGAAAATACACCCCACTGGAAAGCCCTGAACAACTCCCACTGCTGGGCTTGCAGCTGGGGTTCCTCACTAGTGGAGACTAGAACAACCCTGCAGTGCAGGCTGGGGGCTCCAGGGGATGGTCCTGGAGGGCCCATCCCCTGGCCAGCAGAGACCCAAGCCTGCAAACTCCTGGTGCAATGGACCCACATACCAGGCCCTGGCTGGCACAGAGCCTCCACCGTAAGCAGCCCCTGCCCATCTCACAGACAATGCAAAGGTCCCAGGCACCAACCCAGGCAGATCGTGTTTACCTCGGGTTTGCTGGCTGGCTCCGTCTTCTTTTGTGCTGGTGCGCTCTTGCCTTTGGAATTCTTGTTCGTTTTCTCCTGGGAGGCTTGCCTTCTCTTGGCCGGAATGGCGTGCTGACGCTTTTTAGCTGCATAGGGGACACATGGTTCAGGAGGGCTTTGAAAAGCAAGTAGGCACCTTTCACCACAATGGGCACAGCCTTGGACCCTGGAAGGAACCTGGCACTTCTTCCCCAGTCTGCTGGGCACTGGCAACACTCAGAAGCAGCTCCCTCCCTGCTTCTCTTACCAGCACGCTATCCCATACTTGATTTTAAAGCCAGCACTACGTCCCTCCTAACAACTGTGCATGCAGGTGACACTGCTTGCACAGGAGTTCCCCATGGATCAAGCCAAGGATTTGTCCTCCAGGACCATTGTTTCCATACACTGCACCCATCCTGCATTCTCATGTGGAGACTTGCAGCCCTGCCCCGCTTGCACCAGCCGTCTCTGCTGAAGCTAAATGCTCCTTGTGGGAAAACCCTGCTGGGACACAGACTCCTTTTCCTTCCACCAGCTCCCAACCCAGCCAGCTTCAAAAGTGAGCAATGCAAAACTTCCCCCTGCACTGTGGCAGGTCTGGCCTCACCCTGCAGAGCTCAGCCTACCAGCTGCCCAGTAAGCTTCCTAAAAGTCTCTGGTCTCACATGGAGAACAGCCCAACATACACGAGCTGTGTAACCTGACAGTGAGCACAGGTAAATCTCGGGAGACAAGAGCTCATTTGGAGCACGTCTCTGATTGGAAATTCCTCTGGGAGGCTGTCCTTCCCTTCCTCTTGTTCGCAAGGTTACACTCATAGCCAGTCCTCTTGTGCGTAATGAGCCACTTCAGAAGGCTTTTTCCTTGGTAAAGTGGGCAGCAGTTCTGCCTGCTGCCCACGAGAAGCAAGCTTGATTCAGCTTTGAGGAAATAGAAAATATTTGGGAAAGAGACGGGCATGCTTCACCACCCTTAGAAAAATGAACATGTGCCAAGCATGGCAAGCAAAGGGGGATGTCAAAGAATCCCCGACTGAGCCCTTAAAATTGATTTTTTATTTTTTGAAGACCAGCCAGAGATGCACTTCACCCATGTTCCCTAAGAGACCCAAGGACTGAAAAACTGCTGCTCTGAGTGAGCAGAAGTGGACAGTCATGGTGGGTTTCTCAAGCACTGGCTCTGGGTCTGGCATTTCTCCTCACCAGCATTACCTTTGTTTTTGCTTTTCAGCTCCATGGCAGCCTCGGTGCAAAGCTCCCGGGCACGGAGCCCTGCCTGGCTGCCATCATTGGCAATGGCCTCTTTCACCACGGTGTCAAGGGACAAGGGAGCAGCGTCGTAATGGTGACACAGGGCCGCCGCTATCTCTGTCTTTCCTGAGAGAGAGAGGAGGACTGCTTGGTGACACGTGCACATGAGGCATTACAGGGACAGGCCCTGGAAAAATCTCCAACAAGATTTCAAAGTTAAAAGAACAGGGGGAAATCAAGTGTCCCTCCAGGGGAGGCCATGAGGGAGGCAGCTGGAGCGTGGTTACCAGCTCTGAATTCTAGAGCCAGGAGGATCATCTCCACCTCCTGTTCGGCTGAGGTCTTTGCCTTAAGCACCAAGGTCCACCAGGATGTATTTCTCCTGCTTGCCCCTCTCCCTGCAGCCCAGGGCTGCAGCTCACATACCTGCCAGGGGTGGCCCGTGGACAATGACAACAATCCCTTTGTCCTGCTGTGCTTCACACCTCTCTGAAGACTGGTCAATGCCCAGGTGGCGAATGACAGCTCGAGAGATAGGATTCCCAGTCGCTTTCACCGTGGCCTCAGGATAGAATGGGACAGCCCTGTGATGTGCTGCAGTGAAAAACCAGGGGAAAAGGTCAGCCTCCTGCCTACCTTTGATCCTCATCATCCTCCCAATCTGCTCAGATCCCGGAAAAGGAGACTTGGTGAAAGCAACATGAGCTTGTTCTTTTGTTGCTAGGAAAGTGCAAATATAAAAGAGCCAGTGATATTAGACCTGGTTCTACTGGCTGAAGAACTCATCCAATCCTAGTCTTTGTGAATATCCCGATTATTTCCCCAGTCTATGGCAGGCAGATAGGAGCTTGCTTTGGCTACACTCAGGGTTGGTAGAGGATGCCACAGTCCTTCACCCAAGAGTTCCTCCACCAAGCTGGGGAACAGGCAGTTTTTAAAAGCATTGGCTTTCCCTGAAGGTGACAGAGTTCAGGGTATATGGGCTGGACTCCCTGCTGCGACCACAGTCAAAACAGACACCGCCAAACCCTCACTGTTTTCCTGACCTGGTTCTGCCTCGCCCATGGCCTCAGCCTCAGCCTCAGCCTCTGCCATGGCCTTGACCTCTTCCTGTTGTGCATTCAGCCTCTTCTGTGCTTCATAGTACTCCAGCAGCTCTGGGGGCAGCGTCTCGCCCACGGCACGGGGAGGCATTAGAAACTTCTTCTGGTACTCAGACCCCACTGCCGTCCTCAGGATCTGTGTGCGCAGGGAAGAGAAACCATCCGCAAGATTCCTTCTCTGGCCTTTCATCACACACGCTCAACAAACCCGTTTTCTGTCTCCTCTCTTCCTCCCAACAACACAAACTATTGAAGTCCTCCCACAGCATGTCAGCAGAGTTGGCTTTCCCTGGGGATTGCCTCCGTCTCCCTGGCACAAGCCTGGGAATGCTGGAGTGCTGTGAAGCTTGGGCAGCATGTACATGGGGACCAGACCTGCCTTCTCACCTTCTCCTCCTCAAGGTACTGCTCATCAAAATCCAGGGAGTAAAACTCAATGGGGAAGTTGCATGGGTTCTTCACCACCACTGTGGCCTGCACTCCATCGCTGTCCACCAGCACCCATCCCATCTCTAGTGCTGGGGGGCTGAACTCCAGCCGTGGCTCCAGACCTTGTCCTGACAGGTGCAGCATTAAGCAATTGCTGCTCTCACAAATTTTAAGCTTCAGCTTATTCTTGTAAGACCTCTGAAAAGAGAAAAGTGAAGAAAACTCATCCATGAAGTCCCAGGTGACGGGACCCCAGATACAACGCTTTCTCCAAGGTCAGGGTGTTACCAGTCCCTCCAAGGTGAATGGAAACCACCAGGTATTTACTGACGCCAGGGAC
Organism: Chamaea fasciata; assembly: GCF_029207755.1. Taxonomy (NCBI): domain Eukaryota; kingdom Metazoa; phylum Chordata; class Aves; order Passeriformes; family Sylviidae; genus Chamaea; species Chamaea fasciata. The sequence continues at coordinate 19,762,642 of NW_027094097.1, read as the reverse complement.
TACAGCGTCTGTAGTAGCCTGGGGCTGAGTAACTGGGAGGAATCCTGGTGTGCACTGTAACTGGGTATTTGGGCATCAGATGGATCTACAATGGACTGTCAGATGTTTTCACCTAGTCATGCAGGAGCGCAGTGCTCATGAGAAGGGCCCTCGGGGTTACAGTGTCCAGACACAGTCCTGGCACTGCTGCATCAGGCAAACGCCAGCTCCAGGAGAGAGGCAAATGAGCTCTCACCGGCTAGAAATAAGGATCATCTTCTCTGCTTAGTGTCTGGCTCTGGTCAAAGCCAGACACAAGATGGTTATGTCTCTGGAGCAATTAAAAGATCCCTGGGACTGCCTGCAGGCACAGAAGCACTTGTGTCCATACCGGTACAGGCCGTCAGTTTCCAAGACCCAGCGGCCACAGGCAAACTACTTTTGGGAACGCTCCATCCTTTAAGTTGAATCCCCAGCTGCATGGGAATGTGCAGGCAGGCCAGAGCCCCAGGGACTGCTGGAAGCACAGCACTACAGGTGACTGTCCTGCTGTGCCCAGGAAGGTGTCTGGTGGCTGTTTTGTCTGTCAGTTCTGCAGCAGGATGAGCCTAGACTGACCATTCCAGGATTATCCTCTGCCGGTGTGCAGCTGCTCTGCACCGAGTGTCGCAGCTGCAAATACAGCCGGGCAAGGGGGAGGCTGAGGGGAGTTGGGCGCATCCCTCCCGTGTGCCGAGAGGCAGCCACAGAGCCCCGATGCTCTCTGTGCAAGCTCCCTGTGGGCATTTCAAAGCACATCTCACGGCAATGCTCTGTGGGGTGAACTGAGCCACGCTGAGTAGCTGAGTACGGGGCCTGCAGAAAGCTCCCTGCCAAGGCAGAGCTCAGAGCACACTCTCGGCACCAGGCCCTCCTTTCGGCCTCCTGGGCTGACACCTGCCAATCTCACCTCCTCCTTCGGTGTAAACCGGATTTTCAAGTCCTGCCAGCTTCCTGCATCAAGGGTTCCTTTGCAGGGCATCACTTCAAAGGGACAGGGCTCATCCTCCAGTGCCTGCTTCTTCTGAGGTAGGGCTGGTGTCCTGCGTTTGCGTTGATTGCTCTGGGCACAGAAACAAATCCTGTCAGGTCTCCTGGGTCTGCGAGGACAGAGCCTCAGTTCCTGCAGTGCTCTGAGACACTGATACGGTGCTGAGAGCACCCACAGCCAAAACAAGCGTGGCCCCCATAGCCTAGAGCTGGAGGGAAAACCTGTAGACAGGGCAGGCAGAGAGGGAACTAGAGTCCTCAGAGGAGGGCGAATGGGTGAAGGTGCTAGAAAAGCAAAGCATCAGCTAATGGAACAGGTCCAGGCAAACCAGCCTTGATCTGACCCTCAGAAGCTTCCTCAAACACGCTGTAGACCCAAGTGCTCAGGCAGCCACAGGAGTAGAAAGGGCAAGAGACACAAAGAAAACCCAACCAAGAAGTTACGTGTTCAATGTTGCCCGTGCTTTACCTCCATTACAGGCTGGATGCCAGTAATAAACCAAGTGCAGGGGACATGGAACCAGTTGTAGAGCCGGACTGTCTCCGTCTGGCACTGCCCAACGAGGGTATCCGAGAACTCCAGAGTGTTCTTTGAAAGTCTGAGTGACAGTTCAACGACAGCGGCATGGAGGCGGATGTGAGACGTGGGGCCTTTTTCTACCTGGAGAAGGACAGAGAATTCAGCGGAGGGTGCAGGTGACAGCTGCTGCGGTGCCCAGCCTGCTGCCTGCCCCAAGAGCTGTGGTACCTTGATGGGCAGCAGCACATCCACGTCACCCTGTGGGCGGCAAGCACTTTCAAAGCACACTTCAAATGTCACGGTGTGCCTGGGAGGCAGGTTCTCCATTTGGTCCAGGTCCACACTGAAACCTTGAACAGATGAAAACAAAGCAGCTGAGATATACAAGAAACATGAAATGTGTCACAAGCATGTTTAAGGCCCTACAGGTGTCCTGGCTGAGAGGTCTGGGAAAACGCCCCTGCCGTGCGGTGACCTGGACAAAAACGTAAAAGAGGGCACCGGTGAACAGCCCTCAGACACAGCGAGCCTCTGTGTGATGGAAGCACAGCCTTGCCTCAAGGCCTCTTTTGGAAGCCTCTTTTCATCCACCAGAGGATCTCACAGGCTGTTTCCTCAATAAAGGCTTAACACAAGTGCTGTGACAGTGTGAACTCCAAACAAAGCACTTCCAAAACACAGCAGACCCCACTGGTTCACAAAACAAGCCCACAGAGTGCCCAAAGAAACTTCATGCTGGTGGGAGCCAAGGGCAGAAGATGCTGAGAGGTGACCGGGCTGATGAGCCCATCTGGCCCCTGCACTGAAGCGTTAGGGCAGTCACAGGCAGGCCAGGTCCCTGGGCATGGCTGGCCAGGAGAATTGAGACTCTGAAGCTCCCAGCAGGGCCACTGAGAAGAAAAAGCTCAAAAACCTCCCCAAGTTCAGTGGTTTAAGCTAATCTGTCTGAGACACCTTCTTCAAGCCCACAGGAAGTGTCTCCAGCACTGCTTACCTGTGTCCTGCAGGACAGACACATCCATCCGGAAGGACAAAAGCATCTCCCCAGGGTTGGTGATCTCCAGAGTGCGTCTCTCAGTGCAGCCCTTAAATACAGACCCCAGGTCCAGGACATACTCAAGCGGCTCAATGCTGGAAGAAGGAGTAAGGACAGTCCTTAAACCACAGCCTGGCTACAGCTTCAGTGGATGGAAGACACAAATAAAGGGGATAATTCTGTATTCATTGCTGTAAAAACTCAGCTCAAGCATACGAAACCCGAGGCCTGATCACCTGGCAATGACTTTGGGAAATCAGGAGGAGTGCAGGTCCTAGGTTTTATCAGCTACCCATGGTAGCTGAAACTAAAATTAGTTTAAAATGGACACTGGTCGCAGCTCCTCTGCCATGAAAAGCCAGTAGAGGTGAGTACACTGGGCCTCCACTGGTCTCAATGAAACTGCTTAGCCTCGTGTACAGCCTGAGCCTGAAATTGCCTCAGGGCCTAGAAGAAAGATTTGCCCGCACCGGAAATCTTCATTGTTCTGCAACCAGATCACATGATCTGTTCTGCAGAGCATCTTCCTCCTGAATGGAAGCCTCCTGTGCTTGTGCTGCATCATGATGGCGCAAAGGGAACAGACCAAGGAACCTAGATAAGCCCTGCCACCCCACCAGGATTCGAGCCATCTGAGTCTGCATTTTAAAGTGTTTGCTGACATGTGCAGTTCCCTTCTCCGTTCGTCTCGTGTGCTCTGTTAGCTGGAACCAAGACATCAGCTGGGAGTTGTCTCTTTTAGAGCTAGTCAGCAGGGACAGAAGTTATGTGGCCTGGAAGGGCTTGAAGGTCTGTGCTGGGTCCCCTCAGCTGCAGGGACAGAACCCCACACCTGTGGGGAGCCGAGCAGTCCAAAGCTCAGCGTGGTGCTGGGGAAGGGAGGACACTCCTCTGCTCAGATGTAGCCTGTCAGCCACCGGAACCAGACCCTTTCTGAAGTCCCCGGCTATTCCCCAGCTGTGCAGACACAAGGAGCTCTCAGGAGAAGGAGACATTGCTGGATGTTCCCCACGGGGCACCTGAAGATGGGGATGGGAATCCTTACTCACTTGATAAGACTCTGGAGCAGCTCCTTGTCAGGAAACCCGCTCTTCGGGAGATGGGATGAGAGCTTTTGCTGCACCTCCAAACCAGCCTTCTCTGCCATCTTTATCTGCGCCTGGGTGTCTGTCTGAGAAAAGGGAAGACAGTGGCTGCTTAGCAAAGGTCCTTCCCAAGGCCCAGCTTGCACCTGAGAAAGGATCCCACCCTGCTGCTGTTGAGAGGGGCTGTGGGGTCCTCCTGTCTGGCTGCTCAGTGTCCGTGACACCGCCTGCTCTTAGCCAGGACCTCATCTCCAGGGAAGTCACTCCCACATCTTTGCCTGCCCAGCCACTGTTGGCAAAGCTGATCTGGCCGGGCAGACAGACAAGCCAGGAACCTTCCAGAGCTCCAGATCCTTGCTTGCCCCCAGCCAGTACCAAGGCAGCTTGGACAAAAGCTGTCTTGAAAGGGAACCGGGAAAGCCTTGGAAGCCTTGTGTCTTGAAAGGCACAGCTTGGAAGCTGGTGCCTCGTGGAGATGAGCACGGCCAGCACAGTCCCAGGGCACAGTCAGGCACCTACTGTACAGGTCTGTAAATCTGACAGGGCTTGGGTTGGGACCAGCAAACTCCCCAGAAATGACCTGCATCTCCTTCAAAGCGCCATCAACTCCATCCCTTGAGCATGGCCTTCAGGATCTCTCCCTGGGGTAGCCAGGAAGCTGGTGCAACACCAGAAGAGACCATGACCAGAGTGGCAGCCCTAGGGGCAATGCTGAGGTGACACATGGCTGTAAAGTGGGCAGGGAGGTCCCAAATGCCATCAGGGCACCAGGAAGCTGCTGTGGGCTGCAAGGGGCTCAGGTGACACAGAGAGGGTGGCATGTGCCAAACTGGGCTGCAGCTGTTCTTACTGTATCGCCAGAGCCAAGCAAGCCGGGCTTCTGGTTCTCAGTCTTCGGATTCCGAGTCTTCGAGGTCTGAGTCTTTGAGGTCGGAGTCACTGGGGGCTGAGACTTCGAGGTCTTAGTCTTCGGGCTCTGAGTCTTCGTCACAACAACTGATTCTTTCCTTTGACTTTGTTGTTGCTGCTGTTTTACATGCCGTTCCAATGGCTCCTCATACTTTTCATTTCCTGAAGGAAGAAAACATCCACAAAGAGAAGTGTGAGCAAAGTGCCAATCCCATTAAAGCTGGGAAGTCCCTGCCTCCCAACACTGGTTCCTTCCAGAAAGAAATCCCTCAAGCCATCTATGGAAAGTGGATGCTGCTGCTCCTCTCTGCATCCTCACCCATCTTCCTCCCCACAGAGGAGCATCTCATCCCCTGCAATGTCACACAAATCCAAGCCTGCCAGAAGCCCTGCCAGCCTCTCTTAGAGCTTTCCCAAGCCTTTCAGTCTAGCCATCACCCTTCAGAACCCTGCCAGATGTGCTGGCAAGCTCTGCAGGATGGTTCCTGGGACAGAGCCCACATGGGATCCTTGCTCAAGACTCATGAAGCAACCAGAGAGCTTGAGTTGCTCTGGGAGTCCTGCAACCCTCCAGGCTTGCTGGAGGTGGGCACGAGCTGCCCCGTGGGCATATGGTAGGGAACAAAACCAGAGGGGCCCCTCCTGGAGGCAGACAGCCAGTACCCACCTTTGATGTTCCAGGGCAGGTTCACACTAAACACGGGAAAGGATGCTTCTCCTTTCAGACGGATACTTTCTGGCTCCAGGTCACCCACTTTGAGGTGGTAAGTCCTGCTGAAAGCTCCTGGTAATCCTGGCACGTAAGAAAAATTCAGCTCTTGCGTCTCGCCTGGTGCAATGGAGCCCTGCAGGGACAGAAGAGAGAGGGAATGCATCAGAGTTTGATGGGGAATGGTTCAGGGGACAGACAGGCTGAGAAGACAGGTTCTCATCTAGAAGAAGCCATCAAACCACACCACCATCATGATAAATACATTACAGTGTTGGCTTTTGCAACTGTTAGAGTAAACACTGTATGTTTTATAATGTTGACTTTTGTAAAAGAAGTTTTGCTAAAGTTTAGAGTTCTTTTAATTCAATTCTTTTGTTGTGATACCAATGCTGGTGAAGAATTGTTGTAATATTAACATTTAGCCAACGAAGGAATTGAAGCCTGTTGAATGTGTCAAAAAGTAACAAAGGACCAGGACTAGGACAACCGCATATGCTCCAAAAAGGCCGGACGGAGAAGGAACTCTGTTAAAACGTTGGAATACAAAGAACTGCTTGTAAATACGGATTGGGCTGATGCAATACCCCGGGTATAGAAGGGGTGTTGTGTTGACTGGTGTGTGCCTCTGGCTGCAGCTAGTGTGGCTAAGCAGGCAGTGCTGTTCCTTCTGCTTTATTGACTTTGGCCCCTATTGTCTCACACTAAATTTTCTTGAAATTTTAACTGATGAGTGGGCTTTGCTTCTCACACCTCCTACCTTCCTTGTGCCCAAAAGATCGAGCCACTGACCCGGGGGTGCAGTGTGTCCTCCCAAGAGCTCATCTGCCTGCAGCCCCAGCACAGCCTGATGTGATGTGAGCACAGCTCTGCTGCTCATGGGGTTCGCCCTCTGCCAGCAAGAGCCCGCCTCAACAAGAAAAGGCTTTTTTTGCTATGGAAGAGAAGTCCCCGCACTCAGCAGGGCCAGCAGCTCCTCCCATCCCTTGTAGGACAGGCATGAAGAAATGGGAAAGCCAATCGGCTCCCTCCTCCCACTGCAAGGAGGGACAAAGGCAGGAGTGCTGCTTCGGCTCAAAGACACCCAGGCAGGACTGAGAAGCTTGGACAAATGGTGGGATGACGCTGCAAATTTTTCTCATCGCTCCTCCAGCCCCGCTGCTCCCCGGCCCCCTCACTGCCCCACAAAGCCTCTGCACAGCACAAAGCTGCAGGAGGCAGGGACCAGCAGGCCTACTGAAGGGCTATGTAAGTGGTTCTTAGCCCTGGCAGTGGGGAGGCAGGGCAAAGGACAATGTCCTGTGTGATCACACAGCCTGGGTAAGGCGACCCTCAGAAACGCTCCAGCGCCAGCAGCCTGAGATCTCAGCCGTCGGGGTCCCCAGAGTGACTGTGAGGTGCGGTGGTGTGGTTTTTATCATGAGTTTTAATGTAAGATAGTTGTTCTTTGTACCCTGGTTCAGTGCCGTTGTATTTTTAGGTCCTTTTTGTTACAAATTGTAAGCTTCTCCCTCAGCCTGCCCCACATACAACCCCTGTTTGGTTCACCTTTCCCGCCTTGGTTACCTGTCCACCATTCGTCGGGAAACCCTCCCACCCTGCCAGTCACCCAGGGCCTGTCCCCCGGGTCCAGAAGCTTCGAAGGGAGATCTCTGGCGACTGGCTGGATTGGAAGCTTTCCCCTCCTTCCTTCGGATCATTGGTATTTAATGTTAATGCTTGTTACGTCAGTAGACACTCCCCAGTTATACCCCACTGGTTGCACGTGTAGCCACCCTGAGTTTCCAGCCACTGTATAAAACCCTCTCCCTCCTGAGATTCAGGGTCTCCCTGAAGCACCGGTCGCAGGCTGAGGGCTCCCTCCTTCCTACCAATAAACCCAAGTTGCAGTCAGGCCTCTTGAGAGTCCCGTCTTTCTTCCTCCGCATTCCCAACGTGGCAGGGCAGGTCGGCAGCCAAGACCCCACATTTCTATAGATCGTGTGGGGGCGTGTCGGGGCTAGCCGGCCGTGGGAGGACACGCACCGCCGCAGTGGGGAACCAATTCCAGTTTTATTTGTGCCTCACCGTATGTTATAAATCCATTTTCTGACACGGGGTGAAAAATTACTACAGGGGCTGCAGTCGCGTTGGGAGCCTTAACACACTCCAGGCGTGGAGGAGGTTGCAAGGAGAAGATGCAGGCAGGCCCCGTCTCGGGGGGGCTGCAAGCGACCTCTCCCTTGGGGGAGGGCAGACCGCGAAGCCCGGGCAAACTTTGCCCGTCTGACTAAGTCTTCCCAAAAGGGCTGAATTACGGGAGGAATCTCGGCGCACAAAAGCAGTTAACGCTGCCGGTTTCCCCCCGCCATTTTTGGTTGTGGTCGTGCCGGGAGCACCTGGAGGGCCCGGCTCCCTGCAGAGCCGCTCCTTCCCCGCCTGCCTACCCCGCTGTCGCCGCTTCCCCGCCGGCCACGGCCCCGCAGCGCTCCGCCGTTGCCCCGCGGGAGCAGCCGCCGCGCCGGCCGTGCCCAGCCGCAGCTGCGGAGCCCGGACGCCGCAGCCCGCGGGACCGCCGCGCCTGCCGCGGGCGCGGAGCGCGCCCAGCCCGCCGCGGCAGCACGCTCGGGGCGCTGGCCGCACACGGGCTCCTGCTCCAGCCGCCGAGCAGGACGCCGACACAGCGCCCCAGGCTTCCAGCGGTACCGCTCTGTCCCTGGCTTCTGTCACTCCCTCTGTTTCCCATTGTCTCTCTCTGCTCTCTTTTCTGTCCCCTTCTGGTCGGGGCCGTACCCTTTCTTTACCAATTTCCAGATGTAATATTTGCTGCGTTTGTGCCTTATTTTCGCCCGAGAAATCTATCAAAAAGAATTCTCCTCTGCTCCCCTTACAGCGGGACGGGACAGTGACCAACACACTTGTGCCTTCCGCCGCTGTCTGCCGTGAGACAGCAGAGCCACCCGCCAGCCAAGGCCGTGGGGGAGTCTATCAGGACAGCACTTGTCTGACCTTCTCTGCCCCCAGCAGAAATCGCTCACACCCTTCTCTCTCTCATGGCTGGGTTTGGGGTATTCCCCTCTGACTTTTTTGTCCCTTTCCCCCCCCGCCCCCTCTTTTTTCCCTTTAACGCTCTCCTGGGCCACCCGACACAGGGCTGGGGTGAGTCACTTGTGCTACTTACTGCGGTGGGCTTGACCAGAAACACACCAGGCAGATCCTGGTCTGCAGTGCTAGGGTTTAGCACCCAGCTGAATTCCATATTGCAGGTGTTCTCCAGGGTGACCGTGGCGTGATGAATTTCATTAAACATCTGGAGAGAAAGCACAGGAGCAGGAAGTTACAGACCCAGGCCTGCGGCTGGGAATTTCCTTCCTCTCTCCCGGGGTTGAAAGCAGACCTGGGAGCAGGGACCAGGGAGGAGATACGGGCCCTTGGGAAGCTGGGCAAGCCCCAGGCACAGGGCACCTGCACAGGACCAGGGAGCTCTGGCAGCACACAGACATGTGGTGACGACCACGTGAGGGCCAGTAATAAATGAACCAGGGGACACAGGCCCTCTGTGCTCTCAGGGGTCACCAGCTGCCAGGAGAAACAAAGGAGGTGGCACTGAGGTGCGTGAGATGAATCCAAGAGTTAGGAGGTTAAAGAAAGGAAGTTGTTGGTTCTTGCGTGTTGTTGTTTGGATTGTTTGGATTTGTTCAGGTCCTGTTGTTGGGTGTTGCTGTGAGCTGGGAGAGGGGCAGGGTTGAAGACCTGACTAAAAGGCAGTAGGATGAGAGGGGAGGGGACAGAAGAGTTGGCGGTCAGAGAGAATGGAAGTTCCCGAGTACCATCCAATGGGAAGGAGGACAGGGACCACCCTGGCCGGGTAAAAAAGGGATAAAAGAAGCCGTTTTGGTGAAAGGGGTGTGTGTGCTGAGCTCCCGGCTCTCGGGGAGGGAGACACACCCGGCTCAGCTGAATTGTTACTAATGAACAGTTTTCTTTTGCTTCGATGACTTTGTCCCCATTGAATTGTATCTAAAAGTCAGTGCATTTCTAAGACAGGCATTCCAGAAGAAAAGGCACCTGCACGCAAGTATTGGCAAGCAACATACTGCAACAAGGAAGTCACACAGGGCAACACAGACAGGGCCAGCAGCTGAAAATATCTGTGGGCTTTCAACTGAAAGAGAGTGAAGTGGGGATTCTTCTGGGACAGTCTCTGCAACTGTAGTGACTGGAAGCCCAAATTCTTCCCCTGATTATTGTGTGGGTTAAGCAAGAGCTTTATACAAGAGCATCTCCTTGGAGGTCAGGCTTTGGGAATGGATCAGCAGAGGGATGTCTCAGGGACATGTCCCTCAGAGCATCCCCACTGGGACCCTGCCTGCCCCAGGAGGCAGTGTTTCTCAGGGTACCTTTCTCAACATTTTGGGGAGGCTTGGAGATGACCATTTGAAGCCAGCTTGGATGCCAGATTTGTCCCTCAAAGGTTGTACTTCCAAGCCACAGGCCAACAAAGGGGCTGGGAAGGGGAGGGAGGCCTGGACTGAGGCGGGCAGGAACCCGCTGGCCGTGGTTGCAGGGCAGGGAGCTGTGCCAGGGAACATGTGGGGTACCTGTAAGCCGCAGTCAACCTCCCGGGAGCTCAGCAAGTAGCTGACACGTGAGGCCTCCCCGGTCAGCTTCACCTTGTAGGTGGGGCCTCCCTCCACGTGGCACAGCGCCGTGACACGAGCGATGGTGTCGAGAAGGCCAAAGAAGGTGAAGGAGGCCTGCTGTGTCTCTCCTGGCTGCAGCACACCCGACACCGGCAGGATACTGAAAACCTGGATGGAGGACAGGAGAGACTGAGGTGTTGAGCATGGAAATGGATGCAGAAGAGCTTCTTGGAGCAAAGTGCAGCTGTAGCCAGAGGGGGCTGTTCCTCAAATACAGCCAGAATCATCCTAATCTCATCTTGTATCCATGCCAGTGACCAGTGGAGGGAACACCATGGGGAAAATCTTCTCCCATACTCGCAGATCAATGCATTAATTAATACACTACATGAAAGTGAACTGGGATGTGTCCTGGCAGTAGAAATTCTCTCTGATGCACAACTTGCCCTTAAAAAGCATTTCTTACTGCTTTTAGAAAAGGAGGCGACTCAGAGCCAGAGCTCTTGGAGCTCAGGGAAGGATTCCAGCCCAGCTCATCTGACTCCTGAGGCTTTCCCCGCCCCGCTCTGATTTCTATGCTGCTTTCTCAACGTGCTCCAGCAAAAATTTCCTAAGGACCACCTGATGAGGTCCAAGGGGAGCAATGCCCTCCATAGGTGCTGCACAGCATCCTTGGGCAGCCCTACAACATGTCCTGCACAGCCTCTCTAACAACCAGTTGCTTCAGCAGCACTTTGCGATGGGTCCGGAGGGATGTGAGGCCCCGCTGTGGGCAATGCTGAGGGCCACCAGTGGGACTGGGAGCTACAGCCCTGCTTGCCACACTGGAAAAGTGGGAGTGAGACAGATTCCTTCTTACCTTCTCAGTTTCGAGGGGAGTGTACCCTAAGTCCATGAAAAAGGTGACTCCCTCCAACCCTGGTGGGACGTAATACTTCTCCCAAGTACGTGGTGGCACCTGAAAAACAAGCCATTTTCTATGCTAGGAAGAAGAGACAGCCACTTTGCAAAGTCTCATTTTGTAAGACAGCTTCAGAGCCACCACTGCGATACCAGCTCTTGGGTGAAAAGAGAGATCTGGGAAGAGGTCATCTGGCTGGGTCGGGAAGAGGGTACATGGAGATCAGGACTCATCACAGCTTGCTCTGGGAAGGAAGCTGGAGGTCTTATCATCATGATGCAGACAAAAGCCTCATCTTACATTGTGAAGAAAACAAGGCAAAAAACCCACACTCAACACAGCATCTGAGCAGGTTTCTCCAAGGAAAACTCTCCTGTTTCTCCCTCCCACACACCCCATGTCCAGCCACCGGCCCTGCTGCCCAGCCCGCTCTCAGGGCACAGGACAGCAGGGCGGCAAAAAGGGAGGTCAGCACGAGCAGGACTTGTTGGTGGCAAGCTAGGGAGGTAACACAAGCAGTAGGTGTACAAGAAAATCTACCTCTGCTCCTGAAGATTGGCCAAGATCCCGTGATTCTTCCAGGGCTGTGGCTGGCTCCTCCGCTTTTCTAATCTTGAAGCGTCTCCACTGAGTTGCCGGCTTATCCAAACGGAATGACACCATTGTCGGTGGTTTGGGTTGGAATTTAGGTGGGCAAAGCTCATGTCTGGAAAAGAACATAACTATGACCAGGGACCTGCAGTGGGAGGAAAGGACACCTGCACCAGTAGCTCCTGCTCAGGATGCAGCCCCTGGGTGGGTGCTGGTGCGTTGAACTGAGAAATGGTTTGATCCAGCCCTTCCCAATCCAGGCTGGAGCAGGTCCCATCTAAAGGTGGCCCAGGGCTGACACTGAGGTAGCAGTGGTGCAGGCAGCTGCAACTGCTCGCAGTGAGGAACTACAGAGGACACGGATTCACACCTCGTGGGGATGCAAAAAAACACAGTGGGAGAGGAAAAGACAGGGAAGGCAAGAAAAAGGGGAGATTTGAGGCACCAAGGGGCAGACGCAGCCAGTGATGAGCCGGCACAGCCCCCCCAGCGCCCAACGCCAGAAACTCTGCGGCTTTACCAGGTATTTATCAGGAATGTTTCCCTGAGAGTGTTGGGGAGGTTGGCTGACATTTTCCAGCACTCCCAGGTGACTCAGGTCACATTCCCCATTTTAAATTGAAGCAGGTGCTCAGGGTAACTCTGCTTGTGTTTCTAATGCCACGTGAGGGACAAAGTTGTGCCGTGCCTGCCTGTCACCCTGCTGAGATACAAGTGCTTCCCACACAGTCAAACACAGCCTGGATGCTCCATTCCCAGACAGGCATTCAGTGCCTGCTCCCCAAAGAAAAACTGTCTTTAGCTTTGTAGCTTGTTATCTGAGGCTGGGTTTCATTTCTGCATGAGGCGCTCTCTCACCATAACCCCCAAGAGATCCCTAATCATCTGTTCCACTCTCTTTAGTTTTAATGAATGGTTTGAGGCAACTTCCCAGGACCATGGTGCCCAGACAATGTTTTTCACTCTAAAGTAGTGGAGCGAGAGGCAGGGATAGGAGAAGATGTGATGAACAAGTCCTGCTGTCAAGCAGTACAGAACCTATAAGGGACATGTTGCAGTGGGGAAAAGTCAAAGTGAGTAACAAGTGTCACAAAAAGAGGGTCGTGAGGAATCCAAGGTGTCCACTGAAAGCTGACCCCTGGGAAAGAATTTGTCCTGGCACTAAAGGAGTTGTCTCAGAAAAGAAGGAAAGGGAAGGTAACAAGAGGTTCAGCATCAGCCCAGTTGCTAAGTAGCTCTTTCTCTGGTGTTGGGACTTTCTGGGCGTCCTCCAGCACAGCGCAAGGGAGGAAGGCAAGGAGCAGAGAGCAGCTCCTGCAGAGAGGACCCATCCCAAAGCAAGGGGGCCAAAAGGGCCTCCAGCAGCACTGTGGCAGCTGGGACTAGGAGCCCTTCAGCAGGGTGGACAGTGCCTCAGGCCACGGAGGTCTGAGAAAGCAGCCTTTGTCCCAGCTTTCCTTCCCAGGGGAAACCACAAGGAGCACCAAATTGGTGGCAAAGCTATTCCCTGAGCATCCAGCCTGACCGCAGCCGGTCAGTGTTATTTGCACAAGGACAAGGCAGAAGCAGTTTGTCAGCTCCTAGGCAAACAGCTTTGTTCTTTGCAAAGTACTAACAGGACACCAGGAAGAAGAGCTTCAAGGACAGGGCAAAGGTGCACATACCTCAACTTCTTCACATGGTCGTCCATCTGGAATGACCAGTGGTACTTGACGGGAAGTGGGCTGCAGTTGGTCATCTCCAGAGAACGCTCCTGTTTCGTGCCAGCCACGATGCAGCCAAATTCCAGGGTGCTGGGCTGGATTTGGAGATTTGGGAAGTGGGCTTCCCCGCAAAGGGTGATACGCTCCACATAAGGATGGCCCCTGACCATTTCTATCTTCAGGATCTTCATTGTTTTCCAGCTATTAAAATCCCGTCCATAAGCTGGGTCAAATGCGATGTAGAGGTGACAGGTCTGCCCTACGTCCACTGTCACAGGCTGCAAGCAGATGAACAGTAATTAGTCACCTGTGGGATGACATCCCAAGGTCTGACAGCATGAACCAGTAAATGCTCCAAGTGTGACACCAGCATGGGCTTCTCAGTTCATCGTTCATTTCTTTACAGCAAGGGTCTGACTGCGGGCACCACACTCGAGTCCAGGATTCCCTCAGGCTCACGTTTCTGTGCTCAGCAGCAATACAAGGGGTGGCTGCTGGAGAGCTGGGATGCTTTCCAGGAGACACCTTCACGGCATGGCTTGCCCAGACCTAGTTGCCTGCTCCCTTCTCCTTGTGCCTGAGAGCCAGGGTGGATCTTCTCAACTCAGATAAGTTTTTGATTCCTTCAGCAGCTCTGCTGATGCAGTTCAGACCATCCCATTGCTGACACTACAGATTAAACTTCTTGACTTAAGGACGTCCCAACAGAAGTGCATCACCGCATCCCTCCTCTTCAAACCCCACTGCAGGAGTCCGGGGCTGCTCACCTGGCCATGTGGGAGTGGCTGCTGGTCCTCACTGCAGACCTGAAACGGCTGCTCCAAGTAGAGCATAAGGTCGAGTGGCAGCCGGCAGGTGTTCTTTATAGCCAAAGGCTGGTACTGCAGAGTCAGGACATCACTGGGTTTCTACACAAACAGGAGACAAGGAAAAACAACCTCAGCTAGTCACAGACCTGCTTCTGCTGCATCTCGCAGTTTTCAGTCCCAGAAGTGCACACATTTCTATTTACCCTTTTTATTTGTTTCTACACTTCCAGGAGATTTTTCTTTACAGCAGATGCTTTTCATGTTTAGAAACCACAGCACCCTCTGGGGGACAGGGAAACACTCCCAGGTACAGATGAGGAAATGGGGCCCTGAGAGGAGGCAGCTGCTTGAACAAGATCTAAAGCAGAAAGTGATTCCAGACCATTTGTCTCCAGTTTTGTCTCTCTATTGCACAGAGCAGCACTAGATGATCTTCACTCACATACAGCCATTTCTTACAACCTTACTGGCTCATAAAGCAGCTTGTCTGCAGGATGCGTCCTGCAGTCCCTGCTACAGGGACAAGGTGTCTGTGGTCTCAAAGCTATGATCAGCCTAGGCTCTTCCTTCCTTGTCTGCATTCTGCTGGGCTTCCTGCATGGTTTAGCGAAACCAGGGAGTTTGGGAAACTAGTTCTGCATGTACTGGTATCAAATAGGTGCCATAGCATGCAATAAATCAGTTTGCGTGTGTGGCGTCAAGCAGAACCCAGGCAGAATCAGGGAGAGCTGAAAAGCTTCTAATTACATCGGAACTGCCTGTTCCAGGGATTCTGTACTTGAGTGGAAACCTGGGAACCAGAGGAGAGGCCTGAAACTACAGAAAGCAACTCATGAAACATCTTCTCTTTTTCAGACAACTTACTGAGAGGGAAGCATGATGCTGGAGTTGGGATCCCGAGACTAAAGGGCACCTGCTCTGCCTCAGTGTTATCATCACTGCAGCTGCAGGGTGTCTGGGGGTGCTTTGAAGCAGGTGAGGCTTAGGGAAATGCACAGAGCTATACCATATAGCTATACCATACAGCATTCATGCCAACAGCAGAGAAGGCAAAGAGACACAGGAGATGCTGGGTTTTTCCTTGTCAGCCTGAGGAATTCACAGGAATCTCCATTTTTTCCCTGCTTTCCTACAGCATCGGTGTACAGACATCACCGTGCCCTGAAGGATCCTCAGAAACCTCCCTTTACCGTGAGCAGAGAAACTGGCATTTCTCTGGAGGTGGCCACGATCCTCCTTGGCAGTGCAGCTGTAACTGCAGTTTTACTTTGGGGACGTTAAATACCAGTCTCATCTCTAAAAGCATCTCCCCTCACTTTACAAAGTGCCTCAGGAAGGGTAAAGAGGGGCTTTTACACAAGCACACCCCGCCCTCAGCCATGCTGTTCAATGCCAGGATGCAATCCAGACACTTACTTACCTTCTCCACCCGGAAAGAGAATTGTCTGGCTGATATATTTATAGTGGGATCAATAAACTCGCAGGTAATGGTTGCTTCTATTATCTTCTTCATCGAGCCGCCTGTCCCAATGACAGCTTCGCAGATGGCGTAATTCTGCACCACCTGCATGCAAGAGTCACTTGTCACCAGTGGGTGGTGGCAGGGCATCCAGCAAATGCCCAGCATTGGCTCAGCACCCACCACCCACCACGCGCCCTATTCCTGCCACAGAGTTATGGTCACTGCCCGCTTTTCTTCCAGTGATGCAGCTTATTTATTTTGCACTCAACTGTCTGTAGCACTGCACCCCACTAAGCACAAAAGGCACTTGTGAGAAACTCCCCCCCTTCACATGGCTTTTGGTTTACTCTGTGCTTACCCCAGAAAAACCACTTGGCACTTGTTTAATTCACTTTCTTTTTGGGCTCCTAGTCTAAGTGTTACTAACTTATTTCTCTGTCCTTCTTTGCTGACTAAGCATGCAACGCTGTCTGCCCCAAAAGAGCAGTATTTCCTTCTACCCCTACTTTGGGATCAGCACTAGGTTTTGGTGGCTGTGGAATCACAATAAAGCTGTAGCTGGTCTGATGGTGACCAGCAAGGAAAGTAAGTGGTGCTGCCACAGAAACGTGTGGTCTTAAACCAGTTTCTTGAAGGCCCCTGCTCATTTCCCCAGGCAAATGTCAAGGGACTGTGGAACGAGCCCAGGGGAGGGGATCTGATGCTTCCCCAGCTCAGCCCGTGGTGGGGACCTCACCTGCGCCTTGCGGGAGAAGCCTCGCAGCATCATGTCCACAGACTCTCCTGGCTTCAGGTCCATTGACAGCGGCTCCAGCCCAAACACGGGGGCCGCACGTTTGGGCCTCTGGGAATCACGTTTGGCCGTGGGGCTACTGTGGGCTGAGGTGCTCTGGCCCTCCTTCCCACCTGGCCTGTTACATTCCACCTTCCAGAAGAGCTGATGGAAGTGGTGGCCCCCATTTGTTAGTCTGAACTGACGAGCACAGGGAAGGAGGCTAGAAGAGAAACCAGAATGGAAAATAGTATGGGAGTAGCTGTTGTCCTGGTCATCAGATTGCTCCCACTGAGGATTCTGAGCTGTGAATAGCTTGGAGACCGTCTTCATTTCCAGCTCTTAATGTGGACCGGGAACAGTGTCTGATAAGCTGCCCTCCTGATGTCGTTATTGCAAAGAGGAATATGATTCTCATGGTAATGTAGCATTTTCCAGGCCAGGCTAACAGGATCTGGTGTTTTCCACCAAAATGTGTGTTCTGGGGTGATTCGTACTGTTACTGCATTTTGCATTAATCTGCACCCAAAACTGTTATTGAATCTTTGAGATCCTGCACCTGAGGCCCTTGTGTGCGGGGGTATGATTGCAGGCATTTTTAAAAGCCAGCGCGGAGGAAGTTTCTGGATGATCCCAGAAAGCTGCTAGAAATCATCTGTCTGCTCTAGGAGAGGAAACCAGGGGAGCAGGGGCTCGCTCGTTCATAGAAGCTTTGGTTTTGCACCGGTGGTCATTTGTAGAAACTTCATTTCGCAATCAGAAACTGTTTTGAAGTGAACTTTGCAAACTCCGCTGGCAATGGGAAAATGAGCAAGGTCCTGTGTAGAAGTGTACCTCACCTGGTAGGGTTTGCAGCCCCACAGTGGCAAGGAGGCTTCCATTTAAGGGAAGGATTTGGGTTCCATTCTTTGTTTCACTTATGAGGTAAAACCCAGAGATTTTGATACCGTTTTTGGCCTTGTGCCAGGACGGAGACACCTGTTGGATCTTTGAGACTGTACCTCAAGCCCTGTTCCTATTTCTATTGGGCAGGATGCCAAGAATCCGGCCTTGATTGTTACAAACTTAAGAGAATAGAGGAAGATCCTCAGGGCATTTTTGGGGTGTTGTAGCAAGTGCAAAGGTCCTCCTTGCACTTGGCATAGCTTCTTCTCTTTTTTTCGGCATGGTTTTTTATTTTCACCTTAATGAAAACAGTTTTGCTTTTCAAACACCTCTGATCATGCTGCCTTGCTAATATTTTAAGCCATCCTGAGGCTGCCGGTCAAACCCAGAGGTGATGCACCTGAGAGGGCACCCTAACATTCTGGCCTCCCACACAAGCATCAGTCCTGGGCAGGCAGGGCAGCAGCAGAGCCCACGAGCAGCGTGAGGAAGCGTTGGCAGCGGCACTGCAGGCCCCACACAAACCAGCAAGTTTCCATCTGCCTCTGGAACTGCTCTGCGGGCTCCTGCCTTCCCAGGGGGGTCGTCACCCTCCTGTCCATTTGCTCCCAGGGCCCCTGCTTGCCTGGCAGGTGCCATTTTGGAAGGGAAGGGTGCGATGCCATCTTCCCTTGGTCCCGCAGCCACACGGAGGGCCCGCCTCATCCAGGCGCCATTTCGGGAACCTTTTGTTCTGGGGGAGCCTGCGAGACCATTACTTGACCAAGTGAGGACATAGATGTGTTAGAACTGAAGGCAATTCAGTGGCAATTGAGCAACTGGTTTCTCTTTCGGTGGTTTTTGAGGGTATCTAACAACACTCAACTGGCCATCACGTGTCTCTAAAGGTATCTCTGCCTTCAGGGAAGGAGTCAGGGTCTTTGAACACTGAAGAAGATCTTGCCTGAAGGACTACAGCAAAACTGCTCCTTGTTGAGACAGAAGGAGAGGTGGGAGTGGGAGATCTCCTACCTGAATTGGTATCCCAAGTTGAGCTCCGGGGCAAATGGTTTGTCTATGACAATTGTGGTGCCAGTGCCAAAAGCCAGGAGGGTGGAGGTGGTCCAAAGTCTGTTCCCAATGAACAGCTGGAGAGCATCAGCAAAACCCCCAGTGTCATCCAGGGTTGCTGTGACAGTCACAGGAACCTCACCCCTGGCGGGGATCACTCCTTCCCTGGGTTCAATAACATAGCAGTGTGGTTTATAAGCCTGTAAGACAAGCATAACATGCATTTAGGATGGAAACCATACACCCTGGTCTCTTATGGGGTGTAAGAAAAGGAGAAGACTAAAGAGAGGAGGATAAAAATCCTAAAGGCCTAATTTCCCTAAATTTAAGCTGCAGTATTGGGGAACAGCAGAGCTTATACAACCTGTATTTTCCCCTCCTTTAACAGACTCTCACCTAATTAACCCAGTTTTGCCCAACCCAAGGGACGCTTATCCTCAGGAGAGTGTTCCTTCCCCAGTCCTTCTCTGGAGTGTGTGCCAAGGAAAGCTGCTTTCTCTCTCCTGGCTTCTCACAAAGGCTCAGGGCCAGAGGAAGTCATGACGGCTCAAATCCCACTCCAGAAACCACACAGCTGGAGGACACTGCTGAGAGCCTGAAGAATATCTCTGCAAAACCAGTTGAGCAAAACCCCAACACCAAACTATCCTTTCCCAAGAGGCCCTCAATGCTTTTCAACGTCCCCTAAAGGACCGAGGCCCTCACTTCCCACTGGTCATCCGCTGTAGAGAGGTGTCCCAGGGCCTTCTGCTTTGGAAAAGTCACCTCTGAATGGTTACAGCAGAGCAGGAAAGAAGGAAGCAGAGGGAAAACTGGATGACATGTGCTCAGTGGGCATGGCCCACTCTTCCTAAGAACTCGTGTCCTCTGGTTTCTCATGGACTTCACAGATTGGCCAAGAGAGCTGGAAGCTGCCCAAAGGAGGGAGGAAAGGCCCCGCACCAGCACAGCTGTACAGACGCAGCTCTGCAGGTCCAGCCCTGGAACGAGCACGTGAAGCCCATCCTTTACACACCAGGCCCACCCAGCCAAGGTGCATTGCTCCCTGAAGAGGTGGAAGGCAGAATTTCATTGTGTAGTTCGAGAAAGCTGTCCTGGAAAAATCCCTCACTTTAAGGTTACATCTATCCCCCAAACAGCAGGAAAAGCAGCAAGAGGAAAAATCATGCCCCTCCTCCTTGGCTCAGGAGGCTGTGGCTGGACTTTCCCACATGGCCTGATGCTTTATCCACAGACACAAACAAGTCCACAGGATCAGGTTTTAACCAGCTCCAAGTTCAACACACCCAGCATGGAGAAGAGCAAACCTCAAGCCCCTCAGAGATCTCCCCCTCCAGCAGACATCCCACCCAGCCCCAGGCCCAGCCTACAAGCCCTTCCTGGCTGCAGCAGCCCTGCTCTCCCTGCCAGGGGAGCAGCCCCAGCTCCTCTGCCCTGTGCAGCCTTCACATATTAAACAGCCATTCTCTGCAGCCGGTCCCCAAAGATGCTCTTCAAAGGCACAGAGACCACAGGCTGGGGGGGTTCACAACCCCCACACATGTCTTTGTGTGGACAGCCCAACTGGCCTGACCCACAGCAGGTGTGAAAATTGCCTCCCCACCAGCAGTCTGAGGACAGACCTCACACCCTCTTCTCTACCATGAACAGCAGTTTGGCACAAAGCAAATGTAGATGGCACAGGGAAAGCACAGGGAAACCCATGCTCTCCGAGGAGCAAAGGACCACAGGTTTCTCTTGATCTCAGAGCTCAAAAACCGTGACACACACAGCTAAAGACCTTCCATAAAATTATGGGAGAACTTGTCAACACAATCCAGACGAATTTCTGCTCCAACATCTCTGCACCTGATTTCACTGAGGAGTGCCCCAGCTAAAACCACTCCAGAGCCAGGTTCCTTTTGCCTCACCCAGATGGAATCTTGGAGTATCTCGCTTCCTCTCACACAGGCCGATGCATATAAAAACCAAGTCATGGCTGCTTGTAAGGTCAACCAGTCAATTTCCCTGGAAAACAGCCCCACAGATACTTACAATCTCTAGCCTGAAGTCTAAATCGATGAGACCTTCGTTGAAGAGGCCAAAAGCTTGTGAATTAGGCCTTAGCACTGGGATCCTGCCGAACTCTATCAGCCTTGGACTTATGTAGACTGCTGACGGCCGTCCAAAGCTCTGTAGTTCTGTTCTCTGTTACAGAAAGCAGGCAAGAAAGATTAAAAAAAAAAAAAAATCAAACCCGAACAGGGAAACCTAAAAAGGCTTAAACAGCTCAACCCAGCTCAAGTTATTTCTTTAGGGACAGCTACCATTTTCCAGCTGAAATCCTGGGATTTTGGGGGAAAAAAAAACCAAACTTATGTATTCACCTCCAAATTGAAAAGGATTAAGTAAAGAGAAACTTTCAAACTACAAATTTTTGGTCCAAAGGTAGAAGCTTTGCAAGAAATCTCTAGTTAAGATCAGGCTGACAGTTAAACAACTGGTTATTCTGGTGGGGAGAAACCCTTCTCTTTAAGGTAAGCAGCCTGACAGTTGAAAGCAAGTGTTTAGTCAAACTTCAGGCTCCCTGGCACAGCCTGCACTGCCTGTCCTCCCTGTTGACTGGTTTACATGCAGTGCCACAATGGCCCAGGTTCAGATGTTTGGTGCCATCCAGGGAATTTGGCATCACCATTTCCATCTTTGAATGTAAGTTTAAATCCTTGCAGCTACTCTTCAAATGCCAGCTTTCCTTTCTTCTACAGAAAGCTCAAGGTTCCCAGAAATCTTCTGACATCCTCTTTTGTGCTGAGAGGTAACATTTTAAAAAAGGTGTTTCCAAAGTTAATAGCATTTTAAAGAGTAATTAAAATGATCCTCAATTCCAGCTTAGATGAACTACCTTCTGGGTCAGACACTGACATTGCCACCTATAAGGCACGAGCTGTTTATGCCACCAGTCCCTGCTGTCCTTCTCCACAGCAGCCTGTGCCTCTTTTCCCCGGAAGAATCCCCGCACACTGTGCACCCTGCCAGGACCAGTTGCACAAAGGCACACACCTCCCCTTGCACTCACCAGTGGGTTTCTTGCGTCCCCAAACACGCCGATACAAACATCGGTGCAATGCTTGCCCAATGTTTGGATTTCAGCCATAACTGGAATCTCTGCAGTGCTCCGAGGCTGGACAATCCCACAGGGTCTGGGGCTGGAGTAGAGCACAGGAGAGTCCTCCTCGGGTTCCTAGAAGGGACAGAATCAAATCCAGCTTCAGAGGGACCTCTGAAGAAACTTTAAACTCCTTAACATCCATCCCAACAGCAACTTACACACATTTTTAAAAATCCCCAGGACAAAGGTAAAAGGCACAAACAAGGTGCAAGAATTGTAGGCTTAGCATTCTCAGGGGGTTCTGCAAGGAGGCTGCCAGCACAGGCACTGGTGTCTGTGGATGCAGCAGCTTTTCACAACCCTCAAAGATCTCCCACAAGAAAACACCCTGAAGACTAGAACGTAAGCTCTTTCCTCAAGAGATTAAACTGCATCCTAAAGTTTACATTCAGGTAGGATCCTGTTCTCAGCAGATCTTTAAGACTGAATAGAAACCACCAAGGTCTCATCCCAACCCTTTTCCCCCCTAATAATCTCCACAGTAATATTTGACAGGAGGAGGTGGATGCGATGCCAAACCTGGGGAATAAGCCCGTAGCAGCCAGGAAGGTGGGTGTTATTCCAAATGAAGAACTTCCTCTCGAATGGCACCTTCAGGTCGCACTCATGGAATCCGCGGTTTTGGGGGTACACTTGCAGCTCAGGAACGAAACATCTGGGCAAAGAGATGACCCCAAGGGAATCAGAGATACTGAGAGAATGGAGAACATTTACCCCCAAAGATTGTGAAATGGAGCACAACACCTTTGTCACTGTCAAATACACATTTAACAGCCCTATGGTGAAAAATTGCCTGCAAAGTCTTCCCACTCAAACATGTCTTGTTGAGGAGGGGCAAAACCTGAGAGGCAGCACCCAGAGGCTGCCAAGTGCCCCAGGCAGAGCACTTGGTCCCACAGCTGCCTCAGCCCCTCCTTTACTCAAGAAGGTTTGCAAGAACTCCTGGAACAGTCCCAGTGATCCATGAGCTCTGGGGGAGCCTTCCCAACAGGGATCAGTGCTCATTAAGGCTCCAGGAACACACGACTCTAGTATCTCAGTAAAAATGACTCCCTTCTCTCCCATGGTGCTGTTACCCTGCCTGAGAACTCAGCTGTTTGCCCCAGCCTTGGAGGGCATGAGACATCACCTGCCCCACAGAGTGGGAGATCACTCCCTCTCAGTTCCTACAACTCCCCTGGTCCTCCACTCCACAGGTCCAAACACTGACTGTCCCCAATTGCACTTGCTTTTCAAACATGGCAGCCCAGGCACTGACGAGATGGCTCTGCCTGGGAGTGGGAACAGCACCAGGGAACTGCATCCCTCTTGTCATTGAACTGACACCTAGAGCAGCACAGCAGCCTGGAATTCTGCTGGAGCAAGAACAACTTTTGCTTTAAGCCTGAGAACATCAAAGCTCAAAACAGGAAGCAGAGAGAAGGGGAAAAAATAGAGCTGACCTGCCACATCAAGGACTCATTTCCCCTCCTAAGATCCTGCCCTCACCTCTCTTGCTGTGAGCCACTTCCCCACTGTCACGTGCCCTCGTTAACAGAACCAGACCCTGACCCTCAGCAGACTGCTTGGTGTGCCCCAAACCAACGCGGGCTGGTTGCAACCCAGCACAACTCCACCTCTTGCAGGAAGAAGGCGAGGAGGCCCTTGGGAAATTTGCTTCACCTCAAGCACCAGGTCAATAAATGATATCATTCCTGGTCCCTTTAGAAAACGACCCAGGACCACGCTGGGCTGTCAGCAGGGCTGCTTTTCACCACAGGCTGCTTTTCAAGCACTGCTGTTCTCATGTCCAGCTGGGCAGAACATGAGGTCATTAAACAACACGTCTCCTTGGGAGCTGCAGCCAGCACACCCTGTGCAAGGCAGTGCGCTGGGGGAGGCCAGGGAAGTGCTGGTACCTGGCCTTGATGATCAGTGATGCCACTCCCTTGCCAAACCACTCCAGGTCCACCAGCAATTTCCGGTTGTATTCCGTCACAGTGTTGGAACACAGGGTCACCTGGTGGAAGAGAAGAGCAGTAAATTCTTCCTTACAAAAGCTCACGACTCACGTGTGATGTCCTCCAGTTTTTGTGGTAAGAAAAGGGAGGATTTTGCCCTAATTCTTCTGCCGCTCCATGTGGAGAGCACAGTCTCGAAGAGTAACAGAAGCCATCTGGCAAATACCAGATTTGTTAAGCACACCTTGCTATCGGGGCATAGGTCAGCTAAATGAAAACATTAGACTAAAGCTCTGTGCAGCACCGTATTCAAATTAAGGGGCAAATTTTCATCTGACTACAATGACATAAATGCAGAGGAAATCTCCTGACTTGAACAGAATGAGTTCAGCTTTACAGCGGGAAGCTGAAGGCAAAGCGTGGGCCAGCAGGTGCTGGGCAGTTCATGGCCGCAGAGTTTTTTGCCTTCACTGGAGATCCCTGCAGTGAACACAAATCATTCTACTCCCCAGGACAGGAGAAATGAGACCAAGAAGAAAAGCAAACTGCTTTATATAATGACATCTCTCTAACAGCCACCTTTGGTCCTCGTCCTTCCTCTGCCCACTTGCAATCGAAGACATTGCTCTCAAAAACACCAAAATGCCTTCAGTACTTGACCATATGGTACATGATCTCAGCTTGTGATTTTGGAAACAAATCAGTGCTCCTTCAGGAACGTCCCGAGTAACCCAGCTCACAGAGGCCCCACGCCAGTGCAGATCCTCGCTCACACGATGATCAGAGCTGGCATCAGAGCTAAAGCCCTCCCACACTCCCGTGAAGCTTCAGACCCGCTGCTGAAGTGTGTGTGGCTGGACTCTTCCCATACCTCGATGTCCTGGTGTTCCTGGGATTGGAGGGTCCTCTCGCTGGGATTCATTGTAAACTCCCGTGGCTTCACAGAAAAATGAATTCCCTCCCTCCAGGAGGGGTCACTGTCGCTGAGTATTTGATCAAAGCTGCTAACAGCAGGCTGAGTGCCATCGTCCGGCACGCGGAGCTTGAACGTCACGGGCACCCGCGAGGTGTTAGTGAGGCGACAGGTCTTGGTGCAGGGAAAGCCTAGGAAAAGGACACAAATATCCGTTTAGGCACCAGTTATGTCGTGACTCCTGGTGGGAATACCCTGGTAGGGTGAAAGCGTGATTGGAGTTTGGCTCTTTATTATCTGAACTACAGATTACTGAGAAGCTGCAAGAGGAATTAGTCGTCACTTAGTTCCCTTTAACACTGATTCCAGACTGCAGCCTTGAAAATGCCTGCTCTTAGCCCTGCTCAACACTGCAAGCTTCTCTCTTTCTGATGGGGAGAAGCTCCCTCACCTGCCCCAAACCAGCACCAGTTATTTCTCACCGATGACTGTGCACCCAGACCGAGCATTTCCTCTGAAAATTCAAACTGTAAAATTCCCTGTTAAGTCTGCCAACACTCCTACCCTTTTCAAGATATATAAACAGTGAGTCGTCATTGAGAAGAAGCTACAGCAAAACAAAGTGAGGATGGAATCAGGAACCAGAACGTGATGCAAAGCACCCTAACACAGTTTCTCTCTGCAGAATTCTTAAGGCGTCTTTTGGTTTGGGCCAAACAGACTGGGCATGTGACAGCTCAGAGCCCACTCAGCTGGAGGCAAACCCGAGCCTTGACCCAGCAAGTGGGGACATCGCACCCATACTACTCACTGTGACTGCTGCCTGCAAGGGTTTACCCCACCTTAACTCTGAGATTTGCTTTCCATATTGGAAAGCCAGAGACACTGCCACGCATGGTGGGGATGTCCTGCAGAGCCCGGACACCAGCCACAACCCGCTCTGCAGTGGACTGGCTGGCCAGCTCTGTGGGGAGGAGACTTCTCCCCAGGCCTGCTCACCAAGAGTCATTTGAACACAGGTGGGGGAAAAAAACAACTGCAGGCGCAGCCCAGAGCTTCTCTGTGCCCATCAACAGTAATCACTGCCGGCTCCAGCAGGGACTCCAGCAGGGAGGCAAGACAGGCACAAAAGGGACAAACACAGATGTCAAAACCTCAAATGAGACTGAGGTCACCACATGCAGACAACAGTCAACAACAGTTAAACAGAAGCAAAGATACAACAGCTGCCTTCAGCTGAAGAGACCTTAGGAATGCATTTCTACCTGTTGCCTTTCTTGTTTCATTTATTCAAAAGGCAACTTAACAAGTGCCTCAGTGGTGATGCAGGGTGGGGAAGAAGCAGCTCAGGAAAGGCAATTCGTTTTCTTAAAACGTTCAACAACTTCATTGTTACGAGTTTAGGTTTCGTAGTGAATTTTGGCCTCGGTCCGGGAAGGGAGATACAGGGGGTTTGGGGGGTCTCGGCTGTGCGGGTGGGCTTTTCCGTCCGGGGCTCTTTGGGAGCTGTGCCGTGATGCCGCCGGCGGTTGTGAAGTCGGAGCCGAGGTTTGCAGGGGGCAGACCTTCCCGTCCTTCCGCGCGGGGCTCGGGAAGGTCGGCAGCGTGCTGCTGCGGGACGTCGTGCGCTTGACGCCGGGCTCAGCACCGTGATCGAACCTGCCCGCCTTCCCCGCTTCTGCCTGCTCCCGATTGCCAGTGCCCACATCTCCTGCTGCCCGTAGTTTGCAAAAGCAGCGATTTCCTCCTTCCCTCCCTGCCCGTGCTGGCTGGGAGGGAATCACTGCCCTGCCAGAGCCCACAGCTCCTCCAGCCTGTGATCATAACTACACCAAAGGGGAAAACGGGACTTGGCGGGTTGGAAACTTCTGGCATTGCATTGTTGTCTGTGCTATCCTGATATACTCTAGTAAAGAACTGTTATTCCTTTTCCATATTTTTGCCTGGAAGCCCTGTAATTTCAAAGGTATAGTAATTTGGAGAGAGGAGGGTCATCATTCCATTCCATGAAGATTGCCACCTTCCTTGGCACAATCTGTCTTTTAAACCAGGACGGAGACACCAGAAAATACTTGGTTCTATTTGATCCCACAATGGCAAAATGCTACCTGAGGCACCTGCAGTTCACACCCTGAAGAGGCTGTTGTGGCAGAACATGAGCAGTGCTGGATGCTTTTACGTTCAAGTGCTCCATTTTGGAGCACACAGATCCCTCCCGCTGCGTCCCAGCGCAGGGAACACTCACCAAAGGAGATGTCACCGAAGTCGAGCTCATCGGTGTCGAAGTGTAAAGTCGGCCCGACGACACACCCCCTGCGATGACAGGGACACAGAAGGAAATGGTTACGTTAAAGGGAATTGCAAAGCCGCCGGCTGTCGTGGCTTGGGGGCATAAAACCTGGTGTCAGGGGCATCGTGCGTTTCAAATCAACGCACCACCATGTGCTCAGCACAGCGTCCATGTGCACAGGAGGCAGCTAAAGCCAAGAGGCCAGCAGCCCACAGCCACTGATGGGGCTTTGGACGCAGGGCAGGCAGGAAAAGCCCCCAAGTTGCTGGTGGTCCCATGAGGGACCCTGAACACCCACCCAGACGTGGCTCCGTGCCTCAGATTCCCCATCTGTAATGGGATGGACATAAAGGTGTCCCCACAAACTTCTGTAACCAGCCTTTCCCGCCACAGGTTCCCTGCTTTGCTACTTGGCTGTAACTGGTGTTCCCATGGAGGAGCTTTCTTAGGAGATTTTGACCCACACAATCATTACAGACAGAGTTTTGAGACAGGAAGCCAGGGGAGCCCCAAACATCCTCTAAAAAGAGCATTAACAGTTCTACACAGTGGACAGATGAATCCTAGAGGAAAGGACCAGCTTGTCACTAGTGCACCAGCTGGCACAGCCAGGAGCAATAGCTTAAACAACCAAACATGGGTGTCCTGAATCTACCACACCTCCTCCCCTGTCCTTGAACTCAGCAGACAGGCACTAAAAGTCACCAACATCCACTGAAGGCAGCACCTGAAGCTGCCCAACACGAGTTTATTTCGTGCTTGATGCCCCTCAATGCGCACCCTGCCTTTTGGTTAAAAGTCAAGGACCAGTGAACTGTGTCTTCTACTGTGTTCACAGGACTGCCCCTGGCTCCGCTCTACACATCTCAACAAGAAACACCTTCTCTTGCTCAAGGAGGAAGCTGCTTATGGAATAACATCCCATGCATGACCAGTTTGGGGGAGGGACAGAGGAGAATCAATTATTTGATGGTGAAAGGTTCCCTCTTGATTTCCAAAATAAAAATAGCAGCACTTTTCCTCCAAAAGCAAAGCCGGTGCAATTGTTTCTCTACTATGGGCAGACCTAGTCAACACTTTTCTCTTGCTAGGTAATACGTTACATGTTCTTTTTAATCCATCTCCCTTATCTTATTGGGATAATCAACTGCAGATTGCTTTCATTTCTTTATTGCCCTGATCCAGTGCCTCCCAACAGCAGCAGCCTAGCTCCAAAGCTCCAGAGCAGCCAGCGTCAGCTTTCCTGCTTACACTACATTATCCTACCAGCACACGCCTCAGGCTAGCAGGGACAAGCCCTCATGCTGCTGTGGTCCTGAGGACTGAGCTCTGCCTCCCCCATCATCACCCCTTCTCCCTTCTGCAGGGCCAGGATCATGGGATGAAGCCCATGTCCTTGGGACAGTTCCTGCTGCACAGCTCCCTGTCTCCCACATCAGCCTTTTCCTGGCTGTGGAAAGGAGGTAGCAGAGCACTCTGCACAGGAGCTCGGAGCACAGCCTGTCTCCATGCATGGCCATGAGAAGTGAGGGGAGGCTGCTGCTGCCCGTTTGGGATGGATTATTAACAGAAGTTTTTAAAAACACTGCTGCTGGTGGAGAAGCACCCAGGCTGGCCCATCTCCAAAGCCCTGGGGGCCTTGCTGGGTGCTCAGGGGGGACATCCCAGAGCAGCTACTGCCCAAAGCTGATCCATGCCACTGCCTGCCATGGCCCAAGGCAGAGGGAGATCCCTGCAGGGAAGAGTCATTCCAGCTCCCGGGTACCACACGGGGCAGCAGGCAGCCCCACACTAAGGCAATGCCAGGATCAGAGCAGAGATTGAGACCTCAGGAAACATCTTTTTTCTCTGCCCGGCCCCAAAATGAGGTAGGTGAGAGATGTCCCAGAGACAGCTACAGATGTGCCCACCCAGAGTAAGCTCCCAGAGTCCTTACTTGATGGTCAGGATCACAGGCGTAGGAGATCCAGCCACACGGAACTGGAATGGTTCCTCAAACCGCCCCAACACGGCGGCATCCAAGGAGATCTGAATAGTCTGGATCCCACCTGGTGCAATGAGGCCCTCCTCGGGTACAAACTTGAAGCAGCAGCCCACTTTCGTGTTTGAAGGGATATAGGTGAAGGGAGCATCAACAACTCCTTTGTTCATCAGTTTCACCTGCAGCAGCAAGAAAACAAAATGCAAGTACACGTGAAATCTTCCCTTCTTGGGAGTTATTTTCTAATGGCGCAATTAACACCCAGAAAAGGCAGAAGATGCTTTGTGCTGCTGGACGGCAGAAGTCAAAAAAATACAACAGGACAAGTTCTGCCTTTGGGTTTTCATGCGAAGCTCACATAACTCCACATAACTGGAGTCACCCTGGGGTTATCCCACGGACACAGAGCAGTCCACCTCTGGTCAGTATCACCAAGCTCATTCAGACCTGGCCCTGAGAGCAACGTGGGGTGATTGCAGCTGCGTAGTGAATCACCACAGAGCTGCTGCTGCCCCAGTCAGCGCAGCTCCAGCAGTACCGTATCTACGCATTTACCTTTTCCCATACCGTGAAAACAATACACTGAGAATGAGGCATCAACATCAAAATGTACAGACAGCGCCATCTTTTGGTAAGAAAACTCAACGTGTCTTTCTCTTCTACAGCCAAACTTCTGAAAGTGTCTGGCATGACGTAGTGCCTCGTTTTCTGCCTCTTTCAGTTGCTCTCTCTTTTTCTTTTGCAAACTTGACCCCCAATAGGGGGGAGGCAAATAGGTAGAAAAATCTCTTGCTTTATTCCCAGGAACACTTTTCTCTTCCTAGAGCCAGAGATGCACCAAGCCTGAAGTGTGGTGAGGGATTGGACAGCAAGGGGAAGAATCCTCAAGCCCTTTGCAAGGGCCTGCACTGAGCCAGGAGGCTGGATGGCTTTCCTGTGACTTCCAGGAATGAGCAGGAGACACTTGACTGAAAATTGTTTGCGGTGGACTGAAGCTCAAATGTAGCCAGTTTGTCCCAGCCGCTTCTGAAGAGCCCAGTACAAAGGTGCCTTGTGTCTGGTGCTGCCACAAAAGCCTCTGAACAGCTTTTTGACCCAGCGTTGGGTCAAAAGGGGTTGTTTTGCAGGAAGCCTCCCAGCTGATCCCTAGGGAAGGCTGCCCAAAAGAAGGGACTGGGGCTTCATGAACAACAGACACATCTTTCTGACCCCCCCCCCCCCCCCCAGATTTGACCAGTACATCAGATATTCCCTGCTCACAACTGCCCAGGTTGCCAGTAATTCCACAGCTCCACCAGGCTTGCTGCTGCCTCAGGAGCCATCAGGATCCATCCCATCCCCTGGTGCTCACCTCATGCGTGTGGGCGGTTTCGATAAAAACTTCCCCGAGGTTCAGGGTATCACAGCTGAGTTCAACCAAGGGTCCGCGGCCTTCCCCTCTGAGGCGCAGGGCCAGCCTGCTCTCACGGCCTGGGGAGAGATGTCCATTTCAGTACAATAATTCCCTCTGTTCTACTGGATTTTCCAGGCTGCCTCAATGCTAGTCCCTGATTCTGAGCTGCATGCAACCAGCTCTTGATGCTGCAGCAGAAGATATGGACCCTTCTCTTCCCTCAGGAGATATCCCCTGGGGCTGACTTGCAATTTCTAACCCATTCCTTGGGCTGGTTTCCAATTTTAGCCACCAGTTTGCTGAGTTTAAAACATCTCTGGTGTCCTGTAGTGACAGGCCAAGGAGTAATAGGTATAAATTGAAAGAAAGGAAATTTAGGTTAGATATTAAGAAGAATTTTTTTACTGTGAGGTGGTGAGACACTGGAGTAGGTTCCCCAGGGGAGTTGTGGAGGTTCCAGCCCTGAAAGTGTTCAAAGCCAGGCTGGATGGGGCTTGGAGCTACCTGGTCTAGTGGGAGGTGTCCCTGCCCATGGCAGGGGCCTTGGCACTAGACAGTCTTTGAGGTCCGTTCCATCCTTAACATACTATGACTCTAGGGTTTCCTCCCCATGCACTTAGAGGAGCTTTGAAATCCATTCAGTGAAGGCACAAAGCTCACAAAGATTTGGCAATTGCTACCTGGCAAACTGCCAGGCAACAACTGCCAAACCACCTGGCCCAGCAGCACAGGACTGCTGTCCTCCACTTCTGACACTCGGCACTGTGTTCTGTTTGCACAGACTGAGAGCTGCAAGGTGACAATTCCCACACAGGGAGAGAAGCAGGTGCTGGCCAAGGGTGGTCCTTCTACCAACACCCTGGGCTCAGCGGGGCTCCGCCTCCGCTGGCCTGGTGGTGTCTGGAGGTGATCCAGGCTCAGGGAGCACATTTCTAACTCAGCTCCGACTGCCTGATGATGGATCCACGTCAAATGGACCCATCCTGGAGGTCAGTGGTCTAGAGGGGCTTAGTGCTTGTTCACTAAAGCTGTTCTGCTCTGCAGCTCCTTGGCCTTTGAGGAAATGCTGGCAAAGCCGTGCCATGAAAACATCTCCCTGCACTGCCTGGGTTGTTCTGGGATCAGCAATCCAGACACAGGTGTTCCGAGCCCTGGCCTTGCATGGGAGACTCCCTGGAAGCTGCAGGGACACTGGGGATGTGCCAGCACTGCCCTGCTGACCAGGAACTCTTCCCAGCAGTTACATGGGAGCCCAGTGGGCTCGGGCTTGCTCCATGGCTTCACTGTGGGTGAGAGAAGCAGGGCAAAGGAGCAGTACCTGAGATGTCACAGTAGGCCACACTCTGATACTTCAGTGCTTCCAGGGGTTTAAAGGTCACCTTGATTTCAGCCGAACAACGTGGCCCAATCTCTCCCTCCTGAAACAGAAAGAGACAGAAAAAGATTTATCTTCAAACTTCACACTTCTTGTTTTCAACCACTCCTCTAAGCCTTTCTTTAGAGCATCAGTGATGAGTAAACAACATAAGGAGCCCAAGGAAACACTCTAAACCCAGCTCAACACACCACTGGGCGCTCTCAATGCTCAGCTGATCAGCCCCCACTCTCCACAATGTTCCTGCTGCTCTGACACAAGCTCCTGGTCACATCATGCTGCAGTCAGCTACAGTGGTACCTAACTGCCATTGTGCACTGGTGGCTCTTGGCCTTAGATGGGCCATAGGAGTAACCAAGAACACGATCCCCTTCCTTGGAAATAAAAATATTAGTTTAACCTTTTTTGAAATAAAGCAGAGGTTGGGATTATTCTAGGATTTACTCCAGGATGAGAAGGCATTTTGCACTGTGCAGACACCAGGCATTCATCATCTCTCACAATGCCAATACTCAGAATCAGGGCTCTGGCTGATGGGAGGACATGGGCGTTTGCTTGCATAAACAGAAGAAGAAAAGGTTTACTGTCCCCGTGTGCAAGAGAACTCAAAATGCCCATTATAACCTCCCACCCTTGTGTCCAGGCTCACAGACGACACTGGGAGACTCACAAACAGTGCGAGTCGTGGTTAGAGGAAGGGACAGGCATTTCTACGATTAACCTTGGGCTGAATTTGGCCTCCTTTTCCCAGCGAACCCTTGCATGCTTCGTGTCGATACGTGAACTGGCACTGCTCCAACACCCTCCGCTGAACCCCACGCAGCAGCACGCGTCGGGGGAGCCCCTACCTACAAAAACTGCTCCCTGTGGACACTTCAAGGACACGGAGTGCCCTGAGCTCGAGCCCTGGCAGCAGAGCTCAGCTTTGTCAGGCTCCCAGCCCTGCCTTGAGCCTGCAGGGCAGAAATACTTTCAGCAGTGAGCTCTGCAGCCGCACCAGAAACTCCATGTCCTCCCTCTGAGCACACCGAGCCAGCTGAGGACCTGCTGAGTGACCGCACCCGGGGGAAGGGGCGGGGGTAGGGTGGGCGGGAGGAGGAAGAGGAGGAGGAGGAGGAGGAGGAGGAGGAGGAGGAGGAAGAAGAGGAAAATGAGGTTCTCAGCTATCACTCACCATTGGCTCAATGGAAAAAAAGTCATTGGAGAACAGCAGGGGGTCTTCTTGCACCTTTGCCTTCTCCTCCTGGACCTTTTTGCTCAGGAGGGCAGTGCGATTTTCACAAAAGCCCTTCACCTTCTTTATTTTTTTCTCCTCCACGAAGTCTTCCATCCAGACCTTTGGTGGTGGCTCCAGCAAATCACACTGCCTGCAGCCACAGGGAGAGAAAAAGCCAGCAGGTCATTTAATATATTTGCAGAGAGAAGCGGAAGTGTGGGAGAGCAAAGCACTTGGGGAGGAGCGGCAGCTCCCCAGCAAGGGCTGACCCCAAGCCACGAGGGTCCCAATCGGATCAGAAGATAACTTGTTGTGCACAAGCTCAGCAGGTAGCTTTACTCCACACTTGCAAGCTCAGGAGAGCTTTGGAAAGCCAGCATCCCTCAAGAGAATCTCCTGCCTCAAAGCCTCTGCCAACACTGAGCGAGAATCCACCAGCCACCTCAGCTGGCTTTTCCTACCACTGAGCTGCTCGGGGGAGGCAGATAAAGATCACGGAGCACCCACTGCAGGACTTCCCTGGGAAAGGGAGACGAAGCTGGGTTGTGGTTACGTGTTACCAGCATCGCTCTTTGCTTCTTCCATTTTGGACCTGCCCTGTTCCCTACTCTGCCTTTCACAAGAGCATCCCAGAGCACTTCCAAAGGAAATTGATGAATTCAGGCACCGCATCCCTTCAGTGATATCCAAGGTTTTATATGCATGAAAACAGAGGCTGTGAGAGGGGAAGGGACTTCGTGGTGCAGGAGGGAGAGAGCAAACTCCTGGAGAGATCATCTTTTCAGGATCCAGAGCTTTTTGGGTCCCATCCCAGTGCATGGTAGTAGAATGGCCAGAGAGTGAAAGGATCCTGCACTGGCTCCTCTCATAAAAAAAAGTCCTCTCTGCTCTGAGATCTCAAAAGCATCTCTGACAGCAGGAGAGTTGGCCTTAGAGCTAACACCATCCCTAAGACTGGAAGTAAGGAAAAACAAAATGTCCTGGTGACAGTCTAGGACACAAACTGGCCTGAAAACAAATGTAATTGGAAAAAATCCACAAAACCAAAACCAGGTTGAAGTTTACTTAAAGAAAACCCAGTTTCTTCTGAGGGGAAAGTGGATCACCTGGGATCCAGGCTGAGGCAGGCAAGTAAGAAAAAATGGAAATAAACAGCCCAGGGAAATAGCCAGAGAAGGTCATGGGATTTTCTTTTAACATACAGAGCTCGTATGGAAGTCAGACACTGTGTAAGTAGACAGAGAACAGTGGAGAACCAAGAAGCCCAGGGCACTAAAGGACCCTCTTGCCATCCATTCAAGCGGGTGAGGGTCGACCTCCTGTTCCTTTGCAGGTGATTTAAAATGGCTCTGGGGAGTGCAAGCGACCTGGCCCGCAGCAAACAGGCGCTTGCCGTGGCAGTTCTGGCACAGCAGTTTGGGCACAGCAGTTTGGGGACAGCAGTTTGGGCATGGCACTTTTGGCACGGCAGTTTTGGCACGGCAGTTTTGGCACAGCAGTTTGGGCTGGCAGTTTGCACAGCATTTTTTCATTTTTGCGTGGCAGTTCACACAAGCAGGCCGAGCAGAAAGGCTGCAGCCACCCACCCTCCTTGTGTAGCGGGCTGTGTCTTTTGGTTGGTTTTGAGGTGCTTGCCTTTTTTTTTCTTTCATCTTTCTGCCTTTTTTTTTTTTCCCCAGCAAGTTTACAAATGATCAAAAGTCATTGCTGCTGCTGCCGCCAGCAAGAGTGTACTATCTCAAACAGAACCCCCCAGGAAGGACACAGCTGTCCAGGCCCCTGGCTGCAGGGAGGGTCTGAGCCTGGTGTTAATATCAGAGGATAATGTGAAAGACACCTGCGTGCAGTGTGAGCAGGTGAATGATCTGCTCTGTCTAGTGGCAGAAGGTAAGGAAGAAGTGGAAAGGCTGAGGAGCATTAGGGAGAGCGAAACAAAAATAAACTGCTGGAGTTACACCCTTCCAAGCCCGAGAGAAGCTCAGCAGGAGTCAGAGGAGCCCTGCCCTTCTTGTGATCAGGCAGAAGGAGAAGACCTAGGAGACAGTGGGGAATGGGGATGGGCTTCTGCTGAGGAGGTAATGAAATCCTGTCCTGACCCCCATCACTGCACCCTGACAGAACAGGTATGAGGCCCTGGATCCAGAGGCTCAGACAGATGACACTAAAAGAGAAAATTCTGTCTGGAGACAGCTGCACTTTTTCTGCCAGACAGATCCCAGCCTCAAGTATTACGAAGAAAAGAAGGGTAGTGGTAGTAAGTGAATCCCTTCTAAGGGGAAATGAGGGCCCTGTATATCGAGCGGATCCGTTCCACAGGGAAGCCTGCTGCCTCCCTGGGATCCAGGTACTGGATATCACCAGGAGATTCCCTAAGAACTAAATGAACTTCATCTGTTCACCACTGTCTGGGGGTACAGTGACTGTGAAATAACAGAGTTTTCAACAATCAGTGAAACAAGGAGGGGCATCAACAAAACTTCCACTCTGGTCTTCTGGAAGGCAGCCTTCGGCCTGTCCAAGAGACTGTTTTGGAGAGGACCTTGGGAAACAGCCTTTACAAACAAAAGGGTCCAGGAAGGATGGACATACTACAAGAAAGAAGTCTCGAAGGCACAGGAACAGACTGTCCCTGTGTGCTGAAAGGTGAGCTGACAGGGAGGACAACGAGCCTGGATGGGCAAGGAGATTTGGAAGGAACTAAGGGGAAAAAAGAGGGCGTATCGCCTTTGCAAAGAGGGGCTGGCAACTCAGGAAACGTTGAAGGATGTTGCCAGGTCATGTAGGAAGAAGATTAGGGAGGCAAAAGCCCAATTAGAACTTGAGGAAATCCAGTCATTGCAATCAACCTTTCCTTCCCAAAATGCCATCCTTGGTTGGAGTATAAATGGAACTGGATTGCTGTGCTGAGCTCCTGAAGCCCAGGGACACGCACCCTAATGCCAGGGATGGTTTACTTGGCCTAAACCATTCAAAATCACCAACACCCCCCTGAGGCCATGCACTAGTTTCAGTCTTGGGCCATGTATCTCACTGAAACGTATCTTTCAAACCAACCTCCTCTTCTCTTCATTGTCGGCTTCCTCAGTAGGAAACATCTTCCACTGGAAGTGGGCTGTGATGTTACTCCTGTTCCTGATGAACATGCTTGTGTGGCTTGCTGTGGTGATGAAAGTCTTCTCAACCTTCACAGAATATGTGCTCAACCCAATGTTGACATCTGCAGCTTCTGCGCGAAGGAGTGTGAAGAAACTTTCTTCACCTGGAACAAAGCAGAGTCTTTGCTCAGCTAGCTCAGTTGCTGATGGAAGCACAAGGAACAAAGCAAACCACAGGTCACGGAAGAAAGTGTCATAGCTTTTAAATGTATTAGCAGTTCCATGGATCAGTACATTTAGCACGTCCTGACAGCTCTGTGTGTACGGCGTGAGGATGTCCTGGGCACCTCCTTAACCACCTTATTTCTGAGAGTGTTTGTAGAGATTTGGCCCCAAGGTGACAGTATGTACAGTGGGATTTGTCAGATGTGCTCAGGTGACCCACTCAGATCACTGGGATTTCTGCATCAAAGTCCTTCAGGTGACACTGAGGAGCCCTGGTCAATCCTGGCTTGCCGAGGTCTCCCCTGCGCATCCCACGAGACTCCTGCCTCTCCTGATCCCTTGGATCCCTTGTTGCTGACAAGCAAATATGCCTGGGGGCATGTGGGCAGAAAAAGGAGACCCAGAGGAACAGGTGAAGTGACAGCCCACAGCAGGAGGGGACACAGGAGAGGAAACACAACCAGCCTGGCTTTGCAATATGACAAACCACTACAAAATGAACACCATAAAAATCATCACCGTCATCTCCCTGTCCAAACCCACAGCCCCATCAGTCTTGCAATATTTTATATTGTTCTGATCTCAAAAACCAAGATGGAGCATTTCAGATTAAATAAAAAAGGACAAGGAAAGATTAATAAGTACAGAGCAGCTTCTATACGAAGACTGAATGGGATTCCTCAGTCTAGAAATCAAATGGGAGATGAGAGAGGTTTGCAACAGCATGAACGGCCTGGGAAATGGGGACGAGGAAAAATTTGTCTTGATTTGTCACCATACAGGAACTTGAGGGCCTGAAGATGTTATTAGGCAAAAACTACATAGATGCGTAGAGGGCAACATAGTAAAAGGGTCTGTGACAAGCCAGTGGAAAAGCGGCATACAGGACAGAGGTGTGCAAGAAATACACTGCATTGGAGAGAGTCTGACGGAGACCTCGCAGCTCACATACAGCACTGCCCAGGAGTAAAATAAAACTTCACCCAGGCGTAGCCACACAGTAGTGGAGAATCAGGGTTCCTCCTTCCTCCACTCAGCAACACCCAGCAAAACAGAATTCCAAAAATCTTAGCCCTGTTAGGGGGGATCCACTTTATCAACCATTTAAACACCAACTACTTCAGTTTTCTTTGGGGCAGAGCTGGAACAGAGAAGGTACATCTAGAGGGAATTGAGGGGGATGAACAGGGAGTGATGGTGGAGAACTGTCCTGTGTCCCGTGCGTTGCCCAGCACTCACCTGTGCAGCGCGCCACCAGGGACCCGAAATGGTCACCGCTCGTCAGCGGGTGAAATCCCACTGTCACCTGCATGGTGTGACCAGGGCCCAGAATTCCTTCGGCTGGAACCACGGAGAAAGGACTGCAACACAAAGAGAGAGATCAGGACTTGGGGGGACATCTGGCCATGACATTCCTTCTGCAGTGCAGGTCACTTCAGCTCACTTGGGCAAGCAGGGAGCAAACAAACTACAGCCAAGACAGACGGAACAGCCAGGATCAGAAACAGCTACTGACCCACTTCTGAGGAGATCCAGCCCTCAGAAGATCCTGTGGGATAAAACGACCTAATCCCCCCCATACTCGGCATCCAGCCTTCTGACTGCCAGCAATCCCATCAGAGAATGGTTTGTGAAAAGCACAGAGAGAGTTAAGAGCTATCTGCATGCATAACTTGATACTGACTGCCTCAGGAATTTCTCTTTTCCTGCTACCTATAAACCTCCTCTCAAGAGATGCAAATGTTAGGGCACTACCTCTCTTGTGAGATTACAGCCTAGGAATCAGACAGGGAGAAGGAACTTTCCCTTGAAGACCACGGAATAATTACTGTTGAATTTGCAGCGTGGCTCTTTGGTTTATTTTACCTTGAAAAGATCCTGAATTAGCACATTTCATCAGCATTTCAATGAAAGCTGCTCTACAAAAAGGAGCAATCAAAACTCTGAAAGAGTGCAAATGCAGATTAGAGCAATACAGTGACATGGAAACAAGACCCAAAAGGAGGATGCCATTTACAATCTGAAGGATCCAATCCCAGCTCTATGAAGCACCATTAGCAGGAGCACATCGAGGAGGCAGAACAGGAGGGTTTTGTGTATTTACCAGCAATGCAATCTGGGACCCTGGGTTGTCATCCAGGCTGGTAACTGTTTGCTTGGCTCACCAGACAAACTCTGTGGAATGTGTTGGAAATAATTACGCAAATGTCTTGGTGCACTTTGGATGTAACAGGAGCAATTAGGATTGGTCACCAGGCGAACAGTTCTTGCCTGACAAACACAAGACTCCGTGTTTTGATGCTCAGGGACAGCTCAGGTGAAATGTGCTTCTGCCCAGAAGTTGCTGGGCTTTGTGCTCTTCCACAGCCCCACCGAGGAAACAAAAGTTCCTCAGTGCTTTGCTGGTGGTCAATCTGTCCACAGAAAGGGTGTTCTGGGGAGTTTGGTGCTGAACTTATCATACACAAAAATATAGAGAACATCTGGCAAGCTGAATTTCATTCATGTCAGTAGTGACAGCTGATGAACTTGCTTCAGGTTCTGCTCACTAAGGACCTATTGCTGCAGTTATGGGCCTGACCTGCTCCATTACCACTAGTGAGAACATCACTAGTGGCTGATGGAGAAGCCTTGGGCCAGCAATGTTTATGTGCTGGATGTGAGACTTTGGGGAGAGAGAAGGAAAGACAAGGCCCCAGCAGCCCCGGAGCCCGATTACTGTACGAGCTCCCACATCTGCCCCGAGGGTGAGCCAGCACTGCTGCAGGTCTCTGCTGGGGCTTGGGGGATCGGTGCTTGGTGTGGGCAAGGCACAGGAGTTTTTTTTTATTATTTTGTCAGAAATTTTGCCAGAAAGAGAAGCTGCCAATTAAGGGAGTCCCTGGCCACACTTCAGCACTACCTTCCCTTCCCTTCCCTTCCCTTCCCTTCCCTTCCCTTCCCTTCCCTTCCCTTCCCTTCCCTTCCCTTCCCTTCCCTTCCCTTCCCTTCCCTTCCCTTCCCTTCCCTTCCCTTCCCTTCCCTTCCCTTCCCTTCCCTTCCCTTCCCTTCCCTTCCCTTCCCTTCCCTTCCCTTCCCTTCCCTTCCCTTCCCTTCCCTTCCCTTCCCTTCCCTTCCCTTCCCTTCCCTTCCCTTCCCTTCCCTTCCCTTCCCTTCCCTTCCCTTCCCTTCCCTTCCCTTCCCTTCCCTTCCCTTCCCTTCCCTTCCCTTCCCTTCCCTTCCCACTCCTGCCCCATATTACATACTCCTGCCCTCAGATGGCAGGATGCGAATAACACTCCTGGGAGTGACTTCAGGCGTTGCATGAGAAAGAAGATATCTTCTTATTTTCAAATTACCAGGAGAAGAGGATCCAGCCAAGTTTCAGTTGTCAGGGCTGAAAAACTGAGTGCAAATCAGCCCTTGCATCTCCTACATCCCACCCCAGGCTGTACCCACCAGACTCCTCTGTTCCTGCTGGAGCAGTCATCTCTCATATAGACCTGGCTCCCCAAGACCCAAGGACACAAGCTCTACAGTTAAACTTAACTCCTCTGAATTTCAGTCAACATCACTAAGCTGTTCCCTGAGCCCACAGATAGGAAGGACTGTGAAGGAGACATCCCTGACGCTATAATAACCAAATGAAAACCACTGCCAAGAGATGGGGCTGGCAGGATAAATTTTGGCCTTTTACGGGTTGATTAGAGCAATATAGTGAGCTAATTGTGAGCTGTTCCTTAAGATAGTTCTCATCCTGTTAGATCTACCCTTTCAATGAATCACTACTGCACCCGACAGGCAGAAAAGATAAGGTCATGGAGGGGTTTTAATAGGTTTTCTTCGGCTCTTTAACTAGTCCATTTGTATGTTTGTTTCCTTGTATGGCATCTAAAGACAACTCCAGATCTCCCAACGGCCCCTTGCAATCCCCGGACACTGGTCTTGCTTTGAGCAGTGTATTTGCTCAGACAATTTCCAGAGGTCCCCTCTAGAAAAAGTTATTCTACCTTCTTTTATCTTCTAAAGCAGCCCAATTGCTTTTCACACATTCACTAAATGTCTCATGTTTCTAATACACCTGTGCATATACCTATGGGCATGTGGTGTATTGATAGGCATTAGAGGAGCTTGACATTTATGAAAGTTCCCAATGAAGAATTCATGATCTTTTGGCAAACATTTAACACAAACCAAAATGAAAAAACAGCAGAAACACAGGAACTTCAGAGTATATAAAAAGAGATCTGAATGAAAGGGGGCACGACCTTATTCAGAGATTTAAAGCACGTGTTTGAATTAAACTGGCTTTCAAAGGTTCATCACGGAACAGAAGAGGGGACTGATGCCCTCAGCTGACAAGGGAAATCAGATCAGCTTTAAGTAACAGGAACTGCACCGGCTGCCTGCAACACAGCTCATGTTGGGCATCTGATGCAGGGACCACTGGAAAGCCATGTGCCTGTGTCCTCCCAGAGAATGGGTCTGTTTGGCTGACAGTGGTGAGTACCCATTTCAGAAGCTGCTTGTGCTCAGGAGGGCGCAAGCCAGCTACTAACATGTTCCAGCACCCCCCAGGAAATCTGGGATGGAGAAAGCTCAAAGGCTGCATCCTGCTAAGAACACCGAAAGCAAGAGCAGATGCCATCCATCCTGCCCATTTCCAGCCAGCGACACAGGGCAGCAGCTCCCATGCTCTGGTTCCTTTTGTTGTTCTTTCCCAACTCTGTTATCCCCCAAAGGTGTTTTGCACAAGGACAGATGAGCTGCCTCACCTCTCGGTGCTCAGCTGGTAATGAGCTGCCAGACTACCAGAATTCTCAATCAGCAGACTCTTGCGGGTGCTGCCTTTGACAGGACACTTTGAGAAGTCCAGCTCGTCGGGGAAGTTCAGGATAGCTCGGGCAGGGATGGCCCGAATTGGCACAACTATCCTTTCCTCTCCACTGACGCAGACGAGCTCATGGGAATAAACCTGCAGGAAAAGAAACTGTCTCAGCACAGGTCATTTGGTGCCATCTCCATGGCAGAAGAAAAGCCATTTCCTATATCCCTTCAAGGGTATCAATTTACCTATTCCACCCCAAAATGAACAATAAGTTCTACTAATATCTCACATTTTAAAGGCAGCAGTGCACTTTGCAAAACCTATCTCAGTGGCATTAAGCTCTTGTGTCACTTGGGTCATACAGACAACTGCCCTAGGCCACCATAATTTTTACTCTCAATTTTAATGATGTTAAATAATTCCTAAGTCCCTTCTAAGGAACATGGAGCTAGGGAACACAGGACATTCCTCCTTAGGTTACTATATTCCCACTGATTGAGAATAGGACAAAGTGTTAAACTGAATCTAAGCAACAAAAGGAAACTGAGAGAACAGCTGCACCCAAAGAGATCCTGGACCTCTGGCCTGGTGTAGAAATATCTGTTTGCTCAGAACTCCCCTCTAACTTTGCCTCTCCAACCAAGTCACGAGAAGAACAGTGCTAAGAGGTAGCAGGATGCTGTTGCAAAGAGCCTCTCTTTGTTTCCCGGCAAGGCTTCCTCCCTTCCATGCCATGTCCTAAACCCCTCTGTATGAACCAGCCTCCAGATCACAGCGCTGAGAGCAGACTTGCCAGGGCCTCGGCACTGGTGTTCAAACTTGCACGCAAAAGCACAAGTGGCATGGAATGGGCGCCAGCTGACAGAGCAGCCACAGTGACAGGCATGAAGACAGAGCCGCAGCAGTGTCGCTGCCACCGGCTCTGGGCCCACAGGTCTGCCTGCCTGCAGGCTGTACCTGCCCTACACGAGCTCTTTCAGGCAGGTGTCCAAGTCCCCTGCAGCTCACCAAGCTCCTGCTGACTAAGGGCACCTAGAGCTCAGTGTGCCTGTGCCAGGCTGGGCCCACGGGCACAGCACATCCTCTGCCCTGGCCTTGCAGCCGTATCATGGTCAGCTGTGCTCTGGGACAGCACAGCCCAAGGCTGGAGAACAGAGGGTGTGAAAAAGCACCGTCCTTGCTCCAGCCCCGGGTGAGGCAGGGAAGCTGTGGCCAGTCAGGAAGGAGGAAAGCTCTCTGACCTCTTTGTTCCTCTAGTACTTTGCAGAATAATGAAACCCCTTCCACTATACCTAGAGATGGCCAGACATCTATCAACACCCCTCTATCATTTGCATACTGTTCCCTGGGCATCTTTCTTCCCTTGGGAATGCTCAGAGGAATGTGCAGCGAGGGGAAGCAGGGCCTGTCAGGCCTGGGTGCAGGGCCTGACAGCACATGCCAAGCTGGGACTGGCTGCAGGCTGCCTGCCCACGGCCTGGAGCCAAGCTCACAGCATGGGCTGTACCCAGAGTGCAGGGACAACAATGGCTTTGGAGATAATTCTGTGTTTTGGCTCCTCCAGTCTCACCTTGTTCTCGTCAGGAGTGAAGTGGACGTGCACATCGGTAATGGCGCCTCCTGGCACGGCACGGCATGCATCACTGGGGCCCGCCAGCTGGAAGTAAGGTGAGCTCTCCATGGAGACCTGCACCCCCTGAAGATTCTGCAGGAAAGACATGGAACCATGATTTTGCCACTTGAGGAAACAGGACAAGAGGAGACCTGCCCATGCCCTGGTGACGTCCTTCCTTGACCCCTTTTCTAAAGCCCTTTCAGCTGTGGAGGTACAGGCACAGAATTCCCAAGGGTGAACTTGAATCCCTTCTGTCTGGCTCCAGCATTTTGGTCAGGGGCAGTAGGGCAGTGCCTGGTGGGAAGGAAAGGCCGAGCAGGTCAGCACCAGCAGGATGGAGACAGAGCACCTGAACCAAATCATCTGCATATTCAACAGGGCCAAAAACCTGCTGGCTTCTGCCTGCACACAGCTATGCAGTCGTGTTCCACAGAGGGTTTGTGCTACCTGAAAGCATAACAGCACATTATCCTGGGGGAAGGAAGAAATTCCTTTCTAGCAGGTCAGCTTTGGATAGGGCAGTTCTGGGGGATACAGTCATGCAGGCAGACCAGCAAGAGAGGAGACCAAACACTGTGGCCTTACTGGGAATAAAAGCAAACATGAAAAGCAAAAGAAGGAACACAGCAATCCCTAAAAAAAGGAGACGACAAAGAGAATTTAAAGGGCCAGTAAAGCAGCAAGGAAGAATCATCAACTGATTACAGCAATCACCTCCCCAAAAGTGATGGAAACACAGACAGGCTGTGCCTACTGACTGTGGGCTTCAAAGGCATTTTCCTCCTGGAGAAACGTTGTAATTCTTTAGGGGAATGGTCTCTCGCCTTTTGACCCTTCGAGAATTTCCTCCCTACATGTCCACACCTAATTGGCTGAATGCCAGGACCCTCCCAAAATAGGAGACTAGATAAGACCCCTGGATTTCTTTGTTCTCTCTCTTTCGGCCCCTGGACCCCTTTGAGGAATAATCTGGGGGTAAGAGCCTCTTTTGAAATCTTTTGTCCTGTCCCTTCGGAGATATTCCTCCAAAGCCTCTCCAGAGCTTGCTGCGGGGGGGGGGACTGCGGGGGCAATATTTCAAAACATGACCAGCACTGACTCACAGTGTGGTTTCAGTATTAAAAGCCAACCTTGGCTCTCCAGGGGTTCTTGCTGCCTGTGCAGGCAAGCTGGGCTGCTGGGCATTCCCGCTTGCAGCCAGCAGGCCAAATTCTGCTCTCTGGGATACACAGACACAGCAAACATGCATTTTCAACACATACATATCAACCCCTGAGCACCAAAATGCTCTCAAAAAGTCCAAACCAGATGATTTTGACTCCCTCCTGTCTCTTCCCACCAGCCCACTCTTGGCACAAGCCTCATTTAAGAAAATGTTTCCCTGACAGAAATTCAAATGGTCTCAGTTTTCCCCTTTACAGTCCAACACAACTGCTGACATTTTTCAACTTTTTCCCTCTCAACTCTCTTGGGAAACTGCCAAACAGGAGCACATGGCTTTGGATGTGCTGTGGTTCTCCAAAGGGAAAGCAGAGCACCATGTTGCTTTTGGAAAACCTGAGCAGAGCTGGATGAAGCTTAGCAGGAGCCTGAAGTGGCACCTAAAGGCCTCCTACTGCTTCTGCTACATCACTCTGATTCCAGGGCTGTTTCAGAACATTTCCTGCCGTGCCAATGCCACTAATGATAGTGATTCCAGCAGAAAGCGTAGAAGACTCAGCCCCTGAGCTTTGACTCTGAGCTGCACAAAGGGAGCCAAACAGGCTGAGAGAGGCAGAAATTCCTACCAGGAACCAAGATTAACCAAGGAGACACAAGATGTGGTATAGACTCAAGGCAAAGCATGAGAGCAGGTAAGAACTGTACAACCCTCAACATTCCTATCAATCAGAGCTTTCAAAAGAAGGAAACTCCTTTGGGATAGATACCGTCAGCCCATGGGCAAAATCAGGGGAGAATTCCCAGCACAGGAAGATTTCCACCATCTTGCAGAACAAGATGCTGAGACATTTTCTTCTGGATGTGCTGCAGCAGATAACTTGCTTTGCTGTACACTATGGGAATTACACCACTCTTCCAGCACAGTGTTAACGCTCCATGTCCCAGCACTTACCTCGCCCTTATTCATGAGAGACACCACCATTTCATAGACCTCATGAACGACGAAGTTCCGAAATACCACCTCTGGTGGGGAAACGCTAAACGAGCTCTTTTTCCGGGAAGTTGATGACAACTGGAGAGGCAAGAGAGAGCAGGGAGACGTTCAGCTGCTGGGAGGAAGGTTCATGAAGGAGAATCTTACACTGATCCCCACTGAAGTACAGACTCATGGCGAGCACCTCTGCCCAGGCCACACTAGGGAAACAGTAGCTCACCCACCTCTGCTCTCAGCTGATCAAGAGCTGCAGGGCCACACAGAGCAGGCTCGAGCCAAGCTGCTCTTTTGGCACCTATTTCTCCGTGTTTCCTTCTCCAGAATGCCAGGCAGCACTTACCTTGAGGACTGCCCTGTGCCCATGAGGTCACAGAGCTCTGGGGCACTGACTGAGGACTCATGGAGTAAGTAAAACCCATAAATTTACATCAGACTCCATGGGAAACAATTTTGGGATGTCCGTTATTCTGAGACAGGGAAACTGAGGCCCACACAACTGCAAGTATCTTTTTTCATCTAGAACTTAGACATCAGTAAGAAGAGAACAGTACCAGAGGAGGTGTGAGAGATGAGGCGATATTTTGCTGAACAATGTCAAAAGGTTATTAAGTTAAAGAATGAAAGTTGTTGGTTCTGTGTGTTGTTTGTGGTTTGGATTTTTTCAGGTTGGTTTGTTGCGTGCTGCTGTGAGCTGGGAGAAGGACGTGGTTGAAGACCTGACCAAAAGGAAGTAGGAGGAGAGGGGAGGGGACAGAAAAGTTGGTGATGAGAGG
Source organism: Chamaea fasciata (assembly GCF_029207755.1). NCBI lineage: Eukaryota > Metazoa > Chordata > Aves > Passeriformes > Sylviidae > Chamaea > Chamaea fasciata. The sequence continues at coordinate 19,717,654 of NW_027094097.1, read as the reverse complement.
GGAGGGGACAGAAAAGTTGGTGGTCAGAGCGAATGGAAGTTCCCGAGTACCATCCAACGGGAAAGGGGCCGGGGACCGCCCCAGGCAGGTATAAAGGGTATAGAAAGATTGCCATTTTGCTGGAGGGTGTCTTTGTTTGTCTCCAGGGGAGACGGAGACACGCCCAGCTCAGTTGAATCGTTACTAATAAACAGTTTTCTTTTGCTTGGATGATTTTGTCCCCGTTAATTGTATTTAAAAGTTAGTGCATTGCTAGCAGAGGTAAAGGCAAAAGTAAAGTAACACAGAAATTAGGAAAAAGACAAATGAGGTGATCGCTGAATGAGGATAACGCTAAGTTCTTTTCTCAGCAAGTTGGTATCTCCTTTTTAAATGGGTGCTTTCTTGTAATCTGTTATTGCTATCTTATTTAATACCATTGGAGAGCACGTCTGGAATGACACAACAGCAACAAATGCTTCTGGAGCAGAGACATTGCTTTGAGAAAACTCTCCCCTGCTTTGTCTGCCCTCTCCAGACACACTGCTGTCACTCCAGAGACACAAGCAGGAATCCTCCGTGACTTGACAGGAGGCACACTCTGCCCAAGGGAGTGGCTGCAGCACGCTGTCCCCTTAGTCGTGCCCTTCTCTGAGGTGTTCCCAATCCCCCCTCTCCAGGGCGATCCTTAACCACTTTGTTACACATCTCATGCTGCCAATTTCCTGCTCAACTGCCCACCTCGGTCACCTACCCGTTTGGAGTGGGCTTTATACTGAGCCAGCCCTGCAAGAAAAGCAGCTTTAAACACACCTCTAAGCAGGCACGGATCCAGATAAAGCACATCCATTCCCCTCTGCCCAGGGTGAGTCCCCTGTACATCTGGCAGCCTGCAAAATCTAACACCACGTCAGGGTTCCAACCCAAAGCATGAATGCAATGAGTTTTGTTAAATCTGAAGTAATTACTGCAGCTCCTCGGCCTTCAAAGGCCAATGCTGCCACTGTGGAGGGAATCCTATGACCCCAAGCATTTGATGGTGACCGCACCTAAGCAAGAGGCGGCTGTTTCAGCAGGAGAATGGCAAATGGCAATTTTGTGCCTTTGCGTCCCCAGCCTTCCCCCCCTTGTTTTAGCAACGGCAGCTACACTCCAGCAAAGCCCAGCAGCTTCAGCAGAGGTTATTTGTGTTGGCCTGGTGCAGATCAGGACTCCAAGTCCACCACAAGCAGCAGTTTGCAATGACAGGACCTGGACACTGAGATGTTTTGCTGGAGGCAAGCCTGTCACAAGCACACATCCTCTTCAAACTTCACATCAAACAGAAAGAAAAAGAGCAGGAAAAGGCTACCTTTTGACGACTCAGTCTCAGGACTTGAAATGGGCTAATGCTGGGCAGAATACGCCTCCCAGTACTGGCCTGAACCTTCTCCCTCAGGAACGTAGATGGAAGCAGCTGAAAGGCAAAAAAAAATGCAGCAAGAGCCTCAGAGATGCCACTGTTCATATAGGCTTTCTCTTGAACAAGAGGCACTGGTGAATTTGTGATCACATAGTCTAGGACAGTCCTGGAAGCCCTGGAAGTTACTTGCTGAAATACTTAGCATCAGTAAATTAATAACACAGAGTAAAATATACATACTCCAACCCCATGGCTCTGTCCCATTAGCTTCTCCATGATTTGATGTGACTTGTTTGGGGATTTCTGCTCTTTGGGCATTTTTTTCCTCTTTAGTTTTATTGGATTGAGGCAGTGACCTTTTCAGAGAGTGGGGTGGAGCTCTCAGCACTCCCCTAACTCCATTCCTGCACAACACTCAAAACTCACAGCAAGGAGATAGCACTGCTGGGCGAGTCCAAGAGACGCAAGAAAGCAAAGTTGTACCAAGAGTGAGGTGCACAGGAATGTGTCCAAGTTTTAGTTCTCTCCGTTAATTGGCTTTGGTTTTCTCTGCCTGGGCTCACAGATCCCTCCGCAGAAGAAAACAGAGGGATCTCCTTGACAGAGCCTCAGCCGTGGGGCATCTTCAGTCAAGTGATCTCCTGACACAGCCAAGGCACCATTGCAGCCCTGACTCTGCTGCCTGCAGGGCTGGATCTGTGCCCCACACAGGAGAGGAGAGGGAACAGCTGGTTTGGAACCTCTTCAGGCTGGGACCAGCCGCGTCTCTCAAGGCTTTGGGCAGAGTTTGAGCTTCCCCCCCACATGCCCAAGGGCAGGTTGGTCAGAGCAGCACTGGTGAGTGTCCACCTGACAGAAGGAATGACTGTGGCCAAGGGGAGGGAAAGGAGCAGTTGCTCAGGGCTTCAGCTTCACAGAGGTTTAACTTGGCTCCGGTGGCAGAGCCAGGCAAGCTGGACTGTCCCTGAAGCAACACACGGTGTTCCCTACTGCACCAGGACAGCCCCACCAAGAGGAGCACGGCACAGAGAGGTGGGGACGGGGTCTGCAGCTGGACAGTGCTGCTGGACAACGGGCAGGGCAGGGAGAGGAGGGACACCAGGGGAGTTTCCAGCCTTAGCACAGCCCCAGTGGGTACTCACTTTAACAGACGCCAGTTTTTCTCTTAACAAAGAACGAGGTGGTGGTGGTGGTGGTGTCTTCTTCGAGAATCCAGAAGCCATTTTGAAGGGAGGATGTCGTAGATAAGCGACAATGCTTCACCTGGAAGGAGCAACAATGAAAGTCTGAAAATGCATACCCCAATTCATGGCAGACTCAAGGGATATACTGGTGCTAAAAATTTTACATTACTTAAAGGTAGCTAAGTGCTTGTTTGGCACAAGTAGCTAGTATTGTTAGACCTCTAGTGGGACTGTATTTGAGGACTATATGGCTATGTTGTGCACTTCAAAGATGGATCATACTGAAACCTGGAGCCAAGAATCTGAACATTAATGATAGATAGAACAAAGCTGTAGCTTAAATATTACTTAAAAACAGCTCAAGTGGACCTCCTCTTCTTTAGGCTGAAGAACCCCTGCTCTCTCAGCTGCTCCTCACAGGACTTGTGAGAGACTGGAATGTCATGGCTAATGGCTGAAATAGTGTCATAAAGGAATTTCTGCCCTTTGTGACAAAGCTGTATAAAGAAGCTGCGAGCACCAAAGCCCACCCTTGCTTGAAAATGCTTCCTGAGTGGAACTTTGGACTGTGAGTTAAGCCACCTAAGGGAAACTGAGACAAGATAAAGGTGACACTATTGTCCCACTACCTCAGGTCTGGGGAGGAGTAAACAAGGCTCAGGGAGAAACATGTATCCACAACAAAACCAAACCCAGCAGCTGTCCTGAAAATCAGCTCTGTCTGGGGAAGTCATAGCCACAGACTCATCTGCTGAGGCCAGGCTTGCACACAAACCTCCCATCAACAGAGAGGGAAGGAGGAAATTTTGGGGGTGTGGTGTAACCTCTGCTCAGAGGCAGTGGACACCCATCCTCCCTCACACAAACGGGCTCAGCTCTAGAACCCCCACTCCCAGAAGGCCACATCCAAGGGACATTGCCGTGAGGGGCAGCTGAGGGGGTGTCACAACCCATCAAAGACCTCCAAAGTGCCCCCAGACCCACGCCTGAGGCCTTGCACCAGGTGACTGCACGGGATGCAAAGTAACAGACCTGAAAATCCAGAACCCAATTCATGGCAGACTCCAAGGATATGCTGGTGCTAAAGGTTTTATATGAGTTGAAAGTAGCAAGAGACAGAGTCAAACTTGCCCTGCCCCAGGGAGGTACCTGGGCAGTCCCACCTTGCCCAAATCTGTACGAATCCATTGGACTCTTATGTTTTGTCACACCTCAGCACAGAGAAGACTAGAAGAGGATTTAATGGTATGCCGATGGGTTCCATGGAATGGTGATATTTTCCACCTTAATCAGTCTCTGTCACTCTCTTTCTGTCCCTCTCCCCAACCCCCCTCCTCCCCTTTTCTATTTCTTTCTCTCTCTCTTCCTCACATTTGCTGTTACATTAAATCCAGACTATTGATTTTGGCATATGGTCTCGTTTGCACCTGAATTCAGATGCATTTTCCTAATAATGTTAACAACCAGATCATAACAATCCACTGAAACTTGAACAGAACTCATTCACCTTTAAGCAGTTTAAGTAATCACTACAGGAAAAAATGTATAGACTAGTGTATTTAGGAGATGTTGCATTTCTTCAGTAAAAAGAGAGCACAATCATTGCACCATATATTGTTCACCCACTCGGCTGTACGTGCCACCGAACTGCTACACCAGAAGACTGGCATTATCACATCCTGTATTTCCCTTTGGCATTCTTTTTCAGAGCACAGATGCGACAAAACCAAAAACCTCAACTTTAGTCAGTCTTTACCTTCAAAGGCAATTCAGGACTCGCTCGCAGAGACAAAGTCCCCGCGAGTTCAGGACTCGCTCGCAGAGACAGAGTCCCCGCGAGTTCAGGACTCGCTCGCAGAGACAGAGTCCCCGCGAGTTCAGGACTCGCTCGCAGAAACCAATGTTCCGCCGACAATTCACTCGGCAAATCGCCCAGTGAAGCCGCCCGCAGGCGCCCAGGCTGCAGCGCCCAGTGCGGAGCGCGCCGTGAGGCAACTGAGGGCGCACGGCGGCCACAGCCGTGGTTACCTTCGCGGCTCCCGGGCAACCGCGGCGACGATTGTGACGGCCGCGCCGGGCCGAAAAGGGGCGCCGGGCGGACCTCGTTCCCGCCTCGGCCCCCGCCTGCTGCAGCCTTCCTCGGTTCCCCCTCGGGCCCCGGCAGGAGCGGCAGGAATCCGCCCCGGGGCCCGGAACGGGACGGGCGCGGCGCCAGAGGCTCGCAGCCAGCTCCGAGCTGCTCCCTCACAGCGGGAAAAACGCGGGAACTCAACAGTCCGTGTGCAGCGCAGAGTGCAAGTGGGAATCGGAGAGCTGCAGGTCCTGGGCGCTAACATTTGGCTTCTCGTTCTTCGTAGGGACACGCAAGCAGCGGAAGTGATTTCCTGGTGTAATGGTTTAGCACCTAAGCAGCAGCCAGGAATTAGTGCTCCAGAAGACTGACGTTATCACATCCTGTATTTCTCTTTGGCCTTCTCTTTCAGAATACAGATGTGCTAAAAGAAGAAGTACAATATTTATCAACCTCTATCTTCGAATGAAGTGCGAGACTGATTTTCAGCTGTATTCCCAGCATTGTAATAAAAACACACTAGAACCGTAATTGTTGCAAGTTCCCTACTTGCAGTAAACTCGAGGTTTTAATATTCTTTCCAAGCTTATCTGTAATATATAGGTTTATATATTTGAAAGAACTTAGGTTTGTTAAATTACTGCACACTACTTCATGCTGCTGAACAATAGCACAGATTGTTTGTGTCTTCAGCAGAACTGGTTTGTCTTAGTAAAAAGACTTAGAAGTGAAAAACTTTCCGAGTTACCCGGAATTAAGAGAGTACTTTTGAAAACAAAGGAGGGAAGAAAAGATCAACCCTATTAGTTTACGGTGTTTCCAAGTCTACTACTCTGTACAGCCTAAGGAAGCTCTAAAGGAATAAGGGAAGAGAGATCTCACAGACACGTTATCCAAAGGTGTATGGAAAACCTTCGCACGGAGTCCCTGACCAGCCGCTTCAAAGACTCGGTGATAGAAGAGCAACATAGGATTGAACAAAGGCAGACAAATTTCCAATTCAAGTCAAATTACAAGTTATTTTATTTTCAGCTGGGGCTGCAGACTGCATGCTGTTCACTATCCTGGGGGTTCAGAAGGTCCTGCAGCATGGCTGAGCCATGAGACTTGTGGACTAGAATTATAAAAAGGTGAAGCCAGACATTTCTTATGCACCTCCATTGCATTACCAACTCGGCACCTTAAAAATGGCTTTGCTCTTTTAATGGAAGTTTCTAGCTGGAATTGAAGGGTTTTTAATTGTTGAGAAGCTCTCAGTAGAAACAAATATTTTTGCTGGGTACCCGTGGTGGGTAGGTGCCTGATAGCTGGCGGTGGAGTCATGTGCATGTACTTACATTTAGATCTCTGAAGTATTCATTATAGTCAAGAGCATATCCAACCACAAATTTATCTGGAATTTCAAAGCCTACATCTGTAAGAAAACACAGTTCTTTTTATATCTGTGGTGTAAGTAGCTTTTAAGTGCAGAGTTTGTATTCAACACATACTTGAGCAAAGAGTAATTGGCATCATCTCTTTCGGGGTGCTTCCTTAAGAATCTGAGCTGTAAATTGATGACACAGGTTAGAATCTAAACCATTCCCATCAGTCAGTTTATAATTAAGGTATTAAGAGAATGATTTTTATTAATAAAATAATTGTTTAAAACCTAGTTATGCGTTAGTCCTGGGAGAGGAGACAAGGAATGAGATTTCACTTGAGTGAAAGTAGATGAAATGTGATTCAGTAGGACTTTCCAGTTTGGAAACACGGCAAGTTTAATAATGCAGAGTCAAAACAAATGTCCTCTAGGGTCAAAGCAAAGCAAAGCAAAGCAGTTAAGGTTTGATTCTGTTTCTACTATCAAATAGTTCAATTTGTGTATCAAATAGCTAAACCTGCACTCAGGCCAAGCAGGGAAAAAATGTGGTCATGAGGTCTCGGGATGGCATAGCTGGTCATTACTTCACAAGTTTTGTGTAGTTTTTCCCCATTTCTCTTGGCCTTCATGAAACTTATGTGCCAGTCATCAGATGTGCTGCCTGAAGTGAAACTGTAAGACTGTGTTTTGGAAAATACAGAAAAAAAGTACCAGAAAAACACCATACTTACAGTCTGGTCTGTAACCTGGACTCTGACATGTCCTTTTAATGAGCAGGCTGTAAGGCAGAGCAGAGACAGTTGGTTTTTAAATTATGTCTTACTCTAAGCTGTAAACTTCCTTCTCCCACACCTCCCCATAAGCTTCTAAAATCATGCACTTCAAACAGTGAGAGTATTGCACAGAAAAAGCAGTGGTCAGCCTCGTAGTGGAGGGAGAAGCAAAGGCTCTGATCTAGGTTCATTCTCCGTGTTCAAGTGGCTCTACTTTGTATTCAGTTCCCTTCGATCCTGTGTCTCGGATCATTGCCCTTCCATGTAGCAATGCCTCAGGACACTAGAATAGCACAGAGGGGGAAGCATGTCCAAGTGGCTGGTAGCAATTTTAGTGGGGAGGGAGGGAGGAAAGGACAATGTCTTCTGCAAAATCCTATCTATTCTTGGTTTGCCTGTGCACTTCAGAAGAAACTGAGAACCTCCTGGACAGTCACTAGAAGGACTGTGTGAATAACTGGTGCATAAAGCAACTGTTTTAATAAAGCATTGTGGTTACTTGACAGGCACAGGGATATTCCACAAAATTTCCTTTTAGAGATCTACCAAAAGCAGATTTAGAATGCTACTTGAAGTCATCTTCCAAGTGCTGACAGACTCTTAGATTCTGGTAACTTTTACGGTTGAGAATATTAACAAACATTCTGAGTGTTGTCATTCTAGTATTGAGGCAACTGAGGTGGTGTTAGAAAACCTATGGAAAGAGATGAATTTCCTTCAAACATAAAATAAGAAACAGGGAATCCATGAGACTTTATGGACTACACAGAAAGAGCCATAAAACCTTATTTTATTCATTTGAGCAGTGAAGATGGTAGTGCACGGGTAAATTTCCCAGTCTCTTTAAGAAACACTTAATATTTCAGCAGCTGGATGAGGATTACTTCCTGCATTTATTTCCTTTCACCCCAAACTTCAAGCCAAACAAGCACCTGTCAGCATACACTGACGATTCACCCAAATGATTTGAATATGTCAGTTAGTAGCTATATCCTTGTACCTTACAACTTTAACCATCCTGGGTTTCTTGTCTTTTATTTTTGACACCAGTGCTTTCATTGTTCTACCAGTCTCAATAATGTCCTGAAAGAGATAAAAAAATAAATTATCCTTCAAGTTTGAAAGGAAAACCAGACTGTCAGTAGACTAAATTAGAGCATACCAACCCGGCAGCACAGTAGCATAATTAATTATTATGTTATATGTAATATGTATTAATTTGAAAAGAAGGGAGGAAAAAAATCCATATCATTCCACCCCTCCTTCAGTCATTACTTACCTCTACGACTAACACATTCTGGAAGACATTATATAGGAAGAGAAGGGAAAGAAGAGAAAAGATTTAAATGGCAATTTCCAGCAAATTCTACAGCCAAAAAAAGCACACTAAAACCCTCAGTTACAAGGAAGTTGCACTGATTTTCAAAGGAGGTCGACATTTGAACTACTGACTTGACTCTGGTGATTTCTGAAGAGTCGAAATTTCTGTATTTATGAAAGCTTAAAATATGGTGATAAAGGCACCTATGTCAGGTCTAGATATCGCTCTATGTATAGCACTAGTATTGTAGAGCCACACGGAACGAGTCAATTCAGCATGGTTCCTTCCTGGGGGTTCTGGGATGAAATGGGGACTAGGATCTTGGGAGCACTCATTACTGATCACTTCAAGTTTCCGTTGAGATCAGTGGGAATTATTCACTGTTTCAAAGCCCAGCATTTTAAATCAGTGTTAGGTGGCTGGAAGTATGCAGTACCAAAATATTAATAAAGATGGATTTCCTGGAAAATACACAAGAACAGTTGTTTCCCTTTAAAAGACAAAGATACTAATTCATACCTTCCCATTTAGTGTAGACAGTTCCTCTCCAACAAAACTGATTTTTTCTGCAGGTGAATCATTCTAGAAGGACAAAGAAGAGATGGAAGTCACATAAACATGCCCAACAGTGTTATCCTGTATTTGTTTGAAAGGTGTGCTGCTCTTGCTATTTTGCAAGAGGAGGGAGTTTGAGATCTGCCCCTGCCTTCGTCATGTTGAGTGTTCTGCTCTACGTTTATTCCAGTGAAGGTATAATCTCCGCCCTTTGGGGCAGATCAGTAAATCAGTTCCTTTTTAGTAGGTAATTTGAACAGAATGTATACATGAACTCAATTTTTGTGGGGTTCTCATGCGAAGTACCACTATTTAGAATGCCAGTCTATGGAGAGAATCAATTTTCCAAAGAAAAGAAAGCTGCTTACACAGTAGCTTTTTATTCTGACAAAATCCACGGTAACAGGCACAGACTTGTCACCATTTTGATTTAGTGCTTTTATATGATCCAGCAAATCAGCAAAGAATTTGTAGCCTCCTTTAAGGACACAGAGTGCAACAATGTGGTGACTTCCCATGTCTTGCAGGATATCTCTAGCCAAACGTTCTGTCCTGTGAGGAAAAAAAAAAAAAAAAAAAAAAAAAAAAAAAAAAAAAGTGTTCAGTATATTATAGTTGTTTGTCCATATATTAAGCAATGTTCAAGTAAAAATTCTGATCTTGCTGTTAGGTTTCTATAACTAGCAGAGTGTGACCACAGAATGTCGTAGGAAAGTTAGTTATGTATTTGCACAGCACAAGCTGATTTAATCCAGAAACCTCAATATTGCAGGATAGGTGGGCTTAAAGATCTTTGAGGGAACATGGAAGGTTAACTGGGCTTGTAGAGGAATCCTCTCCGTAAACCCCCTCTCGTACTAGACTTTAGGACAGAAGGGTTGGGGCTGCAGGGTTTCCATGTTTCTCATGGGCTGCACAGGGCAGGACCTCAGTCTTTTCTTTTGGAGAGACAAAAATTGGCACCACTGTCCCTATTCTTTTCTGTTTACCCTCATACCTGTCCAGGATGAGACCATGAGGAATGAAGACTCTCTCTAAATCTTCTTCGTAATGCTTAGGAATGCAAAACAGATTTTTGTTGTAGCCACTTTCCTCATCTCTTATCTGCAAAGAAAATTCAAGTAGTCTAAAACCAGCAACAAAGCCATACAAGAAAAAGCTTTCAGTCTCTGATAGCGCGAAGAAAAAAATCCTCCTCCCCGATATTATGTCAAAATAAAAACATTTCTGAGAATTTTTAATCTTTCTACTAGAACAATTCACAATCTGATAACTCAGGAGCTGGTGGCTGAGTTGTGAATGGATAACAAATACTTTGCCCCAGTCATTATGAAATAAATTCTTGGCCATGGTCAACTCATTAAAAAAGCCACCCAAAACAGTAACAACCTCCCCTCTTGCTCCATTTGCCCTTCTTGCAGAGCTCAGTAGCTTGCTCGTGTGGTAGACTGTCACCAGTAGGGACACGAAAGAACCACACTCACCCGACAGGTTGAAGTGAGCAAAGAAAAAAGGGCCGTTTATTGTCGTTTTTGGGTTTAAATAGGATTTGGAGATTTGTCCAGGATTGGAGGACAAAGGGGACACCCCTCTGACCCCAGTGGTCATCTCAGAAGTCCATCACATATTGGTATGTGAAAACAATCTACTTGTTTATGTTACATCCGTGAGAAACTCCACTAGAAATATGTAAACAGTCATCAGAAGGCTGAAAATCAGGGCGACATCTCACCCTTTTTGTGTTAGAAAAAGGAAAAGAAAAATGTACAATGTTCAGTCTCTGCCTTTGGAAGGACCATCAGAGTGAACACTCGCATCGTCTGTATCGGAGTCATCACTCAATGGTTCATCCACTTGCTGTCTTTCATTTTGGTCACCGTGTCCGGCTTGCCTGTCGGTCGGATTCTGCCTTTGAGGTCGCAGGTCCGGACGAACACACTTCGTAGGTACCCAGCGTACTCCAGTATCTGTGGGTACACACGCATACCCACGCCCCGAAGCGATAGGGCCATAGGGACCTTCCCACTGCTTAGTGACTAAATGTCGCACCCAAACTTTCGCCCGAGGCTGATGCGTCCCGTCCGACGCCTGCAACGAGAGGTGATGGTTCACCATAATAGGGTTGTTAGAATTCTGTGGCACCGTAAGGTGATTGATAGTGTACAAAGCCTTTGCCAGCCGACTGTGCGGGGTCTCACCCTGCATTAACCGTTTTTGTTTTGGAAGAACCCGCTTCAGAGTACCATGAGCGCGTTCTACAATTGCTTGCCCACTCGGAGAATGAGGGATACCGAACTTGTGCGACGCTCCCCATAGCTGCAGGAACTGCCGCACCTTCTGCGAGGCATAAGCAGGACCACTGTTGGTCTTCACAGCAGAAGGTATGCCTAAAACGGCAAAGGCCTGCCTCCAGCGGGCAATGACATCGCGGGTCTTTTCTCCCGTGTGAGCAGAAGCCCACATTGCAGAGGAGAAAGTATCAACAGTGACATGCACATACTTGAACTGGCCAAACTCGGCAACTTGGGTAACATCCGACTGCCAAAGCTCTAAGGCCCTAAGGCCTCTGGGGTTTAGCCCTGCCGGTAAAGGCGCAGCCAGTGCATGACAGTCGTCGCATGATTCGACAATGTCGTGAGCCTCCGCTGGCGTCAACTGAAACTGCTTTTGTAAGGTATGTGCGTTCTGATGAAAAAACCCATGTGATGCCTTGGCCTGTGCGAGTGTATCAGGCTGAGGTGCTACCCGTGCAGGGTTAGCCAACTTGTCAGCCCTCGCATTACCTTCCGCGATAAATCCTGGCAGATTGGTATGGCTTCTAACACGCAGAACGTAGAATGGATGAAGCCGGGCCTGAATGGCACACCACAGGGCCTTCAGCCAACGAAACAGATCAGCATTGCTAACCTCCTTCAAAATCGAATGGCCCAAACGCTGTGCCATGTCGGCCACATAAGCGGAATCCGTGACCAAATTGAAAGGTTGCCAGGAAAACTTTTGAAATGCCATGATGGCAGCCCTCAATTCAACCAACTGGGCTGATCCATCTTCATGACCTTCCAGAACCTGCTACCCAGATCCATCCTTCCAAGTGACAACGGCCTTTCCGGTCCGTCCCGAGCCGTCAGTAAAGACAGTGGGTCCTTGCACTGGCTCCTGACTATTTTTTGGCCGCAAGGAAATTTCTGTGAAGTTTGCCACTTGCAATAGCTTCTGGCTGGGCAGATGATAAGTAATCTGCCCTGTAAAATTTTCCAGAGCGCTTTGCAGAGAAATACTGTTTGCAAAGCTCCACTCAAATTCCAGAGCAGCTCCCAGTGGGAGAAGGCCCGTGAGGGTGCTGCATTCACGCCCAGTCACAAAATCACAGAACATGGAAGGGACCTTCAAGATTACCTTATTCCATCGCCGTGGGGTTAGAAACGCGCTACTTTTTAGATACAACTCAATGGGGACAAATCGTCGAAATAAAACTCTTTATTAGTAACGATTCAGCTGAGCCAGGTGCGTACCTCCCTTCCCCGAGAGACGAGCACGCACACCCTCCGAGAAAATGGCTTTTTTTGATACGCTTTCTTGGCTGGAGCAGTCCCTGTCCCCTTTCCCATTGGATGGGTACTTAGAAACTTCCCTTCTCTCCTGACTGCCAACTTTTCACGGAATCACAGAATTAATTAGTTTGGGAAAGACCTGTCAGATCATCTAGTCTAACCTATGACCTAAGAGCACCTTATCAACCAAACCGTGGCATGAGTGCCACGTCCAGTCTTTTTCAAACACGTCCAGGGTTGGTGACTCCACCACCTCCCTGGGCAGATGACTCCAGCGTGCAGTCACTCTTTCAGTGAAGAATTTTTTTGTAACATCTGACCTAAACTTCCCCTGGCACAGCTTAAGGCTGTGTCCTCTTGTTCTGTCAGTTGTTGTCTGGGAGAAGAGACTGACCCCTACCTGACTACAGCCACCTTTAAGGGAGTTGTAGGGAGTGAGAAGGTCACCCCTGAGTCTCCTTTTCTCCGGGCTAAACAACCCCAGCTCCCTCAGCTGCTCCTCACAGGGTTGGTGTTCCAAGCCCCTCTTCAGCCTTGTTGCCTCCTTTGGATGTGTTCAAGTGTCTCGTTGTCCTTCCTAAACTGAGGGCCCGGAACTGGACACAGCACTCAAGGCGTGGCCTCACCAGTGCCAGGTACAGGGGAAGAATGACCTCCCTGCTCCTGCTGGCCACGCCATTCCTGATCCAGGCCAGGAGCCATTGGCCTTCCTGGCCACCTGGGCACACTGCTGGCTCATGTTCAGCTGCTGTCACCAGCACCCCCAGGTCCCTTTCTGCCTGGGCACTGTCCAGTCACGGTGTCCCCAGTCTGTAGCGCTGCAGGGGGTTGATGTGGCAAACGTGCAGGACTTGGCACTTGGACTCGTTAAACTTCATGTCATTGGACTCTGCCCATCCATCCAGCCTGTCCAGGTCCCTCTGAAGAGCCCTCCTATCCTCCAGCAGATCGACATACACTCCCAGCTTGGTGTCATCTGCCAATTTACGGTCCCCTCCCTTCTCATCCTACCTGTTTTTTAATCACTTCTTCAACCCCACCCCTCTTCCAGCTCACAGCAACACTCCAGAACAAATCCAAACAATCCAAACAACAACACACAGAACCAACAACTTTCATTCTTTAATGTAATTACCTTTTGGCTTCAGCAAAATATCATCTCATCTCTCACAATCCACCCTTTCCTTTTATTATCCTTTTTTGCCAAAGCCCTTGATTTACTCATCCGGTCCGCTCAGCATAAACTGACTCCTTTTGCAAAGTAGTTATAAATAAGATTAATCAGTCTTTTATTAGGTCAGTGTTAAATCCAATCTATTTAAAAGTTCCTGAGTTGTCAGTTCACGTTGCTGTCCATAGTTCCTCCAGCTCAAGAGAAGTAAGTTGTAGATGGACTTGTGTGCAGTGCCTCCCATCAGTTCCACGGATGCTTGGATGAAGCAAACCTCAGATCGGAACTGTGGCAACAAAGATTGCCTTCCTCGGTGTCCATACCTGCTTCCTAAGTTCTGTGCACTAGAACAGCACGCTGTGGGGACATAGAGGTGAAGTGCAGAAGCCGTGACACTCCATCCAGCAATTTCCAGAGTCTTAGAACGTAATTTCCTATTTTTCTTTTGTCAAGGTCTGGTATGACTTATATTCCCAATGCTCAACACCCAAGGGATTGCAGCAAAAGTCTCTCTGGTGGCAAACACAGAGGTCAGTCCGGTCTTGCCCTTGACTGTTTACTATGAAATCATCTTTTGAAGATTAACTTTAAAGGGTCACTTCCTTGTACCACTGTCCAAGTTTGGAGAGGAGCTTCTACTGGTCCTTTGACTTGAGAGGCGTGAGACCACTCCTGTTCTGCAGTCCTGAACACTGTTTCAGTTGTTAAAAGTACCTGAAAAGGACCTTCCCGTGCGGGTGTAAAGGTAAAGAAGCAAATCTCCTGGTTTTACCTGGTGTATATGAAAATCTAGAGGTGACGTTGAGGGTAACAACCCTTTTCTTCCAAGACCCATGAGAGAAAGTTTAATTGCCTGCAAATCATTTCTGAGATATAAGTCATTAGTTTCAGCCAACCCCTCCTCCCTTCCCACCTGAGGTAACCCAAATAACGTTTCATATGGAGAAACTCCTATGTCCTTTCTTGGAGCAGTTCTGATCCGTAATAATGCTAATCTGCTTTCAAGCATTAATTTGGTACTTTGGTTCTTAAGGATAGCATTCAATCTCTCCACACATCCAGAGCTTTGAGGGTGCTACAGGGTATGACATTTCCAATTTATGTCTAATACAACACATACAGAATGAAAAATTTTTGAAGGAAAGTGTGTTTCCTTATCTGAGTCCATTCTTTCAATTATCGCATATCTGGGAATGATTTGTTCTAAAAGCTTCTTGGCCACTTTGGAGGTAGGAAAGGCTTCTACCCAGTGGGTGAGGTGATCAGCTATTACCAGAAGGTATTTCCATCTCTGTATTTTGGGCAACTCGGTGTAATCTACTGGCATATTTTGAAAGGGCCTAAGGGCTAGGGCTCTTCCCTCACTAAGGTGTTTTCTCATCTCTTTCTTATTTATCTTTTATCAAATCAAGCATTGTGCAGTCACTATTTGGCTATTGTATAGACTGCCTCACAGCAGCAGCAAGTTATTAAGAACTGATCACACAGTGCTTGAGCTCTGCAGTGCATCCCATGCTGCAGCTTAATTAAAATTTCTCCAGTAATTGCTTTATTTATTATTGGGCTCCCTTCCCTGCCTGGCTGTGACTGGAACGACACCAAAGAGAAAGTGTCTGCAGCAAGAGAAGGCTGTGGTTGGGTAACTGGTTCTGTTTGTTGTTGCTGCTGGTGTTGTTTGTTTCCCTTGTTATACATACTAGAAAAGAACTGTTCCTCTTTTCCCCGTATCTTTGCCTGAAAGCCCCTTAATTTCAAAATTATAACAATTTGGAGGGAAGGGGGTCAAATTCTCCATTCCAGAGAGGCCCCAGACACCTGTCTTTCCAACCAAGACAAGCTGACAATTAACCATGTATTGCTAATTGTTTAATAACAATTAGTTAACAATTAGTAGAGACCATCAGCAGCTGCAGCAGCAGCAGACACAACGTTGGCAGCTCCTGCCAGATGCTCCAGCTGACGCAAATGCTGTCACTCAGGTGGTAAGTTCCAGTGCAACTGCTTCTGGGGTCTCTGTCCTTTCTCTTCCTGCCGTAACGCAGAGCGTTTTGGTTTATCACGACTCTTCTGCTCCCGGGCTCTGCCTTTCACAATCACCCGCACCTTCTTCTGAGTCGCCTCCAGGTTAGGGATCCTAGGAAGAAAGGGCCCGGTATCAGCCAGACGAGCATTTCCAGCACGCCACTTTTCTGTCTCCATGCAGAGCACACAGTGTTGTGTCCTCTCTCTGTGCAAGCAGCAAGCAGCAAATTAAACAACTGCTCTCGCTGCATGGAGGCTGCAGAGGTGCAAGGGCAGGGACAGGAGCAGTTAAGTGCCTGGGGACCAAATGCAACACACAGGATTCCATGTAGAGAAGCAGCCCTTGCTTGTCCCAAAAGAAGCAGAGCTCGGTCCAGGGTGCTCCCTGCGTCTCTTGTTACAGATTTTGCAACCCTCCAGGAGCTTCCTATTTCATTCAAGGTCTTTTCCCAGTGTCTCCCTACCAAGGCCAGATGATCTTTCTGTGCTCCTGTGGGTGTGTGTGTCTGCTGCCTCTCTGGGATTGCCTGTCTCCAGGCCCCCCATCCCAGTCACAGGGACTGAAGGGAGGGTGTTAGGGGATGAACCAGGCTGCGCTGGGTGATGCCCAGCAACAGGACAAGAGGCAACGGGCAGAACCTGAACAGGAAACTCCACCTGAAGCCCAGGAAGAACTTCTTTCCTGTGCAGGTTGCCCAGAGAGGGTGTGGAGCATCCCTCACTGGAATTACTCCAGAGCCCTCTGGACACAACCCTGTGCCATGTGCTCTGGGATGACCCTGCTTCAGCAGGGAAGCGGGAGCAGATGACCCACTGTGATCCCTTCCAACCCGCCCCAGCCAGTGATTCAGTGATACCCGTCAGCAGCATGAGTTGCCAAGCGTGTAGACGTTTCCCACCTGCACAGCATGGTGGCCGTAAACTTCCCCACGCTCTTCGGAGAGAACAGGACGTGAAAGGTCTGCTTCTCGCCAGGAGCGATGGTGCCGTGGTAGGGGTTGATGGAGAACACTGGCAGGTCATGGAGGGCATCTGGGAGGATTTCCAGGGAGGAACTGACGCGCTGCAGAGGGAGGTGCTTTTGCTTTGAGTGGTGTGGCTTCTTGGAGCGGTCCTGCTGCTGCTGAGAGAGGTGCCGTTCCTTGGAGCTGCGCCGCTTCTGGGAACTCTTCTTCTGCTTCGAATCCAGCTGCTGCTCCTCAGAAAGCTGCTCCTCCTCAGAAAGCTGCTCCTCAGAAGCCTGCTCCTCCTCAGAAAGCTTCGTCATGTCATTAGGGTCTATCTCCGGAAACTCTGCCTCGTCCTCATAAAACGGCTCCTCAGAAAACTCCTCCTCCTCCTCCTGGTCTGTGTAAAGGCACTCCTCCTCAGAAAGCCGCTGCTCCTCAGGCTGCTGCTGCTCCTCGGAATCCTCCTCCTGCTGCTGCTGCTGCTGCTCAGAATCCTGCTGCTCGGCAAGCTGCTGCAGCTGCCACAGCTCAGAAGGATGGATCTCAAAAGGATGGTCCTGCTCCCACCAGAAACGACTCACCAGCTTCTTCTGATGCCTTACAGTAGCAGAAGACAGGAAGCGCCCTGCAGAGAGGAAGAGGACACCTTTCAAAGACAAAACCCTGTGTTGCCAGCAACTCTGCCTCCTGCTGCAGGTAGGTGGAAGAGAGCTGGGATGCACTTGGAGCATCTCTGGCCAAGTACTTTCAGCAGGAAATAGAGCGTCTGGGAGCAGGGTCCCTGCCTGCAGCACACACTCCCGTGCCAGAGCAGGAGAGCTGGTTTTAGACAATGACTTTGCATTTGCCCTGGAATGGGGAACTGCACACAGACAGGGGCTGTAGGGCAGCTCACGCATTACACCATTGTTTTTCCCAGTCTCAGACTTCTCTCAGAGATGACCTGATGTCCCCTTCCCAGCCCTGACCCAGGCACGTGGCTTTCCCCAGAGTCTGCCTCAGCTCCTTTGCAGAGCACAGGTGGCAGGGCGAGAACAAAAGGGGCTGAAAGGCAGAGGGGGGCAAGGAGAAAACTCCAGCTGCAGCTGGGAAGATGCTGATGAAAGTGGATGTGTGGACAAGGATGAAAAAGCAAGTCATGTTTTGGAGTGAAGTGGCAGGGTGTTCTCCCCAGGCCCTCAGCTACCGAGTGAAATGCCCTTACGCATCAGAGTGGTTGAGAATGGCTTCTTCACTGCTTCACTATCTGCAGCTTCCTCCCAGGAGTATTCCAGGGCTACCTTCCCTGTGTTGTGCATCCTGAAACTGAAAAGCAAGGAGGAGGAATAAAAAAAAAGGTCCAATAAATATAAAGCAAATAGTACAGTAACATGGCCTGATGGACTCCTGGTATCAATTTCTCCTGAGGAGCATCTTCTTCCCCAGGCAACCCTGCCACGTTCCGCTGTCCTGGGTGGCCCAGAAATGTATTTCCAAGTCTGGAAGTTTAAGAGGAAAGGGCCAACATGGTGCCCAGGACATTGAAGCTGAGGGGCTTACTCTGGACTTTAGGTTTTGGTTTGACTGCAAACTTATTCTTGAGCAGATGAGGACAGGTGACAGGCAGTGAAAGCAAACCCACGGCTGTCCTCAGCAGAAGGGTGTGGCAGCACTGAACCTGTCCTGACCACCACCTCCTGCCTGGCTTTGCGTGCACGTGAATGGGCCTGTGCTGGTTTTGGCTGGGGTAGAGTTCTGGGAAGCAGGCACTGGGTCAGCCCTGGGCAAAGGCAGCTCCCGCTCACAGGGCCCTGCCTGGCCTCCAGCACTCACGTGGCTCTCCTTGTCTGGAAGGGCAAGGTATCCTTGAGCTGGACCACAGTCGTGTTCAGTTTTAACTGGCTGTAGGCAACAACGGCGCTGAGGTACAGCTCGGCCTCCTGGCTGCTGTCCTCCAGCACAGCGTGAGCTGGTTCTGGGACTCTCTTGACCACCTGCAAACAGAGGAGGGAGGAATCACTGAGCAGAGCCCAGAAAGTCAGGCTGAGAAGGGAGTCTTTTGGCCTCCGGGATCAGCCTCATAGAGGGACTGGAAAGGACCGTTCACTTTCACTTCCCTGCAAAGATGACAAAATAGAGACTGCTCTGCTACGGTAGTTGTTTCTACCCACTGATCAAAGCAGTCACTACTACAGCTGTTAATATACCCATGGCAACTTGTGGAGTCCCTCGTGCCATTAAAGGAATTTCCAACTGCCCTGCCCTGGAAAAGCTAGGATTAAAAATACCCCAGGTGTAAAAAAAGGCTTCTCCCCCGTGGCTCCTTGCAAACATTGTGCAATCTGCTCTTGGGGTTTTGCAAGTCCATCACTCCTCCCATGGTATCCCCTCTTCCTATTTCCCCATTGGCTATGGGGCCTGGTGTCCTGTTCCTCTCTTCCCTACGGTCACTTGCCCTCTGCCCTGTCCCCGGGACCACCCATGAACATGAGACCCTACATAACCGAGGAAAACCACATGGCCACTCTCTTTCTGGCCTCTGATTCACCTTCAGCACACGGAATAAACACTTGCTGGAAATTTATCTGGGGCTGGGAGCCTTCTGCCTCTCTTGCTGAGCTAGCCTGGTAACGTGGGTGGTTATGTGAGCTTGAATTGCTGCCTGAATACTTCTCAAGCAGTTTCTCTATGGAGAGGCTGACTGGGATTTAGAAAGGCTCTAAGTGCACTCCTAAAAGGACGCACTGCTACAGAGACTATAGCTGCGTTCCAGTGCCTGTACATCAACCTTGTAGAGGGACTGGCTTTTTTCCTGGTCCCCTTTAAATACAGCAGGTCTCAAAATTAGGGTTAAGTTCCCCTGCTGAAGCTTTGTGGATGGAGAACCCAAAGACTGAAGAGTTCTGGAAAGCACCTTTTTCTTCTTGTCTTAGGAGAAAGTGCTCTCCACATGTCACGTGTGGAGCAACAACCACACTGCAGGGAGCTGGCAATGGGCATTTTGGGATGTGAAAGATCTCACTAGGAAAGTCTCCAACTGCAGATGTTCTGATAGAAAAGAGGATGGTTTAGAGGCCTTAAAATGGTCCAGGAACTCAGAAAGAACCTTCAGCCAAGACGAGTGTGTTTGGCAATAATGACAATAAAAGCAAGAGCATCTGGAGATGATCCTTCTCCAGACTCCTCCATACTGTCATACAGTGCCTGGGCTACTCCATGCTGAGATATCCCACACAATACAGAGATCACAACTAAAAACTCTGGTATCCATGCAGACAAAACTTGGAGTTCACCAGCACGTGCAGGAGAAGTATACTTCTCTCCACTTCCAAAGAAGAGACAGAGTGCAGCAGACTTAACTCCTTGTTGGTGAAAAGGCACCAAATCAGATGAAGAGATTTCAAACACCATAAAAGGGGATAAAATCATGAAACATTGTCTCCCATTCAACACGGGCTGCAACCCTTGTGCTTGTTGTGGCACAGACTCATAGTTTGTGTTGGCTAAAGGTCTCTTGTCAAAAGGCCTCCCCCTCTCACGTGAGTGTGTCCGGTCACTGTGCATCCACCTCTCCCCTAGAATGCACTGCTGGTGAACCTCACGGCTGTCCAACGTCCAGAGGAAGCAAGAGCTGCTCAGCCAGCAATGATGGGGGTTACCGTGGTTCTTTTTGTAGAAGCTGGGTTGTCTTTTTTTGCCATTTTGCTTCTCACCTTCCTTTTTTCAGGCCACCTGGCTGCCGGCTCTTCCCTGGTGGTTTGATTCCACGTGACAATGCGCATTTTGTTGTCGCAGTCCTGAACCTCCCCTCCTGGCAGCTCAGAGTTGATCTCGGTCACCTTACATTTCACAAGGTGCCTCCTGAAGGTGGCTGGGACATCTGATTTCAAGGTCACTGTGATGTCCTTGGCACAGCCAGGATGGAGATGTCCCACCTAGGGAGAATCAGGGAGTCAAAACCAAACTGGAAGCACTGCCAAGGGCAGGACTGCCAGCAAAAGGGACTGATGTGGTGAGCAGCTGTGCCAGGAATCTGCGCGTCGGAGTGGATTTATGTCAAGTTTGATAGACAAAAGTATGAATGGAAGGTGCCACCTCCCATAACATGAAGCCTTTTCTGCAAGGCTGGCAGCCATTGCCAAGCCAGGGACTTGGCATCTCGGCATCTCCTACGTGGCACTGGAATGGGCTGACACTGGTACGTGAGGACTGCCTGCCAGCTCCTGGGAACACCAGGGCAGGGCTTGAGCAATGGGGAAAGGCAGAGCCGTCCACGCTCACCTTGGGAGAGAACTGGAATGGTGCGTTTGCCTCCCACTCAAAGCGCATGACCTTCGTACAGGTGTGGTTGGTGATGGTGAAGGTCCTGTTGCAGGGCTCTCCAACAGAACAGTCCCCAAACTGGATGTGATTCGCTCGGACAGCTGTTGAGGAGGAGAACAAGGCAACCTCAGCATGCAGGGAGCTCCATCCACCCCCCTTCACGTGCACAGACACCTGTATGTTCAATGCTTTCTTGCTCCAAGCCTTCCTCCCTCTGGAAGGGAGTTTCCCAGGCGGCTCCCCAGCCCACCACTTTCAGGGAAACACCCTGACACACCCCTAAGCCAGCCACATGAAGCACAGCACACACTGCTCTGCAGGCATGGCTGCCACGCCCACAGGCCACCAAGTCCAGTGGGTGACAGCCCAGGCCTGGCTAGAGAGAGGACACACATGATCAGACATTTCCCTCTTCCTTGCTCCACCTTGGCAGCCTCTCCTCTCTTACCATCAATGATGTCTTTCTTCAGAATGCTCTCAGCATTCCGCTCCTGTGTACCTTCCTCCAGTCCGTCGAGGGTGAATTCATCCTGGTGGCCTTCGCCCACCAGCTCTATTAGGGTCTTGTTAGAGTATTTGTCCCCCACTAAGGCACGAATCCTCCCTTCCAGTCGTTGAGCCAGGGTGGGTTTGAAAATGACATCGAACTCTGTCGATTCCCCAGGATGCAGAAGCAGGAAAGGCTTTGGGGGCTTGCTCTCTGCACAGCAACGGAAATCAGAGTTAAGTGATACAGCGGTACAGAGGAAATATTTCCATAGGCTGTATGAGGAATGAGAGGTTGAAATCAGCTGCCTCCTAAGCACGGGTTCTACCCCCAGTGGTTCCAGACCCTCTTCCTGTGTTCACAAGACTGCCACCTCCAGACACATCACCGCTTAAGCAGCTTAACCTCAGGTTGATGCCCAGCCCGCATTCCATCTGCTTCCAGCCAGCTCCAGCCGTGTGGAAAGCGGAGCCAGAGAGTGCTTTTGGCTTCTGCAGGTTGTCTGTGTGCTCAAGGGCTGTGTCCATTCAGGCTGGTGCCTTCCCTCAAGCAGCAAATACCTCAGAGGGTCCACTGAGGTAGTGACAGTCCCCCACAATTCAACCCACCTTGTCTAGAGGAGCCAAAGAACTTCTTACAACTTGCTAGGAGAAAGTCCCCAAGAAAAGCTTGGGGGACAGAGAGCCCAAGGAAAGAAACTGTGTCTAACATCTGGCTGCTGCTCAGAGAAGCCAAGAGCAGGGCACACGTTTTCCCTCTGTGCAGGATCACACTTCATGGTTAATGAATTTACCGTGTACAGCAGAGTCGTCTTCCGCATCTTCAATGTAGAATCTCTCAAGTGTGGAGCCCCTGCCTTTCAAGAGGAATGCTCCGTGCTCATCCTCCAGGTGTAACATGAACTGAGAAAAGGGAGCACAGAGCACATTGACACTGGTGTGAGCACAGGGTGGGAACACAGGGACTGACCCCGCAGTGCTGCTGGTCCCGCATGGGAACCCAGCACCTCTCCCACTACAAACAGCACTTAGCACAAAAGTTAAGTCAAACCAGCTGGGAAAAAAGAGCGCTCAGAGGCATTTGGATGGACCTGACACAGAATCAAACAGGACAGAAAGTAATGAGCAGAATGTAATCAAGCCACAACTAAGTTTACTTAAAATGCAGTAAGCTGGGATCAAAAACAATCTAATGGAGCTGGAAAATCACCCCATGTCCATGAGAACAAAAGGTGACCTGAGAGATGGGGCGAAATACTGCACCACCTTTCCTGTGTTCAACTTAAAGAAGAAAGGCTAGAGGCACAATTTCCAGGAACTCCCTTCTTGGAGAACAGATGTCAGTCACTTGCTTAAAAAGAATTTCTGACACCTCTTCCCAGGTCTGCCGTGTTTTTTGGGACCCTTCCCCTGTGCCACAAGCACTTGTTCCCAAACCAGACCATTCCTTGAGCAGGTCCTCACCTTGACAGGTATTATGCCCTTGTTTTGGATGACCAGGGGGAGCATCTCTGACTCCCCCGGCCGGAGCCTCTTGAAGCACAGCACGGAATTTCCCCTCCTGCTGCAAGCACTTGGGCTCACGACTGTCAGCTGCGGCTCATGCCCCTTCCCGCTGATGGTGAAGGTCAGGATTTGAGGTTTAAAGTTCGCAGGGCTGCAGGAGAGGCACAGAAACAATTTCAGCTGGCACTAACCCATTTCTCCCTGGGCGAGTGAGGCAGCAAGGGCCACCCACAGTGTTTTCCCTGCCTGATGCTCCTGAACCACACAACGCAGCCCCCACCAGGCTCTTCCCAATCCACTCAGGGCCATTCACAAGAGGACTCTGTTCCAAAGCGCCCTCCACAATAACAATTCAAAATAATTTCAGTTAATTGAATCGTGCCCTCCAGGAGGTAAATAATGAGGCACCAGATGAGACATGGCAAATCTCCTGGCTGCAGTGAGATGAGACACATGCAACAAGCAAAAGCACAGCATGAAAGCAGTACAAAAGCAAGTAGGCAAAAATAAATCATTGTCACCATCAGTAAAGATCATTTCCAAGCAGAGTAAGAAAGCAATTGCATATTAGCAATTAGACTTCTCTTGCTCCAATTCAGCCACTAAAAGGTTGAGGAAGGGCAGGTCAAAGCTGCACTACACAGGTCCCAGGGCAGAGGAACTGTGCTTCTCTTTCATACCAGCTCCAGTCCCTTACATAAAATAGCTTAATGAATACCAGGGAATCACAGTGATCAGAGGAGCACTTAATTTTACAGGTACACAGGAAATTGTGACTGCTGACCTGCTGGCACAGGAACTGCTTCATCTAAGCCTTTGTCCCTGGAAATCCCCAAGTCAGCTGCAGCACATCTCAGTAACTTTCAGCTGGCTACCTAATATTTCCCTGTCTTCATAATTCCTCATAAAGGATAAACCATCAGTCTCATTTTTTGGCTTTCTCTAACAGTTAC
Source organism: Chamaea fasciata (assembly GCF_029207755.1). Taxonomy (NCBI): domain Eukaryota; kingdom Metazoa; phylum Chordata; class Aves; order Passeriformes; family Sylviidae; genus Chamaea; species Chamaea fasciata. Next base: position 19,694,065 of record NW_027094097.1, on the reverse strand, counting down.
TGCCTCCCAGATCATCTCATGCCAAGTACTCTGCCTATGGCTACTGAAAGCATTAGAGCTAACATAACAGGAGGCCTGTGCCTGCCCAGTGGAGAGGGAGCTATCACTGAAGCCTTCCCCAGTATTTCACAGTCAGTTACCCTTCTGGGATGACAAGGGAAGCCTTGAAAGTGCAGTCGTAGGTCTGCTCATCTGGTGGGGTGAAGGTCACCGTAGCAACAGCACAGGATGAGCCCTGAATGGACATCTTGACCGGATGCAACTTGAAAACGTTGTTGACAGGGCTTTCATCCTTGGGGGAACGCAGAGAGCAGTGTTAGGAGAAAAGACCTTTCAACACGACACAGTTTTATTCATAAATGCATTACTGAGAACAGCCCCAGGCAGTGTGTCCTCCTCCCTGTTTCCCTGGGCAGGCTCCCTCCCTCCCAGGGAACGCTGACCTTGTGCTAAAGCATTCTGTGTTTTGAGCCCTGGCCGCTGCCCCAGCATACATGGGAGGTGGGCACTGCTTGGAAAACCCTGCAAATAACCTGGAACTGGCCTTCAAAGTGAAGGAAAAGCCAGGGAGCCTGAGGAAATGCCTCCTTTGAGCCCTGGCATGTCAGTTCATAACAGCCCCTCTCTGAGTGTGCTTCCAGGAGAGGTTCAGAAGGATTCGCTTCTCCCACCGAAGACCCAGAGGTGTGAGCCAGAACCTTGCCCGAGACATGCAAAACTCAACACAACTCTTCCCTGGCTCTGCTGCTCTCCCCTGCAGTTTGACCTGCACTGAGCTAGACTAGTCTGGGCCCCAGGAAGCAATGCATCTGGAGAACAGAACGGACTCTCACACTGCCTTTAGAGGGACACCATCACCTTGGCCTCCTGTTCTTACCTTTCCACACAGGGGTCTGATGGAGAGCACCACATCACATGGCAGGCTGCTTGCATTGTAGATACTGAAATGAGCTTCAGCTTCTTGCGCAACCAGAACCTTGTTGAAGATGAATTTGTTCTCGTCTCTGATGAACAAGCCCACGCCTTCCACTGACCGCAGCTTGCGGCTGAGGTCAGTGCTGCGGCAGATCGGGTACTTCTCAAAGATTGACAGGACATCCTCAACGAGTCCTGTGGATAGACCAGAGGGATGAGCATGGAGGAGAAGCCTCGCTGATGAATTTATCTGGACCCTGCTGGCCTCTCAGGAGGCTTTTCCTCTCAGTCACCCTTTCTGCCCTGGGTGACTGCTAAACCCAGCCTTGGGTGGGGGAGCTGGCTTTGAGGATGGAGCTCAGTCAACCTCGGTCTTAGAGAGCGCTGCTTTCCTTTTATCCTTCCATGCATCCCTCTCAGCCTGGGAAGGATGAGTCTGCTGGTGGACTTGAAGAGGGCTGGAACCTCTGAGGATTCTAAGGTGGGACACCAGGGCTGGCGTGCCTCTCTACCCAAGCAGCAAGTTTAGGTGCTGATCAGCAGCAGGTGTGACCAAGGGAACCTGTGGGCAGTACGTACCTGGGAGGCAGGACTCGGCAGTCAGGGTAAAGGGAATGCCAAGGGGATTGTCCCTGGGGTCTCTGCCCGTGATGTCAATGTAGAGCTGCTCCTCACACGTCCCCTCCTGCCCTGCCAGGCATTCCACTGTGATCTTCTGCTGGCCCCACGGACTGATGGAGCCGGAGCAAGGGGACACCGTGAACATGCCAAGACTGAGGGGACCCTGCAGAAAAAGTTCCAGGAGAGGCTGATGGCTAACAGCTGTGCCTTGAGCACCCCAGCAAAGAGTGTGTCCCGCCTTGGCCTCCAGCTGGGCCCAAGCACCCCAGTCCCAGGGCAGGGAAGGATGACTCCATGGCCCAAGGGCAGCCCCAGGCTGAGACCAACAAGCCAAGAGGAGCTGCAAGCCTGTCCCAAGTAGCAGAGAGAAAGGAGTTTGAGTGTAAAGAATGAAGGTGGTAGCTGTGATCCTTCAGCCTCCAGAGGTAACACAGGAGAGCAGAAATAGCTGTGAGAAAGGACAGGAGAAAGGTAAGTGACTTAGAAGAAGAAAAAGCAATGTTGTCTGAGCTCTGCGGACTGGGAGTTCACTGAGGCGTGTTTTTACTTCTGTGGTGTTCACAGACCTATGCTGGCTAGCAGCGACCAAACACAGGACCTGCTCCCCCCTGTTGATCCCACAAGTCCAGGTCAGAGCCAAAGTACAGGAGTGTCAGTGGGACTGAGCAGATCCTGGGTTCCATCCTGTAGACCATGTCCCGCCCTATAGCCATGAGCCCCCAGCCAGGGCACAGCAGCATCTTCTCACATCCCTCTGCAGCAGCAGCACTGTCGGGGAGCAGGAGTCACCCACCTGTGTCAAGGAGCTCGATTTCCTTTCCGTGGAGTCCTCTGCAGCTGATGGAGCAGATTCCTCTTGCATTGAACTGAGAGGAGAAAGCAGAGGTATCTGTCATGCTGAGCTCCCCTGCCTTTCTCTGAGGCCAAAGCTGGCCTTCCTCCACACGGAGGGAAGCCTTCCTGCTCCTGATGGCTCCCTGAGTGCAGCACCCATTGCTGGACAGAAGCTCTATCACCAGCTTTGTACTACACCTGGGGACACTGCGGCGTTTTTTTGCTCCCTCTCCCCAAGCCAGGGATGCAAACGGACGACAGCCCAGGTCTCCTGGCTGCCTGCCACATACCAGCCATGGGCTGGTGCCTCCTCAGACAGGAAAGGTGGTGCAGGGCTTCTCGTACCTTTGGCTTTCCCATGCAGATGCATCCTCGGGTGCTCGGTGGATGTAGAATTCGAAGCTGAGCATGCCTTTGTTCTCCAGAATGACAGTCTGGGTCTTCTTGGTGCCCTCGAGCATGGCACCGAAGTCGATGGGTGAGGCGGGCTCAATGCTGTACTTGCTGTACACAGCTCTCGCCGACACCCTCAGTGGGATCTCGGCAACAGTCTGGCCTCCTTCCCCTGAGCTGCCGTCTATCACCTGTGTCCACAGGAAGGGGTGGTAAACACAGCAAAGAGGCCAGCCTCTACCCCAGTCCCCAGTCTCCACCCCAGGCCTCCATCAGTTTACCCCTCCCTGTTTAAGCACCGCCTCCAGAGTCAGATGCTCAGCTCCACTTAAGAAGCCTCCCAAATGGTTTTGAAAGACTTTGTTTGTGTACGTAGGAGAGAGGATTCTCCAGTTAAAGCACTCCTTCCATTCGACACCTATCCCGTTTACACTCCCAAAATGTCGAGTGGTAACACAGCCTGGCCCAAGCAGCTCACCTGGCAGTACAGGATGGGTTTGTTCTTGAGGAAGATTTCACTTGTGGGGTGGAAGAGCATCTCAATATTCACACCAGGCTGGGAGGCAGTCAGCACGCCTGACCGAGGCTCAACGCTGAAGTGGGATGCCAAGTCTTGCATGCTGGCACCTGCACCCTTCAGCGTGAAGCTGGGGAGAAAGGGAAGGAATGGAGATCTCTGCAGTTAAAAGTACAGGCACCACCAGCACGGCCAGGACTTTGCATAGGACCAGAAAAAAACAAAAAAAAGGGAGAGTTCAGCTCTGCTCAGAGAATCCTGGATCTTGACAGAGAGTGCAGACAATCACAAGGTTAAGGCATGAAACCTTGACACCAAAATTTTTCATTCACTTCTTTACAGAGTCTCAGAAAGAGAAAGGAAGTGACCATCAAAGAAAAGCAATGAATCTCATCATTTCAGTGGCTGAAATTTTTGGGGCTCTCCTTTGGGTTCGTGCTGAGCTGTGAAGAATTGCTGGTTTGTGGCTGGATTCTCTAGTAAAATAGTTGAGATTAGAGAGTCCAGGTTTTGTATTTCCCATGAGGTAGCCAGCATGAAAACAGGTTCTAGCCATTGACAGAGGGAGAATGCAGGCCTGGGAATCTGAAGAAATGCTCACTACCAGGCAGCTGGACTCACCTGTACTCAATGTCATATACCCCTTTGTTCTTTAGACTCAGGACTTTCTTCACCTTATCCAGGACATTAATGGTTCCAAATTCCAAGCTTCCATCTGGACCTGCAGAAAACCCGCAGAGCCAGGTCAGAAATGGTATTTATCAGCTGCAGAACACGCCAGGTCACAAACTACGTGGAGGTCTTGACACAAAACCCTTTCCAGCAAGTTTCCCTTCTTGACAGTATTTTCCAGCTATTTGTCTGCCCTTTCTCTTCTTACTCAAAATATCTGCAAGATTAGTAGCTAAGGAAATTACTTTATATGCTGTGCTGAGCCCGTGGGAGTTGCCAACTGCCTGTTCACGTCACTGTTGTTTCAAAGCCCCCCAAATCCAATCTGCACATGAAGCTGCACACTTCAAAGTTCAGAGGGGAGAGACTTAAGGCTGTCAATGCCCTGACAATGCATTATTCCACACCACTTGCAGGGTATGTGCTTCATGTATCCATGCCATCCTTGCATGCTATCCCATCCCATCCCATCCCATCCCATCCCATCCCATCCCATCCCATCCCATCCCATCCCATCCCATCCCATCCCATCCCATCCCATCCCATCCCATCCCATGCGCTTTGGTCGCCCGCCCCCCAAGGTAATGCAGTGCACCTGGACTGCTTTGTTTGGGAGGCGTCCACTGACCTTCAGGCATGTCGATCCTCAGAGAAACATCATAGACCTTTGCAGAGATTTTGATGTTTTCAGCCTGAACAATCCCCAGGATGTTTTCTGTGTCTGAAACCTGGGGCAGCAAGAAACAAACACTGTTCAGATCATTCTTTTGGTAGACAGCCTCTAAGTCCTTGTCTCTGCTGGCTGCTTCCCCTATGGCCTCCCAGGCTTCACAAGCGTCGGTGGACTCCCAAGCTTTGCTAACCTGTTCACCTCGTGGGCTGCCCCAGTGGGATTCAGCTGCAGTAAAAAACCCTATCAGCCCAACTCTGCACTCCTACAGCAGGGAATGATGCTTCTAAAGCATCCTTGAGAGGCACAGGGATGTAAGAACAACCACAAGAAGTGTGAGGTGTCTCAGAGCAGGTGCCATTGACAACCCTCTGCCACCACCTAGCACTCTCTCGGAAATGCAGCCCCTAAAGCATGGGGAACAAAATCCCAGGGGGAGAGTTTGTTGCACTATGCAGAAGGTTCAGACAAAGTCCAGGAGGAATGTAGAGATCACGCTGCAGTCTGTACAACCAAACAACAACCTTCAGCCACTCACAGGGACAAGGTGGTTGTGGTACAGGCTCAGGACGCAGCGTCTGGTTATCTGGGGGGATGTGGATGCACTGCACGTTCTGGCAAACGCTGTGTAGAGGCAGAATTTGGGGTCACAGCACCCTTGTGTCTGTCAGGTGCAGCTCTTCCTGACTCTGTCCCTAAGAGCGCACGGCTGCTCTGCCAGGCAGGGCACAGTCCCTCTCACCTCAAGTCGCAGGATCTTTTTAATGCTGCCAATCTGCCTGGCCTTGAAATTCAGTGTCACTTCAAATTCTGAGCGGGGAGCAATGATGCCTCTATCTTGTGACACAGAGAAGTCCTCAACAAGGTCATCCAGCCCACGCAGCTGCCAGGCCATGGGCAGTAGGGTGTCGTTTTTCAGGACCAAGGTCCTGCTGTCAGTCCTGCAGAGACAGGAAGGCACCTGGCATCAGCTGCTGGATGGTCACACCAGCCTCACCACTGAATGCAGCTCCATCCACGGCCCTTGGAGCAGCTCCATGCCCTGGAAACCAGAGTTAAAGGTTTTCTCTTTGTCACCAGTCTTGGAGTGCTTGTGGGATGACTGACCTGTGCAGACGGAGCTTGTCAAAGGACAGCTCCAGGGGGCTGACGTCCAGCTTCACGTGCACCCCGTGGCAGCACAGGCTGAAGACCACTGGCTCCGGGTTCTTCGCAATGCAGCAGATCAATCTGTCTTCCAGGAAGCCAGGGGAACTGGGGTATGCCCAAATGGTCAGCTCCTGCACCCAGCCCCACAGAAAGAAATAGAAAGAGCACTGCGTGTGAGCAGGAGGAGCAGCCCCTGGGCACTTCTGCGGTGCCTGCTCTACCTGCCCTTCACCTACCCGCTTCTCCGCTGGCCTCAGGGTCATGCTGGGAGGGTCCAAAAGGAATGTATCTGATTTCATGTCCTTCTCAAAGGTGAACTGGACCTCTACGTCCGTGGGGGAGTTGTTGAGGATGTTTATAGTCTCCTTGTTGCTGTGACTGTTCTGGGCCTTGTACCTGTCCACAAAAGGGGAAAAGGCTGCAGAGGAAACTGTTGCCTGTGCCGCACATGGAGGAAAGCACCGTGGGCACCCAAGGAAGCGGTGCTGGGAGATCCTGCTCTAACAAACAAGTGAGGGAAATGGATCCCAGTCAGGGGCATGAGCATGTACTCATCCTTGCCTTACTTTGGTGCCTTTCCCTGTACCCGGTGCCTCCACCCCTGAAGCCTGATGATGCTCAGGCCACTTCAAGGGTTTTTAATACAATGTACATTCAAAGGTGCCTAGAAAAATAACAGGAGACCAGGCGCATGGGTTCTTTCCCCTTCTTTCTTTCCCTGCATGGTATAAAGAAAAGCTTTTGGAAAAAGAGTTTAGCTGATCTCTTTCATAGAAGTCATGCAACTGCTTTGGATTTCATGGGTTAGCTCAAAGTCTGAGAAAGAAATATAAAGCATCAATTCCCAAGAGGAATGCCAAAAGATAAAAAATAACCCTTCTCTCAGGTGTGGAAATGACTTTGGAGTGAAAGGGTTAAAGAGGCAAACAGAAATCCCAGATCATCCATCAACCTGTCTAAAGATTGTCTGTATTTTAAACTATTTCGATTTCATTTCCTTGGGTTGTCAAAATTGACCTAGTCTTCCAGAGATCCCATGGGGACAAGAATTTAATGTTAAATATTATTTTTTAAGAAGTGACCGTAGAAGTAGAAATATGCAATAGCTTCAATGACAACGTGTTTAGGTGGACTTCATCCAGCAGTGAGGATGCAATGTCATTACAGGAAGATGTAATTCCTGCTCTACGCTCCCCCTGACACCCATTGGCAGGTCAGCCATAAAATCTTACTAATAATTACAGATTAATGAAAGGTTTGAAAAACTGTCCACGGAATAATTGCTCAATCAGGCTACCTGCAGAGCTCAAAGCACTTCAAAAACCACCAGAAAGTTCATTTCCTAAGGGCTGAACTGGGATGTAGAGGGGGACAGGAGTTGCCCCCAGGTCACCTTTGGACTGGCAGCAGCATGTGGCTCTGGCCACCGAGGCAGCCACCAAGGCACCCACTGGGTAGGCAGAGCAGCTCCTCCAAGGCTCACGTGCCCCTTATCTGCTCAAGTTCACACACCCGTGGCCCTGCAAACCCGTGTCTCCCAGGACTCTGGCCGGGACTGCCCTGGATTGTGCCACCAGGACAGCATGGCTCTCCAAGCGTGTCCAGGAAAGTACAAGGCCCAGCAGGGAGCACATACCACTCTCTTGATTTCCCACACAGCAGCGGTCCAAAGTGGAATTGCTTTGTGCTCTCAACGTATTCTTTGAAGATGATTTCATCTGCCTCCATGGTCTTCCTCCACTGTGGAAACACCAGCCTGGGCAGAGAAAGCGGAGAAGGAGGAGCTATGAGATGCTCCAAATAGGAAATGTAGTCAGAAAACCATACCCCTTCCTGGTGGCTGAGGTACCACCTGCCTTCCCAGCTCCCAGCACAGGAAGGAAGAGATGCTGGACGACCTCAGGCAGCACGATGTGCCCAGGCCAGAAGCCCCAAGGGGCAGCCCTGCTGTGAGTTCAGGGGCAGCAGCGTGGGAGGCTGCCGGGGGCCAGCCTTACCGTGGGTCCTGGCTGATGCTGGGGTACAGGCCGGTGACACTGCAGGGCAGCTCGTACTGGCGCTTTGTGCCCACCAGCTCAAACCTCAGTGTCTGCTCAAACTTCCATGGCTTTTGGGTGGAGAAGTGGACCTTCAGTTCCACCTCACCGTGGGCAGGCACTATCCACCGGTACCGTTTCAGCCTGGCAATTAAAGAGGAGGCTTCAGACATTGCTAAGGAGCAAATCAAACAAGGAGGGTGCGCTCGCCATCCCATGGAGGCACTGGCACAGGGTCGCTGTGGAGCTGGGGACGATGGACCTTGTTTGGCAAGAGGGCCAAGAAGCAGAGGCATCACCTCCCCCCGTGCAGCTCACCTGAGGAATTCTGTGGGGATTGAGGCACTTTTCAGTGTACTTTTGGGTCTGGTTGTGGAGGAATCCCGGAGATGTTCTGTTCTCTGTGTGGAGACCTGGCTGTCCTTTAGAGAGCTGTCTCTGCTGGCCTCTTTATCCGTCTTTGGTTGGCCTTCAGCAGAACTTCCCTTCACATCTCGGGCCTTGGCCTAAGGGGAGAGAGAAAAGGGAGAGAGAGGTGAGCCCTGAGACATCCCCATCCTGGAAAGCAAAAATGGAGTTTTTTAACCAATGGAAGAACGAATAAATAAGTCCACATGCCCATGGACTTGGTCTTCCTTATTGGTGTTTGTTTTGCCTGGGACCCCCCTTCTCAGACTCAGGACTGTCTCCTCAAGGGGAGTTGCTGGTTCGAAGTGATCTCCTCCCACTTGTCTTACAGAACTGCTCTGTCCCCAGCAGAGCTGTCTCTTTTTTCCCATACCTGACAGAAAGGAGACCTGCTGACACATGGCCCCACCACATCTTCACTCCCTCTCCACAACGATCCTTCTCCATCCAACCTGTCCCCCATGCCCTCATCTAGCCTGCCCTCTGCCCTGGCACCTTCAGTGCCAGCACCACTGGAGCACCCACCAGATCATCTTCCATAGCAGCACCTCCCGGTGCCTCAATGGTGAAGAGCTCCACGTGCTCTGCGGAGCCCAAGCGCTCCTCTGGGTAGTTGACTACGGAGAGGACAAACGCAGGGGGCAGCGGAGGCCCCTCAGGATGCAGTCCCAGATGTCTCAGCATCTAAAACAGAAGAGAAAAATCTTGTTTATACTTCTGTCACCTTCATCCTCACAATTCCTTCTTTAAAGGCACCGAGCTTTTGGCAATGGGGTTTTTGATTTACAAAATCATGAAGTACAAACGCTTTGTTATGCCCAGTGGGGTGAGCAGGCTCCAGAGCAGAGGCAAGAGCTACAAGCAGGACCAGCAGAGAAATCTCTCCTGAGTGTCTCAGCTGAAAAAACAATGACCATGAGCTGCCCTGTCCCGGGACCGTTTATAATGATTTCCAGGCTGGGAAACTCTGAACAGATGGGATACTTGTACACAGAGCACTTCCACTTTCTGCCCATCTGAGGGATGGTGATGACCTCCCCATCCACACAGATACTTACAGAGTCATTATGGAACATCATCAGGCGCCTGGAAAAGGCTCTGTGCCATTATCCCCTGGGAGGACACAATGCTCCAGGGCCCAAGACCACGGCAAGCTCAAGATCTGAGCCTTGCAGGGTTTTACCTCGTCTTCCGTTGGCAGCCTCCCACTGCTCAGGATCTCTGTAAACATGGCCTTTGGATCTGTGAACTGGATGTCCAGGCACGGCACCCCGACTCTGACTGCCTCTCCTGCAACTTGGCCTTGAGTCTTCAGCCGAGGTGACTGAGGATGGCTTTGGCGTCTGTGTTTTTGTGCGGGCTTCTTCTTCTCCACTTTCTCCTGAGGCTTACTGGTCTCCTGACCTTTGTTTTCAGCTGAAGGCAGTGCCTTGTTTCCATTTTTCATCACAGGTAACTCCACGGTACCCTGAACCCTGTCCCAGTAGGAGAAAACCTGTGCGACGTTCTGCTGTGAAAACTCATGGATCTGAAACCTCAGGATCAAGTTCTTCTCCATCTCAGCTGGGTCCTCTGAGATTTCTGTTTCTTCCTGCTCTGGGGCTTTGGTTTCCTCCTGCTCTGGGGCTTTGGCCTCTCCCTTCTTTGGGGCTTTGGCTTCTCCCTTCTCAGGGGTTTTGCTTTCCTTCTTCTCTGGGGCTTTGGCTTCCTTCGTCTCTGGGGCTTTGGTTTTCCCCTTCTCTGGTTTTGTAGGCTGCTTGCCCTTCTTCTGCTTTTCTTTCTCCTTCCGCCTCTCTTCCTCCTTCTGTCTCTCTTCCTCCTCTAAGGCTTTTGCCTCCTCCTCAAGCTTTTGAGCCAGCAGCTGCTGCTCCCTTCAGGAAACAAAAGAGAAAACATTGCTAAGAGTCACCACCAGAAACCTGGGCTCGCTAGTCCTGGCTGGCCCTGCACTTTATTCCTTGACCCTGAGGCCAGGCAGAACTGCAAGACCATTTCTGTGAATTTTCCTCAACCCACAGAGGCCTGGAACATCCCAAGGGAGGGGAATGGTGGAAGGGGACCTCCAGGACCCGCTGAACCTAAGCCTTGCCATCATAAGGTCTTAACTGTGCAACCTCCCTCTTAAGGCACACCCAAACACCTCTAGCCCACTTGCCAAAGGCTGAGCCACCAGCTCTCTGCACAGATGCCTGAGAACTCCCTTCGTCTCTTGATTTCCCAGTTTAAACCAGATCACAACCTGCTAACATCTCCTTATCCCTTCTGCCATTCTTTCTCGACTCAATCAGCCCCCTCCTCCCTGGGCACAGCCTGCTCCTTAATGAGAATAATCCTATCAGTCAGAAAGCAAAGGCTGCAGGAACTCCTCTCCTGCAAGACAGGCTCTTGTCAGCCAGGTTTCCAGCTGGAACCCAGCTGTGACCAAGGCAAACTGGTGTTCTCTGCCATGGAAACAATTGGAAGCAGCCTTGTCCATCTCCTCCGCATGAAATCAACTTCAGCCTGGGCTGAAAGAAGTCCTGATACACAGGCTTGCTTTAAGCAGCCTCCCCTCCCAGTTCCACACTTTTCCTATGTGTCCTGAGCTGGGCTGCCTTCTTTGAGCTTCTCCTGTGCTTGTCTCCTGCTGCAGCTGAAGGGGTGCCTAAAGGACACGAGCTTTCATGGGTGGTGTCCCAACATAAGGATCCCTGGCACATCAGCATTGCAAGGACTTCAACTGTAGCAGCACCAGGACCCAAACCAAGGGTTTGTCTGTGCCCCCCACCTGCCCATACCACAATCCCACTGTTTTGGTGAAGAAGGGAGATGATGAAGAAGGTGTGAATCAACATCATGGACTTAAAGACACTTCTACAGGCAGTGCCAAGGCAAGCCCAGAGCCCAGCTCCCTGCAGGCAGCATCTAAGCTGGGAGGGCTCACCATGGAGAAGAAGATGTTCTATCTCAGCAGAAGAAGGTCCTTCCTCCCTTGGGAGCCAGGCAGCTAAGAGTGGCCATCCCTGTGTTGCTTCTGGCCTTTGCTATCAAACATGTCTGAGCTCAGAGTCCTTGGAGCAGGGAAACCCTCCGGGGACACTACCCCGAGCAGGAACCCGTGGAAGGCTTACTCACCTCTCCCTCCGCATATGGTTCAATTCCTGTATTATTTTATCCACGGCAGCTTTCTCCTCCTCAGGGAGGGCGTCATACTCTTCCTCATCCATTCTCAAGGCACGTTCTCTGTTCCTCTGAAGAGCTTCTTCCCGCTGCAGTTCTTTAGCACAAACCAGAGCAGAAACCATGAGTGACAGCAAGCACAGCTGGGTGCTTTGGGTCAGCTGCAAGGACTCACAGCTTTTCCCAACCCAGCCTGTCACACCAGGAGACATTGGGGAGCTCATATCCCTGCTCCAAAACTCAGACAATCCCCCGAACTATGGCCAGGCAGTGAGTTCCTGCGCTTTTCCTGGCTTAAGTGCACCAGGGCTGAGGACAGTTGTTTGTCACTGAGCTACAAGAGCTTGAACTTGTGCCCAAGCTTTAACGTTAGAGATTAAGGTGTCTTAAAGCCTCCAGTCTCCTGCAACTCTGAGATGAGTGTGGTTACAGAGGCAGAAGGTGGAAAGATGAATAAAAACACTTCTTACAAGCTCTGCTGCAAACCCAGACACACAGAGATAAGTCTGAGGGCTTGAGAGAGAAGATTTGAGAGGGACAGACATATCTCACCTTCCCTCTGTCTTTCATCCTCCTTCCTCTGTGTTTCAGCTTCCTTCTTGGCTTTCCAAGAAGCATAATCCTGATGCACATTCACCATGTAGATATAATGGCGATTCTTGACAGCTCTGAGTATACAGAGCAGAGAAGATTCCAGGCTTCTTGCAAAGAGGCTCTCCAAGCCATCAAAGACCACTCCCTTGTAGCAATCTTCGTGCTGCAAATACAGGGAAGAGTAAGTCAGCCATTGCACACAGGGGGCTCACAGCTGGACAGTAAACCCAGATGTCACAGGGCACCAGCTGTCCTTGTTCCAGGTGCATTAGCTAAGAGCAGCTTGTGTCTGTCGTTAGGCTCTGCCAACTAAGGGCATCTGCAGCTTCCCCCAAGGTTCCCTGCACACAGGCCAGGATCCTCCAAGAGCATGTACAGACCTCCTCCTCCTCCTCCTCTCCGAGTTGTACCTCACTGCCTGTTCTCCGGAGCAGGAATGTCTCCTTTTCCCCACCCCACATACCTTCAGCCTCTCACAGAGGATCTCCACCAGCAGGTCCTCGGGCAGCACACAGCTCAGGCAGTTCAGCTCTTCCCCACAACTGCTGGTGATGTTCAGCTGCTGCGGTGCAGGAGCAGTGGAAACTGTGAACTGTAATGTGGACCATTGTAAGGAAAATACACCCTGCTGGAAAGCCCTGAACAACTCCCACTGCTGGGCTTGCAGCTGGGGTTCCTCACTAGTGGAGACTAGAACAACCCTGCAGTGCAGGCTGGGGGCTCCAGGGGATGGTCCTGGAGGACCCATCCCCTGGCCAGCAGAGACCCAAGCCTGCAAACTCCTGGTGCAATGGATCCACATACCAGGCCCTGGCTGGCACAGAGCCTCCACCGTAAGCAGCCCCTGCCCATCTCACAGACAATGCAAAGGTCCCAGGCACCAACCCAGGCAGATCGTGTTTACCTCGGGTGTGCTGGCTGGCTCCGTCTTCTTTTGTGCTGGTGCGCTCTTGCCTTTGGAATTCTTGTTCGTTTTCTCCTGGGAGGCTTGCCTTCTCTTGGCCGGAATGGCGTGCTGACGCTTTTTAGCTGCATAGGGGACACATGGTTCAGGAGGGCTTTGAAAAGCAAGTAGGCACCTTTCACCACAATGGGCACAGCCTTGGACCCTGGAAGGAACCTGGCACTTCTTCCCCAGTCTGCTGGGCACTGGCAACACTCAGAAGCAGCTCCCTCCCTGCTTCTCTTACCAGCACGCTATCCCATACTTGATTTTAAAGCCAGCACTACGTCCCTCCTAACAACTGTGCATGCAGGTGACACTGCTTGCACAGGAGTTCCCCATGGATCAAGCCAAGGATTTGTCCTCCAGGACCATTGTTTCCATACACTGCACCCATCCTGCATTCTCATGTGGAGACTTGCAGCCCTGCCCCGCTTGCACCAGCCGTCTCTGCTGAAGCTAAATGCTCCTTGTGGGAAAACCCTGCTGGGACACAGACTCCTTTTCCTTCCGCCAGCTCCCAACCCAGCCAGCTTCAAAAGTGAGCAATGCAAAACTTCCCCCTGCACTGTGGCAGGTCTGGCCTCACCCTGCAGAGCTCAGGCTACCAGCTGCCCAGTAAGCTTCCTAAAAGTCTCTGGTCTCACATGGAGAACAGCCCAACATACACGAGCTGTGTAACCTGACAGTGAGCACAGGTAAATCTCGGGAGACAAGAGCTCATTTGGAGCACGTCTCTGATTGGAAATTCCTCTGGGAGGCTGTCCTTCCCTTCCTCTTGTTCGCAAGGTTACACTCATAGCCAGTCCTCTTGTGCGTAATGAGCCACTTCAGAAGGCTTTTTCCTTGGTAAAGTGGGCAGCAGTTCTGCCTGCTGCCCATGAGAAGCAAGCTTGATTCAGCTTTGAGGAAATAGAAAATATTTGGGAAAGAGACGGGCATGCTTCACCACCCTTAGAAAAATGAACATGTGCCAAGCATGGCAAGCAAAGGGGGATGTCAAAGAATCCCCGACTGAGCCCTTAAAATTGATTTTTTATTTTTTGAAGACCAGCCAGAGATGCACTTCACCCATGTTCCCTAAGAGACCCAAGGACTGAAAAACTGCTGCTCTGAGTGAGCAGAAGTGGACAGTCATGGTGGGTTTCTCAAGCACTGGCTCTGGGTCTGGCATTTCTCCTCACCAGCATTACCTTTGTTTTTGCTTTTCAGCTCCATGGCAGCCTCGGTGCAAAGCTCCCGGGCACGGAGCCCTGCCTGGCTGCCATCATTGGCAATGGCCTCTTTCACCACGGTGTCAAGGGACAAGGGAGCAGCGTCGTAATGGTGACACAGGGCCGCCGCTATCTCTGTCTTTCCTGAGAGAGAGAGGAGGACTGCTTGGTGACACGTGCACATGAGGCATTACAGGGACAGGCCCTGGAAAAATCTCCAACAAGATTTCAAAGTTAAAAGAACAGGGGGAAATCAAGTGTCCCTCCAGGGGAGGCCATGAGGGAGGCAGCTGGAGTGTGGTTACCAGCTCTGAATTCTAGAGCCAGGAGGATCATCTCCACCTCCTGTTCGGCTGAGGTCTTTGCCTTAAGCACCAAGGTCCACCAGGATGTATTTCTCCTGCTTGCCCCTCTCCCTGCAGCCCAGGGCTGCAGCTCACATACCTGCCAGGGGTGGCCCGTGGACAATGACAACAATCCCTTTGTCCTGCTGTGCTTCACACCTCTCTGAAGACTGGTCAATGCCCAGGTGGCGAATGACAGCTCGAGAGACAGGATTCCCAGTCGCCTTCACCATGGCCTCAGGATAGAATGGGACAGCCCTGTGATGTGCTGCAGTGAAAAACCAGGAGAAAAGGTCAGCCTCCTGCCTACCTTTGATCCTCATCATCCTCCCAATCTGCTCAGATCCCGGAAAAGGAGACTTGGTGAAAGCAACATGAGCTTGTTCTTTTGTTGCTAGGAAAGTGCAAATATAAAAGAGCCAGTGATATTAGACCTGGTTCTACTGGCTGAAGAACTCATCCAATCCTAGTCTTTGTGGAATATCCCGATTATTTCCCCAGTCTATGGCAGGCAGATAGGAGCTTGCTTTGGCTACACTCAGGGTTGGTAGAGGATGCCCCAGTCCTTCACCCAAGAGTTCCTCCACCAAGCTGGGGAACAGGCAGTTTTTAAAAGCATGGGCTTTCCCTGAAGGTGACAGAGTTCAGGGTATATGGGCTGGACTCCCTGCTGCGACCACAGTCAAAACAGACACTGCCAAACCCTCACTGTTTTCCTGACCTGGTTCTGTCTTGCCCATGGCCTCAGCCTCAGCCTCAGCCTCTGCCATGGCCTTGACCTCTTCCTGTTGTGCATTCAGCCTCTTCTGTGCTTCATAGTACTCCAGCAGCTCTGGGGGCAGCGTCTCGCCCACGGCACGGGGAGGCATTAGAAACTTCTTCTGGTACTCAGACCCCACTGCCGTCCGCAGGATCTGTGTGCGCAGGGAAGAGAAACCATCCGCAAGATTCCTTCTCTGGCCTTTCATCACACACGCTCAACAAACCCGTTTTCTGTCTCCTCTCTTCCTCCCAACAACACAAACTATTGAAGTCCTCCCACAGCATGTCAGCAGAGTTGGCTTTCCCTGGGGATTGCCTCCGTCTCCCTGGAACAAGCCTGGGAATGCTGGAGTGCTGTGAAGCTTGGGCAGCATGTACATGGGGACCAGACCTGCCTTCTCACCTTCTCCTCCTCAAGGTACTGCTCATCAAAATCCAGGGAGTAAAACTCAATGGGGAAGTTGCATGGGTTCTTCACCACCACTGTGGCCTGCACTCCATCGCTGTCCACCAGCACCCATCCCATCTCTAGTGCTGGGGGGCTGAACTCCAGCCGTGGCTCCAGACCTTGTCCTGACAGGTGCAGCATTAAGCAATTGCTGCTCTCACAAATTTTAAGCTTCAGCTTATTCTTGTAAGACCTCTGAAAAGAGAAAAGTGAAGAAAACTCATCCATGAAGTCCCAGGTGACGGGACCCCAGATACAACGCTTTCTCCAAGGTCAGGGTGTTACCAGTCCCTCCAAGGTGAATGGAAACCACCAGGTATTTACTGACGCCAGGGACTACAGCGTCTGTAGTAGCCTGGGGCTGAGTAACTGGGAGGAATCCTGGTGTGCACTGTAACTGGGTATTTGGGTATCAGATGGATCTACAATGGACTGTCAGATGTTTTCACCTAGCCATGCAGGAGCGCAGTGCTCATGAGAAGGGCCCTCGGGGTTACAGTGTCCAGACACAGTCCTGGCACTGCTGCATCAGGCAAACGCCAGCTCCAGGAGAGAGGCAAATGAGCTCTCACCGGCTAGAAATAAGGATCATCTTCTCTGCTTAGTGTCTGGCTCTGGTCAAAGCCAGACACAAGATGGTTATGTCTCTGGAGCAATTAAAAGATCCCTGGGACTGCCTGCAGGCACAGAAGCACTTGTGTCCATACCGGTACAGGCCGTCAGTTTCCAAGACCCAGCGGCCACAGGCAAACTACTTTTGGGAACGCTCCATCCTTTAAGTTGAATCCCCAGCTGCATGGGAATGTGCAGGCAGGCCAGAGCCCCAGGGACTGCTGGAAGCACAGCACTACAGGTGACTGTCCTGCTGTGCCCAGGAAGGTGTCTGGTGGCTGTTTTGTCTGTCAGTTCTGCAGCAGGATGAGCCTAGACTGACCATTCCAGGATTATCCTCTGCGAGTGTGCAGCTGCTCTGCACCGAGTGTCGCAGCTGCAAATACAGCCGGGCAAGGGGGAGGCTGAGGGGAGTTGGGCGCATCCCTCCCGTGTGCCGAGAGGCAGCCACAGAGCCCCGATGCTCTCTGTGCAAGCTCCCTGTGGGCATTTCAAAGCACATCTCACGGCAATGCTCTGTGGGGTGAACTGAGCCACGCTGAGTAGCTGAGTACGGGGCCTGCAGAAAGCTCCCTGCCAAGGCAGAGCTCAGAGCACACTCTCGGCACCAGGCCCTCCTTTCGGCCTCCTGGGCTGACACCTGCCAATCTCACCTCCTCCTTCGGTGTAAACCGGATTTTCAAGTCCTGCCAGCTTCCTGCATCAAGGGTTCCTTTGCAGGGCATCACTTCAAAGGGACAGGGCTCATCCTCCAGTGCCTGCTTCTTCTGAGGTAGGGCTGGTGTCCTGCGTTTGCGTTGATTGCTCTGGGCACAGAAACAAATCCTGTCAGGTCTCCTGGGTCTGCGAGGACAGAGCCTCAGTTCCTGCAGTGCTCTGAGACACTGATACGGTGCTGAGAGCACCCACAGCCAAAACAAGCGTGGCCCCCATAGCCTAGAGCTGGAGGGAAAACCTGTAGACAGGGCAGGCAGAGAGGGAACTAGAGTCCTCAGAGGAGGGCGAATGGGTGAAGGTGCTAGAAAAGCAAAGCATCAGCTAATGGAACAGGTCCAGGCAAACCAGCCTTGATCTGACCCTCAGAAGCTTCCTCAAACACGCTGTAGACCCAAGTGCTCAGGCAGCCACAGGAGTAGAAAGGGCAAGAGACACAAAGAAAACCCAACCAAGAAGTTACGTGTTCAATGTTGCCCGTGCTTTACCTCCATTACAGGCTGGATGCCAGTAATAAACCAAGTGCAGGGGACATGGAACCAGTTGTAGAGCCGGACTGTCTCAGTCTGGCACTGCCCAACGAGGGTATCCGAGAACTTCAGAGTGTTCTTTGAAAGTCTGAGTGACAGTTCAACGACAGCGGCATGGAGGCGGATGTGAGACCTGGGGCCTTTTTCTACCTGGAGAAGGACAGAGAATTCAGCGGAGGGTGCAGGTGACAGCTGCTGCGGTGCCCAGCCTGCTGCCTGCCCCAAGAGCTGTGGTACCTTGATGGGCAGCAGCACATCCACGTCACCCTGTGGGCGGCAAGCACTTTCAAAGCACACTTCAAATGTCACAGTGTGCCTGGGAGGCAGGTCCTCCATTTGGTCCAGGTCCACACTGAAACCTTGAACAGATGAAAACAAAGCAGTTGAGATACACAAGAAACATGAAATGTGTCACAAGCATGTTTAAGGCCCTACAGGTGTCCTGGCTGAGAGGTCTGGGAAAACGCCCCTGCCGTGCGGTGACCTGGACAAAAACGTAAAAGAGGGCACCGGTGAACAGCCCTCAGACACAGCGAGCCTCTGTGTGATGGAAGCACAGCCTTGCCTCAAGGCCTCTTTTGGAAGCCTCTTTTCATCCACCAGAGGATCCGACAGGCTGTTTCCTCAATAAAGGCTTAACACAAGTGCGGTGACGGCGTGAACTCCAAACAAAGCACTTCCAAAACACAGCAGACCCCACTGGTTCACAAAACAAGCCCACAGAGTGCCCAAAGAAACTTCATGCTGGTGGGAGCCAAGGGCAGAAGATGCTGAGAGGTGACCGGGCTGATGAGCCCATCTGGCCCCTGCACTGAAGCGTTAGGGCAGTCACAGGCAGGCCAGGCCCCTGGGCATGGCTGGCCAGGAGAATTGAGACTCTGAAGCTCCCAGCAGGGCCACTGAGAAGAAAAAGCTCAAAAACCTCCCCAAGTTCAGTGGTTTAAGCTAATCTGTCTGAGACACCTTCTTCAAGCCCACAGGAAGTGTCTCCAGCACTGCTTACCTGTGTCCTGCAGGACAGACACATCCATCCGGAAGGACAAAAGCATCTCCCCAGGGTTGGTGATCTCCAGAGTGCGTCTCTCAGTGCAGCCCTTAAATACAGACCCCAGGTCCAGGACATACTCAAGCGGCTCAATGCTGGAAGAAGGAGTAAGGACAGTCCTTAAACCACAGCCTGGCTACAGCTTCAGTGGATGGAAGACACAAATAAAGGGGATAATTCTGTATTCATTGCTGTAAAAACTCAGCTCAAGCATACGAAACCCGAGGCCTGATCACCTGGCAATGACTTTGGGAAATCAGGAGGAGTGCAGGTCCTAGGTTTTATCAGCTACCCATGGTAGCTGAAACTAAAATTAGTTTAAAATGGACACTGGTCGCAGCTCCTCTGCCATGAAAAGCCAGTAGAGGTGAGTACACTGGGCCTCCACTGGTCTCAATGAAACTGCTTAGCCTCGTGTACAGCCTGAGCCTGAAATTGCCTCAGGGCCTAGAAGAAAGATTTGCCCGCACCGGAAATCTTCATTGTTCTGCAACCAGATCACATGATCTGTTCTGCAGAGCATCTTCCTCCTGAATGGAAGCCTCCTGTGCTTGTGCTGCATCATGATGGCGCAAAGGGAACAGACCAAGGAACCTAGATAAGCCCTGCCACCCCACCAGGATTCGAGCCATCTGAGTCTGCATTTTAAAGTGTTTGCTGACATGTGCAGTTCCCTTCTCCGTTCGTCTCGTGTGCTCTGTTAGCTGGAACCAAGACATCAGCTGGGAGTTGTCTCTTTTAGAGCTAGTCAGCAGGGACAGAAGTTATGTGGCCTGGAAGGGCTTGAAGGTCTGTGCTGGGTCCCCTCAGCTGCAGGGACAGAACCCCACACCTGTGGGGAGCCGAGCAGTCCAAAGCTCAGCGTGGTGCTGGGGAAGGGAGGACACTCCTCTGCTCAGATGTAGCCTGTCAGCCACCGGGACCAGACCCTTTCTGAAGTCCCCGGCTATTCCCCAGCTGTGCAGACACAAGGAGCTCTCAGGAGAAGGAGACATTGCTGGATGTTCCCCACGGGGCACCTGAAGATGGGGATGGGAATCCTTACTCACTTGATAAGACTCTGGAGCAGCTCCTTGTCAGGAAACCCGCTCTTCGGGAGATGGGATGAGAGCTTTTGCTGCACCTCCAAACCAGCCTTCTCTGCCATCTTTATCTGCGCCTGGGTGTCTGTCTGAGAAAAGGGAAGACAGTGGCTGCTTAGCAAAGGTCCTTCCCAAGGCCCAGCTTGCACCTGAGAAAGGATCCCACCCTGCTGCTGTTGAGAGGGGCTGTGGGGTCCTCCTGTCTGGCTGCTCAATGTCCGTGACACCGCCTGCTCTTAGCCAGGACCTCATCTCCAGGGAAGTCACTCCCACATCTTTGCCTGCCCAGCCACTGTTGGCAAAGCTGATCTGGCCGGGCAGACAGACAAGCCAGGAACCTTCCAGAGCTCCAGATCCTTGCTTGCCCCCAGCCAGTACCAAGGCAGCTTGGACAAAAGCTGTCTTGAAAGGGAACCGGGAAAGCCTTGGAAGCCTTGTGCCTTGAAAGGCACAGCTTGGAAGCTGGTGCCTCGTGGAGATGAGCACGGCCAGCACAGTCCCAGGGCACAGTCAGGCACCTACTGTACAGGTCTGTAAATCTGACAGGGCTTGGGTTGGGACCAGCAAACTCCCCAGAAATGACCTGCATCTCCTTCAAAGCGCCATCAACTCCATCCCTTGAGCATGGCCTTCAGGATCTCTCCCTGGGGTAGCCAGGAAGCTGGTGCAACACCAGAAGAGACCATGACCAGAGTGGCAGCCCTAGGGGCAATGCTGAGGTGACACATGGCTGTAAAGTGGGCAGGGAGGTCCCAAATGCCATCAGGGCACCAGGAAGCTGCTGTGGGCTGCAAGGGGCTCAGGTGACACAGAGAGGGTGGCATGTGCCAAACTGGGCTGCAGCTGTTCTTACTGTATCGCCAGAGCCAAGCAAGCCGGGCTTCTGGTTCTCAGTCTTCGGATTCCGAGTCTTCGAGGTCTGAGTCTTTGAGGTCGGAGTCACTGGGGGCTGAGACTTCGAGGTCTGAGTCTTTGAGGTCGGAGTCACTGGGGGCTGAGACTTCGAGGTCTTAGTCTTCGGGCTCTGAGTCTTCGTCACAACAACTGATTCTTTCCTTTGACGTTGTTGTTGCTGCTGTTTTACATGCCGTTCCAATGGCTCCTCATACTTTTCATTTCCTGAAGGAAGAAAACATCCACAAAGAGAAGTGTGAGCAAAGTGCCAATCCCATTAAAGCTGGGAAGTCCCTGCCTCCCAACACTGGTTCCTTCCAGAAAGAAATCCCTCAAGCCATCTATGGAAAGTGGATGCTGCTGCTGCTCCTCTCTGCATCCTCACCCATCTGCCTCCCCACAGAGGAGCATCTCATCCCCTGCAATGTCACACAAATCCGAGCCTGCCAGAAGCCCTGCCAGCCTCTCCTAGAGCTTTCCCAAGCCTTTCAGTCTAGCCATCACCCTTCAGAACCCTGCCAGATGTGCTGGCAAGCTCTGCAGGATGGTTTCTGGGACAGAGCCCACATGGGATCCTTGCTCAAGACTCATGAAGCAACCAGAGAGCTTGAGTTGGTCTGGGAGTCCTGCAACCCTCCAGGCTTGCTGGAGGTGGGCACGAGCTGCCCCGTGGGCATATGGTAGGGAACAAAACCAGAGGGGCCCCTCCTGGAGGCAGACAGCCAGTACCCACCTTTGATGTTCCAGGGCAGGTTCACACTAAACACGGGAAAGGATGCTTCTCCTTTCAGACGGATACTTTCTGGCTCCAGGTCACCCACTTTGAGGTGGTAAGTCCTGCTGAAAGCTCCTGGTAATCCTGGCACGTAAGAAAAATTCAGCTCTTGCGTCTCGCCTGGTGCAATGGAGCCCTGCAGGGACAGAAGAGAGAGGGAATGCATCAGAGTTTGATGGGGAATGGTTCAGGGGACAGACAGGCTGAGAAGACAGGTTCTCATCTAGAAGAAGCCATCAAACCACACCACCATCATGATAAATACATTACAGTGTTGGCTTTTGCAACTGTTAGAGTAAACACTGTATGTTTTATAATGTTGACTTTTGTAAAAGAAGTTTTGCTAAAGTTTAGAGTTCTTTTAATTCAATTCTTTTGTTGTGATACCAATGCTGGTGAAGAATTGTTGTAATATTAACATTTAGCCAATGAAGGAATTGAAGCCTGTTGAATGTGTCAAAAAGTAACAAAGGACCAGGACTAGGACAACCGCATATGCTCCAAAAAGGCCGGACGGAGAAGGAACTCTGTTAAAACGTTGGAATACAAAGAACTGCTTGTAAATACGGATTGGGCTGATGCAATACCCCGGGTATAGAAGGGGTGTTGTGTTGACTGGTGTGTGCCTCTGGCTGCAGCTAGTGTGGCTAAGCAGGCAGTGCTGTTCCTTCTGCTTTATTGACTTTGGCCCCTATTGTCTCACACTAAATTTTCTTGAAATTTTAACTGATGAGTGGGCTTTGCTTCTCACACCTCCTACCTTCCTTGTGCCCAAAAGATCGAGCCACTGACCCGGGGGTGCAGTGTGTCCTCCCAAGAGCTCATCTGCCTGCAGCCCCAGCACAGCCTGATGTGATGTGAGCACAGCTCTGCTGCTCATGGGGTTCGCCCTCTGCCAGCAAGAGCCCGCCTCAACAAGAAAAGGCTTTTTTTGCTATGGAAGAGAAGTCCCCGCACTCAGCAGGGCCAGCAGCTCCTCCCATCCCTTGTAGGACAGGCATGAAGAAATGGGAAAGCAAATCGGCTCCCTCTTCCCACTGCAAGGAGGGACAAAGGCAGGAGTGCTGCTTCGGCTCAAAGACACCCAGGCAGGACTGAGAAGCTTGGACAAATGGTGGGATGACGCTGCAAATTTTTCTCATCGCTCCTCCAGCCCCGCTGCTCCCCGGCCCCCTCACTGCCCCACAAAGCCTCTGCACAGCACAAAGCTGCAGGAGGCAGGGACCAGCACGCCTACTGAAGGGCTATGTAAGTGGTTCTTAGCCCTGGCAACGGGGAGGCAGGGCAAAGGACAATGTCCTGTGTGATCACACAGCCTGGGTAAGGCGACCCTCAGAAACGCTCCAGCGCCAGCAGCCTGACATCTCAGCCGTCGGGGTCCCCAGAGTGACTGTGAGGTGCGGTGGTGTGGTTTTTATCATGAGTTTTAATGTAAGATAGTTGTTCTTTGTACCCTGGTTCAGTGCCGTTGTATTTTTAGGTCCTTTTTGTTACAAATTGTAAGCTTCTCCCTCAGCCTGCCCCACATACAACCCCTGTTTGGTTCACCTTTCCCGCCTTGGTTACCTGTCCACCATTCGTCGGGAAACCCTCCCACCCTGCCAGTCACCCAGGGCCTGTCCCCCGGGTCCAGAAGCTTCGAAGGGAGATCTCTGGCGACTGGCTGGATTGGAAGCTTTCCCCTCCTTCCTTCGGATCATTGGTATTTAATGTTAATGCTTGTTACGTCAGTAGACACTCCCCAGTTATACCCCACTGGTTGCACGTGTAGCCACCCTGAGTTTCCAGCCACTGTATAAAACCCTCTCCCTCCTGAGATTCAGGGTCTCCCTGAAGCACCGGTCGCAGGCTGAGGGCTCCCTCCTTCCTACCAATAAACCCAATTTGCAGTCAGGCCTCTTGAGAGTCCCGTCTTTCTTCCTCCGCATTCCCAACGTGGCAGGGCAGGTCGGCAGCCAAGACCCCACATTTCTATAGATCGTGTGGAGGCGTGTCGGGGCTAGCCGGCCGTGGGAGGACACGCACCGCCGCAGTGGGGAACCAATTCCAGTTTTATTTGTGCCTCACCGTATGTTATAAATCCATTTTCTGACACGGGGTGAAAAATTACTACAGGGGCTGCAGTCGCGTTGGGAGCCTTAACACACTCCAGGCGTGGAGGAGGTTGCAAGGAGAAGATGCAGGCAGGCCCCGTCTCGGGGGGGCTGCAAGCGACCTCTCCCTTGGGGGAGGGCAGACCGCGAAGCCCGGGCAAACTTTGCCCGTCTGACTAAGTCTTCCCAAAAGGGCTGAATTACGGGAGGAATCTCGGCGCACAAAAGCAGTTAACGCTGCCGGTTTCCCCCCGCCATTTTTGGTTGTGGTCGTGCCGGGAGCACCTGGAGGGCCCGGCTCCCTGCAGAGCCGCTCCTTCCCCGCCTGCCTACCCCGCTGTCGCCGCTTCCCCGCCGGCCACGGCCCCGCAGCGCTCCGCCGTTGCCCCGCGGGAGCAGCCGCCGCGCCGGCCGTGCCCAGCCGCAGCTGCGGAGCCCGGACGCCGCAGCCCGCGGGACCGCCGCGCCTGCCGCGGGCGCGGAGCGCGCCCAGCCCGCCGCGGCAGCACGCTCGGGGCGCTGGCCGCACACGGGCTCCTGCTCCAGCCGCCGAGCAGGACGCCGACACAGCGCCCCAGGCTTCCAGCGGTACCGCTCTGTCCCTGGCTTCTGTTACTCCCTCTGTTTCCCATTGTCTCTCTCTGCTCTCTTTTCTGTCCCCTTCTGGTCGGGGCCGTACCCTTTCTTTACCAATTTCCAGATGTAATATTTGCTGCCTTTGTGCCTTATTTTCGCCCGAGAAATCTATCAAAAAGAATTCTCCTCTGCTCCCCTTACAGCGGGACGGGACAGTGACCAACACACTTGTGCCTTCCGCCGCTGTCTGCCGTGAGACAGCAGAGCCACCCGCCAGCCAAGGCCGTGGGGGAGTCTATCAGGACAGCACTTGTCTGACCTTCTCTGCCCCCAGCAGAAATCGCTCACACCCTTCTCTCTCTCATGGCTGGGTTTGGGGTATTCCCCTCTGACTTTTTTGTCCCTTTCCCCCCCCGCCCCCTCTTTTTTCCCTTTAACGCTCTCCTGGGCCACCCGACACAGGGCTGGGGTGAGTCACTTGTGCTACTTACTGCGGTGGGCTTGACCAGAAACACACCAGGCAGATCCTGGTCTGCAGTGCTAGGGTTTAGCACCCAGTTGAATTCCATATTGCAGGTGTTCTCCAGGGTGACCGTGGTGTGATGAATTTCATTAAACATCTGGAGAGAAAGCACAGGAGCAGGAAGTTACAGACCCAGGCCTGCGGCTGGGAATTTCCTTCCTCTCTCCCGGGGTTGAAAGCAGACCTGGGAGCAGGGACCAGGGAGGAGATACGGGCCCTTGGGAAGCTGGGCAAGCCCCAGGCACAGGGCACCTGCACAGGACCAGGGAGCTCTGGCAGCACACAGACATGTGGTGACGACCACGTGAGGGCCAGTAATAAATGAACCAGGGGACACAGGCCCTCTGTGCTCTCAGGGGTCACCAGCTGCCAGGAGAAACAAAGGAGGTGGCACTGAGGTGCGTGAGATGAATCCAAGAGTTAGGAGGTTAAAGAAAGGAAGTTGTTGGTTCTTGCGTGTTGTTGTTTGGATTGTTTGGATTTGTTCAGGTCCTGTTGTTGGGTGTTGCTGTGAGCTGGGAGAGGGGCAGGGTTGAAGACCTGACTGAAAGGCAGTAGGATGAGAGGGGAGGGGACAGAAGAGTTGGCGGTCAGAGAGAATGGAAGTTCCCGAGTACCATCCAATGGGAAGGAGGACAGGGACCACCCTGGCCGGGTAAAAAAGGGATAAAAGAAGCCGTTTTGGTGAAAGGGGTGTGTGTGCTGAGCTCCCGGCTCTCGGGGAGGGAGACACACCCGGCTCAGCTGAATTGTTACTAATGAACAGTTTTCTTTTGCTTCGATGACTTTGTCCCCATTGAATTGTATCTAAAAGTCAGTGCATTTCTAAGACAGGCATTCCAGAAGAAAAGGCACCTGCACGCAAGTATTGGCAAGCAACATGCATGCAACAAGGAGACTTCCTTGTAACACAGACAGGGCCAGCAGCTGAAAATATCTGTGGGCTTTCAACTGAAAGAGAGTGAAGTGGGGATTCTTCTGGGACAGTCTCTGCAACTGTAGTGACTGGAAGCCCAAATTCTTCCCCTGATTATTGTGTGGGTTAAGCAAGAGCTTTATACAAGAGCATCTCCTTGGAGGTCAGGCTTTGGGAATGGATCAGCAGAGGGATGTCTCAGGGACATGTCCCTCAGAGCATCCCCACTGGGACCCTGCCTGCCCCAGGAGGCAGTGTTTCTCAGGGTACCTTTCTCAACATTTTGGGGAGGCTTGGAGATGACCATTTGAAGCCAGCTTGAATGCCGGATTTGTCCCTCAAAGGTTGTACTTCCAAGCCGCAGGCCAACAAAGGGGCTGGGAAGGGGAGGGAGGCCTGGACTGAGGCGGGCAGGAACCCGCTGGCCGTGGTTGCAGGGCAGGGAGCTGTGCCAGGGGACATGTGGGGTACCTGTAAGCCGCAGTCAACCTCCCGGGAGCTCAGCAAGTAGCTGACACGTGAGGCCTCCCCGGTCAGCTTCACCTTGTAGGTGGGGCCTCCCTCCACGTGGCACAGCGCCGTGACACGAGCGATGGTGTCGAGAAGGCCAAAGAAGGTGAAGGAGGCCTGCTGTGTCTCTCCTGGCTGCAGCACACCCGACACCGGCAGGATACTGAAAACCTGGACGGAGGACAGGAGAGATTGAGGTGTTGAGCATGGAATTGGATGCAGAAGAGCTTCTTGGAGCAAAGTGCAGCTGTAGCCAGAGGGGGCTGTTCCTCAAATACAGCCAGAATCATCCTAATCTCATCTTGTATCCATGCCAGTGACCAGTGGAGGGAACACCATGGGGAAAATCTTCTCCCATACTCGCAGATCAATGCATTAATTAATACACTACATTAAAGTGAACTGGGATGTGTCCTGGCAGTAGAAATTCTCTCTGATGCACAACTTGCCCTTAAAAAGCATTTCTTACTGCTTTTAGAAAAGGAGGCGACTCAGAGCCAGAGCTCTTGGAGCTCAGGGAAGGATTCCAGCCCAGCTCATCTGACTCCTGAGGTTTTCCCCACCCCGCTCTGATTTCTATGCTGCTTTCTCAACGTGCTCCAGCAAAAATTTCCTAAGGACCACCTGATGAGGTCCAAGGGGAGCAATGCCCTCCATCGGTGCTGCACAGCGTCCTTGGGCAGCCCTACAACATGTCCTGCACAGCCTCTCTAACAACCAGTTGCTTCAGCAGCACTTTGCGATGGGTCCGGAGGGATGTGAGGCCCCGCTGTGGGCAATGCTGAGGGCCACCAGTGGGACTGGGAGCTACAGCCCTGCTTGCCACACTGGAAAAGTGGGAGTGAGACAGATTCCCTCTTACCTTCTCAGTTTCGAGGGGAGTGTACCCTAAGTCCATGAAAAAGGTGACTCCCTCCAACCCTGGTGGGACGTAATACTTCTCCCAAGTACGTGGTGGCACCTGAAAAACAAGCCATTTTCTATGCTAGGAAGAAGAGACAGCCACTTTGCAAAGTCTCATTTTGTAAGACAGCTTCAGAGCCACCACTGTGATACCAGCTCTTGGGTGAAAAGAGAGATCTGGAAAGAGGTCGTCTGGCTGGCTTGGGAAGAGGGTACATGGAGATCAGGACTCATCACAGCTTGCTCTGGGAAGGAAGCTGGAGGTCCTATCATCATGATGCAGACAAAAGCCTCATCTTACATTGTGAAGAAAACAAGGCAAAAAACCCACACTCAACACAGCATCTGAGCAGGTTTCTCCAAGGAAAACTCTCCTGTTTCTCCCTCCCACACACCCCATGTCCAGCCACCGGCCCTGCTGCCCAGCCCGCTCTCAGGGCACAGGACAGCAGGGCGGCAAAAAGGGAGGTCAGCACGAGCAGGACTTGTTGGTGGCAAGCTAGGGAGGTAACACAAGCAGTAGGTGTACAAGAAAATCTACCTCTGCTCCTGAAGATTGGCCAAGATCCCGTGATTCTTCCAGGGCTGTGGCTGGCTCCTCCGCTTTTCTAATCCTGAAGCGTCTCCACTGAGTTGCCGGCTTATCCAAACGGAATGACACCATCGTCGGTGGTTTGGGTTGGAATTTAGGTGGGCAAAGCTCATGTCTGGAAAAGAACGTAACTATGAACAGGGACCTGCAGTGGGAGGAAAGGACACCTGCACCAGTAGCTCCTGCTCAGGATGCAGCCCCGGGGTGGGTGCTGGTGCGTTGAACTGAGAAATGGTTTGATCCAGCCCTTCCCAATCCAGGCTGGAGCAGGTCCCATCTAAAGGTGGCCCAGGGCTGACACTGAGGTAGCAGTGGTGCAGGCAGCTGCAACTGCTCGCAGTGAGGAACTACAGAGGACACGGATTCACACCTCGTGGGGATGCAAAAAACCACAGTGGGAGAGGAAAAGACAGGGAAGGCAAGAAAAAGGGGAGATTTGAGGCACCAAGGGGCAGACCCAGCCAGTGATGAGCCGGCACAGCCCCCCCAGCGCCCAACGCCAGAAACTCTGCGGCTTTACCAGGTATTTATCAGGAATGTTTCCCTGGGAGTGTTGGGGAGGTTGGCTGACATTTTCCAGCACTCCCAGGTGACTCAGGTCACATTCCCCATTTTAAATTGAAGCAGGTGCTCAGGGTAACTCTGCTTGTGTTTCTAATGCCACGTGAGGGACAAAGTTGTGCCGTGCCTGCCTGTCACCCTGCTGAGATACAAGTGCTTCCCACACAGTCAAACACAACCTGGATGCTCCATTCCCAGACAGGCATTCAGTGCCTGCTCCCCAAAGAAAAACTGTCTTTAGCTTTGTAGCTTGTTATCTGGGGCTGGGTTTCATTTCTGCATGAGGCGCTCTCTCACCATAACCCCCAAGAGATCCCTAATCATCTGTTCCACTCTCTTTAGTTTTAATGAATGGTTTGAGGCAACTTCCCAGGACCATGGTGCCCAGACAATGTTTTTCACTCTAAAGTAGTGGAGCGAGAGGCAGGGATAGGAGAAGATGTGATGAACAAGTCCTGCTGTCAAGCAGTACAGAACCTATAAGGGACATGTTGCAGTGGGGAAAAGTCAAAGTGAGTAACAAGTGTCACAAAAAGAGGGTCGTGAGGAATCCAAGGTGTCCACTGAAAGCTGACCCCTGGGAAAGAATTTGTCCTGGCACTAAAGGAGTTGTCTCAGAAAAGAAGGAAAGGGAAGGTAACAAGAGGTTCAGCATCAGCCCAGTTGCTAAGTAGCTCTTTCTCTGGTGTTGGGACTTTCTGGGCGTCCTCCAGCACAGCACAAGGGAGGAAGGCAAGGAGCAGAGAGCAGCTCCTGCAGAGAGGACCCATCCCAAAGCAAGGGGGCCAAAAGGGCCTCCAGCAGCACTGTGGCAGCTGGGACTAGGAGCCCTTCAGCAGGGTGGACAGTGCCTCAGGCCACGGAGGTCTGAGAAAGCAGCCTTTGTCCCAGCTTTCCTTCCCAGGGGAAACCACAAGGAGCACCAAATTGGTGGCAAAGCTATTCCCTGAGCATCCAGCCTGACCGCAGCCGGTCAGTGTTATTTGCACAAGGACAAGGCAGAAGCAGTTTGTCAGCTCCTAGGCAAACAGCTTTGTTCTTTGCAAAGTACTAACAGGACACCAGGAAGAAGAGCTTCAAGGACAGGGCAAAGGTGCACATACCTCAACTTCTTCACATGGTCGTCCATCTGGAATGACCAGTGGTACTTGACGGGAAGTGGGCTGCAGTTGGTCATCTCCAGAGAACGCTCCTGTTTCGTGCCAGCCACGATGCAGCCAAATTCCAGGGTGCTGGGCTGGATTTGGAGATTTGGGAAGTGGGCTTCCCCGCAAAGGGTGATACGCTCCACATAAGGATGGCCCCTGACCATTTCTATCTTCAGGATCTTCATTGTTTTCCAGCTATTAAAATCCCGTCCATAAGCTGGGTCAAATGCGATGTAGAGGTGACAGGTCTGCCCAACGTCCACTGTCACAGGCTGCAAGCAGATGAACAGTAATTAGTCACCTGTGGGATGACATCCCAAGGTCTGACAGCATGAACCAGTAAATGCTCCAAGTGTGACACCAGCATGGGCTTCTCAGTTCATCGTTCATTTCTTTACAGCAAGGGTCTGACTGCGGGCACCACACTCGAGTCCAGGATTCCCTCAGGCTCACGTTTCTGTGCTCAGCAGCAATACAAGGGGTGGCTGCTGGAGAGCTGGGATGCTTTCCAGGAGACACCTTCACGGCATGGCTTGCCCAGACCTAGTTGCCTGCTCCCTTCTCCTTGTGCCTGAGAGCCAGGGTGGATCTTCTCAACTCAGATAAGTTTTTGATTCCTTCAGCAGCTCTGCTGATGCACTTCAGGCCATCCCACTGCTGACGCTACAGATTAAACTTCTTGACTTAAGGACGTCCCAACAGAAGTGCATCACCGCGTCCCTCCTCTTCAAACCCCACTGCAGGAGTCCGGGGCTGCTCACCTGGCCATGTGGGAGTGGCTGCTGGTCCTCACTGCAGACCTGAAACGGCTGCTCCAAGTAGAGCATAAGGTCGAGTGGCAGCCGGCAGGTGTTCTTTATAGCCAAAGGCTGGTACTGCAGAGTCAGGACATCACTGGGTTTCTACACAAACAGGAGACAAGGAAAAACAACCTCAGCTAGTCACAGACCTGCTTCTGCTGCATCTCGCAGTTTTCAGTCCCAGAAGTGCACACATTTCCATTTACCCTTTTTATTTGTTTCTACACTTCCAGGAGATTTTTCTTTACAGCAGATGCTTTTCATGTTTAGAAACCACAGCACCCTCTGGGGGACAGGGAAACACTCCCAGGTACAGATGAGGAAATGGGGCCCTGAGAGGAGGCAGCTGCTTGAACAAGATCTAAAGCAGAAAGTGATTCCAGACCATTTGTCTCCAGTTTTGTCTCTCTATTGCACAGAGCAGCACTAGATGATCTTCACTCACATACAGCCATTTCTTACAACCTGACTGGCTCATAAAGCAGCTTGTCTGCAGGATGCGTCCTGCAGTCCCTGCTACAGGGACAAGGTGTCTGTGGTCTCAAAGCTATGATCAGCCTAGGCTCTTCCTTCCTTGTCTGCATTCTGCTGGGCTTCCTGCATGGTTTAGCGAAACCAGGGAGTTTGGGAAACTAGTTCTGCATGTACTGGTATCAAATAGGTGCCATAGTATGCAATAAATCAGTTTGCGTGTGTGGCGTCAAGCAGAACCCAGGCAGAATCAGGGAGAGCTGAAAAGCTTCTAATTACATCGGAACTGCCTGTTCCAGGGATTCTGTACTTGAGTGGAAACCTGGGAACCAGAGGAGAGGCCTGAAACTACAGAAAGCAACTCATGAAACATCTTCTCTTTTTCAGACAACTTACTGAGAGGGAAGCATGATGCTGGAGTTGGGATCCCGAGACTAAAGGGCACCTGCTCTGCCTCAGTGTTATCATCACTGCAGCTGCAGGGTGTCTGGGGGTGCTTTGAAGCAGGTGAGGCTTAGGGAAATGCACAGAGCTATACCATATAGCTATACCATACAGCATTCATGCCAACAGCAGAGAAGGCAAAGAGACACAGGAGATGCTGGGTTTTTCCTTGTCAGCCTGAGGAATTCACAGGAATCTCCATTTTTTCCCTGCTTTCCTACAGCATCGGTGTACAGACATCACCGTGCCCTGAAGGATCCTCAGAAACCTCCCTTTACCGTGAGCAGAGAAACTGGCATTTCTCTGGAGGTGGCCACGATCCTCCTTGGCAGTGCAGCTGTAACTGCAGTTTTACTTTGGGGACGTTAAATACCAGTCTCATCTCTAAAAGCATCTCCCCTCACTTTACAAAGTGCCTCAGGAAGGGTAAAGAGGGGCTTTTACACAAGCACACCCCGCCCTCAGCCATGCTGTTCAATGCCAGGATGCAATCCAGACACTTACTTACCTTCTCCACCCGGAAAGAGAATTGTCTGGCTGATATATTTATAGTGGGATCAATAAACTCGCAGGTAATGGTTGCTTCTATTATCTTCTTCATCGAGCCGCCTGTCCCAATGACAGCTTCGCAGATGGCGTAATTCTGCACCACCTGCATGCAAGAGTCACTTGTCACCAGTGGGTGGTGGCAGGGCATCCAGCAAATGCCCAGCATTGGCTCAGCACCCACCACCCACCACGCGCCCTATTCCTGCCACAGAGTTATGGTCACTGCCCGCTTTTCTTCCAGTGATGCAGCTTATTTATTTTGCACTCAACTGTCTGTAGCACTGCACCCCACTAAGCACAAAAGGCACTTGTGAGAAACTCCCCCCCTTCATATGGCTTTTGGTTTACTCTGTGCTTACCCCAGAAAAACCACTTGGCACTTGTTTAATTCACTTTCTTTTTGGGCTCCTAGTCTAAGTGTTACTAACTTATTTCTCTGTCCTTCTTTGCTGACTAAGCATGCAACGCTGTCTGCCCCAAAAGAGCAATATTTCCTTCTACCCCTACTTCGGGATCAGCACTAGGTTTTGGTGGCTGTGGAATCACAATAAAGCTGTAGCTGGTCTGATGGTGACCAGCAAGGAAAGTAAGTGGTGCTGCCACAGAAACGTGTGGTCTTAAACCAGTTTCTTGAAGGCCCCTGCTCATTTCCCCAGGCAAATGTCAAGGGACGGTGGAACGAGCCCAGGGGAGGGGATCTGATGCTTCCCCAGCTCGGCCCGTGGTGGGGACCTCACCTGCGCCTTGCGGGAGAAGCCTCGCAGCATCATGTCCACAGACTCTCCTGGCTTCAGGTCCATTGACAGCGGCTCCAGCCGAAACGCGGGGGCCGTACGTTTGGGCCTCTGGGAATCACGTTTGGCCGTGGGGCTACTGTGGGCTGAGGTGCTCCGGCCCTCCTTCCCAGCTGGCCTGTTACATTCCACCTTCCAGAAGAGCTGATGGAAGTGGTGGCCCCCATTTGTTAGTCTGAACTGACGAGCACAGGGAAGGAGGCTAGAAGAGAAACCAGAATGGAAAATAGTATGGGAGTAGCTGTTGTCCTGGTCATCAGATTGCTCCCACGGAGGATTCTGAGCTGTGAATAGCTTGGAGACCGTCTTCATTTCCAGCTCTTAATGTGGACCGGGAACAGTGTCTGATAAGCTGCCCTCCTGATGTCGTTATTGCAAAGAGGAATATGATTCTCATGGTAATGTAGCATTTTCCAGGCCAGGCTAACAGGATCTGGTGTTTTCCGCCAAAATGTGTGTTCTGGGGTGATTCGTACTGTTACTGTATTTTGTATTAATCTGCACCCAAAACTGTTACTGAATCATTGAGATCCTGCACCTGAGGCCCTTGTGTGCGGGGGTATGATTGCAGGCATTTTTAAAAGCCAGCGCGAAGGAAGTTTCTGGACGATCCCAGCAAGCTTCTAGAAATCACCTGTCTGCTCTAGGAGAGGAAACCAGGGGAGCAGGGGCTCTCTCATTCATAGAAGCTTTGGTTTTGCACCGGTGGTCATTTGTAGAAACTTCATTTCGCAATCAGAAACTGTTTTGAAGTGAACTTTGCAAACTCCGCTGGCAATGGGAAAATGAGCAAGGTCCTGTGTAGAAGTGTACCTCACCTGGTAGGGTTTGCAGCCCCACAGTGGCAAGGAGGCTTCCATTTAAGGGAAGGATTTGGGTTCCATTCTTTGTTTCACTCATGAGGTAAAACCCAGAGATTTTGATACCGTTTTTGGCCTTGTGCCAGGACGGAGACACCTGTTGGATCTTTGAGACTGTGCCTCAAGCCCTGTTCCTATTTCTATTGGGCAGGATGCCAAGAATCCGGCCTTGATTGTTACAAACTTAAGAGAATAGAGGAAGATCCTCAGGGCATTTTTGGGGTGTTGTAGCAAGTGCAAAGGTCCTCCTTGCACTTGGCATAGCTTCTTCTCTTTTTTTTGGCACGGTTTTTTATTTTCACCTTAATTAAAACAGTTTTGCTTTTCAAACACCTCTGATCATGCTGCCTCGCTAATATTTTAGGCCATCCTGAGGCTGCCGGTCAAACCCAGAGGTGATGCACCTGAGAGGGCACCCTAACATTCTGGCCTCCCGCACAAGCATCAGTCCTGGGCAGGCAGGGCAGCAGCAGAGCCCACGAGCAGCGTGAGGAAGCGTTGGCAGCGGCACTGCAGGCCCCACACAAACCAGCAAGTTTCCATCTGCCTCTGGAACTGCTCTGCGGGCTCCTGCCTTCCCAGGGGGGTCGTCACCCTCCCGTCTCTTTGTTCCCAGGGCCCCTGCTTGCCTGGCAGGTGCCATTTTGGAAGGGAAGGGTGCGATGCCATCTTCCCTTGGTCCCGCAGCCACACGGAGGGCCCGCCTCATCCAGGCGCCATTTTGGGAACCTTTTGTTCTGGGGGAGCCTGCGAGACTATTACTTGACCAAGTGAGGACATAGATGTGTTAGAACTGAAGGCAATTCAGTGGCAATTG
Source organism: Chamaea fasciata (assembly GCF_029207755.1). Classification (NCBI taxonomy): domain Eukaryota; kingdom Metazoa; phylum Chordata; class Aves; order Passeriformes; family Sylviidae; genus Chamaea; species Chamaea fasciata. Next base: position 19,660,177 of record NW_027094097.1, on the reverse strand, counting down.
AGCAACTGGTTTCTCTTTCAGTGGTTTTTGAGGGTACCTAGCAACGCTCAACTGGCCATCACATGTCTCTAAAGGTATCTCTGCCTTCAGGGAAGGAGTCAGGGTCTTTGAACACTGAAGAAGATCGTGCCTGAAGGACTACAGCAAAACTGCTCCTTGTTGAGACAGAAGGAGAGGTGGGAGTGGGAGATCTCCTACCTGAATTGGTATCCCAAGTTGAGCTCCGGGGCAAATGGTTTGTCTATGACAATTGTGGTGCCAGTGCCAAAAGCCAGGAGGGTGGAGGTGGTCCAAAGTCTGTTCCCAATGAACAGCTGGAGAGCATCAGCAAAAACCCCAGTGTCATCCAGGGTTGCTGTGACAGTCACAGGAACCTCACCCCTGGCGGGGATCACTCCTTCCCTGGGTTCAATAACATAGCAGTGAGGTTTATAAGCCTGTAAGACAAGCATAACATGCATTTAGGATGGAAACCATACACCCTGGTCTCTTATGGGGTGTAAGAAAAGGAGAAGACTAAAGAGGGGAGGATAAAAATCCTAAAGGCCTAATTTCCCTAAATTTAAGCTGCAGTACTGGGGAACAGCAGAGCTTACACAACCTGTATTTTCCCCTCCTTTAACAGACTCTCACCTAATTAACCCAGTTTTGCCCAACCCAAGGGACGCTTATCCTCAGGAGAGTGTTCCTTCCCCAGTCCTTCTCTGGAGTGTGTGCCAAGGAAAGCTGCTTTCTCTCTCCTGGCTTCTCACAAAGGCTCAGGGCCAGAGGAAGTCATGACGGCTCAAATCCCACTCCAGAAACCACACAGCTGGAGGACACTGCTGAGAGCCTGAAGAATATCTCCGCAAAACCAGTTGAGCAAAACCCCAACACCAAACTATCCTTTCCCAAGAGGCCCTCAATGCTTTTCAACGTCCCCTAAAGGACCGAGGCCCTCACTTCCCACTGATCATCCGCTGTAGAGAGGTGCCCCAGGGCCTTCTGCTTTGGAAAAGTCACCTCTGAATGGTTACAGCAGAGCAGGAAAGAAGGAAGCAGAGGGAAAACTGGATGACATGTGCTCAGTGGGCATGGCCCACTCTTCCTAAGAACTCGTGTCCTCTGGTTTCTCATGGTCTTCACAGATTGGCCAAGAGAGCTGGAAGCTGCCCAAAGGAGGGAGGAAAGGCCCCGCACCAGCACAGCTGTACAGACACAGCTCTGCAGGTCCAGCCCTGGAACGAGCACGTGAAGCCCATCCTTTACACACCAGGCCCACCCAGCCAAGGTGCATTGCTCCCTGAAGAGGTGGAAGGCAGAATTTCATTGTGTAGTTCGAGAAAGCTGTCCTGGAAAAATCCCTCACTTTAAGGTTACATCTATCCCCCAAACAGCAGGAAAAGCAGCAAGAGGAAAAATCATGCCCCTCCTCCTTGGCTCAGGAGGCTGTGGCTGGACTTTCCCACATGGCCTGATGCTTTATCCACAGACACAAACAAGTCCACAGGATCAGGTTTTAACCAGTTCCAAGTTCAACACACCCAGCATGGAGAAGAGCAAACCTCAAGCCCCTCAGAGATCTCCCCCTCCAGCAGACATCCCACCCAGCCCCAGGCCCAGCCTACAAGCCCTTCCTGGCTGCAGCAGCCCTGCTCTCCCTGCCAGGGGAGCAGCCCCAGCTCCTCTGCCCTGTGCAGCCTTCACATATTAAACAGCCATTCTCTGCAGCCGGTCCCCAAAGATGCTCTTCAAAGGCACAGAGACCACAGGCTGGGGGGGTGCACAACCCCCACACATGTCTTTGTGTGGACAGCCCAACTGGCCTGACCCACAGCAGGTGTGAAAATTGCCTCCCCACCAGCAGTCTGAGGACAGACCTCACACCCTCTTCTCTACCATGAACAGCAGTTTGGCACAAAGCAAATGTAGATGGCACAGGGAAAGCACAGGGAAACCCATGCTCTCCGAGGAGCAAAGGACCACAGGTTTCTCTTGATCTCAGAGCTCAAAAACCGTGACACACACAGCTAAAGACCTTCCATAAAATTATGGGAGAACTTGTCAACACAATCCAGACGAATTTCTGCTCCAACATCTCTGCACCTGATTTCACTGAGGAGTGCCCCAGCTAAAACCACTCCAGAGCCAGGTTCCTTTTGCCTCACCCAGATGGAATCTTGGAGTATCTCGCTTCCTCTCACACAGGCCGATGCATATAAAAACCAAGTCATGGCTGCTTGTAAGGTCAACCAGTCAATTTCCCTGGAAAACAGCCCCACAGATACTTACAATCTCTAGCCTGAAGTCTAAATCGATGAGACCTTCGTTGAAGAGGCCAAAAGCTTGTGAATTAGGCCTTAGCACTGGGATCCTGCCGAACTCTATCAGCCTTGGACTTATGTAGACTGCTGACGGCCGTCCAAAGCTCTGTAGTTCTGTTCTCTGTTACAGAAAGCAGGCAAGAAAGATTAAAAAAAAAAAAAAATCAAACCCGAACAGGGAAACCTAAAAAGGCTTAAACAGCTCAACCCAGCTCAAGTTATTTCTTTAGGGACAGCTACCATTTTCCAGCTGAAATCCTGGGATTTTGGGGGGAAAAAAAACCAAACTTATGTATTCACCTCCAAATTGAAAAGGATTAAGTAAAGAGAAACTTTCAAACTACAAATTATTGGTCCAAAGGTAGAAGCTTTGCAAGAAATCTCTAGTTAAGATCAGGCTGACAGTTAAACAACTGGTTATTCTGGTGGGGAGAAACCCTTCTCTTTAAGGTAAGCAGCCTGATAGTTGAAAGCAAGTGTTTAGTCAAACTTCAGGCTCCCTGGCACAGCCTGCACTGCCTGTCCTCCCTGTTGACTGGTTTACATGCAGTGCCACAATGGCCCAGGTTCAGATGTTTGGTGCCATCCAGGGAATTTGGCATCACCATTTCCATGTTTGAATGTAGTTTAAATCCTTGCAACTACTCTTCAAATGCCAGCTTTCCTTTCTTCTACAGAAAGCTCAAGGTTCCCAGAAATCTTCTGACATCCTCTTTTGTGCTGAGAGGTAACATTTTAAAAAAGGTGTTTCCAAAGCTAATAGCACTTTAAAGAGTAATTAAAATGATCCTCAATTCCAGCTTAGATGAACTACCTTCTGGGTCAGACACTGACATTGCCACCTATAAGGCACGAGCTGTTTATGCCACCAGTCCCTGCTGTCCTTCTCCACAGCAGCCTGTGCCTCTTTTCCCCGGAAGAATCCCCGCACACTGTGCACCCTGCCAGGACCAGTTGCACAAAGGCACACACCTCCCCTTGCACTCACCAGTGGGTTTCTTGCGTCCCCAAACACGCCGATACAAACATCGGTGCAATGCTTGCCCAATGTTTGGATTTCAGCCATAACTGGAATCTCTGCAGTGCTCCGAGGCTGGACAATCCCACAGGGTCTGGGGCTGGAGTAGAGCACAGGAGAGTCCTCCTCGGGTTCCTAGAAGGGACAGAATCAAATCCAGCTTCAGAGGGACCTCTGAAGAAACTTTAAACTCCTCAACATCCATCCCAACAGCAACTTACACACATTTTTAAAAATCCCCAGGACAAAGGTAAAAGGCACAAACAAGGTGCAAGAATTGTAGGCTTAGCATTCTCAGGGGGTTCTGCAAGGAGGCTGCCAGCACAGGCACTGGTGTCTGTGGATGCAGCAGCTTTTCACAACCCTCAAAGATCTCCCACAAGAAAACACCCTGAAGACTAGAACGTAAGCTCTTTCCTCAAGAGATTAAACTGCATCCTAAAGTTTACATTCAGGTAGGATCCTGTTCTCAGCAGATCTTTAAGACTGAATAGAAACCACCAAGGTCTCATCCCAACCCTTTTCCCCCCTAATAATCTCCACAGTAATATTTGACAGGAGGAGGTGGATGCGATGCCAAACCTGGGGAATAAGCCCGTAGCAGCCAGGAAGGTGGGTGTTATTCCAAATGAAGAACTTCCTCTCGAATGGCACCTTCAGGTCGCACTCATGGAATCCGCGGTTTTGGGGGTACACTTGCAGCTCAGGAACGAAACATCTGGGCAAAGAGATGACCCCAAGGGAATCAGAGATACTGAGAGAATGGAGAACGTTGACCCCCAAAGATTGTGAAATGGAGCACAACACCTTTGTCACTGTCAAATACACATTTAACAGCCCTATGGTGAAAAATTGCCTGCAAAGTCTTCCCACTCAAACATGTCTTGTCGAGGAGGGGCAAAACCTGAGAGGCAGCACCCAGAGGCTGCCAAGTGCCCCAGGCAGACCACTTGGTCCCACAGCTGCCTCAGCCCCTCCTTTACTCAAGAAGGTTTGCAAGAACTCCTGTAACAGTCCCAGTGATCCATGAGCTCTGGGGGAGCCTTCCCAACAGGGATCAGTGCTCATTAAGGCTCCAGGAACACACGACTCTAGTGTCTCAGTAAAAATGACTCCCTTCTCTCCCATGGTGCTGTTTCCCTGCCTGAGAACTCAGCTGTTTGCCCCAGCCTTGGAGGGCATGAGACATCACCTGCCCCACAGAGTGGGAGATCACTCCCTCCCAGTTCCTACAACTCCCCTGGTCCTTCACTCCACAGGTCCAAACACTGACTGTCCCCAATTGCACTTGCTTTTCAAACATGGCAGCCCAGGCACTGACGAGATGGCTCTGCCTGGGAGTGGGAACAGCACCAGGGAACTGCATCCCTCTTGTCATTAAACCGACACCTAGAGCAGCACAGCAGGATGGAATTCTGCTGGAGCAAGAACAACTTTTGCTTTAAGCCTGAGAACATCAAAGCTCAAAACAGGAAGCAGAGAGAAGGGGAAAAAATAGAGCTGACCTGCCACATCAAGGACTCATTTCCCCTCCTAAGATCCTGCCCTCACCTCTCTTGCTGTGAGCCATTTCCCCACTGTCACGTGCCCTCGTTAACAGAACCAGACCCTGACCCTCAGCAGACTGCTTGGTGTGCCCCAAGCCAACGCGGGCTGGTTGCAACCCAGCACAACTCCACCTCTTGCAGGAAGAAGGCGAGGAGGCCCTTGGGAAATTTGCTTCACCTCAAGCACCAGGTCAATAAATGATATCATTCCTGGTCCCTTTAGAAAACGACCCAGGACCACGCTGGGCTGTCAGCAGGGCTCCTTTTCACCACAGGCTGCTTTTCAAGCACTGCTGTTCTCATGTCCAGCTGGGCAGAACATGAGGTCATTAAACAACACGTCTCCTTGGGAGCCGCAGCCAGCACACCCTGTGCAAGGCAGTGTGCTGGGGGAGGCCAGGGAAGTGCTGGTACCTGGCCTTGATGATCAGTGATGCCACTCCCTTGCCAAACCACTCCAGGTCCACCAGCAATTTCCGGTTGTATTCCGTCACAGTGTTGGAACACAGGGTCACCTGGTGGAAGAGAAGAGCAGTAAATTCTTCCTTACAAAAGCTCACGACTCACGTGTGATGTCCTCCAGTTTTTGTGGTAAGAAAAGGGAGGATTTTGCCTTAATTCTTCTGCCGCTCCATGTGGAGAGCACAGTCTCTAAGAGTAACAGAAGCCGTCTGGCAAATACCAGATTTGTTAAGCACACCTTGCTATCGGGGCATAGGTCAGCTAAATGAAAACATTAGACTAAAGCTCTGTGCAGCACCGTATTCAAATTAAGGGGCAAATTTTCATCTGACTACAATGACATAAATGCAGAGGAAATCTCCTGACTTGAACAGAATGAGTTCAGCTTTACAGCGGGAAGCTGAAGGCAAAGCGTGGGCCAGCAGGTGCTGGGCAGTTCATGGCTGCAGAGTTTTTTGCCTTCACTGGAGATCCCTGCAGTGAACACAAATCATTCTACTCCCCAGGACAGGAGAAATGAGACCAAGAAGAAAAGCAAACTGCTTTATATAATGACATCTCTCTAACAGCCACCTTTGGTCCTCGTCCGTCCTCTGCCCACTTGCAATCGAAGACATTGCTCTCAAAAACACCAAAATGCCTTCAGTACTTGACCATATGGTACATGATCTCAGCTTGTGATTTTGGAAACAAATCAGTGCTCCTTCAGGAACGTCCCGAGTAACCCAGCTCACAGAGGCCCCACGCCAGTGCAGATCCTCGCTCACACGATGATCAGAGCTGGCATCAGAGCTAAAGCCCTCCCACACTCCCGTGAAGCTTCAGACCCGCTGCTGAAGTGTGTGTGGCTGGACTCTTCCCATACCTCGATGTCCTGGTGTTCCTGGGATTGGAGGGTCCTCTCGCTGGGATTCATTGTAAACTCCCGTGGCTTCACAGAAAAATGAATTCCCTCCCTCCAGGAGGGGTCACTGTCGCTGAGTATTTGATCAAAGCTGCTAACAGCAGGCTGAGTGCCATCGTCCGACACGCGGAGCTTGAACGTCACGGGCACCCGCGAGGTGTTAGTGAGGCGACAGGTCTTGGTGCAGGGAAAGCCTAGGAAAAGGACACAAATATCCGTTTAGGCACCAGTTATGTCGTGACTCCTGGTGGGAATACCCTGGTAGGGTGAAAGCGTGATTGGAGTTTGGCTCTTTATTATCTGAACTACAGATTACTGAGAAGCTGCAAGAGGAATTAGTCGTCACTTAGTTCCCTTTAACACTGATTCCAGACTGCAGCCTTGAAAATGCCTGCTCTTAGCCCTGCTCAACACTGCAAGCTTCTCTCTTTCTGATGGGGAGAAGCTCCCTCACCTGCCCCAAACCAGCACCAGTTATTTCTCCCTGATGACTGTGCACCCAGACCGAGCATTTCCTCTGAAAATTCAAACTGTAAAATTCCCTGTTAAGTCTGCCAACACTCCTACCGTTTTCAAGATATATAAACAGTGAGTCGTCATTGAGAAGAAGCTACAGCAAAACAAAGTGAGGATGGAATCAGGAACCAGAACGTGATGCAAAGCACCCTAACACAGTTTCTCTCTGCAGAATTCTTAAGGCGTCTTTTGGTTTGGGCCAAACAGACTGGGCATGTGACAGCTCAGAGCCCACTCAGCTGGAGGCAAACCCGAGCCTTGACCCAACAAGCGGGGACATCGCACCCATACTACTCACTGTGACTGCTGCCTGCAAGGGTTTACCCCACCTTAACTCTGAGATTTGCTTTCCATATTGGAAAGCCAGAGACACTGCCACGCATGGTGGGGATGTCCTGCAGAGCCCGGACACCAGCCACAACCCGCTCTGCAGTGGACTGGCTGGCCAGCTCTGTGGGGAGGAGACTTCTCCCCAGGCCTGCTCACCAAGAGTCATTTGAACACAGATGGGGGAAAAAACAACTGCAGGCGCAGCCCAGAGCTTCTCTGTGCCCATCAACAGTAATCACTGCCGGCTCCAGCAGGGACTCCAGCAGGGAGGCAAGAGAAGCACAAAAGGGACAAACACAGATGTCAAAACCTCAAATGAGACTGAGGTCACCACATGCAGACAACAGTCAACAACAGTTAAACAGAAGCAAAGATACAACAGCTGCCTTCAGCTGAAGAGACCTTAGGAATGCGTTTCTACCTGTTGCCTTTCTTGTTTCATTTATTCAAAAGGCAACTTAACAAGTGCCTCAGTGGTGATGCAGGGTGGGGAAGAAGCAGCTCAGGAAAGGCAATTCGTTTTCTTAAAACGTTCAACAACTTCATTGTTACGAGTTTAGGTTTCGTAGTGAATTTTGGCCTTGGTCCGGGAAGGGAGATACAGGGGGTTTGGGGTGGTCTCGGCTGTGCGGGTGGGCTTTTCCATCCGGGGCTCTTTGGGAGCTGTGCCGTGATGCCGCGGGCGGTTGTGAAGTCGGAGCCGAGGTTTGCAGGGGGCAGACCTTTCCGTCCTTCCGCCGGGGCTCGGGAAGGTCGGCAGCGTGCTGCTGCGGGACGTCGTGCGCTTGACGCCGGGCTCAGCACCGTGATCGAACCTGCCCGCCTTCCCCGCTTCTGCCTGCTCCCGATTGCCAGTGCCCAGATCTCCTGCTGCCCGTAGTTTGCAAAAGCAGCGATTTCCTCCTTCCTTCCCTGCCCGTGCCGGCTGGGAGGGAATCACTGCCCTGCCAGAGCCCACAGCTCCTCCAGCCTGTGATCATAACTACACCAAAGGGGAAAACGGGACTTGGCGGGTTGGAAACTTCTGGCATTGCATTGTTGTCTGTGCTATCCTGATATACTCTAGTAAAGAACTGTTATTCCTTTTCCATATTTTTGCCTGGAAGCCCTGTAATTTCAAAGGTATAGTAATTTGGAGAGAGGAGGGTCATCATTCCATTCCATGAAGATTGCCACCTTCCTTGGCACAATCTGTCTTTTAAACGAGGACGGAGACACCAGAAAATACTTGGTTCTATTTGATCCCACAATGGCAAAATGCTACCTGAGGCACCTGCAGTTCACACCCTGAAGAGGCTGTTGTGGCAGAACATGAGCAGTGCTGGATGCTTTTACGTTCAAGTGCTCCATTTTGGAGCACACAGATCCCTCCCGCTGTGTCCCAGCGCAGGGAACACTCACCAAAGGAGATGTCACCGAAGTCGAGCTCATCGGTGTCGAAGTGTAAAGTCGGCCCGACGACACACCCCCTGCGATGACAGGGACACAGAAGGAAATGGTTACGTTAAAGGGAATTGCAAAGCCGCCGGCTGTCGTGGCTTGGGGGCATAAAACCTGGTGTCAGGGGCATCGTGCGTTTCAAATCAACGCACCACCATGTGCTCAGCACAGCGTCCATGTGCACAGGAGGCAGCTAAAGCCAAGAGGCCAGCAGCCCACAGCCACTGATGGGGCTTTGGACGCAGGGCAGGCAGGAAAAGCCCCCAAGTTGCCGGTGGTCCCATGAGGGACCCTGAACACCCACCCAGACGTGGCTCCGTGCCTCAGATTCCCCATCTGTAATGGGATGGACATAAAGGTGTCCCCACAAACTTCTGTAACCAGCCTTTCCCGCCACAGGTTCCCTGCTTTGCTACTTGGCTGTAACTGGTGTTCCCATGGAGGGGCTTTCTCTGGAGATTTTGACCCACACAATCGTTACAGACAGAGTTTTGAGACAGGAAGCCAGGGGAGCCCCAAACATCCTCTAAAAAGAGCATTAACAGTTCTACACAGTGGACAGATGAATCCTAGAGGAAAGGACCAGCCTGTCACTAGTGCACCAGCTGGCACAGCCAGGAGCAATAGCTTAAACAACCAAACATGGGTGTCCTGAATCTACCACACCTCCTCACCTGTCCTTGAACTCAGCAGACAGGCACTAAAAGTCACCAACATCCACTGAAGGCAGCACCTGAAGCTGCCCAACACGAGTTTATTTCGTGCTTGATGCCCCTCAATGCGCACCCTGCCTTTTGGTTAAAAGTCAAGGACCAGTGAACTGTGTCTTCTCCTGTGTTCACAGGACTGCCCCTGGCTCCGCTCTACACATCTCAACAAGAAACACCTTCTCTTGCTCAAGGAGGAAGCTGCTTATGGAATAACATCCCATGCATGACCAGTTTGGGGGAGGGACAGAGGAGAATCAATTATTTGATGGTGAAAGGTTCCCTCTTGATTTCCAAAATAAAAATAGCAGCACTTTTCCTCCAAAAGCAAAGCCGGTGCAATCGTTTCTCTACTATGGGCAGACCTAGTCAACACTTTTCTCTTGCTAGGTAATACGTTACATGTTCTTTTTAATCCATCTCCCTTATCTTATTGGTATAATCAACTGCAGATTGCTTTCATTTCTTTATTGCCCTGATCCAGTGCCTCCCAACAGCAGCAGCCTAGCTCCAAAGCTCCAGAGCAGCCAGCATCAGCTTTCCTGCTTACACTACGTTATCCTACCAGCACACGCCTCAGGCTAGCAGGGACAAGCCCTCTTGCTGCTGTGGTCCTGAGGACTGAGCTCTGCCTCCCCCATCATCACCCCTTCTCCCTTCTGCAGGGCCAGGATCATGGGATGAAGCCCATGTCCTTGGGACGGTTCCTGCTGCACAGCTCCCTGTCTCCCACATCAGGCTTTTCCTGGCTGTGGAAAGGAGGTAGCAGAGCACTCTGCACAGGAGCTCGGAGCACAGCCTGTCTCCATGCATGGCCATGAGAGGTGAGCTGAGGCTGCTGCTGCCCCTTTGGGATGGATTATTAACAGAAGTTTTTAAAAACACTGCTGCTGGTGGAGAATCACCCAGGCTGGCCCATCTCCAAAGCCCTGGGGGCCTTGCTGGGTGTTCAGGGGGGACATCCCAGAGCAGCTACTGCCCAAAGCTGATCCATGCCACTGCCTGCCATGGCCCAAGGCAGAGGGAGATCCCTGCAGGGAGGAGTCATTCCAGCTCCCGGGTACCACACGGGGCAGCAGGCAGCCCCACACTAAGGCAATGCCAGGATCAGAGCAGAGATTGAGACCTCAGGAAACATCTTTTTTCTCTGCCTGGCCCCAAAATGAGGTAGGTGAGAGATGTCCCAGAGACAGCTACAGATGTGCCCACCCAGAGTAAGCTCCCAGAGTCCTTACTTGATGGTCAGGATCACAGGCGTAGGAGATCCAGCCACACGGAACTGGAATGGTTCCTCAAACCGCCCCAACACGGCGGCATCCAAGGAGATCTGAATAGTCTGGATCCCACCTGGTGCAATGAGGCCCTCCTCGGGTACAAACTTGAAGCAGCAGCCCACTTTCGTGTTTGAAGGGATATAGGTGAAGGGAGCATCAACAACTCCTTTGTTCATCAGTTTCACCTGCAGCAGCAAGAAAACAAAATGCAAGTACACGTGAAATCTTCCCTTCTTGGGAGTTATTTTCTAATGGCGCAATTAACACCCAGAAAAGGCAGAAGATGCTTTGTGCTGCTGGACGGCAGAAGTCAAAAAAATACAACAGGACAAGTTCTGCCTTTGGGTTTTCATGTGAAGCTCACACAACTCCACATAACTGGAGTCACCCTGGGGTTACCCCACGGACACAGAGCAGTCCACCTCTGGTCAGTAGCACCAAGCTCATTCAGACCTGGCCCTGAGAGCAACGTGGGGTGATTGCAGCTGTGTAGTGAATCACCACAGAGCTGCTGCTGCCCCAGTCAGCACAGCTCCAGCAGTACCGTATCTACGCATTTACCTTTTCCCATACCGTGAAAACAATACACTGAGAATGAGGCATCAACATCAAAATGTACAGACAGCACCATCTTTTGGTAAGAAAACTCAACGTGTCTTTCTCTTCTACAGCCAAACTTCTGAAAGTGTCTGGCATGATGATGTGCCTCGTTTTCTGCCTCTTTCAGTTGCTCTCTCTTTTTCTTTTGCAAACTTGACCCCCAATAGGGGGGAGGCAAATAGGTAGAAAAATCTCTTGCTTTATTCCCAGGAACACTTTTCTCCTCCTAGAGCCAGAGATGCACCAAGCCTGAAGTGTGGTGAGGGATTGGACAGCAAGGGGAAGAATCCTCAAGCCCTTTGCAAGGGCCTGCACTGAGCCAGGAGGCTGGATGGCTTTCCTGTGACTTCCAGGAATGAGCAGGAGAGACACTTGACTGAAAATTGTTTGCGGTGGACTGAAGCTCAAATGTAGCCAGTTTGTCCCAGCCGCTTCCGAACAGCCCAGTACAAAGGTGCCTTGTGTCTGGTGCTGCCACAAAAGCCTCTGAACAGCTTTTTGACCCAGTGTTGGGTCAAAAGGGGTTGTTTTGCAGGAAGCCTCCCAGCTGATCCCTATGGAAGGCTGCCCAAAAGAAGGGAGTGGGGCTTCATGAACAACAGACACATCTTTCTGGACCCCCCCCCTTCCCCCCCCCGCCCAGATTTGACCAGTACATCAGATATTCCCTGCTCACAACTGCCCAGGTTGCCAGGAATTCCACAGCTCCACCAGGCTTGCTGCTGCCTCAGGAGCCATCAGGATCCATCCCATCCCCTGGTGCTCACCTCATGCGTGTGGGCGGTTTTGACAAAAACTTCCCCGAGGTTCAGGGTATCACAGCTGAGTTCAACCAAGGGTCCGCGGCCTTCCCCTCTGAGGCGCAGGGCCAGCCTGCTCTCACGGCCTGGGGAGAGATGTCCATTTCAGTACAATAATTCCCTCTGTTCTACTGGATTTTCCAGGCTGCCTCAATGCTAGTCCCTGATTCTGAGCTGCATGCAACCAGCTCTTGATGCTGCAGCAGAAGATATGGACCCTTCTCTTCCCTCAGGAGATATCCCCTGGGGCTGACTTGCAATTTCTAACCCATTCCTTGGGCTGGTTTCCAATTTTAGCCACCAGTTTGCTGAGTTTAAAACATCTCTGGTGTCCTGTAGTGACAGGCCAAGGAGTAATAGGTATAAATTGAAAGAAAGGAAATTTAGGTTAGATATTAAGAAGAATTTTTTTACTGTGAGGTGGTGAGACACTGGAGTAGGTTCCCCAGGGGAGTTGTGGAGGTTCCAGCCCTGAAAGTGTTCAAAGCCAGGCTGGATGGGGCTTGGAGCTACCTGGTCTAGTGGGAGGTGTCCCTGCCCATGGCAGGGGCCTTGGCACTAGACAATCTTTGAGGTCCGTTCCATCCTTAACGTACTATGACTCTAGGGTTTCCTCCCCATGCACTTAGAGGAGCTTTGAAATCCATTCAGTGAAGGCACAAAGCTCACAAAGATTTGGCAATTGCTACCTGGCAAACTGCCAGGCAACAACTGCCAAACCACCTGGCCCAGCAGCACAGGACTGCTGTCCTCCACTTCTGACACTCGGCACTGTGTTCTGTTTGCACAGACTGAGAGCTGCAAGGTGACAATTCCCACACAGGGAGAGAAGCAGGTGCTGGCCAAGGGTGGTCCTTCTACCAACACCCTGGGCTCAGCGGGGCTCCGCCTCCGCTGGCCTGGTGGTGTCTGGAGGTGATCCAGGCTCAGGGAGCACATTTCTAACTCAGCTCCGACTGCCTGATGATGGATCCATGTCAAATGGACCCATCCTGGAGGTCAGTGGTCTAGAGGGGCTTAGTGCTTGTTCACTAAAGCTGTTCTGCTCTGCAGCTCCTTGGCCTTTGAGGAAATGCTGGCAAAGCCGTGCCATGAAAAGATCTCCCTGCACTGCCTGGGTTGTTCTGGGATCAGCAATCCAGACACAGGTGTTCCGAGCCCTGGCCTTGCATGGGAGACTCCCTGGAAGCTGCAGGGACACTGGGGATGTGCCAGCACTGCCCTGCTGACCAGGAACTCTTCCCAGCAGTTACATGGGAGCCCAGTGGGCTCGGGCTTGCTCCATGGCTTCACTGTGGGTGAGAGAAGCAGGGCAAAGGAGCTGTACCTGAGATGTCACAGTAGGCCACACTCTGATACTTCAGTGCTTCCAGGGGTTTAAAGGTCACCTTGATTTCAGCCGAACAACGTGGCCCAATCTCTCCCTCCTGAAACAGAAAGAGACAGAAAAAGATTTATCTTCAAACTTCACACTTCTTGTTTTCAACCACTCCTCTAAGCCTTTCTTTAGAGCATCAGTGATGAGTAAACAACATAAGGAGCCCAAGGAAACACTCTAAACCCAGCTCAACACACCACTGGGCGCTCTCAATGCTCAGCTGATCAGCCCCCACTCTCCACAATGTTCCTGCTGCTCTGACACAAGCTCCTGGTCACATCATGCTGCAGTCAGCTACAGTGGTATCTAACTGCCATTGTGCACTGGTGGCTCTTGGCCTTAGATGGGCCATAGGAGTAACCAAGAACACGATCCCCTTCCTTGGAAAGAAAAATATTAGTTTAACCTTTTTTGAAAGAAAGCAGAGGTTGGGATTATTCTAGGATTTACTCCAGGATGAGAAGGCATTTTGCACTGTGCAGACACCAGGCATTCATCATCTCTCACAATGCCAATACTCAGAATCAGGGCTCTGGCTGATGGGAGGACATGGGCGTTTGCTTGCATAAACAGAAAAAGAAAAGGTTTACTGTCCCCGTGTGCAAGAGAACTCAAGATGCCCATTATAACCTCCCACCCTTGTGTCCAGGCTCACAGACGACACTGGGAGACTCACAAACAGTGCGAGTCGTGGTTAGAGGAAGGGACAGGCATTTCTATGATTAACCTTGGGCTGAATTTGGCCTCCTTTTCCCAGCGAACCCTTGCATGCTTCGTGTCGATACGTGAACTGGCACTGCTCCAACACCCTCCGCTGAACCCCACGCAGCAGCACGTGTCGGGGGAGCCCCTACCTACAAAAACTGCTCCCTGTGGACACTTCAAGGACACGGAGTGCCCTGAGCTCGAGCCCTGGCAGCAGAGCTCAGCTTTGTCAGGCTCCCAGCCCTGCCTTGAGCCTGCAGGGCAGAAATACTTTCAGCAGTGAGCTCTGCAGCCGCACCAGAAACTCCATGTCCTCCCTCTGAGCTCACCGAGCCAGCTGAGGATCTGCTGAGTGACCGCACCCGGGGGAAGGGGCGGGGGTAGGGTGGGCGGGAGGAGGAAGAGGAGGAGGAGGAGGAGGAGGAGGAGGAAGAAGAGGAAAATGAGGTTCTCAGCTATCACTCACCATTGGCTCAATGGAAAAAAAGTCATTGGAGAACAGCAGGGGGTCTTCTTGCACCTTTGCCTTCTCCTCCTGGACCTTTTTGCTCAGGAGGGCGGTGCGATTTTCACAAAAGCCCTTCACCTTCTTTATTTTTTTCTCCTCCACGAAGTCTTCCATCCAGACCTTTGGTGGTGGCTCCAGCAAATCACACTGCCTGCAGCCACAGGGAGAGAAAAAGCCAGCAGGTCATTTAATATATTTGCAGAGAGAAGCGGAAGTGTGGGAGAGCAAAGCACTTGGGGAGGAGCGGCAGCTCCCCAGCAAGGGCTGACCCCAAGCCACGAGGGTCCCAACTGGATCAGAAGATAACTTGTTGTGCACTAGCTCAGCAGGTAGCTTTACTCCACACTTGCAAGCTCAGGAGAGCTTTGGAAAGCCAGCATCCCTCAAGAGAATCTCCTGCCTCAAAGCCTCTGCCAACACTGAGCGAGAATCCACCAGCCACCTCAGCTGGCTTTTCCTACCACTGAGCTGCTCGGGGGAGGCAGATAAAGATCACGGAGCACCCACTGCAGGACTTCCCTGGGAAAGGGAGACAAAGCTGGGTTGTGGTTACGTGTTACCAGCATTGCTCTTTGCTTCTTCCATTTTGGACCTGCCCTGTTCCCTACTCTGCCTTTCACAAGAGCATCCCAGAGCACTTCCAAAGGAAATTGATGAATTCAGGCACCGCATCCCTTCAGTGATATCCAAGGTTTTATATGCATGAAAACAGAGGCTGTGAGAGGGGAAGGGACTTCGTGGTGCAGGAGGGAGAGAGCAAACTCCTGGAGAGATCATCTTTTCAGGATCCAGAGCTTTTTGGGTCCCATCCCAGTGCATGGTAGTAGAATGGCCAGAGAGTGAAAGGATCCTGCACTGGCTCCTCTCATAAAAAAAAGTCCTCTCTGCTCTGAGATCTCAAAAGCATCTCTGACAGCAGGAGAGTTGGCCTTAGAGCTAACACCATCCCTAAGACTGGAAGTAAGGAAAAACAAAATGTCCTGGTGACAGTCTAGGACACAAACTGGCATGAAAACAAATGTAATTGGAAAAAATCCACAAAACCAAAACCAGGTTGAAGTTTACTTAAAGAAAACTCAGTTTCTTCTGAGGGGAAAGTGGATCACCTGGGATCCAGGCTGAGGCAGGCAAGTAAGAAAAAATGGAAATAAACAGCCCAGGGAAATAGCCAGAGGTGGTCATGGGATTTTCTTTTAACATACAGAGCTCGTATGGAAGTCAGACACTGTGTAAGTAGACAGAGAACAGTGGAGAACCAAGAAGCCCAGGGCACTAAAGGACCCTCTTGCCATCCATTCAAGCGGGTGAGGCTCGACCTCCTGTTCCTTTGCAGGTGATTTAAAATGGCTCTGGGGAGTGCAAGCGACCTGGCCCGCAGCAAACAGGCGCTTGCCGTGGCAGTTCTGGCACAGCAGTTTGGGCACAGCAGTTTGGGGACAGCAGTTTGGGCATGGCACTTTTGGCACGGCAGTTTTGGCACGGCAGTTTTGGCACAGCAGTTTGGGCTGGCAGTTTGCACAGCATTTTTTCATTTTTGCGTGGCAGTTCACGCAAGCAGGCCGAGCAGAAAGGCTGCAGCCACCCACCCTCCTTGTGTAGCGGGCTGTGTCTTTTGGTTGGTTTTGAGGTGCTTGCCTTTTTTTTCCTTTCATCTTTCTGCCTTTTTTTTTTTCCCCCAGCAAGTTTACAAATGATCAAAAGTCATTGCTGCTGCTGCCGCCAGCAAGAGTGTACGATCTCAAACAGAACCCCCCAGGAAGGACACAGCTGTCCAGGCCCCTGGCTGCAGGGAGGGTCTGAGCCTGGTGTTAATATCAGAGGATAATGTGAAAGACACCTGCGTGCAGTGTGAGCAGGTGAATGATCTGCTCTGTCTAGTGGCAGAAGGTAAGGAAGAAGTGGAAAGGCTGAGGAGCATTAGGGAGAGCGAAACAAAAATAAACTGCTGGAGTTACACCCTTCCAAGCCCGAGAGAAGCTCAGCAGGAGTCAGAGGAGCCCTGCCCTTCTTGTGATCAGGCAGAAGGAGAAGACCTAGGAGACAGTGGGGAATGGGGATGGGCTTCTGCTGAGGAGGTAATGAAATCCTGTCCTGACCCCCATCACTGCACCCTGACAGAATAGGTATGAGGCCCTGGATCCAGAGGCTCAGACAGATGACACTAAAAGAGAAAATTCTGTCTGGAGACAGCTGCACTTTTTCTGCCAGACAGATCCCAGCCTCAAGTATTACGAAGAAAAGAAGGGTAGTGGTAGTAAGTGAATCCCTTCTAAGGGGAAATGAGGGCCCTGTATATCGAGCGGATCCGTTCCACAGGGAAGCCTGCTGCCTCCCTGGGATCCAGGTACTGGATATCACCAGGAGATTCCCTAAGAACTAAATGAACTTCATCTGTTCACCACTGTCTGGGGGTACAGTGACTGTGAAATAACAGAGTTTTCAACAATCAGTGAAACAAGGAGGGGCATCAACAAAACTTCCACTCTGGTCTTCTGGAAGGCAGCCTTCGGCCTGTCCAAGAGACTGTTTTGGAGAGGACCTTGGGAAACAGCCTTTACAAACAAAAGGGTCCAGGAAGGATGGACATACTACAAGAAAGAAGTCTCGAAGGCACAGGAACAGACTGTCCCTGTGTGCTGAAAGGTGAGCTGACAGGGAAGACAACGAGCCTGGATGGGCAAGGAGATTTGGAAGGAACTAAGGGGAAAAAAGAGGGCGTATCGCCTTTGCAAAGAGGGGCTGGCAACTCAGGAAACGTTGAAGGATGTTGCCAGGTCATGTAGGAAGAAGATTAGGGAGGCAAAAGCCCAATTAGACCTTGAGGAAACCCAGTCATTGCAATCAACCTTTCCTTCCCAAAATGCCATCCTTGGTTGGAGTATAAATGGAACTGGATTGCTGTGCTGAGCTCCTGAAGCCCAGGGACACGCACCCTAATGCCAGGGATGGTTTACTTGGCCTAAACCATTCAAAATCACCAACACCCCCCTGAGGCCATGCACTAGTTTCAGTCTTGGGCCATGTATCTCACTGAAACGTATCTTTCAAACCAACCTCCTCTTCTCTTCATTGTCGGCTTCCTCAGTAGGAAACATCTTCCACTGGAAGTGGGCTGTGATGTTACTCCTGTTCCTGATGAACATGCTTGTGTGGCTTGCTGTGGTGATGAAAGTCTTCTCAACCTTCACGGAATATGTGCTCAACCCAATGTTGACATCTGCAGCTTCTGCGCGAAGGAGTGTGAAGAAACTTTCTTCACCTGGAACAAAGCAGAGTCTTTGCTCAGCTAGCTCAGTTGCTGATGGAAGCACAAGGAACAAAGCAAACCACAGGTCACGGAAGAAAGTGTCATAGCTTTTAAATGTATTAGCAGTTCCATGGATCAGTACATTTAGCACGTCCTGACAGCTCTGTGTGTACGGCGTGAGGATGTCCTGGGCACCTCCTTAACCACCTTATTTCTGAGAGTGTTTGTAGAGATTTGGCCCCAAGGTGACAGTATGTACAGTGGGATTTGTCAGATGTGCTCAGGTGACCCACTCAGATCACTGGGATTTCTGCATCAAAGTCCTTCAGGTGACACTGAGGAGCCCTGGTCAATCCTGGCTTGCCGAGGTCTCCCCTGCGCATCCCACGAGACTCCTGCCTCTCCTGATCCCTTGGATCCCTTGTTGCTGACAAGCAAATATGCCTGGGGGCATGTGGGCAGAAAAAGGAGACCCAGAGGAACAGGTGAAGTGACAGCCCACAGCAGGAGGGGACACAGGAGAGGAAACACAACCAGCCTGGCTTTGCAATATGACAAACCACTACAAAATGAACACCATAAAAATCATCACCGTCATCTCCCTGTCCAAACCCACAGCCCCATCAGTCTTGCAATATTTTATATTGTTCTGATCTCAAAAACCAAGATGGAGCATTTCAGATTAAATAAAAAAGGACAAGGAAAGATTAATAAGTACAGAGCAGCTTCTATACGAAGACTGAATGGGATTCCTCAGTCTAGAAATCAAATGGGAGATGAGAGAGGTTTGCAACAGCATGAACGGCCTGGGAAATGGGGACGAGGAAAAATTTGTCTTGATTTGTCACCATACAGGAACTTGAGGGCCTGAAGGTGTTATTAGGCAAAAACTACATAGATGCGTAGAGGGCAACATAGTAAAAGGGTCTGTGACAAGCCAGTGGAAAAGCGGCATACAGGACAGAGGTGTGCAAGAAATACACTGCATTGGAGAGAGTCTGACGGAGACCTCGCAGCTCACATACAGCACTGCCCAGGAGTAAAATAAAACTTCACCCAGGCGTAGCCACACAGTAGTGGAGAATCAGGGTTCCTCCTTCCTCCACTCTGCAACACCCAGCAAAACAGAATTCCAAAAATCTCAGCCCTGTTAGAGGGGATCCACTTTTTCAACCATTTAAACACCAGCTATTTCAGTTTTCTTTGGGGCAGAGCTGGAACAGAGAAGGTACATCTAGAGGGAATTGAGGGGGATGAACAGGGAGTGATGGTGGAGAACTGTCCTGTGTCCCGTGCGTTGCCCAGCACTCACCTGTGCAGCGCGCCACCAGGGACCCGAAATGGTCACCGCTCGTCAGCGGGTGAAATCCCACTGTCACCTGCATGGTGTGACCAGGGCCCAGAATTCCTTCGGCTGGAACCACGGAGAAAGGACTGCAACACAAAGAGAGAGATCAGGACTTGGGGGGACATCTGGCCATGACATTCCTTCTGCAGTGCAGGTCACTTCAGCTCACTTGGGCAAGCAGGGAGCAAACAAACTACAGCCAAGACAGACGGAACAGCCAGGATCAGAAACAGCTACTGACCCACTTCTGAGGAGATCCAGCCCTCAGAAGATCCTGTGGGATAAAACGACCTAATCCCCCCCATACTCGGCATCCAGCCTTCTGACTGCCAGCAATCCCATCAGAGAATGGTTTGTGAAAAGCACAGAGAGAGTTAAGAGCTATCTGCATGCATAACTTGATACTGACTGCCTCAGGAATTTCTCTTTTCCTGCTACCTATAAACCTCCTCTCAAGAGATGCAAATGTTAGGGCACTACCTCTCTTGTGAGATTACAGCCTAGGAATCAGACAGGGAGAAGGAACTTTCCCTTGAAGACCACGGAATAATTACTGTTGAATTTGCAGCGTGGCTCTTTGGTTTATTTTACCTTGAAAAGATCCTGAATTAGCACATTTTATCAGCATTTCAATGAAAGCTGCTCTACAAAAAGGAGCAATCAAAACTCTGAAAGAGTGCAAATGCAGATTAGAGCAATACAGTGACATGGAAACAAGACCCAAAAGGAGGATGCCATTTACAATCTGAAGGATCCAATCCCAGCTCTATGAAGCACCATTAGCAGGAGCACATCGAGGAGGCAGAACAGGAGGGTTTTGTGTATTTACCAGCAATGCAATCTGGGACCCTGGGTTGTCATCCAGGCTGGTAACTGTTTGCTTGGCTCACCAGACAAACTCTGTGCAATGTGTTGGAAATAATTACGCAAATGTCTTGGTGCACTTTGGATGTAACAGGAGCAATTAGGATTGGTCACCAGGCGAACAGTTCTTGCCTGACAAACACAAGACTCCGTGTTTTGATGCTCAGGGACAGCTCAGGTGAAATGTGCTTCTGCCCAGAAGTTGCTGGGCTTTGTGCTCTTCCACAGCCCCACTGAGGAAACAAAAGTTCCTCAGCGCTTTGCTGGTGGTCAATCTGTGCACAGAAAGGGTGTTCTGGGGAGTTTGGTGCTGAACTTATCACACACAAAAATATAGAGAACATCTGGCAAGCTGAATTTCATTCATGTCAGTAGTGACAGCTGATGAACTTGCTTCAGGTTCTGCTCACTAAGGACCTATTGCTGCAGTTATGGGCCTGACCTGCTCCATTACCACTAGTGAGAACATCACTAGTGGCTGATGGAGAAGCCTTGGGCCAGCAATGTTTATGTGCTGGATGTGAGACTTTGGGGAGAGAGGAGGAAAGACAAGGCCCCAGCAGCCCCGGAGCCCGATTACTGTACGAGCTCCCACATCTGCCCCGAGGGTGAGCCAGCACTGCTGCAGGTCTCTGCTGGGGCTTGGGGGATCGGTGCTTGGTGTGGGCAAGGCACAGGAGTTTTTTCTTATTATTTTGTCAGAAATTTTGCCAGAAAGAGAAGCTGCCAGTTAAGGGAGTCCCTGGCCACACTTCAGCACTACCTTCCCTTCCCTTCCCTTCCCTTCCCTTCCCTTCCCTTCCCTTCCCTTCCCTTCCCTTCCCTTCCCTTCCCTTCCCTTCCCTTCCCTTCCCTTCCCTTCCCTTCCCTTCCCTTCCCTTCCCTTCCCTTCCCTTCCCTTCCCTTCCCTTCCCTTCCCTTCCCTTCCCTTCCCTTCCCTTCCCTTCCCTTCCCTTCCCTTCCCTTCCCTTCCCTTCCCTTCCCTTCCCTTCCCTTCCCTTCCCTTCCCTTCCCTTCCCACTCCTGCCCCATGTTACATACTCCTGCCCTCAGATGGCAGGATGCGAATAACACTCCTGGGAGTGACTTCAGGCGTTGCATGAGAAAGAAGATATCTTCTTATTTTCAAATTACCAGGAGAAGAGGATCCAGCCAAGTTTCAGTTGTCAGGGCTGAAAAACTGAGTGCAAATCAGCCCTTGCATCTCCTACATCCCACCCCAGGCTGTACCCACCAGACTCCTCTGTTCCTGCTGGAGCAGTCATCTCTCATATAGACCTGGCTCCCCAAGACCCAAGGACACAAGCTCTACAGTTAAACTTAACTCCTCTGAATTTCAGTCAACATCACTAAGCTGTTCCCTGAGCCCACAGATAGGAAGGACTGTGAAGGAGACATCCCTGACGCTATAATAACCAAATGAAAACCACTGCCAAGAGATGGGGCTGGCAGGATAAATTTTGGCCTTTTACGGGTTGATTAGAGCAATATAGTGAGTTAATTGTGAGCTGCTCCTTAAGATAGTTCTCATCCTGTTAGATCTACCCTTTCAATGAATCACTACTGCACCCGACAGGCAGAAAAGATAAGGTCATGGAGGGGTTTTAATAGGTTTTCTTCGGCTCTTTAACTAGTCCATTTGTATGTTTGTTTCCTTGTATGGCATCTAAAGACAACTCCAGATCTCCCAACGGCCCCTTGCAATCCCCGGACACTGGTCTTGCTTTGAGCAGTGTATTTGCTCAGACAATTTCCAGAGGTCCCCTCTAGAAAAAGTTATTCTACGTTCTTTTATCTTTTAAAGCAGCCCAATTGCTTTTCACACATTCACTAAATGTCTCATGTTTCTAATACACCTGTGCATATACCTATGGGCATGTGGTGTATTGATAGGCATTAGAGGAGCTTGACATTTATGAAAGTTCCCAATGAAGAATTCATGATCTTTTGGCAAACATTTAACACAAACCAAAATGAAAAAACAGCAGAAACACAGGAACTTCAGAGTATATAAAAAGAGATCTCAATGAAAGGGGGCACGACCTTATTCAGAGATTTAAAGCACGTGTTTGAAATTTTAAACTGGCTTTCAAAGGTTCATCACGGAACAGAAGAGAGGACTGATGCCCTCAGCTGACAAGGGAAATCAGATCAGCTTTAAGTAACAGGAACTGCACCGGCTGCCTGCAACACAGCTCATGTTGGGCATCTGATGCAGGGACCACTGGAAAGCCATGTGCCTGTGTCCTCCCAGAGAATGGGTCTGTTTGGCTGACAGTGGTGAGTACCCATTTCAGAAGCTGCTTGTGCTCAGGAGGGCGCAAGCCAGCTACTAACATGTTCCAGCACCCCCCAGGAAATCTGGGACGGAGAAAGCTCAAAGGCTGCATCCTGCTAAGAACACCGAAAGCAAGAGCAGATGCCATCCATCCTGCCCATTTGCAGCCGGCGACGCAGGGCAGCAGCTCCCATGCTCTGGTTCCTTTTGTTGTTCTTTCCCAACTCTGTTATCCCCCAAAGGTGTTTTGCACAAGGACAGATGAGCTGCCTCACCTCTCGGTGCTCAGCTGGTAATGAGCTGCCAGACTACCAGAATTCTCAATCAGCAGACTCTTGCGGGTGCTGCCTTTGACAGGACACTTTGAGAAGTCCAGCTCGTCGGGGAAGTTCAGGATAGCTCGGGCAGGGATGGCCCGAATTGGCACAACTATCCTTTCCTCTCCACTGACGCAGACGAGCTCATGGGAATAAACCTGCAGGAAAAGAAACTGTCTCAGCACAGGTCATTTGGCGCCATCTCCATGGCAGAAGAAAAGCCATTTCCTATATCCCTTCAAGGGTATCAATTTACCTATTCCACCCCCAAATGAACAATAAGTTCTACTAATATCTCACATTTTAAAGGCAGCAGTGCACTTTGCAAAACCTATCTCAGTGGCATTAAGCTCTTGTGTCACTTGGGTCATACAGACAACTGCCCTAGGCCACCATAATTTTTACTCTCAATTTTAATGATGTTAAATAATTCCTAAGTCCCTTCTAAGGAACATGGAGCTAGGGAACACAGGACATTCCTCCTTAGGTTACTATATTCCCACTGATTGAGAATAGGACAAAGTGTTAAACTGAATCTAAGCAACAAAAGGAAACTGAGAAAACAGCTGCACCCAAAGAGATCCTGGACCTCTGGCCTGGTGTAGAAATATCTGTTTGCTCAGAACTCCCCTCTAACTTTGCCTCTCCAACCAAGTCACGAGAAGAACAGTGCTAAGAGGTAGCAGGATGCTGTTGCAAAGAGCCTCTCTTTGTTTCCCGGCAAGGCTTCCTCCCTTCCATGCCATGTCCTAAACCCCTCTGTATGAACCAGCCTCCAGATCACAGCGCTGAGAGCAGACTTGCCAGGGCCTCGGCACTGGTGTTCAAACTTGCACGCAAAAGCACAAGTGGCATGGAATGGGCGCCAGCTGACAGAGCAGCCACAGTGACAGGCATGAAGACAGAGCCGCAGCAGTGTCGCTGCCACCGGCTCTGGGCCCACAGGTCTGCCTGCCTGCAGGCTGTACCTGCCCTACACGAGCTCTTTCAGGCAGGTGTCCAAGTCCCCTGCAGCTCACCAAGCTCCTGCTGACTAAGGGCACCTAGAGCTCAGTGTGCCTGTGCCAGGCTGGGCCCACGGGCACAGCACATCCTCTGCCCTGGCCTTGCAGCCGTATCATGGTCAGCTGTGCTCTGGGACAGCACAGCCCAAGGCTGGAGAACAGAGGGTGTGAAAAAGCACCGTCCTTGCTCCAGCCCCGGGTGAGGCAGGGAAGCTGTTGCCAGTCAGGAAGGAGGAAAGCTCTCTGACCTCTTTGTTCCTCTAGTACTTTGCAGAATAATGAAACCCCTTCCACTATACCTAGAGATGGCCAGACATCTATCAACACCCCTCTATCATTTGCATACTGTTCCCTGGGCATCTTTCTTCCCTTGGGAATGCTCAGAGGAATGTGCAGCGAGGGGAAGCAGGGCCTGTCAGGCCTGGGTGCAGGGCCTGACAGCACATGCCAAGCTGGGACTGGCTGCAGGCTGCCTGCCCACGGCCTGGAGCCAAGCTCACAGCATGGGCTGTACCCAGAGTGCAGGGACAACAATGGCTTTGGAGATAAATCTGTGTTTTGGCTCCTCCAGTCTCACCTTGTTCTCGTCAGGAGTGAAGTGGACGTGCACATTGGTAACGGCGCCTCCTGGCACGGCACGGCATGCATCACTGGGGCCCGCCAGCTGGAAGTAAGGTGAGCTCTCCATGGAGACCTGCACCCTCTGAAGATTCTGCAGGAAAGACATGGAACCATGATTTTGCCACTTGAGGAAACAGGACAAGAGGAGACCTGCCCATGCCCTGGTGACGTCCTTCCTTGACCCCTTTTCTAAAGCCCTTTCAGCTGTGGAGGTACAGGCACAGAATTCCCAATGGTGAACTTGAATCCCTTCTGTCTGGCTCCAGCATTTTGGTCAGGGGCAGTAGGGCAGTGCCTGGTGGGAAGGAAAGGCCGAGCAGGTCAGCACCAGCAGGATGGAGACAGAGCACCTGAACCAAATCATCTGCATATTCAACAGGGCCAAAAACCTGCTGGCTTCTGCCTGCACACAGCTATGCAGTCGTGTTCCACAGAGGGTTTGTGCTACCTGAAAGCATAACAGCACATTATCCCCGGGGAAGGAAGAAATTCCTTTCTAGCAGGTCAGCTTTGGATAGGGCAGTTCTGGGAGATACAGTCATGCAGGCAGAGCAGCAAGAGAGGAGACCAAACACTGTGGCCTTACTGGGAATAAAAGCAAACCTGAAAAGCAAAAGAAGGAACACAGCAATCCCTAAAAAAAGGAGACGACAAAGAGAATTTAAAGGGCCAGTAAAGCAGCAAGGAAGAATCATCAACTGATTACAGCAATCACCTCCCCAAAAGTGATGGAAACACAGACAGGCTGTGCCTACTGACTGTGGGCTTCAAAGGCATTTTCCTCCTGGAGAAACGTTGTAATTCTTTAGGGGAATGGTCTCTCGCCAAAAGGCCTTCGAGAATTTCCTCCCTACATGTCCACACCTAATTGGCTGAATGCCAGGACCCTCCCAAAATAGGAGACTAGATAAGACCCCTGGATTTCTTTGTTCTCTCTCTTTCGGCCCCTGGACCCCTTTGAGGAATAATCTGGGGGTAAGAGCCTCTTTTGAAATCTTTTGTCCTGTCCCTTTGGAGATATTCCTCCAAAGCCTCTCCAGAGCTAGCCCTGGCGGGGGGGGACTGCGGGGGCAATATTTCAAAACATGACCAGCACTGACTCACAGTGTGGTTTCAGTATTAAAAGCCAACCTTGGCTCTCCAGGGGTTCTTGCTGCCTGTGCAGGCAAGCTGGGCTGCTGGGCATTCCCGCTTGCAGCCAGCAGGCCAAGTTCTGCTCTCTGGGATACACAGACACAGCAAACATGCATTTTCAACACATACATATCAACCCCTGAGCACCAAAATGCTCTCAAAAAGTCCAAACCAGATGATTTTGACTCCCTCCTGTCTCTTCCCACCAGCCCACTCTTGGCACAAGCCTCATTTAAGAAAATGTTTCCCTGACAGAAATTCAAATGGTCTCAGTTTTCCCCTTTACAGTCCAACACAACTGCTGACATTTTTCAACTTTTTCCCTCTCAACTCTCTTGGGAAACTGCCAAACAGGAGCACATGGCTTTGGATGTGCTGTGGTTCTCCAAAGGGAAAGCAGAGCACCATGTTGCTTTTGGAAAACCTGAGCAGAGCTGGATGAAGCTTAGCAGGAGCCTGAAGTGGCACCTAAAGGCCTCCTACTGCTTCTGCTACATCACTCTGATTCCAGGGCTGTTTCAGAACATTTCCTGCCGTGCTAATGCCACTAATGATAGTGATTCCAGCAGAAAGCGTAGAAGACTCAGCCCCTGAGCTTCGACTCTGAGCTGCACAAAGGGAGCCAAACAGGCTGAGAGAGGCAGAAATTCCTACCAGGAACCAAGATTAACCAAGGAGACACAAGATGTGGTATAGACTCAAGGCAAAGCATGAGAGCAGGTAAGAACTGTACAACCCTCAACATTCCTATCAATCAGAGCTTTCAAAAGAAGGAAACTCCTTTGGGATAGATACCGTCAGCCCATGGGCAAAATCAGGGGAGAATTCCCAGCACAGGAAGATTTCCACCATCTTGCAGAACAAGATGCTGAGACATTTTCTTCTGGATGTGCTGCAGCAGATAACTTGCTTTGCTGTACACTATGGGAATTACACCACTCTTCCAGCACAGTGTTAACGCTCCATGTCCCAGCACTTACCTCGCCCTTATTCATGAGAGACACCACCATTTCATAGACCTCATGAACGACGAAGTTCCGAAATACCACCTCTGGTGGGGAAACGCTAAACGAGCTCTTTTTCCGGGGAGTTGATGACAACTGGAGAGGCAAGAGAGAGCAGGGAGACGTTCAGCTGCTGGGAGGAAGGTTCATGAAGGAGAATCTTACACTGATCCCCACTGAAGTACAGACTCATGGCGAGCACCTCTGCCCAGGCCACACTAGGGAAACAGTAGCTCACCCACCTCTGCTCTCAGCTGATCAAGAGCTGCAGGGCCACACAGAGCAGGCTCGAGCCAAGCTGCTCTTTTGGCACCCATTTCTCCGGGTTTCCTTCTCCAGAATGCCAGGCAGCACTTACCTTGAGGACTGCCCTGTGCCCATGAGGTCACAGAGCTCTGGGGCACTGACTGAGGACTCATGGAGTAAGTAAAACCCATAAATTTACATCAGACTCCATGGGAAACAATTTTGGGATGTCCGTTATTCTGAGACAGGGAAACTGAGGCCCACACAACTGCAAATATCTTTTTTCATCTAGAACTTAGACATTAGTAAGAAGAGAACAGTACCAGAGGAGGTGTGAGAGATGAGGCGATATTTTGCTGAACAATGTCAAAAGGTTATTAAGTTAAAGAATGAAAGTTGTTGGTTCTGTGTGTTGTTTGTGGTTTGGATTTTTTCAGGTTGGTTTGTTGCGTGCTGCTGTGAGCTGGGAGAAGGACGTGGCTGAAGACCTGACCAAAAGGAAGTAGGATGAGAGGGGAGGGGACAGAAAAGTTGGTGATGAGAGGGGAGGGGACAGAAAAGTTGGTGGTCAGAGAGAATGGAAGTTCCTGAGTACTGTCCAACGGGAAAGGGGCCGGGGACCGCCCCAGGCAGGTATAAAGGGTATAGAAAGATTGCCATTTTGCTGGAGGGTGTCTTTGTTTGTCTCCAGGGGAGACGGAGACACGCCCAGCTCAGTTGAATCGTTACTAATAAACAGTTTTCTTTTGCTTGGATGATTTTGTCCCCGTTAATTGTATTTAAAAGTTAGTGCATTGCTAGCAGAGGTAAAGGCAAAAGTAAAGTAACACAGAAGTTAGGAAAAAGACAAATGAGGTGATCGCTGAATGAGGATAACGTTCAGTTCTTTTCTCAGCAAGTTGGTATCTCCTTTTTAAATGGGTGCTTTCTTGTAATCTGTTATTGCTATCTTATTTAATACCATTGGAGAGCACGTCTGGAATGACACAACAGCAACAAATGCTTCTGGAGCAGAGACATTGCTTTGAGAAAACTCTCCCCTGCTTTGTCTGCCCTCTCCAGACACACTGCTGTCACTCCAGAGACACAAGCAGGAATCCTCCGTGACTTGACAGGAGGCACACTCTGCCCAAGGGAGTGGCTGCAGCACGCTGTCCCCTTAGTCGTGCCCTTCTCTGAGGTGTTCCCAATCCCCCCTCTCCAGGGCGATCCTTAACCACTTTGTTACACATCTCATGCTGCCAATTTCCTGCTCAACTGCCCACCTCGGTCACCTACCCGTTTGGAGTGGGCTTTATACTGAGCCAGCCCTGCAAGAAAAGCAGCTTTAAACACACCTCTAAGCAGGCACTGATCCAGATAAAGCACATCCATTCCCCTCTGCCCAGGGTGAGTCCCCTGTACATCTGGCAGCGTGCAAAATCTAACACCACGTCAGGGTTCCAACCCAAAGCATGAATGCAATGAGTTTTGTTAAATCTGAAGTAATTACTGCAGCTCCTCGGCCTTCAAAGGCCAATGCTGCCACTGCGGAGGGAATCCTATGACCCCAAGCATTTGCTGGTGACCGCACCTAAGCAAGAGGCGGCTGTTTCAGCAGGAGAATGGCAAATGGCAATTTTGTGCCTTTGCGTCCCCAGCCTTCCCCCCCTTGTTTTAGCAATGGCAGCTACACTCCAGCAAAGCCCAGCAGCTTCAGCAGAGGTTATTTGTGTTGGCTTAGTGCAGATCAGGACTCCAAGTCCACCACAAGAAGCAGTTTGCAATGACAGGACCTGGACACTGAGATGTTTTGCTGGAGGCAAGCCTGTCACAAGCACACATCCTCTTCAAACTTCACATCAAACAGAAAGAAAAAGAGCAGGAAAAGGCTACCTTTTGACGACTCAGTCTCAGGACTTGAAATGGGCTAATGCTGGGCAGAATACGCCTCCCAGTACTGGCCTGAACCTTCTCCCTCAGGAACGTAGATGGAAGCAGCTGAAAGGCAAAAAAAAACGCAGCAAGAGCCTCAGAGATGCCACTGTTCATATAGGCTTTCTCTTGAACAAGAGGCACTGGTGAATAATTTGTGATCACATAGTCTAGGACAGTCCTGGAAGCCCTGGAAGTTACTTGCTGAAATACTTAGCATCAGTAAATTAATAACACAGAGTAAAATATACATACTCCAACCCCATGGCTCTGTCCCATTAGCTTCTCCATGATTTGATGTGACTTGTTTGGGGATTTCTGCTCTTTGGGCATTTTTTTCCTCTTTAGTTTTATTGGATTGAGGCAGTGACCTTTTCAGAGAGTGGGGTGGAGCTCTCAGCACTCCCCTAACTCCATTCCTGCACAACACTCAAAACTCACAGCAAGGAGATAGCACTGCTGGGCGAGTCCAAGAGACGCAAGAAAGCAAAGTTGTACCAAGAGTGAGGTGCACAGGAATGTGTCCAAGTTTTAGTTCTCTCCGTTAATTGGCTTTAGTTTTCTCTGCCTGGGCTCACAGATCCCTCCGCAGAAGAAAACAGAGGGATCTCCTTGACAGAGCCTCAGCCGTGGGGTATCTTCAGTCAAGTGAGCTCCTGACACAGCCAAGGCACCATTGCAGCCCTGACTCTGCTGCCTGCAGGGCTGGATCTGTGCCCCACACAGGAGAGGAGAGGGAACAGCTGGTTTGGAACCTCTTCAGGCTGGGACCAGCCGCGTCTCTCAAGGCTTTGGGCAGAGTTTGAGCTTCCCCCCCACATGCCCAAGGGCAGGCTGGTCAGAGCAGCACTGGTGAGTGTCCACCTGACAGAAGGAATGACTGTGACCAAGGGGAGGGAAAGGAGCAGGTGCTCAGGGCTTCAGCTTCACAGAGGTTTAACTTGGCTCCGGTGGCAGAGCCAGGCAAGCTGGACTGTCCCTGAAGCAACACACGGTGTTCCCTACTGCACCAGGACAGCCCCACCAAGAGGAGCACGGCACAGAGAGGTGGGGACGGGGTCTGCAGCTGGACAGTGCTGCTGGACAACGGGCAGGGCAGGGAGAGGAGGGACACCAGGGGAGTTTCCAGCCTTAGCACAGCCCCAGTGGGTACTCACTTTAACAGACGCCAGTTTTTCTCTTAACAAAGAACGAGGTGGTGGTGGTGGTGGTGTCTTCTTCGAGAATCCAGAAGCCATTTTGAAGGGAGGATGTCGTAGATAAGCGACAATGCTTCACCTGGAAGGAGCAACAATGAAAGTCCGAAAATGCATACCCCAATTCATGGCAGACTCAAGGGATATACTGGTGCTAAAAATTTTACATTACTTAAAGGTAGCTAAGTGCTTGTTTGGCACAAGTAGCTAGTATTGTTAGACCTCTAGTGGGACTGTATTTGAGGACTATATGGCTATGTTGTGCACTTCAAAGATGGATCATACTGAAACCTGGAGCCAAGAATCTGAACATTAATGATAGATAGAACAAAGCTGTAGCTTAAATATTACTTAAAAACAGCTCAAGTGGACCTCCTCTTCTTTAGGCTGAAGAACCCCTGCTCTCTCAGCTGCTCCTCACAGGACTTGTGAGAGACTGGAATGTCATGGCTAATGGCTGAAATAGTGTCATAAAGGAATTTTTGCCCTTTGTGACAAAGCTGTATAAAGAAGCTGCGAGCACCAAAGCCCACCCTTGCTTGAAAATGCTTCCTGAGTGGAACTTTGGACGGTGAGTTAAGCCACCTAAGGGAAACTGAGACAAGATAAAGGTGACACTATTGTCCCACTACCTCAGGTCTGGGGAGGAGTAAACAAGGCTCAGGGAGAAACATGTATCCACAACAAAACCAAACCCAGCAGCTGTCCTGAAAATCAGCTCTGTCTGGGGAAGTCATAGCCACAGACTCATCTGCTGAGGCCAGGCTTGCACACAAACCTCCCATCAACAGAGAGGGAAGGAGGAAATTTTGGGGGTGTGGTGTAACCTCTGCTCAGAGGCAGTGGACACCCATCCTCCCTCACACAAACGGGCTCAGCTCTAGAACCCCCACTCCCAGAAGGCCACATCCAAGGGACATTGCCGTGAGGGGCAGCTGAGGGGGTGTCACAACCCATCAAAGACCTCCAAAGTGCCCCCAGACCCACGCCTGAGGCCTTGCACCAGGTGACTGCACGGGATGCAAAGTAACAGACCTGAAAATCCAGAACCCAATTCATGGCAGACTCCAAGGATATGCTGGTGCTAAAGGTTTTATATGAGTTGAAAGTAGCAAGAGACAGAGTCAAACTTGCCCTGCCCCAGGGAGGTACCTGGGCAGTCCCACCTTGCCCAAATCTGTACGAATCCATTGGACTCTTATGTTTTGTCACACCTCAGCACAGAGAAGACTAGAAGAGGATTTAATGGTATGCCGATGGGTTCCATGGAATGGTGATATTTTCCACCTTAATCAGTCTCTGTCACTCTCTTTCTGTCCCTCTCCCCAACCCCCCTCCTCCCCTTTTCTATTTCTTTCTCTCTCTCTTCCTCACATTTGCTGTTACATTAAATCCAGACTATTGATTTTGGCATATGGTCTCGTTTGCACCTGAATTCAGATGCATTTTCCTAATAATGTTAACAACCAGATCATAACAATCCACTGAAACTTGAACAGAACTCATTCACCTTTAAGCAGTTTAAGTAATCACTACAGGAAAAAATGTATAGACTAGTGTATTTAGGAGATGTTGCATTTCTTCAGTAAAAAGAGAGCACAATCATTGCACCATATATTGTTCACCCACTCGGCTGTACGTGCCACCGAACTGCTACACCAGAAGACTGGCATTATCACATCCTGTATTTCCCTTTGGCATTCTTTTTCAGAGCACAGATGCGACAAAACCAAAAGCCTCAACTTTAGTCAGTCTTTACCTTCAAAGGCAATTCAGGACTCGCTCGCAGAGACAAAGTCCCCGCGAGTTCAGGACTCGCTCGCAGAGACAGAGTCCCCGCGAGTTCAGGACTCGCTCGCAGAGACAGAGTCCCCGCGAGTTCAGGACTCGCTCGCAGAAACCAATGTTCCGCCGACAATTCACCCGGCAAATCGCCCAGTGAAGCCGCCCGCAGGCGCCCAGGCTGCAGCGCCCAGTGCGGAGCGCGCCGTGAGGCAACTGAGGGCGCACGGCGGCCACAGCCGTGGTTACCTTCGCGGCTCCCGGGCAACCGCGGCGACGATTGTGACGGCCGCGCCGGGCCGAAAAGGGGCGCCGGGCGGACCTCGTTCCCGCCTCGGCCCCCGCCTGCTGCAGCCTTCCTCGGTTCCCCCTCGGGCCCCGGCAGGAGCGGCAGGAATCCGCCCCGGGGCCCGGAACGGGACGGGCGCGGCGCCAGAGGCTCGCAGCCAGCTCCGAGCTGCTCCCTCACAGCGGGAAAAACGCGGGAACTCAACAGTCCGTGTGCAGCGCAGAGTGCAAGTGGGAATCGGAGAGCTGCAGGTCCTGGGCGCTAACATTTGGCTTCTCGTCCTTCGTAGGGACACGCAAGCAGCGGAAGTGATTTCCTGGTGTAATGGTTTAGCACCTAAGCAGCAGCCAGGAATTAGTGCTCCAGAAGACTGACGTTATCACATCCTGTATTTCTCTTTGGCCTTCTCTTTCAGAATACAGATGTGCTAAAAGAAGAAGTACAATATTTATCAACCCCTATCTTCGAATGACGTGCGAGACTGATTTTCAGCTGTATTCCCAGCATTGTAATAAAAACACACTAGAACCGTAATTGTTGCAAGTTCCCTACTTGCAGTAAACTCGAGGTTTTAATATTCTTTCCAAGCTTATCTGTAATATATAGGTTTATATATTTGAAAGAACTTCGGTTTGTTAAATTACTGCACACTACTTCATGCTGCTGAACAATAGCACAGATTGTTTGTGTCTTCAGCAGAACTGGTTTGTCTTAGTAAAAAGACTTAGAAGTGAAAAACTTTCCGAGTTACCCGGAATTAAGAGAGTACTTTTGAAAACAAAGGAGGGAAGAAAAGATCAACCCTATTAGTTTACGGTGTTTCCAAGTCTACTACTCTGTACAGCCTAAGGAAGCTCTAAAGGAATAAGGGAAGAGAGATCTCACAGACACGTTATCCAAAGGTGTATGGAAAACCTTCGCACGGAGTCCCTGACCAGCCGCTTCAAAGACTCGGTGATAGAAGAGCAACAGAGGATTGAACAAAGGCAGACAAATTTCCAATTCAAGTCAAATTACAAGTTATTTTATTTTCAGCTGGGGCTGCAGACTGCATGCTGTTCACTATCCTGGGGGTTCAGAAGGTCCTGCAGCATGGCTGAGCCATGAGACTTGTGGACTAGAATTATAAAAAGGTGAAGCCAGACATTTCTTATGCACCTCCATTGCATTACCAACTCGGCACCTTAAAAATGGCTTTGCTCTTTTAATGGAAGTTTCTAGCTGGAATTGAAGGGTTTTTAATTGTTGAGAAGCTCTCAGTAGAAACAAATATTTTTGCTGGGTACCCGTGGTGGGTAGGTGCCTGATAGCTGGCGGTGGAGTCATGTGCATGTACTTACATTTAGATCTCTGAAGTATTCATTATAGTCAAGAGCATATCCAACCACAAATTTATCTGGAATTTCAAAGCCTACATCTGTAAGAAAACACAGTTCTTTTTATATCTGTGGTGTAAGTAGCTTTTAAGTGCAGAGTTTGTATTCAACACATACTTGAGCAAAGAGTAATTGGCATCATCTCTTTCGGGGTGCTTCCTTAAGAATCTGAGCTGTAAATTGATGACACAGGTTAGAATCTAAACCATTCCCATCAGTCAGTTTATAATTAAGGTATTAAGAGAATGATTTTTATTAATAAAATAATTGTTTAAAACCTAGTTATGCGTTAGTCCTGGGAGAGGAGACAAGGAATGAGATTTCACTTGAGTGAAAGTAGATGAAATGTGATTCAGTAGGACTTTCCAGTTTGGAAACACGGCAAGTTTAATAATGCAGAGTCAAAACAAATGTCCTCTAGGGTCAAAGCAAAGCAAAGCAAAGCAGTTAAGGTTTGATTCTGTTTCTACTATCAAATAGTTCAATTTGTGTATCAAATAGCTAAACCTGCACTCAGGCCAAGCAGGGAAAAAATGTGGTCATGAGGTCTCGGGATGGCATAGCTGGTCATTACTTCACAAGTTTTGTGTAGTTTTTCCCCATTTCTCTTGGCCTTCATGAAACTTATGTGCCAGTCATCAGATGTGCTGCCTGAAGTGAAACTGTAAGACTGTGTTTTGGAAAATACAGAAAAAAAGTACCAGAAAAACACCATACTTACAGTCTGGTCTGTAACCTGGACTCTGACATGTCCTTTTAATGAGCAGGCTGTAAGGCAGAGCAGAGACAGTTGGTTTTTAAATTATGTCTTACTCTAAGCTGTAAACTTCCTTCTCCCACACCTCCCCATAAGCTTCTAAAATCATGCACTTCAAACAGTGAGAGTATTGCACAGAAAAAGCAGTGGTCAGCCTCGTAGTGGAGGGAGAAGCAAAGGCTCTGATCTAGGTTCATTCTCCGTGTTCAAGTGGCTCTACTTTGTATTCAGTTCCCTTCGATCCTGTGTCTCGGATCATTGCCCTTCCATGTAGCAATGCCTCAGGACACTAGAATAGCACAGAGGGGGAAGCATGTCCAAGTGGCTGGTAGCAATTTTAGTGGGGAGGGAGGGAGGAAAGGACAATGTCTTCTGCAATATTCATATCTATTCTTGGTTTGCCTGTGCACTTCAGAAGAAACTGAGAACCTCCGGGACAGTCACTAGAAGGACTGTGTGAATAACTGGTGCATAAAGCAACTGTTTTAATAAAGCATTGTGGTTACTTGACAGGCACAGGGATATTCCACAAAATTTCCTTTTAGAGATCTACCAAAAGCAGATTTAGAATGCTACTTGAAGTCATCTTCCAAGTGCTGACAGACTCTTAGATTCTGGTAACTTCTACGGTTGAGAATATTAACAAACATTCTGAGTGTTGTCATTCTAGTATTGAGGCAACTGAGGTGGTGTTAGAAAACCTATGGAAAGAGATGAATTTCCTTCAAACATAAAATAAGAAACAGGGAATCCATGAGACTTTATGGACTACACAGAAAGAGCCATAAAACCTTATTTTATTCATTTGAGCAGTGAAGATGGTAGTGCACGGGTAAATTTCCCAGTCTCTTTAAGAAACACTTAATATTTCAGCAGCTGGATGAGGATTACTTCCTGCATTTATTTCCTTTCACCCCAAACTTCAAGCCAAACAAGCACCTGTCAGCATACACTGACGATTCACCCAAATGATTTGAATATGTCAGTTAGTAGCTATATCCTTGTACCTTACAACTTTAACCATCCTGGGTTTCTTGTCTTTTATTTTTGACACCAGTGCTTTCATTGTTCTACCAGTCTCAATAATGTCCTGAAAGAGATAAAAAAATAAATTATCCTTCAAGTTTGAAAGGAAAACCAGACTGTCAGTAGACTAAATTAGAGCATACCAACCCGGCAGCACAGTAGCATAATTAATTATTATGTTACATGTAATATGTATTAATTTGAAAAGAAGGGAGAAAAAAAATCCATGTCATTCCACCCCTCCTTCAGTCATTACTTACCTCTACGACTAACACATTCTGGAAGACATTATATAGGAAGAGAAGGGAAAGAAGAGAAAAGATTTAAATGGCAATTTCCAGCAAATTCTACAGCCAAAAAAAGCACACTAAAACCCTCAGTTACAAGGAAGTTGCGCTGGTTTTCAAAGGAGGTCGACATTTGAACTACTGACTTGACTCTGGTGATTTCTGAAGAGTCGAAATTTCTGTATTTATGAAAGCTTAAAATATGGTGATACAGCACCTATGTCAGGTCTAGATATCGCTCTATGTATAGCACTAGTATTGTAGAGCCACACGGAACCAGTCAATTCAGCATGGTTCCTTCCTGGGGGTTCTGGGATGAAATGGGGAATAGGATCTTGGGAGCACTCATTACTGATCACTTCAAGTTTCCGTTGAGATCAGTGGGAATTATTCACTGTTTCAAAGCCCAGCATTTTAAATCAGTGTTAGGTGGCTGGAAGTATGCAGTACCAAAATATTAATAAAGATGGATTTCCTGGAAAATACACAAGAACAGTTGTTTCCCTTTAAAAGACAAAGATACTAATTCATACCTTCCCATTTAGTGTAGACAGTTCCTCTCCAACAAAACTGATTTTTTCTGCAGGTGAATCATTCTAGAAGGACAAAGAAGAGATGGAAGTCACATAAACATGCCCAACAGTGTTATCCTGTATTTGTTTGAAAGGTGTGCTGCTCTTGCTATTTTGCAAGAGGAGGGAGTTTGAGATCTGCCCCTGCCTTCGTCATGTTGAGTGTTCTGCTCTACGTTTATTCCAGTGAAGGTATAATCTCCGCCCTTTAGGGCAGATCAGTAAATCAGTTCCTTTTTAGTAGGTAATTTGAACAGAATGTATACATGAACTCAATTTTTGTGGGGTTCTCATGCGAAGTACCACTATTTAGAATGCCAGTCTATGGAGAGAATCAATTTTCCAAAGAAAAGAAAGCTGCTTACACAGTAGCTTTTTATTCTGACAAAATCCACGGTAACAGGCACAGACTTGTCACCATTTTGATTTAGTGCTTTTATATGATCCAGCAAATCAGCAAAGAATTTGTAGCCTCCTTTAAGGACACAGAGTGCAACAATGTGGTGACTTCCCATGTCTTGCAGGATATCTCTAGCCAAACGTTCTGTCCTGTGAAGAAAAAAAAAAAAAAAAAGTGTTCTGTATATCATAGTTGTTTGTCCATATATTAAGCAATGTTCAAGTAAAAATTCTGATCTTGCTGTTAGGTTTCTATAACTAGCAGAGTGTGACCACAGAATGTCGTAGGAAAGTTAGTTATGTATTTGCACAGCACAAGCTGATTTAATCCAGAAACCTCAATATTGCAGGATAGGTGGGCTTAAAGATCTTTGAGGGAACATGGAAGGTTAACTGGGCTTGTAGAGGAATCCTCTCCATAAACCCCCTCTCGTACTAGACTTTAGGACAGAAGGGTTGGGGCTGCAGGGTTTCCATGTTTCTCATGGGCTGCACAGGGCAGGACCTCAGTCTTTTCTTTTGGAGAGACAAAAATTGGCACCACTGTCCCTATTCTTTTCTGTTTACCCTCATACCTGTCCAGGATGAGACCATGAGGAATGAAGACTCTCTCTAAATCTTCTTCGTAATGCTTAGGAATGCAAAACAGATTTTTGTTGTAGCCACTTTCCTCATCTCTTATCTGCAAAGAAAATTCAAGTAGTCTAAAACCAGCAACAAAGCCATACAAGAAAAAGCTTTCAGTCTCTGATAGCGCGAAGAAAAAAATCCTCCTCCCCGATATTATGTCAAAATAAAAACATTTCTGAGAATTTTTAATCTTTCTACTAGAACAATTCACAATCTGATAATTCAGGAGCTGGTGGCTGAGTTGTGAATGGATAACAAATACTTTGCCCCAGTCATTATGAAATAAATTCTTGGCCATGGTCAACTCATTAAAAAAGCCACCCAAAACAGTTACAACCTCCCCTCTTGCTCCATTTGCCCTTCTTGCAGAGCTCAGTAGCTTGCTCGTGTGGTAGACTGTCGCCAGTAGGGACACGAAAGAACCACACTCACCCGACAGGTTGAAGTGAGCAAAGAAAAAAGGGCCGTTTATTGTCGTTTTTGGGTTTAAATAGGATTTGGAGATTTGTCCAGGATTGGAGGACAAAGGGGACACCCCTCTGACCCCAATGGTCATCTCAGAAGTCCATCACATATTGGTATGTGAAAACAATCTACTTGTTTATGTTACATCCGTGAGAAACTCCACTAGAAATATGTAAACAGTCATCAGAAGGCTGAAAATCAGGGCGACATCTCACCCTTTTTGTGTTAGAAAAAGGAAAAGAAAAATGTACAATGTTCAGTCTCTGCCTTTGGAAGGACCATCAGAGTGAACACTCGCATCGTCTGTATCGGAGTCATCACTCAATGGTTCATCCACTTGCTGTCTTTCATTTTGGTCACCGTGTCCGGCTTGCCTGTCGGTCGGATTCTGCCTTTGAGGTCGCAGGTCCGGACGAACACACTTCGTAGGTACCCAGCGTACTCCGGTATCTGTGGGTACACACGCATACCCACGCCCCGAAGCGATAGGGCCATAGGGACCTTCCCACTGCTTAGTGACTAAATGTCGCACCCAAACTTTCGCCCGAGGCTGATGCGTCCCGTCCGATGCCTGCAACGAGAGGTGATGGTTCACCATAATAGGGTTGTTAGAATTCTGTGGCACCGTAAGGTGATTGATAGTGTACAAAGCCTTTGCCAGCCGACTGTGCGGGGTCTCACCCTGCATTAACCGTTTTTGTTTTGGAAGAACCCGCTTCAGAGTACCATGAGCGTGTTCTACAATTGCTTGCCCACTCGGAGAATGAGGGATACCGAACTTGTGCGACGCTCCCCATAGCTGCAGGAACTGCCGCACCTTCTGCGAGGCATAAGCAGGACCACTGTTGGTCTTCACAGCAGAAGGTATGCCTAAAACGGCAAAGGCCTGCCTCCAGCGGGCAATGACATCGCGGGTCTTTTCTCCCGTGTGAGCAGAAGCCCACATTGCAGAGGAGAAAGTATCAACAGTGACATGCACATACTTGAACTGGCCAAACTCGGCAACTTGGGTAACATCCGACTGCCAAAGCTCTAAGGCCCTAAGGCCTCTGGGGTTTAGCCCTGCCGGTAAAGGCGCAGCCAGTGCATGACAGTCGTCGCATGATTCGACAATGTCGTGAGCCTCCGCTGGCGTCAACTGAAACTGCTTTTGTAAGGTATGTGCGTTCTGATGAAAAAACCCATGTGATGCCTTGGCCTGTGCGAGTGTATCAGGCTGAGGTGCTACCCGTGCAGGGTTAGCCAACTTGTCAGCCCTCGCATTACCTTCCGCGATAAATCCTGGCAGATTGGTATGGCTTCTAACACGCAGAACGTAGAATGGATGAAGCCGGGCCTGAATGGCACACCACAGGGCCTTCAGCCAACGAAATAGATCAGCATTGCTAACCTCCTTCAAAATCGAATGGCCCAAACGCTGTGCCATGTCGGCCACATAAGCGGAATCCGTGACCAAATTGAAAGGTTGCCAGGAAAACTTTTGAAATGCCATGATGGCAGCCCTCAATTCAACCGACTGGGCTGATCCATCTTCATGACCTTCCAGAACCTGCCACCCAGATCCATCCTTCCAAGTGACAACGGCCTTTCCGGTCCGTCCCGAGCCGTCAGTAAAGACAGTGGGTCCTTGCACTGGCTCCTGACTATTTTTTGGCCGCAAGGAAATTTCTGTGAAGTTTGCCACTTGCAATAGCTTCTGGCTGGGCAGATGATAAGTAATCTGCCCTGTAAAATTTTCCAGAGCGCTTTGCAGAGAAATACTGTTTGCAAAGCTCCAGTCAAATTCCAGAGCAGCTCCCAGTGGGAGAAGGCCCGTGAGGGTGCTGCATTCGCGCCCAGTCACAAAATCACAGAACATGGAAGGGACCTTCAAGATTACCTTATTCCATCGCCGTGGGGTTAGAAACGCGCTACTTTTTAGATACAACTCAATGGGGACAAATCGTCGAAATAAAACTCTTTATTAGTAACGATTCAGCTGAGCCAGGTGCGTACCTCCCTTCCCCGAGAGACGAGCACGCACACCCTCCGAGAAAATGGCTTTTTTTGATACGCTTTCTTGGCTGGAGCAGTCCCTGTCCCCTTTCCCATTGGATGGGTACTTAGAAACTTCCCTTCTCTCCTGACTGCCAACTTTTCACGGAATCACAGAATTAATTAGTTTGGGAAAGACCTGTCAGATCATCTAGTCTAACCTATGACCTAACAGCACCTTATCAACCAAACCGTGGCATGAGTGCCACGTCCAGTCTTTTTCAAACACGTCCAGGGTTGGTGACTCCACCACCTCCCTGGGCAGATGACTCCAGCGTGCAGTCACTCTTTCAGTGAAGAATTTTTTTGTAACATCTGACCTAAACTTCCCCTGGCACAGCTTAAGGCTGTGTCCTCTTGTTCTGTCAGTTGTTGTCTGGGAGAAGAGACCGACCCCTACCTGACTACAGCCACCTTTCAGGGAGTTGTAGGGAGTGAGAAGGTCACCCCTGAGTCTCCTTTTCTCCGGGCTAAACAACCCCAGCTCCCTCAGCTGCTCCTCACAGGGTTGGTGTTCCAAGCCCCTCTCCAGCCTTGTTGCCTCCTTTGGATGTGTTCAAGTGTCTCGTTGTCCTTCCTAAACTGAGGGCCCGGAACTGGACACAGCACTCAAGGCGTGGCCTCACCAGTGCCAGGTACAGGGGAAGAATGACCTCCCTGCTCCTGCTGGCCACGCCATTCCTGATCCAGGCCAGGAGCCATTGGCCTTCCTGGCCACCTGGGCACACTGCTGGCTCATGTTCAGCTGCTGTCACCAGCACCCCCAGGTCCCTTTCTGCCTGGGCACTGTCCAGTCACGGTGTCCCCAGTCTGTAGCGCTGCAGGGGGTTGATGTGGCAAACGTGCAGGACTTGGCACTTGGACTCGTTAAACTTCATGTCATTGGACTCTGCCCATCCATCCAGCCTGTCCAGGTCCCTCTGAAGAGCCCTCCTATCCTCCAGCAGATCGACATACACTCCCAGCTTGGTGTCATCTGCCAATTTACGGTCCCCTCCCTTCTCATCCTACCTGTTTTTTAATCACTTCTTCAACCCCACCCCTCTTCCAGCTCACAGCAACACTCCAGAACAAATCCAAACAATCCAAACAACAACACACAGAACCAACAACTTTCATTCTTTAATGTAATTACCTTTTGGCTTCAGCAAAATATCATCTCATCTCTCACAATCCACCCTTTCCTTTTATTATCCTTTTTTGCCAAAGCCCTTGATTTACTCATCCGGTCCGCTCAGCATAAACTGACTCCTTTTGCAAAGTAGTTATAAATAAGATTAATCAGTCTTTTATTAGGTCAGTGTTAAATCCAATCTATTTAAAAGTTCCTGAGTTGTCAGTTCACGTTGCTGTCCATAGTTCCTCCAGCTCAAGAGAAGTAAGTTGTAGATGGACTTGTGTGCAGTGCCTCCCATCAGTTCCACGGATGCTTGGATGAAGCAAACCTCAGATCGGAACTGTGGCAACAAAGATTGCCTTCCTCGGTGTCCATACCCGCTTCCTAAGTTCTGTGCACTAGAACAGCACGCTGTGGGGACATAGAGGTGAAGTGCAGAAGCCGTGACACTCCATCCAGCAATTTCCAGAGTCTTAGAACGTAATTTCCTATTTTTCTTTTGTCAAGGTCTGGTATGACTTATATTCCCAATGCTCAACACCCAAGGGATTGCAGCAAAAGTCTCTCTGGTGGCAAACACAGAGGTCAGTCCGGTCTTGCCCTTGACTGTTTACTATGAAATCATCTTTTGAAGATTAACTTTAAAGGGTCACTTCCTTGTACCACTGTCCAAGTTTGGAGAGGAGCTTCTACTGGTCCTTTGACTTGAGAGGCGTGAGACCACTCCTGTTCTGCAGTCCTGAACACTGTTTCAGTTGTTAAAAGTACCTGAAAAGGACCTTCCCGTGCTGGTGTAAAGGTAAAGAAGCAAATCTCCTGGTTTTACCTGGTGTATATGAAAATCTAGAGGTGACGTTGAGGGTAACAACCCTTTTCTTCCAAGACCCATGAGAGAAAGTTTAATTGCCTGCAAATCATTTCTGAGATATAAGTCATTAGTTTCAGCCAACCCCTCCTCCCTTCCCACCTGAGGTAACCCAAATAACGTTTCATATGGAGAAACTCCTATGTCCTTTCTTGGAGCAGTTCTGATCCGTAATAATGCTAATCTGCTTTCAAGCATTAATTTGGTACTTTGGTTCTTAAGGATAGCATTCAATCTCTCCACACATCCAGAGCTTTGAGGGTGCTACAGGGTATGACATTTCCAATTTATGTCTAATACAACACATACAGAATGAAAAATTTTTGAAGGAAAGTGTGTTTCCTTATCTGAGTCCATTCTTTCAATTATCGCATATCTGGGAATGATTTGTTCTAAAAGCTTCTTGGCCACTTTGGAGGTAGGAAAGGCTTCTACCCAGTGGGTGAGGTGATCAGCTATTACCAGAAGGTATTTCCATCTCTGTATTTTGGGCAACTCGGTGTAATCTACTGGCATATTTTGAAAGGGCCTAAGGGCTAGGGCTCTTCCCTCACTAAGGTGTTTTCTCATCTCTTTCTTATTTATCTTTTATCAAATCAAGCATTGTTCAGTCACTATTTGGCTATTGTATAGATTGCCTCACAGCAGCAGCAAGTTCTTAAGAACTGATCACACAGTGCTTGAGCTCTGCAGTGCATCCCGTGCTGCAGCTTAATTAAAATTTCTCCAGTAATTGCTTTATTTATTACTGGGCTCCCTTCCCTGCCTGGCTGTGACTGGAACGACACCAAAGGGAAAGTGTCTGCAGCAAGAGAAGGCTGTGGTTGGGTAACTGGTTCTGTTTGTTGTTGCTGCTGGTGTTGTTTGTTTCCCTTGTTATACATACTAGAAAAGAACTGTTCCTCTTTTCCCCGTATCTTTGCATGAAAGCCCCTTAATTTCAAAATTATAACAATTTGGAGGGAAGGGGGTCAAATTCTCCATTCCAGAGAGGCCCCAGACACCTGTCTTTCCAACCAAGACAAGCTGACAATTAACCATGTATTGCTAATTGTTTAATAACAATTAGTTAACGATTAGTAGAGACCATCAGCAGCAGCAGCAGACACAACGTTGGCAGCTCCTGCCAGATGCTCCAGCTGACGCAAATGCTGTCACTCAGGTGGTAAGTTCCAGTGCAACTGCTTCTGGGGTCTCTGTCCTTTCTCTTCCTGCCGTAACGCAGAGCGTTTTGGTTTATCACGACTCTTCTGCTCCCGGGCTCTGCCTTTCACAATCACCCGCACCTTCTTCTGAGTCGCCTCCAGGTTAGGGATCCTAGGAAGAAAGGGCCCGGTATCAGCCAGACGAGCATTTCCAGCACGCCACTTTTCTGTCTCCATGCAGAGCACACAGTGTTGTGTCCTCTCTCTGTGCAAGCAGCAAGCAGCAAATTAAACAACTGCTCTCGCTGCATGGAGGCTGCAGAGGTGCAAGGGCAGGGACAGGAGCAGTTAAGTGCCTGGGGACCAAATGCAACACACAGGATTCCATGTAGAGAAGCAGCCCTTGCTTGTCCCAAAAGAAGCAGAGCTCGGTCCAGGGTGCTCCCTGGGTCTCTTGTTACAGATTTTGCAACCCTCCAGGAGCTTCCTATTTCATTCAAGGTCTTTTCCCAGTGTCTCCCTACCAAGGCCAGAGGATCTTTCTGTGCTCCTGTGGGTGTGTGTGTCTGCTGCCTCTCTGGGATTGCCTGTCTCCAGGCCCCCCATCCCAGTCACAGGGACTGAAGGGAGGGTGTTAGGGGATGAACCAGGCTGCGCTGGGTGATGCCCAGCAACAGGACAAGAGGCAACGGGCAGAACCTGAACAGGAAACTCCACCTGAAGCCCAGGAAGAACTTCTTTCCTGTGCAGGTTGCCCAGAGAGGGTGTGGAGCGTCCCTCACTGGAATTACTCCAGAGCCCTCTGGACACAACCCTGTGCCATGTGCTCTGGGATGACCCTGCTTCAGCAGGGAAGCGGGAGCAGATGACCCACTGTGATCCCTTCCAACCCGCCCCAGCCAGTGATTCAGTGATACCCGTCAGCAGCATGAGTTGCCAAGCGTGTAGACGTTTCCCACCTGCACAGCATGGTGGCCGTAAACTTCCCCACGCTCTTCGGAGAGAACAGGACGTGAAAGGTCTGCTTCTCGCCAGGAGCGATGGTGCCGTGGTAGGGGTTGATGGAGAACACTGGCAGGTCATGGAGGGCATCTGGGAGGATTTCCAGGGAGGAACTGACACGCTGCAGAGGGAGGTGCTTTTGCTTTGAGTGGTGTGGCTTCTTGGAGCGGTCCTGCTGCTGCTGAGAGAGGTGCCGTTCCTTGGAGCTGCGCCGCTTCTGGGAATGCTTCTTCTGCTTTGAATCCAGCTGCTGCTCCTCAGAAAGCTGCTCCTCCTCAGAAAGCTGCTCCTCAGAAAGCTGATCCTCCTCAGAAAGCCGCTCCTCAGAAGCCTGCTCCTCCTCATAAAGCTTCGTCATGTCATTAGGGTCTATCTCCGGAAACTCTGCCTCG
Organism: Chamaea fasciata; assembly: GCF_029207755.1. Classification (NCBI taxonomy): domain Eukaryota; kingdom Metazoa; phylum Chordata; class Aves; order Passeriformes; family Sylviidae; genus Chamaea; species Chamaea fasciata. The sequence continues at coordinate 19,616,374 of NW_027094097.1, read as the reverse complement.
TCCTCATAAAACGGCTCCTCAGAAAACTCCTCCTCCTCCTCCTGGTCTGTGTAAAGGCACTCCTCCTCAGAAAGCCGCTGCTCCTCAGGCTGTTGCTGCTCCTCGGAATCCTCCTGCTGCTGCTGCTGCTGCTCAGAATCCTGCTGCTCGGCAAGCTGCTGCAGCTGCCACAGCTCAGAAGGATGGATCTCAAAAGGATGGTCCTGCTCCCACCAGAAACGACTCACCAGCTTCTTCTGATGCCTTACAGTAGCAGAAGACAGGAAGCGCCCTGCAGAGAGGAAGAGGACACCTTTCAAAGACAAAACCCTGTGTTGCCAGCAACTCTGCCTCCTGCTGCAGGTAGGCGGAAGAGAGCTGGGATGCACTTGGAGCATCTCTGGCCAAGTACTTTCAGCAGGAAATAGAGCGTCTGGGAGCAGGGTCCCTGCCTGCAGCACACACTCCCGTGCCAGAGCAGGAGAGCTGGTTTTAGACAATGACTTTGCATTTGCCCTGGAATGGGGAACTGCACACGGACAGGGGCTGTAGGGCAGCTCACGCATTACACCATTGTTTTTCCCAGTCTCAGACTTCTCTCAGAGATGACCTGATGTCCCCTTCCCAGCCCTGACCCAGGCACGTGGCTTTCCCCAGAGTCTGCCTCAGCTCCTTTGCAGAGCACAGGTGGCAGGGCGAGAACAAAAGGGGCTGAAAGACAGAGGGGGGCAAGGAGAAAACTCCAGCTGCAGCTGGGAAGATGCTGATGAAAGTGGATGTGTGGACAAGGATGAAAAAGCAAGTCATGTTTTGGAGTGAAGTGGCAGGGTGTTCTCCCCAGGCCCTCAGCTACCGAGTGAAATGCCCTTACGCATCAGAGTGGTTGAGAATGGCTTCTTCACTGCTTCACTATCTGCAGCTTCCTCCCAGGAGTATTCCAGGGCTACCTTCCCTGTGTTGTGCATCCTGAAACTGAAAAGCAAGGAGGAGGAATAAAAAAAAAGGTCCAATAAATATAAAGCAAATAGTACAGTAACATGGCCTGATGGACTCCTGGTATCAATTTCTCCTGAGGAGCATCTTCTTCCCCAGGCAACCCTGCCACGTTCCGCTGTCCTGGGTGGCCCAGAAATGTATTTCCAAGTCTGGAAGTTTAAGAGGAAAGGGCCAACATGGTGCCCAGGACATTGAAGCTGAGGGGCTTACTCTGGACTTTAGGTTTTGGTTTGACTGCAAACTTATTCTTGAGCAGATGAGGACAGGTGACAGGCAGTGAAAGCAAACCCACGGCTGTCCTCAGCAGAAGGGTGTGGCAGCACTGAACCTGTCCTGACCACCACCTCCTGCTTGGCTTTGTGTGCACGTGAATGGGCCTGTGCTGGTTTTGGCTGGGGTAGAGTTCTGGGAAGCAGGCACTGGGTCAGCCCTGGGCAAAGGCAGCTCCCGCTCACAGGGCCCTGCCTGGCCTCCAGCACTCACGTGGCTCTCCTTGTCTGGAAGGGCAAGGTATCCTTGAGCTGGACCACAGTCGTGTTCAGTTTTAACTGGCTGTAGGCAACAACGGCGCTGAGGTACAGCTCGGCCTCCTGGCTGCTGTCCTCCAGCACAGCGTGAGCTGGTTCTGGGACTCTCTTGACCACCTGCAAACAGAGGAGGGAGGAATCACTGAGCAGAGCCCACAAAGTCAGGCTGAGAAGGGAGTCTTTTGGCCTCCGGGATCAGCCTCATAGAGGGACTGGAAAGGACCGTTCACTTTCACTTCCCTGCAAAGATGACAAAATAGAGACTGCTCTGCTACGGTAGTTGTTTCTACCCACTGATCAAAGCAGTCACTACTACAGCTGTTAATATACCCATGGCAACTTGTGGAGTCCCTCGTGCCATTAAAGGAATTTCCAACTGCCCTGCCCTGGAAAAGCTAGGATTAAAAATACCCCAGGTGTAAAAAAAGGCTTCTCCCCCGTGGCTCCTTGCAAACATTGTGCAATCTGCTCTTGGGGTTTTGCAAGTCCATCACTCCTCCCATGGTATCCCCTCTTCCTATTTCCCCATTGGCTATGGGGCCTGGTGTCCTGTTCCTCTCTTCCCTACGGTCACTTGCCCTCTGCCCTGTCCCCGGGACCACCCATGAACATGAGACCCTACAGAACCGAGGAAAACCACATGGTCACTCTCTTTCTGGCCTCTGATTCACCTTCAGCACACGGAATAAACACTTGCTGGAAATTTATCTGGGGCTGGGAGCCTTCTGCCTCTCTTGCTGAGCTAGCCTGGTAACGTGGGTGGTTATGTGAGCTTGAATTGCTGCCTGAATACTTCTCAAGCAGTTTCTCTACGGAGAGGCTGACTGGGATTTAGAAAGGCTCTAAGTGCACTCCTAAAAGGACGCACTGCTACAGAGACTATAGCTGCGTTCCAGTGCCTGTACATCAACCTTGTAGAGGGACTGGCTTTTTTCCTGGTCCCCTATAAATACAGCAGGTCTCAAAATTAGGGTTAAGTTCCCCTGCTGGAGCTTTGTGGATGGAGAACCCAAAGACTGAAAAGTTCTGGAAAGCACCTTTTTCTTCTTGTCTTAGGAGAAAGTGCTCTCCACATGTCACGTGTGGAGCAACAACCACACTGCAGGGAGCTGGCAATGGGCATTTTGGGATGGGAAAGATCTCACTAGGAAAGTCTCCAACTGCAGATGTTCTGATAGAAAAGAGGATGGTTTAGAGGCCTTAAAATGGTCCAGGAACTCAGAAAGAACCTTCAGCCAAGACGAGTGTGTTTGGCAATAATGACAATAAAAGCAAGAGCATCTGGAGATGATCCTTCTCCAGACTCCTCCATACTGTCATACAGTGCCTGGGCTACTCCATGCTGAGATATCCCACACAATACAGAGATCACAACTAAAAACTCTGGTATCCATGCAGACAAAACTTGGAGTTCACCAGCACGTGCAGGAGAAGTATACTTCTCTCCACTTCCATAGAAGAGACAGAGTGCAGCAGACTTAACTCCTTGTTGGTGAAAAGGCACCAAATCAGATGAAGAGATTTCAAACACCATAAAAGGGGATAAAATCATCAAACATTGTCTCCCATTCAACACGGGCTGCAACCCTTGTGCTTGTTGTGGCACAGACTCATAGTTTGTGTTGGCTAAAGGTCTCTTGTCAAAAGGCCTCCCCCTCTCACGTGAGTGTGTCCGGTCACTGTGCATCCACCTCTCCCCTAGAATGCACTGCTGGTGAACCTCACGGCTGTCCAACGTCCAGAGCAAGCAGGAGCTGCTCAGCCAGCAGTGATGGGGGTTACCGTGGTTCTTTTTGTAGAAGCTGGGTTGTCTTTTTTTGCCATTTTGCTTCTCACCTTCCTTTTTTCAGGCCACCTGGCTGCCGGCTCTTCCCTGGTGGTTTGATTCCATGTGACAATGCGCATTTTGTTGTCCCAGTCCTGAACCTCCCCTCCTGGCAGCTCAGAGTTGATCTCGGTCACCTTACATTTCACAAGGTGCCTCCTGAAGGTGGCTGGGACATCTGATTTCAAGGTCACTGTGATGTCCTTGGCACAGCCAGGATGGAGATGTCCCACCTAGGGAGAATCAGGGAGTCAAAACCAAACTGGAAGCACTGCCAAGGGCAGGACTGCCAGCAAAAGGGACTGATGTGGTGAGCAGCTGTGCCAGGAATCTGCGCGTCGGAGTGGATTTATGTCAAGTTTGATAGACAAAAGTATGAACGGAAGGTGCCACCTCCCATAACATGAAGCCTTTTCTGCAAGGCTGGCAGCCATTGCCAAGCCAGGGACTTGGCATCTCGGCATCTCCTACGTGGCACTGGAATGGGCTGACACTGGTACGTGAGGACTGCCTGCCAGCTCCTGGGAACACCAGGGCAGGGCTTGAGCAATGGGGAAAGGCAGAGCCGTCCACGCTCACCTTGGGAGAGAACTGGAATGGTGCGTTTGCCTCCCACTCAAAGCGCATGACCTTCGTACAGGTGTGGTTGGTGATGGTGAAGGTCCTGTTGCAGGGCTCTCCAACAGAACAGTCCCCAAACTGGATGTGATTCGCTCTGACAGCTGTTGAGGAGGAGAACAAGGCAACTTCAGCATGCAGGGAGCTCCATCCACCCCCCTTCACGTGCACAGACACCTGTATGATCAATGCTTTCTTGCTCCAAGCCTTCCTCCCTCTGGAAGGGAGTTTCCCAGGCGGCTCCCCAGCCCACCACTTTCAGGGAAACACCCTGACACACCCCTAAGCCAGCCACATGAAGCACAGCACACACTGCTCTGCAGGCATGGCTGCCACGCCCACAGGCCACCAAGTCCGGTGGGTGACAGCCCAGGCCTGGCTAGAGAGAGGACACACATGATCAGGCATTTTCCTCTCCCTTCGGCCACCTTGGCAGCCTCTCCTCTCTTACCATCAATGATGTCTTTCTTCAGAATGCTCTCAGCATTCCGCTCCTGTGTATCTTCCTCCAGTCCGTCGAGGGTGAATTCATCCTGGTGGCCTTCACCCACCAGCTCTATTAGGGTCTTGTTAGAGTATTTGTCCCCCACTAAGGCACGAATCCTCCCTTCCAGTCGTTGAGCCAGGGTGGGTTTGAAAATGACATCGAACTCTGTCGATTCCCCAGGATGCAGAAGCAGGAAAGGCTTTGGGGGCTTGCTCTCTGCACAGCAACGGAAATCAGAGTTAAGTGATACAGCGGTACAGAGGAAATATTTCCATAGGCTGTTTGAGGAATGAGAGGTTGAAATCAGCTGCCTCCTAAGCACGGGTTCTACCCCCAGTGGTTCCAGACCCTCTTCCTGTGTTCACAAGACTGCCACCTCCAGACACATCACCGCTTAAGCAGCTTAACCTCAGGTTGATGCCCAGCCCGCATTCCATCTGCTTCCAGCCAGCTCCAGCCGTGTGGAAAGCGGAGCCAGAGAGTGCTTTTGGCTTCTGCAGGTTGTCTGTGTGCTCAAGGGCTGTGTCCATTCAGGCTGGTGCCTTCCCTCAAGCAGCAAATACCTCAGAGGGTCCACTGAGGTAGTGACAGTCCCCCACAACTCAACCCACCTTGTCTAGAGGAGCCAAAGAACTTCTTACAACTTGCTAGGAGAAAGTCCCCAAGAAAAGCTTGGGGGACAGAGAGCCCAAGGAAAGAAACTGTGTCTAACATCTGGCTGCTGCTCAGAGAAGCCAAGAGCAGGGCACACGTTTTCCCTCTGTGCAGGATCACACTTCATGGTTAATGAATTTACCGTGTACAGCAGAGTCGTCTTCCGCATCTTCAATGTAGAATCTCTCAAGTGTGGAGCCCCTGCCTTTCAAGAGGAACGCTCCGTGCTCATCCTCCAGGTGTAACATGAACTGAGAAAAGGGAGCACAGAGCACATTGACACTGGTGTGAGCACAGGGTGGGAACACAGGGACTGACCCCGCAGTGCTGCTGGTCCCGCATGGGAACCCAGCACCTCTCCCACTACAAACAGCACTTAGCACAAAAGTTAAGTCAAACCAGCTGGGAAAAAAGAGCGCTCAGAGGCATTTGGATGGACCTGACACAGAATCAAACAGGACAGAAAGTAATGAGCAGAATGTAATCAAGCCACAACTAAGTTTACTTAAAATGCAGTAAGCTGGGATCAAAAACAATCTAATGGAGCTGGAAAATCACCCCATGTCCATGAGAACAAAAGGTGACCTGAGAGATGGGGGGAAATACTGCACCACCTTTCCTGTGTTCAACTTAAAGAAGAAAGGCTAGAGGCACAATTTTCAAGAACTCCCTTCTTGGAGAACACATGTCAGTCACTTGCTTAAAAAGAATTTCTGACACCTCTTCCCAGGTCTGCCGTGTTTTTTGGGACCCTTCCCCTGTGCCACAAGCACTTGTTCCCAAACCAGACCATTCCTTGAGCAGGTCCTCACCTTGACAGGTATTATGCCCTTGTTTTGGATGACCAGGGGGAGCATCTCTGACTCCCCCAGCCGGAGCCTCTTGAAGCACAGCACGGAATTTCCCCTCCTGCTGCAAGCACTTGGGCACACGACTGTCAGCTGCGGCTCATGCCCCTTCCCGCTGATGGTGAAGGTCAGGATTTGAGGTTTAAAGTTCGCAGGGCTGCAGGAGAGGCACAGAAACAATTTCAGCTGGCACTAACCCATTTCTCACTGGGCGAGTGAGGCAGCAAGGGCCACCCACAGTGTTTTCCCTGCCTGATGCTCCTGAACCACACAACGCAGCCCCCACCAGGCTCTTCCCAATCCACTCAGGGCCATTCACAAGAGGACTCTGTTCCAAAGCGCCCTCCACAATAACAATTCAAAATAATTTCAGTTAATTGAATCGTGCCCTCCAGGAGGTAAATAATGAGGCACCAGATGAGACATGGCAAATCTCCTGGATGCAGTGAGATGAGACACATGCAACAAGCAAAAGCACAGCATGAAAGCAGTACAAAAGCAAGTAGGCAAAAATAAATCATTGTCACCATCAGTAAAGATCATTTCCAAGCAGAGTAAGAAAGCAATTGCATATTAGCAATTAGACTTCTCTTGCTCCAATTCAGCCACTAAAAGGTTGAGGAAGGGCAGGTCAAAGCTGCACTACACAGGTCCCAGGGCAGAGGAACTGTGCTTCTCTTTCATACCAGCTCCAGCCCCTTACATAAAATAGCTTAATGAATACCAGGGAATCACAGTGATCAGAGGAGCACTTAATTTTACAGATACACAGGAAATTGTGACTGCTGACCTGCTGGCACAGGAACTGTTTCATCTAAGCCTTTGTCCCTGGAAATCCCCAAGTCAGCTGCAGCACATCTCAGTAACTTTCAGCTGGCTACCTAATATTTCCCTGTCTTCATAATTCCTCATAAAGGATAAACCATCAGTCTCATTTTTTGGCTTTCTCTAACAGTTACTGCCTCCCAGATCATCTCATGCCAAGTACTCTGCCTATGGCTACTGAAAGCATTAGAGCTAACATAACAGGAGGCCTGTGCCTGCCGAGTGGAGAGGGAGCTATCACTGAAGCCTTCCCCAGTATTTCACAGTCAGTTACCCTTCTGGGATGACAAGGGAAGCCTTGAAAGTGCAGTCGTAGGTCTGCTCATCTGGTGGGGTGAAGGTCACCGTAGCAACAGCACAGGATGAGCCCTGAATGGACATCTTGACCGGATGCAACTTGAAAACGTTGTTGACAGGGCTTTCATCCTTGGGGGAACGCAGAGAGCAGTGTTAGGAGAAAACACCTTTCAACATGACACAGTTTTATTCATAAATGCATTACTGAGAACAGCCCCAGGCAGTGTGTCCTCCTCCCTGTTTCCCTGGGCAGGCTCCCTCCCTCCCAGGGAACGCTGACCTTGTGCTAAAGCATTCTGTGTTTTGAGCCCTGGCCGCTGCCCCAGCATACATGGGAGGTGGGCACTGCTTGGAAAACCCTGCAAATAACCTGGAACTGGCCTTCAAAGTGAAGGAAAAGCCAGGGAGCCTGAGGAAATGCCTCCTTTGAGCCCTGGCATGTCAGTTCATGACAGCCCCTCTCTGAGTGTGCTTCCAGGAGAGGTTCAGAAGGATTCACTTCTCCCACCGAAGACCCAGAGGTGTGAGCCAGAACCTTGCCCGAGACATGCAAAACTCAACACAACTCTTCCCTGGCTCTGCTGCTCTCCCCTGCAGTTTGACCTGCACTGAGCTAGACTAGTCTGGGCCCCAGGAAGCAATGCATCTGGAGAACAGAACGGACTCTCACACTGCCTTTAGAGGGACACCATCACCTTGGCCTCCTGTTCTTACCTTTCCACACAGGGGTCTGATGGAGAGCACCACATCACACGGCAGGCTGCTTGCATTGTAGATACTGAAATGAGCTTCAGCTTCTTGCGCAACCAGAACCTTGTTGAAGATGAATTTGTTCTCGTCTCTGATGAACAAGCCCACGCCTTCCACTGACCGCAGCTTGCGGCTGAGGTCAGTGCTGCGGCAGATCGGGTACTTCTCAAAGATTGACAGGACATCCTCAACGAGTCCTGTGGATAGACCAGAGGGATGAGCATGGAGGAGAAGCCTCGCTGATGAATTTATCTGGACCCTGCTGGCCTCTCAGGAGGCTTTTCCTCTCAGTCACCCTTTCTGCCCTGGGTGACTGCTAAACCCAGCCTTGGGTGGGGGAGCTGGCTTTGAGGATGGAGCTCAGTCAACCTCGGTCTTAGAGAGCGCTGCTTTCCTTTTATGCTTCCATGCATCCCTCTCAGCCTGGGAAGGATGAGTCCGCTGGTGGACTTGAAGAGGGCTGGAACCTCTGAGGATTCTAAGGTGGGACACCAGGGCTGGCGTGCCTCTCTACCCAAGCAGCAAGTTTAGGTGCTGATCAGCAGCAGGTGTGACCAAGGGAACCTGTGGGCAGTACGTACCTGGGAGGCAGGACTCGGCAGTCAGGGTAAAGGGAATGCCAAGGGGATTGTCCCTGGGGTCTCTGCCCGTGATGTCAATGTAGAGCTGCTCCTCACACGTCCCCTCCTGCCCTGCCAGGCATTCCACTGTGATCTTCTGCTGGCCCCACGGACTGATGGAGCCGGAGCAAGGGGACACCGTGAACATGCCAAGACTGAGGGGACCCTGCAGAAAAAGTTCCAGGAGAGGCTGATGGCTAACAGCTGTGCCTTGAGCACCCCAGCAAAGAGTGTGTCCCGCCCTGGCCTCCAGCTGGGCCCAAGCACCCCAGTCCCAGGGCAGGGAAGGATGACTCCATGGCCCAAGGGCAGCCCCAGGCTGAGACCAACCAGCCAAGAGGAGCTGCAAGCCTGTCCCAAGTAGCAGAGAGAAAGGAGTTTGAGTGTAAAGAATGAAGGTGGTAGCTGTGATCCTTCAGCCTCCAGAGGTAACACAGGAGAGCAGAAATAGCTGTGAGAAAGGACAGGAGAAAGGTAAGTGACTTAGAAGAAGAAAAAGCAATGTTGGCTGAGCTCTGCGGACTGGGAGTTCACTGAGGCGTGTTTTTACTTCTGTGGTGTTCACAGACTTATGCTGGCTAGCAGCGACCAAACACAGGACCTGCTCCCCCCTGTTGATCCCACAAGTCCAGGTCAGAGCCAAAGTACAGGAGTGTCAGTGGGACTGAGCAGATCCTGGGTTCCATCCTGTAGACCATGTCCCGCCCTATAGCCATGAGCCCCCAGCCAGGGCACAGCAGCATCTTCTCACATCCCTCTGCAGCAGCAGCACTGTCGGGGAGCAGGAGTCACCCACCTGTGTCAAGGAGCTCGATTTCCTTTCCGTGGAGTCCTCTGCAGCTGATGGAGCAGATTCCTCTTGCATTGAACTGAGAGGAGAAAGCAGAGGTATCTGTCATGCTGAGCTCCCCTGCCTTTCTCTGAGGCCAAAGCTGGCCTTCCTCCACACGGAGGGAAGCCTTCCTGCTCCTGATGGCTCCCAGAGTGCAGCACCCATTGCTGGACAGGAGCTCTATCACCAGCTTTGTACTACACCTGGGGACACTGCGGTGTTTTTTTGCTCCCTCTCCCCAAGCCAGGGATGCAAACGGACGACAGCCCAGGTCTCCTGGCTGCCTGCCACATACCAGCCGTGGGCTGGTGCCTCCTCAGACAGGAAAGGTGGTGCAGGGCTTCTCGTACCTTTGGCTTTCCCATGCAGATGCATCCTCGGGTGCTTGGTGGATGTAGAATTCGAAGCTGAGCATGCCTTTGTTCTCCAGAATGACAGTCTGGGTCTTCTTGGTGCCCTCGAGCATGGCACCGAAGTCGATGGGTGAGGCGGGCTCAATGCTGTACTTGCTGTACACAGCTCTCGCCGACACCCTCAGTGGGATCTCGGCAACAGTCTGGCCTCCTTCCCCTGAGCTGCCGTCTATCACCTGTGTCCACAGGAAGGGGTGGTAAACACAGCAAAGAGGCCAGCCTCTACCCCAGTCCCCAGTCTCCACCCCAGGCCTCCATCAGTTTACCCCTCCCTGTTTAAGCACCGCCTCCAGAGTCAGATGCTCAGCTCCACTTAAGAAGCCTCCCAAATGGTTTTGAAAGACTTTGTTTGTGTACGTAGGAGAGAGGATTCTCCAGTTAAAGCACTCCTTCCATTCGACACCTATCCCGTTTACACTCCCAAAATGTCGAGAGATAACACAGCCTGGCCCAAGCAGCTCACCTGGCAGTACAGGATGGGTTTGTTCTTGAGGAAGATTTCACTTGTGGGGTGGAAGAGCATCTCAATATTCACACCAGGCTGGGAGGCAGTCAGCACGCCTGACCGAGGCTCAACGCTGAAGTGGGATGCCAAGTCTTGCATGCTGGCACCTGCACCCTTCAGCGTGAAGCTGGGGAGAAAGGGAAGGAATGGAGATCTCTGCAGTTAAAAGTACAGGCACCACTAGCACGGCCAGGACTTTGCATAGGACCAGAAAAAAAACAAGAAAAAGGGAGAGTTCAGCTCTGCTCAGAGAATCCTGGATCTTGACAGAGAGTGCAGACAATCACAAGGTTAAGGCATGAAACCTTGACACCAAAATTTTTCATTCACTTCTTTACAGAGTCTCAGAAAGAGAAAGGAAGTGACCATCAAAGAAAAGCAATGAATCTCATCATTTCAGTGGCTGAAATTTTTGGGGCTCTCCTTTGGGTTCATGCTGAGCTGTGAAGAATTGCTGGTTTGTGGCTGGATTCTCTAGTAAAATAGTTGAGATTAGAGAGTCCAGGTTTTGTATTTCCCATGAGGTAGCCAGCATGAAAACAGGTTCCAGCCATTGACAGAGGGAGAATGCAGGCCTGGGAATCTGAAGAAATGCTCACTACCAGGCAGCTGGACTCACCTGTACTCAATGTCATATACCCCTTTGTTCTTTAGACTCAGGACTTTCTTCACCTTATCCAGGACATTAATGGTTCCAAATTCCAAGCTTCCATCTGGACCTGCAGAAAACACGCAGAGCCAGGTCAGAAATGGTATTTGTCAGCTGCAGAACATGCCAGGTCACAAACTACGTGGAGGTCTTGACACAAAACCCTTTCCAGCAAGTTTCCCTTCTTGACAGTATTTTCCAGCTATTTGTCTGCCCTTTCTCTTCTTACTCAAAATATCTGCAGGATTAGTAGCTAAGGAAATTACTTTATATGCTGTGCTGAGCCCGTGGGAGTTGCCAACTGCCTGTTCACATCACTGTTGTTTCAAAGCCCCCAAATCCAATCTGCACATGAAGCTGCACACTTCAAAGTTCAGAGGGGAGAAACTTAAGGCTGTCAATGCCCTGACAATGCATTATTCCACACCACTTGCAGGGTTTGTGCTTTATGTGTCCATGCCATCCTTGCATGCTATCCCATCCCATCCCATCCCATCCCATCCCATCCCATCCCATCCCATCCCATCCCATCCCATCCCATCCCATCCCATGCGCTTTGGTCGCCCGCCCCCCAAGGTAATGCAGTGCACCTGGACTGCTTTGTTTGGGAGGCGTCCACTGACCTTCAGGCATGTCGATCCTCAGAGAAACATCATAGACCTTTGCAGAGATTTTGATGTTTTCAGCCTGAACAATCCCCAGGATGTTTTCTGTGTCTGAAACCTGGGGCAGCAAGAAACAAACACTGTTCAGATCATTCTTTTGGTAGACAGCCTCTAAGTCCTTGTCTCTGCTGGCTGCTTCCCCTATGGCCTCCCAGGCTTCACAAGCGTCGGTGGACTCCCAAGCTTTGCTAACCTGTTCACCTCATGGGCTGCCCCAGTGGGATTCAGCTGCAGTAAAAAACCCTATCAGCCCAACTCTGCACTCCTACAGCAGGGAATGATGCTGCTAAAGCATCCTTGAGAGGCACAGGGATGTAAGAACAACCACAAGAAGTGTGAGGTGTCTCAGAGCAGGTGCCATTGACAACCCTCTGCCACCACCTAGCACTCTCTCGGAAATGCAGCCCCTAAAGCATGGGGAACAAAATCCCAGGGGGAGAGTTTGTTGCACCATGCAGAAGGTTCAGGCAAAGTCCAGGAGGAATGTAGAGATCACGCTGCAGTCCATACAACCAAACAACAACCTTCAGCCGTTGACAGGGACAAGGTGGTTGTGGTACAGGCTCAGGACGCAGCGTCTGGTTATCTGGGGGGATGTGGATGCACTGCACGTTCTGGCAAACGCTGTGTAGAGGCAGAATTTGGGGTCACAGCACCCTTGTGTCTGTCAGGTGCAGCTCTTCCCGACTCTGTCCCTAAGAGCGCACGGCTGCTCTGCCAGGCAGGGCACAGTCCCTCTCACCTCAAGTCGCAGGATCTTTTTAATGCTGCCAATCTGCCTGGCCTTGAAATTCAGTGTCACTTCAAATTCTGAGCGGGGAGCAATGATGCCTCTATCTTGTGACACAGAGAAGTCCTCAACAAGGTCATCCAGCCCACGCAGCTGCCAGGCCATGGGCAGTAGGGTGTCGTTTTTCAGGACCAAGGTCCTGCTGTCAGTCCTGCAGAGACAGGAAGGCACCTGGCATCAGCTGCTGGATGGTCACACCAGCCTCACCACTGAATGCAGCTCCATCCACGGCCCTTGGAGCAGCTCCATGCCCTGGAAACCAGAGTCAAAGGTTTTCTCTTTGTCACCAGTCTTGGAGTGCTTGTGGGATGACTGACCTGTGCAGACGGAGCTTGTCAAAGGACAGCTCCAGGGGGCTGACGTCCAGCTTCACGTGCACCCCGTGGCAGCACAGGCTGAAGACCACTGGCTCCGGGTTCTTCGCAATGCAGCAGATCAATCTGTCTTCCAGGAAGCCAGGGGAACTGGGGTATGCCCAAATGGTCAGCTCCTGCACCCAGCCCCACAGAAAGAAATAGAAAGAGCACTGCGTGTGAGCAGGAGGAGCAGCCCCTGGGCACTTCTGCGGTGCCTGCTCTACCTGCCCTTCACCTACCCGCTTCTCCGCTGGCCTCAGGGTCATGCTGGGAGGGTCCAAAAGGAATGTATCTGATTTCATGTCCTTCTCAAAGGTGAACTGGACCTCTACGTCCATGGGGGAGTTGTTGAGGATGTTTATAGTCTCCTTGTTGCTGTGGCTGTTCTGGGCCTTGTACCTGTCCACAAAAGGGGAAAAGGCTGCAGAGGAAACTGTTGCCTGTGCCGCACATGGAGGAAAGCACCGTGGGCACCCAAGGAAGCGGTGCTGGGAGATCCTGCTCTAACAAACAAGTGAGGGAAATGGATCCCAGTCAGGGGCATGAGCATGTGCTCATCCTTGCCTTACTTTGGTGCCTTTCCCTGTACCCGGTGCCTCCACCCCAGAAGCCTGATGATGCTCAGGCCACTTCAAGGGTTTTTAATACAATGTACATTCAAAGGTGCCTAGAAAAATAACAGGAGACCAGGCGCATGGGTTCTTTCCCCTTCTTTCTTTCCCTGCCTGGTATAAAGAAAAGCTTTTGGAAAAAGAGTTTAGCTGATCTCTTTCATAGAAGTCATGCAACTGCTTTGGATTTCATGGGTTAGCTCAAAGTCTGAGAAAGAAATATAAAGCATCAATTCCCAAGAGGAATGCCAAAAGATAAAAAATAACCCTTCTCTCAGGTGTGGAAATGACTTTGGAGTGAAAGGGTTAAAGAGGCAAACAGAAATCCCAGATCATCCATCAACCTGTCTAAAGATTGTCTGTATTTTAAACTATTTCGATTTCATTTCCTTGGGTTGTCAAAATTGACCTAGTCTTCCAGAGATCCCATGGGGACAAGAATTTAATGTTAAATATTATTTTTTAAGAAGTGACCGTAGAAGTAGAAATATGCAATAGCTTCAATGACAACGTGTTTAGGTGGACTTCATCCAGCAGTGAGGATGCAATGTCATTACAGGAAGATGTAATTCCTGCTCTACGCTCCCCCTGACACCCATTGGCAGGTCAGCCATAAAATCTTACTAATAATTACAGATTAATGAAAGGTTTGAAAAACTGTCCACGGAATAATTGCTCAATCAGGCTACCTGCAGAGCTCAAAGCACTTCAAAAACCACCAGAAAGTTCATTTCCTAAGGGCTGAACTGGGATGTAGAGGGGGACAGGAGTTGCCCCCAGGTCACCTTTGGACTGGCAGCAGCATGTGGCTCTGGCCACCGAGGCAGCCACCAAGGCACCCACTGGGTAGGCAGAGCAGCTCCTCCAAGGCTCACGTGCCCCTTATCTGCTCAAGTTCACACACCCGTGGCCCTGCAAACCCGTGTCTCCCAGGACTCTGGCCGGGACTGCCCTGGATTGTGCCACCAGGACAGCATGGCTCTCCAAGCGTGTCCAGGAAAGTACAAGGCCCAGCAGGGAGCACATACCACTCTCTTGATTTCCCACACAGCAGCGGTCCAAAGTGGAATTGCTTTGTGCTCTCAACGTATTCTTTGAAGATGATTTCATCTGCCTCCATGGTCTTCCTCCACTGTGGAAACACCAGCCTGGGCAGAGAAAGCGGAGAAGGAGGAGCTATGAGATGCTCCAAATAGGAAATGTAGTCAGAAAACCATACCCCTTCCTGGTGGCTGAGGTACCACCTGCCTTCCCAGCTCCCAGCACAGGAAGGAAGAGATGCTGGACGACCTCAGGCAGCACGATGTGCCCAGGCCAGAAGCCCCAAGGGGCAGCCCTGCTGTGAGTTCAGGGGCAGCAGCGTGGGAGGCTGCCGGGGGCCAGCCTTACCGTGGGTCCTGGCTGATGCTGGGGTACAGGCCGGTGACACTGCAGGGCAGCTCGTACTGGCGCTTTGTGCCCACCAGCTCAAACCTCAGTGTCTGCTCAAACTTCCATGGCTTTTGGGTGGAGAAGTGGACCTTCAGTTCCACCTCACCGTGGGCAGGCACTATCCACCGGTACCGTTTCAGCCTGGCAATTAAAGAGGAGGCTTCAGACATTGCTAAGGAGCAAATCAAACGAGGAGGGTGCGCTCGCCATCCCATGGAGGCACTGGCACAGGGTCGCTGTGGAGCTGGGGACGATGGACCTTGTTTGGCAAGAGGGCCAAGAAGCAGAGGCATCACCTCCCCCCGTGCAGCTCACCTGAGGAATTCTGTGGGGATTGAGGCACTTTTCAGTGTACTTTTGGGTCTGGTTGTGGAGGAATCCCAGAGATGTTCTGTTCTCTGTGTGGAGACCTGGCTGTCCTTTAGAGAGCTGTCTCTGCTGGCCTCTTTATCCGTCTTTGGTTGGCCTTCAGCAGAACTTCCCTTCACATCTCGGGCCTTGGCCTAAGGGGAGAGAGAAAAGGGAGAGAGAGGTGAGCCCTGAGACATCCCCATCCTGGAAAGCAAAAATGGAGTTTTTTAACCAATGGAAGAGCGAATAAATAAGTCCACCTGCCCATGGACTTGGTCTTCCTTATTGGTGTTTGTTTTGCCTGGGACCCCCCTTCTCAGACTCAGGACTGTCTCCTCAAGGGGAGTTGCTGGTTCGAAGTGATCTCCTCCCACTTGTCTTACAGAACTGCTCTGTCCCCAGCAGAGCTGTCTCTTTTTTCCCATACCTGACAGAAAGGAGACCTGCTGACACATGGCCCCACCACATCTTCACTCCCTCTCCACAACGATCCTTCTCCATCCAACCTGTCCCCCATGCCCTCATCTAGCCTGCCCTCTGCCCTGGCACCTTCAGTGCCAGCACCACTGGAGCACCCACCAGATCATCTTCCATAGCAGCACCTCCCGGTGCCTCAATGGTGAAGAGCTCCACGTGCTCTGCGGAGCCCAAGCGCTCCTCTGGGTAGTTGACTACGGAGAGGACAAACGCAGGGGGCAGCGGAGGCCCCTCAGGATGCAGTCCCAGATGTCTCAGCATCTAAAACAGAAGAGAAAAATCTTGTTTATACTTCTGTCACCTTCATCCTCACAATTCCTTCTTTAAAGGCACGGAGCTTTTGGCAATGGGGTTTTTGATTTACAAAATCATGAAGTACAAATGCTTTGTTATGCCCAGTGGGGTGAGCAGGCTCCAGAGCAGAGGCAAGAGCTACAAGCAGGACCAGCAGAGAAATCTCTCCTGAGTGTCTCAGCTGAAAAAACAATGACCATGAGCTGCCCTGTCCCGGGACCGTTTATAATGATTTCCAGGCTGGGAAACTCTGAACAGATGGGATACTTGTACACAGAGCACTTCCACTTTCTGCCCATCTGAGGGATGGTGATGACCTCCCCATCCACACAGATACTTACAGAGTCATTATGGAACATCATCAGGCGCCTGGAAAAGGCTCTGTGCCATTATCCCCTGGGAGGACACAATGCTCCAGGGCCCAAGACCACGGCAAGCTCAAGATCTGAGCCTTGCAGGGTTTTACCTCGTCTTCCGTTGGCAGCCTCCCACTGCTCAGGATCTCTGTAAACATGGCCTTTGGATCTGTGAACTGGATGTCCAGGCACGGCACCCCGACTCTGACTGCCTCTCCTGCAACTTGGCCTTGAGTCTTCAGCCGAGGTGACTGAGGATGGCTTTGGCGTCTGTGTTTTTGTGCAGGCTTCTTCTTCTCCACTTTCTCCTGAGGCTTACTGGTCTCCTGACCTTTGTTTTCAGCTGAAGGCAGTGCCTTGTTTCCATTTTTCATCACAGGTAACTCCACGGTACCCTGAACCCTGTCCCAGTAGGAGAAAACCTGTGCGACGTTCTGCTGTGAAAACTCATGGATCTGAAACCTCAGGATCAAGTTCTTCTCCATCTCAGCTGGGTCCTCTGAGATTTCTGTTTCTTCCTGCTCTGGGGCTTTGGTTTCCTCCTGCTCTGGGGCTTTGGCCTCTCCCTTCTTTGGGGCTTTGGCTTCTCCCTTCTCAGGGGTTTTGCTTTCCTTCTTCTCTGGGGCTTTGGCTTCCTTCGTCTCTGGGGCTTTGGTTTTCCCCTTCTCTGGTTTTGTAGGCTGCTTGCCCTTCTTCTGCTTTTCTTTCTCCTTCCGCCTCTCTTCCTCCTTCTGTCTCTCTTCCTCCTCTAAGGCTTTTGCCTCCTCCTCAAGCTTTTGAGCCAGCAGCTGCTGCTCCCTTCAGGAAACAAAAGAGAAAACATTGCTAAGAGTCACCACCAGAAACCTGGGCTCGCTAGTCCTGGCTGGCCCTGCACTTTATTCCTTGACCCTGAGGCCAGGCAGAACTGCAAGACCATTTCTGTGAATTTTCCTCAACCCACAGAGGCCTGGAACATCCCAAGGGAGGGGAATGGTGGAAGGGGACCTCCAGGACCCGCTGAACCTAAGCCTTGCCATCATAAGGTCTTAACTGTGCAACCTCCCTCTTAAGGCACACCCAAACACCTCTAGCCCACTTGCCAAAGGCTGAGCCACCAGCTCTCTGCACAGATGCCTGAGAACTCCCTTTGTCTCTTGATTTCCCAGTTTAAACCAGATCACAACCTGCTAACATCTCCTTATCCCTTCTGCCATTCTTTCTCGACTCAATCAGCCCCCTCCTCCCTGGGCACAGCCTGCTCCTTAATGAGAATAATCCTATCAGTCAGAAAGCAAAGGCTGCAGGAACTCCTCTCCTGCAAGACAGGCTCTTGTCAGCCAGGTTTCCAGCTGGAACCCAGCTGTGACCAAGGCAAACTGGTGTTCTCTGCCATGGAAACAATTGGAAGCAGCCTTGTCCATCTCCTCCGCATGAAATCAACTTCAGCCTGGGCTGAAAGAAGTCCTGATACACAGGCTTGCTTTAAGCAGCCTCCCCTCCCAGTTCCACACTTTTCCTATGTGTCCTGAGCTGGGCTGCCTTCTTTGAGCTTCTCCTGTGCTTGTCTCCTGCTGCAGCTGAAGGGGTGCCTAAAGGACACGAGCTTTCATGGGTGGTGTCCCAACATAAGGATCCCTGGCACATCAGCATTGCAAGGACTTCAACTGTAGCAGCACCAGGACCCAAACCAAGGGTTTGTCTGTGCCCCCCACCTGCCCATACCACAATCCCACTGTTTTGGTGAAGAAGGGAGATGATGAAGAAGGTGTGAATCAACATCATGGACTTAAAGACACTTCTACAGGCAGTGCCAAGGCAAGCCCAGAGCCCAGCTCCCTGCAGGCAGCATCTAAGCTGGGAGGGCTCACCATGGAGAAGAAGATGTTCTATCTCAGCAGAAGAAGGTCCTTCCTCCCTTGGGAGCCAGGCAGCTAAGAGTGGCCATCCCTGTGTTGCTTCTGGCCTTTGCTATCAAACACGTCTGAGCTCAGAGTCCTTGGAGCAGGGAAACCCTCCGGGGACACTACCCCGAGCAGGAACCCATGGAAGGCTTACTCACCTCTCCCTCCGCATATGGTTCAATTCCTGTATTATTTTATCCACGGCAGCTTTCTCCTCCTCAGGGAGGGCGTCATACTCTTCCTCATCCATTCTCAAGGCACGTTCTCTGTTCCTCTGAAGAGCTTCTTCCCGCTGCAGTTCTTTAGCACAAACCAGAGCAGAAACCATGAGTGACAGCAAGCACATCTGGGTGCTTTGGGTCAGCTGCAAGGACTCACAGCTTTTCCCAACCCAGCATATCACACCAGGAGACATTGGGGAGCTCATATCCCTGCTCCAAAACTCAGACAATCCCCCAAACTACGGCCAGGCAGTGAGTTCCTGCGCTTTTCCTGGCTTAAGTGCACCAGGGCTGAGGACAGTTGTTTGTCACTGAGCTACAAGAGCTTGAACTTGTGCCCAAGCTTTAACGTTAGAGATTAAGGTGTCTTAAAGCCTCCAGTCTCCTGCAACTCTGAGATGAGTGTGGTTACAGAGGCAGAAGGTGGAAAGATGAATAAAAACACTTCTTACAAGCTCTGCTGCAAACCCAGACACACAGAGATAAGTCTGAGGGCTTGAGAGAGAAGATTTGAGAGGGACAGACATATCTCACCTTCCCTCTGTCTTTCATCCTCCTTCCTCTGTGTTTCAGCTTCCTTCTTGGCTTTCCAAGAAGCATAATCCTGATGCACATTCACCATGTAGATATAATGGCGATTCTTGACAGCTGTGAGTACACAGAGCAGAGAAGATTCCAGGCTTCTTGCAAAGAGGCTCTCCAAGCCATCAAAGACCACTCCCTTGTAGCAATCTTCGTGCTGCAAATACAGGGAAGAGTAAGTCAGCCATTGCACACAGGGAGCTCACAGCTGGACAGTAAACCCAGATGTCACAGGGCACCAGCTGTCCTTGTTCCAGGTGCATTAGCTAAGAGCAGCTTGTGTCTGTCCTTAGGCTCTGCCAACTAAGGGCATCTGCAGCTTCCCCCAAGGTTCCCTGCACACAGGCCAGGATCCTCCAAGAGCATGTACAGACCTCCTCCTCCTCCTCCTCTCCGAGTTGTACCTCACTGCCTGTTCTCCGGAGCAGGAATGTCTCCTTTTCCCCACCCCACATACCTTCAGCCTCTCACAGAGGATCTCCACCAGCAGGTGCTCGGGCAGCACACAGCTCAGGCAGTTCAGCTCTTCCCCACAACTGCTGGTGATGTTCAGCTGCTGCGGTGCAGGAGCAGTGGAAACTGTGAACTGTAATGTGGACCATTGTAAGGAAAATACACCCCACTGGAAAGCCCTGAACAACTCCCACTGCTGGGCTTGCAGCTGGGGTTCCTCACTAGTGGAGACTAGAACAACCCTGCAGTGCAGGCTGGGGGCTCCAGGGGATGGTCCTGGAGGACCCATCCCCTGGCCAGCAGAGACCCAAGCCTGCAAACTCCTGGTGCAATGGATCCACATACCAGGCCCTGGCTGGCACAGAGCCTCCACTGTAAGCAGCCCCGGCCCATCTCACAGACAATGCAAAGGTCCCAGGCACCAACCCAGGCAGATCGTGTTTACCTCGGGTTTGCTGGCTGGCTCCGTCTTCTTTTGTGCTGGTGCGCTCTTGCCTTTGGAATTCTTGTTCGTTTTCTCCTGGGAGGCTTGCCTTCTCTTGGCCGGAATGGCGTGCTGACGCTTTTTAGCTGCATAGGGGACACATGGTTCAGGAGGGCTTTGAAAAGCAAGTAGGCACCTTTCACCACAATGGGCACAGCCTTGGACCCTGGAAGGAACCTGGCACTTCTTCCCCAGTCTGCTGGGCACTGGCAACACTCAGAAGCAGCTCCCTCCCTGCTTCTCTTACCAGCACGCTATCCCATCCTTGATTTTAAAGCCAGCACTACGTCCCTCCTAACAACTGTGCATGCAGGTGACACTGCTTGCACAGGAGTTCCCCATGGATCAAGCCAAGGATTTGTCCTCCAGGACCATTGTTTCCATACACTGCACCCATCCTGCATTCTCATGTGGAGACTTGCAGCCCTGCCCCGCTTGCACCAGCCGTCTCTGCTGAAGCTAAATGCTCCTTGTGGGAAAACCCTGCTGGGACACAGACTCCTTTTCCTTCCGCCAGCTCCCAACCCAGCCAGCTTCAAAAGTGAGCAATGCAAAACTTCCCCCTGCACTGTGGCAGGTCTGGCCTCACCCTGCAGAGCTCAGCCTACCAGCTGCCCAGTAAGCTTCCTAAAAGTCTCTGGTCTCACATGGAGAACAGCCCAACATACACGAGCTGTGTAACCTGACAGTGAGCACAGGTAAATCTCGGGAGACAAGAGCTCATTTGGAGCACGTCTCTGATTGGAAATTCCTCTGGGAGGCTGTCCTTCCCTTCCTCTTGTTCGCAAGGTTACACTCATAGCCAGTCCTCTTGTGCGTAATGAGCCACTTCAGAAGGCTTTTTCCTTGGTAAAGTGGGCAGCAGTTCTGCCTGCTGCCCACGAGAAGCAAGCTTGATTCAGCTTTGAGGAAACAGAAAATATTTGGGAAAGAGACGGGCATGCTTCACCACCCTTAGAAAAATGAACATGTGCCAAGCATGGCAAGCAAAGGGGGATGTCAAAGAATCCCCGACTGAGCCCTTAAAATTGATTTTTTATTTTTTGAAGACCAGCCAGAGATGCACTTCACCCATGTTCCCTAAGAGACCCAAGGACTGAAAAACTGCTGCTCTGAGTGAGCAGAAGTGGACAGTCATGGTGGGTTTCTCAAGCACTGGCTCTGGGTCTGGCATTTCTCCTCACCAGCATTACCTTTGTTTTTGCTTTTCAGCTCCATGGCAGCCTCGGTGCAAAGCTCCCGGGCACGGAGCCCTGCCTGGCTGCCATCATTGGCAATGGCCTCTTTCACCACGGTGTCAAGGGACAAGGGAGCAGCGTCGTAATGGTGACACAGGGCCGCCGCTATCTCTGTCTTTCCTGAGAGAGAGAGAGGAGGACTGCTTGGTGACACGTGCACATGAGGCATTACAGGGACAGGCCCTGGAAAAATCTCCAACAAGATTTCAAAGTTAAAAGAACAGGGGGAAATCAAGTGTCCCTCCAGGGGAGGCCATGAGGGAGGCAGCTGGAGCGTGGTTGCCAGCTCTGAATTCTAGAGCCAGGAGGATCATCTCCACCTCCTGTTCGGCTGAGGTCTTTGCCTTAAGCACCAAGGTCCACCAGGATGTATTTCTCCTGCTTGCCCCTCTCCCTGCAGCCCAGGGCTGCAGCTCACATACCTGCCAGGGGTGGCCCGTGGACAATGACAACAATCCCTTTGTCCTGCTGTGCTTCACACCTCTCTGAAGACTGGTCAATGCCCAGGTGGCGAATGACAGCTCGAGAGATAGGATTCCCAGTCGCTTTCACCGTGGCCTCAGGATAGAATGGGACAGCCCTGTGATGTGCTGCAGTGAAAAACCAGGGGAAAAGGTCAGCCTCCTGCCTACCTTTGATCCTCATCATCCTCCCAATCTGCTCAGATCCCGGAAAAGGAGACTTGGTGAAAGCAACATGAGCTTGTTCTTTTGTTGCTAGGAAAGTGCAAATATAAAAGAGCCAGTGATATTAGACCTGGTTCTACTGGCTGAAGAACTCATCCAATCCTAGTCTTTGTGAATATCCCGATTATTTCCCCAGTCTATGGCAGGCAGATAGGAGCTTGCTTTGGCTACACTCAGGGTTGGTAGAGGATGCCCCAGTCCTTCACCCAAGAGTTCCTCCACCAAGCTGGGGAACAGGCAGTTTTTAAAAGCATGGGCTTTCCCTGAAGGTGACAGAGTTCAGGGTATATGGGCTGGACTCCCTGCTGCGACCACAGTCAAAACAGACACTGCCAAACCCTCACTGTTTTCCTGACCTGGTTCTGTCTTGCCCATGGCCTCAGCCTCAGCCTCAGCCTCTGCCATGGCCTTGACCTCTTCCTGTTGTGCATTCAGCCTCTTCTGTGCTTCATAGTACTCCAGCAGCTCTGGGGGCAGCGTCTCGCCCACGGCACGGGGAGGCATTAGAAACTTCTTCTGGTACTCAGACCCCACTGCCGTCCGCAGGATCTGTGTGCGCAGGGAAGAGAAACCATCCGCAAGATTCCTTCTCTGGCCTTTCATCACACACGCTCAACAAACCCGTTTTCTGTCTCCTCTCTTCCTCCCAACAACACAAACTATTGAAGTCCTCCCACAGCATGTCAGCAGAGTTGGCTTTCCCTGGGGATTGCCTCCGTCTCCCTGGAACAAGCCTGGGAATGCTGGAGTGCTGTGAAGCTTGGGCAGCATGTACATGGGGACCAGACCTGCCTTCTCACCTTCTCCTCCTCAAGGTACTGCTCATCAAAATCCAGGGAGTAAAACTCAATGGGGAAGTTGCATGGGTTCTTCACCACCACTGTGGCCTGCACTCCATCGCTGTCCACCAGCACCCATCCCATCTCTAGTGCTGGGGGGCTGAACTCCAGCCGTGGCTCCAGACCTTGTCCTGACAGGTGCAGCATTAAGCAATTGCTGCTCTCACAAATTTTAAGCTTCAGCTTATTCTTGTAAGACCTCTGAAAAGAGAAAAGTGAAGAAAACTCATCCATGAAGTCCCAGGTGACGGGACCCCAGATACAACGCTTTCTCCAAGGTCAGGGTGTTACCAGTCCCTCCAAGGTGAATGGAAACCACCAGGTATTTACTGACGCCAGGGACTACAGCGTCTGTAGTAGCCTGGGGCTGAGTAACTGGGAGGAATCCTGGTGTGCACTGTAACTGGGTATTTGGGTATCAGATGGATCTACAATGGACTGTCAGATGTTTTCACCTAGCCATGCAGGAGCGCAGTGCTCATGAGAAGGGCCCTCGGGGTTACAGTGTCCAGACACAGTCCTGGTACTGCTGCATCAGGCAAACGCCAGCTCCGGGAGAGAGGCAAATGAGCTCTCACCGGCTAGAAATAAGGATCATCTTCTCTGCTCAGTGTCTGGCTCTGGTCAAAGCCAGACACAAGATGGTTATGTCTCTTGAGCAATTAAAAGATCCCTGGGACTGCCTGCAGGCACAGAAGCACTTGTGTCCATACCGGTACAGGCCGTCAGTTTCCAAGACCCAGCGGCCACAGGCAAACTACTTTTGGGAACGCTCCATCCTTTAAGTTGAATCCCCAGCTGCATGGGAATGTGCAGGCAGGCCAGAGCCCCAGGGACTGCTGGAAGCACAGCACTACAGGTGACTGTCCTGCTGTGCCCAGGAAGGTGTCTGGTGGCTGTTTTGTCTGTCAGTTCTGCAGCAGGATGAGCCTAGACTGACCATTCCAGGATTATCCTCTGCGAGTGTGCAGCTGCTCTGCACTGAGTGTCGCAGCTGCAAATACAGCCGGGCAAGGGGGAGGCTGAGGGGAGTTGGGCGCATCCCTCCCGTGTGCCGAGAGGCAGCCACAGAGCCCCGATGCTCTCTGTGCAAGCTCCCTGTGGGCATTTCAAAGCACATCTCACGGCAATGCTCTGTGGGGTGAACTGAGCCACGCTGAGTAGCTGAGTACGGGGCCTGCAGAAAGCTCCCTGCCAAGGCAGAGCTCAGAGCACACTCTCGGCACCAGGCCCTCCTTTCGGCCTCCTGGGCTGACACCTGCCAATCTCACCTCCTCCTTCGGTGTAAACCGGATTTTCAAGTCCTGCCAGCTTCCTGCATCAAGGGTTCCTTTGCAGGGCATCACTTCAAAGGGACAGGGCTCATCCTCCAGTGCCTGCTTCTTCTGAGGTAGGGCTGGTGTCCTGCGTTTGCGTTGATTGCTCTGGGCACAGAAACAAATCCTGTCAGGTCTCCTGGGTCTGCGAGGACAGAGCCTCAGTTCCTGCAGTGCTCTGAGACACTGATACGGTGCTGAGAGCACCCACAGCCAAAACAAGCGTGGCCCCCATAGCCTAGAGCTGGAGGGAAAACCTGTAGACAGGGCAGGCAGAGAGGGAACTAGAGTCCTCAGAGGAGGGCGAATGGGTGAAGGTGCTAGAAAAGCAAAGCATCAGCTAATGGAACAGGTCCAGGCAAACCAGCCTTGATCTGACCCTCAGAAGCTTCCTCAAACACGCTGTAGACCCAAGTGCTCAGGCAGCCACAGGAGTAGAAAGGGCAAGAGACACAAAGAAAACCCAACCAAGAAGTTCCGTGTTCAGTGTTGCCCGTGCTTTACCTCCATTACAGGCTGGATGCCAGTAATAAACCAAGTGCAGGGGACATGGAACCAGTTGTAGAGCCGGACTGTCTCAGTCTGGCACTGCCCAACGAGGGTATCCGAGAACTTCAGAGTGTTCTTTGAAAGTCTGAGTGACAGTTCAACGACAGCGGCATGGAGGCGGATGTGAGACGTGGGGCCTTTTTCTACCTGGAGAAGGACAGAGAATTCAGCGGAGGGTGCAGGTGACAGCTGCTGCGGTGCCCAGCCTGCTGCCTGCCCCAAGAGCTGTGGTACCTTGATGGGCAGCAGCACATCCACGTCACCCTGTGGGCGGCAAGCACTTTCAAAGCACACTTCAAATGTCACGGTGTGCCTGGGAGGCAGGTCCTCCATTTGGTCCAGGTCCACACTGAAACCTTGAACAGATGAAAACAAAGCAGTTGAGATACACAAGAAACATGAAATGTGTCACAAGCATGTTTAAGGCCCTACAGGTGTCCTGGCTGAGAGGTCTGGGAAAACGCCCCTGCCGTGCGGTGACCTGGACAAAAACGTAAAAGAGGGCACCGGTGAACAGCCCTCAGACACAGCGAGCCTCCGTGTGATGGAAGCACAGCCTTGCCTCAAGGCCTCTTTTGGAAGCCTCTTTTCATCCACCAGAGGATCTCACAGGCTGTTTCCTCAATAAAGGCTTAACACAAGTGCTGTGACAGTGTGAACTCCAAACAAAGCACTTCCAAAACACAGCAGACCCCACTGGTTCACAAAACAAGCCCACAGAGTGCCCAAAGAAACTTCATGCTGGTGGGAGCCAAGGGCAGAAGATGCTGAGAGGTGACCGGGCTGATGAGCCCATCTGGCCCCTGCACTGAAGCGTTAGGGCAGTCACAGGCAGGCCAGGTCCCTGGGCATGGCTGGCCAGGAGAATTGAGACTCTGAAGCTCCCAGCAGGGCCACTGAGAAGAAAAAGCTCAAAAACCTCCCCAAGTTCAGTGGTTTAAGCTAATCTGTCTGAGACACCTTCTTCAAGCCCACAGGAAGTGTCTCCAGCACTGCTTACCTGTGTCCTGCAGGACAGACACATCCATCCGGAAGGACAAAAGCATCTCCCCAGGGTTGATGATCTCCAGAGTGCGTCTCTCAGTGCAGCCCTTAAATACAGACCCCAGGTCCAGGACATACTCAAGCGGCTCAATGCTGGAAGAAGGAGTAAGGACAGTCCTTAAACCACAGCCTGGCTACAGCTTCAGTGGATGGAAGACACAAATAAAGGGGATAATTCTGTATTCATTGCTGTAAAAACTCAGCTCAAGCATACGAAACCCGAGGCCTGATCACCTGGCAATGACTTTGGGAAATCAGGAGGAGTGCAGGTCCTAGGTTTTATCAGCTACCCATGGTAGCTGAAACTAAAATTAGTTTAAAATGGACACTGGTCGCAGCTCCTCTGCCATGAAAAGCCAGTAGAGGTGAGTACACTGGGCCTCCACTGGTC
Organism: Chamaea fasciata; assembly: GCF_029207755.1. NCBI lineage: Eukaryota > Metazoa > Chordata > Aves > Passeriformes > Sylviidae > Chamaea > Chamaea fasciata. The sequence goes on along the minus strand of NW_027094097.1, from coordinate 19,590,532 downwards.
TCAATGAAACTGCTTAGCCTCGTGTACAGCCTGAGCCTGAAATTGCCTCAGGGCCTAGAAGAAAGATTTGCCCGCACCGGAAATCTTCATTGTTCTGCAACCAGATCACATGATCTGTTCTGCAGAGCATCTTCCTCCTGAATGGAAGCCTCCTGTGCTTGTGCTGCATCATGATGGCGCAAAGGGAACAGACCAAGGAACCTAGATAAGCCCTGCCACCCCACCAGGATTCGAGCCATCTGAGTCTGCATTTTAAAGTGTTTGCTGACATGTGCAGTTCCCTTCTCCGTCTCGTGTGCTCTGTTAGCTGGAACCAAGACATCAGCTGGGAGTTGTCTCTTTTAGAGCTAGTCAGCAGGGACAGAAGTTATGCGGCCTGGAAGGGCTTGAAGGTCTGTGCTGGGTCCCCTCAGCTGCAGGGACAGAACCCCACACCTGTGGGGAGCCGAGCAGTCCAAAGCTCAGCGTGGTGCTGGGGAAGGGAGGACACTCCTCTGCTCAGATGTAGCCTGTCAGCCACCAGGACCAGACCCTTTCTGAAGTCCCCGGCTATTCCCCAGCTGTGCAGACACAAGGAGCTCTCAGGAGAAGGAGACATTGCTGGATGTTCCCCACGGGGCACCTGGAGATGGGGATGGGAATCCTTACTCACTTGATAAGACTCTGGAGCAGCTCCTTGTCAGGAAACCCGCTCTTCGGGAGATGGGATGAGAGCTTTTGCTGCACCTCCAAACCAGCCTTCTCTGCCATCTTTATCTGCGCCTGGGTGTCTGTCTGAGAAAAGGGAAGACAGTGGCTGCTTAGCAAAGGTCCTTCCCAAGGCCCAGCTTGCACCTGAGAAAGGATCCCACCCTGCTGCTGTTGAGAGGGGCTGTGGGGTCCTCCTGTCTGGCTGCTCAGTGTCCGTGACACCTCCTGCTCTTAGCCAGGACCTCATCTCCAGGGAAGTCACTCCCACATCTTTGCCTGCCCAGCCACTGTTGGCAAAGCTGATCTGGCCGGGCAGACAGACAAGCCAGGAACCTTCCAGAGCTCCAGATCCTTGCTTGCCCCCAGCCAGTACCAAGGCAGCTTGGACAAAAGCTGTCTTGAAAGGGAACCGGGAAAGCCTTGGAAGCCTTGTGCCTTGAAAGGCACAGCTTGGAAGCTGGTGCCTCGTGGAGATGAGCACGGCCAGCACAGTCCCAGGGCACAGTCAGGCACCTACTGTACAGGTCTGTAAATCTGACAGGGCTTGGGTTGGGACCAGCAAACTCCCCAGAAATGACCTGCATCTCCTTCAAAGCGCCATCAACTCCATCCCTTGAGCATGGCCTTCAGGATCTCTCCCTGGGGTAGCCAGGAAGCTGGTGCAACACCAGAAGAGACCATGACCAGAGTGGCAGCCCTAGGGGCAATGCTGAGGTGACACATGGCTGTAAAGTGGGCAGGGAGGTCCCAAATGCCATCAGGGCACCAGGAAGCTGCTGTGGGCTGCAAGGGGCTCAGGTGACACAGAGAGGGTGGCATGTGCCAAACTGGGCTGCAGCTGTTCTTACTGTATCGCCAGAGCCAAGCAAGCCGGGCTTCCGGTTCTCAGTCTTCGGATTCCGAGTCTTCGAGGTCTGAGTCTTTGAGGTCGGAGTCACTGGGGGCTGAGACTTCGAGGTCTTAGTCTTCGGGCTCTGAGTCTTCGTCACAACAACTGATTCTTTCCTTTGACTTTGTTGTTGCTGCTGTTTTACATGCCGTTCCAATGGCTCCTCATACTTTTCATTTCCTGAAGGAAGAAAACATCCACAAAGAGAAGTGTGAGCAAAGTGCCAATCCCATTAAAGCTGGGAAGTCCCTGCCTCCCAACACTGGTTCCTTCCAGAAAGAAATCCCTCAAGCCATCTATGGAAAGTGGATGCTGCTGCTCCTCTCTGCATCCTCACCCATCTGCCTCCCCACAGAGGAGCATCTCATCCCCTGCAATGTCACACAAATCCAAGCCTGCCAGAAGCCCTGCCAGCCTCTCCTAGAGCTTTCCCAAGCCTTTCAGTCTAGCCATCACCCTTCAGAACCCTGCCAGATGTGCTGGCAAGCTCTGCAGGATGGTTCCTGGGACAGAGCCCACATGGGATCCTTGCTCAAGACTCATGAAGCAACCAGAGAGCTTGAGTTGCTCTGGGAGTCCTGCAACCCTCCAGGCTTGCTGGAGGTGGGCACGAGCTGCCCCGTGGGCATATGGTACGGAACAAAACCAGAGGGGCCCCTCCTGGAGGCAGACAGGCAGTACCCACCTTTGATGTTCCAGGGCAGGTTCACACTAAACACGGGAAAGGATGCTTCTCCTTTCAGATGGATACTTTCTGGCTCCAGGTCACCCACTTTGAGGTGGTAAGTCCTGCTGAAAGCTCCTGGTAATCCTGGCACGTAAGAAAAATTCAGCTCTTGCGTCTCGCCTGGTGCAATGGAGCCCTGCAGGGACAGAAGAGAGAGGGAATGCATCAGAGTTTGATGGGGAATGGTTCAGGGGACAGACAGGCTGAGAAGACAGGTTCTCATCTAGAAGAAGCCATCAAACCACACCACCATCATGATAAATACATTACAGTGTTGGCTTTTGCAACTGTTAGAGTAAACACTGTATGTTTTATAATGTTGACTTTTGTAAAAGAAGTTTTGCTAAAGTTTAGAGTTCTTTTAATTCAATTCTTTTGTTGTGATACCAATGCTGGTGAAGAATTGTTGTAATATTAACATTTAGCCAATGAAGGAATTGAAGCCTGTTGAATGTGTCAAAAAGTAACAAAGGACCAGGACTAGGACAACCGCATATGCTCCAAAAAGGCCGGACGGAGAAGGAACTCTGTTAAAACGTTGGAATACAAAGAACTGCTTGTAAATACGCATTGGGCTGATGCAATACCCCGGCTATACAAGGGGTGTTGTGTTGACTGGTGTGTGCCTCTGGCTGCAGCTAGTGTGGCTAAGCAGGCAGTGCTGTTCCTTCTGCTTTATTGACTTTGGCCCCTATTGTCTCACACTAAATTTTCTTGAAATTTTAACTGATGAGTGGGCTTTGCTTCTCACACCTCCTACCTTCCTTGTGCCCAAAAGATCGAGCCACCGACCCGGGGGTGCAGTGTGTCCTCCCAAGAGCTCATCTGCCTGCAGCCCCAGCACAGCCTGATGTGATGTGAGCACAGCTCTGCTGCTCATGGGGTTCGCCCTCTGCCAGCAAGAGCCCGCCTCAACAAGAAAAGGCTTTTTTTGCTATGGAAAAGAAGTCCCCGCACTCAGCAGGGCCAGCAGCTCCTCCCATCCCTTGTAGGACAGGCATGAAGAAATGGGAAAGCCAATCGGCTCCCTCTTCCCACTGCAAGGAGGGACAAAGGCAGGAGTGCTGCTTCGGCTCAAAGACACCCAGGCAGGACTGAGAAGCTTGGACAAATGGTGGGATGACGCTGCAAATTTTTCTCATCGCTCCTCCAGCCCCGCTGCTCCCCGGCCCCCTCACTGCCCCACAAAGCCTCTGCACAGCACAAAGCTGCAGGAGGCAGGGACCAGCAGGCCTACTGAAGGGCTATGTAAGTGGTTCTTAGCCCTGGCAGTGGGGAGGCAGGGCAAAGGACAATGTCCTGTGTGATCACACAGCCTGGGTAAGGCGACCCTCAGAAACGCTCCAGTGCCAGCAGCCTGACATCTCAGCCGTTGGGGTCCCCAGAGTGACTGTGAGGTGCGGTGGTGTGGTTTTTATCATGAGTTTTAATGTAAGATAGTTGTTCTTTGTACCCTGGTTCAGTGCCGTTGTATTTTTAGGTCCTTTTTGTTACAAATTGTAAGCTTCTCCCTCAGCCTGCCCCACATACAACCCCTGTTTGGTTCACCTTTCCCGCCTTGGTTACCTGTCCACCATTCGTCGGGAAACCCTCCCACCCTGCCAGTCACCCAGGGCCTGTCCCCCGGGTCCAGAAGCTTCGAAGGGAGATCTCTGGCGACTGGCTGGATTGGAAGCTTTCCCCTCCTTCCTTCGGATCATTGGTATTTAATGTTAATGCTTGTTACGTCAGTAGACACTCCCCAGTTATACCCCACTGGTTGCACGTGGACCCACCCTGAGCTTCCAGCCACTGTATAAAACCCTCTCCCTCCTGAGATTCAGGGTCTCCCTGAAGCACCGGTCGCAGGCTGAGGGCTCCCTCCTTCCTACCAATAAACCCAAGTTGCAGTCAGGCCTCTTGAGAGTCCCGTCTTTCTTCCTCCGCATTCCCAACGTGGCAGGGCAGGTCGGCAGCCAAGATCCCACATTTCTATAGATCGTGTGGAGGCGTGTCGGGGCTAGCCGGCCGTGGGAGGACACGCACCGCCGCAGTGGGGAACCAATTCCAGTTTTATTTGTGCCTCACCGTATGTTATAAATCCATTTTCTGACACGGGGTGAAAAATTACTACAGGGGCTGCAGTCGCGTTGGGAGCCTTAACACACTCCAGGCGTGGAGGAGGTTGCAAGGAGAAGATGCAGGCAGGCCCCGTCTCGGGGGGGCTGCAAGCGACCTCTCCCTTGGGGGAGGGCAGACCGCGAAGCCCGGGGAAACTTTGCCCGTCTGACTAAGTCTTCCCAAAAGGGCTGAATTACGGGAGGAATCTCGGCGCACAAAAGCAGTTAACGCTGCCGGTTTCCCCCCGCCATTTTTGGTTGTGGTCGTGCCGGGAGCACCTGGAGGGCCCGGCTCCCTGCAGAGCCGCTCCTTCCCCGCCTGCCTACCCCGCTGTCGCCGCTTCCCCGCCGGCCACGGCCCCGCAGCGCTCCGCCGTTGCCCCGCGGGAGCAGCCGCCGCGCCGGCCGTGCCCAGCCGCAGCTGCGGAGCCCGGACGCCGCAGCCCGCGGGACCGCCGCGCCTGCCGCGGGCGCGGAGCGCGCCCAGCCCGCCGCGGCAGCACGCTCGGGGCGCTGGCCGCACACGGGCTCCTGCTCCAGCCGCCGAGCAGGACGCCGACACAGCGCCCCAGGCTTCCAGCGGTACCGCTCTGTCCCTGGCTTCTGTTACTCCCTCTGTTTCCCATTGTCTCTCTCTGCTCTCTTTTCTGTCCCCTTCTGGTCGGGGCCGTACCCTTTCTTTACCAATTTCCAGATGTAATATTTGCTGCGTTTGTGCCTTATTTTCGCCCGAGAAATCTATCAAAAAGAATTCTCCTCTGCTCCCCTTACAGCGGGACGGGACAGTGACCAACACACTTGTGCCTTCCGCCGGTGTCTGCCGTGAGACAGCAGAGCCACCCGCCAGCCAAGGCCGTGGGGGAGTCTATCAGGACAGCACTTGTCTGACCTTCTCTGCCCCCAGCAGAAATCGCTCACACCCTTCTCTCTCTCATGGCTGGGTTTGGGGTATTCCCCTCTGACTTTTTTGTCCCTTTCCCCCCCCGCCCCCTCTTTTTTCCCTTTAACGCTCTCCTGGGCCACCCGACACAGGGCTGGGGTGAGTCACTTGTGCTACTTACTGCGGTGGGCTTGACCAGAAACACACCAGGCAGATCCTGGTCTGCAGTGCTAGGGTTTAGCACCCAGCTGAATTCCATATTGCAGGTGTTCTCCAGGGTGACCGTGGCGTGATGAATTTCATTAAACATCTGGAGAGAAAGCACAGGAGCAGGAAGTTACAGACCCAGGCCTGCGGCTGGGAATTTCCTTCCTCTCTCCCGGGGTTGAAAGCAGACCTGGGAGCAGGGACCAGGGAGGAGATACGGGCCCTTGGGAAGCTGGGCAAGCCCCAGGCACAGGGCACCTGCACAGGACCAGGGAGCTCTGGCAGCACACAGACATGTGGTGACGACCACGTGAGGGCCAGTAATAAATGAACCAGGGGACACAGGCCCTCTGTGCTCTCAGGGGCCACCAGCTGCCAGGAGAAACAAAGGAGGTGGCACTGAGGTGCGTGAGATGAATCCAAGAGTTAGGAGGTTAAAGAAAGGAAGTTGTTGGTTCTTGCGTGTTGTTGTTTGGATTGTTTGGATTTGTTCAGGTCGTGTTGTTGGGTGTTGCTGTGAGCTGGGAGAGGGGCAGGGTTGAAGACCTGACTAAAAGGCAGTAGGATGAGAGGGGAGGGGACAGAAGAGTTGGCGGTCAGAGAGAATGGAAGTTCCCGAGTACCATCCAATGGGAAGGAGGACAGGGACCACCCTGGCCGGGTAAAAAAGGGATAAAAGAAGCCGTTTTGGTGAAAGGGGTGTGTGTGCTGGGCTCCCGGCTCTCGGGGAGGGAGACACACCCGGCTCAGCTGAATTGTTACTAATGAACAGTTTTCTTTTGCTTCGATGACTTTGTCCCCATTGAATTGTATCTAAAAGCCAGTGCATTTCTAAGACAGGCATTCCAGAAGAAAAGGCACCTGCACGCAAGTATTGGCAAGCAACAAACATGCAACAAGGAAGTCACACAGGGCAACACAGACAGGGCCAGCAGCTGAAAATATCTGTGGGCTTTCAACTGAAAGAGAGTGAAGTGGGGATTCTTCTGGGACAGTCTCTGCAACTGTAGTGACTGGAAGCCCAAATTCTTCCCCTGATTATTGTGTGGGTTAAGCAAGAGCTTTATACAAGAGCATCTCCTTGGAGGTCAGGCTTTGGGAATGGATCAGCAGAGGGATGTCTCAGGGACATGTCCCTCAGAGCATCCCCACTGGGACCCTGCCTGCCCCAGGAGGCAGTGTTTCTCAGGGTACCTTTCTCAACATTTTGGGGAGGCTTGGAGATGACCATTTGAAGCCAGCTTGGATGCCAGATTTGTCCCTCAAAGGTTGTACTTCCAAGCCGCAGGCCAACAAAGGGGCTGGGAAGGGGAGGGAGGCCTGGACTGAGGCGGGCAGGAACCCGCTGGCCGTGGTTGCAGGGCAGGGAGCTGTGCCAGGGAACATGTGGGGTACCTGTAAGCCGCAGTCAATCTCCCGGGAGCTCAGCAAGTAGCTGACACGTGAGGCCTCCCCGGTCAGCTTCACCTTGTAGGTGGGGCCTCCCTCCACGTGGCACAGCGCCGTGACACGAGCGATGGTGTCGAGAAGGCCAAAGAAGGTGAAGGAGGCCTGCTGTGTCTCTCCTGGCTGCAGCACACCCGACACCGGCAGGATACTGAAAACCTGGATGGAGGACAGGAGAGATTGAGGTGTTGAGCATGGAAATGGATGCAGAAGAGCTTCTTGGAGCAAAGTGCAGCTGTAGCCAGAGGGGGCTGTTCCTCAAATACAGCCAGAATCATCCTAATCTCATCTTGTATCCATGCCAGTGACCAGTGGAGGGACCATGGGGAAAATCTTCTCCCATACTCGCAGATCAATGCATTAATTAATACACTACATTAAAGTGAACTGGGATGTGTCCTGGCAGTAGAAATTCTCTCTGATGCACAACTTGCCCTTAAAAAGCATTTCTTACTGCTTTTAGAAAAGGAGGCGACTCAGAGCCAGAGCTCTTGGAGCTCAGGGAAGGATTCCAGCCCAGCTCATCTGACTCCTGAGGCTTTCCCCGCCCCGCTCTGATTTCTATGCTGCTTTCTCAACGTGCTCCAGCAAAAATTTCCTAAGGACCACCTGATGAGGTCCAAGGGGAGCAATGCCTTCCATCGGTGCTGCACAGCGTCCTTGGGCAGCCCTACAACATGTCCTGCACAGCCTCTCTAACAACCAGTTGCTTCAGCAGCACTTTGCGATGGGTCCGGAGGGATGTGAGGCCCCGCTGTGGGCAATGCTGAGGGCCACCAGTGGGACTGGGAGCTACAGCCCTGCTTGCCACACTGGAAAAGTGGGAGTGAGACAGATTCCTTCTTACCTTCTCAGTTTCGAGGGGAGTGTACCCTAAGTCCATGAAAAAGGTGACTCCCTCCAACCCTGGTGGGACGTAATACTTCTCCCAAGTACGTGGTGGCACCTGAAAAACAAGCCATTTTCTATGCTAGGAAGAAGAGACAGCCACTTTGCAAAGTCTCATTTTGTAAGACAGCTTCAGAGCCACCACTGCGATACCAGCTCTTGGGTGAAGAGAGAGATCTGGAAAGAGGTCGTCTGGCTGGGTCGGGAAGAGGGTACATGGAGATCAGGACTCATCACAGCTTGCTCTGGGAAGGAAGCTGGAGGTCTTATCATCATGATGCAGACAAAAGCCTCATCTTACATTGTGAAGAAAACAAGGCAAAAAACCCACACTCAACACAGCATCTGAGCAGGTTTCTCCAAGGAGAACTCTCCTGTTTCTCCCTCCCACACACCCCATGTCCAGCCACCGGCCCTGCTGCCCAGCCCGCTCTCAGGGCACAGGACAGCAGGGCGGCAAAAAGGGAGGTCAGCACGAGCAGGACTTGTTGGTGGCAAGCTAGGGAGGTAACGCAAGCAGTAGGTGTACAAGAAAATCTACCTCTGCTCCTGAAGATTGGCCAAGATCCCGTGATTCTTCCAGGGCTGTGGCTGGCTCCTCCACTTTTCTAATCTTGAAGCGTCTCCACTGAGTTGCCGGCTTATCCAAACGGAATGACACCATCGTCGGTGGTTTGGGTTGGAATTTAGGTGGGCAAAGCTCATGTCTGGAAAAGAACATAACTATGAACAGGGACCTGCAGTGGGAGGAAAGGACACCTGCACCAGTAGCTCCTGCTCAGGATGCAGCCCCTGGGTGGGTGCTGGTGCGTTGAACTGAGAAATGGTTTGATCCAGCCCTTCCCAATCCAGGCTGGAGCAGGTCCCATCTAAAGGTGGCCCAGGGCTGACACTGAGGTAGCAGTGGTGCAGGCAGCTGCAACTGCTCGCAGTGAGGAACTACAGAGGACACGGATTCACACCTCGTGGGGATGCAAAAAAACACAGTGGGAGAGGAAAAGACAGGGAAGGCAAGAAAAAGGGGAGATTTGAGGCACCAAGGGGCAGACGCAGCCAGTGATGAGCCGGCACAGCCCCCCCAGCGCCCAACGCCAGAAACTCTGCGGCTTTACCAGGTATTTATCAGGAATGTTGCCCTGAGAGTGTTGGGGAGGTTGGCTGACATTTTCCAGCACTCCCAGGTGACTCAGGTCACATTCCCCATTTTAAATTGAAGCAGGTGCTCAGGGTAACTCTGCTTGTGTTTCTAATGCCACGTGAGGGACAAAGTTGTGCCGTGCCTGCCTGTCACCCTGCTGAGATACAAGTGCTTCCCACACAGTCAAACACAACCTGGATGCTCCATTCCCAGACAGGCATTCAGTGCCTGCTCCCCAAAGAAAAACTGTCTTTAGCTTTGTAGCTTGTTATCTGAGGCTGGGTTTCATTTCTGCATGAGGCGCTCTCTCACCATAACCCCCAAGAGATCCCTAATCATCTGTTCCACTCTCTTTAGTTTTAATGAATGGTTTGAGGCAACTTCACAGGACCATGGTGCCCAGACAACATTTTTCACTCTAAAGCAGTGGAGCGAGAGGCAGGGATAGGAGATGATGTGATGAACAAGTCCTGCTGTCAAGCAGTACAGAACCTATAAGGGACATGTTGCAGTGGGGAAAAGTCAAAGTGAGTAACAAGTGTCACAAAAAGAGGGTCGTGAGGAATCCAAGGTGTCCACTGAAAGCTGACCCCTGAGAAAGAATTTGTCCTGGCACTAAAGGAGTTGTCTCAGAAAAGAAGGAAAGGGAAGGTAACAAGAGGTTCAGCATCAGCCCAGTTGCTAAGTAGCTCTTTCTCTGGTGTTGGGACTTTCTGGGCGTCCTCCAGCACAGCGCAAGGGAGGAAGGCAAGGAGCAGAGAGCAGCTCCTGCAGAGAGGACCCATCCCAAAGCAAGGGGGCCAAAAGGGCCTCCAGCAGCACTGTGGCAGCTGGGACTAGGAGCCCTTCAGCAGGGTGGACAGTGCCTCAGGCCACGGAGGTCTGAGAAAGCAGCCTTTGTCCCAGCTTTCCTTCCCAGGGGAAACCACAAGGAGCACCAAATTGGTGGCAAAGCTATTCCCTGAGCATCCAGCCTGACCGCAGCCGGTCAGTGTTATTTGCACAAGGACAAGGCAGAAGCAGTTTGTCAGCTCCTAGGCAAACAGCTTTGTTCTTTGCAAAGTACTAACAGGACACCAGGAAGAAGAGCTTCAAGGACAGGGCAAAGGTGCACATACCTCAACTTCTTCACATGGTCGCCCATCTGGAATGACCAGTGGTACTTGACGGGAAGTGGGCTGCAGTTGGTCATCTCCAGAGAACGCTCCTGTTTCGTGCCAGCCACGATGCAGCCAAATTCCAGGGTGCTGGGCTGGATTTGGAGATTTGGGAAGTGGGCTTCCCCGCAAAGGGTGATACGCTCCACATAAGGATGGCCCCTGACCATTTCTATCTTCAGGATCTTCATTGTTTTCCAGCTATTAAAATCCCGTCCATAAGCTGGGTCAAATGCGATGTAGAGGTGACAGGTCTGCCCAACGTCCACTGTCACAGGCTGCAAGCAGATGAACAGTAATTAGTCACCTGTGGGATGACATCCCAAGGTCTGACAGCATGAACCAGTAAATGCTCCAAGTGTGACACCAGCATGGGCTTCTCAGTTCATCGTTCATTTCTTTACAGCAAGGGTCTGACTGCGGGCACCACACTCGAGTCCAGGATTCCCTCAGGCTCACGTTTCTGTGCTCAGCAGCAATACAAGGGGTGGCTGCTGGAGAGCTGGGATGCTTTCCAGGAGACACCTTCACGGCATGGCTTGCCCAGACCTAGTTGCCTGCTCCCTTCTCCTTGTGCCTGAGAGCCAGGGTGGATCTGCTCAACTCAGATAAGTTTTTCCTTCAGCAGCTCTGCTGATGCAGTTCAGACCATCCCACTGCTGACACTACAGATTAAACTTCTTGACTTAAGGACGTCCCAACAGAAGTGCAGCACCGCATCCCTCCTCTTCAAACCCCACTGCAGGAGTCCGGGGCTGCTCACCTGGCCATGTGGGAGTGGCTGCTGGTCCTCACTGCAGACCTGAAACGGCTGCTCCAAGTAGAGCATAAGGTCGAGTGGCAGCCGGCAGGTGTTCTTTATAGCCAAAGGCTGGTACTGCAGAGTCAGGACATCACTGGGTTTCTACACAAACAGGAGACAAGGAAAAACAACCTCAGCTAGTCACAGACCTGCTTCTGCTGCATCTCGCAGTTTTCAGTCCCAGAAGTGCACACATTTCTATTTACCCTTTTTATTTGTTTCTACACTTCCAGGAGATTTTTCTTTACAGCAGATGCTTTTCATGTTTAGAAACCACAGCACCCTCTGGGGGACAGGGAAACACTCCCAGGTACAGATGAGGAAATGGGGCCCTGAGAGGAGGCAGCTGCTTGAACAAGATCTAAAGCAGAAAGTGATTCCAGACCATTTGTCTCCAGTTTTGTCTCTCTATTGCACAGAGCAGCACTAGATGATCTTCACTCACATACAGCCATTTCTTACAACCTGACTGGCTCATAAAGCAGCTTGTCTGCAGGATGCGTCCTGCAGTCCCTGCTACAGGGACAAGGTGTCTGTGGTCTCAAAGCTATGATCAGCCTAGGCTCTTCCTTCCTTGTCTGCATTCTGCTGGGCTTCCTGCATGGTTTAGCGAAACCAGGGAGTTTGGGAAACTAGTTCTGCATGTACTGGTATCAAATAGGTGCCATAGTATGCAATAAATCAGTTTGCGTGTGTGGCGTCAAGCAGAACCCAGGCAGAATCAGGGAGAGCTGAAAAGCTTCTAATTACATCGGAACTGCCTGTTCCAGGGATTCTGTACTTGAGTGGAAACCTGGGAACCAGAGGAGAGGCCTGAAACTACAGAAAGCAACTCATGAAACATCTTCTCTTTTTCAGACAACTTACTGAGAGGGAAGCATGATGCTGGAGTTGGGATCCCGAGACTAAAGGGCACCTGCTCTGCCTCAGTGTTATCATCACTGCAGCTGCAGGGTGTCTGGGGGTGCTTTGAAGCAGGTGAGGCTTAGGGAAATGCACAGAGCTATACCATATAGCTATACCATACAGCATTCATGCCAACAGCAGAGAAGGCAAAGAGACACAGGAGATGCTGGGTTTTTCCTTGTCAGCCTGAGGAATTCACAGGAATCTCCATTTTTTCCCTGCTTTCCTACAGCATCGGTGTACAGACATCACCGTGCCCTGAAGGATCCTCAGAAACCTCCCTTTACCGTGAGCAGAGAAACTGGCATTTCTCTGGAGGTGGCCACGATCCTCCTTGGCAGTGCAGCTGTAACTGCAGTTTTACTTTGGGGACGTTAAATACCAGTCTCATCTCTAAAAGCATCTCCCCTCACTTTACAAAGTGCCTCAGGAAGGGTAAAGAGGGGCTTTTACACAAGCACACCCCGCCCTCAGCCATGCTGTTCAATGCCAGGATGCAATCCAGACACTTACTTACCTTCTCCACCCGGAAAGAGAATTGTCTGGCTGATATATTTATAGTGGGATCAATAAACTCGCAGGTAATGGTTGCTTCTATTATCTTCTTCATCGAGCCGCCTGTCCCAATGACAGCTTCGCAGATGGCGTAATTCTGCACCACCTGCATGCAAGAGTCACTTGTCACCAGTGGGTGGTGGCAGGGCATCCAGCAAATGCCCAGCATTGGCTCAGCACCCACCACCCACCACGCGCCCTATTCCTGCCACAGAGTTATGGTCACTGCCCGCTTTTCTTCCAGTGATGCAGCTTATTTATTTTGCACTCAACTGTCTGTAGCACTGCACCCCACTAAGCACAAAAGGCACTTGTGAGAAACTCCCCCCCTTCATATGGCTTTTGGTTTACTCTGTGCTTACCCCAGAAAAACCACTTGGCACTTGTTTAATTCACTTTCTTTTTGGGCTCCTAGTCTAAGTGTTACTAACTTATTTCTCTGTCCTTCTTTGCTGACTAAGCATGCAACGCTGTCTGCCCCAAAAGAGCAGTATTTCCTTCTACCCCTACTTCGGGATCAGCACTAGGTTTTGGTGGCTGTGGAATCACAATAAAGCTGTAGCTGGTCTGATGGTGACCAGCAAGGAAAGTAAGTGGTGCTGCCACAGAAACGTGTGGTCTTAAACCAGTTTCTTGAAGGCCCCTGCTCATTTCCCCAGGCAAATGTCAAGGGACGGTGGAACGAGCCCAGGGGAGGGGATCTGATGCTTCCCCAGCTCGGCCCGTGGTGGGGACCTCACCTGCGCCTTGCGGGAGAAGCCTCGCAGCATCATGTCCACAGACTCTCCTGGCTTCAGGTCCATTGACAGCGGCTCCAGCCGAAACGCGGGGGCCGTACGTTTGGGCCTCTGGGAATCACGTTTGGCCGTGGGGCTACTGTGGGCTGAGGTGCTCTGGCCCTCCTTCCCACCTGGCCTGTTACATTCCACCTTCCAGAAGAGCTGATGGAAGTGGTGGCCCCCATTTGTTAGTCTGAACTGACGAGCACAGGGAAGGAGGCTAGAAGAGAAACCAGAATGGAAAATAGTATGGGAGTAGCTGTTGTCCTGGTCATCAGATTGCTCCCACGGAGGATTCTGAGCTGTGAATAGCTTGGAGACCGTCTTCATTTCCAGCTCTTAATGTGGACCGGGAACAGTGTCTGATAAGCTGCCCTCCTGATGTCGTTATTGCAAAGAGGAATATGATTCTCATGGTAATGTAGCATTTTCCAGGCCAGGCTAACAGGATCTGGTGTTTTCCGCCAAAATGTGTGTTCTGGGGTGATTCGTACTGTTACTGTATTTTGTATTAATCTGCACCCAAAACTGTTACTGAATCATTGAGATCCTGCACCTGAGGCCCTTGTGTGCGGGGGTATGATTGCAGGCATTTTTAAAAGCCAGCGCGAAGGAAGTTTCTGGACGATCCCAGCAAGCTGCTAAAAATCATCTGTCTGCTCTAGGAGAGGAAACCAGGGGAGCAGGGGCTCTCTCATTCATAGAAGCTTTGGTTTTGCACCGGTGGTCATTTGTAGAAACTTCATTTCGCAATCAGAAACTGTTTTGAAGTGAACTTTGCAAACTCCGCTGGCAATGGGAAAATGAGCAAGGTCCTGTGTAGAAGTGTACCTCACCTGGTAGGGTTTGCAGCCCCACAGTGGCAAGGAGGCTTCCATTTAAGGGAAGGATTTGGGTTTCATTCTTTGTTTCACTTATGAGGTAAAACCCAGAGATTTTGATACCGTTTTTGGCCTTGTGCCAGGACGGAGACACCTGTTGGATCTTTGAGACTGTGCCTCAAGCCCTGTTCCTGTTTCTATTGGGCAGGATGCCAAGAATCCGGCCTTGATTGTTACAAACTTAAGAGAATAGAGGAAGATCCTCAGGGCATTTTTGGGGTGTTGTAGCAAGTGCAAAGGTCCTCCTTGCACTTGGCATAGCTTCTTCTCTTTTTTTTGGCACGGTTTTTTATTTTCACCTTAATGAAAACATTTTTGCTTTTCAAACACCTCTGATCATGCTGCCTCGCTAATATTTTAGGCCATCCTGAGGCTGCCGGTCAAACCCAGAGGTGATGCACCTGAGAGGGCACCCTAACATTCTGGCCTCCCGCACAAGCATCAGTCCTGGGCAGGCAGGGCAGCAGCAGAGCCCACGAGCAGCGTGAGGAAGCGTTGGCAGCGGCACTGCAGGCCCCACACAAACCAGCAAGTTTCCATCTGCCTCTGGAACTGCTCTGCGGGCTCCTGCCTTCCCAGGGGGGTCGTCACCCTCCCGTCTCTTTGTTCCCAGGGCCCCTGCTTGCCTGGCAGGTGCCATTTTGGAAGGGAAGGGTGCGATGCCATCTTCCCTTGGTCCCGCAGCCACACGGAGGGCCCGCCTCATCCAGGCGCCATTTCGGGAACCTTTTGTTCTGGGGGAGCCTGCGAGATCATTACTTGACCAAGTGAGGACATAGATGTGTTAGAACTGAAGGCAATTCAGTGGCAATTGAGCAACTGGTTTCTCTTTCAGTGGTTTTTGAGGGTACCTAGCAACGCTCAACTGGCCATCACGTGTCTCTAAAGGTATCTCTGCCTTCAGGGAAGGAGTCAGGGTCTTTGAACACTGAAGAAGATCGTGCCTGAAGGACTACAGCAAAACTGCTCCTTGTTGAGACAGAAGGAGAGGTGGGAGTGGGAGATCTCCTACCTGAATTGGTATCCCAAGTTGAGCTCCGGGGCAAATGGTTTGTCTATGACAATTGTGGTGCCAGTGCCAAAAGCCAGGAGGGTGGAGGTGGTCCAAAGTCTGTTCCCAATGAACAGCTGGAGAGCATCAGCAAAAACCCCAGTGTCATCCAGGGTTGCTGTGACAGTCACAGGAACCTCACCCCTGGCGGGGATCACTCCTTCCCTGGGTTCAATAACATAGCAGTGAGGTTTATAAGCCTGTAAGACAAGCATAACATGCATTTAGGATGGAAACCATACACCCTGGTCTCTTATGGGGTGTAAGAAAAGGAGAAGACTAAAGAGGGGAGGATAAAAATCCTAAAGGCCTAATTTCCCTAAATTTAAGCTGCAGTACTGGGGAACAGCAGAGCTTACACAACCTGTATTTTCCCCTCCTTTAACAGACTCTCACCTAATTAACCCAGTTTTGCCCAACCCAAGGGACGCTTATCCTCAGGAGAGTGTTCCTTCCCCAGTCCTTCTCTGGAGTGTGTGCCAAGGAAAGCTGCTTTCTCTCTCCTGGCTTCTCACAAAGGCTCAGGGCCAGAGGAAGTCATGACGGCTCAAATCCCACTCCAGAAACCACACAGCTGGAGGACACTGCTGAGAGCCTGAAGAATATCTCTGAAAAACCAGTTGAGCAAAACCCCAACACCAAACTATCCTTTCCTAAGAGGCCCTCAATGCTTTTCAACGTCCCCTAAAGGACCGAGGCCCTCACTTCCCACTGATCATCCGCTGTAGAGAGGTGCCCCAGGGCCTTCTGCTTTGGAAAAGTCACCTCTAAATGGTTATGGCAGAGCAGGAAAGAAGGAAGCAGAGGGAAAACTGGATGACACGTGCTCAGTGGGCATGGCCCACTCTTCCTAAGAACTCGTGTCCTCTGGTTTCTCATGGGCTTCACAGATTGGCCAAGAGAGCTGGAAGCTGCCCAAAGGAGGGAGGAAAGGCCCCGCACCAGCACAGCTGTACAGACACAGCTCTGCAGGTCCAGCCCTGGAACGAGCACGTGAAGCCCATCCTTTACACACCAGGCCCACCCAGACAAGGTGCATTGCTCCCTGAAGAGGTGGAAGGCAGAATTTCATTGTGTAGTTAGAGAAAGCTGTCCTGGAAAAATCCCTCACTTTAAGGTTACATCTATCCCCCAAACTGCAGGAAAAGCAGCAAGAGGAAAATTCATGCCCCTCCTCCTTGGCTCAGGAGGCTGTGGCTGGACCTTCCCACATGGCCTGATGCTTTATCCACAGACACAAACAAGTCCACAGGATCAGGTTTTAACCAGTTCCAAGTTCAACACACCCAGCATGGAGAAGAGCAAACCTCAAGCCCCTCAGAGATCTCCCCCTCCAGCAGACATCCCACCCAGCCCCAGGCCCAGCCTACAAGCCCTTCCTGGCTGCAGCAGCCCTGCTCTCCCTGCCAGGGGAGCAGCCCCAGCTCCTCTGCCCTATGCAGCCTGCACATATTAAACAGCCATTCTCTGCAGCCGGTCCCCAAAGATGCTCTTCAAAGGCACAGAGACCACAGGCTGGGGGGGTGCACAACCCCCACACATGTCTTTGTGTGGACAGCCCAACTGGCCTGACCCACAGCAGGTGTGAAAATTGCCTCCCCACCAGCAGTCTGAGGACAGACCTCACACCCTCTTCTCTACCATGAACAGCAGTTTGGCACAAAGCAAATGTAGATGGCACAGGGAAAGCACAGGGAAACCCATGCTCTCCGAGGAGCAAAGGACCACAGGTTTCTCTTGATCTCAGAGCTCAAAAACCGTGACACACACAGCTAAAGACCTTCCATAAAATTATGGGAGAACTTGTCAACACAATCCAGACGAATTTCTGCTCCAACATCTCTGCACCTGATTTCACTGAGGAGTGCCCCAGCTAAAACCACTCCAGAGCCAGGTTCCTTTTGCCTCACCCAGATGGAATCTTGGAGTATCTCGCTTCCTCTCACACAGGCCGATGCATATAAAAACCAAGTCATGGCTGCTTGTAAGGTCAACCAGTCAATTTCCCTGGAAAACAGCCCCACAGATACTTACAATCTCTAGCCTGAAGTCTAAATCGATGAGACCTTCGTTGAAGAGGCCAAAAGCTTGTGAATTAGGCCTTAGCACTGGGATCCTGCCGAACTCTATCAGCCTTGGACTTATGTAGACTGCTGACGGCCGTCCAAAGCTCTGTAGTTCTGTTCTCTGTTACAGAAAGCAGGCAAGAAAGATTAAAAAAAAAAAAAAATCAAACCCGAACAGGGAAACCTAAAAAGGCTTAAACAGCTCAACCCAGCTCAAGTTATTTCTTTAGGGACAGCTACCATTTTCCAGCTGAAATCCTGGGATTTTGGGGGGAAAAAAAACCAAACTTATGTATTCACCTCCAAATTGAAAAGGATTAAGTAAAGAGAAACTTTCAAACTACAAATTATTGGTCCAAAGGTAGAAGCTTTGCAAGAAATCTCTAGTTAAGATCAGGCTGACAGTTAAACAACTGGTTATTCTGGTGGGGAGAAACCCTTCTCTTTAGGTAAGCAGCCTGATAGTTGAAAGCAAGTGTTTAGTCAAACTTCAGGCTCCCTGGCACAGCCTGCACTGCCTGTCCTCCCTGTTGACTGGTTTACATGCAGTGCCACAATGGCCCAGGTTCAGATGTTTGGTGCCATCCAGGGAATTTGGCATCACCATTTCCATGTTTGAATGTAGTTTAAATCCTTGCAACTACTCTTCAAATGCCAGCTTTCCTTTCTTCTACAGAAAGCTCAAGGTTCCCAGAAATCTTCTGACATCCTCTTTTGTGCTGAGAGGTAACATTTTAAAAAAGGTGTTTCCAAAGTTAATAGCATTTTAAAGAGTAATTAAAATGATCCTCAATTCCAGCTTAGATGAACTACCTTCTGGGTCAGACACTGACATTGCCACCTATAAGGCACGAGCTGTTTATGCCACCAGTCCCTGCTGTCCTTCTCCACAGCAGCCTGTGCCTCTTTTCCCCGGAAGAATCCCCGCACACTGTGCACCCTGCCAGGACCAGTTGCACAAAGGCACACACCTCCCCTTGCACTCACCAGTGGGTTTCTTGCGTCCCCAAACACGCCGATACAAACATCGGTGCAATGCTTGCCCAATGTTTGGATTTCAGCCATAACTGGAATCTCTGCAGTGCTCCGAGGCTGGACAATCCCACAGGGTCTGGGGCTGGAGTAGAGCACAGGAGAGTCCTCCTCGGGTTCCTAGAAGGGACAGAATCAAATCCAGCTTCAGAGGGACCTCTGAAGAAACTTTAAACTCCTCAACATCCATCCCAACAGCAACTTACACACATTTTTAAAAATCCCCAGGACAAAGGTAAAAGGCACAAACAAGGTGCAAGAATTGTAGGCTTAGCATTCTCAGGGGGTTCTGCAAGGAGGCTGCCAGCACAGGCACTGGTGTCTGTGGATGCAGCAGCTTTTCACAACCCTCAAAGATCTCCCACAAGAAAACACCCTGAAGACTAGAACGTAAGCTCTTTCCTCAAGAGATTAAACTGCATCCTAAAGTTTACATTCAGGTAGGATCCTGTTCTCAGCAGATCTTTAAGACTGAATAGAAACCACCAAGGTCTCATCCCAACCCTTTTCCCCCCTAATAATCTCCACAGTAATATTTGACAGGAGGAGGTGGATGCGATGCCAAACCTGGGGAATAAGCCCGTAGCAGCCAGGAAGGTGGGTGTTATTCCAAATGAAGAACTTCCTCTCGAATGGCACCTTCAGGTCGCACTCATGGAATCCGCGGTTTTGGGGGTACACTTGCAGCTCAGGAACGAAACATCTGGGCAAAGAGATGACCCCAAGGGAATCAGAGATACTGAGAGAATGGAGAACATTTACCCCCAAAGACTGTGAAATGGAGCACAACACATTTGTCACTGTCAAATACACATTTAACAGCCCTATGGTGAAAAATTGCCTGCAAAGTCTTCCCACTCAAACGTCTTGTTGAGGAGGGGCAAAACCTGAGAGGCAGCACCCAGAGGCTGCCAAGTGCCCCAGGCAGAGCACTTGGTCCCACAGCTGCCTCAGCCCCTCCTTTACTCAAGAAGGTTTGCAAGAACTCCTGGAACAGTCCCAGTGATCCAGGAGCTCTGGGGGAGCCTTCCCAACAGGGATCAGTGCTCATTAAGGCTCCAGGAACACACGACTCTAGTATCTCAGTAAAAATGACTCCCTTCTCTCCCATGGTGCTGTTTCCCTGCCTGAGAACTCAGCTGTTTGCCCCAGCCTTGGAGGGCATGAGACATCACCTGCCCCACAGAGTGGGAGATCACTCCCTCCCAGTTCCTACAACTCCCCTGGTCCTCCACTCCACAGGTCCAAACACTGACTGTCCCCAATTGCACTTGCTTTTAAAACATGGCAGCCCAGGCACTGACGAGATGGCTCTGCCTGGGAGTGGGAACAGCACCAGGGAACTGCATCCCTCTTGTCATTAAACTGACACCTAGAGCAGCACAGCAGCCTGGAATTCTGCTGGAGCAAGAACAACTTTTGCTTTAAGCCTGAGAACATCAAAGCTCAAAACAGGAAGCAGACAGAAGGGGAAAAAATAGAGCTGACCTGCCACATCAAGGACTGATTTCCCCTCTGAAGATCCTGCCCTCACCTCTCTTGCTGTGAGCCACTTCCCCACTGTCACGTGCCCTCGTTAACAGAACCAGACCCTGACCCTCAGCAGACTGCTTGGTGTGCCCCAAGCCAACGCGGGCTGGTTGCAACCCAGCACAACTCCACCTCTTGCAGGAAGAAGGCGAGGAGGCCCTTGGGAAATTTGCTTCACCTCAAGCACCAGGTCAATAAATGATATCATTCCTGGTCCCTTTACAAAACAACCCAGGACCACGCTGGGCTGTCAGCAGGGCTCCTTTTCACCACAGGCTGCTTTTCAAGCACTGCTGTTCTCATGTCCAGCTGGGCAGAACATGAGGTCATTAAACAACACGTCTCCTTGGGAGCTGCAGCCAGCACACCCTGTGCAAGGCAGTGCGCTGGGGGAGGCCAGGGAAGTGCTGGTACCTGGCCTTGATGATCAGTGATGCCACTCCCTTGCCAAACCACTCCAGGTCCACCAGCAATTTCCGGTTGTATTCCGTCACAGTGTTGGAACACAGGGTCACCTGGTGGAAGAGAAGAGCAGTAAATTCTTCCTTACAAAAGCTCACGACTCACGTGTGATGTCCTCCAGTTTTTGTGGTAAGAAAAGGGAGGATTTTGCCCTAATTCTTCTGCCGCTCCATGTGGAGAGCACAGTCTCTAAGAGTAACAGAAGCCGTCTGGCAAATACCAGATTTGTTAAGCACACCTTGCTATCGGGGCATAGGTCAGCTAAATGAAAACATTAGACTAAAGCTCTGTGCAGCACCGTATTCAAATTAAGGGGCAAATTTTCATCTGACTACAATGACATAAATGCAGAGGAAATCTCCTGACTTGAACAGAATGAGTTCAGCTTTACAGCGGGAAGCTGAAGGCAAAGCGTGGGCCAGCAGGTGCTGGGCAGTTCATGGCCGCAGAGTTTTTTGCCTTCACTGGAGATCCCTGCAGTGAACACAAATCATTCTACTCCCCAGGACAGGAGAAATGAGACCAAGAAGAAAAGCAAACTGCTTTATATAATGACATCTCTCTAACAGCCACCTTTGGTCCTCGTCCTTCCTCTGCCCACTTGCAATCGAAGACATTGCTCTCAAAAACACCAAAATGCCTTCAGTACTTGACCATATGGTACATGATCTCAGCTTGTGATTTTGGAAACAAATCAGTGCTCCTTCAGGAACGTCCCGAGTAACCCAGCTCACAGAGGCCCCACGCCAGTGCAGATCCTCGCTCACACGATGATCAGAGCTGGCATCAGAGCTAAAGCCCTCCCACACTCCCGTGAAGCTTCAGACCCGCTGCTGAAGTGTGTATGGCCGGACTCTTCCCATACCTCGATGTCCTGGTGTTCCTGGGATTGGAGGGTCCTCTCGCTGGGATTCATTGTAAACTCCCGTGGCTTCACAGAAAAATGAATTCCCTCCCTCCAGGAGGGGTCACTGTCGCTGAGTATTTGCTCAAAGCTGCTAACAGCAGGCTGAGTGCCATCGTCCGGCACACGGAGCTTGAACGTCACGGGCACCCGCGAGGTGTTAGTGAGGCGACAGGTCTTGGTGCAGGGAAAGCCTAGGAAAAGGACACAAATATCCGTTTAGGCACCAGTTATGTCGTGACTCCTGGTGGGAATACCCTGGTAGGGTGAAAGCGTGATTGGAGTTTGGCTCTTTATTATCTGAACTACAGATTACTGAGAAGCTGCAAGAGGAATTAGTCGTCACTTAGTTCCCTTTAACACTGATTCCAGACTGCAGCCTTGAAAATGCCTGCTCTTAGCCCTGCTCAACACTGCAAGCTTCTCTCTTTCTGATGGGGAGAAGCTCCCTCACCTGCCCCAAACCAGCACCAGGCATTTCTCACCGATGACTGTGCACCCAGACCGAGCATTTCCTCTGAAAATTCAAACTGTAAAATTCCCTGTTAAGTCTGCCAACACTCCTACCCTTTTCAAGATATATAAACAGTGAGTCGTCATTGAGAAGAAGCTACAGCAAAACAAAGTGAGGATGGAATCAGGAACCAGAACGTGATGCAAAGCACCCTAACACAGTTTCTCTCTGCAGAATTCTTAAGGCGTCTTTTGGTTTGGGCCAAACAGACTGGGCATGTGACAGCTCAGAGCCCACTCAGCTGGAGGCAAACCCGAGCCTTGACCCAACAAGTGGGGACATCGCACCCATACTACTCACTGTGATTGCTGCCTGCAAGGGTTTACCCCACCTTAACTCTGAGATTTGCTTTCCATATTGGAAAGCCAGAGACACTGCCACGCATGGTGGGGATGTCCTGCAGAGCCCGGACACCAGCCACAACCCGCTCTGCAGTGGACTGGCTGGCCAGCTCTGTGGGGAGGAGACTTCTCCCCAGGCCTGCTCACCAAGAGTCATTTGAACACAGATGGGGGAAAAAAACAACTGCAGGCGCAGCCCAGAGCTTCTCTGTGCCCATCAACAGTAATCACTGCCGGCTCCAGCAGGGACTCCAGCAGGGAGGCAAGAGAAGCACAAAAGGGACAAACACAGATGTCAAAACCTCAAATGAGACTGAGGTCACCACATGCAGACAACAGTCAACAACAGTTAAACAGAAGCAAAGATACAGCAGCTGCCTTCAGCTGAAGAGACCTTAGGAATGCGTTTCTACCTGTTGCCTTTCTTGTTTCATTTATTCAAAAGGCAACTTAACAAATGCCTCAGTGGTGATGCAGGGTGGCGAAGAAGCAGCTCAGGAAAGGCAATTCGTTTTCTTAAAACGTTCAACAACTTCATTGTTACGAGTTTAGGTTTCGTAGTGAATTTTGGCCTCGGTCCGGGAAGGGAGATACAGGGGGTTTGGGGGGTCTCGGCTGTGCGGGTGGGCTTTTCCGTCCGGGGCTCTTTGGGAGCTGTGCCGTGATGCCGCGGGCGGTTGTGAAGTGGGAGCCGAGGTTTGCAGGGGGCAGACCTTCCCGTCCTTCCGCGCGGGGCTCGGGAAGGTCGGCAGCGTGCTGCTGCGGGACGTCGTGCGCTTGACGCCGGGCTCAGCACCGTGATCGAACCTGCCCGCCGTCCCCGCTTCTGCCTGCTCCCGATTGCCAGTGCCCACATCTCCTGCTGCCCGTAGTTTGCAAAAGCAGCGATTTCCTCCTTCCCTCCCTGCCCGTGCCGGCTGGGAGGGAATCACTGCCCTGCCAGAGCCCACAGCTCCTCCAGCCTGTGATCATAACTACACCAAAGGGGAAAACGGGACTTGGCGGGTTGGAAACTTCTGGCATTGCATTGTTGTCTGTGCTATCCTGATATACTCTAGTAAAGAACTGTTATTCCTTTTCCATATTTTTGCCTGGAAGCCCTGTAATTTCAAAGGTATAGTAATTTGGAGAGAGGAGGGTCATCATTCCATTCCATGAAGATTGCCACCTTCCTTGGCACAATCTGTCTTTTAAACCAGGACGGAGACACCAGAAAATACTTGGTTCTATTTGATCCCACAATGGCAAAATGCTACCTGAGGCACCTGCAGTTCACACCCTGAAGAGGCTGTTGTGGCAGAACATGAGGAGTGCTGGATGCTTTTACGTTCAAGTGCTCCATTTTGGAGCACACAGATCCCTCCCGCTGCGTCCCAGCGCAGGGAACACTCACCAAAGGAGATGTCACCGAAGTCGAGCTCATCGGTGTCGAAGTGTAAAGTCGGCCCGACGACACACCCCCTGCGATGACAGGGACACAGAAGGAAATGGTTACGTTAAAGGGAATTGCAAAGCCGCCGGCTGTCGTGGCTTGGGGGCATAAAACCTGGTGTCGGGGGCATCGTGCGTTTCAAATCAACGCACCACCATGTGCTCAGCACAGCGTCCATGTGCACAGGAGGCAGCTAAAGCCAAGAGGCCAGCAGCCCACAGCCACTGATGGGGCTTTGGACGCAGGGCAGGCAGGAAAAGCCCCCAAGTTGCCGGTGGTCCCATGAGGGACCCTGAACACCCACCCAGACGTGGCTCCGTGCCTCAGATTCCCCATCTGTAATGGGATGGACATAAAGGTGTCCCCACAAACTTCTGTAACCAGCCTTTCCCGCCACAGGTTCCCTGCTTTGCTACTTGGCTGTAACTGGTGTTCCCATGGAGGAGCTTTCTTAGGAGATTTTGACCCACACAATCATTACAGACAGAGTTTTGAGACAGGAAGCCAGGGGAGCCCCAAACATCCTCTAAAAAGAGCATTAACAGTTCTACACAGTGGACAGATGAATCCTAGAGGAAAGGACCAGCCTGTCACTAGTGCACCAGCTGGCACAGCCAGGAGCAATAGCTTAAACAACCAAACATGGGTGTCCTGAATCTACCACACCTCCTCCCCTGTCCTTGAACTCAGCAGACAGGCACTAAAAGTCACCAACATCCACTGAAGGCAGCACCTGAAGCTGCCCAACACGAGTTTATTTCATGGTTGACACCAATCAATGCGCACCCTGCCTTTTGGTTAAAAGTCAAGGACCAGTGAACTGTGTCTTCTACTGTGTTCACAGGACTGCCCCTGGCTCCGCTCTACACATCTCAACAAGAAACACCTTCTCTTGCTCAAGGAGGAAGCTGCTTATGGAATAACATCCCATGCATGACCAGTTTGGGGGAGGGACAGAGGAGAATCAATTATTTGATGGTGAAAGGTTCCCTCTTGATTTCCAAAATAAAAATAGCAGCACTTTTCCTCCAAAAGCAAAGCCGGTGCAATCGTTTCTCTACTATGGGCAGACCTAGTCAACACTTTTCTCTTGCTAGGTAATACGTTACATGTTCTTTTTAATCCATCTCCCTTATCTTATTGGTATAATCAACTGCAGATTGCTTTCATTTCTTTATTGCCCTGATCCAGTGCCTCCCAACAGCAGCAGCCTAGCTCCAAAGCTCCAGAGCAGCCAGCATCAGCTTTCCTGCTTACACTACGTTATCCTACCAGCACACGCCTCAGGCTAGCAGGGACAAGCCCTCATGCTGCTGTGGTCCTGAGGACTGAGCTCTGCCTCCCCCATCATCACCCCTTCTCCCTTCTGCAGGGCCAGGATCATGGGATGAAGCCCATGTCCTTGGGACGGTTCCTGCTGCACAGCTCCCTGTCTCCCACATCAGGCTTTTCCTGGCTGTGGAAAGGAGGTAGCAGAGCACTCTGCACAGGAGCTCGGAGCACAGCCTGTCTTCATGCATGGCCATGAGAGGTGAGCTGAGGCTGCTGCTGCCCCTTTGGGATGGATTATTAACAGAAGTTTTTAAAAACACTGCTGCTGGTGGAGAATCACCCAGGCTGGCCCATCTCCAAAGCCCTGGGGGCCTTGCTGGGTGTTCAGGGGGGACATCCCAGAGCAGCTACTGCCCAAAGCTGATCCATGCCACTGCCTGCCATGGCCCAAGGCAGAGGGAGATCCCTGCAGGGAGGAGTCATTCCAGCTCCCGGGTACCACACGGGGCAGCAGGCAGCCCCACACTAAGGCAATGCCAGGATCAGAGCAGAGATTGAG
This sequence comes from Chamaea fasciata, assembly GCF_029207755.1. Taxonomy (NCBI): domain Eukaryota; kingdom Metazoa; phylum Chordata; class Aves; order Passeriformes; family Sylviidae; genus Chamaea; species Chamaea fasciata. Next base: position 19,565,325 of record NW_027094097.1, on the reverse strand, counting down.
ACCTCAGGAAACATCTTTTTTCTCTGCCTGGCCCCAAAATGAGGTAGGTGAGAGATGTCCCAGAGACAGCTACAGATGTGCCCACCCAGAGTAAGCTCCCAGAGTCCTTACTCGATGGTCAGGATCACAGGCGTAGGAGATCCAGCCACACGGAACTGGAATGGTTCCTCAAACCGCCCCAACACGGCGGCATCCAAGGAGATCTGAATAGTCTGGATCCCACCTGGTGCAATGAGGCCCTCCTCGGGTACAAACTTGAAGCAGCAGCCCACTTTCGTGTTTGAAGGGATATAGGTGAAGGGAGCATCAACAACTCCTTTGTTCATCAGTTTCACCTGCAGCAGCAAGAAAACAAAATGCAAGTACACGTGAAATCTTCCCTTCTTGGGAGTTATTTTCTAATGGCGCAATTAACACCCAGAAAAGGCAGAAGATGCTTTGTGCTGCTGGACGGCAGAAGTCAAAAACATACAACAGGACAAGTTCTGCCTTTGGGTTTTCATGCGAAGCTCACATAACTCCACATAACTGGAGTCACCCTGGGGTTACCCCACGGACACAGAGCAGTCCACCTCTGGTCAGTAGCACCAAGCTCATTCAGACCTGGCCCTGAGAGCAACGTGGGGTGATTGCAGCTGCGTAGTGAATCACCACAGAGCTGCTGCTGCCCCAGTCAGCACAGCTCCAGCAGTACCGTATCTACGCATTTACCTTTTCCCATACCGTGAAAACAATACACTGAGAAGGAGGCATCAACATCAAAATGTACAGACAGCGCCATCTTTTGGTAAGAAAACTCAACGTGTCTTTCTCTTCTACAGCCAAACTTCTGAAAGTGTCTGGCATGATGTAGTGCCTCGTTTTCTGCCTCTTTCAGTTGCTCTCTCTTTTTCTTTTGCAAACTTGACCCCCAATAGGGGGGAGGCAAATAGGTAGAAAAATCTCTTGCTTTATTCCCAGGAACACTTTTCTCTTCCTAGAGCCAGAGATGCACCAAGCCTGAAGTGTGGTGAGGGATTGGACAGCAAGGGGAAGAATCCTCAAGCCCTTTGCAAGGGCCTGCACTGAGCCAGGAGGCTGGATGGCTTTCCTGTGACTTCCAGGAATGAGCAGGAGACACTTGACTGAAAATTGTTTGCGGTGGACTGAAGCTCAAATGTAGCCAGTTTGTCCCAGCTGCTTCCGAACAGCCCAGTACAAAGGTGCCTTGTGTCTGGTGCTGCCACAAAAGCCTCTGAACAGCTTTTTGACCCAGTGTTGGGTCAAAAGGGGTTGTTTTGCAGGAAGCCTCCCAGCTGATCCCTAGGGAAGGCTGCCCAAAAGAAGGGACTGGGGCTTCATGAACAACAGACACATCTTTCTGACCGCCCCCCCCCCCCCCCCCCGCCCAGATTTGACCAGTACATCAGATATTCCCTGCTCACAACTGCCCAGGTTGCCAGGAATTCCACAGGTCCACCAGGCTTGCTGCTGCCTCAGGAGCCATCAGGATCCATCCCAACCCCTGGTGCTCACCTCATGCGTGTGGGCGGTTTTGACAAAAACTTCCCCGAGGTTCAGGGTATCACAGCTGAGTTCAACCAAGGGTCCGCAGCCTTCCCCTCTGAGGCGCAGGGCCAGCCTGCTCTCACGGCCTGGGGAGAGATGTCCATTTCAGTACAATAATTCCCTCTGTTCTACTGGATTTTCCAGGCTGCCTCAATGCTAGTCCCTGATTCTGAGCTGCATGCAACCAGCTCTTGATGCTGCAGCAGAAGATATGGACCCTTCTCTTCCCTCAGGAGATATCCCCTGGGGCTGACTTGCAATTTCTAACCCATTCCTTGGGCTGGTTTCCAATTTTAGCCACCAGTTTGCTGAGTTTAAAACATCTCTGGTGTCCTGTAGTGACAGGCCAAGGAGTAATAGGTATAAATTGAAAGAAAGGAAATTTAGGTTAGATATTAAGAAGAATTTTTTTACTGTGAGGTGGTGAGACACTGGAGTAGGTTCCCCAGGGGAGTTGTGGAGCTTCCAGCCCTGAAAGTGTTCAAAGCCAGGCTGGATGGGGCTTGGAGCTACCTGGTCTAGTGGGAGGTGTCCCTGCCCATGGCAGGGGCCTTGGCACTAGACAGTCTTTGAGGTCCGTTCCATCCTTAACGTACTATGACTCTAGGGTTTCCTCCCCATGCACTTAGAGGAGCTTTGAAATCCATTCAGTGAAGGCACAAAGCTCACAAAGATTTGGCAATTGCTACCTGGCAAACTGCCAGGCAACAACTGCCAAACCACCTGGCCCAGCAGCACAGGACTGCTGTCCTCCACTTCTGACACTCGGCACTGTGTTCTGTTTGCACAGACTGAGAGCTGCAAGGTGACAATTCCCACACAGGGAGAGAAGCAGGTGCTGGCCAAGGGTGGTCCTTCTACCAACACCCTGGGCTCAGCGGGGCTCCGCCTCCGCTGGCCTGGTGGTGTCTGGAGGTGATCCAGGCTCAGGGAGCACATTTCTAACTCAGCTCCGACTGCCTGATGATGGATCCACGTCAAATGGACCCATCCTGGAGGTCAGTGGTCTAGAGGGGCTTAGTGCTTGTTCACTAAAGCTGTTCTGCTCTGCAGCTCCTTGGCCTTTGAGGAAATGCTGGCAAAGCCGTGCCATGAAAACATCTCCCTGCACTGCCTGGGTTGTTCTGGGATCAGCAATCCAGACACAGGTGTTCCGAGCCCTGGCCTTGCATGGGAGACTCCCTGGAAGCTGCAGGGACACTGGGGATGTGCCAGCACTGCCCTGCTGACCAGGAACTCTTCCCAGCAGTTACATGGGAGCCCAGTGGGCTCGGGCTTGCTCCATGGCTTCACTGTGGGTGAGAGAAGCAGGGCAAAGGAGCAGTACCTGAGATGTCACAGTAGGCCACACTCTGATACTTCAGTGCTTCCAGGGGTTTAAAGGTCACCTTGATTTCAGCCGAACAACGTGGCCCAATCTCTCCCTCCTGAAACAGAAAGAGACAGAAAAAGATTTATCTTCAAACTTCACACTTCTTGTTTTCAACCACTCCTCTAAGCCTTTCTTTAGAGCATCAGTGATGAGTAAACAACATAAGGAGCCCAAGGAAACACTCTAAACCCAGCTCAACACACCACTGGGCGCTCTCAATGCTCAGCTGATCAGCCCCCACTCTCCACAATGTTCCTGCTGCTCTGACACAAGCTCCTGGTCTCATCATGCTGCAGTCAGCTACAGTGGTATCTAACTGCCATTGTGCACTGGTGGCTCTTGGCCTTAGATGGGCCATAGGAGTAACCAAGAACACGATCCCCTTCCTTGGAAATAAAAATATTAGTTTAACCTTTTTTGAAAGAAAGCAGAGGTTGGGATTATTCTAGGATTTACTCCAGGATGAGAAGGCATTTTGCACTGTGCAGACACCAGGCATTCATCATCTCTCACAATGCCAATACTCAGAATCAGGGCTCTGGCTGATGGGAGGACATGGGCGTTTGCTTGCATAAACAGAAGAAGAAAAGGTTTACTGTCCCCGTGTGCAAGAGAACTCAAAATGCCCATTATAACCTCCCACCCTTGTGTCCAGGCTCACAGACGACACTGGGAGACTCACAAACAGTGCGAGTCGTGGTTAGAGGAAGGGACAGGCATTTCTATGATTAACCTTGGGCTGAATTTGGCCTCCTTTTCCCAGCGAACCCTTGCATGCTTCGTGTCGATACATGAACTGGCAGTGCTCCAACACCCTGCGCTGAACCCCACGCAGCAGCACGTGTCGGGGGAGCCCCTACCTACAAAAACTGCTCCCTGTGGACACTTCAAGGACACGGAGTGCCCTGAGCTCGAGCCCTGGCAGCAGAGCTCAGCTTTGTCAGGCTCCCAGCCCTGCCTTGAGCCTGCAGGGCAGAAATACTTTCAGCAGTGAGCTCTGCAGCCGCACCAGAAACTCCATGTCCTCCCTCTGAGCACACCGAGCCAGCTGAGGACCTGCTGAGTGACCGCACCCGGGGGAAGGGGCGGGGGTAGGGTGGGCGGGAGGAGGAAGAGGAGGAGGAGGAGGAGGAGGAGGAGGAGGAGGAGGAAGAAGAGGAAAATGAGGTTCTCAGCTATCACTCACCATTGGCTCAATGGAAAAAAAGTCATTGGAGAACAGCAGGGGGTCTTCTTGCACCTTTGCCTTCTCCTCCTGGACCTTTTTGCTCAGGAGGGCAGTGCGATTTTCACAAAAGCCCTTCACCTTCTTTATTTTTTTCTCCTCCACGAAGTCTTCCATCCAGACCTTTGGTGGTGGCTCCAGCAAATCACACTGCCTGCAGCCACAGGGAGAGAAAAAGCCAGCAGGTCATTTAATATATTTGCAGAGAGAAGCGGAAGTGTGGGAGAGCAAAGCACTTGGGGAGGAGCGGCAGCTCCCCAGCAAGGGCTGACCCCAAGCCACGAGGGTCCCAATCGGATCAGAAGATAACTTGTTGTGCACAAGCTCAGCAGGTAGCTTTACTCCACACTTGCAAGCTCAGGAGAGCTTTGGAAAGCCAGCATCCCTCAAGAGAATCTCCTGCCTCAAAGCCTCTGCCAACACTGAGCGAGAATCCACCAGCCACCTCAGCTGGCTTTTCCTACCACTGAGCTGCTCGGGGGAGGCAGATAAAGATCACGGAGCACCCACTGCAGGACTTCCCTGGGAAAGGGAGACGAAGCTGGGTTGTGGTTACGTGTTACCAGCATCGCTCTTTGCTTCTTCCATTTTGGACCTGCCCTGTTCCCTACTCTGCCTTTCACAAGAGCATCCCAGAGCACTTCCAAAGGAAATTGATGAATTCAGGCACCGCATCCCTTCAGTGATATCCAAGGTTTTATATGCATGAAAACAGAGGCTGTGAGAGGGGAAGGGACTTCGTGGTGCAGGAGGGAGAGAGCAAACTCCTGGAGAGATCATCTTTTCAGGATCCAGAGCTTTTTGGGTCCCATCCCAGTGCATGGTAGTAGAATGGCCAGAGAGTGAAAGGATCCTGCACTGGCTCCTCTCATAAAAAAAAGTCCTCTCTGCTCTGAGATCTCAAAAGCATCTCTGACAGCAGGAGAGTTGGCCTTAGAGCTAACACCATCCCTAAGACTGGAAGTAAGGAAAAACAAAATGTCCTGGTGACAGTCTAGGACACAAACTGGCCTGAAAACAAATGTAATTGGAAAAAATCCACAAAACCAAAACCAGGTTGAAGTTTACTTAAAGAAAACCCAGTTTCTTCTGAGGGGAAAGTGGATCACCTGGGATCCAGGCTGAGGCAGGCAAGTAAGAAAAAATGGAAATAAACAGCCCAGGGAAATAGCCAGAGAAGGTCATGGGATTTTCTTTTAACATACAGAGCTCGTATGGAAGTCAGACACTGTGTAAGTAGACAGAGAACAGTGGAGAACCAAGAAGCCCAGGGCACTAAAGGACCCTCTTGCCATCCATTCAAGCGGGTGAGGGTCGACCTCCTGTTCCTTTGCAGGTGATTTAAAATGGCTCTGGGGAGTGCAAGCGACCTGGCCCGCAGCAAACAGGCGCTTGCCGTGGCAGTTCTGGCACAGCAGTTTGGGCACAGCAGTTTGGGGACAGCAGTTTGGGCATGGCACTTTTGGCACGGCAGTTTTGGCACGGCAGTTTTGGCACAGCAGTTTGGGCTGGCAGTTTGCACAGCATTTTTTCATTTTTGCGTGGCAGTTCACACAAGCAGGCCGAGCAGAAAGGCTGCAGCCACCCACCCTCCTTGTGTAGCGGGCTGTGTCTTTTGGTTGGTTTTGAGGTGCTTGCCTTTTTTTTTCTTTCATCTTTCTGCCTTTTTTTTTTTTCCCCAGCAAGTTTACAAATGATCAAAAGTCATTGCTGCTGCTGCCGCCAGCAAGAGTGTACTATCTCAAACAGAACCCCCCAGGAAGGACACAGCTGTCCAGGCCCCTGGCTGCAGGGAGGGTCTGAGCCTGGTGTTAATATCAGAGGATAATGTGAAAGACACCTGCGTGCAGTGTGAGCAGGTGAATGATCTGCTCTGTCTAGTGGCAGAAGGTAAGGAAGAAGTGGAAAGGCTGAGGAGCATTAGGGAGAGCGAAACAAAAATAAACTGCTGGAGTTACACCCTTCCAAGCCCGAGAGAAGCTCAGCAGGAGTCAGAGGAGCCCTGCCCTTCTTGTGATCAGGCAGAAGGAGAAGACCTAGGAGACAGTGGGGAATGGGGATGGGCTTCTGCTGAGGAGGTAATGAAATCCTGTCCTGACCCCCATCACTGCACCCTGACAGAACAGGTATGAGGCCCTGGATCCAGAGGCTCAGACAGATGACACTAAAAGAGAAAATTCTGTCTGGAGACAGCTGCACTTTTTCTGCCAGACAGATCCCAGCCTCAAGTATTACGAAGAAAAGAAGGGTAGTGGTAGTAAGTGAATCCCTTCTAAGGGGAAATGAGGGCCCTGTATATCGAGCGGATCCGTTCCACAGGGAAGCCTGCTGCCTCCCTGGGATCCAGGTACTGGATATCACCAGGAGATTCCCTAAGAACTAAATGAACTTCATCTGTTCACCACTGTCTGGGGGTACAGTGACTGTGAAATAACAGAGTTTTCAACAATCAGTGAAACAAGGAGGGGCATCAACAAAACTTCCACTCTGGTCTTCTGGAAGGCAGCCTTCGGCCTGTCCAAGAGACTGTTTTGGAGAGGACCTTGGGAAACAGCCTTTACAAACAAAAGGGTCCAGGAAGGATGGACATACTACAAGAAAGAAGTCTCGAAGGCACAGGAACAGACTGTCCCTGTGTGCTGAAAGGTGAGCTGACAGGGAGGACAACGAGCCTGGATGGGCAAGGAGATTTGGAAGGAACTAAGGGGAAAAAAGAGGGCGTATCGCCTTTGCAAAGAGGGGCTGGCAACTCAGGAAACGTTGAAGGATGTTGCCAGGTCATGTAGGAAGAAGATTAGGGAGGCAAAAGCCCAATTAGAACTTGAGGAAATCCAGTCATTGCAATCAACCTTTCCTTCCCAAAATGCCATCCTTGGTTGGAGTATAAATGGAACTGGATTGCTGTGCTGAGCTCCTGAAGCCCAGGGACACGCACCCTAATGCCAGGGATGGTTTACTTGGCCTAAACCATTCAAAATCACCAACACCCCCCTGAGGCCATGCACTAGTTTCAGTCTTGGGCCATGTATCTCACTGAAACGTATCTTTCAAACCAACCTCCTCTTCTCTTCATTGTCGGCTTCCTCAGTAGGAAACATCTTCCACTGGAAGTGGGCTGTGATGTTACTCCTGTTCCTGATGAACATGCTTGTGTGGCTTGCTGTGGTGATGAAAGTCTTCTCAACCTTCACAGAATATGTGCTCAACCCAATGTTGACATCTGCAGCTTCTGCGCGAAGGAGTGTGAAGAAACTTTCTTCACCTGGAACAAAGCAGAGTCTTTGCTCAGCTAGCTCAGTTGCTGATGGAAGCACAAGGAACAAAGCAAACCACAGGTCACGGAAGAAAGTGTCATAGCTTTTAAATGTATTAGCAGTTCCATGGATCAGTACATTTAGCACGTCCTGACAGCTCTGTGTGTACGGCGTGAGGATGTCCTGGGCACCTCCTTAACCACCTTATTTCTGAGAGTGTTTGTAGAGATTTGGCCCCAAGGTGACAGTATGTACAGTGGGATTTGTCAGATGTGCTCAGGTGACCCACTCAGATCACTGGGATTTCTGCATCAAAGTCCTTCAGGTGACACTGAGGAGCCCTGGTCAATCCTGGCTTGCCGAGGTCTCCCCTGCGCATCCCACGAGACTCCTGCCTCTCCTGATCCCTTGGATCCCTTGTTGCTGACAAGCAAATATGCCTGGGGGCATGTGGGCAGAAAAAGGAGACCCAGAGGAACAGGTGAAGTGACAGCCCACAGCAGGAGGGGACACAGGAGAGGAAACACAACCAGCCTGGCTTTGCAATATGACAAACCACTACAAAATGAACACCATAAAAATCATCACCGTCATCTCCCTGTCCAAACCCACAGCCCCATCAGTCTTGCAATATTTTATATTGTTCTGATCTCAAAAACCAAGATGGAGCATTTCAGATTAAATAAAAAAGGACAAGGAAAGATTAATAAGTACAGAGCAGCTTCTATACGAAGACTGAATGGGATTCCTCAGTCTAGAAATCAAATGGGAGATGAGAGAGGTTTGCAACAGCATGAACGGCCTGGGAAATGGGGACGAGGAAAAATTTGTCTTGATTTGTCACCATACAGGAACTTGAGGGCCTGAAGATGTTATTAGGCAAAAACTACATAGATGCGTAGAGGGCAACATAGTAAAAGGGTCTGTGACAAGCCAGTGGAAAAGCGGCATACAGGACAGAGGTGTGCAAGAAATACACTGCATTGGAGAGAGTCTGACGGAGACCTCGCAGCTCACATACAGCACTGCCCAGGAGTAAAATAAAACTTCACCCAGGCGTAGCCACACAGTAGTGGAGAATCAGGGTTCCTCCTTCCTCCACTCAGCAACACCCAGCAAAACAGAATTCCAAAAATCTTAGCCCTGTTAGGGGGGATCCACTTTATCAACCATTTAAACACCAACTACTTCAGTTTTCTTTGGGGCAGAGCTGGAACAGAGAAGGTACATCTAGAGGGAATTGAGGGGGATGAACAGGGAGTGATGGTGGAGAACTGTCCTGTGTCCCGTGCGTTGCCCAGCACTCACCTGTGCAGCGCGCCACCAGGGACCCGAAATGGTCACCGCTCGTCAGCGGGTGAAATCCCACTGTCACCTGCATGGTGTGACCAGGGCCCAGAATTCCTTCGGCTGGAACCACGGAGAAAGGACTGCAACACAAAGAGAGAGATCAGGACTTGGGGGGACATCTGGCCATGACATTCCTTCTGCAGTGCAGGTCACTTCAGCTCACTTGGGCAAGCAGGGAGCAAACAAACTACAGCCAAGACAGACGGAACAGCCAGGATCAGAAACAGCTACTGACCCACTTCTGAGGAGATCCAGCCCTCAGAAGATCCTGTGGGATAAAACGACCTAATCCCCCCCATACTCGGCATCCAGCCTTCTGACTGCCAGCAATCCCATCAGAGAATGGTTTGTGAAAAGCACAGAGAGAGTTAAGAGCTATCTGCATGCATAACTTGATACTGACTGCCTCAGGAATTTCTCTTTTCCTGCTACCTATAAACCTCCTCTCAAGAGATGCAAATGTTAGGGCACTACCTCTCTTGTGAGATTACAGCCTAGGAATCAGACAGGGAGAAGGAACTTTCCCTTGAAGACCACGGAATAATTACTGTTGAATTTGCAGCGTGGCTCTTTGGTTTATTTTACCTTGAAAAGATCCTGAATTAGCACATTTCATCAGCATTTCAATGAAAGCTGCTCTACAAAAAGGAGCAATCAAAACTCTGAAAGAGTGCAAATGCAGATTAGAGCAATACAGTGACATGGAAACAAGACCCAAAAGGAGGATGCCATTTACAATCTGAAGGATCCAATCCCAGCTCTATGAAGCACCATTAGCAGGAGCACATCGAGGAGGCAGAACAGGAGGGTTTTGTGTATTTACCAGCAATGCAATCTGGGACCCTGGGTTGTCATCCAGGCTGGTAACTGTTTGCTTGGCTCACCAGACAAACTCTGTGGAATGTGTTGGAAATAATTACGCAAATGTCTTGGTGCACTTTGGATGTAACAGGAGCAATTAGGATTGGTCACCAGGCGAACAGTTCTTGCCTGACAAACACAAGACTCCGTGTTTTGATGCTCAGGGACAGCTCAGGTGAAATGTGCTTCTGCCCAGAAGTTGCTGGGCTTTGTGCTCTTCCACAGCCCCACCGAGGAAACAAAAGTTCCTCAGTGCTTTGCTGGTGGTCAATCTGTCCACAGAAAGGGTGTTCTGGGGAGTTTGGTGCTGAACTTATCATACACAAAAATATAGAGAACATCTGGCAAGCTGAATTTCATTCATGTCAGTAGTGACAGCTGATGAACTTGCTTCAGGTTCTGCTCACTAAGGACCTATTGCTGCAGTTATGGGCCTGACCTGCTCCATTACCACTAGTGAGAACATCACTAGTGGCTGATGGAGAAGCCTTGGGCCAGCAATGTTTATGTGCTGGATGTGAGACTTTGGGGAGAGAGAAGGAAAGACAAGGCCCCAGCAGCCCCGGAGCCCGATTACTGTACGAGCTCCCACATCTGCCCCGAGGGTGAGCCAGCACTGCTGCAGGTCTCTGCTGGGGCTTGGGGGATCGGTGCTTGGTGTGGGCAAGGCACAGGAGTTTTTTTTTATTATTTTGTCAGAAATTTTGCCAGAAAGAGAAGCTGCCAATTAAGGGAGTCCCTGGCCACACTTCAGCACTACCTTCCCTTCCCTTCCCTTCCCTTCCCTTCCCTTCCCTTCCCTTCCCTTCCCTTCCCTTCCCTTCCCTTCCCTTCCCTTCCCTTCCCTTCCCTTCCCTTCCCTTCCCTTCCCTTCCCTTCCCTTCCCTTCCCTTCCCTTCCCTTCCCTTCCCTTCCCTTCCCTTCCCTTCCCTTCCCTTCCCTTCCCTTCCCTTCCCTTCCCTTCCCTTCCCTTCCCTTCCCTTCCCTTCCCTTCCCTTCCCACTCCTGCCCCATATTACATACTCCTGCCCTCAGATGGCAGGATGCGAATAACACTCCTGGGAGTGACTTCAGGCGTTGCATGAGAAAGAAGATATCTTCTTATTTTCAAATTACCAGGAGAAGAGGATCCAGCCAAGTTTCAGTTGTCAGGGCTGAAAAACTGAGTGCAAATCAGCCCTTGCATCTCCTACATCCCACCCCAGGCTGTACCCACCAGACTCCTCTGTTCCTGCTGGAGCAGTCATCTCTCATATAGACCTGGCTCCCCAAGACCCAAGGACACAAGCTCTACAGTTAAACTTAACTCCTCTGAATTTCAGTCAACATCACTAAGCTGTTCCCTGAGCCCACAGATAGGAAGGACTGTGAAGGAGACATCCCTGACGCTATAATAACCAAATGAAAACCACTGCCAAGAGATGGGGCTGGCAGGATAAATTTTGGCCTTTTACGGGTTGATTAGAGCAATATAGTGAGCTAATTGTGAGCTGTTCCTTAAGATAGTTCTCATCCTGTTAGATCTACCCTTTCAATGAATCACTACTGCACCCGACAGGCAGAAAAGATAAGGTCATGGAGGGGTTTTAATAGGTTTTCTTCGGCTCTTTAACTAGTCCATTTGTATGTTTGTTTCCTTGTATGGCATCTAAAGACAACTCCAGATCTCCCAACGGCCCCTTGCAATCCCCGGACACTGGTCTTGCTTTGAGCAGTGTATTTGCTCAGACAATTTCCAGAGGTCCCCTCTAGAAAAAGTTATTCTACCTTCTTTTATCTTCTAAAGCAGCCCAATTGCTTTTCACACATTCACTAAATGTCTCATGTTTCTAATACACCTGTGCATATACCTATGGGCATGTGGTGTATTGATAGGCATTAGAGGAGCTTGACATTTATGAAAGTTCCCAATGAAGAATTCATGATCTTTTGGCAAACATTTAACACAAACCAAAATGAAAAAACAGCAGAAACACAGGAACTTCAGAGTATATAAAAAGAGATCTGAATGAAAGGGGGCACGACCTTATTCAGAGATTTAAAGCACGTGTTTGAATTAAACTGGCTTTCAAAGGTTCATCACGGAACAGAAGAGGGGACTGATGCCCTCAGCTGACAAGGGAAATCAGATCAGCTTTAAGTAACAGGAACTGCACCGGCTGCCTGCAACACAGCTCATGTTGGGCATCTGATGCAGGGACCACTGGAAAGCCATGTGCCTGTGTCCTCCCAGAGAATGGGTCTGTTTGGCTGACAGTGGTGAGTACCCATTTCAGAAGCTGCTTGTGCTCAGGAGGGCGCAAGCCAGCTACTAACATGTTCCAGCACCCCCCAGGAAATCTGGGATGGAGAAAGCTCAAAGGCTGCATCCTGCTAAGAACACCGAAAGCAAGAGCAGATGCCATCCATCCTGCCCATTTCCAGCCAGCGACACAGGGCAGCAGCTCCCATGCTCTGGTTCCTTTTGTTGTTCTTTCCCAACTCTGTTATCCCCCAAAGGTGTTTTGCACAAGGACAGATGAGCTGCCTCACCTCTCGGTGCTCAGCTGGTAATGAGCTGCCAGACTACCAGAATTCTCAATCAGCAGACTCTTGCGGGTGCTGCCTTTGACAGGACACTTTGAGAAGTCCAGCTCGTCGGGGAAGTTCAGGATAGCTCGGGCAGGGATGGCCCGAATTGGCACAACTATCCTTTCCTCTCCACTGACGCAGACGAGCTCATGGGAATAAACCTGCAGGAAAAGAAACTGTCTCAGCACAGGTCATTTGGTGCCATCTCCATGGCAGAAGAAAAGCCATTTCCTATATCCCTTCAAGGGTATCAATTTACCTATTCCACCCCAAAATGAACAATAAGTTCTACTAATATCTCACATTTTAAAGGCAGCAGTGCACTTTGCAAAACCTATCTCAGTGGCATTAAGCTCTTGTGTCACTTGGGTCATACAGACAACTGCCCTAGGCCACCATAATTTTTACTCTCAATTTTAATGATGTTAAATAATTCCTAAGTCCCTTCTAAGGAACATGGAGCTAGGGAACACAGGACATTCCTCCTTAGGTTACTATATTCCCACTGATTGAGAATAGGACAAAGTGTTAAACTGAATCTAAGCAACAAAAGGAAACTGAGAGAACAGCTGCACCCAAAGAGATCCTGGACCTCTGGCCTGGTGTAGAAATATCTGTTTGCTCAGAACTCCCCTCTAACTTTGCCTCTCCAACCAAGTCACGAGAAGAACAGTGCTAAGAGGTAGCAGGATGCTGTTGCAAAGAGCCTCTCTTTGTTTCCCGGCAAGGCTTCCTCCCTTCCATGCCATGTCCTAAACCCCTCTGTATGAACCAGCCTCCAGATCACAGCGCTGAGAGCAGACTTGCCAGGGCCTCGGCACTGGTGTTCAAACTTGCACGCAAAAGCACAAGTGGCATGGAATGGGCGCCAGCTGACAGAGCAGCCACAGTGACAGGCATGAAGACAGAGCCGCAGCAGTGTCGCTGCCACCGGCTCTGGGCCCACAGGTCTGCCTGCCTGCAGGCTGTACCTGCCCTACACGAGCTCTTTCAGGCAGGTGTCCAAGTCCCCTGCAGCTCACCAAGCTCCTGCTGACTAAGGGCACCTAGAGCTCAGTGTGCCTGTGCCAGGCTGGGCCCACGGGCACAGCACATCCTCTGCCCTGGCCTTGCAGCCGTATCATGGTCAGCTGTGCTCTGGGACAGCACAGCCCAAGGCTGGAGAACAGAGGGTGTGAAAAAGCACCGTCCTTGCTCCAGCCCCGGGTGAGGCAGGGAAGCTGTGGCCAGTCAGGAAGGAGGAAAGCTCTCTGACCTCTTTGTTCCTCTAGTACTTTGCAGAATAATGAAACCCCTTCCACTATACCTAGAGATGGCCAGACATCTATCAACACCCCTCTATCATTTGCATACTGTTCCCTGGGCATCTTTCTTCCCTTGGGAATGCTCAGAGGAATGTGCAGCGAGGGGAAGCAGGGCCTGTCAGGCCTGGGTGCAGGGCCTGACAGCACATGCCAAGCTGGGACTGGCTGCAGGCTGCCTGCCCACGGCCTGGAGCCAAGCTCACAGCATGGGCTGTACCCAGAGTGCAGGGACAACAATGGCTTTGGAGATAATTCTGTGTTTTGGCTCCTCCAGTCTCACCTTGTTCTCGTCAGGAGTGAAGTGGACGTGCACATCGGTAATGGCGCCTCCTGGCACGGCACGGCATGCATCACTGGGGCCCGCCAGCTGGAAGTAAGGTGAGCTCTCCATGGAGACCTGCACCCCCTGAAGATTCTGCAGGAAAGACATGGAACCATGATTTTGCCACTTGAGGAAACAGGACAAGAGGAGACCTGCCCATGCCCTGGTGACGTCCTTCCTTGACCCCTTTTCTAAAGCCCTTTCAGCTGTGGAGGTACAGGCACAGAATTCCCAAGGGTGAACTTGAATCCCTTCTGTCTGGCTCCAGCATTTTGGTCAGGGGCAGTAGGGCAGTGCCTGGTGGGAAGGAAAGGCCGAGCAGGTCAGCACCAGCAGGATGGAGACAGAGCACCTGAACCAAATCATCTGCATATTCAACAGGGCCAAAAACCTGCTGGCTTCTGCCTGCACACAGCTATGCAGTCGTGTTCCACAGAGGGTTTGTGCTACCTGAAAGCATAACAGCACATTATCCTGGGGGAAGGAAGAAATTCCTTTCTAGCAGGTCAGCTTTGGATAGGGCAGTTCTGGGGGATACAGTCATGCAGGCAGACCAGCAAGAGAGGAGACCAAACACTGTGGCCTTACTGGGAATAAAAGCAAACATGAAAAGCAAAAGAAGGAACACAGCAATCCCTAAAAAAAGGAGACGACAAAGAGAATTTAAAGGGCCAGTAAAGCAGCAAGGAAGAATCATCAACTGATTACAGCAATCACCTCCCCAAAAGTGATGGAAACACAGACAGGCTGTGCCTACTGACTGTGGGCTTCAAAGGCATTTTCCTCCTGGAGAAACGTTGTAATTCTTTAGGGGAATGGTCTCTCGCCTTTTGACCCTTCGAGAATTTCCTCCCTACATGTCCACACCTAATTGGCTGAATGCCAGGACCCTCCCAAAATAGGAGACTAGATAAGACCCCTGGATTTCTTTGTTCTCTCTCTTTCGGCCCCTGGACCCCTTTGAGGAATAATCTGGGGGTAAGAGCCTCTTTTGAAATCTTTTGTCCTGTCCCTTCGGAGATATTCCTCCAAAGCCTCTCCAGAGCTTGCTGCGGGGGGGGGGACTGCGGGGGCAATATTTCAAAACATGACCAGCACTGACTCACAGTGTGGTTTCAGTATTAAAAGCCAACCTTGGCTCTCCAGGGGTTCTTGCTGCCTGTGCAGGCAAGCTGGGCTGCTGGGCATTCCCGCTTGCAGCCAGCAGGCCAAATTCTGCTCTCTGGGATACACAGACACAGCAAACATGCATTTTCAACACATACATATCAACCCCTGAGCACCAAAATGCTCTCAAAAAGTCCAAACCAGATGATTTTGACTCCCTCCTGTCTCTTCCCACCAGCCCACTCTTGGCACAAGCCTCATTTAAGAAAATGTTTCCCTGACAGAAATTCAAATGGTCTCAGTTTTCCCCTTTACAGTCCAACACAACTGCTGACATTTTTCAACTTTTTCCCTCTCAACTCTCTTGGGAAACTGCCAAACAGGAGCACATGGCTTTGGATGTGCTGTGGTTCTCCAAAGGGAAAGCAGAGCACCATGTTGCTTTTGGAAAACCTGAGCAGAGCTGGATGAAGCTTAGCAGGAGCCTGAAGTGGCACCTAAAGGCCTCCTACTGCTTCTGCTACATCACTCTGATTCCAGGGCTGTTTCAGAACATTTCCTGCCGTGCCAATGCCACTAATGATAGTGATTCCAGCAGAAAGCGTAGAAGACTCAGCCCCTGAGCTTTGACTCTGAGCTGCACAAAGGGAGCCAAACAGGCTGAGAGAGGCAGAAATTCCTACCAGGAACCAAGATTAACCAAGGAGACACAAGATGTGGTATAGACTCAAGGCAAAGCATGAGAGCAGGTAAGAACTGTACAACCCTCAACATTCCTATCAATCAGAGCTTTCAAAAGAAGGAAACTCCTTTGGGATAGATACCGTCAGCCCATGGGCAAAATCAGGGGAGAATTCCCAGCACAGGAAGATTTCCACCATCTTGCAGAACAAGATGCTGAGACATTTTCTTCTGGATGTGCTGCAGCAGATAACTTGCTTTGCTGTACACTATGGGAATTACACCACTCTTCCAGCACAGTGTTAACGCTCCATGTCCCAGCACTTACCTCGCCCTTATTCATGAGAGACACCACCATTTCATAGACCTCATGAACGACGAAGTTCCGAAATACCACCTCTGGTGGGGAAACGCTAAACGAGCTCTTTTTCCGGGAAGTTGATGACAACTGGAGAGGCAAGAGAGAGCAGGGAGACGTTCAGCTGCTGGGAGGAAGGTTCATGAAGGAGAATCTTACACTGATCCCCACTGAAGTACAGACTCATGGCGAGCACCTCTGCCCAGGCCACACTAGGGAAACAGTAGCTCACCCACCTCTGCTCTCAGCTGATCAAGAGCTGCAGGGCCACACAGAGCAGGCTCGAGCCAAGCTGCTCTTTTGGCACCTATTTCTCCGTGTTTCCTTCTCCAGAATGCCAGGCAGCACTTACCTTGAGGACTGCCCTGTGCCCATGAGGTCACAGAGCTCTGGGGCACTGACTGAGGACTCATGGAGTAAGTAAAACCCATAAATTTACATCAGACTCCATGGGAAACAATTTTGGGATGTCCGTTATTCTGAGACAGGGAAACTGAGGCCCACACAACTGCAAGTATCTTTTTTCATCTAGAACTTAGACATCAGTAAGAAGAGAACAGTACCAGAGGAGGTGTGAGAGATGAGGCGATATTTTGCTGAACAATGTCAAAAGGTTATTAAGTTAAAGAATGAAAGTTGTTGGTTCTGTGTGTTGTTTGTGGTTTGGATTTTTTCAGGTTGGTTTGTTGCGTGCTGCTGTGAGCTGGGAGAAGGACGTGGTTGAAGACCTGACCAAAAGGAAGTAGGAGGAGAGGGGAGGGGACAGAAAAGTTGGTGATGAGAGGGGAGGGGACAGAAAAGTTGGTGGTCAGAGCGAATGGAAGTTCCCGAGTACCATCCAACGGGAAAGGGGCCGGGGACCGCCCCAGGCAGGTATAAAGGGTATAGAAAGATTGCCATTTTGCTGGAGGGTGTCTTTGTTTGTCTCCAGGGGAGACGGAGACACGCCCAGCTCAGTTGAATCGTTACTAATAAACAGTTTTCTTTTGCTTGGATGATTTTGTCCCCGTTAATTGTATTTAAAAGTTAGTGCATTGCTAGCAGAGGTAAAGGCAAAAGTAAAGTAACACAGAAATTAGGAAAAAGACAAATGAGGTGATCGCTGAATGAGGATAACGCTAAGTTCTTTTCTCAGCAAGTTGGTATCTCCTTTTTAAATGGGTGCTTTCTTGTAATCTGTTATTGCTATCTTATTTAATACCATTGGAGAGCACGTCTGGAATGACACAACAGCAACAAATGCTTCTGGAGCAGAGACATTGCTTTGAGAAAACTCTCCCCTGCTTTGTCTGCCCTCTCCAGACACACTGCTGTCACTCCAGAGACACAAGCAGGAATCCTCCGTGACTTGACAGGAGGCACACTCTGCCCAAGGGAGTGGCTGCAGCACGCTGTCCCCTTAGTCGTGCCCTTCTCTGAGGTGTTCCCAATCCCCCCTCTCCAGGGCGATCCTTAACCACTTTGTTACACATCTCATGCTGCCAATTTCCTGCTCAACTGCCCACCTCGGTCACCTACCCGTTTGGAGTGGGCTTTATACTGAGCCAGCCCTGCAAGAAAAGCAGCTTTAAACACACCTCTAAGCAGGCACGGATCCAGATAAAGCACATCCATTCCCCTCTGCCCAGGGTGAGTCCCCTGTACATCTGGCAGCCTGCAAAATCTAACACCACGTCAGGGTTCCAACCCAAAGCATGAATGCAATGAGTTTTGTTAAATCTGAAGTAATTACTGCAGCTCCTCGGCCTTCAAAGGCCAATGCTGCCACTGTGGAGGGAATCCTATGACCCCAAGCATTTGATGGTGACCGCACCTAAGCAAGAGGCGGCTGTTTCAGCAGGAGAATGGCAAATGGCAATTTTGTGCCTTTGCGTCCCCAGCCTTCCCCCCCTTGTTTTAGCAACGGCAGCTACACTCCAGCAAAGCCCAGCAGCTTCAGCAGAGGTTATTTGTGTTGGCCTGGTGCAGATCAGGACTCCAAGTCCACCACAAGCAGCAGTTTGCAATGACAGGACCTGGACACTGAGATGTTTTGCTGGAGGCAAGCCTGTCACAAGCACACATCCTCTTCAAACTTCACATCAAACAGAAAGAAAAAGAGCAGGAAAAGGCTACCTTTTGACGACTCAGTCTCAGGACTTGAAATGGGCTAATGCTGGGCAGAATACGCCTCCCAGTACTGGCCTGAACCTTCTCCCTCAGGAACGTAGATGGAAGCAGCTGAAAGGCAAAAAAAAATGCAGCAAGAGCCTCAGAGATGCCACTGTTCATATAGGCTTTCTCTTGAACAAGAGGCACTGGTGAATTTGTGATCACATAGTCTAGGACAGTCCTGGAAGCCCTGGAAGTTACTTGCTGAAATACTTAGCATCAGTAAATTAATAACACAGAGTAAAATATACATACTCCAACCCCATGGCTCTGTCCCATTAGCTTCTCCATGATTTGATGTGACTTGTTTGGGGATTTCTGCTCTTTGGGCATTTTTTTCCTCTTTAGTTTTATTGGATTGAGGCAGTGACCTTTTCAGAGAGTGGGGTGGAGCTCTCAGCACTCCCCTAACTCCATTCCTGCACAACACTCAAAACTCACAGCAAGGAGATAGCACTGCTGGGCGAGTCCAAGAGACGCAAGAAAGCAAAGTTGTACCAAGAGTGAGGTGCACAGGAATGTGTCCAAGTTTTAGTTCTCTCCGTTAATTGGCTTTGGTTTTCTCTGCCTGGGCTCACAGATCCCTCCGCAGAAGAAAACAGAGGGATCTCCTTGACAGAGCCTCAGCCGTGGGGCATCTTCAGTCAAGTGAGCTCCTGACACAGCCAAGGCACCATTGCAGCCCTGACTCTGCTGCCTGCAGGGCTGGATCTGTGCCCCACACAGGAGAGGAGAGGGAACAGCTGGTTTGGAACCTCTTCAGGCTGGGACCAGCCGCGTCTCTCAAGGCTTTGGGCAGAGTTTGAGCTTCCCCCCCACATGCCCAAGGGCAGGTTGGTCAGAGCAGCACTGGTGAGTGTCCACCTGACAGAAGGAATGACTGTGGCCAAGGGGAGGGAAAGGAGCAGTTGCTCAGGGCTTCAGCTTCACAGAGGTTTAACTTGGCTCCGGTGGCAGAGCCAGGCAAGCTGGACTGTCCCTGAAGCAACACACGGTGTTCCCTACTGCACCAGGACAGCCCCACCAAGAGGAGCACGGCACAGAGAGGTGGGGACGGGGTCTGCAGCTGGACAGTGCTGCTGGACAACGGGCAGGGCAGGGAGAGGAGGGACACCAGGGGAGTTTCCAGCCTTAGCACAGCCCCAGTGGGTACTCACTTTAACAGACGCCAGTTTTTCTCTTAACAAAGAACGAGGTGGTGGTGGTGGTGGTGTCTTCTTCGAGAATCCAGAAGCCATTTTGAAGGGAGGATGTCGTAGATAAGCGACAATGCTTCACCTGGAAGGAGCAACAATGAAAGTCTGAAAATGCATACCCCAATTCATGGCAGACTCAAGGGATATACTGGTGCTAAAAATTTTACATTACTTAAAGGTAGCTAAGTGCTTGTTTGGCACAAGTAGCTAGTATTGTTAGACCTCTAGTGGGACTGTATTTGAGGACTATATGGCTATGTTGTGCACTTCAAAGATGGATCATACTGAAACCTGGAGCCAAGAATCTGAACATTAATGATAGATAGAACAAAGCTGTAGCTTAAATATTACTTAAAAACAGCTCAAGTGGACCTCCTCTTCTTTAGGCTGAAGAACCCCTGCTCTCTCAGCTGCTCCTCACAGGACTTGTGAGAGACTGGAATGTCATGGCTAATGGCTGAAATAGTGTCATAAAGGAATTTCTGCCCTTTGTGACAAAGCTGTATAAAGAAGCTGCGAGCACCAAAGCCCACCCTTGCTTGAAAATGCTTCCTGAGTGGAACTTTGGACTGTGAGTTAAGCCACCTAAGGGAAACTGAGACAAGATAAAGGTGACACTATTGTCCCACTACCTCAGGTCTGGGGAGGAGTAAACAAGGCTCAGGGAGAAACATGTATCCACAACAAAACCAAACCCAGCAGCTGTCCTGAAAATCAGCTCTGTCTGGGGAAGTCATAGCCACAGACTCATCTGCTGAGGCCAGGCTTGCACACAAACCTCCCATCAACAGAGAGGGAAGGAGGAAATTTTGGGGGTGTGGTGTAACCTCTGCTCAGAGGCAGTGGACACCCATCCTCCCTCACACAAACGGGCTCAGCTCTAGAACCCCCACTCCCAGAAGGCCACATCCAAGGGACATTGCCGTGAGGGGCAGCTGAGGGGGTGTCACAACCCATCAAAGACCTCCAAAGTGCCCCCAGACCCACGCCTGAGGCCTTGCACCAGGTGACTGCACGGGATGCAAAGTAACAGACCTGAAAATCCAGAACCCAATTCATGGCAGACTCCAAGGATATGCTGGTGCTAAAGGTTTTATATGAGTTGAAAGTAGCAAGAGACAGAGTCAAACTTGCCCTGCCCCAGGGAGGTACCTGGGCAGTCCCACCTTGCCCAAATCTGTACGAATCCATTGGACTCTTATGTTTTGTCACACCTCAGCACAGAGAAGACTAGAAGAGGATTTAATGGTATGCCGATGGGTTCCATGGAATGGTGATATTTTCCACCTTAATCAGTCTCTGTCACTCTCTTTCTGTCCCTCTCCCCAACCCCCCTCCTCCCCTTTTCTATTTCTTTCTCTCTCTCTTCCTCACATTTGCTGTTACATTAAATCCAGACTATTGATTTTGGCATATGGTCTCGTTTGCACCTGAATTCAGATGCATTTTCCTAATAATGTTAACAACCAGATCATAACAATCCACTGAAACTTGAACAGAACTCATTCACCTTTAAGCAGTTTAAGTAATCACTACAGGAAAAAATGTATAGACTAGTGTATTTAGGAGATGTTGCATTTCTTCAGTAAAAAGAGAGCACAATCATTGCACCATATATTGTTCACCCACTCGGCTGTACGTGCCACCGAACTGCTACACCAGAAGACTGGCATTATCACATCCTGTATTTCCCTTTGGCATTCTTTTTCAGAGCACAGATGCGACAAAACCAAAAACCTCAACTTTAGTCAGTCTTTACCTTCAAAGGCAATTCAGGACTCGCTCGCAGAGACAGAGTCCCCGCGAGTTCAGGACTCGCTCGCAGAGACAGAGTCCCCGCGAGTTCAGGACTCGCTCGCAGAAACCAATGTTCCGCCGACAATTCACTCGGCAAATCGCCCAGTGAAGCCGCCCGCAGGCGCCCAGGCTGCAGCGCCCAGTGCGGAGCGCGCCGTGAGGCAACTGAGGGCGCACGGCGGCCACAGCCGTGGTTACCTTCGCGGCTCCCGGGCAACCGCGGCGACGATTGTGACGGCCGCGCCGGGCCGAAAAGGGGCGCCGGGCGGACCTCGTTCCCGCCTCGGCCCCCGCCTGCTGCAGCCTTCCTCGGTTCCCCCTCGGGCCCCGGCAGGAGCGGCAGGAATCCGCCCCGGGGCCCGGAACGGGACGGGCGCGGCGCCAGAGGCTCGCAGCCAGCTCCGAGCTGCTCCCTCACAGCGGGAAAAACGCGGGAACTCAACAGTCCGTGTGCAGCGCAGAGTGCAAGTGGGAATCGGAGAGCTGCAGGTCCTGGGCGCTAACATTTGGCTTCTCGTTCTTCGTAGGGACACGCAAGCAGCGGAAGTGATTTCCTGGTGTAATGGTTTAGCACCTAAGCAGCAGCCAGGAATTAGTGCTCCAGAAGACTGACGTTATCACATCCTGTATTTCTCTTTGGCCTTCTCTTTCAGAATACAGATGTGCTAAAAGAAGAAGTACAATATTTATCAACCTCTATCTTCGAATGAAGTGCGAGACTGATTTTCAGCTGTATTCCCAGCATTGTAATAAAAACACACTAGAACCGTAATTGTTGCAAGTTCCCTACTTGCAGTAAACTCGAGGTTTTAATATTCTTTCCAAGCTTATCTGTAATATATAGGTTTATATATTTGAAAGAACTTCGGTTTGTTAAATTACTGCACACTACTTCATGCTGCTGAACAATAGCACAGATTGTTTGTGTCTTCAGCAGAACTGGTTTGTCTTAGTAAAAAGACTTAGAAGTGAAAAACTTTCCGAGTTACCCGGAATTAAGAGAGTACTTTTGAAAACAAAGGAGGGAAGAAAAGATCAACCCTATTAGTTTACGGTGTTTCCAAGTCTACTACTCTGTACAGCCTAAGGAAGCTCTAAAGGAATAAGGGAAGAGAGATCTCACAGACACGTTATCCAAAGGTGTATGGAAAACCTTCGCACGGAGTCCCTGACCAGCCGCTTCAAAGACTCGGTGATAGAAGAGCAACATAGGATTGAACAAAGGCAGACAAATTTCCAATTCAAGTCAAATTACAAGTTATTTTATTTTCAGCTGGGGCTGCAGACTGCATGCTGTTCACTATCCTGGGGGTTCAGAAGGTCCTGCAGCATGGCTGAGCCATGAGACTTGTGGACTAGAATTATAAAAAGGTGAAGCCAGACATTTCTTATGCACCTCCATTGCATTACCAACTCGGCACCTTAAAAATGGCTTTGCTCTTTTAATGGAAGTTTCTAGCTGGAATTGAAGGGTTTTTAATTGTTGAGAAGCTCTCAGTAGAAACAAATATTTTTGCTGGGTACCCGTGGTGGGTAGGTGCCTGATAGCTGGCGGTGGAGTCATGTGCATGTACTTACATTTAGATCTCTGAAGTATTCATTATAGTCAAGAGCATATCCAACCACAAATTTATCTGGAATTTCAAAGCCTACATCTGTAAGAAAACACAGTTCTTTTTATATCTGTGGTGTAAGTAGCTTTTAAGTGCAGAGTTTGTATTCAACACATACTTGAGCAAAGAGTAATTGGCATCATCTCTTTCGGGGTGCTTCCTTAAGAATCTGAGCTGTAAATTGATGACACAGGTTAGAATCTAAACCATTCCCATCAGTCAGTTTATAATTAAGGTATTAAGAGAATGATTTTTATTAATAAAATAATTGTTTAAAACCTAGTTATGCGTTAGTCCTGGGAGAGGAGACAAGGAATGAGATTTCACTTGAGTGAAAGTAGATGAAATGTGATTCAGTAGGACTTTCCAGTTTGGAAACACGGCAAGTTTAATAATGCAGAGTCAAAACAAATGTCCTCTAGGGTCAAAGCAAAGCAAAGCAAAGCAGTTAAGGTTTGATTCTGTTTCTACTATCAAATAGTTCAATTTGTGTATCAAATAGCTAAACCTGCACTCAGGCCAAGCAGGGAAAAAATGTGGTCATGAGGTCTCGGGATGGCATAGCTGGTCATTACTTCACAAGTTTTGTGTAGTTTTTCCCCATTTCTCTTGGCCTTCATGAAACTTATGTGCCAGTCATCAGATGTGCTGCCTGAAGTGAAACTGTAAGACTGTGTTTTGGAAAATACAGAAAAAAAGTACCAGAAAAACACCATACTTACAGTCTGGTCTGTAACCTGGACTCTGACATGTCCTTTTAATGAGCAGGCTGTAAGGCAGAGCAGAGACAGTTGGTTTTTAAATTATGTCTTACTCTAAGCTGTAAACTTCCTTCTCCCACACCTCCCCATAAGCTTCTAAAATCATGCACTTCAAACAGTGAGAGTATTGCACAGAAAAAGCAGTGGTCAGCCTCGTAGTGGAGGGAGAAGCAAAGGCTCTGATCTAGGTTCATTCTCCGTGTTCAAGTGGCTCTACTTTGTATTCAGTTCCCTTCGATCCTGTGTCTCGGATCATTGCCCTTCCATGTAGCAATGCCTCAGGACACTAGAATAGCACAGAGGGGGAAGCATGT
Organism: Chamaea fasciata; assembly: GCF_029207755.1. Classification (NCBI taxonomy): domain Eukaryota; kingdom Metazoa; phylum Chordata; class Aves; order Passeriformes; family Sylviidae; genus Chamaea; species Chamaea fasciata. The sequence continues at coordinate 19,541,540 of NW_027094097.1, read as the reverse complement.
CCAAGTGGCTGGTAGCAATTTTAGTGGGGAGGGAGGGAGGAAAGGACAATGTCTTCTGCAAAATCCTATCTATTCTTGGTTTGCCTGTGCACTTCAGAAGAAACTGAGAACCTCCTGGACAGTCACTAGAAGGACTGTGTGAATAACTGGTGCATAAAGCAACTGTTTTAATAAAGCATTGTGGTTACTTGACAGGCACAGGGATATTCCACAAAATTTCCTTTTAGAGATCTACCAAAAGCAGATTTAGAATGCTACTTGAAGTCATCTTCCAAGTGCTGACAGACTCTTAGATTCTGGTAACTTTTACGGTTGAGAATATTAACAAACATTCTGAGTGTTGTCATTCTAGTATTGAGGCAACTGAGGTGGTGTTAGAAAACCTATGGAAAGAGATGAATTTCCTTCAAACATAAAATAAGAAACAGGGAATCCATGAGACTTTATGGACTACACAGAAAGAGCCATAAAACCTTATTTTATTCATTTGAGCAGTGAAGATGGTAGTGCACGGGTAAATTTCCCAGTCTCTTTAAGAAACACTTAATATTTCAGCAGCTGGATGAGGATTACTTCCTGCATTTATTTCCTTTCACCCCAAACTTCAAGCCAAACAAGCACCTGTCAGCATACACTGACGATTCACCCAAATGATTTGAATATGTCAGTTAGTAGCTATATCCTTGTACCTTACAACTTTAACCATCCTGGGTTTCTTGTCTTTTATTTTTGACACCAGTGCTTTCATTGTTCTACCAGTCTCAATAATGTCCTGAAAGAGATAAAAAAATAAATTATCCTTCAAGTTTGAAAGGAAAACCAGACTGTCAGTAGACTAAATTAGAGCATACCAACCCGGCAGCACAGTAGCATAATTAATTATTATGTTATATGTAATATGTATTAATTTGAAAAGAAGGGAGGAAAAAAATCCATATCATTCCACCCCTCCTTCAGTCATTACTTACCTCTACGACTAACACATTCTGGAAGACATTATATAGGAAGAGAAGGGAAAGAAGAGAAAAGATTTAAATGGCAATTTCCAGCAAATTCTACAGCCAAAAAAAGCACACTAAAACCCTCAGTTACAAGGAAGTTGCACTGATTTTCAAAGGAGGTCGACATTTGAACTACTGACTTGACTCTGGTGATTTCTGAAGAGTCGAAATTTCTGTATTTATGAAAGCTTAAAATATGGTGATAAAGGCACCTATGTCAGGTCTAGATATCGCTCTATGTATAGCACTAGTATTGTAGAGCCACACGGAACGAGTCAATTCAGCATGGTTCCTTCCTGGGGGTTCTGGGATGAAATGGGGACTAGGATCTTGGGAGCACTCATTACTGATCACTTCAAGTTTCCGTTGAGATCAGTGGGAATTATTCACTGTTTCAAAGCCCAGCATTTTAAATCAGTGTTAGGTGGCTGGAAGTATGCAGTACCAAAATATTAATAAAGATGGATTTCCTGGAAAATACACAAGAACAGTTGTTTCCCTTTAAAAGACAAAGATACTAATTCATACCTTCCCATTTAGTGTAGACAGTTCCTCTCCAACAAAACTGATTTTTTCTGCAGGTGAATCATTCTAGAAGGACAAAGAAGAGATGGAAGTCACATAAACATGCCCAACAGTGTTATCCTGTATTTGTTTGAAAGGTGTGCTGCTCTTGCTATTTTGCAAGAGGAGGGAGTTTGAGATCTGCCCCTGCCTTCGTCATGTTGAGTGTTCTGCTCTACGTTTATTCCAGTGAAGGTATAATCTCCGCCCTTTGGGGCAGATCAGTAAATCAGTTCCTTTTTAGTAGGTAATTTGAACAGAATGTATACATGAACTCAATTTTTGTGGGGTTCTCATGCGAAGTACCACTATTTAGAATGCCAGTCTATGGAGAGAATCAATTTTCCAAAGAAAAGAAAGCTGCTTACACAGTAGCTTTTTATTCTGACAAAATCCACGGTAACAGGCACAGACTTGTCACCATTTTGATTTAGTGCTTTTATATGATCCAGCAAATCAGCAAAGAATTTGTAGCCTCCTTTAAGGACACAGAGTGCAACAATGTGGTGACTTCCCATGTCTTGCAGGATATCTCTAGCCAAACGTTCTGTCCTGTGAGGAAAAAAAAAAAAAAAAAAAAAAAAAAAAAAAAAAAAGTGTTCAGTATATTATAGTTGTTTGTCCATATATTAAGCAATGTTCAAGTAAAAATTCTGATCTTGCTGTTAGGTTTCTATAACTAGCAGAGTGTGACCACAGAATGTCGTAGGAAAGTTAGTTATGTATTTGCACAGCACAAGCTGATTTAATCCAGAAACCTCAATATTGCAGGATAGGTGGGCTTAAAGATCTTTGAGGGAACATGGAAGGTTAACTGGGCTTGTAGAGGAATCCTCTCCGTAAACCCCCTCTCGTACTAGACTTTAGGACAGAAGGGTTGGGGCTGCAGGGTTTCCATGTTTCTCATGGGCTGCACAGGGCAGGACCTCAGTCTTTTCTTTTGGAGAGACAAAAATTGGCACCACTGTCCCTATTCTTTTCTGTTTACCCTCATACCTGTCCAGGATGAGACCATGAGGAATGAAGACTCTCTCTAAATCTTCTTCGTAATGCTTAGGAATGCAAAACAGATTTTTGTTGTAGCCACTTTCCTCATCTCTTATCTGCAAAGAAAATTCAAGTAGTCTAAAACCAGCAACAAAGCCATACAAGAAAAAGCTTTCAGTCTCTGATAGCGCGAAGAAAAAAATCCTCCTCCCCGATATTATGTCAAAATAAAAACATTTCTGAGAATTTTTAATCTTTCTACTAGAACAATTCACAATCTGATAACTCAGGAGCTGGTGGCTGAGTTGTGAATGGATAACAAATACTTTGCCCCAGTCATTATGAAATAAATTCTTGGCCATGGTCAACTCATTAAAAAAGCCACCCAAAACAGTAACAACCTCCCCTCTTGCTCCATTTGCCCTTCTTGCAGAGCTCAGTAGCTTGCTCGTGTGGTAGACTGTCACCAGTAGGGACACGAAAGAACCACACTCACCCGACAGGTTGAAGTGAGCAAAGAAAAAAGGGCCGTTTATTGTCGTTTTTGGGTTTAAATAGGATTTGGAGATTTGTCCAGGATTGGAGGACAAAGGGGACACCCCTCTGACCCCAGTGGTCATCTCAGAAGTCCATCACATATTGGTATGTGAAAACAATCTACTTGTTTATGTTACATCCGTGAGAAACTCCACTAGAAATATGTAAACAGTCATCAGAAGGCTGAAAATCAGGGCGACATCTCACCCTTTTTGTGTTAGAAAAAGGAAAAGAAAAATGTACAATGTTCAGTCTCTGCCTTTGGAAGGACCATCAGAGTGAACACTCGCATCGTCTGTATCGGAGTCATCACTCAATGGTTCATCCACTTGCTGTCTTTCATTTTGGTCACCGTGTCCGGCTTGCCTGTCGGTCGGATTCTGCCTTTGAGGTCGCAGGTCCGGACGAACACACTTCGTAGGTACCCAGCGTACTCCAGTATCTGTGGGTACACACGCATACCCACGCCCCGAAGCGATAGGGCCATAGGGACCTTCCCACTGCTTAGTGACTAAATGTCGCACCCAAACTTTCGCCCGAGGCTGATGCGTCCCGTCCGACGCCTGCAACGAGAGGTGATGGTTCACCATAATAGGGTTGTTAGAATTCTGTGGCACCGTAAGGTGATTGATAGTGTACAAAGCCTTTGCCAGCCGACTGTGCGGGGTCTCACCCTGCATTAACCGTTTTTGTTTTGGAAGAACCCGCTTCAGAGTACCATGAGCGCGTTCTACAATTGCTTGCCCACTCGGAGAATGAGGGATACCGAACTTGTGCGACGCTCCCCATAGCTGCAGGAACTGCCGCACCTTCTGCGAGGCATAAGCAGGACCACTGTTGGTCTTCACAGCAGAAGGTATGCCTAAAACGGCAAAGGCCTGCCTCCAGCGGGCAATGACATCGCGGGTCTTTTCTCCCGTGTGAGCAGAAGCCCACATTGCAGAGGAGAAAGTATCAACAGTGACATGCACATACTTGAACTGGCCAAACTCGGCAACTTGGGTAACATCCGACTGCCAAAGCTCTAAGGCCCTAAGGCCTCTGGGGTTTAGCCCTGCCGGTAAAGGCGCAGCCAGTGCATGACAGTCGTCGCATGATTCGACAATGTCGTGAGCCTCCGCTGGCGTCAACTGAAACTGCTTTTGTAAGGTATGTGCGTTCTGATGAAAAAACCCATGTGATGCCTTGGCCTGTGCGAGTGTATCAGGCTGAGGTGCTACCCGTGCAGGGTTAGCCAACTTGTCAGCCCTCGCATTACCTTCCGCGATAAATCCTGGCAGATTGGTATGGCTTCTAACACGCAGAACGTAGAATGGATGAAGCCGGGCCTGAATGGCACACCACAGGGCCTTCAGCCAACGAAACAGATCAGCATTGCTAACCTCCTTCAAAATCGAATGGCCCAAACGCTGTGCCATGTCGGCCACATAAGCGGAATCCGTGACCAAATTGAAAGGTTGCCAGGAAAACTTTTGAAATGCCATGATGGCAGCCCTCAATTCAACCAACTGGGCTGATCCATCTTCATGACCTTCCAGAACCTGCTACCCAGATCCATCCTTCCAAGTGACAACGGCCTTTCCGGTCCGTCCCGAGCCGTCAGTAAAGACAGTGGGTCCTTGCACTGGCTCCTGACTATTTTTTGGCCGCAAGGAAATTTCTGTGAAGTTTGCCACTTGCAATAGCTTCTGGCTGGGCAGATGATAAGTAATCTGCCCTGTAAAATTTTCCAGAGCGCTTTGCAGAGAAATACTGTTTGCAAAGCTCCACTCAAATTCCAGAGCAGCTCCCAGTGGGAGAAGGCCCGTGAGGGTGCTGCATTCACGCCCAGTCACAAAATCACAGAACATGGAAGGGACCTTCAAGATTACCTTATTCCATCGCCGTGGGGTTAGAAACGCGCTACTTTTTAGATACAACTCAATGGGGACAAATCGTCGAAATAAAACTCTTTATTAGTAACGATTCAGCTGAGCCAGGTGCGTACCTCCCTTCCCCGAGAGACGAGCACGCACACCCTCCGAGAAAATGGCTTTTTTTGATACGCTTTCTTGGCTGGAGCAGTCCCTGTCCCCTTTCCCATTGGATGGGTACTTAGAAACTTCCCTTCTCTCCTGACTGCCAACTTTTCACGGAATCACAGAATTAATTAGTTTGGGAAAGACCTGTCAGATCATCTAGTCTAACCTATGACCTAAGAGCACCTTATCAACCAAACCGTGGCATGAGTGCCACGTCCAGTCTTTTTCAAACACGTCCAGGGTTGGTGACTCCACCACCTCCCTGGGCAGATGACTCCAGCGTGCAGTCACTCTTTCAGTGAAGAATTTTTTTGTAACATCTGACCTAAACTTCCCCTGGCACAGCTTAAGGCTGTGTCCTCTTGTTCTGTCAGTTGTTGTCTGGGAGAAGAGACTGACCCCTACCTGACTACAGCCACCTTTAAGGGAGTTGTAGGGAGTGAGAAGGTCACCCCTGAGTCTCCTTTTCTCCGGGCTAAACAACCCCAGCTCCCTCAGCTGCTCCTCACAGGGTTGGTGTTCCAAGCCCCTCTTCAGCCTTGTTGCCTCCTTTGGATGTGTTCAAGTGTCTCGTTGTCCTTCCTAAACTGAGGGCCCGGAACTGGACACAGCACTCAAGGCGTGGCCTCACCAGTGCCAGGTACAGGGGAAGAATGACCTCCCTGCTCCTGCTGGCCACGCCATTCCTGATCCAGGCCAGGAGCCATTGGCCTTCCTGGCCACCTGGGCACACTGCTGGCTCATGTTCAGCTGCTGTCACCAGCACCCCCAGGTCCCTTTCTGCCTGGGCACTGTCCAGTCACGGTGTCCCCAGTCTGTAGCGCTGCAGGGGGTTGATGTGGCAAACGTGCAGGACTTGGCACTTGGACTCGTTAAACTTCATGTCATTGGACTCTGCCCATCCATCCAGCCTGTCCAGGTCCCTCTGAAGAGCCCTCCTATCCTCCAGCAGATCGACATACACTCCCAGCTTGGTGTCATCTGCCAATTTACGGTCCCCTCCCTTCTCATCCTACCTGTTTTTTAATCACTTCTTCAACCCCACCCCTCTTCCAGCTCACAGCAACACTCCAGAACAAATCCAAACAATCCAAACAACAACACACAGAACCAACAACTTTCATTCTTTAATGTAATTACCTTTTGGCTTCAGCAAAATATCATCTCATCTCTCACAATCCACCCTTTCCTTTTATTATCCTTTTTTGCCAAAGCCCTTGATTTACTCATCCGGTCCGCTCAGCATAAACTGACTCCTTTTGCAAAGTAGTTATAAATAAGATTAATCAGTCTTTTATTAGGTCAGTGTTAAATCCAATCTATTTAAAAGTTCCTGAGTTGTCAGTTCACGTTGCTGTCCATAGTTCCTCCAGCTCAAGAGAAGTAAGTTGTAGATGGACTTGTGTGCAGTGCCTCCCATCAGTTCCACGGATGCTTGGATGAAGCAAACCTCAGATCGGAACTGTGGCAACAAAGATTGCCTTCCTCGGTGTCCATACCTGCTTCCTAAGTTCTGTGCACTAGAACAGCACGCTGTGGGGACATAGAGGTGAAGTGCAGAAGCCGTGACACTCCATCCAGCAATTTCCAGAGTCTTAGAACGTAATTTCCTATTTTTCTTTTGTCAAGGTCTGGTATGACTTATATTCCCAATGCTCAACACCCAAGGGATTGCAGCAAAAGTCTCTCTGGTGGCAAACACAGAGGTCAGTCCGGTCTTGCCCTTGACTGTTTACTATGAAATCATCTTTTGAAGATTAACTTTAAAGGGTCACTTCCTTGTACCACTGTCCAAGTTTGGAGAGGAGCTTCTACTGGTCCTTTGACTTGAGAGGCGTGAGACCACTCCTGTTCTGCAGTCCTGAACACTGTTTCAGTTGTTAAAAGTACCTGAAAAGGACCTTCCCGTGCGGGTGTAAAGGTAAAGAAGCAAATCTCCTGGTTTTACCTGGTGTATATGAAAATCTAGAGGTGACGTTGAGGGTAACAACCCTTTTCTTCCAAGACCCATGAGAGAAAGTTTAATTGCCTGCAAATCATTTCTGAGATATAAGTCATTAGTTTCAGCCAACCCCTCCTCCCTTCCCACCTGAGGTAACCCAAATAACGTTTCATATGGAGAAACTCCTATGTCCTTTCTTGGAGCAGTTCTGATCCGTAATAATGCTAATCTGCTTTCAAGCATTAATTTGGTACTTTGGTTCTTAAGGATAGCATTCAATCTCTCCACACATCCAGAGCTTTGAGGGTGCTACAGGGTATGACATTTCCAATTTATGTCTAATACAACACATACAGAATGAAAAATTTTTGAAGGAAAGTGTGTTTCCTTATCTGAGTCCATTCTTTCAATTATCGCATATCTGGGAATGATTTGTTCTAAAAGCTTCTTGGCCACTTTGGAGGTAGGAAAGGCTTCTACCCAGTGGGTGAGGTGATCAGCTATTACCAGAAGGTATTTCCATCTCTGTATTTTGGGCAACTCGGTGTAATCTACTGGCATATTTTGAAAGGGCCTAAGGGCTAGGGCTCTTCCCTCACTAAGGTGTTTTCTCATCTCTTTCTTATTTATCTTTTATCAAATCAAGCATTGTGCAGTCACTATTTGGCTATTGTATAGACTGCCTCACAGCAGCAGCAAGTTATTAAGAACTGATCACACAGTGCTTGAGCTCTGCAGTGCATCCCATGCTGCAGCTTAATTAAAATTTCTCCAGTAATTGCTTTATTTATTATTGGGCTCCCTTCCCTGCCTGGCTGTGACTGGAACGACACCAAAGAGAAAGTGTCTGCAGCAAGAGAAGGCTGTGGTTGGGTAACTGGTTCTGTTTGTTGTTGCTGCTGGTGTTGTTTGTTTCCCTTGTTATACATACTAGAAAAGAACTGTTCCTCTTTTCCCCGTATCTTTGCCTGAAAGCCCCTTAATTTCAAAATTATAACAATTTGGAGGGAAGGGGGTCAAATTCTCCATTCCAGAGAGGCCCCAGACACCTGTCTTTCCAACCAAGACAAGCTGACAATTAACCATGTATTGCTAATTGTTTAATAACAATTAGTTAACAATTAGTAGAGACCATCAGCAGCTGCAGCAGCAGCAGACACAACGTTGGCAGCTCCTGCCAGATGCTCCAGCTGACGCAAATGCTGTCACTCAGGTGGTAAGTTCCAGTGCAACTGCTTCTGGGGTCTCTGTCCTTTCTCTTCCTGCCGTAACGCAGAGCGTTTTGGTTTATCACGACTCTTCTGCTCCCGGGCTCTGCCTTTCACAATCACCCGCACCTTCTTCTGAGTCGCCTCCAGGTTAGGGATCCTAGGAAGAAAGGGCCCGGTATCAGCCAGACGAGCATTTCCAGCACGCCACTTTTCTGTCTCCATGCAGAGCACACAGTGTTGTGTCCTCTCTCTGTGCAAGCAGCAAGCAGCAAATTAAACAACTGCTCTCGCTGCATGGAGGCTGCAGAGGTGCAAGGGCAGGGACAGGAGCAGTTAAGTGCCTGGGGACCAAATGCAACACACAGGATTCCATGTAGAGAAGCAGCCCTTGCTTGTCCCAAAAGAAGCAGAGCTCGGTCCAGGGTGCTCCCTGCGTCTCTTGTTACAGATTTTGCAACCCTCCAGGAGCTTCCTATTTCATTCAAGGTCTTTTCCCAGTGTCTCCCTACCAAGGCCAGATGATCTTTCTGTGCTCCTGTGGGTGTGTGTGTCTGCTGCCTCTCTGGGATTGCCTGTCTCCAGGCCCCCCATCCCAGTCACAGGGACTGAAGGGAGGGTGTTAGGGGATGAACCAGGCTGCGCTGGGTGATGCCCAGCAACAGGACAAGAGGCAACGGGCAGAACCTGAACAGGAAACTCCACCTGAAGCCCAGGAAGAACTTCTTTCCTGTGCAGGTTGCCCAGAGAGGGTGTGGAGCATCCCTCACTGGAATTACTCCAGAGCCCTCTGGACACAACCCTGTGCCATGTGCTCTGGGATGACCCTGCTTCAGCAGGGAAGCGGGAGCAGATGACCCACTGTGATCCCTTCCAACCCGCCCCAGCCAGTGATTCAGTGATACCCGTCAGCAGCATGAGTTGCCAAGCGTGTAGACGTTTCCCACCTGCACAGCATGGTGGCCGTAAACTTCCCCACGCTCTTCGGAGAGAACAGGACGTGAAAGGTCTGCTTCTCGCCAGGAGCGATGGTGCCGTGGTAGGGGTTGATGGAGAACACTGGCAGGTCATGGAGGGCATCTGGGAGGATTTCCAGGGAGGAACTGACGCGCTGCAGAGGGAGGTGCTTTTGCTTTGAGTGGTGTGGCTTCTTGGAGCGGTCCTGCTGCTGCTGAGAGAGGTGCCGTTCCTTGGAGCTGCGCCGCTTCTGGGAACTCTTCTTCTGCTTCGAATCCAGCTGCTGCTCCTCAGAAAGCTGCTCCTCCTCAGAAAGCTGCTCCTCAGAAGCCTGCTCCTCCTCAGAAAGCTTCGTCATGTCATTAGGGTCTATCTCCGGAAACTCTGCCTCGTCCTCATAAAACGGCTCCTCAGAAAACTCCTCCTCCTCCTCCTGGTCTGTGTAAAGGCACTCCTCCTCAGAAAGCCGCTGCTCCTCAGGCTGCTGCTGCTCCTCGGAATCCTCCTCCTGCTGCTGCTGCTGCTGCTCAGAATCCTGCTGCTCGGCAAGCTGCTGCAGCTGCCACAGCTCAGAAGGATGGATCTCAAAAGGATGGTCCTGCTCCCACCAGAAACGACTCACCAGCTTCTTCTGATGCCTTACAGTAGCAGAAGACAGGAAGCGCCCTGCAGAGAGGAAGAGGACACCTTTCAAAGACAAAACCCTGTGTTGCCAGCAACTCTGCCTCCTGCTGCAGGTAGGTGGAAGAGAGCTGGGATGCACTTGGAGCATCTCTGGCCAAGTACTTTCAGCAGGAAATAGAGCGTCTGGGAGCAGGGTCCCTGCCTGCAGCACACACTCCCGTGCCAGAGCAGGAGAGCTGGTTTTAGACAATGACTTTGCATTTGCCCTGGAATGGGGAACTGCACACAGACAGGGGCTGTAGGGCAGCTCACGCATTACACCATTGTTTTTCCCAGTCTCAGACTTCTCTCAGAGATGACCTGATGTCCCCTTCCCAGCCCTGACCCAGGCACGTGGCTTTCCCCAGAGTCTGCCTCAGCTCCTTTGCAGAGCACAGGTGGCAGGGCGAGAACAAAAGGGGCTGAAAGGCAGAGGGGGGCAAGGAGAAAACTCCAGCTGCAGCTGGGAAGATGCTGATGAAAGTGGATGTGTGGACAAGGATGAAAAAGCAAGTCATGTTTTGGAGTGAAGTGGCAGGGTGTTCTCCCCAGGCCCTCAGCTACCGAGTGAAATGCCCTTACGCATCAGAGTGGTTGAGAATGGCTTCTTCACTGCTTCACTATCTGCAGCTTCCTCCCAGGAGTATTCCAGGGCTACCTTCCCTGTGTTGTGCATCCTGAAACTGAAAAGCAAGGAGGAGGAATAAAAAAAAAGGTCCAATAAATATAAAGCAAATAGTACAGTAACATGGCCTGATGGACTCCTGGTATCAATTTCTCCTGAGGAGCATCTTCTTCCCCAGGCAACCCTGCCACGTTCCGCTGTCCTGGGTGGCCCAGAAATGTATTTCCAAGTCTGGAAGTTTAAGAGGAAAGGGCCAACATGGTGCCCAGGACATTGAAGCTGAGGGGCTTACTCTGGACTTTAGGTTTTGGTTTGACTGCAAACTTATTCTTGAGCAGATGAGGACAGGTGACAGGCAGTGAAAGCAAACCCACGGCTGTCCTCAGCAGAAGGGTGTGGCAGCACTGAACCTGTCCTGACCACCACCTCCTGCCTGGCTTTGCGTGCACGTGAATGGGCCTGTGCTGGTTTTGGCTGGGGTAGAGTTCTGGGAAGCAGGCACTGGGTCAGCCCTGGGCAAAGGCAGCTCCCGCTCACAGGGCCCTGCCTGGCCTCCAGCACTCACGTGGCTCTCCTTGTCTGGAAGGGCAAGGTATCCTTGAGCTGGACCACAGTCGTGTTCAGTTTTAACTGGCTGTAGGCAACAACGGCGCTGAGGTACAGCTCGGCCTCCTGGCTGCTGTCCTCCAGCACAGCGTGAGCTGGTTCTGGGACTCTCTTGACCACCTGCAAACAGAGGAGGGAGGAATCACTGAGCAGAGCCCAGAAAGTCAGGCTGAGAAGGGAGTCTTTTGGCCTCCGGGATCAGCCTCATAGAGGGACTGGAAAGGACCGTTCACTTTCACTTCCCTGCAAAGATGACAAAATAGAGACTGCTCTGCTACGGTAGTTGTTTCTACCCACTGATCAAAGCAGTCACTACTACAGCTGTTAATATACCCATGGCAACTTGTGGAGTCCCTCGTGCCATTAAAGGAATTTCCAACTGCCCTGCCCTGGAAAAGCTAGGATTAAAAATACCCCAGGTGTAAAAAAAGGCTTCTCCCCCGTGGCTCCTTGCAAACATTGTGCAATCTGCTCTTGGGGTTTTGCAAGTCCATCACTCCTCCCATGGTATCCCCTCTTCCTATTTCCCCATTGGCTATGGGGCCTGGTGTCCTGTTCCTCTCTTCCCTACGGTCACTTGCCCTCTGCCCTGTCCCCGGGACCACCCATGAACATGAGACCCTACATAACCGAGGAAAACCACATGGCCACTCTCTTTCTGGCCTCTGATTCACCTTCAGCACACGGAATAAACACTTGCTGGAAATTTATCTGGGGCTGGGAGCCTTCTGCCTCTCTTGCTGAGCTAGCCTGGTAACGTGGGTGGTTATGTGAGCTTGAATTGCTGCCTGAATACTTCTCAAGCAGTTTCTCTATGGAGAGGCTGACTGGGATTTAGAAAGGCTCTAAGTGCACTCCTAAAAGGACGCACTGCTACAGAGACTATAGCTGCGTTCCAGTGCCTGTACATCAACCTTGTAGAGGGACTGGCTTTTTTCCTGGTCCCCTTTAAATACAGCAGGTCTCAAAATTAGGGTTAAGTTCCCCTGCTGAAGCTTTGTGGATGGAGAACCCAAAGACTGAAGAGTTCTGGAAAGCACCTTTTTCTTCTTGTCTTAGGAGAAAGTGCTCTCCACATGTCACGTGTGGAGCAACAACCACACTGCAGGGAGCTGGCAATGGGCATTTTGGGATGTGAAAGATCTCACTAGGAAAGTCTCCAACTGCAGATGTTCTGATAGAAAAGAGGATGGTTTAGAGGCCTTAAAATGGTCCAGGAACTCAGAAAGAACCTTCAGCCAAGACGAGTGTGTTTGGCAATAATGACAATAAAAGCAAGAGCATCTGGAGATGATCCTTCTCCAGACTCCTCCATACTGTCATACAGTGCCTGGGCTACTCCATGCTGAGATATCCCACACAATACAGAGATCACAACTAAAAACTCTGGTATCCATGCAGACAAAACTTGGAGTTCACCAGCACGTGCAGGAGAAGTATACTTCTCTCCACTTCCAAAGAAGAGACAGAGTGCAGCAGACTTAACTCCTTGTTGGTGAAAAGGCACCAAATCAGATGAAGAGATTTCAAACACCATAAAAGGGGATAAAATCATGAAACATTGTCTCCCATTCAACACGGGCTGCAACCCTTGTGCTTGTTGTGGCACAGACTCATAGTTTGTGTTGGCTAAAGGTCTCTTGTCAAAAGGCCTCCCCCTCTCACGTGAGTGTGTCCGGTCACTGTGCATCCACCTCTCCCCTAGAATGCACTGCTGGTGAACCTCACGGCTGTCCAACGTCCAGAGGAAGCAAGAGCTGCTCAGCCAGCAATGATGGGGGTTACCGTGGTTCTTTTTGTAGAAGCTGGGTTGTCTTTTTTTGCCATTTTGCTTCTCACCTTCCTTTTTTCAGGCCACCTGGCTGCCGGCTCTTCCCTGGTGGTTTGATTCCACGTGACAATGCGCATTTTGTTGTCGCAGTCCTGAACCTCCCCTCCTGGCAGCTCAGAGTTGATCTCGGTCACCTTACATTTCACAAGGTGCCTCCTGAAGGTGGCTGGGACATCTGATTTCAAGGTCACTGTGATGTCCTTGGCACAGCCAGGATGGAGATGTCCCACCTAGGGAGAATCAGGGAGTCAAAACCAAACTGGAAGCACTGCCAAGGGCAGGACTGCCAGCAAAAGGGACTGATGTGGTGAGCAGCTGTGCCAGGAATCTGCGCGTCGGAGTGGATTTATGTCAAGTTTGATAGACAAAAGTATGAATGGAAGGTGCCACCTCCCATAACATGAAGCCTTTTCTGCAAGGCTGGCAGCCATTGCCAAGCCAGGGACTTGGCATCTCGGCATCTCCTACGTGGCACTGGAATGGGCTGACACTGGTACGTGAGGACTGCCTGCCAGCTCCTGGGAACACCAGGGCAGGGCTTGAGCAATGGGGAAAGGCAGAGCCGTCCACGCTCACCTTGGGAGAGAACTGGAATGGTGCGTTTGCCTCCCACTCAAAGCGCATGACCTTCGTACAGGTGTGGTTGGTGATGGTGAAGGTCCTGTTGCAGGGCTCTCCAACAGAACAGTCCCCAAACTGGATGTGATTCGCTCGGACAGCTGTTGAGGAGGAGAACAAGGCAACCTCAGCATGCAGGGAGCTCCATCCACCCCCCTTCACGTGCACAGACACCTGTATGTTCAATGCTTTCTTGCTCCAAGCCTTCCTCCCTCTGGAAGGGAGTTTCCCAGGCGGCTCCCCAGCCCACCACTTTCAGGGAAACACCCTGACACACCCCTAAGCCAGCCACATGAAGCACAGCACACACTGCTCTGCAGGCATGGCTGCCACGCCCACAGGCCACCAAGTCCAGTGGGTGACAGCCCAGGCCTGGCTAGAGAGAGGACACACATGATCAGACATTTCCCTCTTCCTTGCTCCACCTTGGCAGCCTCTCCTCTCTTACCATCAATGATGTCTTTCTTCAGAATGCTCTCAGCATTCCGCTCCTGTGTACCTTCCTCCAGTCCGTCGAGGGTGAATTCATCCTGGTGGCCTTCGCCCACCAGCTCTATTAGGGTCTTGTTAGAGTATTTGTCCCCCACTAAGGCACGAATCCTCCCTTCCAGTCGTTGAGCCAGGGTGGGTTTGAAAATGACATCGAACTCTGTCGATTCCCCAGGATGCAGAAGCAGGAAAGGCTTTGGGGGCTTGCTCTCTGCACAGCAACGGAAATCAGAGTTAAGTGATACAGCGGTACAGAGGAAATATTTCCATAGGCTGTATGAGGAATGAGAGGTTGAAATCAGCTGCCTCCTAAGCACGGGTTCTACCCCCAGTGGTTCCAGACCCTCTTCCTGTGTTCACAAGACTGCCACCTCCAGACACATCACCGCTTAAGCAGCTTAACCTCAGGTTGATGCCCAGCCCGCATTCCATCTGCTTCCAGCCAGCTCCAGCCGTGTGGAAAGCGGAGCCAGAGAGTGCTTTTGGCTTCTGCAGGTTGTCTGTGTGCTCAAGGGCTGTGTCCATTCAGGCTGGTGCCTTCCCTCAAGCAGCAAATACCTCAGAGGGTCCACTGAGGTAGTGACAGTCCCCCACAATTCAACCCACCTTGTCTAGAGGAGCCAAAGAACTTCTTACAACTTGCTAGGAGAAAGTCCCCAAGAAAAGCTTGGGGGACAGAGAGCCCAAGGAAAGAAACTGTGTCTAACATCTGGCTGCTGCTCAGAGAAGCCAAGAGCAGGGCACACGTTTTCCCTCTGTGCAGGATCACACTTCATGGTTAATGAATTTACCGTGTACAGCAGAGTCGTCTTCCGCATCTTCAATGTAGAATCTCTCAAGTGTGGAGCCCCTGCCTTTCAAGAGGAATGCTCCGTGCTCATCCTCCAGGTGTAACATGAACTGAGAAAAGGGAGCACAGAGCACATTGACACTGGTGTGAGCACAGGGTGGGAACACAGGGACTGACCCCGCAGTGCTGCTGGTCCCGCATGGGAACCCAGCACCTCTCCCACTACAAACAGCACTTAGCACAAAAGTTAAGTCAAACCAGCTGGGAAAAAAGAGCGCTCAGAGGCATTTGGATGGACCTGACACAGAATCAAACAGGACAGAAAGTAATGAGCAGAATGTAATCAAGCCACAACTAAGTTTACTTAAAATGCAGTAAGCTGGGATCAAAAACAATCTAATGGAGCTGGAAAATCACCCCATGTCCATGAGAACAAAAGGTGACCTGAGAGATGGGGCGAAATACTGCACCACCTTTCCTGTGTTCAACTTAAAGAAGAAAGGCTAGAGGCACAATTTCCAGGAACTCCCTTCTTGGAGAACAGATGTCAGTCACTTGCTTAAAAAGAATTTCTGACACCTCTTCCCAGGTCTGCCGTGTTTTTTGGGACCCTTCCCCTGTGCCACAAGCACTTGTTCCCAAACCAGACCATTCCTTGAGCAGGTCCTCACCTTGACAGGTATTATGCCCTTGTTTTGGATGACCAGGGGGAGCATCTCTGACTCCCCCGGCCGGAGCCTCTTGAAGCACAGCACGGAATTTCCCCTCCTGCTGCAAGCACTTGGGCTCACGACTGTCAGCTGCGGCTCATGCCCCTTCCCGCTGATGGTGAAGGTCAGGATTTGAGGTTTAAAGTTCGCAGGGCTGCAGGAGAGGCACAGAAACAATTTCAGCTGGCACTAACCCATTTCTCCCTGGGCGAGTGAGGCAGCAAGGGCCACCCACAGTGTTTTCCCTGCCTGATGCTCCTGAACCACACAACGCAGCCCCCACCAGGCTCTTCCCAATCCACTCAGGGCCATTCACAAGAGGACTCTGTTCCAAAGCGCCCTCCACAATAACAATTCAAAATAATTTCAGTTAATTGAATCGTGCCCTCCAGGAGGTAAATAATGAGGCACCAGATGAGACATGGCAAATCTCCTGGCTGCAGTGAGATGAGACACATGCAACAAGCAAAAGCACAGCATGAAAGCAGTACAAAAGCAAGTAGGCAAAAATAAATCATTGTCACCATCAGTAAAGATCATTTCCAAGCAGAGTAAGAAAGCAATTGCATATTAGCAATTAGACTTCTCTTGCTCCAATTCAGCCACTAAAAGGTTGAGGAAGGGCAGGTCAAAGCTGCACTACACAGGTCCCAGGGCAGAGGAACTGTGCTTCTCTTTCATACCAGCTCCAGTCCCTTACATAAAATAGCTTAATGAATACCAGGGAATCACAGTGATCAGAGGAGCACTTAATTTTACAGGTACACAGGAAATTGTGACTGCTGACCTGCTGGCACAGGAACTGCTTCATCTAAGCCTTTGTCCCTGGAAATCCCCAAGTCAGCTGCAGCACATCTCAGTAACTTTCAGCTGGCTACCTAATATTTCCCTGTCTTCATAATTCCTCATAAAGGATAAACCATCAGTCTCATTTTTTGGCTTTCTCTAACAGTTACTGCCTCCCAGATCATCTCATGCCAAGTACTCTGCCTATGGCTACTGAAAGCATTAGAGCTAACATAACAGGAGGCCTGTGCCTGCCCAGTGGAGAGGGAGCTATCACTGAAGCCTTCCCCAGTATTTCACAGTCAGTTACCCTTCTGGGATGACAAGGGAAGCCTTGAAAGTGCAGTCGTAGGTCTGCTCATCTGGTGGGGTGAAGGTCACCGTAGCAACAGCACAGGATGAGCCCTGAATGGACATCTTGACCGGATGCAACTTGAAAACGTTGTTGACAGGGCTTTCATCCTTGGGGGAACGCAGAGAGCAGTGTTAGGAGAAAAGACCTTTCAACACGACACAGTTTTATTCATAAATGCATTACTGAGAACAGCCCCAGGCAGTGTGTCCTCCTCCCTGTTTCCCTGGGCAGGCTCCCTCCCTCCCAGGGAACGCTGACCTTGTGCTAAAGCATTCTGTGTTTTGAGCCCTGGCCGCTGCCCCAGCATACATGGGAGGTGGGCACTGCTTGGAAAACCCTGCAAATAACCTGGAACTGGCCTTCAAAGTGAAGGAAAAGCCAGGGAGCCTGAGGAAATGCCTCCTTTGAGCCCTGGCATGTCAGTTCATAACAGCCCCTCTCTGAGTGTGCTTCCAGGAGAGGTTCAGAAGGATTCGCTTCTCCCACCGAAGACCCAGAGGTGTGAGCCAGAACCTTGCCCGAGACATGCAAAACTCAACACAACTCTTCCCTGGCTCTGCTGCTCTCCCCTGCAGTTTGACCTGCACTGAGCTAGACTAGTCTGGGCCCCAGGAAGCAATGCATCTGGAGAACAGAACGGACTCTCACACTGCCTTTAGAGGGACACCATCACCTTGGCCTCCTGTTCTTACCTTTCCACACAGGGGTCTGATGGAGAGCACCACATCACATGGCAGGCTGCTTGCATTGTAGATACTGAAATGAGCTTCAGCTTCTTGCGCAACCAGAACCTTGTTGAAGATGAATTTGTTCTCGTCTCTGATGAACAAGCCCACGCCTTCCACTGACCGCAGCTTGCGGCTGAGGTCAGTGCTGCGGCAGATCGGGTACTTCTCAAAGATTGACAGGACATCCTCAACGAGTCCTGTGGATAGACCAGAGGGATGAGCATGGAGGAGAAGCCTCGCTGATGAATTTATCTGGACCCTGCTGGCCTCTCAGGAGGCTTTTCCTCTCAGTCACCCTTTCTGCCCTGGGTGACTGCTAAACCCAGCCTTGGGTGGGGGAGCTGGCTTTGAGGATGGAGCTCAGTCAACCTCGGTCTTAGAGAGCGCTGCTTTCCTTTTATCCTTCCATGCATCCCTCTCAGCCTGGGAAGGATGAGTCTGCTGGTGGACTTGAAGAGGGCTGGAACCTCTGAGGATTCTAAGGTGGGACACCAGGGCTGGCGTGCCTCTCTACCCAAGCAGCAAGTTTAGGTGCTGATCAGCAGCAGGTGTGACCAAGGGAACCTGTGGGCAGTACGTACCTGGGAGGCAGGACTCGGCAGTCAGGGTAAAGGGAATGCCAAGGGGATTGTCCCTGGGGTCTCTGCCCGTGATGTCAATGTAGAGCTGCTCCTCACACGTCCCCTCCTGCCCTGCCAGGCATTCCACTGTGATCTTCTGCTGGCCCCACGGACTGATGGAGCCGGAGCAAGGGGACACCGTGAACATGCCAAGACTGAGGGGACCCTGCAGAAAAAGTTCCAGGAGAGGCTGATGGCTAACAGCTGTGCCTTGAGCACCCCAGCAAAGAGTGTGTCCCGCCTTGGCCTCCAGCTGGGCCCAAGCACCCCAGTCCCAGGGCAGGGAAGGATGACTCCATGGCCCAAGGGCAGCCCCAGGCTGAGACCAACAAGCCAAGAGGAGCTGCAAGCCTGTCCCAAGTAGCAGAGAGAAAGGAGTTTGAGTGTAAAGAATGAAGGTGGTAGCTGTGATCCTTCAGCCTCCAGAGGTAACACAGGAGAGCAGAAATAGCTGTGAGAAAGGACAGGAGAAAGGTAAGTGACTTAGAAGAAGAAAAAGCAATGTTGTCTGAGCTCTGCGGACTGGGAGTTCACTGAGGCGTGTTTTTACTTCTGTGGTGTTCACAGACCTATGCTGGCTAGCAGCGACCAAACACAGGACCTGCTCCCCCCTGTTGATCCCACAAGTCCAGGTCAGAGCCAAAGTACAGGAGTGTCAGTGGGACTGAGCAGATCCTGGGTTCCATCCTGTAGACCATGTCCCGCCCTATAGCCATGAGCCCCCAGCCAGGGCACAGCAGCATCTTCTCACATCCCTCTGCAGCAGCAGCACTGTCGGGGAGCAGGAGTCACCCACCTGTGTCAAGGAGCTCGATTTCCTTTCCGTGGAGTCCTCTGCAGCTGATGGAGCAGATTCCTCTTGCATTGAACTGAGAGGAGAAAGCAGAGGTATCTGTCATGCTGAGCTCCCCTGCCTTTCTCTGAGGCCAAAGCTGGCCTTCCTCCACACGGAGGGAAGCCTTCCTGCTCCTGATGGCTCCCTGAGTGCAGCACCCATTGCTGGACAGAAGCTCTATCACCAGCTTTGTACTACACCTGGGGACACTGCGGCGTTTTTTTGCTCCCTCTCCCCAAGCCAGGGATGCAAACGGACGACAGCCCAGGTCTCCTGGCTGCCTGCCACATACCAGCCATGGGCTGGTGCCTCCTCAGACAGGAAAGGTGGTGCAGGGCTTCTCGTACCTTTGGCTTTCCCATGCAGATGCATCCTCGGGTGCTCGGTGGATGTAGAATTCGAAGCTGAGCATGCCTTTGTTCTCCAGAATGACAGTCTGGGTCTTCTTGGTGCCCTCGAGCATGGCACCGAAGTCGATGGGTGAGGCGGGCTCAATGCTGTACTTGCTGTACACAGCTCTCGCCGACACCCTCAGTGGGATCTCGGCAACAGTCTGGCCTCCTTCCCCTGAGCTGCCGTCTATCACCTGTGTCCACAGGAAGGGGTGGTAAACACAGCAAAGAGGCCAGCCTCTACCCCAGTCCCCAGTCTCCACCCCAGGCCTCCATCAGTTTACCCCTCCCTGTTTAAGCACCGCCTCCAGAGTCAGATGCTCAGCTCCACTTAAGAAGCCTCCCAAATGGTTTTGAAAGACTTTGTTTGTGTACGTAGGAGAGAGGATTCTCCAGTTAAAGCACTCCTTCCATTCGACACCTATCCCGTTTACACTCCCAAAATGTCGAGTGGTAACACAGCCTGGCCCAAGCAGCTCACCTGGCAGTACAGGATGGGTTTGTTCTTGAGGAAGATTTCACTTGTGGGGTGGAAGAGCATCTCAATATTCACACCAGGCTGGGAGGCAGTCAGCACGCCTGACCGAGGCTCAACGCTGAAGTGGGATGCCAAGTCTTGCATGCTGGCACCTGCACCCTTCAGCGTGAAGCTGGGGAGAAAGGGAAGGAATGGAGATCTCTGCAGTTAAAAGTACAGGCACCACCAGCACGGCCAGGACTTTGCATAGGACCAGAAAAAAACAAAAAAAAGGGAGAGTTCAGCTCTGCTCAGAGAATCCTGGATCTTGACAGAGAGTGCAGACAATCACAAGGTTAAGGCATGAAACCTTGACACCAAAATTTTTCATTCACTTCTTTACAGAGTCTCAGAAAGAGAAAGGAAGTGACCATCAAAGAAAAGCAATGAATCTCATCATTTCAGTGGCTGAAATTTTTGGGGCTCTCCTTTGGGTTCGTGCTGAGCTGTGAAGAATTGCTGGTTTGTGGCTGGATTCTCTAGTAAAATAGTTGAGATTAGAGAGTCCAGGTTTTGTATTTCCCATGAGGTAGCCAGCATGAAAACAGGTTCTAGCCATTGACAGAGGGAGAATGCAGGCCTGGGAATCTGAAGAAATGCTCACTACCAGGCAGCTGGACTCACCTGTACTCAATGTCATATACCCCTTTGTTCTTTAGACTCAGGACTTTCTTCACCTTATCCAGGACATTAATGGTTCCAAATTCCAAGCTTCCATCTGGACCTGCAGAAAACCCGCAGAGCCAGGTCAGAAATGGTATTTATCAGCTGCAGAACACGCCAGGTCACAAACTACGTGGAGGTCTTGACACAAAACCCTTTCCAGCAAGTTTCCCTTCTTGACAGTATTTTCCAGCTATTTGTCTGCCCTTTCTCTTCTTACTCAAAATATCTGCAAGATTAGTAGCTAAGGAAATTACTTTATATGCTGTGCTGAGCCCGTGGGAGTTGCCAACTGCCTGTTCACGTCACTGTTGTTTCAAAGCCCCCCAAATCCAATCTGCACATGAAGCTGCACACTTCAAAGTTCAGAGGGGAGAGACTTAAGGCTGTCAATGCCCTGACAATGCATTATTCCACACCACTTGCAGGGTATGTGCTTCATGTATCCATGCCATCCTTGCATGCTATCCCATCCCATCCCATCCCATCCCATCCCATCCCATCCCATCCCATCCCATCCCATCCCATCCCATCCCATCCCATCCCATCCCATCCCATCCCATCCCATCCCATCCCATGTGGTTTGGTCGCCCGCCCCCCAAGATAATGCAGTGCACCTGGACTGCTTTGTTTGGGAGGCGTCCACTGACCTTCAGGCATGTCGATCCTCAGAGAAACATCATAGACCTTTGCAGAGATTTTGATGTTTTCAGCCTGAACAATCCCCAGGATGTTTTCTGTGTCTGAAACCTGGGGCAGCAAGAAACAAACACTGTTCAGATCATTCTTTTGGTAGACAGCCTCTAAGTCCTTGTCTCTGCTGGCTGCTTCCCCTATGGCCTCCCAGGCTTCACAAGCGTCGGTGGACTCCCAAGCTTTGCTAACCTGTTCACCTCGTGGGCTGCCCCAGTGGGATTCAGCTGCAGTAAAAAACCCTATCAGCCCAACTCTGCACTCCTACAGCAGGGAATGATGCTTCTAAAGCATCCTTGAGAGGCACAGGGATGTAAGAACAACCACAAGAAGTGTGAGGTGTCTCAGAGCAGGTGCCATTGACAACCCTCTGCCACCACCTAGCACTCTCTCGGAAATGCAGCCCCTAAAGCATGGGGAACAAAATCCCAGGGGGAGAGTTTGTTGCACTATGCAGAAGGTTCAGACAAAGTCCAGGAGGAATGTAGAGATCACGCTGCAGTCTGTACAACCAAACAACAACCTTCAGCCACTCACAGGGACAAGGTGGTTGTGGTACAGGCTCAGGACGCAGCGTCTGGTTATCTGGGGGGATGTGGATGCACTGCACGTTCTGGCAAACGCTGTGTAGAGGCAGAATTTGGGGTCACAGCACCCTTGTGTCTGTCAGGTGCAGCTCTTCCTGACTCTGTCCCTAAGAGCGCACGGCTGCTCTGCCAGGCAGGGCACAGTCCCTCTCACCTCAAGTCGCAGGATCTTTTTAATGCTGCCAATCTGCCTGGCCTTGAAATTCAGTGTCACTTCAAATTCTGAGCGGGGAGCAATGATGCCTCTATCTTGTGACACAGAGAAGTCCTCAACAAGGTCATCCAGCCCACGCAGCTGCCAGGCCATGGGCAGTAGGGTGTCGTTTTTCAGGACCAAGGTCCTGCTGTCAGTCCTGCAGAGACAGGAAGGCACCTGGCATCAGCTGCTGGATGGTCACACCAGCCTCACCACTGAATGCAGCTCCATCCACGGCCCTTGGAGCAGCTCCATGCCCTGGAAACCAGAGTTAAAGGTTTTCTCTTTGTCACCAGTCTTGGAGTGCTTGTGGGATGACTGACCTGTGCAGACGGAGCTTGTCAAAGGACAGCTCCAGGGGGCTGACGTCCAGCTTCACGTGCACCCCGTGGCAGCACAGGCTGAAGACCACTGGCTCCGGGTTCTTCGCAATGCAGCAGATCAATCTGTCTTCCAGGAAGCCAGGGGAACTGGGGTATGCCCAAATGGTCAGCTCCTGCACCCAGCCCCACAGAAAGAAATAGAAAGAGCACTGCGTGTGAGCAGGAGGAGCAGCCCCTGGGCACTTCTGCGGTGCCTGCTCTACCTGCCCTTCACCTACCCGCTTCTCCGCTGGCCTCAGGGTCATGCTGGGAGGGTCCAAAAGGAATGTATCTGATTTCATGTCCTTCTCAAAGGTGAACTGGACCTCTACGTCCGTGGGGGAGTTGTTGAGGATGTTTATAGTCTCCTTGTTGCTGTGACTGTTCTGGGCCTTGTACCTGTCCACAAAAGGGGAAAAGGCTGCAGAGGAAACTGTTGCCTGTGCCGCACATGGAGGAAAGCACCGTGGGCACCCAAGGAAGCGGTGCTGGGAGATCCTGCTCTAACAAACAAGTGAGGGAAATGGATCCCAGTCAGGGGCATGAGCATGTACTCATCCTTGCCTTACTTTGGTGCCTTTCCCTGTACCCGGTGCCTCCACCCCTGAAGCCTGATGATGCTCAGGCCACTTCAAGGGTTTTTAATACAATGTACATTCAAAGGTGCCTAGAAAAATAACAGGAGACCAGGCGCATGGGTTCTTTCCCCTTCTTTCTTTCCCTGCATGGTATAAAGAAAAGCTTTTGGAAAAAGAGTTTAGCTGATCTCTTTCATAGAAGTCATGCAACTGCTTTGGATTTCATGGGTTAGCTCAAAGTCTGAGAAAGAAATATAAAGCATCAATTCCCAAGAGGAATGCCAAAAGATAAAAAATAACCCTTCTCTCAGGTGTGGAAATGACTTTGGAGTGAAAGGGTTAAAGAGGCAAACAGAAATCCCAGATCATCCATCAACCTGTCTAAAGATTGTCTGTATTTTAAACTATTTCGATTTCATTTCCTTGGGTTGTCAAAATTGACCTAGTCTTCCAGAGATCCCATGGGGACAAGAATTTAATGTTAAATATTATTTTTTAAGAAGTGACCGTAGAAGTAGAAATATGCAATAGCTTCAATGACAACGTGTTTAGGTGGACTTCATCCAGCAGTGAGGATGCAATGTCATTACAGGAAGATGTAATTCCTGCTCTACGCTCCCCCTGACACCCATTGGCAGGTCAGCCATAAAATCTTACTAATAATTACAGATTAATGAAAGGTTTGAAAAACTGTCCACGGAATAATTGCTCAATCAGGCTACCTGCAGAGCTCAAAGCACTTCAAAAACCACCAGAAAGTTCATTTCCTAAGGGCTGAACTGGGATGTAGAGGGGGACAGGAGTTGCCCCCAGGTCACCTTTGGACTGGCAGCAGCATGTGGCTCTGGCCACCGAGGCAGCCACCAAGGCACCCACTGGGTAGGCAGAGCAGCTCCTCCAAGGCTCACGTGCCCCTTATCTGCTCAAGTTCACACACCCGTGGCCCTGCAAACCCGTGTCTCCCAGGACTCTGGCCGGGACTGCCCTGGATTGTGCCACCAGGACAGCATGGCTCTCCAAGCGTGTCCAGGAAAGTACAAGGCCCAGCAGGGAGCACATACCACTCTCTTGATTTCCCACACAGCAGCGGTCCAAAGTGGAATTGCTTTGTGCTCTCAACGTATTCTTTGAAGATGATTTCATCTGCCTCCATGGTCTTCCTCCACTGTGGAAACACCAGCCTGGGCAGAGAAAGCGGAGAAGGAGGAGCTATGAGATGCTCCAAATAGGAAATGTAGTCAGAAAACCATACCCCTTCCTGGTGGCTGAGGTACCACCTGCCTTCCCAGCTCCCAGCACAGGAAGGAAGAGATGCTGGACGACCTCAGGCAGCACGATGTGCCCAGGCCAGAAGCCCCAAGGGGCAGCCCTGCTGTGAGTTCAGGGGCAGCAGCGTGGGAGGCTGCCGGGGGCCAGCCTTACCGTGGGTCCTGGCTGATGCTGGGGTACAGGCCGGTGACACTGCAGGGCAGCTCGTACTGGCGCTTTGTGCCCACCAGCTCAAACCTCAGTGTCTGCTCAAACTTCCATGGCTTTTGGGTGGAGAAGTGGACCTTCAGTTCCACCTCACCGTGGGCAGGCACTATCCACCGGTACCGTTTCAGCCTGGCAATTAAAGAGGAGGCTTCAGACATTGCTAAGGAGCAAATCAAACAAGGAGGGTGCGCTCGCCATCCCATGGAGGCACTGGCACAGGGTCGCTGTGGAGCTGGGGACGATGGACCTTGTTTGGCAAGAGGGCCAAGAAGCAGAGGCATCACCTCCCCCCGTGCAGCTCACCTGAGGAATTCTGTGGGGATTGAGGCACTTTTCAGTGTACTTTTGGGTCTGGTTGTGGAGGAATCCCGGAGATGTTCTGTTCTCTGTGTGGAGACCTGGCTGTCCTTTAGAGAGCTGTCTCTGCTGGCCTCTTTATCCGTCTTTGGTTGGCCTTCAGCAGAACTTCCCTTCACATCTCGGGCCTTGGCCTAAGGGGAGAGAGAAAAGGGAGAGAGAGGTGAGCCCTGAGACATCCCCATCCTGGAAAGCAAAAATGGAGTTTTTTAACCAATGGAAGAACGAATAAATAAGTCCACATGCCCATGGACTTGGTCTTCCTTATTGGTGTTTGTTTTGCCTGGGACCCCCCTTCTCAGACTCAGGACTGTCTCCTCAAGGGGAGTTGCTGGTTCGAAGTGATCT
Organism: Chamaea fasciata; assembly: GCF_029207755.1. Taxonomy (NCBI): domain Eukaryota; kingdom Metazoa; phylum Chordata; class Aves; order Passeriformes; family Sylviidae; genus Chamaea; species Chamaea fasciata. The sequence goes on along the minus strand of NW_027094097.1, from coordinate 19,516,498 downwards.
CCTCCCACTTGTCTTACAGAACTGCTCTGTCCCCAGCAGAGCTGTCTCTTTTTTCCCATACCTGACAGAAAGGAGACCTGCTGACACATGGCCCCACCACATCTTCACTCCCTCTCCACAACGATCCTTCTCCATCCAACCTGTCCCCCATGCCCTCATCTAGCCTGCCCTCTGCCCTGGCACCTTCAGTGCCAGCACCACTGGAGCACCCACCAGATCATCTTCCATAGCAGCACCTCCCGGTGCCTCAATGGTGAAGAGCTCCACGTGCTCTGCGGAGCCCAAGCGCTCCTCTGGGTAGTTGACTACGGAGAGGACAAACGCAGGGGGCAGCGGAGGCCCCTCAGGATGCAGTCCCAGATGTCTCAGCATCTAAAACAGAAGAGAAAAATCTTGTTTATACTTCTGTCACCTTCATCCTCACAATTCCTTCTTTAAAGGCACCGAGCTTTTGGCAATGGGGTTTTTGATTTACAAAATCATGAAGTACAAACGCTTTGTTATGCCCAGTGGGGTGAGCAGGCTCCAGAGCAGAGGCAAGAGCTACAAGCAGGACCAGCAGAGAAATCTCTCCTGAGTGTCTCAGCTGAAAAAACAATGACCATGAGCTGCCCTGTCCCGGGACCGTTTATAATGATTTCCAGGCTGGGAAACTCTGAACAGATGGGATACTTGTACACAGAGCACTTCCACTTTCTGCCCATCTGAGGGATGGTGATGACCTCCCCATCCACACAGATACTTACAGAGTCATTATGGAACATCATCAGGCGCCTGGAAAAGGCTCTGTGCCATTATCCCCTGGGAGGACACAATGCTCCAGGGCCCAAGACCACGGCAAGCTCAAGATCTGAGCCTTGCAGGGTTTTACCTCGTCTTCCGTTGGCAGCCTCCCACTGCTCAGGATCTCTGTAAACATGGCCTTTGGATCTGTGAACTGGATGTCCAGGCACGGCACCCCGACTCTGACTGCCTCTCCTGCAACTTGGCCTTGAGTCTTCAGCCGAGGTGACTGAGGATGGCTTTGGCGTCTGTGTTTTTGTGCGGGCTTCTTCTTCTCCACTTTCTCCTGAGGCTTACTGGTCTCCTGACCTTTGTTTTCAGCTGAAGGCAGTGCCTTGTTTCCATTTTTCATCACAGGTAACTCCACGGTACCCTGAACCCTGTCCCAGTAGGAGAAAACCTGTGCGACGTTCTGCTGTGAAAACTCATGGATCTGAAACCTCAGGATCAAGTTCTTCTCCATCTCAGCTGGGTCCTCTGAGATTTCTGTTTCTTCCTGCTCTGGGGCTTTGGTTTCCTCCTGCTCTGGGGCTTTGGCCTCTCCCTTCTTTGGGGCTTTGGCTTCTCCCTTCTCAGGGGTTTTGCTTTCCTTCTTCTCTGGGGCTTTGGCTTCCTTCGTCTCTGGGGCTTTGGTTTTCCCCTTCTCTGGTTTTGTAGGCTGCTTGCCCTTCTTCTGCTTTTCTTTCTCCTTCCGCCTCTCTTCCTCCTTCTGTCTCTCTTCCTCCTCTAAGGCTTTTGCCTCCTCCTCAAGCTTTTGAGCCAGCAGCTGCTGCTCCCTTCAGGAAACAAAAGAGAAAACATTGCTAAGAGTCACCACCAGAAACCTGGGCTCGCTAGTCCTGGCTGGCCCTGCACTTTATTCCTTGACCCTGAGGCCAGGCAGAACTGCAAGACCATTTCTGTGAATTTTCCTCAACCCACAGAGGCCTGGAACATCCCAAGGGAGGGGAATGGTGGAAGGGGACCTCCAGGACCCGCTGAACCTAAGCCTTGCCATCATAAGGTCTTAACTGTGCAACCTCCCTCTTAAGGCACACCCAAACACCTCTAGCCCACTTGCCAAAGGCTGAGCCACCAGCTCTCTGCACAGATGCCTGAGAACTCCCTTCGTCTCTTGATTTCCCAGTTTAAACCAGATCACAACCTGCTAACATCTCCTTATCCCTTCTGCCATTCTTTCTCGACTCAATCAGCCCCCTCCTCCCTGGGCACAGCCTGCTCCTTAATGAGAATAATCCTATCAGTCAGAAAGCAAAGGCTGCAGGAACTCCTCTCCTGCAAGACAGGCTCTTGTCAGCCAGGTTTCCAGCTGGAACCCAGCTGTGACCAAGGCAAACTGGTGTTCTCTGCCATGGAAACAATTGGAAGCAGCCTTGTCCATCTCCTCCGCATGAAATCAACTTCAGCCTGGGCTGAAAGAAGTCCTGATACACAGGCTTGCTTTAAGCAGCCTCCCCTCCCAGTTCCACACTTTTCCTATGTGTCCTGAGCTGGGCTGCCTTCTTTGAGCTTCTCCTGTGCTTGTCTCCTGCTGCAGCTGAAGGGGTGCCTAAAGGACACGAGCTTTCATGGGTGGTGTCCCAACATAAGGATCCCTGGCACATCAGCATTGCAAGGACTTCAACTGTAGCAGCACCAGGACCCAAACCAAGGGTTTGTCTGTGCCCCCCACCTGCCCATACCACAATCCCACTGTTTTGGTGAAGAAGGGAGATGATGAAGAAGGTGTGAATCAACATCATGGACTTAAAGACACTTCTACAGGCAGTGCCAAGGCAAGCCCAGAGCCCAGCTCCCTGCAGGCAGCATCTAAGCTGGGAGGGCTCACCATGGAGAAGAAGATGTTCTATCTCAGCAGAAGAAGGTCCTTCCTCCCTTGGGAGCCAGGCAGCTAAGAGTGGCCATCCCTGTGTTGCTTCTGGCCTTTGCTATCAAACATGTCTGAGCTCAGAGTCCTTGGAGCAGGGAAACCCTCCGGGGACACTACCCCGAGCAGGAACCCGTGGAAGGCTTACTCACCTCTCCCTCCGCATATGGTTCAATTCCTGTATTATTTTATCCACGGCAGCTTTCTCCTCCTCAGGGAGGGCGTCATACTCTTCCTCATCCATTCTCAAGGCACGTTCTCTGTTCCTCTGAAGAGCTTCTTCCCGCTGCAGTTCTTTAGCACAAACCAGAGCAGAAACCATGAGTGACAGCAAGCACAGCTGGGTGCTTTGGGTCAGCTGCAAGGACTCACAGCTTTTCCCAACCCAGCCTGTCACACCAGGAGACATTGGGGAGCTCATATCCCTGCTCCAAAACTCAGACAATCCCCCGAACTATGGCCAGGCAGTGAGTTCCTGCGCTTTTCCTGGCTTAAGTGCACCAGGGCTGAGGACAGTTGTTTGTCACTGAGCTACAAGAGCTTGAACTTGTGCCCAAGCTTTAACGTTAGAGATTAAGGTGTCTTAAAGCCTCCAGTCTCCTGCAACTCTGAGATGAGTGTGGTTACAGAGGCAGAAGGTGGAAAGATGAATAAAAACACTTCTTACAAGCTCTGCTGCAAACCCAGACACACAGAGATAAGTCTGAGGGCTTGAGAGAGAAGATTTGAGAGGGACAGACATATCTCACCTTCCCTCTGTCTTTCATCCTCCTTCCTCTGTGTTTCAGCTTCCTTCTTGGCTTTCCAAGAAGCATAATCCTGATGCACATTCACCATGTAGATATAATGGCGATTCTTGACAGCTCTGAGTATACAGAGCAGAGAAGATTCCAGGCTTCTTGCAAAGAGGCTCTCCAAGCCATCAAAGACCACTCCCTTGTAGCAATCTTCGTGCTGCAAATACAGGGAAGAGTAAGTCAGCCATTGCACACAGGGGGCTCACAGCTGGACAGTAAACCCAGATGTCACAGGGCACCAGCTGTCCTTGTTCCAGGTGCATTAGCTAAGAGCAGCTTGTGTCTGTCGTTAGGCTCTGCCAACTAAGGGCATCTGCAGCTTCCCCCAAGGTTCCCTGCACACAGGCCAGGATCCTCCAAGAGCATGTACAGACCTCCTCCTCCTCCTCCTCTCCGAGTTGTACCTCACTGCCTGTTCTCCGGAGCAGGAATGTCTCCTTTTCCCCACCCCACATACCTTCAGCCTCTCACAGAGGATCTCCACCAGCAGGTCCTCGGGCAGCACACAGCTCAGGCAGTTCAGCTCTTCCCCACAACTGCTGGTGATGTTCAGCTGCTGCGGTGCAGGAGCAGTGGAAACTGTGAACTGTAATGTGGACCATTGTAAGGAAAATACACCCTGCTGGAAAGCCCTGAACAACTCCCACTGCTGGGCTTGCAGCTGGGGTTCCTCACTAGTGGAGACTAGAACAACCCTGCAGTGCAGGCTGGGGGCTCCAGGGGATGGTCCTGGAGGACCCATCCCCTGGCCAGCAGAGACCCAAGCCTGCAAACTCCTGGTGCAATGGATCCACATACCAGGCCCTGGCTGGCACAGAGCCTCCACCGTAAGCAGCCCCTGCCCATCTCACAGACAATGCAAAGGTCCCAGGCACCAACCCAGGCAGATCGTGTTTACCTCGGGTGTGCTGGCTGGCTCCGTCTTCTTTTGTGCTGGTGCGCTCTTGCCTTTGGAATTCTTGTTCGTTTTCTCCTGGGAGGCTTGCCTTCTCTTGGCCGGAATGGCGTGCTGACGCTTTTTAGCTGCATAGGGGACACATGGTTCAGGAGGGCTTTGAAAAGCAAGTAGGCACCTTTCACCACAATGGGCACAGCCTTGGACCCTGGAAGGAACCTGGCACTTCTTCCCCAGTCTGCTGGGCACTGGCAACACTCAGAAGCAGCTCCCTCCCTGCTTCTCTTACCAGCACGCTATCCCATACTTGATTTTAAAGCCAGCACTACGTCCCTCCTAACAACTGTGCATGCAGGTGACACTGCTTGCACAGGAGTTCCCCATGGATCAAGCCAAGGATTTGTCCTCCAGGACCATTGTTTCCATACACTGCACCCATCCTGCATTCTCATGTGGAGACTTGCAGCCCTGCCCCGCTTGCACCAGCCGTCTCTGCTGAAGCTAAATGCTCCTTGTGGGAAAACCCTGCTGGGACACAGACTCCTTTTCCTTCCGCCAGCTCCCAACCCAGCCAGCTTCAAAAGTGAGCAATGCAAAACTTCCCCCTGCACTGTGGCAGGTCTGGCCTCACCCTGCAGAGCTCAGGCTACCAGCTGCCCAGTAAGCTTCCTAAAAGTCTCTGGTCTCACATGGAGAACAGCCCAACATACACGAGCTGTGTAACCTGACAGTGAGCACAGGTAAATCTCGGGAGACAAGAGCTCATTTGGAGCACGTCTCTGATTGGAAATTCCTCTGGGAGGCTGTCCTTCCCTTCCTCTTGTTCGCAAGGTTACACTCATAGCCAGTCCTCTTGTGCGTAATGAGCCACTTCAGAAGGCTTTTTCCTTGGTAAAGTGGGCAGCAGTTCTGCCTGCTGCCCATGAGAAGCAAGCTTGATTCAGCTTTGAGGAAATAGAAAATATTTGGGAAAGAGACGGGCATGCTTCACCACCCTTAGAAAAATGAACATGTGCCAAGCATGGCAAGCAAAGGGGGATGTCAAAGAATCCCCGACTGAGCCCTTAAAATTGATTTTTTATTTTTTGAAGACCAGCCAGAGATGCACTTCACCCATGTTCCCTAAGAGACCCAAGGACTGAAAAACTGCTGCTCTGAGTGAGCAGAAGTGGACAGTCATGGTGGGTTTCTCAAGCACTGGCTCTGGGTCTGGCATTTCTCCTCACCAGCATTACCTTTGTTTTTGCTTTTCAGCTCCATGGCAGCCTCGGTGCAAAGCTCCCGGGCACGGAGCCCTGCCTGGCTGCCATCATTGGCAATGGCCTCTTTCACCACGGTGTCAAGGGACAAGGGAGCAGCGTCGTAATGGTGACACAGGGCCGCCGCTATCTCTGTCTTTCCTGAGAGAGAGAGGAGGACTGCTTGGTGACACGTGCACATGAGGCATTACAGGGACAGGCCCTGGAAAAATCTCCAACAAGATTTCAAAGTTAAAAGAACAGGGGGAAATCAAGTGTCCCTCCAGGGGAGGCCATGAGGGAGGCAGCTGGAGTGTGGTTACCAGCTCTGAATTCTAGAGCCAGGAGGATCATCTCCACCTCCTGTTCGGCTGAGGTCTTTGCCTTAAGCACCAAGGTCCACCAGGATGTATTTCTCCTGCTTGCCCCTCTCCCTGCAGCCCAGGGCTGCAGCTCACATACCTGCCAGGGGTGGCCCGTGGACAATGACAACAATCCCTTTGTCCTGCTGTGCTTCACACCTCTCTGAAGACTGGTCAATGCCCAGGTGGCGAATGACAGCTCGAGAGACAGGATTCCCAGTCGCCTTCACCATGGCCTCAGGATAGAATGGGACAGCCCTGTGATGTGCTGCAGTGAAAAACCAGGAGAAAAGGTCAGCCTCCTGCCTACCTTTGATCCTCATCATCCTCCCAATCTGCTCAGATCCCGGAAAAGGAGACTTGGTGAAAGCAACATGAGCTTGTTCTTTTGTTGCTAGGAAAGTGCAAATATAAAAGAGCCAGTGATATTAGACCTGGTTCTACTGGCTGAAGAACTCATCCAATCCTAGTCTTTGTGGAATATCCCGATTATTTCCCCAGTCTATGGCAGGCAGATAGGAGCTTGCTTTGGCTACACTCAGGGTTGGTAGAGGATGCCCCAGTCCTTCACCCAAGAGTTCCTCCACCAAGCTGGGGAACAGGCAGTTTTTAAAAGCATGGGCTTTCCCTGAAGGTGACAGAGTTCAGGGTATATGGGCTGGACTCCCTGCTGCGACCACAGTCAAAACAGACACTGCCAAACCCTCACTGTTTTCCTGACCTGGTTCTGTCTTGCCCATGGCCTCAGCCTCAGCCTCAGCCTCTGCCATGGCCTTGACCTCTTCCTGTTGTGCATTCAGCCTCTTCTGTGCTTCATAGTACTCCAGCAGCTCTGGGGGCAGCGTCTCGCCCACGGCACGGGGAGGCATTAGAAACTTCTTCTGGTACTCAGACCCCACTGCCGTCCGCAGGATCTGTGTGCGCAGGGAAGAGAAACCATCCGCAAGATTCCTTCTCTGGCCTTTCATCACACACGCTCAACAAACCCGTTTTCTGTCTCCTCTCTTCCTCCCAACAACACAAACTATTGAAGTCCTCCCACAGCATGTCAGCAGAGTTGGCTTTCCCTGGGGATTGCCTCCGTCTCCCTGGAACAAGCCTGGGAATGCTGGAGTGCTGTGAAGCTTGGGCAGCATGTACATGGGGACCAGACCTGCCTTCTCACCTTCTCCTCCTCAAGGTACTGCTCATCAAAATCCAGGGAGTAAAACTCAATGGGGAAGTTGCATGGGTTCTTCACCACCACTGTGGCCTGCACTCCATCGCTGTCCACCAGCACCCATCCCATCTCTAGTGCTGGGGGGCTGAACTCCAGCCGTGGCTCCAGACCTTGTCCTGACAGGTGCAGCATTAAGCAATTGCTGCTCTCACAAATTTTAAGCTTCAGCTTATTCTTGTAAGACCTCTGAAAAGAGAAAAGTGAAGAAAACTCATCCATGAAGTCCCAGGTGACGGGACCCCAGATACAACGCTTTCTCCAAGGTCAGGGTGTTACCAGTCCCTCCAAGGTGAATGGAAACCACCAGGTATTTACTGACGCCAGGGACTACAGCGTCTGTAGTAGCCTGGGGCTGAGTAACTGGGAGGAATCCTGGTGTGCACTGTAACTGGGTATTTGGGTATCAGATGGATCTACAATGGACTGTCAGATGTTTTCACCTAGCCATGCAGGAGCGCAGTGCTCATGAGAAGGGCCCTCGGGGTTACAGTGTCCAGACACAGTCCTGGCACTGCTGCATCAGGCAAACGCCAGCTCCAGGAGAGAGGCAAATGAGCTCTCACCGGCTAGAAATAAGGATCATCTTCTCTGCTTAGTGTCTGGCTCTGGTCAAAGCCAGACACAAGATGGTTATGTCTCTGGAGCAATTAAAAGATCCCTGGGACTGCCTGCAGGCACAGAAGCACTTGTGTCCATACCGGTACAGGCCGTCAGTTTCCAAGACCCAGCGGCCACAGGCAAACTACTTTTGGGAACGCTCCATCCTTTAAGTTGAATCCCCAGCTGCATGGGAATGTGCAGGCAGGCCAGAGCCCCAGGGACTGCTGGAAGCACAGCACTACAGGTGACTGTCCTGCTGTGCCCAGGAAGGTGTCTGGTGGCTGTTTTGTCTGTCAGTTCTGCAGCAGGATGAGCCTAGACTGACCATTCCAGGATTATCCTCTGCGAGTGTGCAGCTGCTCTGCACCGAGTGTCGCAGCTGCAAATACAGCCGGGCAAGGGGGAGGCTGAGGGGAGTTGGGCGCATCCCTCCCGTGTGCCGAGAGGCAGCCACAGAGCCCCGATGCTCTCTGTGCAAGCTCCCTGTGGGCATTTCAAAGCACATCTCACGGCAATGCTCTGTGGGGTGAACTGAGCCACGCTGAGTAGCTGAGTACGGGGCCTGCAGAAAGCTCCCTGCCAAGGCAGAGCTCAGAGCACACTCTCGGCACCAGGCCCTCCTTTCGGCCTCCTGGGCTGACACCTGCCAATCTCACCTCCTCCTTCGGTGTAAACCGGATTTTCAAGTCCTGCCAGCTTCCTGCATCAAGGGTTCCTTTGCAGGGCATCACTTCAAAGGGACAGGGCTCATCCTCCAGTGCCTGCTTCTTCTGAGGTAGGGCTGGTGTCCTGCGTTTGCGTTGATTGCTCTGGGCACAGAAACAAATCCTGTCAGGTCTCCTGGGTCTGCGAGGACAGAGCCTCAGTTCCTGCAGTGCTCTGAGACACTGATACGGTGCTGAGAGCACCCACAGCCAAAACAAGCGTGGCCCCCATAGCCTAGAGCTGGAGGGAAAACCTGTAGACAGGGCAGGCAGAGAGGGAACTAGAGTCCTCAGAGGAGGGCGAATGGGTGAAGGTGCTAGAAAAGCAAAGCATCAGCTAATGGAACAGGTCCAGGCAAACCAGCCTTGATCTGACCCTCAGAAGCTTCCTCAAACACGCTGTAGACCCAAGTGCTCAGGCAGCCACAGGAGTAGAAAGGGCAAGAGACACAAAGAAAACCCAACCAAGAAGTTACGTGTTCAATGTTGCCCGTGCTTTACCTCCATTACAGGCTGGATGCCAGTAATAAACCAAGTGCAGGGGACATGGAACCAGTTGTAGAGCCGGACTGTCTCAGTCTGGCACTGCCCAACGAGGGTATCCGAGAACTTCAGAGTGTTCTTTGAAAGTCTGAGTGACAGTTCAACGACAGCGGCATGGAGGCGGATGTGAGACCTGGGGCCTTTTTCTACCTGGAGAAGGACAGAGAATTCAGCGGAGGGTGCAGGTGACAGCTGCTGCGGTGCCCAGCCTGCTGCCTGCCCCAAGAGCTGTGGTACCTTGATGGGCAGCAGCACATCCACGTCACCCTGTGGGCGGCAAGCACTTTCAAAGCACACTTCAAATGTCACAGTGTGCCTGGGAGGCAGGTCCTCCATTTGGTCCAGGTCCACACTGAAACCTTGAACAGATGAAAACAAAGCAGTTGAGATACACAAGAAACATGAAATGTGTCACAAGCATGTTTAAGGCCCTACAGGTGTCCTGGCTGAGAGGTCTGGGAAAACGCCCCTGCCGTGCGGTGACCTGGACAAAAACGTAAAAGAGGGCACCGGTGAACAGCCCTCAGACACAGCGAGCCTCTGTGTGATGGAAGCACAGCCTTGCCTCAAGGCCTCTTTTGGAAGCCTCTTTTCATCCACCAGAGGATCCGACAGGCTGTTTCCTCAATAAAGGCTTAACACAAGTGCGGTGACGGCGTGAACTCCAAACAAAGCACTTCCAAAACACAGCAGACCCCACTGGTTCACAAAACAAGCCCACAGAGTGCCCAAAGAAACTTCATGCTGGTGGGAGCCAAGGGCAGAAGATGCTGAGAGGTGACCGGGCTGATGAGCCCATCTGGCCCCTGCACTGAAGCGTTAGGGCAGTCACAGGCAGGCCAGGTCCCTGGGCATGGCTGGCCAGGAGAATTGAGACTCTGAAGCTCCCAGCAGGGCCACTGAGAAGAAAAAGCTCAAAAACCTCCCCAAGTTCAGTGGTTTAAGCTAATCTGTCTGAGACACCTTCTTCAAGCCCACAGGAAGTGTCTCCAGCACTGCTTACCTGTGTCCTGCAGGACAGACACATCCATCCGGAAGGACAAAAGCATCTCCCCAGGGTTGGTGATCTCCAGAGTGCGTCTCTCAGTGCAGCCCTTAAATACAGACCCCAGGTCCAGGACATACTCAAGCGGCTCAATGCTGGAAGAAGGAGTAAGGACAGTCCTTAAACCACAGCCTGGCTACAGCTTCAGTGGATGGAAGACACAAATAAAGGGGATAATTCTGTATTCATTGCTGTAAAAACTCAGCTCAAGCATACGAAACCCGAGGCCTGATCACCTGGCAATGACTTTGGGAAATCAGGAGGAGTGCAGGTCCTAGGTTTTATCAGCTACCCATGGTAGCTGAAACTAAAATTAGTTTAAAATGGACACTGGTCGCAGCTCCTCTGCCATGAAAAGCCAGTAGAGGTGAGTACACTGGGCCTCCACTGGTCTCAATGAAACTGCTTAGCCTCGTGTACAGCCTGAGCCTGAAATTGCCTCAGGGCCTAGAAGAAAGATTTGCCCGCACCGGAAATCTTCATTGTTCTGCAACCAGATCACATGATCTGTTCTGCAGAGCATCTTCCTCCTGAATGGAAGCCTCCTGTGCTTGTGCTGCATCATGATGGCGCAAAGGGAACAGACCAAGGAACCTAGATAAGCCCTGCCACCCCACCAGGATTCGAGCCATCTGAGTCTGCATTTTAAAGTGTTTGCTGACATGTGCAGTTCCCTTCTCCGTTCGTCTCGTGTGCTCTGTTAGCTGGAACCAAGACATCAGCTGGGAGTTGTCTCTTTTAGAGCTAGTCAGCAGGGACAGAAGTTATGTGGCCTGGAAGGGCTTGAAGGTCTGTGCTGGGTCCCCTCAGCTGCAGGGACAGAACCCCACACCTGTGGGGAGCCGAGCAGTCCAAAGCTCAGCGTGGTGCTGGGGAAGGGAGGACACTCCTCTGCTCAGATGTAGCCTGTCAGCCACCGGGACCAGACCCTTTCTGAAGTCCCCGGCTATTCCCCAGCTGTGCAGACACAAGGAGCTCTCAGGAGAAGGAGACATTGCTGGATGTTCCCCACGGGGCACCTGAAGATGGGGATGGGAATCCTTACTCACTTGATAAGACTCTGGAGCAGCTCCTTGTCAGGAAACCCGCTCTTCGGGAGATGGGATGAGAGCTTTTGCTGCACCTCCAAACCAGCCTTCTCTGCCATCTTTATCTGCGCCTGGGTGTCTGTCTGAGAAAAGGGAAGACAGTGGCTGCTTAGCAAAGGTCCTTCCCAAGGCCCAGCTTGCACCTGAGAAAGGATCCCACCCTGCTGCTGTTGAGAGGGGCTGTGGGGTCCTCCTGTCTGGCTGCTCAATGTCCGTGACACCGCCTGCTCTTAGCCAGGACCTCATCTCCAGGGAAGTCACTCCCACATCTTTGCCTGCCCAGCCACTGTTGGCAAAGCTGATCTGGCCGGGCAGACAGACAAGCCAGGAACCTTCCAGAGCTCCAGATCCTTGCTTGCCCCCAGCCAGTACCAAGGCAGCTTGGACAAAAGCTGTCTTGAAAGGGAACCGGGAAAGCCTTGGAAGCCTTGTGCCTTGAAAGGCACAGCTTGGAAGCTGGTGCCTCGTGGAGATGAGCACGGCCAGCACAGTCCCAGGGCACAGTCAGGCACCTACTGTACAGGTCTGTAAATCTGACAGGGCTTGGGTTGGGACCAGCAAACTCCCCAGAAATGACCTGCATCTCCTTCAAAGCGCCATCAACTCCATCCCTTGAGCATGGCCTTCAGGATCTCTCCCTGGGGTAGCCAGGAAGCTGGTGCAACACCAGAAGAGACCATGACCAGAGTGGCAGCCCTAGGGGCAATGCTGAGGTGACACATGGCTGTAAAGTGGGCAGGGAGGTCCCAAATGCCATCAGGGCACCAGGAAGCTGCTGTGGGCTGCAAGGGGCTCAGGTGACACAGAGAGGGTGGCATGTGCCAAACTGGGCTGCAGCTGTTCTTACTGTATCGCCAGAGCCAAGCAAGCCGGGCTTCTGGTTCTCAGTCTTCGGATTCCGAGTCTTCGAGGTCTGAGTCTTTGAGGTCGGAGTCACTGGGGGCTGAGACTTCGAGGTCTGAGTCTTTGAGGTCGGAGTCACTGGGGGCTGAGACTTCGAGGTCTTAGTCTTCGGGCTCTGAGTCTTCGTCACAACAACTGATTCTTTCCTTTGACGTTGTTGTTGCTGCTGTTTTACATGCCGTTCCAATGGCTCCTCATACTTTTCATTTCCTGAAGGAAGAAAACATCCACAAAGAGAAGTGTGAGCAAAGTGCCAATCCCATTAAAGCTGGGAAGTCCCTGCCTCCCAACACTGGTTCCTTCCAGAAAGAAATCCCTCAAGCCATCTATGGAAAGTGGATGCTGCTGCTGCTCCTCTCTGCATCCTCACCCATCTGCCTCCCCACAGAGGAGCATCTCATCCCCTGCAATGTCACACAAATCCGAGCCTGCCAGAAGCCCTGCCAGCCTCTCCTAGAGCTTTCCCAAGCCTTTCAGTCTAGCCATCACCCTTCAGAACCCTGCCAGATGTGCTGGCAAGCTCTGCAGGATGGTTTCTGGGACAGAGCCCACATGGGATCCTTGCTCAAGACTCATGAAGCAACCAGAGAGCTTGAGTTGGTCTGGGAGTCCTGCAACCCTCCAGGCTTGCTGGAGGTGGGCACGAGCTGCCCCGTGGGCATATGGTAGGGAACAAAACCAGAGGGGCCCCTCCTGGAGGCAGACAGCCAGTACCCACCTTTGATGTTCCAGGGCAGGTTCACACTAAACACGGGAAAGGATGCTTCTCCTTTCAGACGGATACTTTCTGGCTCCAGGTCACCCACTTTGAGGTGGTAAGTCCTGCTGAAAGCTCCTGGTAATCCTGGCACGTAAGAAAAATTCAGCTCTTGCGTCTCGCCTGGTGCAATGGAGCCCTGCAGGGACAGAAGAGAGAGGGAATGCATCAGAGTTTGATGGGGAATGGTTCAGGGGACAGACAGGCTGAGAAGACAGGTTCTCATCTAGAAGAAGCCATCAAACCACACCACCATCATGATAAATACATTACAGTGTTGGCTTTTGCAACTGTTAGAGTAAACACTGTATGTTTTATAATGTTGACTTTTGTAAAAGAAGTTTTGCTAAAGTTTAGAGTTCTTTTAATTCAATTCTTTTGTTGTGATACCAATGCTGGTGAAGAATTGTTGTAATATTAACATTTAGCCAATGAAGGAATTGAAGCCTGTTGAATGTGTCAAAAAGTAACAAAGGACCAGGACTAGGACAACCGCATATGCTCCAAAAAGGCCGGACGGAGAAGGAACTCTGTTAAAACGTTGGAATACAAAGAACTGCTTGTAAATACGGATTGGGCTGATGCAATACCCCGGGTATAGAAGGGGTGTTGTGTTGACTGGTGTGTGCCTCTGGCTGCAGCTAGTGTGGCTAAGCAGGCAGTGCTGTTCCTTCTGCTTTATTGACTTTGGCCCCTATTGTCTCACACTAAATTTTCTTGAAATTTTAACTGATGAGTGGGCTTTGCTTCTCACACCTCCTACCTTCCTTGTGCCCAAAAGATCGAGCCACTGACCCGGGGGTGCAGTGTGTCCTCCCAAGAGCTCATCTGCCTGCAGCCCCAGCACAGCCTGATGTGATGTGAGCACAGCTCTGCTGCTCATGGGGTTCGCCCTCTGCCAGCAAGAGCCCGCCTCAACAAGAAAAGGCTTTTTTTGCTATGGAAGAGAAGTCCCCGCACTCAGCAGGGCCAGCAGCTCCTCCCATCCCTTGTAGGACAGGCATGAAGAAATGGGAAAGCAAATCGGCTCCCTCTTCCCACTGCAAGGAGGGACAAAGGCAGGAGTGCTGCTTCGGCTCAAAGACACCCAGGCAGGACTGAGAAGCTTGGACAAATGGTGGGATGACGCTGCAAATTTTTCTCATCGCTCCTCCAGCCCCGCTGCTCCCCGGCCCCCTCACTGCCCCACAAAGCCTCTGCACAGCACAAAGCTGCAGGAGGCAGGGACCAGCACGCCTACTGAAGGGCTATGTAAGTGGTTCTTAGCCCTGGCAACGGGGAGGCAGGGCAAAGGACAATGTCCTGTGTGATCACACAGCCTGGGTAAGGCGACCCTCAGAAACGCTCCAGCGCCAGCAGCCTGACATCTCAGCCGTCGGGGTCCCCAGAGTGACTGTGAGGTGCGGTGGTGTGGTTTTTATCATGAGTTTTAATGTAAGATAGTTGTTCTTTGTACCCTGGTTCAGTGCCGTTGTATTTTTAGGTCCTTTTTGTTACAAATTGTAAGCTTCTCCCTCAGCCTGCCCCACATACAACCCCTGTTTGGTTCACCTTTCCCGCCTTGGTTACCTGTCCACCATTCGTCGGGAAACCCTCCCACCCTGCCAGTCACCCAGGGCCTGTCCCCCGGGTCCAGAAGCTTCGAAGGGAGATCTCTGGCGACTGGCTGGATTGGAAGCTTTCCCCTCCTTCCTTCGGATCATTGGTATTTAATGTTAATGCTTGTTACGTCAGTAGACACTCCCCAGTTATACCCCACTGGTTGCACGTGTAGCCACCCTGAGTTTCCAGCCACTGTATAAAACCCTCTCCCTCCTGAGATTCAGGGTCTCCCTGAAGCACCGGTCGCAGGCTGAGGGCTCCCTCCTTCCTACCAATAAACCCAATTTGCAGTCAGGCCTCTTGAGAGTCCCGTCTTTCTTCCTCCGCATTCCCAACGTGGCAGGGCAGGTCGGCAGCCAAGACCCCACATTTCTATAGATCGTGTGGAGGCGTGTCGGGGCTAGCCGGCCGTGGGAGGACACGCACCGCCGCAGTGGGGAACCAATTCCAGTTTTATTTGTGCCTCACCGTATGTTATAAATCCATTTTCTGACACGGGGTGAAAAATTACTACAGGGGCTGCAGTCGCGTTGGGAGCCTTAACACACTCCAGGCGTGGAGGAGGTTGCAAGGAGAAGATGCAGGCAGGCCCCGTCTCGGGGGGGCTGCAAGCGACCTCTCCCTTGGGGGAGGGCAGACCGCGAAGCCCGGGCAAACTTTGCCCGTCTGACTAAGTCTTCCCAAAAGGGCTGAATTACGGGAGGAATCTCGGCGCACAAAAGCAGTTAACGCTGCCGGTTTCCCCCCGCCATTTTTGGTTGTGGTCGTGCCGGGAGCACCTGGAGGGCCCGGCTCCCTGCAGAGCCGCTCCTTCCCCGCCTGCCTACCCCGCTGTCGCCGCTTCCCCGCCGGCCACGGCCCCGCAGCGCTCCGCCGTTGCCCCGCGGGAGCAGCCGCCGCGCCGGCCGTGCCCAGCCGCAGCTGCGGAGCCCGGACGCCGCAGCCCGCGGGACCGCCGCGCCTGCCGCGGGCGCGGAGCGCGCCCAGCCCGCCGCGGCAGCACGCTCGGGGCGCTGGCCGCACACGGGCTCCTGCTCCAGCCGCCGAGCAGGACGCCGACACAGCGCCCCAGGCTTCCAGCGGTACCGCTCTGTCCCTGGCTTCTGTTACTCCCTCTGTTTCCCATTGTCTCTCTCTGCTCTCTTTTCTGTCCCCTTCTGGTCGGGGCCGTACCCTTTCTTTACCAATTTCCAGATGTAATATTTGCTGCCTTTGTGCCTTATTTTCGCCCGAGAAATCTATCAAAAAGAATTCTCCTCTGCTCCCCTTACAGCGGGACGGGACAGTGACCAACACACTTGTGCCTTCCGCCGCTGTCTGCCGTGAGACAGCAGAGCCACCCGCCAGCCAAGGCCGTGGGGGAGTCTATCAGGACAGCACTTGTCTGACCTTCTCTGCCCCCAGCAGAAATCGCTCACACCCTTCTCTCTCTCATGGCTGGGTTTGGGGTATTCCCCTCTGACTTTTTTGTCCCTTTCCCCCCCCGCCCCCTCTTTTTTCCCTTTAACGCTCTCCTGGGCCACCCGACACAGGGCTGGGGTGAGTCACTTGTGCTACTTACTGCGGTGGGCTTGACCAGAAACACACCAGGCAGATCCTGGTCTGCAGTGCTAGGGTTTAGCACCCAGTTGAATTCCATATTGCAGGTGTTCTCCAGGGTGACCGTGGTGTGATGAATTTCATTAAACATCTGGAGAGAAAGCACAGGAGCAGGAAGTTACAGACCCAGGCCTGCGGCTGGGAATTTCCTTCCTCTCTCCCGGGGTTGAAAGCAGACCTGGGAGCAGGGACCAGGGAGGAGATACGGGCCCTTGGGAAGCTGGGCAAGCCCCAGGCACAGGGCACCTGCACAGGACCAGGGAGCTCTGGCAGCACACAGACATGTGGTGACGACCACGTGAGGGCCAGTAATAAATGAACCAGGGGACACAGGCCCTCTGTGCTCTCAGGGGTCACCAGCTGCCAGGAGAAACAAAGGAGGTGGCACTGAGGTGCGTGAGATGAATCCAAGAGTTAGGAGGTTAAAGAAAGGAAGTTGTTGGTTCTTGCGTGTTGTTGTTTGGATTGTTTGGATTTGTTCAGGTCCTGTTGTTGGGTGTTGCTGTGAGCTGGGAGAGGGGCAGGGTTGAAGACCTGACTGAAAGGCAGTAGGATGAGAGGGGAGGGGACAGAAGAGTTGGCGGTCAGAGAGAATGGAAGTTCCCGAGTACCATCCAATGGGAAGGAGGACAGGGACCACCCTGGCCGGGTAAAAAAGGGATAAAAGAAGCCGTTTTGGTGAAAGGGGTGTGTGTGCTGAGCTCCCGGCTCTCGGGGAGGGAGACACACCCGGCTCAGCTGAATTGTTACTAATGAACAGTTTTCTTTTGCTTCGATGACTTTGTCCCCATTGAATTGTATCTAAAAGTCAGTGCATTTCTAAGACAGGCATTCCAGAAGAAAAGGCACCTGCACGCAAGTATTGGCAAGCAACATGCATGCAACAAGGAGACTTCCTTGTAACACAGACAGGGCCAGCAGCTGAAAATATCTGTGGGCTTTCAACTGAAAGAGAGTGAAGTGGGGATTCTTCTGGGACAGTCTCTGCAACTGTAGTGACTGGAAGCCCAAATTCTTCCCCTGATTATTGTGTGGGTTAAGCAAGAGCTTTATACAAGAGCATCTCCTTGGAGGTCAGGCTTTGGGAATGGATCAGCAGAGGGATGTCTCAGGGACATGTCCCTCAGAGCATCCCCACTGGGACCCTGCCTGCCCCAGGAGGCAGTGTTTCTCAGGGTACCTTTCTCAACATTTTGGGGAGGCTTGGAGATGACCATTTGAAGCCAGCTTGAATGCCGGATTTGTCCCTCAAAGGTTGTACTTCCAAGCCGCAGGCCAACAAAGGGGCTGGGAAGGGGAGGGAGGCCTGGACTGAGGCGGGCAGGAACCCGCTGGCCGTGGTTGCAGGGCAGGGAGCTGTGCCAGGGAACATGTGGGGTACCTGTAAGCCGCAGTCAACCTCCCGGGAGCTCAGCAAGTAGCTGACACGTGAGGCCTCCCCGGTCAGCTTCACCTTGTAGGTGGGGCCTCCCTCCACGTGGCACAGCGCCGTGACACGAGCGATGGTGTCGAGAAGGCCAAAGAAGGTGAAGGAGGCCTGCTGTGTCTCTCCTGGCTGCAGCACACCCGACACCGGCAGGATACTGAAAACCTGGACGGAGGACAGGAGAGATTGAGGTGTTGAGCATGGAATTGGATGCAGAAGAGCTTCTTGGAGCAAAGTGCAGCTGTAGCCAGAGGGGGCTGTTCCTCAAATACAGCCAGAATCATCCTAATCTCATCTTGTATCCATGCCAGTGACCAGTGGAGGGAACACCATGGGGAAAATCTTCTCCCATACTCGCAGATCAATGCATTAATTAATACACTACATTAAAGTGAACTGGGATGTGTCCTGGCAGTAGAAATTCTCTCTGATGCACAACTTGCCCTTAAAAAGCATTTCTTACTGCTTTTAGAAAAGGAGGCGACTCAGAGCCAGAGCTCTTGGAGCTCAGGGAAGGATTCCAGCCCAGCTCATCTGACTCCTGAGGTTTTCCCCACCCCGCTCTGATTTCTATGCTGCTTTCTCAACGTGCTCCAGCAAAAATTTCCTAAGGACCACCTGATGAGGTCCAAGGGGAGCAATGCCCTCCATCGGTGCTGCACAGCGTCCTTGGGCAGCCCTACAACATGTCCTGCACAGCCTCTCTAACAACCAGTTGCTTCAGCAGCACTTTGCGATGGGTCCGGAGGGATGTGAGGCCCCGCTGTGGGCAATGCTGAGGGCCACCAGTGGGACTGGGAGCTACAGCCCTGCTTGCCACACTGGAAAAGTGGGAGTGAGACAGATTCCCTCTTACCTTCTCAGTTTCGAGGGGAGTGTACCCTAAGTCCATGAAAAAGGTGACTCCCTCCAACCCTGGTGGGACGTAATACTTCTTCCAAGTACGTGGTGGCACCTGAAAAACAAGCCATTTTCTATGCTAGGAAGAAGAGACAGCCACTTTGCAAAGTCTCATTTTGTAAGACAGCTTCAGAGCCACCACTGTGATACCAGCTCTTGGGTGAAAAGAGAGATCTGGAAAGAGGTCGTCTGGCTGGCTTGGGAAGAGGGTACATGGAGATCAGGACTCATCACAGCTTGCTCTGGGAAGGAAGCTGGAGGTCCTATCATCATGATGCAGACAAAAGCCTCATCTTACATTGTGAAGAAAACAAGGCAAAAAACCCACACTCAACACAGCATCTGAGCAGGTTTCTCCAAGGAAAACTCTCCTGTTTCTCCCTCCCACACACCCCATGTCCAGCCACCGGCCCTGCTGCCCAGCCCGCTCTCAGGGCACAGGACAGCAGGGCGGCAAAAAGGGAGGTCAGCACGAGCAGGACTTGTTGGTGGCAAGCTAGGGAGGTAACACAAGCAGTAGGTGTACAAGAAAATCTACCTCTGCTCCTGAAGATTGGCCAAGATCCCGTGATTCTTCCAGGGCTGTGGCTGGCTCCTCCGCTTTTCTAATCCTGAAGCGTCTCCACTGAGTTGCCGGCTTATCCAAACGGAATGACACCATCGTCGGTGGTTTGGGTTGGAATTTAGGTGGGCAAAGCTCATGTCTGGAAAAGAACGTAACTATGAACAGGGACCTGCAGTGGGAGGAAAGGACACCTGCACCAGTAGCTCCTGCTCAGGATGCAGCCCCGGGGTGGGTGCTGGTGCGTTGAACTGAGAAATGGTTTGATCCAGCCCTTCCCAATCCAGGCTGGAGCAGGTCCCATCTAAAGGTGGCCCAGGGCTGACACTGAGGTAGCAGTGGTGCAGGCAGCTGCAACTGCTCGCAGTGAGGAACTACAGAGGACATGGATTCACACCTCGTGGGGATGCAAAAAACCACAGTGGGAGAGGAAAAGACAGGGAAGGCAAGAAAAAGGGGAGATTTGAGGCACCAAGGGGCAGACCCAGCCAGTGATGAGCCGGCACAGCCCCCCCAGCGCCCAACGCCAGAAACTCTGCGGCTTTACCAGGTATTTATCAGGAATGTTTCCCTGGGAGTGTTGGGGAGGTTGGCTGACATTTTCCAGCACTCCCAGGTGACTCAGGTCACATTCCCCATTTTAAATTGAAGCAGGTGCTCAGGGTAACTCTGCTTGTGTTTCTAATGCCACGTGAGGGACAAAGTTGTGCCGTGCCTGCCTGTCACCCTGCTGAGATACAAGTGCTTCCCACACAGTCAAACACAACCTGGATGCTCCATTCCCAGACAGGCATTCAGTGCCTGCTCCCCAAAGAAAAACTGTCTTTAGCTTTGTAGCTTGTTATCTGGGGCTGGGTTTCATTTCTGCATGAGGCGCTCTCTCACCATAACCCCCAAGAGATCCCTAATCATCTGTTCCACTCTCTTTAGTTTTAATGAATGGTTTGAGGCAACTTCCCAGGACCATGGTGCCCAGACAATGTTTTTCACTCTAAAGTAGTGGAGCGAGAGGCAGGGATAGGAGAAGATGTGATGAACAAGTCCTGCTGTCAAGCAGTACAGAACCTATAAGGGACATGTTGCAGTGGGGAAAAGTCAAAGTGAGTAACAAGTGTCACAAAAAGAGGGTCGTGAGGAATCCAAGGTGTCCACTGAAAGCTGACCCCTGGGAAAGAATTTGTCCTGGCACTAAAGGAGTTGTCTCAGAAAAGAAGGAAAGGGAAGGTAACAAGAGGTTCAGCATCAGCCCAGTTGCTAAGTAGCTCTTTCTCTGGTGTTGGGACTTTCTGGGCGTCCTCCAGCACAGCACAAGGGAGGAAGGCAAGGAGCAGAGAGCAGCTCCTGCAGAGAGGACCCATCCCAAAGCAAGGGGGCCAAAAGGGCCTCCAGCAGCACTGTGGCAGCTGGGACTAGGAGCCCTTCAGCAGGGTGGACAGTGCCTCAGGCCACGGAGGTCTGAGAAAGCAGCCTTTGTCCCAGCTTTCCTTCCCAGGGGAAACCACAAGGAGCACCAAATTGGTGGCAAAGCTATTCCCTGAGCATCCAGCCTGACCGCAGCCGGTCAGTGTTATTTGCACAAGGACAAGGCAGAAGCAGTTTGTCAGCTCCTAGGCAAACAGCTTTGTTCTTTGCAAAGTACTAACAGGACACCAGGAAGAAGAGCTTCAAGGACAGGGCAAAGGTGCACATACCTCAACTTCTTCACATGGTCGTCCATCTGGAATGACCAGTGGTACTTGACGGGAAGTGGGCTGCAGTTGGTCATCTCCAGAGAACGCTCCTGTTTCGTGCCAGCCACGATGCAGCCAAATTCCAGGGTGCTGGGCTGGATTTGGAGATTTGGGAAGTGGGCTTCCCCGCAAAGGGTGATACGCTCCACATAAGGATGGCCCCTGACCATTTCTATCTTCAGGATCTTCATTGTTTTCCAGCTATTAAAATCCCGTCCATAAGCTGGGTCAAATGCGATGTAGAGGTGACAGGTCTGCCCAACGTCCACTGTCACAGGCTGCAAGCAGATGAACAGTAATTAGTCACCTGTGGGATGACATCCCAAGGTCTGACAGCATGAACCAGTAAATGCTCCAAGTGTGACACCAGCATGGGCTTCTCAGTTCATCGTTCATTTCTTTACAGCAAGGGTCTGACTGCGGGCACCACACTCGAGTCCAGGATTCCCTCAGGCTCACGTTTCTGTGCTCAGCAGCAATACAAGGGGTGGCTGCTGGAGAGCTGGGATGCTTTCCAGGAGACACCTTCACGGCATGGCTTGCCCAGACCTAGTTGCCTGCTCCCTTCTCCTTGTGCCTGAGAGCCAGGGTGGATCTTCTCAACTCAGATAAGTTTTTGATTCCTTCAGCAGCTCTGCTGATGCACTTCAGGCCATCCCACTGCTGACGCTACAGATTAAACTTCTTGACTTAAGGACGTCCCAACAGAAGTGCATCACCGCGTCCCTCCTCTTCAAACCCCACTGCAGGAGTCCGGGGCTGCTCACCTGGCCATGTGGGAGTGGCTGCTGGTCCTCACTGCAGACCTGAAACGGCTGCTCCAAGTAGAGCATAAGGTCGAGTGGCAGCCGGCAGGTGTTCTTTATAGCCAAAGGCTGGTACTGCAGAGTCAGGACATCACTGGGTTTCTACACAAACAGGAGACAAGGAAAAACAACCTCAGCTAGTCACAGACCTGCTTCTGCTGCATCTCGCAGTTTTCAGTCCCAGAAGTGCACACATTTCCATTTACCCTTTTTATTTGTTTCTACACTTCCAGGAGATTTTTCTTTACAGCAGATGCTTTTCATGTTTAGAAACCACAGCACCCTCTGGGGGACAGGGAAACACTCCCAGGTACAGATGAGGAAATGGGGCCCTGAGAGGAGGCAGCTGCTTGAACAAGATCTAAAGCAGAAAGTGATTCCAGACCATTTGTCTCCAGTTTTGTCTCTCTATTGCACAGAGCAGCACTAGATGATCTTCACTCACATACAGCCATTTCTTACAACCTGACTGGCTCATAAAGCAGCTTGTCTGCAGGATGCGTCCTGCAGTCCCTGCTACAGGGACAAGGTGTCTGTGGTCTCAAAGCTATGATCAGCCTAGGCTCTTCCTTCCTTGTCTGCATTCTGCTGGGCTTCCTGCATGGTTTAGCGAAACCAGGGAGTTTGGGAAACTAGTTCTGCATGTACTGGTATCAAATAGGTGCCATAGTATGCAATAAATCAGTTTGCGTGTGTGGCGTCAAGCAGAACCCAGGCAGAATCAGGGAGAGCTGAAAAGCTTCTAATTACATCGGAACTGCCTGTTCCAGGGATTCTGTACTTGAGTGGAAACCTGGGAACCAGAGGAGAGGCCTGAAACTACAGAAAGCAACTCATGAAACATCTTCTCTTTTTCAGACAACTTACTGAGAGGGAAGCATGATGCTGGAGTTGGGATCCCGAGACTAAAGGGCACCTGCTCTGCCTCAGTGTTATCATCACTGCAGCTGCAGGGTGTCTGGGGGTGCTTTGAAGCAGGTGAGGCTTAGGGAAATGCACAGAGCTATACCATATAGCTATACCATACAGCATTCATGCCAACAGCAGAGAAGGCAAAGAGACACAGGAGATGCTGGGTTTTTCCTTGTCAGCCTGAGGAATTCACAGGAATCTCCATTTTTTCCCTGCTTTCCTACAGCATCGGTGTACAGACATCACCGTGCCCTGAAGGATCCTCAGAAACCTCCCTTTACCGTGAGCAGAGAAACTGGCATTTCTCTGGAGGTGGCCACGATCCTCCTTGGCAGTGCAGCTGTAACTGCAGTTTTACTTTGGGGACGTTAAATACCAGTCTCATCTCTAAAAGCATCTCCCCTCACTTTACAAAGTGCCTCAGGAAGGGTAAAGAGGGGCTTTTACACAAGCACACCCCGCCCTCAGCCATGCTGTTCAATGCCAGGATGCAATCCAGACACTTACTTACCTTCTCCACCCGGAAAGAGAATTGTCTGGCTGATATATTTATAGTGGGATCAATAAACTCGCAGGTAATGGTTGCTTCTATTATCTTCTTCATCGAGCCGCCTGTCCCAATGACAGCTTCGCAGATGGCGTAATTCTGCACCACCTGCATGCAAGAGTCACTTGTCACCAGTGGGTGGTGGCAGGGCATCCAGCAAATGCCCAGCATTGGCTCAGCACCCACCACCCACCACGCGCCCTATTCCTGCCACAGAGTTATGGTCACTGCCCGCTTTTCTTCCAGTGATGCAGCTTATTTATTTTGCACTCAACTGTCTGTAGCACTGCACCCCACTAAGCACAAAAGGCACTTGTGAGAAACTCCCCCCCTTCATATGGCTTTTGGTTTACTCTGTGCTTACCCCAGAAAAACCACTTGGCACTTGTTTAATTCACTTTCTTTTTGGGCTCCTAGTCTAAGTGTTACTAACTTATTTCTCTGTCCTTCTTTGCTGACTAAGCATGCAACGCTGTCTGCCCCAAAAGAGCAATATTTCCTTCTACCCCTACTTCGGGATCAGCACTAGGTTTTGGTGGCTGTGGAATCACAATAAAGCTGTAGCTGGTCTGATGGTGACCAGCAAGGAAAGTAAGTGGTGCTGCCACAGAAACGTGTGGTCTTAAACCAGTTTCTTGAAGGCCCCTGCTCATTTCCCCAGGCAAATGTCAAGGGACGGTGGAACGAGCCCAGGGGAGGGGATCTGATGCTTCCCCAGCTCGGCCCGTGGTGGGGACCTCACCTGCGCCTTGCGGGAGAAGCCTCGCAGCATCATGTCCACAGACTCTCCTGGC
Organism: Chamaea fasciata; assembly: GCF_029207755.1. Lineage (NCBI taxonomy): Eukaryota > Metazoa > Chordata > Aves > Passeriformes > Sylviidae > Chamaea > Chamaea fasciata. Next base: position 19,492,819 of record NW_027094097.1, on the reverse strand, counting down.
TTCAGGTCCATTGACAGCGGCTCCAGCCGAAACGCGGGGGCCGTACGTTTGGGCCTCTGGGAATCACGTTTGGCCGTGGGGCTACTGTGGGCTGAGGTGCTCCGGCCCTCCTTCCCAGCTGGCCTGTTACATTCCACCTTCCAGAAGAGCTGATGGAAGTGGTGGCCCCCATTTGTTAGTCTGAACTGACGAGCACAGGGAAGGAGGCTAGAAGAGAAACCAGAATGGAAAATAGTATGGGAGTAGCTGTTGTCCTGGTCATCAGATTGCTCCCACGGAGGATTCTGAGCTGTGAATAGCTTGGAGACCGTCTTCATTTCCAGCTCTTAATGTGGACCGGGAACAGTGTCTGATAAGCTGCCCTCCTGATGTCGTTATTGCAAAGAGGAATATGATTCTCATGGTAATGTAGCATTTTCCAGGCCAGGCTAACAGGATCTGGTGTTTTCCGCCAAAATGTGTGTTCTGGGGTGATTCGTACTGTTACTGTATTTTGTATTAATCTGCACCCAAAACTGTTACTGAATCATTGAGATCCTGCACCTGAGGCCCTTGTGTGCGGGGGTATGATTGCAGGCATTTTTAAAAGCCAGCGCGAAGGAAGTTTCTGGACGATCCCAGCAAGCTTCTAGAAATCACCTGTCTGCTCTAGGAGAGGAAACCAGGGGAGCAGGGGCTCTCTCATTCATAGAAGCTTTGGTTTTGCACCGGTGGTCATTTGTAGAAACTTCATTTCGCAATCAGAAACTGTTTTGAAGTGAACTTTGCAAACTCCGCTGGCAATGGGAAAATGAGCAAGGTCCTGTGTAGAAGTGTACCTCACCTGGTAGGGTTTGCAGCCCCACAGTGGCAAGGAGGCTTCCATTTAAGGGAAGGATTTGGGTTCCATTCTTTGTTTCACTCATGAGGTAAAACCCAGAGATTTTGATACCGTTTTTGGCCTTGTGCCAGGACGGAGACAGCTGTTGGATCTTTGAGACTGTGCCTCAAGCCCTGTTCCTATTTCTATTGGGCAGGATGCCAAGAATCCGGCCTTGATTGTTACAAACTTAAGAGAATAGAGGAAGATCCTCAGGGCATTTTTGGGGTGTTGTAGCAAGTGCAAAGGTCCTCCTTGCACTTGGCATAGCTTCTTCTCTTTTTTTTGGCACGGTTTTTTATTTTCACCTTAATTAAAACAGTTTTGCTTTTCAAACACCTCTGATCATGCTGCCTCGCTAATATTTTAGGCCATCCTGAGGCTGCCGGTCAAACCCAGAGGTGATGCACCTGAGAGGGCACCCTAACATTCTGGCCTCCCGCACAAGCATCAGTCCTGGGCAGGCAGGGCAGCAGCAGAGCCCACGAGCAGCGTGAGGAAGCGTTGGCAGCGGCACTGCAGGCCCCACACAAACCAGCAAGTTTCCATCTGCCTCTGGAACTGCTCTGCGGGCTCCTGCCTTCCCAGGGGGGTCGTCACCCTCCCGTCTCTTTGTTCCCAGGGCCCCTGCTTGCCTGGCAGGTGCCATTTCGGAAGGGAAGGGTGCGATGCCATCTTCCCTTGGTCCCGCAGCCACACGGAGGGCCCGCCTCATCCAGGCGCCATTTTGGGAACCTTTTGTTCTGGGGGAGCCTGCGAGACTATTACTTGACCAAGTGAGGACATAGATGTGTTAGAACTGAAGGCAATTCAGTGGCAATTGAGCAACTGGTTTCTCTTTCAGTGGTTTTTGAGGGTACCTAGCAACGCTCAACTGGCCATCACATGTCTCTAAAGGTATCTCTGCCTTCAGGGAAGGAGTCAGGGTCTTTGAACACTGAAGAAGATCGTGCCTGAAGGACTACAGCAAAACTGCTCCTTGTTGAGACAGAAGGAGAGGTGGGAGTGGGAGATCTCCTACCTGAATTGGTATCCCAAGTTGAGCTCCGGGGCAAATGGTTTGTCTATGACAATTGTGGTGCCAGTGCCAAAAGCCAGGAGGGTGGAGGTGGTCCAAAGTCTGTTCCCAATGAACAGCTGGAGAGCATCAGCAAAAACCCCAGTGTCATCCAGGGTTGCTGTGACAGTCACAGGAACCTCACCCCTGGCGGGGATCACTCCTTCCCTGGGTTCAATAACATAGCAGTGAGGTTTATAAGCCTGTAAGACAAGCATAACATGCATTTAGGATGGAAACCATACACCCTGGTCTCTTATGGGGTGTAAGAAAAGGAGAAGACTAAAGAGGGGAGGATAAAAATCCTAAAGGCCTAATTTCCCTAAATTTAAGCTGCAGTACTGGGGAACAGCAGAGCTTACACAACCTGTATTTTCCCCTCCTTTAACAGACTCTCACCTAATTAACCCAGTTTTGCCCAACCCAAGGGACGCTTATCCTCAGGAGAGTGTTCCTTCCCCAGTCCTTCTCTGGAGTGTGTGCCAAGGAAAGCTGCTTTCTCTCTCCTGGCTTCTCACAAAGGCTCAGGGCCAGAGGAAGTCATGACGGCTCAAATCCCACTCCAGAAACCACACAGCTGGAGGACACTGCTGAGAGCCTGAAGAATATCTCCGCAAAACCAGTTGAGCAAAACCCCAACACCAAACTATCCTTTCCCAAGAGGCCCTCAATGCTTTTCAACGTCCCCTAAAGGACCGAGGCCCTCACTTCCCACTGATCATCCGCTGTAGAGAGGTGCCCCAGGGCCTTCTGCTTTGGAAAAGTCACCTCTGAATGGTTACAGCAGAGCAGGAAAGAAGGAAGCAGAGGGAAAACTGGATGACATGTGCTCAGTGGGCATGGCCCACTCTTCCTAAGAACTCGTGTCCTCTGGTTTCTCATGGTCTTCACAGATTGGCCAAGAGAGCTGGAAGCTGCCCAAAGGAGGGAGGAAAGGCCCCGCACCAGCACAGCTGTACAGACACAGCTCTGCAGGTCCAGCCCTGGAACGAGCACGTGAAGCCCATCCTTTACACACCAGGCCCACCCAGCCAAGGTGCATTGCTCCCTGAAGAGGTGGAAGGCAGAATTTCATTGTGTAGTTCGAGAAAGCTGTCCTGGAAAAATCCCTCACTTTAAGGTTACATCTATCCCCCAAACAGCAGGAAAAGCAGCAAGAGGAAAAATCATGCCCCTCCTCCTTGGCTCAGGAGGCTGTGGCTGGACTTTCCCACATGGCCTGATGCTTTATCCACAGACACAAACAAGTCCACAGGATCAGGTTTTAACCAGTTCCAAGTTCAACACACCCAGCATGGAGAAGAGCAAACCTCAAGCCCCTCAGAGATCTCCCCCTCCAGCAGACATCCCACCCAGCCCCAGGCCCAGCCTACAAGCCCTTCCTGGCTGCAGCAGCCCTGCTCTCCCTGCCAGGGGAGCAGCCCCAGCTCCTCTGCCCTGTGCAGCCTTCACATATTAAACAGCCATTCTCTGCAGCCGGTCCCCAAAGATGCTCTTCAAAGGCACAGAGACCACAGGCTGGGGGGGTGCACAACCCCCACACATGTCTTTGTGTGGACAGCCCAACTGGCCTGACCCACAGCAGGTGTGAAAATTGCCTCCCCACCAGCAGTCTGAGGACAGACCTCACACCCTCTTCTCTACCATGAACAGCAGTTTGGCACAAAGCAAATGTAGATGGCACAGGGAAAGCACAGGGAAACCCATGCTCTCCGAGGAGCAAAGGACCACAGGTTTCTCTTGATCTCAGAGCTCAAAAACCGTGACACACACAGCTAAAGACCTTCCATAAAATTATGGGAGAACTTGTCAACACAATCCAGACGAATTTCTGCTCCAACATCTCTGCACCTGATTTCACTGAGGAGTGCCCCAGCTAAAACCACTCCAGAGCCAGGTTCCTTTTGCCTCACCCAGATGGAATCTTGGAGTATCTCGCTTCCTCTCACACAGGCCGATGCATATAAAAACCAAGTCATGGCTGCTTGTAAGGTCAACCAGTCAATTTCCCTGGAAAACAGCCCCACAGATACTTACAATCTCTAGCCTGAAGTCTAAATCGATGAGACCTTCGTTGAAGAGGCCAAAAGCTTGTGAATTAGGCCTTAGCACTGGGATCCTGCCGAACTCTATCAGCCTTGGACTTATGTAGACTGCTGACGGCCGTCCAAAGCTCTGTAGTTCTGTTCTCTGTTACAGAAAGCAGGCAAGAAAGATTAAAAAAAAAAAAAAATCAAACCCGAACAGGGAAACCTAAAAAGGCTTAAACAGCTCAACCCAGCTCAAGTTATTTCTTTAGGGACAGCTACCATTTTCCAGCTGAAATCCTGGGATTTTGGGGGGAAAAAAAACCAAACTTATGTATTCACCTCCAAATTGAAAAGGATTAAGTAAAGAGAAACTTTCAAACTACAAATTATTGGTCCAAAGGTAGAAGCTTTGCAAGAAATCTCTAGTTAAGATCAGGCTGACAGTTAAACAACTGGTTATTCTGGTGGGGAGAAACCCTTCTCTTTAAGGTAAGCAGCCTGATAGTTGAAAGCAAGTGTTTAGTCAAACTTCAGGCTCCCTGGCACAGCCTGCACTGCCTGTCCTCCCTGTTGACTGGTTTACATGCAGTGCCACAATGGCCCAGGTTCAGATGTTTGGTGCCATCCAGGGAATTTGGCATCACCATTTCCATGTTTGAATGTAGTTTAAATCCTTGCAACTACTCTTCAAATGCCAGCTTTCCTTTCTTCTACAGAAAGCTCAAGGTTCCCAGAAATCTTCTGACATCCTCTTTTGTGCTGAGAGGTAACATTTTAAAAAAGGTGTTTCCAAAGCTAATAGCACTTTAAAGAGTAATTAAAATGATCCTCAATTCCAGCTTAGATGAACTACCTTCTGGGTCAGACACTGACATTGCCACCTATAAGGCACGAGCTGTTTATGCCACCAGTCCCTGCTGTCCTTCTCCACAGCAGCCTGTGCCTCTTTTCCCCGGAAGAATCCCCGCACACTGTGCACCCTGCCAGGACCAGTTGCACAAAGGCACACACCTCCCCTTGCACTCACCAGTGGGTTTCTTGCGTCCCCAAACACGCCGATACAAACATCGGTGCAATGCTTGCCCAATGTTTGGATTTCAGCCATAACTGGAATCTCTGCAGTGCTCCGAGGCTGGACAATCCCACAGGGTCTGGGGCTGGAGTAGAGCACAGGAGAGTCCTCCTCGGGTTCCTAGAAGGGACAGAATCAAATCCAGCTTCAGAGGGACCTCTGAAGAAACTTTAAACTCCTCAACATCCATCCCAACAGCAACTTACACACATTTTTAAAAATCCCCAGGACAAAGGTAAAAGGCACAAACAAGGTGCAAGAATTGTAGGCTTAGCATTCTCAGGGGGTTCTGCAAGGAGGCTGCCAGCACAGGCACTGGTGTCTGTGGATGCAGCAGCTTTTCACAACCCTCAAAGATCTCCCACAAGAAAACACCCTGAAGACTAGAACGTAAGCTCTTTCCTCAAGAGATTAAACTGCATCCTAAAGTTTACATTCAGGTAGGATCCTGTTCTCAGCAGATCTTTAAGACTGAATAGAAACCACCAAGGTCTCATCCCAACCCTTTTCCCCCCTAATAATCTCCACAGTAATATTTGACAGGAGGAGGTGGATGCGATGCCAAACCTGGGGAATAAGCCCGTAGCAGCCAGGAAGGTGGGTGTTATTCCAAATGAAGAACTTCCTCTCGAATGGCACCTTCAGGTCGCACTCATGGAATCCGCGGTTTTGGGGGTACACTTGCAGCTCAGGAACGAAACATCTGGGCAAAGAGATGACCCCAAGGGAATCAGAGATACTGAGAGAATGGAGAACGTTGACCCCCAAAGATTGTGAAATGGAGCACAACACCTTTGTCACTGTCAAATACACATTTAACAGCCCTATGGTGAAAAATTGCCTGCAAAGTCTTCCCACTCAAACATGTCTTGTCGAGGAGGGGCAAAACCTGAGAGGCAGCACCCAGAGGCTGCCAAGTGCCCCAGGCAGACCACTTGGTCCCACAGCTGCCTCAGCCCCTCCTTTACTCAAGAAGGTTTGCAAGAACTCCTGTAACAGTCCCAGTGATCCATGAGCTCTGGGGGAGCCTTCCCAACAGGGATCAGTGCTCATTAAGGCTCCAGGAACACACGACTCTAGTGTCTCAGTAAAAATGACTCCCTTCTCTCCCATGGTGCTGTTTCCCTGCCTGAGAACTCAGCTGTTTGCCCCAGCCTTGGAGGGCATGAGACATCACCTGCCCCACAGAGTGGGAGATCACTCCCTCCCAGTTCCTACAACTCCCCTGGTCCTTCACTCCACAGGTCCAAACACTGACTGTCCCCAATTGCACTTGCTTTTCAAACATGGCAGCCCAGGCACTGACGAGATGGCTCTGCCTGGGAGTGGGAACAGCACCAGGGAACTGCATCCCTCTTGTCATTAAACCGACACCTAGAGCAGCACAGCAGGATGGAATTCTGCTGGAGCAAGAACAACTTTTGCTTTAAGCCTGAGAACATCAAAGCTCAAAACAGGAAGCAGAGAGAAGGGGAAAAAATAGAGCTGACCTGCCACATCAAGGACTCATTTCCCCTCCTAAGATCCTGCCCTCACCTCTCTTGCTGTGAGCCATTTCCCCACTGTCACGTGCCCTCGTTAACAGAACCAGACCCTGACCCTCAGCAGACTGCTTGGTGTGCCCCAAGCCAACGCGGGCTGGTTGCAACCCAGCACAACTCCACCTCTTGCAGGAAGAAGGCGAGGAGGCCCTTGGGAAATTTGCTTCACCTCAAGCACCAGGTCAATAAATGATATCATTCCTGGTCCCTTTAGAAAACGACCCAGGACCACGCTGGGCTGTCAGCAGGGCTCCTTTTCACCACAGGCTGCTTTTCAAGCACTGCTGTTCTCATGTCCAGCTGGGCAGAACATGAGGTCATTAAACAACACGTCTCCTTGGGAGCCGCAGCCAGCACACCCTGTGCAAGGCAGTGTGCTGGGGGAGGCCAGGGAAGTGCTGGTACCTGGCCTTGATGATCAGTGATGCCACTCCCTTGCCAAACCACTCCAGGTCCACCAGCAATTTCCGGTTGTATTCCGTCACAGTGTTGGAACACAGGGTCACCTGGTGGAAGAGAAGAGCAGTAAATTCTTCCTTACAAAAGCTCACGACTCACGTGTGATGTCCTCCAGTTTTTGTGGTAAGAAAAGGGAGGATTTTGCCTTAATTCTTCTGCCGCTCCATGTGGAGAGCACAGTCTCTAAGAGTAACAGAAGCCGTCTGGCAAATACCAGATTTGTTAAGCACACCTTGCTATCGGGGCATAGGTCAGCTAAATGAAAACATTAGACTAAAGCTCTGTGCAGCACCGTATTCAAATTAAGGGGCAAATTTTCATCTGACTACAATGACATAAATGCAGAGGAAATCTCCTGACTTGAACAGAATGAGTTCAGCTTTACAGCGGGAAGCTGAAGGCAAAGCGTGGGCCAGCAGGTGCTGGGCAGTTCATGGCTGCAGAGTTTTTTGCCTTCACTGGAGATCCCTGCAGTGAACACAAATCATTCTACTCCCCAGGACAGGAGAAATGAGACCAAGAAGAAAAGCAAACTGCTTTATATAATGACATCTCTCTAACAGCCACCTTTGGTCCTCGTCCGTCCTCTGCCCACTTGCAATCGAAGACATTGCTCTCAAAAACACCAAAATGCCTTCAGTACTTGACCATATGGTACATGATCTCAGCTTGTGATTTTGGAAACAAATCAGTGCTCCTTCAGGAACGTCCCGAGTAACCCAGCTCACAGAGGCCCCACGCCAGTGCAGATCCTCGCTCACACGATGATCAGAGCTGGCATCAGAGCTAAAGCCCTCCCACACTCCCGTGAAGCTTCAGACCCGCTGCTGAAGTGTGTGTGGCTGGACTCTTCCCATACCTCGATGTCCTGGTGTTCCTGGGATTGGAGGGTCCTCTCGCTGGGATTCATTGTAAACTCCCGTGGCTTCACAGAAAAATGAATTCCCTCCCTCCAGGAGGGGTCACTGTCGCTGAGTATTTGATCAAAGCTGCTAACAGCAGGCTGAGTGCCATCGTCCGACACGCGGAGCTTGAACGTCACGGGCACCCGCGAGGTGTTAGTGAGGCGACAGGTCTTGGTGCAGGGAAAGCCTAGGAAAAGGACACAAATATCCGTTTAGGCACCAGTTATGTCGTGACTCCTGGTGGGAATACCCTGGTAGGGTGAAAGCGTGATTGGAGTTTGGCTCTTTATTATCTGAACTACAGATTACTGAGAAGCTGCAAGAGGAATTAGTCGTCACTTAGTTCCCTTTAACACTGATTCCAGACTGCAGCCTTGAAAATGCCTGCTCTTAGCCCTGCTCAACACTGCAAGCTTCTCTCTTTCTGATGGGGAGAAGCTCCCTCACCTGCCCCAAACCAGCACCAGTTATTTCTCCCTGATGACTGTGCACCCAGACCGAGCATTTCCTCTGAAAATTCAAACTGTAAAATTCCCTGTTAAGTCTGCCAACACTCCTACCGTTTTCAAGATATATAAACAGTGAGTCGTCATTGAGAAGAAGCTACAGCAAAACAAAGTGAGGATGGAATCAGGAACCAGAACGTGATGCAAAGCACCCTAACACAGTTTCTCTCTGCAGAATTCTTAAGGCGTCTTTTGGTTTGGGCCAAACAGACTGGGCATGTGACAGCTCAGAGCCCACTCAGCTGGAGGCAAACCCGAGCCTTGACCCAACAAGCGGGGACATCGCACCCATACTACTCACTGTGACTGCTGCCTGCAAGGGTTTACCCCACCTTAACTCTGAGATTTGCTTTCCATATTGGAAAGCCAGAGACACTGCCACGCATGGTGGGGATGTCCTGCAGAGCCCGGACACCAGCCACAACCCGCTCTGCAGTGGACTGGCTGGCCAGCTCTGTGGGGAGGAGACTTCTCCCCAGGCCTGCTCACCAAGAGTCATTTGAACACAGATGGGGGAAAAAACAACTGCAGGCGCAGCCCAGAGCTTCTCTGTGCCCATCAACAGTAATCACTGCCGGCTCCAGCAGGGACTCCAGCAGGGAGGCAAGAGAAGCACAAAAGGGACAAACACAGATGTCAAAACCTCAAATGAGACTGAGGTCACCACATGCAGACAACAGTCAACAACAGTTAAACAGAAGCAAAGATACAACAGCTGCCTTCAGCTGAAGAGACCTTAGGAATGCGTTTCTACCTGTTGCCTTTCTTGTTTCATTTATTCAAAAGGCAACTTAACAAGTGCCTCAGTGGTGATGCAGGGTGGGGAAGAAGCAGCTCAGGAAAGGCAATTCGTTTTCTTAAAACGTTCAACAACTTCATTGTTACGAGTTTAGGTTTCGTAGTGAATTTTGGCCTTGGTCCGGGAAGGGAGATACAGGGGGTTTGGGGTGGTCTCGGCTGTGCGGGTGGGCTTTTCCATCCGGGGCTCTTTGGGAGCTGTGCCGTGATGCCGCGGGCGGTTGTGAAGTCGGAGCCGAGGTTTGCAGGGGGCAGACCTTTCCGTCCTTCCGCCGGGGCTCGGGAAGGTCGGCAGCGTGCTGCTGCGGGACGTCGTGCGCTTGACGCCGGGCTCAGCACCGTGATCGAACCTGCCCGCCTTCCCCGCTTCTGCCTGCTCCCGATTGCCAGTGCCCAGATCTCCTGCTGCCCGTAGTTTGCAAAAGCAGCGATTTCCTCCTTCCTTCCCTGCCCGTGCCGGCTGGGAGGGAATCACTGCCCTGCCAGAGCCCACAGCTCCTCCAGCCTGTGATCATAACTACACCAAAGGGGAAAACGGGACTTGGCGGGTTGGAAACTTCTGGCATTGCATTGTTGTCTGTGCTATCCTGATATACTCTAGTAAAGAACTGTTATTCCTTTTCCATATTTTTGCCTGGAAGCCCTGTAATTTCAAAGGTATAGTAATTTGGAGAGAGGAGGGTCATCATTCCATTCCATGAAGATTGCCACCTTCCTTGGCACAATCTGTCTTTTAAACGAGGACGGAGACACCAGAAAATACTTGGTTCTATTTGATCCCACAATGGCAAAATGCTACCTGAGGCACCTGCAGTTCACACCCTGAAGAGGCTGTTGTGGCAGAACATGAGCAGTGCTGGATGCTTTTACGTTCAAGTGCTCCATTTTGGAGCACACAGATCCCTCCCGCTGTGTCCCAGCGCAGGGAACACTCACCAAAGGAGATGTCACCGAAGTCGAGCTCATCGGTGTCGAAGTGTAAAGTCGGCCCGACGACACACCCCCTGCGATGACAGGGACACAGAAGGAAATGGTTACGTTAAAGGGAATTGCAAAGCCGCCGGCTGTCGTGGCTTGGGGGCATAAAACCTGGTGTCAGGGGCATCGTGCGTTTCAAATCAACGCACCACCATGTGCTCAGCACAGCGTCCATGTGCACAGGAGGCAGCTAAAGCCAAGAGGCCAGCAGCCCACAGCCACTGATGGGGCTTTGGACGCAGGGCAGGCAGGAAAAGCCCCCAAGTTGCCGGTGGTCCCATGAGGGACCCTGAACACCCACCCAGACGTGGCTCCGTGCCTCAGATTCCCCATCTGTAATGGGATGGACATAAAGGTGTCCCCACAAACTTCTGTAACCAGCCTTTCCCGCCACAGGTTCCCTGCTTTGCTACTTGGCTGTAACTGGTGTTCCCATGGAGGGGCTTTCTCTGGAGATTTTGACCCACACAATCGTTACAGACAGAGTTTTGAGACAGGAAGCCAGGGGAGCCCCAAACATCCTCTAAAAAGAGCATTAACAGTTCTACACAGTGGACAGATGAATCCTAGAGGAAAGGACCAGCCTGTCACTAGTGCACCAGCTGGCACAGCCAGGAGCAATAGCTTAAACAACCAAACATGGGTGTCCTGAATCTACCACACCTCCTCACCTGTCCTTGAACTCAGCAGACAGGCACTAAAAGTCACCAACATCCACTGAAGGCAGCACCTGAAGCTGCCCAACACGAGTTTATTTCGTGCTTGATGCCCCTCAATGCGCACCCTGCCTTTTGGTTAAAAGTCAAGGACCAGTGAACTGTGTCTTCTCCTGTGTTCACAGGACTGCCCCTGGCTCCGCTCTACACATCTCAACAAGAAACACCTTCTCTTGCTCAAGGAGGAAGCTGCTTATGGAATAACATCCCATGCATGACCAGTTTGGGGGAGGGACAGAGGAGAATCAATTATTTGATGGTGAAAGGTTCCCTCTTGATTTCCAAAATAAAAATAGCAGCACTTTTCCTCCAAAAGCAAAGCCGGTGCAATCGTTTCTCTACTATGGGCAGACCTAGTCAACACTTTTCTCTTGCTAGGTAATACGTTACATGTTCTTTTTAATCCATCTCCCTTATCTTATTGGTATAATCAACTGCAGATTGCTTTCATTTCTTTATTGCCCTGATCCAGTGCCTCCCAACAGCAGCAGCCTAGCTCCAAAGCTCCAGAGCAGCCAGCATCAGCTTTCCTGCTTACACTACGTTATCCTACCAGCACACGCCTCAGGCTAGCAGGGACAAGCCCTCTTGCTGCTGTGGTCCTGAGGACTGAGCTCTGCCTCCCCCATCATCACCCCTTCTCCCTTCTGCAGGGCCAGGATCATGGGATGAAGCCCATGTCCTTGGGACGGTTCCTGCTGCACAGCTCCCTGTCTCCCACATCAGGCTTTTCCTGGCTGTGGAAAGGAGGTAGCAGAGCACTCTGCACAGGAGCTCGGAGCACAGCCTGTCTCCATGCATGGCCATGAGAGGTGAGCTGAGGCTGCTGCTGCCCCTTTGGGATGGATTATTAACAGAAGTTTTTAAAAACACTGCTGCTGGTGGAGAATCACCCAGGCTGGCCCATCTCCAAAGCCCTGGGGGCCTTGCTGGGTGTTCAGGGGGGACATCCCAGAGCAGCTACTGCCCAAAGCTGATCCATGCCACTGCCTGCCATGGCCCAAGGCAGAGGGAGATCCCTGCAGGGAGGAGTCATTCCAGCTCCCGGGTACCACACGGGGCAGCAGGCAGCCCCACACTAAGGCAATGCCAGGATCAGAGCAGAGATTGAGACCTCAGGAAACATCTTTTTTCTCTGCCTGGCCCCAAAATGAGGTAGGTGAGAGATGTCCCAGAGACAGCTACAGATGTGCCCACCCAGAGTAAGCTCCCAGAGTCCTTACTTGATGGTCAGGATCACAGGCGTAGGAGATCCAGCCACACGGAACTGGAATGGTTCCTCAAACCGCCCCAACACGGCGGCATCCAAGGAGATCTGAATAGTCTGGATCCCACCTGGTGCAATGAGGCCCTCCTCGGGTACAAACTTGAAGCAGCAGCCCACTTTCGTGTTTGAAGGGATATAGGTGAAGGGAGCATCAACAACTCCTTTGTTCATCAGTTTCACCTGCAGCAGCAAGAAAACAAAATGCAAGTACACGTGAAATCTTCCCTTCTTGGGAGTTATTTTCTAATGGCGCAATTAACACCCAGAAAAGGCAGAAGATGCTTTGTGCTGCTGGACGGCAGAAGTCAAAAAAATACAACAGGACAAGTTCTGCCTTTGGGTTTTCATGTGAAGCTCACACAACTCCACATAACTGGAGTCACCCTGGGGTTACCCCACGGACACAGAGCAGTCCACCTCTGGTCAGTAGCACCAAGCTCATTCAGACCTGGCCCTGAGAGCAACGTGGGGTGATTGCAGCTGTGTAGTGAATCACCACAGAGCTGCTGCTGCCCCAGTCAGCACAGCTCCAGCAGTACCGTATCTACGCATTTACCTTTTCCCATACCGTGAAAACAATACACTGAGAATGAGGCATCAACATCAAAATGTACAGACAGCACCATCTTTTGGTAAGAAAACTCAACGTGTCTTTCTCTTCTACAGCCAAACTTCTGAAAGTGTCTGGCATGATGATGTGCCTCGTTTTCTGCCTCTTTCAGTTGCTCTCTCTTTTTCTTTTGCAAACTTGACCCCCAATAGGGGGGAGGCAAATAGGTAGAAAAATCTCTTGCTTTATTCCCAGGAACACTTTTCTCCTCCTAGAGCCAGAGATGCACCAAGCCTGAAGTGTGGTGAGGGATTGGACAGCAAGGGGAAGAATCCTCAAGCCCTTTGCAAGGGCCTGCACTGAGCCAGGAGGCTGGATGGCTTTCCTGTGACTTCCAGGAATGAGCAGGAGAGACACTTGACTGAAAATTGTTTGCGGTGGACTGAAGCTCAAATGTAGCCAGTTTGTCCCAGCTGCTTCCGAACAGCCCAGTACAAAGGTGCCTTGTGTCTGGTGCTGCCACAAAAGCCTCTGAACAGCTTTTTGACCCAGTGTTGGGTCAAAAGGGGTTGTTTTGCAGGAAGCCTCCCAGCTGATCCCTATGGAAGGCTGCCCAAAAGAAGGGAGTGGGGCTTCATGAACAACAGACACATCTTTCTGGACCCCCCCCCTTCCCCCCCCCGCCCAGATTTGACCAGTACATCAGATATTCCCTGCTCACAACTGCCCAGGTTGCCAGGAATTCCACAGCTCCACCAGGCTTGCTGCTGCCTCAGGAGCCATCAGGATCCATCCCATCCCCTGGTGCTCACCTCATGCGTGTGGGCGGTTTTGACAAAAACTTCCCCGAGGTTCAGGGTATCACAGCTGAGTTCAACCAAGGGTCCGCGGCCTTCCCCTCTGAGGCGCAGGGCCAGCCTGCTCTCACGGCCTGGGGAGAGATGTCCATTTCAGTACAATAATTCCCTCTGTTCTACTGGATTTTCCAGGCTGCCTCAATGCTAGTCCCTGATTCTGAGCTGCATGCAACCAGCTCTTGATGCTGCAGCAGAAGATATGGACCCTTCTCTTCCCTCAGGAGATATCCCCTGGGGCTGACTTGCAATTTCTAACCCATTCCTTGGGCTGGTTTCCAATTTTAGCCACCAGTTTGCTGAGTTTAAAACATCTCTGGTGTCCTGTAGTGACAGGCCAAGGAGTAATAGGTATAAATTGAAAGAAAGGAAATTTAGGTTAGATATTAAGAAGAATTTTTTTACTGTGAGGTGGTGAGACACTGGAGTAGGTTCCCCAGGGGAGTTGTGGAGGTTCCAGCCCTGAAAGTGTTCAAAGCCAGGCTGGATGGGGCTTGGAGCTACCTGGTCTAGTGGGAGGTGTCCCTGCCCATGGCAGGGGCCTTGGCACTAGACAATCTTTGAGGTCCGTTCCATCCTTAACGTACTATGACTCTAGGGTTTCCTCCCCATGCACTTAGAGGAGCTTTGAAATCCATTCAGTGAAGGCACAAAGCTCACAAAGATTTGGCAATTGCTACCTGGCAAACTGCCAGGCAACAACTGCCAAACCACCTGGCCCAGCAGCACAGGACTGCTGTCCTCCACTTCTGACACTCGGCACTGTGTTCTGTTTGCACAGACTGAGAGCTGCAAGGTGACAATTCCCACACAGGGAGAGAAGCAGGTGCTGGCCAAGGGTGGTCCTTCTACCAACACCCTGGGCTCAGCGGGGCTCCGCCTCCGCTGGCCTGGTGGTGTCTGGAGGTGATCCAGGCTCAGGGAGCACATTTCTAACTCAGCTCCGACTGCCTGATGATGGATCCATGTCAAATGGACCCATCCTGGAGGTCAGTGGTCTAGAGGGGCTTAGTGCTTGTTCACTAAAGCTGTTCTGCTCTGCAGCTCCTTGGCCTTTGAGGAAATGCTGGCAAAGCCGTGCCATGAAAAGATCTCCCTGCACTGCCTGGGTTGTTCTGGGATCAGCAATCCAGACACAGGTGTTCCGAGCCCTGGCCTTGCATGGGAGACTCCCTGGAAGCTGCAGGGACACTGGGGATGTGCCAGCACTGCCCTGCTGACCAGGAACTCTTCCCAGCAGTTACATGGGAGCCCAGTGGGCTCGGGCTTGCTCCATGGCTTCACTGTGGGTGAGAGAAGCAGGGCAAAGGAGCTGTACCTGAGATGTCACAGTAGGCCACACTCTGATACTTCAGTGCTTCCAGGGGTTTAAAGGTCACCTTGATTTCAGCCGAACAACGTGGCCCAATCTCTCCCTCCTGAAACAGAAAGAGACAGAAAAAGATTTATCTTCAAACTTCACACTTCTTGTTTTCAACCACTCCTCTAAGCCTTTCTTTAGAGCATCAGTGATGAGTAAACAACATAAGGAGCCCAAGGAAACACTCTAAACCCAGCTCAACACACCACTGGGCGCTCTCAATGCTCAGCTGATCAGCCCCCACTCTCCACAATGTTCCTGCTGCTCTGACACAAGCTCCTGGTCACATCATGCTGCAGTCAGCTACAGTGGTATCTAACTGCCATTGTGCACTGGTGGCTCTTGGCCTTAGATGGGCCATAGGAGTAACCAAGAACACGATCCCCTTCCTTGGAAAGAAAAATATTAGTTTAACCTTTTTTGAAAGAAAGCAGAGGTTGGGATTATTCTAGGATTTACTCCAGGATGAGAAGGCATTTTGCACTGTGCAGACACCAGGCATTCATCATCTCTCACAATGCCAATACTCAGAATCAGGGCTCTGGCTGATGGGAGGACATGGGCGTTTGCTTGCATAAACAGAAAAAGAAAAGGTTTACTGTCCCCGTGTGCAAGAGAACTCAAGATGCCCATTATAACCTCCCACCCTTGTGTCCAGGCTCACAGACGACACTGGGAGACTCACAAACAGTGCGAGTCGTGGTTAGAGGAAGGGACAGGCATTTCTATGATTAACCTTGGGCTGAATTTGGCCTCCTTTTCCCAGCGAACCCTTGCATGCTTCGTGTCGATACGTGAACTGGCACTGCTCCAACACCCTCCGCTGAACCCCACGCAGCAGCACGTGTCGGGGGAGCCCCTACCTACAAAAACTGCTCCCTGTGGACACTTCAAGGACACGGAGTGCCCTGAGCTCGAGCCCTGGCAGCAGAGCTCAGCTTTGTCAGGCTCCCAGCCCTGCCTTGAGCCTGCAGGGCAGAAATACTTTCAGCAGTGAGCTCTGCAGCCGCACCAGAAACTCCATGTCCTCCCTCTGAGCTCACCGAGCCAGCTGAGGATCTGCTGAGTGACCGCACCCGGGGGAAGGGGCGGGGGTAGGGTGGGCGGGAGGAGGAAGAGGAGGAGGAGGAGGAGGAGGAGGAGGAAGAAGAGGAAAATGAGGTTCTCAGCTATCACTCACCATTGGCTCAATGGAAAAAAAGTCATTGGAGAACAGCAGGGGGTCTTCTTGCACCTTTGCCTTCTCCTCCTGGACCTTTTTGCTCAGGAGGGCGGTGCGATTTTCACAAAAGCCCTTCACCTTCTTTATTTTTTTCTCCTCCACGAAGTCTTCCATCCAGACCTTTGGTGGTGGCTCCAGCAAATCACACTGCCTGCAGCCACAGGGAGAGAAAAAGCCAGCAGGTCATTTAATATATTTGCAGAGAGAAGCGGAAGTGTGGGAGAGCAAAGCACTTGGGGAGGAGCGGCAGCTCCCCAGCAAGGGCTGACCCCAAGCCACGAGGGTCCCAACTGGATCAGAAGATAACTTGTTGTGCACTAGCTCAGCAGGTAGCTTTACTCCACACTTGCAAGCTCAGGAGAGCTTTGGAAAGCCAGCATCCCTCAAGAGAATCTCCTGCCTCAAAGCCTCTGCCAACACTGAGCGAGAATCCACCAGCCACCTCAGCTGGCTTTTCCTACCACTGAGCTGCTCGGGGGAGGCAGATAAAGATCACGGAGCACCCACTGCAGGACTTCCCTGGGAAAGGGAGACAAAGCTGGGTTGTGGTTACGTGTTACCAGCATTGCTCTTTGCTTCTTCCATTTTGGACCTGCCCTGTTCCCTACTCTGCCTTTCACAAGAGCATCCCAGAGCACTTCCAAAGGAAATTGATGAATTCAGGCACCGCATCCCTTCAGTGATATCCAAGGTTTTATATGCATGAAAACAGAGGCTGTGAGAGGGGAAGGGACTTCGTGGTGCAGGAGGGAGAGAGCAAACTCCTGGAGAGATCATCTTTTCAGGATCCAGAGCTTTTTGGGTCCCATCCCAGTGCATGGTAGTAGAATGGCCAGAGAGTGAAAGGATCCTGCACTGGCTCCTCTCATAAAAAAAAGTCCTCTCTGCTCTGAGATCTCAAAAGCATCTCTGACAGCAGGAGAGTTGGCCTTAGAGCTAACACCATCCCTAAGACTGGAAGTAAGGAAAAACAAAATGTCCTGGTGACAGTCTAGGACACAAACTGGCATGAAAACAAATGTAATTGGAAAAAATCCACAAAACCAAAACCAGGTTGAAGTTTACTTAAAGAAAACTCAGTTTCTTCTGAGGGGAAAGTGGATCACCTGGGATCCAGGCTGAGGCAGGCAAGTAAGAAAAAATGGAAATAAACAGCCCAGGGAAATAGCCAGAGGTGGTCATGGGATTTTCTTTTAACATACAGAGCTCGTATGGAAGTCAGACACTGTGTAAGTAGACAGAGAACAGTGGAGAACCAAGAAGCCCAGGGCACTAAAGGACCCTCTTGCCATCCATTCAAGCGGGTGAGGCTCGACCTCCTGTTCCTTTGCAGGTGATTTAAAATGGCTCTGGGGAGTGCAAGCGACCTGGCCCGCAGCAAACAGGCGCTTGCCGTGGCAGTTCTGGCACAGCAGTTTGGGCACAGCAGTTTGGGGACAGCAGTTTGGGCATGGCACTTTTGGCACGGCAGTTTTGGCACGGCAGTTTTGGCACAGCAGTTTGGGCTGGCAGTTTGCACAGCATTTTTTCATTTTTGCGTGGCAGTTCACGCAAGCAGGCCGAGC
The DNA here is from genome assembly GCF_029207755.1 of Chamaea fasciata. NCBI lineage: Eukaryota > Metazoa > Chordata > Aves > Passeriformes > Sylviidae > Chamaea > Chamaea fasciata. The sequence goes on along the minus strand of NW_027094097.1, from coordinate 19,475,080 downwards.
AGAAAGGCTGCAGCCACCCACCCTCCTTGTGTAGCGGGCTGTGTCTTTTGGTTGGTTTTGAGGTGCTTGCCTTTTTTTTCCTTTCATCTTTCTGCCTTTTTTTTTTTCCCCCAGCAAGTTTACAAATGATCAAAAGTCATTGCTGCTGCTGCCGCCAGCAAGAGTGTACGATCTCAAACAGAACCCCCCAGGAAGGACACAGCTGTCCAGGCCCCTGGCTGCAGGGAGGGTCTGAGCCTGGTGTTAATATCAGAGGATAATGTGAAAGACACCTGCGTGCAGTGTGAGCAGGTGAATGATCTGCTCTGTCTAGTGGCAGAAGGTAAGGAAGAAGTGGAAAGGCTGAGGAGCATTAGGGAGAGCGAAACAAAAATAAACTGCTGGAGTTACACCCTTCCAAGCCCGAGAGAAGCTCAGCAGGAGTCAGAGGAGCCCTGCCCTTCTTGTGATCAGGCAGAAGGAGAAGACCTAGGAGACAGTGGGGAATGGGGATGGGCTTCTGCTGAGGAGGTAATGAAATCCTGTCCTGACCCCCATCACTGCACCCTGACAGAATAGGTATGAGGCCCTGGATCCAGAGGCTCAGACAGATGACACTAAAAGAGAAAATTCTGTCTGGAGACAGCTGCACTTTTTCTGCCAGACAGATCCCAGCCTCAAGTATTACGAAGAAAAGAAGGGTAGTGGTAGTAAGTGAATCCCTTCTAAGGGGAAATGAGGGCCCTGTATATCGAGCGGATCCGTTCCACAGGGAAGCCTGCTGCCTCCCTGGGATCCAGGTACTGGATATCACCAGGAGATTCCCTAAGAACTAAATGAACTTCATCTGTTCACCACTGTCTGGGGGTACAGTGACTGTGAAATAACAGAGTTTTCAACAATCAGTGAAACAAGGAGGGGCATCAACAAAACTTCCACTCTGGTCTTCTGGAAGGCAGCCTTCGGCCTGTCCAAGAGACTGTTTTGGAGAGGACCTTGGGAAACAGCCTTTACAAACAAAAGGGTCCAGGAAGGATGGACATACTACAAGAAAGAAGTCTCGAAGGCACAGGAACAGACTGTCCCTGTGTGCTGAAAGGTGAGCTGACAGGGAAGACAACGAGCCTGGATGGGCAAGGAGATTTGGAAGGAACTAAGGGGAAAAAAGAGGGCGTATCGCCTTTGCAAAGAGGGGCTGGCAACTCAGGAAACGTTGAAGGATGTTGCCAGGTCATGTAGGAAGAAGATTAGGGAGGCAAAAGCCCAATTAGACCTTGAGGAAACCCAGTCATTGCAATCAACCTTTCCTTCCCAAAATGCCATCCTTGGTTGGAGTATAAATGGAACTGGATTGCTGTGCTGAGCTCCTGAAGCCCAGGGACACGCACCCTAATGCCAGGGATGGTTTACTTGGCCTAAACCATTCAAAATCACCAACACCCCCCTGAGGCCATGCACTAGTTTCAGTCTTGGGCCATGTATCTCACTGAAACGTATCTTTCAAACCAACCTCCTCTTCTCTTCATTGTCGGCTTCCTCAGTAGGAAACATCTTCCACTGGAAGTGGGCTGTGATGTTACTCCTGTTCCTGATGAACATGCTTGTGTGGCTTGCTGTGGTGATGAAAGTCTTCTCAACCTTCACGGAATATGTGCTCAACCCAATGTTGACATCTGCAGCTTCTGCGCGAAGGAGTGTGAAGAAACTTTCTTCACCTGGAACAAAGCAGAGTCTTTGCTCAGCTAGCTCAGTTGCTGATGGAAGCACAAGGAACAAAGCAAACCACAGGTCACGGAAGAAAGTGTCATAGCTTTTAAATGTATTAGCAGTTCCATGGATCAGTACATTTAGCACGTCCTGACAGCTCTGTGTGTACGGCGTGAGGATGTCCTGGGCACCTCCTTAACCACCTTATTTCTGAGAGTGTTTGTAGAGATTTGGCCCCAAGGTGACAGTATGTACAGTGGGATTTGTCAGATGTGCTCAGGTGACCCACTCAGATCACTGGGATTTCTGCATCAAAGTCCTTCAGGTGACACTGAGGAGCCCTGGTCAATCCTGGCTTGCCGAGGTCTCCCCTGCGCATCCCACGAGACTCCTGCCTCTCCTGATCCCTTGGATCCCTTGTTGCTGACAAGCAAATATGCCTGGGGGCATGTGGGCAGAAAAAGGAGACCCAGAGGAACAGGTGAAGTGACAGCCCACAGCAGGAGGGGACACAGGAGAGGAAACACAACCAGCCTGGCTTTGCAATATGACAAACCACTACAAAATGAACACCATAAAAATCATCACCGTCATCTCCCTGTCCAAACCCACAGCCCCATCAGTCTTGCAATATTTTATATTGTTCTGATCTCAAAAACCAAGATGGAGCATTTCAGATTAAATAAAAAAGGACAAGGAAAGATTAATAAGTACAGAGCAGCTTCTATACGAAGACTGAATGGGATTCCTCAGTCTAGAAATCAAATGGGAGATGAGAGAGGTTTGCAACAGCATGAACGGCCTGGGAAATGGGGACGAGGAAAAATTTGTCTTGATTTGTCACCATACAGGAACTTGAGGGCCTGAAGGTGTTATTAGGCAAAAACTACATAGATGCGTAGAGGGCAACATAGTAAAAGGGTCTGTGACAAGCCAGTGGAAAAGCGGCATACAGGACAGAGGTGTGCAAGAAATACACTGCATTGGAGAGAGTCTGACGGAGACCTCGCAGCTCACATACAGCACTGCCCAGGAGTAAAATAAAACTTCACCCAGGCGTAGCCACACAGTAGTGGAGAATCAGGGTTCCTCCTTCCTCCACTCTGCAACACCCAGCAAAACAGAATTCCAAAAATCTCAGCCCTGTTAGAGGGGATCCACTTTTTCAACCATTTAAACACCAGCTATTTCAGTTTTCTTTGGGGCAGAGCTGGAACAGAGAAGGTACATCTAGAGGGAATTGAGGGGGATGAACAGGGAGTGATGGTGGAGAACTGTCCTGTGTCCCGTGCGTTGCCCAGCACTCACCTGTGCAGCGCGCCACCAGGGACCCGAAATGGTCACCGCTCGTCAGCGGGTGAAATCCCACTGTCACCTGCATGGTGTGACCAGGGCCCAGAATTCCTTCGGCTGGAACCACGGAGAAAGGACTGCAACACAAAGAGAGAGATCAGGACTTGGGGGGACATCTGGCCATGACATTCCTTCTGCAGTGCAGGTCACTTCAGCTCACTTGGGCAAGCAGGGAGCAAACAAACTACAGCCAAGACAGACGGAACAGCCAGGATCAGAAACAGCTACTGACCCACTTCTGAGGAGATCCAGCCCTCAGAAGATCCTGTGGGATAAAACGACCTAATCCCCCCCATACTCGGCATCCAGCCTTCTGACTGCCAGCAATCCCATCAGAGAATGGTTTGTGAAAAGCACAGAGAGAGTTAAGAGCTATCTGCATGCATAACTTGATACTGACTGCCTCAGGAATTTCTCTTTTCCTGCTACCTATAAACCTCCTCTCAAGAGATGCAAATGTTAGGGCACTACCTCTCTTGTGAGATTACAGCCTAGGAATCAGACAGGGAGAAGGAACTTTCCCTTGAAGACCACGGAATAATTACTGTTGAATTTGCAGCGTGGCTCTTTGGTTTATTTTACCTTGAAAAGATCCTGAATTAGCACATTTTATCAGCATTTCAATGAAAGCTGCTCTACAAAAAGGAGCAATCAAAACTCTGAAAGAGTGCAAATGCAGATTAGAGCAATACAGTGACATGGAAACAAGACCCAAAAGGAGGATGCCATTTACAATCTGAAGGATCCAATCCCAGCTCTATGAAGCACCATTAGCAGGAGCACATCGAGGAGGCAGAACAGGAGGGTTTTGTGTATTTACCAGCAATGCAATCTGGGACCCTGGGTTGTCATCCAGGCTGGTAACTGTTTGCTTGGCTCACCAGACAAACTCTGTGCAATGTGTTGGAAATAATTACGCAAATGTCTTGGTGCACTTTGGATGTAACAGGAGCAATTAGGATTGGTCACCAGGCGAACAGTTCTTGCCTGACAAACACAAGACTCCGTGTTTTGATGCTCAGGGACAGCTCAGGTGAAATGTGCTTCTGCCCAGAAGTTGCTGGGCTTTGTGCTCTTCCACAGCCCCACTGAGGAAACAAAAGTTCCTCAGCGCTTTGCTGGTGGTCAATCTGTGCACAGAAAGGGTGTTCTGGGGAGTTTGGTGCTGAACTTATCACACACAAAAATATAGAGAACATCTGGCAAGCTGAATTTCATTCATGTCAGTAGTGACAGCTGATGAACTTGCTTCAGGTTCTGCTCACTAAGGACCTATTGCTGCAGTTATGGGCCTGACCTGCTCCATTACCACTAGTGAGAACATCACTAGTGGCTGATGGAGAAGCCTTGGGCCAGCAATGTTTATGTGCTGGATGTGAGACTTTGGGGAGAGAGGAGGAAAGACAAGGCCCCAGCAGCCCCGGAGCCCGATTACTGTACGAGCTCCCACATCTGCCCCGAGGGTGAGCCAGCACTGCTGCAGGTCTCTGCTGGGGCTTGGGGGATCGGTGCTTGGTGTGGGCAAGGCACAGGAGTTTTTTCTTATTATTTTGTCAGAAATTTTGCCAGAAAGAGAAGCTGCCAGTTAAGGGAGTCCCTGGCCACACTTCAGCACTACCTTCCCTTCCCTTCCCTTCCCTTCCCTTCCCTTCCCTTCCCTTCCCTTCCCTTCCCTTCCCTTCCCTTCCCTTCCCTTCCCTTCCCTTCCCTTCCCTTCCCTTCCCTTCCCTTCCCTTCCCTTCCCTTCCCTTCCCTTCCCTTCCCTTCCCTTCCCTTCCCTTCCCTTCCCTTCCCTTCCCTTCCCTTCCCTTCCCTTCCCTTCCCTTCCCTTCCCTTCCCTTCCCTTCCCTTCCCTTCCCTTCCCTTCCCTTCCCACTCCTGCCCCATGTTACATACTCCTGCCCTCAGATGGCAGGATGCGAATAACACTCCTGGGAGTGACTTCAGGCGTTGCATGAGAAAGAAGATATCTTCTTATTTTCAAATTACCAGGAGAAGAGGATCCAGCCAAGTTTCAGTTGTCAGGGCTGAAAAACTGAGTGCAAATCAGCCCTTGCATCTCCTACATCCCACCCCAGGCTGTACCCACCAGACTCCTCTGTTCCTGCTGGAGCAGTCATCTCTCATATAGACCTGGCTCCCCAAGACCCAAGGACACAAGCTCTACAGTTAAACTTAACTCCTCTGAATTTCAGTCAACATCACTAAGCTGTTCCCTGAGCCCACAGATAGGAAGGACTGTGAAGGAGACATCCCTGACGCTATAATAACCAAATGAAAACCACTGCCAAGAGATGGGGCTGGCAGGATAAATTTTGGCCTTTTACGGGTTGATTAGAGCAATATAGTGAGTTAATTGTGAGCTGCTCCTTAAGATAGTTCTCATCCTGTTAGATCTACCCTTTCAATGAATCACTACTGCACCCGACAGGCAGAAAAGATAAGGTCATGGAGGGGTTTTAATAGGTTTTCTTCGGCTCTTTAACTAGTCCATTTGTATGTTTGTTTCCTTGTATGGCATCTAAAGACAACTCCAGATCTCCCAACGGCCCCTTGCAATCCCCGGACACTGGTCTTGCTTTGAGCAGTGTATTTGCTCAGACAATTTCCAGAGGTCCCCTCTAGAAAAAGTTATTCTACGTTCTTTTATCTTTTAAAGCAGCCCAATTGCTTTTCACACATTCACTAAATGTCTCATGTTTCTAATACACCTGTGCATATACCTATGGGCATGTGGTGTATTGATAGGCATTAGAGGAGCTTGACATTTATGAAAGTTCCCAATGAAGAATTCATGATCTTTTGGCAAACATTTAACACAAACCAAAATGAAAAAACAGCAGAAACACAGGAACTTCAGAGTATATAAAAAGAGATCTCAATGAAAGGGGGCACGACCTTATTCAGAGATTTAAAGCACGTGTTTGAAATTTTAAACTGGCTTTCAAAGGTTCATCACGGAACAGAAGAGAGGACTGATGCCCTCAGCTGACAAGGGAAATCAGATCAGCTTTAAGTAACAGGAACTGCACCGGCTGCCTGCAACACAGCTCATGTTGGGCATCTGATGCAGGGACCACTGGAAAGCCATGTGCCTGTGTCCTCCCAGAGAATGGGTCTGTTTGGCTGACAGTGGTGAGTACCCATTTCAGAAGCTGCTTGTGCTCAGGAGGGCGCAAGCCAGCTACTAACATGTTCCAGCACCCCCCAGGAAATCTGGGACGGAGAAAGCTCAAAGGCTGCATCCTGCTAAGAACACCGAAAGCAAGAGCAGATGCCATCCATCCTGCCCATTTGCAGCCGGCGACGCAGGGCAGCAGCTCCCATGCTCTGGTTCCTTTTGTTGTTCTTTCCCAACTCTGTTATCCCCCAAAGGTGTTTTGCACAAGGACAGATGAGCTGCCTCACCTCTCGGTGCTCAGCTGGTAATGAGCTGCCAGACTACCAGAATTCTCAATCAGCAGACTCTTGCGGGTGCTGCCTTTGACAGGACACTTTGAGAAGTCCAGCTCGTCGGGGAAGTTCAGGATAGCTCGGGCAGGGATGGCCCGAATTGGCACAACTATCCTTTCCTCTCCACTGACGCAGACGAGCTCATGGGAATAAACCTGCAGGAAAAGAAACTGTCTCAGCACAGGTCATTTGGCGCCATCTCCATGGCAGAAGAAAAGCCATTTCCTATATCCCTTCAAGGGTATCAATTTACCTATTCCACCCCCAAATGAACAATAAGTTCTACTAATATCTCACATTTTAAAGGCAGCAGTGCACTTTGCAAAACCTATCTCAGTGGCATTAAGCTCTTGTGTCACTTGGGTCATACAGACAACTGCCCTAGGCCACCATAATTTTTACTCTCAATTTTAATGATGTTAAATAATTCCTAAGTCCCTTCTAAGGAACATGGAGCTAGGGAACACAGGACATTCCTCCTTAGGTTACTATATTCCCACTGATTGAGAATAGGACAAAGTGTTAAACTGAATCTAAGCAACAAAAGGAAACTGAGAAAACAGCTGCACCCAAAGAGATCCTGGACCTCTGGCCTGGTGTAGAAATATCTGTTTGCTCAGAACTCCCCTCTAACTTTGCCTCTCCAACCAAGTCACGAGAAGAACAGTGCTAAGAGGTAGCAGGATGCTGTTGCAAAGAGCCTCTCTTTGTTTCCCGGCAAGGCTTCCTCCCTTCCATGCCATGTCCTAAACCCCTCTGTATGAACCAGCCTCCAGATCACAGCGCTGAGAGCAGACTTGCCAGGGCCTCGGCACTGGTGTTCAAACTTGCACGCAAAAGCACAAGTGGCATGGAATGGGCGCCAGCTGACAGAGCAGCCACAGTGACAGGCATGAAGACAGAGCCGCAGCAGTGTCGCTGCCACCGGCTCTGGGCCCACAGGTCTGCCTGCCTGCAGGCTGTACCTGCCCTACACGAGCTCTTTCAGGCAGGTGTCCAAGTCCCCTGCAGCTCACCAAGCTCCTGCTGACTAAGGGCACCTAGAGCTCAGTGTGCCTGTGCCAGGCTGGGCCCACGGGCACAGCACATCCTCTGCCCTGGCCTTGCAGCCGTATCATGGTCAGCTGTGCTCTGGGACAGCACAGCCCAAGGCTGGAGAACAGAGGGTGTGAAAAAGCACCGTCCTTGCTCCAGCCCCGGGTGAGGCAGGGAAGCTGTTGCCAGTCAGGAAGGAGGAAAGCTCTCTGACCTCTTTGTTCCTCTAGTACTTTGCAGAATAATGAAACCCCTTCCACTATACCTAGAGATGGCCAGACATCTATCAACACCCCTCTATCATTTGCATACTGTTCCCTGGGCATCTTTCTTCCCTTGGGAATGCTCAGAGGAATGTGCAGCGAGGGGAAGCAGGGCCTGTCAGGCCTGGGTGCAGGGCCTGACAGCACATGCCAAGCTGGGACTGGCTGCAGGCTGCCTGCCCACGGCCTGGAGCCAAGCTCACAGCATGGGCTGTACCCAGAGTGCAGGGACAACAATGGCTTTGGAGATAAATCTGTGTTTTGGCTCCTCCAGTCTCACCTTGTTCTCGTCAGGAGTGAAGTGGACGTGCACATTGGTAACGGCGCCTCCTGGCACGGCACGGCATGCATCACTGGGGCCCGCCAGCTGGAAGTAAGGTGAGCTCTCCATGGAGACCTGCACCCTCTGAAGATTCTGCAGGAAAGACATGGAACCATGATTTTGCCACTTGAGGAAACAGGACAAGAGGAGACCTGCCCATGCCCTGGTGACGTCCTTCCTTGACCCCTTTTCTAAAGCCCTTTCAGCTGTGGAGGTACAGGCACAGAATTCCCAATGGTGAACTTGAATCCCTTCTGTCTGGCTCCAGCATTTTGGTCAGGGGCAGTAGGGCAGTGCCTGGTGGGAAGGAAAGGCCGAGCAGGTCAGCACCAGCAGGATGGAGACAGAGCACCTGAACCAAATCATCTGCATATTCAACAGGGCCAAAAACCTGCTGGCTTCTGCCTGCACACAGCTATGCAGTCGTGTTCCACAGAGGGTTTGTGCTACCTGAAAGCATAACAGCACATTATCCCCGGGGAAGGAAGAAATTCCTTTCTAGCAGGTCAGCTTTGGATAGGGCAGTTCTGGGAGATACAGTCATGCAGGCAGAGCAGCAAGAGAGGAGACCAAACACTGTGGCCTTACTGGGAATAAAAGCAAACCTGAAAAGCAAAAGAAGGAACACAGCAATCCCTAAAAAAAGGAGACGACAAAGAGAATTTAAAGGGCCAGTAAAGCAGCAAGGAAGAATCATCAACTGATTACAGCAATCACCTCCCCAAAAGTGATGGAAACACAGACAGGCTGTGCCTACTGACTGTGGGCTTCAAAGGCATTTTCCTCCTGGAGAAACGTTGTAATTCTTTAGGGGAATGGTCTCTCGCCAAAAGGCCTTCGAGAATTTCCTCCCTACATGTCCACACCTAATTGGCTGAATGCCAGGACCCTCCCAAAATAGGAGACTAGATAAGACCCCTGGATTTCTTTGTTCTCTCTCTTTCGGCCCCTGGACCCCTTTGAGGAATAATCTGGGGGTAAGAGCCTCTTTTGAAATCTTTTGTCCTGTCCCTTTGGAGATATTCCTCCAAAGCCTCTCCAGAGCTAGCCCTGGCGGGGGGGGACTGCGGGGGCAATATTTCAAAACATGACCAGCACTGACTCACAGTGTGGTTTCAGTATTAAAAGCCAACCTTGGCTCTCCAGGGGTTCTTGCTGCCTGTGCAGGCAAGCTGGGCTGCTGGGCATTCCCGCTTGCAGCCAGCAGGCCAAGTTCTGCTCTCTGGGATACACAGACACAGCAAACATGCATTTTCAACACATACATATCAACCCCTGAGCACCAAAATGCTCTCAAAAAGTCCAAACCAGATGATTTTGACTCCCTCCTGTCTCTTCCCACCAGCCCACTCTTGGCACAAGCCTCATTTAAGAAAATGTTTCCCTGACAGAAATTCAAATGGTCTCAGTTTTCCCCTTTACAGTCCAACACAACTGCTGACATTTTTCAACTTTTTCCCTCTCAACTCTCTTGGGAAACTGCCAAACAGGAGCACATGGCTTTGGATGTGCTGTGGTTCTCCAAAGGGAAAGCAGAGCACCATGTTGCTTTTGGAAAACCTGAGCAGAGCTGGATGAAGCTTAGCAGGAGCCTGAAGTGGCACCTAAAGGCCTCCTACTGCTTCTGCTACATCACTCTGATTCCAGGGCTGTTTCAGAACATTTCCTGCCGTGCTAATGCCACTAATGATAGTGATTCCAGCAGAAAGCGTAGAAGACTCAGCCCCTGAGCTTCGACTCTGAGCTGCACAAAGGGAGCCAAACAGGCTGAGAGAGGCAGAAATTCCTACCAGGAACCAAGATTAACCAAGGAGACACAAGATGTGGTATAGACTCAAGGCAAAGCATGAGAGCAGGTAAGAACTGTACAACCCTCAACATTCCTATCAATCAGAGCTTTCAAAAGAAGGAAACTCCTTTGGGATAGATACCGTCAGCCCATGGGCAAAATCAGGGGAGAATTCCCAGCACAGGAAGATTTCCACCATCTTGCAGAACAAGATGCTGAGACATTTTCTTCTGGATGTGCTGCAGCAGATAACTTGCTTTGCTGTACACTATGGGAATTACACCACTCTTCCAGCACAGTGTTAACGCTCCATGTCCCAGCACTTACCTCGCCCTTATTCATGAGAGACACCACCATTTCATAGACCTCATGAACGACGAAGTTCCGAAATACCACCTCTGGTGGGGAAACGCTAAACGAGCTCTTTTTCCGGGGAGTTGATGACAACTGGAGAGGCAAGAGAGAGCAGGGAGACGTTCAGCTGCTGGGAGGAAGGTTCATGAAGGAGAATCTTACACTGATCCCCACTGAAGTACAGACTCATGGCGAGCACCTCTGCCCAGGCCACACTAGGGAAACAGTAGCTCACCCACCTCTGCTCTCAGCTGATCAAGAGCTGCAGGGCCACACAGAGCAGGCTCGAGCCAAGCTGCTCTTTTGGCACCCATTTCTCCGGGTTTCCTTCTCCAGAATGCCAGGCAGCACTTACCTTGAGGACTGCCCTGTGCCCATGAGGTCACAGAGCTCTGGGGCACTGACTGAGGACTCATGGAGTAAGTAAAACCCATAAATTTACATCAGACTCCATGGGAAACAATTTTGGGATGTCCGTTATTCTGAGACAGGGAAACTGAGGCCCACACAACTGCAAATATCTTTTTTCATCTAGAACTTAGACATTAGTAAGAAGAGAACAGTACCAGAGGAGGTGTGAGAGATGAGGCGATATTTTGCTGAACAATGTCAAAAGGTTATTAAGTTAAAGAATGAAAGTTGTTGGTTCTGTGTGTTGTTTGTGGTTTGGATTTTTTCAGGTTGGTTTGTTGCGTGCTGCTGTGAGCTGGGAGAAGGACGTGGCTGAAGACCTGACCAAAAGGAAGTAGGATGAGAGGGGAGGGGACAGAAAAGTTGGTGATGAGAGGGGAGGGGACAGAAAAGTTGGTGGTCAGAGAGAATGGAAGTTCCTGAGTACTGTCCAACGGGAAAGGGGCCGGGGACCGCCCCAGGCAGGTATAAAGGGTATAGAAAGATTGCCATTTTGCTGGAGGGTGTCTTTGTTTGTCTCCAGGGGAGACGGAGACACGCCCAGCTCAGTTGAATCGTTACTAATAAACAGTTTTCTTTTGCTTGGATGATTTTGTCCCCGTTAATTGTATTTAAAAGTTAGTGCATTGCTAGCAGAGGTAAAGGCAAAAGTAAAGTAACACAGAAGTTAGGAAAAAGACAAATGAGGTGATCGCTGAATGAGGATAACGTTCAGTTCTTTTCTCAGCAAGTTGGTATCTCCTTTTTAAATGGGTGCTTTCTTGTAATCTGTTATTGCTATCTTATTTAATACCATTGGAGAGCACGTCTGGAATGACACAACAGCAACAAATGCTTCTGGAGCAGAGACATTGCTTTGAGAAAACTCTCCCCTGCTTTGTCTGCCCTCTCCAGACACACTGCTGTCACTCCAGAGACACAAGCAGGAATCCTCCGTGACTTGACAGGAGGCACACTCTGCCCAAGGGAGTGGCTGCAGCACGCTGTCCCCTTAGTCGTGCCCTTCTCTGAGGTGTTCCCAATCCCCCCTCTCCAGGGCGATCCTTAACCACTTTGTTACACATCTCATGCTGCCAATTTCCTGCTCAACTGCCCACCTCGGTCACCTACCCGTTTGGAGTGGGCTTTATACTGAGCCAGCCCTGCAAGAAAAGCAGCTTTAAACACACCTCTAAGCAGGCACTGATCCAGATAAAGCACATCCATTCCCCTCTGCCCAGGGTGAGTCCCCTGTACATCTGGCAGCGTGCAAAATCTAACACCACGTCAGGGTTCCAACCCAAAGCATGAATGCAATGAGTTTTGTTAAATCTGAAGTAATTACTGCAGCTCCTCGGCCTTCAAAGGCCAATGCTGCCACTGCGGAGGGAATCCTATGACCCCAAGCATTTGCTGGTGACCGCACCTAAGCAAGAGGCGGCTGTTTCAGCAGGAGAATGGCAAATGGCAATTTTGTGCCTTTGCGTCCCCAGCCTTCCCCCCCTTGTTTTAGCAATGGCAGCTACACTCCAGCAAAGCCCAGCAGCTTCAGCAGAGGTTATTTGTGTTGGCTTAGTGCAGATCAGGACTCCAAGTCCACCACAAGAAGCAGTTTGCAATGACAGGACCTGGACACTGAGATGTTTTGCTGGAGGCAAGCCTGTCACAAGCACACATCCTCTTCAAACTTCACATCAAACAGAAAGAAAAAGAGCAGGAAAAGGCTACCTTTTGACGACTCAGTCTCAGGACTTGAAATGGGCTAATGCTGGGCAGAATACGCCTCCCAGTACTGGCCTGAACCTTCTCCCTCAGGAACGTAGATGGAAGCAGCTGAAAGGCAAAAAAAAACGCAGCAAGAGCCTCAGAGATGCCACTGTTCATATAGGCTTTCTCTTGAACAAGAGGCACTGGTGAATAATTTGTGATCACATAGTCTAGGACAGTCCTGGAAGCCCTGGAAGTTACTTGCTGAAATACTTAGCATCAGTAAATTAATAACACAGAGTAAAATATACATACTCCAACCCCATGGCTCTGTCCCATTAGCTTCTCCATGATTTGATGTGACTTGTTTGGGGATTTCTGCTCTTTGGGCATTTTTTTCCTCTTTAGTTTTATTGGATTGAGGCAGTGACCTTTTCAGAGAGTGGGGTGGAGCTCTCAGCACTCCCCTAACTCCATTCCTGCACAACACTCAAAACTCACAGCAAGGAGATAGCACTGCTGGGCGAGTCCAAGAGACGCAAGAAAGCAAAGTTGTACCAAGAGTGAGGTGCACAGGAATGTGTCCAAGTTTTAGTTCTCTCCGTTAATTGGCTTTAGTTTTCTCTGCCTGGGCTCACAGATCCCTCCGCAGAAGAAAACAGAGGGATCTCCTTGACAGAGCCTCAGCCGTGGGGTATCTTCAGTCAAGTGAGCTCCTGACACAGCCAAGGCACCATTGCAGCCCTGACTCTGCTGCCTGCAGGGCTGGATCTGTGCCCCACACAGGAGAGGAGAGGGAACAGCTGGTTTGGAACCTCTTCAGGCTGGGACCAGCCGCGTCTCTCAAGGCTTTGGGCAGAGTTTGAGCTTCCCCCCCACATGCCCAAGGGCAGGCTGGTCAGAGCAGCACTGGTGAGTGTCCACCTGACAGAAGGAATGACTGTGACCAAGGGGAGGGAAAGGAGCAGGTGCTCAGGGCTTCAGCTTCACAGAGGTTTAACTTGGCTCCGGTGGCAGAGCCAGGCAAGCTGGACTGTCCCTGAAGCAACACACGGTGTTCCCTACTGCACCAGGACAGCCCCACCAAGAGGAGCACGGCACAGAGAGGTGGGGACGGGGTCTGCAGCTGGACAGTGCTGCTGGACAACGGGCAGGGCAGGGAGAGGAGGGACACCAGGGGAGTTTCCAGCCTTAGCACAGCCCCAGTGGGTACTCACTTTAACAGACGCCAGTTTTTCTCTTAACAAAGAACGAGGTGGTGGTGGTGGTGGTGTCTTCTTCGAGAATCCAGAAGCCATTTTGAAGGGAGGATGTCGTAGATAAGCGACAATGCTTCACCTGGAAGGAGCAACAATGAAAGTCCGAAAATGCATACCCCAATTCATGGCAGACTCAAGGGATATACTGGTGCTAAAAATTTTACATTACTTAAAGGTAGCTAAGTGCTTGTTTGGCACAAGTAGCTAGTATTGTTAGACCTCTAGTGGGACTGTATTTGAGGACTATATGGCTATGTTGTGCACTTCAAAGATGGATCATACTGAAACCTGGAGCCAAGAATCTGAACATTAATGATAGATAGAACAAAGCTGTAGCTTAAATATTACTTAAAAACAGCTCAAGTGGACCTCCTCTTCTTTAGGCTGAAGAACCCCTGCTCTCTCAGCTGCTCCTCACAGGACTTGTGAGAGACTGGAATGTCATGGCTAATGGCTGAAATAGTGTCATAAAGGAATTTTTGCCCTTTGTGACAAAGCTGTATAAAGAAGCTGCGAGCACCAAAGCCCACCCTTGCTTGAAAATGCTTCCTGAGTGGAACTTTGGACGGTGAGTTAAGCCACCTAAGGGAAACTGAGACAAGATAAAGGTGACACTATTGTCCCACTACCTCAGGTCTGGGGAGGAGTAAACAAGGCTCAGGGAGAAACATGTATCCACAACAAAACCAAACCCAGCAGCTGTCCTGAAAATCAGCTCTGTCTGGGGAAGTCATAGCCACAGACTCATCTGCTGAGGCCAGGCTTGCACACAAACCTCCCATCAACAGAGAGGGAAGGAGGAAATTTTGGGGGTGTGGTGTAACCTCTGCTCAGAGGCAGTGGACACCCATCCTCCCTCACACAAACGGGCTCAGCTCTAGAACCCCCACTCCCAGAAGGCCACATCCAAGGGACATTGCCGTGAGGGGCAGCTGAGGGGGTGTCACAACCCATCAAAGACCTCCAAAGTGCCCCCAGACCCACGCCTGAGGCCTTGCACCAGGTGACTGCACGGGATGCAAAGTAACAGACCTGAAAATCCAGAACCCAATTCATGGCAGACTCCAAGGATATGCTGGTGCTAAAGGTTTTATATGAGTTGAAAGTAGCAAGAGACAGAGTCAAACTTGCCCTGCCCCAGGGAGGTACCTGGGCAGTCCCACCTTGCCCAAATCTGTACGAATCCATTGGACTCTTATGTTTTGTCACACCTCAGCACAGAGAAGACTAGAAGAGGATTTAATGGTATGCCGATGGGTTCCATGGAATGGTGATATTTTCCACCTTAATCAGTCTCTGTCACTCTCTTTCTGTCCCTCTCCCCAACCCCCCTCCTCCCCTTTTCTATTTCTTTCTCTCTCTCTTCCTCACATTTGCTGTTACATTAAATCCAGACTATTGATTTTGGCATATGGTCTCGTTTGCACCTGAATTCAGATGCATTTTCCTAATAATGTTAACAACCAGATCATAACAATCCACTGAAACTTGAACAGAACTCATTCACCTTTAAGCAGTTTAAGTAATCACTACAGGAAAAAATGTATAGACTAGTGTATTTAGGAGATGTTGCATTTCTTCAGTAAAAAGAGAGCACAATCATTGCACCATATATTGTTCACCCACTCGGCTGTACGTGCCACCGAACTGCTACACCAGAAGACTGGCATTATCACATCCTGTATTTCCCTTTGGCATTCTTTTTCAGAGCACAGATGCGACAAAACCAAAAGCCTCAACTTTAGTCAGTCTTTACCTTCAAAGGCAATTCAGGACTCGCTCGCAGAGACAAAGTCCCCGCGAGTTCAGGACTCGCTCGCAGAGACAGAGTCCCCGCGAGTTCAGGACTCGCTCGCAGAGACAGAGTCCCCGCGAGTTCAGGACTCGCTCGCAGAAACCAATGTTCCGCCGACAATTCACTCGGCAAATCGCCCAGTGAAGCCGCCCGCAGGCGCCCAGGCTGCAGCGCCCAGTGCGGAGCGCGCCGTGAGGCAACTGAGGGCGCACGGCGGCCACAGCCGTGGTTACCTTCGCGGCTCCCGGGCAACCGCGGCGACGATTGTGACGGCCGCGCCGGGCCGAAAAGGGGCGCCGGGCGGACCTCGTTCCCGCCTCGGCCCCCGCCTGCTGCAGCCTTCCTCGGTTCCCCCTCGGGCCCCGGCAGGAGCGGCAGGAATCCGCCCCGGGGCCCGGAACGGGACGGGCGCGGCGCCAGAGGCTCGCAGCCAGCTCCGAGCTGCTCCCTCACAGCGGGAAAAACGCGGGAACTCAACAGTCCGTGTGCAGCGCAGAGTGCAAGTGGGAATCGGAGAGCTGCAGGTCCTGGGCGCTAACATTTGGCTTCTCGTCCTTCGTAGGGACACGCAAGCAGCGGAAGTGATTTCCTGGTGTAATGGTTTAGCACCTAAGCAGCAGCCAGGAATTAGTGCTCCAGAAGACTGACGTTATCACATCCTGTATTTCTCTTTGGCCTTCTCTTTCAGAATACAGATGTGCTAAAAGAAGAAGTACAATATTTATCAACCCCTATCTTCGAATGACGTGCGAGACTGATTTTCAGCTGTATTCCCAGCATTGTAATAAAAACACACTAGAACCGTAATTGTTGCAAGTTCCCTACTTGCAGTAAACTCGAGGTTTTAATATTCTTTCCAAGCTTATCTGTAATATATAGGTTTATATATTTGAAAGAACTTAGGTTTGTTAAATTACTGCACACTACTTCATGCTGCTGAACAATAGCACAGATTGTTTGTGTCTTCAGCAGAACTGGTTTGTCTTAGTAAAAAGACTTAGAAGTGAAAAACTTTCCGAGTTACCCGGAATTAAGAGAGTACTTTTGAAAACAAAGGAGGGAAGAAAAGATCAACCCTATTAGTTTACGGTGTTTCCAAGTCTACTACTCTGTACAGCCTAAGGAAGCTCTAAAGGAATAAGGGAAGAGAGATCTCACAGACACGTTATCCAAAGGTGTATGGAAAACCTTCGCACGGAGTCCCTGACCAGCCGCTTCAAAGACTCGGTGATAGAAGAGCAACAGAGGATTGAACAAAGGCAGACAAATTTCCAATTCAAGTCAAATTACAAGTTATTTTATTTTCAGCTGGGGCTGCAGACTGCATGCTGTTCACTATCCTGGGGGTTCAGAAGGTCCTGCAGCATGGCTGAGCCATGAGACTTGTGGACTAGAATTATAAAAAGGTGAAGCCAGACATTTCTTATGCACCTCCATTGCATTACCAACTCGGCACCTTAAAAATGGCTTTGCTCTTTTAATGGAAGTTTCTAGCTGGAATTGAAGGGTTTTTAATTGTTGAGAAGCTCTCAGTAGAAACAAATATTTTTGCTGGGTACCCGTGGTGGGTAGGTGCCTGATAGCTGGCGGTGGAGTCATGTGCATGTACTTACATTTAGATCTCTGAAGTATTCATTATAGTCAAGAGCATATCCAACCACAAATTTATCTGGAATTTCAAAGCCTACATCTGTAAGAAAACACAGTTCTTTTTATATCTGTGGTGTAAGTAGCTTTTAAGTGCAGAGTTTGTATTCGACACATACTTGAGCAAAGAGTAATTGGCATCATCTCTTTCGGGGTGCTTCCTTAAGAATCTGAGCTGTAAATTGATGACACAGGTTAGAATCTAAACCATTCCCATCAGTCAGTTTATAATTAAGGTATTAAGAGAATGATTTTTATTAACAAAATAATTGTTTAAAACCTAGTTATGCGTTAGTCCTGGGAGAGGAGACAAGGAATGAGATTTCACTTGAGTGAAAGTAGATGAAATGTGATTCAGTAGGACTTTCCAGTTTGGAAACAAGGCAAGTTTAATAATGCAGAGTCAAAACAAATGTCCTCTAGGGTCAAAGCAAAGCAAAGCAAAGCAGTTAAGGTTTGATTCTGTTTCTACTATCAAATAGTTCAATTTGTGTATCAAATAGCTAAACCTGCACTCAGGCCAAGCGGGGAAAAAATGTGGTCATGAGGTCTCGGGATGGCATAGCTGGTCATTGCTTCACAAGTTTTGTGTAGTTTTTCCCCATTTCTCTTGGCCTTCATGAAACTTATGTGCCAGTCATCAGATGTGCTGCCTGAAGTGAAACTGTAAGACTGTGTTTTGGAAAATACAGAAAAAAAGTACCAGAAAAACACCATACTTACAGTCTGGTCTGTAACCTGGACTCTGACATGTCCTTTTAATGAGCAGGCTGTAAGGCAGAGCAGAGACAGTTGGTTTTTAAATTATGTCTTACTCTAAGCTGTAAACTTCCTTCTCCCACACCTCCCCATAAGCTTCTAAAATCATGCACTTCAAACAGTGAGAGTATTGCACAGAAAAAGCAGTGGTCAGCCTCGTAGTGGAGGGAGAAGCAAAGGCTCTGATCTAGGTTCATTCTCCGTGTTCAAGTGGCTCTACTTTGTATTCAGTTCCCTTCGATCCTGTGTCTCGGATCATTGCCCTTCCATGTAGCAATGCCTCAGGACACTAGAATAGCACAGAGGGGGAAGCATGTCCAAGTGGCTGGTAGCAATTTTAGTGGGGAGGGAGGGAGGAAAGGACAATGTCTTCTGCAATATTCATATCTATTCTTGGTTTGCCTGTGCACTTCAGAAGAAACTGAGAACCTCCGGGACAGTCACTAGAAGGACTGTGTGAATAACTGGTGCATAAAGCAACTGTTTTAATAAAGCATTGTGGTTACTTGACAGGCACAGGGATATTCCACAAAATTTCCTTTTAGAGATCTACCAAAAGCAGATTTAGAATGCTACTTGAAGTCATCTTCCAAGTGCTGACAGACTCTTAGATTCTGGTAACTTCTACGGTTGAGAATATTAACAAACATTCTGAGTGTTGTCATTCTAGTATTGAGGCAACTGAGGTGGTGTTAGAAAACCTATGGAAAGAGATGAATTTCCTTCAAACATAAAATAAGAAACAGGGAATCCATGAGACTTTATGGACTACACAGAAAGAGCCATAAAACCTTATTTTATTCATTTGAGCAGTGAAGATGGTAGTGCACGGGTAAATTTCCCAGTCTCTTTAAGAAACACTTAATATTTCAGCAGCTGGATGAGGATTACTTCCTGCATTTATTTCCTTTCACCCCAAACTTCAAGCCAAACAAGCACCTGTCAGCATACACTGACGATTCACCCAAATGATTTGAATATGTCAGTTAGTAGCTATATCCTTGTACCTTACAACTTTAACCATCCTGGGTTTCTTGTCTTTTATTTTTGACACCAGTGCTTTCATTGTTCTACCAGTCTCAATAATGTCCTGAAAGAGATAAAAAAATAAATTATCCTTCAAGTTTGAAAGGAAAACCAGACTGTCAGTAGACTAAATTAGAGCATACCAACCCGGCAGCACAGTAGCATAATTAATTATTATGTTACATGTAATATGTATTAATTTGAAAAGAAGGGAGAAAAAAAATCCATGTCATTCCACCCCTCCTTCAGTCATTACTTACCTCTACGACTAACACATTCTGGAAGACATTATATAGGAAAAGAAGGGAAAGAAGAGAAAAGATTTAAATGGCAATTTCCAGCAAATTCTACAGCCAAAAAAAGCACACTAAAACCCTCAGTTACAAGGAAGTTGCGCTGGTTTTCAAAGGAGGTCGACATTTGAACTACTGACTTGACTCTGGTGATTTCTGAAGAGTCGAAATTTCTGTATTTATGAAAGCTTAAAATATGGTGATAAAGGCACCTATGTCAGGTCTAGATATCGCTCTATGTATAGCACTAGTATTGTAGAGCCACACGGAACCAGTCAATTCAGCATGGTTCCTTCCTGGGGGTTCTGGGATGAAATGGGGAATAGGATCTTGGGAGCACTCATTACTGATCACTTCAAGTTTCCGTTGAGATCAGTGGGAATTATTCACTGTTTCAAAGCCCAGCATTTTAAATCAGTGTTAGGTGGCTGGAAGTATGCAGTACCAAAATATTAATAAAGATGGATTTCCTGGAAAATACACAAGAACAGTTGTTTCCCTTTAAAAGACAAAGATACTAATTCATACCTTCCCATTTAGTGTAGACAGTTCCTCTCCAACAAAACTGATTTTTTCTGCAGGTGAATCATTCTAGAAGGACAAAGAAGAGATGGAAGTCACATAAACATGCCCAACAGTGTTATCCTGTATTTGTTTGAAAGGTGTGCTGCTCTTGCTATTTTGCAAGAGGAGGGAGTTTGAGATCTGCCCCTGCCTTCGTCATGTTGAGTGTTCTGCTCTACGTTTATTCCAGTGAAGGTATAATCTCCGCCCTTTAGGGCAGATCAGTAAATCAGTTCCTTTTTAGTAGGTAATTTGAACAGAATGTATACATGAACTCAATTTTTGTGGGGTTCTCATGCGAAGTACCACTATTTAGAATGCCAGTCTATGGAGAGAATCAATTTTCCAAAGAAAAGAAAGCTGCTTACACAGTAGCTTTTTATTCTGACAAAATCCACGGTAACAGGCACAGACTTGTCACCATTTTGATTTAGTGCTTTTATATGATCCAGCAAATCAGCAAAGAATTTGTAGCCTCCTTTAAGGACACAGAGTGCAACAATGTGGTGACTTCCCATGTCTTGCAGGATATCTCTAGCCAAACGTTCTGTCCTGTGAAGAAAAAAAAAAAAAAAAAGTGTTCTGTATATCATAGTTGTTTGTCCATATATTAAGCAATGTTCAAGTAAAAATTCTGATCTTGCTGTTAGGTTTCTATAACTAGCAGAGTGTGACCACAGAATGTCGTAGGAAAGTTAGTTATGTATTTGCACAGCACAAGCTGATTTAATCCAGAAACCTCAATATTGCAGGATAGGTGGGCTTAAAGATCTTTGAGGGAACATGGAAGGTTAACTGGGCTTGTAGAGGAATCCTCTCCATAAACCCCCTCTCGTACTAGACTTTAGGACAGAAGGGTTGGGGCTGCAGGGTTTCCATGTTTCTCATGGGCTGCACAGGGCAGGACCTCAGTCTTTTCTTTTGGAGAGACAAAAATTGGCACCACTGTCCCTATTCTTTTCTGTTTACCCTCATACCTGTCCAGGATGAGACCATGAGGAATGAAGACTCTCTCTAAATCTTCTTCGTAATGCTTAGGAATGCAAAACAGATTTTTGTTGTAGCCACTTTCCTCATCTCTTATCTGCAAAGAAAATTCAAGTAGTCTAAAACCAGCAACAAAGCCATACAAGAAAAAGCTTTCAGTCTCTGATAGCGCGAAGAAAAAAATCCTCCTCCCCGATATTATGTCAAAATAAAAACATTTCTGAGAATTTTTAATCTTTCTACTAGAACAATTCACAATCTGATAATTCAGGAGCTGGTGGCTGAGTTGTGAATGGATAACAAATACTTTGCCCCAGTCATTATGAAATAAATTCTTGGCCATGGTCAACTCATTAAAAAAGCCACCCAAAACAGTTACAACCTCCCCTCTTGCTCCATTTGCCCTTCTTGCAGAGCTCAGTAGCTTGCTCGTGTGGTAGACTGTCGCCAGTAGGGACACGAAAGAACCACACTCACCCGACAGGTTGAAGTGAGCAAAGAAAAAAGGGCCGTTTATTGTCGTTTTTGGGTTTAAATAGGATTTGGAGATTTGTCCAGGATTGGAGGACAAAGGGGACACCCCTCTGACCCCAATGGTCATCTCAGAAGTCCATCACATATTGGTATGTGAAAACAATCTACTTGTTTATGTTACATCCGTGAGAAACTCCACTAGAAATATGTAAACAGTCATCAGAAGGCTGAAAATCAGGGCGACATCTCACCCTTTTTGTGTTAGAAAAAGGAAAAGAAAAATGTACAATGTTCAGTCTCTGCCTTTGGAAGGACCATCAGAGTGAACACTCGCATCGTCTGTATCGGAGTCATCACTCAATGGTTCATCCACTTGCTGTCTTTCATTTTGGTCACCGTGTCCGGCTTGCCTGTCGGTCGGATTCTGCCTTTGAGGTCGCAGGTCCGGACGAACACACTTCGTAGGTACCCAGCGTACTCCGGTATCTGTGGGTACACACGCATACCCACGCCCCGAAGCGATAGGGCCATAGGGACCTTCCCACTGCTTAGTGACTAAATGTCGCACCCAAACTTTCGCCCGAGGCTGATGCGTCCCGTCCGATGCCTGCAACGAGAGGTGATGGTTCACCATAATAGGGTTGTTAGAATTCTGTGGCACCGTAAGGTGATTGATAGTGTACAAAGCCTTTGCCAGCCGACTGTGCGGGGTCTCACCCTGCATTAACCGTTTTTGTTTTGGAAGAACCCGCTTCAGAGTACCATGAGCGTGTTCTACAATTGCTTGCCCACTCGGAGAATGAGGGATACCGAACTTGTGCGACGCTCCCCATAGCTGCAGGAACTGCCGCACCTTCTGCGAGGCATAAGCAGGACCACTGTTGGTCTTCACAGCAGAAGGTATGCCTAAAACGGCAAAGGCCTGCCTCCAGCGGGCAATGACATCGCGGGTCTTTTCTCCCGTGTGAGCAGAAGCCCACATTGCAGAGGAGAAAGTATCAACAGTGACATGCACATACTTGAACTGGCCAAACTCGGCAACTTGGGTAACATCCGACTGCCAAAGCTCTAAGGCCCTAAGGCCTCTGGGGTTTAGCCCTGCCGGTAAAGGCGCAGCCAGTGCATGACAGTCGTCGCATGATTCGACAATGTCGTGAGCCTCCGCTGGCGTCAACTGAAACTGCTTTTGTAAGGTATGTGCGTTCTGATGAAAAAACCCATGTGATGCCTTGGCCTGTGCGAGTGTATCAGGCTGAGGTGCTACCCGTGCAGGGTTAGCCAACTTGTCAGCCCTCGCATTACCTTCCGCGATAAATCCTGGCAGATTGGTATGGCTTCTAACACGCAGAACGTAGAATGGATGAAGCCGGGCCTGAATGGCACACCACAGGGCCTTCAGCCAACGAAATAGATCAGCATTGCTAACCTCCTTCAAAATCGAATGGCCCAAACGCTGTGCCATGTCGGCCACATAAGCGGAATCCGTGACCAAATTGAAAGGTTGCCAGGAAAACTTTTGAAATGCCATGATGGCAGCCCTCAATTCAACCGACTGGGCTGATCCATCTTCATGACCTTCCAGAACCTGCCACCCAGATCCATCCTTCCAAGTGACAACGGCCTTTCCGGTCCGTCCCGAGCCGTCAGTAAAGACAGTGGGTCCTTGCACTGGCTCCTGACTATTTTTTGGCCGCAAGGAAATTTCTGTGAAGTTTGCCACTTGCAATAGCTTCTGGCTGGGCAGATGATAAGTAATCTGCCCTGTAAAATTTTCCAGAGCGCTTTGCAGAGAAATACTGTTTGCAAAGCTCCAGTCAAATTCCAGAGCAGCTCCCAGTGGGAGAAGGCCCGTGAGGGTGCTGCATTCGCGCCCAGTCACAAAATCACAGAACATGGAAGGGACCTTCAAGATTACCTTATTCCATCGCCGTGGGGTTAGAAACGCGCTACTTTTTAGATACAACTCAATGGGGACAAATCGTCGAAATAAAACTCTTTATTAGTAACGATTCAGCTGAGCCAGGTGCGTACCTCCCTTCCCCGAGAGACGAGCACGCACACCCTCCGAGAAAATGGCTTTTTTTGATACGCTTTCTTGGCTGGAGCAGTCCCTGTCCCCTTTCCCATTGGATGGGTACTTAGAAACTTCCCTTCTCTCCTGACTGCCAACTTTTCACGGAATCACAGAATTAATTAGTTTGGGAAAGACCTGTCAGATCATCTAGTCTAACCTATGACCTAAGAGCACCTTATCAACCAAACCGTGGCATGAGTGCCACGTCCAGTCTTTTTCAAACACGTCCAGGGTTGGTGACTCCACCACCTCCCTGGGCAGATGACTCCAGCGTGCAGTCACTCTTTCAGTGAAGAATTTTTTTGTAACATCTGACCTAAACTTCCCCTGGCACAGCTTAAGGCTGTGTCCTCTTGTTCTGTCAGTTGTTGTCTGGGAGAAGAGACCGACCCCTACCTGACTACAGCCACCTTTCAGGGAGTTGTAGGGAGTGAGAAGGTCACCCCTGAGTCTCCTTTTCTCCGGGCTAAACAACCCCAGCTCCCTCAGCTGCTCCTCACAGGGTTGGTGTTCCAAGCCCCTCTCCAGCCTTGTTGCCTCCTTTGGATGTGTTCAAGTGTCTCGTTGTCCTTCCTAAACTGAGGGCCCGGAACTGGACACAGCACTCAAGGCGTGGCCTCACCAGTGCCAGGTACAGGGGAAGAATGACCTCCCTGCTCCTGCTGGCCACGCCATTCCTGATCCAGGCCAGGAGCCATTGGCCTTCCTGGCCACCTGGGCACACTGCTGGCTCATGTTCAGCTGCTGTCACCAGCACCCCCAGGTCCCTTTCTGCCTGGGCACTGTCCAGTCACGGTGTCCCCAGTCTGTAGCGCTGCAGGGGGTTGATGTGGCAAACGTGCAGGACTTGGCACTTGGACTCGTTAAACTTCATGTCATTGGACTCTGCCCATCCATCCAGCCTGTCCAGGTCCCTCTGAAGAGCCCTCCTATCCTCCAGCAGATCGACATACACTCCCAGCTTGGTGTCATCTGCCAATTTACGGTCCCCTCCCTTCTCATCCTACCTGTTTTTTAATCACTTCTTCAACCCCACCCCTCTTCCAGCTCACAGCAACACTCCAGAACAAATCCAAACAATCCAAACAACAACACACAGAACCAACAACTTTCATTCTTTAATGTAATTACCTTTTGGCTTCAGCAAAATATCATCTCATCTCTCACAATCCACCCTTTCCTTTTATTATCCTTTTTTGCCAAAGCCCTTGATTTACTCATCCGGTCCGCTCAGCATAAACTGACTCCTTTTGCAAAGTAGTTATAAATAAGATTAATCAGTCTTTTATTAGGTCAGTGTTAAATCCAATCTATTTAAAAGTTCCTGAGTTGTCAGTTCACGTTGCTGTCCATAGTTCCTCCAGCTCAAGAGAAGTAAGTTGTAGATGGACTTGTGTGCAGTGCCTCCCATCAGTTCCACGGATGCTTGGATGAAGCAAACCTCAGATCGGAACTGTGGCAACAAAGATTGCCTTCCTCGGTGTCCATACCCGCTTCCTAAGTTCTGTGCACTAGAACAGCACGCTGTGGGGACATAGAGGTGAAGTGCAGAAGCCGTGACACTCCATCCAGCAATTTCCAGAGTCTTAGAACGTAATTTCCTATTTTTCTTTTGTCAAGGTCTGGTATGACTTATATTCCCAATGCTCAACACCCAAGGGATTGCAGCAAAAGTCTCTCTGGTGGCAAACACAGAGGTCAGTCCGGTCTTGCCCTTGACTGTTTACTATGAAATCATCTTTTGAAGATTAACTTTAAAGGGTCACTTCCTTGTACCACTGTCCAAGTTTGGAGAGGAGCTTCTACTGGTCCTTTGACTTGAGAGGCGTGAGACCACTCCTGTTCTGCAGTCCTGAACACTGTTTCAGTTGTTAAAAGTACCTGAAAAGGACCTTCCCGTGCTGGTGTAAAGGTAAAGAAGCAAATCTCCTGGTTTTACCTGGTGTATATGAAAATCTAGAGGTGACGTTGAGGGTAACAACCCTTTTCTTCCAAGACCCATGAGAGAAAGTTTAATTGCCTGCAAATCATTTCTGAGATATAAGTCATTAGTTTCAGCCAACCCCTCCTCCCTTCCCACCTGAGGTAACCCAAATAACGTTTCATATGGAGAAACTCCTATGTCCTTTCTTGGAGCAGTTCTGATCCGTAATAATGCTAATCTGCTTTCAAGCATTAATTTGGTACTTTGGTTCTTAAGGATAGCATTCAATCTCTCCACACATCCAGAGCTTTGAGGGTGCTACAGGGTATGACATTTCCAATTTATGTCTAATACAACACATACAGAATGAAAAATTTTTGAAGGAAAGTGTGTTTCCTTATCTGAGTCCATTCTTTCAATTATCGCATATCTGGGAATGATTTGTTCTAAAAGCTTCTTGGCCACTTTGGAGGTAGGAAAGGCTTCTACCCAGTGGGTGAGGTGATCAGCTATTACCAGAAGGTATTTCCATCTCTGTATTTTGGGCAACTCGGTGTAATCTACTGGCATATTTTGAAAGGGCCTAAGGGCTAGGGCTCTTCCCTCACTAAGGTGTTTTCTCATCTCTTTCTTATTTATCTTTTATCAAATCAAGCATTGTTCAGTCACTATTTGGCTATTGTATAGATTGCCTCACAGCAGCAGCAAGTTCTTAAGAACTGATCACACAGTGCTTGAGCTCTGCAGTGCATCCCGTGCTGCAGCTTAATTAAAATTTCTCCAGTAATTGCTTTATTTATTACTGGGCTCCCTTCCCTGCCTGGCTGTGACTGGAACGACACCAAAGGGAAAGTGTCTGCAGCAAGAGAAGGCTGTGGTTGGGTAACTGGTTCTGTTTGTTGTTGCTGCTGGTGTTGTTTGTTTCCCTTGTTATACATACTAGAAAAGAACTGTTCCTCTTTTCCCCGTATCTTTGCATGAAAGCCCCTTAATTTCAAAATTATAACAATTTGGAGGGAAGGGGGTCAAATTCTCCATTCCAGAGAGGCCCCAGACACCTGTCTTTCCAACCAAGACAAGCTGACAATTAACCATGTATTGCTAATTGTTTAATAACAATTAGTTAACGATTAGTAGAGACCATCAGCAGCAGCAGCAGACACAACGTTGGCAGCTCCTGCCAGATGCTCCAGCTGACGCAAATGCTGTCACTCAGGTGGTAAGTTCCAGTGCAACTGCTTCTGGGGTCTCTGTCCTTTCTCTTCCTGCCGTAACGCAGAGCGTTTTGGTTTATCACGACTCTTCTGCTCCCGGGCTCTGCCTTTCACAATCACCCGCACCTTCTTCTGAGTCGCCTCCAGGTTAGGGATCCTAGGAAGAAAGGGCCCGGTATCAGCCAGACGAGCATTTCCAGCACGCCACTTTTCTGTCTCCATGCAGAGCACACAGTGTTGTGTCCTCTCTCTGTGCAAGCAGCAAGCAGCAAATTAAACAACTGCTCTCGCTGCATGGAGGCTGCAGAGGTGCAAGGGCAGGGACAGGAGCAGTTAAGTGCCTGGGGACCAAATGCAACACACAGGATTCCATGTAGAGAAGCAG
This sequence comes from Chamaea fasciata, assembly GCF_029207755.1. Classification (NCBI taxonomy): domain Eukaryota; kingdom Metazoa; phylum Chordata; class Aves; order Passeriformes; family Sylviidae; genus Chamaea; species Chamaea fasciata. Next base: position 19,448,327 of record NW_027094097.1, on the reverse strand, counting down.
CCCTTGCTTGTCCCAAAAGAAGCAGAGCTCGGTCCAGGGTGCTCCCTGCGTCTCTTGTTACAGATTTTGCAACCCTCCAGGAGCTTCCTATTTCATTCAAGGTCTTTTCCCAGTGTCTCCCTACCAAGGCCAGAGGATCTTTCTGTGCTCCTGTGGGTGTGTGTGTCTGCTGCCTCTCTGGGATTGCCTGTCTCCAGGCCCCCCATCCCAGTCACAGGGACTGAAGGGAGGGTGTTAGGGGATGAACCAGGCTGCGCTGGGTGATGCCCAGCAACAGGACAAGAGGCAACGGGCAGAACCTGAACAGGAAACTCCACCTGAAGCCCAGGAAGAACTTCTTTCCTGTGCAGGTTGCCCAGAGAGGGTGTGGAGCGTCCCTCACTGGAATTACTCCAGAGCCCTCTGGACACAACCCTGTGCCATGTGCTCTGGGATGACCCTGCTTCAGCAGGGAAGCGGGAGCAGATGACCCACTGTGATCCCTTCCAACCCGCCCCAGCCAGTGATTCAGTGATACCCGTCAGCAGCATGAGTTGCCAAGCGTGTAGACGTTTCCCACCTGCACAGCATGGTGGCCGTAAACTTCCCCACGCTCTTCGGAGAGAACAGGACGTGAAAGGTCTGCTTCTCGCCAGGAGCGATGGTGCCGTGGTAGGGGTTGATGGAGAACACTGGCAGGTCATGGAGGGCATCTGGGAGGATTTCCAGGGAGGAACTGACACGCTGCAGAGGGAGGTGCTTTTGCTTTGAGTGGTGTGGCTTCTTGGAGCGGTCCTGCTGCTGCTGAGAGAGGTGCCGTTCCTTGGAGCTGCGCCGCTTCTGGGAACTCTTCTTCTGCTTCGAATCCAGCTGCTGCTCCTCAGAAAGCTGCTCCTCCTCAGAAAGCTGCTCCTCAGAAAGCTGCTCCTCCTCAGAAAGCTGCTCCTCAGAAAGCTGATCCTCCTCAGAAAGCCACTCCTCAGAAGCCTGCTCCTCCTCGGAAAGCTTCGTCATGTCATTAGGGTCTATCTCCGGAAACTCTGCCTCGTCCTCATAAAGCGGCTCCTCAGAAAACTCCTCCTCCTCCTCCTGGTCTGTGTAAAGGCACTCCTCCTCAGAAAGCCGCTGCTCCTCAGGCTGCTGCTGCTCCTCGGAATCCTCCTGCTGCTGCTGCTGCTGCTCAGAATCCTGCTGCTCGGCAAGCTGCTGCAGCTGCCACAGCTCAGAAGGATGGATCTCAAAAGGATGGTCCTGCTCCCACCAGAAACGACTCACCAGCTTCTTCTGATGCCTTACAGTAGTAGAAGACAGGAAGCGCCCTGCAGAGAGGAAGAGGACACCTTTCAAAGACAAAACCCTGTGTTGCCAGCAACTCTGCCTCCTGCTGCAGGTAGGTGGAAGAGAGCTGGGATGCACTTGGAGCATCTCTGGCCAAGTACTTTCAGCAGGAAATAGAGCGTCTGGGAGCAGGGTCCCTGCCTGCAGCACACACTCCCGTGCCAGAGCAGGAGAGCTGGTTTTAGACAATGACTTTGCATTTGCCCTGGAATGGGGAACTGCACACGGACAGGGGCTGTAGGGCAGCTCACGCATTACACCATTGTTTTTCCCAGTCTCAGACTTCTCTCAGAGATGACCTGATGTCCCCTTCCCAGCCCTGACCCAGGCACGTGGCTTTCCCCAGAGTCTGCCTCAGCTCCTTTGCAGAGCACAGGTGGCAGGGCGAGAACAAAAGGGGCTGAAAGACAGAGGGGGGCAAGGAGAAAACTCCAGCTGCAGCTGGGAAGATGCTGATGAAAGTGGATGTGTGGACAAGGATGAAAAAGCAAGTCATGTTTTGGAGTGAAGTGGCAGGGTGTTCTCCGCAGGCCCTCAGCTACCGAGTGAAATGCCCTTACGCATCAGAGTGGTTGAGTATGGCTTCTTCACTGCTTCACTATCTGCAGCTTCCTCCCAGGAGTATTCCAGGGCTACCTTCCCTGTGTTGTGCATCCTGAAACTGAAAAGCAAGGAGGAGGAATAAAAAAAAAGGTCCAATAAATATAAAGCAAATAGTACAGTAACATGGCCTGATGGACTCCTGGTATCAATTTCTCCTGAGGAGCATCTTCTTCCCCAGGCAACCCTGCCACGTTCCGCTGTCCTGGGTGGCCCAGAAATGTATTTCCAAGTCTGGAAGTTTAAGAGGAAAGGGCCAACATGGTGCCCAGGACACTGAAGCTGAGGGGCTTACTCTGGACTTTAGGTTTTGGTTTGACTGCAAACTTATTCTTGAGCAGATGAGGATAGGTGACAGGCGGTGAAAGCAAACCCACGGCTGTCCTCAGCAGAAGGGTGTGGCAGCACTGAACCTGTCCTGACCACCACCTCCTGCTTGGCTTTGTGTGCACGTGAATGGGCCTGTGCTGGTTTTGGCTGGGGTAGAGTTCTGGGAAGCAGGCACTGGGTCAGCCCTGGGCAAAGGCAGCTCCCGCTCACAGGGCCCTGCCTGGCCTCCAGCACTCACGTGGCTCTCCTTGTCTGGAAGGGCAAGGTATCCTTGAGCTGGACCACAGTCGTGTTCAGTTTTAACTGGCTGTAGGCAACAACGGCGCTGAGGTACAGCTCGGCCTCCTGGCTGCTGTCCTCCAGCACAGCGTGAGCTGGTTCTGGGACTCTCTTGACCACCTGCAAACAGAGGAGGGAGGAATCACTGAGCAGAGCCCACAAAGTCAGGCTGAGAAGGGAGTCTTTTGGCCTCCGGGATCAGCCTCATAGAGGGACTGGAAAGGACCGTTCACTTTCACTTCCCTGCAAAGATGACAAAATAGAGACTGTTCTGCTACGGTAGTTGTTTCTACCCACTGATCAAAGCAGTCACTACTACAGCTGTTAATATACCCATGGCAACTTGTGGAGTCCCTCGTGCCATTAAAGGAATTTCCAACTGCCCTGCCCTGGAAAAGCTAGGATTAAAAATACCCCAGGTGTAAAAAAAGGCTTCTCCCCCGTGGCTCCTTGCAAACATTGTGCAATCTTCTCTTGGGGTTTTGCAAGTCCATCACTCCTCCCATGGTATCCCCTCTTCCTATTTCCCCATTGGCTATGGGGCCTGGTGTCCTGTTCCTCTCTTCCCTACGGTCACTTGCCCTCTGCCCTGTCCCCGGGACCACCCATGAACATGAGACCCTACATAACCGAGGAAAACCACATGGCCACTCTCTTTCTGGCCTCTGATTCACCTTCAGCACACGGAATAAACACTTGCTGGAAATTTATCTGGGGCTGGGAGCCTTCTGCCTCTCTTGCTGAGCTAGCCTGGTAACGTGGGTGGTTATGTGAGCTTGAATTGCTGCCTGAATACTTCTCAAGCAGTTTCTCTACGGAGAGGCTGACTGGGATTTAGAAAGGCTCTAAGTGCACTCCTAAAAGGACGCACTGCTACAGAGACTATAGCTGCGTTCCAGTGCCTGCACATCAACCTTGTAGAGGGACTGGCTTTTTTCCTGGTCCCCTATAAATACAGCAGGTCTCAAAATTAGGGTTAAGTTCCCCTGCTGGAGCTTTGTGGATGGAGAACCCAAAGACTGAAGAGTTCTGGAAAGCACCTTTTTCTTCTTGTCTTAGGAGAAAGTGCTCTCCACATGTCACGTGTGGAGCAACAACCACACTGCAGGGAGCTGGCAATGGGCATTTTGGGATGGGAAAGATCTCACTAGGAAAGTCTCCAACTGCAGATGTTCTGATAGAAAAGAGGATGGTTTAGAGGCCTTAAAATGGTCCAGGAACTCAGAAAGAACCTTCAGCCAAGACGAGTGTGTTTGGCAATAATGACAATAAAAGCAAGAGCATCTGGAGATGATCCTTCTCCAGACTCCTCCATACTGTCATACAGTGCCTGGGCTACTCCATGCTGAGATATCCCACACAATACAGAGATCACAACTAAAAACTCTGGTATCCATGCAGACAAAACTTGGAGTTCACCAGCACGTGCAGGAGAAGTATACTTCTCTCCACTTCCATAGAAGAGACAGAGTGCAGCAGACTTAACTCCTTGTTGGTGAAAAGGCACCAAATCAGATGAAGAGATTTCAAACACCATAAAAGGGGATAAAATCATGAAACATTGTCTCCCATTCAACACGGGCTGCAACCCTTGTGCTTGTTGTGGCACAGACTCATAGTTTGTGTTGGCTAAAGGTCTCTTGTCAAAAGGCCTCCCCCTCTCACGTGAGTGTGTCCGGTCACTGTGCATCCACCTCTCCCCTAGAATGCACTGCTGGTGAACCTCACGGCTGTCCAACGTCCAGAGGAAGCAGGAGCTGCTCAGCCAGCAGTGATGGGGGTTACCGTGGCTCTTTTTGTAGAAGCTGGGTTGTCTTTTTTTGCCATTTTGCTTCTCACCTTCCTTTTTTCAGGCCACCTGGCTGCTGGGTCTTTCCTGGTGGTTTGATTCCACGTGACAATGCGCATTTTGTTGTCCCAGTCCTGAACCTCCCCTCCTGGCAGCTCAGAGTTGATCTCGGTCACCTTACATTTCACAAGGTGCCTCCTGAAGGTGGCTGGGACATCTGATTTCAAGGTCACTGTGATGTCCTTGGCACAGCCAGGATGGAGATGTCCCACCTAGGGAGAATCAGGGAGTCAAAACCAAACTGGAAGCACTGCCAAGGGCAGGACTGCCAGCAAAAGGGACTGATGTGGTGAGCAGCTGTGCCAGGAATCTGCGCGTCGGAGTGGATTTATGTGAAGTTTGATAGACAAAAGTATGAACGGAAGGTGCCACCTCCCATAACATGAAGCCTTTTCTGCAAGGCTGGCAGCCATTGCCAAGCCAGGGACTTGGCATCTTGGCATCTCCTACGTGGCACTGGAATGGGCTGACACTGGTACGTGAGGACTGCCTGCCAGCTCCTGGGAACACCAGGGCAGGGCTTGAGCAATGGGGAAAGGCAGAGCCGTCCACGCTCACCTTGGGAGAGAACTGGAATGGTGCGTTTGCCTCCCACTCAAAGCGCATGACCTTCGTACAGGTGTGGTTGGTGATGGTGAAGGTCCTGTTGCAGGGCTCTCCAACAGAACAGTCCCCAAACTGGATGTGATTCGCTCGGACAGCTGTTGAGGAGGAGAACAAGGCAACCTCAGCATGCAGGGAGCTCCATCCACCCCCCTTCACGTGCACAGACACCTGTATGTTCAATGCTTTCTTGCTCCAAGCCTTCCTCCCTCTGGAAGGGAGTTTCCCAGGCGGCTCCCCAGCCCACCACTTTCAGGGAAACACCCTGACACACCCCTAAGCCAGCCACATGAAGCACAGCACACACTGCTCTGCAGGCATGGCTGCCACGCCCACAGGCCACCAAGTCCAGTGGGTGACAGCCCAGGCCTGGCTAGAGAGAGGACACACATGATCAGACATTTCCCTCTTCCTTGCTCCACCTTGGCAGCCTCTCCTCTCTTACCATCAATGATGTCTTTCTTCAGAATGCTCTCAGCATTCCGCTCCTGTGTATCTTCCTCCAGTCCGTCGAGGGTGAATTCATCCTGGTGGCCTTCACCCACCAGCTCTATTAGGGTCTTGTTAGAGTATTTGTCCCCCACTAAGGCACGAATCCTCCCTTCCAGTCGTTGAGCCAGGGTGGGTTTGAAAATGACATCGAACTCTGTCGATTCCCCAGGATGCAGAAGCAGGAAAGGCTTTGGGGGCTTGCTCTCTGCACAGCAACGGAAATCAGAGTTAAGTGATACGGCGGTACAGAGGAAATATTTCCATAGGCTGTTTGAGGAATGAGAGGATGAAATCAGCTGCCTCCTAAGCACGGGTTCTACCCCCAGTGGTTCCAGACCCTCTTCCTGTGTTCGCAAGACTGCCACCTCCAGACACATCACCGCTTAAGCAGCTTAACCTCAGGTTGATGCCCAGCCCGCATTCCATCTGCTTCCAGCCAGCTCCAGCCGTGTGGAAAGCGGAGCCAGAGAGTGCTTTTGGCTTCTGCAGGTTGTCTGTGTGCTCAAGGGCTGTGTCCATTCAGGCTGGTGCCTTCCCTCAAGCAGCAAATACCTCAGAGGGTCCACTGAGGTAGTGACAGTCCCCCACAACTCAACCCACCTTGTCTAGAGGAGCCAAAGAACTTCTTACAACTTGCTAGGAGAAAGTCCCCAAGAAAAGCTTGGGGGACAGAGAGCCCAAGGAAAGAAACTGTGTCTAACATCTGGCTGCTGCTCAGAGAAGCCAAGAGCAGGGCACACGTTTTCCCTCTGTGCAGGATCACACTTCATGGTTAATGAATTTACCGTGTACAGCAGAGTCGTCTTCCGCATCTTCAATGTAGAATCTCTCAAGTGTGGAGCTCCTGCCTTTCAAGAGGAACGCTCCGTGCTCATCCTCCAGGTGTAACATGAACTGAGAAAAGGGAGCACAGAGCACATTGACACTGGTGTGAGCACAGGGTGGGAACACAGGGACTGACCCCGCAGTGCTGCTGGTCCCGCATGGGAACCCAGCACCTCTCCCACTACAAACAGCACTTAGCACAAAAGTTAAGTCAAACCAGCTGGGAAAAAAGAGCGCTCAGAGGCATTTGGATGGACCTGACACAGAATCAAACAGGACAGAAAGTAATGAGCAGAATGTAATCAAGCCACAACTAAGTTTACTTAAAATGCAGTAAGCTGGGATCAAAAACAATCTAATGGAGCTGGAAAATCACCCCATGTCCATGAGAACAAAAGGTGACCTGAGAGATGGGGGGAAATACTGCACCACCTTTCCTGTGTTCAACTTAAAGAAGAAAGGCTAGAGGCACAATTTTCAAGAACTCCCTTCTTGGAGAACACATGTCAGTCACTTGCTTAAAAAGAATTTCTGACACCTCTTCCCAGGTCTGCCGTGTTTTTTGGGACCCTTCCCCTGTGCCACAAGCACTTGTTCCCAAACCAGACCATTCCTTGAGCAGGTCCTCACCTTGACAGGTATTATGCCCTTGTTTTGGATGACCAGGGGGAGCATCTCTGACTCCCCCGGCCGGAGCCTCTTGAAGCACAGCACGGAATTTCCCCTCCTGCTGCAAGCACTTGGGCTCACGACTGTCAGCTGCGGCTCATGCCCCTTCCCGCTGATGGTGAAGGTCAGGATTTGAGGTTTAAAGTTCGCAGGGCTGCAGGAGAGGCACAGAAACAATTTCAGCTGGCACTAACCCATTTCTCACTGGGCGAGTGAGGCAGCAAGGGCCACCCACAGTGTTTTCCCTGCCTGATGCTCCTGAACCACACAACGCAGCCCCCACCAGGCTCTTCCCAATCCACTCAGGGCCATTCACAAGAGGACTCTGTTCCAAAGCGCCCTCCACAATAACAATTCAAAATAATTTCAGTTAATTGAATCGTGCCCTCCAGGAGGTAAATAATGAGGCACCAGATGAGACATGGCAAATCTCCTGGATGCAGTGAGATGAGACACATGCAACAAGCAAAAGCACAGCATGAAAGCAGTACAAAAGCAAGTAGGCAAAAATAAATCATTGTCACCATCAGTAAAGATCATTTCCAAGCAGAGTAAGAAAGCAATTGCATATTAGCAATTAGACTTCTCTTGCTCCAATTCAGCCACTAAAAGGTTGAGGAAGGGCAGGTCAAAGCTGCAGTACACAGGTCCCAGGGCAGAGGAACTGTGCTTCTCTTTCATACCAGCTCCAGTCCCTTACATAAAATAGCTTAATGAATACCAGGGAATCACAGTGATCAGAGGAGCACTTAATTTTACAGATACACAGGAAATTGTGACTGCTGACCTGCTGGCACAGGAACTGCTTCATCTAAGCCTTTGTCCCTGGAAATCCCCAAGTCAGCTGCAGCACATCTCAGTAACTTTCAGCTGGCTACCTAATATTTCCCTGTCTTCATAATTCCTCATAAAGGATAAACCATCAGTCTCATTTTTTGGCTTTCTCTAACAGTTACTGCCTCCCAGATCATCTCATGCCAAGTACTCTGCCTATGGCTACTGAAAGCATTAGAGCTAACATAACAGGAGGCCTGTGCCTGCCCAGTGGAGAGGGAGCTATCACTGAAGCCTTCCCCAGTATTTCACAGTCAGTTACCCTTCTGGGATGACAAGGGAAGCCTTGAAAGTGCAGTCGTAGGTCTGCTCATCTGGTGGGGTGAAGGTCACCGTAGCAACAGCACAGGATGAGCCCTGAATGGACATCTTGACCGGATGCAACTTGAAAACGTTGTTGTTAGGGCTTTCATCCTTGGGGGAACGCAGAGAGCAGTGTTAGGAGAAAAGACCTTTCAACACGACACAGTTTTATTCATAAATGCATTACTGAGAACAGCCCCAGGCAGTGTGTCCTCCTCCCTGTTTCCCTGGGCAGGCTCCCTCCCTCCCAGGGAACGCTGACCTTGTGCTAAAGCATTCTGTGTTTTGAGCCCTGGCCGCTGCCCCAGCATACATGGGAGGTGGGCACTGCTTGGAAAACCCTGCAAATAACCTGGAACTGGCCTTCAAAGTGAAGGAAAAGCCAGGGAGCCTGAGGAAATGCCTCCTTTGAGCCCTGGCATGTCAGTTCATAACAGCCCCTCTCTGAGTGTGCTTCCAGGAGAGGTTCAGAAGGATTCACTTCTCCCACCGAAGACCCAGAGGTGTGAGCCAGAACCTTGCCCGAGACATGCAAAACTCAACACAACTCTTCCCTGGCTCTGCTGCTCTCCCCTGCAGTTTGACCTGCACTGAGCTAGACTAGTCTGGGCCCCAGGAAGCAATGCATCTGGAGAACAGAACGGACTCTCACACTGCCTTTAGAGGGACACCATCACCTTGGCCTCCTGTTCTTACCTTTCCACACAGGGGTCTGATGGAGAGCACCACATCACACGGCAGGCTGCTTGCATTGTAGATACTGAAATGAGCTTCAGCTTCTTGCGCAACCAGAACCTTGTTGAAGATGAATTTGTTCTCATCTCTGATGAACAAGCCCACGCCTTCCACTGACCGCAGCTTGCGGCTGAGGTCAGTGCTGCGGCAGATCGGGTACTTCTCAAAGATTGACAGGACATCCTCAACGAGTCCTGTGGATAGACCAGAGGGATGAGCATGGAGGAGAAGCCTCGCTGATGAATTTATCTGGACCCTGCTGGCCTCTCAGGAGGCTTTTCCTCTCAGTCACCCTTTCTGCCCTGGGTGACTGCTAAACCCAGCCTTGGGTGGGGGAGCTGGCTTTGAGGATGGAGCTCAGTCAACCTCGGTCTTAGAGAGCGCTGCTTTCCTTTTATCCTTCCATGCATCCCTCTCAGCCTGGGAAGGATGAGTCCGCTGGTGGACTTGAAGAGGGCTGGAACCTCTGAGGATTCTAAGGTGGGACACCAGGGCTGGCGTGCCTCTCTACCCAAGCAGCAAGTTTAGGTGCTGATCAGCAGCAGGTGTGACCAAGGGAACCTGTGGGCAGTACGTACCTGGGAGGCAGGACTCGGCAGTCAGGGTAAAGGGAATGCCAAGGGGATTGTCCCTGGGGTCTCTGCCCGTGATGTCAATGTAGAGCTGCTCCTCACACGTCCCCTCCTGCCCTGCCAGGCATTCCACTGTGATCTTCTGCTGGCCCCACGGACTGATGGAGCCGGAGCAAGGGGACACCGTGAACATGCCAAGACTGAGGGGACCCTGCAGAAAAAGTTCCAGGAGAGGCTGATGGCTAACAGCTGTGCCTTGAGCACCCCAGCAAAGAGTGTGTCCCGCCCTGGCCTCCAGCTGGGCCCAAGCACCCCAGTCCCAGGGCAGGGAAGGATGACTCCATGGCCCAAGGGCAGCCCCAGGCTGAGACCAACCAGCCAAGAGGAGCTGCAAGCCTGTCCCAAGTAGCAGAGAGAAAGGAGTTTGAGTGTAAAGAATGAAGGTGGTAGCTGTGATCCTTCAGCCTCCAGAGGTAACACAGGAGAGCAGAAATAGCTGTGAGAAAGGACAGGAGAAAGGTAGATGACTTGGAAGAAGAAAAAGCAATGTTTGCTGAGCTCTGCGGACTGGGAGTTCACTGAGGCGTGTTTTTGCTTCTGTGGTGTTCACAGACATATGCTGGCTAGCAGCGACCAAACACAGGACCTGCTCCCCCCTGTTGATCCCACAAGTCCAGGTCAGAGCCAAAGTACAGGAGTGTCAGTGGGATTGAGCAGATCCTGGGTTCCATCCTGTAGACCATGTCCCGCCCTATAGCCATGAGCCCCCAGCCAGGGCACAGCAGCATCTTCTCACATCCCTCTGCAGCAGCAGCACTGTTGGGGAGCAGGAGTCACCCACCTGTGTCAAGGAGCTCGATTTCCTTTCCGTGGACTCCTCTGCAGCTGATGGAGCAGATTCCTCTTGCATTGAACTGAGAGGAGAAAGCAGAGGTATCTGTCATGCTGAGCTCCCCTGCCTTTCTCTGAGGCCAAAGCTGGCCTTCCTCCACACGGAGGGAAGCCTTCCTGCTCCTGATGGCTCCCTGAGTGCAGCACCCATTGCTGGACAGGAGCTCTATCACCAGCTTTGTACTACACCTGGGGACACTGCGGTGTTTTTTTGCTCCCTCTCCCCAAGCCAGGGATGCAAACGGACGACAGCCCAGGTCTCCTGGCTGCCTGCCACATACCAGCCATGGGCTGGTGCCTCCTCAGACAGGAAAGGTGGTGCAGGGCTTCTCGTACCTTTGGCTTTCCCATGCAGATGCATCCTCGGGTGCTTGGTGGATGTAGAATTCGAAGCTGAGCATGCCTTTGTTCTCCAGAATGACAGTCTGGGTCTTCTTGGTGCCCTCGAGCATGGCACCGAAGTCGATGGGTGAGGCGGGCTCAATGCTGTACTTGCTGTACACAGCTCTCGCCGACACCCTCAGTGGGATCTCGGCAACAGTCTGGCCTCCTTCCCCTGAGCTGCCGTCTATCACCTGTGTCCACAGGAAGGGGTGGTAAACACAGCAAAGAGGCCAGCCTCTACCCCAGTCCCCAGTCTCCACCCCAGGCCTCCAGCAGTTTACCCCTCCCTGTTTAAGCACCGCCTCCAGAGTCAGATGCTCAGCTCCACTTAAGAAGCCTCCCAAATGGTTTTGAAAGACTTTGTTTGTGTACGTAGGAGAGAGGATTCTCCAGTTAAAGCACTCCTTCCATTCGACACCTATCCCGTTTACACTCCCAAAATGTCGAGTGGTAACACAGCCTGGCCCAAGCAGCTCACCTGGCAGTACAGGATGGGTTTGTTCTTGAGGAAGATTTCACTTGTGGGGTGGAAGAGCATCTCAATATTCACACCAGGCTGGGAGGCAGTCAGCACGCCTGACCGAGGCTCAACGCTGAAGTGGGATGCCAAGTCTTGCATGCTGGCACCTGCACCCTTCAGCGTGAAGCTGGGGAGAAAGGGAAGGAATGGAGATCTCTGCAGTTAAAAGTACAGGCACCACCAGCACGGCCAGGACTTTGCATAGGACCAGAAAAAAACAAAAAAAAGGGAGAGTTCAGCACTGCTCAGAGAATCCTGGATCTTGACAGAGAGTGCAGACAATCACAAGGTTAAGGCATGAAACCTTGACACCAAAATTTTTCATTCACTTCTTTACAGAGTCTCAGAAAGAGAAAGGAAGTGACCATCAAAGAAAAGCAATGCATCTCATCATTTCAGTGGCTGAAATTTTTGGGGCTCTCCTTTGGGTTCATGCTGAGCTGTGAAGAATTGCTGGTTTGTGGCTGGATTCTCTAGTAAAATAGCTGAGATTAGAGAGTCCAGGTTTTGTATTTCCCATGAGGTAGCCAGCATGAAAACAGGTTCCAGCCATTGACAGAGGGAGAATGCAGGCCTGGGAATCTGAAGAAATGCTCACTACCAGGCAGCTGGACTCACCTGTACTCAATGTCATATACCCCTTTGTTCTTTAGACTCAGGACTTTCTTCACCTTATCCAGGACATTAATGGTTCCAAATTCCAAGCTTCCATCTGGACCTGCAGAAAACACGCAGAGCCAGGTCAGAAATGGTATTTATCAGCTGCAGAACAAGCCAGGTCACAAACTACGTGGAGGTCTTGACACAAAACCCTTTCCAGCAAGTTTCCCTTCTTGACAGTATTTTCCAGCTATTTGTCTGCCCTTTCTCTTCTTACTCAAAATATCTGCAGGATTAGTAGCTAAGGAAATTACTTTATATGCTGTGCTGAGCCCGTGGGATTTGCCAACTGCCTGTTCACATCACTGTTGTTTCAAAGCCCCCAAATCCAATCTGCACGTGAAGCTGCACACTTCAAAGTTCAGAGGGGAGAAATTTAAGGCTGTCAATGCCCTGACAATGCATTATTCCACACCACTTGCAGGGTATGTGCTTCATGTATCCATGCCATCCTTGCATGCTATCCCATCCCATCCCATCCCATCCCATCCCATCCCATCCCATCCCATCCCATCCCATCCCATCCCATGCGCTTTGGTCGCCCGCCCCCCAAGGTAATGCAGTGCACCTGGACTGCTTTGTTTGGGAGGCGTCCACTGACCTTCAGGCATGTCGATCCTCAGAGAAACATCATAGACCTTTGCAGAGATTTTGATGTTTTCAGCCTGAACAATCCCCAGGATGTTTTCTGTGTCTGAAACCTGGGGCAGCAAGAAACAAACACTGTTCAGATCATTCTTTTGGTAGACAGCCTCTAAGTCCTTGTCTCTGCTGGCTGCTTCCCCTATGGCCTCCCAGGCTTCACAAGCGTCGGTGGACTCCCAAGCTTTGCTAACCTGTTCACCTCATGGGCTGCCCCAGTGGGATTCAGCTGCAGTAAAAAACCCTATCAGCCCAACTCTGCACTCCTACAGCAGGGAATGATGCTGCTAAAGCATCCTTGAGAGGCACAGGGATGTAAGAACAACCACAAGAAGTGTGAGGTGTCTCAGAGCAGGTGCCATTGACAACCCTCTGCCACCACCTAGCACTCTCTCGGAAATGCAGCCCCTAAAGCATGGGGAACAAAATCCCAGGGGGAGAGTTTGTTGCACTATGCAGAAGGTTCAGACAAAGTCCAGGAGGAATGTAGAGATCACGCTGCAGTCCGTACAACCAAACAACAACCTTCAGCCGTTGACAGGGACAAGGTGGTTGTGGTACAGGCTCAGGATGCAGCGTCTGGTTATCTGGGGGGATGTGGATGCACTGCACGTTCTGGCAAACGCTGTGTAGAGGCAGAATTTGGGGTCACAGCACCCTTGTGTCTGTCAGGTGCAGCTCTTCCTGACTCTGTCCCTAAGAGCGCACGGCTGCTCTGCCAGGCAGGGCACAGTCCCTCTCACCTCAAGTCGCAGGATCTTTTTAATGCTGCCAATCTGCCTGGCCTTGAAATTCAGTGTCACTTCAAATTCTGAGCGGGGAGCAATGATGCCTCTATCTTGTGACACAGAGAAGTCCTCAACAAGGTCATCCAGCCCACGCAGCTGCCAGGCCATGGGCAGCAGGGTGTCGTTTTTCAGGACCAAGGTCCTGCTGTCAGTCCTGCAGAGACAGGAAGGCACCTGGCATCAGCTGCTGGATGGTCACACCAGCCTCACCACTGAATGCAGCTCCATCCACGGCCCTTGGAGCAGCTCCATGCCCTGGAAACCAGAGTCAAAGGTTTTCTCTTTGTCACCAGTCTTGGAGTGCTTGTGGGATGACTGACCTGTGCAGACGGAGCTTGTCAAAGGACAGCTCCAGGGGGCTGACGTCCAGCTTCACGTGCACCCCGTGGCAGCACAGGCTGAAGACCACTGGCTCCGGGTTCTTCGCAATGCAGCAGATCAATCTGTCTTCCAGGAAGCCAGGGGAACTGGGGTATGCCCAAATGGTCAGCTCCTGCACCCAGCCCCACAGAAAGAAATAGAAAGAGCACTGCGTGTGAGCAGGAGGAGCAGCCCCTGGGCACTTCTGCGGTGCCTGCTCTACCTGCCCTTCACCTACCCGCTTCTCCGCTGGCCTCAGGGTCATGCTGGGAGGGTCCAAAAGGAATGTATCTGATTTCATGTCCTTCTCAAAGGTGAACTGGACCTCTACGTCCATGGGGGAGTTGTTGAGGATGTTTATAGTCTCCTTGTTGCTGTGACTGTTCTGGGCCTTGTACCTGTCCACAAAAGGGGAAAAGGCTGCAGAGGAAACTGTTGCCTGTGCCGCACATGGAGGAAAGCACCGTGGGCACCCAAGGAAGCGGTGCTGGGAGATCCTGCTCTAACAAACAAGTGAGGGAAATGGATCCCAGTCAGGGGCATGAGCATGTGCTCATCCTTGCCTTACTTTGGTGCCTTTCCCTGTACCCGGTGCCTCCACCCCAGAAGCCTGATGATGCTCAGGCCACTTCAAGGGTTTTTAATACAATGTACATTCAAAGGTGCCTAGAAAAATAACAGGAGACCAGGCGCATGGGTTCTTTCCCCTTCTTTCTTTCCCTGCATGGTATAAAGAAAAGCTTTTGGAAAAAGAGTTTAGCTGATCTCTTTCATAGAAGTCATGCAACTGCTTTGGATTTCATGGGTTAGCTCAAAGTCTGAGAAAGAAATATAAAGCATCAATTCCCAAGAGGAATGCCAAAAGATAAAAAATAACCCTTCTCTCAGGTGTGGAAATGACTTTGGAGTGAAAGGGTTAAAGAGGCAAACAGAAATCCCAGATCATCCATCAACCTGTCTAAAGATTGTCTGTATTTTAAACTATTTCGATTTCATTTCCTTGGGTTGTCAAAATTGACCTAGCCTTCCAGAGATCCCATGGAGACAAGAATTTAATGTTAAATATTATTTTTTAAGAAGTGACCGTAAAAGTAGAAATATGCAATAGCTTCAATGACAACGTGTTTAGGTGGACTTCATCCAGCAGTGAGGATGCAATGTCATTACAGGAAGATGTAATTCCTGCTCTACGTTCCCCCTGACACCCATTGGCAGGTCAGCCATAAAATCTTACTAATAATTACAGATTAATGAAAGGTTTGAAAAACTGTCCACGGAATAATTGCTCAATCAGGCTACCTGCAGAGCTCAAAGCACTTCAAAAACCACCAGAAAGTTCATTTCCTAAGGGCTGAACTGGGATGTAGAGGGGGACAGGAGTTGCCCCCAGGTCACCTTTGGACTGGCAGCAGCATGTGGCTCTGGCCACCGAGGCAGCCACCAAGGCACCCACTGGGTAGGCAGAGCAGCTCCTCCAAGGCTCACGTGCCCCTTATCTGCTCAAGTTCACACACCCGTGGCCCTGCAAACCCGTGTCTCCCAGGACTCTGGCCGGGACTGCCCTGGATTGTGCCACCAGGACAGCATGGCTCTCCAAGCGTGTCCAGGAAAGTACAAGGCCCAGCAGGGAGCACATACCACTCTCTTGATTTCCCACACAGCAGCGGTCCAAAGTGGAATTGCTTTGTGCTCTCAACGTATTCTTTGAAGATGATTTCATCTGCCTCCATGGTCTTCCTCCACTGTGGAAACACCAGCCTGGGCAGAGAAAGCGGAGAAGGAGGAGCTATGAGATGCTCCAAATAGGAAATGTAGTCAGAAAACCATACCCCTTCCTGGTGGCTGAGGTACCACCTGCCTTCCCAGCTCCCAGCACAGGAAGGAAGAGATGCTGGACGACCTCAGGCAGCACGATGTGCCCAGGCCAGAAGCCCCAAGGGGCAGCCCTGCTGTGAGTTCAGGGGCAGCAGCGTGGGAGGCTGCCGGGGGCCAGCCTTACCATGGGTCCTGGCTGATGCTGGGGTACAGGCCGGTGACACTGCAGGGCAGCTCGTACTGGCGCTTTGTGCCCACCAGCTCAAACCTCAGTGTCTGCTCAAACTTCCATGGCTTTTGGGTGGAGAAGTGGACCTTCAGTTCCACCTCACCGTGGGCAGGCACTATCCACCTGTACCGTTTCAGCCTGGCAATTAAAGAGGAGGCTTCAGACATTGCTAAGGAGCAAATCAAACAAGGAGGGTGCGCTCGCCATCCCATGGAGGCACTAGCACAGGGTCGCTGTGGAGCTGGGGACGATGGACCTTGTTTGGCAAGAGGGCCAAGAAGCAGAGGCATCACCTCCCCCCGTGCAGCTCACCTGAGGAATTCTGTGGGGATTGAGGCACTTTTCAGTGTACTTTTGGGTCTGGTTGTGGAGGAATCCCGGAGATGTTCTGTTCTCTGTGTGGAGACCTGGTTGTCCTTTAGAGAGCTGTCTCTGCTGGCCTCTTTATCCGTCTTTGGTTGGCCTTCAGCAGAACTTCCCTTCACATCTCGGGCCTTGGCCTAAGGGGAGAGAGAAAAGGGAGAGAGAGGTGAGCCCTGAGACATCCCCATCCTGGAAAGCAAAAATGGAGTTTTTTAACCAATGGAAGAGCGAATAAATAAGTCCACCTGCCCATGGACTTGGTCTTCCTTATTGGTGTTTGTTTTGCCTGGGACCCCCCTTCTCAGACTCAGGACTGTCTCCTCAAGGGGAGTTGCTGGTTCGAAGTGATCTCCCTCCCACTTGTCTTACAGAACTGCTCTGTCCCCAGCAGAGCTGTCTCTTTTTTCCCATACCTGACAGAAAGGAGACCTGCTGACACATGGCCCCACCACATCTTCACTCCCTCTCCACAACGATCCTTCTCCATCCAACCTGTCCCCCATGCCCTCATCTAGCCTGCCCTCTGCCCTGGCACCTTCAGTGCCAGCACCACTGGAGCACCCACCAGATCATCTTCCATAGCAGCACCTCCCGGTGCCTCAATGGTGAAGAGCTCCACGTGCTCTGCGGAGCCCAAGCGCTCCTCTGGGTAGTTGACTACGGAGAGGACAAACGCAGGGGGCAGCGGAGGCCCCTCAGGATGCAGTCCCAGATGTCTCAGCATCTAAAACAGAAGAGAAAAATCTTGTTTATACTTCTGTCACCTTCATCCTCACAATTCCTTCTTTAAAGGCACGGAGCCTTTGGCAATGGGGTTTTTGATTTACAAAATCATGAAGTACAAATGCTTTGTTATGCCCAGTGGGGTGAGCAGGCTCCAGAGCAGAGGCAAGAGCTACAAGCAGGACCAGCAGAGAAATCTCTCTTGAGTGTCTCAGCTGAAAAAACAATGACCATGAGCTGCCCTGTCCCGGGACCGTTTATAATGATTTCCAGGCTGGGAAACTCTGAACAGATGGGATACTTGTACACAGAGCACTTCCACTTTCTGCCCATCTGAGGGATGGTGATGACCTCCCCATCCACACAGATACTTACAGAGTCATTATGGAACATCATCAGGCGCCTGGAAAAGGCTCTGTGCCATTATCCCCTGGGAGGACACAATGCTCCAGGGCCCAAGACCACGGCAAGCTCAAGATCTGAGCCTTGCAGGGTTTTACCTCGTCTTCCGTTGGCAGCCTCCCACTGCTCAGGATCTCTGTAAACATGGCCTTTGGATCTGTGAACTGGATGTCCAGGCACGGCACCCCGACTCTGACTGCCTCTCCTGCAACTTGGCCTTGAGTCTTCAGCCGAGGTGACTGAGGATGGCTTTGGCGTCTGTGTTTTTGTGCGGGCTTCTTCTTCTCCACTTTCTCCTGAGGCTTACTGGTCTCCTGACCTTTGTTTTCAGCTGAAGGCAGTGCCTTGTTTCCATTTTTCATCACAGGTAACTCCACGGTACCCTGAACCCTGTCCCAGTAGGAGAAAACCTGTGCGACGTTCTGCTGTGAAAACTCATGGATCTGAAACCTCAGGATCAAGTTCTTCTCCATCTCAGCTGGGTCCTCTGAGATTTCTGTTTCTTCCTGCTCTGGGGCTTTGGTTTCCTCCTGCTCTGGGGCTTTGGCCTCTCCCTTCTTTGGGGCTTTGGCTTCTCCCTTCTCAGGGGTTTTGCTTTCCTTCTTCTCTGGGGCTTTGGCTTCCTTCGTCTTTGGGGCTTTGGTTTTCCCCTTCTCTGGTTTTGTAGGCTGCTTGCCCTTCTTCTGCTTTTCTTTCTCCTTCCGCCTCTCTTCCTCCTTCTGTCTCTCTTCCTCCTCTAAGGCTTTTGCCTCCTCCTCAAGCTTTTGAGCCAGCAGCTGCTGCTCCCTTCAGGAAACAAAAGAGAAAACATTGCTAAGAGTCACCACCAGAAACCTGGGCTCGCTAGTCCTGGCTGGCCCTGCACTTTATTCCTTGACCCTGAGGCCAGGCAGAACTGCAAGACCATTTCTGTGAATTTTCCTCAACCCACAGAGGCCTGGAACATCCCAAGGGAGGGGAATGGTGGAAGGGGACCTCCAGGACCCGCTGAACCTAAGCCTTGCCATCATAAGGTCTTAACTGTGCAACCTCCCTCTTAAGGCACACCCAAACACCTCTAGCCCACTTGCCAAAGGCTGAGCCACCAGCTCTCTGCACAGATGCCTGAGAACTCCCTTCGTCTCTTGATTTCCCAGTTTAAACCAGATCACAACCTGCTAACATCTCCTTATCCCTTCTGCCATTCTTTCTCGACTCAATCAGCCCCCTCCTCCCTGGGCACAGCCTGCTCCTTAATGAGAATAATCCTATCAGTCAGAAAGCAAAGGCTGCAGGAACTCCTCTCCTGCAAGACAGGCTCTTGTCAGCCAGGTTTCCAGCTGGAACCCAGCTGTGACCAAGGCAAACTGGTGTTCTCTGCCATGGAAACAATTGGAAGCAGCCTTGTCCATCTCCTCCGCATGAAATCAACTTCAGCCTGGGCTGAAAGAAGTCCTGATACACAGGCTTGCTTTAAGCAGCCTCCCCTCCCAGTTCCACACTTTTCCTATGTGTCCTGAGCTGGGCTGCCTTCTTTGAGCTTCTCCTGTGCTTGTCTCCTGCTGCAGCTGAAGGGGTGCCTAAAGGACACGAGCTTTCACGGGTGGTGTCCCAACATAAGGATCCCTGGCACATCAGCATTGCAAGGACTTCAACTGTAGCAGCACCAGGACCCAAACCAAGGGTTTGTCTGTGCCCCCCACCTGCCCATACCACAATCCCACTCTTTAGGTGAAGAAGGGAGATGATGAAGAAGGTGTGAATCAACATCATGGACTTAAAGACACTTCTACAGGCAGTGCCAAGGCAAGCCCAGAGCCCAGCTCCCTGCAGGCAGCATCTAAGCTGGGAGGGCTCACCATGGAGAAGAAGATGTTCTATCTCAGCAGAAGAAGGTCCTTCCTCCCTTGGGAGCCAGGCAGCTAAGAGTGGCCATCCCTGTGTTGCTTCTGGCCTTTGCTATCAAACACGTCTGAGCTCAGAGTCCTTGGAGCAGGGAAACCCTCCGGGGACACTACCCCGAGCAGGAACCCATGGAAGGCTTACTCACCTCTCCCTCCGCATATGGTTCAATTCCTGTATTATTTTATCCACGGCAGCTTTCTCCTCCTCAGGGAGGGCGTCATACTCTTCCTCATCCATTCTCAAGGCACGTTCTCTGTTCCTCTGAAGAGCTTCTTCCCGCTGCAGTTCTTTAGCACAAACCAGAGCAGAAACCATGAGTGACAGCAAGCACAGCTGGGTGCTTTGGGTCAGCTGCAAGGACTCACAGCTTTTCCCAACCCAGCCTATCACACCAGGAGACATGGGGGAGCTCATATCCCTGCTCCAAAACTCAGACAATCCCCCAAACTACGGCCAGGCAGTGAGTTCCTGCGCTTTTCCTGGCTTAAGTGCACCAGGGCTGAGGACAGTTGTTTGTCACTGAGCTACAAGAGCTTGAACTTGTGCCCAAGCTTTAACGTTAGAGATTAAGGTGTCTTAAAGCCTCCAGTCTCCTGCAACTCTGAGATGAGTGTGGTTACAGAGGCAGAAGGTGGAAAGATGAATAAAAACACTTCTTACAAGCTCTGCTGCAAACCCAGACACACAGAGATAAGTCTGAGGGCTTGAGAGAGAAGATTTGAGAGGGACAGACATATCTCACCTTCCCTCTGTCTTTCATCCTCCTTCCTCTGTGTTTCAGCTTCCTTCTTGGCTTTCCAAGAAGCATAATCCTGATGCACATTCACCATGTAGATATAATGGCGATTCTTGACAGCTGTGAGTACACAGAGCAGAGAAGATTCCAGGCTTCTTGCAAAGAGGCTCTCCAAGCCATCAAAGACCACTCCCTTGTAGCAATCTTCGTGCTGCAAATACAGGGAAGAGTAAGTCAGCCATTGCACACAGGGGGCTCACAGCTGGACAGTAAACCCAGATGTCACAGGGCACCAGCTGTCCTTGTTCCAGGTGCATTAGCTAAGAGCAGCTTGTGTCTGTCCTTAGGCTCTGCCAACTAAGGGCATCTGCAGCTTCCCCCAAGGTTCCCTGCACACAGGCCAGGATCCTCCAAGAGCATGTACAGACCTCCTCCTCCTCCTCCTCTCCGAGTTGTACCTCACTGCCTGTTCTCCGGAGCAGGAATGTCTCCTTTTCCCCACCCCACATACCTTCAGCCTCTCACAGAGGATCTCCACCAGCAGGTCCTCGGGCAGCACACAGCTCAGGCAGTTCAGCTCTTCCCCACAACTGCTGGTGATGTTCAGCTGCTGCGGTGCAGGAGCAGTGGAAACTGTGAACTGTAATGTGGACCATTGTAAGGAAAATACACCCCACTGGAAAGCCCTGAACAACTCCCACTGCTGGGCTTGCAGCTGGGGTTCCTCACTAGTGGAGACTAGAACAACCCTGCAGTGCAGGCTGGGGGCTCCAGGGGATGGTCCTGGAGGACCCATCCCCTGGCCAGCAGAGACCCAAGCCTGCAAACTCCTGGTGCAATGGACCCACATACCAGGCCCTGGCTGGCACAGAGCCTCCACCGTAAGCAGCCCCTGCCCATCTCACAGACAATGCAAAGGTCCCAGGCACCAACCCAGGCAGATCGTGTTTACCTCGGGTGTGCTGGCTGGCTCCGTCTTCTTTTGTGCTGGTGTGCTCTTGCCTTTGGAATTCTTGTTCGTTTTCTCCTGGGAGGCTTGCCTTCTCTTGGCCGGAATGGCGTGCTGACGCTTTTTAGCTGCATAGGGGACACATGGTTCAGGAGGGCTTTGAAAAGCAAGTAGGCACCTTTCACCACAATGGGCACAGCCTTGGACCCTGGAAGGAACCTGGCACTTCTTCCCCAGTCTGCTGGGCACTGGCAACACTCAGAAGCAGCTCCCTCCCTGCTTCTCTTACCAGCACGCTATCCCATCCTTGATTTTAAAGCCAGCACTATGTCCCTCCTAACAACTGTGCATGCAGGTGACACTGCTTGCACAGGAGTTCCCCATGGATCAAGCCAAGGATCTGTCCTCCAGGACCATTGTTTCCATACACTGCACCCATCCTGCATTCTCATGTGGAGACTTGCAGCCCTGCCCCGCTTGCACCAGCCGTCTCTGCTGAAGCTAAATGCTCCTTGTGGGAAAACCCTGCTGGGACACAGACTCCTTTTCCTTCCGCCAGCTCCCAACCCAGCCAGCTTCAAAAGTGAGCAATGCAAAACTTCCCCCTGCACTGTGGCAGGTCTGGCCTCACCCTGCAGAGCTCAGCCTACCAGCTGCCCAGTAAGCTTCCTAAAAGTCTCTGGTCTCACATGGAGAACAGCCCAACATACACGAGCTGTGTAACCTGACAGTGAGCACAGGTAAATCTCGGGAGACAAGAGCTCATTTGGAGCACGTCTCTGATTGGAAATTCCTCTGGGAGGCTGTCCTTCCCTTCCTCTTGTTCGCAAGGTTACACTCATAGCCAGTCCTCTTGTGCGTAATGAGCCACTTCAGAAGGCTTTTTCCTTGGTAAAGTGGGCAGCAGTTCTGCCTGCTGCCCACGAGAAGCAAGCTTGATTCAGCTTTGAGGAAATAGAAAATATTTGGGAAAGAGACGGGCATGCTTCACCACCCTTAGAAAAATGAACATGTGCCAAGCATGGCAAGCAAAGGGGGATGTCAAAGAATCCCCGACTGAGCCCTTAAAATTGATTTTTTATTTTTTGAAGACCAGCCAGAGATGCACTTCACCCATGTTCCCTAAGAGACCCAAGGACTGAAAAACTGCTGCTCTGAGTGAGCAGAAGTGGACAGTCATGGTGGGTTTCTCAAGCACTGGCTCTGGGTCTGGCATTTCTCCTCACCAGCATTACCTTTGTTTTTGCTTTTCAGCTCCATGGCAGCCTCGGTGCAAAGCTCCCGGGCACGGAGCCCTGCCTGGCTGCCATCATTGGCAATGGCCTCTTTCACCACGGTGTCAAGGGACAAGGGAGCAGCGTCGTAATGGTGACACAGGGCCGCCGCTATCTCTGTCTTTCCTGAGAGAGAGAGGAGGACTGCTTGGTGACACATGCACATGAGGCATTACAGGGACAGGCCCTGGAAAAATCTCCAACAAGATTTCAAAGTTAAAAGAACAGGGGGAAATCAAGTGTCCCTCCAGGGGAGGCCATGAGGGAGGCAGCTGGAGTGTGGTTACCAGCTCTGAATTCTAGAGCCAGGAGGATCATCTCCACCTCCTGTTCGGCTGAGGTCTTTGCCTTAAGCACCAAGGTCCACCAGGATGTATTTCTCCTGCTTGCCCCTCTCCCTGCAGCCCAGGGCTGCAGCTCACATACCTGCCAGGGGTGGCCCGTGGACAATGACAACAATCCCTTTGTCCTGCTGTGCTTCACACCTCTCTGAAGACTGGTCAATGCCCAGGTGGCGAATGACAGCTCGAGAGATAGGATTCCCAGTCGCTTTCACCGTGGCCTCAGGATAGAATGGGACAGCCCTGTGATGTGCTGCAGTGAAAAACCAGGAGAAAAGGTCAGCCTCCTGCCTACCTTTGATCCTCCTCATCCTCCCAATCTGCTCAGATCCCGGAAAAGGAGACTTGGTGAAAGCAACATGAGCTTGTTCTTTTGTTGCTAGGAAAGTGCAAATATAAAAGAGCCAGTGATATTAGACCTGGTTCTACTGGCTGAAGAACTCATCCAATCCTAGTCTTTGTGAATATCCCGATTATTTCCCCAGTCTATGGCAGGCAGATAGGAGCTTGCTTTGGCTACACTCAGGGTTGGTAGAGGATGCCCCAGTCCTTCACCCAAGAGTTCCTCCACCAAGCTGGGGAACAGGCAGTTTTTAAAAGCATGGGCTTTCCCTGAAGGTGACAGAGTTCAGGGTATATGGGCTGGACTCCCTGCTGCGACCACAGTCAAAACAGACACCGCCAAACCCTCACTGTTTTCCTGACCTGGTTCTGTCTTGCCCATGGCCTCAGCCTCAGCCTCAGCCTCTGCCATGGCCTTGACCTCTTCCTGTTGTGCATTCAGCCTCTTCTGTGCTTCATAGTACTCCAGCAGCTCTGGGGGCAGCGTCTCGCCCATGGCACGGGGAGGCATTAAAAACTTCTTCTGGTACTCAGACCCCACTGCCGTCCTCAGGATCTGTGTGCGCAGGGAAGAGAAACCATCCGCAAGATTCCTTCTCTGGCCTTTCATCACACACGCTCAACAAACCCGTTTTCTGTCTCCTCTCTTCCTCCCAACAACACAAACTATTGAAGTCCTCCCACAGCATGTCAGCAGAGTTGGCTTTCCCTGGGGATTGCCTCCATCTCCCTGGAACAAGCCTGGGAATGCTGGAGTGCTGTGAAGCTTGGGCAGCATGTACATGGGGACCAGACCTGCCTTCTCACCTTCTCCTCCTCAAGGTACTGCTCATCAAAATCCAGGGAGTAAAACTCAATGGGGAAGTTGCATGGGTTCTTCACCACCACTGTGGCCTGCACTCCATCGCTGTCCACCAGCACCCATCCCATCTCTAGTGCTGGGGGGCTGAACTCCAGCCGTGGCTCCAGACCTTGTCCTGACAGGTGCAGCATTAAGCAATTGCTGCTCTCACAAATTTTAAGCTTCAGCTTATTCTTGTAAGACCTCTGAAAAGAGAAAAGTGAAGAAAACTCATCCATGAAGTCCCAGGTGACGGGACCCCAGATACAACGCTTTCTCCAAGGTCAGGGTGTTCCCAGTCCCTCCAAGGTGAATGGAAACCACCAGGTATTTACTGACGCCAGGGACTACAGCGTCTGTAGTAGCCTGGGGCTGAGTAACTGGGAGGAATCCTGGTGTGCACTGTAACTGGGTATTTGGGTATCAGATGGATCTACAATGGACTGTCAGATGTTTTCACCTAGCCATGCAGGAGCGCAGTGCTCATGAGAAGGGCCCTCGGGGTTACAGTGTCCAGACACAGTCCTGGCACTGCTGCATCAGGCAAACGCCAGCTCCAGGAGAGAGGCAAATGAGCTCTCACCGGCTAGAAATAAGGATCATCTTCTCTGCTCAGTGTCTGGCTCTGGTCAAAGCCAGACACAAGATGGTTATGTCTCTGGAGCAATTAAAAGATCCCTGGGACCGCCTGCAGGCACAGAAGCACTTGTGTCCATACCGGTACAGGCCGTCAGTTTCCAAGACCCAGCGGCCACAGGCAAACTACTTTTGGGAACGCTCCATCCTTTAAGTTGAATCCCCAGCTGCATGGGAATGTGCAGGCAGGCCAGAGCCCCAGGGACTGCTGGAAGCACAGCACTACAGGTGACTGTCCTGCTGTGCCCAGGAAGGTGTCTGGTGGCTGTTTTGTCTGTCAGTTCTGCAGCAGGATGAGCCTAGACTGACCATTCCAGGATTATCCTCTGCGAGTGTGCAGCTGCTCTGCACCGAGTGTCGCAGCTGCAAATACAGCCGGGCAAGGGGGAGGCTGAGGGGAGTTGGGCGCATCCCTCCCGTGTGCCGAGAGGCAGCCACAGAGCCCCGATGCTCTCTGTGCAAGCTCCCTGTGGGCATTTCAAAGCACATCTCACGGCAATGCTCTGTGGGGTGAACTGAGCCACACTGAGTAGCTGAGTACGGGGCCTGCAGAAAGCTCCCTGCCAAGGCAGAGCTCAGAGCACACTCTCGGCACCAGGCCCTCCTTTCGGCCTCCTGGGCTGACACCTGCCAATCTCACCTCCTCCTTCGGTGTAAACCGGATTTTCAAGTCCTGCCAGCTTCCTGCATCAAGGGTTCCTTTGCAGGGCATCACTTCAAAGGGACAGGGCTCATCCTCCAGTGCCTGCTTCTTCTGAGGTAGGGCTGGTGTCCTGCGTTTGCGTTGATTGCTCTGGGCACAGAAATAAATCCTGTCAGGTCTCCTGGGTCTGCGAGGACAGAGCCTCAGTTCCTGCAGTGCTCTGAGACACTGATACGGTGCTGAGAGCACCCACAGCCAAAACAAGCGTGGCCCCCATAGCCTAGAGCTGGAGGGAAAACCTGTAGACAGGGCAGGCAGAGAGGGAACTAGAGTCCTCAGAGGAGGGCGAATGGGTGAAGGTGCTAGAAAAGCAAAGCATCAGCTAATGGAACAGGTCCAGGCAAACCAGCCTTGATCTGACCCTCAGAAGCTTCCTCAAACACGCTGTAGACCCAAGTGCTCAGGCAGCCACAGGAGTAGAAAGGGCAAGAGACACAAAGAAAACCCAACCAAGAAGTTACGTGTTCAATGTTGCCCGTGCTTTACCTCCATTACA
This sequence comes from Chamaea fasciata, assembly GCF_029207755.1. Classification (NCBI taxonomy): domain Eukaryota; kingdom Metazoa; phylum Chordata; class Aves; order Passeriformes; family Sylviidae; genus Chamaea; species Chamaea fasciata. The sequence continues at coordinate 19,422,940 of NW_027094097.1, read as the reverse complement.
GGCTGGATGCCAGTAATAAACCAAGTGCAGGGGACATGGAACCAGTTGTAGAGCCGGACTGTCTCAGTCTGGCACTGCCCAACGAGGGTATCCGAGAACTTCAGAGTGTTCTTTGAAAGTCTGAGTGACAGTTCAACGACAGCGGCATGGAGGCGGATGTGAGACCTGGGGCCTTTTTCTACCTGGAGAAGGACAGAGAATTCAGCGGAGGGCGCAGGTGACAGCTGCTGCGGTGCCCAGCCTGCTGCCTGCCCCAAGAGCTGTGGTACCTTGATGGGCAGCAGCACATCCACGTCACCCTGTGGGCGGCAAGCACTTTCAAAGCACACTTCAAATGTCACGGTGTGCCTGGGAGGCAGGTTCTCCATTTGGTCCAGGTCCACACTGAAACCTTGAACAGATGAAAACAAAGCAGCTGAGATACACAAGAAACATGAAATGTGTCACAAGCATGTTTAAGGCCCTACAGGTGTCCTGGCTGAGAGGTCTGGGAAAACGCCCCTGCCGTGCGGTGACCTGGACAAAAACGTAAAAGAGGGCACCGGTGAACAGCCCTCAGACACAGCGAGCCTCTGTGTGATGGAAGCACAGCCTTGCCTCAAGGCCTCTTTTGGAAGCCTCTTTTCATCCACCAGAGGATCTCACAGGCTGTTTCCTCAATAAAGGCTTAACACAAGTGCTGTGACAGTGTGAACTCCAAACAAAGCACTTCCAAAACACAGCAGACCCCACTGGTTCACAAAACAAGCCCACAGAGTGCCCAAAGAAACTTCATGCTGGTGGGAGCCAAGGGCAGAAGATGCTGAGAGGTGACCGGGCTGATGAGCCCATCTGGCCCCTGCACTGAAGCGTTAGGGCAGTCACAGGCAGGCCAGGTCCCTGGGCATGGCTGGCCAGGAGAATTGAGACTCTGAAGCTCCCAGCAGGGCCACTGAGAAGAAAAAGCTCAAAAACCTCCCCAAGTTCAGTGGTTTAAGCTAATCTGTCTGAGACACCTTCTTCAAGCCCACAGGAAGTGTCTCCAGCACTGCTTACCTGTGTCCTGCAGGACAGACACATCCATCCGGAAGGACAAAAGCATCTCCCCAGGGTTGGTGATCTCCAGAGTGCGTCTCTCAGTGCAGCCCTTAAATACAGACCCCAGGTCCAGGACATACTCAAGCGGCTCAATGCTGGAAGAAGGAGTAAGGACAGTCCTTAAACCACAGCCTGGCTACAGCTTCAGTGGATGGAAGACACAAATAAAGGGGATAATTCTGTATTCATTGCTGTAAAAACTCAGCTCAAGCATACGAAACCCGAGGCCTGATCACCTGGCAATGACTTTGGGAAATCAGGAGGAGTGCAGGTCCTAGGTTTTATCAGCTACCCATGGTAGCTGAAACTAAAATTAGTTTAAAATGGACACTGGTCGCAGCTCCTCTGCCATGAAAAGCCAGTAGAGGTGAGTACACTGGGCCTCCACTGGTCTCAATGAAACTGCTTAGCCTCGTGTACAGCCTGAGCCTGAAATTGCCTCAGGGCCTAGAAGAAAGATTTGCCCGCACCGGAAATCTTCATTGTTCTGCAACCAGATCACATGATCTGTTCTGCAGAGCATCTTCCTCCTGAATGGAAGCCTCCTGTGCTTGTGCTGCATCATGATGGCGCAAAGGGAACAGACCAAGGAACCTAGATAAGCCCTGCCACCCCACCAGGATTCGAGCCATCTGAGTCTGCATTTTAAAGTGTTTGCTGACATGTGCAGTTCCCTTCTCCGTTCGTCTCGTGTGCTCTGTTAGCTGGAACCAAGACATCAGCTGGGAGTTGTCTCTTTTAGAGCTAGTCAGCAGGGACAGAAGTTATGTGGCCTGGAAGGGCTTGAAGGTCTGTGCTGGGTCCCCTCAGCTGCAGGGACAGAACCCCACACCTGTGGGAAGCCGAGCAGTCCAAAGCTCAGCGTGGTGCTGGGGAAGGGAGGACACTCCTCTGCTCAGATGTAGCCTGTCAGCCACCAGGACCAGACCCTTTCTGAAGTCCCCGGCTATTCCCCAGCTGTGCAGACACAAGGAGCTCTCAGGAGAAGGAGACATTGCTGGATGTTCCCCACGGGGCACCTGAAGATGGGGATGGGAATCCTTACTCACTTGATAAGACTCTGGAGCAGCTCCTTGTCAGGAAACCCGCTCTTCGGGAGATGGGATGAGAGCTTTTGCTGCACCTCCAAACCAGCCTTCTCTGCCATCTTTATCTGCGCCTGGGTGTCTGTCTGAGAAAAGGGAAGACAGTGGCTGCTTAGCAAAGGTCCTTCCCAAGGCCCAGCTTGCACCTGAGAAAGGATCCCACCCTGCTGCTGTTGAGAGGGGCTGTGGGGTCCTCCTGTCTGGCTGCTCAGTGTCCGTGACACCTCCTGCTCTTAGCCAGGACCTCATCTCCAGGGAAGTCACTCCCACATCTTTGCCTGCCCAGCCACTGTTGGCAAAGCTGATCTGGCCGGGCAGACAGACAAGCCAGGAACCTTCCAGAGCTCCAGATCCTTGCTTGCCCCCAGCCAGTACCAAGGCAGCTTGGACAAAAGCTGTCTTGAAAGGGAACCGGGAAAGCCTTGGAAGCCTTGTGTCTTGAAAGGCACAGCTTGGAAGCTGGTGCCTCGTGGAGATGAGCACGGCCAGCACAGTCCCAGGGCACAGTCAGGCACCTACTGTACAGGTCTGTAAATCTGACAGGGCTTGGGTTGGGACCAGCAAACTCCCCAGAAATGACCTGCATCTCCTTCAAAGCGCCATCAACTCCATCCCTTGAGCATGGCCTTCAGGATCTCTCCCTGGGGTAGCCAGGAAGCTGGTGCAACACCAGAAGAGACCATGACCAGAGTGGCAGCCCTAGGGGCAATGCTGAGGTGACACATGGCTGTAAAGTGGGCAGGGAGGTCCCAAATGCCATCAGGGCACCAGGAAGCTGCTGTGGGCTGCAAGGGGCTCAGGTGACACAGAGAGGGTGGCATGTGCCAAACTGGGCTGCAGCTGTTCTTACTGTATCGCCAGAGCCAAGCAAGCCGGGCTTCCGGTTCTCAGTCTTCGGATTCCGAGTCTTCGAGGTCTGAGTCTTTGAGGTCGGAGTCACTGGGGGCTGAGACTTCGAGGTCTTAGTCTTCGGGCTCTGAGTCTTCGTCACAACAACTGATTCTTTCCTTTGACTTTGTTGTTGCTGCTGTTTTACATGCCGTTCCAATGGCTCCTCATACTTTTCATTTCCTGAAGGAAGAAAACATCCACAAAGAGAAGTGTGAGCAAAGTGCCAATCCCATTAAAGCTGGGAAGTCCCTGCCTCCCAACACTGGTTCCTTCCAGAAAGAAATCCCTCAAGCCATCTATGGAAAGTGGATGCTGCTGCTCCTCTCTGCATCCTCACCCATCTTCCTCCCCACAGAGGAGCATCTCATCCCCTGCAATGTCACACAAATCCAAGCCTGCCAGAAGCCCTGCCAGCCTCTCTTAGAGCTTTCCCAAGCCTTTCAGTCTAGCCATCACCCTTCAGAACCCTGCCAGATGTGCTGGCAAGCTCTGCAGGATGGTTCCTGGGACAGAGCCCACACGGGATCCTTGCTCAAGACTCATGAAGCAACCAGAGAGCTTGAGTTGCTCTGGGAGTCCTGCAACCCTCCAGGCTTGCTGGAGGTGGGCACGAGCTGCCCCGTGGGCATATGGTACGGAACAAAACCAGAGGGGCCCCTCCTGGAGGCAGACAGGCAGTACCCACCTTTGATGTTCCAGGGCAGGTTCACACTAAACACGGGAAAGGATGCTTCTCCTTTCAGACGGATACTTTCTGGCTCCAGGTCACCCACTTTGAGGTGGTAAGTCCTGCTGAAAGCTCCTGGTAATCCTGGCACGTAAGAAAAATTCAGCTCTTGCGTCTCGCCTGGTGCAATGGAGCCCTGCAGGGACAGAAGAGAGAGGGAATGCATCAGAGTTTGATGGGGAATGGTTCAGGGGACAGACAGGCTGAGAAGACAGGTTCTCATCTAGAAGAAGCCATCAAACCACACCACCATCATGATAAATACATTACAGTGTTGGCTTTTGCAACTGTTAGAGTAAACACTGTATGTTTTATAATGTTGACTTTTGTAAAAGAAGTTTTGCTAAAGTTTAGAGTTCTTTTAATTCAATTCTTTTGTTGTGATACCAATGCTGGTGAAGAATTGTTGTAATATTAACATTTAGCCAATGAAGGAATTGAAGCCTGTTGAATGTGTCAAAAAGTAACAAAGGACCAGGACTAGGACAACCGCATATGCTCCAAAAAGGCCGGACGGAAAAGGAACTCTGTTAAAACGTTGGAATACAAAGAACTGCTTGTAAATACGCATTGGGCTGATGCAATACCCCGGCCATACAAGGGGTGTTGTGTTGACTGGTGTGTGCCTCTGTCTGCAGCTAATGTGGCTAAGCAGGCAGTGCTGTTCCTTCTGCTTTATTGACTTTGGCCCCTATTGTCTCACACTAAATTTTCTTGAAATTTTAACTGATGAGTGGGCTTTGCTTCTCACACCTCCTACCTTCCTTGTGCCCAAAAGATCGAGCCACTGACCCGGGGGTGCAGTGTGTCCTCCCAAGAGCTCATCTGCCTGCAGCCCCAGCACAGCCTGATGTGATGTGAGCACAGCTCTGCTGCTCATGGGGTTCGCCCTCTGCCAGCAAGAGCCCACCTCAACAAGAAAAGGCTTTTTTTGCTATGGAAAAGAAGTCCCCGCACTCAGCAGGGCCAGCAGCTCCTCCCATCCCTTGTAGGACAGGCATGAAGAAATGGGAAAGCCAATCGGCTCCCTCTTCCCACTGCAAGGAGGGACAAAGGCAGGAGTGCTGCTTCGGCTCAAAGACACCCAGGCAGGACTGAGAAGCTTGGACAAATGGTGGGATGACGCTGCAAATTTTTCTCATCGCTCCTCCAGCCCCCCTGCTCCCCGGCCCCCTCACTGCCCCACAAAGCCTCTGCACAGCACAAAGCTGCAGGAGGCAGGGACCAGCACGCCTACTGAAGGGCTATGTAAGTGGTTCTTAGCCCTGGCAGTGGGGAGGCCGGGCAAAGGACAATGTCCTGTGTGATCACACAGCCTGGGTAAGGCGACCCTCAGAAACGCTCCAGTGCCAGCAGCCTGACATCTCAGCCGTCGGGGTCCCCAGAGTGACTGTGAGGTGCGGTGGTGTGGTTTTTATCATGAGTTTTAATGTAAGATAGTTGTTCTTTGTACCCTGGTTCAGTGCCGTTGTATTTTTAGGTCCTTTTTGTTACAAATTGTAAGCTTCTCCCTCAGCCTGCCCCACATACAACCCCTGTTTGGTTCACCTTTCCCGCCTTGGTTACCTGTCCACCATTCGTCGGGAAACCCTCCCACCCTGCCAGTCACCCAGGGCCTGTCCCCCGGGTCCAGAAGCTTCGAAGGGAGATCTCTGGCGACTGGCTGGATTGGAAGCTTTCCCCTCCTTCCTTCGGATCATTGGTATTTAATGTTAATGCTTGTTACGTCAGTAGACACTCCCCAGTTATACCCCACTGGTTGCACGTGTAGCCACCCTGAGTTTCCAGCCACTGTATAAAACCCTCTCCCTCCTGAGATTCAGGGTCTCCCTGAAGCACCGGTCGCAGGCTGAGGGCTCCCTCCTTCCTACCAATAAACCCAAGTTGCAGTCAGGCCTCTTGAGAGTCCCGTCTTTCTTCCTCCGCATTCCCAACGTGGCAGGGCAGGTCGGCAGCCAAGATCCCACATTTCTATAGATCGTGTGGGGGCGTGTCGGGGCTAGCCGGCCGTGGGAGGACACGCACCGCCGCAGTGGGGAACCAATTCCAGTTTTATTTGTGCCTCACCGTATGTTATAAATCCATTTTCTGACACGGGGTGAAAAATTACTACAGGGGCTGCAGTCGCGTTGGGAGCCTTAACACACTCCAGGCGTGGAGGAGGTTGCAAGGAGAAGATGCAGGCAGGCCCCGTCTCGGGGGGGCTGCAAGCGACCTCTCCCTTGGGGGAGGGCAGACCGCGAAGCCCGGGCAAACTTTGCCCGTCTGACTAAGTCTTCCCAAAAGGGCTGAATTACGGGAGGAATCTCGGCGCACAAAAGCAGTTAACGCTGCCAATTTCCCCCCGCCATTTTTGGTTGTGGTCGTGCCGGGAGCACCTGGAGGGCCCGGCTCCCTGCAGAGCCGCTCCTTCCCCGCCTGCCTACCCCGCTGTCGCCGCTTCCCCGCCGGCCACGGCCCCGCAGCGCTCCGCCGTTGCCCCGCGGGAGCAGCCGCCGCGCCGGCCGTGCCCAGCCGCAGCTGCGGAGCCCGGACGCCGCAGCCCGCGGGACCGCCGCGCCTGCCGCGGGCGCGGAGCGCGCCCAGCCCGCCGCGGCAGCACGCTCGGGGCGCTGGCCGCACACGGGCTCCTGCTCCAGCCGCCGAGCAGGACGCCGACACAGCGCCCCAGGCTTCCAGCGGTACCGCTCTGTCCCTGGCTTCTGTCACTCCCTCTGTTTCCCATTGTCTCTCTCTGCTCTCTTTTCTGTCCCCTTCTGGTCGGGGCCGTACCCTTTCTTTACCAATTTCCAGATGTAATATTTGCTGCGTTTGTGCCTTGTTTTCGCCCGAGAAATCTATCAAAAAGAATTCTCCTCTGCTCCCCTTACAGCGGGACGGGACAGTGACCAACACACTTGTGCCTTCCGCCGCTGTCTGCCGTGAGACAGCAGAGCCACCCGCCAGCCAAGGCCGTGGGGGAGTCTATCAGGACAGCACTTGTCTGACCTTCTCTGCCCCCAGCAGAAATCGCTCACACCCTTCTCTCTCTCATGGCTGGGTTTGGGGTATTCCCCTCTGACTTTTTTGTCCCTTTCCCCCCCCCGCCCCCTCTTTTTTCCCTTTAACGCTCTCCTGGGCCACCCGACACAGGGCTGGGGTGAGTCACTTGTGCTACTTACTGCGGTGGGCTTGACCAGAAACACACCAGGCAGATCCTGGTCTGCAGTGCTAGGGTTTAGCACCCAGTTGAATTCCATATTGCAGGTGTTCTCCAGGGTGACCGTGGTGTGATGAATTTCATTAAACATCTGGAGAGAAAGCACAGGAGCAGGAGGTTACAGACCCAGGCCTGCGGCTGGGAATTTCCTTCCTCTCTCCCGGGGTTGAAAGCAGACCTGGGAGCAGGGACCAGGGAGGAGATACGGGCCCTTGGGAAGCTGGGCAAGCCCCAGGCACAGGGCACCTGCACAGGACCAAGGAGCTCTGGCAGCACACAGACATGTGGTGACGACCACGTGAGGGCCAGTAATAAATGAACCAGGGGACACAGGCCCTCTGTGCTCTCAGGGGCCACCAGCTGCCAGGAGAAACAAAGGAGGTGGCACTGAGGTGCGTGAGATGAATCCAAGAGTTAGGAGGTTAAAGAAAGGAAGTTGTTGGTTCTTGCGTGTTGTTGTTTGGATTGTTTGGATTTGTTCAGGTCGTGTTGTTGGGTGTTGCTGTGAGCTGGGAGAGGGGCAGGGTTGAAGACCTGACTGAAAGGCAGTAGGATGAGAGGGGAGGGGACAGAAGAGTTGGCGGTCAGAGAGAATGGAAGTTCCCGAGTACCATCCAATGGGAAGGAGGACAGGGACCACCCTGGCCGGGTAAAAAAGGGATAAAAGAAGCCGTTTTGGTGAAAGGGGTGTGTGTGCTGGGCTCCCGGCTCTCGGGGAGGGAGACACACCCGGCTCAGCTGAATTGTTACTAATGAACAGTTTTCTTTTGCTTCGATGACTTTGTCCCCATTGAATTGTATCTAAAAGTCAGTGCATTTCTAAGACAGGCATTCCAGAAGAAAAGGCACCTGCACGCAAGTATTGGCAAGCAACAAACATGCAACAAGGAAGTCACACAGGGCAACACAGACAGGGCCAGCAGCTGAAAATATCTGTGGGCTTTCAACTGAAAGAGAGTGAAGTGGGGATTCTTCTGGGACAGTCTCTGCAACTGTAGTGACTGGAAGCCCAAATTCTTCCCCTGATTATTGTGTGGGTTAAGCAAGAGCTTTATACAAGAGCATCTCCTTGGAGGTCAGGCTTTGGGAATGGATCAGCAGAGGGATGTCTCAGGGACATGTCCCTCAGAGCATCCCCACTGGGACCCTGCCTGCCCCAGGAGGCAGTGTTTCTCAGGGTACCTTTCTCAACATTTTGGGGAGGCTTGGAGATGACCATTTGAAGCCAGCTTGGATGCCAGATTTGTCCCTCAAAGGTTGTACTTCCAAGCCGCAGGCCAACAAAGGGGCTGGGAAGGGGAGGGAGGCCTGGACTGAGGCGGGCAGGAACCCGCTGGCCGTGGTTGCAGGGCAGGGAGCTGTGCCAGGGGACATGTGGGGTACCTGTAAGCCGCAGTCAACCTCCCGGGAGCTCAGCAAGTAGCTGACACGTGAGGCCTCCCCGGTCAGCTTCACCTTGTAGGTGGGGCCTCCCTCCACGTGGCACAGCGCCGTGACACGAGCGATGGTGTCGAGAAGGCCAAAGAAGGTGAAGGAGGCCTGCTGTGTCTCTCCTGGCTGCAGCACACCCGACACCGGCAGGATACTGAAAACCTGGACGGAGGACAGGAGAGATTGAGGTGTTGAGCATGGAAATGGATGCAGAAGAGCTTCTTGGAGCAAAGTGCAGCTGTAGCCAGAGGGGGCTGTTCCTCAAATACAGCCAGAATCATCCTAATCTCATCTTGTATCCATGCCAGTGACCAGTGGAGGGAACACCATGGGGAAAATCTTCTCCCATACTCGCAGATCAATGCATTAATTAATACACTACATTAAAGTGAACTGGGATGTGTCCTGGCAGTAGAAATTCTCTCTGATGCACAACTTGCCCTTAAAAAGCATTTCTTACTGCTTTTAGAAAAGGAGGCGACTCAGAGCCAGAGCTCTTGGAGCTCAGGGAAGGATTCCAGCCCAGCTCATCTGACTCCTGAGGCTTTCCCCGCCCCGCTCTGATTTCTATGCTGCTTTCTCAACGTGCTCCAGCAAAAATTTCCTATGGACCACCTGATGAGGTCCAAGGGGAGCAATGCCCTCCATCGGTGCTGCACAGCGTCCTTGGGCAGCCCTACAACATGTCCTGCACAGCCTCTCTAACAACCAGTTGCTTCAGCAGCACTTTGCGATGGGTCCGGAGGGATGTGAGGCCCCGCTGTGGGCAATGCTGATGGCCACCAGTGGGACTGGGAGCTACAGCCCTGCTTGCCACACTGGAAAAGTGGGAGTGAGACAGATTCCTTCTTACCTTCTCAGTTTCGAGGGGAGTGTACCCTAAGTCCATGAAAAAGGTGACTCCCTCCAACCCTGGTGGGACGTAATACTTCTCCCAAGTACGTGGTGGCACCTGAAAAACAAGCCATTTTCTATGCTAGGAAGAAGAGACAGCCACTTTGCAAAGTCTCATTTTGTAAGACAGCTTCAGAGCCACCACTGCGATACCAGCTCTTGGGTGAAAAGAGAGATCTGGAAAGAGGTCGTCTGGCTGGCTTGGGAAGAGGGTACATGGAGATCAGGACTCATCACAGCTTGCTCTGGGAAGGAAGCTGGAGGTCTTATCATCATGATGCAGACAAAAGCCTCATCTTACATTGTGAAGAAAACAAGGCAAAAAACCCACACTCAACACAGCATCTGAGCAGGTTTCTCCAAGGAGAACTCTCCTGTTTCTCCCTCCCACACACCCCATGTCCAGCCACCGGCCCTGCTGCCCAGCCCGCTCTCAGGGCACAGGACAGCAGGGCGGCAAAAAGGGAGGTCAGCACGAGCAGGACTTGTTGGTGGCAAGCTAGGGAGGTAACACAAGCAGTAGGTGTACAAGAAAATCTACCTCTGCTCCTGAAGATTGGCCAAGATCCCGTGATTCTTCCAGGGCTGTGGCTGGCTCCTCCGCTTTTCTAATCCTGAAGCGTCTCCACTGAGTTGCCGGCTTATCCAAACGGAATGACACCATCGTCGGTGGTTTGGGTTGGAATTTAGGTGGGCAAAGCTCATGTCTGGAAAAGAACATAACTATGAACAGGGACCTGCAGTGGGAGGAAAGGACACCTGCACCAGTAGCTCCTGCTCAGGATGCAGCCCCTGGGTGGGTGCTGGTGCGTTGAACTGAGAAATGGTTTGATCCAGCCCTTCCCAATCCAGGCTGGAGCAGGTTCCATCTAAAGGTGGCCCAGGGCTGACACTGAGGTAGCAGTGGTGCAGGCAGCTGCAACTGCTCGCAGTGAGGAACTACAGAGGACACGGATTCACACCTCGTGGGGATGCAAAAAAACACAGTGGGAGAGGAAAAGACAGGGAAGGCAAGAAAAAGGGGAGATTTGAGGCACCAAGGGGCAGACGCAGCCAGTGATGAGCCGGCACAGCCCCCCCAGCGCCCAACGCCAGAAACTCTGCGGCTTTACCAGGTATTTATCAGGAATGTTTCCCTGAGAGTGTTGGGGAGGTTGGCTGACATTTTCCAGCACTCCCAGGTGACTCAGGTCACATTCCCCATTTTAAATTGAAGCAGGTGCTCAGGGTAACTCTGCTTGTGTTTCTAATGCCACGTGAGGGACAAAGTTGTGCCGTGCCTGCCTGTCACCCTGCTGAGATACAAGTGCTTCCCACACAGTCAAACACAACCTGGATGCTCCATTCCCAGACAGGCATTCAGTGCCTGCTCCCCAAAGAAAAACTGTCTTTAGCTTTGTAGCTTGTTATCTGAGGCTGGGTTTCATTTCTGCATGAGGCGCTCTCTCACCATAACCCCCAAGAGATCCCTAATCATCTGTTCCACTCTCTTTAGTTTTAATGAATGGTTTGAGGCAACTTCCCAGGACCATGGTGCCCAGACAATGTTTTTCACTCTAAAGTAGTGGAGCGAGAGGCAGGGATAGGAGATGATGTGATGAACAAGTCCTGCTGTCAAGCAGTACAGAACCTATAAGGGACATGTTGCAGTGGGGAAAAGTCAAAGTGAGTAACAAGTGTCACAAAAAGAGGGTCGTGAGGAATCCAAGGTGTCCACTGAAAGCTGACCCCTGGGAAAGAATTTGTCCTGGCACTAAAGGAGTTGTCTCAGAAAAGAAGGAAAGGGAAGGTAACAAGAGGTTCAGCATCAGCCCAGTTGCTAAGTAGCTCTTTCTCTGGTGTTGGGACTTTCTGGGCGTCCTCCAGCACAGCGCAAGGGAGGAAGGCAAGGAGCAGAGAGCAGCTCCTGCAGAGAGGACCCATCCCAAAGCAAGGGGGCCAAAAGGGCCTCCAGCAGCACTGTGGCAGCTGGGACTAGGAGCCCTTCAGCAGGGTGGACAGTGCCTCAGGCCACGGAGGTCTGAGAAAGCAGCCTTTGCCCTAGCTTTCCTTCCCAGGGGAAACCACAAGGAGCACCAAATTGGTGGAAAACCTATTCCCTGAGCATCCAGCCTGACCGCAGCCGGTCAGTGTTATTTGCACAAGGACAAGGCAGAAGCAGTTTGTCAGCTCCTAGGCAAACAGCTTTGTTCTTTGCAAAGTACTAACAGGACACCAGGAAGAAGAGCTTCAAGGACGGGGCAAAGGTGCACATACCTCAACTTTTTCACATGGTCGTCCATCTGGAATGACCAGTGGTACTTGACGGGAAGTGGGCTGCAGTTGGTCATCTCCAGAGAACGCTCCTGTTTCGTGCCAGCCACGATGCAGCCAAATTCCAGGGTGCTGGGCTGGATTTGGAGATTTGGGAAGTGGGCTTCCCCGCAAAGGGTGATACGCTCCACATAAGGATGGCCCCTGACCATTTCTATCTTCAGGATCTTCATTGTTTTCCAGCTATTAAAATCCAGTCCATAAGCTGGGTCAAATGCGATGTAGAGGTGACAGGTCTGCCCAACGTCCACTGTCACAGGCTGCAAGCAGATGAACAGTAATTAGTCACCTGTGGGATGACATCCCAAGGTCTGACAGCATGAACCAGTAAATGCTCCAAGTGTGACACCAGCATGGGCTTCTCAGTTCATCGTTCATTTCTTTACAGCAAGGGTCTGACTGCGGGCACCACACTCGAGTCCAGGATTCCCTCAGGCTCACGTTTCTGTGCTCAGCAGCAATACAAGGGGTGGCTGCTGGAGAGCTGGGATGCTTTCCAGGAGACACCTTCACTGCATGGCTTGCCCAGACCTAGTTGCCTGCTCCCTTCTCCTTGTGCCTGAGAGCCAGGGTGGATCTTCTCAACTCAGATAAGTTTTTGATTCCTTCAGCAGCTCTGCTGATGCACTTCAGGCCATCCCACTGCTGACGCTACAGATTAAACTTCTTGACTTAAGGACGTCCCAACAGAAGTGCATCACCGCATCCCTCCTCTTCAAACCCCACTGCAGGAGTCCGGGGCTGCTCACCTGGCCATGTGGGAGTGGCTGCTGGTCCTCACTGCAGACCTGAAACGGCTGCTCCAAGTAGAGCATAAGGTCGAGTGGCAGCCGGCAGGTGTTCTTTATAGCCAAAGGCTGGTACTGCAGAGTCAGGACATCACTGGGTTTCTACACAAACAGGAGACAAGGAAAAACAACCTCAGCTAGCCACAGACCTGCTTCTGCTGCATCTCGCAGTTTTCAGTCCCAGAAGTGCACACATTTCTATTTACCCTTTTTATTTGTTTCTACACTTCCAGGAGATTTTTCTTTACAGCAGATGCTTTTCATGTTTAGAAACCACAGCACCCTCTGGGGGACAGGGAAACACTCCCAGGTACAGATGAGGAAATGGGACCCTGAGAGGAGGCAGCTGCTTGAACAAGATCTACAGCAGAAAGGGAATCCAGACCATTTGTCTCCAGTTTTGTCTCTCTGTTGCGCAGAGCAGCACTAGATGATCTTCACTCACATACAGCCATTTCTTACAACCTTACTGGCTCATAAAGCAGCTTGTCTGCAGGATGCGTCCTGCAGTCCCTGCTACAGGGACAAGGTGTCTGTGGCCTCAAAGCTATGATCAGCCTAGGCTCTTCCTTCCTTGTCTGCATTCTGCTGGGCTTCCTGCATGGTTTAGTGAAACCAGGGAGTTTGGGAAACTAGTTCTGCATGTACTGGTATCAAATAGGTGCCATAGTATGCAATAAATCAGTTTGCATGTGTGGCGTCAAGCAGAACCCAGGCAGAATCAGGGAGAGCTGAAAAGCTTCTAATTACATCGGAACTGCCTGTTCCAGGGATTCTGTACTTGAGTGGAAACCTGGGAACCAGAGGAGAGGCCTGAAACTACAGAAACCAACTCATGAAACATCTTCTCTTTTTCAGACGACTTACTGAGAGGGAAGCATGATGCTGGAGTTGGGATCCCGAGACTAAAGGGTACCTGCTCTGCCTCAGTGTTATCATCACTGCAGCTGCAGGGTGTCTGGGGGTGCTTTGAAGCAGGTGAGGCTTAGGGAAATGCACAGAGCTATACCATATAGCTATACCATACAGCATTCATGCCAACAGCAGAGAAGGCAAAGAGACACAGGAGATGCTGGGTTTTTCCTTGTCAGTCTGAGGAATTCACAGGAATCTCCATTTTTTCCCTGCTTTCCTACAGCATCGGTGTACAGACATCACCGTGCCCTGAAGGATCCTCAGAAACCTCCCTTTACCGTGAGCAGAGAAACTGGCATTTCTCTGGAGGTGGCCACGATCCCCCTTGGCAGTGCAGCTGTAACTGCAGTTTTACTTTGGGGACGTTAAATACCAGTCTCATCTCTAAAAGCATCTCCCCTCACTTTACAAAGTGCCTCAGGAAGGGTAAAGAGGGGCTTTTACACAAGCACACCCCGCCCTCAGCTACGCTGTTCAATGCCAGGATGCAATCCAGACACTTACCTTCTCCACCCGGAAAGAGAATTGTCTGGCTGATATATTTATAGTGGGATCAATAAACTCGCAGGTAATGGTTGCTTCTATTATCTTCTTCATCGAGCCGCCTGTCCCAATGACAGCTTCGCAGATGGCGTAATTCTGCACCACCTGCATGCAAGAGTCACTTGTCACCAGTGGGTGGTGGCAGGGCATCCAGCAAATGCCCAGCATTGGCTCAGCACCCACCACCCACCACGCGCCCTATTCCTGCCACAGAGTTATGGTCACTGCCCGCTTTTCTTCCAGTGATGCAGCTTATTTATTTTGCACTCAACTGTCTGTAGCACTGCACCCCACTAAGCACAAAAGGCACTTGTGAGAAACTCCCCCCCTTCACATGGCTTTTGGTTTACTCTGTGCTTACCCCAGAAGAACCACTTGGCACTTGTTTAATTCACTTTCTTTTTGGGCTCCTAGTCTAAGTGTTACTAACTTATTTCTCTGTCCTTCTTTGCTGACTAAGCATGCAATGCTGTCTGCCCCAAAAGAGCAGTATTTCCTTCTACCCCTACTTCGGGATCAGCACTAGGTTTTGGTGGCTGTGGAATCACAATAAAGCTGTAGCTGGTCTGATGGTGACCAGCAAGGAAATTAAGTGGTGCTGCCACAGAAACGTGTGGTCTTAAACCAGTTTCTTGAAGGCCCCTGCTCATTTCCCCAGGCAAATGTCAAGGGACTGTGGAACGAGCCCAGGGGAGGGGATCTGATGCTTCCCCAGCTCAGCCCGTGGTGGGGACCTCACCTGCGCCTTGCGGGAGAAGCCTCGCAGCATCATGTCCACAGACTCTCCTGGCTTCAGGTCCATTGACAGCGGCTCCAGCCGAAACGCGGGGGCCGCACGTTTGGGCCTCTGGGAATCACGTTTGGCCGTGGGGCTACTGTGGGCTGAGGTGCTCTGGCCCTCCTTCCCACCTGGCCTGTTACATTCCACCTTCCAGAAGAGCTGATGGAAGTGGTGGCCCCCATTTGTTAGTCTGAACTGACGAGCACAGGGAAGGAGGCTAGAAGAGAAACCAGAATGGAAAATAGTATGGGAGTAGCTGTTGTCCTGGTCATCAGATTGCTCCCACTGAGGATTTTGAGCTGTGAATAGCTTGGAGACCGTCTTCATTTCCAGCTCTTAATGTGGACCGGGAACAGTGTCTGATAAGCTGCCCTCCTGATGTTGTTATTGCAAAGAGGAATATGATTCTCATGGTAATGTAGCATTTTCCAGGCCAGGCTAACAGGATCTGGTGTTTTCCACCAAAATGTGTGTTCTGGGGTGATTCGTACTGTTACTGTATTTTGCATTAATCTGCACCCAAAACTGTTATTGAATCTTTGAGATCCTGCACCTGAGGCCCTTGTGTGCGGGGGTATGATTGCAGGCATTTTTAAAAGCCAGCGCGGAGGAAGTTTCTGGATGATCCCAGAAAGCTGCTAAAAATCATCTGTCTGCTCTAGGAGAGGAAACCAGGGGAGCAGGGGCTCTCTCGTTCATAGAAGCTTTGGTTTTGCACTGGTGGTCATTTGTAGAAACTTCATTTCGCAATCAGAAACTGTTTTGAAGTGAACTTTGCAAACTCCGCTGGCAACGGGAAAACGAGCAAGGTCCTGTGTAGAAGTGTACCTCACCTGGTAGGGTTTGCAGCCCCACAGTGGCAAGGAGGCTTCCATTTAAGGGAAGGATTTGGGTTCCATTCTTTGTTTCACTTATGAGGTAAAACCCAGAGATTTTGATACCGTTTTTGGCCTTGTGCCAGGACGGAGACACCTGTTGGATCTTTGAGACTGTGCCTCAAGCCCTGTTCCTATTTCTATTGGGCAGGATGCCAAGAATCCGGCCTTGATTGTTACATACTTAAGAGAATAGAGGAAGATCCTCAGGGCATTTTTGGGGTGTTGTAGCAAGTGCAAAGGTCCTCCTTGCACTTGGCATAGCTTCTTCTCTTTTTTTTGGCACGGTTTTTTATTTTCACCTTAATGAAAACATTTTTGCTTTTCAAACACCTCTGATCATGCTGCCTTGCTAATATTTTAAGCCATCCTGAGGCTGCCGGTCAAACCCAGAGGTGATGCACCTGAGAGGGCACCCTAACATTCTGGCCTCCCGCACAAGCATCAGTCCTGGGCAGGCAGGGCAGCAGCAGAGCCCACGAGCAGCGTGAGGAAGCGTTGGCAGCGGCACTGCAGGCCCCACACAAACCAGCAAGTTTCCATCTGCCTCTGGAACTGCTCTGCGGGCTCCTGCCTTCCCAGGGGGGTCGTCACCCTCCCGTCCATTTGCTCCCAGGGCCCCTGCTTGCCTGGCAGGTGCCATTTTGGAAGGGAAGGGTGCGATGCCATCTTCCCTTGGTCCCGCAGCCACACGGAGGGCCCGCCTCATCCAGGCGCCATTTCGGGAACCTTTTGTTCTGGGGGAGCCTGCGAGATCATTACTTGACCAAGTGAGGACATAGATGTGTTAGAACTGAAGGCAATTCAGTGGCAATTGAGCAACTGGTTTCTCTTTCGGTGGTTTTTGAGGGTATCTAACAACGCTCAACTGGCCATCACATGTTTCTAAAGGTATCTCTGCCTTCAGGGAAGGAGTCAGGGTCTTTGAACACAGAAGATCTTGCCTGAAGGACTACAGCAAAACTGCTCCTTGTTGAGACAGAAGGAGAGGTGGGAGTGAGAGATCTCCTACCTGAATTGGTATCCCAAGTTCAGCTCCGGGGCAAATGGTTTGTCTATGACAATTGTGGTGCCAGTGCCAAAAGCCAGGAGGGTGGAGGTGGTCCAAAGTCTGTTCCCAATGAACAGCTGGAGAGCATCAGCAAAACCCCCAGTGTCATCCAGGGTTGCTGTGACAGTCACAGGAACCTCACCCCTGGCGGGGATCACTCCTTCCCTGGGTTCAATAACATAGCAGTGAGGTTTATAAGCCTGTAAGACAAGCATAACATGCATTTAGGATGGAAACCATACACCCTGGTCTCTTATGGGGTGTAAGAAAAGGAGAAGACTAAAGAGAGGAGGATAAAAATCCTAAAGGCCTAATTTCCCTAAATTTAAGCTGCAGTATTGGGGAACAGCAGAGCTTATACAACCTGTATTTTCCCCTCCTTTAACAGACTCTCACCTAATTAACCCAGTTTTGCCCAACCCAAGGGACGCTTATCCTCAGGAGAGTGTTCCTTCCCCAGTCCTTCTCTGGAGTGTGTGCCAAGGAAAGCTGCTTTCTCTCTCCTGGCTTCTCACAAAGGCTCAGGGCCAGAGGAAGTCATGACGGCTCAAATCCCACTCCAGAAACCACACAGCTGGAGGACACTGCTGAGAGCCTGAAGAATATCTCTGCAAAACCAGTTGAGCAAAACCCCAACACCAAACTATCCTTTCCCAAGAGGCCCTCAATGCTTTTCAACGTCCCCTAAAGGACCGAGGCCCTCACTTCCCACTGGTCATCCGCTGTAGAGAGGTGCCCCAGGGCCTTCTGCTTTGGAAAAGTCACCTCTGAATGGTTACAGCAGAGCAGGAAAGAAGGAAGCAGAGGGAAAACTGGATGACACGTGCTCAGTGGGCATGGCCCACTCTTCCTAAGAACTCGTGTCCTCTGGTTTCTCATGGACTTCACAGATTGGCCAAGAGAGCTGGAAGCTGCCCAAAGGAGGGAGGAAAGGCCCCGCACCAGCACAGCTGTACAGACACAGCTCTGCAGGTCCAGCCCTGGAACGAGCACGTGAAGCCCATCCTTTACACACCAGGCCCACCCAGCCAAGGTGCATTGCTCCCTGAAGAGGTGGAAGGCAGAATTTCATTGTGTAGTTAGAGAAAGCTGTCCTGGAAAAATCCCTCACTTTAAGGTTACATCTATCCCCCAAACAGCAGGAAAAGCAGCAAGAGGAAAATTCATGCCCCTCCTCCTTGGCTCAGGAGGCTGTGGCTGGACTTTCCCACATGGCCTGATGCTTTATCCACAGACACAAACAAGTCCACAGGATCAGGTTTTAACCAGCTCCAAGTTCAACACACCCAGCATGGAGAAGAGCAAACCTCAAGCCCCTCAGAGATCTCCCCCTCCAGCAGACATCCCACCCAGCCCCAGGCCCAGCCTACAAGCCCTTCCTGGCTGCAGCAGCCCTGCTCTCCCTGCCAGGGGAGCAGCCCCAGCTCCTCTGCCCTGTGCAGCCTTCACATATTAAACAGCCATTCTCTGCAGCCGGTCCCCAAAGATGCTCTTCAAAGGCACAGAGACCACAGGCTGGGGGGGTGCACAACCCCCACACATGTCTTTGTGTGGACAGCCCAACTGGCCTGACCCACAGCAGGTGTGAAAATTGCCTCCCCACCAGCAGTCTGAGGACAGACCTCACACCCTCTTCTCTACCATGAACAGCAGTTTGGCACAAAGCAAATGTAGATGGAACAGGGAAAGCACAGGGAAACCCATGCTCTCCGAGGAGCAAAGGACCACAGGTTTCTCTTGATCTCAGAGCTCAAAAACCGTGACACACACAGCTAAAGACCTTCCATAAAATTATGGGAGAACTTGTCAACACAATCCAGACGAATTTCTGCTCCAACATCTCTGCACCTGATTTCACTGAGGAGTGCCCCAGCTAAAACCACTCCAGAGCCAGGTTCCTTTTGCCTCACCCAGATGGAATCTTGGAGTATCTCGCTTCCTCTCACACAGGCCGATGCATATAAAAACCAAGTCATGGCTGCTTGTAAGGTCAACCAGTCAATTTCCCTGGAAAACAGCCCCACAGATACTTACAATCTCTAGCCTGAAGTCTAAATCGATGAGACCTTCGTTGAAGAGGCCAAAAGCTTGTGAATTAGGCCTTAGCACTGGGATCCTGCCAAACTCTATCAGCCTTGGACTTATGTAGACTGCTGACGGCCGTCCAAAGCTCTGTAGTTCTGTTCTCTGTTACAGAAAGCAGGCAAGAAAGATTAAAAAAAAAAAAAAATCAAACCCGAACAGGGAAACCTAAAAAGGCTTAAACAGCTCAACCCAGCTCAAGTTATTTCTTTAGGGACAGCTACCATTTTCCAGCTGAAATCCTGGGATTTTGGGGGAAAAAAAAACCAAACTTATGTATTCACCTCCAAATTGAAAAGGATTAAGTAAAGAGAAACTTTCAAACTACAAATTTTTGGTCCAAAGGTAGAAGCTTTGCAAGAAATCTCTAGTTAAGATCAGGCTGACAGTTAAACAACTGGTTATTCTGGTGGGGAGAAACCCTTCTCTTTAAGGTAAGCAGCCTGACAGTTGAAAGCAAGTGTTTAGTCAAACTTCAGGCTCCCTGGCACAGCCTGCACTGCCTGTCCTCCCTGTTGACTGGTTTACATGCAGTGCCACAATGGCCCAGGTTCAGATGTTTGGTGCCATCCAGGGAATTTGGCATCACCATTTCCATGTTTGAATGTAAGTTTAAATCCTTGCAACTACTCTTCAAATGCCAGCTTTCCTTTCTTCTACAGAAAGCTCAAGGTTCCCAGAAATCTTCTGACATCCTCTTTTGTGCTGAGAGGTAACATTTTAAAAAAGGTGTTTCCAAAGTTAATAGCATTTTAAAGAGTAATTAAAATGATCCTCAATTCCAGCTTAGATGAACTACCTTCTGGGTCAGACACTGACATTGCCACCTATAAGGCACGAGCTGTTTATGCCACCAGTCCCTGCTGTCCTTCTCCACAGCAGCCTGTGCCTCTTTTCCCCGGAAGAATCCCTGCACACTGTGCACCCTGCCAGGACCAGTTGCACAAAGGCACACACCTCCCCTTGCACTCACCAGTGGGTTTCTTGCGTCCCCAAACACACCGATACAAACATCGGTGCAATGCTTGCCCAATGTTTGGATTTCAGCCATAACTGGAATCTCTGCAGTGCTCCGAGGCTGGACAATCCCACAGGGTCTGGGGCTGGAGTAGAGCACAGGAGAGTCCTCCTCGGGTTCCTAGAAGGGACAGAATCAAATCCAGCTTCAGAGGGACCTCTGAAGAAACTTTAAACTCCTTAACATCCATCCCAACAGCAACTTACACACATTTTTAAAAATCCCCAGGACAAAGGTAAAAGGCACAAACAAGGTGCAAGAATTGTAGGCTTAGCATTCTCAGGGGGTTCTGCAAGGAGGCTGCCAGCACAGGCACTGGTGTCTGTGGATGCAGCAGCTTTTCACAACCCTCAAAGATCTCCCACAAGAAAACACCCTGAAGACTAGAACGTAAGCTCTTTCCTCAAGAGATTAAACTGCATCCTAAAGTTTACATTCAGGTAGGATCCTGTTCTCAGCAGATCTTTAAGACTGAATAGAAACCACCAAGGTCTCATCCCAACCCTTTTCCCCCCTAATAATCTCCACAATAATATTTGAGAGGAGGAGGTGGATGCGATGCCAAACCTGGGGAATAAGCCCGTAGCAGCCAGGAAGGTGGGTGTTATTCCAAATGAAGAACTTCCTCTCGAATGGCACCTTCAGGTCGCACTCATGGAATCCGCGGTTTTGGGGGTACACTTGCAGCTCAGGAACGAAACATCTGGGCAAAGAGATGACCCCAAGGGAATCAGAGATACTGAGAGAATGGAGAACATTTACCCCCAAAGATTGTGAAATGGAGCACAACACATTTGTCACTGTCAAATACACATTTAACAGCCCTATGGTGAAAAATTGCCTGCAAAGTCTTCCCACTCAAACGTCTTTTTTTTGCTTCACCTCAAGCACCAGGTCAATAAATGATATCATTCCTGGTCCCTTTAGAAAACGACCCAGGACCACGCTGGGCTGTCAGCAGGGCTCCTTTTCACCACAGGCTGCTTTTCAAGCACTGCTGTTCTCATGTCCAGCTGGGCAGAACATGAGGTCATTAAACAACACGTCTCCTTGGGAGCTGCAGCCAGCACACCCTGTGCAAGGCAGTGCGCTGGGGGAGGCCAGGGAAGTGCTGGTACCTGGCCTTGATGATCAGTGATGCCACTCCCTTGCCAAACCACTCCAGGTCCACCAGCAATTTCCGGTTGTATTCCGTCACAGTGTTGGAACACAGGGTCACCTGGTGGAAGAGAAGAGCAGTAAATTCTTCCTTACAAAAGCTCACGACTCACGTGTGATGTCCTCCAGTTTTTGTGGTAAGAAAAGGGAGGATTTTGCCCTAATTCTTCTGCCGCTCCATGTGGAGAGCACAGTCTCGAAGAGTAACAGAAGCCGTCTGGCAAATACCAGATTTGTTAAGCACACCTTGCTATCGGGGCATAGGTCAGCTAAATGAAAACATTAGACTAAAGCTCTGTGCAGCACCGTATTCAAATTAAGGGGCAAATTTTCATCTGACTACAATGACATAAATGCAGAGGAAATCTCCTGACTTGAACAGAATGAGTTCAGCTTTACAGCGGGAAGCTGAAGGCAAAGCGTGGGCCAGCAGGTGCTGGGCAGTTCATGGCTGCAGAGTTTTTTGCCTTCACTGGAGATCCCTGCAGTGAACACAAATCATTCTACTCCCCAGGACAGGAGAAATGAGACCAAGAAGAAAAGCAAACTGCTTTATATAATGACATCTCTCTAACAGCCACCTTTGGTCCTCGTCCTTCCTCTGCCCACTTGCAATCGAAGACATTGCTCTCAAAAACACCAAAATGCCTTCAGTACTTGACCATATGGTACATGATCTCAGCTTGTGATTTTGGAAACAAATCAGTGCTCCTTCAGGAACGTCCCGAGTAACCCAGCTCACAGAGGCCCCACGCCAGTGCAGATCCTCGCTCACACGATGATCAGAGCTGGCATCAGAGCTAAAGCCCTCCCACACTCCCGTGAAGCTTCAGACCCGCTGCTGAAGTGTGTATGGCCGGACTCTTCCCATACCTCGATGTCCTGGTGTTCCTGGGATTGGAGGGTCCTCTCGCTGGGATTCATTGTAAACTCCCGTGGCTTCACAGAAAAATGAATTCCCTCCCTCCAGGAGGGGTCACTGTCGCTGAGTATTTGATCAAAGCTGCTAACAGCAGGCTGAGTGCCATCGTCCGACACGCGGAGCTTGAACGTCACGGGCACCCGCGAGGTGTTAGTGAGGCGACAGGTCTTGGTGCAGGGAAAGCCTAGGAAAAGGACACAAATATCCGTTTAGGCACCAGTTATGTCGTGACTCCTGGTGGGAATACCCTGGTAGGGTGAAAGCGTGATTGGAGTTTGGCTCTTTATTATCTGAACTACAGATTACTGAGAAGCTGCAAGAGGAATTAGTCGTCACTTAGTTCCCTTTAACACTGATTCCAGACTGCAGCCTTGAAAATGCCTGCTCTTAGCCCTGCTCAACACTGCAAGCGTCTCTCTTTCTGATGGGGAGAAGCTCCCTCACCTGCCCCAAACCAGCACCAGTTATTTCTCACCGATGACTGTGCACCCAGACCGAGCATTTCCTCTGAAAATTCAAACTGTAAAATTCCCTGTTAAGTCTGCCAACACTCCTACCGTTTTCAAGATATATAAACAGTGAGTCGTCATTGAGAAGAAGCTACAGCAAAACAAAGTGAGGATGGAATCAGGAACCAGAACGTGATGCAAAGCACCCTAACACAGTTTCTCTCTGCAGAATTCTTAAGGCGTCTTTTGGTTTGGGCCAAACAGACTGGGCATGTGACAGCTCAGAGCCCACTCAGCTGGAGGCAAACCCGAGCCTTGACCCAGCAAGTGGGGACATCACACCCATACTACTCACTGTGACTGCTGCCTGCAAGGGTTTACCCCACCTTAACTCTGAAATTTGCTTTCCATATTGGAAAGCCAGAGACACTGCCACGCATGGTGGGGATGTCCTGCAGAGCCCGGACACCAGCCACAACCCGCTCTGCAGTGGACTGGCTGGCCAGCTCTGTGGGGAGGAGACTTCTCCCCAGGCCTGCTCACCAAGAGTCATTTGAACACAGGTGGGGGAAAAAAACAACTGCAGGCGCAGCCCAGAGCTTCTCTGTGCCCATCAACAGTAATCACTGCCGGCTCCAGCAGGGACTCCAGCAGGGAGGCAAGAGAAGCACAAAAGGGACAAACACAGATGTCAAAACCTCAAATGAGACTGAGGTCACCACATGCAGACAACAGTCAACAACAGTTAAACAGAAGCAAAGATACAACAGCTGCCTTCAGCTGAAGAGACCTTAGGAATGCGTTTCTACCTGTTGCCTTTCTTGTTTCATTTATTCAAAAGGCAACTTAACAAGTGCCTCAGTGGTGATGCAGGGTGGGGAAGAAGCAGCTCAGGAAAGGCAATTCGTTTTCTTAAAACGTTCAACAACTTCATTGTTACGAGTTTAGGTTTCGTAGTGAATTTTGGCCTCGGTCCGGGAAGGGAGATACAGGGGGTTTGGGGGGTCTCGGCTGTGCGGGTGGGCTTTTCCGTCCGGGGCTCTTTGGGAGCTGTGCCGTGATGCCGCGGGCGGTTGTGAAGTCGGAGCCGAGGTTTGCAGGGGGCAGACCTTCCCGTCCTTCCGCGCGGGGCTCGGGAAGGTCGGCAGCGTGCTGCTGCGGGACGTCGTGCGCTTGACGCCGGGCTCAGCACCGTGATCGAACCTGCCCGCCGTCCCCGCTTCTGCCTGCTCCCGATTGCCAGTGCCCAGATCTCCTGCTGCCCGTAGTTTGCAAAAGCAGCGATTTCCTCCTTCCCTCCCTGCCCGTGCCGGCTGGGAGGGAATCACTGCCCTGCCAGAGCCCACAGCTCCTCCAGCCTGTGATCATAACTACACCAAAGGGGAAAACGGGACTCGGCGGGTTGGAAACTTCTGGCATTGCATTGTTGTCTGTGCTATCCTGATATACTCTAGTAAAGAACTGTTATTCCTTTTCCATATTTTTGCCTGGAAGCCCTGTAATTTCAAAGGTATAGTAATTTGGAGAGAGGAGGGTCATCATTCCATTCCATGAAGATTGCCACCTTCCTTGGCACAATCTGTCTTTTAAACCAGGACGGAGACACCAGAAAATACTTGGTTCTATTTGATCCCACAATGGCAAAATGCTACCTGAGGCACCTGCAGTTCACACCCTGAAGAGGCTGTTGTGGCAGAACATGAGGAGTGCTGGATGCTTTTACGTTCAAGTGCTCCATTTTGGAGCACACAGATCCCTCCCGCTGTGTCCCAGCGCAGGGAACACTCACCAAAGGAGATGTCACCGAAGTCGAGCTCATCGGTGTCGAAGTGTAAAGTCGGCCCGACGACACACCCCCTGCGATGACAGGGACACAGAAGGAAATGGTTACGTTAAAGGGAATTGCAAAGCCGCCGGCTGTCGTGGCTTGGGGGCACAAAACCTGGTGTCAGGGGCATCGTGCGTTTCAAATCAACGCACCACCATGTGCTCAGCACAGCGTCCATGTGCACAGGAGGCAGCTAAAGCCAAGAGGCCAGCAGCCCACAGCCACTGATGGGGCTTTGGACGCAGGGCAGGCAGGAAAAGCCCCCAAGTTGCTGGTGGTCCCATGAGGGACCCTGAACACCCACCCAGACGTGGCTCCGTGCCTCAGATTCCCCATCTGTAATGGGATGGACATAAAGGTGTCCCCACAAACTTCTGTAACCAGCCTTTCCCGCCACAGGTTCCCTGCTTTGCTACTTGGCTGTAACTGGTGTTCCCATGGAGGAGCTTTCTTAGGAGATTTTGACCCACACAATCATTACAGACAGAGTTTTGAGACAGGAAGCCAGGGGAGCCCCAAACATCCTCTAAAAAGAGCATAAACAGTTCTACACAGTGGACAGATGAATCCTAGAGGAAAGGACCAGCTTGTCACTAGTGCACCAGCTGGCACAGCCAGGAGCAATAGCTTAAACAACCAAACATGGGTGTCCTGAATCTACCACACCTCTTCCCCTGTCCTTGAACTCAGCAGACAGGCACTAAAAGTCACCAACATCCACTGAAGGCAGCACCTGAAGCTGCCCAACACGAGTTTATTTCGTGCTTGATGCCCCTCAATGCGCACCCTGCCTTTTGGTTAAAAGTCAAGGACCAGTGAACTGTGTCTTCTACTGTGTTCACAGGACTGCCCCTGGCTCCGCTCTACACATCTCAACAAGAAACACCTTCTCTTGCTCAAGGAGGAAGCTGCTTATGGAATAACATCCCATGCATGACCAGTTTGGGGGAGGGACAGAGGAGAATCAATTATTTGATGGTGAAAGGTTCCCTCTTGATTTCCAAAATAAAAATAGCAGCACTTTTCCTCCAAAAGCAAAGCCGGTGCAATTGTTTCTCTACTATGGGCAGACCTAGTCAACACTTTTCTCTTGCTAGGTAATACGTTACATGTTCTTTTTAATCCATCTCCCTTATCTTATTGGGATAATCAACTGCAGATTGCTTTCATTTCTTTATTGCCCTGATCCAGTGCCTCCCAACAGCAGCAGCCTAGCTCCAAAGCTCCAGAGCAGCCAGCATCAGCTTTCCTGCTTACACTACATTATCCTACCAGCACACGCCTCAGGCTAGCAGGGACAAGCCCTCTTGCTGCTGTGGTCCTGAGGACTGAGCTCTGCCTCCCCCATCATCACCCCTTCTCCCTTCTGCAGGGCCAGGATCATGGGATGAAGCCCATGTCCTTGGGACAGTTCCTGCTGCACAGCTCCCTGTCTCCCACATCAGCCTTTTCCTGGCTGTGGAAAGGAGGTAGCAGAGCACTCTGCACAGGAGCTCGGAGCACAGCCTGTCTCCATGCATGGCCATGAGAGGTGAGCTGAGGCTGCTGCTGCCCCTTTGGGATGGATTATTAACAGAAGTTTTTAAAAACACTGCTGCTGGTGGAGAAGCACCCAGGCTGGCCCATCTCCAAAGCCCTGGGGGCCTTGCTGGGTGCTCAGGGGGGACATCCCAGAGCAGCTACTGCCCAAAGCTGATCCATGCCACTGCCTGCCATGGCCCAAGGCAGAGGGAGATCCCTGCAGGGAGGAGTCATTCCAGCTCCCGGGTACCACACGGGGCAGCAGGCAGCCCCACACTAAGGCAATGCCAGGATCAGAGCAGAGATTGAGACCTCAGGAAACATCTTTTTTCTCTGCCCGGCCCCAAAATGAGGTAGGTGAGAGATGTCCCAGAGACAGCTACAGATGTGCCCACCCAGAGTAAGCTCCCAGAGTCCTTACTTGATGGTCAGGATCACAGGCGTAGGAGATCCAGCCACACGGAACTGGAATGGTTCCTCAAACCGCCCCAACACGGCGGCATCCAAGGAGATCTGAATAGTCTGGATCCCACCTGGTGCAATGAGGCCCTCCTCGGGTACAAACTTGAAGCAGCAGCCCACTTTCGTGTTTGAAGGGATATAGGTGAAGGGAGCATCAACAACTCCTTTGTTCATCAGTTTCACCTGCAGCAGCAAGAAAACAAAATGCAAGTACACGTGAAATCTTCCCTTCTTGGGAGTTATTTTCTAATGGCGCAATTAACACCCAGAAAAGGCAGAAGATGCTTTGTGCTGCTGGACGGCAGAAGTCAAAAAAATACAACAGGACAAGTTCTGCCTTTGGGTTTTCATGCGAAGCTCACACAACTCCACATAACTGGAGTCACCCTGGGGTTATCCCACGGACACAGAGCAGTCCACCTCTGGTCAGTATCACCAAGCTCATTCAGACCTGGCCCTGAGAGCAACGTGGGGTGATTGCAGCTGCGTAGTGAATCACCACAGAGCTGCTGCTGCCCCAGTCAGCACAGCTCCAGCAGTACCGTATCTACGCATTTACCTTTTCCCATATTGTGAAAACAATACACTGAGAATGAGGCATCAACATCAAAATGTACAGACAGCGCCATCTTTTGGTAAGAAAACTCAACGTGTCTTTCTCTTCTACAGCCAAACTTTCTGAAAGTGTCTGGCATGATGTAGTGCCTCGTTTTCTGCCTCTTTCAGTTGCTCTCTCTTTTTCTTTTGCAAACTTGACCCCCAATAGGGGGGAGGCAAATAGGTAGAAAAATCTCTTGCTTTATTCCCAGGAACACTTTTCTCTTCCTAGAGCCAGAGATGCACCAAGCCTGAAGTGTGGTGAGGGATTGGACAGCAAGGGAAAGAATCCTCAAGCCCTTTGCAAGGGCCTGCACTGAGCCAGGAGGCTGGATGGCTTTCCTGTGACTTCCAGGAATGAGCAGGAGACACTTGACTGAAAATTGTTTGCGGTGGACTGAAGCTCAAATGTAGCCAGTTTGTCCCAGCCGCTTCTGAAGAGCCCAGTACAAAGGTGCCTTGTGTCTGGTGCTGCCACAAAAGCCTCTGAACAGCTTTTTGACCCAGCGTTGGGTCAAAAGGGGTTGTTTTGCAGGAAGCCTCCCAGCTGATCCCTATGGAAGGCTGCCCAAAAGAAGGGACTGGGGCTTCATGAACAACAGACACATCTTTCTGACCCCCCCCCCCCCCCCCCCCGATTTGACCAGTACATCAGATATTCCCTGCTCACAACTGCCCAGGTTGCCAGGAATTCCACAGGTCCACCAGGCTTGCTGCTGCCTCAGGAGCCATCAGGATCCATCCCAACCCCTGGTGCTCACCTCATGGGTGTGGGCGGTTTTGACAAAAACTTCCCCAAGGTTCAGGGTATCACAGCTGAGTTCAACCAAGGGTCCGCAGCCTTCCCCTCTGAGGCGCAGGGCCAGCCTGCTCTCACGGCCTGGGGAGAGATGTCCATTTCAGTACAATAATTCCCTCTGTTCTACTGGATTTTCCAGGCTGCCTCAATGCTAGTCCCTGATTCTGAGCTGCATGCAACCAGCTCTTGATGCTGCAGCAGAAGATATGGACCCTTCTCTTTCCTCAGGAGATATCCCCTGGGGCTGACTTGCAATTTCTAACCCATTCCTTGGGCTGGTTTCCAATTTTAGCCACCAGTTTGCTGAGTTTAAAACATCTCTGGTGTCCTGTAGTGACAGGCCAAGGAGTAATAGGTATAAATTGAAAGAAAGGAAATTTAGGTTAGATATTAAGAAGAATTTTTTTACTGTGAGGTGGTGAGACACTGGAGTAGGTTCCCCAGGGGAGTTGTGGAGGTTCCAGCCCTGAAAGTGTTCAAAGCCAGGCTGGATGGGGCTTGGAGCTACCTGGTCTAGTGGGAGGTGTCCCTGCCCATGGCAGGGGCCTTGGCACTAGACAGTCTTTGAGGTCCGTTCCATCCTTAACATACTATGACTCTAGGGTTTCCTCCCCATGCACTTAGAGGAGCTTTGAAATCCATTCAGTGAAGGCACAAAGCTCACAAGGATTTGGCAATTGCTACCTGGCAAACTGCCAGGCAACAACTGCCAAACCACCTGGCCCAGCAGCACAGGACTGCTGTCCTCCACTTCTGACACTCGGCACTGTGTTCTGTTTGCACAGACTGAGAGCTGCAAGGTGACAATTCCCACACAGGGAGAGAAGCAGGTGCTGGCCAAGGGTGGTCCTTCTACCAACACCCTGGGCTCAGCGGGGCTCCGCCTCCGCTGGCCTGGTGGTGTCTGGAGGTGATCCAGGCTCAGGGAGCACATTTCTAACTCAGCTCCGACTGCCTGATGATGGATCCACGTCAAATGGACCCATCCTGGAGGTCAGTGGTCTAGAGGGGCTTAGTGCTTGTTCACTAAAGCTGTTCTGCTCTGCAGCTCCTTGGCCTTTGAGGAAATGCTGGCAAAGCCGTGCCATGAAAACATCTCCCTGCACTGCCTGGGTTGTTCTGGGATCAGCAATCCAGACACAGGTGTTCCGAGCCCTGGCCTTGCATGGGAGACTCCCTGGAAGCTGCAGGGACACTGGGGATGTGCCAGCACTGCCCTGCTGACCAGGAACTCTTCCCAGCAGTTACATGGGAGCCCAGTGGGCTCAGGCTTGCTCCATGGCTTCACTGTGGGTGAGAGAAGCAGGGCAAAGGAGCTGTACCTGAGATGTCACAGTAGGCCACACTCTGATACTTCAGTGCTTCCAGGGGTTTAAAGGTCACCTTGATTTCAGCCGAACAACGTGGCCCAATCTCTCCCTCCTGAAACAGAAAGAGACAGAAAAAGATTTATCTTCAAACTTCACACTTCTTGTTTTCAACCACTCCTCTAAGCCTTTCTTTAGAGCATCAGTGATGAGTAAACAACATAAGGAGCCCAAGGAAACACTCTAAACCCAGCTCAACACACCACTGGGCGCTCTCAATGCTCAGCTGATCAGCCCCCACTCTCCACAATGTTCCTGCTGCTCTGACACAAGCTGCTGGTCTCATCATGCTGCAGTCAGCTACAGTGGTATCTAACTGCCATTGTGCACTGGTGGCTCTTGGCCTTAGATGGGCCATAGGAGTAACCAAGAACACGATCCCCTTCCTTGGAAATAAAAATATTAGTTTAACCTTTTTTGAAAGAAAGCAGAGGTTGGGATTATTCTAGGATTTACTCCAGGATGAGAAGGCATTTTGCACTGTGCAGACACCAGGCATTCATCATCTCTCACAATGCCAATACTCAGAATCAGGGCTCTGGCTGATGGGAGGACATGGGCGTTTGCTTGCATAAACAGAAAAAGAAAAGGTTTACTGTCCCTGTGTGCAAGAGAACTCAAGATGCCCATTATAACCTCCCACCCTTGTGTCCAGGCTCACAGATGACACTGGGAGACTCACAAACAGTGCGAGTCGTGGTTAGAGGAAGGGACAGGCATTTCTACGATTAACCTTGGGCTGAATTTGGCCTCCTTTTCCCAGCGAACCCTTGCATGCTTCGTGTCGATACATGAACTGGCAGTGCTCCAACACACTGCGCTGAACCCCACGCAGCAGCACGCATCGGGGGAGCCCCTACCTACAAAAACTGCTCCCTGTGGACACTTCAAGGACACGGAGTGCCCTGAGCTCGAGCCCTGGCAGCAGAGCTCAGCTTTGTCAGGCTCCCAGCCCTGCCTTGAGCCTGCAGGGCAGAAATACTTTCAGCAGTGAGCTCTGCAGCCGCACCAGAAACTCCATGTCCTCCCTCTCAGCTCACCGAGCCAGCTGAGGATCTGCTGAGTGACCGCACCCGGGGGAAGGGGTGGGGGTAGGGTGGGCGGGAGGAGGAAGAGGAGGAGGAGGAGGAGGAGGAGGAGGAGGAAGAAGAGGAAAATGAGGTTCTCAGCTATCACTCACCATTGGCTCAATGGAAAAAAAGTCATTGGAGAACAGCAGGGGGTCTTCTTGCACCTTTGCCTTCTCCTCCTGGACCTTTTTGCTCAGGAGGGCGGTGCGATTTTCACAAAAGCCCTTCACCTTCTTTATTTTTTTCTCCTCCACGAAGTCTTCCATCCAGACCTTTGGTGGTGGCTCCAGCAAATCACACTGCCTGCAGCCACAGGGAGAGAAAAAGCCAGCAGGTCATTTAATATATTTGCAGAGAGAAGCGGAAGTGTGGGAGAGCAAAGCACTTGGGGAGGAGCGGCAGCTCCCCAGCAAGGGCTGACCCCAAGCCACGAGGGTCCCAACTGGATCAGAAGATAACTTGTTGTGCACTAGCTCAGTAGGTAGCTTTACTCCACACTTGCAAGCTCAGGAGAGCTTTGGAAAGCCAGCATCCCTCAATAGAATCTCCTGCCTCAAAGCCTCTGCCAACACTGAGCGAGAATCCACCAGCCACCTCAGCTGGCTTTTCCTACCACTGAGCTGCTCGGGGGAGGCAGATAAAGATCACGGAGCACCCACTGCAGGACTTCCCTGGGAAAGGGAGACGAAGCTGGGTTGTGGTTACGTGTTACCAGCATCGCTCTTTGCTTCTTCCATTTTGGACCTGCCCTGTTCCCTACTCTGCCTTTCACAAGAGCATCCCAGAGCACTTCCAAAGGAAATTGATGAATTCAGGCACCGCATCCCTTCAGTGATATCCAAGGTTTTATATGCATGAAAACAGAGGCTGTGAGAGGGGAAGGGACTTCGTGGTGCAGGAGGGAGACAGCAAACTCCTGGAGAGATCATCTTTTCAGGATCCAGAGCTTTTTGGGTCCCATCCCAGTGCATGGTAGTAGAATGGCCAGAGAGTGAAAGGATCCTGCACTGGCTTCTCTCATAAAAAAAAGTCCTCTCTGCTCTGAGATCTCAAAAGCATCTCTGACAGCAGGAGAGTTGGCCTTAGAGCTAACACCATCCCTAAGACTGGAAGTAAGGAAAAACAAAATGTCCTGGTGACAGTCTAGGACACAAACTGGCATGAAAACAAATGTAATTGGAAAAAATCCACAAAACCAAAACCAGGTTGAAGTTTACTTAAAGAAAACCCAGTTTCTTCTGAGGGGAAAGTGGATCACCTGGGATCCAGGCTGAGGCAGGCAAGTAAGAAAAAATGGAAATAAACAGCCCAGGGAAATAGCCAGAGAAGGTCATGGGATTTTCTTTTAACATACAGAGCTCGTATGGAAGTCAGACACTGTGTAAGTAGACAGAGAACAGTGGAGAACCAAGAAGCCCAGGGCACTAAAGGACCCTCTTGCCATCCATTCAAGCGGGTGAGGGTCGACCTCCTGTTCCTTTGCAGGTGATTTAAAATGGCTCTGGGGAGTGCAAGCGACCTGGCCCGCAGCAAACAGGCACTTGCCGTGGCAGTTCTGGCACAGCAGTTTGGGCACAGCAGTTTGGGGACAGCAGTTTGGGCATGGCACTTTTGGCACGGCAGTTTTGGCACGGCAGTTTTGGCACAGCGGTTTGGGCTGGCAGTTTGCACAGCATTTTTTCATTTTTGCGTGGCAGTTCACACAAGCAGGCCGAGCAGAAAGGCTGCAGCCACCCACCCTCCTTGTGTAGCGGGCTGTGTCTTTTGGTTGGTTTTGAGGTGCTTGCCTTTTTTTTTTCTTTCATCTTTCTGCCTTTTTTTTTTTCCCCCAGCAAGTTTACAAATGATCAAAAGTCATTGCTGCTGCTGCCGCCAGCAAGAGTGTACTATCTCAAACAGAACCCCCCAGGAAGGACACAGCTGTCCAGGCCCCTGGCTGCAGGGAGGGTCTGAGCCTGGTGTTAATATCAGAGGATAATGTGAAAGACACCTGCGTGCAGTGTGAGCAGGTGAATGATCTGCTCTGTCTAGTGGCAGAAGGTAAGGAAGAAGTGGAAAGGCTGAGGAGCATTAGGGAGAGCGAAACAAAAATAAACTGCTGGAGTTACACCCTTCCAAGCCCGAGAGAAGCTCAGCAGGAGTCAGAGGAGCCCTGCCCTTCTTGTGATCAGGCAGAAGGAGAAGACCTAGGAGACAGTGGGGAATGGGGATGGGCTTCTGCTGAGGAGGTAATGAAATCCTGTCCTGACCCCCATGACTGCACCCTGACAGAATAGGTATGAGGCCCTGGATCCAGAGGCTCAGACAGATGACACTAAAAGAGAAAATTCTGTCTGGAGACAGCTGCACTTTTTCTGCCAGACAGATCCCAGCCTCAAGTATTACGAAGAAAAGAAGGGTAGTGGTAGTAAGTGAATCCCTTCTAAGGGGAAATGAGGGCCCTGTATATCGAGCGGATCCGTTCCACAGGGAAGCCTGCTGCCTCCCTGGGATCCAGGTACTGGATATCACCAGGAGATTCCCTAAGAACTAAATGAACTTCATCTGTTCACCACTGTCTGGGGGTACAGTGACTGTGAAATAACAGAGTTTTCAACAATCAGTGAAACAAGGAGGGGCATCAACAAAACTTCCACTCTGGTCTTCTGGAAGGCAGCCTTCGGCCTGTCCAAGAGACTGTTTTGGAGAGGACCTTGGGAAACAGCCTTTACAAACAAAAGGGTCCAGGAAGGATGGACATACTACAAGAAAGAAGTCTCGAAGGCACAGGAACAGACTGTCCCTGTGTGCTGAAAGGTGAGCTGACAGGGAAGACAACGAGCCTGGATGGGCAAGGAGATTTGGAAGGAACTAAGGGGAAAAAAGAGGGCGTATCGCCTTTGCAAAGAGGGGCTGGCAACTCAGGAAACGTTGAAGGATGTTGCCAGGTCATGTAGGAAGAAGATTAGGGAGGCAAAAGCCCAATTAGAACTTGAGGAAATCCAGTCATTGCAATCAACCTTTCCTTCCCAAAATGCCATCCTTGGTTGGAGTATAAATGGAACTGGATTGCTGTGCTGAGCTCCTGAAGCCCAGGGACACGCACCCTAATGCCAGGGATGGTTTACTTGGCCTAAACCATTCAAAATCACCAACACCCCCCTGAGGCCATGCACTAGTTTCAGTCTTGGGCCATGTATCTCACTGAAACGTATCTTTCAAACCAACCTCCTCTTCTCTTCATTGTCGGCTTCCTCAGTAGGAAACATCTTCCACTGGAAGTGGGCTGTGATGTTACTCCTGTTCCTGATGAACATGCTTGTGTGGCTTGCTGTGGTGATGAAAGTCTTCTCAACCTTCACGGAATATGTGCTCAACCCAATGTTGACATCTGCAGCTTCTGCGCGAAGGAGTGTGAAGAAACTTTCTTCACCTGGAACAAAGCAGAGTCTTTGCTCAGCTAGCTCAGTTGCTGATGGAAGCACAAGGAACAAAGCAAACCACAGGTCACGGAAGAAAGTGTCATAGCTTTTAAATGTATTAGCAGTTCCATGGATCAGTACATTTATCACGTCCTGACAGCTCTGTGTGTACGGCGTGAGGATGTCCTGGCCACCTCCTGAACCACCTTATTTCTGAGAGTGTTTGTAGAGATTTGGCCCCAAGGTGACAGTATGTACAGTGGGATTTGTCAGATGTGCTCAGGTGACTCACTCAGATCACTGGGATTTCTGCATCAAAGTCCTTCAGGTGACACTGAGGAGCCCTGGTCAATCCTGGCTTGCCGAGGTCTCCCCTGCGCATCCCACGAGACTCCTGCCTCTCCTGATCCCTTGGATCCCTTGTTGCTGACAAGCAAATATGCCTGGGGGCATGTGGGCAGAAAAAGGAGACCCAGAGGAACAGGTGAAGTGACAGCCCACAGCAGGAGGGGACACAGGAGAGGAAACACAACCAGCCTGGCTTTGCAATATGACAAACCACTACAAAATGAACACCATAAAAATCATCACCGTCATCTCCCTGTCCAAACCCACAGCCCCATCAGTCTTGCAATATTTTATATTGTTCTGATCTCAAAAACCAAGATGGAGCATTTCAGATTAAATAAAAAAGGACAAGGAAAGATTAATAAGTACAGAGCAGCTTCTATACGAAGACTGAATGGGATTCCTCAGTCTAGAAATCAAATGGGAGATGAGAGAGGTTTGCAACAGCATGAACGGCCTGGGAAATGGGGACGAGGAAAAATTTGTCTTGATTTGTCACCATACAGGAACTTGAGGGCCTGAAGGTGTTATTAGGCAAAAACTACATAGATGCGTAGAGGGCAACATAGTAAAAGGGTCTGTGACAAGCCAGTGGAAAAGCGGCATACAGGACAGAGGTGTGCAAGAAATACACTGCATTGGAGAGAGTCTGACGGAGACCTCGCAGCTCACATACAGCACTGCCCAGGAGTAAAATAAAACTTCACCCAGGCGTAGCCACACAGTAGTGGAGAATCAGGGTTCCTCCTTCCTCCACTCAGCAACACCCAGCAAAACAGAATTCCAAAAATCTTAGCCCTGTTAGGGGGGATCCACTTTATCAACCATTTAAACACCAACTACTTCAGTTTTCTTTGGGGCAGAGCTGGAACAGAGAAGGTACATCTAGAGGGAATTGAGGGGGATGAACAGGGAGTGATGGTGGAGAACTGTCCTGTGTCCTGTGCGTTGCCCAGCACTCACCTGTGCAGCGCGCCACCAGGGACCCGAAATGGTCACCGCTCGTCAGCGGGTGAAATCCCACTGTCACCTGCATGGTGTGACCAGGGCCCAGAATTCCTTCGGCTGGAACCACGGAGAAAGGACTGCAACACAAAGAGAGAGATCAGGACTTGGGGGGACATCTGGCCATGACATTCCTTCTGCAGTGCAGGTCACTTCAGCTCACTTGGGCAAGCAGGGAGCAAACAAACTACAGCCAAGACAGACGGAACAGCCAGGATCAGAAACAGCTACTGACCCACTTCTGAGGAGATCCAGCCCTCAGAAGATCCTGTGGGATAAAACGACCTAATCCCCCCCATACTCGGCATCCAGCCTTCTGACTGCCAGCAATCCCATCAGAGAATGGTTTGTGAAAAGCACAGAGAGAGTTAAGAGCTATCTGCATGCATAACTTGACACTGACTGCCTCAGGAGTTTCTCTTTTCCTGCTACCTATAAACCTCCTCTCAAGAGATGCAAATGTTAGGGCACTACCTCTCTTGTGAGATTACAGCCTAGGAATCAGACAGGGAGAAGGAACTTTCCCTTGAAGACCACGGAATAATTACTGTTGAATTTGCAGCGTGGCTCTTTGGTTTATTTTACCTTGAAAAGATCCTGAATTAGCACATTTTATCAGCATTTCAATGAAAGCTGCTCTACAAAAAGGAGCAATCAAAACTCTGAAAGAGTGCAAATGCAGATTAGAGCAATACAGTGACATGGAAACAAGACCCAAAAGGAGGATGCCATTTACAATCTGAAGGATCCAATCCCAGCCATATGAAGCACCATTAGCAGGAGCACATCGAGGAGGCAGAACAGGAGGGTTTCGTGTATTTACCAGCAATGCAATCTGGGACCCTGGGTTGTCATCCAGGCTGGTAACTGTTTGCTTGGCTCACCAGACAAACTCTGTGGAATGTGTTGGAAATAATTACGCAAATGTCTTGGTGCACTTTGGATGTAACAGGAGCAATTAGGATTGGTCACCAGGCGAACAGTTCTTGCCTGACAAACACAAGACTCCGTGTTTTGATGCTCAGGGACAGCTCAGGTGAAATGTGCTTCTGCCCAGAAGTTGCTGGGCTTTGTGATCTTCCACAGCCCCACCGAGGAAACAAAAGTTCCTCAGTGCTTTGCTGGTGGTCAATCTGTCCACAGAAAGGGTGTTCTGGGGAGTTTGGTGCTGAACTTATCACACACAAAAATATAGAGAACATCTGGCAAGCTGAATTTCATTCATGTCAGTAGTGACAGCTGATGAACTTGCTTCAGGTTCTGCTCACTAAGGACCTATTGCTGCAGTTATGGGCCTGACCTGCTCCATTACCACTAGTGAGAACATCACTAGTGGCTGATGGAGAAGCCTTGGGCCAGCAATGTTTATGTGCTGGATGTGAGACTTTGGGGAGAGAGGAGGAAAGACAAGGCCCCAGCAGCCCCGGAGCCCGATTACTGTACGAGTTCCCACATCTGCCCCGAGGGTGAGCCAGCACTGCTGCAGGTCTCTGCTGGGGCTTGGGGGATCGGTGCTTGGTGTGGGCAAGGCACAGGAGTTTTTTCTTATTATTTTGTCAGAAATTTTGCCAGAAAGAGAAGCTGCCAGTTAAGGGAGTCCCTGGCCACACTTCAGCACTACCTTCCCTTCCCTTCCCTTCCCTTCCCTTCCCTTCCCTTCCCTTCCCTTCCCTTCCCTTCCCTTCCCTTCCCTTCCCTTCCCTTCCCTTCCCTTCCCTTCCCTTCCCTTCCCTTCCCTTCCCTTCCCTTCCCTTCCCTTCCCTTCCCTTCCCTTCCCTTCCCTTCCCTTCCCTTCCCTTCCCTTCCTTTCCCACTCCTGCCCCATGTTACATACTCCTGCCCTCAGATGGCAGGATGCGAATAACACTCCTGGGAGTGACTTCAGGCGTTGCATGAGAAAGAAGATATCTTCTTATTTTCAAATTACCAGGAGAAGAGGATCCAGCCAAGTTTCAGTTGTCAGGGCTGAAAAACTGAGTGCAAATCAGCCCTTGCATCTCCTACATCCCACCCCAGGCTGTACCCACCAGACTCCTCTGTTCCTGCTGGAGCAGTCATCTCTC
Source organism: Chamaea fasciata (assembly GCF_029207755.1). Classification (NCBI taxonomy): domain Eukaryota; kingdom Metazoa; phylum Chordata; class Aves; order Passeriformes; family Sylviidae; genus Chamaea; species Chamaea fasciata. The sequence continues at coordinate 19,386,280 of NW_027094097.1, read as the reverse complement.
ATATAGACCTGGCTCCCCAAGACCCAAGGACACAAGCTCTACAGTTAAACTTAACTCCTCTGAATTTCAGTCAACATCACTAAGCTGTTCCCTGAGCCCACAGATAGGAAGGACTGTGAAGGAGACATCCCTGACGCTATAATAACCAAATGAAAACCACTGCCAAGAGATGGGGCTGGCAGGATAAATTTTGGCCTTTTACGGGTTGATTAGAGCAATATAGTGAGTTAATTGTGAGCTGTTCCTTAAGATAGTTCTCATCCTGTTAGATCTACCCTTTCAATGAATCACTACTGCACCCGACAGGCAGAAAAGATAAGGTCATGGAGGGGTTTTAATAGGTTTTCTTCGGCTCTTTAACTAGTCCATTTGTATGTTTGTTTCCTTGTATGGCATCTAAAGACAACTCCAGATCTCCCAACGGCCCCTTGCAATCCCCGGACACTGGTCTTGCTTTGAGCAGTGTATTTGCTCAGACAATTTCCAGAGGTCCCCTCTAGAAAAAGTTATTCTACCTTCTTTTATCTTCTAAAGCAGCCCAATTGCTTTTCACACATTCACTAAATGTCTCATGTTTCTAATACACCTGTGCATATACCTATGGGCATGTGGTGTATTGATAGGCATTAGAGGAGCTTGACATTTATGAAAGTTCCCAATGAAGAATTCATGATCTTTTGGCAAACATTTAACACAAACCAAAATGAAAAAACAGCAGAAACACAGGAACTTCAGAGTATATAAAAAGAGATCTCAATGAAAGGGGGCACGACCTTATTCAGAGATTTAAAGCACGTGTTTGAAATTTTAAACTGGCTTTCAAAGGTTCATCACGGAACAGAAGAGGGGACTGATGCCCTCAGCTGACAAGGGAAATCAGATCAGCTTTAAGTAACAGGAACTGCACCGGCTGCCTGCAACACAGCTCATGTTGGGCATCTGATGCAGGCACCACTGGAAAGCCATGTGCCTGTGTCCTCCCAGAGAATGGGTCTGTTTATCTGACAGTGGTGAGTACCCATTTCAGAAGCTGCTTGTGCTCAGGAGGGCGCAAGCCAGCTACTAACATGTTCCAGCACCCCCCAGGAAATCTGGGACGGAGAAAGCTCAAAGGCTGCATCCTGCTAAGAACACCGAAAGCAAGAGCAGATGCCATCCATCCTGCCCATTTGCAGCCAGCGACGCAGGGCAGCAGCTCCCATGCTCTGGTTCCTTTTGTTGTTCTTTCCCAACTCTGTTATCCCCCAAAGGTGTTTTGCACAAGGACAGATGAGCTGCCTCACCTCTCGGTGCTCAGCTGGTAATGAGCTGCCAGACTACCAGAATTCTCAATCAGCAGACTCTTGCGGGTGCTGCCTTTGACAGGACACTTTGAGAAGTCCAGCTCGTCGGGGAAGTTCAGGATAGCTCGGGCAGGGATGGCCCGAATTGGCACAACTATCCTTTCCTCTCCACTGACGCAGACGAGCTCATGGGAATAAACCTGCAGGAAAAGAAACTGTCTCAGCACAGGTCATTTGGTGCCATCTCCATGGCAGAAGAAAAGCCATTTCCTATATCCCTTCAAGGGTATCAATTTACCTATTCCACCCCAAAATGAACAATAAGTTCTACTAATATCTCACATTTTAAAGGCCGCAGTGCACTTTGCAAAACCTATCTCAGTGGCATTAAGCTCTTGTGTCACTTGGGTCATACAGACAACTGCCCTAGGCCACCATAATTTTTACTCTCAATTTTAATGATGTTAAATAATTCCTAAGTCCCTTCTAAGAAACATGGAGCTAGGGAACACAGGACATTCCTCCTTAGGTTACTATATTCCCACTGATTGAGAATAGGACAAAGTGTTAAACTGAATCTAAGCAACAAAAGGAAACTGAGAAAACAGCTGCACCCAAAGAGATCCTGGACCTCTGGCCTGGTGTAGAAATATCTGTTTGCTCAGAACTCCCCTCTAACTTTGCCTCTCCAACCAAGTCACGAGAAGAACAGTGCTAAGAGGTAGCAGGATGCTGTTGGAAAGAGCCTCTCTTTGTTTCCCAGCAAGGCTTCCTCCCTTCCATGCCATGTCCTAAACCCCTCTGTATGAACCAGCCTCCAGATCACAGCGCTGAGAGCAGACTTGCCAGGGCCTCGGCACTGGTGTTCAAACTTGCACGCAAAAGCAGAATTGGCATGGAATGGGCGCCAGCTGACAGAGCAGCCACAGTGACAGGCATGAAGACAGAGCCGCAGCAGTGTCGCTGCCACCGGCTCTGGGCCCACAGGTCTGCCTGCCTGCAGGCTGTACCTGCCCTACACGAGCTCTTTCAGGCAGGTGTCCAAGTCCCCTGCAGCTCACCAAGCTCCTGCTGACTAAGGGCACCTAGAGCTCAGTGTGCCTGTGCCAGGCTGGGCCCACGGGCACAGCACATCCTCTGCCCTGGCCTTGCAGCCGTATCATGGTCAGCTGTGCTCTGGGACAGCACAGCCCAAGGCTGGAGAACAGAGGGTGTGAAAAAGCACCGTCCTTGCTCCAGCCCCGGGTGAGGCAGGGAAGCTGTGGCCAGTCAGGAAGGAGGAAAGCTCTCTGACCTCTTTGTTCCTCTAGTACTTTGCAGAATAATGAAACCCCTTCCACTATACCTAGAGATGGCCAGACATCTATCAACACCCCTCTATCATTTGCATACTGTTCCCTGGGCATCTTTCTTCCCTTGGGAATGCTCAGAGGAAAGTGCAGCGAGGGGAAGCAGGGCCTGTCAGGCCTGGGTGCAGGGCCTGACAGCACATGCCAAGCTGGGACTGGCTGCAGGCTGCCTGCCCACGGCCTGGAGCCAAGCTCACAGCATGGGCTGTACCCAGAGTGCAGGGACAACAATGGCTTTGGAGATAATTCTGTGTTTTGGCTCCTCCAGTCTCACCTTGTTCTCGTCAGGGGTGAAGTGGACGTGCACATTGGTAACGGCGCCTCCTGGCACGGCACGGCATGCATCACTGGGGCCCGCCAGCTGGAAGTAAGGTGAGCTCTCCATGGAGACCTGCACCCCCTGAAGATTCTGCAGGAAAGACATGGAACCATGATTTTGCCGCTTGAGGAAACAGGACAAGAGGAGACCTGTCCATGCCCTGGTGACGTCCTTCCTTGACCCCTTTTCCAAAGCCCTTTCAGCTGTGGAGGTACAGGCACAGAATTCCCAAGGGTGAACTTGAATCCCTTCTGTCTGGCTCCAGCATTTTGGCCAGGGGCAGTAGGGCAGTGCCTGGTGGGAAGGAAAGGCCGAGCAGGTCAGCACCAGCAGGATGGAGACAAGAGCACCTGAACCAAATCATCTGCATATTCAACAGGGCCAAAAACCTGCTGGCTTCTGCCTGCACACAGCTATGCAGTCGTGTTCCACAGAGGGTTTGTGCTACCTGAAAGCATAACAGCACATTATCCTGGGGGAAGGAAGAAATTCCTTTCTAGCAGGTCAGCTTTGGATAGGGCAGTTCTGGGGGATACAGTCATGCAGGCAGACCAGCAAGAGAGGAGACCAAACACTGTGGCCTTACTGGGAATAAAAGCAAACCTGAAAAGCAAAAGAAGGAACACAGCAATCCCTAAAAAAAGGAGACGACAAAGAGAATTTAAAGGGCCAGTAAAGCAGCAAGGAAGAATCATCAACTGATTACAGCAATCACCTCCCCAAAAGTGATGGAAACACAGACAGGCTGTGCCTACTGACTGTGGGCTTCAAAGGCATTTTCCTCCTGGAGAAACGTTGTAATTCTTTAGGGGAATGGTCTCTCGCCTTTTGACCCTTCGGGAATTTCCTCCCTACATGTCCACACCTAATTGGCTGAATGCCAGGACCCTCCCAAAATAGGAGACTAGATAAGACCCCTGGATTTCTTTGTTCTCTCTCTTTCGGCCCCTGGACTCCTTTGAGGAATAATCTGGGGGTAAGAGCCTCTTTTGAAATCTTTTGTCCTGTCCCTTCGGAGATATTCCTCCAAAGCCTCTCCAGAGCTTGCTGCGGGGGGGGGGACTGCGGGGGCAATATTTCAAAACATGACCAGCACTGACTCACAGTGTGGTTTCAGTATTAAAAGCCAACCTTGGCTCTCCAGGGGTTCTTGCTGCCTGTGCAGGCAAGCTGGGCTGCTGGGCATTCCCGCTTGCAGCCAGCAGGCCAAGTTCTGCTCTCTGGGATACACAGACACAGCAAACATGCATTTTCAACACATACATATCAACCCCTGAGCACCAAAATGCTCTCAAAAAGTCTAAACCAGATGATTTTGACTCCCTCCTGTCTCTTCCCACTAGCCCACTCTTGGCACAAGCCTCATTTAAGAAAATGTTTCCCTGACTGAAATTCAAATGGTCTCAGTTTTCCCCTTTACAGTCCAACACAACTGCTGACATTTTTCAACTTTTTCCCTCTCAACTCTCTTGGGAAACTGCCAAACAGGAGCACATGGCTTTGGATGTGCTGTGGTTCTCCAAAGGGAAAGCAGAGCACCATGTTGCTTTTGGAAAACCTGAGCAGAGCTGGATGAAGCTTAGCAGGAGCCTGAAGTGGCACCTAAAGGCCTCCTACTGCTTCTGCTACATCACTCTGATTCCAGGGCTGTTTCAGAACATTTCCTGCCGTGCCAATGCCACTAATGATAGTGATTCCAGCAGAAAGCGTAGAAGACTCAGCCCCTGAGCTTTGACTCTGAGCTGCACAAAGGGAGCCAAACAGGCTGAGAGAGGCAGAAATTCCTACCAGGAACCAAGATTAACCAAGGAGACACAAGATGTGGTATAGACTCAAGGCAAAGCATGAGAGCAGGTAAGAACTGTACAACCCTCAACATTCCTATCAATCAGAGCTTTCAAAAGAAGGAAACTCCTTTGGGATAGATACCGTCAGCCCATGGGCAAAATCAGGGGAGAATTCCCAGCACAGGAAGATTTCCACCATCTTGCAGAACAAGATGCTGAGACATTTTCTTCTGGATGTGCTGCAGCAGATAACTTGCTTTGCTGTACACTATGGGAATTACACCACTCTTCCAGCACAGTGTTAACGCTCCATGTCCCAGCACTTACCTCGCCCTTATTCATGAGAGACACCACCATTTCATAGACCTCATGAACGACGAAGTTCCGAAATACCACCTCTGGTGGGGAAACGCTAAACGAGCTCTTTTTCCGGGGAGTTGATGACAACTGGAGAGGCAAGAGAGAGCAGGGAGACGTTCAGCTGCTGGGAGGAAGGTTCATGAAGGAGAATCTTACACTGATCCCCACTGAAGTACAGACTCATGGTGAGCACCTCTGCCCAGGCCACACTAGGGAAACAGTAGCTCACCCACCTCTGCTCTCAGCTGATCAAGAGCTGCAGGGCCACACAGAGCAGGCTCGAGCCAAGCTGCTCTTTTGGCACCTATTTCTCCGGGTTTCCTTCTCCAGAATGCCAGGCAGCACTTACCTTGAGGACTGCCCTGTGCCCATGAGGTCACAGAGCTCTGGGGCACTGACTGAGGACTCATGGAGTAAGTAAAACCCATAAATTTACATCAGACTCCATGGGAAACAATTTTGGGATGTCCGTTATTCTGAGACAGGGAAATTGAGGCCCACACAACTGCAAGTATCTTTTTTCATCTAGAACTTAGACATCAGTAAGAAGAGAACAGTACCAGAGGAGGTGTGAGAGATGAGGCGATATTTTGCTGAACAATGTCAAAAGGTTATTAAGTTAAAGAATGAAAGTTGTTGGTTCTGTGTGTTGTTTGTGGTTTGGATTTTTTCAGGTTGGTTTGTTGCGTGCTGCTGTGAGCTGGGAGAAGGACGTGGTTGAAGACCTGACCAAAAGGAAGTAGGAGGAGAGGGGAGGGGACAGAAAAGTTGGTGATGAGAGGGGAGGGGACAGAAAAGTTGGTGGTCAGAGAGAATGGAAGTTCCCGAGTACTGTCCAACGGGAAAGGGGCCAGGGACCGCCCCAGGCAGGTATAAAGGGTATAGAAAGATTGCCATTTTGCTGGAGGGTGTCTTTGTTTGTCTCCAGGGGAGACGGAGACACGCCCAGCTCAGTTGAATCGTTACTAATAAACAGTTTTCTTTTGCTTGGATGATTTTGTCCCCGTTAATTGTATTTAAAAGTTAGTGCATTGCTAGCAGAGGTAAAGGCAAAAGTAAAGTAACACAGAAGTTAGGAAAAAGACAAATGAGGTGATCGCTGAATGAGGATAACGTTCAGTTCTTTTCTCAGCAAGTTGGTATCTCCTTTTTAAATGGGTGCTTTCTTGTAATCTGTTATTGCTATCTTATTTAATACCATTGGAGAGCACGTCTGGAATGACACAACAGCAACAAATGCTTCTGGAGCAGAGACATTGCTTTGAGAAAACTCTCCCCTGCTTTGTCTGCCCTCTCCAGACACACTGCTGTCACTCCAGAGACACAAGCAGGAATCCTCTGTGACTTGACAGGAGGCACACTCTGCCCAAGGGAGTGGCTGCAGCACGCTGTCCCCTTAGTCGTGCCCTTCTCTGAGGTGTTCCCAATCCCCCCTCTCCAGGGCGATCCTTAACCAGTTTGTTACACATCTCATGCTGCCAATTTCATGCTCAACTGCCCACCTCGGTCACCTACCCGTTTGGAGTGGGCTTTATACTGAGCCAGTCCTGCAAGAAAAGCAGCTTTAAACACACCTCTAAGCAGGCACTGATCCAGATAAAGCACATCCATTCCCCTCTGCCCAGGGTGAGTCCCCTGTACATCTGGCAGCCTGCAAAATCTAACACCACGTCAGGGTTCCAACCCAAAGCATGAATGCAATGAGTTTTGTTAAATCTGAAGTAATTACTGCAGCTCCTCGGCCTTCAAAGGCCAATGCTGCCACTGTGGAGGGAATCCTATGACCCCAAGCATTTGATGGTGACCGCACCTAAGCAAGAGGCGGCTGTTTCAGCAGGAGAATGGCAAATGGCAATTTTGTGCCTTTGCGTCCCCAGCCTTCCCCCCCTTGTTTTAGCAACGGCAGCTACACTCCAGCAAAGCCCAGCAGCTTCAGCAGAGGTTATTTGTGTTGGCCTGGTGCAGATCAGGACTCCAAGTCCACCACAAGCAGCAGTTTGCAATGACAGGACCTGGACACTGAGATGTTTTGCTGGAGGCGAGCCTGTCACAAGCACACATCCTCTTCAAACTTCACATCAAACAGAAAGAAAAAGAGCAGGAAAAGGCTACCTTTTGACGACTCAGTCTCAGGACTTGAAATGGGCTAATGCTGGGCAGAATACGCCTCCCAGTACTGGCCTGAACCTTCTCCCTCAGGAACGTAGATGGAAGCAGCTGAAAGGCAAAAAAAAACGCAGCAAGAGCCTCAGAGATGCCACTGTTCATATAGGCTTTCTCTTGAACAAGAGGCACTGGTGAATAATTTGTGATCACATAGTCTAGGACAGTCCTGGAAGCCCTGGAAGTTACTTGCTGAAATACTTAGCATCAGTAAATTAATAACACAGAGTAAAATATACATACTCCAACCCCATGGCTCTGTCCCATTAGCTTCTCCATGATTTGATGTGACTTGTTTGGGGATTTCTGCTCTTTGGGCATTTTTTTCCTCTTTAGTTTTATTGGATTGAGGCAGTGACCTTTTCAGAGAGTGGGGTGGAGCTCTCAGCACTCCCCTAACTCCATTCCTGCACAACACTCAAAACTCACAGCAAGGAGATAGCACTGCTGGGCGAGTCCAAGAGACGCAAGAAAGCAAAGTTGTACCAAGAGTGAGGTGCACAGGAATGTGTCCAAGTTTTAGTTCTCTCCGTTAATTGGCTTTGGTTTTCTCTGTCTGGGCTCACAGATCCCTCCGCAGAAGAAAACAGAGGGATCTCCTTGACAGAGCCTCAGCCGTGGGGTATCTTCAGTCAAGTGATCTCCCAACAGCCAAGGCACCTTTGTGGCCCTGACGCTGCTGTCTGCAGGGCTGGATCTATGCCCCACACAGGAGAGGAGAGGGAACAGCTGGTTTGGAACCTCTTCAGGCTGGGACCAGCCGCGTCTCTCAAGGCTTTGGGCAGAGTTTGAGCTTCCCCCCCACATGCCCAAGGGCAGGCTGGTCAGAGCAGCACTGGTGAGTGTCCAGCCTGACAGAAGGAATGACTGTGGCCAAGGGGAGGGAAAGGAGCAGGTGCTCAGGGCTTCAGCTTCACAGAGGTTTAACTTGGCTCCGGTGGCAGAGCCAGGCAAGCTGGACTGTCCCTGAAGCAACACACGGTGTTCCCTACTGCACCAGGACAGCCCCACCAAGAGGAGCACGGCACAGAGAGGTGGGGACGGGGTCTGCAGCTGGACAGTGCTGCTGGACAACGGGCAGGGCAGGGAGAGGAGGGACACCAGGGGAGTTTCCAGCCTTAGCACAGCCCCAGTGGGTACTCACTTTAACAGACGCCAGTTTTTCTCTTAACAAAGAACGAGGTGGTGGTGGTGGTGGTGTCTTCTTCGAGAATCCAGAAGCCATTTTGAAGGGAGGATGTCGTAGATAAGCGACAATGCTTCACCTGGAAGGAGCAACAATGAAAGTCTGAAAATGCATACCCCAATTCATGGCAGACTCAAGGGATATACTGGTGCTAAAAATTTTACATTACTTAAAGGTAGCTAAGTGCTTGTTTGGCACAAGTAGCTAGTATTGTTAGACCTCTAGTGGGACTGTATTTGAGGACTATATGGCTATGTTGTGCACTTCAAAGATGGATCATACTGAAACCTGGAGCCAAGAATCTGAACATTAATGATAGATAGAACAAAGCTGTAGCTTAAATATTACTTAAAAACAGCTCAAGTGGACCTCCTCTTCTTTAGGCTGAAGAACCCCTGCTCTCTCAGCTGCTCCTCACAGGACTTGTGAGAGACTGGAATGTCATGGCTAATGGCTGAAATAGTGTCATAAAGGAATTTTTGCCCTTTGTGACAAAGCTGTATAAAGAAGCTGCGAGCACCAAAGCCCACCCTTGCTTGAAAATGCTTCCTGAGTGGAACTTTGGACTGTGAGTTAAGCCACCTAAGGGAAACTGAGACAAGATAAAGGTGACACTATTGTCCCACTACCTCAGGTCTGGGGAGGAGTAAACAAGGCTCAGGGAGAAACATGTATCCACAACAAAACCAAACCCAGCAGCTGTCCTGAAAATCAGCTCTGTCTGGGGAAGTCATAGCCACAGACTCATCTGCTGAGGCCAGGCTTGCACACAAACCTCCCATCAACAGAGAGGGAAGGAGGAAATTTTGGGGGTGTGGTGTAACCTCTGCTCAGAGGCAGTGGACACCCATCCTCCCTCACACAAACGGGCTCAGCTCTAAAACCCCCACTCCCAGAAGGCCACATCCAAGGGACATTGCCGTGAGGGGCAGCTGAGGGGGTGTCACAACCCATCAAAGACCTCCAAAGTGCCCCCAGACCCACGCCTGAGGCCTTGCACCAGGTGACTGCACGGGATGCAAAGTAACAGACCTGAAAATCCAGAACCCAATTCATGGCAGACTCCAAGGATATGCTGGTGCTAAAGGTTTTATATGAGTTGAAAGTAGCAAGAGACAGAGTCAAACTTGCCCTGCCCCAGGGAGGTACCTGGGCAGTCCCACCTTGCCCAAATCTGTACGAATCCATTGGACTCTTATGTTTTGTCACACCTCAGCACAGAGAAGACTAGAAGAGGATTTAATGGTATGCCGATGGGTTCCATGGAATGGTGATATTTTCCACCTTAATCAGTCTCTGTCACTCTCTTTCTGTCCCTCTCCCCAACCCCCCTCCTCCCCTTTTCTATTTCTTTCTCTCTCTCTTCCTCACATTTGCTGTTACATTAAATCCAGACTATTGATTTTGGCATATGGTCTCGTTTGCACCTGAATTCAGATGCATTTTCCTAATAATGTTAACAACCAGATCATAACAATCCACTGAAACTTGAACAGAACTCATTCACCTTTAAGCAGTTTAAGTAATCACTACAGGAAAAAATGTATAGACTAGTGTATTTAGGAGATGTTGCATTTCTTCAGTAAAAAGAGAGCACAATCATTGCACCATATATTGTTCACCCACTCGGCTGTACGTGCCACCGAACTGCTACACCAGAAGACTGGCATTATCACATCCTGTATTTCCCTTTGGCATTCTTTTTCAGAGCACAGATGCGACAAAACCAAAAACCTCAACTTTAGTCAGTCTTTACCTTCAAAGGCAATTCAGGACTCGCTCGCAGAGACAGAGTCCCCGCGAGTTCAGGACTCGCTCGCAGAGACAGAGTCCCCGCGAGTTCAGGACTCGCTCGCAGAGACAGAGTCCCCGCGAGTTCAGGACTCGCTCGCAGAGACAGAGTCCCCGCGAGTTCAGGACTCGCTCGCAGAAACCAATGTTCCGCCGACAATTCACCCGGCAAATCGCCCAGTGAAGCCGCCCGCAGGCGCCCAGGCTGCAGCGCCCAGTGCGGAGCGCGCCGTGAGGCAACTGAGGGCGCACGGCGGCCACAGCCGTGGTTACCTTCGCGGCTCCCGGGCAACCGCGGCGACGATTGTGACGGCCGCGCCGGGCCGAAAAGGGGCGCCGGGCGGACCTCGTTCCCGCCTCGGCCCCCGCCTGCTGCAGCCTTCCTCGGTTCCCCCTCGGGCCCCGGCAGGAGCGGCAGGAATCCGCCCCGGGGCCCGGAACGGGACGGGCGCGGCGCCAGAGGCTCGCAGCCAGCTCCGAGCTGCTCCCTCACAGCGGGAAAAACGCGGGAACTCAACAGTCCGTGTGCAGCGCAGAGTGCAAGTGGGAATCGGAGAGCTGCAGGTCCTGGGCGCTAACATTTGGCTTCTCGTTCTTCGTAGGGACACGCAAGCAGCGGAAGTGATTTCCTGGTGTAATGGTTTAGCACCTAAGCAGCAGCCAGGAATTAGTGCTCCAGAAGACTGACGTTATCACATCCTGTATTTCTCTTTGGCCTTCTCTTTCAGAATACAGATGTGCTAAAAGAAGAAGTACAATATTTATCAACCTCTATCTTCGAATGAAGTGCGAGACTGATTTTCAGCTGTATTCCCAGCATTGTAATAAAAACACACTAGAACCGTAATTGTTGCAAGTTCCCTACTTGCAGTAAACTCGAGGTTTTAATATTCTTTCCAAGCTTATCTGTAATATATAGGTTTATATATTTGAAAGAACTTCGGTTTGTTAAATTACTGCACACTACTTCATGCTGCTGAACAATAGCACAGATTGTTTGTGTCTTCAGCAGAACTGGTTTGTCTTAGTAAAAAGACTTAGAAGTGAAAAACTTTCCGAGTTACCCGGAATTAAGAGAGTACTTTTGAAAACAAAGGAGGGAAGAAAAGATCAACCCTATTAGTTTACGGTGTTTCCAAGTCTACTACTCTGTACAGCCTAAGGAAGCTCTAAAGGAATAAGGGAAGAGAGATCTTCCAGACACGTTATCCAAAGGTGTATGGAAAACCTTCGCACGGAGTCCCTGACCAGCCGCTTCAAAGACTCGGTGATAGAAGAGCAACATAGGATTGAACAAAGGCAGACAAATTTCCAATTCAAGTCAAATTACAAGTTGTTTTATTTTCAGCTGGGGCTGCAGACTGCATGCTGTTCACTATCCTGGGGGTTCAGAAGGTCCTGCAGCATGGCTGAGCCATGAGACTTGTGGACTAGAATTATAAAAAGGTGAAGCCAGACATTTCTTATGCACCTCCATTGCATTACCAACCCGGCACCTTAAAAATGGCTTTGCTCTTTTAATGGAAGTTTCTAGCTGGAATTGAAGGGTTTTTAATTGTTGAGAAGCTCTCAGTAGAAACAAATATTTTTGCTGGGTACCCGTGGTGGGTAGGTGCCTGATAGCTGGCAGTGGAGTCATGTGCATGTACTTACATTTAGATCTCTGAAGTATTCATTATAGTCAAGAGCATATCCAACCACAAATTTATCTGGAATTTCAAAGCCTACATCTGTAAGAAAACACAGTTCTTTTTATATCTGTGGTGTAAGTAGCTTTTAAGTGCAGAGTTTGTATTCGACACATACTTGAGCAAAGAGTAATTGGCATCATCTCTTTCAGGGCGCTTCCTTAAGAATCTGAGCTGTAAATTGATGACACAGGTTAGAATCTAAACCATTCCCATCAGTCAGTTTATAATTAAGGTATTAAGAGAATGATTTTTATTAATAAAATAATTGTTTAAAACCTAGTTATGAGTTAGTCCTGGGAGAGGAGACAAGGAATGAGATTTCACTTGAGTGAAAGTAGATGAAATGTGATTCAGTAGGACTTTCCAGTTTGGAAACAAGGCAAATTTAATAATGCAGAGTCAAAACAAATGTCCTCTAGGGTCAAAGCAAAGCAAAGCAAAGCAGTTAAGGTTTGATTCTGTTTCTACTATCAAATAGTTCAATTTGTGTATCAAATAGCTAAACCTGCACTCAGGCCAAGCAGGGAAAAAATGTGGTCATGAGGTCTCGGGATGGCATAGCTGGTCATTGCTTCACAAGTTTTGTGTAGTTTTTCCCCATTTCTCTTGGCCTTCATGAAACTTATGTGCCAGTCATCAGATGTGCTGCCTGAAGTGAAACTGTAAGACTGTGTTTTGGAAAATACAGAAAAAAAGTACCAGAAAAACACCATACTTACAGTCTGGTCTGTAACCTGGACTCTGACATGTCCTTTTAATGAGCAGGCTGTAAGGCAGAGCAGAGACAGTTGGTTTTTAAATTATGTCTTACTCTAAGCTGTAAACTTCCTTCTCCCACACCTCCCCATAAGCTTCTAAAATCATGCACTTCAAACAGTGAGAGTATTGCACAGAAAAAGCAGTGGTCAGCCTCGTAGTGGAGGGAGAAGCAAAGGCTCTGATCTAGGTTCATTCTCCGTGTTCAAGTGGCTCTACTTTGTATTCAGTTCCCTTCGATCCTGTGTCTCGGATCATTGCCCTTCCATGTAGCAATGCCTCAGGACACTAGAATAGCACAGAGGGGGAAGCATGTCCAAGTGGCTGGTAGCAATTTTAGTGGGGAGGGAGGGAGGAAAGGACAATGTCTTCTGCAATATTCATATCTATTCTTGGTTTGCCTGTGCACTTCAGAAGAAACTGAGAACCTCCTGGACAGTCACTAGAAGGACTGTGTGAATAACTGGTGCATAAAGCAACTGTTTTAATAAAGCATTGTGGTTACTTGACAGGCACAGGGATATTCCACAAAATTTCCTTTTAGAGATCTACCAAAAGCAGATTTAGAATGCTACTTGAAGTCATCTTCCAAGTGCTGACAGACTCTTAGATTCTGGTAACTTCTACGGTTGAGAATATTAACAAAGATTCTGAGTGTTGTCATTCTAGTATTGAGGCAACTGAGGTGGTGTTAGAAAACCTATGGAAAGAGATGAATTTCCTTCAAACATAAAATAAGAAACAGGGAATCCATGAGACTTTATGGACTACACAGAAAGAGCCATAAAACCTTATTTTATTCATTTGAGCAGTGAAGATGGTAGTGCACGGGTAAATTTCCCAGTCTCTTTAAGAAACACTTAATATTTCAGCAGCTGGATGAGGATTACTTCCTGCATTTATTTCCTTTCACCCCAAACTTCAAGCCAAACAAGCACCTGTCAGCATACACTGACGATTCACCCAAATGATTTGAATATGTCAGTTAGTAGCTATATCCTTGTACCTTACAACTTTAACCATCCTGGGTTTCTTGTCTTTTATTTTTGACACCAGTGCTTTCATTGTTCTACCAGTCTCAATAATGTCCTGAAAGAGATAAAAAAATAAATTATCCTTCAAGTTTGAAAGGAAAACCAGACTGTCAGTAGACTAAATTAGAGCATACCAACCCGGCAGCACAGTAGCATAATTAATTATTATGTTATATGTAATATGTATTAATTTGAAAAGAAGGGAGGAAAAAAATCCGTATCATTCCACCCCTCCTTCAGTCATTACTTACCTCTACGACTAACACATTCTGGAAGATATTATATAGGAAAAGAAGGGAAAGAAAAGATTTAAATGGCAATTTCCAGCAAATTCTACAGCCAAAAAAAGCACACTAAAACCCTCAGTTACAAGGAAGTTGCACTGGTTTTCAAAGGAGGTCAACATTTGAACTACTGACTTGACTCTGGTGATTTCTGAAGAGTCGAAATTTCTGTATTTATGAAAGCTTAAAATATGGTGATAAAGGCACCTATGTCAGGTCTAGATATCGCTCTATGTATAGCACTAGTATTGTAGAGCCACACGGAACGAGTCAATTCAGCATGGTTCCTTCCTGGGGGTTCTGGGATGAAATGGGGACTAGGATCTTGGGAGCACTCATTACTGATCACTTCAAGTTTCCGTTGAGATCAGTGGGAATTATTCACTGTTTCAACGCCCAGCATTTTAAATCAGTGTTAGGTGGCTGGAAGTATGCAGTACCAAAATATTAATAAAGATGGATTTCCTGGAAAATACACAAGAACAGTTGTTTCCCTTTAAAAGACAAAGATACTAATTCATACCTTCCCATTTAGTGTAGACAGTTCCTCTCCAACAAAACTGATTTTTTCTGCAGGTGAATCATTCTAGAAGGACAAAGAAGAGATGGAAGTCACATAAACATGCCCAACAGTGTTATCCTGTATTTGTTTGAAAGGTGTGCTGCTCTTGCTATTTTGCAAGAGGAGGGAGTTTGAGATCTGCCCCTGCCTTCGTCATGTTGAGTGTTCTGCTCTACGTTTATTCCAGTGAAGGTATAATCTCCGCCTTTTGGGGCAGATCAGTAAATCAGTTCCTTTTTAGTAGGTAATTTGAACAGAATGGATACATGAACGCAATTTTTGTGGGGTTCTCATGCGAAGTACCACTATTTAGAATGCCAGTCTATGGAGAGAATCAATTTTCCAAAGAAAAGAAAGCTGCTTACACAGTAGCTTTTTATTCTGACAAAATCCACGGTAACAGGCACAGACTTGTCACCATTTTGATTTAGTGCTTTTATATGATCCAGCAAATCAGCAAAGAATTTGTAGCCTCCTTTAAGGACACAGAGTGCAACAATGTGGTGACTTCCCATGTCTTGCAGGATATCTCTAGCCAAACGTTCTGTCCTGTGAGGAAAAAAAAAAAAAAAGTGTTCGGTATATTATAGTTGTTTGTCCATATATTAAGCAATGTTCAAGTAAAAATTCTGATCTTGCTGTTAGGCTTTTATAACTAGCAGAGTGTGACCACAGAATGTCGTAGGAAAGTTAGTTATGTATTTGCACAGCACAAGCTGATTTAATCCAGAAACCTCAATATTGCAGGATAGGTGGGCTTAAAGATCTTTGAGGGAACATGGAAGGTTAACTGGGCTTGTAGAGGAATCCTCTCCATAAACCCCTCTTGTACTAGACTTTAGGACAGAAGGGTTGGGGCTGCAGGGTTTCCATGTTTCTCATGGGCTGCACAGGGCAGGACCTCAGTCTTTTCTTTTGGAGAGAAAAAAATTGGCACCACTGTCCCTATTCTTTTCTGTTTACCCTCATACCTGTCCAGGATGAGACCATGAGGAATGAAGACTCTCTCTAAATCTTCTTCGTAATGCTTAGGAATGCAAAACAGATTTTTGTTGTAGCCACTTTCCTCATCTCTTATCTGCAAAGAAAATTCAAGTAGTCTAAAACTAGCAACAAAGCCATACAAGAAAAAGCTTTCAGTCTCTGATAGCGCGAAGAAAAAAATCCTCCTCCCCGATATTATGTCAAAATAAAAACATTTCTGAGAATTTTTAATCTTTCTACTAGAACAATTCACAATCTGATAACTCAGGAGCTGGTGGCTGAGTTGTGAATGGATAACAAATACTTTGCCCCAGTCATTATGAAATAAATTCTTGGCCATGGTCAACTCATTAAAAAAGCCACCCAAAACAGTAACAACCTCCCCTCTTGCTCCATTTGCCCTTCTTGCAGAGCTCAGTAGCTTGCTCGTGTGGTAGACTGTCGCCAGTAGGGACACGAAAGAACCACACTCACCCGACAGGTTGAAGTGAGGAAAGAAAAAAGGGCTGTTTATTGTCGTTTTTGGGTTTAAATAGGATTTGGAGATTTGTCCAGGATTGGAGGACAAAGGGGACACCCCTCTGACCCCAATGGTCATCTCAGAAGTCCATCACATATTGGTATGTGAAAACAATCTACTTGTTTATGTTACATCTGTGAGAAACTCCACTAGAAATATGTAAACAGTCATCAGAAGGCTGAAAATCAGGGCGACATCTCACCCTTTTTGTGTTAGAAAAAGGAAAAGAAAAATGTACAATGTTCAGTCTGTGCCTTTGGAAGGACCATCAGAGTGAACACTCGCATCGTCTGTATCGGAGTCATCACTCAGTGGTTCATCCACTTGCTGTCTTTCATTTTGGTCACCGTGTCCGGCTTGCCTGTCGGTCGGATTCTGCCTTTGAGGTCGCAGGTCCGGACGAACACACTTCGTAGGTACCCAGCGTACTCCAGTATCTGTGGGTACACACGCATACCCACGCCCCGAAGCGATAGGGTCATAGGGACCTTCCCACTGCTTAGTGACTAAATGTCGCACCCAAACTTTCGCCCGAGGCTGATGCGTCCCGTCCGATGCCTGCAACGAGAGGTGATGGTTCACCATAATAGGGTTGTTAGAATTCTGTGGCACCGTAAGGTGATTGATAGTGTACAAAGCCTTTGCCAGCTGACTGTGCGGGGTCTCACCCTGCATTAACCGTTTTTGTTTTGGAAGAACCCGCTTCAGAGTACCATGAGCGCATTCTACAATTGCTTGCCCACTCGGAGAATGAGGGATACCGAACTTGTGCGACGCTCCCCATAGCTGCAGGAACTGCCGCACCTTCTGCGAGGCATAAGCAGGACCACTGTTGGTCTTCACAGCAGAAGGTATGCCTAAAACGGCAAAGGCCTGCCTCCAGCGGGCAATGACATCGCGGGTCTTTTCTCCCGTGTGAGCAGAAGCCCACATTGCAGAGGAGAAAGTATCAACAGTGACATGCACATACTTGAACCGGCCAAACTCGGCAACTTGGGTAACATCCGACTGCCAAAGCTCTAAGGCCCTAAGGCCTCTGGGGTTTAGCCCTGCCGGTAAAGGCGCAGCCAGTGCATGACAGTCGTCGCATGATTCGACAATGTCGTGAGCCTCCGCTGGCGTCAACTGAAACTGCTTTTGTAAGGTATGTGCGTTCTGATGAAAAAACCCATGTGATGCCTTGGCCTGTGCGAGTGTATCAGGCTGAGGTGCTACCCGTGCAGGGTTAGCCAACTTGTCAGCCCTCGCATTACCTTCCGCGATAAATCCTGGCAGATTGGTATGGCTTCTAACACGCAGAACGTAGAATGGATGAACCCGGGCCTGAATGGCACACCACAGGGCCTTCAGCCAACGAAACAGATCAGCATTGCTAACCTCCTTCAAAATCGAATGGCCCAAACGCTGTGCCATGTCGGCC
This sequence comes from Chamaea fasciata, assembly GCF_029207755.1. Classification (NCBI taxonomy): domain Eukaryota; kingdom Metazoa; phylum Chordata; class Aves; order Passeriformes; family Sylviidae; genus Chamaea; species Chamaea fasciata. The sequence continues at coordinate 19,368,791 of NW_027094097.1, read as the reverse complement.
ACATAAGCGGAATCCGTGACCAAATTGAAAGGTTGCCAGGAAAACTTTTGAAATGCCATGATGGCAGCCCTCAATTCAACCGACTGGGCTGATCCATCTTCCTGACCTTCCAGAATCTGCCACCCAGATCCATCCTTCCAAGTGACAACGGCCTTTCCGGTCCGTCCCGAGCCGTCAGTAAAGACAGTGGGTCCTTGCACTGGCTCCTGACTATTTTTTGGCCGCAAGGAAATTTCTGTGAAGTTTGCCACTTGCAATAGCTTCTGGCTGGGCAGATGATAAGTAATCTGCCCTGTAAAATTTTCCAGAGCGCTTTGCAGAGAAATACTGTTTGCAAAGCTCCACTCAAATTCCAGAGCAGCTCCCAGTGGGAGAAGGCCCGTGAGGGTGCTGCATTCGCGCCCAGTCACAAAATCACAGAACATGGAAGGGACCTTCAAGATTACCTTATTCCATCGCCGTGGGGTTAGAAACGCGCTACTTTTTAGATACAACTCAATGGGGACAAATCGTCGAAATAAAACTCTTTATTAGTAACGATTCAGCTGAGCCAGGTGCGTACCTCCCTTCCCCGAGAGACGAGCATGCACACCCTCCGAGAAAATGGCTTTTTTTGATACGCTTTCTTGGCTGGAGCAGTCCCTGTCCCCTTTCCCATTGGATGGGTACTTAGAAACTTCCCTTCTCTCCTGACTGCCAACTTTTCACGGAATCACAGAATTAATTAGTTTGGGAAAGACCTGTCAGATCATCTAGTCTAACCTATGACCTAACAGCACCTTATCAACCAAACCGTGGCATGAGTGCCACGTCCAGTCTTTTTCAAACACGTCCAGGGTTGGTGACTCCACCACCTCCCTGGGCAGATGACTCCAGCGTGCAGTCACTCTTTCAGTGAAGAATTTTTTTGTAACATCTGACCTAAACTTCCCCTGGCACAGCTTAAGGCTGTGTCCTCTTGTTCTGTCAGTTGTTGTCTGGGAGAAGAGACTGACCCCTACCTGACTACAGCCACCTTTCAGGGAGTTGTAGGGAGTGAGAAGGTCACCCCTGAGTCTCCTTTTCTCCGGGCTGAACAACCCCAGCTCCCTCAGCTGCTCCTCACAGGGTTGGTGTTCCAAGCCCCTCTCCAGCCTTGTTGCCTCCTTTGGATGTGTTCAAGTGTCTCGTTGTCCTTCCTAAACTGAGGGCCCGGAACTGGACACAGCACTCAAGGCGTGGCCTCACCAGTGCCAGGTACAGGGGAAGAATGACCTCCCTGCTCCTGCTGGCCACACCATTCCTGATCCAGGCCAGGAGCCATTGGCCTTCCTGGCCACCTGGGCACACTGCTGGCTCATGTTCAGCTGCTGTCACCAGCACCCCCAGGTCCCTTTCTGCCTGGGCACTGTCCAGTCACGGTGTCCCCAGTCTGTAGCGCTGCAGGGGGTTGATGTGGCAAACGTGCAGGACTTGGCACTTGGACTCGTTAAACTTCATGTCATTGGACTCTGCCCATCCATCCAGCCTGTCCAGGTCCCTCTGAAGAGCCCTCCTATTATCCAGCAGATCGACATACACTCCCAGCTTGGTGTCATCTGCCAATTTACGGTCCCCTCCCTTCTCATCCTACCTGTTTTTTAATCACTTCTTCAACCCCACCCCTCTTCCAGCTCACAGCAACACTCCAGAACAAATCCAAACAATCCAAACAACAACACACAGAACCAACAACTTTCATTCTTTAATGTAATTACCTTTTGGCTTCAGCAAAATATCATCTCATCTCTCACAATCCACCCTTTCCTTTTATTATCCTTTTTTGCCAAAGCCCTTGATTTACTCATCCGGTCCGCTCAGCATAAACTGACTCCTTTTGCAAAGTAGTTATAAATAAGATTAATCAGTCTTTTATTAGGTCAGTGTTAAATTCAATCTATTTAAAAGTTCCTGAGTTGTCAGTTCACGTTGCTGTCCATAGTTCCTCCAGCTCAAGAGAAGTAAGTTGTAGATGGACTTGTGTGCAGTGCCTCCCATCAGTTCCACGGATGCTTGGATGAAGCAAACCTCAGATCGGAACTGTGGCAACAAAGATTGCCTTCCTCGGTGTCCATACCCGCTTCCTAAGTTCTGTGCACTAGAACAGCACGCTGTGGGGACATAGAGGTGAAGTGCAGAAGCCGTGACACTCCATCCAGCAATTTCCAGAGTCTTAGAACGTAATTTCCTATTTTTCTTTTGTCAAGGTCTGGTATGACTTATATTCCCAATGCTCAACACCCAAGGGATTGCAGCAAAAGTCTCTCTGGTGGCAAACACAGAGGTCAGTCCGGTCTTGCCCTTGACTGTTTACTATGAAATCATCTTTTGAAGATTAACTTTAAAGGGTCACTTCCTTGTACCACTGTCCAAGTTTGGAGAGGAGCTTCTACTGGTCCTTTGACTTGAGAGGCGTGAGACCACTCCTGTTCTGCAGTCCTGAACACTGTTTCAGTTGTTAAAAGTACCTGAAAAGGACCTTCCCGTGCTGGTGTAAAGGTAAAGAAGCAAATCTCCTGGTTTTACCTGGTGTATATGAAAATCTAGAGGTGACGTTGAGGGTAACAACCCTTTTCTTCCAAGACCCATGAGAGAAAGTTTAATTGCCTGCAAATCATTTCTGAGATATAAGTCATTAGTTTCAGCCAACCCCTCCTCCCTTCCCACCTGAGGTAACCCAAATAACGTTTCATATGGAGAAACTCCTATGTCCTTTCTTGGAGCAGTTCTGATCCGTAATAATGCTAATCTGCTTTCAAGCATTAATTTGGTACTTTGGTTCTTAAGGATAGCATTCAATCTCTCCACACATCCAGAGCTTTGAGGGTGCTACAGGGTATGACATTTCCAATTTATGTCTAATACAACACATACAGAATGAAAAATTTTTGAAGGAAAGTGTGTTTCCTTATCTGAGTCCATTCTTTCAATTATCGCATATCTGGGAATGATTTGTTCTAAAAGCTTCTTGGCCACTTTGGAGGTAGGAAAGGCTTCTACCCAGTGGGTGAGGTGATCAGCTATTACCAGAAGGTATTTCCATCTCTGTATTTTGGGCAACTCGGTGTAATCTACTGGCATATTTTGAAAGGGCCTAAGGGCTAGGGCTCTTCCCTCACTAAGGTGTTTTCTCATCTCTTTCTTATTTATCTTTTATCAAATCAAGCATTGTTCAGTCACTATTTGGCTATTGTATAGACTGCCTCACAGCAGCAGCAAGTTCTTAAGAACTGATCACACAGTGCTTGAGCTCTGCAGTGCATCCCGTGCTGCAGCTTAATTAAAATTTCTCCAGTAATTGCTTTATTTATTATTGGGCTCCCTTCCCTGCCTGGCTGTGACTGGAACGACACCAAAGAGAAAGTGTCTGCAGCAAGAGAAGGCTGTGGTTGGGTAACTGGTTCTGTTTGTTGTTGCTGCTGGTGTTGTTTGTTTCCCTTGTTATACATACTAGAAAAGAACTGTTCCTCTTTTCCCCGTATCTTTGCATGAAAGCCCCTTAATTCCAAAATTATAACAATTTGGAGGGAAGGGGGTCAAATTCTCCATTCCAGAGAGGCCCCAGACACCTGTCTTTCCAACCAAGACAAGCTGACAATTAACCATGTATTGCTAATTGTTTAATAACAATTAGTTAACAATTAGTAGAGACCATCAGCAGCTGCAGCAGCAGCAGACACAACGTTGGCAGCTCCTGCCAGATGCTCCAGCTGACGCAAATGCTGTCACTCAGGTGGTAAGTTCCAGTGCAACTGCTTCTGGGGTCTCTGTCCTTTCTCTTCCTGCCGTAACGCAGAGCGTTTTGGTTTATCACGACTCTTCTGCTCCCGGGCTCTGCCTTTCACAATCACCCGCACCTTCTTCTGAGTCGCCTCCAGGTTAGGGATCCTAGGAAGAAAGGGCCCGGTATCAGCCAGACGAGCATTTCCAGCACGCCACTTTTCTGTCTCCATGCAGAGCACACAGTGTTGTGTCCTCTCTCTGTGCAAGCAGCAAGCAGCAAATTAAACAACTGTTCTCGCTGCATGGAGGCTGCAGAGGTGCAAGGGCAGGGACAGGAGCAGTTAAGTGCCTGGGGACCAAATGCAACACACAGGATTCCATGTAGAGAAGCAGCCCTTGCTTGTCCCAAAAGAAGCAGAGCTCGGTCCAGGGTGCTCCCTGCGTCTCTTGTTACAGATTTTGCAACCCTCCAGGAGCTTCCTATTTCATTCAAGGTCTTTTCCCAGTGTCTCCCTACCAAGGCCAGAGGATCTTTCTGTGCTCCTGTGGGTGTGTGTGTCTGCTGCCTCTCTGGGATTGCCTGTCTCCAGGCCCCCCATCCCAGTCACAGGGACTGAAGGGAGGGTGTTAGGGGATGAACCAGGCTGCGCTGGGTGATGCCCAGCAACAGGACAAGAGGCAACGGGCAGAACCTGAACAGGAAACTCCACCTGAAGCCCAGGAAGAACTTCTTTCCTGTGCAGGTTGCCCAGAGAGGGTGTGGAGCGTCCCTCACTGGAATTACTCCAGAGCCCTCTGGACACAACCCTGTGCCATGTGCTCTGGGATGACCCTGCTTCAGCAGGGAAGCGGGAGCAGATGACCCACTGTGATCCCTTCCAACCCGCCCCAGCCAGTGATTCAGTGATACCCGTCAGCAGCATGAGTTGCCAAGCGTGTAGACGTTTCCCACCTGCACAGCATGGTGGCCGTAAACTTCCCCACGCTCTTCGGAGAGAACAGGACGTGAAAGGTCTGCTTCTCGCCAGGAGCGATGGTGCCGTGGTAGGGGTTGATGGAGAACACTGGCAGGTCATGGAGGGCATCTGGGAGGATTTCCAGGGAGGAACTGACACGCTGCAGAGGGAGGTGCTTTTGCTTTGAGTGGTGTGGCTTCTTGGAGCGGTCCTGCTGCTGCTGAGAGAGGTGCCGTTCCTTGGAGCTGCGCTGCTTCTGGGAACTCTTCTTCTGCTTCGAATCCAGCTGCTGCTCCTCAGAAAGCTGCTCCTCCTCAGAAAGCTGCTCCTCAGAAAGCTGCTCCTCCTCAGAAAGCCGCTCCTCAGAAGCCTGCTCCTCCTCAGAAAGCTTCGTCATGTCATTAGGGTCTATCTCCGGAAACTCTGCCTCGTCCTCATAAAACAGCTCCTCAGAAAACTCCTCCTCCTCCTCCTGGTCTGTGTAAAGGCACTCCTCCTCAGAAAGCCGCTGCTCCTCAGGCTGCTGCTGCTCCTCGGAATCCTCCTCCTCCTGCTGCTGCTGCTGCTCAGAATCCTGCTGCTCGGCAAGCTGCTGCAGCTGCCACAGCTCAGAAGGATGGATCTCAAAAGGATGGTCCTGCTCCCACCAGAAACGACTCACCAGCTTCTTCTGATGCCTTACAGTAGCAGAAGACAGGAACCGCCCTGCAGAGAGGAAGAGGACACCTTTCAAAGACAAAACCCTGTGTTGCCAGCAACTCTGCCTCCTGCTGCAGGTAGGCGGAAGAGAGCTGGGATGCACTTGGAGCATCTCTGGCCAAGTACTTTCAGCAGGAAATAGAGCGTCTGGGAGCAGGGTCCCTGCCTGCAGCACACACTCCCGTGCCAGAGCAGGAGAGCTGGTTTTAGACAATGACTTTGCATTTGCCCTGGAATGGGGAACTGCACACGGACAGGGGCTGTAGGGCAGCTCACGCATTACACCATTGTTTTTCCCAGTCTCAGACTTCTCTCAGAGATGACCTGATGTCCCCTTCCCAGCCCTGACCCAGGCACGTGGCTTTCCCCAGAGTCTGCCTCAGCTCCTTTGCAGAGCACAAGTGGCAGAGCGAGAACAAAAGGGGCTGAAAGGCAGAGGGGGGCAAGGAGAAAACTCCAGCTGCAGCTGGGAAGATGCTGATGAAAGTGGATGTGTGGACAAGGATGAAAAAGCAAGTCATGTTTTGGAGTGAAGTGGCAGGGTGTTCTCCCCAGGCCCTCAGCTACCGAGTGAAATGCCCTTACGCATCAGAGTGGTTGAGTATGGCTTCTTCACTGCTTCACTATCTGCAGCTTCCTCCCAGGAGTATTCCAGGGCTACCTTCCCTGTGTTGTGCATCCTGAAACTGAAAAGCAAGGAGGAGGAATAAAAAAAAAGGTCCAATAAATATAAAGCAAATAGTACAGTAACATGGCCTGATGGACTCCTGGTATCAATTTCTCCTGAGGAGCATCTTCTTCCCCAGGCAACCCTGCCACGTTCCGCTGTCCTGGGTGGCCCAGAAATGTATTTCCAAGTCTGGAAGTTTAAGAGGAAAGGGCCAACATGGTGCCCAGGACATTGAAGCTGAGGGGCTTACTCTGGACTTTAGGTTTTGGTTTGACTGCAAACTTATTCTTGAGCAGATGAGGACAGGTGACAGGCAGTGAAAGCAAACCCACGGCTGTCCTCAGCAGAAGGGTGTGGCAGCACTGAACCTGTCCTGACCACCACCTCCTGCTTGGCTTTGCGTGCACGTGAATGGGCCTGTGCTGGTTTTGGCTGGGGTAGAGTTCTGGGAAGCAGGCACTGGGTCAGCCCTGGGCAAAGGCAGCTCCCGCTCACAGGGCCCTGCCTGGCCTCCAGCACTCACGTGGCTCTCCTTGTCTGGAAGGGCAAGGTATCCTTGAGCTGGACCACAGTCGTGTTCAGTTTTAACTGGCTGTAGGCAACAACGGCGCTGAGGTACAGCTCGGCCTCCTGGCTGCTGTCCTCCAGCACAGCGTGAGCTGGTTCTGGGACTCTCTTGACCACCTGCAAACAGAGGAGGGAGGAATCACTGAGCAGAGCCCACAAAGTCAGGCTGAGAAGGGAGTCTTTTGGCCTCCGGGATCAGCCTCATAGAGGGACTGGAAAGGACCGTTCACTTTCACTTCCCTGCAAAGATGACAAAATAGAGACTGCTCTGCTACGGTAGTTGTTTCTACCCACTGATCAAAGCAGTCACTACTACAGCTGTTAATATACCCATGGCAACTTGTGGAGTCCCTCGTGCCATTAAAGGAATTTCCAACTGCCCTGCCCTGGAAAAGCTAGGATTAAAAATACCCCAGGTGTAAAAAAAGGCTTCTCCCCCGTGGCTCCTTGCAAACATTGTGCAATTTGCTCTTGGGGTTTTGCAAGTCCATCACTCCTCCCATGGTATCCCCTCTCCCTGTTTCCCCATTGGCTATGGGGCCTGGTGTCCTGTTCCTCTCTTCCCTACGGTCACTTGCCCTCTGCCCTGTCCCCGGGACCACCCATGAACATGAGACCCTACAGAACCGAGGAAAACCACATGGCCACTCTCTTTCTGGCCTCTGATTCACCTTCAGCACACGGAATAAACACTTGCTGGAAATTTATCTGGGGCTGGGAGCCTTCTGCCTCTCTTGCTGAGCTAGCCTGGTAACGTGGGTGGTTATGTGAGCTTGAATTGCTGCCTGAATACTTCTCAAGCAGTTTCTCTACGGAGAGGCTGACTGGGATTTAGAAAGGCTCTAAGTGCACTCCTAAAAGGACGCACTGCTACAGAGACTATAGCTGCGTTCCAGTGCCTGCACATCAACCTTGTAGAGGGACTGGCTTTTTTCCTGGTCCCCTATAAATACAGCAGGTCTCAAAATTAGGGTTAAGTTCCCCTGCTGGAGCTTTGTGGATGGAGAAACCAAAGACTGAAGAGTTCTGGAAAGCACCTTTTTCTTCTTGTCTTAGGAGAAAGTGCTCTCCACATGTCACGTGTGGAGCAACAACCACACTGCAGGGAGCTGGCAACGGGCATTTTGGGATGGGAAAGATCTCACTAGGAAAGTCTCCAACTGCAGATGTTCTGATAGAAAAGAGGATGGTTTAGAGGCCTTAAAATGGTCCAGGAACTCAGAAAGAACCTTCAGCCAAGACGAGTGTGTTTGGCAATAATGACAATAAAAGCAAGAGCATCTGGAGATGATCCTTCTCCAGACTCCTCCATACTGTCATACAGTGCCTGGGCTACTCCATGCTGAGATATCCCACACAATACAGAGATCACAACTAAAAACTCTGGTATCCATGCAGACAAAACTTGGAGTTCACCAGCACGTGCAGGAGAAGTATACTTCTCTCCACTTCCATAGAAGAGACAGAGTGCAGCAGACTTAACTCCTTGTTGGTGAAAAGGCACCAAATCAGATGAAGAGATTTCAAACACCATAAAAGGGGATAAAATCATGAAACATTGTCTCCCATTCAACACGGGCTGCAACCCTTGTGCTTGTTGTGGCACAGACTCATAGTTTGTGTTGGCTAAAGGTCTCTTGTCAAAAGGCCTCCCCCTCTCACGTGAGTGTGTCCGGTCACTGTGCATCCACCTCTCCCCTAGAATGCACTGCTGGTGAACCTCACGGCTGTCCAACGTCCAGAGCAAGCAGGAGCTGCTCAGCCAGCAGTGATGGGGGTTACCGTGGTTCTTTTTGTAGAAGCTGGGTTGTCTTTTTTTGCCATTTTGCTTCTCACCTTCCTTTTTTCAGGCCACCTGGCTGCCGGCTCTTCCCTGGTGGTTTGATTCCATGTGACAATGCGCATTTTGTTGTCGCAGTCCTGAACCTCCCCTCCTGGCAGCTCAGAGTTGATCTCGGTCACCTTACATTTCACAAGGTGCCTCCTGAAGGTGGCTGGGACATCTGATTTCAAGGTCACTGTGATGTCCTTGGCACAGCCAGGATGGAGATGTCCCACCTAGGGAGAATCAGGGAGTCAAAACCAAACTGGAAGCACTGCCAAGGGCAGGACTGCCAGCAAAAGGGACTGATGTGGTGAGCAGCTGTGCCAGGAATCTGCGCGTCGGAGTGGATTTATGTGAAGTTTGATAGACAAAAGTATGAACGGAAGGTGCCACCTCCCATAACATGAAGCCTTTTCTGCAAGGCTGGCAGCCACTGCCAAGCCAGGGACTTGGCATCTTGGCATCTCCTACGTGGCACTGGAATGGGCTGTCACTGGTACGTGAGGACTGCCTGCCAGCTCCTGGGAACACCAGGGCAGGGCTTGAGCAATGGGGAAAGGCAGAGCCGTCCACGCTCACCTTGGGAGAGAACTGGAATGGTGCGTTTGCCTCCCACTCAAAGCGCATGACCTTCGTACAGGTGTGGTTGGTGATGGTGAAGGTCCTGTTGCAGGGCTCTCCAACAGAACAGTCCCCAAACTGGATGTGATTCGCTCGGACAGCTGTTGAGGAGGAGAACAAGGCAACCTCAGCATGCAGGGAGCTCCATCCACCCCCCTTCACGTGCACAGACACCTGTATGTTCAATGCTTTCTTGCTCCAAGCCTTCCTCCCTCTGGAAGGGAGTTTCCCAGGCGGCTCCCCAGCCCACCACTTTCAGGGAAACACCCTGACACACCCCTAAGCCAGCCACATGAAGCACAGCACACACTGCTCTGCAGGCATGGCTGCCACGCCCACAGGCCACCAAGTCCAGTGGGTGACAGCCCAGGCCTGGCTAGAGAGAGGACACACATGATCAGACATTTCCCTCTTCCTTGCTCCACCTTGGCAGCCTCTCCTCTCTTACCATCAATGATGTCTTTCTTCAGAATGCTCTCAGCATTCCGCTCCTGTGTATCTTCCTCCAGTCCGTCGAGGGTGAATTCATCCTGGTGGCCTTCACCCACCAGCTCCATTAGGGTCTTGTTAGAGTATTTGTCCCCCACTAAGGCACGAATCCTCCCTTCCAGTCGTTGAGCCAGGGTGGGTTTGAAAATGACATCGAACTCTGTCGATTCCCCAGGATGCAGAAGCAGGAAAGGCTTTGGGGGCTTGCTCTCTGCACAGCAACGGAAATCAGAGTTAAGTGATACGGCGGTACAGAGGAAATATTTCCATAGGCTGTTTGAGGAATGAGAGGTTGAAATCAGCTGCCTCCTAAGCACGGGTTCTACCCCCAGTGGTTCCAGACCCTCTTCCTGTGTTCACAAGACTGCCACCTCCAGACACATCACCGCTTAAGCAGCTTAACCTCAGGTTGATGCCCAGCCCGCATTCCATCTGCTTCCAGCCAGCTCCAGCCGTGTGGAAAGCGGAGCCAGAGAGTGCTTTTGGCTTCTGCAGGTTGTCTGTGTGCTCAAGGGCTGTGTCCATTCAGGCTGGTGCCTTCCCTCAAGCAGCAAATACCTCAGAGGGTCCACTGAGGTAGTGACAGTCCCGCACAACTCAACCCACCTTGTCTAGAGGAGCCAAAGAACTTCTTACAACTTGCTAGGAGAAAGTCCCCAAGAAAAGCTTGGGGGACAGAGAGCCCAAGGAAAGAAACTGTGTCTAACATCTGGCTGCTGCTCAGAGAAGCCAAGAGCAGGGCACACGTTTTCCCTCTGTGCAGGATCACACTTCACGGTTAATGAATTTACCGTGTACAGCAGAGTCGTCTTCCGCATCTTCAATGTAGAATCTCTCAAGTGTGGAGCCCCTGCCTTTCAAGAGGAACGCTCCGTGCTCATCCTCCAGGTGTAACATGAACTGAGAAAAGGGAGCACAGAGCACATTGACACTGGTGTGAGCACAGGGTAGGAACACAGGGACTGACCCCGCAGTGCTGCTGGTCCCGCATGGGAACCCAGCACCTCTCCCACTACAAACAGCACTTAGCACAAAAGTTAAGTCAAACCAGCTGGGAAAAAAGAGCGCTCAGAGGCATTTGGATGGACCTGACACAGAATCAAACAGGACAGAAAGTAATGAGCAGAATGTAATCAAGCCACAACTAAGTTTACTTAAAATGCAGTAAGCTGGGATCGAAAACAATCTAATGGAGCTGGAAAATCACCCCATGTCCATGAGAACAAAAGGTGACCTGAGAGATGGGGGGAAATACTGCACCACCTTTCCTGTGTTCAACTTAAAGAAGAAAGGCTAGAGGCACAATTTTCAAGAACTCCCTTCTTGGAGAACACATGTCAGTCACTTGCTTAAAAAGAATTTCTGACACCTCTTCCCAGGTCTGCCGTGTTTTTTGGGACCCTTCCCCTGTGCCACAAGCACTTGTTCCCAAACCAGACCATTCCTTGAGCAGGTCCTCACCTTGACAGGTATTATGCCCTTGTTTTGGATGACCAGGGGGAGCATCTCTGACTCCCCCGGCCGGAGCCTCTTGAAGCACAGCACGGAATTTCCCCTCCTGCTGCAAGCACTTGGGCTCACGACTGTCAGCTGCGGCTCATGCCCCTTCCCGCTGATGGTGAAGGTCAGGATTTGAGGTTTAAAGTTCGCAGGGCTGCAGGAGAGGCACAGAAACAATTTCAGCTGGCACTAACCCATTTCTCACTGGGCGAGTGAGGCAGCAAGGGCCACCCACAGTGTTTTCCCTGCCTGATGCTCCTGAACCACACAACGCAGCCCCCACCAGGCTCTTCCCAATCCACTCAGGGCCATTCACAAGAGGACTCTGTTCCAAAGCGCCCTCCACAATAACAATTCAAAATAATTTCAGTTAATTGAATCGTGCCCTCCAGGAGGTAGATAATGAGGCACCAGATGAGACATGGCAAATCTCCTGGCTGCAGTGAGATGAGACACATGCAACAAGCAAAAGCACAGCATGAAAGCAGTACAAAAGCAAGTAGGCAAAAATAAATCATTGTCACCATCAGTAAAGATCATTTCCAAGCAGAGTAAGAAAGCAATTGCATATTAGCAATTAGACTTCTCTTGCTCCAATTCAGCCACTAAAAGGTTGAGGAAGGGCAGGTCAAAGCTGCAGTACACAGGTCCCAGGGCAGAGGAACTGTGCTTCTCTTTCATACCAGCTCCAGTCCCTTACATAAAATAGCTTAATGAATACCAGGGAATCACAGTGATCAGAGGAGCACTTAATTTTACAGGTACACAGGAAATTGTGACTGCTGACCTGCTGGCACAGGAACTGTTTCATCTAAGCCTTTGTCCCTGGAAATCCCCAAGTCAGCTGCAGCACATCTCAGTAACTTTCAGCTGGCTACCTAATATTTCCCTGTCTTCATAATTCCTCATAAAGGATAAACCATCAGTCTCATTTTTTGGCTTTCTCTAACAGTTACTGCCTCCCAGATCATCTCATGCCAAGTACTCTGCCTATGGCTACTGAAAGCATTAGAGCTAACATAACAGGAGGCCTGTGCCTGCCGAGTGGAGAGGGAGCTATCACTGAAGCCTTCCCCAGTATTTCACAGTCAGTTACCCTTCTGGGATGACAAGGGAAGCCTTGAAAGTGCAGTCGTAGGTCTGCTCATCTGGTGGGGTGAAGGTCACCGTAGCAACAGCACAGGATGAGCCCTGAATGGACATCTTGACCGGATGCAACTTGAAAACGTTGTTGACAGGGCTTTCATCCTTGGGGGAACGCAGAGAGCAGTGTTAGGAGAAAAGACCTTTCAACACGACACAGTTTTATTCATAAATGCATTACTGAGAACAGCCCCAGGCAGTGTGTCCTCCTCCCTGTTTCCCTGGGCAGGCTCCCTCCCTCCCAGGGAACGCTGACCTTGTGCTGAAGCATTCTGTGTTTTGAGCCCTGGCCGCTGCCCCAGCATACATGGGAGGTGGGCACTGCTTGGAAAACCCTGCAAATAACCTGGAACTGGCCTTCAAAGTGAAGGAAAAGCCAGGGAGCCTGAGGAAATGCCTCCTTTGAGCCCTGGCATGTCAGTTCATGACAGCCCCTCTCTGAGTGTGCTTCCAGGAGAGGTTCAGAAGGATTCGCTTCTCCCACCGAAGACCCAGAGGTGTGAGCCAGAACCTTGCCCGAGACATGCAAAACTCAACACAACTCTTCCCTGGCTCTGCTGCTCTCCCCTGCAGTTTGACCTGCACTGAGCTAGACTAGTCTGGGCCCCAGGAAGCAATGCATCTGGAGAACAAAACGGACTCTCACACTGCCTTTAGAGGGACACCATCACCTTGGCCTCCTGTTCTTACCTTTCCACACAGGGGTCTGATGGAGAGCACCACATCACACGGCAGGCTGCTTGCATTGTAGATACTGAAATGAGCTTCAGCTTCTTGCGCAACCAGAACCTTGTTGAAGATGAATTTGTTCTCGTCTCTGATGAACAAGCCCACGCCTTCCACTGACCGCAGCTTGCGGCTGAGGTCAGTGCTGCGGCAGATCGGGTACTTCTCAAAGATTGACAGGACATCCTCAACGAGTCCTGTGGATAGACCAGAGGGATGAGCATGGAGGAGAAGCCTCGCTGATGAATTTATCTGGACCCTGCTGGCCTCTCAGGAGGCTTTTCCTCTCAGTCACCCTTTCTGCCCTGGGTGACTGCTAAACCCAGCCTTGGGTGGGGGAGCTGGCTATGAGGATGGAGCTCAGTCAACCTCGGTCTTAGAGAGCGCTGCTTTCCTTTTATGCTTCCATGCATCCCTCTCAGCCTGGGAAGGATGAGTCTGCTGGTGGACTTGAAGAGGGCTGGAACCTCTGAGGATTCTAAGGTGGGACACCAAGGCTGGCGTGCCTCTCTACCCAAGCAGCAAGTTTAGGTGCTGATCAGCAGCAGGTGTGACCAAGGGAACCTGTGGGCAGTACGTACCTGGGAGGCAGGACTCGGCAGTCAGGGTAAAGGGAATGCCAAGGGGATTGTCCCTGGGGTCTCTGCCCGTGATGTCAATGTAGAGCTGCTCCTCACATGTCCCCTCCTGCCCTGCCAGGCATTCCACTGTGATCTTCTGCTGGCCCCACGGACTGATGGAGCCGGAGCAAGGGGACACCGTGAACATGCCAAGACTGAGGGGACCCTGCAGAAAAAGTTCCAGGAGAGGCTGATGGCTAACAGCTGTGCCTTGAGCACCCCAGCAAAGAGTGTGTCCCGCCTTGGCCTCCAGCTGGGCCCAAGCACCCCAGTCCCAGGGCAGGGAAGGATGACTCCATGGCCCAAGGGCAGCCCCAGGCTGAGACCAACCAGCCAAGAGGAGCTGCAAGCCTGTCCCAAATAGCAGAGAGAAAGGAGTTTGAGTGTAAAGAATGAAGGTGGTAGCTGTGATCCTTCAGCCTCCAGAGGTAACACAGGAGAGCAGAAATAGCTGTGAGAAAGGACAGGAGAAAGGTAGATGACTTGGAAGAAGAAAAAGCAATGTTTGCTGAGCTCTGCAGACTGGGAGTTCACTGAGGCGTGTTTTTGCTTCTGTGGTGTTCACAGACATATGCTGGCTAGCAGCTACCAAACACAGGACCTGCTCCCCCCTGTTGATCCCACAAGTCCAGGTCAGAGCCAAAGTACAGGAGTGTCAGTGGGATTGAGCAGATCCTGGGTTCCATCCTGTAGACCATGTCCCGCCCTATAGCCATGAGCCCCCAGCCAGGGCACAGCAGCATCTTCTCACATCCCTCTGCAGCAGCAGCACTGTCGGGGAGCAGGAGTCACCCACCTGTGTCAAGGAGCTCGATTTCCTTTCCGAGGACTCCTCTGCAGCTGATGGAGCAGATTCCTCTTGCATTGAACTGAGAGGAGAAAGCAGAGGTATCTGTCATGCTGAGCTCCCCTGCCTTTCTCTGAGGCCAAAGCTGGCCTTCCTCCACACGGAGGGAAGCCTTCCTGCTCCTGATGGCTCCCAGAGTGCAGCACCCATTGCTGGACAGGAGCTCTATCACCAGCTTTGTACTACACCTGGGGACACTGCGGTGTTTTTTTGCTCCCTCTCCCCAAGCCAGGGATGCAAACGGACAACAGCCCAGGTCTCCTGGCTGCCTGCCACATACCAGCCATGGGCTGGTGCCTCCTCAGACAGGAAAGGTGGTGCAGGGCTTCTCGTACCTTTGGCTTTCCCATGCAGATGCATCCTCGGGTGCTTGGTGGATGTAGAATTCGAAGCTGAGCATGCCTTTGTTCTCCAGAATGACAGTCTGGGTCTTCTTGGTGCCCTCGAGCATGGCACCGAAGTCGATGGGTGAGGCGGGCTCAATGCTGTACTTGCTGTACACAGCTCTCGCCGACACCCTCAGTGGGATCTCGGCAACAGTCTGGCCTCCTTCCCCTGAGCTGCCGTCTATCACCTGTGTCCACAGGAAGGGGTGGTAAACACAGCAAAGAGGCCAGCCTCTACCCCAGTCCCCAGTCTCCACCCCAGGCCTCCATCAGTTTACCCCTCCCTGTTTAAGCACCGCCTCCAGAGTCAGATGCTCAGCTCCACTTAAGAAGCCTCCCAAATGGTTTTGAAAGACTTTGTTTGTGTACGTAGGAGAGAGGATTCTCCAGTTAAAGCACTCCTTCCATTCGACACCTATCCCGTTTACACTCCCAAAATGTCGAGTGGTAACACAGCCTGGCCCAAGCAGCTCACCTGGCAGTACAGGATGGGTTTGTTCTTGAGGAAGATTTCACTTGTGGGGTGGAAGAGCATCTCAATATTCACACCAGGCTGGGAGGCAGTCAGCACGCCTGACCGAGGCTCAACGCTGAAGTGGGATGCCAAGTCTTGCATGCTGGCACCTGCACCCTTCAGCGTGAAGCTGGGGAGAAAGGGAAGGAATGGAGATCTCTGCAGTTAAAAGTACAGGCACCACCAGCACGGCCAGGACTTTGCATAGGACCAGAAAAAAAACAAGAAAAAGGGAGAGTTCAGCTCTGCTCAGAGAATCCTGGATCTTGACAGAGAGTGCAGACAATCACAAGGTTAAGGCATGAAACCTTGACACCAAAATTTTTCATTCACTTCTTTACAGAGTCTCAGAAAGAGAAAGGAAGTGACCATCAAAGAAAAGCAATGAATCTCATCATTTCAGTGGCTGAAATTTTTGGGGCTCTCCTTTGGGTTCATGCTGAGCTGTGAAGAATTGCTGGTTTGTGGCTGGATTCTCTAGTAAAATAGTTGAGATTAGAGAGTCCAGGTTTTGTATTTCCCATGAGGTAGCCAGCATGAAAACAGGTTCTAGCCATTGACAGAGGGAGAATGCAGGCCTGGGAATCTGAAGAAATGCTCACTACCAGGCAGCTGGACTCACCTGTACTCAATGTCATATACCCCTTTGTTCTTTAGACTCAGGACTTTCTTCACCTTATCCAGGACATTAATGGTTCCAAATTCCAAGCTTCCATCTGGACCTGCAGAAAACACGCAGAGCCAGGTCAGAAATGGTATTTGTCAGCTGCAGAACATGCCAGGTCACAAACTACGTGGAGGTCTTGACACAAAACCCTTTCCAGCAAGTTTCCCTTCTTGACAGTATTTTCCAGCTATTTGTCTGCCCTTTCTCTTCTTACTCAAAATATCTGCAGGATTAGTAGCTAAGGAAATTACTTTATATGCTGTGCTGAGCCCGTGGGAGTTGCCAACTGCCTGTTCACATCACTGTTGTTTCAAAGCCCCCAAATCCAATCTGCACATGAAGCTGCACACTTCAAAGTTCAGAGGGAAGAAACTTAAGGCTGTCAATGCCCTGACAATGCATTATTCCACACCACTTGCAGGGTATGTGCTTCATGTGTCCATGCCATCCTTGCATGCTATCCCATCCCATCCCATCCCATCCCATCCCATCCCATCCCATCCCATCCCATCCCATCCCATCCCATCCCATCCCATCCCATGCGCTTTGGTCGCCCGCCCCCCAAGGTAATGCAGTGCACCTGGACTGCTTTGTTTGGGAGGCGTCCACTGACCTTCAGGCATGTCGATCCTCAGAGAAACATCATAGACCTTTGCAGAGATTTTGATGTTTTCAGCCTGAACAATCCCCAGGATGTTTTCTGTGTCTGAAACCTGAGGCAGCAAGAAACAAACACTGTTCAGATCATTCTTTTGGTAGACAGCCTCTAAGTCCTTGTCTCTGCTGGCTGCTTCCCCTATGGCCTCCCAGGCTTCACAAGCGTCGGTGGACTCCCAAGCTTTGCTAACCTGTTCACCTCATGGGCTGCCCCAGTGGGATTCAGCTGCAGTAAAAAACCCTATCAGCCCAACTCTGCACTCCTACAGCAGGGAATGATGCTGCTAAAGCATCCTTGAGAGGCACAGGGATGTAAGAACAACCACAAGAAGTGTGAGGTGTCTCAGAGCAGGTGCCATTGACAACCCTCTGCCACCACCTAGCACTCTCTCGGAAATGCAGCCCCTAAAGCATGGGGAACAAAATCCCAGGGGGAGAGTTTGTTGCACCATGCAGAAGGTTCAGGCAAAGTCCAGGAGGAATGTAGAGATCACGCTGCAGTCCGTACAACCAAACAACAACCTTCAGCCGTTGACAGGGACAAGGTGGTTGTGGTACAGGCTCAGGATGCAGCGTCTGGTTATCTGGGGGGATGTGGATGCACTGCACATTCTGGCAAACGCTGTGTAGAGGCAGAATTTGGGGTCACAGCACCCTTGTGTCTGTCAGGTGCAGCTCTTCCTGACTCTGTCCCTAAGAGCGCACGGCTGCTCTGCCAGGCAGGGCACAGTCCCTCTCACCTCAAGTCGCAGGATCTTTTTAATGCTGCCAATCTGCCTGGCCTTGAAATTCAGTGTCACTTCAAATTCTGAGCGGGGAGCAATGATGCCTCTATCTTGTGACACAGAGAAGTCCTCAACAAGGTCATCCAGCCCACGCAGCTGCCAGGCCATGGGCAGCAGGGTGTCGTTTTTCAGGACCAAGGTCCTGCTGTCAGTCCTGCAGAGACAGGAAGGCACCTGGCATCAGCTGCTGGATGGTCACACCAGCCTCACCACTGAATGCAGCTCCATCCACGGCCCTTGGAGCAGCTCCATGCCCTGGAAACCAGAGTCAAAGGTTTTCTCTTTGTCACCAGTCTTGGAGTGCTTGTGGGATGACTGACCTGTGCAGACGGAGCTTGTCAAAGGACAGCTCCAGGGGGCTGACGTCCAGCTTCACGTGCACCCCGTGGCAGCACAGGCTGAAGACCACTGGCTCCGGGTTCTTCGCAATGCAGCAGATCAATCTGTCTTCCAGGAAGCCAGGGGAACTGGGGTATGCCCAAATGGTCAGCTCCTGCACCCAGCCCCACAGAAAGAAATAGAAAGAGCACTGCGTGTGAGCAGGAGGAGCAGCCCCTGGGCACTTCTGCGGTGCCTGCTCTACCTGCCCTTCACCTACCCGCTTCTCCGCTGGCCTCAGGGTCATGCTGGGAGGGTCCAAAAGGAATGTATCTGATTTCATGTCCTTCTCAAAGGTGAAGTGGACCTCTACGTCCATGGGGGAGTTGTTGAGGATGTTTATAGTCTCCTTGTTGCTGTGGCTGTTCTGGGCCTTGTACCTGTCCACAAAAGGGGAAAAGGCTGCAGAGGAAACTGTTGCCTGTGCCGCACATGGAGGAAAGCACCGTGGGCACCCAAGGAAGCGGTGCTGGGAGATCCTGCTCTAACAGACAAGTGAGGGAAATGGATCCCAGTCAGGGGCATGAGCATGTGCTCATCCTTGCCTTACTTTGGTGCCTTTCCCTGTACCCGGTGCCTCCACCCCAGAAGCCTGATGATGCTCAGGCCACTTCAAGGGTTTTTAATACAATGTACATTCAAAGGTGCCTAGAAAAATAACAGGAGACCAGGCGCATGGGTTCTTTCCCCTTCTTTCTTTCCCTGCCTGGTATAAAGAAAAGCTTTTGGAAAAAGAGTTTAGCTGATCTCTTTCATAGAAGTCATGCAACTGCTTTGGATTTCATGGGTTAGCTCAAAGTCTGAGAAAGAAATATAAAGCATCAATTCCCAAGAGGAATGCCAAAAGATAAAAAATAACCCTTCTCTCAGGTGTGGAAATGACTTTGGAGTGAAAGGGTTAAAGAGGCAAACAGAAATCCCAGATCATCCATCAACCTGTCTAAAGATTGTCTGTATTTTAAACTATTTCGATTTCATTTCCTTGGGTTGTCAAAATTGACCTAGCCTTCCAGAGATCCCATGGAGACAAGAATTTAATGTTAAATATTATTTTTTAAGAAGTGACCGTAGAAGTAGAAATATGCAATAGCTTCAATGACAACGTGTTTAGGTGGACTTCATCCAGCAGTGAGGATGCAATGTCATTACAGGAAGATGTAATTCCTGCTCTACGCTCCCCCTGACACCCATTGGCAGGTCAGCCATAAAATCTTACTAATAATTACAGATTAATGAAAGGTTTGAAAAACTGTCCACGGAATAATTGCTCAATCAGGCTACCTGCAGAGCTCAAAGCACTTCAAAAACCACCAGAAAGTTCATTTCCTAAGGGCTGAACTGGGATGTAGAGGGGGACAGGAGTTGCCCCCAGGTCACCTTTGGACTGGCAGCAGCATGTGGCTCTGGCCACCGAGGCAGCCACCAAGGCACCCACTGGGTAGGCAGAGCAGCTCCTCCAAGGCTCACGTGCCCCTTATCTGCTCAAGTTCACACACCCGTGGCCCTGCAAACCCGTGTCTCCCAGGACTCTGGCCGGGACTGCCCTGGATTGTGCCACCAGGACAGCATGGCTCTCCAAGCGTGTCCAGGAAAGTACAAGGCCCAGCAGGGAGCACATACCACTCTCTTGATTTCCCACACAGCAGCGGTCCAAAGTGGAATTGCTTTGTGCTCTCAACGTATTCTTTGAAGATGATTTCATCTGCCTCCATGGTCTTCCTCCACTGTGGAAACACCAGCCTGGGCAGAGAAAGCGGAGAAGGAGGAGCTATGAGATGCTCCAAATAGGAAATGTAGTCAGAAAACCATACCCCTTCCTGGTGGCTGAGGTACCACCTGCCTTCCCAGCTCCCAGCACAGGAAGGAAGAGATGCTGGACGACCTCAGGCAGCACGATGTGCCCAGGCCAGAAGCCCCAAGGGGCAGCCCTGCTGTGAGTTCAGGGGCAGCAGCGTGGGAGGCTGCCGGGGGCCAGCCTTACCGTGGGTCCTGGCTGATGCTGGGGTACAGGCCGGTGACACTGCAGGGCAGCTCGTACTGGCGCTTTGTGCCCACCAGCTCAAACCTCAGTGTCTGCTCAAACTTCCATGGCTTTTGGGTGGAGAAGTGGACCTTCAGTTCCACCTCACCGTGGGCAGGCACTATCCACCGGTACCGTTTCAGCCTGGCAATTAAAGAGGAGGCTTCAGACATTGCTAAGGAGCAAATCAAACGAGGAGGGTGCGCTCGCCATCCCATGGAGGCACTGGCACAGGGTCGCTGTGGAGCTGGGGACGATGGACCTTGTTTGGCAAGAGGGCCAAGAAGCAGAGGCATCACCTCCCCCCGTGCAGCTCACCTGAGGAATTCTGTGGGGATTGAGGCACTTTTCAGTGTACTTTTGGGTCTGGTTGTGGAGGAATCCCGGAGATGTTCTGTTCTCTGTGTGGAGACCTGGCTGTCCTTTAGAGAGCTGTCTCTGCTGGCCTCTTTATCCGTCTTTGGTTGGCCCTCAGCAGAACTTCCCTTCACATCTCGGGCCTTGGCCTAAGGGGAGAGAGAAAAGGGAGAGAGAAGTGAGCCCTGAGACATCCCCATCCTGGAAAGCAAAAATGGAGTTTTTTAACCAATGGAAGAGCGAATAAATAAGTCCACCTGCCCATGGACTTGGTCTTCCTTATTGGTGTTTGTTTTGCCTGGGACCCCCCTTCTCAGACTCAGGACTGTCTCCTCAAGGGGAGTTGCTGGTTCGAAGTGATCTCCTCCCACTTGTCTTACAGAACTGCTCTGTCCCCAGCAGAGCTGTCTCTTTTTTCCCATACCTGACAGAAAGGAGACCTGCTGACACATGGCCCCACCACATCTTCACTCCCTCTCCACAACGATCCTTCTCCATCCAACCTGTCCCCCATGCCCTCATCTAGCCTGCCCTCTGCCCTGGCACCTTCAGTGCCAGCACCACTGGAGCACCCACCAGATCATCTTCCATAGCAGCACCTCCCGGTGCCTCAATGGTGAAGAGCTCCACGTGCTCTGCAGAGCCCAAGCGCTCCTCTGGGTAGTTGACTACGGAGAGGACAAACGCAGGGGGCAGCGGAGGCCCCTCAGGATGCAGTCCCAGATGTCTCAGCATCTAAAACAGAAGAGAAAAATCTTGTTTATACTTCTGTCACCTTCATCCTCACAATTCCTTCTTTAAAGGCACGGAGCTTTTGGCAATGGGGTTTTTGATTTACAAAATCATGAAGTACAAATGCTTTGTTATGCCCAGTGGGGTGAGCAGGCTCCAGAGCAGAGGCAAGAGCTACAAGCAGGACCAGCAGAGAAATCTCTCCTGAGTGTCTCAGCTGAAAAAACAATGACCATGAGCTGCCCTGTCCCGGGACCGTTTATAATGATTTCCAGGCTGGGAAACTCTGAACAGATGGGATACTTGTACACAGAGCACTTCCACTTTCTGCCCATCTGAGGGATGGTGATGACCTCCCCATCCACACAGATACTTACAGAGTCATTATGGAACATCATCAGGCGCCTGGAAAAGGCTCTGTGCCATTATCCCCTGGGAGGACACAATGCTCCAGGGCCCAAGACCACGGCAAGCTCAAGATCTGAGCCTTGCAGGGCTTTACCTCGTCTTCCGTTGGCAGCCTCCCACTGCTCAGGATCTCTGTAAACATGGCCTTTGGATCTGTGAACTGGATGTCCAGGCACGGCACCCCGACTCTGACTGCCTCTCCTGCAACTTGGCCTTGAGTCTTCAGCCGAGGTGACTGAGGATGGCTTTGGCGTCTGTGTTTTTGTGCGGGCTTCTTCTTCTCCACTTTCTCCTGAGGCTTACTGGTCTCCTGACCTTTGTTTTCAGCTGAAGGCAGTGCCTTGTTTCCATTTTTCATCACAGGTAACTCCACGGTACCCTGAACCCTGTCCCAGTAGGAGAAAACCTGTGCGACGTTCTGCTGTGAAAACTCATGGATCTGAAACCTCAGGATCAAGTTCTTCTCCATCTCAGCTGGGTCCTCTGAGATTTCTGTTTCTTCCTGCTCTGGGGCTTTGGTTTCCTCCTGCTCTGGGGCTTTGGCCTCTCCCTTCTTTGGGGCTTTGGCTTCTCCCTTCTCAGGGGTTTTGCTTTCCTTCTTCTCTGGGGCTTTGGCTTCCTTCGTCTCTGGGGCTTTGGTTTTCCCCTTCTCTGGTTTTGTAGGCTGCTTGCCCTTCTTCTGCTTTTCTTTCTCCTTCCGCCTCTCTTCCTCCTTCTGTCTCTCTTCCTCCTCTAAGGCTTTTGCCTCCTCCTCAAGCTTTTGAGCCAGCAGCTGCTGCTCCCTTCAGGAAACAAAAGAGAAAACATTGCTAAGAGTCACCACCAGAAACCTGGGCTCGCTAGTCCTGGCTGGCCCTGCACTTTATTCCTTGACCCTGAGGCCAGGCAGAACTGCAAGACCATTTCTGTGAATTTTCCTCAACCCACAGAGGCCTGGAACATCCCAAGGGAGGGGAATGGTGGAAGGGGACCTCCAGGACCCGCTGAACCTAAGCCTTGCCATCATAAGGTCTTAACTGTGCAACCTCCCTCTTAAGGCACACCCAAACACCTCTAGCCCACTTGCCAAAGGCTGAGCCACCAGCTCTCTGCACAGATGCCTGAGAACTCCCTTCGTCTCTTGATTTCCCAGTTTAAACCAGATCACAACCTGCTAACATCTCCTTATCCCTTCTGCCATTCTTTCTCGACTCAATCAGCCCCCTCCTCCCTGGGCACAGCCTGCTCCTTAATGAGAATAATCCTATCAGTCAGAAAGCAAAGGCTGCAGGAACTCCTCTCCTGCAAGACAGGCTCTTGTCAGCCAGGTTTCCAGCTGGAACCCAGCTGTGACCAAGGCAAACTGGTGTTCTCTGCCATGGAAACAATTGGAAGCAGCCTTGTCCATCTCCTCCGCATGAAATCAACTTCAGCCTGGGCTGAAAGAAGTCCTGATACACAGGCTTGCTTTAAGCAGCCTCCCCTCCCAGTTCCACACTTTTCCTATGTGTCCTGAGCTGGGCTGCCTTCTTTGAGCTTCTCCTGTGCTTGTCTCCTGCTGCAGCTGAAGGGGTGCCTAAAGGACACGAGCTTTCATGGGTGGTGTCCCAACATAAGGATCCCTGGCACATCAGCATTGCAAGGACTTCAACTGTAGCAGCACCAGGACCCAAACCAAGGGTTTGTCTGTGCCCCCCACCTGCCCATACCACAATCCCACTGTTTTGGTGAAGAAGGGAGATGATGAAGAAGGTGTGAATCAACATCATGGACTTAAAGACACTTCTACAGGCAGTGCCAAGGCAAGCCCAGAGCCCAGCTCCCTGCAGGCAGCATCTAAGCTGGGAGGGCTCACCATGGAGAAGAAGATGTTCTATCTCAGCAGAAGAAGGTCCTTCCTCCCTTGGGAGCCAGGCAGCTAAGAGTGGCCATCCCTGTGTTGCTTCTGGCCTTTGCTATCAAACACGTCTGAGCTCAGAGTCCTTGGAGCAGGGAAACCCTCCGGGGACACTACCCCGAGCAGGAACCCATGGAAGGCTTACTCACCTCTCCCTCCGCATATGGTTCAATTCCTGTATTATTTTATCCACGGCAGCTTTCTCCTCCTCAGGGAGGGCGTCATACTCTTCCTCATCCATTCTCAAGGCACGTTCTCTGTTCCTCTGAAGAGCTTCTTCCCGCTGCAGTTCTTTAGCACAAACCAGAGCAGAAACCATGAGTGACAGCAAGCACAGCTGGGTGCTTTGGGTCAGCTGCAAGGACTCACAGCTTTTCCCAACCCAGCCTGTCACACCAGGAGACATTGGGGAGCTCATATCCCTGCTCCAAAACTCAGACAATCCCCCAAACTACGGCCAGGCAGTGAGTTCCTGCGCTTTTCCTGGCTTAAGTGCACCAGGGCTGAGGACAGTTGTTTGTCACTGAGCTACAAGAGCTTGAACTTGTGCCCAAGCTTTAACGTTAGAGATTAAGGTGTCTTAAAGCCTCCAGTCTCCTGCAACTCTGAGATGAGTGTGGTTACAGAGGCAGAAGGTGGAAAGATGAATAAAAACACTTCTTACAAGCTCTGCTGCAAACCCAGACACACAGAGATAAGTCTGAGGGCTTGAGAGAGAAGATTTGAGAGGGACAGACATATCTCACCTTCCCTCTGTCTTTCATCCTCCTTCCTCTGTGTTTCAGCTTCCTTCTTGGCTTTCCAAGAAGCATAATCCTGATGCACATTCACCATGTAGATATAATGGCGATTCTTGACAGCTCTGAGTACACAGAGCAGAGAAGATTCCAGGCTTCTTGCAAAGAGGCTCTCCAAGCCATCAAAGACCACTCCCTTGTAGCAATCTTCGTGCTGCAAATACAGGGAAGAGTAAGTCAGCCATTGCACACAGGGGGCTCACAGCTGGACAGTAAACCCAGATGTCACAGGGCACCAGCTGTCCTTGTTCCAGGTGCATTAGCTAAGAGCAGCTTGTGTCTGTCCTTAGGCTCTGCCAACTAAGGGCATCTGCAGCTTCCCCCAGGGTTCCCTGCACACAGGCCAGGATCCTCCAAGAGCATGTACAGACCTCCTCCTCCTCCTCCTCTCCGAGTTGTACCTCACTGCCTGTTCTCCGGAGCAGGAATGTCTCCTTTTCCCCACCCCACATACCTTCAGCCTCTCACAGAGGATCTCCACCAGCAGGTCCTCGGGCAGCACACAGCTCAGGCAGTTCAGCTCTTCCCCACAACTGCTGGTGATGTTCAGCTGCTGCGGTGCAGGAGCAGTGGAAACTGTGAACTGTAATGTGGACCATTGTAAGGAAAATACACCCCACTGGAAAGCCCTGAACAACTCCCACTGCTGGGCTTGCAGCTGGGGTTCCTCACTAGTGGAGACTAGAACAACCCTGCAGTGCAGGCTGGGGGCTCCAGGGGATGGTCCTGGAGGACCCATCCCCTGGCCAGCAGAGACCCAAGCCTGCAAACTCCTGGTGCAATGGACCCACATACCAGGCCCTGGCTGGCACAGAGCCTCCACCGTAAGCAGCCCCTGCCCATCTCACAGACAATGCAAAGGTCCCAGGCACCAACCCAGGCAGATCGTGTTTACCTCGGGTTTGCTGGCTGGCTCCGTCTTCTTTTGTGCTGGTGCGCTCTTGCCTTTGGAATTCTTGTTCGTTTTCTCCTGGGAGGCTTGCCTTCTCTTGGCCGGAATGGCGTGCTGACGCTTTTTAGCTGCATAGGGGACACATGGTTCAGGAGGGCTTTGAAAAGCAAGTAGGCACCTTTCACCACAATGGGCACAGCCTTGGACCCTGGAAGGAACCTGGCACTTCTTCCCCAGTCTGCTGGGCACTGGCAACACTCAGAAGCAGCTCCCTCCCTGCTTCTCTTACCAGCACGCTATCCCATCCTTGATTTTAAAGCCAGCACTACGTCCCTCCTAACAACTGTGCATGCAGGTGACACTGCTTGCACAGGAGTTCCCCATGGATCAAGCCAAGGATTTGTCCTCCAGGACCATTGTTTCCATACACTGCACCCATCCTGCATTCTCATGTGGAGACTTGCAGCCCTGCCCCGCTTGCACCAGCCGTCTCTGCTGAAGCTAAATGCTCCTTGTGGGAAAACCCTGCTGGGACACAGACTCCTTTTCCTTCCGCCAGCTCCCAACCCAGCCAGCTTCAAAAGTGAGCAATGCAAAACTTCCCCCTGCACTGTGGCAGGTCTGGCCTCACCCTGCAGAGCTCAGGCTACCAGCTGCCCAGTAAGCTTCCTAAAAGTCTCTGGTCTCACATGGAGAACAGCCCAACATACACGAGCTGTGTAACCTGACAGTGAGCACAGGTAAATCTCGGGAGACAAGAGCTCATTTGGAGCACGTCTCTGATTGGAAATTCCTCTGGGAGGCTGTCCTTCCCTTCCTCTTGTTCCCAAGGTTACACTCATAGCCAGTCCTCTTGTGCGTAACGAGCCACTTCAGAAGGCTTTTTCCTTGGTAAAGTGGGCAGCAGTTCTGCCTGCTGCCCACGAGAAGCAAGCTTGATTCAGCTTTGAGGAAATAGAAAATATTTGGGAAAGAGACGGGCATGCTTCACCACCCTTAGAAAAATGAACATGTGCCAAGCATGGCAAGCAAAGGGGGATGTCAAAGAATCCCCGACTGAGCCCTTAAAATTGATTTTTTATTTTTTGAAGACCAGCCAGAGATGCACTTCACCCATGTTCCCTAAGAGACCCAAGGACTGAAAAACTGCTGCTCTGAGTGAGCAGAAGTGGACAGTCATGGTGGGTTTCTCAAGCACTGGCTCTGGGTCTGGCATTTCTCCTCACCAGCATTACCTTTGTTTTTGCTTTTCAGCTCCATGGCAGCCTCGGTGCAAAGCTCCCGGGCACGGAGCCCTGCCTGGCTGCCATCATTGGCAATGGCCTCTTTCACCACGGTGTCAAGGGACAAGGGAGCAGCGTCGTAATGGTGACACAGGGCCGCCGCTATCTCTGTCTTTCCTGAGAGAGAGAGGAGGACTGCTTGGTGACACATGCACATGAGGCATTACAGGGACAGGCCCTGGAAAAATCTCCAACAAGATTTCAAAGTTAAAAGAACAGGGGGAAATCAAGTGTCCCTCCAGGGGAGGCCATGAGGGAGGCAGCTGGAGCGTGGTTACCAGCTCTGAATTCTAGAGCCAGGAGGATCATCTCCACCTCCTGTTCGGCTGAGGTCTTTGCCTTAAGCACCAAGGTCCACCAGGATGTATTTCTCCTGCTTGCCCCTCTCCCTGCAGCCCAGGGCTGCAGCTCACATACCTGCCAGGGGTGGCCCGTGGACAATGACAACAATCCCTTTGTCCTGCTGTGCTTCACACCTCTCTGAAGACTGGTCAATGCCCAGGTGGCGAATGACAGCTCGAGAGACAGGATTCCCAGTCGCCTTCACCATGGCCTCAGGATAGAATGGGACAGCCCTGTGATGTGCTGCAGTGAAAAACCAGGAGAAAAGGTCAGCCTCCTGCCTACCTTTGATCCTCATCATCCTCCCAATCTGCTCAGATCCCGGAAAAGGAGACTTGGTGAAAGCAACATGAGCTTGTTCTTTTGTTGCTAGGAAAGTGAAAATATAAAAGAGTCAGTGATATTAGACCTGGTTCTACTGGCTGAAGAACTCATCCAATCCTAGTCTTTGTGAATATCCCGATTATTTCCCCAGTCTATGGCAGGCAGATAGGAGCTTGCTTTGGCTACACTCAGGGTTGGTAGAGGATGCCCCAGTCCTTCACCCAAGAGTTCCTCCACCAAGCTGGGGAACAGGCAGTTTTTAAAAGCATGGGCTTTCCCTGAAGGTGACAGAGTTCAGGGTATATGGGCTGGACTCCCTGCTGCGACCACAGTCAAAACAGACACTGCCAAACCCTCACTGTTTTCCTGACCTGGTTCTGTCTTGCCCATGGCCTCAGCCTCAGCCTCAGCCTCTGCCATGGCCTTGACCTCTTCCTGTTGTGCATTCAGCCTCTTCTGGGCTTCATAGTACTCCAGCAGCTCTGGGGGCAGCGTCTCGCCCACGGCACGGGGAGGCATTAAAAACTTCTTCTGGTACTCAGACCCCACTGCCGTCCGCAGGATCTGTGTGCGCAGGGAAGAGAAACCATCCGCAAGATTCCTTCTCTGGCCTTTCATCACACACACTCAACAAACCCGTTTTCTGTCTCCTCTCTTCCTCCCAACAACACAAACTATTGAAGTCCTCCCACAGCATGTCAGCAGAGTTGGCTTTCCCGGGGGATTGCCTCCGTCTCCCTGGCACAAGCCTGGGAATGCTGGAGTGCTGTGAAGCTTGGGCAGCATGTACATGGGGACCAGACCTGCCTTCTCACCTTCTCCTCCTCAAGGTACTGCTCATCAAAATCCAGGGAGTAAAACTCAATGGGGAAGTTGCATGGGTTCTTCACCACCACTGTGGCCTGCACTCCATCGCTGTCCACCAGCACCCATCCCATCTCTAGTGCTGGGGGGCTGAACTCCAGCCGTGGCTCCAGACCTTGTCCTGACAGGTGCAGCATTAAGCAATTGCTGCTCTCACAAATTTTAAGCTTCAGCTTATTCTTGTAAGACCTCTGAAAAGAGAAAAGTGAAGAAAACTCATCCATGAAGTCCCAGGTGACGGGACCCCAGATACAACGCTTTCTCCAAGGTCAGGGTGTTCCCAGTCCCTCCAAGGTGAATGGAAACCACCAGGTATTTACTGACGCCAGGGACTACAGCGTCTGTAGTAGCCTGGGGCTGAGTAACTGGGAGGAATCCTGGTGTGCACTGTAACTGGGTATTTGGGTATCAGATGGATCTACAATGGACTGTCAGATGTTTTCACCTAGCCATGCAGGAGCGCAGTGCTCATGAGAAGGGCCCTCGGGGTTACAGTGTCCAGACACAGTCCTGGCACTGCTGCATCAGGCAAACGCCAGCTCCGGGAGAGAGGCAAATGAGCTCTCACCGGCTAGAAATAAGGATCATCTTCTCTGCTCAGTGTCTGGCTCTGGTCAAAGCCAGACACAAGATGGTTATGTCTCTGGAGCAATTAAAAGATCCCTGGGACTGCCTGCAGGCACAGAAGCACTTGTGTCCATACCGGTACAGGCCGTCAGTTTCCAAGACCCAGCGGCCACAGGCAAACTACTTTTGGGAACGCTCCATCCTTTAAGTTGAATCCCCAGCTGCATGGGAATGTGCAGGCAGGCCAGAGCCCCAGGGACTGCTGGAAGCACAGCACTACAGGTGACTGTCCTGCTGTGCCCAGGAAGGTGTCTGGTGGCTGTTTTGTCTGTCAGTTCTGCAGCAGGATGAGCCTAGACTGACCATTCCAGGATTATCCTCTGCCGGTGTGCAGCTGCTCTGCACCGAGTGTCGCAGCTGCAAATACAGCCGGGCAAGGGGGAGGCTGAGGGGAGTTGGGCGCATCCCTCCCGTGTGCCGAGAGGCAGCCACAGAGCCCCGATGCTCTCTGTGCAAGCTCCCTGTGGGCATTTCAAAGCACATCTCACGGCAATGCTCTGTGGGGTGAACTGAGCCACGCTGAGTAGCTGAGTACGGGGCCTGCAGAAAGCTCCCTGCCAAGGCAGAGCTCAGAGCACACTCTCGGCACCAGGCCCTCCTTTCAGCCTCCTGGGCTGACACCTGCCAATCTCACCTCCTCCTTCGGTGTAAACCGGATTTTCAAGTCCTGCCAGCTTCCTGCATCAAGGGTTCCTTTGCAGGGCATCACTTCAAAGGGACAGGGCTCATCCTCCAGTGCCTGCTTCTTCTGAGGTAGGGCTGGTGTCCTGCGTTTGCGTTGATTGCTCTGGGCACAGAAACAAATCCTGTCAGGTCTCCTGGGTCTGCGAGGACAGAGCCTCAGTTCCTGCAGTGCTCTGAGACACTGATACGGTGCTGAGAGCACCCACAGCCAAAACAAGCGTGGCCCCCATAGCCTAGAGCTGGAGGGAAAACCTGTAGACAGGGCAGGCAGAGAGGGAACTAGAGTCCTCAGAGGAGGGCGAATGGGTGAAGGTGCTAGAAAAGCAAAGCATCAGCTAATGGAACAGGTCCAGGCAAACCAGCCTTGATCTGACCCTCAGAAGCTTCCTCAAACACGCTGTAGACCCAAGTGCTCAGGCAGCCACAGGAGTAGAAAGGGCAAGAGACACAAAGAAAACCCAACCAAGAAGTTACGTGTTCAATGTTGCCCGTGCTTTACCTCCATTACAGGCTGGATGCCAGTAATAAACCAAGTGCAGGGGACATGGAACCAGTTGTAGAGCCGGACTGTCTCAGTCTGGCACTGCCCAACGAGGGTATCCGAGAACTTCAGAGTGTTCTTTGAAAGTCTGAGTGACAGTTCAACGACAGCGGCATGGAGGCGGATGTGAGACCTGGGGCCTTTTTCTACCTGGAGAAGGACAGAGAATTCAGCGGAGGGTGCAGGTGACAGCTGCTGCGGTGCCCAGCCTGCTGCCTGCCCCAAGAGCTGTGGTACCTTGATGGGCAGCAGCACATCCACGTCACCCTGTGGGCGGCAAGCACTTTCAAAGCACACTTCAAATGTCACGGTGTGCCTGGGAGGCAGGTTCTCCATTTGGTCCAGGTCCACACTGAAACCTTGAACAGATGAAAACAAAGCAGCTGAGATACACAAGAAACATGAAATGTGTCACAAGCATGTTTAAGGCCCTACAGGTGTCCTGGCTGAGAGGTCTGGGAAAACGCCCCTGCCGTGCGGTGACCTGGACAAAAACGTAAAAGAGGGCACCGGTGAACAGCCCTCAGACACAGCGAGCCTCTGTGTGATGGAAGCACAGCCTTGCCTCAAGGCCTCTTTTGGAAGCCTCTTTTCATCCACCAGAGGATCCGACAGGCTGTTTCCTCAATAAAGGCTTAACACAAGTGCGGTGACGGCGTGAACTCCAAACAAAGCACTTCCAAAACACAGCAGACCCCACTGGTTCACAAAACAAGCCCACAGAGTGCCCAAAGAAACTTCATGCTGGTGGGAGCCAAGGGCAGAAGATGCTGAGAGGTGACCGGGCTGATGAGCCCATCTGGCCCCTGCACTGAAGCGTTAGGGCAGTCACAGGCAGGCCAGGTCCCTGGGCATGGCTGGCCAGGAGAATTGAGACTCTGAAGCTCCCAGCAGGGCCACTGAGAAGAAAAAGCTCAAAAACCTCCCCAAGTTCAGTGGTTTAAGCTAATCTGTCTGAGACACCTTCTTCAAGCCCACAGGAAGTGTCTCCAGCACTGCTTACCTGTGTCCTGCAGGACAGACACATCCATCCGGAAGGACAAAAGCATCTCCCCAGGGTTGGTGATCTCCAGAGTGCGTCTCTCAGTGCAGCCCTTAAATACAGACCCCAGGTCCAGGACATACTCAAGCGGCTCAATGCTGGAAGAAGGAGTAAGGACAGTCCTTAAACCACAGCCTGGCTACAGCTTCAGTGGATGGAAGACACAAATAAAGGGGATAATTCTGTATTCATTGCTGTAAAAACTCAGCTCAAGCATACGAAACCCGAGGCCTGATCACCTGGCAATGACTTTGGGAAATCAGGAGGAGTGCAGGTCCTAGGTTTTATCAGCTACCCATGGTAGCTGAAACTAAAATTAGTTTAAAATGGACACTGGTCGCAGCTCCTCTGCCATGAAAAGCCAGTAGAGGTGAGTACACTGGGCCTCCACTGGTCTCAATGAAACTGCTTAGCCTCGTGTACAGCCTGAGCCTGAAATTGCCTCAGGGCCTAGAAGAAAGATTTGCCCGCACCGGAAATCTTCATTGTTCTGCAACCAGATCACATGATCTGTTCTGCAGAGCATCTTCCTCCTGAATGGAAGCCTCCTGTGCTTGTGCGGCATCATGATGGCGCAAAGGGAACAGACCAAGGAACCTAGATAAGCCCTGCCACCCCACCAGGATTCGAGCCATCTGAGTCTGCATTTTAAAGTGTTTGCTGACATGTGCAGTTCCCTTCTCCGTCTCGTGTGCTCTGTTAGCTGGAACCAAGACATCAGCTGGGAGTTGTCTCTTTTAGAGCTAGTCAGCAGGGACAGAAGTTATGTGGCCTGGAAGGGCTTGAAGGTCTGTGCTGGGTCCCCTCAGCTGCAGGGACAGAACCCCACACCTGTGGGGAGCCGAGCAGTCCAAAGCTCAGCATGGTGCTGGGGAAGGGAGGACACTCCTCTGCTCAGATGTAGCCTGTCAGCCACCGGGACCAGACCCTTTCTGAAGTCCCTGGCTATTCCCCAGCTGTGCAGACACAAGGAGCTCTCAGGAGAAGGAGACATTGCTGGATGTTCCCCACGGGGCACCTGAAGATGGGGATGGGAATCCTTACTCACTTGATAAGACTCTGGAGCAGCTCCTTGTCAGGAAACCCGCTCTTCGGGAGATGGGATGAGAGCTTTTGCTGCACCTCCAAACCAGCCTTCTCTGCCATCTTTATCTGCGCCTGGGTGTCTGTCTGAGAAAAGGGAAGACAGTGGCTGCTTAGCAAAGGTCCTTCCCAAGGCCCAGCTTGCACCTGAGAAAGGATCCCACCCTGCTGCTGTTGAGAGGGGCTGTGGGGTCCTCCTGTCTGGCTGCTCAGTGTCCGTGACACCTCCTGCTCTTAGCCAGGACCTCATCTCCAGGGAAGTCACTCCCACATCTTTGCCTGCCCAGCCACTGTTGGCAAAGCTGATCTGGCCGGGCAGACAGACAAGCCAGGAACCTTCCAGAGCTCCAGATCCTTGCTTGCCCCCAGCCAGTACCAAGGCAGCTTGGACAAAAGCTGTCTTGAAAGGGAACCGGGAAAGCCTTGGAAGCCTTGTGTCTTGAAAGGCACAGCTTGGAAGCTGGTGCCTTGTGGAGATGAGCACGGCCAGCACAGTCCCAGGGCACAGTCAGGCACCTACTGTACAGGTCTGTAAATCTGACAGGGCTTGGGCTGGGACCAGCAAACTCCCCAGAAATGACCTGCATCTCCTTCAAAGCGCCATCAACTCCATCCCTTGAGCATGGCCTTCAGGATCTCTCCCTGGGGTAGCCAGGAAGCTGGTGCAACACCAGAAGAGACCATGACCAGAGTGGCAGCCCTAGGGGCAATGCTGAGGTGACACATGGCTGTAAAGTGGGCAGGGAGGTCCCAAATGCCATCAGGGCACCAGGAAGCTGCTGTGGGCTGCAAGGGGCTCAGGTGACACAGAGAGGGTGGCATGTGCCAAACTGGGCTGCAGCTGTTCTTACTGTATCGCCAGAGCCAAGCAAGCCGGGCTTCCGGTTCTCAGTCTTCGGATTCCGAGTCTTCGAGGTCTGAGTCTTTGAGGTCGGAGTCACTGGGGGCTGAGACTTCGAGGTCTGAGTCTTTGAGGTCTGAGTCACTGGGGGCTGAGACTTCGAGGTCTGAGTCTTCGGGCTCTGAGTCTTCGTCACAACAACTGATTCTTTCCTTTGACTTTGTTGTTGCTGCTGTTTTACATGCCGTTCCAATGGCTCCTCATACTTTTCATTTCCTGAAGGAAGAAAACATCCACAAAGAGAAGTGTGAGCAAAGTGCCAATCCCATTAAAGCTGGGAAGTCCCTGCCTCCCAACACTGGTTCCTTCCAGAAAGAAATCCCTCAAGCCATCTATGGAAAGTGGATGCTGCTGCTCCTCTCTGCATCCTCACCCATCTTCCTCCCCACAGAGGAGCATCTCATCCCCTGCAATGTCACACAAATCCAAGCCTGCCAGAAGCCCTGCCAGCCTCTCTTAGAGCTTTCCCAAGCCTTTCAGTCTAGCCATCACCCTTCAGAACCCTGCCAGATGTGCTGGCAAGCTCTGCAGGATGGTTCCTGGGACAGAGCCCACATGGGATCCTTGCTCAAGACTCATGAAGCAACCAGAGAGCTTGAGTTGCTCTGGGAGTCCTGCAACCCTCCAGGCTTGCTGGAGGTGGGCACGAGCTGCCCCGTGGGCATATGGTACGGAACAAAACCAGAGGGGCCCCTCCTGGAGGCAGACAGGCAGTGCCCACCTTTGATGTTCCAGGGCAGGTTCACACTAAACACGGGAAAGGATGCTTCTCCTTTCAGACGGATACTTTCTGGCTCCAGGTCACCCACTTTGAGGTGGTAAGTCCTGCTGAAAGCTCCTGGTAATCCTGGCACGTAAGAAAAATTCAGCTCTTGCGTCTCGCCTGGTGCAATGGAGCCCTGCAGGGACAGAAGAGAGAGGGAATGCATCAGAGTTTGATGGGGAATGGTTCAGGGGACAGACAGGCTGAGAAGACAGGTTCTCATCTAGAAGAAGCCATCAAACCACACCACCATCATGATAAATACATTACAGTGTTGGCTTTTGCAACTGTTAGAGTAAACACTGTATGTTTTATAATGTTGACTTTTGTAAAAGAAGTTTTGCTAAAGTTTAGAGTTCTTTTAATTCAATTCTTTTGTTGTGATACCAATGCTCGTGAAGAATTGTTGTAATATTAACATTTAGCCAACGAAGGAATTGAAGCCTGTTGAATGTGTCAAAAAGTAACAAAGGACCAGGACTAGGACAACCGCATATGCTCCAAAAAGGCCGGACGGAGAAGGAACTCTGTTAAAACGTTGGAATACAAAGAACTGCTTGTAAATACGCATTGGGCTGATGCAATACCCCGGCTATACAAGGGGTGTTGTGTTGACTGGTGTGTGCCTCTGGCTGCAGCTAGTGTGGCTAAGCAGGCAGTGCTGTTCCTTCTGCTTTATTGACTTTGGCCCCTATTGTCTCACACTAAATTTTCTTGAAATTTTAACTGATGAGTGGGCTTTGCTTCTCACACCTCCTACCTTCCTTGTGCCCAAAAGATCGAGCCACTGACCCGGGGGTGCAGTGTGTCCTCCCAAGAGCTCATCTGCCTGCAGCCCCAGCACAGCCTGATGTGATGTGAGCACAGCTCTGCTGCTCATGGGGTTCGCCCTCTGCCAGCAAGAGCCTGCCTCAACAAGAAAAGGCTTTTTTTGCTATGGAAGAGAAGTCCCCGCACTCAGCAGGGCCAGCAGCTCCTCCCATCCCTTGTAGGACAGGCATGAAGAAATGGGAAAGCCAATCGGCTCCCTCTTCCCACTGCAAGGAGGGACAAAGGCAGGAGTGCTGCTTCGGCTCAAAGACACCCAGGCAGGACTGAGAAGCCTGGACAAATGGTGGGATGACGCTGCAAATTTTTCTCATCGCTCCTCCAGCCCCGCTGCTCCCCGGCCCCCTCACTGCCCCACAAAGCCTCTGCACAGCACAAAGCTGCAGGAGGCAGGGACCAGCACGCCTACTGAAGGGCTACGTAAGTGGTTCTTAGCCCTGGCAACGGGGAGGCAGGGCAAAGGACAATGTCCTGTGTGATCACACAGCCTGGGTAAGGCGACCCTCAGAAACGCTCCAGCGCCAGCAGCCTGAGATCTCAGCCGTCGGGGTCCCCAGAGTGACTGTGAGGTGCGGTGGTGTGGTTTTTATCATGAGTTTTAATGTAAGATAGTTGTTCTTTGTACCCTGGTTCAGTGCCGTTGTATTTTTAGGTCCTTTTTGTTACAAATTGTAAGCTTCTCCCTCAGCCTGCCCCACATACAACCCCTGTTTGGTTCACCTTTCCCGCCTTGGTTACCTGTCCACCATTCGTCGGGAAACCCTCCCACCCTGCCAGTCACCCAGGGCCTGTCCCCCGGGTCCAGAAGCTTCGAAGGGAGATCTCTGGCGACTGGCTGGATTGGAAGCTTTCCCCTCCTTCCTTCGGATCATTGGTATTTAATGTTAATGCTTGTTACGTCAGTAGACACTCCCCAGTTATACCCCACTGGTTGCACGTGGACCCACCCTGAGCTTCCAGCCACTGTATAAAACCCTCTCCCTCCTGAGATTCAGGGTCTCCCTGAAGCACCGGTCGCAGGCTGAGGGCTCCCTCCTTCCTACCAATAAACCCAAGTTGCAGTCAGGCCTCTTGAGAGTCCCGTCTTTCTTCCTCCGCATTCCCAACGTGGCAGGGCAGGTCGGCAGCCAAGATCCCACATTTCTATAGATCGTGTGCGGGCGTGTCGGGGCTAGCCGGCCGTGGGAGGACACGCACCGCCGCAGTGGGGAACCAATTCCAGTTTTATTTGTGCCTCACCGTATGTTATAAATCCATTTTCTGACACGGGGTGAAAAATTACTACAGGGGCTGCAGTCGCGTTGGGAGCCTTAACACACTCCAGGCGTGGAGGAGGTTGCAAGGAGAAGATGCAGGCAGGCCCCGTCTCGGGGGGGCTGCAAGCGACCTCTCCCTTGGGGGAGGGCAGACCGCGAAGCCCGGGGAAACTTTGCCCGTCTGACTAAATCTTCCTAGAAGGGCTGAATTACGGGAGGAATCTCGGCGCACAAAAGCAGTTAACGCTGCCAATTTCCCCCCGCCATTTTTGGTTGTGGTCGTGCCGGGAGCACCTGGAGGGCCCGGCTCCCTGCAGAGCCGCTCCTTCCCCGCCTGCCTACCCCGCTGTCGCCGCTTCCCCGCCGGCCACGGCCCCGCAGCGCTCCGCCGTTGCCCCGCGGGAGCAGCCGCCGCGCCGGCCGTGCCCAGCCGCAGCTGCGGAGCCCGGACGCCGCAGCCCGCGGGACCGCCGCGCCTGCCGCGGGCGCGGAGCGCGCCCAGCCCGCCGCGGCAGCACGCTCGGGGCGCTGGCCGCACACGGGCTCCTGCTCCAGCCGCCGAGCAGGACGCCGACACAGCGCCCCAGGCTTCCAGCGGTACCGCTCTGTCCCTGGCTTCTGTTACTCCCTCTGTTTCCCATTGTCTCTCTCTGCTCTCGTTTCTGTCCCCTTCTGGTCGGGGCCGTACCCTTTCTTTACCAATTTCCAGATGTAATATTTGCTGCGTTTGTGCCTTGTTTTCGCCCGAGAAATCTATCAAAAAGAATTCTCCTCTGCTCCCCTTACAGCGGGACGGGACAGTGACCAACACACTTGTGCCTTCCGCCGCTGTCTGCCGTGAGACAGCAGAGCCACCCGCCAGCCAAGGCCGTGGGGGAGTCTATCAGGACAGCACTTGTCTGACCTTCTCTGCCCCCAGCAGAAATCGCTCACACCCTTCTCTCTCTCATGGCTGGGTTTGGGGTATTCCCCTCTGACTTTTTTGTCCCTTTCCCCCCCCGCCCCCTCTTTTTTCCCTTTAACGCTCTCCTGGGCCACCCGACACAGGGCTGGGGTGAGTCACTTGTGCTACTTACTGCGGTGGGCTTGACCAGAAACACACCAGGCAGATCCTGGTCTGCAGTGCTAGGGTTTAGCACCCAGCTGAATTCCATATTGCAGGTGTTCTCCAGGGTGACCGTGGCGTGATGAATTTCATTAAACATCTGGAGAGAAAGCACAGGAGCAGGAAGTTACAGACCCAGGCCTGCGGCTGGGAATTTCCTTCCTCTCTCCCGGGGTTGAAAGCAGACCTGGGAGCAGGGACCAGGGAGGAGATACGGGCCCTTGGGAAGCTGGGCAAGCCCCAGGCACAGGGCACCTGCACAGGACCAGGGAGCTCTGGCAGCACACAGACATGTGGTGACGACCACGTGAGGGCCAGTAATAAATGAACCAGGGGACACAGGCCCTCTGTGCTCTCAGGGGCCACCAGCTGCCAGGAGAAACAAAGGAGGTGGCACTGAGGTGCGTGAGATGAATCCAAGAGTTAGGAGGTTAAAGAAAGGAAGTTGTTGGTTCTTGCGTGTTGTTGTTTGGATTGTTTGGATTTGTTCAGGTCCTGTTGTTGGGTGTTGCTGTGAGCTGGGAGAGGGGCAGGGTTGAAGACCTGACTGAAAGGCAGTAGGATGAGAGGGGAGGGGACAGAAGAGTTGGCGGTCAGAGAGAATGGAAGTTCCCGAGTACCATCCAATGGGAAGGAGGACAGGGACCACCCTGGCCGGGTAAAAAAGGGATAAAAGAAGCCGTTTTGGTGAAAGGGGTGTGTGTGCTGGGCTCCCGGCTCTCGGGGAGGGAGACACACCCGGCTCAGCTGAATTGTTACTAATGAACAGTTTTCTTTTGCTTCGATGACTTTGTCCCCATTGAATTGTATCTAAAAGTCAGTGCATTTCTAAGACAGGCATTCCAGAAGAAAAGGCACCTGCACGCAAGTATTGGCAAGCAACATACTGCAACAAGGAAGTCACACAGGGCAACACAGACAGGGCCAGCAGCTGAAAATATCTGTGGGCTTTCAACTGAAAGAGAGTGAAGTGGGGATTCTTCTGGGACAGTCTCTGCAACTGTAGTGACTGGAAGCCCAAATTCTTCCCCTGATTATTGTGTGGGTTAAGCAAGAGCTTTATACAAGAGCATCTCCTTGGAGGTCAGGCTTTGGGAATGGATCAGCAGAGGGATGTCTCAGGGACATGTCCCTCAGAGCATCCCCACTGGGACCCTGCCTGCCCCAGGAGGCAGTGTTTCTCAGGGTACCTTTCTCAACATTTTGGGGAGGCTTGGAGATGACCATTTGAAGCCAGCTTGGATGCCAGATTTGTCCCTCAAAGGTTGTACTTCCAAGCCGCAGGCCAACAAAGGGGCTGGGAAGGGGAGGGAGGCCTGGACTGAGGCGGGCAGGAACCCGCTGGCCGTGGTTGCAGGGCAGGGAGCTGTGCCAGGGACATGTGGGGTACCTGTAAGCCGCAGTCAATCTCCCGGGAGCTCAGCAAGTAGCTGACACGTGAGGCCTCCCCGGTCAGCTTCACCTTGTAGGTGGGGCCTCCCTCCACGTGGCACAGCGCCGTGACACGAGCGATGGTGTCGAGAAGGCCAAAGAAGGTGAAGGAGGCCTGCTGTGTCTCTCCTGGCTGCAGCACACCCGACACCGGCAGGATACTGAAAACCTGGACGGAGGACAGGAGAGATTGAGGTGTTGAGCATGGAAATGGATGCAGAAGAGCTTCTTGGAGCAAAGTGCAGCTGTAGCCAGAGGGGGCTGTTCCTCAAATACAGCCAGAATCATCCTAATCTCATCTTGTATCCATGCCAGTGACCAGTGGAGGGACCATGGGGAAAATCTTCTCCCATACTCGCAGATCAATGCATTAATTAATACACTACATTAAAGTGAACTGGGATGTGTCCTGGCAGTAGAAATTCTCTCTGATGCACAACTTGCCCTTAAAAAGCATTTCTTACTGCTTTTAGAAAAGGAGGCGACTCAGAGCCAAAGCTCTTGGAGCTCAGGGAAGGATTCCAGCCCAGCTCATCTGACTCCTGAGGTTTTCCCCACCCCGCTCTGATTTCTATGCTGCTTTCTCAACGTGCTCCAGCAAAAATTTCCTATGGACCACCTGATGAGGTCCAAGGGGAGCAATGCCCTCCATCGGTGCTGCACAGTGTCCTTGGGCAGCCCTACAACATGTCCTGCACAGCCTCTCTAACAACCAGTTGCTTCAGCAGCACTTTGCGATGGGTCCGGAGGGATGTGAGGCCCCGCTGTGGGCAATGCTGATGGCCACCAGTGGGACTGGGAGCTACAGCCCTGCTTGCCACACTGGAAAAGTGGGAGTGAGACAGATTCCTTCTTACCTTCTCAGTTTCGAGGGGAGTGTACCCTAAGTCCATGAAAAAGGTGACTCCCTCCAACCCTGGTGGGACGTAATACTTCTCCCAAGTACGTGGTGGCACCTGAAAAACAAGCCATTTTCTATGCTAGGAAGAAGAGACAGCCACTTTGCAAAGTCTCATTTTGTAAGACAGCTTCAGAGCCACCACTGCGATACCAGCTCTTGGGTGAAGAGAGAGATCTGGAAAGAGGTCGTCTGGCTGGGTCGGGAAGAGGGTACATGGAGATCAGGACTCATCACAGCTTGCTCTGGGAAGGAAGCTGGAGGTCTTATCATCATGATGCAGACAAAAGCCTCATCTTACATTGTGAAGAAAACAAGGCAAAAAACCCACACTCAACACAGCATCTGAGCAGGTTTCTCCAAGGAGAACTCTCCTGTTTCTCCCTCCCACACACCCCATGTCCAGCCACCGGCCCTGCTGCCCAGCCCGCTCTCAGGGCACAGGACAGCAGGGCGGCAAAAAGGGAGGTCAGCACGAGCAGGACTTGTTGGTGGCAAGCTAGGGAGGTAACACAAGCAGTAGGTGTACAAGAAAATCTACCTCTGCTCCTGAAGATTGGCCAAGATCCCGTGATTCTTCCAGGGCTGTGGCTGGCTCCTCCGCTTTTCTAATCCTGAAGCGTCTCCACTGAGTTGCCGGCTTATCCAAACGGAATGACACCATCGTCGGTGGTTTGGGTTGGAATTTAGGTGGGCAAAGCTCATGTCTGGAAAAGAACATAACTATGAACAGGGACCTGCAGTGGGAGGAAAGGACACCTGCACCAGTAGCTCCTGCTCAGGATGCAGCCCCTGGGTGGGTGCTGGTGCGTTGAACTGAGAAATGGTTTGATCCAGCCCTTCCCAATCCAGGCTGGAGCAGGTCCCATCTAAAGGTGGCCCAGGGCTGACACTGAGGTAGCAGTGGTGCAGGCAGCTGCAACTGCTCGCAGTGAGGAACTACAGAGGACACGGATTCACACCTCGTGGGGATGCAAAAAAACACAGTGGGAGAGGAAAAGACAGGGAAGGCAAGAAAAAGGGGAGATTTGAGGCACCAAGGGGCAGACGCAGCCAGTGATGAGCCGGCACAGCCCCCCCAGCGCCCAACGCCAGAAACTCTGCGGCTTTACCAGGTATTTATCAGGAATGTTTCCCTGAGAGTGTTGGGGAGGTTGCCTGACATTTTCCAGCACTCCCAGGTGACTCAGGTCACATTCCCCATTTTAAATTGAAGCAGGTGCTCAGGGTAACTCTGCTTGTGTTTCTAATGCCACGTGAGGGACAAAGTTGTGCCGTGCCTGCCTGTCACCCTGCTGAGATACAAGTGCTTCCCACACAGTCAAACACAACCTGGATGCTCCATTCCCAGACAGGCATTCAGTGCCTGCTCCCCAAAGAAAAACTGTCTTTAGCTTTGTAGCTTGTTATCTGAGGCTGGGTTTCATTTCTGCATGAGGCGCTCTCTCACCATAACCCCCAAGAGATCCCTAATCATCTGTTCCACTCTCTTTAGTTTTAATGAATGGTTTGAGGCAACTTCACAGGACCATGGTGCCCAGACAACATTTTTCACTCTAAAGCAGTGGAGCGAGAGGCAGGGATAGGAGATGATGTGATGAACAAGTCCTGCTGTCAAGCAGTACAGAACCTATAAGGGACATGTTGCAGTGGGGAAAAGTCAACGTGAGTAACAAGTGTCACAAAAAGAGGGTCGTGAGGAATCCAGGGTGTCCACTGAAAGCTGACCCCTGGGAAAGAATTTGTCCTGGCACTAAAGGAGTTGTCTCAGAAAAGAAGGAAAGGGAAGGTAACAAGAGGTTCAGCATCAGCCCAGTTGCTAAGTAGCTCTTTCTCTGGTGTTGGGACTTTCTGGGCGTCCTCCAGCACAGCGCAAGGGAGGAAGGCAAGGAGCAGAGAGCAGCTCCTGCAGAGAGGACCCATCCCAAAGCAAGGGGGCCAAAAGGGCCTCCAGCAGCACTGTGGCAGCTGGGACTAGGAGCCCTTCAGCAGGGTGGACAGTGCCTCAGGCCACGGAGGTCTGAGAAAGCAGCCTTTGCCCCAGCTTTCCTTCCCAGGGGAAACCACAAGGAGCACCAAATTGGTGGAAAACCTATTCCCTGAGCATCCAGCCTGACCGCAGCCGGTCAGTGTTATTTGCACAAGGACAAGGCAGAAGCAGTTTGTCAGCTCCTAGGCAAACAGCTTTGTTCTTTGCAAAGTACTAACAGGACACCAGGAAGAAGAGCTTCAAGGACAGGGCAAAGGTGCACATACCTCAACTTCTTCACATGGTCGTCCATCTGGAATGACCAGTGGTACTTGACGGGAAGTGGGCTGCAGTTGGTCATCTCCAGAGAACGCTCCTGTTTCGTGCCAGCCACGATGCAGCCAAATTCCAGGGTGCTGGGCTGGATTTGGAGATTTGGGAAGTGGGCTTCCCCGCAAAGGGTGATACGCTCCACATAAGGATGGCCCCTGACCATTTCTATCTTCAGGATCTTCATTGTTTTCCAGCTATTAAAATCCAGTCCATAAGCTGGGTCAAATGCGATGTAGAGGTGACAGGTCTGCCCAACGTCCACTGTCACAGGCTGCAAGCAGATGAACAGTAATTAGTCACCTGTGGGATGACATCCCAAGGTATGACAGCATGAACCAGTAAATGCTCCAAGTGTGACACCAGCATGGGCTTCTCAGTTCATCGTTCATTTCTTTACAGCAAGGGTCTGACTGCGGGCACCACACTCGAGTCCAGGATTCCCTCAGGCTCACGTTTCTGTGCTCAGCAGCAATACAAGGGGTGGCTGCTGGAGAGCTGGGATGCTTTCCAGGAGACACCTTCACTGCATGGCTTGCCCAGACCTAGTTGCCTGCTCCCTTCTCCTTGTGCCTGAGAGCCAGGGTGGATCTTCTCAACTCAGATAAGTTTTTGATTCCTTCAGCAGCTCTGCTGATGCACTTCAGGCCATCCCACTGCTGACGCTACAGATTAAACTTCTTGACTTAAGGACGTCCCAACAGAAGTGCATCACCGCGTCCCTCCTCTTCAAACCCCACTGCAGGAGTCCGGGGCTGCTCACCTGGCCATGTGGGAGTGGCTGCTGGTCCTCACTGCAGACCTGAAACGGCTGCTCCAAGTAGAGCATAAGGTCGAGTGGCAGCCGGCAGGTGTTCTTTATAGCCAAAGGCTGGTACTGCAGAGTCAGGACATCACTGGGTTTCTACACAAACAGGAGACAAGGAAAAACAACCTCAGCTAGCCACAGACCTGCTTCTGCTGCATCTCGCAGTTTTCAGTCCCAGAAGTGCACACATTTCTATTTACCCTTTTTATTTGTTTCTACACTTCCAGGAGATTTTTCTTTACAGCAGGTGCTTTTCATGTTTAGAAACCACAGCACCCTCTGGGGGACAGGGAAACACTCCCAGGTACAGATGAGGAAATGGGGCCCTGAGAGGAGGCAGCTGCTTGAACAAGATCTACAGCAGAAAGTGATTCCAGACCATTTGTCTCCAGTTTTGTCTCTCTGTTGTGCAGAGCAGCACTAGATGATCTTCACTCACATACAGCCATTTCTTACAACCTTACTGGCTCATAAAGCAGCTTGTCTGCAGGATGCGTCCTGCAGTCCCTGCTACAGGGACAAGGTGTCTGTGGCCTCAAAGCTATGATCAGCCTAGGCTCTTCCTTCCTTGTCTGCATTCTGCTGGGCTTCCTGCATGGTTTAGTGAAACCAGGGAGTTTGGGAAACTAGTTCTGCATGTACTGGTATCAAATAGGTGCCATAGTATGCAATAAATCAGTTTGCATGTGTGGCGTCAAGCAGAACCCAGGCAGAATCAGGGAGAGCTGAAAAGCTTCTAATTACATCGGAACTGCCTGTTCCAGGGATTCTGTACTTGAGTGGAAACCTGGGAACCAGAGGAGAGGCCTGAAACTACAGAAAGCAACTCATGAAACATCTTCTCTTTTTCAGACAACTTACTGAGAGGGAAGCATGATGCTGGAGTTGGGATCCCGAGACTAAAGGGTACCTGCTCTGCCTCAGTGTTATCATCACTGCAGCTGCAGGGTGTCTGGGGGTGCTTTGAAGCAGGTGAGGCTTAGGGAAATGCACAGAGCTATACCATATAGCTATACCATACAGCATTCATGCCAACAGCAGAGAAGGCAAAGAGACACAGGAGATGCTGGGTTTTTCCTTGTCAGTCTGAGGAATTCACAGGAATCTCCATTTTTTCCCTGCTTTCCTACAGCATCGGTGTACAGACATCACCGTGCCCTGGAGGATCCTCAGAAACCTCCCTTTACTGTGAGCAGAGAAACTGGCATTTCTCTGGAGGTGGCCACGATCCCCCTTGGCAGTGCAGCTGTAACTGCAGTTTTACTTTGGGGACGTTAAATACCAGTCTCATCTCTAAAAGCATCTCCCCTCACTTTACAAAGTGCCTCAGGAAGGGTAAAGAGGGGCTTTTACACAAGCACACCCCGCCCTCAGCTACGCTGTTCAATGCCAGGATGCAATCCAGACACTTACCTTCTCCACCCGGAAAGAGAATTGTCTGGCTGATATATTTATAGTGGGATCAATAAACTCGCAGGTAATGGTTGCTTCTATTATCTTCTTCATCGAGCCGCCTGTCCCAATGACAGCTTCGCAGATGGCGTAATTCTGCACCACCTGCATGCAAGAGTCACTTGTCACCAGTGGGTGGTGGCAGGGCATCCAGCAAATGCCCAGCATTGGCTCAGCACCCACCACCCACCACGCGCCCTATTCCTGCCACAGAGTTATGGTCACTGCCCGCTTTTCTTCCAGTGATGCAGCTTATTTATTTTGCACTCAACTGTCTGTAGCACTGCACCCCACTAAGCACAAAAGGCACTTGTGAGAAACTCCCCCCCTTCACATGGCTTTTGGTTTACTCTGTGCTTACCCCAGAAGAACCACTTGGCACTTGTTTAATTCACTTTCTTTTTGGGCTCCTAATCTAAGTGTTACTAACTTATTTCTCTGTCCTTCTTTGCTGACTAAGCATGCAACGCTGTCTGCCCCAAAAGAGCAGTATTTCCTTCTACCCCTACTTCGGGATCAGCACTAGGTTTTGGTGGCTGTGGAATCACAATAAAGCTGTAGCTGGTCT
Source organism: Chamaea fasciata (assembly GCF_029207755.1). NCBI lineage: Eukaryota > Metazoa > Chordata > Aves > Passeriformes > Sylviidae > Chamaea > Chamaea fasciata. Next base: position 19,324,819 of record NW_027094097.1, on the reverse strand, counting down.
GATGGTGACCAGCAAGGAAATTAAGTGGTGCTGCCACAGAAACGTGTGGTCTTAAACCAGTTTCTTGAAGGCCCCTGCTCATTTCCCCAGGCAAATGTCAAGGGACTGTGGAACGAGCCCAGGGGAGGGGATCTGATGCTTCCCCAGCTCAGCCCGTGGTGGGGACCTCACCTGCGCCTTGCGGGAGAAGCCTCGCAGCATCATGTCCACAGACTCTCCTGGCTTCAGGTCCATTGACAGCGGCTCCAGCCGAAACGCGGGGGCCGCACGTTTGGGCCTCTGGGAATCACGTTTGGCCGTGGGGCTACTGTGGGCTGAGGTGCTCCGGCCCTCCTTCCCAGCTGGCCTGTTACATTCCACCTTCCAGAAGAGCTGATGGAAGTGGTGGCCCCCATTTGTTAGTCTGAACTGACGAGCACAGGGAAGGAGGCTAGAAGAGAAACCAGAATGGAAAATAGTATGGGAGTAGCTGTTGTCCTGGTCATCAGATTGCTCCCACGGAGGATTCTGAGCTGTGAATAGCTTGGAGACCGTCTTCATTTCCAGCTCTTAATGTGGACCGGGAACAGTGTCTGATAAGCTGCCCTCCTGATGTCGTTATTGCAAAGAGGAATATGATTCTCATGGTAATGTAGCATTTTCCAGGCCAGGCTAACAGGATCTGGTGTTTTCCGCCAAAATGTGTGTTCTGGGGTGATTCGTACTGTTACTGTATTTTGTATTAATCTGCACCCAAAACTGTTACTGAATCATTGAGATCCTGCACCTGAGGCCCTTGTGTGCGGGGGTATGATTGCAGGCAGTTTTAAAAGCCAGCGCGGAGGAAGTTTCTGGACGATCCCAGCAAGCTGCTAGAAATCACCTGTCTGCTCTAGGAGAGGAAACCAGGGGAGCAGGGGCTCTCTCATTCATAGAAGCTTTGGTTTTGCACCGGTGGTCATTTGTAGAAACTTCATTTCGCAATCAGAAACTGTTTTGAAGTGAACTTTGCAAACTCCGCTGGCAATGGGAAAATGAGCAAGGTCCTGTGTAGAAGTGTACCTCACCTGGTAGGGTTTGCAGCCCCACAGTGGCAAGGAGGCTTCCATTTAAGGGAAGGATTTGGGTTTCATTCTTTGTTTCACTTATGAGGTAAAACCCAGAGATTTTGATACCGTTTTTGGCCTTGTGCCAGGACGGAGACACCTGTTGGATCTTTGAGACTGTGCCTCAAGCCCTGTTCCTATTTCTATTGGGCAGGATGCCAAGAATCCGGCCTTGATTGTTACAAACTTAAGAGAATAGAGGAAGATCCTCAGGGCATTTTTGGGGTGTTGTAGCAAGTGCAAAGGTCCTCCTTGCACTTGGCATAGCTTCTTCTCTTTTTTTTGGCACGGTTTTTTATTTTCACCTTAATGAAAACATTTTTGCTTTTCAAACACCTCTGATCATGCTGCCTTGCTAATATTTTAAGCCATCCTGAGGCTGCCGGTCAAACCCAGAGGTGATGCACCTGAGAGGGCACCCTAACATTCTGGCCTCCCGCACAAGCATCAGTCCTGGGCAGGCAGGGCAGCAGCAGAGCCCACGAGCAGCGTGAGGAAGCGTTGGCAGCGGCACTGCAGGCCCCACACAAACCAGCAAGTTTCCATCTGCCTCTGGAACTGCTCTGCGGGCTCCTGCCTTCCCAGGGGGGTCGTCACCCTCCTGTCCATTTGCTCCCAGGGCCCCTGCTTGCCTGGCAGGTGCCATTTTGGAAGGGAAGGGTGCGATGCCATCTTCCCTTGGTCCCGCAGCCACACGGAGGGCCCGCCTCATCCAGGCGCCATTTCGGGAACCTTTTGTTCTGGGGGAGCCTGCGAGACCATTACTTGACCAAGTGAGGACATAGATGTGTTAGAACTGAAGGCAATTCAGTGGCAATTGAGCAACTGGTTTCTCTTTCGGTGGTTTTTGAGGGTATCTAACAACGCTCAACTGGCCATCACATGTCTCTAAAGGTATCTCTGCCTTCAGGGAAGGAGTCAGGGTCTTTGAACACTGAAGAAGATCTTGCCTGAAGGACTACAGCAAAACTGCTCCTTGTTGAGACAGAAGGAGAGGTGGGAGTGGGAGATCTCCTACCTGAATTGGTATCCCAAGTTCAGCTCCGGGGCAAATGGTTTGTCTATGACAATTGTGGTGCCAGTGCCAAAAGCCAGGAGGGTGGAGGTGGTCCAAAGTCTGTTCCCAATGAACAGCTGGAGAGCATCAGCAAAACCCCCAGTGTCATCCAGGGTTGCTGTGACAGTCACAGGAACCTCACCCCTGGCGGGGATCACTCCTTCCCTGGGTTCAATAACATAGCAGTGTGGTTTATAAGCCTGTAAGACAAGCATAACATGCATTTAGGATGGAAACCATACATCCTGGTCTCTTATGGGGTGTAAGAAAAGGAGAAGACTAAAGAGAGGAGGATAAAAATCCTAAAGGCCTAATTTCCCTAAATTTAAGCTGCAGTATTGGGGAACAGCAGAGCTTATACAACCTGTATTTTCCCCTCCTTTAACAGACTCTCACCTAATTAACCCAGTTTTGCCCAACCCAAGGGACGCTTATCCTCAGGAGAGTGTTCCTTCCCCAGTCCTTCTCTGGAGTGTGTGCCAAGGAAAGCTGCTTTCTCTCTCCTGGCTTCTCACAAAGGCTCAGGGCCAGAGGAAGTCATGACGGCTCAAATCCCACTCCAGAAACCACACAGCTGGAGGACACTGCTGAGAGCCTGAAGAATATCTCTGCAAAACCAGTTGAGCAAAACCCCAACACCAAACTATCCTTTCCCAAGAGGCCCTCAATGCTTTTCAACGTCCCCTAAAGGACCGAGGCACTCACTTCCCACTGGTCATCCGCTGTAGAGAGGTGCCCCAGGGCCTTCTGCTTTGGAAAAGTCACCTCTGAATGGTTACAGCAGAGCAGGAAAGAAGGAAGCAGAGGGAAAACTGGATGACACGTGCTCAGTGGGCATGGCCCACTCTTCCTAAGAACTCGTGTCCTCTGGTTTCTCATGGTCTTCACAGATTGGCCAAGAGAGCTGGAAGCTGCCCAAAGGAGGGAGGAAAGGCCCCGCACCAGCACAGCTGCACAGACACAGCTCTGCAGGTCCAGCCCTGGAACGAGCACGTGAAGCCCATCCTTTACACACCAGGCCCACCCAGCCAAGGTGCATTGCTCCCTGAAGAGGTGGAAGGCAGAATTTCATTGTGTAGTTAGAGAAAGCTGTCCTGGAAAAATCCCTCACTTTAAGGTTACATCTATCCCCCAAACAGCAGGAAAAGCAGCAAGAGGAAAATTCATGCCCCTCCTCCTTGGCTCAGGAGGCTGTGGCTGGACTTTCCCACATGGCCTGATGCTTTATCCACAGACACAAACAAGTCCACAGGATCAGGTTTTAACCAGTTCCAAGTTCAACACACCCAGCATGGAGAAGAGCAAACCTCAAGCCCCTCAGAGATCTCCCCCTCCAGCAGACATCCCACCCAGCCCCAGGCCCAGCCTACAAGCCCTTCCTGGCTGCAGCAGCCCTGCTCTCCCTGCCAGGGGAGCAGCCCCAGCTCCTCTGCCCTATGCAGCCTTCACATATTAAACAGCCATTCTCTGCAGCCGGTCCCCAAAGATGCTCTTCAAAGGCACAGAGACCACAGGCTGGGGGGGTGCACAACCCCCACACATGTCTTTGTGTGGACAGCCCAACTGGCCTGACCCACAGCAGGTGTGAAAATTGCCTCCCCACCAGCAGTCTGAGGACAGACCTCACACCCTCTTCTCTACCATGAACAGCAGTTTGGCACAAAGCAAATGTAGATGGAACAGGGAAAGCACAGGGAAACCCATGCTCTCCGAGGAGCAAAGGACCACAGGTTTCTCTTGATCTCAGAGCTCAAAAACCATGACACACACAGCTAAAGACCTTCCATAAAATTATGGGAGAACTTGTCAACACAATCCAGACGAATTTCTGCTCCAACATCTCTGCACCTGATTTCACTGAGGAGTGCCCCAGCTAAAACCACTCCAGAGCCAGGTTCCTTTTGCCTCACCCAGATGGAATCTTGGAGTATCTCGCTTCCTCTCACACAGGCCGATGCATATAAAAACCAAGTCATGGCTGCTTGTAAGGTCAACCAGTCAATTTCCCTGGAAAACGGCCCCACAGATACTTACAATCTCTAGCCTGAAGTCTAAATCGATGAGACCTTCGTTGAAGAGGCCAAAAGCTTGTGAATTAGGCCTTAGCACTGGGATCCTGCCGAACTCTATCAGCCTTGGACTTATGTAGACTGCTGACGGCCGTCCAAAGCTCTGTAGTTCTGTTCTCTGTTACAGAAAGCAGGCAAGAAAGATTAAAAAAAAAAAAAAATCAAACCCGAACAGGGAAACCTAAAAAGGCTTAAACAGCTCAACCCAGCTCAAGTTATTTCTTTAGGGACAGCTACCATTTTCCAGCTGAAATCCTGGGATTTTGGGGGAAAAAAAAACCAAACTTATGTATTCACCTCCAAATTGAAAAGGATTAAGTAAAGAGAAACTTTCAAACTACAAATTTTTGGTCCAAAGGTAGAAGCTTTGCAAGAAATCTCTAGTTAAGATCAGGCTGACAGTTAAACAACTGGTTATTCTGGTGGGGAGAAACCCTTCTCTTTAAGGTAAGCAGCCTGACAGTTGAAAGCAAGTGTTTAGTCAAACTTCAGGCTCCCTGGCACAGCCTGCACTGCCTGTCCTCCCTGTTGACTGGTTTACATGCAGTGCCACAATGGCCCAGGTTCAGATGTTTGGTGCCATCCAGGGAATTTGGCATCACCATTTCCATGTTTGAATGTAAGTTTAAATCCTTGCAACTACTCTTCAAATGCCAGCTTTCCTTTCTTCTACAGAAAGCTCAAGGTTCCCAGAAATCTTCTGACATCCTCTTTTGTGCTGAGAGGTAACATTTTAAAAAAGGTGTTTCCAAAGTTAATAGCATTTTAAAGAGTAATTAAAATGATCCTCAATTCCAGCTTAGATGAACTACCTTCTGGGTCAGACACTGACATTGCCACCTATAAGGCACGAGCTGTTTATGCCACCAGTCCCTGCTGTCCTTCTCCACAGCAGCCTGTGCCTCTTTTCCCCGGAAGAATCCCTGCACACTGTGCACCCTGCCAGGACCAGTTGCACGAAGGCACACACCTCCCCTTGCACTCACCAGTGGGTTTCTTGCGTCCCCAAACACGCCGATACAAACATCGGTGCAATGCTTGCCCAATGTTTGGATTTCAGCCATAACTGGAATCTCTGCAGTGCTCCGAGGCTGGACAATCCCACAGGGTCTGGGGCTGGAGTAGAGCACAGGAGAGTCCTCCTCGGGTTCCTAGAAGGGACAGAATCAAATCCAGCTTCAGAGGGACCTCTGAAGAAACTTTAAACTCCTTAACATCCATCCCAACAGCAACTTACACACATTTTTAAAAATCCCCAGGACAAAGGTAAAAGGCACAAACAAGGTGCAAGAATTGTAGGCTTAGCATTCTCAGGGGGTTCTGCAAGGAGGCTGCCAGCACAGGCACTGGTGTCTGTGGATGCAGCAGCTTTTCACAACCCTCAAAGATCTCCCACAAGAAAACACCCTGAAGACTAGAACGTAAGCTCTTTCCTCAAGAGATTAAACTGCATCCTAAAGCTAACATTCAGGTAGGATCCTGTTCTCAGCAGATCTTTAAGACTGAATAGAAACCACAAAGGTCTCATCCCAACCCTTTTCCCCCCTAATAATCTCCACAGTAATATTTGAGAGGAGGAGGTGGATGCGATGCCAAACCTGGGGAATAAGCCCGTAGCAGCCAGGAAGGTGGGTGTTATTCCAAATGAAGAACTTCCTCTCGAATGGCACCTTCAGGTCGCACTCATGGAATCCGCGGTTTTGGGGGTACACTTGCAGCTCAGGAACGAAACATCTGGGCAAAGAGATGACCCCAAGGGAATCAGAGATACTGAGAGAATGGAGAACATTTACCCCCAAAGATTGTGAAATGGAGCACAACACATTTGTCACTGTCAAATACACATTTAACAGCCCTATGGTGAAAAATTGCCTGCAAAGTCTTCCCACTCAAACGTCTTTTTTTTGCTTCACCTCAAGCACCAGGTCAATAAATGATATCATTCCTGGTCCCTTTAGAAAACGACCCAGGACCACGCTGGGCTGTCAGCAGGGCTCCTTTTCACCACAGGCTGCTTTTCAAGCACTGCTGTTCTCATGTCCAGCTGGGCAGAACATGAGGTCATTAAACAACACGTCTCCTTGGGAGCTGCAGCCAGCACACCCTGTGCAAGGCAGTGCGCTGGGGGAGGCCAGGGAAGTGCTGGTACCTGGCCTTGATGATCAGTGATGCCACTCCCTTGCCAAACCACTCCAGGTCCACCAGCAATTTCCGGTTGTATTCCGTCACAGTGTTGGAACACAGGGTCACCTGGTGGAAGAGAAGAGCAGTAAATTCTTCCTTACAAAAGGTCACGACTCACGTGTGATGTCCTCCAGTTTTTGTGGTAAGAAAAGGGAGGATTTTGCCCTAATTCTTCTGCCGCTCCATGTGGAGAGCACAGTCTCTAAGAGTAACAGAAGCCGTCTGGCAAATACCAGATTTGTTAAGCACACCTTGCTATCAGGGCATAGGTCAGCTAAATTAAAACATTAGACTAAAGCTCTGTGCAGCACCGTATTCAAATTAAGGGGCAAATTTTCATCTGACTACAATGACATAAATGCAGAGGAAATCTCCTGACTTGAACAGAATGAGTTCAGCTTTACAGCGGGAAGCTGAAGGCAAAGCGTGGGCCAGCAGGTGCTGGGCAGTTCATGGCTGCAGAGTTTTTTGCCTTCACTGGAGATCCCTGCAGTGAACACAAATCATTCTACTCCCCAGGACAGGAGAAATGAGACCAAGAAGAAAAGCAAACTGCTTTATATAATGACATCTCTCTAACAGCCACCTTTGGTCCTCGTCCTTCCTCTGCCCACTTGCAATCGAAGACATTGCTCTCAAAAACACCAAAATGCCTTCAGTACTTGACCATATGGTACATGATCTCAGCTTGTGATTTTGGAAACAAATCAGTGCTCCTTCAGGAACGTCCCGAGTAACCCAGCTCACAGAGGCCCCACGCCAGTGCAGATCCTCGCTCACACGATGATCAGAGCTGGCATCAGAGCTAAAGCCCTCCCACACTCCCGTGAAGCTTCAGACCCGCTGCTGAAGTGTGTATGGCCGGACTCTTCCCATACCTCGATGTCCTGGTGTTCCTGGGATTGGAGGGTCCTCTCGCTGGGATTCATTGTAAACTCCCGTGGCTTCACAGAAAAATGAATTCCCTCCCTCCAGGAGGGGTCACTGTCGCTGAGTATTTGATCAAAGCTGCTAACAGCAGGCTGAGTGCCATCGTCCGACACGCGGAGCTTGAACGTCACGGGCACCCGCGAGGTGTTAGTGAGGCGACAGGTCTTGGTGCAGGGAAAGCCTAGGAAAAGGACACAAATATCCGTTTAGGCACCAGTTATGTCGTGACTCCTGGTGGGAATACCCTGGTAGGGTGAAAGCGTGATTGGACTTTGGCTCTTTATTATCTGAACTACAGATTACTGAGAAGCTGCAAGAGGAATTAGTCGTCACTTAGTTCCCTTTAACACTGATTCCAGACTGCAGCCTTGAAAATGCCTGCTCTTAGCCCTGCTCAACACTGCAAGCTTCTCTCTTTCTGATGGGGAGAAGCTCCCTCACCTGCCCCAAACCAGCACCAGTTATTTCTCACCGATGACTGTGCACCCAGACCGAGCATTTCCTCTGAAAATTCAAACTGTAAAATTCCCTGTTAAGTCTGCCAACACTCCTACCGTTTTCAAGATATATAAACAGTGAGTCGTCATTGAGAAGAAGCTACAGCAAAACAAAGTGAGGATGGAATCAGGAACCAGAACGTGATGCAAAGCACCCTAACACAGTTTCTCTCTGCAGAATTCTTAAGGCGTCTTTTGGTTTGGGCCAAACAGACTGGGCATGTGACAGCTCAGAGCCCACTCAGCTGGAGGCAAACCCGAGCCTTGACCCAACAAGCGGGGACATCGCACCCATACTACTCACTGTGACTGCTGCCTGCAAGGGTTTACCCCACCTTAACTCTGAGATTTGCTTTCCATATTGGAAAGCCAGAGATAGTGCCACGCATGGTGGGGATGTCCTGCAGAGCCCGGACACCAGCCACAACCCGCTCTGCAGTGGACTGGCTGGCCAGCTCTGTGGGGAGGAGACTTCTCCCCAGGCCTGCTCACCAAGAGTCATTTGAACACAGGTGGGGGAAAAAAACAACTGCAGGCGCAGCCCAGAGCTTCTCTGTGCCCATCAACAGTAATCACTGCCGGCTCCAGCAGGGACTCCAGCAGGGAGGCAAGAGAAGCACAAAAGGGACAAACACAGATGTCAAAACCTCAAATGAGACTGAGGTCACCACATGCAGACAACAGTCAACAACAGTTAAACAGAAGCAAAGATACAGCAGCTGCCTTCAGCCGAAGAGACCTTAGGAATGCGTTTCTACCTGTTGCCTTTCTTGTTTCATTTATTCAAAAGGCAACTTAACAAGTGCCTCAGTGGTGATGCAGGGTGGGGAAGAAGCAGCTCAGGAAAGGCAATTCGTTTTCTTAAAACGTTCAACAACTTCATTGTTACGAGTTTAGGTTTCGTAGTGAATTTTGGCCTCGGTCCGGGAAGGGAGATACAGGGGGTTTGGGGGGTCTCGGCTGTGCGGGTGGGCTTTTCCGTCCGGGGCTCTTTGGGAGCTGTGCCGTGATGCCGCGGGCGGTTGTGAAGTCGGAGCCGAGGTTTGCAGGGGGCAGACCTTCCCGTCCTTCCGCGCGGGGCTCGGGAAGGTCGGCAGCGTGCTGCTGCGGGACGTCGTGCGCTTGACGCCGGGCTCAGCACCGTGATCGAACCTGCCCGCCTTCCCCGCTTCTGCCTGCTCCCGATTGCCAGTGCCCAGATCTCCTGCTGCCCGTAGTTTGCAAAAGCAGCGATTTCCTCCTTCCCTCCCTGCCCGTGCCGGCTGGGAGGGAATCACTGCCCTGCCAGAGCCCACAGCTCCTCCAGCCTGTGATCATAACTACACCAAAGGGGAAAACGGGACTTGGCGGGTTGGAAACTTCTGGCATTGCATTGTTGTCTGTGCTATCCTGATATACTCTAGTAAAGAACTGTTATTCCTTTTCCATATTTTTGCCTGGAAGCCCTGTAATTTCAAAGGTATAGTAATTTGGAGAGAGGAGGGTCATCATTCCATTCCATGAAGATTGCCACCTTCCTTGGCACAATCTGTCTTTTAAACCAGGACGGAGACACCAGAAAATACTTGGTTCTATTTGATCCCACAATGGCAAAATGCTACCTGAGGCACCTGCAGTTCACACCCTGAAGAGGCTGTTGTGGCAGAACATGAGCAGTGCTGGATGCTTTTACGTTCAAGTGCTCCATTTTGGAGCACACAGATCCCTCCCGCTGTGTCCCAGCGCAGGGAACACTCACCAAAGGAGATGTCACCGAAGTCGAGCTCATCGGTGTCGAAGTGTAAAGTCGGCCCGACGACACACCCCCTGCGATGACAGGGACACAGAAGGAAATGGTTACGTTAAAGGGAATTGCAAAGCCGCCGGCTGTCGTGGCTTGGGGGCATAAAACCTGGTGTCAGGGGCATCGTGCGTTTCAAATCAACGCACCACCATGTGCTCAGCACAGCGTCCATGTGCACAGGAGGCAGCTAAAGCCAAGAGGCCAGCAGCCCACAGCCACTGATGGGGCTTTGGACGCAGGGCAGGCAGGAAAAGCCCCCAAGTTGCTGGTGGTCCCATGAGGGACCCTGAACACCCACCCAGACGTGGCTCCGTGCCTCAGATTCCCCATCTGTAATGGGATGGACATAAAGGTGTCCCCACAAACTTCTGTAACCAGCCTTTCCCGCCACAGGTTCCCTGCTTTGCTACTTGGCTGTAACTGGTGTTCCCATGGAGGAGCTTTCTCTGGAGATTTTGACCCACACAATCATTACAGACAGAGTTTTGAGACAGGAAGCCAGGGGAGCCCCAAACATCCTCTAAAAAGAGCATAAACAGTTCTACACAGTGGACAGATGAATCCTAGAGGAAAGGACCAGCTTGTCACTAGTGCACCAGCTGGCACAGCCAGGAGCAATAGCTTAAACAACCAAACATGGGTGTCCTGAATCTACCACACCTCTTCCCCTGTCCTTGAACTCAGCAGACAGGCACTAAAAGTCACCAACATCCACTGAAGGCAGCACCTGAAGCTGCCCAACACGAGTTTATTTCGTGCTTGATGCCCCTCAATGCGCACCCTGCCTTTTGGTTAAAAGTCAAGGACCAGTGAACTGTGTCTTCTACTGTGTTCACAGGACTGCCCCTGGCTCCGCTCTACACATCTCAACAAGAAACACCTTCTCTTGCTCAAGGAGGAAGCTGCTTATGGAATAACATCCCATGCATGACCAGTTTGGGGGAGGGACAGAGGAGAATCAATTATTTGATGGTGAAAGGTTCCCTCTTGATTTCCAAAATAAAAATAGCAGCACTTTTCCTCCAAAAGCAAAGCCGGTGCAATTGTTTCTCTACTATGGGCAGACCTAGTCAACACTTTTCTCTTGCTAGGTAATACGTTACATGTTCTTTTTAATCCATCTCCCTTATCTTATTGGGATAATCAACTGCAGATTGCTTTCATTTCTTTATTGCCCTGATCCAGTGCCTCCCAACAGCAGCAGCCTAGCTCCAAAGCTCCAGAGCAGCCAGCATCAGCTTTCCTGCTTACACTACGTTATCCTACCAGCACACGCCTCAGGCTAGCAGGGACAAGCCCTCTTGCTGCTATGGTCCTGAGGACTGAGCTCTGCCTCCCCCATCATCACCCCTTCTCCCTTCTGCAGGGCCAAAATCATGGGATGAAGCCCATGTCCTTGGGACAGTTCCTGCTGCACAGCTCCCTGTCTCCCACATCAGCCTTTTCCTGGCTGTGGAAAGGAGGTAGCAGAGCACTCTGCACAGGAGCTCGGAGCACAGCCTGTCTCCATGCATGGCCATGAGAGGTGAGCTGAGGCTGCTGCTGCCCCTTTGGGATGGATTATTAACAGAAGTTTTTAAAAACACTGCTGCTGGTGGAGAATCACCCAGGCTGGCCCATCTCCAAAGCCCTGGGGGCCTTGCTGGGTGCTCAGGGGGGACATCCCAGAGCAGCTACTGCCCAAAGCTGATCCATGCCACTGCCTGCCATGGCCCAAGGCAGAGGGAGATCCCTGCAGGGAGGAGTCATTCCAGCTCCCGGGTACCACACGGGGCAGCAGGCAGCCCCACACTAAGGCAATGCCAGGATCAGAGCAGAGATTGAGACCTCAGGAAACATCTTTTTTCTCTGCCCGGCCCCAAAATGAGGTAGGTGAGAGATGTCCCAGAGACAGCTACAGATGTGCCCACCCAGAGTAAGCTCCCAGAGTCCTTACTTGATGGTCAGGATCACAGGCGTAGGAGATCCAGCCACACGGAACTGGAATGGTTCCTCAAACCGCCCCAACACGGCGGCATCCAAGGAGATCTGAATAGTCTGGATCCCACCTGGTGCAATGAGGCCCTCCTCGGGTACAAACTTGAAGCAGCAGCCCACTTTCGTGTTTGAAGGGATATAGGTGAAGGGAGCATCAACAACTCCTTTGTTCATCAGTTTCACCTGCAGCAGCAAGAAAACAAAATGCAAGTACACGTGAAATCTTCCCTTCTTGGGAGTTATTTTCTAATGGCGCAATTAACACCCAGAAAAGGCAGAAGATGCTTTGTGCTGCTGGACGGCAGAAGTCAAAAAAATACAACAGGACAAGTTCTGCCTTTGGGTTTTCATGCGAAGCTCACACAACTCCACATAACTGGAGTCACCCTGGGGTTATCCCACGGACACAGAGCAGTCCACCTCTGGTCAGTATCACCAAGCTCATTCAGACCTGGCCCTGAGAGCAACGTGGGGTGATTGCAGCTGCGTAGTGAATCACCACAGAGCTGCTGCTGCCCCAGTCAGCACAGCTCCAGCAGTACCGTATCTACGCATTTACCTTTTCCCATATCGTGAAAACAATACACTGAGAAGGAGGCATCAACATCAAAATGTACAGACAGCACCATCTTTTGGTAAGAAAACTCAACGTGTCTTTCTCTTCTACAGCCAAACTTTCTGAAAGTGTCTGGCATGATGTAGTGCCTCGTTTTCTGCCTCTTTCAGTTGCTCTCTCTTTTTCTTTTGCAAACTTGACCCCCAATAGGGGGGAGGCAAATAGGTAGAAAAATCTCTTGCTTTATTCCCAGGAACACTTTTCTCTTCCTAGAGCCAGAGATGCACCAAGCCTGAAGTGTGGTGAGGGATTGGACAGCAAGGGAAAGAATCCTCAAGCCCTTTGCAAGGGCCTGCACTGAGCCAGGAGGCTGGATGGCTTTCCTGTGACTTCCAGGAATGAGCAGGAGACACTTGACTGAAAATTGTTTGCGGTGGACTGAAGCTCAAATGTAGCCAGTTTGTCCCAGCCGCTTCTGAAGAGCCCAGTACAAAGGTGCCTTGTGTCTGGTGCTGCCACAAAAGCCTCTGAACAGCTTTTTGACCCAGCGTTGGGTCAAAAGGGGTTGTTTTGCAGGAAGCCTCCCAGCTGATCCCTAGGGAAGGCTGCCCAAAAGAAGGGACTGGGGCTTCATGAACAACAGACACATCTTTCTGACCCCCCCCCCCCCCCCCCAGATTTGACCAGTACATCAGATATTCCCTGCTCACAACTGCCCAGGTTGCCAGTAATTCCACAGCTCCACCAGGCTTGCTGCTGCCTCAGGAGCCATCAGGATCCATCCCATCCCCTGGTGCTCACCTCATGCGTGTGGGCGGTTTCGATAAAAACTTCCCCGAGGTTCAGGGTATCACAGCTGAGTTCAACCAAGGGTCCGCAGCCTTCCCCTCTGAGGCGCAGGGCCAGCCTGCTCTCACGGCCTGGGGAGAGATGTCCATTTCAGTACAATAATTCCCTCTGTTCTACTGGATTTTCCAGGCTGCCTCAATGCTAGTCCCTGATTCTGAGCTGCATGCAACCAGCTCTTGATGCTGCAGCAGAAGATATGGACCCTTCTCTTTCCTCAGGAGATATCCCCTGGGGCTGACTTGCAATTTCTAACCCATTCCTTGGGCTGGTTTCCAATTTTAGCCACCAGTTTGCTGAGTTTAAAACATCTCTGGTGTCCTGTAGTGACAGGCCAAGGAGTAATAGGTATAAATTGAAAGAAAGGAAATTTAGGTTAGATATTAAGAAGAATTTTTTTACTGTGAGGTGGTGAGACACTGGAGTAGGTTCCCCAGGGGAGTTGTGGAGGTTCCAGCCCTGAAAGTGTTCAAAGCCAGGCTGGATGGGGCTTGGAGCTACCTGGTCTAGTGGGAGGTGTCCCTGCCCATGGCAGGGGCCTTGGCACTAGACAGTCTTTGAGGTCCGTTCCATCCTTAACATACTATGACTCTAGGGTTTCCTCCCCATGCACTTAGAGGAGCTTTGAAATCCATTCAGTGAAGGCACAAAGCTCACAAAGATTTGGCAATTGCTACCTGGCAAACTGCCAGGCAACAACTGCCAAACCACCTGGCCCAGCAGCACAGGACTGCTGTCCTCCACTTCTGACACTCGGCACTGTGTTCTGTTTGCACAGACTGAGAGCTGCAAGGTGACAATTCCCACACAGGGAGAGAAGCAGGTGCTGGCCAAGGGTGGTCCTTCTACCAACACCCTGGGCTCAGCGGGGCTCAGCCTCCGCTGGCCTGGTGGTGTCTGGAGGTGATCCAGGCTCAGGGAGCACATTTCTAACTCAGCTCCGACTGCCTGATGATGGATCCACGTCAAATGGACCCATCCTGGAGGTCAGTGGTCTAGAGGGGCTTAGTGCTTGTTCACTAAAGCTGTTCTGCTCTGCAGCTCCTTGGCCTTTGAGGAAATGCTGGCAAAGCCGTGCCATGAAAACATCTCCCTGCACTGCCTGGGTTGTTCTGGGATCAGCAATCCAGACACAGGTGTTCCGAGCCCTGGCCTTGCATGGGAGACTCCCTGGAAGCTGCAGGGACACTGGGGATGTGCCAGCATTGCCCTGCTGACCAGGAACTCTTCCCAGCAGTTACATGGGAGCCCAGTGGGCTCAGGCTTGCTCCATGGCTTCACTGTGGGTGAGAGAAGCAGGGCAAAGGAGCTGTACCTGAGATGTCACAGTAGGCCACACTCTGATACTTCAGTGCTTCCAGGGGTTTAAAGGTCACCTTGATTTCAGCCGAACAACGTGGCCCAATCTCTCCCTCCTGAAACAGAAAGAGACAGAAAAAGATTTATCTTCAAACTTCACACTTCTTGTTTTCAACCACTCCTCTAAGCCTTTCTTTAGAGCATCAGTGATGAGTAAACAACATAAGGAGCCCAAGGAAACACTCTAAACCCAGCTCAACACACCACTGGGCGCTCTCAATGCTCAGCTGATCAGCCCCCACTCTCCACAATGTTCCTGCTGCTCTGACACAAGCTCCTGGTCTCATCATGCTGCAGTCAGCTACAGTGGTATCTAACTGCCATTGTGCACTGGTGGCTCTTGGCCTTAGATGGGCCATAGGAGTAACCAAGAACACGATCCCCTTCCTTGGAAAGAAAAATATTAGTTTAACCTTTTTTGAAAGAAAGCAGAGGTTGGGATTATTCTAGGATTTACTCCAGGATGAGAAGGCATTTTGCACTGTGCAGACACCAGGCATTCATCATCTCTCACAATGCCAATACTCAGAATCAGGGCTCTGGCTGATGGGAGGACATGGGCGTTTGCTTGCATAAACAGAAAAAGAAAAGGTTTACTGTCCCTGTGTGCAAGAGAACTCAAGATGCCCATTATAACCTCCCACCCTTGTGTCCAGGCTCACAGATGACACTGGGAGACTCACAAACAGTGCGAGTCGTGGTTAGAGGAAGGGACAGGCATTTCTACGATTAACCTTGGGCTGAATTTGGCCTCCTTTTCCCAGCGAACCCTTGCATGCTTCGTGTCGATACATGAACTGGCAGTGCTCCAACACACTGCGCTGAACCCCACGCAGCAGCACGTGTCGGGGGAGCCCCTACCTACAAAAACTGCTCCCTGTGGACACTTCAAGGACACGGAGTGCCCTGAGCTCGAGCCCTGGCAGCAGAGCTCAGCTTTGTCAGGCTCCCAGCCCTGCCTTGAGCCTGCAGGGCAGAAATACTTTCAGCAGTGAGCTCTGCAGCCGCACCAGAAACTCCATGTCCTCCCTCTCAGCTCACCGAGCCAGCTGAGGATCTGCTGAGTGACCGCACCCGGGGGAAGGGGTGGGGGTAGGGTGGGCGGGAGGAGGAAGAGGAGGAGGAGGAGGAGGAGGAGGAGGAGGAAGAAGAGGAAAATGAGGTTCTCAGCTATCACTCACCATTGGCTCAATGGAAAAAAAGTCATTGGAGAACAGCAGGGGGTCTTCTTGCACCTTTGCCTTCTCCTCCTGGACCTTTTTGCTCAGGAGGGCGGTGCGATTTTCACAAAAGCCCTTCACCTTCTTTATTTTTTTCTCCTCCACGAAGTCTTCCATCCAGACCTTTGGTGGTGGCTCCAGCAAATCACACTGCCTGCAGCCACAGGGAGAGAAAAAGCCAGCAGGTCATTTAATATATTTGCAGAGAGAAGCGGAAGTGTGGGAGAGCAAAGCACTTGGGGAGGAGCGGCAGCTCCCCAGCAAGGGCTGACCCCAAGCCACGAGGGTCCCAACTGGATCAGAAGATAACTTGTTGTGCACTAGCTCAGTAGGTAGCTTTACTCCACACTTGCAAGCTCAGGAGAGCTTTGGAAAGCCAGCATCCCTCAATAGAATCTCCTGCCTCAAAGCCTCTGCCAACACTGAGCGAGAATCCACCAGCCACCTCAGCTGGCTTTTCCTACCACTGAGCTGCTCGGGGGAGGCAGATAAAGATCACGGAGCACCCACTGCAGGACTTCCCTGGGAAAGGGAGACGAAGCTGGGTTGTGGTTACGTGTTACCAGCATCGCTCTTTGCTTCTTCCATTTTGGACCTGCCCTGTTCCCTACTCTGCCTTTCACAAGAGCATCCCAGAGCACTTCCAAAGGAAATTGATGAATTCAGGCACCGCATCCCTTCAGTGATATCCAAGGTTTTATATGCATGAAAACAGAGGCTGTGAGAGGGGAAGGGACTTCGTGGTGCAGGAGGGAGACAGCAAACTCCTGGAGAGATCATCTTTTCAGGATCCAGAGCTTTTTGGGTCCCATCCCAGTGCATGGTAGTAGAATGGCCAGAGAGTGAAAGGATCCTGCACTGGCTCCTCTCATAAAAAAAAGTCCTCTCTGCTCTGAGATCTCAAAAGCATCTCTGACAGCAGGAGAGTTGGCCTTAGAGCTAACACCATCCCTAAGACTGGAAGTAAGGAAAAACAAAATGTCCTGGTGACAGTCTAGGACACAAACTGGCATGAAAACAAATGTAATTGGAAAAAATCCACAAAACCAAAACCAGGTTGAAGTTTACTTAAAGAAAACCCAGTTTCTTCTGAGGGGAAAGTGGATCACCTGGGATCCAGGCTGAGGCAGGCAAGTAAGAAAAAATGGAAATAAACAGCCCAGGGAAATAGCCAGAGGTGGTCATGGGATTTTCTTTTAACATACAGAGCTCGTATGGAAGTCAGACACTGTGTAAGTAGACAGAGAACAGTGGAGAACCAAGAAGCCCAGGGCACTAAAGGACCCTCTTGCCATCCATTCAAGCGGGTGAGGGTCGACCTCCTGTTCCTTTGCAGGTGATGTAAAATGGCTCTGGGGAGTGCAAGCGACCTGGCCCGCAGCAAACAGGCGCTTGCCGTGGCAGTTCTGGCACAGCAGTTTGGGCACAGCAGTTTGGGCACAGCAGTTTGGGCATGGCACTTTTGGCACGGCAGTTTTGGCACGGCAGTTTTGGCACAGCAGTTTGGGCTGGCAGTTTGCACAGCATTTTTTCATTTTTGCGTGGCAGTTCACGCAAGCAGGCCGAGCAGAAAGGCTGCAGCCACCCACCCTCCTTGTGTAGCGGGCTGTGTCTTTTGGTTGGTTTTGAGGTGCTTGCCTTTTTTTTCCTTTCATCTTTCTGCCTTTTTTTTTTTCCCCCAGCAAGTTTACAAATGATCAAAAGTCATTGCTGCTGCTGCCGCCAGCAAGAGTGTACGATCTCAAACAGAACCCCCCAGGAAGGACACAGCTGTCCAGGCCCCTGGCTGCAGGGAGGGTCTGAGCCTGGTGTTAATATCAGAGGATAATGTGAAAGACACCTGCGTGCAGTGTGAGCAGGTGAATGATCTGCTCTGTCTAGTGGCAGAAGGTAAGGAAGAAGTGGAAAGGCTGAGGAGCATTAGGGAGAGCGAAACAAAAATAAACTGCTGGAGTTACACCCTTCCAAGCCCGAGAGAAGCTCAGCAGGAGTCAGAGGAGCCCTGCCCTTCTTGTGATCAGGCAGAAGGAGAAGACCTAGGAGACAGTGGGGAATGGGGATGGGCTTCTGCTGAGGAGGTAATGAAATCCTGTCCTGACCCCCATCACTGCACCCTGACAGAATAGGTATGAGGCCCTGGATCCAGAGGCTCAGACAGATGACACTAAAAGAGAAAATTCTGTCTGGAGACAGCTGCACTTTTTCTGCCAGACAGATCCCAGCCTCAAGTATTACGAAGAAAAGAAGGGTAGTGGTAGTAAGTGAATCCCTTCTAAGGGGAAATGAGGGCCCTGTATATCGAGCGGATCCGTTCCACAGGGAAGCCTGCTGCCTCCCTGGGATCCAGGTACTGGATATCACCAGGAGATTCCCTAAGAACTAAATGAACTTCATCTGTTCACCACTGTCTGGGGGTACAGTGACTGTGAAATAACAGAGTTTTCAACAATCAGTGAAACAAGGAGGGGCATCAACAAAACTTCCACTCTGGTCTTCTGGAAGGCAGCCTTCGGCCTGTCCAAGAGACTGTTTTGGAGAGGACCTTGGGAAACAGCCTTTACAAACAAAAGGGTCCAGGAAGGATGGACACACGACAAGAAAGAAGTCTCGAAGGCACAGGAACAGACTGTCCCTGTGTGCTGAAAGGTGAGCTGACAGGGAAGACAACGAGCCTGGATGGGCAAGGAGATTTGGAAGGAACTAAGGGGAAAAAAGAGGGCGTATCGCCTTTGCAAAGAGGGGCTGGCAACTCAGGAAACGTTGAAGGATGTTGCCAGGTCATGTAGGAAGAAGATTAGGGAGGCAAAAGCCCAATTAGAACTTGAGGAAATCCAGTCATTGCAATCAACCTTTCCTTCCTAAAATGCCATCCTTGGTTGGAGTATAAATGGAACTGGATTGCTGTGCTGAGCTCCTGAAGCCCAGGGACACGCACCCTAATGCCAGGGATGGTTTACTTGGCCTAAACCATTCAAAATCACCAACACCCCCCTGAGGCCATGCACTAGTTTCAGTCTTGGGCCATGTATCTCACTGAAACGTATCTTTCAAACCAACCTCCTCTTCTCTTCATTGTCGGCTTCCTCAGTAGGAAACATCTTCCACTGGAAGTGGGCTGTGATGTTACTCCTGTTCCTGATGAACATGCTTGTGTGGCTTGCTGTGGTGATGAAAGTCTTCTCAACCTTCACGGAATATGTGCTCAACCCAATGTTGACATCTGCAGCTTCTGCGCGAAGGAGTGTGAAGAAACTTTCTTCACCTGGAACAAAGCAGAGTCTTTGCTCAGCTAGCTCAGTTGCTGATGGAAGCACAAGGAACAAAGCAAACCACAGGTCACGGAAGAAAGTGTCATAGCTTTTAAATGTATTAGCAGTTCCATGGATCAGTACATTTAGCACGTCCTGACAGCTCTGTGTGTACGGCGTGAGGATGTCCTGGGCACCTCCTTAACCACCTTATTTCTGAGAGTGTTTGTAGAGATTTGGCCCCAAGGTGACAGTATGTACAGTGGGATTTGTCAGATGTGCTCAGGTGACCCACTCAGATCACTGGGATTTCTGCATCAAAGTCCTTCAGGTGACACTGAGGAGCCCTGGTCAATCCTGGCTTGCCGAGGTCTCCCCTGCGCATCCCACGAGACTCCTGCCTCTCCTGATCCCTTGGATCCCTTGTTGCTGACAAGCAAATATGCCTGGGGGCATGTGGGCAGAAAAAGGAGACCCAGAGGAACAGGTGAAGTGACAGCCCACAGCAGGAGGGGACACAGGAGAGGAAACACAACCAGCCTGGCTTTGCAATATGACAAACCACTACAAAATGAACACCATAAAAATCATCACCGTCATCTCCCTGTCCAAACCCACAGCCCCATCAGTCTTGCAATATTTTATATTGTTCTGATCTCAAAAACCAAGATGGAGCATTTCAGATTAAATAAAAAAGGACAAGGAAAGATTAATAAGTACAGAGCAGCTTCTATACGAAGACTGAATGGGATTCCTCAGTCTAGAAATCAAATGGGAGATGAGAGAGGTTTGCAACAGCATGAACGGCCTGGGAAATGGGGACGAGGAAAAATTTGTCTTGATTTGTCACCATACAGGAACTTGAGGGCCTGAAGGTGTTATTAGGCAAAAACTACATAGATGCGTAGAGGGCAACATAGTAAAAGGGTCTGTGACAAGCCAGTGGAAAAGCGGCATACAGGACAGAGGTGTGCAAGAAATACACTGCATTGGAGAGAGTCTGACGGAGACCTCGCAGCTCACATACAGCACTGCCCAGGAGTAAAATAAAACTTCACCCAGGCGTAGCCACACAGTAGTGGAGAATCAGGGTTCCTCCTTCCTCCACTCAGCAACACCCAGCAAAACAGAATTCCAAAAATCTTAGCCCTGTTAGGGGGGATCCACTTTATCAACCATTTAAACACCAACTACTTCAGTTTTCTTTGGGGCAGAGCTGGAACAGAGAAGGTACATCTAGAGGGAATTGAGGGGGATGAACAGGGAGTGATGGTGGAGAACTGTCCTGTGTCCCGTGCGTTGCCCAGCACTCACCTGTGCAGCGCGCCACCAGGGACCCGAAATGGTCACCGCTCGTCAGCGGGTGAAATCCCACTGTCACCTGCATGGTGTGACCAGGGCCCAGAATTCCTTCGGCTGGAACCACGGAGAAAGGACTGCAACACAAAGAGAGAGATCAGGACTTGGGGGGACATCTGGCCATGACATTCCTTCTGCAGTGCAGGTCACTTCAGCTCACTTGGGCAAGCAGGGAGCAAACAAACTACAGCCAAGACAGACGGAACAGCCAGGATCAGAAACAGCTACTGACCCACTTCTGAGGAGATCCAGCCCTCAGAAGATCCTGTGGGATAAAACGACCTAATCCCCCCCATACTCGGCATCCAGCCTTCTGACTGCCAGCAATCCCATCAGAGAATGGTTTGTGAAAAGCACAGAGAGAGTTAAGAGCTATCTGCATGCATAACTTGACACTGACTGCCTCAGGAGTTTCTCTTTTCCTGCTACCTATAAACCTCCTCTCAAGAGATGCAAATGTTAGGGCACTACCTCTCTTGTGAGATTACAGCCTAGGAATCAGACAGGGAGAAGGAACTTTCCCTTGAAGACCACGGAATAATTACTGTTGAATTTGCAGCGTGGCTCTTTGGTTTATTTTACCTTGAAAAGATCCTGAATTAGCACATTTTATCAGCATTTCAATGAAAGCTGCTCTACAAAAAGGAGCAATCAAAACTCTGAAAGAGTGCAAATGCAGATTAGAGCAATACAGTGACATGGAAACAAGACCCAAAAGGAGGATGCCATTTACAATCTGAAGGATCCAATCCCAGCCATATGAAGCACCATTAGCAGGAGCACATCGAGGAGGCAGAACAGGAGGGTTTTGTGTATTTACCAGCAGTGCAGTCTGGGACCCTGGGTTGTCATCCAGGCTGGTAACTGTTTGCTTGGCTCACCAGACAAACTCTGTGGAATGTGTTGGAAATAATTACGCAAATGTCTTGGTGCACTTTGGATGTAACAGGAGCAATTAGGATTGGTCACCAGGCGAACAGTTCTTGCCTGACAAACACAAGACTCCGTGTTTTGATGCTCAGGGACAGCTCAGGTGAAATGTGCTTCTGCCCAGAAGTTGCTGGGCTTTGTGATCTTCCACAGCCCCACCGAGGAAACAAAAGTTCCTCAGTGCTTTGCTGGTGGTCAATCTGTCCACAGAAAGGGTGTTCTGGGGAGTTTGGTGCTGAACTTATCACACACAAAAATATAGAGAACATCTGGCAAGCTGAATTTCATTCATGTCAGTAGTGACAGCTGATGAACTTGCTTCAGGTTCTGCTCACTAAGGACCTATTGCTGCAGTTATGGGCCTGACCTGCTCCATTACCACTAGTGAGAACATCACTAGTGGCTGATGGAGAAGCCTTGGGCCAGCAATGTTTATGTGCTGGATGTGAGACTTTGGGGAGAGAGGAGGAAAGACAAGGCCCCAGCAGCCCCGGAGCCCGATTACTGTACGAGTTCCCACATCTGCCCCGAGGGTGAGCCAGCACTGCTGCAGGTCTCTGCTGGGGCTTGGGGGATCGGTGCTTGGTGTGGGCAAGGCACAGGAGTTTTTTCTTATTATTTTGTCAGAAATTTTGCCAGAAAGAGAAGCTGCCAGTTACGGGAGTCCCTGGCCACACTTCAGCACTACCTTCCCTTCCCTTCCCTTCCCTTCCCTTCCCTTCCCTTCCCTTCCCTTCCCTTCCCTTCCCTTCCCTTCCCTTCCCTTCCCTTCCCTTCCCTTCCCTTCCCTTCCCTTCCCTTCCCTTCCCTTCCCTTCCCTTCCCTTCCCTTCCCTTCCCTTCCCTTCCCTTCCCTTCCCTTCCCTTCCCTTCCCTTCCCTTCCCTTCCCTTCCCTTCCCACTCCTGCCCCATGTTACATACTCCTGCCCTCAGATGGCAGGATGCAAATAACACTCCTGGGAGTGACTTCAGGCGTTGCATGAGAAAGAAGATATCTTCTTATTTTCAAATTACCAGGAGAAGAGGATCCAGCCAAGTTTCAGTTGTCAGGGCTGAAAAACTGAGTGCAAATCAGCCCTTGCATCTCCTACATCCCACCCCAGGCTGTACCCACCAGACTCCTCTGTTCCTGCTGGAGCAGTCATCTCTCATATAGACCTGGCTCCCCAAGACCCAAGGACACAAGCTCTACAGTTAAACTTAACTCCTCTGAATTTCAGTCAACATCACTAAGCTGTTCCCTGAGCCCACAGATAGGAAGGACTGTGAAGGAGACATCCCTGACGCTATAATAACCAAATGAAAACCACTGCCAAGAGATGGGGCTGGCAGGATAAATTTTGGCCTTTTACGGGTTGATTAGAGCAATATAGTGAGTTAATTGTGAGCTGTTCCTTAAGATAGTTCTCATCCTGTTAGATCTACCCTTTCAATGAATCACTACTGCACCCGACAGGCAGAAAAGATAAGGTCATGGAGGGGTTTTAATAGGTTTTCTTCGGCTTTTTAACTAGTCCATTTGTATGTTTGTTTCCTTGTATGGCATCTAAAGACAACTCCAGATCTCCCAACGGCCCCTTGCAATCCCCGGACACTGGTCTTGCTTTGAGCAGTGTATTTGCTCAGACAATTTCCAGAGGTCCCCTCTAGAAAAAGTTATTCTACCTTCTTTTATCTTCTAAAGCAGCCCAATTGCTTTTCACACATTCACTAAATGTCTCATGTTTCTAATACACCTGTGCATATACCTATGGGCATGTGGTGTATTGATAGGCATTAGAGGAGCTTGACATTTATGAAAGTTCCCAATGAAGAATTCATGATCTTTTGGCAAACATTTAACACAAACCAAAATGAAAAAACAGCAGAAACACAGGAACTTCAGAGTATATAAAAAGAGATCTCAATGAAAGGGGGCACGACCTTATTCAGAGATTTAAAGCACGTGTTTGAAATTTTAAACTGGCTTTCAAAGGTTCATCACGGAACAGAAGAGGGGACTGATGCCCTCAGCTGACAAGGGAAATCAGATCAGCTTTAAGTAACAGGAACTGCACCGGCTGCCTGCAACACAGCTCATGTTTGGCATCTGATGCAGGGATCACTGGAAAGCCATGTGCCTGTGTCCTCCCAGAGAATGGGTCTGTTTATCTGACAGTGGTGAGTACCCATTTCAGAAGCTGCTTGTGCTCAGGAGGGCGCAAGCCAGCTACTAACATGTTCCAGCACCCCCCAGGAAATCTGGGACGGAGAAAGCTCAAAGGCTGCATCCTGCTAAGAACACCGAAAGCAAGAGCAGATGCCATCCATCCTGCCCATTTGCAGCCAGCGACGCAGGGCAGCAGCTCCCATGCTCTGGTTCCTTTTGTTGTTCTTTCCCAACTCTGTTATCCCCCAAAGGTGTTTTGCACAAGGACAGATGAGCTGCCTCACCTCTCGGTGCTCAGCTGGTAATGAGCTGCCAGACTACCAGAATTCTCAATCAGCAGACTCTTGCGGGTGCTGCCTTTGACAGGACACTTTGAGAAGTCCAGCTCGTCGGGGAAGTTCAGGATAGCTCGGGCAGGGATGGCCCGAATTGGCACAACTATCCTTTCCTCTCCACTGACGCAGACGAGCTCATGGGAATAAACCTGCAGGAAAAGAAACTGTCTCAGCACAGGTCATTTGGTGCCATCTCCATGGCAGAAGAAAAGCCATTTCCTATATCCCTTCAAGGGTATCAATTTACCTATTCCACCCCCAAATGAACAATAAGTTCTACTAATATCTCACATTTTAAAGGCAGCAGTGCACTTTGCAAAACCTATCTCAGTGGCATTAAGCTCTTGTGTCACTTGGGTCATACAGACAACTGCCCTAGGCCACCATAATTTTTACTCTCAATTTTAATGATGTTAAATAATTCCTAAGTCCCTTCTAAGAAACATGGAGCTAGGGAACACAGGACATTCCTCCTTAGGTTACTATATTCCCACTGATTGAGAATAGGACAAAGTGTTAAACTGAATCTAAGCAACAAAAGGAAACTGAGAAAACAGCTGCACCCAAAGAGATCCTGGACCTCTGGCCTGGTGTAGAAATATCTGTTTGCTCAGAACTCCCCTCTAACTTTGCCTCTCCAACCAAGTCACGAGAAGAACAGTGCTAAGAGGTAGCAGGATGCTGTTGGAAAGAGCCTCTCTTTGTTTCCCAGCAAGGCTTCCTCCCTTCCATGCCATGTCCTAAACCCCTCTGTATGAACCAGCCTCCAGATCACAGCGCTGAGAGCAGACTTGCCAGGGCCTCGGCACTGGTGTTCAAACTTGCACGCAAAAGCAGAATTGGCGTGGAATGGGCGCCAGCTGACAGAGCAGCCACAGTGACAGGCATGAAGACAGAGCCGCAGCAGTGTCGCTGCCACCGGCTCTGGGCCCACAGGTCTGCCTGCCTGCAGGCTGTACCTGCCCTACACGAGCTCTTTCAGGCAGGTGTCCAAGTCCCCTGCAGCTCACCAAGCTCCTGCTGACTAAGGGCACCTAGAGCTCAGTGTGCCTGTGCCAGGCTGGGCCCACGGGCACAGCACATCCTCTGCCCTGGCCTTGCAGCCGTATCATGGTCAGCTGTGCTCTGGGACAGCACAGCCCAAGGCTGGAGAACAGAGGGTGTGAAAAAGCACCGTCCTTGCTCCAGCCCCGGGTGAGGCAGGGAAGCTGTGGCCAGTCAGGAAGGAGGAAAGCTCTCTGACCTCTTTGTTCCTCTAGTACTTTGCAGAATAATGAAACCCCTTCCACTATACCTAGAGATGGCCAGACATCTATCAACACCCCTCTATCATTTTCATACTGTTCCCTGTGCATCTTTCTTCCCTTGGGAATGCTCAGAGGAAAGTGCAGCGAGGGGAAGCAGGGCCTGTCAGGCCTGGGTGCAGGGCCTGACAGCACATGCCAAGCTGGGACTGGCTGCAGGCTGCCTGCCCACGGCCTGGAGCCAAGCTCACAGCATGGGCTGTACCCAGAGTGCAGGGACAACAATGGCTTTGGAGATAATTCTGTGTTTTGGCTCCTCCAGTCTCACCTTGTTCTCGTCAGGGGTGAAGTGGACGTGCACATTGGTAACGGCGCCTCCTGGCACGGCACGGCATGCATCACTGGGGCCCGCCAGCTGGAAGTAAGGTGAGCTCTCCATGGAGACCTGCACCCTCTGAAGATTCTGCAGGAAAGACATGGAACCATGATTTTGCCACTTGAGGAAACAGGACAAGAGGAGACCTGCCCATGCCCTGGTGACGTCCTTCCTTGACCCCTTTTCCAAAGCCCTTTCAGCTGTGGAGGTACAGGCACAGAATTCCCAAGGGTGAACTTGAATCCCTTCTGTCTGGCTCCAGCATTTTGGCCAGGGGCAGTAGGGCAGTGCCTGGTGGGAAGGAAAGGCCGAGCAGGTCAGCACCAGCAGGATGGAGACAAGAGCACCTGAACCAAATCATCTGCATATTCAACAGGGCCAAAAACCTGCTGGCTTCTGCCTGCACACAGCTATGCAGTAGTGTTCCACAGAGGGTTTGTGCTACCTGAAAGCATAACAGCACATTATCCTGGGGGAAGGAAGAAATTCCTTTCTAGCAGGTCAGCTTTGGATAGGGCAGTTCTGGGGGATACAGTCATGCAGGCAGACCAGCAAGAGAGGAGACCAAACACTGTGGCCTTACTGGGAATAAAAGCAAACCTGAAAAGCAAAAGAAGGAACACAGCAATCCCTAAAAAAAGGAGACGACAAAGAGAATTTAAAGGGCCAGTAAAGCAGCAAGGAAGAATCATCAACTGATTACAGCAATCACCTCCCCAAAAGTGATGGAAACACAGACAGGCTGTGCCTACTGACTGTGGGCTTCAAAGGCATTTTCCTCCTGGAGAAACGTTGTAATTCTTTAGGGGAATGGTCTCTCGCCTTTTGACCCTTCGGGAATTTCCTCCCTACATGTCCACACCTAATTGGCTGAATGCCAGGACCCTCCCAAAATAGGAGACTAGATAAGACCCCTGGATTTCTTTGTTCTCTCTCTTTCGGCCCCTGGACCCCTTTGAGGAATAATCTGGGGGTAAGAGCCTCTTTTGAAATCTTTTGTCCTGTCCCTTCGGAGATATTCCTCCAAAGCCTCTCCAGAGCTTGCTGCGGGGGGGGGGACTGCGGGGGCAATATTTCAAAACATGACCAGCACTGACTCACAGTGTGGTTTCAGTATTAAAAGCCAACCTTGGCTCTCCAGGGGTTCTTGCTGCCTCTGCAGGCAAGCTGGGCTGCTGGGCATTCCCGCTTGCAGCCAGCAGGCCAAGTTCTGCTCTCTGGGATACACAGACACAGCAAACATGCATTTTCAACACATACATATCAACCCCTGAGCACCAAAATGCTCTCAAAAAGTCTAAACCAGATGATTTTGACTCCCTCCTGTCTCTTCCCACTAGCCCACTCTTGGCACAAGCCTCATTTAAGAAAATGTTTCCCTGACTGAAATTCAAATGGTCTCAGTTTTCCCCTTTACAGTCCAACACAACTGCTGACATTTTTCAACTTTTTCCCTCTCAACTCTCTTGGGAAACTGCCAAACAGGAGCACATGGCTTTGGATGTGCTGTGGTTCTCCAAAGGGAAAGCAGAGCACCATGTTGCTTTTGGAAAACCTGAGCAGAGCTGGATGAAGCTTAGCAGGAGCCTGAAGTGGCACCTAAAGGCCTCCTACTGCTTCTGCTACATCAATCTGATTCCAGGGCTGTTTCAGAACATTTCCTGCCGTGCCAATGCCACTAATGATAGTGATTCCAGCAGAAAGCGTAGAAGACTCAGCCCCTGAGCTTTGACTGTGAGCTGCACAAAGGGAGCCAAACAGGCTGAGAGAGGCAGAAATTTCTACCAGGAACCAAGATTAACCAAGGAGACACAAGATGTGGTATAGACTCAAGGCAAAGCATGAGAGCAGGTAAGAACTGTACAACCCTCAACATTCCTATCAATCAGAGCTTTCAAAAGAAGGAAACTCCTTTGGGATAGATACCGTCAGCCCATGGGCAAAATCAGGGGAGAATTCCCAGCACAGGAAGATTTCCACCATCTTGCAGAACAAGATGCTGAGACATTTTCTTCTGGATGTGCTGCAGCAGATAACTTGCTTTGCTGTACACTATGGGAATTACACCACTCTTCCAGCACAGTGTTAAAGCTCCATGTCCCAGCACTTACCTCGCCCTTATTCATGAGAGACACCACCATTTCATAGACCTCATGAACGACGAAGTTCCGAAATACCACCTCTGGTGGGGAAACGCTAAACGAGCTCTTTTTCCGGGGAGTTGATGACAACTGGAGAGGCAAGAGAGAGCAGGGAGACGTTCAGCTGCTGGGAGGAAGGTTCATGAAGGAGAATCTTACACTGATCCCCACTGAAGTACAGACTCATGGTGAGCACCTCTGCCCAGGCCACACTAGGGAAACAGTAGCTCACCCACCTCTGCTCTCAGCTGATCAAGAGCTGCAGGGCCACAGAGAGCAGGCTCGAGCCAAGCTGCTCTTTTGGCACCTATTTCTCCGGGTTTCCTTCTCCAGAATGCCAGGCAGCACTTACCTTGAGGACTGCCCTGTGCCCATGAGGTCACAGAGCTCTGGGGCACTGACTGAGGACTCATGGAGTAAGTAAAACCCATAAATTTACATCAGACTCCATGGGAAACAATTTTGGGATGTCCGTTATTCTGAGACAGGGAAATTGAGGCCCACACAACTGCAAGTATCTTTTTTCATCTAGAACTTAGACATCAGTAAGAAGAGAACAGTACCAGAGGAGGTGTGAGAGATGAGGCGATATTTTGCTGAACAATGTCAAAAGGTTATTAAGTTAAAGAATGAAAGTTGTTGGTTCTGTGTGTTGTTTGTGGTTTGGATTTTTTCAGGTTGGTTTGTTGCGTGCTGCTGTGAGCTGGGAGAAGGACGTGGTTGAAGACCTGACCAAAAGGAAGTAGGAGGAGAGGGGAGGGGACAGAAAAGTTGGTGATGAGAGGGGAGGGGACAGAAAAGTTGGTGGTCAGAGAGAATGGAAGTTCCTGAGTACCGTCCAACGGGAAAGGGGCCGGGGACCGCCCCAGGCAGGTATAAAGGGTATAGAAAGATTGCCATTCTGCTGGAGGGTGTCTTTGTTTGTCTCCAGGGGAGACGGAGACACGCCCAGCTCAGTTGAATCGTTACTAATAAACAGTTTTCTTTTGCTTGGATGATTTTGTCCCCGTTAATTGTATTTAAAAGTTAGTGCATTGCTAGCAGAGGTAAAGGCAAAAGTAAAGTAACACAGAAGTTAGGAAAAAGACAAATGAGGTGATCGCTGAATGAGGATAACGTTCAGTTCTTTTCTCAGCAAGTTGGTATCTCCTTTTTAAATGGGTGCTTTCTTGTAATCTGTTATTGCTATCTTATTTAATACCATTGGAGAGCACGTCTGGAATGACACAACAGCAACAAATGCTTCTGGAGCAGAGACATTGCTTTGAGAAAACTCTCCCCTGCTTTGTCTGCCCTCTCCAGACACACTGCTGTCACTCCAGAGACACAAGCAGGAATCCTCCGTGACTTGACAGGAGGCACACTCTGCCCAAGGGAGTGGCTGCAGCACGCTGTCCCCTTAGTCGTGCCCTTCTCTGAGGTGTTCCCAATCCCCCCTCTCCAGGGCGATCCTTAACCACTTTGTTACACATCTCATGCTGCCAGTTTCCTGCTCAACTGCCCACCTCGGTCACCTACCCGTTTGGAGTGGGCTTTATACTGAGCCAGTCCTGCAAGAAAAGCAGCTTTAAACACACCTCTAAGCAGGCACGGATCCAGATAAAGCACATCCATTCCCCTCTGCCCAGGGTGAGTCCCCTGTACATCTGGCAGCCTGCAAAATCTAACACCACGTCAGGGTTCCAACCCAAAGCATGAATGCAATGAGTTTTGTTAAATCTGAAGTAATTACTGCAGCTCCTCGGCCTTCAAAGGGCAACGCTGCCACTGTGGAGGGAATCCTATGACCCCAAGCATTTGATGGTGACCGCACCTAAGCAAGAGGCGGCTGTTTCAGCAGGAGAATGGCAAATGGCAATTTTGTGCCTTTGCGTCCCCAGCCTTCCCCCCCTTGTTTTAGCAATGGCAGCTACACTCCAGCAAAGCCCAGCAGCTTCAGCAGAGGTTATTTG
This sequence comes from Chamaea fasciata, assembly GCF_029207755.1. Classification (NCBI taxonomy): domain Eukaryota; kingdom Metazoa; phylum Chordata; class Aves; order Passeriformes; family Sylviidae; genus Chamaea; species Chamaea fasciata. Next base: position 19,295,522 of record NW_027094097.1, on the reverse strand, counting down.
TGTTGGCCTGGTGCAGATCAGGACTCCAAGTCCACCACAAGCAGCAGTTTGCAATGACAGGACCTGGACACTGAGATGTTTTGCTGGAGGCGAGCCTGTCACAAGCACACATCCTCTTCAAACTTCACATCAAACAGAAAGAAAAAGAGCAGGAAAAGGCTACCTTTTGACGACTCAGTCTCAGGACTTGAAATGGGCTAATGCTGGGCAGAATACGCCTCCCAGTACTGGCCTGAACCTTCTCCCTCAGGAACGTAGATGGAAGCAGCTGAAAGGCAAAAAAAAACGCAGCAAGAGCCTCAGAGATGCCACTCTTCATATAGGCTTTCTCTTGAACAAGCGGCACTGGTGAATAATTTGTGATCACATAGTCTAGGACAGTCCTGGAAGCCCTGGAAGTTACTTGCTGAAATACTTAGCATCAGTAAATTAATAACACAGAATAAAATATACATACTCCAACCCCATGGCTCTGTCCCATTAGCTTCTCCATGATTTGATGTGACTTGTTTGGGGATTTCTGCTCTTTGGGCATTTTTTTCCTCTTTAGTTTTATTGGATTGAGGCAGTGACCTTTTCAGAGAGTGGGGTGGAGCTCTCAGCACTCCCCTAACTCCATTCCTGCACAACACTCAAAACTCACAGCAAGGAGATAGCACTGCTGGGCGAGTCCAAGAGACGCAAGAAAGCAAAGTTGTACCAAGAGTGAGGTGCACAGGAATGTGTCCAAGTTTTAGTTCTCTCCATTAATTGGCTTTGGTTTTCTCTGTCTGGGCTCACAGATCCCTCCGCAGAAGAAAACAGAGGGATCTCCTTGACAGAGCCTCAGCCGTGGGGTATCTTCAGTCAAGTGATCTCCCAACAGCCAAGGCACCTTTGTGGCCCTGACTCTGCTGCCTGCAGGGCTGGATCTGTGCCCCACACAGGAGAGGAGAGGGAACAGCTGGTTTGGAACCTCTTCAGGCTGGGACCAGCCGCGTCTCTCAAGGCTTTGGGCAGAATTTGAGCTTCCCCCCCACATGCCCAAGGGCAGGTTGGTCAGAGCAGCACTGGTGAGTGTCCAGCCTGACAGAAGGAATGACTGTGGCCAAGGGGAGGGAAAGGAGCAGGTGCTCAGGGCTTCAGCTTCACAGAGGTTTAACTTGGCTCCGGTGGCAGAGCCAGGCAAGCTGGACTGTCCCTGAAGCAACACACGGTGTTCCCTACTGCACCAGGACAGCCCCACCAAGAGGAGCACGGCACAGAGAGGTGGGGACGGGGTCTGCAGCTGGACAGTGCTGCTGGACAACGGGCAGGGCAGGGAGAGGAGGGACACCAGGGGAGTTTCCAGCCTTAGCACAGCCCCAGTGGGTACTCACTTTAACAGACGCCAGTTTTTCTCTTAACAAAGAACGAGGTGGTGGTGGTGGTGGTGTCTTCTTCGAGAATCCAGAAGCCATTTTGAAGGGAGGATGTCGTAGATAAGCGACAATGCTTCACCTGGAAGGAGCAACAATGAAAGTCCGAAAATGCATACCCCAATTCATGGCAGACTCAAGGGATATACTGGTGCTAAAAATTTTACATTACTTAAAGGTAGCTAAGTGCTTGTTTGGCACAAGTAGCTAGTATTGTTAGACCTCTAGTGGGACTGTATTTGAGGACTATATGGCTATGTTGTGCACTTCAAAGATGGATCATACTGAAACCTGGAGCCAAGAATCTGAACATTAATGATAGATAGAACAAAGCTGTAGCTTAAATATTACTTAAAAACAGCTCAAGTGGACCTCCTCTTCTTTAGGCTGAAGAACCCCTGCTCTCTCAGCTGCTCCTCACAGGACTTGTGAGAGACTGGAATGTCATGGCTAATGGCTGAAATAGTGTCATAAAGGAATTTTTGCCCTTTGTGACAAAGCTGTATAAAGAAGCTGCGAGCACCAAAGCCCACCCTTGCTTGAAAATGCTTCCTGAGTGGAACTTTGGACTGTGAGTTAAGCCACCTAAGGGAAACTGAGACAAGATAAAGGTGACACTATTGTCCCACTACCTCAGGTCTGGGGAGGAGTAAACAAGGCTCAGGGAGAAACATGTATCCACAACAAAACCAAACCCAGCAGCTGTCCTGAAAATCAGCTCTGTCTGGGGAAGTCATAGCCACAGACTCATCTGCTGAGGCCAGGCTTGCACACAAACCTCCCATCAACAGAGAGGGAAGGAGGAAATTTTGGGGGTGTGGTGTAACCTCTGCTCAGAGGCAGTGGACACCCATCCTCCCTCACACAAACTGGCTCAGCTCTAAAACCCCCACTCCCAGAAGGCCACATCCAAGGGACATTGCCGTGAGGGGCAGCTGAGGGGGTGTCACAACCCATCAAAGACCTCCAAAGTGCCCCCAGACCCACGCCTGAGGCCTTGCACCAGGTGACTGCACGGGATGCAAAGTAACAGACCTGAAAATCCAGAACCCAATTCATGGCAGACTCCAAGGATATGCTGCTGCTAAAGGTTTTATATGAGTTGAAAGTAGCAAGAGACAGAGTCAAACTTGCCCTGCCCCAGGGAGGTACCTGGGCAGTCCCACCTTGCCCAAATCTGTACGAATCCATTGGACTCTTATGTTTTGTCACACCTCAGCACAGAGAAGACTAGAAGAGGATTTAATGGTATGCCGATGGGTTCCATGGAATGGTGATATTTTCCACCTTAATCAGTCTCTGTCACTCTCTTTCTGTCCCTCTCCCCAACCCCCCTCCTCCCCTTTTCTATTTCTTTCTCTCTCTCTTCCTCACATTTGCTGTTACATTAAATCCAGACTATTGATTTTGGCATATGGTCTCGTTTGCACCTGAATTCAGATGCATTTTCCTAATAATGTTAACAACCAGATCATAACAATCCACTGAAACTTGAACAGAACTCATTCACCTTTAAGCAGTTTAAGTAATCACTACAGGAAAAAATGTATAGACTAGTGTATTTAGGAGATGTTGCATTTCTTCAGTAAAAAGAGAGCACAATCATTGCACCATATATTGTTCACCCACTCGGCTGTACGTGCCACCGAACTGCTACACCAGAAGACTGGCATTATCACATCCTGTATTTCCCTTTGGCATTCTTTTTCAGAGCACAGATGCGACAAAACCAAAAACTTCAACTTTAGTCAGTCTTTACCTTCAAAGGCAATTCAGGACTCGCTCGCAGAGACAGAGTCCCCGCGAGTTCAGGACTCGCTCGCAGAGACAGAGTCCCCGCGAGTTCAGGACTCGCTCGCAGAAACCAATGTTCCGCCGACAATTCACCCGGCAAATCGCCCAGTGAAGCCGCCCGCAGGCGCCCAGGCTGCAGCGCCCAGTGCGGAGCGCGCCGTGAGGCAACTGAGGGCGCACGGCGGCCACAGCCGTGGTTACCTTCGCGGCTCCCGGGCAACCGCGGCGACGATTGTGACGGCCGCGCCGGGCCGAAAAGGGGCGCCGGGCGGACCTCGTTCCCGCCTCGGCCCCCGCCTGCTGCAGCCTTCCTCGGTTCCCCCTCGGGCCCCGGCAGGAGCGGCAGGAATCCGCCCCGGGGCCCGGAACGGGACGGGCGCGGCGCCAGAGGCTCGCAGCCAGCTCCGAGCTGCTCCCTCACAGCGGGAAAAACGCGGGAACTCAACAGTCCGTGTGCAGCGCAGAGTGCAAGTGGGAATCGGAGAGCTGCAGGTCCTGGGCGCTAACATTTGGCTTCTCGTTCTTCGTAGGGACACGCAAGCAGCGGAAGTGATTTCCTGGTGTAATGGTTTAGCACCTAAGCAGCAGCCAGGAATTAGTGCTCCAGAAGACTGACGTTATCACATCCTGTATTTCTCTTTGGCCTTCTCTTTCAGAATACAGATGTGCTAAAAGAAGAAGTACAATATTTATCAACCTCTATCTTCGAATGAAGTGCGAGACTGATTTTCAGCTGTATTCCCAGCATTGTAATAAAAACACACTAGAACCGTAATTGTTGCAAGTTCCCTACTTGCAGTAAACTCGAGGTTTTAATATTCTTTCCAAGCTTATCTGTAATATATAGGTTTATATATTTGAAAGAACTTCGGTTTGTTAAATTACTGCACACTACTTCATGCTGCTGAACAATAGCACAGATTGTTTGTGTCTTCAGCAGAACTGGTTTGTCTTAGTAAAAAGACTTAGAAGTGAAAAACTTTCCGAGTTACCCGGAATTAAGAGAGTACTTTTGAAAACAAAGGAGGGAAGAAAAGATCAACCCTATTAGTTTACGCTGTTTCCAAGTCTACTACTCTGTACAGCCTAAGGAAGCTCTAAAGGAATAAGGGAAGAGAGATCTCACAGACACGTTATCCAAAGGTGTATGGAAAACCTTCGCACGGAGTCCCTGACCAGCCGCTTCAAAGACTCGGTGATAGAAGAGCAACAGAGGATTGAACAAAGGCAGACAAATTTCCAATTCAAGTCAAATTACAAGTTATTTTATTTTCAGCTGGGGCTGCAGACTGCATGCTGTTCACTATCCTGGGGGTTCAGAAGGTCCTGCAGCATGGCTGAGCCATGAGACTTGTGGACTAGAATTATAAAAAGGTGAAGCCAGACATTTCTTATGCACCTCCATTGCATTACCAACCCGGCACCTTAAAAATGGCTTTGCTCTTTTAATGGAAGTTTCTAGCTGGAATTGAAGGGTTTTTAATTGTTGAGAAGCTCTCAGTAGAAACAAATATTTTTGCTGGGTACCCGTGGTGGGTAGGCGCCTGATAGCTGGCGGTGGAGTCATGTGCGTGTACTTACATTTAGATCTCTGAAGTATTCATTATAGTCAAGAGCATATCCAACCACAAATTTATCTGGAATTTCAAAGCCTACATCTGTAAGAAAACACAGTTCTTTTTATATCTGTGGTGTAAGTAGCTTTTAAGTGCAGAGTTTGTATTCAACACATACTTGAGCAAAGAGTAATTGGCATCATCTCTTTCAGGGCGCTTCCTTAAGAATCTGAGCTGTAAATTGATGACACAGGTTAGAATCTAAACCATTCCCATCAGTCAGTTTATAATTAAGGTATTAAGAGAATGATTTTTATTAATAAAATAATTGTTTAAAACCTAGTTATGCGTTAGTCCTGGGAGAGGAGACAAGGAATGAGATTTCACTTGAGTGAAAGTAGATGAAATGTGATTCAGTAGGACTTTCCAGTTTGGAAACAAGGCAAGTTTAATAATGCAGAGTCAAAACAAATGTCCTCTAGGGTCAAAGCAAAGCAAAGCAAAGCAGTTAAGGTTTGATTCTGTTTCTACTATCAAATAGTTCAATTTGTGTATCAAATAGCTAAACCTGCACTCAGGCCAAGCAGGGAAAAAATGTGGTCATGAGGTCTCGGGATGGCATAGCTGGTCATTGCTTCACAAGTTTTGTGTAGTTTTTCCCCATTTCTCTTGGCCTTCATGAAACTTGTGTGCCAGTCGTCAGATGTGCTGCCTGAAGTGAAACTGTAAGACTGTGTTTTGGAAAATACAGAAAAAAAGTACCAGAAAAACACCATACTTACAGTCTGGTCTGTAACCTGGACTCTGACATGTCCTTTTAATGAGCAGACTGTAAGGCAGAGCAGAGACAGTTGGTTTTTAAATTATGTCTTACTCTAAGCTGTAAACTTCCTTCTCCCACACCTCCCCATAAGCTTCTAAAATCATGCACTTCAAACAGTGAGAGTATTGCACAGAAAAAGCAGTGGTCAGCCTCGTAGTGGAGGGAGAAGCAAAGGCTCTGATCTAGGTTCATTCTCCGTGTTCAAGTGGCTCTACTTTGTATTCAGTTCCCTTCGATCCTGTGTCTCGGATCATTGCCCTTCCATGTAGCAATGCCTCAGGACACTAGAATAGCACAGAGGGGGAAGCATGTCCAAGTGGCTGGTAGCAATTTTAGTGGGGAGGGAGGGAGGAAAGGACAATGTCTTCTGCAATATTCATATCTATTCTTGGTTTGCCTGTGCACTTCAGAAGAAACTGAGAACCTCCTGGACAGTCACTAGAAGGACTGTGTGAATAACTGGTGCATAAAGCAACTGTTTTAATAAAGCATTGTGGTTACTTGACAGGCACAGGGATATTCCACAAAATTTCCTTTTAGAGATCTACCAAAAGCAGATTTAGAATGCTACTTGAAGTCATCTTCCAAGTGCTGACAGACTCTTAGATTCTGGTAACTTCTACGGTTGAGAATATTAACAAACATTCTGAGTGTTGTCATTCTAGTATTGAGGCAACTGAGGTGGTGTTAGAAAACCTATGGAAAGAGATGAATTTCCTTCAAACATAAAATAAGAAACAGGGAATCCATGAGACTTTATGGACTACACAGAAAGAGCCATAAAACCTTATTTTATTCATTTGAGCAGTGAAGATGGTAGTGCACGGGTAAATTTCCCAGTCTCTTTAAGAAACACTTAATATTTCAGCAGCTGGATGAGGATTACTTCCTGCATTTATTTCCTTTCACCCCAAACTTCAAGCCAAACAAGCACCTGTCAGCATACACTGACGATTCACCCAAATGATTTGAATATGTCAGTTAGTAGCTATATCCTTGTACCTTACAACTTTAACCATCCTGGGTTTCTTGTCTTTTATTTTTGACACCAGTGCTTTCATTGTTCTACCAGTCTCAATAATGTCCTGAAAGAGATAAAAAAATAAATTATCCTTCAAGTTTGAAAGGAAAACCAGACTGTCAGTAGACTAAATTAGAGCATACCAACCCGGCAGCACAGTAGCATAATTAATTATTATGTTATATGTAATATGTATTAATTTGAAAAGAAGGGAGGAAAAAAATCCATATCATTCCACCCCTCCTTCAGTCATTACTTACCTCTACGACTAACACATTCTGGAAGACATTATATAGGAAGAGAAGGGAAAGAAGAGAAAAGATTTAAATGGCAATTTCCAGCAAATTCTACAGCCAAAAAAAGCACACTAAAACCCTCAGTTACAAGGAAGTTGCACTGATTTTCAAAGGAGGTCGACATTTGAACTACTGACTTGACTCTGGTGATTTCTGAAGAGTCGAAATTTCTGTATTTATGAAAGCTTAAAATATGGTGATAAAGGCACCTATGTCAGGTCTAGATATCGCTCTATGTATAGCACTAGTATTGTAGAGCCACACGGAACGAGTCAATTCAGCATGGTTCCTTCCTGGGGGTTCTGGGATGAAATGGGGACTAGGATCTTGGGAGCACTCATTACTGATCACTTCAAGTTTCCGTTGAGATCAGTGGGAATTATTCTCTGTTTCAAAGCCCAGCATTTTAAATCAGTGTTAGGTGGCTGGAAGTATGCAGTACCAAAATATTAATAAAGATGGATTTCCTGGAAAATACACAAGAACAGTTGTTTCCCTTTAAAAGACAAAGATACTAATTCATACCTTCCCATTTAGTGTAGACAGTTCCTCTCCAACAAAACTGATTTTTTCTGCAGGTGAATCATTCTAGAAGGACAAAGAAGAGATGGAAGTCACATAAACATGCCCAACAGTGTTATCCTGTATTTGTTTGAAAGGTGTGCTGCTCTTGCTATTTTGCAAGAGGAGGGAGTTTGAGATCTGCCCCTGCCTTCGTCATGTTGAGTGTTCTGCTCTATGTTTATTCCAGTGAACGTATAATCTCCGCCCTTTGGGGCAGATCAGTAAATCAGTTCCTTTTTAGTAGGTAATTTGAACAGAATGGATACATGAACTCAATTTTTGTGGGGTTCTCATGCGAAGTACCACTATTTAGAATGCCAGTCTATGGAGAGAATCAATTTTCCAAAGAAAAGAAAGCTGCTTACACAGTAGCTTTTTATTCTGACAAAATCCACGGTAACAGGCACAGACTTGTCACCATTTTGATTTAGTGCTTTTATATGATCCAGCAAATCAGCAAAGAATTTGTAGCCTCCTTTAAGGACACAGAGTGCAACAATGTGGTGACTTCCCATGTCTTGCAGGATATCTCTAGCCAAACGTTCTGTCCTGTGAGGGAAAAAAAAAAAAAAGTGTTCTGTATATCATAGTTGTTTGTCCATATATTAAGCAATGTTCAAGTAAAAATTCTGATCTTGCTGTTAGGTTTCTATAACTAGCAGAGTGTGACCACAGAATGTCGTAGGAAAGTTAGTTATGTATTTGCACAGCACAAGCTGATTTAATCCACAAACCTCAATATTGCAGGATAGGTGGGCTTAAAGATCTTTGAGGGAACATGGAAGGTTAACTGGGCTTGTAGAGGAATCCTCTCCATAAACCCCCTCTCGTACTAGACTTTAGGACAGAAGGGTTGGGGCTGCAGGGTTTCCATGTTTCTCATGGGCTGCACAGGGCAGGACCTCAGTCTTTTCTTTTGGAGAGACAAAAATTGGCACCACTGTCCCTATTCTTTTCTGTTTACCCTCATACCTGTCCAGGATGAGACCATGAGGAATGAAGACTCTCTCTAAATCTTCTTCATAATGCTTAGGAATGCAAAACAGATTTTTGTTGTAGCCACTTTCCTCATCTCTTATCTGCAAAGAAAATTCAAGTAGTCTAAAACTAGCAACAAAGCCATACAAGAAAAAGCTTTCAGTCTCTGATAGTGTGAAGAAAAAATCCTCCTCCCCAATATTATGTCAAAATAAAAACATTTCTGAGAATTTTTAATCTTTCTCTTAGAACAATTCACAATCTGATAACTCAGGAGCTGGTGGCTGAGTTGTGAATGGATAACAAATACTTTGCCCCAGTCATTATGAAATAAATTCTTGGCCATGGTCAACTCATTAAAAAAGCCACCCAAAACAGTTACAACCTCCCCTCTTGCTCCATTTGCCCTTCTTGCAGAGCTCAGTAGCTTGCTCGTGTGGTAGACAAGCGAAAATTAAAATGTAAGGCACAGAGATTGGGATTACAGGTCAGCATGTGACTTTGGGGGGCTGCTCTACCTTGACCATCGCTTTCCACTGTGTAAAAGAGAAAACTTTGCCTCCTAAGCATGAATTCACAGCTGAACTTTGGACATCCCTGCCATTAGCTGTCTCAGAGAACAGGGGAGATAATTCACCCCAAAGGAGAAGCTCTGGGGTGGCAGTGGGAAGAGGGGAAGCTGCAGAGGCTGCCCAGAGGTGGGAAGCAGTTGTGCTGTTTGCCCTTGGAGCAGAGCGCTCCTCATCGTGGCTGGGGACTGGCCATGGCTATGTCCCACAGATCTGGACCTTAACCCTTCTGCCTCCAGGATTTAGGATTGCAGTCCTTTATTCAACATGCTGGTTTCAGGCTGTTGCACCCAGAGGTGTCTTCATGTGTAGAAACCCCATAATCTCCATTTGGGTTTCTCTTCTGGCCCCAAACAGATCTGTGTCTTTGGATTCTACCTCCCTTCAAGACCTTGATGGATGCTTCGTTCATTTATAAAGTGGTGGTACAAAAGCAGGCAAGGAAAAATAAAAGGAAGTAGAAAGAACTGTGAATGAGATTAATATATAAATTCTAGAAATAAATTAAGAAAACCCCCTCAAATTTGTGAGATTTTTGTCACACCTGATATTGCCCTGCTGTTGTTAAAAATGCAGAACTAACTGAAAGAAAAATTCAGAGCTGGCTCAAAGCTTCTCTAGTGAAAAGTAGGTTACGTACATACCAGTTACATTCCACAGAACTCAGTAAAGCATCTTGATAAAAGCACAGAGCTGTGGATTCGGCACTAATAGCATAAATTATTGCTAACAAGTTACCCCCTGCAAACTCTTTAGACAGATGAATTGTTTGTAATTCTCCTTCTCTTTGGCATAGGAGAGATGAGCGCTAAAGAAGAAAAGAAAAATCGACAGTAGGAAACAGTAGTAGGTTATTACTTGCAAAACGGACGGCAGCTAAAAATGAAATAACCAATTACTGCCATTTATTTTAAATTGGCCACAAATAGCTTCCTGCATTTACAAATAAAACTAGAGACAGGTGTTAAAGGAAATTTCAGAGAACAGGTTATAGTAGCACAAGGCCATGGATATAGAAGCTCATCCTGGCTGGACTAAGCATATTCTGCAAGTACTCCAAATTGATCGGCCCTAATGGTCCAAGAATGTGCAGAATGACCTTGCAGCTGAGCCCTGGGTGGGTGGCAGCAGTGCTGTTCTGCCTGCTTTAGGTACTATTTTCTTCGTGGCTGAAGCCAGTGAAGTGAAAGCTTAAGTACAGGATGGCTTTTAGATCAGGTTTGTTCGTGCCTCGTTGATCCTGGAGAGACGCTGGCAGTGACACTGGACCGGCCGTGGGTCGGGCTGCTCCACAGCACTGAGAGCAGCTGTAGTGAGCGCAGAGCTGCTCGTGGTTTGGTGTTCCATTGACCCAGCTGGGCAGCTCCAAACTGGCCCACCTCTGCCTCTGGGAGGCTGCTTGTGGTGAATACACAGGCAGAGTATGAGATTCTGACTTAATTAGAAGCGTTGGTCAAAGACAATGATTATTTGAGATTGCTAGAATACATAAATATTATTATCATTTGAAGTATTTAAAAAAAAAAAAAAGGCACCCTTAAGGACAGTCACTGCCACCAGTATAGAAAGCGCTGTTTGTTTTGTTGTTGCATTTTGGTTTGTCTGGTCTCCAAGATTCCCATGTCTATTGCATTCTACTTACCTGCAGCTTAAATGTAGCGATAATGCTCCCTGGAATTTGAGCAGCTTCTTTTGCCTAGCCATGATACTGATTGCAGTATTTAATGGACTTCAGCTTTGCAATCTGCTTTTGCATTTAGAAATGCACAGCATTTCTTCTGCACAGCAAGTTAAAGGTCAGCCTTCTTGTCAAAGCTGAGCTTCCTGCTGCACTTGATAAGTGACACCACAACTGCTTCAGCTTAAGTGAGGGGTGAGTTTTGTCTGTGTGGATGTAACTGTGCAATAAAGGTAATCCTGAGGCATACCGGTGTGAAAAATAACCATTACTACTACTTAGAGTTACTCCAGCAGTGCAGCTTTGTAGCTGTTACTTGGTTTAACAGCTCTGCTCATTGAGAGTCTTGGGTACAAACAATATCTGCTACAACAATATCCTCTGTGTGAAGCATTTTTTAAAGCCTAATGAAAGGTTCAAAACCAGAACTCATCAGTTTGAGCACCACATCACCATAGCAACCTGCCTTACAGGCTCATTAAAGCCTTTGCATTGTGGCATATGCTGAACAATACAGTGACAGCCCATAATAATAAAGCAATCTACTAAACTATCAAACAAAATCACTAAATTTTTAAATCATGTGTTTGTAACTTGAGGAGTTAGTTGTTCAATTACTGATGTAGGTTTCTGAGTTTAAGTGGAAAAAAACAACAAAATGAACGACAGTGATTTTGTACAGTAGAGAAATCCGTAACCATTGTTTCATCAGCACAGAATGAAAGAATCTCAATATAGGTATGTTAAAGTCAAACAATGGCATGCATCTGTAGAAAAGAGTCTATCCAGATGCTTCTGCTCTGAAAGCTATCTTTTCTGCCGAGTAAATATAAGAAGCAAAGCTTTCCATTAGTCAGTGTTTCTAATGTTCTGCTATTTTTGCTGAAGATGACCTTTCCCCCCACGGCCAAAGCTCCCGTCAGGCAAATAACCACACACAAGGACATTATGCTTTCTTACCTGCAGTCCTTGAGCCATGATCCCTCTGTGAACTATGCTCCTGCAGAATGTGTTGGTGTTACTACTGCAGTTTGGCTTGCTTTGTTTCAATCTTCCAGTTAGATCCCGGCTTGCTTCTAAAAGGTCGAAATTGCCATCTTTCCTGCAGGAAGCATTACTTCCTTCTACTAATGCACTGACATCACAATCGCAGGTTCTTACCTAATCAGATTAACCAGAAATAAAATGAGCTTGCTTGAGCCCTGCTGTAACCAATGAGAGTAAAGATGTGGGGAACGAGGGAGATGCAAAAGGGAAGCTCATGAGTCAAATTAATGGGAAGGGCTAGGTAGAATAGTGGGGGGTTTAACTGAAAACACTCATCAGGTATTTGGTTGTAGCAGGTGGTAAATCAGTGGCGTAGGTGTGTAAAAGGTAAATTTGTATACCATTTTCTTACACACTGTTTGTTTATACAATCCATTGTTGTCCCAAAGTCCATGTCTTATTAAAATTCATGTTATAACTTGCTGTCAGAAAATGTCAGTCAGAGATAAAGCAGAGTAAACAAAGTATATTTTTAAAAGGATACTGAAGGAGAGGTCTGCAGCTGTTGAGATGTGGTGAACCCTGTCTGTCATTCCTCCAGGGCATCCTTTCATAAAATTAGAGGGTGATTGTTCCAGTAACATGCTTCACATCATTTAAAATCAAATCATGCTGACATTCCCTGTAATCTGATTAGTCTACCACACTGCACTATTATCTGGTATTAACAGGAAAGTCTGAAATTTCTGAAAATTAATCCTACTTGCAAATTGAGCTAAAACCAGCTTGCATGCAACATATTATTGGATGTTCTTACTGGATGGGGTGCATTTTATGAATTCAACTAGTTTAGTCTTCTCTGGGTGAGGGAGCACGGTAGCTAATGAAAGGAGATTTTTCTTGTTTCTTTCTAGTCTCACAGTTGCTCTTCAGATTGTGGCTGGTGACACTTGGGAAAATGCAGCAAATCTGTTCCTATGGATTAACAGGCATATCCACAACCTTAAGTGATACATTAAATAACAGTTCTGTTTGGAAACTGTTAGTGCCTTGGGGCTACCTGACCCCTATTTGATGGAGTTAGCAGGACCTTCCTTCCATGAATTCCTGACTGTATTTCCTATACACCCCTGAGCTCCATATCCTGAGAAAAGCCTTGCTTTTCTAATTCCTTCTGTAAGGTGGTCCTTTCTAGCTGACACATTAGTTGGTTGATTCTCAGGTAGTTTTCCACATTTAAAGAGAATTCAGCCTAGTTTTGCTAAAATCAACAGCATGAATGGAACTACTTGTTTGAAGCCTCTTTCTAATCAAGGCACTAATCATTGGCACTACTGTCAGTTTGCCATTTCCAGCAGTCGAACTGAGCAAAGTGTCTGAAATTATAGGAAGAAATAAATACGGTGTGCATATCTGATGTGATCTGTAGCTCCCAGATTAGCTGAGGCCAGTGTCACAAGGCTCTGTTCTTCTCAGTATTATGGATTTTTGCGTGTGTGTAATCTCTGTATAGGGAAACATTGACTACAGATTACTCTTCCTTGGCAGGCGGCTCTCTGACCAGGCCATGTGAAAATATCCTCACATGTAACGTCATTGCTTTGGTTCTGGATATTAGAAGGCCACCTTTGCCTGTGTAAATTTTATAAATCCCTCAAGTTTTCACTTGAGGCAAGTTTTATTCCATAGGACTGACATTTCTATAAACTGTACATTGGAGCTTGCAAATCTCTGTGTCTCCTTTAGGCACTGTACTCTTAGATCTGACCTGACCCGGGTCCAGTTATAAAGTCCCGTTTAATTCTGTTTCAGAAAAGGGTTGTAGAAAATCCCTCTCCCTGACTTTTGTGTTTTGCCTGCATGGGGAATATTTGCCAAGTGACGGTGAGCTGTGACTTTATTGATTAGAGCCCCTGTTTACTCTTCCATTAAACTTTAGGCTGTTCAAGAAGTCTCTGCCTACTCTATTTGAAAATTACTTCCCAGATCATATTTGTTCAAATGAATTTAGGCTTCTCAGTGAATTCCACAGAACCATGATCGTAATCACACACCACAGTTAATTACCTGGCAAGTATTTGAAACGGCAATAAATGTGTTAGTGGTATTAACAAGTATTTTGCATCATGAAAGTAACTGCTACAGTGAATGTTTTTATTGTCACATTCTGAAAAAAAAGTATATTCACAGGTAAAATGTTCATGCTAAAACAGCTGTTTGTCATTGTTGAATAATGAAAATAGAAAACAGCTGGCATCCTTGGACGACTTCTCTGTTGTAAATTATGTGATCATACTCCCCTAGGAAAGGACAAAAAAATTTAGGTGTATATGTATTTCTTCCAAATAGGAATCTCAAGTGCATCTTTTTAAAATTAAGTGTTCGGAGGAAACCAAATTGGGTTTCAGTCTCTTGCTCTGCTCTAGATAATAGGATGCTGAAAGAGCCTGTAAGTGTAGCCCACACGAACAGACTGGAAATTAATTAGATCAGCACTGATGGCTTGGTGAACAGCAGCAGTCAATACAGAACAACACTGCTCCTGGCCTTGCATGTATTTCCAGACCTATTTAATCAGTAACGACTTTTCTCAGGACACGATTTTGCTGCTCCCATACCTGAGTTTGTTGAACAGGTTTACATTCTGTTACAGTTTGGATCGACCGGCCTCGAGAGTGCTGCGATCATTTCAAAGGTCCTCCAGAGACATGGCATAGACGCTGATAAAGGCCTGCGGGGCATTTGCTGTTAGTTCTTTCCACCCCGGAGGCAAAGCCGTGCCGCTGGATGTGCTGTAGGCCGCGCTCCGTGACCGGGCCCTGCGGGCCGAGCTCGGGCCGCGCCACGAGAGGGCAGCGGCGGCCCAGGGGAGCGCGGGCCGGGCGCCCCGAGCGAGCGCCGCCGGGAGCGGGCTGGACATGAGGGAAAGGCTCTTCCCCAGAGGAGCCGGCACCGCCCGCGTGTGACAGCGGCCGGCCGCGGGCTCCTGCAGAGCCACTCGCGGCTCTGAGGCCGGGAGCGCGGGACTGTGAGGGCACGCCTGCAACGGCACTGACAGGCGGCCAAGGCACGGGTTCTCCTCGGGATATGCCAAGGCTGTTTATTGAGGAACGCGGGCAGGAACGGCGAGGGGGTCCAGGGACACAGAACAGAAGTTCACGGACGAGAACAGCTCCGAACAGAATCAGGGAAGAGAAAGAAGAAGAGGCTCAGGGCACACGGTTATAAACGAGACAAAAAGGGCGGATCTGGGGGTGGAGGTCTAATAGGGATGGGGAAGAGTGGTGCAGAGGGGGAAATAGGAACCGGGGAGAGCCAGCAGGGTAACAGGGGTGGGACACTGCGGCAAGACAGAGCCTGGGGGGTTCGGGGGAAGGGAGGACATTCTAGGAGGGGTCCGTATAGGGTGAGCGGAGGCTGAACAGGGTGACATAGACTTTAACAAACCGACAGAACAATGAAACTTAAGAGATATTAACACGTGGCTGCGAAGGCCCCTGGGAGGAAGGCTTTCCTCACCCTCACCTAGCGGGGCGTTTCTCCTCAGCCCCTCCACGGCTGAGGCACAATAACCGTGCTGGCAGGGCCCCGGGCCCCCACAGCCGGGCTCCCCGGGGCATGGGCACGGCCCTGAGCCTGCCGGAGCTCCAGGACTGTTTGGATCCTGCTCCAGGGATGCCCCGGCTGGGATTGCTGGGACAGGAGCTGGGCTGGATGATCACACGGAGAAGGATGGAGAGGGATTGTTTCCAAGGAAAAGCATGTGGTGGCGGGACATCAGCTCAGCTGGTTGGAGCGTGGTGTTGATAACACGAGGGCTGTGGGTTTGGACCCTGTATGGGCCATTCACTTCAGAGCTGGACCTGCTGATCCTTGTGGGTCCCTTCCAACTCAGAATATTCTGTGATCCTGTGACATGGGGGATGGGTTCCTACTGACAGAGTATAGACTTAGATGAGATATTGGGAAGAAGTTCTTGACAGCACAGGTTGGTGAGACCCTGGCACAGGGTGCCCAGAGCAGCTGTGGCTGCCCCTGGATCCCTGACAGTGTCCAAGGCCAGGTTGGACATTGGGGCTTGGAGCAGCCTGGGACAGCGGAAGGTGTCCCTGCCCATGGCAGGGGGTGGAACGAGATGAGCTTTAAAGGCCCCTTCCAACATAAATCATTCCATAATTCTTTGATCATGTCATCCCTGTGCGATCCCTTCCAGCTCTGAATATTCTGTGACTCTGAAATATTTACACCGGTTCCACTTGTGTAATTGTGGGTTACAGGAAAACTGCTCTGATCTGCACCACTGAAGACCTGGCCCATGGGCTCCAAGTTCCGAGTGGCTGCTAAAACCTTAAATTAAAACTTAGCACTCATATTCAGTGCCTGATGGCTTATTAGGCAAACTGATCAATACATTTTGCAATGGCTTGACTTCAGTAATCCCATGCCCATCCTAAATCTGCTTTTTTTTTTGCTTGTTACTTTGAATTCTTAGATAAGACCGGCTGCTTAATTGGTTTGCAAATAATCTGTCTGAAAAAAACCACTCTGTACATTCCTTGGTAAACAGTGCATGTTTACAATTAAAGAGTAGAAGCAGTTGCACAAATTTCAGTCTCCTTATGTACTCTCTTAGATTGTGTAGCTTTTTTATGTAGAAAATTTCATTCATATGAACTATCATACTATCCTAATCTATTTTCCATCTGAGATTTTATTCCGAGATATTATTATTTTAGTGAAATAGAAAATCGATATAAATCTCATTCAGTATTGGGTATTTATAAATGTGCATGAAAATGTTTTTGTTTTACAACTCATCTGATAAGCCCAACAAACCATCAATAACCCTAGGAAACACGGAGTGGTGGATGTCAGAACTGTAGAACGTTACCTAGATTTTAAATTTGAATAATTCTTGAAAATATCCTGACACCAGTTCATAAGTAGATGAAGGATAAATTCTGCAAGCTCAGAAATTCTGACGACCAATGTGGAGGAAAAGGGCAGTATTTATTAACAAAGTCTTTGAGGCCCTAACAGAAATGGTGGAGTGACTGTTTGAAGGAAACCTTTATATATCTTTTGCTACATTTGGTTTGTAGATAGCAGAAATGTTTCATTCTCCTGAACTGTCTATGTTAGAAAGTCATTTTGAGGGAGGATCTGATTAGGACTGGGGCAACAGAGCAGAGACAAGGAATCAGGACTTCTGGATTTCATTCCCAGCTCAGACCCAGTTTATTTACTATATGCCTGTGGCCAGTTTATTTTCCTGACTGCTCCTGATGTACCTCTGACCTCCCTCTGTGCCTGCTTTCCCCCTCTGCTCTTGTAACCGGCTGACCTCAGTGTTGGAGTCTGCTGTGCCCTGGGCTGAGGGGTCCTTGTCAGTTTTGGGGACGTGCCTTCCAAGAAGTCCCATGGATGTCATCACTGGTGTTCACAGGCACGATTTGATAAAAGACTGTGACCTGATTCCTGGCATGTGAAGCTCCAGGCGTTGCAGTCTGATGTGTCTGTGAGCCAACAGGAGCTGCTCCATGCCTGCCATGCTGTGCATGTCTGATCCCATTCCCCTAGCCCCAACAGCTGGATAGGATGTTTCACCTCGGGAGCAATGGGTGGTCCGGGAAGCAGCCTGCTCTGCTCTTGGGGAGCTGGACTCATCTCCACCGCAGAGATGTTTAATAAAAATATTTGTTCAGCCATGGCTTTGTCTGAGTGTGTGTTCACAGCTGTTTTATTTTAGCAACATAACAGCAATAACAATTAAATCCGTATTTCTCCTTGGATAATTATTTTCCTGAATTCATCCTCAGTGCAGTGTGAATTGCTGAGTTAAAATAGAACTGCTTGCCGTGGGTTTCAGATTACGTGTGTTACCTTAGTATGATTCTTTTATTACTTGAGATGTTAAACCAGGATAAAAATACATACCACAGAGAGTCCATGTTTTGAAATATCCTTAAACTCTTCTTCATAATCACTGCTTTTAATTGTTAACATTGTTCTGTTCTGCAAAGTCATGCTTGACTTTTAGGAGAGCTAAGTGCCATCTCCCCACAACAGCATGTTAGAAAAATGTGGACTATGCATTTTAGTAAGATTTAAAAAAAACACCACGAAAACCTTTTTACAATAACATGCAGCTAATGTATTGAAGTGAAGATAGCTCATCTCTAAATCTCAGTTTTATAAACCCATCTATTTCAGTGTTGCCAATGCCTTCTGTTGAGATGTTCAGTATTGAAGATGACACTTTTGTAGGAACTGCCTTAGAAAAGTTTTACTGCTGCCACTTATGTTCCTTACAGGCCCTGGCTGTGGAAAGCCACCTCCAGTGCCACTGGCTGTGCAGGCTTGCCCACAATGTGAAAAGCCAGTTCAGTACAGTTTCCTAAGACAGTGGAGGGAACAAAGAGAAATTTTCTGCTACTGACCTTAAGTTTTCGATTCCTTTATCAGACACCAAAGATCTACTTTCAACATAAATCATTTTCATCCCCTTTAGAGATAATAATAAGTCCTTCCTTAACTGAAATGAAGGGACTGTGCCCTGAATGCCCATTTCTATTGGAGTCCTCTGCAGCAAAATATCCAGAAATTCAGAGCAGTTCACCGCATCTTTATTCTGAATATATACTTGAATTCAAGTAATTGCTTTTCTTCAGTCTTACACAAACTATATCTCAGACCTGGCAGATGTTGTATCTTCTTAACAGATATATTTTGCCAACTTAAAACTAAACATGGCTGCTTCATGGCAGTTGACAGCTGTCACTGAAACAGGACAGGAAACTGGAAAGATGATGGAGTCTTCTTATGTTTGGATTACTTTTAAGTAAATCCTCCAGTGTTAATAAATAATATAGATTTCTCAGGAAGCCTCCTTAGGCAAAATTTTTAAAAAGCAGTAATTCTGAAAAAGAGTAAGTTCTCAGCACTGATATTTCTGAAACTGACTTACTTGTCCTTTCAAAAATATTTTGTTAGTGTTTAGAAAAGGTGCAAACACTGATCATCATTGTAACGAGTGTCTTTGTCTCTGCTTTCCTTCTGAAGCCATCATTTTAATCTGGTGTAGGGGCAAGTGTTGTTTATGTAAAATATATAAAGGGGTACAATTTAAATTTCCCGTCACACACAGTCATATGGAAAGTACAGATTTATCCTATGCAGAACCATACATTTAACATGCGGAATATTTGCTAGAAGCCATCTCATTGATGTCAGCTATGTTTTTAAGGGATTTAAGCAAATTAGAGCACACTTCTCAGCATTTCTGAATTCATTAACTGACATTCTTTCACAGACAGCCAGCTCCTACTCTCCAGTCAGTATGCCCCAGCTTTTTAGGTCTAAATATTGGGATTACTTCTGTATCACCTCTACTCTGACCACAATTTGAAAAATAAGTACATAGTTTTGTGATTGCGCAGAGAGCAGTATGTTATATAAAAGATTCTTAATGGAACACTTTGTTTCATACTTCCCTTTTGTCATATAATGGTCTTGATCTGTGGGAAAAGTAATAAAACCTGAATCTGAATGGTTGAAAATTAATGCAGTTCTGCTGTAGTTAATCTACATCTTCTTTACGATGTGTATTCACTGATAGTAAAACTAATGCAATAGTCAGTTTCAAGAGTAGAATCAAATTATACCAATATTTAACCCTCAAATTTATACTAAATTTTAACCCTCAAATTATACTAATATTTAAAATCTAATAGTTAAGGCTTGCGCTTATGTCAGATTGTTTTGCTTGAAAGAGATTTATAAACTCAACATTTAATTTATAAAGTCTTGTTTCATCTAAAAATGTTTATCTTATTTTCCAGTCTGAAATACTGCTTTACTTGCATTGCTCTTGTGTGCCCCAAACTCAGCAAAATTAATCCCCTGTTTGCTCTCACCATGACAGTGAGTGTGCTATTCACTGAGAACAAGTTAGGTTTGTTTCCGGCTCTCCTTGAGGCACCTTGGCTCAGAGCAGAGACCTTGTGTGTCACCAAAAGGATCTTCCAGGCCCATTCATCAGAGCCCCATAAGTCACAGCACAGTGGACACAGCCACTGGCTTTGCCTCTGCTCAGCTCTTCACAAGAGTAGGTCATAATGAAGCTAAAAGCAGTAGTTGAATATTGATGAAGGCAATTCATTCTTCACTCCTGATCTAGTCTTCTCCACATTCCATTTGAGCCAATGCCAAAACGGACATAAAACTAATAACTCATGGACCCTTTACATAATGCTGGGCCATGCCCTCATGTGACATGGCAATTTACTTGTCCTTGTGCATTGCTGCTGCTGGAAGGGTGCTGTTTCAGAAAGGGCCATGCAGCACTGGAAAAAATTGACTTTGTAGAAAATGTAATGTAGCAGTAATGAAGAGAAACCAGGATGGGAGGCCCTGGGTTCAGATCCTGGCTGAAGATCACTCAGTCTGTCCACAAATCTCAAAATGCAGCACTATGTCGTAAAGCTGGAAACCCTTTAATATCTTGGCTTTTAGGAAAAGAAGAAACTTAAAGTCATGGAAGACAGCTGTGATAATTTTGGTCATTTTTAGACATATTCAATTTTCATTATAGCAATTATTTTTTAAATTATCTTTTTAAACATCTTCCATTGCAGAACATCATTCACCATGACTGGCTTTTCAAAAGTGCCTTTTAATCAGTTGGAGTCCAATTTGGGAAAACACAGAACTCTGCACTGACTATCCCTCTTGAAGGCAGCTGAAACTTCAGGCCTGTGCTGAAGTTTCAGTCCAGCTTCACTCATGGTGTTGAAGAAGCTGGAATGATTGAGGCACAGAGTAAACTGGAGCTGAAAACCCCTCGTATGCAGCTTTGCTGCCTCTCATCTCCTAATAGGATGTGTGTGAGAGTGGCAGAAGGGAGACCTGTCCAGGTGTCCTAGCCAGAAACTGGGACATTGAGAACCTCTCTTTTCCAGTTCAAAAAATTCCACAGACAGTGGAATGCTGTCAGTAAGAGGCTGTAACTGCAGAGTTTTTGTACAGATGATATGGTGCATAGGGTGAGTCTGCTCAGGAAAAACTAGGCAAGCTCTTAAAAGAAAAATAAGTTTTGGACAGCTAGGGGGTATAAATAGTCCTGTTACAGCTGTGTCAATGGGCTCAAAGCAAAGGCTTTGTGACTTAAAACACACAGTATGTTGTTATGTTTAAGTGTATTAAAAAAAAATCCATCATATCAAGCTGTGTTTTCTGTCTGGAAGCTAGAAAAGGTTGAGGAATAGGCTGCCAGGGAGCAGCAGGGGACAGCTGCTGCCTAAAGGAGCCACGCATAGTAACACACAGGCTGAGGTGAGCAACAGAGGTCTGTGGAGGGAACTGGGATCAACCAGGAGTCCAGATCACCAGGAAGGGTCATGGTGGTGCCGCAGGTCCAAGCTCAAGCTGGGAAGTCAATCCACAGATCAAGTCCAATGCTCTCCAGGCCTGTCCACAGCAACAAGACAGATTCCTCCGAGCTGGGGCCAGGGGCACGTGGACAGGGCTCTGACAAGGATGGGAGCCCAGTCCTGAGCTTGAAAGGAGCTGCTGCACCCCCTGTGAGACCAGCCATGGCCGGTGAGGCTGATGGGGCACACGGGGACCCAACCACAGCAGCTTTTCTCTTTAAAGCAGCCCTGAAGAGTCAGCTTTAGGGTCAATCAGGAGAGAAAATCACAAATAAATCATTGACAGTTTTTAATATAATACTTGTGCATGTCTGAAAGACTGAAAAAAATAGCAAAAAAATTTATTTACCAAGAGAGTCACGAGATCACACAAGATCTGTTCTAACCATTGAGGAAATAGTAATTCCCAAAAACTGACATCTGACATTCACCATTCAGGTTTAGCACTGAGGCAGTGAGGTGAATAATTAATTAATTAATTAATTAAGATTGTTAATTGTAATTAACAGTATTAATTTGTTTCCATCAAATACTTCTACAGCTATGCATCTTCAGAGGAAGTGAGGAGATAAATGCCATGATGCAGCACAGGGCAGCTGGTTTGGATCCTTGTCCCCATATATGCTGGAAGAGCACTAGAGCAATTATTCCTGTGTAGGTATGTTCAGACAGCCCATGATCATGAAGTTAACAGAAACCAGATATAGCTCTCCAATATGTGGAATACATACCTCCCAAGCATTGTCAGAGAGGCCATTTATTTTTTCTACGTGGACATTTTTTTCCAGAAAGAAATTAAAAAGATCAACTTAATTATTGCATTTCCATGTTTTTCCTTGCTAACTTGGATTATGACAGGTCTAAAAAAAGCTAAATGCTTTAATATGAGCACAAGGTGTGCTGCAAGGCACCCACCCACCAGAGCTCCCTGGGACTGTCCGGGTTTGGGTCCCTAAGGAGGCTCAGGCATCACTTAGCTCTGTGCTAATAAGGGTCAGTGCCTGCAGCCTCCCCTGGGGCAGCTGAGTGTGGATTTTGGGGGATCACTAGTTGTGGTTCCATGGATGTTGATGGAGCATCTGTTGAGTTCAGTACTAGATCCCTGTTCCAATTTGTGGATGGCCCCACAGCTGGAGTAAATCAGCCTAAAATGACGCATGTATTTATGGAGTTCCAAAACTCATTGCAGCGTGCTGTGTGTATGGCAAGTGGTCCTGCTGACCTCCCTGTGGGTACAGTTCTTCCATCAAACCATCCCCACCTGCAGCAACTGAGCTCTTGAGAAGCTTCAGGAGCTCTCTGCCATCAGTTGGGGATTGACCACCCTGTCTTTAGGCTGTGGAGTTGTAGTGGTCTGAGTTCATCAATACTCCTTTATTTCACAATGTGCATCTTGGGTCATGTATTCGATGTTCAAGTATTTGAAGGAAGCCAAAAACATTGAAAATATCTTGACTATAACAAGTAATGGGGTAAAAACATTTTCATTAACAGTAACAAGGTGAGGTAGTGGAGGAATGGAGAGAATTTTCACATTCCTTTGCAATTTGGGGCTTTTTTTCTCTCTAATCTGTGAAAACTTTTAGACAAAGTATTTTTTAGAGGCCATTTCTGAGAATTTGTCATCTAAGCCTGCCATGAATGAAGCAGTAAATAAATACATGTTAGGAGCAAAGGAGAAATAGTACTAGCCTTCAGGGAAGCTTCATTAGGTTCATTACCTCAAGAAGTTCAAACAGATTTTACCAAAAGTGAAGTCTGATGCCTCAAACACCACTTAAGTTGTCCTTAAGATATGTTTTGACAAAGACTCAGAACCAGCTCATTAACACCATCATGAATTTTACGTGTGACATATTAAAACTATGCCAATCACTTCATTCCAAGTATCAGTGTGTGGAGAGATCTGTTTTAAAGATCAGGAACCTTTTTTCCTCCCTTGTTCCCCTGGTAATACCATGAATATCCCCTCCTTGTTCCCTGCACTTGGCTAGTTCAGTGCTGTAATGGGGAATACAAGGTTCTGTCACTTTAGATCTGGCCATCTGAATGCATGACCAGGCGGGCAGCAGCTGAATAAAGAATAACATGCACTTGTCTCCAAATGATTCACTCTGCTGGCATTTTGTTACAGTTCTAACTCAAATGAATGGTGAAGTGTAGAGTGACTGGGGAAAGTAAAGCAGATAACATATGGCAACTAAGTGACATCCAGAATGATGAAGAGACTAGGGGACAGCTCGCTCACATCACTCCAGCAGTCTGCAACAGCCAAAATGAATCTGGGCCTTCAAACTGCATTTGTTTTGCAATGGTTTCTGAGTCTTCCGATTAAGCCTCCCATATTGATTTCAAGCTCTCTCTATTCCCCTTTGGTCCTGAACCAAAAGTAATTTATCCTAAATGCCTTAACCATGTACTGTTTGCTAGTCAAAATGTTACAGGATGGCCATTTTGTAGAAACGTGATGTATGGTACAACAAATAATTGCACAGGTCAGTTCTGGCAACCAAAATAATGTGTAGCAGATACTTTGCATAATCATGATTCCATTCGTTTAATTCCTGAGCACTTCTTTAAATGCTGTACTGCATTTGATGATGCAGTACAGAAGAATGCACTGATGTAAAAGCAGAATTTATTCTGACAGTTGACTGTAAATTTAACCACTCTAGAAACAGGCTGTGGGATGGCCATTCGTATCACTTCAGGCTTCACTAAAAGCATTCCAATGGTGGCTTCCTCTGACTGCAGCAGCCGTGAAAACACAGAACTGGATTTGATGAGTATAGACAAGCAGTGACAATATTAATGAACATGCTGAGAGAACCTGAGCAAAAGGGAAATAAGAGTTCTTTCATCACCATCTGTACCTGCTGGTCAAGCTGGGGATATCTCTTCTTTGAGATAGTGATGTTTAAAATGCTGTGCAGAAAGGACGGGAAATGGAACAGTGCACTTGTGGATAAATGCTGGAAGTCACAGTCAACATTTCCTCCTGATTCAGATCTTTTCTTTTCAGAACATGGTGTTCCCTTGTTCAGCAAAGGAACCTATATTTGGCTACATCAGATACTGTTTTGAGGGTTCAGGCCTGAATTTCGTAGGGGAGCAGCCATTCAGGATAAATCTGACTGTAACATTGCCATACTTCTGGAGGAAGTTCGAGGAAGAATTTGAAGTTGCTGCTGGAAACACAGACCCGGTGGGAAGTCAATCAAAAACCGAAGTAGAAGAGTTGAAGTTGATGCTGTGTGGAGATCAAACCAAACCAAACAACCCATGGGCCATTGTGCACAGAAAATATCCCCCACAACATACTCATTATGTTCTTGACCACTTCTTTTTGGAAGGACAATGAGGTTTGTGTTCAAGGACGTCACGTCATTGTATCAGTGTCCCTTTACAGGAACAAGAAGACCTGAATAAGAGCTAATCACCTTGCTCACAGGAAGTAACACATAAATGGTAAAAACAAATCCTCAGTTAGAATGCAATTTTTATCTCAGTAATTTTCTCTGGGGCATAAATCATGTTTTGTCTTTAGAATGAAGTATTATTAACATTTTTGTTAGCTTAAATTATTTCTTTTTCTAGTAGTTATAAATTAGAAAATCATATTGATGTGTGTTCTGGCTGCTTTAATGCATAATCAAGGCAGCTTTTAATACATCAAGTTCCAAAACACTGGGTTTTTTACAGTCTGTTGTCACCAAATTCTGTCTAGTGCTGAAAAGAAGAAATTATGTTTTGAAAACATGTTCAGAACACCTATTTCAGCTGTTATGCCCTATAGTCCACAACATCTCTTTTCAATAGGAAAATTGGTTTAGTGTCTTTTCCCACCTGTATCCCTGTGTAGAATGTACTAAGATATTTCCAAAGGAATCTCCAACAGTACAGGATGCTAGATTTATGTCTGGGCTTTTTAAAAACAAGAGAGACCTCCATTTCCTAAGGTTAATTTACATTAGGAGAATTGTATTTTTTTATTTTTTCTTGGCCAGGGGCTTTCTCTTGATGGTGAAGCTCTGTATGAATCATAGCAGCAATGGAGCAATTCTCTGATCATAGGCACTAAGAAGAACTGTACAATTCCTTTCATCAGTTGCAGTTTAGAGTCAGAAAATTCTAGATTTTAAAAAATTGTCAGGATATACTACGATTTCATTTGTCCTCAGGAAATAACAACAAGAAGAAGATAATTACAAATAAAGAAACTTTAATTAGCCGGTAATACAGAACAGAACAGTCCAGTCAGTGGCAGAACACTGCAGTATTTACAAAACTGTAAATACTGTAAATACAGCAGCAGCAGTGCCTGGAGACATTGAAAGCAAGAGCTTATCCTACAGCTGGAAAGTTGCTGAAGTCTGTGACATTCCACTGTAAATAAAGGTGTTATTAAAAATTACAAACTGCCCTGTAATGACTTTGATAACTTCCTGTGCAGCAGCTCCTGAAAAAGAGAAGAAAAAACAGAAGGAAGTTAGCAGGTCATATTTAAACAGCAGTAAAATAATGTTATTTATCTAGAAGTCCCTACACTGGAATTATGTCAGAAGTGCCTGATAAATCTCCTAGGAGACAAAAATGCCTTTCAGTTCTTCCCACTGTAAAAGAAGATCAGAAAGCTGCTACTTCAAAAGTCAGCTTTGCAAAACTTTCTCTCCATGTACATACAGAGTAAAAATGGGTGAGTGGACAGACCCATGCAAGTTGTGATCTCTCGGAACTGAGAAGCTGAATTAAAAAAAAAAAAAAAATCATGTAAAACTTAACTGCAAGATAAATTGAAGGGTTATTTCAGTGTGATTCCTTTAAGTTTTCCTGTAGTAGGAAACAGTCTGTAATTTCTTTAGAAATTACCTTTATGTATTTTTCTGAAGAATGATACATACCAGATTTTGCTTAATCAGGAAAAAAAATTCCTACATATGCAGAATATATAATACATAATTATGTTCAGCACTGCATGAAGCCAAATAAAGAAGGTAAGTTAACTATCAATTTGAGCATGCATTAGAACATATCTGCAGGCTGAATGAAGGTAAGAAACCAAGGCTACTTATATTTCATAGATATTAAATCCTAAGTGTAATATGTTAAAAGAAGATGTGTAGTGTACTAATTTAAAAGTTACAATAACTATCACTTTCCTTTAAAAAATTAAGCCTCTTTCCAGCATTTCATTTGTAAACACATTTTTAAGCTTGAAGAGTTGATGTGCTGAGATTGTTTCTGATGTTCATTTATTTTACCGATTATAACCCTTGCTGCACCCACTCAGTCTCTGTGTACTGTAAGAGGTCACATCTGGAGAACGGAGGGGAGGATTGTGCCCTAATGCCATCTGTGACTGCAGCCTGTGATGGCAGCCTTTGCTCTGAGAGTCCAGAGTTACAAGGCTGAGCAGGCTGCTGCTGCTGTGGCCCTGGCAGGCTCTCCCTTACCTCCCATGAAGGCAGCAACAGCGTGAGGCTCCGCAGCTCCATAGCGACAACTGCGCGGGAAAAGAACAGTCACAGAGGGCCCGGCAGCTTCACCAGCACAGCCACACCTCACACACAGCACTTACAACTCGTGCACATAGTCATCCTTCACCACTACAGACAGCCCGTGTTCTTGGAGGAAACCAGTCAGGCATGATTTTAGCTTTCCAATATCCTCTTCCACCTGGTAGTTGTAGACACCTGGAAAATACACCAACTCTTTCATCACACCACTGTAACACCACAGTCAAAGCTAACGGGTTTACATGGCAGCCTAAGTATTTTGTTTTCCTATGAAGTTTCTAAGCCAATTAACGTGTTATTAGTACTAGACTAATAATAATTGAATATTCTGTTGATGCTTCTCATGATAAACAAATTACTGCATAGCTGAACTGATTCATAATCCACACAACCCATTAATGGTACTAATTCAGATAAATTCCTTAAGTTCCCAAAGAGAAAAAATTCTCATTTTATTTTTCACATTCCTAAAGCTGTATTGTTATGGAAACAAAACCACAATTAATGTATTTGCAGTTTATAACTTGAACTACAGTAACTATTGTATCTTTATATTTCTTTTCATGATGTGAAATAACTGGTATTAACATACCTGGGTATCTGCCATGCTGCTTGTAAAATCTATCGACAGCCCTCAGCATCAGGTACAGCACTATTTCACTGTCTGGGTTATCCATATGGGAAACTGAAAACAGGAGGAGAGCTGGTTAGCTGGTGCAGAGGGAATGGAAAAAGCAAGGTTTTGAATTCCCTGAAAACAAATGGTAAAATCTGCAGTAGAAAGAAACCTTAATGAATACAACTTGTGACAGAATCTTAACCAAACAACTGTCAGATACCAAATTTTGCCTCCAAAGTTTATGACAAAACCATATTATATGTATTTAATATAAACTATTCAGTGAAGAAACCCACATGTTGATTCTGGCAGCTGCTTTAATTCAAGTGGGTATTCTGTAGTTACAATTTTAGGATTTAAAACACATGCCTTAAGTATTATCTGTAATGAGTGCAATTCTAGAACAGGTCTTAAATCCCTTACCATACAGCTCAGTAGTATTTGTAAATGTTAACTGCTACTTACATCCCACTGCACATTACCAACTAATTCAAGGAGCTTTCACTGAAATCATAAATATGACAAGATGTATATATACACAAAATATATACATATTTTGTTCAAAACATTTGGAGGAATTAAGGTTAATTTAAGCTTAATTTAAGTTTAAGCTTAATTTCAACAAACTTCAATAAAAAAGTATTTCCATTTTTTTTAATCTATGCAGGCTCAAAAAAAAAAGGCAATATAAAACCCAAAAGCAATATTAAGTAACTAGATTTTTAGTTCACATCCTAAAGAGATAAGCTTAAAGAGGTCAAGATAATTATTTTCATTTGGTCGGGTTAAAAGCACTTTTTCAGCTCTGTCAGAAATAACTGAGGTACAGAAAAGAGAAGAAAACAGTGTTTTATTTACAGAGGACTTACAAGTAAAATCCACAAGAAAACAAAAGCTGAAAATGTGCATCAATCTGTAAGGTCATTTTTGAAATTTCAAAATCAAATTGAATTCAACACTCTAGACCTAAAAACTCCATACTTGTAGCTGAGACACATATGCCTTAAAGCAAGAAATTATTTAAATTCACTGAAGGCATTGTGACATTCCAAATGATAAAACTGCATAATGCAACAGAACATGTAGCTTACATATCCTTTCCCTCACCAAACCATTCCAAGCTGGAAATGCAGTGAGGTTTGTGGCCAGCAGCAGTACTTACTGATTTCATCCTTGCTGCAGGAGTTGGGGCTGTGCTCCTCAGCCAGGGACCGGCAGCGCACCAGACGCAGGAAGGCGGCATTGCTGCCTGGCACAGGGACAACAAGGACAGTGACCCATCAGTGCCACCACGCCCTGCAGCTCTGGCCCACTGCCACAGGACATGGGAAAGGCTACAACTGAACAGCATGGCATCCAACACCTCCCTGCTTCTTCTCAGCAATACAAACCTGTGCAGCTACATTAAGGTCTATGGTCAGGAGTTTTAGGGAAATGCTTTGAGCTCATGTGGAATCTCCATGTATCTGCCAGGTTAATGTAACATACACCACAGCAACTCATCAGTCACAGCCCCACCACGTTTCCCTCTTCCAGGCTGCAAATCAACATGGTTCTTTCCATCTTTCACTACATCTAACACGGCCTCATATGTTCTCAATTAATATTTTAACAGCACAGCCATGAGCTGGAAAAGGTCCCTTTCCAGTATCATTGCCATGAACCAATCCAGGGTGCAGCTACAACTCAGCACTGAAGAAGCAACTGGGAGGTTCCCAAATGCTTTACCAGTGCAGGGCAGCACACCCTTGGCTCTGTGCTTACAGGGGAGCTTTCCAGCTGTGAGGAGCCTCAGCCAGGCTGCTGCTGGACATGTGCACACATCCAGGACAGACAGAGCCTGAAGGGCCATCAAGTGGGTTACAGCTTTTCAGACTACCTCAAGTCTGCAGAGCCCACACGGAAACCAGGACCCCAGCATGGGCAAGAGTGCTCAGGTACAGGCTGCTCAGGGCAGCTGCTCCCTCTGATTTGGAGTGAAAAAATACATCATTTTAAAGCCAAGCTTTACAGACTCACTCCTGAGAGATGCTGAACATCTGCTACTTCTCCTGAAAATGAGGGATGCAAACCACTTAGTATTTGAAAAATTCAAATATTGACTTACTGCTTAATAACTACATGATCATTCAAGTTTTTCATTATTTGATCATTTGAATAAACCCAGAAGAGAATCCAAGCATACTCACAGAACAATTTCAGTTCTCTCTCTGAAATAGACTCAGGTGCCTAAAAGAGAGAATATACTCATTCCAGTACACACATTGGCCTGAGAATTCCTGCTTTCACACATATATTAATATATTTATTAATAATGAAAAAACTAGGTACTAATGTAGCAAAAAAAGTGTCTTAAATTGTGAATAGTATATCCCTGTACACATTTTACTTTTATGTGATCAAACCAAATTGATAAATAAAGCAGGTACTTCACAGATCCGTCATTCCAATACAGGATCACCTGCTCCTTTCACTGCTTGATTCTCAAAGTAAGCGTTCTGTGCAAGTCACCCATAATGTCAGGATAATCCCCAATTTTACCATTTCCTGCAGTTCATAATCCCCATGCATTCCTCAAAGAATGCAAACTACCTAAGACTTAACAAATACTAAATATATTACAAGATGAAAAAAGACAAACAAGAAGCCGCAAAGTGACATAAGTTATTGAAGCTTTAAACCTTTCAGAGAAGTCTTTATCTCCATTAGAAGAATGGCCACAGGTTTGCTTATGGGACTCACCTTGCCCAGGGACTGTAACAATTTAGCAGCATGGTTCCCCACAGCAGCAATATCCTTCTTTGCCTTTTCACGGTATCTGGTCATGATGAAGAAGTAAATAATTACAGGAGAAAGCCATCAACTCCACATTGAAGGCTATCTTTTTGTTTGTTGGTTTGTTTTACATTATAAAGACAAAATACAAGCCACATGAATGGAAGCGAGCTCCCTCAAGGAGTTGCCTACTTACACATTTTGCAATTTGATGAATTTACTGGAGTCTGCCATCATATCAGGAATGGTGCCCCGGACGGGCAAGCTTCCTTGCCCTTCACTGGCCACAAATTCCTTTAAAGCTCGAACCAAAATCCAGAAGGAAGATGACTACAAATGCACAAGAGACAGTCATGTACACAGGTGTTATTTACAATGCTTTTTGTACATTTAAGTCTTGCCCTTAACTACTCATACCTGCTCTGTGAGTTTTAGGCAGCAATCATCATTAAAAAGCTCTTCAATGCCTCTTGGAATCTATGAAAATAAATAAATTGGGTTTGTAATTCCTTTTGATTTCTTGAATTATCTCAACACTCACTACATAGGTGAGCCAACTCCAAGTGACCTCAGAGTTTCATGGCAAATCTCCTCTGAGTCCCACATAGTCATTGCTGCTCAGACACATTTCAAACAGCAGCCCTACACAAGAGCAAGGCAATGCTTCTGAGCAAGATCCATGTCACAAACAACATCTCACCTGACTTCCATCTCTGAGGGAGAAAATTTAGAAAACTGCAGCAGGAACAGTCCCAACTGCCTGCCCTGCCTGCTGGGGCAGAGCAGCTGAAAGGCTGGGGAAGGGGAGAGGGGCTACAAAAGTCAGTGTTTTACTCAGAATCCTTAACTGCTGCAGGTGAGTCTGGCACATAAACTCAAAAAAATATTAATATCCTGGGCCATGTCTTGTAGTGGCTTGGATGACAGCACTAAGTTTCACCTGCTGCATTCTGAGGAGATTTCACTTGACCATCCAAGCCAGGATGCACAGTTCAGAACAAGAGAACATAATCTAGGAAGAATCACAGGATGTGCTTTTGCCCCATAGAGCCTTCGCAGTTTATCCCAGATGAGAAACTAAAGAAATCAGAGCTCAGTTTTAAACCACGAGTTACTAGGTCAGGATTATTTAAGAAACAATGAAAACATCACTTCTAATGCTTTTAAGCTTGACCAGTTTATGAAGGAAATTTTGTAGTCAGTTTCTTCAAAAGGAAAGATGTGAATTTATTGTATCAGGAGTCCCATCCAGCCCTTCACTTCTACAGAGAGTAACGATAACAGCCTCTGGCTTCAATTCAGCACAATCTCAGTAAGTGCTCAGTCTCTCTCCCAGCAGTGTATTTAAATCAGCATCAGCCACACCTCCCACTGCTACATCCTTGCAATTGTACTCAGCACTTCACAGAGTTTTTTAAAGACTGAACTGTAGAAGTCAGACAAGAACTCACTGATGCACTCTGGTTGCTGACTCATTCTAGACTTGAATTGAAGTCTGCAGGAGGGAAATGCAGATTTCTTGCAAGAGCAAGGGAGTAAGAGAATTTCCATAAACTGCACTGCCAGCTAGTCTAGGTCTATTTAACTACACAATTTCAGTTCTAACATTGTACTAATCCTGTTTTAGCTAAATACAAATGTTACAAATGGAATTTCTGTCCTAAAACTGAATAATACATTATGAGAAAATGAGGCAGTTGAAATTGCTTCAATTTTATCACAGAAATGTTTATTTTACCTCTGTACGATTTAATGCTGTGTTCACATTTTTTATAGCTTCTTCAAAGTTTTCCTCATCTTCTGGGGTCCCATTTTCATTCTTTAAGATACCTTATTGAAAAAAAAAATTAAAATGCATAACTGTTTGAATTACATCTCATCATTTATGTCTTACCAACAGAACAGACTAGCTTTGGATGTATTCGTGGCATAACAGCTACCAGAAAAAAAATGAAAAAAAAACTACAAGAAAAAAGATCAGATGTAATTATAAAGCAAACTTCATGTAAATTCTGCAAATTATTCATTTTCCTGTGATGTCAAGCAGAAGTTACTTAGCACCAGTTTATTTATGTAAGGAGGAGATAATGAAGTTTCATGAGCACTAAATTAACAATTCAACTCTCCTTCCCATGCCAGTCACGTTTTGCTGGGGTTTTTTGGATCAAATTTGGCAAACACTTATGCATCCACAGAGCAAGCCAGCCCAAGAAGGGCCTCCACTAGAAATCTGACATAACCAAAGGTAACTACTATGGATCAGATCTGCTCCCTATCACAGCCTGGGGATAAGGACCACTCCAAATTTGCAAACGGGCCACTTTCAAGTGAGGAAATACCAAAAATTCAGTCAATGTTGTTTTTCTACAATTATTTAAGACAATGAATACAAATCATAAAAATGCCACATGAATTTTAGCACCCTGAAAAGGTACTAGACTAAAAACCCCCGCACAAATGAAGTCACTCACACACACTGGTTACAGTGCAGTCAGTGCTACAGAACCTGGCCATGCAGAGGTGAATGATTACCAAGTGTCTGATGGGTCAATGGACACACCAAACATTTGCAGAATAACAATTCCAGTGTCAAAAGCCATTTGATTTCCTCTTTATCACATTTTTAACAGAATTTTCTTTTAAGGCCTTTGCTCCCACCCAAATCAAAACTCACTCTGGATCTTAGACAGGATAAAATATTGACAACAAACAACTGTAAGCAAGTTTGGCATCTTAAGGTCCACCTGTACAAAGCAATAATTTAGCAGAAGAATCACAGAGCCATATACCAGCAGATCTTTCATAAATTAAACCCGAGAGAACTTGGGATTACTTTTCTGATACCACCTTGTATCTGTTTCTGCCAGCAGGAATAAGGGACCCCTGGGACATGGATTACCTTGCCGAATCAGTTCTTTGAAGGCTTCTTTCTCTTTGTAACTCTTAGGCAACTGGTCACTTTTCTAAATTTAAAAAACACAAAGAGATTTTTGTCTTTAAAATACCTACTGCTAAGTTCACTGTGTTCAGACTGCCGAACTCCAGAAGTCTGTCATTGCTCACACATTCACTTGTATTTCAATTAGTAATTTTTTTAATGATTCCATTCTCTTTTTTTGGTGTTTTTTTTGTTGCTGTTGTTGTTGTTGTTGTTGTTGTTGTTGTTTTTTTTACACACTGGCAAAATAATTAACTGCTTCAGAAAAGACAGACCAATAGTAATAATACAGTTCTGCAACATACCTCATTGAACCATTTTAAGATATACTTGGCTACAATCACAATCCATGGAGTGTGGCTGTGGTCCTGTAATTGAACAGTGGAGAAATCTTTGTCAGGTTGAGAAAAGACAAAAAACAGGAAACAAATTAAAATTAAAAACCTATTTTCAATGTAAACTCCAAATAACCCTTCCACTACTCTAAAGACACAGGACATGTTCCAGGTTTTCATTCAGCCACAATGTTCTTTAACTACTATGAAAGAAATTATCAATTATTACTTTATTTTAAAAAGGGTGAGCCAAGTTCTCCAATGTTTTTCTGAAGTGGAACTTATGCTATGCACAAACACCCACAGTGTAAAGCCCTGCAGCAGTAGCTAACCATAAAAATTAAAAAACAAAGGAGGGTGTGAGGGGGTATTCAATCTAACAAAAGATCAAGTTGTCCAAGAATACTCCCTGCTTCCCAAGACCACCACCTGCTTAAGATTTAAATAGACTGGAACATTTGGGGCAGAGGCAAAAATAGCCCCTCATGACTGATTCTAGGGTTGGTTCTGTCCAGATGAGACTTGGCACCAGAGTCATCTGCCAGGAGCCATTTTCACAGAATCCCTGTGCTGTGTCTGCATCTGTGCTGGGGAGCACAGAGCAAACCACATACCAACCTTTTTGTCCATATGCTCCAAGTCATAATCCTGAACGTGTTCTGTCAGTTCTGGAAATGGTTTGTCCAGTCTCAGATCTTCTAACATATTGTCAGGGTGAGATTCAACAACTGTGAAAAAATGACACAATGCATTTCCCAGTTTTATGTCTGGCCTTCAAAAGGATACAGGATCACCTGCTCCTTTCACTGCTTGATTCTCAAAGTGACTGTTCTGTGTAAGTCACCCATAATGTCAGGATAATCCCCAATTTTACTATTTCTTGCAGTCCATAATCCCCATGCATTCCTCAAAGAATGCAAACTACCTAAGACTTAACAAATACTAAATATATCACAAGATGAAAAAAAGACAAACAAAAAACCCCAAAGTGACATAAGTTATTGAAGCTTTAAACCTTTCAGAGAGGTCTTTATCTCAGCAAACTCTCTAACCTGTATGTTCTTTAATCACTACTCTCATGTAACCAACCAGTCCATAAGTCCTGCAGACCAGCAGAGGAATGTTGGAATTCCAGAGAACTTCAGCCAGGCGCAGCAATGTACTGTGAGGAAAAACATGCTTCTTTCAGATCTACAGAAGACAACAGTTAACTATAAAGTTAACTCCTACACCAGTTACTTGTGAAAGAGTTCTCTCAGAAAACTTCTCTAATATCATCATGATCCTAAGCACATAAGGTGATTAATTTTATACAGGAATTTACAGTGAGTTGGAAAACTATTCATCCATTATCTTACTTATGTCTTATTCCACCCTCCCCAATGCTCCAAGTATCAAATAAAAAGCTTTAATGAGTTCTAAGAGACAGAAATAAAGAATCAGATGCATGTGTCAACTTCCAGCAGACGCAGTTCCCATCAGAGATACAAAAAGGTCTGTAGAAAATGCCATCACTGGCTGTAATTTTCCTTCACAATGACAGAGTTCTGTTCTGCTTAAGTTTTTCTGCAAGGAAATGCTTGTGCATAAATGCACAAACACACGCATACACACACACACATATATATATATATATAAAAGCCTGCTTTTACAACTGAATGAAAACAGGTAATTCTTACCTCTCTGGTAGTTGTGTTGCAACCACTAAGTTAAACCGGTTAAAAAAGGAAGGGTCATTGTCCAAAAGCTTTTCTGGACTCTAAATGGGAAAAACATGTATGTCAGGGGACACTGAAAATTTCTGAGCACAGAGCAAATCTGCTGAATATAAAGTGTTAACTGAAAGTTATAAAATTAAGATGGAGTTATTAAATAGCACTTGAAATACATAAAGTGATTTTTTGTTTGAAATACATACAAATGATTTAACTTATGATCATCTTCCTTAAATGCTGCTTTATCCTGAATCTATTTAAACTGCAACTTCAGAAAGCAACACAGAGCTGTTATTTACATTTTTATCACACTGTATATAACACATAAGACTAATTTAGGAAGACAAACCTCTTCAACAAAGCTTCCAGAAACATCACTGTTCAATTCCTGCAAGAGCTCCATGGCACTCTGGGCACGATTCTGTTTCAGAGCAATCAAAATGAAATGTAGTTTATAAAGCGTATCAGTACTACCTAATGCCACGCGCTCACAATGCCAAACCAAGCAACAACAACAAAACAACCACAGAAAACACCCCACAACACAGCTCATTATAAGCTAAGGCTCCTTATTCCAAGCCTTGTGCATCTGAGGCAAAAATGCATCCCATAATAGCAGGCACTTACTTTGAGAGCATTTTCTGTAATACCATTTTAAAAAGACAAATTTTGAGACAGCTATTTCCTAATTTCCAGTTTCATTACAGAATTTCCAGGAGTTAACTGTGCCTCTTGTACTCTCTGTTTTTGTGATATTTTTTCCCATTCACCTCTCTACTCTTAGCTTTACTCCTTCAACCACAATGGTCTTCTACCTTGTCCTTCCATAGGTTTTAACTATAAGCTCTTCATTTTTTCTATTCAATCTAGTCACAATTGAGTCTATGTTCTCACTGATGAGCAACTAAAAAGTAAACATGAGGAATTCTGTTAAAGAATAAACAGACTTTAACCTATGCACATATGCTTTTAGCATTATTCATAATATCACATTTAAATACTCAACATTTCCATGCTTTCAATACACCTAAACTAACATTTATAATCTCCTTACCTGACCAATATGGCTTTTTTGTAGAAAGAAACTGAAAAGGAGACAGAAGAGAATTACATGTGAACTTTTATTCTGAAGAAAAACAGCACTGAAGTTAGATTTTGCTCTGCAGAATATGCTGCTCTCATACACAACTAACCACATTACCCCTTAAATCTGCTTTTTCCTAATGTCATATACTCCTCAGAAACAGTTTCTTAAGAAAGCTTTTCAATTCCCAAGCCATAAATATGAAATATAAAACATGCCAAACTCCTCTAGAAGACAGGATCATGATATTCTTTCTCACCAGGTTAATGAAAGACGCACTAGCACTGATTTCCTCATATAATGTAATCTCCTTCCCCCTCACATAACCCCTGTAGGTATCTATGTGCACCATAGCAGACCTTGATCAAGAGTAAGTAGGGAAATCATTTTCACAGGATTTGCAAACAGTTCCTTACCCTTTTCCCAGCTGCACAGAGCCTTTCAAAGCTATGAAAGCTCATAGATGTCTAGCTGTCACAGTTGCAGTGACTAATCAAAATTAAGTCATCTGCATCACCAGAATTAGGGAAAATATACTGAACTACGCTGAAACACAAGCACTGTCATAGCTCAAGACAACGCCAAACAAGCTTATTTTCAATATTTTTATATTGAGTAGAGCATTGTCCTTACAAACTTGATGTGTGAAGCAAACGAACCTGTAAGGTCCAAACCCAGCAAGTAAAATAATTTAGCAGCAAATATCAAAATGACCATGCACGCTGTCACCAACCTCCAAACCCACAGAAGACTTGGAGAAACACAGAGAAGATTTTAGAAGAATTTTACAGGACTTCTTAGCAAATATAGAGAGGGAACTACCTATGAAACTCTGTCACTTGTCAATTTGTTACTGAAATCAGTAAAAAACCTACTTATTTCCAACATCTTCTCCAGAGACTCGATTCCCATCGACAATTGTAAACGAACCAATACCTTTGGGGGACAAAAACCTCCTATAAATAACTTGGCATCATCAAGTTATCAGATACAGTACAAAGAACAGACAGAAGAAATATCTACTGACCTGGAAGCACCAAGTTTTTGAGTATTTCAGTTCCTGTTGCTGTTGCATTTATCACACAAACATGGGCAGATTCCAGTGCTTCTTGGCCA
This sequence comes from Chamaea fasciata, assembly GCF_029207755.1. Taxonomy (NCBI): domain Eukaryota; kingdom Metazoa; phylum Chordata; class Aves; order Passeriformes; family Sylviidae; genus Chamaea; species Chamaea fasciata. Next base: position 19,258,330 of record NW_027094097.1, on the reverse strand, counting down.
TGGTCACCCCACAGTCTGTATTGGGAGGGAAACCAAAACATAAGGAAGTTATTTAATTTCAGATTGCAAAGCCAATTTAAACAAGTAACAACAACAACAACAACAACAACAACAACAACAACAACAACAACAACAACAACAAAAAAAAAAAAAAAAAAAAAAAAGACAAATGGAGGGCTGGCGTGCTACTGTCCATTCACTGCTGTGGACCTGAACAGCACTAACCAAAATAAGCATCCTTAAGGAAACTTAGTGTGAAGACTCTGAGACTTTCCAAAGAACAACCCAGTTTCCCTGACATCTCATTTACTCCAACTTTACACCATATGCATGCACACACCTCTTTCTCTTGGAACATACTTTAACTTTTTAAAAACCAGCATGGGTTAAAACAATCCTTGCCCAAATTTTGTCCTAACGCCAAACAGTCTTTCCCCCCCCTAACTTTTATTATAATAATTGAGTTTTTTATATATATATATATATTTAAAAAAATTTCTCATACAAGACACTGAAACACACAGGAGACAGAAATCAGTCTTGCTGAGTCTGATCCCTAGAAAACAGCACTGAGGCTGAAACCAGGCTGGGACAGTCCCAGGTCACACATTCTGCTGATTTCACTGGGGTGGTGACGCACAGAGTTTTTAGGGTTGAAGGGACCTCTGGAGGTCACCCAGTCCAAGCCCTGCCCAGGCAGGGTCACCTGGAGCAGGTGACACAGGAGTGTGTCCAGGTAGGTCTGGAATGCCCCAGAGAGGGAGACTCCACAGCTTCCCTGGGCATCTGCTCCAGGGCTCTGTCCCCTCCAGGAAAACAAGTTCTTCCTCATGTTGAGATGAAACTTTGTGTGTTTTAGTTCATGGCCATTGCTCCTTGTCCTGCTGCTGGGCACCACCCAAAACAGTCTGGCACTACCCTCTTACACCCACTTTTGTGCTATGAGTCCCTCTCAGTCTTCTCTTCTCCGGGCTAACCAGGTCCAGCTCCCAGTCTCTCCTCACCAGAGATGCTCCAGACCCCAAACCTTCTCCTTGCCCTCCATAGGACCCTCTCCAGTGGCTCCCTGTCTTTCCTGTAGTGAGAAGCCCAGGAGTCTACACTCTGAGCTGCACAAAGCTATGGAGGGGACAGCACAGGACAGGACAGCACAGTGGTATCACCGCTGCTGAGCCCTTCGCTCACAGCTATCCATGTGGAAACTTAACAGCCACAGTGCAGAGAGACACCCCTAACTCCGCTGCCATTACCCTTCTGGTAACTCGGATCTTTTCTGTCCTTTCACAGAATCCAGGAATGGATCAGCCTGGAGGAGCCTACAGGGGCTCCTCTGGTGCCACCTCCCTGCTCCAGCAGGGCCATCCCAGAGCACAGGGCACAGCAGTGTGTGCACAGGGCTCTGCAGTGTCCCCAGGGAGGAGCCTGCACAGCCTCTGGGCACAACCTGCTCAGGGCTGGGCACTGCCCAGGGCACGAGCTGTGCCTCCTGTGCAGGGGCAGCTCCGGGGCTCAGCCCTGCCCGTGGCTCTGGGGCCATTGCTGGGCCTGGAGCAGAGCCTGGCTCCATCTTTTCAGCACATCCCCTTTTATATATTCATATACAGACAGAGAGATACAACTAGAGATACATAATACAAATACAAAGAATATACATATTTATATATTTATAAACTATATACTTACACAATAAATATGGTGCAATAACTTGTATACCTTATACAAAAACATACATGGGTACCTACGTAAATACATATATATCTACAAATCTCTATCCCCCTTTACATATATATTTAAGATTATCTATGAATATATATATTCCCCTCAATATATACTGTTTATTTATTGCATATCTATTGTCCGTGTGCCAGCAGAGCCCTCACGGCCCCGCCGGTCGGACACAGCTCCTGCTCCCCGCGGCTCCGCCGGGCCCGGCGCGGCCCCGGGGGCCCGTGTCCGGAGGCGCGGCCCCGCTCCCCGCTCCCCGCTGCCCGCTGCCCGCTGCCCGCTGCCCGCTGCCCGCTGCCCGCTGCCCGCTCCCCGCTCGGTCAGTGCCGGGCCGTGCCCGCCCGCGGTACCGGAGCTGGCGGTCGTAGCGCTGCTCCTTGAGGCCGGCCCGGCCCGGCGCCGCCATGGCCGCTGCTGCCGGCGCGCAGGCGCGGGGCGGGCCGTGCCCTGAGGAGCGGCGGCGGCTGCGCTGCCGGGCCCGGGCTGTGCGCCGGGATCCGCCGCTGCTCTGCCTCCTTCAGCTCCGGCCGGCAGCGGCGCCTGCGCCGCCGGACACGCCAAGCCGGCGGGGTCGGTAGCACCCGGAATTGTCCCCCTCACTCGCACCCAGCCCGTGTTCACCAACGCCGCCCCCGCCCTTCCCTGTGCCGCTCCGGGGGACCCCCTCGGCACCATTTGCCGCCACATGGGCCCTCGGAGAGAGCGGTATTAAACCCGGCCTTCTCCACATCAAATCACTTAGGCCTAGTAATAGTCACAGTCGCAGTAAACCTGGCCCAGCAGCTTTCCTTCCCATCTTAAACCACCCATCCTTTCAAGCGATGTTACTCCTCTGCTCAGGGTCCGTTATCCACAGCCTGAAGGGAGAACAAGAAAATCGGGAGGCTTGCAAAAAATACTTCCAAGAACGACTCCGTGCCTAACCATCGGCAATCCAGCGTTCATGGGAACCCCATTCCTATCAGGATTCCATTCAAAAGAGCTCATGGAGAGTTTAATCACATCCTACCTGTGCCTCTGCACTGCTCCTCATAAAATGCAGAGAATGTAAAAGTTTTTTTACAAAAATACGTTCTTTGCTGTTTGATCTTTGTAACTTTCAAGCCTAATGAACAGGGAGGGAGATTTAATCCGTGAAACAGAGCAACCAACAAGCTCCAAGTGATGTCCAGCTGTTAGAAACACAAACTCCTGGTCAGCAGAATTGCCTTGTTAAGGTTTGGGGCTGGACAGGTTCCACTGATCTCAGCCTTGGGGGAGGTTGACAAAGCTCGGGGAGAAGGATTTCCACTGATACACGAGGAATGCAGAATTCACGGGCCACGAGGACATTTGGCAGAACCCGCAAGACAAGGAAGAAACAAATAAAGGCAATTCAGCAACTGTGTGGAGTCACCTCCGTCCGGGTAAAGGGGAATTCCGGCAGGGGCTGATCAGGACCACCAAGTGATGGAGCACCCACACGGGAAACCACCGAGCCAGAGGAGGAGAGAGATAGAGCATGGCAGTAATAGCATGAGAAGAGAGAGACTCTTTAACCAATAGAAGAGAGAATACTAATTAATAAGAGAACTATGTAACCTGTAGCTAATGAACATCTATGCCTTTGTTTGCTGAAATATATAAATAAGAAAAAGCATGGACAGTTGGGCTGCTTGATTTGTGGAATACCACTGAGCACGAGGCTTAGCAACTCTGACATAAACAATCACTGTCTCTCAAGTATGTATTTACTGGTCATTGCACAGTAATGGATCCAATTTGTCCAGACAACAGTGCCATTCCCAGAATTTATGTTCAAAATGGGCATTTCTCTGCATCTCTCAATGCACTTTCTGGATGGACTTTTGAGGCATTTTCAGGCAGACTGAGGCAGAAGACCTGAAGGTACCTGCAGTCAGGAAAATCCAGTAGGATATATTTTGCAGAGATCTTGCACATTATTGCAGTTATTCCTGCTTGGTATGGAGACAAGAGCATGTGAAATCTGTTGTGCCTGTGTGCTTCCGTTATGAAGGTCTTTCCATATAGGATCAGCATTGGTTGGACCTTGACAGTGTACAAAAAAGGAGAAAATTCTACATCTTAAAAAATTTCAACCAACATTTCTGGCACTAAGTTTCAACAACAAAAGAGAGGTCCTGAAATACCTTCATCATCCACACTGATTTGTTAGTCCATATTAAGTCAATTATCCTTTTAGTGTGGCTCTCTTCAGTAACTTTAGTTTTCTGTATATTTGCTGGAATGATGTACACAGCAGTGCATTATTATATTGGGTGGTTTACATCTTGCAGGTGATGTAATACAAAACAATGCTTCCTCTTCTGTTTTCTATATACAGCATCTCCAGCAAAGTTCATTTTTTAGGCTTTGTGTTTGCTGTGCCATAGTAAATCCTTCATTTTGCTGTCATTTCAGTGACCATTGCTGTATTTTCAGGAACACTGTTTCCCAAAATCACAAGCAGTCTCCTGTTCTTGCTCTCTGCTACACTGCTTAGTCTGGACAAACCATAAATTGCAAGAATTAATATTTCAGGCTTAGTTCCAGAATGTAGTTCCCATACCTAGTATAAGTCAGCCAAGTGTGTATAGCATTAAAAGTCAAAAATAAGTAATAAGAAAGTAGTATATGAAGGCTGGGAAACTCCTAGAGAACCAGGTTCCCAAGAGTGTTCCTACTAAATTCCTTCTATCCCCTTGGCCATCTTGGCCCGTGTTTGGTTCAAGCTTTTTCTCTTGCACAGTTGGCTGTTAACTATATGCATATCCTTTTTGTCCTTTTCTTCTTAATCCCTTCTTCATTTTGGCACCATAGTTTTGTTTTCCCCCTGATGCCAGGAGGACATTCCCAGTTGAGTTTTTCGCTTAGAAATCTCATGACTCTCAGAAATCTCTGTAACTCTGGGAGAAGGATGGCCACTTTCAGCTCCTGAAGTTTCACTGGCTGCATGACAATCTCAATCTATCAATATACATATTTATGTATATGATCTCAATATATCAATATATATACAAAAGCCATCACATTTTTGTGTTTGCAAGGAAGAACTTGGGAATATAAAAGTTGAAATTTCTGTGGTCGATCAAGAACTGTAGACAGTCTGTTTTAAAATAAAATACTAAAAAATAGAGAAGGCATCTGGAATCATTGTGCTTTTTAGTGTTCAGTGTTGGCAGTACACTGTTCTGCTTATATTTACTGTGTGGAGTATTTTTGTGCAGCTCTTGGGTTCGTTAGAAATGCCTTTAACACACATGTAAAGAACAGATGCCAGCTCAGAGTAACCCCCTGTGGGAGCTGCCAGCATCCGTGGTGGCAATGTAAGAGGAGAGAGGAGCTGTCTGGATAAACAGATACTCTGTCAAGAACCTGAGGCACAGGCAGGCTCTGGAGTGATGAATGTTTTATTTAACATTTCATCTGCTCCTGCCCACGGTACATGAACGGCTTGGAGTGTGCAGCCTGCACCCAGCCTGGTGGGATTTCTAACCTGGTTTTGTTGGCATGCAGTGACACACCAGACACGCTGGGGTGCGTTATAGAAGGCACATGACACCTTGTTCAAATGTGTCACCATTATTAATGATGTCAGCAGATGTCATTGCCGAGTTACTTAATACACTTAGAGTGCCACTGAACCATTCACCTCGGAACCAAATAACTCTTACTTCATCTTACAGACCTTAAAATGCAGCTCTGTCCCTCCACAGTGATGCAGTAATATTTATGAGTAGCATTATCCTCAAGTGACATCTCCATGTGCAACGATCTCCCAACAACTCCAGACCTGTAGTATTATAGAGACATTTTACTTTAGAGACTAAAATCCCTAATTTCCTCAATTCTGCAAAGCTTAAATATGTCCAACTTCAATTTAACATTCCAGTCTTACTTGGAGTTTTCTAACCATAATGGTTAGTCCTTATATAGCAATTTTAATAAAGGGAGCTCCAATTAAATCATAAAGAAAATCAGTTCTATATCTAAAGGTGGGAAACCTGAAGCATTTGTTGTTATTTCTGTATCACAACCTGGTGACAGGTTCAGAAGAATTTGTCCTGGGCTGCTGCTCTGTTCACTCATCACTGCTGGCAAAGGGGAATAAAACCATAAGTGAGAGGGCTGGGGAAGACAGATTTCTGTTTTAAGGCAGCTTGAAACATCTCACTGCAGTGAATGGAATTATGTCTTCCTGTCGTTCACTGCAAAGCAGACACTTCTGACATGGCAGCAAGAGCCCAGGAGAAATTTGTGGAAATCATGAGTTCTTCACTTTTAGCTCAGCTTTGGAGAAATCCACCCCTTACACACCTACTACTCTGTTGTTCTCACTTCCATAAGTTCACGAGTGTGATGTAATTGTCCTGGATTCAAACTAGTAAAACAGAACAGAATTACATGATGACTGTAGCTTTTGAAGTGATAAATGATAATTTGAGGACAGAATCAGTGAAACCCATTCTTAGCCAATATCCAGAGGTATCAGGGTTACAGAATAATGTGATATTTGTATAAGCAGCACTGTTACCTTATGTTTAAGGAAAATTTAATATTTTCCTCATAAAGAAAGAAGGTTGGTTGGGTTGGAAGCACAGTAAGTTGTCCTATACACACTGACTATAATTTACTAATGATACATTTTACAAGCTAAAATTTTATTCAGGCTATCTTTCCTTTCCCCTCAGGTATTGTCATTCCCCCTTTCCACTTTTCTAAATCCATCCATTTAAACCTCCATTTCGTGGAGTCTGCTTCCTGCCACATCTTCAGGATATTTTCACTTGTCTCAGAGCTCTTCCCGTGCCATGTGTTTGTAGTGCAGATCTGCAGGCACCTGTGTGGGTTTGAGTGAGGAGATAAAAGCTGAAGGGGTTGATGGTGGCCAGTGCAGGTTGGGCACTGCAGTGCCACTGTGGGCTCACCTGAGCCCAGTGTTGATGTTTCTCTTGAAAACAGTTGCTCAGCATTCTCCGCCTTGCATGTGGGCTTCCCCAGCTTATGGTCTGCTCTTGTAACGCACAAAATCCCTCTTCATTTCTTTTCACTGCTGAAATGGTATTTTTTGTACTTTTCCCTAGAACAGCTTTCCTGACTCTGCATCTGAGTGAGTGTTTTAAGGTCCTAATTGCAGTGTTGGGTGCCCATGAAGGGCCTGTGTGCCCAGACTGTTGGGACACGGCTGTACCCAGTGTCTGTGCCAGGTGTGTGTCAGGGACCTGGGCAGGTCACAGCAGCTTGGCAGGAACTAATGGAGGAGCTGACCTGAGTAAGTCATTGTAGAACTCTCCTGTGGAGACCTTTGCAGCAGTTTACATCCCTCTGTGAGTGATTCAGCTGGCATCAGCAACTCTTAAAGGTTTTATAGCTGACTCTCATGGAAACCTCCTGGAAAAGAAAATTAATACCTACAAGGCAGTACCACAACATAAAAGTTGCATTAAATGCTCTTATTGATTTTTTTCTTCCATATTCTTGATTGCATAACAGAAGAATCCCTATTTTTGTGTGCTATTGTCTTTGTGAAAATCAATGTGTTTGTAAAATGTAGCCTTGACAGAGAGCATTTCCTCAGATCTAACAAAATTACAATGAAGGAGCCTTTTTCCTTGCCCCAGAGATGTCTTAAGACATTTTACAGCTGCAGATTGGGTGTCTCATTGTAGCCTCTCCATGGCTTTAGCAGGGTGCAGGCAACTACGGGATCATTCCAGATAACTGAGGCTTCACAGATCAACTCCTTTCTCTGGAGTCTACTATGTTCTGTCCCTAATATAACCATACTTTTAATTTTGTCCATTTAAAAACTTTATAGAAAGTTGCAAAATTAAAATCAGATTGTCAATTCATCCTTACTTTGTGTGATTTGTACCTTGTTTAAAAAGCAGCACAAGAAGTTTTTTTCCCAAGATGAGAATGTTCTCCATCTCATCTAAGCACTGACTGTGATTAATTACAGATCCGGTGAAAACACCATTCCTTTTTTGCAGCTGGCAGGGGGATTTCAGAAGAGAGGCAGTGATGTTTCTCCCTGCAGAACACAGATGTGAGAAGGGCAGGTCCCACCTGCCCACGACTGTCCTGATGCTCAGAGCACCTGATGGCTTTTCCTTCCTTGGGGCAGACAATGAGAAAACACTGATATTTTTTCCCTAAATTTGATTTACAGTTTGGCTTTCTTTTTAAGTCCTGAGACTTCAGTTATCTGAGTTTTACATTTTCCTTCACCTGTGCTGCCTTAGCAAATAGGGGGAGCCGGAGCAGAGCAGAAGCAGCAAGGCTGGAGCAGGAGAACACGGGCACTTTCCCTGTCCTGCAGGAATTGCTGTGGCTGCTCTGTATCTTTAAGGGGCTGACCCTATCCCACGGGGAGCCGCTATAAAGGCAGGTAGGCAGCAGTGCCCTGCTCAGGGAGCTGGAGCCAAGCAGGGGCAGCTCCCAAAATGACTGGCCACCACAGTTGGGGATATGGGCAGGCTGACGGTAGGTTATGGCATTTCCGTGCTGCATCTCTCTGTCCTCCCCCACTCGTTTTTTTTCTAGAGCTGTTGCCTGAGCCCTGCAGAGCTGCCTGCATTTTGATGTCTGCAAGAATCGAGTATATACAGCAGGTAATTAATTACTTTATTGATAATCAATAGCACCCAGAAAGTGGCACCAAAAGATGCACAAGTTTACATCTGCTACCTTTCAGTGTTGCAATCAACATTCCTAAACTGAGGGAAGTAGTTTGAATGCTTTGGGGTTTTTTTGGACTGCAGATATTATAGATAGGTCCCTTCCAAAATGCTGTTATAAAAAAGATTACCTGTGTCTCTCTCCAAAAGCAATTCTGTTAGGTAAAGAAGATTTAGTAGAGCAGTAATAGACCTCCTGATTCTGTGCAGTTGCTGAAATGTGATCTCTAGGCTTTCATAAAAGCGAATAAAATAAGCTGTATGTTATGTATATCTAGTACATCAATAAATTGTACAGATCAGTATCAGATCTCTTACAGAACAACTTATGCTTTCTGATTTGACAGTTTTTAATTTAGTCCTCCTCCTTTGCTTCCCACCTCCAAGGATGCGTGTCACAGCGTGAGGGGGGATGTGGAGCTCTTGAAGGATTGCCACAGTAGTGTTTTATAGTGCCTGTATCCTTTACAGAGAGGATGGACGAGTGGCTGATGCTGGCCAATGAGACAATTGCATAACTTCCAGGAGTCTCTCTCCTTGCAGCAATTATTTTAGCTGCTGAGTGTCCAACAAGAGTCTTTTGCATAACCTTCAGGGGCCAGTCTCTTTCTTAACAGCAATTCCTTTAGTTTCTGTGAGTCTGAAAGCAAGCTTGAATAGCAAGTGAAGCTAGTTAGTGCTAGTAGGTAATGTTATGTATTTGTGCTTGTAGCTAGGAGTAATAAAGCCATGTATACTCTTGTAAAGCTTGTGAGAGCCAAATGATATTGCCTTAGCTTGTGTAATAGCATTTAATTTCTTAATCTGCTTTACAGGCAGGCTGAGAAAAGATACTATTTTATGAGCTTAGCTTTGCAGAAAGTGTCAAAGCCAAGTAACAGTGTAATAGATCACTGTTGTGTTATGTAAACTCAGGGAGGCTAAATACCTGTGCTTGATTTTAAAAAAGCTTCTCCTTGTGAAAGCATGTGAGAATGCTGCAATTAAAAATGTGCTTCTTGAGAATCCTGAAGTACAATTGTTACTGTTATACTTCATGCACAGAAGCAGCAGAGGAATTTAATTGCTGCTTTCACTACCATAGCAAAGTAGAAAATGAGCCATAAGAAAAAGGAATTCTTTGATATGAATAAGCTTTTGTTATCTCAAATGGCTTAAGAATCTTCCAGTTCTGGCAGCAGAGTTCTGCTATTAAAGTGGGCTTTCTCCCCTCTCTATTGAGGTCAGGAAGTCCCAAAGTGTTAATTATCATCCTGTATCCTTCACTCAGGTTAGAGAGATACCATAATGGGCATGAGTGAAGAATGGAGCTGTCTCAAAGATTTACTGCAGTCATAAAATGATTTTAAAAATAACTGCATAGTCAGTAGCTAAGAGATTGAGTCATCTGCATCTAATTTGAATTGCTGGAGCTTTTACACTCTCTTTCCCAGGGAGAATTAAATGCCGTTTCTTTGGGGAGTGTGTTTGTGCATGCACGTGTTTACACCTGTACCCACCTTGGAACACCTTAGCAAGGTAACTGCAGCCTCTGCAGAGAGAGAGTGGCACAGTGACTGGGGGTACAGCACTCTGTCCTTGTACCATGATCTCCTTGGTGTGTTCTAGGCAAGATATTTGAATCCCCATCTTGTTGCAGCCTGCTTGTGCTAATAAAAACACACCAGCCTAGACTTCAAATCAATTTCTTTAAATTAATTTTGACATTGGAGTTGCTCTTGCTGAGCAAGCTTTATTTCAAGCCTCATGAAAACCCATAATGGCCATTCTGTGTGTGGTAGGAAGGAAATAATGCTGCTTTCCTTTGCCTGCTGTTGAAGGCCCTTCCGAGTGGCACAAAGCTTACCCCATTGCCCAGGGGAACCGGCAGTCCCCCATTGACATCGACTCTGCTCGGGCAGTCTATGACCCCAGCCTGCAGCCCCTTGTCATCTCCTACGAGTCCTGCACCTCCCTCAGCATCTCCAACACCGGCCACTCCGTCATGGTGGAGTTTGAGGACACTGATGACAGGACAGGTGAGACTTACACAGCCAGCCAACCGAGAACACCAGTTTGGGACTGAGTTGGGGAAATAATTAAGTACATTCTGTATGCTGTGACTTCTATGATGTGTATAATTTCAGCTTAGAACAAGGCATGTGACTGGAGCTGTTTATATTTTGTCTTTATTTTGAGCCTCTCTAGCAATGCAATATCACAGATCAATAAGTGTTTCTTCATTAGGAAAAGCCCTTGCATCAGAAAAATGAGAAGTTTGATTGCAGTCCTTTTATTTTAGATGAGAATTGGAGTTTGCTGGGCATCTGTCCAGCACTGCCAGACCGCATCCAGCATCCAGAGCAGGGATGTAAGCTCCACAGTGCCCTGGTTCATGATCACCCCAATCAAAGATGCCAACTCACGTGCCAGCTCTGGCTCAGTGCCCAGCTCCCATCCACAGGGAAGGGAAGAGGATGAGCAGAGCTGGGTCCTGCAGCACAGTCATCATAATCATAATCACTGCACCAAGTTGTACCTGCACTGGTCCCTGTTACCTTGCCTTTTCTTCTTTCCTCCCTGACTTGTAGCACTTTGGTTTCTTCAGAAATTAGAAAATCCCAAGCTCATTCTGGGTTCTGTGTTGGTAGCAGCCAATTTGGATGTTGGATTGTCTGCAGTCATACCTTATTCTTGTCTCAGCCCTTGGCAGAGAATGTAAATTCTTTAAGTGATTGAGTATTTCTTCTGTTAGGTCTGTTTCCATGGTAGACTATGCTTTTACATCTGGGGGTAGGGGAAGAGCATTCAAATGGAGATGATGATAAAGCAGCTGATAAATGGGAAGAGTGCATTAAAAAACAACAAACAAACGAAAAAAAAAACACAAAAAAAAAACCCAAAAAACACAAGAAGAAACAGAACAGTTTTTAAACCTGTCAGCTGATTTCATTCTCCTTTTGGGTGTGCTGGTTGATGCAAGCTAAGTAAGGTACCTTGACATTGAAAACAAATTACTTTTTCTGTGAAGTGGCTTGTCTCTGCTGGTAACCCTTTGAAATAAGGGCTGAATGTTAATATTCCATCCATTTTGTTTTAAAATTTCTCTTCTGCAATGAATTTAAGAACCTGCCCAATGGGGTGGTCAGGGTTTCAAGCATCTTATCTTTACTAAATTTACAAAGAAGATTGAGTGAGCATTTTCCATTTTTACTGCACGGATCTGTTCAGAATGTCACCCTATAAATAGAATTTGTACAACCTCTCTGGAAATATTATCTTAGCTTGATAACTACTTCAATGCAATTTTCGGCTGAACTGTATTTGTGTAACAGTGAACTTTATTCAGCTTTAGAAGTTTAAGAACATCTATTACTCTGCATTTAGAGATCCAGACTCAGAGCACCTGCCAGGAATGAGACCCTTTCTACACTAGGCAAGTCTTGTTTCAATAACACTTTTTCAAGGAAGATGACTGCTAGGAGTAGAAAACATGGTTTAAACTGCTCTTGGTTGTGTTGAAATAGATCTAGTGACTCAAAGCTCTGCATCAATGACACAACAGAATTTTGACAGTAATCCATAATAGCTAAATTTCTTAAAATATTTGGGATAGGTGATGCATCCTTTTGCTAACTTTAGAAAAATGTACTGGAAGTATTTATATCCTTAATTAATACTAAAACCTTTGCTTTGGCAAGGCCAGTTTCCTGCATAAAGGCCAGCTGGAAGCGTGCATATGTGGTAGCAACGTGCAAGCCCCAGCTTTTACTCTCTAAATAAAATGTTACAAACTGCACTGAGGATACAAGCTTTACAGATATTAAATGTAATTTTAATTTTCTTAATGGGACATTGATCAGGTTTTGATGTCTGTTGGGCGAAGTGTATTAGATTTGGTGGCATATAAAATTAGAGGGATTACTGATGCTGTTGATAAAATATCTTCTATAAATGGTATCTTAAACATTTGTCTATGCTTAAGGTGTTATTTCAAATGATGTTATCAAGTGTCTCTGTGGCATTTCCTTACCTTTAGAAGGTGATTTGAGTTTGAGTGGTGTCATGTGAAGTACCAGCTATTATATTTCCTCTTTTATGGGATCAGGTATTTAAAGGGGATGGAATATAGATAACCTCCACTGGAAGTAAAGATACTGCAAGAAGGAAATACTTAGCTGGATTGTCTACTTGATGTTCAGGGTATAAGGTTTCCTTGGAGCCTTCTCCAGGCTGAACAGTCCCAGCTCTCCCAGCAGAGCTGCTCCATCCCTCTGCTCATCCTGGTGCCTCCTCTGGGCTCTCTCCAGCAGCTCAGGTCCTTGCTGTACTGGGCCAGGGCTGGGGCAGCTCTGCAGGTGGGCTCTCACCTGAGTGGGCAGAATCTCCCCTCCCCTGCTGCCCATGCTGGGGCTCAGCCCAGGGCAGAGGGTTTCACACTGGGGCAGGGCCAGCTCTCACCCACAGCACCCCCAAGTGCTGCTCTCAGGGCTGCTCCATCTGTTCCACTTGTATTTATTGTGTTTAACAGGAAAGGCATAACCATAGGGGTGGTTACCACTTCTCTGTGTCAAATATACTCTTTCAAGAAAGCTACAAATTCCATAGAGGTAGCCACACAGTGTTTTTAATTTACATTTTCAAATGAATTTAGGTGCTCTCTATTAGTAAATCCACCCCTCTTAAATGCCTGGATGATGCATCTTTTTCATGTTGGCAGCTGGGAGAGGCTGCTGGCTTTTTTCCACTGTTGTGCCAACAGTGGCTAGTTTTACTAGCAGGAAGCTAAAAAGCCAGAATGCTTAAGCTTTCTTCACCTTTTAATTTTTTTTTTTTTTTCCTTCTGTCTAGGAATCAGTGGAGGGCCCTTTCAGAATCCATTTCGGCTAAAGCAGTTCCACTTCCACTGGGGGACCACACACAGCCAGGGATCAGAGCACACCATTGATGGAAAACCTTTTCCCTGTGAGGTAAGGATGTGTTTTCACAGATGGGATTATTTCATGCAAATCACATTGGTGGCATATAAAATTATTATGCATATAATTTTATATGCAGACTTTGTCTGCAGTGGGGGCCGGATTAGGATTCTGATTCCTTGCACACCATGGGTAGGTCAGCCATCCTTGCCCTCCTCAGCCGGATGGGGAGAGGAAATATAAGGAAAGGTTTGTGAGTTGGGATAAGGGCAGGGAGAGATCCCTCACCAGTTACTGACACAGCAAAACAAAAAAAATCCATTAACAACCAAATCAGAGTAGGAGAAAGGCAAACAAAAACTAAATCTTAAAACACCTTCTCCTCACCCCTCCTTTCTTCCTGGGTTTAACTTTACTCCCAGCTTTCTCCACCTCTCCCTGGAGTGGTGCAGGGGGCAGGGAATGGGGGCTGTGCTCGCTCGTCCCAGGTTGTCTCTGCTGCTCCTTCCTCCTCAGGGGAAGGGCTCTTCCCACTCTTCCTGTGTTCCAGTGTGGGGTCCCTCCCACAGGAGACAGTGGGTCCATGAGCTTCTCCAGCCTGGTCCTTTCCATGGGGCAGTCAGTCCTCCAGGAGCTGCTCCTGGTCCTTTCCATGGGGCAGTCAGTCCTCCAGGAGCTGCTCCTGGTCCTTTCCATGGGGCAGTCAGTCCTCCAGGAGCTGCTCCTGCTCCTTTCCCTGGGGCAGTCAGTCCTCCAGGAGCTGCTCCAGCCTGGTCCTTTCCATGGTGCAGTCAGTCCTTCAGGAGCTGCTCCAGCCTGGTCCTTTCCATGGTGCAGTCAGTCCTTCAGGAGCTGCTCCAGCCTGGGTCCCTTCCTTGTGATCACGAGCTGGGAAAGCTTCTGGCAGTTTCTCACAGAAGCCACCCCTGTACCCTCCCACTCCCAAAGCCTGGCCATGCCACCCCCGTGTGGGCTGTTACAGAAAACTTGTCTGGTTCCTGCCCACACTCATGGACCTGTCCAACAGATTGAACTTCTTCATGTTTCCAGCAATGCCTTTGACACAAAACTCTTCTGTTATGAACAAGTGTTAGTGCTGTCAATGAGAAACCACGTTCATAACTTCTATCACTAATTTAATTCTTAATTGTTATTTTTCTTTAAAGCTCCACTTAGTACATTGGAATGCCAGAAAATATGCAACATTTGGAGAGGCAGCAGCAGCTCCAGATGGCTTGGCAGTAGTTGGTGTTTTCTTGGAGGTAAGAATTGCAAAAATAGCATGTTTACATGATATAAAGCATTATGCTGTAAAGTGTTTGAGGACTATGCCACATATTTAAGAAGTGCTTAAGGAAAACAGATGACTTAGTGGAAGCATTAATGCATTGCAAATTGCTGATAAACTTTGGTAGGAATGTTAAGATTTGGGTAAGAAAACAGCACCTAATTAAAGCATAGTTGTAGCCCTTCTAGTTTAAACTGTCTATTCCATTCTTTTAGATTGGAAAAGAACATGCCAGTATGAACAGACTCACTGACGCTTTGTACATGGTAAAATTTAAAGTAAGTTCTAAGCTCTTTAAATTTGCTTCTGGGATATCCTTTAAAAATCATCTCATGTACATCTTTGAGACAAAAATGAAAAATCACCCACCCACAGATCCTCCCATAACTAGAACATAACTGTTGTAGTTTTTTCTTCCCTTCCAAAGTTCATATCATTTTCCTAATCTCAGCTGCCTCACTAGGCTGTGCTGACTCCACATGTCATCCAGAGGTTCTGCCTTTCCCAAAAACTCTAAAATCAACAGCTCCCTGACCCTTGAGACTCAGCAAAATAATGCTTTTCCATTCAGCCTCAGCTGGCACAAGTGGAAGCTGCCTGTTTGTCTTTGCTGCAGAGCTCTGTCAGGGATGATCTCACTGAGGTCCAGAGTTTGTTCCTGAGGTGTTTTCTGAGTGACTGAGACCCATTTGGATGCTCCTACAGGCTGAAGAGTGTTGTTCTAGACTGGTATACTTAAGGCAATCACTACTTTAGGCAGCACCTCCTTCTATTTCTACCAATCTTTTGGCTGATGCATATTCCTCCATCAATCCACCTTCTAATTTTAGACTTGAAGGTTTGATTTTTTTTAAGCCAATATTTACCATACCAGAAAATTACTATAGGATTTAAATTTTCCTACTAAAGTAGATGAGAAGTAATGAAACAAGGAATTCTGCCATTATATTGTCTATAGCTCACATTGAACACTATATACAGAACACACTTCTGCATTATTTTGGGGTCTGTTGTGACTAGAGGTGAATTTTGGTAGAGACAATGGTGCAAGACCTCAAAGTCCAGTAAGCCAGCATTAGGCATCACACTTGCCATCTACTTTTGCCTAACAGTTATAAGGTAGCCAAACCTTTACAGACTTCTCCTTTCCCCTATTTTTAATTTCTTCGCTTTCAAAAAAGTTATTTTACCTGCACTTAAAAGTAAAAGGATAAATTTTAAGTCTATTTTCTTTTCCCAGGGAACAAAAGCTCAGTTTAGAGGCTTCAACCCTAAATGTCTCCTGCCCTTGAGTCTAGATTACTGGACATACCTTGGTTCTCTGACAACCCCACCCCTTAATGAGAGTGTGACATGGATAGTGCTGAAAGAACCCATCAGAATCTCTGTGAAACAGGTACATTTCTGATACTCTCTCAGTTCTTGCAGCATTCAGTGCTAGATAAGCAGGCAAAGACTGTTTAGATTTGAAATGAGGCCAAGTTAAAAGTCTGTGAATGTTCAGCCTGTTCAAGCCTCAGAGCTTTCGTTATTTTCTGTTAATACTCTCTAGATGCTTTGCTTGAACCTGTTCCATTAACTGATTAAAATATACTGAATATTTCCTTTTAGTCCTTTTTTAAAAAGCATTACTGTTGATTGCCCCCTTAAGCAGTGAATTGTTTCCCCTGAACTTCCAGCTGGAGAAATTCCGCATGCTGCTCTTCACCGGTGAGGAAGACCAGAGGGTCCAAATGGCCAATAACTTTCGCCCCCCCCAGCCTCTGAAGGGAAGAATTGTTCGAGCTTCCTTCAAGGCCTGAAGAAAACTGATAATGGACCTGAGATATCCAAGAGCTTCCACATGTGAGATACTCTAAACAGAAACTCTGGTCTATGGACCACTCATGGAACTCACAAGACAGGCATTTCCATGAACCCTCTGCTTGGAGGGGTACAGTCTTCTGGCTTCCCATTTTATTTGAAGTGCCCTTTCTTTGGAGAAATGGCATCTTTTTAACCAGCACTATTTAATATAAGGGATAGCTGAGTGAACTAGGTTGTTATTCAAGACCTGAAACTCTGTAAAATTAAAATGACATTAAAATCCAACTTGATATAAAATGGAAAATTATGTAGTGATCTACTAGTGCTGATGGCCACAACTTCTGCTTGTCTCATTGAATACATGAGGGAACAGTAATCAAGAATTTTGGACAAATTGGATTTAAATATTCCTTACTGATCTGTTGTTACCATTTGCTGAACTCCGATTTAAAGACTGCTTTCCCTGTATTCTTGCTGCCTGGTAACACAGAGTGTACAAGTAGCACTAGAAAAAAAGTTCTTTACTCGCCTCAAGTAGGCTCTGGTATGAAAATTAAATATATATTTTAAGTCTACTGTTCGGAGATGTTATCTTACAGTGAGAAGTACCAATGTAATGCTGTGTTGAAAAGCAGAGCAGTTTACTGCAATGTTATTTAGGTATTTGCCCTTTCAGCCCATGCAGAACACAGAACCACAGTGCCCTGGTCTGGGGCATTTTGGTTGAGGACTTCCTCTGTAGTGATCCAGGTGTGTTTTGTGGTCCTCAGTTGCTCAGATTCTACCTCAGCTCAGTGCTCTGCTCTGCAATATGACCTGCTTCAGTGTCTGCCCTACGGAGACCAGGTATTTTGTTTCCTTGAGGGACCTAACAGAGGTAGATCTTGTCTGCCCTGAGTGTGCATTTCTGCACAGACCCTCCCTGTCCCAGGGCTGCCTGGCAGGGATGCTCCCTGCACACCCAAGGCTTCAGTGCTCTTGAGTCCTTTTACCTCTGCGAAAGTTGCTTTAGAACAGCCACGTGTTGGTTCTGCAGCTTAGTGACAAAATTCTGACTGGTTCTCAATACTGTGATGTTCTCTGTCACTACCCATAGCCAATTCCCAGCTCCTGGAGTTCTGGGCTTCACACGGCCTGTTCTGTCTGTGTAGTTCAGGTAGAAATCACTGATGTTATCACTTTCCATCAGCTGAGATGGAGAAATAAAGATGTACAAGATCAAGGGAAGTGGGGAGAAGGGAGAACAGCAGCTGCTGTGGCTGCTCCCCTTCCTCCAGGGAAGGATGACATGAGATGTGGAGCACAGTACAAGGAGTGAAAGACTGGAATTCTGTTCCTCAAATCTCCATGGTTTTTATGGTACACTGACCTAAAACTTTGTTTCTCAGTTTCCTCTTATGTAGAAAGAGGGTAACACTGACCTCTACCTCACAGGACTGTTGTGAGGGCTAATTCAGCATTGTTTTAGATGTGAGATTCTTATCCAGCAGATGCTAAAGGCAATGGAAAATCCTTACAAAATGCAATGGGTTTATCTATTACGAATGTATTATGACCTTTGCTAGTAATGCAAACTGGTATTGTAGAAACTCTCTTTAATGTATCTTAATTTCTTAACAAATGAAATAAATGAGACTAAAATCACGTGTGCATATCTTCATCCTTTATTTTGAGAAGATCCGTCTCTCTCTACTTACAGCATTCTTTTTCTTGGATTTTCATTAACATATTGTTTGATGTTTTCAGTGGATGCATCTCTTTTGGATCAAGGAATGCTTTAATTGCTTATCTTTTGTTCTACAGAAACCTCACCTAAGCTACTGTGGAATGATTTAAATACAGATATGAGTTATCCCTCCCAAGTTTATGGGCGTGTTTTTAAATCTTAGAAATTATTTTTGACAGATCTTTTTAGTCCATATCACAGTTCTTACCATCTTCTGGGATTAACAGTTTCTGTTTCGTGTTAATCCTTTCACTTAAGTTCTGACATACTGTATACCTTGAATGACTTCTTGCCCAGAGTTAAGTTACTATCATGAATCTTATGTCCTTGTTAAAATTTACATGAAGAGATGCATTTGAAAATGTAAAAAGTCTTTCCAAAAACTTTACATTTGGATAGCAAAAAAAAAAAAAATATTAGGGGCAAATTTAAAATACTTTTCTGATTAAAATAAAACCAATATTATTTATCATGTGTACCATAATCAAGCTATCCCAGTACTGCTGCATTAATATTTGTACAGGTGTTCACAGAGCAGGTCAAAATCAGCAGTTTCAGTGTTTTCCTCTCATTTTAGGCATAGGTGTAGACTCTCTGTCTCTCATAGGAGGTAAAGAGGGCTTGTGCATTGAAACTTTGTCCAGTTTTCCCCAGCTCCAACCCTTCAATCTAAAAAAAATTAGTTATACCCAGAATGTGACCTTGCACACAGTACTTAAGCTTCTTTGAGGGTAGTTTATTCATGAGCAGCAGGAGGATAATGTTTAGCTTACACAGTTATTGTAAAAGCTCAGACATTGCAAAGAGCTTTAAATACTGCATTGCCCCAAGGTGCTCGGTTCCAGGGAGAAACTGAACTGTACCTTCCTGTAGAAATAAATTTCATTTTGCTTATAGGGTTTTTTGGTTGTTTGAGGGTTGGTTTTTTTTCAGTTGTTGGATGGAAGAACTTAATCTATTTTTTACCGTGGGGAAGTAAAATATAAAAGGAAGACTTCTACATTCTTTGTTGTTTCTTGAGACCCTGATCATCCAATAAAAAAGCCACAAATATTTTATTGGATAAGCACCGATTTAATGCACTTCATTTATTTTGAGATTGAATGATTCTAAAACATTATCTTTTACCAAGTTGTTGTGTTGAAGAAAAAATGGGAGTTGACTGTAATTATTCCAGCAAGAATTCACTTACCTTCTCTTGGGATTGCAGCCATCCTGTCTGAGAGAACAGAGGCCTCACATTTAGGACAGCAACTGAACTTGCACAGCAGTAAAAGCTGGATTAAAAATGCCATCTAGTGGCTCTCCTTCCCTTTCTTGCCACAATGCTTAAAATACTTGTTAAGGCCCATTCAGTCAAAATACAAGAGATGAGAGAATTTAAATGTGACAATAATAATTTGTAAAGATATGAGTGATTGAAAACCCCTTGCTGACTCTGTATGTGTAGTCACTGAAATTCCTTCCTCAGATAAAAATCAGTCTGACAAAAGAAACTCGATAAACCAGTTACAGTTGTTTGTTCCTCATTTCACTGCTGAGCAGAGAGATCCTCTGCTTGGTGAACTGCACACTCTCTTAACTTTAGCTTTGAAACTTTAATTGCTGTAGTCACAGTTCATCTTTGGGGTTTTCCCCCAATCTCTTGCAAGCAGAAAGATTTTTAGGTAGTTTCCATCATACAGTTGCTATGATGTAGCAGACTTATAATGATACACTTCATGATGAGGGTAAATTAATCCAAATACAAGAACTGGGGAAAAGTTTTGCAAGGTACCTCAGCACCAGCTGGTGCTTTTGGCAGAGTTCAAAGGTCAGAAAGATAAAAAGAGAGCATTTCAGGAAAAAACAGAGATAAGCCTGAAGAAAATGGGGTGTTATCATATACCTCATTGTAGCTGCTTTCCTCTCTGAACTCCTCTGCATGCAGAAGCAACCCTTTAGTGACAGCACTGAGTATCAAAGTACCGTGTCTGCTTGCCTGGGACAGCGGAGGTCTCATACTTTTTCTCACCCTGAAGAAAGCACAGCAGAGGATGGAACCTGACTGACTTGCACAGCACTATTTCTAACTTGCACAGCTGTAAGGCAGGGAACTTTCACTCCTCTGATGTTCCATTTATGCTGCTACCCGCACTGCATTTGAAATTTAGTAAAACTTCAGCACCAGGTTGTGAACAGCAACATAGTAAGGCAAATAATTTAATTTCATATCAACACAGTGGAATATTAAATACAGCAATTTAGCTCACCCTGTTTGTCTGTTGGAGGAGAAGGTGGAAGGAGGAGAGAGAGGAAAGGAATATTATCAGGTTTTTTCACACATGAGTACTTCTTCCCAAGCCACAAGACTTTCCTGGACTTGAAAACTGACCTCAAGAAATGTAAATTTACTTTTACAGTGGCACAGAACCTTAATGAACATTTGTTTGTTTAACTTAAACCAATTTTTAAGCAACATCCAATAAAAATGATCCATGTGGCATTCAGATCCCATTATAGCAACTGGAAAGACCTTTGCACCAGTGCAATTACTTTGACTTAAACTGGGTCTTCAGATTAACCCCTGCAGCTCCAGACACTGCTGAGCCACTGCTGCAACAGGAGAGGCTAAATGAAGCTGGGGAGCTGGAATGGCACCTTTCCTACCATTGCTCATGGCATTTACCTCTGTTTATCGATGTTTCTTGCAGCTTGCCTTCTTTCCTAGCATTTGAGGGTTTGGTTTAGATTACTTAGGAAGATTAGACTGGAACAGCTGCAACCAAACTAGAAAATACAGTTGCTCTAACAGACCTAGACTCTCCATTTGTTTGTGAGTTTTGTTTGTTTATAGTAAGAGATTTCTCCATCTGCAGTGCCAATTTTCCTTTTGTGAAAATCCAAAATGTCATATACAACAGATGAAATGTCTGTCATTCACAGGGCAAGATACAGCCAGCAAACAGGGGACATTCTTAAAGTTGCTCAGCAGGAAGGTGTTTTGTGGGCTGGTGCTGTTTCCTTTCCAAAAGCTGGTTATTAGACTGTAGATCTTTCTGTGCAAAAAGCACAAAACTCACTCTGTGTTCCCTGAGATGGGCCACAGAAACAGTTCCTTTGCAGGTTCACAAGTTTCCAAAGGGTTTGGATCTCTTGCTGTTTTCTACTCTGTATCACTAGGCTGAGTCTCTTTATTGCAGAAAAACTTCTGAAAACTAGAAAACTACTTTTAGTAGTAGTTTATTACTTTTCTTTGGATTCAAACCTTTTGCTGCTGGTCAGCTTTTTGACAAAAAAATATTATTTATTAGAAATATTAGTCCAATTTTTAACTTGCTCTCTTAGAAATATCTGCCTTATTTGGTGTTTCTGATCTTGTGTGTCCCCATAACAAGAAATGTTTACAAAGCATCAGGAGTCCCAGACTTTTCATTAAATCAATGAGGTCACGGAAAGTAATCCATGCTATCACCTGCTTTGAAGGCAGTGCGGATGAGGGGCAGCTGTTTGCAGCTTCTGGAAGCAGAAGATGTTTGAATTGCACCAAAGTAGCCACAGCCAGTTGTCCAAACCAACAAGTAGGGGGAAAACTTATGTTCCATGAGAAAGAAGGAAACCCCAAATAGTGCAGTCAGGCTTAAACAAGAACACAGAAATGAGTTCAAGAATGTATTTCCACAGAAAACCAGAGCTGCTGACTGTACAAGTCAGCAGATATGACTGTTCCTTGAAAAAAATCTAAATATAGGATCTGCTATATTTTAGCCTATAGCTGCACATTAATACAATACCTGAAATGAGACTTATTTTCTTATAAATACAGGTAAGGATTTTCTTCTGGCACAGGACTAAACTTGGCTCACCTATAATCAACAAAGTCAAAACCAAACCTGAGTTGTATTTAAAGAAACTTGAGTTCTAGTTTTTTCAATGCAAATTAAGAACATAAAGCACTATGGCAACTGAGCACCGTTGCTACAGAAATTTGCCATTTCTTTAGATATTCCTAAAGGCAAAAACACTGCAAGCCTGAGCAATACCATTTCTTTCCTCAGATCATATCATATCAGAGTAGCATTTCTATTTTTCCCTTTAATTATGTATCACTTTAGTTCATCAGCATAATCAAACAGTCCAAAGTAGAATCTAAATCTCAATTCAACTTGATATTCAGCCCTGTCAAGTACCTTCAATATGGTATTCCTCCTTGTATTTAGAAAACGTGAAGTGAAAGGAACATCTCCTGCAGGACTGTTAATTGTTTCACTTTCATTTACATGGTTCCTAAGTCACTTCAGCTTACGCATATGAATTCATGAAATTACTACATGAGCAATGGGTTACAGCTTTCAGCTGAAAAGAAGCATTTAACCATGGTGGGAGCACAGGAAACGCAGAGCAGTCAGGTTCATTTCCAGGCTACTGTGTGAGGCTTTATCAGTTTTGTAAATGGTACAAAAGCTGGAAATTAGTAGGGCAGAAGGAAGAATCATTGAATTATGGAATATCCTGAGTAGGAAGGGACCCACAAGGGTGATCGGGTCCAGCTCCTGTCCCTGCCCGGACACCCCAACAATCCCCCCTGTGCATCCCTGGCAGCGCTGTCCCAATGCCCCTGGAGCTCCGGCAGCCTCGGGGCCGTGCCCATTCCCCATTCCCCATTCCCCATTCCCCATTCCCCGGGGAGATCCCGAGGCTGCTGTTGGTGTACCTGAGCACCGGGCAGAGCAGAGACACGCAGGTAAGGGCTGCTGTGGGTGTCCTCTTTCCGTTCAGATTTGTCAGGCAGATAAAACAATTGCATCAAACCTGAGGCGGTTTTTTGCGTATGCTGAAATATTGTTAGGAAAGTTTTTGTTAAGACGACAATTTTTTTTTGTATGCTCTTCCATGCAACACGAAACTACGTTTCATTGTTTGAATAAAAACAAGAAACAAGTGAAAGCTCAGAGAAGATGATCATCTTTCCACATGAGGTAACTTGGGAACACGCTTATCTCATCTAGAGTACTTGCACCACGTTATTCAACTAAAAATCCTTCAGTACAAGAAGCCAGGCGAATTAAAAAAAATGCACCGATGGTATCAAAACCTCTTGTGACTTATGAGCCTCTGTTTTTGCAAAAACACGATTCTTAGAAGTTTTAAAGCAGGGGCTACTTAGTAACCACTGCGTTAACAGCAGTGACTACTGATTAACCACCATGCACTTTGGGCCCATTCCTTCCCCTCACACCGGGCTTAGAACCGCTCAGAGGAAACGTTAACCGAGACAAGCAGTCATATGAAACCAAAAAAACAGGGAGTCAGCAAAACGAGCCCTTTTGTTCTCCATAATTTATATGACGAGTTAATTACGAAAGAGCTTTGCGATTTTGAGCCTCATCAGCCGGTGTCCTCAGCGCTGAAGGGTGGGGAATCGTACTGGAAAAAAACCCGAAAAGCCGAGGGGTGCCCCCTCAAGGAAACAGCGTGGTTTTGAACGTTATTAATGAGGAAGAAACCCCTGCTGGTGCTTTTTCTTCCTAACACACGTGACTCGCTTCCTTTTGGCTCACTTTACTGTGCAGCCCAGGGCCGGGCCCGGCGCTCCCTCAGCGCCTCAGGGGCGGCGGGCGCGGGGCCCCTCAGCCCGGCCGGCCCCGCCGCGGCCGCGCCCGCCGCGCACAACATGGCGGAGGGGCGGGGCCGGGCCCGGCCCGCCGTGTCCTGACGGGAACCCGGGGCGGGTTGGGCGGCGGGGCTGTCGGTCAGCGCCGTCCCTCAGCCCCGCCGGGGGCAGCGCGGGGCCGGCGGGCGCGAGTGACGGCCGCTCGGACGGTGGGTGCGGCCGGGGCGGGGGACGGGGCGGGCGGAGAGTGGCCACCGCTGGGGCAGCCGTGCCGGGGCACAGGGAGAGGAGCCGGGCCTGGAGCGGCGGCTGTGCGGAAGCGGGGAGGTGGGAGTCGTGCGGGGCACGGGCTGCGGCGGTGGCGGGGTCGGTGTGGGGTGTGTGCGGGGCAGGATGTGTGTGCGGGGCACAGGGTGTGTTCTGTGCGGGGCAGGATGTGTGTGTGCGGGGCAGGGTGGGGCTGTGTGCAGGGGGCGGTGTGGGAGCAGAGGGGTGTGTGCGGGACAGGGGCGGGGGGGGCACAGGTGTTGCGGAGCAGAGGGGGGTCTGTGTGGGGTGTGTGCGGCTGGGGCAGCGCGGAGGTGGCGGGGCAGGGATCGGTGTGTGCCGGATGTGTGTGGGGCGAGGTGGGTGTGGGCTGTGTCAGGAGAGTGAGTGAGGGGGCTGTGGGATTGTGGGGATCTCAGAGGGGCTGTAAATCCAGATGTGCCGGGTGTCTGTTAGTTCACTGGGAAAAGCGGGCGCTGCTGCGCCGTGCGGTCCGGCAGCTGCGGGCTGTGCCGGGGCTAGCCGGGCTCAGCCCGGGCCCCGCTGGGACACCGCGTCCCCGGGGAGGAAGAGCCGGGGCTGGAGCGGGAGCGAGTTTATGTAATAATTGGCTCTTACATAATGGTCTTTAGCTTTAATTTACACCGCTACTGGGGGCGCCCTGGCCAGCAGTGTCTGCACACTGCGGCTGCGGAGGACCCCGAGGATGGGAGCGCAGTGAGCGGGGCTGGCTTACAGCGGCTCCAGGGCTCGTCAGTGCTACCTGACTTAGGCAAGCGCAGGGCTGACCGCTGTTAGCGACTCTGCTGCTCGGGGGAAAACCACTCCGCCTCGCACTCTCAGCCAGCCGGTGTGAACGGAGGAGCTTTCTTTAAAACACTGTTTCAATCGGCTTTTTGAGCAAGTGTGTGACAGTCATCCTTGTTTCAATCTCATGTGGCTGAGAGGGGCAGGAAGAGGAAGGAGAAAAAACAGTACCGGGGATGGACTGAAAAAGGTTGGCAAACCTTGGCTTGTCTTGTGCTGTAGGTACTTTTTGGGTTTAGCTGTTGCTGGAGTTGGTAGCGTCAGCTGTCTTATTATTTTGGTTGCGTTCCTTCTGTAGGACAACAAAAGGCACTGTGCGTGTTGGGAGATGCAGTGTCCCAGGAGATGGCAGGCAGGCCTTGGACAGTGAACTGGCACTGCCTTTTGCATCTGCTCTCCTGACATTAGCAGTGAAATTATGCTGTGTCTTTGCCTGTTCTCACCAGGTCGCCAGAATCATAGTGGTGTGCTCTGTTGAAGTGCTTGTCTGCTCTTTTCTGCATTAAATACGGATAGCACACATCAGAAATGTTTTGTGACGTGTTGTTTTGGGTTCCAAACAGGATTTCAGCAGTTCTTGAGCTGTATCAGTAGGCCTTCTGTTAGAATAGCTCAAGGTGACTTTTCTTGGAAAAGTTTCCACTCATCTGATCTGGCTGGTTTCTTGTTATTTCTTGTGAAGTGCCCTGCCAAAAAACTGGTGTTGTAGCAGCAGCATGTAGTGTCTTTGGCCTGAGCAAGTGGTGTCACAGGCCACCTCAAAGTGTTTGAAAGCTCACAGAGAACTCTCTTGTTCTCAGTGGCTGCTAGTGGGATCTTTTGGGAGTAATTGGACTTGTGGTGCTGCCACACTATGAGTTTTTGAAATCCATGGGGCACAATTCTGTTGTGAGTGAGCATCTGGTTGTGCTTAGCAATATCCCACAGCTGGAATACCTTATTGAAAGCAGGAGACAATGTGAGGACCTCCCCCATGGCAACTGAAGAGCTTCAGCTGCTGAAGTGCCTGAGGTTTCAGTGCTGTTGGCAGCAGAGATCTTCCCTGCAGCTCCTTCTAATTGCTCTCCAAATGAACAAGCCAAATTGTGAACCTGTAAAAGTTGTCAATGTGTTATAGCTTTCACTGCACCGGAGTGTACAATGCTGTGAAAAAAGCATGCATTAACCAGCAGTAGAATTTGCCTTCAGCTGTGTAAAAGATCCTGCCTGCCTGAGGGCTGGTTAAGACCTTGAAGGTAAAAAATAGAACAGCTGAGCTTATAAGCTGTAAAAGAATTGGAAAGGTAGACTGGCTTGTTCCTAGCTGTGAGGATCATGGTAGTTCACATAATCATTAACTGGCCACATCTCTCAGTCTTTCCACAGGGTTTAAGTACTTCTCTTGGGTGTGAAGCTTTGAGTCTATTAATGGAGTTGTAATCTAGCAGGCTTTTTTAAGAGTTGTGCAATAATTGTCACTTAAGTCCCAATTTTCAGGCTTGTTGAATCTGTTTGTTCTGTGTCATGTTAGATGAGGCTTTTCACTGTACAGTTTCCAATAACATTTCTTGTAATGTTGCAAATTCTTCTTATTCTTGCCACAATGAGGAAAAAAACCTGTCTGGAAAGTAAAAATTACCTTTTTGGATGAGTTAAAAGGAGCAGTCATATCCTTGATTATAATTAAGTGATGGAAATTGTATCACTTTTAAGATGCCTTTATCTATAGCAATCTCTTTTGGAAAGAAGTTCTGAATATTTCTGAAAGCTCTAGATATGCTTTTGTACTTCTATATGGAAAGCTTCTTAGAAACTTTCTAATTATTTTCCCTTTCCTACGTTTATATTCCAGGCTGCAAGGACATTCCGTGTTACTGAAGGAAGGTGCTCCGTTTTTGGAGTGACTTATGATGTCAAGAACTGTATCATCCTGGATTTTGAGCTCAGCCAGAAGCAGCATTACTTTACAAGGCAAAGGACGTTGGTACTCCATCTGTATCCCAAATAGAAACAAGATCAAATGGAAGCTCATTTTCTCCAAGACGTGTCCCTACCCTGCTGGGAGCTGCAGCTTAGACAGAACTTTCTCCTTTCCCAAAGCCTTCCGACACACTTCCACCGAAGAAGAACATTTTTCTTTCCAGTTGTCTCCGGCACAAATCAACGACATACTCAGAGCGGGTGAACTATCCCACAGAACACTGGATTTGAATGGCAAGAATGCAAATTCCGTGCTGAGGTTTGAAAGCAACCAGCTGGCCTCCAACAGCCCGATCGAGGACCGGCGGAGCGCGGCCACGTGCCTGCAGACGGCGGGGATGATGTTCGGGGTGTTCGACGGCCACGCGGGCGCCGCCTGCGCCCAGGCCGTGAGCGAGAGGCTGCTGCACTACATCGCCGTGTCCCTCATGCCCCGCCAGAGCCTGGAGGAGATCGAGCTGGCCGTGGAGGCCATGAAACCTGTGCGGCCCATCCTGCAGTGGCACAGGCACCCCAACGACGTGGAGTACCAGGAAATCGCCTCGCAGTACTTTGAGAACCTCCGGGTTTACTGGCAGCACTTGCTGGACCTGGACACTGAGCCAGGGTTTAGTTTGGAAGAAGCCATGATTTGTGCATTCAAAAGGTTGGACTCAGACATATCACTGGAAGTTCAGGCTCCTCAGGAAAATGAGTTGATGAGAAATATTGCCCTGCAAGTAGCTTTTTCTGGTGCAACAGCCTGTGTAGCTCACATTGACGGTGTTCACCTACATGTGGCAAACACTGGTGATTGCAGAGCGATTTTAGGGGTCTGTGAAGAAGATGGAACATGGTCTACTCTCCCTCTAACCCGAGACCACAATGCCTATGATGAATTTGAAATTAGAAGATTGAAGAGAGAACATCCCAGATCTGAGGAGAAAACCCTATTTGTGAATGACAGATTACTGGGGATTCTCATGCCCTCCAGAGCTTTTGGAGACGTGCAATTAAAATGGAGTAAAGAATTGCAACACAGCATTCTCGAGAACAGCTGTGATGTTGAGGCTCTAAACATTTATCAGTACATTCCTCCAAACTACCATACCCCCCCTTATTTAACTGCAGAGCCTGAAGTCACATACCACAAGTTAAGAAGCAAGGACAAGTTTCTCGTTATTGCTTCGGATGGGCTATGGGAGATGCTGAGTAATGAGAAGGTTGTCAAACTTGTTGCTGGACACCTTTCAGAGCTCAACATGCAGAAATCACCACTGACTTTTAAGAAACCAATTAATTTGGGTTACATGCACAACTTGTTGCTGCAGAGGAAGAGCAAAGGCCTGGCCTCCCTGGACCAGAACATCGCCACCCATCTGATCCGGCACGCGATCGGCAGCAATGAGTACGGCGAGGTGGACCCAGAGAAGCTGGCTGCCATGCTGACCCTGCCCGAGGACCTGGCCAGGATGTACAGGGATGACATCACAGTCACCGTGGTCTACTTCAACTCAGAAACTATTGAAGATTACTACAGGAACCACAAGTAGAGCCTTGCACTGCTGCAGTTCCGTACCACTAGGGAACTTGGATATGAACCTTTCCTCTTGCTCTCTGTTAGTCCAGCTGCCACAAGTGTCTGCAAGTTCCTGAATCTTTTTGTTACTTACTGGCTTTGAAAATAACTTTCTAAAAGGTGAAATTTCCCTGGGTTTCCAGGTTTGTATACACTGAAGAAAAATGTTTTCATAAAACCTCACTGAAATGTGACGAACTAAAGATTGTGGACCAGTTCTGATTCCATGAGAACCTCCAGTAAAACTTTCCAATGAACAAACAAGGCAAATTTCACTGAGACTAGTACAATTTAATAGAGATGGATAATAAGTGTAGCTGCATGGAGTGTCAGGCTCTGCTCTTGTGGAGAACAAGTAGCATCCTGTTGAAGCACTGTAACTGAATTAAATAAATTAACTACCAAACCTTTTTTTGGGTGTGTCAGATATTTTAACAAATTGCCCCATATTTATAAAACAACATGAAGGAAGGCTGGCTAAAGAGCCCTGGGATTGTCAGATGTCTTTCCTAACTCTCTTCCTTAAGCAAGGGAAAAATTGTATCTTCCTGTGCAGTTCTTTTCTGCACAAGAAAGTGGGAATTCATATTCACTTAACTCTGGATGGACTTGTGTGACAGCTTAGAGTTCAAACACGTGAGGGTCTTCACAATTCCCTGTTCAGGATTTCACAGAACTAGACTTAGGTATTTGAGTGTTTAGTTTAAATAATGTACCCTTTATTAAGTATTGATCTATGAAGTGCTGTGCATCAAATCCACCACCTGTAATTTAAATTGTTGGTCAAGATCTAGAAGTTCAGATCTAGAAGTTAAAAAATTCACCTACAAGTAAATAGAGCAAAAGAGAGCACCTTTCTCTCCAGATTTAACTTAGAAGAAATAAGAGTACTGATACTTCTCCAAAATAGGTTTAGTCTTTCATTCTTGCTTTTCCTTATAGGTACAGAGTTATTTTCCCTAATGTATATTTCAGTCTCTGAACATACACAAAAGTGTATTTTACAATGATTTTCTTTTATACTGAGCTTTCCAGAGTGTCATCCAAGCTTGCAAATTAGCTTTTGCATATGGTGTTCCGTGGTGCCTCTTCCTTGTTTACACTCCACAGGAGCTGTTTCCCACAAGGATGTGCACACTGGGAATATAGACCTGTTTACTGTTCCTGCTGCTGAGTAAGAACTTGTGTGGGTGCAGCAGAGCAAATAAAAAGATTGGTTTTTTTCTTAAATTCAGTTAAAAGCATTATCCCTCTACAGTTTAGAAGATGAAAAAGTAATTTTTTTTTCTCAAGATCTTAAGTAGACAAGGTCTTGGTGCTTAAACTGGTAACATTTGTGGATTCGGGGCTCTTTGTGTACTTTTCCTTACACATAAAATTTCTTAGCGCTTTTTTCAGGCATTTAATCTGTTTTGAAGATGGGATTAGAAGGAGAAGGAAACTAAACTGTTGAAAAAATATTCATGCTTTTGACTATTCAGGATTGACTGTAATTCAGTGCTACAATTGCAATCACTAAATGCATCCCTTAAAAAACTTCTAAAATTACTTTTTTTTTTCTTTTTTTTTTTTCTTTTTTTTGTCTAGTACATATTGGAATACATTCAGCCTGAAGGCAGATGCAGTGAGTAGGTCTGTTCCCCTTGGGCAACAAACCAGGATTTACCTCAGGAAGTCTGCCCCGAGCTCTGGGTGATAAGGGCTGCAGGCAGACTTTGGGTTTGTGCCAGATGCTGCAGAGCTTGCTGAAGTTCTCGGTGCTGGGGTCCAGCTTGCTTTAAAGGGTGCCCTGCTCTTATCCTCCAGGCTGGTACTGTGGGGACTGAGATTTCCTCTGCCAGGAAAAGCAGGCAGGGATGGTCAGGCCTGTGTTAACCTCAGGAGGGGAGAGCTCCTCAGCAGCATCCCTGGACCCTTCTGGCTTCACTGGGCTCTGTTTGCTCTTACAGATCCTCTTGTGGGATCAGTTCCAGGCTTCACTGCTTGAAATTTAGACATAAATTAGTGAAAAAGCATTTCTCAACTACGTCGTAATAGAGAAATTCCTCAGCAGTGTAACCAGAGGCACAAAGGTACTAAACCATTATCAAAGGGATGTGAACTGAGACTTACGAAGGTAGTCTAGAAAACATTTAGTATAGAGCCAGACTGCTGCTGCAAGAGTAGTGTAGCAAAGCAGCAAGTGTCTAGTCATAAAATAAATAGAAGGTTCTGTTCCTTTCACCATTCAGTGGTGAAATCCAGGTCATTTCTTGAAAGAGTCTTTGTGGCACTTTTTCATGGAGTGGAACTCCTGAAGACATTGTTGTGTGTGGGTTGGAGCTGCACCTGCACATTGTTAGCGATTGTTTTGGGGAAGGTGTCTGAAAATCAGGAAGTTATTTCCCA
This sequence comes from Chamaea fasciata, assembly GCF_029207755.1. Taxonomy (NCBI): domain Eukaryota; kingdom Metazoa; phylum Chordata; class Aves; order Passeriformes; family Sylviidae; genus Chamaea; species Chamaea fasciata. The sequence goes on along the minus strand of NW_027094097.1, from coordinate 19,227,635 downwards.
TTTCATGGTAGGTTTGCTCAGTTTTGACATGCAGCACTATAATTATCTATGGCGAAAAAGAGTACTGTTAAACCAGTTAAAAGTTTGGTTTCGTTGGTTGGTTTTTAAAATACAAATCATGGGTTCAGCTGCATATTCCCTGGAATTTGTTGCTGTCAGTCCATCTGAGGGCAGTCCATCCATACTTGGAATTATTTAGGTTGGAAGAGATCTCAAAGACTGAACTGTGCTGTTAACCCAGCACTGCCAAGGCCACCGCTAAACCACGTCCCTAAGCACCATGTCCACGTGTCTTTAAATATCTCCAGGGGTGATGACTCCACCACTGTCCCGGGCACGCACACAGGGAAAGGCAGGAATTTGCCAGAAACTCCTCCCCCTCCACAAAATGAGTGTGAACTAGGATAAGCAGGATGAGAAAGCCCCAGGGTGAAAAGTCCATGCATGTAGAAGTGTGTGAGCACCCTGGAAACCCAAAGCTGGTTCTCTGAGATGCCAAGCACTTGGTACAGACAACCTTCAGGTAAGCAAGGTGTTATTCTGCATTTTTATCAGAGCATTGAGTTCTGTATTCTCAGTTTATGCCCCAGGACTGTGAGAAGACAGAGCTGTGGATCCTCACCACAGAGCCCCTGGACGTCCACTCTCTGTCACTGTGGCTGTCACACAGGACAGGAGCAGCCAGCTGGAGGAGACACACCCCACCCAGGCTGTGTCATTCATCCCATCAAACAGCTGAGGAGCTGGAGCCACATGAGCACTGAGATCCATTTCTGCTTCCATGCTCACATAAAAACAAGGTAACAATACTGCCCCCCCTCCTTTCATGATCTCTGACAGCTGGTGCCAGGTGATCCAAAAGAACTGCACCTGATCAAAATGAGGGGGATTCTCTCAACAACCCTGAGGGATCTTCAGCTCTGAAGAGCCTGCTGAAACAGAAGAAAGTGCTGAAATGTTGCATTTTCTTGCAATTCCTGTCAGTCTCAATTCTCTGCAATATTAGATGTGCACATTTACTCAGGAAAGAATCACGTTTTAAAGTCACTGCAGAAAGTAAAGGTTGTGCTGAACTGTGATAGTGTACACACAGCAAATTGTTTTGTGATGAATTCACCTACTACAACCACAGTAAGTAGCATGAGTTCAACATCTTCCTTCACCCTGAAATTACCTGAATTGACAGCAATTCAATTGTGTCTTCTATCCAGTGTATTTTAACAAAGTTCTAGATTTCAGTCACTCTAAATTCTCAGTAATGTGTACACCATATGCTTGTGGTGAACAATTTGAACTTGGTCGTAGGTATTTTCATTTCTTAATTGCTCCATTAATTCGTGCAATCAGAGCTAACTGGCACTAATGAAAACAGTATTTTGTGACTTGGAGAGTCAAAAATTTTGTATGTGAGCAAACTTCCTGCATTAACCTGGTCTTGCAAGCTCGATGATGTGAAGATTTATGAGAACATTTAGATACAACTCCTGCAACATTGAAAATCTGTTGGAATGAACATCTTTGCAGGTGGTCTGGTTTAGGTTAGCTAGTTCTGCTTGCCTTTTGTGTTCTTCATTTCTGCAGGAGTAAGAGAACTAATAGTCAATAGTAGTCACACAAATTCTGTGTCTTAAAATTATGGGCATTATGACTTAAATAAAATATCTGAGGTTAAGCATGGATGTAAATACTAGAAAAAGATACTATTTTCTTCCCTAAAACTTACACATTGAGCTCAAATACAACTTTGTCACTTTTTTTCTTCAGAACTCCTAAATTATTATTTTTTTTTTATTTAAGTATTCAGACCTCTGAAATGTAATTGGAGTTGGGAGAGGGTATTTTTTTGGTTGTTCTGGTAACTTTTTTTGTAGTTGGTGAGGGTGGATCACTGTTTTTCTAAGTAAAAAATACTCCTTTCACACTTAAAACTAATCTTTATTAAATGGATGTTTACGTGGCAGTGTTTTGGTTGTTGCACTGGAATGTAGCTCCTAGGGAAATATGCCAGGTTCCAGGTCAGAGAGCACAAGTGTCCAGCCTAGGGTAGAAGTGATCAGCTTGAGTTTGCTGAATTGTTTGTAGCTCTGGGGGTTTTCCACAATGAAAGCAACTCTTTATAAATGAAAGTAAAGACATCTTGACACTATTGAGGTTCCATTAAATTAGCCAGGTAGCACAGGGGACACGAGTTCACTGGCCAAAATATCCAAATGGCTTTAGTTAATTTGACACTTACATAAAGTTATTTTAACTTTGATATGCATGTGTTCATCAGCAGTTAAAGCGTCATTGTAACATTCAAAATGTTGTAATTGTCTTAAAATAATGCAAAACCCCTCTACAACATCTACAGAAACACTAAATCCTTAAATTGCAATAGACCAGTAGCAAGGCAAATGTTCATGTAAGTACATGAATACAAGTCTTTGAGGCTTAACTTTATTCCCATTAATTCCAAGTGTTTATATGTTCTTGGAGACGTAAAAAGAAAAGAAAATTCTTTGGAACTGATTTCTTCCAGAAGAAGATACTTGTCTAAAATTGAGGAAGAGTTTTTTGGTATAAATTGAACAGAGTTTCTCTATTCAGAGCTGTAGTTGTAATGAGTACCAGAGGCAGAGCTGTGCACACATGGGGGTTTTGTCAGGTATCAGTTTGTCACACTGCTGCAGTGTGCTCTGTACTGCCACAGGCTGAGTACTTCCAGAGAAAGTAGAAGGGAAAGAATCCAAGGTGTGAGTTTCTCTTGGGGTTACAAAACGTGGTGTGACATGAAAAAAATGTTATCCCTTCCTTGCATCTCTGGTGGAGACATTGACCTTCAAATTGTTGCGGTCCAGCAGCACACTTGCCATTTTACCAGATCCTTGGGTTTGTCCTGAAGAACTGGCTCACACTGCTCCTGTTAGGTCTCTGCACTTGTAGCTGGGTGAGATCATTTCGGTGCTGTGGCTCAGGCACATCACAGCGTGGCCTGTGCCAGCACCAAAGGGCATGCAGAGCACCTCTGCTTGGAGCCAGGTCTCAGGGACTGGGGGTGCTCTGACTGAAGCTCTTTAACATCCTCAAGGATAAAGGAGACTGGGAGCCAGCAGTTGGGGCAGGGAAGAATAATTATGGTTTTCATTTGGGTTAAGGAAACTTACGGCACATTTATTAAAGAGAAAAAACTGAATGGCTTGATGAGTTTTGTTTGTTTTTTTTTTTTTTAATTAAACAGTGCAGAAGGGGAAACTGTGGTCAAGAGGCAATGTTTAAAAGTATATGGGCAGCAGATAAGTCACTCATAAAGCACACTTCCCGAGCTTCTCTGCTGAAATTTTGGAGTCAATCCTATAGGGACTTGTTCTAGGGCAGGTAGATTAGTTCAGACTCTGGCTTTGTGCTTCTCCCAAACCAGCTCAGAGTTGTGGAAGAAGTTCTTCCCACCTGTAGGCAACTGAAGTGCTTTAGGAGCCAGAATCTGGCTGCCAGTGATGCCTTGGGAAGGCTGACCTGAAACAGAGACTGGACAGAGCTGGAGAATAAAGCAGATATTTATTGGCCTTTAGGCCAATTAAAGGCCTTTAGGATACACCTCGGGCAGGGCAAGAGCCCGGCCAGGGCTACATCCAACTGTCTTAGAATGACTTAGAATGGTCACAAAATGGCTAACTGGTCACGAGGTCTTACATTTTTATAATTTTTGGTCCATTTGCATATTGTGGTTTAATTGTCCAATTCCAGCTTCAGGTTGTGAGGTCCCATCCTTCTTGTTCCTCCCTTCAGCCCACAGTTGTTTGTGCTTTTGGGTTTGAAAGTTGTCCTTGGTCTTCAGCAGGAAAAGGATTTGTTTTGTCTCCCTACTCTGTGAAGAGAGCTTACTAGCGCTTAATGTGAGGCTCAGAACTGCACCCCTAGGCAGCACAGCATCTGTAATACATGAAAGCTAGAACTTCAGGCATCACCAGTGCAGAGGGTTCTGAGTTCCCAGGGTGGAGCCTTGGGCGTGCTCCTTTCTATTTGTGTTCGCTTGCTTTGGTTTGTTCCCTCTGAAATGGACTTGGCTGCTTTGAGGTGGGTCTTACAGCACAACATCATGCTCCACAGTCCTGTGTTGATTTTCTTAACAAGCAGAACTCCCATTTCAGTGCGTTACTGGATAATTCTTGCCTTGGTGCCTGCAGAGCTGGGCTTGGCCAGACGATGTCACCTGAGTTTTGCAAAAGGATTGCTGTGCTGTGATCGGTCTCTTCTCGCTCTTACTTTCCATAACATAAATTTCAGATGCTCTTGAAAATAGAGAAAAAAACCCCACCAACCACCTACACACATCTTAAAATTCTATGTGATTTATTAGTACTTCAAACTTATAAACGGGGTAATCTGAGCAAGAGTTTGATTAACTTTAATTCTTTTTCAAGACCAAGTTTGACTGGCCCAAGTACCCAAAGGGGTTAAGCTTTGTGGAACAGTCTCCTTGTCCTGGCACTGTGAGGTACAGGAACATGCAAGTGAAGCCAGGACACACCTGCCTGAGCTTCCTGGAGAGGCTGCAGTTGCACAAGAGGAAAAGATGCTTCCAGAGCTGGGGAGATCTTTGCCCAGCCATAACCCCAGTGCCTCCTTCTGCTGCTGTGCAGCTCCAGCTGCAGTGTCAAGGCTGCCCCAGCACCACGCTGTGGCTTAGGTTAAACCATTTTCACAAACTTCTAGTCTGGGAATTGCACTGGAACGCTCCTGGAGCAATGGGGATGCACTGTTGGTCTGAGTGTTCACAGAGATGTCTTCCTCCAGCCTCGTCAGCTGGCATTCTTGAGTAGAATGGGGGTTTCCCCACCCTTTACCCTTTCCTTTTATCTTCAGTTCTTTTTTTCTGGACATAGTTGCCTGCACTTATGGAGGTGCAACTTACCAAAACTTGCATTTTCTGTGCATTCATGCTGTTGCATTTCCCACATGCCTCTCCCCCTCTTATTCCTGTTATTCCATGATATTTCATATTCTAATCATTGTTCTGAGCAACTACATCAAGAAAAAGGGGCAACACTGTAATTTTAGAGCGATATGAGAAGGGGGACATGACTTTCTTCCACACAGGAAGGTGAGGGAATTCTGGAGTGTGACCAGAGGTGATTTCAGCCAGGTGCACATGTGAATAATCCACAATTCCATAGAAAAGCTTCTCCCACTGTTTGCTGCTGTCACAGCAATGCAAAATTAACAAAGCAAATAACAACCATCTGAAGTGTTGGGGGACAGAGGCGTAACTTTGTCCTCATTGTTATTTGATGAAAGTAATCCATCGTGCTCTTAGACCAACTTTACCGTTGGTGTAATCCCAAACTTCAGCCTGGGATTTGTTTGAGTCTGTTTCTAACCACTTACCATGAAAATAAAATAACCAGACAATAAGTGGAACTCAACTAAAGGATTAAGATGCTGGGCAGTGGTGGAGCAAGGCAAAGCTGTGAACTTTGGAGCTGGTCCTCCAGGGACTTGCTCCACACATGGCCTTCGGTTTGCTTCTGATCTCAAGCCCATGTGGAGCCTTTGCTAACCAGATCTTTTCTGTGTTCTCACTCTATTAGAAGGGAAATCCAGTCATTTGGCCAGATTTTCAGAAGAAATAATAGGTCATGATTAAAATCTTCCAGGGCTGGGGCTCATATTACATCATCCTGTTTAAAGAAAAACTGGAATAGTTATTTTGAACTGTTTGCAAGCAAATGTAAAACAAACACAATCAGTGCATCCCTCTAGCGCTGATGTGCCATGTATTCAGGAACTGCTGTTTGCCAGGGGTTTTCTCTGCCCTTGAAATCCCCTGTGAATTCCCAAGGCAGGCACACAGAACCTTCTCCTCACTTGCAGAGTTCAGTTTAAGCACAAGAAATAATTGGTGTAATAATGAAACTATGGCAATAGTAGTAAAACCCTAATGCTGCTGAAAAAGGGATTTGTTTATTTTTATTATGACTTTGTGTTTAGCCCTGTGTGTCTGAAATGTTTGGCTGCAGTAGAGCAGATGGCACTGGCCAATAGTCTGAGTTTCTGTGGTGAAAACCCTGAAACCTTTGTAAAACCCACAGAAACAATGGGACATTGTTGCCCTTTTATGACCATGTGACGTAAAGGAAAAGGGGCTTCAATTTCATTTTGGCTTCAATTTTGTTTTGACTTCAATTTTTGTGTGGTTTTTTAACCACATGGTGTGCTTGCTTATCTGGTTATCTTAATTTCCTTTTCTGGAGTGACAGTTAATTTTTAAATAGCTTTTTCATTTATCCCGTCCCCCCGTCCCCCCCCCCCCCCCCCCCCCGGTCAGGCTTTTAGAGGCATTCTAGTGTCATTCTCAGTGCATGCTAGTAATAAATATTTCTACTTGATTCACCTGCCAACTCATCTTTTATTCATCCTGCTGATGAAAACAATCTCCCACGAAACTTCTGTTGCTGAGAGAGTTCAAAAACTTTCCAGTTATGGATGTAAGTGATCGCCTTTCCAGCTTAGTGGAAGAATTTTCTGTTGCTTTTTTACACATTTTTGAAGAGGTTAGGAATTGTAAAGTTCTGATGTTAATTACAGCAAGAGGAAGAATGTAACCCAGGAAATGTAGCAACAGGTGAACCTGCTCTTACTTTATGTTCTTATTGCAAAATACCCACGTGGTACCCAGCAAATAAGAGCTGTAATCAAACAGCTCTCCTCGAGCTGTATTTTGCAATTATGTTTTGTGAAAACTGCAAATTGCGGCAGAAGCCTACGTATCCAGTTAAAATATAACAAAATTACTAAATGAATTTGAACATGTCATCCTATTCACCAGATCACCTGATTGTTGCAGCCGTATATATATCATTTTTTGTGTAAGTGTGGCTAAACACATCACTTGATCAAAAGAGGAAGAACAAGACCTGGAGGCAAGCTGGGATCCTGGGCATCCATGAGCACCAGGATCTTCCTGCTCTAAATACATTTTTGTGGTGGAAATTTTTATGCTCTGTGAAGAAAAAGGAGAGGTATGAATATGTATCCATTCAAACTTTTATTTTTGTCTAAGGAGGTTTTCTCGACTTGATGACATTTTAGCTGCTCTAAGAACTTTGCCATGAACTGAGAGACATGACTGTATTTCTGATATGTTCTTTAAGAGCACAGCAAAGGCTGGCTCTGGTTCCCAGGGTGGTGCTGAATTAAAACCAAACATGCCAGTGGTGTAGGCATTGCACTGAAGTCAGACCTTGTGAGGCACTGGTCAACGGGACAATTCTACTGGGAAAATAGAAGGAAAGCAAATGCCCACCTCTAAAAAATCATTGAATTTTTGATTCTTTGACCTGGAGTAGGAAATGCAATGTTGTGCTCTCCCTTGAGGTCACATAAATTTTCACTACCATGACATCCTGGGACTCTGTCTAGAGTCAGTTGACCTGTCCTTGGAAAACCTGGGAGGAGTAAGAGTGGGAGCCCCTGGATGTGCACATTGTACCTGCACGTGCAGTGTGACATTTTTGTTTATTGCTGACCAGTTTTTGAACTTTGGTCTCTTTTTTTTTTTTTTTGTAGCAGAAATAGGTTGGATCAATAACCTATTAATAACCTATTCAAGCCCAAAGTTCTATTCATCTGCCCTTTCCAAACAAGAGATATTTCCATTGTTCACTATTACGTGCCACTTCCATTTCAACCCTGAACTCATAAATCATAAATGAGCTTGAAGTATTCATTTTCCTCTTTCAGCACTACCTTTATCTGGTATTTGCTGACATGGCTCATTATAAGTTATTTTTGAGCACAGTCCGACCTTGTTTTCTGAACAGATGAATTCATTGTTGGAAAAGACTCTATAAATAGAATTTAGGGGGCCCCAAAATGAGAAATTCTAGCTCATTAGGATCACAGCTGGAACAATGTGATCAGATATACAGAAATTTTGAGCTGGTGAAATGAAAGCAAAGTCTTAGCTAATTGGTTCTGAACTTTTAAAAAAACACATGGGCGATTTTTGTTTTACTGTTAAGGGTGAGAGAAGCCATCTGGAAAAAGAGATTTAAGGCAGCATGGAAGGAGAAGGAGAGAAAGAAGATAAAATGAGGGCAGTTAATGCTAAGGAAAATAAATGCAGTGTGTACAATGGGATAAACAAATGATCTCTGGTATCTTCTGCTATTCTGAGCTATCTCCACGTGAGGCTTGCATGAAATTAAAGTCTTATTAACCACTGCCAGTCTTCCTCATATGTAAGAGGCAGATATGTCTCCTGTGTCAACACTTAGTGCTGAAGTGGTGAGGTAAATTTATGAATGTGTGACTCTACTTCACTGTCTCAAGCAGGATTATTATTGGAAAATGCATAAATCCTCTCAACTATCTACCCTCATGGAAGAGTGAAGACTCACTGCATCAGACCACAGCTAATTCCTTTGGGAACTGATAACTCTGGGCACACAGAGCTTCCCAGAACTGGAACTCTGGGGCTGGGCATGCATGAAGACTTTGCTCTAATTCCTCCCTTCTTGGCACGTTTCAAACATGACTGGATGCCAAATCAGTCAGTTTTATTATCATGAAATAATTCCTAAAGTAATGTCTTGATTTCTTCTTTCCTTACTGAGGAACAAAGCTCACTGTGGAGGGTGAACACCCTGAGACCCATAAGGCAATGAGGGGGAGCTAGAGGACATTTTTCCAGGATATGACATTGATATTTAAGAATCACATTATCATAAAATCCCAGAATGGTTTGGGTTGGAAGAAACCTTAAAGCTCACCCAGTGTCACCTCTGCCATGGGCAGGGACACCTTCCACTGTCCCAGGCTGCTCCAAGCCCCAGTGTCCAACCTGGCCTTGGGCACTGCCAGGGATCCAGGGGCAGCCACAGCTGCTCTGGGCACCCTGTGCCAGGGCCTGCCCACCCTGCCAGGGAACAATTCCTCCCCCATATCCCATCCATCCCTGCCCTCTGGCAGTGGGAGCCATTCCCTGTGTCCTGTCCCTCCAGCCCTTGTCCAAAGTCTCTGTCCACGTTTCTTATCAGCTCCCGCAGGCCCTGCGAGGCCACACTGAGCTCACCCCAAAGCTTCTCCTCTCCAGGCTGAACAATCCCAATTCTCTCACCTCTTCTCATACAAAACGTACAAGAAAATACATATACTGTAAACACCTGAGAAAGGAATAAAGGGCAGAAAGGGCACCCAGTGGAGTGAGAAAGCTTGCTGAGACCAGACCATGCTAGAAACAGATAAAAGCTGTGAGCCCTGCAGTGCCCAGCCCTGAGCTCAGACTCAGGCACAGGGCATGAGCCGGCCTTGGGAAAGTCTTGCTTCCTCCTCCTCATTATTATGGAAGAGTGAAATGTCTTTGACATCAGGTGTTTTTCTTGTTCACACCCAGAACTGCAGAATTCTTCTAGTTGTGCCAAGAATTTGATCTTTTGAGAGGACTATTTAAAGAGATACTTTCTTTGAAAAAGAAAAGTTTGAAAATTTTGAAAAATTGTGTTGGCTACAAATATCTTTTTTTGAAATAAAACATCTAATATTTGTATCTGAAAGATGAAGAAGACTTTTTTGTGTTCAAGGTACTACATTAAGAAAAAAAGCAGTGATAATGGCAAGAGAGGTGATTGATTTCTCCAGCTGTTTCTCACATGCCTTTTGGATGATCAGGGTGGCTGCTGGATTTAGACAAAACTGCAAATGTTTTTTTAGACTCACTTATACCACCCTTTTTTAGACCACTTATACCTTCCTAATGGGAAGGACACAGACAGTACCTGAAATTGCATTTTGTTGTGGTGTGTGTGGCTTGTTTGTTTCTTGTGCTTGTCATTTCTACTGCTAATGCACATAACTTGCATAACTTCAAGGTGATGTCTGTCTTTCCTCCTGTGGTTTTTGACACTTATTTTAGAAATCATTCTTTCACTTCCCTAAAACTGGAAATTTCTGATGTACCTATGTAGATGAATCTTGTGGCAAAATTAGACTATCTAAATAGTAACTAGAGTATACTGAAATCAGAAGAAGGAAACCTGAAGCTCAAAATCACTGTATCCTTCTTTGAATAGTGCCTTATTACAATTTTGGTCCCATCTCCAAAACCTAAAAATACCCCCAAACCCTCAACCTCCATGGAAACAAACACCATTCCCTCAAAACCAAGCAAGTGTGAATGGGCAGTCTGTCTAAGAAGATTTTTCGTGTTTGTGAAGCTCAGAAGACTTGGAGACTGTAGCAAAAATCCTGTGCACACTGTTCCAAACTACCACCTCACATTCAGCTGACTTGCCGTAGGATCTGAGCTGAAAGCACAAACTGACTTCTAAAAATCTCTTTCAATTTTAGATTAAATTAGTGATCTTAATTACACTATGGGTAGTGTAAGCCAGGACTGATTAAGGAAAAGAAAGTAATAGAATTTCATGCCCTGACCTGAAAAATAAATTTGTCATTCTTGTTTCAAAATTACTGAAGTACTTCTTGCATGCTGGTCTTTTTCCTTTGGTCTCTGTGGATTTGCAAACTTTTTTCCCTCTGGCAAAGGATATGCTGATTTACATCATATACAATTCTTATAAAAAGAAGAAGTTAAAAATAATATATTGCCTAAGTATTTTGGGCATACACACACAAAATTCATAAAGACAAGTCTCAGTGAGAGGAGTGAGGAAAGAATGTCAAATACTCATAAAGTACAAAGCATTGACAAGCAGAAGAAAATTTGGGTTACTCTATATCAAAGTCTCCATGGCATATCTTGTATCTCATGTTAGTGGTTTAAATGCAATAATACCCATCCATAAAACACAGATACTGTGCTTGGAGTGGCTGCCTCTGATCAAAGTTGCCAATCACCATTAACTCACTGAATTCCTGATGCTGCCCTGCCTCTCCGGGAGCCAGCATGCTCTGCTCCCATCTCACTCACTCGGTGTCTAATTGACACTGACGGAGGAGGGAATTATTCCACAGCAAATTAGAAACTGATTATGAACGTTGTGCTGAAGGAGGCCCTTCTGCTTTGTGGCAATGTCCCTGGAGGTGTCTAAGGAAAGGCTGGATGTGGCACTCAGTGCCATGCTGTGGTCACAGGGTGGTGTTGGGTCACGGGCTTGACTCGATGGTCTCAAGGGTCTTTTCCAGCCTGGCTGATTCTGTGACTGTGAGACTCTGAGCCTCTGTGGCTGTGTGATGTTACCCAGCCCAGGTGAGAGCAGGGGACATTCCCACACAGAGGGTGTGTCCTTGGGAGGGGCACTTCCAAGCTGCACTTCAGGTTAACTTTGGGACACTGGTAAAAATTCCAGGGGCTCTCAAGCACCTCAGCCCTCACTAGAACAGACAAGCTCAGGAGCCAATTCTAAGAATCTGTTACATTTCCCAGTCTTAAATCTTTTAAAGATGATGACTCACAATCTTTATTCATTAATGGGCAGCTGATTCATCGCTGGTTATAGGGGAAATAGATTTTTATATTGGAGCATAATTGTTCAGATTGCTTTATAAAGACCATGCAATTACTTCTATATTGATGTGTATTTGGAAGGTTTACAAGTTGTCTGTAAAGCCTCTAACCTGCCAAGTTACAACATTAGGGCAATCACTAAAGTGATATGAAGTGGTAATTTTTAATTTATGAAAAAGTTTTTCTTTAAAGAAAAAGTAGTTTTAAAGTGCTCACAGCTTTTTCAATGGCATATAGAGCTTTAATTTTCATTTAAAAATGAGACATACAATAATTCTCTGTTGGTTTAAATAAACTGGATTGTTCAGTCACATACAGTCTTACATGCTGATTTTCACAGGATAAAAGTGGAAAGGTTTGGAGGTAATCAACAAAATATTAGAGGGAAATAAACTGCAATAATTTTTCCCCCCTCAGGGTAGGGATGAAAAATCTTAACTTCCTATGAAAAGGCAATTCAGAATTTCCATCAGCACTTTTTAAAGTTAAATGGCTTATTCAGGATCAGCTTGTATAAAACCAAGTATTAATTTTAAAAGTTTCTCTGTCTAAGAGTTAAGCAGGCTGATTCAGGTGGAATCATGACATGACAGTGTCACTGGTCCTCAAGGCCACATTTGATTCATCTTCCCTTGGGAAGAAACTCATGCCGTGACTGGATTGGGAATGTGCTGCTTCTTGCACAGTAGAGACACGGATCATTCCTTAAGGAGAGCTTTGCAAATCCCTTTGTGAATGGCCACTGGCTACAGGCTGACTTCTGTTACTGGCTGAGTGATGTTTTGGGTTTGTGGGGGTTTTTTTTGTCTTAGAGGACATTTTCCTAATTTGCCTGGTACTTCCAAGGAGTTACCATACTGCTGGGAGAGCTGAGCTGACCAATGTCACCAGGTTGTTCCTGTTCTTTGGTGTCTCAAGATGAAAGAAACTGGCTCATTTGGGGATACTTCATTCATCATCATTACCACCATCATAATTGTAATATAAAAGTGTCAAACATCATTATTATTAATTATTTTTATTATTACTACTACTACTATTATTATTACTTCTCCAATAATTTGCCCCAAATACTTTGTTGAGCTTTCAGCAAGGCTTTGGCAAGCAGTAACTCTTCGTTGTCTCTCACTGTGGGTGTCTGTTGCAGAGGCTGAGGCTGCTGAGCCAGGATGTTCACAGCTTTGGGTGTTCTGAGCCGAGGGAGTTTATGCCAATGATACTGTGAAATAATTATCTGAGAATAGATTTGTCCTGGTAACAAGGACAGAAAGCTTTTCCTGTTGTTATGAAGTAATCGCTAGGAATCACTGCTCCTTCTGAGTTGCAACACGTGTAGAGAGTGGGTGAAAACACAAAGTAAAAACCTGGAATTTTGTGGGAAAAAGGAAATCCATGAGAAGCTTTCAGACAGCCTGTCTTCAAAATCTGTTTGTGTCCAAAGGCCAGACAGTCCAGCTTAAAAAATGCTAACTATAAACTTGTAGAAAATGGAGAAATCTTGAAGCCAACTGATTCTTTGTGTGATTCTCCTCTCCTTTTTCAGGTACAAAATCTCTGTGTAACACTGAGTGTAACTGAAGTGTAACAGCTCTCTCTCTAACACTGAAAACTCCAAGTAGCTGAGTGAAATCCACTTGTGTCAGGCAAGGATTGATGGTCTGCAGCTGATGGTTGGTGAGGAAGTTTTATCTTTGTCCCCTTTGATAGGTTCTCCTTAAAGTTTCCATCTCTGGCATTTAACCCTCATGTCCATTTGGACACTAGATTTTCATAATGTATTTTTTACAACATTGATGACAACTCTCTTCCAGTTTCGTGTGTTGTTTTTTTACTCTCCAGGGCTTGTTACTGCTATCCCATTATTATCATTCAAATTTTGTAAGAAAAGAATTCGCTCAGTGTGAAGGCATTTTTCAGTTGTAAAAGCACAAAATGGAGAGCCGTGAGTTATACTCAGGAGATGTGACTGACTAAAGCTGTATTTATGTGAGCAGAAAGCAGCTGAACCTCTGAACATCCAAAATGTTAGAGGCTCTTCACAGTATTCTCTTCCTTTTATTGGAGCCCTGAAGGAAATTTCCATTTTCCAGCTTTGCAGAATTCCCATCACTTTAATAGTAAGTGTGGAAAAGTAGTTTGTGTAATTCTAACTTTTACCACAATCCTCTATGCATTTCTTATTTAATATTAATACAACTAATTGATATAAAATGTCTTACCTTTTGTTATTGTCTTCTGAACTAATAATTGATGTCAAAATGAAAGTATAAGGAGGGTGGGGAGGAAATATCACATCTACTTAAGAGATAGCCTAAAGTGTATTTATATAGATAAACAGATATATTTCATAAATACTATATTTATAATATTTTGTTGTTGTATTTCTTTGAATTGGGAAAAAAATGCTCTCTTTTGTCACAATTTTCTCTGAGGCTCTGAGGACTGGGAATTGTTTAGAGGCAAAGTTAGGGATTAACTGCAGTAGTGGATGAAAGCTGTCTGTTTTCTACCACACTTTAGACTGGTCAAAAAGTACTGTATTTATATGAGAGCCTAGATGGAAGATACAGAATGTGAAGATCCCTAATTCAAATTTGTGCTTTTTCAGAAGCTTTGGCAGCAACCACAGCTTTGCTCTGATGCTCCGGGGGCCAGACACCACTTTTCAACCACCTTATTTCTGTGTTCTTTTGTCTGGGGTTTCACCTCCTGGGAGGGAGCACAACAGGATTAATGAGATAATCTTATCTTCTGCAAGGCATTGAAAGTGGCACAGAGCGGGATGTATTAATACTGCCTTTAGCCTAATGTACAAAGGAGTTTAAACATTAATTCTGTGACAGGCTTTGCCTTGTCACATTTAACTCCAAATGAAGATGCAAACCAACAGTCTTGCAGAAAGAGAAATGGAACAAGTGGAACAGCCCTTGTTTACAGCTCAGAAGGGAAGAGTTCAGTTCACGCACAGTTGGATGCCTCTGAACTCCTGTTCAAATAACTGCGCTGCCAATAACAGCAGTGCCTGCTCTGCCTGGGCACTCACACTCTGGGCTTTGGGTTTGCAGAGGATCAGGGAGGAAATCTCAGCCAAGGACACAAATTTATCCATTCAACTTACTTGCTGTTGTATGGCATCCAAGATTACCTCTGTTTTAGTGGAGAACTGAGGAATATTTTCCCTGGCTGGTTTCTGGCATGTCTCACTGAGCAGGACAGTGATGACACGATTCTGACACTGATGCTAGTGGCTGTGCATCCCTGTCACTTGGGATTTTCTGTTCTGCAGCTGTGTCTGAGTATTTGTGTCCTGGAAGTGTGTGGGACCTCTGCATGGGAAAGTACCAGGTAAAGTTCTGTCCACTGGAACAGCAATTGAAAGATCCATTTGCCATACAGTTTTTCTTGCATGTATCTTCAAAGTTTCAGCTGGAAGTGCCTGAGATCTCTAAAGCCCAGGCTGACTGAGCAAAATGTGTGCTTGCATTTCAGTGAGAATTTCCTGCTATCCCTGTTTGCACTGGCTCCACCATTCAAAGAAAAGAGCCCAAAGCTGTGCTACCATAAATGTCTGAAATCTCATTAAAGTCTCTAAGCCATCCCACAGAAGGGCACCCAGGCCTCTAAAAGCAAGGAAGACTCGAATGCAATCTGTGTCTACCATTGACTATTCTAAAAAACTAATTGCAGAACAAAAGTTTCCCAATATTTTTGAAAAACAACCACACTCTCTTAAGGACTGAAGCCTTTTGCTTTTTTTTTTTTTTTTTAACCTATGGATATTTTAAAATTATCTCCTCCTGAGTATAAAAATTGTAGGGTTCTACTACTCTGCTGAAAGTATTAACCAAGCTTCCCAAAGACTTCTTAAAGTCTCAAAAAGGTTAAGTCATGTCTACAGTTTGAAGGAGCACTTGTCATACCAAATTTAAATTTGAAGGTAAATAATATCAGTATGGGATATGTCCACACAGGATTCTGGTTCCAGACTTTATGCACAGCAAGATTTGCCATCTCTAATGCAGTGTCTGATATTGCAGCACCATATTGTTGGGTTTTTAAAGGCATATTTATGAATAACCACAGCCAGAACCTGCCTGCTAAAGAGCCAGCATTCCAATTACTGGTACTCATGGAAATGGGGGATTAATGAGTCTGATCCACCACAGAGAGCGTGTTGGAACTGGAGGAATGAAAACACACAAGCACTTTCTTCAGGTGGTGAAAATTAAGTTACAGAAGCAGCATTCAGCTGTGTCCCCCTGGCCCAATGAAAGAACAGAGTCAAGCTGTGACCAAAACACAGGGTAGAAAAAGAATTGTAGTAGCTGTTCAACTTTATTAGCTTTTAATATTTGTCTAGAATGCTCAAATAACTGAGCCAACTAAAGTAGAATAATTCTGTTTCAGTGATGTGACTGCATATGAAAGTAAAGTAGGTAGCTCATTTCACTGCAGTCTCAATTAAATGCAGTATCATTATTTATCTATTTTGGCTAATTTTGGGGTCTATTCTGCAATTAATAGGGTGACAGCCTGAATTTCAATCAACTCCTCTTAGGAGCAAGGGTGTGTTCTTTTTGACAGTTCCACTTGGGCAAAAATGGCTCCTCATCTGGCACCTGAAAATTCTTTTTTTTTTTTTCCAGGTATGTGGTGGAAGTGAAAGAGCTGAACTGAATACAAGAAGGAACCGTGTCAGCTGTGGGCAGAATGTCTAAACTCTGCATCAGTCAAAGGAACAAAGGCATCTTTCCAGCTTTTTGCTCCAGGAAAAAAAAAAAAAAACAAGCAGCAGTTGGGAGTTACTTTGCTGCTGCCTCACAACTTGGAGCAGGTGGGCAAGGGAGCTGGTTAGAAACACGATGCTGAGCACTGCCTGCTTACCGTAAAAATATCCCAGCCCTTCCAGAAAAGAGGCAGGAAATCTACTGCTGAAATCTGGAGGTAAGGGGAGCAGAGGTGCTGTGTGCAGAGGTGCTTGGTTTTGAGAAAAAATAAAATAGTTCAGGTTTTGCACCCTTTGCAGTGAGTGAATAGGGCTTTGCCTGCAGGGCTTCTCTTGGCTCCGGCAAGGGGAATGAGAACTTCTACCAAAAATGTGCTTCCAGTGCTTCTATTTTTATTTTTTTTTAGTACATATTCTTTAGCAATTCTAATTATGGACATTCTTTAGACTTTTATAGTTCTAATTATGGAAATACTTTAAGCTATGTAATTTACTGTGATCCCAGTCTTCCACCTGTGAGTTCAGAATTTTGCTAACCCACACTGCACTCACATCCGCTGAAAAGTCCATTCTGGCCGGGTTCTGGGAAGGGAGATTCTCCCTCTGTGAGCTCAGGGAAGGTGAACACCCCTGGCTGTGTGTCCAGAGCCCAGCCCTGGCTGACAGTGCAGGTGGCTCAGGCAGCCAAAAGTGCTCAATTCTCAGTCACCACCTGGGAGCCCTACCCTGCCTTGCCCAATGTCAGTGACACCAGTGTCTGTCTGTCTGTCTGTCTGTCACGGGGATGGGCTGGGGCTGTGGAGGGTCTGAGTCAGTGTTAGATGTGTGTTTTATCAGCCATCTGCGCTGCTGTCAGCAGCCCTCCTTTCCCCCAGCACCTCGCACTGGGGATGAGAAAATCCCCCTGAAGATTATGTGCTTGACAATTTGCATTGTACTCAAACCGTGGTGCTCACGTCTGTCACTGAGGACTTTTAAAAATCTTGGAAATAGACTGCCAATACTTAGATACAAAAACAAGAGTCTGATATTTTTGATCTTTACTTGATAGTTGTTTCAATTTTTCTCCTTTAAAAACTAAACTACAAAGGTACTTCAGACATTAATTATGAGTTGTCTGTAGCTTACATAATGGTATTCACCTTTCCTGGCATAATTTCATGCCGAAATGAAGAGAATTCAGAATTATTTCCCTCTATTTGCCAACCTGCTGTCCGGTTGTGTCCAAGAATGCTCATTACTGATTTCTCTGAGTAACGTAATTGTAAAACTTACATATTTCAGTATATAAACAATACTTCCAGGTAAAACCAGACATCCAAGATGGCAGAAAAACAAAATAATCAAGGTTTTGACCTATTGTTTTGTCATCAGTCTGGAGAAATTCTTGCTCCATTGGGGTCACACAAGTGTAATATAGTGGGAGACTTGGCTTGGGTACTTAGAATGGATCAGCTCCCCATGGTTATAACCATCACTCTCTGAAGCGTAAGGTGGTAAGTCACTGGTAAGAGGAGTAGTGGTGTAAACCACAGCTCGTTTATAACTAGGGAATTAGCGCACATTAATGGTGTGAATGGTGCCGTTGCAATGCAGAGCCATCCTCTGAACAATTCCCATGTGCAGGGACTGGGCATTGGGTGCCCAGCTGCGAGTGCGGAGGCACCCAATGCCTCTGGGGCTGGGCTGCAGTTTCCCTGTGCAGTGCTGCTGTTTGTGCGGGGCTGGATTGCTGTGATCTTCACCTCAGGTCTGCTCACAGCTTCCTGAGGGAGTTTTGCACATCTTTTATCTTAAGGGGAAGGCATCGCCTTCAGCTGAGAGCACCTTTGTGCACGTGGGCTGGTGTCCTTTCTGAGGTGGGTGCACACAGGAGGTTGTGGAACATACCTAATTAGCAGGGTTTGCTCAGCCTGACTTGCTGGTCCGGCTGTAGAGAGCCTGAGAGTCACTCCTCAGCAGACACCCTGCTCTAGAAACATGCAGCAAAAGAGTTTCTTCCATTTTAATTTTCGGTCAGATTTTATAACACTAGTAAATTGAGAGAAAGATGGTTTATGACAATGCAGCTCCTCTCTGATTATGGCTGCATCTCTCTTGAACTTTCATATTTAGCAGTATTTTAGTACATTTTCTGCCAAATGGCAGATTTAAAAATCACTGCTGAATTTCTAAGGTAAAGGGAAGGGAACTTTCTCCCACCCAAATCAACTCATTGTGTCGCTGTGTATTTTTCTGATGCCTGTGCTCTGGTTGACAGTGTAAGTTACGACTCTCTATTAATTTTAGTTTGGCCTATTTTCTGTCGTTTTCCCAAATAAAACAGTTCTGGCAGATACAGCACAACGAGATATATAATCCTCAATGGGCTTTCCCTGGAGCCAGACCAGACTGTGGAGGCCTGGAAAAGGTAAAGAAGAAATCTGCTAAAGCATACAGATACCCATACACAGTTAGATACATTTTGTAGGTCAGGTTTTAAAATAAAAGGCAATTTCCCCCCCCCCCCCCTTATCTTAACCATAAGTGTAATAACGTTTCAATCATTTTGTTTTCATTTATTTTTTAAATTTTAGTGTTTCCATTGAAGGTCGTAGTCCCTCTTCCAGCATTTGAAATGGTCAAATGCTAAAGGAGAGGGAGATTATGCACAGAGGAACAATTTCCTAGTTGGATTAACATCCATGAATAAATTCATTAGCGTGCCTTAGGGGAGAAAGGCTGAAGGACTGAGTTTTCCTTGATGACCAGGGGATTTTACCATCAGGGAGCAGCTGAAATGCATAGGTATATGAAGATACTCAGTTGTAGCAATTGCTGCCCAGGCTTTGAATCTAATCTGGTCAGGTTTTTAATCCTTTCAAAGTAATTGGGAAATGAATTGCATTCTCTAGTCTTAAAGCATACCTTGGGCATGCTCTGTTAAAATAGGACAAGTTGGAATCACCCTGCTTCCAGCCTTAAGCAGACTTAATGCACTGGTATTTAGGACCAGATTTATTTCCAGAAGAAATAAGGCCTTATGCACGGACTTCTTGTGAAATTAACTTTTAAAATTATTTCCAATATTGGCAAAGTGTTCATAAGACTGATTTTTTTTTTTTTTTTGCTTGTGCGTTTATTGCCCAAATTGGCTATAAAGTCATACTGAAAGGTAACATGAGCAAGAAACTTCAATGAGAAATTTAAAAATCTGTCGGGGGATGCGGTCCAGTTTTTCTGATGCTGAGCCATGGATTTGTTTTCGCTCTATTTCTTTACCTGTGTCTGTCCTGGAAAACAGAGGAGCTGCTCTCAGTTCTGTGAATGGTGCCAGGTGCAGGGAGCAGAGGCTTTCTGAACTGGAGGCATTGGAAAGCGGCAAAGAATTCCAGATGTGGCATGTTACAAGGCCTCTGCTCTCTTTTAAAATTGTCCCTCCAGAGTGTTTGCTTGTTCCTGTTTTGTTTTCCTTTGTTATGTTTTCCTAGGCAAAAGTTGATTTGTTCATTTGAACTAGTATTTTATCTGCTGCAGATGATGTGGTTGTCATGGAAATGACAATCTTCCTTTGAAAAATCTTACCAGTGATGTTAAGACTTCTATGTACTGTGGTAAACTAGGTCTGATTTGGCCAGCATTTCTCAAGCTACAGAACACTTACCACCTATACACCTTTCCTTGAGATTTGGCTCCGACTGCAATAGTAAATATCAGAAACACAATTCCCTAGAATGTTGGTAATAATGACTAAAGCAGGTATGGCTGCCAAAATGTTCCTTTTCTGTTACCCTGCTGTGCTGAACTGATGTGAGGTAACACAGCGAGGGCTCTGCCCACCCAGGAGATTCTAGTGCTGTTTATGGCTGGTAGACTTGTATCAGAGGTACATTCTGTTTTTAAAAATGTGTTTGGATAAGGACATCTGCACTATCAATAAATAGTGAACTTCTGTCTGCCAGAAGGAGGAATTGGACATCTGCCACTAGTACCACATTCTCTTACTAAAAAAAATATAGATATATAGGTATGTATGTGTGTGTGTGTATGTATCTATATCCTCTCCGAGTCATTAAATGAGGAAACGCATCAAAGTCATCCCATCGTTGCATTTCACTTCCAGTTAATTCAACTCAAAATTATTCTTTTCAGTTGTGTTGAGTACCAAACCATCAGACATCTCAGGACTTCTTGAAGTGACAAGTCCTTTAGACCCCAGCAACAATTTGGAAATCCTC
This sequence comes from Chamaea fasciata, assembly GCF_029207755.1. Lineage (NCBI taxonomy): Eukaryota > Metazoa > Chordata > Aves > Passeriformes > Sylviidae > Chamaea > Chamaea fasciata. The sequence continues at coordinate 19,207,243 of NW_027094097.1, read as the reverse complement.
ACATGATGGTACAGCCTCCGTTTTCTAGGTTAGTTACCCCTCCATGAGTACAAATGTCCAGTGGGATAAATACATTCCCTATCTTCAAGAAGAGCCACAGGAACTCTGACAGAACCTGTGTGCAGAGGTAGTCATGTCAGCTAAAGATCACGAATGTTTCCCCAAGCCTGTGCGCCCAAAATAGCCCAGGTTTGGTATCTGAAATCAAAGGGCTGCTATAAAAAGCTGCCCGTGTGCCTGTGGAGTATCCATGCCATCCGTCAGGGGATATTTTTGGCCTGAGCGTTGACACTGCCACTTACAGTCACGGCAGCCGGGGAGGCACCGAGCCGTGAGCGGCTCCCGTGAGCAGAGCCGGGCCACGGCAGTGTGTGGGACAGGGAATGGTGATTATATAACCCTGGTGCTCCTGGAGAAGGGCCCCAAGATCTGCATTTCCCAGAGCAGCCCCAGCCCTGCTTGGGGTGCCCCCGGCGTGGGCCAGGAGGATAAAGGCTGTGCTGTTATCAGTCGGCAGGGCTGTGCAGGTGTCGCTGGACATGTTCATTGCCCACCAGCACAGCTGGGAGCCTCTCTCTTATCACAGCCTTTTTCGACCCCCATACTTGAACTCTGGTGCAGCTGGGGTTTTTTGGGGGGTTTTTGTTTTTGATAGTTGAAGTAGAAAGCTGTGTTTCCAAAAAAAGTTTGTCCACTTTTCTTGTCCTCAGTACTGTTGTATTCTAGGGCTTTGCAATCTTACCCTCAAGAACCCCTGGAAATGTTTTTCAGGCAGCAAACTGAGGCCCAGACAGGCCAATTACTTGTTCAAGGTCACAGAGGCAAGTGTGAGAGTTCCCAAAATGTGGCTGCTCTCTGCAGGGCTGCCAATCTCTGAAAAAAAGGGGCGCTCTGCTAGAAGACTTCACTCTGACACAGGCTGGGAGGATTTGTTTTGCTGGGCTTGTGGAGTGGGGTTTTAGCCAAATGTCATCTTCTAGCCAGGATGTTCTGCAAATCCAATCCAGGGTGTCATTCCAGCATGGTGGGGATGAAGGGCTAAGAGTGGGAGCAGAGCTCTGCTGCCTGCTGGACCTGCTCTGCCTGCCTGGGAAAGGACTCGAGGTGATCCCTGAGTCACTCAGGGCTCTGACTGCACAGGGCTTGACAAGGCAGCATCTAGGCCTTTTTCTATTAATTGAAACTAATGAAACATCCATCTTCACATTCCTATTTCTGCCTGAGGCTGAGGAAGTTGAGGAGGGGCCTCACTGCATAACAAATTGGCAAACCCCAACTGGTGATGCCACCGCAAATATTGCATATGGGATGTGGATGTTCTGCTTTCAGGATACTGAGTTAAAGCCAATGATTTTAAAGATCCATAATCGATTTTTTATACACATTCTTTCATTCTCAGAGTGTTCTGAGCCCCCTCATCCATTTATTGAGGCTCTATTCAGCTTTTGCTGGTGATGATAACTCTAATCCCGCTCTTCTTTTTTTTTTTTTTTCCTCTTAATACGTCTTCTAAAGAACGCTCTTCTCTAAAACAAAGCTTTCCTCAGGAGCCAGCATATCACATCTTTTTCCTCTGGATGCATTGTGATGAGCTTTTTACTCCATCTTGTGAAGCCACAGTTTGGTGTGGCTGGAGCAGGGTTTGAGGAGTCCCCTGTGCTTGCACAGATGGTTTGGGAGCTCTGGGGGATCATCGATGGTCGCTTGTGCTCAATTTACACCTCTCTGCTCCTGGCAATGTGCCCAGCACACACAGACACTTTCCACTGGAAAGTGTTGGGAAAATGGCAAGAAACGAAGACTGTGGGGGATCTCCCTCTTTCCCACAGATTATCAGGCAGACAGACACAGTGTTCTAAGTCCTGTCTTTCTGCAGGGCTCTGTTTTCATTTAGAGTCACACTTCTGTCGCCTCTGTGTCTCTGGTTTACATAAGATCCTCTTTGAACATGGTAAATTGCATACAGTCCTTGCATGTATCACTCTGTGTTTGCCTCCAGCCTCGTTGTTATCATCTTTAAAGTGATGTAAAAAGCTCAGTTTTCTCCTTATGAAGTGATTAAACAGACTAAAATAAATCTTAGTAGTGTAAATGCAGCGTGCTTCTAGTACAAATGTGAAGCAACTCTACCAAAATTGGTCAATTAAATGGATTCAAAATCAATTTAATGACAGCAAAATTAGACTTTGAAAGCTGCTGACAACAAATTTGCTATTATAGGTTGGTAATGCAAATCTCTTTCTGCACAAACACTGAGAAATTTAAGTAAGTCTAAAACAAATGCCATTAATTTGCGCCGGAATTCTTGTAAAACGAAACCCCTGCCAAGTTTCCAGGGAATGTGTTTGATAAGGAGTAGGCATCCTTGTGACCTTACTAAATAGTCTCCTAGTGTGGGAATAGATATTGCACGCTGCGCCCAGTGAGAGCAGCAGGCTGCTAACTTTGTCCCAGATAGCTAAAAATGGGCTCGCTCACACCTTGGGCAGTGACTGCAGGGCCCGGGGGCCGTGGGGCCAGAGCCAGCGTGGGACACGGAGCTGGGGTTCAGAAACGGAGGGGGCTGGGGAGAGAGGCTCAACCAACGACTCCTGGGTGTTTAAAACTGCCCAACCTGGCTCCTTTCTGACTCTGAAGCTGCTCCTGAGGGTTTTCGTTGCAACCCAGCCCATTAATGATGGATGACTGGGGGCATGACCGAGCAGCTCACATCACCCTCTCCCCATAGCTGCCTGACAGAGAAATGGCATTTCCCAGGTTAAAATTTCAGTGACACTAAAGGTGCAGGTGACATCATTAAACAAAAACGCCACAAAAATCCCTTCCACATTGTGCCGGGGTCTAGAAACCATCCCCTTTCTTCCACCCCCTCTTCCCAAATGTTCTATATTTTTAATGGACTGATCTGCAGAACCTGACATGTAGGTACAGAGATCTGAATGCTGCATTAATTGACAGGCTGATAGGAAACTGTTAACTCCAGTTTGTAAATCAAGCACAGATGTTGGGGTTTTTATTCTAGTTGTATAAACTCTGTTTTGTAGCACATTCAAGACATTTCATGAACCGTTACAGTTAAGCCCAGGTGTATTACTAAATGGGTCTATTATTGAAGATGACTGTGCAGACTCTGCAGCTGTATTTATTGTTAGACTACAAAGTTCATATTGAAGGGTACAATTTTTTCTTGGATACATTAGCTAACCAGCAAAACAGTGAACAGAGTTTCACTCTTCCACTGTCTAAAATAAATTGGGACATTCTGTCAATAATCCACTTCTGAAATTAATGAATGCACTGGCATGAAAAGGATCATTTTTGGTTATATTTTTGAACAGACTTGACTCAAACTTGTATCTGTATTTGATGTTTCAGTGAAAACCTGTGATGCCTCAGTGATAATAAACTTTGTAATAGAATTATGAATCTATTTTGCTTTGGACAAAATGCAGGCAAATTTTCACATTGGGTCTTCTTGAGCCTGACTTTCAGGTTTTCCTGCTTCAGGAGTGACAAGCCATTTAAAAATTAAGAATAAGCTCTGCCAACTGACCTATTTCAAAGCATGAGTACTTCAGATGTACATGGTGTAAGAGTTGGGGGAAAAGAAATAGATGCAGGTGTTTACAGTGTATTTCCATTGAAAACATGGATGTTGAGTGAAATATGTATTTTACTTTTATGTCCACGTGGCTCTCCTACTAAGTTGCTTTTCTTGTGGATTATTATGCTCTCAAATGTCACTGAAATATTTTAAGTCCCAGATTTATTATTTGGTATTTTCAACATGCAAGCGTAAGAAATTTGTGACATTTGCAACACAAAACAAGATTTCACTGAAAGTTCCTATCCCATGGCTGAATGAACAGCAAGGTACTGTATTTTGTCAGAAACTTGAAAGCACATTGACATTAAAATATTGAAATTCAGGTATTCTTGTCCAAATTATTCACATTCCCTCACACTTTCTAAAATATACCATCTCAAACATCAGAAAAATCTCACTTTTCAATCAAATGAGCCATTTATGTTGGGTTTTCATGCCTTTTTAAATGCAAATTTCAGGTTTTAAACATTTTGGGTTTTTCAAAAAATATATAAATTATCAAAATTACCTGGCAAACAACACAAAATTAACTTCTTTATTGTATGGAGTCTATCCAAATTTACCTCGGCTTTTCTGTAGCTTTAACTGCAAGACGCTCATTCTGCTAACAATGGGCTTTAAAAAAATACTGTTTGACATATTCCAGGCTATGGAGATATAATTTCCAACTGGAGTCTGCAGTGTTCTGGGAATCCTCGCATAATCTGGCAGTGGCTATAAACAGCTCAAGCACTCGATGGCAGGGAAGTGTGACTTGTTAAAGTCACCGAGTGCTCGCCCCAGCCCAGGTCCCCACGCTGCTGTCGGGGCTGCCGGGGAGGCAGGGAGCTCCTGCAGCTGCAAGGTGACCTCAGCTGAGGGCAGAAGGGGAGGAAGGAGGTTCCCGAATCCCTGCTTCCAGTCCTTTTCCCAGGCTGCTGGTACCTCCAGTGTGGGATGTCCCACCGTGGGATCAGGGAGGGGCTGTAGGAGTTGCCACGGAACAGCTGAGCCTTTGCCACTCAGAGGGTAATGAGGATGTAATTAATGAGCAGCTGGACCTCCACCCCGTTTCCGGGTGCTGTTCACAGCCCCTGACTGGCAGGAGAGGGGTCAGGGGGCCCACAGGCAGGAGCCACGCAGAGACCACCCCAGGCACCAGTGCCCAAGGGAAGGCACAGGGAGGCTCCCTGAAGGAGGGTTCCGTTCCTTCCCAGGTTTCTCATCCCAGTCTTGCCAGACCTGGTGGCAGGAACAGGGAGAGGAGACAACAGCAGTGCAAGAATCAGCATCTGAGTCCAGATTTCTGTCCGGTTGATGGCTTGCTTGCTTCCTTTGTATTTGGTGCCAATCTTCGAAGGGCATTTTGGAGGAAGAAGGTGGCTCTTTTTGACCTTCTCAGATCTGTGATCTCAAGGTGTTTTCTGTCTTAAGTCTGTTCTTGTGAATCTTTCTGAATCTGTACAAATTACTTGCTTCTGCTGTTACTATGGAAATCTTTGAAATACTCTGAAAGCTTCATTTTGTGTCATTTCACTCGCTTTGTCCGTGAAAGACAATTGCTTCTACTCATTCCCTTCTGTGAGTCATCACATTCTCTACTGTCAGGCCATCAAATAATTGCAAAAGTCTGCACTCCCGGTAGCTGAAATGAAAAAAATCAGCCTTTCTTATCTATTTTTCTCCAAAACTCCAAAGTATCAAAAGACCTAATCCTAAAGGTTGCTGAAGCCTAAATCAAATTGGAGGATGATGGGGAGATGGGCAAGCAGAAACCCATTCCCATACCCCAGCTTTCTGAAGGTTTCACTGAAACAACGGGACTGTACGAGTATGAAAAGAACAGAAGAAGGTAATTTTGGTTTTTTGTCATCCTCCCTGAAGGAGGGCAAATGTTATTTTTTAGCTAAAGCACGACTAAGAGGCGGCCCCTCTTAGGGTTTACAGTGAGATCACTATGGGAGGGGAATCCTGAGCCTGACATTCGTGTCCCAGCTCCAGTGCAGCCCTTTCCTTCCCTGCCAGGAAAATTTTGTGTGGCTGCACCACTTGTCTTAACTATTTCTATTTTGATGGGCCTCTAGAGCCGGCTGGCATTGGTTTTACTGAGGGCAGAGCTTTGTCCCTCTGCTCCTCACGTTGGTGCACTTGGGCACGAGTCCAACTCGAGCGGGAACAGGAGACCTTTCCTGCAAAACTGCAGCACTCAATGGTGTTACAAGAGACATGGAAACTCCAAAAATAAGTTTGAAAGCAGCTTCCAGGCACATGGTTGCAGCTGGAAGAAATTTTGGTATTTTTCACAGCTCAGTGTTGTTTTGATAACGTGCAAAGAGAATCTGCCACCAATTTCAAATGACTCCTGTAAAAGTCTCACCTGTAGAATGGAGAGCTTGTACATAAAACACAGTTCGAAGCTACTTGCAAAGAATCATTAAAAGGATCTACAAGTTTGCCACCTAAGTGGGTATGATTTACAATTTTTAAAAATAAATCAAATAAATACTTCATTATTTTCATGGCTCGGAAGCCCCAAGAAAGATTTATAGAGGCATTATTAGCACTGGCCCTTAAGTCTGAACTGTCAGCACTCTTCTTTAATTCCAGTCTGTTCCAAATCTGAAAAGGAGCATTTTTGATGAATTCAGTAAAAATAGCAGATAACAGGCAGCCACTTATTTGAGACTTGCTAGAGTGTTAGGCACTATTCAGGTTTTATATCCAGATACACATTTTTCTGAGGACTTCCAAGCTGTTTTTCACTGATACCCAGGAAAGATAAAAATAAAATAAAAATAGAATAGGAACAGAAAATCTTCACCAGGCTTTTCCATGGTACACACTAGACTATTTTCCTTCTGTCTTTTGTCAGTGCCTCTGGAAAATGTGCAGAACGGAGGAAACATCTTCCACTCTGGAGGTCACTGTCCCTGGGATTTCTTAGACAAGATGGTAAAAATGCTCTCTTTGAGGACAGTGACTTCAATCACTGGATATTCTCAGCCAAAGAAAGAAACAAGTCTAATGATTCTTTCCCAGATTTGCCTTCTGAGATAAGGAGGAATCAGCTCCACTGAGCTCGTGGAAGTTATAGTCACTGTCAGTCATTTTCTGTGCAGCTTAGCTTCTTACCAAAATGAGATATATAGTATCCCACTATTAGCAGTAATGCCGTTCTCTTTCCCTGGAGATGCTTTATACCCATGGGACAGGTTTAGCCAAAGCTGACCAAAAATGTGTAAGTCTGATTCATGACTCCGTTCCAACAGAACTGAAGGCTGTGCAGAGGAGAAAATCTGTGCTGAGGGGAGGAGTGGGACACACTGAAAGCCATACTCTGCTCAGCAGGGCCAAGAGGCCAACCCACAGGCAGGGATGCTTTAGAACACATGAAGAGAAATGATTTAGTGCAGCGGTGTGTGTAGGTGAGCATCTGTGGAGGTCAAGAACACAGACTGATAAAAGCAGCCCTCTCATCCTTCCAGTCCTCGCAGAAGAACTTGTCTTCCAGCAGTGGAGTTTTTAGAAGGTTGGAGACCTGCAGAGGTGCTGGAATCCTTCACCAGAATTACACTATGCTTTGACCCTCAGCAGCACATCAGTTTGATCATGCAGTAAAATGAGAAGCTGCCTTTGAAAATTTGACACAGAAGTTTATCCTCAGCAATTTTGGTTTTCCTTCAGCAAGATACATGCATATTTCCTGAAATTTGTACTAGCAGTAAGCACTGGTTAAAGTACCTTGCTGAATTATATTCGAATACTATTAAAATGTGCACATAATATTCTTCACTGCAGAATAGTGAATCCCTTGAATTACTATAATCTTGATTCAAACAGCTTTGCAGAAATAGTTTGTTTAAGGTCTGGGTAGAAAACCTGAAGTCCTTTTAAACACCCATCAAGCTGTATCCTTGGCAGAAGCCGATATCTTGGCTTGACGTGCAGTATTGGAAGTGTGATTCCCAAAATAGCCCACGGCTGCCAACAGGCTGGTATCTAACTGGAACAGAATCTTTTCCATTTTATCAGGCATATGATTTTTCAAAGAAGCTCAGCTGGTTGCTGTAACCACATGAAAGGTTTCCTGCGTGAGGCAGGAATGGACACTAAAAATTCATTAGTGCTAAAAGAGACCAGGGTTAACCAGGGTTATTGAAACTAAGTCTCCTTTTTGATGTTATTATAGCCAGCTTGGGGAGTCTGCATCACATTTATAGTACATTGAGTCTTTTTGTGTTTTGCTGAGTGTCTTTAGCAATGGTGACATCAGAGATTGTCACTGTCCTTTATCAGTTCTGGCTGTGCTCAGACTGCAGTTCAGCCAGGCTCTATTTGCAGCAGGGCCCAAGCCAGAGTGGATTTCTTATTTCACTCAATGAGCCTGGATTGCTAAGAAGCTCCTGTTCTCTTCAGAAGTATTGTTTGGCTAGTATTTAGAAAGGAAGGCCAGTTCCTGGGTAAGGAGCCCAGTTAATTCCTCCAGTTACCTGTGTTCAGACCCATGATCAAACCATAAACAACCATTTAATTTGATTTTTCAGAAAAAAAGTGACTACAGAAACCTCTAGTGGACACAAGAAGACAAACCCCAAATCTGTATTTTACCAGTCTTGATTTGTATCTCATCACCTTTATTTGAGTTTTCTGTGTTCTACTGTTATAATTTGGGGGCGATTGTATGGAAGGTGTTCAGTTCCTGTCTGTGCAGCAGTGCTGGAGGTGCAGCAGACTGGGAGTGGTTTGGTGCCAGTCCCTCACTCCTGCCTGTGCTTTTCAACCCAGGTGGGAGTCATAGGGCTGGGGGCACAAGGGAAAGGGGTTTGAGACTGAGCTGATCAAGTCCTTATCATTTTGGGATTGTCTGTTACTTGGAAACAATGATATTTCAATCATCCAGAGAGCAAAACAGACTTAAATGTAAAATACTTTCAATAAATTCTTCTGGAATGAACAACATGCATTTCAGTGAGGTGAAGTGGAACTTGCTTCCTGAATTTTTCCTTATTTTGCCAGCTTCCTGAAAAATATTTCTTCTAGGAGCCAATTTACTTGTGGAATCCTCAGGAAGGGAATGTCTGTGGGCCTCACTGTGAGCACAGCCACCAAGTCCAGCCGCAGGCACCTGCTCTCAACCCAACTGGAATCATGTCCCAGGGATTTAGTGGGAAAATCCAGATCAATAGGCTGTTTGTGAGACTATCAGCTATGGGAGAGATAAACTCACTATAAAAACACAAATAGGCCATCTCATAATCAATAGGTTTCTGGTTTTTTTTTTTTTAAAGATGCTTTTAAAAACATAAAAATGTGAAGAGTTTACTTTGTTAAATCAGTTCTTCTGGATGTGTAGAATAACTTTATAGGGGACTGGAGAAATTATTAAGCTATTATATGTTTCAGTACACTGACATGTCTCTGTGTTTATTGAAGATTCCTAACTGATAGGAAGGAGCAAAAGAAACAATTTTAGGTTAAATTCTAAAAGATCTCTAGCACAGAAAGATGTTTTTTGAATGTGCAGCAGTAACCTTATCAACTTTAGTGTACGGAATTTTTTTACCAGTGTTATTTAATAGTGAAGTTTTCAAAGAAAATTTTGTGCAGCTGCAATACTGCTTTTACCTCTTCTGCATGATGTAAGGAGAAAATTTTCCTTTTGACTTCATGGAAAAGTTCTGGGACTTGAGGCTTGATCCATGTATGAGATTATTAGTTCAAACAGTATCTGCTTCAAGTAAAGCCACTCACAAAATAAACAAAGATGTTTAATATTTTTCTTTTCATTTGAATAACATGGGGCTTCCTTTTTGTGTCTGTTCAAACTCCACAACATATTTATGTCCAAGTATCTTCACATATGGTTCTACTGAGTTTATATCCACTTCATCGCATTTACGCAGGTAATTCATGTTCTGTAAAAGCAATATACTGGGTAATTCTTATCCATACCCTAAAATTAGCTAAATAAAGATTGTTATTGAAAGATTATATGTTTTAAATAAAGCCATTAGAGAGTGGGAGCAGTGGACAGAACCTCCTCCAACAAACAGGCAGGGGCATGTTCAGGGGTGCCTCAGAGACATATAGTGTCCATACAAATAAGCTTATCATTACTCCAGAATGGAGATTTATCAGCAGCTGGAGAAGAAGACATTCTAGAAAGTCAAAGAGAATTGTTCTAGGAAGCCTCAGCTTTTCACCAGCTTCATCCCTCAGCCACATGGCAAGAAAACTGCACTGTGCCCTCCCTCAGCAGTGTCCTCAGAGACTTTCAGTGCTGGGGACTAAAATATCCCGGGGTCACCTGTTCTGAAAATTCACTATTATCCTTGGAAAGCTTTTTTAGTGTCTAACCTGAACATTGGTTTTTGGGTTTTTTGGGTGTTTTTTGTGGTTTTTTTTGTGGTTTTCTGTTTGGTTGGGGTTTTCTGTTTGGTTGGGGGGTTTTTTGTTTGTTTGTTTTGTTTGTTTTTTTTTTTTTTTAATTTTCTATTATTAAATCTCTTTTTTCTTTTCCTGTCCATCTGGGGAGTATTTATTTGTTTTCCCAGTTTTCAATGCTTTAAGCAAGACATTCCCATTTTGTTCATTCTTGCACAGAATTTGAAAGGTCCTTCATTGTAGCTCCCCTCTGAATTTTCTCAAACTCAGCAACAGCTTTCCTGAAGAATGACCCCAAAAGCAGGGCCCAGAGGTGGCACCATTGCAAAGTGGAGTAGAAGATTCCTTCACTTTCCCTTAAACCTCTCTGGCTGCCACATCCCAATTTTGTGACCACATTAGCAGTGTTGGCTCCCTGACTCACGTCCAGCTTCTGAGTCACTGAGGCTCCCAAGTTCAGCATTAATGTTCCCTCATCATTTATTCCCCACCTTTTATTTTTGCAGTTGGCTATTTCTGTTTGGGCCAGTACAGCACTTCTTCTTATTGACTTGCATCTCCTCTCAGACATTCATTTATTTATATTTTTATTTATCCTGGGCACTAAGCAGGCTCAGCTTACTGGCATTTGCAAATTTAATAAGGACACTCTCTATTCCATCTTCCAAGTCAGCACTGAGAGCACAAACAGGATTTTCTGGGACAGAATCAGGCACGAGTCCTTCAGTTTTCTCTGGATCACTGAATGTTGCAGTCTCAGTGTCCTTTCCCTGCACAGGTCCTGCCGTAACTTCATCCAGAGGATACTTCCTTCTGTGGATGGTCCAGCAGACAGCAGCCAAGGCTTTACTGGAGCCCAGACGTTTGACTCCCAGTGCTTTTTCTCCATTCCCAGGGCTGGCTATCCTTGAGAGAGGGGAATTAGATTGTCTTGACAGGATTTATTCTCAGTAAATCCATGATGCCTGTGTATCTATGGTTTTCCCACAGGCTTTGATAAAATGTTGGAAAATATGTCAGTATTTTCCCAGGAATTTTAATTAATGAGTATAATTTATAATTCCCTAGCTGCTAATTGCTTCACTCTTTCTTAGAATAAGAGCTGTGTTTCTTTTTCTTTTTCCCCTTGCTACCCTGGTGCAGTATTTTTGAGAAGGAACTATTACGAGCTGCAGCACTGATTCAGTTACTTCATTAAATAACCAAGGATGACAAAATTCTCCAAGCCCATATGAACTCTCTCTAATCCCTATTTTTCCTCTTCTAGTTAAGATCCGAGCCTTCCTTCACTGCTACTAATTATGTTAGGCTCCTGCTCTTGCAACCAATCTTTTTTAAAAGGGTGATGACAAAATCTAATAAACACCCCAGTCTTTCCCAGAGCTGCCATTTGTTGATCTCTTCCAAGTCAAGTACAGAGATTTTCCTGAGATATTTTTGCAAGCAGTCTGTGGGTCACACTGGCTCCCACTCCAGGAGATTCCATTCTGGAAGATGTTTTTATTGCTACTTCTTACAATGCAATCATACAAAGTGTTTCCTTTTTGTCCTCCAAGGCCTGAAGCAGTAAGATTTTGAAAATCTCTTTGGCCAATCCTAGCAAAAAATCTTTGTCTCGAACAAAGAACATAATCAACAGGTACATTTTAAATTATTTCTAAAATGTGGCTTTACTTTAGGCTAAGTACACTGAATTATACTGTTTCCAGGTTTCAGACAAACAAAACTTTTCAGAGAGAATAAGCAAGGAGAAATTAGAAGATTAGCTACAGAGGGATCATGAATTTAATCACAGGATTGCTCACAAGAACACAGATGCTCGAGTAAGAGTCGCGTGGAGGATGGAGACGTACTCATCACCAGGCTAATGGCATCTTTGATTGCTTTCCTTACTTATAAACAAAATTAAACCAGCGGAGCGAATTACAACTTGGATCTGTTTATACCATGAACAAGTGTAGATCATATTTTGTTTATTTTGGGCATGAGAAGATCCCAAGAGTATATCTCCTAAATTGTCATATACTCTGGGAGGTAGATCTTAAATTCTCCAATATGCTGCAAAATATAAAATGCAATTTTATATATATACATATATAAAAATACATCATCTATGTTCCTTGTCCACAAGAGCTTCAGTCAGATCCATTCCTAACATTTTGGCACTTGATCTCAGGAGCAAACTTTGTGTTCTTGTGCTGCAGGAGAGTCTGGAAGAGCAGCAGAAGGGATCTGCAGAGTCCCACGCTGAGCAGGCAGCTGTGTGCTGGTTTTTAGGGAAGTACTGCGGACCAGCTGGATCTCACAGACTGAGTGGCAGGAGATTTTATTCTCTACAGTCAGGGGGGATCCTCTCTCCATTCGGATTCCACTGCTCTGGTTCCCCTTCCCAAGGACACCCCTTGTGCCTGCTCCCCCACAGAACAGAGCAGGGTTTCCTTTTTTGTCCTGAAAGGTTCCTTGGAACGAAAGGTGGTGGTGGTGTCTTCTTTTCTGGTAAAGGCAGCTGCTCAGGAAGGAGGTATGGAAATGTGTGTTATTCATTCTTTTTGCTTTAAATTTGTTGGAGTGAAAGAGCTCAAGACTGATTTCCATATTCCCTATGCTACAGAGTTGTTCTATCTTTATGCCTCTCTCAGAAAAACAGGGAAAACTAAAAATATCAGTAATCTCCAGATGGCTGAAAAGAATTCAGAATCACTGTTTTGGTGCCGGTTTTCAATTAAGCCCAAGTTTTATTTTAGGTACCAAAGGCCTGGATCCTCCGAGGCTTATCTCCCTAAACCCCATTTGACTTTCATGACAGTTTAATGAGAGTTAAATGCCAAGTTACTCTCATAACTCTGGGCAAGTCTTTGATTTACTCTGGCCCTCAGTCTTGAGCAAAAGGCCCTCGGTGTTTTGCAAGATCCCCCCTGGGGTGGCAAGGTAGGGACAGAAAAATGTGGTTTTTCTTTTCTGTTTGATTGTCTATTACAGTTTTTCTTCAATGATAGGAGTTCGTGTTCTTCAGTTCCATGAGCACCTCCTGCCTCTGGAACTTGACTGCTCAATGTACCCTGGACTAGCTTAGCTTACTGCTTCCCTTCTGAGTTGTTTATGTGCTGTTCCCTTGTCTTTGCTGTTGGGCAAATGCTAAAAATAAGAATTTGCTTATCTAATTTGTATGGATCTTTACAGTGTATGTGATTTCACTGTCTCCCTTCCCCTCGAGCACTGGACAGATTTTCCAGGCCTTCTGACTGTGGACTCTGCATTCATTGCTGTCATAAATCCCAGGATTTTTCCTTTCAATGCTGACATGTTAAAACAAGACACTCCAATTTGTCCATAGGGAATACTTAGAGTTTACAGTTTCTTCTTGCTCTGATTGAGCTCTGTACTTACTAACTCTGTTCTGATTATATTTGTTTCCTGTCCTGGGAATCTAATTAACACCTTGCAAAATTGTTTACAGTAAGCATGCCTAAAAATGTGCTTGCACCTATGAAGTGATGTTTCATATTTCTTTGGACAAGATGGGTAAATTTTCCTTAGTGTCAGCTGAATAACTCGTTTGACAGAAGAGAAATCAGGGTAAGCTCCCCTGTGCTGACAGCCCCTGTGCTAAAAGCTGTGCCTGAGATGCCGTCTGAGAGAAAGATCAGGTTATTCTGCCTTCAAGCCTGTCCTGTCACTGCCCATTCCACCAAAACTGCTCAACAGAAGCTCCTGTTTGTCAACCGCAACTTTGCTTTTTGCTTTTTGGAAAAGCAACTGCAGTACAGAGGTCACCAAATAGGCTTTTTCTGGCCCAGCTTGGATTTAATCAGAATAGGCACAAATTTCAATTATCTCTCTCATGAATCAGTGGAGGTTTAAAAGGTCACCTCGGGATGGCACTTTGGGATACAGAGATGGTTGTTTAAGGTTACACAGACACAGTTCTGTCTGTGCCCTTGCAGATACCCCAAATACACAGCCAGTTTAATTCAATATCTGATACAAAATCTGGTGTTTGCCGTGCTGAGTGTGTGTCTTAGGAGACAAAAGTATCTTATACCTTATCTGTATATCCCTTATGAACTCTGATCATGAAAAATGTCACACACCCCTTACAAATGGATAGGAGCATTAAAAATGCCACCTCTCTTCTTTCTGTGTGCATAATTCTTTTTTGGATTTGAATGAGGAAATGATATTTACAGAGCAGTAAGTTCTATTTTGACAGTTTGGAAGTCCCTTGTATGAGGTCTCCAGCTGTGGAAGTGTTTTACCACCAAGCAAACACAGCAGAGCACGGGCAGGGATCAGGTGACAGTGCTGGCTTGCAAGGACACAGGGCTGTGATGGCCAGGGTGAGCTGGAATTTGTGTGAATACATAAAATCAGCGGTGAGACCAGTCAAAATAAATAAAATTTTAAAAGGGTTGCAGAAGAGAAAGAAACAAACTGTGATAAGGAAGGTAAGCAGGGCTGAGGGAGGATCCTGGAGGAGCCAGCCTCAGCCCAGGGAGCATGTGAAGGGCAGGGATAGTGCAGATGTTCTGGGTTTTTTAGTACAGTTAAGTGACTTAACAAGCATGTGTGGACCTGTTTATTCCCATGATTATGTCCTCTCACGCTTGGGATTTTGCCTGTGGAGGAGCAGACCCGGCACTGAGTTTGAATAAGGAACTTTTGCTCAGCAGGTGCATCAGAGACGTCATCAACACCAACACCTACACCTGTCTGGAGCCTGCCTGGGCCAAAGCGTTTTAAGAGCATAGGAGAGACTCGGTTTAGCACCCAGTTTAGTAATCAGCTGGCAAAACTGTTATTTTGAGAGCAGCTCTTGGGCCAGATTCTGCCCCCAGCCGCACCAGCGCGGATACACATTCATTTCCACGACTCTGAGTCTGGCCAGTGAGTTCACTGGCCCTGAAAACAGAGCTTGGTCCTTCTCATGCAATCCTAGTTTTATTCTAGGATAGGTCAGATTCCCTGAGGGAATAAGGAAACATCTCAGACCACTGGCACATCTCCTCCCTGACAATGATACAGGGGTAAAATAGGGCAGAGGAGTTTAGGGCTGCTTTTGAATCTATGAGATAGAACACACTGGAGTTTTTGTAATGCAGGAGACTGATTCCCAGGGACAGAGATATCACTTCTTACAGGAAAGGTGTAGAGAGAGAAAACAAAGCTCTACAAAAAGAAATTCAGGAGATTCGAAGGCTGCTAAACCACACAAGACTAAATAAATTAATTACTTTAAAGTAATTCCAGTACAATGTTGACTGCCCTTTACAAATGCTTGAAAGGTGGTGCAATTCTGATGAAACAGTAGAACACAGTATATAGTGTGTATGCCAGGGAGGCATGTAACGCATGCCTTACGCCTTCCTTCTGGACACATCAGTGGACTAAAACACAAGAAGAAGCAAAACAAAAGTTTAAAAAGTTAAGCCTAAGGACCAGATCCTGGCAATAACATTTGGAGCTGTCTGCAAGCACATTTAGCTTATAGTTTTTAAAAGGCAGATAAATCATTATTCTAAACAACACAAGTTTTTCTCTTGAAATAGAGAATTAAATCCTGATTCCAAGAAATCTAATACCAACTTTCGAAGCCATCAGAAATGATCCATGGCTTGCAAGGTAATTTCTGAAGGTATGTCTAAAGGAAGAGTTTAGCCTATTCTCATGACAGACCCAGATCTTTTAAAAAATCTGTTTAATGCAAAAGCACAAGAAAAACAACCAGTAGCTGGAATTAGGTCAAGGCCTACGACAGAATATTTAATTTGGTTCAATGAAGGGGCTTGGATTTATCATTTGTTGTTAATCTAGGCACTCTGCTTGTCCTCATTTATCTTCCCTTCAAAGCTACTGAGAAGAGCTACAGGAATGCATTCAGCGCATTGTGGAAGTAGTCTATGCTCACATCTAGTAATGAAGAAATAATGTAATTAATTGCTGTTACGTAATGGCACTTGGCAAATTAACATGGACTGCTACACACAAATAAAACCATGTGCTATTTCTGGAACACTGCTTGGAAATAGCTTGACCAAAGACCTGGAGCATCCAGACAACCTTTGGCTGGTGGGTATTGGCACAGAAAACACTGACATCCACCGCTGCTGGTTGTGAGGAGGACTCTAGAGATGAAGCCTGTGTGTGCCCAGCTGCCCCTGGCCCTCCTGAGCCCCTGCTGGCAGGGCCATTCCAAGGATCCCCGCAGCTCCTGGGATGCAGTGCCATGTCTGAAATGAGGCCCCAGGGCACAGGGACCCTACACAATGTCCCTTTGAGGGAGTGCCCAGGCAGGGCTGTAGTGCTCCTGCGTGGAACCTGGGAGCTCCTTTGGACTTCGTAACCCGGGAGTTTTCCTTTCCCCGGGGAATTCCACCCCAGCTGCAATCCATGAGAGACAGTCTGGAGTGTCCCTGGGCTCTCAGCCAGCCCCAGAGGCACGCGGAGGGCCGGGCTGGGGCTTGGGGAGTGCTCAGTGCCGGGAGCTGTGGGATAACTGGGAAGGCTCCAGGCTCCCACATGAGCTGCTCAGAGCTGAGGCACAGCCTGGGGCTGGCCAGGCTCTGCTGGCAGAGAATCTCCCAGCGCTGTCCTCCTGGCCTCTGCACAGCCCTGGGACATTCCCTACCGGGTGACAGCACCCAGCCCTTGCTTGTTGTCATCCCCATCTTTATCCTAAAATCAAAACCAAAATGAATCTTTTTGGGTTTGTAAATGGGTCGACAAACCAATGTCTCTCTGCTGTAATGACCAAGAGATGCAGGTAGCCCTTGGCCTTGGCTTGAGAAATTTTGTAGTAGATTAAATTATTTTTTGCTGTTACTACACACATGCATCACAACCTGAATAGATTAAATTTTTTTCAGGGGATGGGGGGTTTTTTGTGGTTTTGTTTGTTTGTTTGTTTGGTTTTTTTATTAAGGCTCTTACATTCCATATATTTCATACATTTCCAATACACTATTTTCAAATTTTTCATCTCCCATTTACACTGATTTTTAAATCCCTTCTTCCTTTTGCGTTTGTATAACAAATCCCAAATAATAAATTTAAATTGCTATTTATAAAATGCAATGGGTGAGTTGGGGCTTTAGCTGATTACGAACTGAAATTTACTCAGTTTTGAACCTTAACGTTTAACCAGTAATTGTTTCTTTGCTGTTAATCCTATTATGAACAGAAAACCAGCTGCACTGGTAAGAAAAGCAACTGTGGAAATCTGATTTTACCCTGGGGATCCACTAACTTGTGATGTGCTGTCTGATTATTTGACTGCTTGCATTTTTATGCTGGTAGCTCCTTCCATTTGGGACTCTTGGGCTGAAACTGCTCCCCAGAAATAGCCTGGAATAGTTTATAAAGCCATAAAACTGAATATTGACTGGCATGCCAGCCCAGGGGTTGTGTGCTGGGAGTCGCCCATGGCGGAGGGGATGGAACTTGTGCAGGATCCGGGAGAATGCAGGTGGAGGGATGGGGATGGTGCCACTGCCCAGCCATGGCCTCTCACCTGGCCTGGCTGTCCTGGGGCTCCAGGTGCCCAGAGTGGCTGCAGGACCTGGACACCCAAAAGTCCAAATCCTGCCTGGCCCAGGAGGGCTCCTGCCCTGCCCCTGGTGCCCCTCCCAGGGAGCTGCTGGCGGGCAGTGAAATTTCCTTGTGCCCAGGATGTTTCCTTTTCCCTGGGATGTTTCCTTTTCCTTGGGATGTTTCCTTTTCCCCGTGATGTTTCCTTTTCCCCGTGATGTTTCCTTGTCCCTGGGATGTTTCCTTCCCCCCCGTGATGTTTCCTTGTCCCTGGAAGGGTTTCAGCAGGAGGAGGGAGGAAGCAAAGGGAAGGACTGGAGCAGCCTGCAGGCACACAGCCTGCCTCTGTTTTTCCACAGTTCTGGTGCCCTTTCTGGGCCAGGGAGCCCTGGCCAGCTGGAACAGAACCTTGCAGTTCCCTGTTCAATGCCTTCCCAGTTCAGCTTTCTCCTTACATGAGTGTGTGGCCAGAGGACAGGAGGAAGAGAAGGATAAAGGGCAGTTCTCCTACTCAGGGTTTGCTCACAGTATCCTCTGTAAGGCTGATCTCTGTTACACAAAAAGGGTTTCCTCAGGCCAGTCCATTGCTCAGTTTTAGAGACACGCCTCACTTGGTGACTTTAAACACAGATGCAGAATTTTCCTTAATCTTTGAAACAGAGGATTTATTTCTTAAATTTGAATGCAGAAGTAAATCCAGCTCTTGGTTCCTGCAGCAGTGGTGCTATGACTTGAATGTAAACATTTGAAAGCACAAAATGTAGAAACTTCAGGGTTTTTTTTGCATTTAAGTTTTCATTTTTCATTTAAATATCATGCAAATTATATGCAAATATACCAAATCAAGTATATCAATGTGTAAATATGCCAATGATCCATCTTGAGAACTGCTTGCACAGGCAGTTCTTGAGGCCACAGGAAGACTTTGCTTCAATAACCAAAGTAATTCTGCTCCTCTGGTTCCTTGCACACAATATTTATACAATTGTTTTTTCTCTGAGGCATTTTTGCAGTATTCCCCACAGCAGTGTCTCCTTCTCATGGCTTCTTCAGGTAAACTCCAAACTAAAAAGCTCTGGCTTGAGCAGAGAATTCTGCCTGTGGGTTGTTAAGTGGTGTGGAATCAATATTTTGTCTGAGGGTGTGTTTCAAAGTGATTTGGTTTTTGCTTTTTTTTTTTCCCAAGAAGATTACTTTGATGTGTTGAGGCTCTGCTGGTTTTGAGAATGTGTGGTGAGGAGTCAGTCTTTATTCCTGTGCTATTTCTATTCATATTGTACCTGTTGGGACTCCAGCTATAATTATAACATAAACACACTGCCAGCCTCAAAGTGCAAGGTATTTTAGTGACTTTGCTGTTTAACATTACTGGATTCTCTTTTATTTCTATTTTTGTGCGTTCTTACTCTTTCCTCTTCTGCTTTGCTTACTAAATATGGGCTTTTTACTAATCTTTTTATCCAAGAATTCCTGAGCTCTAATTCCATGTGTGATACTCACTCTGTGCTGGCAGAACTACTGACTCATCACACTCAGATGTTTCATCTTTCAGAACCTGTGCATTGTCACCACATTACACACACAGAAATGAAGGGCTCCCTTGGAATAGGTTGTGACCACCTGAAACACCTGAGCATTTGTTTTTAACATCATTTTTAAGAAGATCTCGTGCATTCACGTTTGGCACACCACTGCTGGCGCAGTGGAAGGAGTGATGTGGATGCAGCTAAGAACAGGAACTGTTTAAATTGGCAGCTTTTGCAGGAAAACCCAGAATGAGGAACCCAAGCAGGGTGTGTGGGCCCTCTCTGGATGCTTGAAACACTTTGCCTAGTAAGGCAAGTGGGTGATGGGGAGCAGCCAAAGGTGGAGTGTCTGCCAGGGAGACTGCAGGAAAAAGGCAAAGTTCCAGTTTGTGTGGAAAAGATCCTTTTCCCAAAGCAGACTGACAAATGCTCTTGTTGCTAAACTCATTCAGTGCTTGTCTGTGAATGCTTGTGCTTGTTTGGAAGTCTTTTTTTTTTTTTTTTTTCAGTGACAATGTGATTTTACTGAAGTCTGAAATGGCTGTGATCTACAGCTTTAGGATGCACAAAATGAATGCAATTTTTTTCATTGAAATAAATAGAGAATGCTCTTTTTCTTCAAATTACATATGTTTAAAATGTTCTCCTTTCCAGGCACTGGGTGTACAGGCAGGGTGGCAATAAATGTACCTTGTACTGGAAAGACAATGCTAGAGTAAGAAGTGATGCAGATCACCAAAAAAGATCTTCCAGAGAAACAAATATTCTGACTCTCACTGGGCGATATTGATGTAACTTGGTGGTCTAACCATTTGCTTCCTGTAGTTGATGGATTTTAAATGAGTTTTAAAAGGCTAAAACTTGATATGAATCTGTATTACTTGTGAGGGAAATGCCACAGGAAGAGTTGAGTGTGCACTTGGAGAGGCTGCAGTGGGAGTGTGTGTTTATTAGACGCCAGGAAATCCTCATGGGAGTCAGATCTAGACAGGGGATGATCTGGTGCTGAAAAAGGTGAGTTCTGACTGCAAGGTTTCCCTCCTGTGCTTGTGGAATGGAGCTCATCTCCTGTCCTTTCCCCACCTCCCTGCTCTCTGTTTACCTGGAACCTGCAGGGCAGATGCTGAGCCAGAGCTGGCAAGGTCCAAAAGGTACCGCTTTATAAACACAAATCCTTCTCATCTCATATCTCATCTCATCTCATCTCACTGTACCATCTTCAGCCCTCCCACATCTCCCACAACCTTCCCTGCAATTCCCCAGATCCTTCCTGTGTTTCTGAGGATTTTCTGCTGCCCTTCACCAGCCTTTCATTGCATTGCACCCAGAGTGTCCCAGCTGCCTGTCCTGGGCTGGGTGACACTCAGGGTGTTCTGCAGCTGATCTGGAGCTGTTCACACAGTGACTGGACACTCTGCTGCCCAGGGCTTGCTTTGGTTTTTATTCTTTTGGGCAAAGGCCTCATAAATTTAACTTATTGATAGTATTAGATTTTGCAATTTATGTGAAATTGTTCACCAGATTCAAAATATGTTTTGAGGCTGAAATGCACAAGTGATTATACATAAATATGTAACGGCACAGATGCCTAAACTTCAGTTCTACAAGAAAGTAGTCTACAAGTAACTCAAAAGACGCTCTTTCATTTTACCACAGAGCAATACCTGATGTGATGTGGAGGTTCTACAGGCCAAGTTAAATACTACTACTAGTATTAGAAGTAGTAGAGGTATTGTTAGATTACTTTCCCAAGCAAATGCTTTAATAGGGAATGCAAACCTTTGGTGGGTTCCCAACTACACAGGTAAAACAAGGAATCTTTGATCTAAATAGGTGGCCATCCAAAAGTTCAGGGTGAATTACACTTGGATTACCTGACTTTTCACTTAAACTCGGGTTGCCAGTGGAGTTGAGAATGCATTTTCTCATCACAGATTTCTAGTAGGCCAACTAGTCCTATCTTTGTGAAATGGGAACTTCAACATATTTATTTTTTTAGGCACACACACAAAATGAAAATGTGTATCCATGTGTAGATCTGGGAGTATATTCTAACTTCCCAAGCAGGGTGCTAGGGGATCATTGCTGGTTTACTGAGCAGATTGCTAACAGAAATTTGTCAATACAAATGGATCTGTACATCAGTAGAAAAGATCAATATGGTGCTTATGGTGCTCTTCCTCAGTTCCAGAGCAAACATTTGCATTATTTAAGGTGTGGCACCATTCTGGGGATGGAAAAAGGTTTAAAAATACGTTTCATGTTTACATTCCTTGCGTATAGTGGCTCTATTCTCATTTTTGGTTTGTTTATTTAATCACTCATTGCTCATTTTTCAAGCTACTTTTGGACTGGAAACTTGTCTCGTTTGGCCCCTTTTGAGCTGGTGTTGTTTCTGGGTCTGGGTAAGTATTGCAGATTTCCACCATGAAAGCAGAAATTCCGCACAGGAGGCTGAGGTGAGTTGTCAGAACCATCAGCCCATCCCTGTGAATGTCTGACACTTGAACTGCCAGGATTTGGGGTTTAACAAATGCAATTTCAGCTCCCCTAACTGCTCACTGCCTGAATGCTGAGGTAATTCTGGCAGAATATGCTTTCTGGACCACTAAAAATAGGAAGTTCACCTTAATGCCTTCAGTGGAATGCTGATGTCCTGGAGACACGTTGATGAAGCAGTTGGGGCAGCTCTTGTAACATTGGAGTAAAGAGCACCTGGCTGCATAAAGCAAATGTCATAGGGCTAATCAGTGGGCTTTAATTAATTAGATAATATCATCAGAATTATCAGCTGAGGCACTGTGGTTCAATTGGTTACTTTTTGTGTAGCAAGGATCTTGTTTTGGAAATGACAAAGAACTAATTTGCTTCTTTGCTGCCATGAAGCTCTGATCTATCACTAAGGCTCCTCTGATCTTTCATGCCAAACTAGAGTTGTTGCTCCTTGCCTGTTTGCTTAACCCAAGCTGTGCATTTTAACAATAAAGTCTATTTTTAATGTGAATTTCACAACTATTTACTCCAATACCCTTGAGGTACTAGTGAAATGGCATCAGATTTGCTTAGATTCTCTCTAAACAAAACAATATTCTCCAAAAGGCTTCATCTAAAATGTGTGCCCAGTATTCATAAGAGACTTGGTTCATTTGTAAGTATTACCATTGTTAGGGAATGAAGACTCATGAGAAAAAGAGAATCCCTGAATATCTCTTTAGGGGAATGTAAATGGGGAAGTTTTAGCCAACTGAATAAAAACTGTTGGTCAAGTACATTAGTGATAATTTTGCAGGGAAATACATAATTTTCCTGCAACAAAATGTAAACCAAACTGTTCTCCACCTGATTTGCTTCCTTAATCACCAGGCACAGCATGTTCAGAATCCTCTGCCATGGAAAGATATCAATATTATCTCCTTTCTCCTGAACACTTCACTCAGACTTGGCAGAAATATATGCCAGAAAAAAGTTAAAGCTGTCTTTAAGTCATTAGGTTGCTTTTTCAGAGTGAGTACCCCTGGATACAGAGGGGGAGTGTCCCTCTTGCTCTGAATGCTCTGCAATTAAATTAAACTTGGTCCTTTTCTCAGTAAGCAAGATGAAAATTTCATTGAAGTTTTCAATTCAAACTTCTGTCTGCTTTGTAGAACCTTTTTATTCAAGGTGCTAGTTCCTCCCATCCCCAAAAAAGCTCATTAGATTAATTTAAAGGGGTTCCTACCTAGTAGCTTATTTTTTGAATTTTTTTATCGGGAAACCTCTTGGGACAGAGCAGCCCCTTAAGCTTCCACAGGTTTATAAAATTTCTACCTGATTTCAGTAACCTTTTTTTTTTTTCTAGATGGGATTTTTTGGTTCCAAAAGTGACTGAAAACTCTTCATTTCCCTGTATATGTTTTCTCTTGTTTTCAGTTTGATTTCTGTGCTGGTTTTAGTATCAAGCCTAAACTCAAATTGCTGCTGCACTTCCATCAGCTGCTGCATTTCAGTTGTATTTCCAGTTAAGATTTACTAAAAAATAAGTTCAGACATACAGGTAGTGGATTAAGTCATTTTACAAGTTCAAAACTCTGAAATCAGCTTCAATTATAAGAAAGCTTCCCCCCCTTTATTACAAGTCAAGGGAAATTCCTTCAGTTGAAATTCCCTTCATTGTTACAAAGGTACAAAAACACTCTTCTAAACCATTCAGGATGGGTATTTATTTCATATGAATTATAAATGAGAAGTCTTCATTCCCAAAAACAATCTCGGCTGGCTGCCTGTATTTCAGTTTCCAAGGAGCGTCGTTCAAAAGTGAACCCAGCACAAAGGAGCTGAACTTTCACTCTACTGGCCCAAAGTGCCTCTGTAAGCACAGGCTGCATTGGTTGAAAGCCATTCCCTTAAGGCAGTAAAACTAACTTTTCTGCTGAGAATTTAGAGAAATTTCTACAGAAATCTGTTGATCATGTTCAACTTTAGGATTAGGTAAAAAGAAGATGCTTGACTGCTACCAGGGACAAAATGGGTGTTTGGACTCCTGCTGCTTGACTGCAGAGTTCTCACTGTTCAAATCCCTCTTTCATTGGGAATATGTGGTTGCTGGTTCCTGGCACAAAAACCTTCACTTGAATAATCATTCAATGTATTTCCTACCATGGACTAGTGAGGCAGAATTTTCTTTGATTAAAAAGTTGTAGGTGCCAGTATACTTTCTTTTAGTGGATACAAGAGGAAGGGATTGACAGGCACAGAGTGGAAGGGAACAAAACAATTCACAGAACCAAACAATCAGCTAAGTTGGGAAGGACCCACAAGGATCACTGAGTGCAGCTCCTGGCCCTGCACAGCACACCCCAAGAGTCACAGCCTGTGTTGTTTAGAGTGGAAGGGAACAGGAGCGCCGGCACAGAAACCAGCTCATATCTTCTCTTCATGACAGCAAGTGTGTGAGACTCTCTGGTTGTTATCCTCAAGGAACAGGGGAAGTTCCTGCTGGCTCAGGGACTTCTCCCCTTTGAAAAGCTGAGTTCCTGTGCATGTAGCTGAAAAAAAATCAACCTTCCATGCACTGGAGTTTGTTAAGAGGTACATGCTAGGGCTGTTTCAGAAAGAAGTACACTTACTTTGCCCACCAAAACACAGGTTTTCCTCCCATCCAGAGATCTCAGGGGCCTTTGGCAACTGTCATGTGAATACCACCAAAGTCCCATTTTGTTAAAAGCACTTGGCTTTGGAGGAGAATTCCTCCCTTCTCCTCACTCAGGTGTGCAGATACAGATAAACAGCTGTGAAGTGGCTGATTTGGTTTGTCCTGAGAGGCCACCATCCCTCAGCTGACCTGCACCATGACCACCCCAAACCACCCTGCAAGGGGGACAGTTTAAATTTAACCTGGCTGGCTTTTCTCTGAAGTCAGGGCACACATAAAATGTGATTGTGTTGTTCCAGGTGACAGGAGTCGTCTTTGGGGACAAAGCAGGAACAAACCTGTCTGGCTGCAGTGACGGAAGAGATCCCTTGGCCACTCGAACCTTTGGATCAGTACATGAGCCAAGTAAATTCACATTTTTTTGCTTTTAATGGTTTCTAGCTGATGCTTTAGCGATGTGGAGGACAATGTAGAACAACAGTGCTTCTTACTGAATTTCATTACTGAAGGACGGGATACTAAGTGAGTGCTGATGCTGCTGCTTTTATTTCTGAGGATGCTTATCCATTGCCTGGCATTCCATGGGTACAGTTTAGGAGTAACCAGGGAGATATTTAGTGTACAGTTTAGCTTACACATCGCTTTGCTTATCAGATAAACCCAATGGGTCATTTCACTGCAATATTGAGTAAACCTTATCGGAATTATACAGTTTATAAACCAGTAAATCTCATAAGCGCTAATCACCAGTTCTGTTGATTTCCTTTGGGGTCCATAAATTTACAAAATTGCAAAAAATCTTCCCAGACAAATCTGTAGCTCTCCCGTGTAGCTCTTTATTAAAGCAAATATCCTCATTTCCCACTTGTACTGGGCTATGGAGATAAAGAATAGGAAAGAGTTTTCTCAGCTTCAGCTGAGAGTTGGTAGTTGATAACCAGGAGCAAGAAGCAAGGGGTAGGAAAGAGACATTCCTGTTTGAAGAGACAGGGCTGAAAATCTTTTTAGCTGTAATGGTTGTTTAAGAGCACAGCCTGTTGTACTATGACCAAATACAGTGAATTACCCAGAGCCAACGTGATCAGGATGTTCTACTGTACTACCACACACACCAATGCTACTTTTCCCCTCAGGGGCACAAAGCTGTTTTCTAATAATAGATACCTCATGTGGAAAAAAGGGGAATAAATTCTGCCTAATTAGGCTGCCATGGAGACCACAGTAACTTCTCCTTTGATCCTGTCTTGGGCAAATACACTAAATAGGAAGAGCACAAGATCAAATTGGCTCTTTGCTCTGGGACCCCAACGTAAAGATGTGGAGCTGCTGGAGCAGCCCCAGAGGAGGCCATGGAGCTGCTCCAGGGCTGGAGCCCCTCTGCTCTGGAGCCAGGCTGGGAGAGCTAGGGCTGCTCACCTGGAGGAGAGAAGGCTCCAGGGAGAGCTCAGAGCCCCTGCCAGGGCCTAAAGGGGCTCCAGGAGAGCTGGAGAGGGACTGGGGACAAGGGAAATGGCTTTAAACTGAAAGAGGGTGGATTTGTACCAGGTTTAAGGAATAAATTCTTCCCTGGGAGGGTGGGGAGGCCCTGGCACAGGGTGCCCAGAGAAGCTGTGGCTGCCCCTGGATCCCTGGCAGTGTCCAAGGCCAGGTTGGACACTGGGGCTTGGAGCAGCCTGGGACAGTGGGAGGTGTCCCTGCTGTGTCAGGATGGGATGAGATGAGCTTTAAGGTCCCTTCCAACCCAAACCATTCTGTGATTCCATGTGGAAGAACATTCTTGTCTGAAAACATGGAGCTCAAACTCCAGGTCTGTAATAAGACTGGGGTGGAGTTGTAGCTCTTAACAGAAGAAGGTCCCACTTGATAGAGTCTTAATACTAGTAATTATTAATCTTCACCCAAACTATCTAGCTCTTTTCGGTCATTATTAACATGCAGCAAGATAGATATCTATACCTCTTTTGCCAATTTTGGAATAGGGTGGAAGAAAATATGTACAAGTGTTTCTGAATATTCAGAGTAGAAATCTCCAGCTGGCAGCTAAATTCACCTTTATAAATTTTTTTAATTGTTTTTTTTTATTTGCAGATGAGCAGCAAAGCCAAGCACAAGTGAAGATCTCAGCACAGGTTTGGTGAGGACTCAGCAGTGAAACTCGATCTTAAAGGTCTGTTCCAAGCTAAAAGATTTTTTTTCTCTCCACAGCTATAGATGGATCAAACTCTAAAGAACAGACAAAGGCAGGGTCAAGCTGCACCCTAGTGCACGGAGCAGGAGGGGGAGGAAAGAAGGAGGAGAAGGAGGAAACAGCTGCCATGTGACAGTGTCACACCAGGTGCTGTGGGTGTATCCCCTTCTTTTGAGGAGAGCAGAGTCTTCTCGGTGCTCTGATAGACCTTTATTCACAAGTTATTCACAAGTTAGGAGTTTATCTTCAGCTCAGTCTTCATGGATTATTTTTGCTCGCGTTTCTTCACCCAGCCTTGCTCCTAGCCAAGTATGTGGTTGGACACACAGGATGTCAGCTCTGAAAGCCCCTGAGCATTTCACTGTCCTCACCTACTGCCCCAGGGAGAGTGGCAAAAATATTCCATGTATTTTTAGCTGTGACCGGCAATGTGACAGGGGGAGATACAGCAAAGGAATTGCTGGTAAAGTTACTTTAAAATAGTAAAGAACTTCTTCAGCATAACAGCTTTCCATCCCCACTTAGCACAGTCAGCTGTATAAACCAACATTTTTGAAGCAAGATCTTGGATTAGGCTCAAGTTTATTTTTAGCAGCCAAGTTTCAGTTCTGGGAAAGAAGGTTTAACCCTAATATGGGATACTACTACACATTGTTCGAAATGGGTGAATGACTTGAAACAATTAAATGGTGAATTTTAGTTCATGTATTGCCTGCAAATGTCTGCACCTATAAAACTTATTGTCAGTCAAAAACATTTGGCAAATGTTTCACAGCAGGAAAAAATAGCTCTGTTACACTCCTCAAAACCTACAGGGAAATGATAAATAGATCTGTTAACTTGAAATTGAAGGACAAAAATAGTCTTCCAGAATTCAATCAGAGACCAAGTTATGCCAGAAGTTGAACGCTTATTATAGATTTTACAAATGCACTGATCCATCTGTCTGTGGGAGCTTGATCTAAAATGCTCTTAACAAGGAATCCCTTTGTCTGTGTAGCACAGTGGATCCTAATCCTTGAAATTTGAGGATTGAGAACTAAGATTCAAAAAGGGACCAGCTCTGTATATGGACAAGGTGTAAATATATACTGGTTGACACTAAGACAAGTTTGTTTGTTCATCTCATAGCTCGAGGCTGGAAGAAGTCTCCCAGAGGGAAGACTGGCATTGAGCTGAGGCTGTGGTTGTCACTCAGGGTGGCTGTGTGGGGTCCTTGTGCCACTGTCCATGAGCTCCATGAGCTCTGGTACTGCTCAGCTGGTCATGGAGGCAGTACAGCTCTGACCTGGTAAAATAAGCATATTCACATCCATAGTTTTGTTGCTCACAGAATTGGGATCAAGACCTTGCCTGCAGTACTGTGAGGCCAGTGTGGCACTGTCTGGTTTCTGCAGCAAAGCCCATTCAAGGAGATTTTGTGCTGCCTTGCACAGTTCCTTTTTGGCTAACACAAGAACCAATCATTAGATTTGTATGGTAAACTCGCAAGCAGTTGTGTAGGGAAAATTGTGTATAGAATTGAGGGAACTCTGTAAACGTACATAGCTGCCAGGAGATATGAACTGCACCTTCAGGATGTACTGGGAGCAGGAGCAAGAGGCTGATGCAGCTGAAATTCACGTTGGATGTAGCTATGGCTGAAGCAGCCTCACTATAAAATAGTTGCCTGAGGATAGAAGAATCTTTTCTTTTGTATTTTTTTATTTCAGCATGGTTTCAGCACACTTCCTGCATAGCAAGTGTGATAGAATTTTGCCTCTGAATTTTTTATCACGACTTGTTTTGACAAGTTGATTATTGCTACATTTTATTGCTTTTAGTGCTGTCTTTTTAAAACAAGAGCTGTAGGATAGTGATCTGATTTTACGTGACTGAGACACAGTAGAATAGCAGAGCATAAATATTAAATGTTTCCATTTATCTTTTCAGAGTGTTCACACTTAGATTGTTCCACTTAACCACCCTTAAAATAGCCGCTCCAAATGATTCCCTTCCAAACAAAGAAGAAATACATGCAAATGAATCACTGTTGCAATTTTTATAGCAAACATTAAAACATTAAAGAGAGCATAGAATGCAAACACATACTGAATCATGGGCCCTTAAGAATAAGTGCCTACTGACCTTGCAAGAGATAATTGGGCTTTGAAACGTCTTAGGCACTCAGCCAAAACACACTGCAGTGCATCAGCTATTAAAAATTCCAAGCTCATTAAACAGGTAAAATGTGTATCAGACCATCGTGCAGCTTCATCAGAACGTGGGATCAGGACCCTACTGCAGAAGAAATCTCATGGAATAATGGCATTTCACAAAAAATGTGGTCCCTACAGCTAATATGTCCTTACTGAGGATCAGGCCCTGAGTAATTACTGTGGGTTTTGTCCACGTTTTGCATTTGGTGTCCTTATCCATTGATATCCACCACCAGGACCGCCAGGTCACTCTGGAGCAGTGCCAGGCAAGGCCCAGGACAGAACTTTCTGGAGTCCAGGTTTGTCAACAAGCAGGTGGCATCAGATGCAGTGGCCCAGCTGATAAAAGGAGCCGTGCCCCTGAAGGGACATCTCACAGGCAGGTTCCTGCTGCAGCTGGGAGCAGCAAACCAAAGAAGGGAGATTCAATTATCCTTCGAGTGTCGTCAACCTGTGCCGCCCTAGGGCTGGATGACTCCTTGGTCATGCTGGTTTCCTTCCTGTGGTGCTTGCTGGCTGGTATTGCTGGGCTGATTTTTCAGGGAGGCATTGAGAGCTTGGGCTCTTGAGAGAAGGCACGGTGTGCATCCTGCACAGTTCAGTGTGGGGCAAGCACAGGCAGAGGAGCCGAAGGGGGGCTTTGTTTCTGGCATTTTTCACAGAGTGAAGGTGCCCAGTCTGAGGTGGGCATGACCTCAGCACGACCTAGAAGAGATCAGTCCTGGTTTTCTGCAGTTACAAACCGGGCCAGAACACATTATCTGAAGGAGAAAATACAGCCTCATTCCAAGAGGAACTCTGCATCTCCTGAGCAGGCAGGTGGTGTCAGTCCCAGAGGTGTCACACGAGGGCTTCCTTTGCTTTTGAGCCCTTGGAGATGCTGAGGATCATCAGGGAGAGTGGACTTCATGGCTGATACATTCCAAACTGTTCCACGAGTGGGGAAACCAGACACTGATCATCAATATCCTGAAAATAAGGAAAGGAGAGCATAAAGTAATGTAGGAAATAACATTTTAGATGGATAACACTCAATCTGCCCTGAATGGCTGTCATGGCTTGGTAGCACCCTATGGTCCAGCTTCAAACTCCAATGAACTTTTCCAGCAGCCCTTCCTAACTTTTCATTTTAATCCTACCTTTCATGGAAACAGATATGAGGTCTGAATCAAGGACAATCAAGCAAGCTCTGCACAGATACCAGTTGGCTGTATAAGAGCAAAACAGGTCACTGCCCTCTTCTCTGAGTGGAAATAATTTTCTTCATCTGTGCTGGAGAAGTAACAGTCCTTGGCCTTTCCACCCTGGTGAGTAAGGGCCTGGAGAAACTAGTGAGGAATATTTATAAATGGATCTTGTAGGTCACTGACAACAGCAGGGAAAAAAAACCATGTTGCCAATCTGGTCTTAATTCTATTTTAAGATGCCATGACTTCTTTAATAGCAGATACAACAACTTGGCCCTTCAAGGCCAGAGGCAAAGGTCAGCGTGCAGGGTAAATTGTAGGCTGTTCTCCTTAGACTCGTGATACAGATGCTGAGAAGTGCTGGGGTGCAGGTTCAGATGAGGGCCCATTCCAGACTCCTGCCATTACTCCTTTTTCATATTTTAGTGTTATTTTCTCAGTATTGGCCTGTTGTTACCTCCACTTGATAGTCCACAAGGCTGCAAGACAAGAGATGTCTTTTCCTGAATGTGGATTATGTTATTTCCTGCCTTGGCCAGCCTCCTGTGTCCTCTGCACTTGCCCTTAAATAAATTTCATTAAGTCTGTCAAACCAGATTTACTATTTATGTAGCCTTGTTTTTAACAGCTTATATATCTTAGTTTTGTGATTTCATCTCTTATTCATGTGTCAAAGCTACAGGAGACAAAGTTCTTCCCTCCTGCCGGCTTAGTAACTCATTTGTCTTCTGCACTCCCTCTCTGCAGGTGGACACCACCACTGGAAACTCTTGATACTATGCCCTCTGTTTCTCCTAAATACATTTGAGCTGTTTTTCTACCCAGTTATCTCTGCATGCACTTGAGTCTATAGTACAGGAAAAAAGCTTGCTAATGGAATTATTGAGCAGATGAATTCTGTAAAGAGTTTTCATTGTTTAAAATGTGTTTTGCAATTAAAATAAAGTATATGAACAGATAATTAGAATGGTGTAGTGTTGGGACATTAAACACACTAAATCCAGACTGAGGTGCAAGAGAAAAGAAAGTCTTGGACAAGATTTATTCCCTTCAGTTATTTCCTGCATTACAGGTGGCAAGACAGCAACAAGGACAAGAAAACAGTTTATTGTCTAGGTCCTGCTGAAGTTGCAGGTGACTTACCGAATGCAGAGGCAACTGCTCAGCAGCAACATGGAGACATTGGAGTTTTTGTTTTGGAACAAGGTGATAGAGAGCTTCCACGGCATGTTGTCAGATTAGCAAAACTGCTTCTCCTAAAACTGTGCTTTGGCATGGAGAACAGCTCTTAGCCAGATAGCAAAAATAGCATCAGTGAGAATGCATGGAGCAACCTTAACATAAAGATGCCAGGAAGGCAGGGCTGTAACAAGCAATTCTCTGAATAACATGTCTGAGGTTTTGTTTTGGTTTGCTTGTTTGGGTTTTTAAATAAATGTATAAGCATATGTCCAAATAGTCTTCAGCTTTTAGCGAATGAGTGGGAAACCAGTTTCTTTTGGTTTGGAGTCTGGACGTTGGGAAGCTCAGGATGAGTAGGCAAATCGAAGACTAGTGAAATGCTCACTGTGAAGAACACTCCTATTTCATAGATGCAGAGATTTTAAACTCAAAATGCACCATTCTGTTCATGAGTCTGGTGGTGCCCTACATCCTTGCAGGTGCAGATTGATCAGGGAAGACAAGGGAATATAATTTGTCAAATTAGCAAAGTATCCTGTGAGCATCCTGGCCCACTCCTGGACATGCATTGTAGATAGTAGAGACAAATATTGAACTCCCCCACTTCTCTCTGAAAGGTGTACAAAGAGCAAAGCTGCTCAGTGTATGGGTTTGTGTGGGACTTCTACCTGTAACTGCAGTTGTGGGGAGATCCTAATACGACCAATCACTAGGGAAGGACACAACATGAACTCTTTCCACCCTTGCCATCCACTCTGGCCAAGAGAATCCCGGGCTCTCCTGGCCTTGCACTCCAACGGTATATTTCCTAGAGACTCTTTTAGTGTGGGGTTCCAGAGCAAGACGTTCAACTGTTCCTTAATCACATGAAACTGTAAGAGAAATACTGCAATAGTCTTCTACAGAATACCAAGCCCACAAGAATAAATCCTTACTTGCACAAACAATCTACGGTTTTTAATGTCTGGTATTTTGTAAGCACAGATTTAGAAGCAGCAGCTGAAAATGCAGACACTGCTGTGTCATTCCAACATTGCTAAAAAGAACTCTGACAATGTCTATATGACTCATGTCTCAGGTGATGTCATGTGATGTCTGGAAACACTTTTTTAAGCAGAAGCAAAAGAATGACTTTTAGTGTTGCATTAATTATATTTCATTTAAAGAAATATGCATAATTCTAGCCTCCCACACTCCCCAACTTTATTAAATCAGAAAGGAGACATAAAGGGCAAGGAAGTGATGCTCAGAGGGCTACAGAGAAGTCTCTGCCATGCGAGTCCATCCATGGATTCTGTATCATTCAAGCAGTGTCTGTAATTCGTGTCAGTATTTCTCAAATTACAAATATAACTTACATGTCTAGGAAATCTCTTCCAAATCTAAGGGTCAAAAAAGGGATCCAAACCAAGCCACAAATTCTTATTTGCCAACATGAACAAATGATGGAAGGAGTAGTGTACTTCTTCCCTCTGACTCTCGGACTGGATTAATCTTTCAAACAAAGAAAGTTTTGGATTAGCAAAAGTCACAGCCCAAAATCTGTGAGGCCGATGTGCCTAATCCTGCTCCCAGCACCCAAAGCCGTGAGTGCACCCTTGAAGACTTCCTGGGAATGCAGAGCTCAGCTCCTTCCAGTCCTGGTTTTGAAACCGTTCGGGACTGGGCTTTTGGAGTGCTTGACACGATTTATATTCAGGAATGAATCATCCCATTTGATTCTCACTGCAATTGTTTATGAAGAAATGTGCTCACAGTCCTCCTGTTGACCTTCAGTCCCTGTGGTCAGTGATGGAGCAGGCTGGCTGGGGGTGGTTTGGGCGCCAGCCTCCCTGCACCTCGGGCAGCTCACAGCAGCCTGGTGTGACACAGACGAGTGGAAACTCACAGCACTCGCTCCCACAGATGGTTCCTTCATTCACAACGGCACGAGTAGATTCCCCATCTGCTGTCACAGCTAGATGTGATTCAGAGGCTGAAAAACAGCATTCCTGTCCAACTCACTTGGAGGGTTTTTAAGGTGAACGGGTTGGTGATGTCAGTGTTTGTGAAACACTGAGGAGAGGCAGCCCCAGAGCAGGGCATGGCTGGAACTCGGTGCAGGAGGGGGAGTCTGGTCCTCACACTCAGCCTGGTCCTCACACTCAGCCTGGCGCTCACACTCAGCCTGGCACTCACACTCAGCCTGGCACTCGCACTCAGCCTGGCACTCACACTCAGCCGGGTCCTCACACTCAGCCTGGCACTCACACTCAGCCTGGCACTCACACTCAGCCTGTCACTCACACTCAGCCTGGCGCTCACACTCAGCCTGGCACTCACACTCAGCCTGGCACTCACACTCAGCCTGGAGCTCACACTCAGCCTGGCACTCACACTCAGCCTGGAGCTCACACTCAGCCTGGCACATCTCCCAATCCTCCGAGTCTCCCCTGACTGCCATGAGGCTTTTGGGGAGGAGAGGTCCCACTGCAGTCCGGATGTTTGTGACAATCTCCGCAATCTGGGTCGCCTTTCCGAGGCGCAGCCGTCCCAGCCTGGCTCCCAGCAATGCGCTTTGGCACCAGGGCCGGTTGCTGCCAAGGCCTCAAAACCAGCCCGAGCTGTTTGGCTTTTCCCTGTGCGCCTTTACTGGTTCTCGTGGTATAATATTGTGGCATTAAGGGACTTTCTCAATTTGTTCATGAAACAGCAAACTTAATTCTAAACCAAAGGAAAGAGCTACCAAAGAATACTTGATTTGTGTGAAAGAAAATTCTTTTTGTCACACGGCTTTAGTAGGGCCGTGGTATATAGTAGGATAGGTTACGGTAGATTTTCTCTGTTGTAATCAGGAATACATTTTTGCTGGAATAAACAACCACACCAAAGGTTTCTAATAATCCTTGCGGTACCCGCAGTGCCACAGAATGATCTCCACTGATCTAAATGTGTGCAGGTAGCCTGCCTTTCCAGGAATAAGTAACCCACAAAGGAAGAATTTTATGGAAAAAGGATATAGGCAAGAATGATCTCTCAATTTTGATAATTTTGTCTAAGGACAGAAATTAGAGGTCAGAAACCTCTATCTTCATGTTGCCCTCAAGAATAAGAAAATTATAGGAGTTTCCCATGTGCACTCTCTCATAACGTTGTTGGCCATTATTCTTTAGTTTGACTTTTTTAAATGTCCTAGCTCTTGAAATAATTTTGCAATCTGCATATTGGGGTGTTGGAAGCTGGACAATTGTGTGTAAGACATCCTTTAAAGCAATCTCGTAATTTGATTGTCCGCATATGAAATAGCTTTTACAATTCTTGAATCTTTATGCGCTGGAGAATGACTTTAAAGGGCTACAACAGCTCCAGCGCAGCAGGGAGCTGTGCTGGGTTGGAGGGATGCCCACCTCTCTTACCTGGAATTTAGATGTCCAGATTATTTGAAATGGTGGAAAATCCAAATCACCGTCTTAAATGGGAGGAAGTTGAATTAAGGAGCTTGTAAAGGAAGAATCTGTACTAAGCAGTCCAGAAAAAGAAACATCAATGCGAACAAACTTGAAGTCTGAGATAGGATCCAGATGTGGTAAATGACATGAAAAGGTGTACTGCTGGATTGGCAGAAAAGGAAAATCTAGATTCCTTTAAGTTCCTTTGTATGGTATTCCCTTGTATTCTGTTCCTATGAACCTGTGATTTATCTACTCTGAAAACAATCTATGCTCTTGTATTAATATTGTTTGGGCACACATTACCAAGGCAAATAGAAAGGAATTTGAGTTGTAGATTGTGCTTTGAAGGAAGTCAAGCATTAGCTCATTAGTGCCTGTGCGCTTGCTGGCAGGGTGCCAAAGCATCTACCTTAGATGCTGCCTCAGTTCTAACCAGAATTCCAGATTTCTGCTTTTACAGCCTTTTCCCTCTTACCCTGGGTGCTCTTTCAACCCGCGCTGTGTCCACTTGAGGTTCTGTATAAAAAACGAAATATAAAAAAGGAAATATGCTATGCTATGAGAAACCCTGCAGCCTTTAAGGCTGACTGTGGGTGTGATAAATGTTTTCAGAGCATCAACATCATTTTCATTCTCTTTCCTTAACTGGCAGCATCCAGGTGCTACTGGAAACAGCTCAGTCTCTTGTGTGGATTTGACAACCTCCCCAGCATCGTTAAGGAAACAAAGTCCACAAGTCCTTTTGAGCAAAATTGCTTCTCCAATAGCTTGCCTTATTGATTTCGGTTATTATAATCTTTGGACAGAAGGTGTGCAAATAAGGGTCTAAGGAAGAGTAAATAATGCATCAATGTTCCCAGCTACAGCTGTGAATAAAATCCTCACATTATAGTTCTTGCCAGAACAACCTTTACTGCCAAATCCAAGACGTTCTTCATAATTTTATTTCTTTGCTTCTTGATACAAAGCTGAAACTTTCCAAGAGTTTATGGAATAGATACACAGCTTTGACTAGAAATATTATTGAACATGCAGCAGTGCTGTTGCTGGTACTGATAAACCTGTCCCTAGCCCTGTAATTGAAGTGGCAAGTGATGCTGCAGAAAAAGCAAACAAATGGGTCACTGCACTTGTTAAACTAACCTGAATTATTTCCAGAGTCATCCCCACGAGTAGATGGAACAAGAAACATCCTCATGGAACAAGAGTAACTTCTGCTTTAGCTGTCCCATGTACTCGACTTGATTTTAAGGACCACATGTTACATTTTTAGCATCACTGCTCAAGACATCCACATGTCACAGCTCAAGGTTTTGCTCTAGGTGGAAATCTCCTTTTCCTGCCTTTGGCCAGGGCACAGCTCCTTTGCATCCTGTGAAGTTGTTCACTGCCTTCCCCCGCTCAGCTGTGCTGTGAACACAAATGGAGCCTGGGGAGGGTTTGGCAGGTAGCCTCTATGGGAATTAGGATAGGAGAAAATCATTAACAGGAAGATGCATTTTCATCACAATAGCTCCAAGAATTCAAAAGACTGACATTTAATGTTTCTCTCCAGAAAGAACCTGAAATTCACCAGGTGACTGTAGTAAGTAGGGCTATCCTCAATCCCCAAAGGGCAAAAATGAGCAGGATACTGGAGGCTCTTTATGCTTTTAATGATTCAGTGTTTTTCGTACTTTTTTCAGATATCACAATTAAGCATTAAAACTTCCAAATTAAGTTAAACATCCTAATTTCCTCTACCTGGCCTGTGTCCTCCTCAGATAAATATTATTCTGAAGGAGAACGAAAAGGAGTAGAGCAATTGGATGGGTATCTCCCAACTAAGAAAAACTGGCTACAAATGAAGGATCCAGCTCAGAAGCAGTAAGGAGTAGCAATTTCTTTGAATAGCACAATAATTTGGTGGACACTTAAATTTCCAGCTGTTTTGGATGTGGTGATTTACCTTCAGACATGCCTGGCTTGGCATCAAGGCAGTGCACAAACCGCAGTAAAATTGTAGAGACAGAGCAGAATCATTTTGGCTTACCAAACACTAGAACAAAGTCAGCATTTGTCTCAGTGATGGTAAACGAGGTTATGGTAGTATAATCTCACTCTTTAAGGGCTACTCTGTAAACACAGCTCATACAAACTCAGGCAGGCTCTGAAGCATTACCCTGTGCTGCACTTGGGTCTCTGCTGAGGGAGAGGCCAGGTGTTTGGGGTTACCTGTGATCCTCTCTGGCTTTGTGTGATTTATGAAAAAGTGGAAAACAATTACTGTTTACCCCAGTTAGTTTAGCCACAGTTTTAATGTACACAGAAACACAGAATAACGGAATGGTTTGGCTTGGAAGGGACCTTAAAGGTTATCTCGTTCCAACCCCTCTGCCATGGGCTGGGAACCTTATCCTAAGTTTTAACAGCAATTACAGGAACATTTCTGTGTTCCTGTGTGCCCCCTTTTAAAGTAATCTCTGCCATCTCACAAGATAGCAGCGATGGGTACAGAGAACTTAGGAGGACAGACAGTGCTGGGATGCTCTGTGCCAGGCACTGAGACCTCAGCTCATCCTTCTTTGCTGCTTGCAACTCTCCACCTGTCACCCAGAGACAGGAATTCCTCTCTGGAGATTTCAGTGGCAGCATGACCTGAATGCTTTTCCCCTTTGGAACTGTTTCTACAGAAATGTGACTGATATGTTGACCAGAGAGAGGAAACTGACTGTCTCTTTCTTAGGAAGTCACAGATTTCCCCTTCAAATTCGACACTTTCGGAATCAGAGCCAAGCTCATTGAAATAAGAGTTATTAGGCATCTGGAAAGGAAGACAAATTTAATTAGGTTCAGTTTAGTTTAGGAGAGTGCTATGCGTTCCTTCCTCAGACTTTGGGATGTAACTATCGAAACTCCATTCAGGAATTTGCCTGATTCAAACCCAGCATTTTGTGGATCGCTGGGTATTTCATTTATGTGTGCTGGTGTGGTTTGTTTAAAGCACTTTATTCTTTTCCCTTTGTTTCTAAGCTTTCAGGCTCTGGCCACACCTTTCCCACTGGGAATATGTAAGCCCCTTTGGATTCCACGTTTCCAGGCTTGCAGTGCATGAAAATACAATCTGATGGAGAGAGAGCTCCAGCACATCCTTGTGTGGAGTGCAACTGAGGCCTGCTACTTCCCTGCTCCCCAGATTACCCCCATCCTGTGAGAGAGACACCCAGGAGAGGAAGGCAGCTAGGAGTGGCATCTGAACAGAGAGATCAAGGTCTGGAGAAACCTGTGGAACACAGGTAACTCTCATTTTTAAGGTATTTGAAGAGTACTGGCTCCTGAGGCAGTAGAACCACTGGATAAAAATGGATTTTCTTAATTAAAACCATGACCCTTGGATATAATGTTTCCATATTCTTGTTTTGCTGCAGAGTATTTCCTGGAATCTGCTGGGATTCAATAGGTCGTTCTCTTGGTTTAGATAGACAGGTATCTGCCAGGGAGGGTTGGAGTCTCCCTTAAAATGCAAGCCCCTCCCCCCTTTTCCAAATTATCATAAATTTGCAATTTAAAGGCTGTCAGGCAAAGATTTTGGGAATCGGTATAGCAGGTCTTTACTTGGGATATAAAAATACAGATGTTGTAGTACAGAAGAATAAGCAGACAAATAAACAAACAAGAAACCCCAGAAAAACCCTGACCGAGTCAGAAATACAACCTGACAGCCTGTTGGTCAGGGTGTTGGAAGCTGTCCAAAGTCAGCCCTCCTGGAGTGGCAGATGTGGTTCTGTTGGAGTAGAGATGGTCCCGTTGAAAAAAAAGGGTCCAGTAATGGTGAGATGGCTCCAGTCCTCCTCCAGGGATCCGGTGGAAAACTGGATACCTACTGGGACTGTGGCTCCTTTTTATCTAGGTTAAGATGGTTTGGCTCCTCCTCCCTGTGTGGAGCAGCTACAATAGTGCAGTGTAATGTGTCATGTCATTGGTGAGCTCTTAATGGTCCATTAGCAGAAGACATTCCCATGGAAGTAGTGAAACAACGAAGAGAGATAAGTAGCACTCCACCGTCTGATAAGGGACACTGACCCATTTGGGCAAAGAGAAGCAATTCTGCTCCACCCAGGTGGAATAGAATAACATGTTCTTTACAAAACCCACGACAGTTGTGTTACATGTTAAGGACAAAATGTCTTTTTAGTTGGGAGCACCAAACTCCATACTTCTGTAATCTGCAAATTGGATAAAACACGATTTTAACTTTTCAGATTTAAACAAATCGTCTGAAAGCTCAGTTCTGAATTAACACCTTGTGTTTTGAACAGTTTGTACTAAAATCGATACTTGGTAGCTGCCAGCCTGTACTTATTAAGTTATTGACTGAGAATGTGCTGGGGACCTGGGTCTGAATATTCTCTTTTGCCTTATGCCACTTGTGTCAGAAGCTAAAATTTCCTTGAAGGTGACATGCAGGGACTAAAGACAGCCTGCTCCAGCTGACCTCACTGACAGGATGTTATCACTTACCTGGCTGGCTGCTTAGGAGCATTAGAATTTTCAGTGATGACACCCAAACCCCCAGGTTTTACCCTTTCACTGACGTCAGCGGCAAGGCAAGGCTGGTTTAGCCAGAAATAAACCAATAAGGATGTACTGCATTACACAATTACTAAAAGATTACCTCTTTTTTTCACTGCCTTTATTAGTGACTCATGTGGTCCCAGGACAGAATAGACACTGTGGTTTAATAACTTCTGTCATTGCCACTTAAACCCAAAGGAAAATGAATCTCCAGGGCTCAGTCCTTATCCCCCACCCAGCAGGATTCCTACCAGTGGGGCAGAGGTTACACAAGGAGCGTAAGGCCAGGTATTCACAGCCCCATCGACTCGTGGGGATGACTCTAGAAATAATTTAGGTTATTTTAACAAGTGCAGTGACCCATTTGTTTACTTTTTCTGCAGCATCTCTTGCCACTTCACTCACAGCCAAATTGCCTGATTAAAGTAGGAAAAGAACTAAACACTAATTTCCAGGAGCTTAAGGCTATATTTTAGGAAGCAGATAATTTAATTTTCATTTTTAAAAAAAATTGTATCTCCCTTTTTCCTTTTGTAGCTTTATATCACATTCTGCTCTTTTCCGGGCAGGGTAAGAGGGAGCAGTCTGGGTTTCATAGAAAAGTGGAGTTACCTGGAAACTAGATTACAACAAACTGAAGGATTTTGGGAGTTTTTTTGTTCTTTTATTTTAATACTGTTTCAGCTCCATGGAGAGGGATAATTGCTGGCTGTGATTCCAGCAGACTCTCACTGATATATAGGCATTTTCTGAGGACTGTTGGTAAATCAGAGTTCCAGCCTGGAGCTTCATCCAGTCTTTATCTCTCCATTGGAAGGATCTCTTCAATTCTGGTGTTGGATTCACCCTGATCAAGCAGAAATACCAGTACAGTAAATTGTGTGGAATGGGGGTTTTTGTCCTGCACTGAGTTTGCAGAGTGGCAGTGTCATAATGTCCTGACTGAGGAGCAGATTCCCATGTCACAAATAATCAGTGAAAATGGTACTGTGATAGTAAGAGCAGGGACATATTTATATGATTAATTGCAGAAGAATGGAGAGGGAAAGTCTGAGCAGAGCTCTGCCTGCTCTTTTTGGCAGCAGGCTGCTCTCCATTTGCTTTGGGTTTGTGTAGATCCTCATCTCAGGTAGAAAACCACAGGAAAAAAAAAAAAACAAGCAGTGATAAAGCTGGTTTAGAATTTGTTTCTCAGATACTCCTCGTGAGACACCAGACATGGGGAATATCCCTTTTTAAACACAG
The DNA here is from genome assembly GCF_029207755.1 of Chamaea fasciata. Lineage (NCBI taxonomy): Eukaryota > Metazoa > Chordata > Aves > Passeriformes > Sylviidae > Chamaea > Chamaea fasciata. The sequence goes on along the minus strand of NW_027094097.1, from coordinate 19,167,107 downwards.
GACAGGTAAAAATATCTCTAGGGCTTTGATTTCACACCCACACAGTTGTGACCTTTTTTGTAAGTAATTACATGTGAGCTAAATAGGAGGTAAAAAATATAAAAGGTTAGTTCTAGGAGAGGTGAGCTTAATACACACTCTGGGTGAGGGCATAGTGGTGACCCTCGTCAATATATATTTACACTTGAAGACTTTAAGACTAAAGTGCCTTTTCTCCAGAGTTTTTGTGGGGTTTTTGTGGGGGGGTTTTTTTGTGTTTGTTTTTTTGTGTGTGTGCGTGGCTTTTTTATTGTTGGTTTGGGATTTTTTTTCTCCTCAGAAGGTCTTGTGTTCTTTGCCCAACACACGGGGAAAAATCCCATTGATAACAGTGAAAGCAAGGCCCAAAAGGGTCATTACGTCCTTTTTGCAAACCCTGGTTACCTTAAATCTTCAGAAGAGAAGAGGTTCAGGTTTAGAGGCCAGACTGGACTGCTTCTGAATAACCCTCATTAGATCTCATGCTACAAAAAGGCAGGAGTGCTACACAAGATCAGTGCACAGGCTGGCAAATATCTGGGAATAATAACTTAGTTTGTCAGATGCCTCCATGTTCAGGCAGTTCAGTACTAATAACACCTCCCTCGTCGTATGGTACCACAGTAAGGACAAATTATGGACAGAGCTGCTTGGATAAAAATGTAATTAAAAAAATATATCCTGCAGGTATTCCTATTGGTTTTTCATGCATCCACTGTTAGAAATAGCATTTCTAGTTCTACAGTTTGTATTCGGAGCTGCCACTATTCCAGCATTTATTAGCTGAATTGTCTAATGTCTGAGCTGCAAACACAGTGAAATTCTGTTTTCAATTCCAAGAGAAACCCAGATTTACTCTACAAAACACAGTTACTCTGGATTGGGGTTTTTAATGGCACTTTCTGTTATTTTTATCCTGGAATTTACTATCTAGCCTAGAGGTTTAAATGTAGAAATTAGTTTAAACTGGTAAATCTCTTCTGCTAGACACTTTGACCTGTGAATTATCCCATCTAAAAATACCAGCTTTGCAATGCAAGTGTAACTTCCAACTTTTTATGTATCACACACATCTTCTCTAAGTCTTTTTAAGGACCAAGAATACAAACAGCTACTGGCTGAATTCAGGCTGAGTGGTTTTAGTCATAATCTCTTAATGTGAACAAATCTTAACCCGTTGGCTCACGAGCTTCAAATTATTTTGTTCCCGGCTCAAAGCCTGTGGCGCCTTTGCAGAGCAGGTCTCACAGGGCCTGTCTGGGGGCATTTACACTTTTGAAGGTTCCACCATCAGAAGAGTTGTCAGAAAAACTCTTTTTCTGACTTAGAGACGGGGCTCTTGAGAGCCATTTAAAAGATTTTATTCTATTTTTAGTCTCATGGGAAGGGTGAGACAGTGCAGATGTTACAATTCATGCCATTAAAACGAGAAGTTAAACTATTTCCTTATTACAATACATTATAAGTGTTTTTTGGCCCATTAGCTTTTGCTACACAATGCTTTTAAGCTAATCGTCTGTTAAAATACCCCACATGGGTCTTCTACAATACATGTTTTATAGTTCTATTTCTGCAAAATATCTAGTGTACTTGCAAGGTCATAATTTGAAATTTGTTTCTAGTTCAATTTCTCTCTCAATGTCTGTCCTATTCCACGGCCTTTCTAAGTCAGCACACCTTATCTCAGAGTTTGTGCACAGATGCACAAGACTATGTGAGCTTTCAGTCAGGCTTTGAGAATTCCCTACAAATCTATTTTCCATGAGAGTGAATGAACTTGGGTGTCAGCTTTACCTGCTGCGCTGCTGGTTGTTGTCAGTGCCTGCTGCTGTCTCCTCACAGGAATGAGTCAGTCCCCTGTCTCACACTGGGGAAGGTTTGTGCCAGTGCAATCAGATTTCCAGCTCTGAACTCATCTCTGGGACACAGCATCACACGACAGCCAGCCTGATTCTTCTTCTCCCAGTGGAATGAACGAAGAGTTTATCACTGACTTCAGTGGGAACAAAGTCAGGTCTACCCTTGCCCAGCTGTCTTTGTGGAGAAGTGCCTAAGCTGGCAAGTGGATGAGCGCTGTGGGCCACTGCAGGGTGACCCTCGGGGGTGTCAGCACTCCTGCCACAGCTGCCTGTCACAGCAAACTTTCCACGTCTGCTGTGCTAATCTGGCCCCTCTGAGATCAAACACTGCACCTTCTATAATAAGCCTGACAACATCTTAACGGGTCAGATACTTATCGGGGGTGCTTGGAGTCACTGCTCTGCTTTGAGCTGGGCTTATCTTGGCCTTGAGCCCTCACGGGCTCTTCTAAAAACAACTGAGAAATACCGAGACTGCGGAAAAAGAGCTGCCAGTCTTATTGAAGCTGCTCTTAGTTTTCAGAGCATTTTTCTGATCTGAGCAGGCCATGTCTTCAGAAAGCAATGGAAAAGAGACCTTGTGGAACCTCAGGATAAAACTCTGACCTGCAGTAAAAGCCTCAAGACTCACTTGGTATTTTGTCAAGTATATACAGGTGTGTAGGTATCCAAGTTAGTACGCCCACTGCTCATGCTGTTAAAATCTTCTGAAAACTGGTAAATACTTAAATAAAGTTTTAACTCCCACAGGCAGCGTAGAAATGTGAATTGATTGAAATGCAGAGGTTTTAAAAACAAACATCAAATTTTTTTTTCCCCCTTCTCCCCTTCACATTCTGTGCGTGAGTATATCTCTGTGTGATGTTGGACCTAGAATCATGTCATGATCTGGGAGCCTTCTCTCTGATGTTTTTAACATCCAGAGATGATTATCCATGGTGTAACTCACCCAGTCACTACTGGGTGCACAATCTGTATAAACAGATTCTTGACAGTACATCAAATACAGGCCCATGCAAGAGCAGGTAAATTCCTGCACAGACGGTTCGCACACCTCCCAAAGCAGCAAAGATATGGACTGCTAGTCACAGAATGTCCTCAAATACATGTTTAAAGGTGCAAAAGCAGACCTATGAATGTATTTCCAGTCCCCTTGTACAATCACAGGTAGGGCAACTACCCATGCATTGGCCAACAGGTGTGTGCCTATTGACTCATTAAAATATTGGCTTGATAAATATATTATAAATACATTTAATAGTATATATGTTATAAAAAATTGAGTCCCCGTGTCTTTCCCAGTTCATTGGACTGTTCAGCCATGTGTCTGGCCTTGCTTCGTGTACCAAACAGACAGGAGCCAAGCCCCTGGCTGCAATGCTAATCACTGTGGGAGGTGCTGCTGAGAAGCCTTCGCAGCAGAGAGCATCTCCTGCTCACTGACACCGGGCTGTAACGGCGCCCAGCAGGCACTGCAGGGCAGGAATTCACTGGCAGCTGAATAGGAGCAGCCCTTTGGGAGAACGTGGGAGAGTTGTTCACCTCCGCCTTATTAATGAAAACGTTACAAGGGCTGCTGAGAACTGGCAAGGAAACACAAGTGAACTTCTTGATCCAAAGGAAATATTTTTTTTTTTGCAGAGGCAGAGGTTCTTTAACTGTCCTGTCTACCACAGGGTCTGTGATATTCTAAGTTTGACGAGAAAGAATCTGCTCTTCTGATTCAAGATCTGGTCTAGATCTGGTTTCAAAAAGTCAGGATAACAAAGTTTGGGTGATCTGTTGGGTCAGTGCAGTCTTAATTGTAAAATTGTCTGTAATTGTAAAATGTGGATACTCTGTGTAAAAAGGATTTTCAAGCCAGGCTGGTCACTTCAGTGACTGTCATTGGTGTGCAGAAGGCTCCTGTAGAAATGCCTGTGTCACTGGAGCTGCAGCACTGCTCTGTTACTGTGGCCTGGGAGCCACGGTGGTGCCCAGACAGGATCTGCAGTGATCTGCAGGGATCCCAGAGCAGGCATCTGCAGTGAGAATTTATCCCTGCAGGCACTGCAGGAACCTGCTGTGCTCAGAGCCAGAGCTGCTGCTGGGCAGGGAGGGGACCCAGCCCTGGCACCCACATTGCCATCCTGCAAGGTTATCACTCCAATTTCCGTGCTTATCATTCAGATGTCTCTGCCAGTATTAAATGAAAAGCCATTTGATACCTGAGGCTTCTGGCTCAGTCTCCCATAAGCAATTAGCCTATTAGTCTTTGAGTCATTAATATTCTCCGCTTTCACTGTGATGATCTCACTTCCTGCAAACAGGAACACTGAGCTGAGTGTGAATTTAAAAAACCCAAACATAAATACAGTAGGTAAAAAGGTTGTTTTAATGATGTATATTCTTTGATCACTACTCAGCAAAACGAAGTTGTTTAGAGTGGTTTGACAGTTATTGTAATATATATTTTATGAAGAATGTGATAACGAGTTGCCTTGTAGAAATATGTATTAAACAAGATGTTAAAAGAAATAGACACTAGAAATAAATAGTGAATATTCAGGTATTGTAGATTCATCTCCAATTATATTATGAGGTCTTTCATCATTTTAGTAAGTTTTTTCCCCATTGCTAATGTCTAAGCTTTTCCTCAAGGGATTTTTGTTACTCCATGGGTGATCATGTCTCTTGTAGATCAAAATTAGTGAAACTTTCAGTGCTCTTCCAAGTCCTGTGCAAAAAAAAAAAAAAAAGGGGGGGGGGTTCACTGGTCTCTCTCATTTTGCCACTTCTAAGGCAAGATTCTCACCGAAACAAAGACTGTGCAGCTGAGTCCTAAGTAAATTATTGCTCTTTCTCAGAGTTGTGGAGGGTCCATTGTGATTTCACAGCCTGAGTTATTGCTTAAGAACCATTCTTACGTTTGGCAGTGCTCCTTGAGTGGTGCCTGATAGAAGTCCTGGGTGGATGCTGGCAGGTTGTCATTCCCATCCATCCCCTTTAGCAGCACCTCAAGGGGATCACTGTACAGCAGCCTATCCCTGCTCCCAGCAACAACCTGAAATTCAGGCTGAAACAGCTCAAATTGATGAAAAATACCATTTAAGTCATATGTTTAAAATGTTCTTTTTTAATTTTACTAGAATTTGGCATGAATAATTCCATTTGTATAAAACTCTGCTGTGATCTGCAGTGTAAAGATATACAATATTCATCTGACTTTAAATACTAAAAAAAATATTTGGAAAAATTGTAAGGATGTCAAAGGGGTTAAAATTGTTAAAGTTCTGTGTTGAGCTGCACAGGCAAGTTATGATATAGATATATATAGAGATAGATATATATAGATATATAACCCCTTGTGTTATATAAAACTTTTCAATAAGTTTTTTTTTTAATACATTGCTCAAAGCCTAGTGCTACATTAGCAGAAATAATGGAAACAAGAACAGCAGAGGAGAATACAATAGGGGGCAGCTAGTGTATTTAAAAAAAGAAAAATAAAATTAATTCCTCCTTTTTTGCCTCTGTCAGTTGTGTCTTCAGTCAGAGGGAGGCATAAAAATTCAGTCTTCAGCTACTCCATGCAGCAGAGGGCTGTGCTGGTGGATGCTCCAAACCTTGGAGCCTCTCTGCTCTGGAAGTGATGCCTCACCAAAACAAGCTGAGTAGTCAGTCTTGTCCAGAAGCTCAGAGTTTCTCCCATGAACTGGACTACAAAGACAGAGCTAAAATTACTTTTATTTATAAATTTCTCTGACAAGCATTGATCCCATGTTAAACGACACTGTGAGAGTTTAAAAATGAGAGTTAGTCTATAGAGATCTTCAAACAGGACTTTGCTGCATGCACTGTTTTCAGTTCCACAGATGCCAGAGAAAATTCTAAAGCTCTCTGGATGGCCCCATCCCTGCACCCTCAACTTGGTGTCACTTCAGATGTGCTGGGGCTGCCCTCCTGGCTCTGTCTGTGTCACTGGTGCAGACATCCAATAATCCTGTGCCCAGCAGAGCCCCCTGAGGGACACCACTGGCCACTGATGTCCATCAGGGCTCCCAGCCTTTGGCCACTACACTGACAGAAAATAACTCCAGAGTCCCAGATGGCAGCTTGCAGGCTTTCCTCATACATTGAAGTCCCAGGGCTCTTTCTATAAATATCCAGGACCATATGTTCCAGCATGTCTGAAACATCACTAAACTCTTTGCCCTTACATCCCTTTGGGGAAGTGGGACAGGAGCACCGTAGTAAGGACATCAGAAAATCTAAGACAAGATGGTTTGGACAGTAATATCTGTACTGTGTGTCTACCCAGCTCAACATCTGGCTCAGTATTCTTGCTTAATAATGCTTGTTATGGGCTGATTGATTCTGAGATCGAGTTTAGGAGGACATGAAACAGTATTTAAATCCAGATTTGGTGTTGCTGTCAGACCTGTGTTGCTGCAGGAATCCCCAGACTGCTTTCTGTGCTCTCCTTTCCCTCAGAGAGCCTTGTGCAGCACCATTAATCCAGGTCCTGTTTCTGTCCTCACTGGGCAAGAGGCTGGGGCTTTCGTTCTGTTTTCAGGAAAATTACAGCTGGTATGCCTGGTATTTGGGGGCAATTGTGCCTGATTACATAGTGAAGTATCATGAGATATAATCTCATGAAAATAATTATGAAAGAAGTATAAAAGAATGCAATACTGTTCTAAAAACCTAAACAGAGCTAATGTTCCAAATCAAATAAAAATTAAAAATCTGACTTGTATGTGAGAAATCACCTGGTTTATGTTGGAATTCTGGAAAGCCGGATTTGGGGATTTTAGGATATAGTAATGTGTGTGAGTCAAGATGGAGGATTTGGGGTGTTGTCTAAGCCCTTCTTCTTCACCTTCTTCTTCATGGGTTTAGGTGGTTTTCTGTAATTGGGTGAAAAAGGTCCACATTGCAGGTCTTGGGTGGTCATTATTGGGTAAAAAATATAAATAATATAGGTGTCACCTCGGTATTGGGTGATTAGCGCCTAAATAACCTTCGGAAGAGTTAGAAGCTCTCCATTTTACCTCTTTTCTCTAACTTGTTAGTTAGAGCTCACAGCTTGTGAGTCTGTAAATACTGTAAATAGATAAGATATAACAAACAACAAGTCTGAACTCGAAATCTACATTTCCCGTATTATTCATCCTGACCTTGGCAGAGAAAAAGAAACCAGAACTGTCACAATTTGTAGTCGAAGGGCAAATCCCTTTCTTAACCCAGTCCGCCTGTACTGGAAAGTAGATCTGCTTTCTACCATTGGTGTCGAGCTTCTTCCTCCAGGGAGGAGTTCAGTGGGGAAGGCACTGAACAGGGCATCATTCCCAGGTGAGCCACTGGCTGCCTGTAGGAATTCGGGTGAGTGACTCTGCCTCCCGTCCTTCCTTTGCGGGATGAGATAATTGCATTTTCCCTCTGCCCAGAAATGCTGAAGGGCTCTCCGTTAAGGTGAGCATTAGGGTGCCAGGGACAGAAATCCGAGTGCTGTGAGACAAGGAGTTATTAGCAAGAAAAAGATTGTTTTCCTGGCCTTATCTTTCAGAATCCTATTGTTTCGCAAATATGAAGTTTCCTTAATCCATATGAACAAAATCCTCTCTGTGCTCAGATGTTCTGAGCAGTACTTGAAGAAGCCATACTACAATTTCAGGCTGTTCCTTGTATTTTTCCTTACCTCTGCCTGACTTTCTCTGTCACTAACTGTCTCTGGTGCTATGTAAATATTTTCAGTTGGATCCATTAAAAAAAAAAAAAAAAAAAAAAAAAAAAAAAAAAAAAAAAAAAAAAAAAGCCCTAAGGGAAGCTCTCCTTGAAACTGTAATGGACCTCTCTACTTTGCTACTGAACCTGGATTCATGGCTAAAGCATTAATGTGAATGGAAATATTCCAAGTTTAAAAAAAGGAAAATATTGGAATGTTTAAGTCTCAAGGACAAAGGGTTTCTCAGATACAGCATTAAAATTTTGCTGGCAGCTGCAGGAAGTTGCTGTTCAGAGTAAGCAGGCACAGAAATGAAACTGCCCTGCAGAGATCATCTAGCCAGAGCACTGCCCTGTACTGAGTATGAACCAACCTTGTCTCTGGTGTTAGCAGCCCTGGGTTTGATCTTATCAAAAGAACTTAATCCTTCTTTTATTATTGTTTTTAGAGAGGCAGCAGGTCTCAGAAGGAAGCTGGGGACAGCAGAGCTCTGGCATCCCCCTGCAGTGCAGGGTCTGCTCCCAGAGCAGCTGGGATGGAGGCAGTGCCAAGGGTTTGTGCCAGAACTGGCTTCTTCAGCAGTTTATTTTGTCAAGAACGTTGAGATGTGGTCTGCTGGCTACAGAAGCATCTGGGAATCGAGAAATGCTGGGCTTGGCTCATTCTGTGCATCAGTGAGCAGGGTAGTTATGGCTCTGAAGTTAACTGGTTTCTATTGGCTTTTACTGGATTTGTGAATGAATATCTAAATACCCTACATCAGTTAGTGTAAAATATAATAATTTATTCTTGTCCTCTGCAATATTACAGGACTTCTATAGGCAATTTTCTCAATCTGCTTTGAGATACTTTTGAATGTGTAATTATGTTGTTATTATTCAGACCTCTGAAGAGATGGTGCAAGCCTCCACAATTCCCCAAAGAACAACATTTTATGTCAAATTCAAATGGATAATAATGAAATTGAAACGAAATAATGGAATTATAGGACTTTGGGACATATTTCCATGTTGTTACGTGGTGTGATCTTTCCATCATCACAAGCCAAAGCAAAACCAAATCAGTGAAAGCTTTGCCTGACATCCTTTGGCAGACTGAAAGGTAACTCATTTTCAGATTGATTTGAATATGAAATTGAATTAGTGGAGCTAAAAATATTTCTGCAGTGCTGCACTGGTGAAAAGCAATAAACCCTTTTATGCCAGATAGTCTATGGAAGAATGGACAGCAACCTCTGAGAAAATGATAACCCATTTTTCGCTGTTACCATGGCAATGCAGCTACAAACACTTGTGTTTGGACTGTACAATCCTCATGAAAAACAGCTTGTCAGTTCTTTTTATAAGCCATAAACCCTTTCAACTCCATGGATGCAGAACAGCTCCTAAGAAGGAGAGAGGAGAAAGAGACAGTTACACGTTGGAGGTGTGCAGGTCACCATCGGTCCTCAAAACACCAGGGCAAGGCCCTGATGGAGGCCTCATTCTAACTTAAGCATATATTTGTTTATGCGCTAATGTATTTCTTGGGTGATTTTGTTTAGATTTTACGCCTCTTAACCCCTCTGTCTGTTCCCAAAGGATGTGTGAGCTCACTCCCCTCACTGCATTACTTGCTGCACTGAGGAAAGGCAGGGCAGTCTCTAAGCTAAGTTTAAAATAAGGTTGTTATTTTAGGCAACGTTTTCCTACCCCTTTTGAATCTTTGCATGCTTGAGGGATTCCCTTTGGAGTCCAAACAAATAAACCAGCAGGCTTGACTCTGCTTTGGGCAGCCCTGTGTTCCTGTCACTGCTGAACGGGCAGTGAGGGCTGGAGCAAGATCTTGGGAAAAGGCAGCAGTGAATTTAGTTATTCCCAAGAACGTAGGGGTCAGAAGGCAGAAGTGTGGAGTTCAGCATTTCTCCTTTAGCCAAGGAGAAAAACCAGACTGTCAGTCCTAAACACAGGCATGGAGATGATTTTAAACCGTTCATGTAAGTGAACCACGCTTGCCAGTTGTCCCTTGAAGGTCGTACACCCGAGAGGTCTTTCTGATCCCCTCATTAAAACGGGCCACGTTCCCCTGCTGCCACCTTTCCCTTTTGTTTGCCAGTGTGCAGCACACAGCAAATGTGCCTTTCATAACAAACCTGTGCACGCGGCAGCATTTCTGCAAATGTACCAGAAAAAGCTGAATTTAATGAGATTATTCATAGGCCTAAATTAATCACAGGTTTGCAGCATCAAAGCCAATGTTCCTAATCCAAAGGATTTACCCCGAGCAGATCTAAGATTGCACAGAATAGATTTAGGGTTGCGGGACAATCTCAGCTCATCTGAGCTTAATGATCTTGAACATCAGGGTCTCCTGAACTACCTTGGAAATGATCTGAAGATAATTCATGTTCAGAAGTACTGGAAGGAAAATGACACCTGGGTGTTCTCCATAATTGCAATTTCCAGTGTTGCTAAGGCTCAGTCTCCTGGAGACTGATTCTCGAAATCTTTGACTTGCACAGATGACATTTGCTGACCTGGGATGTGTCTAGCATAGGGCTGTCTACAAATAAGGGAAACTAATCAAAGACATTTATAATTCTTTTGCAAATGCATGAAAGCTGGTCCGGGGACATGGAATTAAGCTGCCTCCCTTCCTAATTGCTGCTTAATAATTACAGCAGCTACTTGCCATGAGGATGTTTCTGCACTCTTGAGTTGGTGTCCTTTTTCTGTGTTTCTGTACTTACGGCCCACTCCACTTTCATTACTGCACACAGCAGCAAGGCCCTGAAGAAGCGAGGAAGAATTTGGGGCGTTTCTGGGACAGATCTGTACCAGATTTTCCATGTCACCTCTGTGTCATTATTGGCATTTCAGGGATGTGTAATGATGGCAGTGATCACTCACTGGTGACAACCCGGGGTTACTGGGGCTCAGTCCTCACTTCCAGGTGCCTGCAGCCTTTGGGAAAGGGAATGAAGCCCTGCCAGGAAAAGCTCTGCATGCAGCCCTGCACGAGAGGTGCTGGGAGAGAGAAGCACAGCTCTTGGCTCTGTGGGGAAAGCTGCTCTGCTGGGGGCAGAGGAAGGGTCTGTAGGCAAGTGAGGAGCAGTCACCTCGGCATCAAACTGCTCTGGTTCTGGGCCATGCACGGGCCTGTGCTCCGCAGCCCTCACCTGGGGGGTTTGTGACAGTAAGACTGCACAGCACACAGCATGCACACAGCATACACTCCTTTGCTACTGCAGGCAGGCAGGGGGAAGAGCTTTCAGAAGCTGGATGTAGGGTAGTCCCCCTCCCCATTTCCACTGGAGGGATCCATCCAGACAAGCTAACAGCAGCTCAGTCCTGCAGCATGAGGCAGCCTGCTGTGCCAGTGTGGAGGCTGTGAGTGAGGCTGGGCAGGGGTGATGTCAGGCTGACTCAGGGTGACCAGAGCTTCCCTAGGGAGGGCAGGCTCACAACCTGAGCTCCTACACTTTGTCACTGGTGCCTCCTGCCTCTCCCCCTGCCCTTCCAGCAGGAGGTAGCCCTTCCCTTCCCTTCCCTTCCCCAAATGCTCTGCAGTTCTCCTCCAGTTCAGGACTTTGCTGGGTTACCTTTGTGCCTCCTCTGTACAAGTAATCTCTGACTGGAGTTAGGAGAATGTCAGGTGTGGGAGGGGATGGAGGGCTTAAGCTTATCTTGAAGGAGCCTGGAGGGGGGACAGTGATTTCTCTTTGAATGCTCTTCCCTCCTACATTTCTGTCGAGCTGCTGATGCAGTTTTCTGTAATGATTCTGTAGTGACTAATACCTGAAAGCCATGGAAATTTCTCTGAACTCTTGAATGAGGGAAGATGGGCACTCCTGATATCACCAGGGAGGCAGAGGATGATTTGCTTTTGTATCAGAGGTGAGATTTGTATCAGGTTGCTGTGTCAGTACAAAAGTTAGAGCAGCTGGGAGAGAGAAGTTTTGAGAGCCTGGTGTTTTTCCATCTGTTTACCCAGGACAGAGTTATCTGGATGATGTGTTTTTCACTGTTAAACTGCTCCTAGAACTAAGGAAATCAACTGAAGGACAGCTGTATTTTACATAGCAGAGGAGCAGTGTTCGATTAGAAAACTGGAAAAATATCTCATTTGATTTGAAGCTTTCTTTTTGGTGGTTGTTGCTTAATTTGGCACACATGTTCACTGATAGTTTAGTTACAGCCTTCCCATAACCTTAGAAATCAGCTGTCAGATTGGTCACTGTTCCTCAGTGACCTCAGCCTTTATCTAAAACATAAACAAGGATCTCAAGTGACAGCTATCAGCTGGTTTTCCATCGGAAAAAACTCTTTTCCCAGTTCCATAAAAACACTTAAATTACTGTCTCAGCATTGAGATTTTTTAAAGTGTTCTTCCCATTGTGATGGTGAGCCTTGCATTGCATAGGGAAATATAAAAATAAGTGAAAAATACATTGAGGAACAGTTCACAGGCCAGCACTTTTAATTTATAATTAATTAATACAAATTTTCCATGCTCTTGCATAAAGAATATGGAGAAATGACTGGTGTGCTGTTGTAACAAAATGCAGCGCTCTACATTTAAACAGGGCACTGTGACCTGGGTTAGCTTCTTAAATGCTGAGATTACTCTGCCTTCCCAGTTCTCTCCAATATTGTTTTTGCATTGTACTGTTCTACTCTTATATCTGCAAGTTACTTTTCTCTGCATAAAATGTCATTTGCAGGATGTCCAAGGAAGGTAAATCTACTACAGAGCCAGCTCCTTGCAGACCAAGCCAAAACATTAATTCTTCAGGCAACACAGCATCTAATTAAAAACTTCTCAGGCTGGATGTCCTGTTTTGGGGGAGCAGACATTTGACCTTTTTAGCTTTCTTTTGCGATGTTTCACATTTGTTATTTTGTAGGGCTTCTTTTAAAGGAAAGCAATTTTTCCCTAAGTATTTTTGCTCCCTTTCCCATCCTTTTTTTCTTTCCCACTGATGTAAAGTAATATGCAGTTTGTTTATACAATTCCAAATTACAAGTTTAAAAAAGCCCAGATAGATTTATTTCATCCCCATCCCATACATATCTTTTAACTGCACTTTCCAAAACTTTTTATGACTGTTGTGTTAGCATGGATTTAGCCTTTCAAGAATCTCATGCAGCACAAAATGACTGCAGGCACACAAAATAACCTTCAAAAAGACCTTTCACTGCACTGCAGAAAAACCCAGTCATTGGTGGTGGGCACTGTGGGGGTGTACACAAAGCATCAGGCAGTGCTTTTCAAGGACAGTAATCTGACCATTCTCAGCTGTACTTTATGATCTGCAGATTCAGAAAATTGATCTACTATAAAGTAAAACTTCCTGGATTTTATTCACAAAAGAAGTGAGAGTGGGACTCATCAGGGCAGCATCATCTGGTGGGAGGTGCATTGGGATGCAATCTGGTGTACAGCTCCATGCCTGGAGTCACGAAAATCTCCGTGTTACTGAGAACACTGTGGAGTTCCACTCAGTGAGTAATGCCAAGGGATTGTGTTTCTGCTGCCTCGGTAACTGAAAATCAGAACCGAAACCTGATGGAAAATTTTACATCACGTATGACTAAAGGGCTTTGTTTTCATACAAACCCAAGGAGTTCTGTGACGTGGCAGCTGCTCTGTTGGGTGCTCTTGCTTCTCTGCTCTTTGTGAATTTGGTTATTCAGGGGTTTTATCACTGGAGCACTGCAGGGAGCTCAGCAGTTTTTCTTTATGTGGTAGCAGCACCCGAATAGCTCTCCAAACCTAGAGCCTTACTCTAAAAGAGACAGTACATCCTTGAGCCTCTAAAAACATTCCTTTGTTCAGTTCACATGCTTGTCTGTGTTCTACGGGGTCTCAAAATAGAAAACTGACTTCTGTTTCCTAAGGCTTAAGGTCTATAATTGTTCCAACACTTCAGTACAAACCAAGAGAGAACTACCCAGCTGTATCTTACTTTCTACAGATAAAGAAATAGCTTGTGTCCTTGAGTCTCTCGGGAACATATGCTCTGAAGGGTGACTTGGAGCCTGTGGGAGGATTTTGTACCGTAACTCAGTGTTTGGTGTGAAGTGTCGTGGTTTAAGCCCAGCTGGCACCCACAGCTGCCTGCTCACTGCTCCCCTCACCCTCAGTGGGATGGGGAATGGAGCCAGGGAAAAAGTGGGCTGAGATAGAGACAGATTAGTAGGCCAGGAAGTGAAGGGAAAATAATAATAATGATCAAACAGTATACAAAATGAGCAATGCACAATACAATTGCTCACCACCAGTGTCCAGTCTCCAGGCACTGATTCCTGCCCCATGTCCAGCTCCCCCAGTTTCTGTTCTGAGCAGGACGTCCTGAGGTCTGGAATATCCCTGTGGCCAGTTCAGGTCAGCTGTCCTGGCTCTGCTCCCTCCCAGCTCCTTGTGCTCCTGCTCGCTGGCAGAGCAGGGGAAACTGAAAACTCCTTGACTTGGTGTGAGAACTACTTAGCACAACTGAAACACCAGCGTGTTACCAACATTATTCTCATGCAGAATCCAAAATACAGCACTGGACCAGTTACTAGGAGGAAAATCACCTCTCTCCCAGCCCAAACCAGGACAAAGGGGAATCTGAGTCATTGGCACAGCCAGGCTAAAAGATGCTCCAGGCTGGAGGGCTGCAGGTTGGCTCTGGTGGCACAGTAATTTATCTAAAACCCAGCAGGGTTCAACATGACAAATCCTTTGTACAGACACCCTTGTTTTCCCAGTGAGCATCTGCCTACCCTGAAAGCATTAAATGCACTGTATTTATGGGCGTTTCGTGGGGCACTTTGGTGGCTTTTCCAGGTGGAAAAGACGGAGCAGTGTGTTCCTTCCCAACATCACTGTATTCAAGCTGATCCTGCATTCTCTGCCTATTTAGGGGTTTCTTTTTTTTAAACTTATGTCCTTTCAGTTCTTAAATCTTAGGGCTGCCTTGGTTACCTTCAGTAAATCAGTGCCTCCAGGAAGAGTATATTGATAGCACCTTTTCTCTGAGGCATCCAAGGGCCTTGCTGGATTCCTTACCAGCTCCATCTTGGAGGCTCAATGTTTCCAGCTCTTAAAGTACTTTTTGTCTTTCCCACTAACTCTTGTAGTATTTGTTGTCTTTCTCACTAACCCATCTGCCGACAGTTTTGATTAGGCTGTGGTAGAACAGCAAGTTCTCCTGATTGCACTGAAAACCTTTAAAGCGTAGCCCGAGGCTCTGGGCACAGGAGGTTCTTTCCAGTTATTGCTCTTTAAACCCTTTAACTCAGCTGGAGATGTTTCTCACAGGCTGTGTCTTGTGCCTTGGAAACGTGTGGAGATGGTGCAGACAGCTCCTTGCTGGTTTTGCTCTTAAACTGTCAGACAGAAAACTTAACCTGAGAATTTGGGGTTGAAGAACTTCCTATGGTTTCTGTTATGTTTGTGTGTGTGATGTGTGGAAGGAACCCAGCAGTAAATAGAGCAAGTCTTCAGGCCCCTGAGTGCGTGTCCTTGTGCCAGCAGAATCTCCTGGTGGCTTACCAAAGGTATAAAATTGAAACAAAATTCAGTGGGCTGTACAAATGATGGAAATGCAGGGCACAGATATAGGTGAGCTTCATCTTCATCCGTACCCCCCAGTTGGGATGGAGTATTTCCTGCTGGATCCATGGGGTTTCCTTTTGCCTTCACTGAGATCAGTTGTGGTACAAGAAGCCCAGCAACAGCTCAGACATGAGTTCAGGTCAAGGACTCTCACTTGGGGATGGCAATATTTCAGAAACAGTTATCCTCTGCTCTGAGTGAAACTCAATTCTCCCATTTCTCTAGCAAAAGTGTGAAGTAGCCACCAAACAGATGTTCTGCTTAGAGTGTTGGTTTAACTCACCGAGTTTCCCTGATGTGAACAATGTCCATTCTTTCCTTTCTAATTTTTAACCCTGCGCTCCTTACTTTTCCAAAATGAAACATACCTTGAAGTAAACAGTCCCATTTTTACCTTTGTGTGTGCATTACACAGCTGCTAAATGGCTTTTGTGTTCTGTTGGGAAAGGTGAGACAGGAAAAGCCTACAAATATGATTGCCTGACAAGAAATGCTGAAAATATAAAACCTGTGAGTGAAATAGAAATGAAAGCTAGCTTTGAGATATAGGCACAGCAGGCAGGAGGACAGTGATTAGTTGGTGATGAGTTGGGTGATAGCAAACAAAGGGGCTCGAGGGAGTAGCCCCTCAAGGTATCAGGGGAAAAGTAGATAAGAAGAAGTAGTCTTTAGAGTTTAGAATACAGAATGATACGGTAATAGAGCAGTTCTCATAGGCTGTGTGCAAAGTCTGTAGGTTCTGTATCTCGTGCCGGTTGGTCACTGTAAAGTAGAATATTCAACACAAAAGGAGATAGAATGGATTGCAATGAGGTCCTCTCTTGCTCTTTTACCTCTTATCCTCCTCTCTTGCATACCCTGCTCTTATCTTCCCCTCTCACCTCACCTCGCTCACCTCCCTCACCCCTGCCACCTCTCTTACCCTGCTCTCACCTCTTAGCTCTTGCCTCCTCTCTCTCTCTCTCTCTCCTTGGGGCTTCCCTTCAGCCGAGGCTGGTGGCTGAAGGCCAGGCCCTTTCACCCATGACCCTTGCAATACAACCACGTGTTTCTACAAGTGTCTCAGGTTTGCGGAGTTCCCTCTCCCTGCCGTCCACAGATGCTCCTACAGCGTTCCACACTAGCGGCAGCTGTTTCTGTGCTCGAAACCTAGCCACACCCTGCCTTTGCCAATGTAAGCGGGATTTTCTGCACATCGTGGAGAATTTCCACCTGTTTGTGGCTTATGCAATCAGGTAGCAGTTGCTAAGTGCAAATTCAGTGGTGCTGTTGGAATCATGTGGTTTGACATTTGTGGGGAATCCCAAAGGACGGGCCAGGACAAAAATGTGTCTCTTCTTCTTATGAGGGATAGTGCAGGTCCAGCGAAGTATTGCAGAATTGTTTGAGGATTCAGCATTAACAAATCACCTAACCCAACACAATGTATTTGCACTGATATGGAAGTGCAGACAGCCCATGTGAGGGTCAGTACTGGGAACAGCAGCAATATTTAGCAAACAACTTTAAGAAAGCACTGCTGTGTGACATGTCAGTAATGTAGCACTGCGGATTGGAGCACTCCATTTCTCTACCCATTTTCCCTTTGTTCTCAAGATTTTTTGTTCCAGATTGGAGCAAATGACAAGTACCCATTAAAATTAATTTAGCCTTCACATTAATAATCCCTCTGCTGCTGTGGTAGGAAGTGACTTTTTCCTCTCTTGCAAACACGTGGAAATGCACAGCAAAGCCTTTGCAAGGTCTACAATTTAACAAATACTGCTGTCAAAAACCACCTTCTGTGGCACAATAATACAAAACAGCATGACCAGTGCAAGCCAAAAGAATATATTGAGGAAACCTTCACACTGAAGACAACTAAGTATTTCAGACGGAAAGAAATTTCTTGTGATTAATCAAGGATCTTATTCTCTGGCTTACACCTCATTTCCATCAGTATAATAAACCAGAGCTCGGTGGAGTTACTCCTGTTTTACAACAAAGGAGAGGACTAGAGTAAGTACCAAATAGGTCACATTCTCTGCTGATTGCTCCCTCAGATCATGACTGCCTGACATCTCTGCTGGCTTTAAAATACTTTCTGTTTCATGTAGGAGCTTTTTATACCATTTGTACTTGCTGTGTAGGGGAGAGGAAAATTAATTGCAGTCTAAATTAAATCCCTTTGGCATGCATTTAGATGTGACTAAGAGGACTTCTAAAAATATGTTAACTAACATGCTTTATTGGGAAAAAATTAGAACGTTTTAATATATGCTTGCAGGTAAAGGTGATGGAGAGACTGAGTGTGCCTTTTTGGGATCAGCACAAGAAATCAGAGTATTATCTAGTCTGTCACCTCTCCAGTCTTTGACGATGTCCATCATGTGCTACCTAAGCCACCTCTTGTCCTTCATGCTCCAAACACGTTCTTCTGTGTTGTAAACATGGACAAGTAAAACTGGGGGCATCTGATTTTGCTTCTCTCTGGCATCAGTAGACCACAAGCAGATACCGAGTTAATTTAAGGGACCTTTTTGCTGGGAAGCTGGCAAATCCCTCCAGTTTAACTCTGTGGAATGTTTCCAGGAGGTGAGTGACATGCCCTCTGCTGTTTGGAGCCCGTGTTCTGGGACAGGGAACACTAAGGTACCACAGGTCCCAGGGACGAGGAGCCCCAGAGCCATGGGCAGGCTCAGGAATTGTGCGCATGTGAATCAAGGGCAGGGTCCTGCACCTGACTCGGGGCAACCCCCAGTGTCAGAGCAAGGTGGGGCATGAAAGGATGGAGAGCAGCCCTGGGGGGAAGGGCTTGGGGGCCTGGTGAGGGAGAAGTTCAGTGTGACCTGGTGATGTGCTCCCGCAGCCTGCAGAGCCAACCCTGCCCTGGGCTGAGCCCAGCGTGGGCAGCAGGGGAGGGGCATCCTGCCCCTCTGCCCCTGTGCTCAGGTGAGACCCACCTGCAGAGCTGCCCCAGCCCTGAGCCAGCACAGCAAGGGCCTGGAGCTGCTGGATTGGCTCCAGGAGAAGGTTACAGAAATGGTCAGAGGGCTGGAGCACTTCTCCTGTGCAGAAAGGCTGAGGAGGTTTGGCTTGTTCAGCTTGGAGAAGAAAAAGCTCTGAGGAGACCTTATAGTGGCCTTTCAATACCTAAAGGAAGCTTTTAGAAAGATGGGGCAGGCTCTTTGGTAGGGCCCATGGTGACAGGGCAAAGGGCAATGGTTTCCAGCCAAACGGTGTGGGAAGTGTTTCACCGTGGAGGTGGTGAAACAGCAGAGCAGGTTGTATGGAGAGGTGGTGGGTGCCCCTTCCCTGAAACATTCAAGGTCAGGCTGGATGGGGCTCTGAGAAGTCTGATCTCACTGAAGATGCCCCTGGTCACTGCAGGGCTCAATGGCTTTTAAAGGTCCCTTCCAACTCAAATCATTCAATGATTCTATGGATTCCTTTTATTGCAAAACTGAGACTTGTCAAGAGTTTGGTCCTTATTTACCATTCCATATCATCTGACTGCTTACATGAAGATAGATAATCTTTCTACTTTTGACTCATTGAAAATTTAGACTTATATTTTCCCCATTTTTCTGACAAGCAGAATCATTTTACCATAAAGGCTTAAGTACAGTAGCAGCTTAAACCACCAGCCTAACAAGTTTAAAGTATCTCCCCTAAATGAAGGTCCTGAAATCACCCCCACTTCCATATTAAAACACTCTCTCCTTTTGACTTTACATTTGGCTAAGGAAAAACATTTGCTCTTCAAAAATATGTTGGGAAGTTTATCTATAGAACTAATGATAGAACAGACCATGTTTCTAAAATAGTCTCCTTTTAGCCTGCTTATCTCTTCCCTGACATTTCTTACTGAGCATCAGTGAGCAGGCAGCTTTGTACTGACATCTGAAAGCAAGGCTCCAGCAGCAGTGTGCAAAAGGCTATGGAACAAGCAGTCACATGGTTTCTATATTTTCTCTCTTTGTTTACTGTGTTCATAATGCCAAATGGCAAATTAAAAGAATGCCCTAATCCCAAAGAGTAAGGCATGGTATTTCTCCTTCCCACATGGATGGTTGCGATTATCTTTGGGGAGGGAAGGCGTTTTATGTTTGGGTTTTTTCTAATATTCTGTCTTCTCTCTGAGAATGCAAATGATTTCTGAACCTATTAGTATAAAAATGATGTAATTTATATAAAGTGAATTATTATAATGACATGTTTGACTAAGTTTACAGGAATGGATATGTGTGGTCTGCGAAAACTTTGACTTTGAATGTAGGAGAAGACACAGGAATGTCCTTTTTTAGAAAGGAGCTGGAAGGTTGGTGTTACCTTGCTAAGTTTTATTAAGAGCTGCAGAGAAGAAAGATATCTTTGGTCATGCTGTCTTTTACTGCTATGGTTATGGTCATGGAATTCAAAACTTCTGGCTGCTCACCTTCATCTTTTCCAAATGGCAATTTTTAAGAAGTGTTTTATAATACACATAGTGGTACTAGAGCAGTAGGAAAGCTTCTATTAACTGCTACTAATAAAGGGCATGAGATGTTTAAGGTCCAATTAAAAAAAAATAGTTAAAATTCAGGGAAAAGAAACAGAATGAGGTGTGGAGAGAGACTTCATCTGTCCTATCTGAATCTGTCCCTCATCTCCCCCTCAGAAAAAGGTGATGGGAACACAAAATCAGGCTCCAGCTGAGACGTCCAGGTCCTGCCAGTGCTGGTAGCAATGTCTCGGGGACAAAAACCTGGAATTGCATGGGGCCAGTTGGTTTTTCTATCCACTGACCTCCAGGTGCAGTGCTTCAGGTCTTTCACGACAAGTGAGGACATGACAAACACAAGAGAAAAGGGATATGGATCAAAACACATTTTTGATAGACGTGGGCAAAGCATACATTGGTCGGAATAAGAAATTCTGGGGTTTTTCAAGGAATATGACCCTAAGGATTTTGTCTATATTCAATAGCTATAAAGTTTACAGAAATAGATGCATCTGAAAGTAATTTTTAGGAGAAGGCAAATTGGTATGAATTTGTTATTTAAAGAGGTTCCACTAATATTTTCTTGAGTAGCCTTTCAAGAAAGATCCAAAATATCTCTATAAATACTTTTCCACATGCATTTAATAGCTATTTCAGTGCGCAAAACTCAACTCTGCGCTCACACTTGGACAGTTATGCAATCCAAGCACACTTTTAGCTCATAAAAACATTTTAAAATCCCCTTTAAAAATATGTACTTTAGTTTCACTCCATGAAAAATAGCACAGTTGTATTTGAATGATATTGTTTCTCAGAATTCAGAAGATGACGGGGAAAATAATATAAAACTGGGAATAAAGTCCCAGCAAAGGTTACACAAACCTGGAAAGAGTTTTCAGAGCTATTGACATTCTCAGCATTGACTTTAAAGGTCT
This sequence comes from Chamaea fasciata, assembly GCF_029207755.1. Lineage (NCBI taxonomy): Eukaryota > Metazoa > Chordata > Aves > Passeriformes > Sylviidae > Chamaea > Chamaea fasciata. The sequence goes on along the minus strand of NW_027094097.1, from coordinate 19,146,545 downwards.
GAAGTGCTGCTGCAAAGCACAGCAGCAATAAAATGGCAGTGTTCTGTGCAAAGTCAATTTAAGTGGAGATTAATGAGTCACTGAAGCACCTATGAAATGGCAGATGGTGCCTATGGCTGGGAAGGAGAATTTCCATTTGTTTTTCTAGCAGACGGCAGTTACTGAAGTCAAACTGGTTGTCAGGAGTTAAAAGGCAAACAGAATCAATGGCATTTGTTTTGTTTTGGTTGCATGCTCCATGATAAGATTGAGCAGGGAGAGAAAATTTAAGTTAAGGGGACTTGGTTTGTTCGAGTAATTGCAATGTCTTCTCCAAAATCTCCTTGTGCCTTACGAGACTCCAAGTTCCCATTATATGTTGTCTTCAAAATGCATTTTAAGTGAGTGACTCCAGTCAACAGCATTTTTCCTTACAAATGTAGGATATTGTGTTTGTTTTCCACCATTCACTGTGCAGAGGTTTTAAAGTATAGTAGTTGTAGACCTCAGGACAGGCTGGTTATGCAAAAAAACTTCATTGAAAATGTAGCTGCTGAATACAACATGAAAAATTACAGCTTCAAGTAGCAAAGAATATATTTGGAGACCCTCAGAGCCTTTTAGAAAGTATAGAAAGTATTCTCTTATAGCTCTCCTCTGTGGACCTACCTCTTTGTTATCCTACTGGAGTTTTTGGTGGGGTTTTTTTTGTGTGTGTGTGTTTGGGGGTTTTTTTGTTTGGTTGTTTTTTGTTTGTTTTTTTTTTTGTTTTGTTTTTAATGCACAAGAATCAAGAACTCTTTTGATGTGGAAGAAGCAGGAACACCTTGGTGCTTTATGGGTGCCTATTGCCTGCTCATGCAGTAGAAGAGAATTTGAACTGTGATTTCTTGGAGCTACCACAGCAACGAATTCAGGCCCAAGTTTTCAGCAGGTTTTTTTTTTTTTTTAATTATTCCATGGGTTTTTTTAATGTTTTTGTGTTTCTGTTGCTATTTTTTCTTGGAGGAAAAACATTTTCCAAACACTTCTTTTAAACATTTAGATAATTCTTTTAAGTAGATAAAGACCAGACAAAGCTTTTATAGTCCCTTATTTACACTGAACTTCTATTCTTGGTCTGTTTCAAAAATGTTATCAGTATAAAAGATTCTTTGGATATAAAGCAAACAAGAGGCTGTTCAAGACAGAGATATTAAAATCAATATATTTTTATTTGATACTAGTGGCTTTTTCATGTATTTCCTGGATACCAGCCATAGGGACCTGGAAGAGTAGAAGGGATTGAAAAGTTCACAGCAAGATGAGATTGAAAATTTCTCTTTATGTATTTGGAAGGTTTCTTGCCAGCAACACCAGACTGTGGAGTGCAGGTGAACCAGCTTTGTCTGTTTTTCTCATTCCTGGTTTACAGTGGTGTCGTTTCATGGATTTTGGTGGTGCTACTAAACTGGAAGTGAGGGGAGAACAATAATTGCGTTGTCCTGGGTGGCTTTTATGGCAGCATAAGGAACATGGTGTGGTTGGGCCACCACACCTTTCAGCTTCCTCCACAGTTTCTAATGAAATATATTGTTAATAGCAGCATAAAAACCTAAAAGATAAATTATATTCTTAATTCAGACAAAATCAATTACAAATAACCAGGATGATACCTTCCCTCTCAGCAATGAAACCAATACCAAACTCATTCAGTGCCATAACTCCCTGAAAATTAGTCCTGTTCTTCTGAAGCTGGTTGATTGGCATTAGAGCAGACCTTAGTCCTCCTTTCTCCTCTTTCTAATCAGAATAATTGTTTTTTATTTATACAGTGCCCCTAAGCACAGAACAGGAATGTTCCTACACAACAAAAACATTTGCATGGGTTAAAAACTTAAACACGACATTGTGTGTTTAATCTTCCCTTTAAATGTGACCCCAATGGCTGAAATGTGACTGTACTTCAGGAAATGTCCAGACTGTTTCTGGCAGTAGAAAGGATAAGCTCTGTCACAGAGGATTTCATCTTGAGGAGTGCTGGACACTGACAATGTCCACTGAGTCACCTGGCATCCAGAATGTCTTTGTGTCAGGTTTCTAACCACAGTTACCTGAACTCATCTGCCTCATCTGGAGCAGCTTTTAGTGCTCAGGAATCAGCTCTGAACCAACCTGTAATTGTGCATTTGGGTTTGTTCTGGGCTCCTCAGCTCTCCTCAGTGTCTGGTACAGGAACCACGCACAGTGAAGTTTCTTGTTCTTTAATAGGTTGTAGCAGGTTATTGTAGTTAGAGATGGTAGGAATAAAAACTGAGCAATGGACACCCCTGCACTTCTGAAAAATTTTGCCTCAGGATAAGTTTATGGTTCATGATCATCTGAATAATCACCATCAACCTTGAATCAGGTCTGAATAAAGTCTTAGAGTAATTAAACAGACGGGGAGATTACACAGGTGGCTGCTCAGGTGACAGCTTTCTGCACTTGTAAAGGTCATGTGGAAGAAATTCATCTCACTCCCATCACTGGGGAAACATTTGTTTGTAAAATCCCTGACCACCAGATGACATGAGGAAGCAGAGAACACTTGAACCAGGAGACTGATAAGTGCAGCATTTCCATGATTTGGTGTTGAGGTTTTCCACAGATTTACACCCTAAGCAAAAAGCATAAAGGAAAACTCCGAAAGCTGTCACAAACGTATCATCCCATTTAATAACTTACTGTCATTAGGACTCCTTGATACAAATATCATTACTTCCACACTGCTATGACATTACTGGTATAGTTGTGTACCAGTATAAAATATATTTCTCAGATCTGGGGTCCCTATTTGTATTAAAATGACTCACAGGAAAGATAGGATATCCCACATGAGTTGTAAGTTACCTCCTTTTATTTACTCCCTAGCTGACTTAACAATTCTGTGCACAGGAAAAAGTGAGAGTAAAGCTTAGGCCATTGCCACTCCTCTGAATGAAGGAAACAAGGGTTTAACCAAATCCTGGATAAAACTCTATGTTGTACATTTGTATGATGCCTGCCTGATGAAAAATGCATCAAAACAGTACAAATGTCTCACCACCCAGAAAGAAAAATTGAGAAAATAACTTGTGTCTATTTGCTGCATTGTGAACCACCACGGAGATGGAAACAGAATATGAATAATTATGGGCTGCTCCTATAACTCTTTGTAAGGATGAAGAGACCTTGCAGGAGTGTTGTAAATCTTCCTGTAATATCCAGAAGGTGCGAAGAGCAAGGAAATGGAGGCTCTGCTCCTTTGGTGCTGATGTCACCACACAGGCAGACGTCAGCGTTGCAGGAAACACCAGTGACGTTCCCCATGATGAATTTTCCCTCTTGGGAAGTGTGGTATCCAAGTGAGACAGCACAAACTCGCTACTGCAAAACCAGAGAGCGGCTGACGTTCAATATTCTGTCAGTGCACGGCTGTGAGATTTATCTGAGCTGTTGTAAGTCTTTGTTATGATCTCCTACAGTGTTATCACCTCATTTTCATAATTTTCTGCTTCACTGGGACATTGCCTTTGTCATCCTGCACCCTTTCATATCTAATTATGGAACAAGTGCAATAATAAGCTGGCTGTGGATGGATGTGTTATAAGACTGTAACAATCCCAATCATAGTCAGGTTTCTGTTCACGGTTCCAGCTCCCAGAGCAGGTTCACTCTGTACTTTAGGGACAAAACCAGCTCACCCCTTTTATGATCCAGGAAGAGTATCTGTGGTACAAAGGACTCTTTTGGTCCCCTGTTCCTCTTGGATCACAGTGTTATGATCCAAATATCCCATTATTATTACTGTGAAGGTGTATCTTGTCTGATCACCCTAAATTTCTGAATATTTGGGTTTAGCTGGCCCTTGTTGAGACCTCAGTTTGTTCCGAGAGCTCAGAACTAAACCTGTCCCTGCTCTTTTCCTGCTGTCACTGATGTGGATCTGTCAGCATTCTGTGGCAGTGCTGGGAAACAGCAGTCCTGCCGTATGTGAGTCTGGCTGGCAAAGGGGTGAGAAGAGAGAGGGGTAACCTGCACAAATGGGATTTCCCACAAGGATTGCCTCCAGAGGAGGAACAACTCACCCAGGCCTCCCTTACTCTGCCCCTCTTTTATCTGCAGGCAGCTGGCTCCTCATTCCACTCCTCTGCTCTCCTTGCTGCTTGAGACTCACTTTGCATGAAGGTATAGAAAAGAACTACAGAGGGGTCCCTCTGTGTTCTATTCTGATCTCACAGCAGTGTGAGTCCAATTCAGTAGAATAACTCTTGATTCAGGCCATGATTCACCCACTTCCTTGAGCAGACATCCAGTTTTAGGCACATGAATAAGGCAGCTACTCATAGGAGGATGACAGCCCCGAAGTGGATTTTTGTATTGGAAGGGACTTTCCATCTTTCCAATGGAGCATGGCTGGGATCATAAATCTGCACTAAAACTTTTAACACTAAAAGTTTATTTCCTTCTTTTAATGCTGATAAGAGAAGTTGAACAAATAAATTCTGTTTTATTTCTTGTCAGTGACAAGACCACACCTATTATAATATTCTAATATTTCTCTTAACAGGGACTTTTGTTAAAATTCCTCCCTGGGAGGGCGGGCAGGCCCTGGCACAGGGTGCCCAGAGAAGCTGTGGCTGCCCCTGGATCCCTGGCAGTGTCCAAGGCCAGGTTGGACTTTGGGGCTTGGAGCAGCCTGGGACAGTGGGAGGTGTCCCTGCCGTGGCAAGATGGGATGAGCTTTAAGGTTTCTTCCAACCCAAACCATTCTGGGATTCTGTGACTGTTTGATTTTATGTACGTGGAGTCCTACAATATCTACTCTATGGAATCCTAAGGTACGTGTAACAGCAAAGTTATTAATAGAAGCAAAGTGCTTCTATTTTCAGGTACGGAAAGGAAATGATCAATAGGTGGGCAGTAAATTTTATTTTAGACACTCTGAAATGAAACAAAAGAAGATAGCTAGAAAACTTTTTACACTATTTTAATCTTCTGGTTTGCTTAGAAATAACTAAAAAATAAATTCAAAACACATTAATGGAGTAAGAAGCAAATAATATGTTAAAATGTTATTAAAATACATACATATTAAAAACAGTTGCCCCTATGAAATAAACGAACTAGGAACATACAGCACCTAAACAAGAACTAGGGAGGATTCCTGCTTACTCTCCTGGCAGTAAGTATCCTACTGCACACATCTAGTGGTAACTATCTTCATTAAATTCACTCTTGGGCCCTTCCGTCAAAAGAAAGAATAAAGGAAAGAAACATTGACTTTTTTCTAGAAGGCCTAACTCGAACCTACCATGATGCTGGATTATTTTTTCATTTACAGCTTCAAAGAAAACGTTTCTTTTTAAGGCTCAGAGTTTTAACTAAAAAAAAAAAAAAAAAAAAAAGAAAGAAAGAAAAAGAAAAAAAAGAAATAAGCAATCACCCTTGAGCAGCCTTAAGCAGAGGGGAGGCATTTATCAGGGATCTCAGCTGACACCTGCTCATTACAGAGGGGGCTGAGCTCCCCAGTGCCCTTGCTGGCACCACACTGTAACATTTTTTCCATAAATGAGACTGATGATGGTTCTGTTGGCACCAGCCACACACCTGGAGCCTGACATTTAAATAGCCCCTGGAAAGGGAAGGGGAGTTCAGGGTGAAAGAAAAACTCATTTATACCAGAAAATTGGGAGTAGCAATTTGATCAGAATGGAACATTAAAGAAGAATACTTGTTGTAAATACTATTTGTTAAAATTAAATGCGTGATCATTGGAGTTGGGTGGAAGTGCTTATGTTTACTGAAAGTGAATGGTAAAACAACAAGATGCGGAAAAATGATTTTTAAGGCCAGCTGTGCCTACTCTCTGGCTCAATGTCAGAAAACTGGCTTAATTGCATCCCTGGTATAAACAAATTAAAAGAATTGAATAAATGTAATTGACCATTTCCATGATACAAAGCCACAAAATCCAATGATGGATTTTGATTTCTCCTGTTTTTGTGTAAATATTGGGCACTATTTTAATTTGTCAGTATTATCCTGATGTCTTTTAAATAAACTATTCTGAGACGAAAATATTGGTTTGCACAAAAAGAAGAGCAATAGCTCAGTGGATGTCCTGCTCAGTCATTGGAGCAGCAGCTCTGCGAATACATGTGCACGAGTGACTTTGAATTTTATTCAAGTATCATCAAGCACAAGGCCAAACATCAGCAAATCAGGGAAGGAGCAATAATTAAAACACCTTTAGTAAAGCTGCCCATCACTTTCAGTTCTGATCCGTTCTTTAACACACACCAGCCTGTCCAGGAGAGCTCTCAGCAGTGAAAGCTGTGATGGGAGAGCTTTGGGACACTGCTGTGGGTCTTTGAGATGTTGTTCAGAAGGAAGAATGGCACCTCTCAGGCGAGGAGCATCCAGGTCCTCAGTAGGTATTTCAGCCCCACTTTTAATCCTGAGCTGGGGCAGCCAGGGATGTGGGGAGCAGGACACGCTCCTGCTGGCAAAGAGCTGGGGGAGAGAGAGCTGGGGCAGGTCAGCTCCTCAAAAACCCCAGCAGATGTGTAATTTCTTAAGTTAAAACTGTTCCTCTGAACTCAACAAAGCTCTTGTGCAGCAGACAGTGTGGTGGAAGCATTTGTCTTTGTAGGACTCTGACCTCTGCTCTATTTTTAATCAAATAGAATGAAAGACCTGTCCATAGTTTTGTTGTTGTTAATTGCCTCCCAGACACAGAAACATACTTTTGCTTTTAGTCATTCAAATATTTGAGATGTTGGAAACAAAAATAATCAGGAAACCTTTACTGGGTTCGTTTCCTTAATTTCTCTGTCTGAATGCATCCATCTGTCAAAACATTCCTGTGCAAAACACGCCACACGAGGTACAGGTTTCAAATTCCTTCTGTGCATAGTTTGCCACTTTGTCCAAAATACCCTTGAAAACAGAAGTGTTTTTCCCATTTGTGCTTTTTCAAGGCACTGCATCTTTGCTGAGAGGAGATGCAGCTACAGTCAGGTCTGAGGGAAAGCTCAGTGTCTTCAACAGGGTGGTGTTTAACACATTGTATTTGCCAGGCTCGGCAGGAAAACATTGTCCTCCCACTCAGTTCTTGGGGACATTCAGCTTTTTTCTTATTCCCAGCCTCAGGACAGCCCCCCAAAGGATTCTCTGTTCACATTAGTTAACTGGAGAAATCTCATCAGTTAATGATTCTGGAAGCTAAAACCACTGGATCCACAACCATCCACTCTCCAAGATGCCCTTGGAACAGGTCTGAATTGTGAAAGAGAAGGGAAAAAATGTAACATTCACCTTTAGGGCTCAGAATGTTCCTCATCAGTGGAGGGATTGCCTGGCTTTGGTTTCGGTCAGTTTGGAGAGCTCCCTTTGTCTGCTCATGTCTTTGCCCTGGTGTGGATGTGTCTTACAGAAACTGCCCTGCAATTATTTTGTTTACAAAAGGCAAATGTACCACTCATTTTCATGAGGTGATGCAGCCCTTCTCACAATACCAAGTTCTATTTTTTTTTTCCCCATGGCGTAGCGATAACACAACTCTAAACTGACAGCCCTGGAAATATGCATTCAGTTTTACACATGCAATGTACTCTGCTGACAGGACACAAGTGCTGGTGTTTCCAAAAGCGGGGCCTGAATCTGCTGACTCTCCAGAAAAGAGCAGGATCTGTCCTGTGATCCTAATAACTTTATTTGCATAAATAGCCCTGAGTTGAATAAGGAATTATGAAGCAGTGTGTACATTTAACAACAGAGGTGCTGTGCCTTCTCTGCCATCCAGGTAGGGACAGGAGCATTGGGAATTTCATCTCGGGATTTTCTTCCTGTTCTTCCTTGTGGAAATGTCAGAAAACATTAAAATGCAGTCGATGTTTTTTGTCCATTATTCACCGAGTGACCTTAGTAAGCATTTCCAATGTCATGTAAAACAATTCAGAGATTTGAATGGTTTGGGCAGTTTTTCTCACAGAAATACAACACAATTCAAGGCAGAGTGCAGGAAACTGCTCAAACTGCATCTCTTTGGTTAACCAACCTCATCAAGGATTTATTTCCTGAAATGGATGGATTTTGCTGGATTATGTTAGTAACAGGTGGAGTTTTAATTAAACCTCTATCCTGCTGTTTGGAAACAAAGCTTTACAATCAGTGAGTTAAAAATAGGTTTCCTTGGGGGAAATGGGGAGGGGAGAGGAGGAAGGATGGAGGCGATGATTTGAGATGCAGGAAGTTTCCCACCATGGCGTGGAACAGCAAACTCCTTGAGCACTTTGGAGACTTTTCACTTTTGGTCTTCTTCAGGCACATCTCCTCGTTGAAGTCAGCAATTCCTGTGCTGCTTCTTGAGGCAGCCCAGAGTCCAGGAATAAGTGCAAGTGATGCTTTTATTCCTCCTCTGGTTGTCCGTCCTTTTTTTGCCCCAGCCCCAGAAGCCCTGGATTTGGCCGTGGGGTTTGGGCGGGGAGCAGCTGGCAGCAGAGGTGACCCAGGGTGCCCAAAGCACCTGGACCTGCAGGATTCCTGTGCCCCTTCTCCACTCCATGCTCTGGCTGCAGCTCCAGCAGGGAACTCAGGGCTGCTTTGCACCACAAACCCTCCAGCTCTGCCCTGGAATGGAAAATCAAGCTGCACACAGAGTTCAGGTCAGTGCTCTCCTTTTTGCTCTTTTGTGTGTCTCCAGTGGGCGCCAGCACAGGGTCAGTCTGACCATGACATCCAAACTAAAAATCCTGGAAAATTCGATGTAAAATAAATGTGATCTTATAGAAATACTTCATTTCTTTACACTGCCACCAAACTTACCCCGTTCAGCACTAAACAGAGAATTTAGAGTATTTGAATGCTTAAAAGCTCTTAGATGAAAACAAAGCTACAAAATACTGACATATTTTTTGTACTGACTATACATTTATTAATGAGAGTATTAAAAGTCTTTGTCCAGCCAAGGATGACCTGAAGTTACCACCCAAAATACTAATTTGCCTCTACAATATTCACAACATCCAAACTCCTGTCAAAATTTGCCCGTGGTTTGTTCTTTTGGACTTGACATCTGCTCTACATCAGACTCCTCAGATGAATACTATATTAGCAGTAGTCATTCAAAGAGAAAGAGCAGAAAAGCAGGAAAAACACTTGACTGCAGGGCTCACTTCAAAGTCTGGAGATATCCTCACTCACACAGGAGGGGGTAACAATCCAAGCCAGCAAAAAAAGAGAAAGTTAAACAATTCACAATTTCTGTGGTTAAAATGCAATGCTCCTTAACCCATCATACCCTTGAAGGGCAAAACATTACTTTGGGACTGAAATCATAAAGATATGCTCCTTAATTATTTACTCTGTAATTAAAAATGTACCAATTACTAGCCAAGCCAACATCTGTAAAATTTAAATAAGAATTTAATTTACTACTAATATTCTGAAGGCTGAGAATGAAACTGTTCAGTAAAAAGCTGCTAACATCTTTTTGGTTTTGACTATGTTTTTCTAATACAATGTACTGTTTTCTAGAACCCCTGAAACCTTTCTAAACAGAGCTGGACATTCTGCTAATGAAAGCCCTGGGAAGGCAGGAGGTACAATGGGGTTTATTTGCAACCTAAAGCTTTGTGCTTGAGGACTTGGCTGCTCAGGAGTTTTGCTCTGGTACTCGGCCAGCTCAGCCTTTGGACAAATGTTGTGGAGAATGCAGGGATCCCTCAGCTCTGCAGGGTCTTGAAAATCTAACTCTGGCTCTGAGACAGATGTGCAGGAGGCATCATTTGCTCATTCAGTGTTGTCTGGTGCCTTCTTTTTGTGCTTATTTATTTCCATGCTCTAATTTAGACCTCCACTGTTATTTTTTGTAATTATTACCTTAGAAGAAAAACAGTTCAGCAGTAATGACCACATGTCGATACATTTGTTGTGTATTTATCATACATATGAGTTGAGGGCCTTTATTTGCACAAGTGAAAGCTCGTTGTTGGTAATGACAAAAAGGTAGATTGGAACAGCCCGGTCTTGTAGTTCCCATTTTCTCTACTTCTGTGCAGTTTACCACAGACTTAGATCTGCTGAAGAGTAACAAAAAAACCCCACAGAAAATATTTATTATTGATGAAGATGAATAGTTCTGTGTTTTCTATAATACAGATTTTTTTTTAGTTTAAATGGGCTACCGAAGGGCTGTAGACTATGAGTTGTAAACCCTGCACAGAAATGTTGATTTGTTGAATAAAATGCTTTTAATTGTGCCTTTCATAATCACGCAAACTTTGCAACTGCTCATATCTTTCAACTTACTTGTTTTCCCTGAGATTTCATGTGTTAGACTTCTAAGAAGATTTTCTATATGGGTCTGGGCAGGAAGAATAGAGATACAAGAATTCATGAGTAGTGAGAGGTCAGAAGAGCATACACGACAACATTCAATAGCCAAAACTATTTCAATTGAAAAAATGGCTAGAGGGTAAAAATGAGAGGTGGCTATTGGGTTCCATAAGTTTTTTCTTTCTTTTCTCCATACACAGATTAGCTGAAAATCTTGCATTCCCTTTGCCTTGCAAATGCAACCATAGCCCTGACATTCAGGAAGAGAGTAATTGAATTTGCTGTGCTGTCTTAATCAGGGACTTAAGTGCAGCAAAATCCGACTTTTTTTTACCCAGACAATGTTATGGGAAGCAGTGAGCTGGGGGCTCAGGTTCGTGTCACAGCTGATGATTCCCAGAACGTCGTGCAGCAGCAGAGCAGTGCAAGGGTGACAGTGTTACCATGGAGGCTGCAGAGATAAAGCTGCAGCTGACATGCAAAGCGTGTGGCAGAGGTGCCCCACAACTGAGACACCCAAAGCTGAAAAATCTGTGAGAAAGTTGTTCAGCACCTGGCTGATCCCCACAGTTCCATTCTTGTTTTCATTGAGGGATGGTGGTGGACTCTCCAAATTCCAGGGGCAGACCTGGGAGGAAATGCATGGATTTAAAGCTCCCTGTGTGTGTGAAGCCAGTCAGGCATCCCTGACCTGCAGGAGGCCCTGCCCTGTTCATTCCTCCCCAGGGCAGTGCCCAATGCCCTCAGCTGTGGTGGCCCCAACACCTGCAATGATCTACCTGCATCCCTGCCACCAGAAATGCAGAGTTTGCTCTTGTGGAACACTCCAAATTCCAGCAATGCTGCTGACTTTGTGGTGCGTCCAACAAGCTTTGCAGCCAGCTAAGAGATGTGCAACAAAGTGAGGCCTTTCTGCCATTGGTCCAATGCCATTCCCAGCCTTTCTGAGGCCACCACTTTAGCTGGGCAGTGTGGGAGCCCAGCCCTGCCCTCAGGAGTGCTGAGCTCCTCTGGCCAAGCCAGCTCCACCTGCAGGGCTGCACTGGTGCTCCATTGGCCCCATCCAGCTCCATCTGCAGGGCTGCATTGGTGCTCCTTTGGCCCCATCCAGCTCCATCTGCAGGGCTGCACTGGTGCTCCATTGGCCCCATCCAGCTCCACCTGCAGGGCTGCATTGGTGCTCCTTTGGCCCCATCCAGCTCCACCTGCAGGGCTGCATTGGTGCTCCATTGGCCCCATCCAGCTCCATCTGCAGGGCTGCACTGGTGCTCCATTGGCCCCATCCAGCTCCATCTGCAGGGCTGCATTGGTGCTCCATGGGCCCCATCCAGCTCCATCTGCAGGGCTGCACTGGTGCTCCATTGGCCCCATCCAGCTCCACCTGCAGGGCTGCATTGGTGCTCCTTTGGCCCCATCCAGCTCCACCTGCAGGGCTGCATTGGTGCTCCATTGGCCCCATCCAGCTCCATCTGCAGGGCTGCACTGGTGCTCCATTGGCCCCATCCAGCTCCATCTGCAGGGCTGCATTGGTGCTCCATGGGCCCCATCCAGCTCCATCTGCAGGGCTGCACTGGTGCTCCTTTGGCCCCATCCAGCTCCACCTGCAGGGCTGCATTGGTGCTCCTTTGGCCCCATCCAGCTCCATCTGCAGGGCTGCATTTCCCACCTGCAGCTCCTGGAGGCTCTTTGTTGAACACAAGACATTACAATAATCCAATTCAGACGTGACAAAATTTACTGTCCCTCTGCCAGGGCATCTCCTGAACTGAAAACTGTCATTCCCCAAGAAAGGGTCACAGCCTTCATTGAAACTGCAAGCTTAACAGCATCATAATTATTTATGCTAATGAAGTGAGGCTAATGAAGTGGGACTTACTGCCAGGAACAAGCTGAGGAGATTTTCCTGGGTCTTACTGAAGTGTTCTGAGCAGAAGCACTTGTGGTCCAAATCCTTTTGGACCTTTTTTCCAACCCCGTGTAAGAACTTAGTGAGGTTTTTTAGGAAGGTGGGAAAATTAATATTTTCAAACATATTCTATTTGTCTCTGAGCACTTAATTGTAATTCAGAACAATATTTTCTTTATTTCCTGTTATAAATAGGGGAATTATTAGGAAAAAAATCTGTAGACTCCTAATTGGTTCCCAATGATTCGTTCAGCAGCATATTTATAAATAGGCAAAAAGGGGAGGGGGAGAAGTCACAAAGAGAGAGAAAAGTCTAAAAGACATACAACTGCCATTTTAACCAGTGGCCAGAACACTTCTGTGGTACTTAACTAATACTATTTTGTTGGTGAAGTAATTTTTTTAGCCTGCTTCCTACCTTCTAGTGCTGGAATCCTTAGTACATTTTTAAATTAAACGTTGTTGTTCCCTCTTGAATTCTGAACAGTGGCTACAGAAACATTATTAGCAGACATGCAACTGGGATTTGTTCTCTCTTTTATCTTTTACTTCTCTGTTCAACATCCATGGCATAGAGCATAAGGACAGTGGATTTAATTTACTATTTCAGTTTTTAGAGATTTGTATCTCCAGTAGTATTGGTGTTCAGGTGTTCCTTTGTGCAAAGGGGGAGTCAAGGTGTCCATGACAATGCCACAGGTCTTGTGGTAAATTCTGAGTTAAAGGAACCTCCTGAGATGCATAGGCATCATTTTTGATTGCAACATTCAGGTCGCTGTGATGTGCTTGAAATGAAACCTGTATTGTCTTTCAATTAAATTAAGAGCACCGAAGTAAATTTCAGCATGATATAAGAAAGCATTACCTCACTTTTTTTAGACTACATCTTACCAGTTCTCTGTCACACACTGCATTCTTAATCACTGTCAACTCACTGTATTTTCCTTCTCAGTGAGGAATGGTGATGTTATGCAATGTTACTATGTAGATCACGCTCTGGTTTTTCTACTCCTATTTTGAGAAAATGCTTCTGAGTAAAACTTCATTTTCGGTGATGCCAAGTCTTCCCCAGCAGATAACATTTCGTCTATATTTATGTGACATGATTTTATGCTTCATGGTTTTGGCAGGTGGAGGAATGATACTTTTCACATCTTTCATATGGCAAAGAACGCACAGAGTCTAGTTTAGCACAGCAAGCACAGAGAGTTTGATTTGTTTTCCTAACATGTGTGTCAGATATAAAAGGCAATGTCCTTGCACTGTGGTTGTTAATAACTGGCTGTTCCAAATGGATTTATGCCAACACAGAATCCACCACCACAATTAGCGATAGTAGGAACTTCAGCTGGCAGCAGCAGAGAAAGCAGTAAAGATGAAATGACTGTGTGATCTGTCTCTCCGAATTAAAACTGATGTGTATTGGCAAAAAATAGGAAAACTCCTGCGTTACCCCTCATACTTATTACCCAAGCAGAACCATACTTATGTACATACGTTATTACCCAAGTAGAATCATACTTGGTTCTACTTGGGTAATAATTAGAGAAGATGTTGCTGTCTGGGGCTAACTATTTTTCGTATGACAGATTCACCCCATTAATGGCAAGAATCTGAGTAACCACAACAGTAAAACATCTCAAATTACAAAAACTTATAGATGACTTTTAAATGTTTGAGGATACAGATAACCTTTTGAAGAAAGTTGATTTTTAGAGACATTTGTCAGCCTGTTTCTGATTTTTATCTAGTGCTGCATATGTACTTCCAAAAAGTCTGCTTGGAAATTCCACTAAATTACATCCAATTTTTTTTTTATTATTTTTTTTAATTTTTTTTAAATTTTTTTTTTTGGTGGTCAGAGTATCTTCCAGGAGCTCTAAAGCCTCTGCAAAACAGTACTCATAATAATACTTCTACAGCATCTTGGTCTAGAGCAGATTATTGTCAGAGCTGCAATAACAACAAATCTTCCCCTCCTCAAGAGCCATGACTGAATTATGGTAATACCTGTACAAACAAATGAATGAAAAACATTAGCACATTGAGGACTTTCATAAGTATTTTATTGTACAATATTAAGTGATAGAAAATGTTCTAGATTAGCCCATGTTTCTTTAGAGTGACTCACTGTTTATTGTCTCACAGTGTCCTGTATGACATACTTCCAAAATACAAATTCTTTTCTACAGTTTGAGTCACTAGGAATGTGCTAGAGCTCCTCAGAAATATCTTAGGCTTAAGAATTGCCCCAAACCGACCTTTGAGATCACGAACAGTAAAAACCATCTGATTTGTATGTCAGTGTGTGAAAATCACAGCTGGTAACCACAACCTTGAAGAGGTTTTGCAGCTGCAGTGATGCAACACATCATTGTCATTCTGTGAAATGCCCAATCTTACACTCCTGGTATTTATTGTGGACAGGATTTCATCCCATAAATCAATCAGACAGGTCAGTCCTTTCCCGGTCACTGTGAAAGCAGAGAGCAACCAGAAGTTCGGGGCTTTGCCAACAGGGAACACAATGTCATTTTGTCATTAACCTTGATGTGTACCTGAGTAGGGGTGTGCCGAATTTTGGACACTTGCTGTAGAATTTTCAGGATTAGAGCAATTGCTTTGGTGTTGAAGCTTCCAGGTACAGAGAAGCCTGGTGCCATACTGACAGTGGTCAGATGCCCCATACTGGATTATAATAGATACATAATAGATAATAATAGATATGTAACAGAAAACAGCTCACCAGGAAGCAAGGCTAGTGGAAAAATAAAGACAAATCCAATTAAAGTGTCTGCTCAGGTAAATGCGTGCTTTGACTGCAGGACGGAATCATTCACTCAGACCACTCAGAACACAAAGGCAACACTTCTTTTCACGAGAAATGTGACCCGTGAGCAGAAACACAAATAAACTGGGCACGTAACCAGCCAGGCCCACCAGCAGCACAGCAGGAGGGGCTAATTTGCTAATTCTTGCATTCCCCATGTGAATTCCTGCACTGTTCCCTGAGGAGTGCCCCAGCACTAGGATAACTTCATGGAGAGTTGTTTGCTGAGCTCTGGAAGCCCAATGCAAGGTGTGAGACCTGAGGAAGCCTCCCAGAGCTTTGGGATCAGCCCCTCTAAAACCATGGACAAACTGGGCTCTCAGGCAGCTGGGACAACCTCTGATGAACTGAACTCAGGCAGGGAGAGTGGAAAGAGGCAGAGGAATGTGTGTTTTATGGGTTGTGAGAACAGTTTATGGATTATTTTTAAGAGAATTTATCCTATGAAGAGGAATTTATAAAGAAAATGCCACAAGTCCCAGTTCTTGCACTGCAACATGTTTGGTTTTAACTTCATTAATAGCAAATAGGGAAAATTCATGGAAAAACACTGATGACAACACACTAAATTGCCACAAAAACAGCACTGAAGGCCACTGCACACAACTGAATCCTACAACTCCTTCAAACACCCTTGCCAGACTGCTTTGAACTTCTTGAAATCACTGGAAGCTATCTACAGGAGTGGCAGTAGATTAGACAAATACACTGCTGCTAAAAAGGAAAAAAGCAACGTCCTGCATTTGCTTGTTGGCTGCAACACAAGACCTTCAAGCCAGGCAAGGACTTCAAACATTACAGGGCTCAATTTATCAATACAAACAACACATCAATCTCACTAAAGGCAGTGTATAAAGCCCTGCTCCTGCCAGAGCTGATGAGAACCAGGTTGAGGATGAACAATAATATGAAGGGTCAGGGGTTCCCTTCCCAAGAAGAGCTGCTGAAGTAGAGTATTCATAAAAGCAGGGTTTGCTTCTTAAAAAAAGAAAAGGACAGAGGATTTTCCCGATTCATCTTGTTCCAGAACTTTATCACATGTAAATCTTCAGCCTGTGTATAACATTTTGTACAGTGGAAAAAGGTCAGTATAAAATACTGCTCTCTCATTCTTTATCCACACAATGAGAAAAGCACGGTTTATTATAACAGGAAATAATATTTTATTATAAAATCTGCATGTAAACAAGTAACCAATTAATTGAATAACAGTTAATGGAAGTGCAAATTAACTTCATAAAATGATATCTGTTCTGTATTTAAATATATATATAATTCGTTTTCTCCCATTCTACTGTTGTTCTACTCCCCCCTCCCCACATTTAAGTTTAAAAAGATTCATCATTGCTTGCTTTACACTAAAAAGAGTGTACGAGCCTGCGTACAAGTTTAAGTTTTGCTCTGCAAACGAGACAAGTCTATGGTGATAGTTATCCTTTCTTATCTTTGCATCTCTGGTATCCACAAGACAAGAAGATATAGAACATATGTACACAGTGGGCATGTCAAGCCTCATATTTCAAGTTAGTTCATTTACTTGCACACACTGACACTTAAACTGTCTATCAATGAAGCACTGTAGTGTAACTTCCAGACTTGCTTGAGCACCTTAAGGCATTAACGAGAGTCCCGATGGAAAAGTCATGGCTGTGAGCAGCACGAGGATCATCTCCACCCATCTCTGAGCAGTCGGGTGCCTGTTCTGCTCATCCCGCCTGCGTCACCTGCCCTGGCTGAAAGCTCCTATAGCACAGACAAGTCGTGGCAAGACTTGGATTTTGCTTTGAAAGCCATCTTCTTATTGTTCTTTGCCACAATCCTGCCGAGGAACCGCTTGGCCTTTTTGCTGATGCTCTCCCTCCTCTTGGTGTTGGCCATCCTCCGGGCGTTGTCCTCCTTGCTGTCCTTGCGCAGGCGGATCTGCCGCACGATGCCCTCGAACAGGTCCTGCACGTTGTGGTGCAGAGCAGCCGAGGTCTCGATGAACTTGCAGTCAAACACCACGGCACAGGCCCGGCCCTCTGCCAAGGGAAAGACAGAAAGGAAGGTGAGTGGAGACGGTTTTCTCTTCACATACACTGCCCGAAAAACAAAACAAAAATTGGCTCGAAGTAAGGGAAGTGCCTTCAATGCCATGGAAGAGCTTTACTGCAAAACAGGAAAACCCAAATTTGCTTTCATGGTTTTGCCCCCTTAGTCTTCCTGGTTTTGTTGTGCTATGGTCAGAAATCTCATCTGATCCATGGAACTGAATACATGGCAGCAATAGTCCTTCAGCCAGACTGCTTAAGAGCTAAAGCTGTCTTGCTGTTTGATATGGAACAGTGTGAGTGAGTGTCCTGGTTTTGCATTAAACTGAGTTTTGGTAAAGACCTGCTCCAGTGAGGTACAGAAAGAAATGGGGTTTATTCAGAAGCTGTTGAGCAATTCTGCACCTCTGTCTTGCTGTAACAAGTGAGTCTTCCACACCAATAGAAGTGGAGCTGATACAGACGACAAGGTCAAGTCATTGAACACATCAGTAGAGGTTATTAAGTTGTGCACCACTGAATCTGACCAGGGCTGAATTTGAAATACAAGATGTTCGGTGCTCTGGACATAAGCACTTAACCCTGGAACATTGCTGCTTCACAAATTTCCACAGTCAGCTGTGGTAAATAATGACAGAGTTGTAAACCTGAGGAAAGCACAAATTTCAGAGCTCGGACAGGTCAACCACGCCCTGCCCCAGCCTGAAAAAGTGATCTCTTCATGAACTCCAGTCAATTCCCTGTGCAGGAACTAAACACTGGGAGCATGGCAAACCAGATAGGGAGAGATGGCTCATCACCAAGGCACCAATATTTCAGAGCATCGTTTCCAGTGGAAAACAAAAAAATCTCACCCCAAAACAAAACAAAACCTAGCCAAAGGAAAAGCCTCGCGAAGTGTTTAAATAAGCAGAATCAACACTGTGGTGTTGGCATTGGTTCCTGTGCTCTAGGTACCCAAATGCCAGCTGGAACTGGCTGAGAGGATTCTCACTGATCACAGCTGGAGAAGATCCACAAAAAGACTTTAGAGTTGTATGAGCCTGGTGCCACCAGTTCAGCCCAAACGTGAAGGGGTCACCTCCAGCAGAAAGTTTTGCACAGGCTGTGTGGGATCCCCTATCCTGAGGCTGCCTGGACTCTGTGACATGGCACTGTGCCCCTTACGGAGCACAGTTCAGACTGTCACATCCCCAGCCTTGCAAGTGCTGCCGCACACGTACCATACAATTAAAGCCTGGCTTTGGTAGTCCTGTGCTGAAGCTGCAGCTCTGATGCATTTTCTTCTCACACTGCAGCTCAGAGCTCTGCACAGCCACACATCTTCCCCCACAACCATCTCCAATGTTTTCTGTGGTACCTTCAGCACGAACCAGCTGGCTCCACTTCCCCAGTGATCCTCAAATCACACATTTTTCTACACCAAACCCAGACTACTCCTATTGGCCATGATCCTGCATAGCCTTCGCTACTACTTTAGACAGCACTTGTGAAATGCAATGTCTCTTACCATCAACTGAGACCTCCCGGGACCTGACCAGGTCGCTTTTATTTCCCACAAGGATAATAGGAATGTCCTCTGTCTGCCTTGCTCTTCTCAGCTGGATTCTTAGCTCAGAAGCCTTTTCAAAACTAACTTTGTCTGTCACTGAGTACACAATAATATAGGCATCTCCCATTTTCATGCAGTGGTTCTGGAGCCATTGGCTGTCATCCTGAAACAACAGACAAGAAATGGATTTACTGTGCTGAAAAGGGTATTCAAGACTGAATGATGATTTATTACTCTAAGCACCTTAAAGATTCTTTTCATGGTTTTATTATAAAAAGTCAGTGAAAGTAAGCCAATCTCCCCAAAATTTTGACGATTTTGTTATTTAAAATACAAAACAAGATAAATTTCACTTGTTCCCAGAAAGAGTATCAGGTCTGCACTGATCAGATTGATAATCTCTAATTTTACAGTAATACCCTGGGCTGCTCATGTAAGATACTGATTATTCAAAGCATTAGGAGAATCTCACTCAGCTCTATTCAGGGTTTTAAACTGCCTGCCTAGCTACAAGAAATTAATTGCAGGGAGAACAAAAGGCAGTATGAATTCTAATTTTTTAATGTTACTTATCTGATTGAACAAATAGGCATAGTTGTTCCATTTCAACTTTTTTTTTTAAAGAGAACTACAGACCAAGTCATAAAGCAAAAGCATAAGTAAAGAGCTGTAAGTACCTGCTCCCAAATATCAAACACCACGAGAGACGCTTCTTCTCCATCAACTATAATTGACCTGTCGTATGTATTTCCTATGGAAAATTTTAAAAAAAAAAAAAGGTTCAGTGAAAGAAGTTATTCTCCTCCATCCCTGCCGGTGGCCTGGGAGGGGATGGCCGCAGGGAAGGCTCCGAGCCGGGGGTCCCCGGCACCTCCGAGCCCGCCGTGCCCTCACCGGCCTCCTCCGCGTCCGCGCAGTCCTCCACGCCGCCGAAGATGCGCGCCAGGCTGGTCTTGCCGACGCCGTGCTCGCCCAGCAGGATCACCTTGTACAGGCTGCCGTCGGAGTCGCTGCCCGAGGAGATGACGGAGTCGGAGGAGTCGGAGGCCCAGCTCTGGCGGTGCGCGCCGCCGGGGCTGTACGAGGTGCAGCGCACCAAGCCCGACAGCTCGTCGGGCGGCAGCGGCCGCAGGTCGCGCTCGTCCACGGGCATGCTGCGGCGGTGCAGGTGCTGCTGCGCTGCGAACGGCGTGCTGCCGCGCCGCTTGTCGCCGCGGTTCAGGGTCATCGGGCTGCGGGCAGGGCACGGCTGTCAGCCCGGGCTGCGGGCACAGCGGGGCCGGCAGCGCCCGCTGCCCCGCACAGCAAAGCCCCGCACAGCGGAGCCGCGCACAGCCCCAGCCCCGCACAGCTCCAGCCCCAGCCCCGCACAGCCACAGCCACTGTCCCCACAGCCCCAGTCCCAGCCCCGCAGCCGCGCTTACCTCGAGGCGCTGCGCGGAGCGAGGGCTCGGCGAGGGATCGCTGAGGGATCAGTGAGGGATTCCCCGGTGCTGCCGCGGGAGCTCCCCGAGAGCTACTGCCGCCGCCGCTGCCCGCTCCGCTCTTTATGTCCCGGCGGAGGCGCGGGGCCCTCCCCGCCGTGACGCTCTGCGGGCGCTCCGCCAGCGCATCCTCGGCAGCGCCACCGCCCCCGCGGGCTCCGCCGCGCTGTGCGGGGGCGGCGGCGGCGCGGGGAGCCCGGGAGGAGGCGGGAGCCCCCCGGGGGTGGGGGGAGGCACGATCCGCTCCGCTCCGCTCCGCTGTCAGCGCGGGGGTCCCGCCCGTCGGCGCGGCTCGGCCGGCAGCGAGCGCCGGGGAAAGCGGGGGCTGGTCCCGGGGCGCGGCTGTACCGACTGTGGGGCTGCGGGGGTCGGCTCCACCGCCCGGCCCTGCTCTGCTCTGCCCTGCCCTGCCCTGCCCCGCCGCCCGGGGCTGCCCTCTCCATGCCCCCAGTGCCAGCACTCCCCTCCCGCTGTCCCCGGCGCAATGCCCGCAGCATTTGCTGTGTGTGTCCCTTGTTTCCCCTCCCAGCCCCTGTGTGAGCGCACGGAGCGCACAGGGAGCTCCCCTGCGCTCTGGCACGGCGCGAGGGTTGTACTCTGGCGTGTTCAGCGGTGTCAGGGGAAACACCCGCACTCTCTGCACCCCCTGCGCTGGCCGTGCCCGGCGCTCTGGGAGCAGCGCCCGTGCCCGGGCTCACACGCACACACGGCCGTGCCACCGCCCCACGTGCGGGGTGAGCGCTCTGAGGGGCCAACATCAAACAGAAAGGTCAAATTCTCCTCTCGCTTTCACCTGAGCAGCAAAGCGAGACAGTGAAAGGCTTATCTCTTGAGTGGCACAGTCATGCGCATGTGATCGGGTGAAGAAAGGACTCAGCAGATAACTATACTTGTCTCCTGCATGGCTCACCCAGCGCCGTGTATACAGTTTGTTGTTTACCTAGCAACCGAAACATGTCAGACATTGTACGGCCAAAATAGCCCCGGCCCCTGCTCCCAAAAGATTACAGAGCAGAGCGGGAAAATCCCTGTGACTCTGGGCAGGGACGGCTGCCATCACATCAGTGTCAGTTTTAGGGTTTCCAAATCAGCGGCAGAAACAAGGTTAAAGAAGGCAAGAGGGAGGTAGGTGATGGAAACGAAGCTAGAGATGTAGGGAATAAAGTAAGGGAAAGAAAACTCTGTGGGATTGGGCTAAGTGGGTGAATATTCTGTTATTTTCAGGAGCCAATTATAATTTTCCAGTCCACACTTTTAGGGTGGTTTTGGCCTCTTCACGCTGATAAACTGGGAGCGTTGGGAGTGTTAATGTGGTGGTTAAAGATCACCAAGTGCTTGCAGCAAGTTTTCCCTGCCTGCCTTGCAAAACCAAAATAGCCTCGTCAGTTTAAATAGTCAGAGTCTGGTGGCAAAACACGCGTGCTTCAGCTAACTGAACTGAGTTAGAAACCCCTGGCTGGCATTTGGAGCCATATGTTAAATACACTATGGTTAGCATTGGAACTACACTGTGGGTACTTTAGTTGGGTAAACTGGAATCTGCCAAACCGCCTTGATCGTTCTGAATTTACAGACAATTATCTAAATACAGTTCTAGATATGGTCGGTCTCCAGCTGCCCTCCTTAAAATCTGGGGCTTTTTCTGCCTGACATTGTCACCTGAAACTATTCTCAGGGAGTTTTTATGTCTTTTGCACCAAACTTTGTTTCATGCCTTTACCGTGTGTCAGGGTCACATTTTAGAAGTTGACATATGAGGTAGGGGTATTTTTAATGCTTTTCTGCATGAAAAAAGAGAAATCTGAGAAGCAACAGAACCAAAGAGACAGCACCACTTCTGTACCACATAGAGCACTATTGGACAGGAAACACACTAAAAATAGGGGTATAGGGATTTCATTGACACGTCTTAAAGAAGCTTTATTCCAAGCCTTTTGCTGATGAGAATTATGGATATTTTAATGAGGTAAATGTGAGACAGACCATTTGCTAGCCAAAAACTCTCAGGAAAGGCATATGTCAAAGTGATGAATAAAAACTTTGAGAGAGCAGAATTTCAGCAGGGAAAGGACTGAAAATAAAATTATACCCAGTAGAAATCATACAGAAAATTCAGGATTCCATGGCAAACACTGGGGTATTTTGCCAGCACCCAGGTACAAGTAATGAATTAACGGTTATAGGACACCACCATGGACACAGGATCCTGCTCAGGATCTGGCACTGGGTTCTTTGAGTGTCCTTTACTGGAAAGTGAGATGGCCTTGGATTGTGCTCGTTCCTGGAGGGATGAGCAGCACAGTGCCAAGGCTGTTCCTGCTCCCCTCTGCCTGGGGATCACAGGGGTCATGAGCTGGGTCACCTCCTTTGATCTCAATAGGTCCAGCTATTTTGTGAAGCTGGAAGGAATTAGCTGATAATTCAGGTTAATCGCATGTGAGAAACATATCTCTTCACACAGCATATAGTTCTGTTTGCTGGTAATTATTCCCGTGTTTTTCCTATTTACTGCTAATTATTGTATTTAATGTACATTCATGTATACATTACTGTGGCACCCACTGGTTTCAGTGGAGTGCATGATCCACAGGCTTCAAATGGTGATTTTTTTTCAGTTTCTTTGAAGGACTTTAGGATCATCTCCTTCTCACCTGCCCTCCATTTCCACTTCTGCGTGACCGTGCTTCTAACAGATACATGAAAACATGAACACATGAACTATTTCTACTTAAAAGAGATTAACATGCCTTGCTTTTCTCCCTTTATTTTCTATTGTTCTAGCTTCTACTTTTCTCTAAAAAACTACTACTTTTTTTTAGTTTAATTTCATTTTTGCACTATGCCTTTCTTTGCATTTCACTGTTGCAGTATACCCAGATTCTTTTTTTTTTTTGTTATCTCTTTCCTGTTTTATTCTTTCTCTGTTTCTTTTCCCTCTCACTTTTCCTCAAGCTTTTGAGAAGTGCCAGTGTTCATTTCTAGCGCGCTCTCTCGGCCTGAGTACATTTCATCATCTGGAAAATGTAAAACATGCAGTTTGATCCTGTTTTTCCAGTTTTGTATTCCTGGGGTAACAAAGCCAAAGGAGTTCCTTTATTCTGTATTAGGTGCAGAGGGCATTTCTTGTTCTAAATGACAGGCACAGACTCTGCAGGGGGTGCAGAGATAAACTAAGTTAAAACTAAACTAAACTAAACCAAGCATGTAAAACCTAACACCTAACGCCCTCCCCTTTGAATTTTCAGGTTAAAAAGGAAACATTTGGGGGTCGCATGAACTTTATGTGATTCTTCCTCATCAGTGTTTGTTCAAGGTCAAATGCCATATTATAAATAGCATTTATATTTTTTACATCAAATTAATATTATTTGGGGACCATTTTTAGGGGTTGCTGCTGTCTTACATCAGAACTGTTTCACAACTGA
The DNA here is from genome assembly GCF_029207755.1 of Chamaea fasciata. Lineage (NCBI taxonomy): Eukaryota > Metazoa > Chordata > Aves > Passeriformes > Sylviidae > Chamaea > Chamaea fasciata. The sequence goes on along the minus strand of NW_027094097.1, from coordinate 19,122,998 downwards.
TTAGGAATAATAGGACTATTTTGAACAGTCCAAAGGCTGGATTAGAAGCAGTGAGGTTTGGGGGTCAGCACTGTTCTCAGCATGGCTCTACACTGAAGTTGTGGGTTTCTCTCCTCCTTACTTTTCAACTCATCTGCACTGCTCAAGTCTAATTAACCAGCCATTATGTGGGTGAAGTTATTTCTATACAAATGGTAGAGATACCCACAAGGGTCTGTTCTTGCCAAGTTATATGAAGCATTACTCCTGCAGAAGCATGAGCCTGGCTACCTCCCAAATACCTGGACTGAGAAAGAAATGGCAGCAATTATTATTATTTTTATTACAGAACTGACACGCTCGGGCCACTGGGAGAATATACAGAGGGAGCAGCATGAAATATGTTGGGGTGTTAATCTAAGCAAGAGAGATAGAGGTACAGGGAAATGTAAAACAATGTTCTTTTCCTTATCCTAAAAAAAAAGTAGGATATAGTGCAATATGGTATCAAGTTTTCCTCACCATCACCCTTAAAATCACAGACTAGTGTGAGCTGAATAGCCCTGGGCTCACTGGTTCAGTTTGTGTCAGACTTTTTCACATGAGGCATATTTATGTTCCATTGCCTTGCAGTTAATGTATGGGGTAAAAGCAAGGGACTCTTTAACTGTACAATAACCAGCAGAGGTGGAGCTTTCAGCCCTGCACCAGCTCCTTTGTGGGAAGGTGACAAATGTCACGTCCACACTGACCCTGCCTTTGGATGTTGCAGAGGGAAGGCAGCACACCCCTTTGGCCAAGGGGACAAGCTTTCCCTCATAATTACTCTTGGATTTAAGGGCAGGTAATATTTTTGGTTGAGCAGCGGTAGCCATGAATTGGGGCTGAAACAATAATGTGAGAAATATGAGCTTTGGAGTCAACAGAAATCGATACAGCTTAGAAAGCTCATACAGACTGCCAAGGGGGAATCCCAACAAAATCCATTGTTATAGCTATTAAAATAATCAGCCTTTCATGGCTACTGTACTTCCTTTCAGCTCCAGACCAGAAATTCTAAAGTTCATTGCAAAAGAATGCAGCACAGTTTGCATTTTCAGGTAGAGGATGATAAAATAGGCACGTTTTAAGTCCATGGCTCATAATGTAAAGCAAAGGACTGTCTTTCTTAAATTCTTGCAAAGGAGTGCAAAAAATAACTTGGGACAAGAATAACTGGAAATGTGGTTCATCTTTCAGCTGTTCTGGATTTCTCACTGCTTTGAGTAAGCTACAAAACTTCCAGTACTAGACCAGCTGATGACCAGCAGAACCAGGTGAATCACAGCTCCGAAAAAAAGGAGTTGCACAAGGGGCAGATCCAATTTCACTGTGCCCATGGAGTTCCTCCGCTTCTTTTCCACAGACTGTTAGTGAACTACTTATTTATGTTGGAGTATACTTGGGGAAAGCATTCTGTCTTAGTTTACCTTCAAATTCCCACTCAATTTTAGTTTCCTTCTGACCTGGCAGTAACTGCTTGTGCTACCCCAGCTGTGGGAGGCAGAGTTTGGGTGCTGGATCCCCCTTGGACTCCCAGCACGTCCTGGATGTGGTCAGCTGTTTGCCCCTATTGCATTTCAAGCTTGGAGTAAAAGCAGAACATGACCTAAGATATTTCCATAATTGTTTTGTTTAATCATCCCTAATTCCTCTTTTTCAGAATTAAACCTGTCATGGCCAATGTGTGTGACATATATCATCCCTCCATGACTGGAATGCTAAATATCCTCTTACAATTCCTGCAAGATGTGTTCCCCTTGGTGGGGATTTCACAGCCCCTTCACGAGAAATATCTAGAATTCAGAGACCGTGAAAAGGTTTCTGAATTTACAGACAGCTGGTTTAGGGAGTGGGTAAAGTAGGTGGCTGTCTGTCTTACTAACAGTTACATAGTGCTAAGGAGGCAAACTGAGAATGGAAGATTTATTGTTTACCAGCAATGGCTCTTGGCAAGAGGAATGAGTCTATTTACAATAACAAATTAAAGCAGCCGTCCTGGGTCAGACTCAACTTACAGCCAGTTTCTAGCCGCTGTCTGTAGCTGATATCTAAAGAAGAATGGACAATAAGAACACGATAAACACAAATAAAATACCACACACGCAACCACCAGAGGCTCTTGATGTAGGATTTTTCTGGGTATTTTTCTAACTGTTTTTGACACACACAGATCTTCAATACCCTGTGCCACCCCCATTTGCTGTGTGGTGAAGCAGAAAATAAGATTTCCCTCATGTCTCCTTCACACATGCCGTAGTTTTATGGCTTTCTGCAGTAGTCTTCTCTTGTGGCTTAGGGACCTGGAGTTCCTCACTCAGTGTATAAATGTGAATCCCTACTTGCCCTTCTCTATCTTTACTAAAACATCTTTTTAGACATTAAGGGACAGAAAGCACAGATTAGAAACATGGATTAGTCAAACTACATGTTCCTGTGGGCTTTCACTGTGGATAATGAGTGCTTCTGCTTTCTTTGTTAATCCCAAGAATTCCTAGCATCTGTTTACGCTATCAGTTGAGGACTGGGTAACATTTTTGGAGACCTACTTCTACTTTATTGAGGAACTAAGCATTTAATAAGCAGGAAAATGGGTAGAATACAGCCTAAAGCCACCCTTGCTAATCCACAGAATTCATTTTTCCATACACCTGCAGGACAGAGTCTTCAAAAGCTGCCTGTTAGCAGCTCTGAAAATCTGGATAGAGTTGTGATAATGTAGATATTTCCACGAAAATGACGGGTGAAGAAGGAAAAGTCTCAAAAGTCTTGCTGGACTGAGAACCTGGAACAGGAGCAGCCCTGTGATGCTCAGAGGAAACACCTGAGAGGCTTCCAGCACTCAGAGCCACAGGGATGCATTGCTGAGGGAAGGACACTGGACAGAAACACAGCCTAAAGCGTTTATGGCAATATAAAGTGAAACTTCAGCTGTGCTGCCCTCTTCTGTGTACCAGGTAAGAGAAAAAGGACAAAGAATGTTTAATGTATCTTTTTTTTACACAGGTGCCATCGTTTCTGCACCCAAAGGTGCATTTGCAAGGCTGAGAATCACTGCACGTTCCCTGAGGCTCTTGTGGGGGAACTCCGTTTTCCTTACAGCTCAAGAAATGAAACCTTGAAGCTGGGACAAAAACCCACAGTCACGGGGGAGACTTAAGAATGTGAATTGGAAAAGCTTTGTACTTCTTTGTAAGCCAGTGCAGAATTTATGGTGTCTTTTCCTGTGGTGAGTGGAATCACCCATGTAAAGTGTGTGGGAATTTGGATGAGAGAGCTGTTATCATCTCTTCCAGGAAAAACTCAGAATTTGTCTAGTTGGAATGTGCTGAGTTTGGCAAATTCCATATTTTCATGATAGCAGTAAAAGGAATCTCTGCTTCCTTTGAATGTCACATTTCCTGCTTTGCTTCTGCTGCTACACAAGACATTCTGGTAAAAGCCTTCAAAATTCTAATTGTAGAGTTACACTAGAATGAAAAGAAATCTCTTTTTAAATTTTTTTTTCATTTTAAATTGTCGAATTTCTTTCTGATTCTATTATTGTGAAATTATGTCATGATTGTAATCATAATATGCTTAATCATCCACCAGTCTCTCTCAAACAAAAAAAAAAAATTAAATGGTCAGTGTTTAGGTTCATGATTAAATACAGAGCCCAAGCATGAGCCTAGACTGAGGTAAGAGAATGGTATGAAGTGTGTTTCTTATATAAAGGGGCTTATGGGCAGTAGACTTGAAAAATGTTATCTTGTGAAAGCAAATGCAGATCTTAATTTGAAAGCCAGCCCTAACTAGATAAATCTGAATCAAAACTCCAGTGCTAAAAGTCTGTCTGTCCTAAAGACAAAACTGCAAAATCGTGATGCCTATCAAGGACATCCTACACCCAAACCAGACACAGTGAAGCAGGTAAGAAATAACTTTATTACCCTGTTCATCTTCCCAGAGGCAAATCTCCACAAGTAGGAATAGCAGCATACTGGAGTCTTCAGTGAGGCTTTCACCTCACCTCACTTCATTCGGGCATCCTGAGCTGCCCATCAGCTCAGGGGAAGGGACAGGGAGTTAGTGCTCCGCTCTCAGTCTCTGCATGTTTCATGCAGGAAGAGTTTCCAGTCAGAGGTTTTTTTAACGGGCACACTACAATGTAAACCTTTGGGCTTTAGGCACTTCATTTCCCAAGTCATCAAAGCTGCTTATATTCAGTGAAAGACTCGGTGATCATCCCATTCTCTGGTGCTAATGGAATTCAGCACATTGGTTGCTTTTCATGGCATTTTTCCATGTCACACTTTTGGAAATGAGATCAGAATCAGGCCTCAACATTCTTTTCCCTCCTCTACACTTACTCACAGCAGTAATTAACATGAACCAGGGAAATGTTTCCTTGGCATCAGACTCATATTAAAAACATCAAGTGTGTGTCAGTCAGTCACTGCCTGCTCATGTACCCTGGGCTGTGGGGTGAAGTGGTCTTTATTCAACAATTAATGTCATAAGAGAATATGATATACGCAGTAAATTGCTTTCCTGCAAAGCCTTTCTTTCACACTCACCCCTTTCTTTCATATCTTTACAAGGATTATAAATTTGCATCACTCCCCTGTTCAAGCACACCAGCTCCACCAGAATCATTCAGATGAATCTACAGCCTTCTAAGGTAACAGCAGCATGTAGCTAGGCAACAAAAAAGAATATAGTATTTTTCAGGATGGAGGATTTTTCTAGATGATCTCATACAGATGCAGTGCTTTTTTGCCATATAAGAAGAAAAGGGTTCATTGGAGAAATGAGTCTGCCATCCTGGCACCATCAAGCCATGTTGATGTATGGCTTCCCTTGATTAGCTGTGACAGAAAATAACAATGCATTCTATACTGTTCCTATTTATTATTCCATATCTGTTACATATTTGTGAGGGTTTTCTGCAAAGACTAAAGCCACAAACGATTTTGTGGCAGATTTCATTAGCCATCACCCAGATTAAAATGGAATGCTTCAATAATTACCAAATCAGCTGGAATAAATTGTATCTCAGTTCAGATGAAACTGTGTCAGTTAAAAAAAAAAAAAGTTTTATGAATGGAAAAGACGTCCTGTTGTAAGAACAATCCATCACTATATGTAGGGGCAGAGCTGCTGTGGATGGTGTACACTGATTTTTTGCCCGCGAAGGGATTTGGTCAAATGCAAGCGGAAAAAGCGATATGATCCAGCAGGATCATGCCTTGGAGCCCGGGATGAGGGTGATGAGCCCGGCACAAGGGGCCGGCAGAGGTGCCCGGGCAGTGTCTGTGCCCCGGGGCTGTCCGTGCCCTGCAGGAGCCCCGAGGGCCAGGGGACACTCGCTCCCCGCTGCCATCCCTGCGGGGCCGTGCGGGGAGCGCAGCTCCGTCTGCGGGACCGGCACCGGGGCCCCGTCCCCATTTGCCCACATTCCCTGTGCTCCACCATCTGCCGGGATCCATCCCCGTCCCCATTTGCCCACATTCCCTGTGCTCCGTCATCTGCCGGGATCCATCCCCGTCCCCATTTCCCCACATTCCCTGTGCTCCACCATCTGCCGGGATCCATCCCCGTCCCCATTTCCCCACATTCCCTGTGCTCCGTCATCTGCCGGGATCCATCCCCGTCCCCATTTCCCCACATTCCCTGTGCTCCATGTGCCGGGATCCATCCCCGTCCCCATTTCCCCACATTCCCTGTGCTCCGTGTGCCGGGATCCATCCCCGTCCCCATTTGCCCACATTCCCTGTGCTCCATGTGCCGGGATCCATCCCCGTCCCCATTTCCCCACATTCCCTGTGCTCCACCATCTGCCGGGATCCATCCCCGTCCCCATTTCCCCACATTCCCTGTGCTCCATGTGCCGGGATCCATCCCCGTCCCCATTTGCCCACATTCCCTGCTCTCGGCTGGCCGGCTGTGTCTGCTGGTGCCGTCACACACGGAACCTGCGGAGTTTTCCGGGCCGGGCTGGCCCGGAGAGCTGCGGGGAGAGGAGAAATCCCAGCCCGGAGCGTCCCGAGGTGCGCTGGCTGTGCCAGCCCGGGCTCCCCGCGGGCTCCTGTGGCAAGCGAGCGCTTCTCCTGGTCTGGACCTGCCTGCGGCTGATCAGGACCATTCCATCACAGCCTTGGCAGCTCTCCTGCCTTTCCTCTCCTTGGCATCTTGTTTTGTTTGCGTATTCCAGAGCCTGCTCTGTGGGCTGGCTTTCATTCTCCCCAGCTGGACCAAGGCACGGTTCGTGTCTCGCTCATCCTGCCGAAGCAGGGGACGCCCAGTGAGCCACAATTCCTTCGGAGCCAGGGAAAGGCTCGAGCAGCTTTAAAGAGGCTGAAGCCCGCTGGGCAGCAGAATGTCAGAGGAAGGTTCACCGGCTTCACAACGCTCCCAGAGAAATTCCTCCAGTTTTAAGGATTAGCAGAATATATTGCAAGGGCTAATCTAATATGATGCATTACCTGATGTGTACAGAATTTGCATCTCAGCTACAGTGGTTATTCATTCAGCCATAAAATGCAGAAAACAAGTTAATTGTGTGACTTGATAACTGCATAAGTACTTCTCCTGTGCAGCCAAGAGCTTAAACTACTGATGAACTGGACTGTGTGCACCCAAATGCCATATGCACTTAAAGGAAGGCAGATACGACTGAAATCAAAGTTGATACAATGCTTACTTTTTGTTTGAAAAAATAAATTCCCTCTCTTGTTTTACTAGGAATGGCCCAATATTGTCCTTACAAACAAAGGTAAATGTGACAAAACTTCACCACTTCTATGCTAAAAATATAATCCAGAGGATGACCTCAGTTAAAGGTCTTAAATTTTCAGGATCAGACCCAAAGTGGTAAGTGGAAGGGGGAAGAAATTTTTTAAAAAGCTCCTGTTTCAGGCTCCTAGTCAATTTTGTCATTAGTAAAGAAGCATTACTAAAGTAGAATTTGACAGGGTCTTTACAATGTTGACTTATGTTTCAAAAAACCCAGTGCATAAATGTGTTGTTATGAAAATAAGTCAGTACAAATTTGAAGAGAAACAATTTGTGACTCAGTCCTAATTATTTTCCTTCTGCCTAAAAAGTAATTGTTTGGTTTGTTTTAAGTTGGCTGCAGTGTTAGTGAAACCATTTTCTGATTTTCAGTAATAAAAACTAGGTTTTTGTATTAGAACTGTTAGGGGAAAAGAATGCTATCTGTTGGCATGGATTGTTTTTCTCTGCAAGCATTTCAGATTATGTGGATGATTTATTTGTCACTTTGCAGGGGAAATAAAAAGGTTTTTTCTGCTTAGATACCTTCCTAATCCTTAGGCAGAGCATGTGCTAGCTCTCCCATTAGCAAAGTGAAGAAATCAAGCTACCAGCGATCCCAGGGTTAAGCAAGCTCCTGACGACCTCCTGAGGTTATTTCAGTCCAAGCCACGTGTGGCACATCTGATGGGAAGCCAGATGGAACTAATTTGGGTAGATTAGGGGAAAAAGGTGCTACGATAAACCCTCATCCCCGAGATGCACCAAAATAATGGGGAGGAACAGCTGTGGAGGAGTTTGGCAGTGATGCCTCGCCCGTCACTTGGGTCCTGCTCGGCACAGCAGGGAGAGCTGTGCCCAAACCCTTTGGCCACTGCACTTAGAGCTGGCCAGTGGGCCAGAGCTCTTCGTCGACTCAAAACGCGGGGTTTGTGGGGATAGTGGCTGTGCCAATCCTCCTGCTGTGTGTGACAGTGCGGAGGGGCTGCAATGCCCTGCAGCAGCACAGGGATGTGTCCCAGCCCAGCCAGGGAGGGCACAGGGCCAGGCTGCGCTGTGCCCCCGCACGGGAACCTCCCCTGCAGGCTGGCAGCTTGCAGGGAAAGCAGGAAGGCAGAGGGCAGGGAGCTGTTCAGCAGGAGGTGATGGGAGCTCACTTTTTCCCTGCCATGGGAAGGACAAACCTCCAGCAGAGGAGAAGCTCCATGTGAGGGCAGTGGCAGCACAGGGAGGTGTGGCACACCCCTGCTATTTCTCTCTCTCTTCCCAAACGTCCCTGGCAGCAGCTGCTCCTCATTCCCAGGTCATATTTTTTCCAAATTTAGTGGAAATTAACTTCTGTCTTGGTCTCTCCTCCTGTCCTGCTCTGGAAGCTGAGCGACAGCAGGAACCAGGGCATGTGTTACCTCCTGTTCAAGAACCTTGCTGTCTGAAGGGCACACGTGCTGCAATGAGGTGCTGCAAGGCAACAAACTGATGAGACAGCTGGCAAGAGACCCTGAGCAGTGGTAAAATGAAACTGAGAGCAGAGTTTCATCCATCCAAAGGACCTGGATGTTTTTATCACTGCAGACAGTGCTGTGCCTTAGATCCACAAAAGAAAAGGAATGGAGATAACCTGTGTGTGGCAGGATGTAAAAGCTCTTTAGAGGTAGGACATGAAATAATAGATGTATGAGAAATATACATAGATGAGAAATAAGAGATAGATAAAAAGGTCCCAGTGTGACAGAATGTCTTCTGCAGCTCCTGAAGTGTGTTGGACAAAATGAGGGCTCTTTGCTATTTGTGCATTTTGTAAAAATGCCCTGCATTTTTAGCATTTTGTGGAATGAAAATGTTACGTGCTATTAAATGTTGCTGGCAAATGGCTGAGACCAGCAAACCAAAAAGCACTTCAACTTTCCCTACTTCGGTTCTCTTTGCTGTTACTTAGTAACATCAGAGAGATTTTACTACAAATTTTTCTTGTGCCTGGGGATAAAGGATCACTCTGCCACTTCTTCAGTCTGTATTTATGCCAAACAGTGCATTTGGTAAAGGAAGGGAAAGTGGTCCAGTTCTCTGCTTGACAGGCCAAAGGGAAATGCTTTCAACAGCTATAAAATAAATAATTGTAGAACACAGAATTTATAAATCAAAGCTCCAGAGAGAGATCTTTATCAAAGCCCTCTATTGACGCAGACACATCACTTTGAGCATGGCCAGAATACTGAAATAGCTTTTATTAATTAACATTTCCAGTGTGTGGCACACACTGCACCACCCCAGGGCCACAAGAAATAATGCCACGTAAGGGTGAAGCTCTTCCACGGACATTCGGCTGCATCTATGGATACAAAGCTGCTGAGCTGCTTCCCAGACACTGCTGCACCTCAGGCATGTGGGGGCTGAGCAGGTTCAGATCCTGCCCCACCCCGAGGTACTGTGGGGTCTGTGGGCCCAAACACACTCCAGAGCAGGATATTGCAGGGACAGCACAGACAGCTGCCCTGGGAGCACACTGGGAGTGGGGAATGCCATCCAGATGCCTCAGGGAGCTCCTGGCTGCACACTGGGAGTGGGGAATGCCATCCAGCCACCCCTGGAAGACTCTGCCCAGAGCTCAGGAATGCAAAGCAGATGTCTGCTCCTGGCATTTTTCCTGGACTTGAATGAGGCTGTTTGTTTTCAACAGCAGCTGCTCCAAAGGGTCATCGTTTCTCATGGAATGTGTCCTATTACAAAGCATTCCAGAGGCTAAATTTAGGGGTAGCATTTTTGAATAACAAACATCTGAAAAGAAATATTTCAAACAAATTAGCGTTTTCTTCTCCCACTTTGTCTCCATACAACAGGAACCAGCTAATGAAAAATCAAAAGTAGGTTGGAAGGTTTTCACCAAAATCAGAACCATTAGGTTGGAAGAGACCTCCAGGATCAAGTTCAACCCAACCCTAACCTCAACTAACCCATGGCACTGAGTGCCACATCCAGTCTTCTCTTACAACACATCCAGAGATGGTGACTCCACCACCTCCCCAGGTAGACCATGTCAATACTTATCACCCTTTCTGTAAAAAACTTTTTCCTGATATCCAGCCTGCATTTCCCTTGGCACAGCTTGAGGCTGTGTCCTCTCCTTCTGTCAGTTGTCTGGAGAAAGAGACCGACCCCACCTGACTACAGCCACCTTTCAGGGAGTTGTAGGGAGTGAGAAGGTCACCCCTGAGTCTCCTTTTCTCCAGGCTAAACAACCCCAGCTCCCTCAGCTGCTCCTCACAGGGTTTGTGTTCCAAGCCCCTCTCCAGCCTTGTTGCCTCCTTTGGATGTGTTCAAGTGTCTCGTTGTCCTTCCTAAACTGAGGGCCCGGAACTGGACACAGCACTCAAGGCGTGGCCTCACCAGTGCCAGGTACAGGGGAAGAATGACCTCCCTGCTCCTGCTGGCCACGCCATTCCTGATCCAGGCCAGGAGCCATTGGCCTTCCTGGCCACCTGGGCACACTGCTGGCTCATGTTCAGCTGCTGTCACCAGCACCCCCAGGTCCCTTTCTGCCTGGGCACTGTCCAGTCACGGTGTCCCCAGTCTGTAGCGCTGCAGGGGGTTGATGTGGCAAACGTGCAGGACTTGGCACTTGGACTCGTTAAACTTCATGTCATTGGACTCTGCCCATCCATCCAGCCTGTCCAGGTCCCTCTGAAGAGCCCTCCTATCCTCCAGCAGATCGACATACACTCCCAGCTTGGTGTCATCTGCCAATTTACTAATGAAAGGATCAATTCCCTCATCCATATCATCAACAAAAATATTGACCAGAGCTGGCCCCAGCACAGACCCCTGAGGAACACCCCTGGTGACTGGCTGCCAGCTGGATGCAGCACCCTTCCCCACCACCCCCTGGGCCCGGCCATGCAGCCAGTTCCTAACCCAGCAAAGAGTGCTCCTGTCCAAGCCGTGGGCCGTCAGCTTTCCCAGGAGTGTGCTGTGGGAGGCAATGTCAAAGGCCTAGCTGAAGTCCAAACAGACAACATCCAAAGCCTTTCCTTTCCATCCACAGCATCCACCAGGCAGGTCAACTGGTCATAAAAGGAGACCAGGTTGGTCAAACAAGACCTGCCCCTCCTAAACCCATGCTGGCTGGGCCTGAGACCCTGGCTGTCTTGTAAGTGCTGCATAATAGCTCTCCATATAAACTGCTCCATTATCGTACCTGGTACTGAGGTCAGGCTAACTGGCCTGTAATTACCAGGATCCACCTTTCTACCCTTTTTATGAATGGGAGTCACATTGGCCAGCCTCCAGTCCTCTGGAACCTTGCTAGTGAGCCAGGACTGTTGGTAAATGATGGAGAGCGGCTTCACAAGCTCATCTGCCAGCTCCCTGATCACCCTGGGATGGATCCCATCTGGGCCCAGAGATTTATGGACATTCAAGCAGCTCAACATTTCTCTGACTGCCTCCTCCTGGATAACAGGAGGACCACTCTGTTCCCTGACACTGTCCACCAACCCAGGATGACAATTACCCTGAGGACAAGCCGTCTTCCCACTAAAGACTGAAACAAAAAAGGTGTTAAGCACTTTTGCCCTGTCCTCATCTGCAGTTACTAAGTTCCCTCCTGCATCCAATAGATGACAAAGGTTGGTCTCATCCTTCCTTTTACCATTAACATATTTGTAAAAAGATTTTTTATTATCCTTTACAGAAGTTGCCAAATTAAGTTCAAATTGAGCTTTGGCCTCCCTAATTTTCTTCCTAGGGAGGAACTGGTACATTATCAGCAAGTGCAGAGCTGAAGGAGCCTGGACAGGAGGGCTTGGGGCCTTTAGCAAAGTCACTGTGGCTGTTTCTATCATAAATACAACACCCACATCACTTAAACAAACACAGCAGATCTAAAGTAATCAGATTCTTCATCCCTAAACAGAAGAAGTCAGACCTCTTCTTTGAAAACCCATAGCAGATTCCCCTTCCTGAAAAGTCATCCCCCAACTATTAACTGTAAATGTAAACCATCAAACACATTCTGTTAAATGCCATAAACCATTCTGTCATAAACCATTCTGTTGCGTCTCTGAGAAGGTAAACGGTACAAAGAGCATCCCCAGGGCTGCTGTGCAGTGTGCTTCATGAGGCAAGTGCCAACATCCCAATAAATTATTTAACACTAGTATTATGAAGTGGTGAAGGCCACGCAGAGAGCTTCAGCAAAGCTCAGCTGATTTACTGATCCCTTCTCTGTTTGGAGAGCAGGTTGAAGCAATCTGCTGGCAGCTTAGTCATCCTCCTGTTTTCCCTCTGGCACATACTTGCATTTCTTTCTTCCCCAAAATCTGGGGGGAAAGTTTATTTTCTTTTTTAAAGAGACACCAAAAAACAGAAAAAATCAAACCAACCAAGCGTGGTGCCCAGGAGCTGCCTGCATGCATTACCATGGCTGCAGTTCCATCTGCGCTGCAAATGTTGGCAATGTCAGAACTCATCAGCCCAGTGATTCAACAAGAGAGGCAGAGGAAAGCTGGGTCATTCTGTTCCTTGCCCAATATTAACATTACATAATTACTGTCTTTATTTGCAGTTTCATTCATACATCCCAGCAGTGCTGCCCATTCAAAGGCTGCTGAGCCAAACTGAGGCTTTCTGCAGCCCTGGGCAGACAGGGAGCCTCAGCTCTGGCTTTGTTTCTCTCCTGCTTTGCTGTGTGACTTCTGATGTCACACTTGGAGCACTGGACTGCACTGATGGGCTGAGCTTTACACAGTGTCCATAAGCTTCAGCCTTTTCAAACAACACCACAGAAAACGCTACTGGAGTACAAAGCACTACCATCAAACTGGTGAGCACAACCTATGTTTTTAGAAAGTGTATTTCTTATTTTCCAGATAACTGATGGCAAAGAAGGCAACATTGTAATGGGTCCGTGCACCAAAATACCCAACAGGATTTCTCCAGAGGTTGTTATTTTTCCATGTGGCCCAGGACTAGAGACATCTTCTACAAAAATTCAAATTATTTCTCAATGAGTTTTTCTATTGTCAGTGTCTGCCAAAGACAACAGTTTAGTGAATGCCACAGTTCCAAAAGCAGAAGCTTAGGCTGGGTTTTAGCATTAAATCTCAAGGCATTTAGAACAAAACTTGTCCTTTAGCTGTCAAACGCTGCCAGCACAGTCTTTCAGCAGAGCCTGCTGGGCTGTTCCTTCTGAGAACTGGTAACGACTCCTGTATTGCAGGTGCACAAATAAGACCTCCTTCAAAGATACTGTATTTCCTACCACAATGAAGTAGTAATTAAAGAGATCATGTTTTACACAGGTCTAAAGAGTCCTCCATACTTGGCTAATCTAAGGTAAGATAATTAAAACCAGACACATGATTTGGAAGTGTGGACGCTTACTGCTAAATGTCCAACTTTGCACACACCAGCTTGTACAACTTGTGATGTCTGAAAGTAAAACTCTATTAGCAGCCTGAAACTGTCACAGGAATGTAAAGATTTTAAGTAAAAGTTCTCCCGGTGCACTTGTGAAGCCCAGTGTGCAAATTCTAAAATGCGGCTTGTAACTTATTTTTAGTAGTGAGAAAACAGGTTGAAAAAAGTATTTTAATGGAAAATTGTACCTATGCAATGACTCATACAATCAAAAAGCCAATTGTCATTGTATTTTTGTAGTTGTCTGTAAAATAACTCCCCACAAAGTATTTTTTTGAAAGAGCAAAGAAACATTTCTTCAAGAGAATTAAAGTGATTTTATTTTGCTCACAGATTTATGTAAATTGTAACATCACCACTTATATACAAAATTAGTTTAACAGATCAGAACACCATTGATTTCCTCACCAGGCAATTATGACCGAGCAGACAAACACTGATTCACCACTTCCAGCAGGTGAGTGTTTTCCAAAGCAGCTGCCACACGTTCTTTATCAGCGAGCTGTTTATTAACTGTGCAGAAAAAAAAACCCACAAGAAACCAGTCAGGACACTGGGACTTGACGTCTTCACACTGAGCCACACAATCACAGTTGCCATGGTGCTGCAGTGCTGAGGACGCCAGGAGCAGCCCAGAGCTGCTGGCAGAAGGCAGAGCCTCTCTGTCATCCCAGCTTTGCAGTGAGCTGGCCGTGATTCAGCAGCAGGGAGCTGCTCCAGAGGTGTAACACAAGAAATCCCCATTTTCCTCCCCTTTTCTGAGGGCTCGGGCAAATCAGTGACTGTCAAAGAACACTACAGGACAATTTAAGTGACACTCCACGTTCCTGTTCTGGAACATCCCCCAGAATGTGATACACAGAAAGTCCCAGACACTGAGCAGCTGCTCTACAGCTGTGGGAACCTCTCTCCTTGCTAATTTTCAAGATTAAAATCAATTAAAGAGCACACAAGAGAGGACTAAAAGCCTTACCTGCGTGCTCAGAGGCGTGTGTTCCTGGCGTTATATGAACATCCAGCTGAAATACCAGCAAAAAAGAAACAGGGGACAAGTTCAAAAAAATACTGGAAGATTAAGTTCAAACTAACAAAAATAAGATAGTAACAAAAAGAAAGGAGAAAGGACATTCTTGCCCCTATCAGTAGCTCTATATAACAGAATAAACGTCTAAGACTGCAGAGTATTGCATTTGCACGTGCTTAAGGCTGCTTCAGACAAGGGTGAGACCTCTCCTCCTGCCGTGCCCCAGAGCACTGCAGCGATTCCCCCCGGACAACAGCCCCACAACCTCAACTCTGCACTGACATTCCAGCCCACTGCCCTCTCTGCTTCCTGCAGTCTCCCACGCACAAAAACGTGAACGAGCTCAAGTTATTTTTTCACTTCAATCCAGCCAGCCTTTTTTTTCTTTTTTTTTTCTTCCCCAAACACAACCCCCCGCGTTCTGCTGTGCCCGGTGACTTGACCGCTCACCTTGAACCTGTCGGGCAGGGAGCGGAGCAGCTTGACCTTGATGGAGAGGCCGATGAGCGTGGCCATGCTGCAGTGCGGGATGGTGGGCGTGAACTCCACCGACACCGTGCTCTGGGCATCGTCCACCTGCGGGACACAACACAGCCGCTGCTGCTGCCAACGCGGCCTGCTCACAGCTCTGCTCACTGACATTCCTCAGCACTGTGTTTAGGGAGCACTATGAATATATCTAAACACTATAAAAAAGCCATTGGTTATCGGACGGCCGAGGCAGCGCATGCCGGCGGGATCTCACTTTCACTCGCACTTGCTCGACGACGTTCAGCTCCTCCAGGGTGAGCGGGTGCTCGGGGTCATTGATGGAGCGGATGAGATGTGCGGGTTAAGGAAAGCGGCGCTGCCCGGCCCTGCCCTGCCCTGCCCGGCCCGCCCCTGCCCGCCGCCGCCGCAGGATATCGAAGATCTCCCGGTCGTCGATGGCGTCGGGCAGCTCGTCGTCCTCCTCGCGGGCCGTCACGGGGCGCTCCCCGGAGCGGCGGTAGATGAGCGGGTTCGCGTTCTCCAGCGGCGCCGCGCCCGGGCCCGCACCCACCATGGCGGCACCGGAACCGCCCGCACCGGAACCAGCCCGGACCGCGATCGGCGCCGCACCGCGCGGGGCCCGGGGCGGGCCCGGCCCTCGGCGGCTCCCGGGGCGGAGCGGGGGCGGGCCCGGCCCTCGGCGGCTCCCGGGGCGGAGCGGGGACGGGCCCGGCCCTCGGCGCCTCCCGGGGCGGAGCGGGGACGGGCCCGGCCCCCGGCGGCTCCCGGGGCGGAGCGGGGACGGGCCCGGCCCTCGGCGGCTCCCGGGGCGGAGCGGGGGCGGGCCCGGCCCTCGGCGGCTCCCGGGGCGGAGCGGGGGCGGGCCCGGCCCCCGGCGGCTCCCGGGGCGGAGCGGGGACGGGCCCGGCCCTCGGCGGCTCCCGGGGCGGAGCGGGGACGGGCCCGGCCCCTCGGCGGCTCCCGGGGCGGAGCGGGGGCGGGCCCGGCCCTCGGCGGCTCCCGGGGCGGAGCGGGGGCGGGCCCGGCCCTCGGCGGCTCCCGGGGCGGAGCGGGGGCGGGCCCGGCCCCCGGCGGCTCCCGGGGCGGAGCGGCGCTCTCGGGATTCCCCGGAGCCCGCGGCGGCTGCGGCGCCGGGCTGGAGGCGGGCGGAGTCGGCGGTCCCGTGTCCGCCAGGGGCCTCCGGGCTGGGCCCGGTGCTGCCGGGGAGGCTCCGATTAAAGTTGTTTATCTCATCTGCTCCCTACTTTGAAAAGTCAAATTAAAAAAAAAAAAATCCACGCAAATTTAAACTGGAGGGATGGAGTGTAGCGATGACATACTTTGGCTTCATACGCCCCTCTAAAAGGGATTAAGGCAAGAATTAGCTATTTTGATTTTTCTTCTTTTTTTATTGTTAGTTTCCAGTTATTTATAATCTCTCGTCCTGGTTGTTGGCGGGGCGAGGGGCGGGTTGGGGTTTTTTTTGCTTTGTTTGTGGTGACGTTTCGGTGAGATTTTTATTGTTTTAAGGGGGGGTTTAAAGACCTCTGTAGTGTTTAAGCTCTGGAGTCTGTTAAGCCTCGCCCCGTGGCACTGACAGCAGGTGAATGAACCGCGACTGGCGCTCCCGCCGCGGCCCCCGCACCGCGCTGGGCCATGGCCAGCGCCCGGTAACGCGGGGGGCGTCGGGCCGGGGTCGGCCCTCGGGGCTCTTACCGGCTCTCGGGGGCTGGATCGGCTCTCGTTGGTTTTATCGGCCCTCGGGAGCTGTATCACCCCTCCGGAGCTCTCTCTGTCACCCCTCGGGAGCTCTCTCTGTCACCCCTCCGGAGCTCTCTCTGTCACCCCTCGGGAGCTCTCTCTGTCACCCCTCGGGAGCTCTCTCTGTCACCCCTCGGGGCTCTCTCTGTCACCCCTCGGGGCTCTCTCTGCCATCCCTCGGGGCTCTCTCTGTCACCCCTCCGGAGCTCTCTCTGTCACCCCTCGGGAGCTCTCTCTGCCATCCCTCGGGGCTCTTTCTGTCACCCCTCGGAAGCTCTCTCTGTCACCCCTCGGGACTCTCTCTGTCACCCCTCGGAAGCTCTTTCTGTCACCCCTCGGGACTCTCTCTGTCACCCCTCGGGGCTCTCTCTGCCATCCCTCGGGGCTCTTTCTGTCACCCCTCGGGAGCTCTCTCTGTCACCCCTCGGGGCTCTCTCTCTGCCATCCCTCGGGAGCTCTCTCTGTCACCCCTCGGGGCTCTGTATCACCCCTCGGGAGCTCTCTCTGTCACCCCTCGGGAGCTCTCTCTGTCACCCCTCGGGGCTCTCTCTGCCATCCCTCGGGAGCTCTCTCTGCCACCCCTCGGGAGCTCTCTCTGCCATCCCTCGGGAGCTCTCTCTGTCACCCCTCGGGGCTCTCTCTGTCACCCCTCGGGAGCTCTCTCTGTCACCCCTCGGGAGCTCTCTCTGTCACCCCTCGGGGCTCTCTCTGTCACCCCTCGGGGCTCTCTCTCTGCCATCCCTCGGGAGCTCTCTCTGTCACCCCTCGGGGCTCTCTCTCTGCCATCCCTCGGGAGCTCTCTCTGTCACCCCTCGGGGCTCTCTCTGTCACCCCTCGGGAGCTCTCTCTGTCACCCCTCGGGACTCTCTCTGTCACCCCTCGGGAGCTCTCTCTGCCACCCCTCGGGAGCTCTCTCTGTCACCCCTCGGGAGCTCTCTCTGTCACCCCTCGGGGCTCTCTCTGTCACCCCTCGGGACTCTCTCTGTCACCCCTCGGGAGCTCTCTCTGCCACCCCTCGGGAGCTCTCTCTGTCACCCCTCGGGAGCTCTCTCTGTCACCCCTCGGGAGCTCTCTCTGTCACCCCTCGGGAGCTCTCTCTGTCACCCCTCGGGAGCTCTCTCTGTCACCCCTCGGGAGCTCTCTCTGTCACCCCTCGGGGCTCTCTCTGTCACCCCTCGGGAGCTCTCTCTGTCACCCCTCGGGGCTCTCTCTGTCACCCCTCGGGGCTCTCTCTGTCACCCCTCGGGGCTCTGTATCACCCCTCGGGAGCTCTCTCTGTCACCCCTCGGGGCTCTGTATCACCCCTCGGGAGCTCTCTCTGCCACCCCTCGGGAGCTCTCTCTGTCACTCCTCGGGGCTCTGTATCACCCCTCGGGTCTCTCTCTGTCACCCCTCGGGGCTCTGTATCACCCCTCGGGAGCTCACTCTGTATCACCCCTCGGCGCTCTGACACCTGTCGGGGCTGTATCACCTCTCGGGTTTGTCTTTGGCGCTCTGGGGGCGTTCGCTGCAGTTCACGCTCATCATTCAGCCGCGCTCCGTGCCCCGAGTGCCCCCGCTGGGACCTTTGTCCCCTTCTCTTCCGCATAAAACCGGAGAGAGTGACCGGGAGCCCCATCGGGGGTGAAAATGTCTCGTCCGAGCCCGATCGCGTTGCTTTGCGCCTTGTTTTGTAGCATAGCGTTCCTCGTGTGCGGGGCAGAAGGTGAGCCCCGCCATCTCTTGTTGCTGCAGCTGGGGAAGCCACTGTTTTTTCAAACGCAGTAAATCTTTTATGCTTTGGTTACCAATCTGCAAAAATGCCTTCATGATGCAAAAATTACTGGGTTTGTGAGATGAAACTGTTTTTTGAGATGATTTAATGAAAATTAGGCTTTCTGTCTTTTTTTAAAGGTAACATTTCTGAATTCTCTAAACAAAATATTTTTAAGATCTTGTTGAATGAAAAATTTAGGAAATTGTAGTGGTTTTGCTGTTTGCTCTGAAATTTGCTTTTGCACAGTGACCAAACCCTGCTCTACCTGGCTCCAGGTGTCACTGGCAGGAGGGTTTGGCAGGGGGTATCTGTCACTGCACCAAAGCAAAATGAAAACTGAACAAAACTGAAAGGAATAAGCTGAAATGTTCTAAATTAAGCAGTCAGTTAAAAATACTTAATAGAAAAGTCAGTGTGATAAGTATGAAGATGCAATTTAATTTTTTTTTACCTTTTGTGTTACTTAGGACAGAGTGGTGCTGAACCAGAAGTGACTACTGCACTCGGACGGCTCAGGGGAACGCAGACAAATGTGAAGGGGACAGACAAGCTTGTGAATGTTTTCCTTGGAATTCCTTTTGCAAAAGCCCCTCTTGGATCCTTGAGGTTTTCCCCACCTGAACCACCTGAACCCTGGACTGGTCTGAGAGATGCAACCTCTCACCCACCACTGTGAGAGCTGTTCTTTTGTGGACAGAACCTGCCCATGCTGGTCAGAGTTGTGTTTATTGGTGTGCAGAGGCCTGGTTTTGCTGAGTTTATATTTGGTAGTGGATACACTACCAGTACCGGAGTATTTCTAGTACAGGTGTGGAGATGTGCTTTTACAGGCTGATTATAGGGAACACAAAATTCAAGCACCCTGTGGGCAATCAGCCAGGGGCCAAAGTGTGTTTTCTCTACCACTGTTACAATGATGCTATTGCAGGTTTAGTGCTAATAATTGTCCCCTTTTTTTTTTTTTTTTTTTTGGTGAAGCTGTCCTCAAGATCTGTCCTTGTTGAAAACAGCTGAAAAAAACTTTAAAGAAAAGCACCTTGCATTCCAAACGTCTGAGGACTGTTTGTATCTCAGCGTTTACAGCCCTGCTGGCTCAAGCAAGAAGGACAAGTTACCTGTATGTAAACCATTGAGCAAACTTGTGTTTTATAAAGCTTGCAAGTAATGATTGCTCCTAAGAGACTTAATTGCTTTTTTCTGCACTAGCAGAAATAATACTAGCATGTAAAATTCAAAGTCCACCAATCTGAAATTCAGCAGCCATCGTGCTTTAGTGATTTGGTGTTCCTCATTCTCTGATGTTGTTTTTCTTGTTCAAGTGAAATCTGCAAAGCAATGCATAAAGGTGTGTCTCACCCTTTTGTTTCCAAGGTAATGGTGTGGATCCATGGAGGCAATTTTATATTTGGGGGTGCTGCTCGGTATGATGGCTCTGCACTGTCAGCCTACGAGAATGTTGTCGTGGTAATAATTCAGTACAGACTGGGACTCCTTGGATACTTCAAGTATGAACACCTATTTCACTTTTTACAAAGTACTTGCTGTCATGTTTAAAGCATGGGTAGTTCTGTTTGCTAAATCTGAACTTCTGAACCTCTGAACTTCTGAACCTCTGAACTTCTAAACTTCTATATCAGCTTCTCACTGTTATAGTGGTTTAAATTCACTGACATCAGGATTTCAGAACACAGAAATGTATGTACATTCCATCTGCATGGTCATGTGGGTGCATGATAGCAGGTCATAACCTGCTATCAGAGGGCTATAAATTGGGTTTATTTGGCGCTGGACAGGATGTTTGTTTTGGCCTTTGCTTCCATCCTCTTGTGTGTAAAGCAAAAACTTAGGTAGATCAAAGGCCAGGGATCCACCTACGCAGGGATGAGCAGAGAGTGGAGGGGAGTCAGGGGCGGAGGTGTGACCGTGAGGGGCTGTAGGTCCCTTTGCGCCAAACACAGATTGCAGAGATTGCCTTTGTTGTGTTGTCACTGTTGCTGAGGGGTGGCTCTGCTGCTTTTCTTGCAGCACTGGTGACGAGCACGCCCGCGGGAACTGGGCGTACTTGGACCAAGTCGCAGCTCTTCAGTGGGTGCAAGGAAATATTGAGCACTTTGGTGGAGACCCAGCATCTGTCACTCTCTTTGGGGTATCTGCAGGATCTTGCTCTGTTTTTGCACATGTAGGTATACAGTAGATAAAAATAAAAAATCTTCAAAAGCTCAATTAATGTAACATTTCATGCTTAATCCAGTTTTTGACAGGAAGTTTAACAGTCCATTGGGCTAAATCTGGAGATTTAGCAAATAAAGATGTATAATTCCTAACTGAATCCAGGAGCTGACTAGACTATAACTAGCATAAAGTTATGTGGTAAGGATGTTAATGTAGAATAAATACTTTTTTGTTCTTCCGTTCCTGGCAGGTGTTATCTCCTTTATCTAAGGGTCTCTTTCATAAAGCAATATCAGAGAGTGGAATTATAATTCCCCCCAGTAAAAATTTACAACTTTCAACAGATCTTGAGGTAAGCTCATTTCTTTGCATTTAAAAGTCTTTATAGCCTAAAGCAGGATACTTCTATGTGATAATTTGTTTAAAAGAGAAAAGGGGAAAATCTCATTGCACACTGTGCAACAAAGTTGATCCAGTGTACTGTTGCAGCACACCTGTTTAATTTCAGTCTGTTTGGTGTTAGGTTATACAGCTGTATGATTGTAACAGCTGCGGGCTGACAAAGGTATTTTCAGTCACACACATGCCAAGCTAGGAAAACATCCATTTTCATACCCACTGTACTCTATACAGTAACTGTGGCATTTATTACGGAAAGTTTAAGAAGAATTCAGTCCTACAGTCTTTTAGGGAGGGCCTTTATGTGAAGTAAATTAATTAAATGTAAAACAAAAAGAAACCACGTTAAATAGAATTACTCTCTATAAGTGCCTTTTAATATCTTTTCCTGTATTGGCAGATAGTAATAATGTAAATGTTTCTCAATTTTCTTTCCTTATTTGGTTTACGCTACAAGCTTGGATTGTCTCTACAGCAAAGTTTGAAAAACACTGAATGGAAATACAGCAAGAAAGAAAAGCACACCAGAATGATTTCACTTTGTGATCAAACTGTAGCATTTGTAGTAAAATAAAACATTCAAAGATCTATCAAGCTCGCCTAAATCTGCCACTAAATCAAGCTATTAACAGCAGTGTGTATAATGATTTTATAACCATGCTTGTCTTTGTTGATAATCTACAGAAAATTGCCAGTATCTTCAAGTGTGAGACGAGCAGTTCCCTCTCCCTGCTGAACTGCTTGAGGAAGCAGGAAGCAGAGCACATAGTCCTAAACAGCAAGGTAGGTGAGCCTTCATGGCAACAGAACTTTTTAATGGCTCACTTGCAAAACTTTAGCTCAGCCTCTGATCAGAGTTCATTGATGGTCCATTCCAAAGTTGATTTTTCTTATCTTTTGTCAAAATACTCCCCAAATGCTGAAATAATTTCACACGTAATTTCTTCCTGGGAGTCTTGGCAGTGTCACAGTGCCTGTGAAGCTGTGAGCAAGGTTTGAGCATACCTATAACAGCACAGGATCAGGAACCATTGCATTCCTCTACACCTTGACCCAGCAGCCAGGCCTGCATTTTATACTCCTCTGCCAAACTAAATTTATATTACAGTGGATGTAGATACTTGAATTTCTTAAAGCCCTTTTTTGCACTTAGGACATTTAATGTGGACATCTTACGTGATTTGAAGAAAAAATTGGAAATACTATTAACAACTAATTTGATCTCTTTTTTTTCCCCTCTTCTTTCAGGAAATCTCATTTCTACCCTTAGTTCTGGATGGAGTGTTTCTTCATAAGCCACCTGAAGAGATATTGGCTGGAAAAGAATTCAATGCAGTCCCATTCATGATAGGAGTCACCAACAATGAATTTGGCTGGAATATTAGATCGGTAATTTAATGTCTATTCTTTTTTTTTAATGTGTCTTTAATGTTTGTGTTAAGTAATAGGACAAGTCTTTGCATTGTTGGAAATACATGCAAGGTAAACATTGCTTACATCATGGCTCTGCAGTGACCCAGAACCTGTGGGTCACAAGAGGGTGAGAGAGGTTTCATCCTGCAAGTTAAACTACATGGACACATCAGTTGGAACATCAATTTTGTACAGTGTTTTCTTACCCTAAAATTTTAATCCTTCATCCAGGCAGAGAGAGGAAAAAGAATGCAACAATCAAGAACTTATTACTCAAAGACAAATAAAGCCAATCCTTTCCCCCACAAGGCTCAGTAGTTCCCCTGGGTGTCATTACCACCCTGTAGAAAGAGCTTTCATTTGAAAATCTCTTCTGGGGCAGAGTGAGGGGACAATGCAGGTGTCCCAAGCCCATTCTTCTTTCCCGTGGGAACTCAATGGGTAACTCCAAAACATGAGCAGGTGCTCTCAGTGCACAAAAACTGCAGGAGGTGGATTTGTGTCCTCTCTCTTGTCCCTTTCTTTTAGTTCCTAAATATTCAGGTTCCTTTCTGTAATACAAAGCATTTGTTCTGACTCTATGAAGCAACTGTCTCTGGGAGCGTGCTGGTTGTTAAGTCCCAGCAGAATAATGCAAAGTGAAATCTGCTTGAGTTTATTTTGCAGACAGGAGAGTTGTTATATGTAATGCTGTAGAAGAGAAGGAACACTGCATTATCTTTATTTCAAAGGGCTCAAACAATTAGACTACAGACAGACTGACAGTGACTTTAAGATCTCCCCCAACAGAATGAAAATAAGCCTGTGGGACAGAAAGAGCTTTTTGCTTCAACTCTGCCCTCATGTTTTCTAGTCTTACAAGTTCCTTAATATTGATTTAAAGATAAACTATGTATTAGGAGTGATTTATGTGGGAATCTTCACCAAGGCAACATTTACTGCAGTAAATGCAAGCTTTTCAAGGCTGCATTGTGCTGCACTTTTGGGTATGATGCTTCAAAAATAAACACCAGTAGTAAGAATTAATGGAATAACGTAGTTCCAGTGTTTAAAATAATGGAGACATTAAATGGTGCTTATAACATTGGTTGTTTTTTCTCTGTACAGACATCAAAAATGCTAGGTTTGAGGGAAATAGGAGATAGAAAATCAATTGCCTCGACTGTAGAGGTTTTTCTGCCAATGATCGTAAGTACTGCTGCACTAATCTAATTTGAGAAGTGAATTTTGTTTTTCATGTGTGTAACAGATTTGGGTCTCACTGCTTGAGTCATAATGTTACTGAGGGCTGAGGTCATGTTATGCTTTGAGGAGACTCCCAGCAAAGTTGACAGGAGCAGAGTGTATGGAACTATACAGAAATAGAATTGAGTCAGGCCTGGGATTTGGGAAAATGCCTTTTTCATTCTAGACCTCAACCAATACTTTTATCTTACATATTTGTGGGATTCCTGTAATAGGATCCCTAATGTTGAGGTATCTCATGGCTAATCTCCTGCTTAGGGAATTTCAAGGCATATTTTTTCAGTATGTTCACATTAAATGTAGCTTTTAAAGTAGTTACTTTGCACTCCTAGTTTTGAGGCGTATCTTTCAAGCAGTAAATTTTAACCCTGAAAACTTACACTGTGCTTGGAGATCCCATTGGTCTTGTCCTCTTGTCTAATGGTCCATAAATCTTTCAAGGACTGAGAATTTACTTTTGTGATTCCCATCGCACTTCTGAAGAAAACAGAAGCTGCAGATATTGTCAGGAGAAATTGCTGGATCTACACTTATTCCTGTAGAGTTTTAACCCTTGTAAATCTGGTGCAAATTCAACCTAAGGTGGTTGGTTTGGTATTTTTTTGTCCACAAAAAGCATGAATAGGTTTTGTTTCCCATCAACGTGGGTGCTGTCCTGGACATTTGTGCTTTTGCAAAATCTCTGAAAGAGATTTTAAAAGATGGCAATTTTAGCTGCTAATTCAGACAGTGATTGTTTGTCTGTTTGTTTCTTGTCTCTTAGGATGTACCCTCAGATCTTCTGCCTATGATCATAGATGAATATCTGGGGGACACAGAGGACCCCGCAGAGCTACGGGACGGATTCTTGGATCTGTTGGGGGACATGGCAATTGTCATGCCAGCCATGAGAGCACTGAATTATCACAGGGGTAAGCTGATCAACAGCAGTGGGACACTCAAACCTCCTACTGCAGGCTGGATCAAATGATGCAGACACAAATCCTGTCATATGTAGCCAACCTTTCTTGAGATTCCCACTGGGAACATGAGGAATGATACAGGTCTGCAGGGTTGTGTGGAGTCCCTTCTGTCTGCATCAATGTTTTGCACTGTGCTCATAATCACAATATATTGAGAGCAGAGCATAATAACACAGGTAGGTGTTTGCTAACTGAAGTATGCAGGCTTAAAAATTAAAACATATTGAAGCAACCTTTGTCCTTTGGTCGCTTGGCTACTTGGAAAGTCAGCAGCTCTGTGGTCTGTAAATTTTCTGGTGTTGAGGTGTAGACAAGCCATGCCAAGATACTCAAACGTGGAAATGTTTTGATATTTTGGTTTCTGCAAGTTTTCTTAGGGTGAATCTTCTTTGTGTGTGTGTAAGTGCTGAGTTCTTAATTTTGCAATAAAAGCACATATTTGAATGTAGCAATTACACTAGAAATGTGCCCAGGATAAAGCTTTGTTTAAAGTAGTATTTTAAACAGCTGATGACAGCTGTAGTTTATGTATCTCTTCTGTAACTCTCTAATGTTATGTCTTGCAGAGTCTGGAGCTCCCACCTACTTCTTTGAATTCCAGCACCGGCCCAGTGAATATTGGGACAGCAAACCAGACTATGTAAAGGCTGACCATGGGGATGAAGTTGGTTTTGTCTTTGGGGGGCCATTTCTGGCTGGGGACATCCAGCTCTGCAGTAAGGAACAGACATCATTTGCTTGTGAATTGCTCCTGTAACCCTGGCATTTTTCTAGTCAGTGTTCTACTCATTTTCATCAGATCAAAGTGCATATATTGGCTGTGATACCAAGCCATGACCCTTTCTCCTAGCAGAATTGGTTTTATACATTTAACCATCTTCTCCGTCATCTTCTCCGTCATCTTCTCCGTCATCTTCTCCGTCATCTTCTCCGTCATCTTCTCCGTCATCTTCTCCATCATCTTTCCTTTACAGTTTGCTTGTTCTGAAGCACAGTAAGTTCCACATCTTGTCAGCAATTCAGCAAATAGGATATTTGCTAGAAAATTCACTGTCATTATCCCAGCTCTGTGCATGAATTTGCCATATGACTTTGGCTGAAAACGGAATTGAAGGAAAGGTCAATTAAACTTGCAGAGTGCTTTGGAAGCAGGAAATCCAGGATCTCTTCTTTTCCTGAGGAGTTTAGGCTAGTGTCTCCTCCTTTCCAGGAAATCCCATGGGCTGTCAGGCTCCAGAGAATGGGGAACTTGGTTTCTTTGCAGGAAGTGATTCCAGTTGTGTTCAGAGCAAGGCTTGGAATTCCAGTGTTCCATTTTCTGTGTAAAGATCCAGTGGTTAGATCTGTTTTGCCTCACAATTCAGTTAATATCTGAGCATTTATGCAAATGGAACCGGTCCACTGAGGGAGGATTAAGGGAGTACTCCCAAAATTTCCATGGGGTTCTGGAAGTTCCTTCTGGCAGAATCTGACGTTGTTCCATGCCCAATGAAGCTGCCAATCACTGAACAGTTAAGAAACATGATGCCACTTCCTAAGGAACATTATGAATCCAGCAATATCCTTTAATTACAAATGCCTAAGACAGTAATACTCAGCATGGAGTATTTTCTTTCCCATGGAACAGATTAGGAACAGTTCTTATTTTGACAGAGACACAAAAATTCTGCTTATTTTCAGTGAATTCACTATTTTTTTCTGCTTTTATTTTTGTCATTTGAACAGTAGTTCATAGTCTGGTCAAAGCCTATATAAGTGAAAGTATTTCCTTTTATTCCATTGAACTTTGGAGCAATCCAGCTGTTATAAAGCTCTTTGTTAATCTGTTACCAGAACCTTTTCCTTTTGCTTATATATATATCTATATATCTATCTTTTTTTTTTTTTTTAACGTACATACCTTTGGCACTAGAAAACACTGAACAGTTCTTTTCCTTTTTGCCTGAATTTACCAAGGACTTGAAGATACCAAACATTTTTTCTTAGTTTATTGGGATGCATTTATAATTAAAAACACACAGGAACTGAAATAATTCTCACCTAGTGATACAGTGAGCTTATGTGTAACTGTATTTAAAGAAATACTCTTGAAGTGCTGAGAGATGGAGTGGCACCATCTTGTGTGAGAATGAGGAAACCTTTGCCTAGTCAGATTGCTCTGAAGAACAGGGAGAATGTCAGTTCCACAAAACTAGAATGGGATCCAGGAAACACAGCCATGTGGCCCATTCCTGGAGCTGAACTGGGATGCAGGACACATGGGGGGTACCTGGAAGGTTACAGGCACATCACCTTTATTTCCTCGTTCCCAAATTCCCTGATTTCTGCAGTAGGGTAATTATACTGAAGTCATGCATGAGGAGTGCTGAAATCCCTTGATGCTTGCTGTATTACTGATGTTTTACTGACACTGTCTCTGTTGCAATTGCCAAATTGTTGCAGCATATTCAAACAGCAATGTCTTGATTTCTCCCACACAGAGTAACTATTCTGTATTTTGTCTTTCAGGTGAAGTTACAGAGGAAGAGAAGAATCTCAGCAGAACTCTGATGAAGTACTGGGCTAACTTTGCTCGAAATGGGTAAGAATTGTGAGGTTCATGACAGATATTGCTGCTTTGCACTGACTCTGTGGGAAATTGGCTGATTTAATGATTCAGTCTTAACTTGTGGGATTGAATTCCCCTGTGACTGAAAAAACACTCTTTCCTCTTGCTTACAGAAATCCTAATGGAGAGGGTCTGGTAGAATGGCCATCTTACAACCTAAATGAAGAATACTTGCAGATAAATCTACAGCAAAAGAAAGACAGAAAGTTGAAAGAAAAGAAGGTAGAATTCTGGAAAAAAGTGATCCTTGAAAAGGCAAATAGCAAAAGCATCCAGAACAAGAAGTTTAAATTAGAGTTATAGTTTACAGTCTAAACATACACATAATATGCCAACTATTAGGATATTAAAAGTTAATTTAAGTATATTTGAGGGGAAATTTGCATTTCCCTTCTTTTCACCTTTTCTTCACAGTTGTCATACTTGCAATTATTCACTGTAATAAATTCCAGTTGATCCTCACTTGTTAAATACCTGATTTCCCCAATGCTCAGGTTTTTCTGCCACTTCCCCCATGACTGAAGACAGATAGTAGCAGCAACGTAGTTTTAATAAAGTGAAATCAATGAAGACACAATTTGTAAGACTCTCTTGGTGCCAAGTTTATTGGTGGTACGGACATTTTGGTGTGGTGTAGATACAGAAATGTCCTCTGTGGAAAGAAAGTACAGAATGTCCTGCTTTCTCAGTTGGTTTTACAACTAAGACAGGAGAGTTCAGACTGTTGTGGTATTTAATCTGTAACAGTAGTGCTGGAATTAGGACTTATCCCAAATGTTAGAAAAGGGAGAAAATTTCTCCAGTACCCTCAATTCTCTGCTTTTAAATTTAGTTGTAACTCCCCTACCAGGATTGACATTTCTGGTTTTCCCCAGTGCTTCTCTCTGCTGTCCCCTGTGGCACCGGTCAGTGTCACTGTCCCCGTTGGCACTGGCTCACAGCCTCAGTGCCAGCCCTGGGTCTGTCCCAGGGCCACTGCAGGGCCCTCTCTGGCTGACTGGTGCTTGGCCTGCCAAGATCAAGGCTTGACTCCTCCTGGCAGCGTTGGCAATCACTTCTCTGCCATGTCTTTGTCTCCTGTACCTGGCTCCTAGGCTGCTCCTGCTATCCCAGCCACATTCCTGCTCACACTGGTGCCTCACTGCAGCGATGCAGCTGCACAGATCCTGCAGGGCAATGAACATCAGTTCTCCCTCCCTTCAGCTTCCCTCTGTATCTCTGGAAGAATTTTAAATTGTTCATGGCTAATAATGTCCTACAGCAACGAGCTACCCATTGCTTCTTTCCGAATTACTGGAAGGAGTAGGGTGGGATTTTCTACATCCCCTTGCCCAAGTTCTGTTGCCAGGCAGAGCTCAGGAGCAGGGTGAGACCTCTTCACCACAGTGGTTTTGCTAAGAGGAACTTCCTCCTAAGCATCTGGCCTTGCTTCTTTGTTTTACCTCCTGTGTGGTGTGAGGGGAATATCAATTCAAAATAGTCTTGCTAAATCTTCATTGCACAAACCCTTGAGGTGCTGTGCCACATTCTTTACAGAGAGATAAACAGGCAGTGTTGTATGGGTGTGCACAGAATACTTGCTCATCCTGTGTATGCAGAGAAGTGCAGTTGAATTCACTTCCTAGCACAGGGCAGCACTAAAAATAAATCACAGGGGAAAATTTCAGAAGATCTTACTCATTTCTATGTAGAGATAAGCAGTGTGATGCTCTTGTCTTATCCCAGAGCCCTACTGAGGTGAGATTCACAGTCTCTTTAGCATGTGGTAAAGCTGTCCAAGCTTCAGAGGCTCTAGCTCTAAGTTTTATATTCTGTAGTTTCATTGAATCCTCAGCAGGGGCTGTAATGTTTGTCAATTTTTTTTTTTTTTTCAGCTGTTGAAATCAGGACAGGTTGCAGTTCACTGAAGTGCAAAGAGGCAAAGGTCATCATGTGGCAGGATTTTTTAACTTATGCATAATTCACTGTTTGAGAAGCAAAATCTCTTTAAGTTAATGCCAAACAGGATTTGAGAATTGTACTCACCAGGTGTGTAGCACTGTCCTCAGATTTACAAGTCCAGTCTGTGTCACTGGGGTAAGAGTGTCCACATTTGCAAAGCATATAGGCCATGCTTGCAGATCCACCAAAGTATCTCCAGACAAGGCTGTAGGGATCTAAAATCCCTTTTTTGGTTCCCTTACTGTAAGTAAGGTGAGCAGAGTTTGCAGAAACTGCTTTGCACACGTAATATTTTCAGAATGGCTGCCTCTCTAGGCCTGTGGATAGGATATGTGCTCAGACTTTTTGCTGAGCGAGTACTTGAGAGACAAGTAGTGAGTAGAACAAAGATTGAAGAGAAAAGCTTGGAAACTGAAACAGTAATGAAGAGGGGAAATAAAAGGAAAGTAAATGGGAAAATACGGAGTTTAGCAAAATCAGCAAAGATCAGGAGAGAGAAGATAAATTGGTTTTGAAAATAAAGTTTGTTACAGCAAAAGGAGAGAGCAGCAGGTGGAGAAAAGGGTATTCAGCTTTGCAGCCAAGGATTCCTCCTTGGCTTGTGGGACAAGACTGAGCTGAGGCTTGAATGCCCACCAGTGTGGGAGCTGAGCCACAAGGAGGGATTCTTGCATTTCCACCTGGCATGGAAACAGTTTTCCCTTGCCAGGAACCAAAGCAGTCCAAGGTCAGATGAAGTGAGAGAATTTACAGCAGCACCCAAGCAGGCAAACAGGAGTAGAGTTTACTCCTGTGCAGTGCTTCTGAGGTGTCTCAGGAACCTTCATCACACAGATAATTGATTAAGCTATCAAAAGATGACTTCTTCTCAGCTCCATCACTGGTACCCCAGGCCCCTGTGCCAATAATTGCATTAGACAATGCACACATCTATCATTACTGTACAGACTGCATATTCAAGCAGTGCACTCTACTCGCAGACCAGTTTTGTTGACCTTTAGTGTCTCTTCTGAAAATCAAGGCAAAAGTCTGGCAGGGAGCACCTACAGAGCCACAATTCACTGTAATTCTGCACCGAAGATTTTGTCCTCATCCTTTCCTCAGCAGCTCAGATTTGCAGCATTTCCCATCTGCCAGGGCACAGCGAGAACTGGCCGTGGCCTCAGCCTCAGCAGCTGCACCCCAGCACAGCCTGGCAGGGTGTGCAGGGCACTGGGGCACAGCTCAGGAGCCACCACAAACACTGCAAAGGCTGGAGACACAGCCTGCACTGCATGGGGTCACCTGCACTACCTGCCGACAGTTTGCTCTGCGAGCAGCCAGGTTCAGGCTGACTGGGGTTTATCTCCAGGGGCTGTAAATCACACCAGTGCACACACTCGGAGGAAGATTTGGAGTAAAGTACACAAGCAGCATTAGCAGCCAAGTGCACAAGCACAGCCACAGCACCCAGGATTAACAGGTGCATAACAGACGTGCTAAACTACTTGAAAGACTGTGGGTCTTGTAATCCACTGAGCTGTGAAGAGAGGTGTGAGCAGGAATGGATCTGTAGAAACGGAGCACCTCTCCTGTGGAGACGGGCTGGAAGAGCTGCGTTGTTCAGCCTGGACAAGAAAAGGCTCTGGGGAGACTTTAGAGCCCCTTGCAGCACCCCAAGGGAGCCCGCAAAAAAAATGGAGAGAGGCATTTGCAAAGGGAATGTAGCAACAGGTCAAGGGGGAATGGCTTCAAGCCAATGAAAGTAGCTTTAAATCAGATATCCAGAAGAAAATCCCCCTGCAAGGGTGGGCAGGCCCTGGCACAGGGTGCCCTGAGAAGCTGTGGCTGCCCCTGGATCCCTGGCAGTGCCCAGGGCCAGGTTGGACATGGGGGCTTGGAGCAGCCTGGGACAGTGGAAGGTGTCCCTGCCGGTGGCACAGGCTGGGATGAGTAAAGCTTGGAAGTTTCTCCCAAACCAAAGCATTCTCTGATCATTTCATACGATTCTTTGAAATGCTGTTTCTGACTGCAGAGAATGCCCAGGATCTGAAATTGCAAAACTGCCTCTCTGCAGCAAAGGCTACTGAGTCAGGGGAAAAAATAATAGAAAAAAAAAAAAAGAAGACGAAGCCCAATACTTGCGTAAAACCAACACAACCTCGTAGTTAGTGTGAGCAGACAATCTCTATTCAGCTATTCTCTCCTTTTCATATCATCTTTCATTTATGGATGTGAAATGACTCAAAATAAATCCGCTGCATTTTCCAGAGGCATTAGATATATAGTTACCACCCAAATGTCACTCTTTAATCTTGTTCCCACGTTACAAAAGCTCCTAATTAATCACTTTATTGTTGTTACCGTATTGCAACACTATACCAACCATCCCTGGACACACAGAACTGAGTGACAGGTGTCTCCTGCACCCAGCAAGAAAAGCTGGGATTTTTCTAGGATTGCTTTGGTCAGAAAAATAGCCTTTTATGAGAATAAAAGTCACTCACCTTTCACACCAGTAAAAGTACACTTTTCAGGCGTATAGGTTAGGACTTGGCTATATTTTGTTTCCTACACTGAGATCTTAATTCCAAAACGAAGTCAATGCAATAAAGCAGAATCGAGGAGCTTTGCTGGTCTGTGCAGTGCCGGGTGAGGAACCCTCCGGTCCTTGTCCCAGCCGGAGGCGCTGCAGCAGCAGGGCAGCGCTCCCGGGAACGCAAGGCTGCTTCCAGAGCACTCGGGAGCCCGCTGTGCCCGACATTCCGGCAGCAGGACCGAAAGGAGCACTGGGGAGGCAGCGGGAGCCCCGAGGGGCAGGAGGGCTCCCCGTTCCCGACCCGAGCCCGGCAGCGCCGCTCCTGGCTCGCAGCCCGGGCACTCCCTGGCCTCACCCGTGTTTCCTTGCGTAAGGCGGCCCTGGCCGAGCCTATAAAGGCACAGCCTGCGGGGTCGGTGCCAGCGGCACCATGGCAGCTGCGAGGGACACGGCGCTGCTGGCCTGGATGCTCTTCGTCGGGGGCACGGCGCTGGCGGCGACAGGTAAACACCGGGGCTTCGGCCCTTTGGTCCCTGGAGGGCGAGAGGCCACCTGCAGCTGCCTCCCGGTGCCACCCGAGAGCCGGGCACAAACCCTGGGCTGAGCCGGGCACAAGCCCTGGGCTGAGCCGGGCACAAGCCCTGGGCTGAGCCGGGCACAAACCCTGGGCTGAGCCGGGCACAAGTCCTGGGCTGAGCCGGGAACAAGCCCTGGGCTGAGCCGGGCACAAACCCTGGGCTGAGCCGGGCACGAACCCTGGGCTGAGCCGGGCACGAACCCTGGGCTGAGCCGGGCACAAACCCTGGGCTGAGCCGGGCACAAACCCTGGGCTGAGCCGGGGAACAAACCCTGGGCTGAGCCGGGAACAAACCCTGGGCTGAGCCGGGCACAAACCCTGGGCTGAGCCGGGCACAAACCCTGGGCTGAGCCGGGGAACAAACCCTGGGCTGAGCCGGGCACAAACCCTGGGCTGAGCCGGGCACAAACCCTGGGCTGAGCCGGGCACAAACCCTGGGCTGAGCCGGGGAACAAACCCTGGGCTGAGCCGGGCACAAACCCTGGGCTGAGCCGGGCACAAACCCTGGGCTGAGCCAGGAACAACCCTGGGCTGAGCCGGGAACAAACCCTGGGCTGAGCAGGGCACAAACCCTGGGCTGAGCCAGGAACAAACCCTGGGCTGAGCCAGGAACAAACCCTGGGCTGAGCCGGCCACAAACCCTGGGCTGAGCCGGGAACAAACCCTGGGCTGAGCAGGGCACAAACACTGGGCTGAGCCGGGGAACAAGCCCTGGGCTGAGCCGGCCACAAACCCTGGGCTGAGCCGGGAACAAACCCTGGCCTGAGCCGGGCACAAACCCTGGGCTGAGCCGGGCACAAACCCTGGCCTGAGCCGGGCACAAACCCTGGGCTGAGCCGGGGAACAAACCCTGGGCTGAGCCGGGGAACAAACCCTGGGCTGAGCCGGGAACAAACCCTGGGCTGAGCAGGGCACAAACCCTGGGCTGAGCCGGGCACAAACCCTGGGCTGAGCCGGGAACAAACCCTGGGCTGAGCAGGGCACAAACCCTGGGCTGAGCTGGGCACGAACCCTGGGCTGAGCCGGGCACGAACCCTGGGCTGAGCCGGGAACAAACCCTGGGCTGAGCCAGGGAACAAGCCCTGGGCTGAGCCGGGCACGAACCCTGGGCTGAGCCGGGCACGAACCCTGGGCTGAGCCGGGCACAAACCCTGGGCTGAGCCGGGCACGAACCCTGGGCTGAGCCGGGCACAAACCCTGGGCTGAGCCGGGCACGAACCCTGGGCTGAGCCGGGAACAAACCCTGAACTGAACTGGGTACACAAACTCAGCTGCAGTAGCGTAACCTTCATTTCAGTTTCTAGACTGTTTTCCACCATTTCTCTTCCTTGCCTTCTTTGCAAATTGCAAAATCAAATCTTGCCTCCTGAGGCTGAGCAGCCACAGTACCACATCTTTAATTTCATATTAAATCTTTCACACCGTTCTTAAGATGAATCTTGCACAAATGTTGACACGATTTGTTTGTGCCAGACCATCTTTGGGTATTTTAGAAGCTTTTTCTTTTGGCTGTACATACCTTCAAGAGGCTGGAATATATTTTCTCTGTTCATTTTCTTTTCTTAATGAGAGCAATCTATTGGGTTTTTATCTAACAACCCAGGGGAAAAGAAAGATTAAGATCTCTATGCAACCACTAATGCGTGATGTGGTAAGACAATACATATTGTATACCTGATGCAAATTTTACACACAGACCAACCAAAATGAAGGCTGATATAATGTCAGCTAGACTGATTTAATAAACATATCATAATAGTGTGTTAGAATAAATTAGTAAATCTAAATGAGTAAACACTAGTAATGCAATCAGTAAAATAAATTGGGAAAATAAAACAGGAAAATAAAAGAGCAGATTAGAACAGTGTACTGTTAAAACTGATTAGAGTTTGCTGAAGCTTCATGTATAAAAACGACCTGTTGAAGTCAACAAAAGGAGTACCTTTAAGTAGCAAATCTAGCAATTACTTACAAACAGAACAATTATGTGGTTTTGTGCTCCTGTCCCACAGAACCACCAGAAGCGGAGACCACATATGGGAGAGTCCGAGGGTTCCAATTCCAAGTGGACACAGCTGAGAGGACTGTAAATGTCTTTTTGGGACTGCCTTTTGCCAAGCCTCCGGTTGGATCCCTGAGGTTTTCTGAACCCCAGCCACCTGAGCCATGGGAAGGTGTCAGAGATGCCACTTCCTACCCACCGATGTAAGGCAATGACAAAACCACTGAACCTTTCAAAATGTTACACCCTATGCAATTCCATGACACCGATGTGCACGCAGGGCCACCCACAAAGATAAATGCCTTGGTGCCCTCTCCTTGCACCTGCAGCTGTTCCGCTGGATGCATTTCTAAAGACACACGATGAGCTGCTCTCTTTAGCAAAAGCTGCCGTTTCACAGGGATGGCCTGAGGTGGAGCAGCACTTTACACATGATGCTCTGGCTCAGGAGCCCTTGGCCATCACTTAGCAGTCACTACAGGCCTTTGGAGCAGAGACAGAAAGCAGCTGAGGAAATGTTGGAATACAACATTAGGCAAAAAATGCTGAGTCAAGGGCTTCAAAGGGCACATAAGAAATGCACAGCAATTCTTCTAATCTACGTTGTAAATGTCTCACTCCCGTTGTCCTAATGCCCTCGTTTAGTGTCTCAGGCCTAATATCTACCATTGCAAGATAAAATGGTCTTGGAGACGTAAAATGATTATTTTATATTTTCACTGAAGTAATTTATAGCCAAATGTATTTGCTGATATATTTCTGTGATATTGTGAAATGTGCAAAATTGTATCTGCATGTCACTGTGTACTGCAGTGGCTTTCTTTTTACAGACCTCATTAATGACAGGACAATGAAGAAAATATATGAAAAGCAAAAACACACAATGGTTGCAGTTGCTACCAATCTAGAAATGTGCTAGAGATCAGTTTCTGGTTGGCCCTTTGTTGTGGAAGTACAAAAAAACTTCTCTTCATAGCTTTCAGGTTTCACTTAATCTGTTGCTTGTTGCTTTTTCATTTTTTCAGGTGTCTACAGGACAAAGTACTAGGACAGTATTTGTCAGACATTATCACCAACAGAAAAGAGAAAGTTCTTCTCCAAGTGTCTGAGGATTGCTTGTACCTAAATGTGTACACACCCGTTTCTACAGGAAAACAGGAGAAGCTGCCCGTAAGCAACATCCTCCTAACACCTTGAGCAAAATTATCTGAGAGCAAACCTCCACCCTATGGCATGAGCAGACATGCTGGGACAGTTTTGTAGTGCTGATCAACTTACATGCTTTGCCCCAGCAAATATTAGCTGAAATTCAAAAGAGACACAAAATCCTAATTTACAAGTAAAATGTATTGGTGTTCCAGCTAAGCAGGGCTTGATTTAATCTAAAGGATCTGTCCAAAGTCACAGGGCACTGACACGGTGTAGGTATTTAACAAAATCAATGCCATTGTGCAGACCTGCATGCCTTAGATTCAACGGATTTCTACAGTTTGTGAAATGTAATCTGAAAGAGTCAGGAGTGAATCAGCACAAAATATTAAATCTTGGGTTGTATTTAGTTTTTATCATTGGGAGCTCATACCTGTTCTGGGTTTTTGATCCTGATTTTCTCTTTCCAGGTCCTAGTATGGATCCATGGAGGTGGATTAATTTCTGGAGCAGCTTCATCATATGATGGCTCAGCATTAGCAGCCTTTGACAACATGGTGGTTGTAACAATTCAGTACAGATTAGGTGTTGCTGGATATTTTAGGTAAGATGGTTGGTCTCAGTTTTTCCTGAGGGATTTCCAAAGTGATGTGCGCACAGCCTCTGTAAAGAGAAGTGCAGAAGACTTGCTTATGCAAAGAAACATTTCTGAACTGCCTCTGCAAGAGCTGGGGACAATTTCCAGTCCCAAGGCAGCTCTGAGACCTGTTCTTGCGGCTTGCTGCTTCAATCTCAGGGCTTTCCGAGCCGTTCATTTGTCCGTTGTGTAGACAGGCTCTGTGTAGAGAATGGCAGATGAGTTCTCACACCACAGATTATCTTTTCCTCTGCCTTTTTGCTTGCATTGACCATTTAAACCAAGCTGTTCTCTCCCTGCAGCACTGGTGATGAGCATGCCCGAGGTAACTGGGGATATTTAGACCAAGTAGCGGCTCTTCGGTGGATTCAGGAAAATATCATACATTTTGGAGGAGATCCAGGATCCGTCACTATCTTTGGAGAATCTGCAGGAGGAATCAGTGTCTCTGCTCTTGTAAGTTCACAGTAATTGTGAATTTGAATTACTATGGGGAAAATCCCTCCATCCTTTTTCAGTATCTGCCTGAGAAGTCAGCGAGAGAAAAGGGACGGTGTTACAATACACAACACCTGGGTCTTTGATACAACAGCAAGGCAACAGTACAACAAAAACAATACAGATCTCGATTGATAAAAAATGTGTCATTTTCATACTCAAATGTTGTAGTTAAGTATCAGAATGTTACTACTCATCTGCAGAATTAAATTCTGGTTGGTTTGGGGTATTTTTCAATGTAAAAAACCGTCAAAGTCTAATCTCATGAAAAAACTCCTTTAAGAAGAGTTGTGGACTCTTGCCCATTTTGTGTTTGCTTTGACGGTCACTTGTGCAAAGTGATCGAGGTGAACAGTCCTGGTAGCTGAAGTTGCCCTGCAGTTTGTGACCCGGTGATTGTGTAAAATCTCTGCTTCCACACGGAGCACATTGGCTGTGACGCTCTCCTTCTGCAGTCCCTCACACTTTGGTACAGATCCCACAGCCAAAGCAGGGCTCATTGTCCATGGGGTACAAATCCCGGCTCCCTCTGGCCAGAAGCTCTTTATTGCCCTTCTGCAGCAGAGCCAGACTGCCCTGGGCACACTCAGTCTGCCCCTGCCTTGCAGTGTGGTGCCATGAAACGCTGGAAGCAAAGTGCAGTGGGAGGGGAAAGGAGCTGAACTCCTCATCCCTGCCAGCGCTGCCCAAGCCCTTTGCACAGCTGGACTATGGTCAGAGGCTACACAACAACACTCTGACCACATGGGCTTTCAAAATGTTCCACATGGCCACTGCTGATACTGAAATCCACAATCTCTGGGGAGAACACAGTGCCTGTCATGCTTGTTCTTGCTTCTTCACAGGTCTTATCTCCCCTGGCCAAGGGCTTGTTCCACAAGGCCATTTCAGAGAGTGGTACTGCAACCCTGGGCTTGTTCACTGACCAGCCGAACGAGGATGCAAAAGTGGGTAGTGGTGGTAATTTTAATTGCTTCTTCCAGAATGTTTTGCATATCCTGAACTGTTCCTTCCAAATATAGAAATGTGGGGTTTTTCTTGTGAAACAAAACAAAGTCATTTAAGACTGTGTGCAAAGAGTACATGTTTAATGATGTGTTGCTTTTCAAACACCCAAGTATCCACAAAGAGAGAGGAAGGAAATGTAAAGGAATATCGTAACACGGAGTGTCTTCAAGAAAAGTCAACCTATCATTTTTGGCTGGAAAATGGTATCAGACTCTGAATTCTCTTCTCCTCCCCTCCCGTTGGATGCTTGTAATGTGCAAATAATCAAGACTTCTTTTTTTTATTTTTATTGGAGAAGTACTGGCTTTCATCCCTTTCTTTTCTCTTCAACTACAAGGAACAATTTCCAGGAACCTGGGTGATAAAAGAGACATCTCTCTCTAATGACAACCGTTACACCAGCCAAAAAGACATCACCAAGAGTGGAAGAATGTGCATTCTGTTGCCCTGCACATGGTTTATTCCCTAACTCCTTCGTGTCATGCAGCCTTCTCAGCCCAGCATGTAATTTACCAGAATTGTCTTAGAATATTTCTCTATCAAAAAAACCTGGAGGCAGAGGTTTTCTCCTTCTGCCAAGCCCGTGGTATGAAGGACTGTGAGGCCTTACAGTACACTCCCTCTGGAGCTGGGACTCCAAGCCAGACTCCAGCAACTTTGTGCAGGAGCTTGGGCTGCTCTTGCTGGGCTCGGTGTCTCATAGAGCCAGATAGAGGAAATGTGTCCAAAACTGTTTGTTTTCACTGCTTGCAGAAAATTGCTGCTCTCTCTGGCTGTGAAAAATCCAGTTCAGCTGCAATGGTTGAATGCTTGAGAGGAAAAACAGAGGAAGAACTAGTACAGATGTCACTGAAAATGGTAGGTAAAATTATACTTTTATTTCAATGACATCTCAGACTTTTTCATAATATTCCCTTGTGTGCTGGAATATTAGGAGAACCTGAAGTGGATGTAAAATTTGACTTTCTTCACTTTTTCACAACATGACAGCCCTGCAGATCTGCACTGATGCCTCACCTGAAAATTGCAAACAGGTTCCTGCCCTTCCAATCTGCCTGCACTTGGAGCTACCTGTGGTTTGCTGTCATGCTCTGCCAGGGCAAGGAAAAGAAAATGGCACAGATTCTTCTGGAGAACCTGAAAATCAAATCATATATTATCTCCTACTTAAAAGCTCTTATCACAATTCTTAGGAAACTTATGCCTTTGACACTTCAATACAGAAGTTGTTTTTCCCCAAAGTTCCACACGCTCATGTCCATTCTGAAATAAGACGTAAATTCTACATAATGACTTCTGTTTCACAAACATTAGAAACATCTTCAAAGATTCTCCTGCCTAGTATAGAATATCTGTTAGAGAAATGTTAACATGGCTTTGGCATTACTTCTTGTATTTTTCATTTGGCTTGAGTTAGGAACTGCAGTTAAATTTGAACTTCTTTTAGAAGCAAAATCAATGTATTAATGAAAATTTCTTTTTCTGTTTCACCCGTTTTGTTCAGGATATCTTTTTCGCCAATGCATGTGTAGATGGTGTATTTTTTCCAAAGAGTCCCAGGGAACTACTATCTGAAAAATCAATCAATGCAGTCCCATACATAATTGGAGTAAATAACTGTGAATTTGGATGGGGACTTCCTATGGTAAGACACTTGAAATGTTGTTATTTAAACATCATTTTGTAAATAGAAGCTTTTTTAGTAAGTATGATTCTCTGGATCACACAGATGATGAAATACCCTCCTTTCGTGGATGGTCTGGATAAAGATGTTGCACGTCAAATTTTGCAGAGCAACTTAGTAGTATTCATTAAGGTAAGAGACCATTTTCAGAATAACCCCGTGCTGCTTCTTCACTGGCCTGGCAGTTTGTACCCTGGAGGGACACAGTTCACAGGGAAATGCCATTGTGCTGGACAGCTCCCTGAATTGGGGCAGAAACGGGCAGGCATGTGCTGCATTCCTGTTACCTCTAGTGACTGAAAAGATTCTCTAAATTTCCAGCCTAAATGCCCCTCTACTTAAAAAGGAGTTCTGTGGGAATCCAGGAGTGATGCAGAACCTCAACACAGGTCTCTTGGGGTATTTTAGATCGCCCCAGGTTATGCAAGACATGCAGAGTACCAGCAGGTATGACAGGAGACCTATGGGACACACCCTCCTAAAGCAGTAGCTGGGCACTGGAAAGGAAAGCCTGAGCAGTTTAGGGTGCACTGACACCTACCTTCAGGTTTCTTGAGGTTTTGCTCCCCTGTAATTTACAAATCTCTTGGCTCTGTGGTGCCTTTGTGCTCTCCTGAAACTACTGTATACAAAAGTACAGATTAAGAGGTAAGAATTAAGGACTCTCTAAGCAGGGCCAGTACTTGCAAGGGATCATTCAGTGACACAAACATCCACCACGAACTTAGAAATGCAGAGGCCAGGCTTGTTCTGAATGGCAGAAACGATGGTCATCTACAACAAGCAATGGATGTTGTGAAATCCAGCAGGACTTCTCTGCCGTTACGAAGGTTGTGTCCACAGAAGGGAGAAAAACCAGCATCACTGACTGCTGTTCACCTAAAGGTGTTTGATCCTTAAATCTTGCATCCCTCTTTTCCCCAAGATCACCTGTACCCATAGCTGTGTAACTCCAATCCTGAGCTCTGAGCCACACTCTGACACAGCTGAGGATTTTCTCTGAAAGGTGATGGTTGGGATTTAGCCAGGGATGTGCAGATGCCGCACTCACTCACTGCAGTTACTGCTTACAGTGCTCATCATCATTTTCAGTACTTCTTACTGCTGTTTCAGGGTCTTACGTCTGAAGTTGTTGACAGAGTGTACAAGGAGTACATGGGGGATGCAGAAAGCCCTGCTCAGGTCCGGGATGGCCTCCTGGATGCAATGGGAGATATCTACTTTGTCATCTCAGCTGTGGAAGTGGCCAGACACCACAGAGGTAACTCAGCAGCTTCAGAACAACCGCAGAATTCTATCTGTGGCTGCTGTGCACAGTGTGCAGCACTGTTCACTATCCAGAGAACTGGAAGTGTTTTCATTCAACCAAAACAGTTTCTAATGAAAGCTGATCATCTTTGGAGCAGGTATTTTCAGCTCTCAAACTAGCACTTTTCTGTATCCTCCAGATGCTGGCAACCCAGTCTACTTTTATGAATTCCAACATCGACCAAGTTCAGCCGAAGGTGTGGTACCAGAGTTTGTAAAAGCTGATCACGGAGCTGAGATTGCCTTTGTCTTTGGAAAGCCATTCTTAGCTGGTGATGTACCCATGCTTATTCCATATTCCTTTCAGAACCTCATTATTACTCATTTTAATCACTTCAGGTCTTCAGAAAAGAATTTCCCTTTTATAAGCATTATAAGCATTATAAATATTATAAGCATAATTTCTATATTGTAAGCGTTATTATGAGCATGAACATTTTCTGTCTTCAGTAGTAGATGCTTTTCATTACATCATTCATCTGCAGTTCTCCCCTAGAAAAACCTCCAGTAGCTCAGGGCAACAAGTAGAAGTGTTGCAATTGATAGAGCTGATACTAATTATTTACTTTCTAATGTGGCAGTTTCATCTCTCCCTTTGCAGGAGGTGCTACAAAAGAAGAAAATAAACTTAGCAGAACTGTTATGAGATACTGGACCAACTTTGCTAAAAATGGGTGAGAATCACAATGCTATTTACAGCTCAACTTTTGTCTGTGCTGCCCAGAACATACTTACCTGCCCAAAGCAGTCCTTATACGGTGCTTCCTACAACTTTGGCCGAATTTAAGATAAATATTGAAGCAATTTCCCTTCTTAATGGATTTTCTAATAGAACCTGCAAACACATGAAAACAAAAATCTAAGAGCAGTGACTCCATCTGCCATGGAGTTTTAGATCTAAAATTCATGGTAACTATTACACTTCTGCTGTTGCACTGATCAGCATCTTCATAAAATATCATCCACTTATTCAGGTACCAGAATCACATCATCTGGGCTCCTCTTGGTTTTCTGAAGTGCTCTGAACCTGGACAGTCAGAGAGCCATGGATTGGCAAATGGAGAGCTAACTTTTTGTTCTATTCTTTCCAGAAATCCCAACGGAGAGGGCTTGGTCCATTGGCCTCAGTATGATCTGGAGGAAAAATACCTGGGAATAGCCCTGGAGCAAAAAGCAGCAGAGAAACTGAAAGAACACAGAATAGAGTTTTGGGCACAACTCATGGAACAAAATCAGACTGGAAGGAAAAGGCACACAGATTTATAAGAGCTCTGCAGGGTACAGGTTGCTTTTAAAACCCAAAGGGAAGTCATGCAGACTGAGTTTGCCAGGATGCAGAGTAAGAATCGCCTTCTAACTCACTGTGGTGTAATCAGCTGTCTTAATCACAGTGAAATGAGAGAAACGAGGGGCATTCAGAATGTCTGTCAGACTAAAAATCATTGCATAATGAAGCCAGTAGAAAAATACCTCACAATCGTTCCTGGTCCAAACAGACCATGGCACCTCCTCAGTGCATATCAAAACTGAATCATGAGGCGGGAATGAGCAAATGAATTGAAATCTGTAAGAAATTCTCTATCTAGAATACACAGGAAGTGTCAGACTATTTTATATGCTTATTCCACTCTTCTTTCAGAAGAGCATGGTCAGTTGTCTGTCCTTCCTAGAGCCTCTTTCTGCTTCAACTGGAAATAGCTTGGAGGCAGCAAAGCATCCATCAAACTACGGCTGGGAGGTGGGCTTGACATCTCACAAAACAGGACAGAAAATCTCCACTTGTTTTATTGGTCTGTGAATTGTTATAAATAAATGCTGCTTTGATTTTTTTGAACTTCCTTTTCTTTCACTTACCTGGCAGAGGCTAATTCCGAGAGGTAAAGTCACACCCCGGAAGCCAGAAATGTGCCCAGGTTCTTTCTTCCTCCTAAATGCTTTCAGGTAGGAATCTTTCAGGTTTCTGTGCAGGAGCTGAGGCTTAAGGCTCTTCCACAAGCTCTTGTGGGCTGTGCCTGTGTGTCCTTCGACCCTCCCTGGCAAATTCCCAGTCCAGTGGCTGGAGGGAGGACGCAGCGCTGGCAGGACAGACGCCCACGGAGGCAGAGGGGGGAGCAAAGGCCGGTGGTGTTCCCTGCATGTTGTTGGCTCAGCACCACCAGAGAGAAGATCTGACATGCAGAGCGTGCACCCCCAGCCTCCCACAGCTGTGCAATGGGTCAGGGCGCACAGGGACTGGAGAGGCTTTTTTGCCAACTTCCATGGCAAGCAGGATACAAAGGAACAGTGTGGGAAGCCAGGAGAGCTCTCCTGCTGACCACAAACAGACCAACAGCCCCACTCTGACTACCCTTTAACTGGTGCCCGGCTCCCACATCCCACAGCTCCCCAGGGGGGCTCTCCAGGGACAGCCCGAGCTCCTGCTGCAGGTGTTGCTGACCCTTTGTAGGTGTCTCCCCCTCACCTCTGGGTTCACTTGCTTTGGCACACCTGTGCATCCCAAGCACTGTGACCTGTACTACCTGCCCACCCCCTTTTGTGCATCTTCCATAACTTGTGAAAACCACCAGCTGTTGCAATTAGGAACAGCTAATTGCAGCGACCATCCTGCTAGTTCTGTCACACATTTCTTACCCCTTCCCTTCTTCTGGTCTCACACAGCCCTTATGTCCATTATTGGAGTGTGTGAGTGTGTTTTGTGTCAATGTGTCTGTCCTTGTCCATTCACAAAAATCATTATCTTAACAAGACAGAAGAAATCCTCTGTGTTTGGGAATGCAAAGCCATAAGTATAACTCCTGTGGAGAAGGGAGGTGTTTTAGTAGGCTCCCATGATGACAAAGCACTTTCTGACCGTGTGAGAGGAAGTGTTCTGTCCATCTGTGGATTTTAAACCCCAAATATAAAGGCTGGTACACTGTCAAACAGCTGAGAAAGAAATATCACCACGCCCACAGTCCACAGGCTACATCTAAGCAGCAGATTCTTATGTTCCAAACCTCATTTTCTTTCATAGCTTTAGTATTCATGATCACTTGGTATAGATTCCCAGCTGCACCTATATTTGAAGAAAGTCTTCGCAATATACTTACTGATAATGTTCAGCAAGAACTGCTGCTATTCTGTTTTTCACATTCTGTCACTAAAAGCCTTAATCTTTTCTTAAGGTGTATTAATTATCTATAATTACCATAATTGCCTTTCCAAGGTGGTCACCAAGTATGTTTGTTCTGTGCCAGTCCCGCTTCTCAGATCATCTTGTTGCTCGGTGTGAAGTATGAAATGTTTAGTAAGATAGGATGTTCTTTGCTGTTTGATCTTTGTAACTTTCAAGCCTAATGAACAGGGAGGGAGATTTAATCGGTGAAACAGAGCAACCAACAAGCTCCAAGTGATGTCCAGCTGTTAGAAACACAAACTCCTGGTCAGCAGAATTGCCTTGTTAAGGTTTGGGGCTGGACAGGTTCCACTGATCTCAGCCTTGGGGGAGGTTGACAAAGCTCGGGGAGAAGGATTTCCACTGATACACGAGGAATGCAGAATTCACGGGCCACGAGGACATTTGGCAGAACCCCCAAGACAAGGAAGAAACAAATAAAGGCAATTCAGCAACTGTGTGGAGTCACCTCCGTCCGGGTAAAGGGGAATTCCGGCAGGGGCTGATCAGGACCACCAAGTGATGGAGCACCCACACGGGAAACCACCGAGCCAGAGGAGGAGAGAGATAGAGCATGGCAGTAATAGCATGAGAAGAGAGAGCCTCTTTATCCAATAGAAAAGATTATACTAACTAACAAGAGGACTACGTACCTTGCAACCAATAGACATCAATGCCTTTGTTTGCCAAATGTGGAAAGAGTGGAAAGTTCTGCCAGTCGTGCTGCTGGCTTCGTGGATTTGCCACCCCGCGCCCTTTCCGCGCAGCAGTGTGGAAGAATCAGTGCCGGGACTCTGGCAGGAAAGGGCCCGTTCGGGGCCAGCCCCGAGCCCCCGGCAAAGGCTCCGCGCCTCCCCCGCGGGGCCGGAGCGGGGCCGGAGCTCCGTGAGGGGAACGCCGGCCGGGGGCGCGCGGCGGCCGAGGCCCGGCTGGGGCTGAGCCGCCAACAGGAGGAGGAGCACCGCGGGTCGGCCGGGCCGGGCCGAGGCGGGGCGGGGCTGGCTGCCCTCACTTGTCTGCTTTTAAATTTAGTTGGAATCGGTGCTTGTCTCTGCTGTCCCCTGTGGCACCGGTCAGTGTCACTGTCCCCGTTGGCACTGGCTCACAGCCTCAGTGCCAGCCCTGGGTCTGTCCCAGGGCCACTGCAGGGCCCTCTCTGGCTGACTGGTGCTTGGCCTGCCAAGATCAAGGCTTGACTCCTCCTGGCAGCGTTGGCAATCACTTCTCTGCCATGTCTTTGTCTCCTGTACCTGGCTCCTAGGCTGCTCCTGCTATCCCAGCCACATTCCTGCTCACACTGGTGCCTCACTGCAGCGATGCAGCTGCACAGATCCTGCAGGGCAATGAACATCAGTTCTCCCTCCCTTCAGCTTCCCTCTGTATCTCTG
Source organism: Chamaea fasciata (assembly GCF_029207755.1). Taxonomy (NCBI): domain Eukaryota; kingdom Metazoa; phylum Chordata; class Aves; order Passeriformes; family Sylviidae; genus Chamaea; species Chamaea fasciata. Next base: position 19,078,135 of record NW_027094097.1, on the reverse strand, counting down.
GAAGAATTTTAAATTGTTCATGGCTAATAATGTCCTACAGCAACGAGCTACCCATTGCTTCTTTCCGAATTACTGGAAGGAGTAGGGTGGGATTTTCTACATCCCCTTGCCCAAGTTCTGTGGCCAGGCAGAGCTCAGGAGCAGGGTGAGACCTCTTCACCACAGTGGTTTTGCTAAGAGGAACTTCCTCCTAAGCATCTGGCCTTGCTTCTTTGTTTTACCTCCTGTGTGGTGTGAGGGGAATATCAATTCAAAATAGTCTTGCTAAATCTTCATTGCACAAACCCTTGAGGTGCTGTGCCACATTCTTTACAGGGAGATAAACAGGCAGTGTTGTATGGGTGTGCACAGAATACTTGCTCATCCTGTGTATGCAGAGAAGTGCAGTTGAATTCACTTCCTAGCACAGGGCAGCACTAAAAATAAATCACAGGGGAAAATTTCAGAAGATCTTACTCATTTCTATGTAGAGATAAGCAGTGTGATGCTCTTGTCTTATCCCAGAGCCCTACTGAGGTGAGATTCACAGTCTCTTTAGCATGTGGTAAAGCTGTCCAAGCTTCAGAGGCTCTAGCTCTAAGTTTTATATTCTGTAGTTTCATTGAATCCTCAGCAGGGGCTGTAATGTTTGTCAATTTTTTTTTTTCCAGCAGTTGAAATCAGGACAGGTTGCAGTTCACTGAAGTGCAAAGAGGCAAAGGTCATCATGTGGCAGGATTTTTTAACTTATGCATAATTCACTGTTTGAGAAGCAAAATCTCTTTAAGTTAATGCCAAACAGGATTTGAGAATTGTACTCACCAGGTGTGTAGCACTGTCCTCAGATTTACAAGTCCAGTCTGTGTCACTGGGGTAAGAGTGTCCACATTTGCAAAGCATATAGGCCATGCTTGCAGATCCACCAAAGTATCTCCAGACAAGGCTGTAGGGATCTAAAATCCCTTTTTTGGTTCCCTTACTGTAAGTAAGGTGAGCAGAGTTTGCAGAAACTGCTTTGCACATGTAATATTTTCAGAATGGCTGCCTCTCTAGGCCTGTGGATAGGATATGTGCTCAGACTTTTTGCTGAGCGAGTACTTGAGAGACAAGTAGTGAGTAGAACAAAGATTGAAGAGAAAAGCTTGGAAACTGAAACAGTAATGAAGAGGGGAAATAAAAGGAAAGTAAATGGGAAAATACAGAGTTTAGCAAAATCAGCAAAGATCAGGAGAGAGAAGATAAATTGGTTTTGAAAATAAAGTTTGTTACAGCAAAAGGAGAGAGCAGCAGGTGGAGTACAGGGTATTCAGCTTTGCAGCCAAGGATTCCTCCTTGGCTTGTGGGACAAGACTGAGCTGAGGCTTGAATGCCCACCAGTGTGGGAGCTGAGCCACAAGGAGGGATTCTTGCATTTCCACCTGGCATGGAAACAATTTTCCCTTGCCAGGAACCAAAGCAGTCCAAGGTCAGATGAAGTGAGAGAATTTACAGCAGCACCCAAGCAGGCAAACAGGAGTAGAGTTTACTCCTGTGCAGTGCTTCTGAGGTGTCTCAGGAACCTTCATCACACAGATAATTGATTAAGCTATCAAAAGATGACTTCTTCTCAGCTCCATCACTGGTACCCCAGGCCCCTGTGCCAATAATTGCATTAGACAATGCACACATCTATCATTACTGTACAGACTGCATATTCAAGCAGTGCACTCTACTCGCAGACCAGTTTTGTTGACCTTTAGTGTCTCTTCTGAAAATCAAGGCAAAAGTCTGGCAGGGAGCACCTACAGAGCCACAATTCACTGTAATTCTGCACCGAAGATTTTGTCCTCATCCTTTCCTCAGCAGCTCAGATTTGCAGCATTTCCCATCTGCCAGGGCACAGCGAGAACTGGCCGTGGCCTCAGCCTCAGCAGCTGCACCCCAGCACAGCCTGGCAGGGTGTGCAGGGCACTGGGGCACAGCTCAGGAGCCACCACAAACACTGCAAAGGCTGGAGACACAGCCTGCACTGCATGGGGTCACCTGCACTACCTGCCCACAGTTTGCTCTGCGAGCAGCCAGGTTCAAGCTGACTGGGGTTTATCTCCAGGGGCTGTAAATCACACCAGTGCACACACTCGGAGGAAGATTTGGAGTAAAGGACACAAGCAGCATTAGCAGCCAAGTGCACAAGCACAGCCACAGCACCCAGGATTAACAGGTGCATAACAGATGTACTAAACTACTTGAAAGACTGTGGGTCTTGTAATCCACTGAGCTGTAAAGAGAGGTGTGAGCAGGAATGGATCTGTAGAAACGGAGCACCTCTCCTGTGGAGATGGGCTGGAAGAGCTGCGTTGTTCAGCCTGGACAAGAAAAGGCTCTGGGGAGACTTTAGAGCCCCTTGCAGCACCCCAAGGGAGCCCGCAAGAAAAATGGAGAGAGGCATTTGCAAAGGGAATGTAGCAACAGGTCAAGGGGGAATGGCTTCAAGCCAATGAAAGTAGCTTTAAATCAGATATCCAGAAGAAAATCCCCCTGCAAGGGTGGGCAGGCCCTGGCACAGGGTGCCCTGAGAAGCTGTGGCTGCCCCTGGATCCCTGGCAGTGCCCAGGGCCAGGTTGGACATGGGGGCTTGGAGCAGCCTGGGACAGTGGAAGGTGTCCCTGCCGGTGGCACAGGCTGGGATGAGTAAAGCTTGGAAGTTTCTCCCAAACCAAAGCATTCTCTGATCATTTCATACGATTCTTTGAAATGCTGTTTCTGACTGCAGAGAATGCCCAGGATCTGAAATTGCAAAACTGCCTCTCTGCAGCAAAGGCTACTGAGTCAGGGGAAAAAATAATAGAAAAAAAAAAAAAAAAAAGACGAAGCCCAATACTTGCGTAAAACCAACACAACCTCGTAGTTAGTGCGAGCAGACAATCTCTATTCAGCTATTCTCTCCTTTTCATATCATCTTTCATTTATGGATGTGAAATGACTCAAAATAAATCCGCTGCATTTTCCAGAGGCATTAGATATATAGTTACCACCCAAATGTCACTCTTTAATGTTGTTCCCACGTTACAAAAGCTCCTAATTAATCTCTTTATTGTTGTTACCGTATTGCAACACTATACCAACCATCCCTGGACACACAGAACTGAGTGACAGGTGTCTCCTGCACCCAGCAAGAAAAGCTGGGATTTTTCTAGGATTGCTTTGGTCAGAAAAATAGCCTTTTATGAGAATAAAAGTCACTCACCTTTCACACCAGTAAAAGTACACTTTTCAGGCGTATAGGTTAGGACTTGGCTATATTTTGTTTCCTACACTGAGATCTTAATTCCAAAACGAAGTCAATGCAATAAAGCAGAATCGAGGAGCTTTGCTGGTCTGTGCAGTGCCGGGTGAGGAACCCTCCGGTCCTTGTCCCAGCCGGAGGCGCTGCAGCAGCAGGGCAGCGCTCCCGGGAACGCAAGGCTGCTTCCAGAGCACTCGGGAGCCCGCTGTGCCCGACATTCCGGCAGCAGGACCGAAAGGAGCACTGGGGAGGCAGCGGGAGCCCCGAGGGGCAGGAGGGCTCCCCGTTCCCGACCCGAGCCCGGCAGCGCCGCTCCTGGCTCGCAGCCCGGGCACTCCCTGGCCTCACCCGTGTTTCCTTGCGTAAGGCGGCCCTGGCCGAGCCTATAAAGGCACAGCCTGCGGGGTCGGTGCCAGCGGCACCATGGCAGCTGCGAGGGACACGGCGCTGCTGGCCTGGATGCTCTTCGTCGGGGGCACGGCGCTGGCGGCGACAGGTAAACACCGGGGCTTCGGCCCTTTGGTCCCTGGAGGGCGAGAGGCCACCTGCAGCTGCCTCCCGGTGCCACCCGAGAGCCGGGCACAAACCCTGGGCTGAGCCGGGCACAAGCCCTGGGCTGAGCCGGGCACAAACCCTGGGCTGAGCCGGGAACAAACCCTGGGCTGAGCCAGGAACAAACCCTGGGCTGAGCCGGCCACAAACCCTGGGCTGAGCCGGGAACAAACCCTGGGCTGAGCCGGGCACAAACCCTGGGCTGAGCCGGGCACGAACCCTGGGCTGAGCCGGGCACAAACCCTGGGCTGAGCCGGGCACAAACCCTGGGCTGAGCCGGGCACAAGCCCTGGGCTGAGCCGGGCACAAGCCCTGGGCTGAGCCGGGCACAAACCCTGGGCTGAGCCGGGCACAAGCCCTGGGCTGAGCCGGGCACAAACCCTGGGCTGAGCCGGGGAACAAACCCTGGGCTGAGCCGGGAACAAACCCTGGGCTGAGCCGGGCACAAACCCTGGGCTGAGCCGGGCACAAACCCTGGGCTGAGCCGGGCACAAACCCTGGGCTGAGCCGGGGAACAAACCCTGGGCTGAGCCGGGGAACAAACCCTGGGCTGAGCCGGGCACAAACCCTGGGCTGAGCCGGGCACAAACCCTGGGCTGAGCTGGGCACAAACCCTGGGCTGAGCCGGGCACAAGCCCTGGGCCGAGTCGGGCACAAACCCTGGGCTGAGCAGGGAACAAACCCTGGCTGAGCCGGGAACAAACCCTGGGCTGAGCCGGCCACAAACCCCGGGATGAGCCGGGGAACAAGCCCTGGGCTGAGCCGGGCACAAACCCCGGGCTGAGCCGGGCACAAACCCTGGGATGAGCCGGGGAACAAACCCTGGGCTGAGCCGGGCACAAGCCCTGGGCTGAGCCGGGCACAAACCGTGGGCTGAGCCGGGCTCAAACCGTGGGCTGAGCCGGGAACAAACCCTGGGCTGAGCCGGGCTCAAACCGTGGGCTGAGGCGGGCACGAACCCTGGGCTGAGCCGGGCACAAACCCTGGGCTGAGCCGGGCACGAACCCTGGGCTGAGCCGGGAACAAACCCTGAACTGAACTGGGTACACAAACTCAGCTGCAGTAGCGTAACCTTCATTTCAGTTTCTAGACTGTTTTCCACCATTTCTCTTCCTTGCCTTCTTTGCAAATTGCAAAATCAAATCTTGCCTCCTGAGGCTGAGCAGCCACAGTACCACATCTTTAATTTCATATTAAATCTTTCACACCGTTCTTAAGATGAATCTTGCACAAATGTTGACACGATTTGTTTGTGCCAGACCATCTTTGGGTATTTTAGAAGCTTTTTCTTTTGGCTGTACATACCTTCAAGAGGCTGGAATATAATTTCTCTGTTCTTTTTCTTTTCTGAATGAGAGCAATCTATTGGGTTTTTATCTAACAACCCAGGGGAAAAGAAAGATTAAGATCTCTATGCAACCACTAATGCGTGATGTGGTAAGACAATACATATTGCATACCTGATGCAAATTTTACACACAGACCAACCAAAATGAAGGCTGATATAATGTCAGCTAGACAGATTTAATAAACATATCATAATAGTGTGTTAGAATAAATTAGTAAATCTAAATGAGTAAACACTAGTAATGCAATCAGTAAAATAAATTAGGAAAATAAAACAGCAAAATAAAAGAGCAGATTAGAACAGTGTACTGTTAAAACTGATTAGAGTTTGCTGAAGCTTCATGTATAAAAACGACCTGTTGAAGTCAACAAAAGGAGTACCTTTAAGTAGCAAATCTAGCAATTACTTACAAACAGAACAATTATGTGGTTTTGTGCTCCTGTCCCACAGAACCACCAGAAGCGGAGACCACATATGGGAGAGTCCGAGGGTTCCAATTCCAAGTGGACACAGCTGAGAGGACTGTAAATGTCTTTTTGGGACTGCCTTTTGCCAAGCCTCCGGTTGGATCCCTGAGGTTTTCTGAACCCCAGCCACCTGAGCCATGGGAAGGTGTCAGAGATGCCACTTCCTACCCACCGATGTAAGGCAATGACAAAACCACTGAACCTTTCAAAATGTTACACCCTATGCAATTCCATGACACCGATGTGCACGCAGGGCCACCCACAAAGATAAATGCCTTGGTGCCCTCTCCTTGCACCTGCAGCTGTTCCGCTGGATGCATTTCTAAAGACACACGATGAGCTGCTCTCTTTAGCAAAAGCTGCCGTTTCACAGGGATGGCCTGAGGTGGAGCAGCACTTTACACATGATGCTCTGGCTCAGGAGCCCTTGGCCATCACTTAGCAGTCACTACAGGCCTTTGGAGCAGAGACAGAAAGCAGCTGAGGAAATGTTGGAATACAACATTAGGCAAAAAATGCTGAGTCAAGGGCTTCAAAGGGCACATAAGAAATGCACAGCAATTCTTCTAATCTACGTTGTAAATGTCTCACTCCCGTTGTCCTAATGCCCTCGTTTAGTGTCTCAGGCCTAATATCTACCATTGCAAGATAAAATGGTCTTGGAGACGTAAAATGATTATTTTATATTTTCACTGAAGTAATTTATAGCCAAATGTATTTGCTGATATATTTCTGTGATATTGTGAAATGTGCAAAATTGTATCTGCATGTCACTGTGTACTGCAGTGGCTTTCTTTTTACAGACCTCATTAATGACAGGACAATGAAGAAAATATATGAAAAGCAAAAACACACAATGGTTGCAGTTGCTACCAATCTAGAAATGTGCTAGAGATCAGTTTCTGGTTGGCCCTTTGTTGTGGAAGTACAAAAAAACTTCTCTTCATAGCTTTCAGGTTTCACTTAATCTGTTGCTTGTTGCTTTTTCATTTTTTCAGGTGTCTACAGGACAAAGTACTAGGACAGTATTTTTCAGACATTATCACCAACAGAAAAGAGAAAGTTCTTCTCCATGTGTCTGAGGATTGCTTGTACCTAAATGTGTACACACCCGTTTCTACAGGAAAACAGGAGAAGCTGCCCGTAAGCAACATCCTCCTAACACCTTGAGCAAAATTATCTGAGAGCAAACCTCCACCCTATGGCATGAGCAGACATGCAGGGACAGTTTTGTAGTGCTGATCAACTTACATGCTTTGCCCCAGCAAATATTAGCTGAAATTCAAAAGAGACACAAAACCTTAATTTACAAGTAAAATGTATTGGTGTTCCAGCTAAGCAGGGCTTGATTTAATCTGAAGGATCTGTCCAAAGTCACAGGGCACTGACAAGGTGTAGGTATTTAACAAAATCAATGTCATTGTGTAGACCTGCATGCCTTAGATTCAAAGGATTTCTACAGTTTGTGAAATGTAATCTGAAAGAGTCAGGAGTGAATCAGCACAAAATATTAAATCTTGGGTTGTATTTAGTTTTTATCATTGGGAGCTCATACCTGTTCTGGGTTTTTGATTCTGATTTTCTCTTTCCAGGTCCTAGTATGGATCCATGGAGGTGGATTAGTTTTTGGAGCAGCTTCATCATATGATGGCTCAGCATTAGCAGCCTTTGACAATGTGGTGGTTGTAACAATTCAGTACAGATTAGGTGTTGCTGGATATTTTAGGTAAGATGGTTGGTCTCAGTTTTTCCTGAGGGATTTCCAAAGTGATGTGCGCACAGCCTCTGTAAAGAGAAGTGCAGAAGACTTGCTTATGCAAAGAAACATTTCTGAACTGCCTCTGCAAGAGCTGGGGACAATTTCCAGTCCCAAGGCAGCTCTGAGACCTGTTCTTGCGGCTTGCTGCTCCAATCTCAGGGCTTTCCGAGCCGTTCATTTGTCCGTTGTGTAGACAGGCTCTGTGTAGAGAATGGCAGATGAGTTCTCACACCACAGATTATCTTTTCCTCTGCCTTTTTGCTTGCATTGACCATTTAAACCAAGCTGTTCTCTCCCTGCAGCACTGGTGATGAGCATGCCCGAGGTAACTGGGGATATTTAGACCAAGTAGCGGCTCTTCGGTGGATTCAGGAAAATATCATACATTTTGGAGGAGATCCAGGATCCGTCACTATCTTTGGAGAATCTGCAGGAGGAATCAGTGTCTCTGCTCTTGTAAGTTCACAGTAATTGTGATTTGAATTACTATGGGGAAAATCCCTCCATCCTTTTTCAGTATCTGCCTGAGAAGTCAGCGAGAGAAAAGGGACGGTGTTACAATACACAACACCTGGGTCTTTGATACAACAGCAAGGCAACAGTACAACAAAAACAATACAGATCTCGATTGATAAAAAATGTGTCATTTTCATACTCAAATGTTGTAGTTAAGTATCAGAATGTTACTACTCATCTGCAGAATTAAATTCTGGTTGGTTTGGGGTATTTTTCAATGTAAAGAACCGTCAAAGTCTAATCTCATGAGAAAACTCCTTTAAGAAGAGTTGTGGACTCTTGCCCATTTTGTGTTTGCTTTGACGGTCACTTGTGCAAAGTGATCGAGGTGAACAGTCCTGGTAGCTGAAGTTGCCCTGCAGTTTGTGACCCGGTGATTGTGTAAAATCTCTGCTTCCACACGGAGCACATAGGCTGTGACGCTCTCCTTCTGCAGTCCCTCACACTTTGGTACAGATCCCACAGCCAAAGCAGGGCTCATTGTCCATGGGGTACAAATCCCGGCTCCCTCTGGCCAGAAGCTCTTTATTGCCCTTCTGCAGCAGAGCCAGACTGCCCTGGGCACACTCAGTCTGCCCCTGCCTTGCAGTGTGGTGCCATGAAACGCTGGAAGCAAAGTGCAGTGGGAGGGGAAAGGAGCTGAACTCCTCATCCCTGCCAGCGCTGCCCAAGCCCTTTGCACAGCTGGACTATGGTCAGAGGCTACACAACAACACTCTGACCACATGGGCTTTCAAAATGTTCCACATGGCCACTGCTGATACTGAAATCCACAATCTCTGGGGAGAACACAGTGCCTGTCATGCTTGTTCTTGCTTCTTCACAGGTCTTATCTCCCCTGGCCAAGGGCTTGTTCCACAAGGCCATTTCAGAGAGTGGTACTGCAACCCTGGGCTTGTTCACTGACCAGCCGAACGAGGATGCAAAAGTGGGTAGTGGTGGTAATTTTAATTGCTTCTTCCAGAATGTTTTGCATATCCTGAACTGTTCCTTCCAAATATAGAAATGTGGGGTTTTTCTTGTGAAACAAAACAAAGTCATTTAAGACTGTGTGCAAAGAGTACATGTTTAATGATGTGTTGCTTTTCAAACACCCAAGTATCCACAAAGAGAGAGGAAGGAAATGTAAAGGAATATCGTAACACGGAGTGTCTTCAAGAAAAGTCAACCTATCATTTTTGGCTGGAAAATGGTATCAGACTCTGAATTCTCTTCTCCTCCCCTCCTGTTGGATGCTTGTAATGTGCAAATAATCAAGACTTCTTTTTTTTATTTTTATTGGAGAAGTACTGGCTTTCATCCCTTTCTTTTCTCTTCAACTACAAGGAACAATTTCCAGGAACCTGGGTGATAAAAGAGACATCTCTCTCTAATGACAACCGTTACACCAGCCAAAAAGACATCACCAAGAGTGGAAGAATGTGCATTCTGTTGCCCTGCACATGGTTTATTCCCTAACTCCTTCGTGTCATGCAGCCTTCTCAGCCCAGCATGTAATTTACCAGAATTGTCTTAGAATATTTCTCTATCAAAAAAACCTGGAGGCAGAGGTTTTCTCCTTCTGCCAAGCCCGTGGTATGAAGGACTGTGAGGCCTTACAGTACACTCCCTCTGGAGCTGGGACTCCAAGCCAGACTCCAGCAACTTTGTGCAGGAGCTTGGGCTGCTCTTGCTGGGCTCGGTGTCTGATAGAGCCAGATAGAGGAAATGTGTCCAAACCTGTTTGTTTTCACTGCTTGCAGAAAATTGCTGCTCTCTCTGGCTGTGAAAAATCCAGTTCAGCTGCAATGGTTGAATGCTTGAGAGGAAAAACAGAGGAAGAACTAGTACAGATGTCACTGAAAATGGTAGGTAAAATTATACTTCTTGCATTTCAATGACATCTCAGACTTTTACATAACAGAGAATACCCCTTATGTGCTGGAATATTAGGAGAACCTGAAGTGGATGTAAAATTTGACTTTCTTCACTTTTTCAGGACATGACAGCCCTGCAGATCTGCACTGATGCCTCACCTGAAAATTGCAAACAGGTTCCTACCCTTCCAATCTGCCTGCACTTGGAGCTACCTGTGGTTTGCTGTCATGCTCTGCCAGGGCAAGGAAAAGAAAATGGCACAGATTCTTCTGGAGAACCTGAAAATCAAATCATATATTATCTCCTACTTAAAAGCTCTTATCACAATTCTTAGGAAACTTATGCCTTTGACACTTCAATACAGAAGTTGTTTTACCCCAAAGTTCCACACGCTCATGTCCATTCTGAAATAAGATGTAAATTCTACATAATGACTTCAATTTCTCAAACATTAGAAACATCTTCAAAGATTCTCCTGCCTAGTACAGAATATCTGTCAGAGAAATGTTAAGATGGCTTTGGCATTACTTCTCGTATTTTTCATTTGGCTTGAGTTAGGAACTGCAGTTAAATTTGAACTTCTTTTAGAAGCAAAATCAATGTATTAATGAAAATTTCTTTTTCTGTTTCACCTGTTTTGTTCAGGATTTCTTTTTCATCAGTGCATGTGTAGATGGTGTATTTTTTCCAAAGAGTCCCAGGGAACTACGATCTGAAAAATCAATCAATGCAGTCCCATACATAATTGGAGTAAATAACTGTGAATTTGGATGGGTAATTCCAATGGTAAGACACCTAAAAGGTTGTTATTTAAACATCCTTTTCTAAATAGAAGCTTTTTTAGTAAGTATGATTCTCTGGATCACACAGATGATGAAATACCCTCCTTTCGTGGATGGTCTGGATAAAGATGTTGCACGTCATATTTTGCAGAGCAACTTAGTAGTATTCATTAAGGTAAGAGACCATTTTCAGAATAACCCCGTGCTGCTTCTTCACTGGCCTGGCAGTTTGTACCCTGGAGGGACATAGTTCACAGGGAAATGCCATTGTGCTGGACAGCTCCCTGAATTGGGGCAGAAATGGGCAGACATGTGCTGCATTCCTGTTACCTCTAGTGACTGAAAAGATTCTCTAAATTTCCAGCCTAAATGCCCCTCTACTTAAAAAGGAGTTCTGTGGGAATCCAGGAGTGATGCAGAACCTCAACACAGGTCTCTTGGGGTATTTTAGATCGCCCCAGGTTATGCAAGACATGCAGAGTACCAGCAGGTATGACAGGAGACCTATGGCACACACCCTCCTAAAGCAGTAGCTGGGCACTGGAAAGGAAAGCCTGAGCAGTTTAGGGTGCACTGACACCTACCTTCAGGTTTCTTGAGGTTTTGCTCCCCTGTAATTTACAAATCTCTTGGCTCTGTGGTGCCTTTGTGCTCTCCTGAAACTACTGTATACAAAAGTACAGATTAAGAGGTAAGAATTAAGGACTCTCTAAGCAGGGCCAGTACTTGCAAGGGATCATTCAGTGACACAAACATCCACCACGAACTTAGAAATGCAGAGGCCAGGCTTGTTCTGAATGGCAGAAACGATGGTCATCTACAACAAGCAATGGATGTTGTGAAATCCAGCAGGACTTCTCTGCCATTATGAAGGTTGTGTCCACAGAAGGGAGAACAACCAGCATCACTGACTGCTGTTCACCTAAAGGTGTTTGATCCTTAAATCTTGCATCCCTCTTTTCCCCAAGATCACCTGTACCCATAGCTGTGTAACTCCAATCCTGAGCTCTGAGCCACACTCTGACACAGCTGAGGATTTTCTCTGAAAGGTGATGGTTGGGATTTGGCCAGGGATGTGCAGATGCCGCACTCACTGCAGTTACTGCTTACAGTGCTCATCATCATTTTCAGTACTTCTTACTGCTGTTTCAGGGTCTTACATCTGAAGTTGTTGACAGAGTGTACAAGGAGTACATGGGGGATGCAGAAAGCCCTGCTCAGGTCCGGGATGGCCTCCTGGATGCAATGGGAGATATCTACTTTGTCATCTCAGCTGTGGAAGTGGCCAGACACCACAGAGGTAACTCAGCAGCTTCAGAACAACCGCAGAATTCTATCTGTGGCTGCTGTGCACAGTGTGCAGCACTGTTCACTATCCAGAGAACTGGAAGTGTTTTCATTCAACCAAAACAGTTTCTAATGAAAGCTGATCATCTTTGGAGCAGGTATTTTCAGCTCTCAAACTAGCACTTTTCTGTATCCTCCAGATGCTGGCAACCCAGTCTACTTTTATGAATTCCAACATCGACCAAGTTCAGCCGAAGGTGTGGTACCAGAGTTTGTAAAAGCTGATCACGGAGCTGAGATTGCCTTTGTCTTTGGAAAGCCATTCTTAGCTGGTGATGTACCCATGCTTATTCCATATTCGTTTTAGAACCTCATTATTACTCATTTTAATCACTTCAGATCTTCAGAAAAGAATTTCTCTTTTATAAGCATTATAAGCATTATAAATATTATAAGCATAATTTCTGTATTGTAAGCATTATTATGAGCATGAACATTTTCTGTCTTCAGTAGTAGATGCTTTTCATTACATCATTCATCTGCAGTTCTCCCCTAGAAAAACTTCCAGTAGCTCAGGGCAACAAGTGGAAGTGTTGCAATTGATAGAGCTGATACTAATTATTTACTTTCTAATGTGGCAGTTTCATCTCTCCCTTTGCAGGAGGTGCTACAAAAGAAGAAAATAAACTTAGCAGAACTGTTATGAGATACTGGACCAACTTTGCTAAAAATGGGTGAGAATCACAATGCTATTTACAGCTCAACTTTTGTCTGTGCTGCCCAGAACATACTTACCTGCCCAAAGCAGTCCTTATACGGTGCTTCCTACAACTTTGGCTGCATTTAAGATAAATATTGAAGCAATTTCCCTTCTTAATGGATTTTCTAATAGAACCTGCAAACACATGAAAACAAAAATCTAAGAGCAGTGACTCCATCTGCCATGGAGTTTTAGATCTAAAATTCATGGTAACTATTACACTTCTGCTGTTCCACTGATCAGCATCTTCATAAAATATCATCCACTTATTCAGGTACCAGAATCACATCATCTGGGCTCCTCTTGGTTTTCTGAAGTGCTCTGAACCTGGACAGTCAGAGAGCCATGGATTGGCAAATGGAGAGCTAACTTTTTGTTCTATTCTTTCCAGAAATCCCAACGGAGAGGGCTTGGTCCATTGGCCTCAGTATGATCTGGAGGAAAAATACCTGGGAATAGCCCTGGAGCAAAAAGCAGCAGAGAAACTGAAAGAACACAGAATAGAGTTTTGGGCACAACTCATGGAACAAAATCAGACTGGAAGGAAAAGGCACACAGATTTATAAGAGCTCTGCAGGGTACAGGTTGCTTTTAAAACCCAAAGGGAAGTCATGCAGACTGAGTTTGCCAGGATGCAGAGTAAGAATCGCCTTCTAATTCACTGTTATATAATCTGCTGTTCTAATCTCAGAAAGGAAAGGAACGAGAATGTTTGTTATACATCAATCAATGTCAATCGTTCCTGGTCCAAACAGACCATGGCACCTCCTCAGCACATATCAAAACTGAATCATGAGGTGGGAATGGGCAAATGAATTGAAATCTGTAAGAAATTATCTATCTAGAATATACAGGAAGTGTCAGACTATTTTATATGCTTATTCCCCTCTTCTTTCAGAAGAGCATGGTCAGTTGTCTGTCCTTCCTAGAGCCTCTTTCTGCTTCAACTGGAAATAGCTTGGAGGCAGCAAAGCATCCATCAAACTACGGCTGGGAGGTGGGCTTGACATCTCACAAAACAGGACAGAAAATCTCCACTTGTTTTATTGGTCTGTGAATTGTTATAAATAAATGTTGCTTTGATTTTTTGGAACTTCCTTTTCTTTCACTTACCTGGCAGAGGCTAATTCCGAGAGGTAAAGTCACACCCCGGAAGCCAGAAATGTGCCCAGGTTCTTTCTTCCTCCTAAATGCTTTCAGGTAGGAATCTTTCAGGTTTCTGTGCAGGAGCTGAGGCTTAAGGCTCTTCCACAAGCTCTTGTGGGCTGTGCCTGTGTGTCCTTCGACCCTCCCTGGCAAATTCCCAGTCCAGTGGCTGGAGGGAGGACGCAGCGCTGGCAGGACAGACGCCCACGGAGGCAGAGGGGGGAGCAAAGGCCGGTGGTGTTCCCTGCATGTTGTTGGCTCAGCACCACCAGAGAGAAGATCTGACATGCAGAGCGTGCACCCCCAGCCTCCCACAGCTGTGCAATGGGTCAGGGCACATAGGGACTGGAGAGGCTTTTTTGCCAACTTCCATGGCAAGCAGGATACAAAGGAACAGTGTGGGAAGCCAGGAGAGCTCTCCTGCTGACCACAAACAGACCAACAGCCCCACTCTGACTACCCTTTAACTGGTGCCCGGCTCCCACATCCCACAGCTCCCCAGGGGGGCTCTCCAGGGACAGCCCGAGCTCCTGCTGCAGGTGTTGCTGACCCTTTGTAGGTGTCTCCCCCTCACCTCTGGGTTCACTTGCTTTGGCACACCTGTGCATCCCAAGCACTGTGACCTGCACTACCTGCCCACCCCCTTTTGTGCATCTTCCATAACTTGTGAAAACCACCAGCTGTTGCAATTAGGAACAGCTAATTGCAGTGACCATCCGCTAGTTCTGTCACACATTTCTTACCCCTTCCCTTCTTCTGGTCTCACACAGCCCTTATGTCCATTATTGGAGTGTGTGAGTGTGTTTTGTGTCAATGTGTCTGTCCTTGTCCATTCACAAAAATCATTATCTTAACAAGACAGAAGAAATCCTCTGTGTTTGGGAATGCAAAGCCATAAGTATAACTCCTGTGGAGAAGGGAGGTGTTTTTGTAGGCTCCCATGATGACAAAGCACTTTCTGACTGTGTGAGAGGAAGTGTTCTGTCCATCTGTGGATTTTAAACCCCAAATATAAAGGCTGGTACACTGTCAAACAGCTGAGAAAGGAATATCACCACGCCCACAGTCCACAGGCTACATTTAAGAAGCAGATTCTTATATTATGTTCCAAACCTCATTTTCTTTCATAGCTTTAGCATTCATGATCACTTGGTATAGATTCCCAGCTGCACCTATATTTGAAGAAAGTCTTAGCACTATATTTACTGACAATATTCAGCAAGAACTTCCCCGAGTCCCCCGGCAAAGGCCCCGCGCCTCACCCCCCGGCCCGGCAGCGCGGACGGAGCTGCCGTGAGGGGCACGCCCGGCCCGCGGGCGCGCGCGAGGCGGCTGTGGCGCGCACGCGCACGGCGGGCACGCGCACGCCGGCGGGGCCATGGCGGGCGGGCCGCCCGTGCTGCTGGGGCTGCGCGACGCCGCCATGGCGGGGCCGGGCCCGGCCGGGCCGCTCCCCGCATGGGCCACCAACAAGCTGGGCGGCACCGCGGTACGGCCGGGCCGGGCCGGGCCGGGGCGGGGCTCGGGGGCCGGGCCGGGGCGCGGGGCGGGCGGCGGGCCCCGGCCGGGCCTGAGCCGTGGTGTCGGTGTTGCAGGACTGGGTGCCGGCGGTGCGCGCGGCCCCGCCGCGGTGCGCGCGGTGCGGGCGGGCGCTGCTGCTGCTGGTGCAGGTGTACTGCCCGCTGGAGCGCAGCCCCGCGCACCGCGCGCTCCACGTGTTCGCCTGCGCCGCGCCGCGCTGCTGGGGAGCCGCCCGCAGGTGAGCGCGGGGGAGGATCGCTCATCGTTGTCATTATTATCGTTACTCCTGCGGCCGGTAAGTTGTCCCCCTCACGCTCTGTTTCTTTTTCCCGGCACACCGAAGCTGGAAGGTGCTGCGCTCCCAGTACTCGCGGGCCCAGGATGAACAAACCCGAGGTCTCGGAATGGAACAGGTACGGCGCGGTTCTGCCGACGCGGGCTGTGCCGGGGCTGCAGCGGGGCCGCTCTGAACCGCAGCCGCGGCTGAGCGGAATGAATTGCACACCCTGCATCTGCTGGTTGAAATAACCGTGACCTTCCTCTGGAATCTGCGCTCTGAGACGGTTTCCAGTCACAGTCTCTGGCTGTGTGGAGAAGTCGTGGGCACGGAATTTTTGTCGCTGCAATAGGCTGTTTACTATAAGAAAGTTAAACACTGTTTAACCTGCTGTCTGTGATCTGTGTCAGGCTGGTTTTAAAGTGGAGATCGCCATCCAGCTGTATGGCCAAAACTGACACTTAAAACTTTAGTTAGTTCAGCTGACTAAACTTTTTTTTCAACTTTAAGTGATTGGGCTGTACTGTTTAGGTTTGGATCTTTAAGCTGTTTTGTCTTCTAGTTTAAATTGACCTCTTTTAATATAACACGAGCCTTTTAATTAATATGACTCAATTATTAATATACTTGTGAGGAGTAATGGCATGTTGGCTAAAGCAGGTTGGAAGAGGAGCGGGGCACCAAACTCGAGGCTTTATTCAGTTGGCGCATTTGCAGTGTGAAATCTTGGCCTGTGGTAAATGGGCTTTTACTCTGGTAAAATGATAGAGACATTATTATTATTTCCTTCTGTATTCTGCCTTTTGACTGCAGAATTCCTATTGAGTGCAGTAGCTGCTTCAGCTGGAGCTGCCCCCACAGCTGGCAGGGACTGTGCCACAGCCAGGGCATGGCAGCAGGAGGCACGGGGGCCACTCAACGGGCTGGTGAATTCTTGCTCTGATTTTCCAGTGTCAGATGTTTTTGCCATAACTGTGCTGGTGTGAGAAGTAAACGTGGGTGTGTTGGGAAGTACCACAGTGAGGAGAGTAGATGCAGTAACAGTGAGCAGTAGGTTAAGGTCTCAGTTCTCTCATCTGTTAGAAGCTGAATTTGAAGTCCATCAGGGTCACAGACCTCGGCAATATACTCTTCCCTTTTTCCTTTGGCCCTCAGAAACAAGAACCGAACTTTGCTGCGAAGGATTGGTGTGAAGATGCGGATGACTGGGGAGCCTGTGATGGAGCAGAGCCTCCTGCATGTGCCTCCCTTGAGCTGCTTGGCCTAAAGGAAGCTGTGAGCAGCGAGGTGGAGTGTGCATCCCAGCTCCAGCAGCTCCACCTGGCTGAGCCTGCCCATGGCCCAGGTCCCCAGGACACATATCCTGCAGACAGTGAGGACACGGATGGCCCAGCTCCTCGGGACACACAGCCTGCAGCCAGTGAAGAAATGGTGATGGCAATGGCTGGTTCAGCTCCAGTGTTCCAGCCCTTCTACATTAATGTTGTGGATGAGCAAGACTACATGGGTTTCCTTGATACAGATCATGCAGATAAGCTACTGAAGGAGTATCAGCAGAGAGAGTGTGTTGATTTGGAACAGATGATGTCAGAAAGGTGAGAACAGCTCTGGGTTTCATGGTGAAAGTGAAGGAATTGTGTAGTTTCCTGTATGCTGACTGACAATCTAAATGGGACTCTCACTAAATCTAAATGATGTTGTCTGGAAGCTCCTTTAGATGTTGGTGTGCTGTGCAGGAAGAACAGAACAGTGCACCCAGTGCTGCCAAATCTGGAGTTACTCAAAGGTGCAGCTATTTCTGAGTGACTGAGCACTTGGAGTGTTCACGGGCTCCAGGTGGTGCAGTGGAGCTGTTTTTAAGAGTTTAATTTCTCAGAGATTTTGGCTAGAGACTGGGATGATGGTAAGAAGGTTTAATGAAAGTTGCCTGAAAAACAATTGTTGAGCATGATTACTGAAAATATTTTCTTAGTAAAATATTTAACTTAGGTGGTCACAGTGAGGACTTTTGGCCACTTGTGCCTGACTTGTGGACAGCATTGAATTTGTTTATAGCTAAAGCTGCTGTCAGCTGCAGAATCTGCTTAGAAGACTTTTCAGCAGTTTATTTTTGTTGACCTTTATAAAATTGTAGAACTCTAATTATACTTTGTTCAAAATTGAAAAAGACAGCATCGTAATTTAAAACCACAAAAATCTTTGAGAAGTTACTAGAGGAAAGGGTTTTTGATGGAATAAAGCAGGTGTCTGGTGAATTTGAGTCCCATGCAATAGTCTGAAACACTGTTAGTAATTGTAAGTCACCAGAAACCAAAGAACTAGAAGCAAAATGTTTACTTGCAACCTCTAGCAGGAATTTTCTCTTAATGATTTTAAGACTGTGACTCTATGGGGCTTGTATCCCCAATTGTCTGTTCTGTTTATGCTAGATATTAAGATCTGCACCTTTAAGACTGATTCTGAGAGTGAAGGGGGAGAGAAGGAGCAGGATTTATTTTCAGAAACTGCTCTTGCTCCCCCACATTTTGTTTTCTGTCACACAGACAGTGTTGTCTGCAGCACGGACAGCGAGAGAGAGCTCTCCTTTCCCTTTAGTTAGTTTTTTTTCCTAGCTGAGGCAGAGAAGTTCCCCAAACTGTAGTTTTTCTTAAATCTGTTCAAACCTGCTCTGAACTGAAAACCCAGAAGAGCACTGGCAGCTCACACCTGTAGCCCACCAGGCCCCAGGACAGCATTTTCCAGTGCAAGAAGGACTGATGAGAGACTGGGCGAGCTGAGCTACAACCCAGGAAAAAGACTTTGGAAATTTGCCATCTCTTCAGAACAGTGACAAGTTCTGTTATTTAATATTATTCTTTTTTAATGCTTGTAAATACTTTGCTTGTTAAATAAACAGTTTTTTTTCCGCTTTTCTCGAAGGAAGTCTTTTCCCAAACCAATAAGGAAAGGGGCTGCTTAAACCTGCTTTCAAGAAGAACCCCTTTTCGTAGGTTTCCTCCTGAATTTGCCCTAAACCAGGACAAATACATGTCTTTTTTCAGTGTATTTAGTATAATTTAATGTGAGTTTATAGTAACCATTCCTTATTTAAAACATTCATGTCATACTGAAAACCTTACTGGACAGTTTGTTCCTTGTTTTCGTACAGTTTTACAGGTGAAGATGGTAATGAAAAATACGAGAAGAATGAAGTCAAAAGCTGGGACCACACATTCCATAAATTCATGAAAAGAATATCTATGTGTCCTG
Source organism: Chamaea fasciata (assembly GCF_029207755.1). Lineage (NCBI taxonomy): Eukaryota > Metazoa > Chordata > Aves > Passeriformes > Sylviidae > Chamaea > Chamaea fasciata. The sequence continues at coordinate 19,059,370 of NW_027094097.1, read as the reverse complement.
AACAGATTCTAAGGTATGTTGGTAATCTGGTTGTAACAGGGAGATACAAGTCATTGCTAGGGATGGTTGGTACATCAAAATATAATCTTTAATTGGAAATATGTGTATGTTTTAATTCCTTAACAAAAAAGAAACTGCTGTGGGGGCTGTTGCCATGTCTCTGGTCAGTCTTCAGTCCCTGCTTGGGTTTTCTTTGTACAAAGTTTAAGTAGATGAGAAGCAAAGCAGGATCTGAGACCGTAGCTCTGGCTGTGGGCGACTTGACATAAGACCTGATGAGAAGAGACACTGACCGTATTTGAAGCCTCACTGAAATGAGGTTTCCAAGAGACAGTGTTGGGGTGCAAGTATAACACAGTGGTGTGCTGTTATGATCAATTTCCAAGGTTGTCTGCTCCTCTGAAATTTTGTGGTCTATTTGGAATTCCTAATGTCTGTCCTGCAAGGAATTTCTTGTTTTAAAGCCTCAGTTCTGCAGCTCGTTGTGGACTCCCTCAGCAGTCTTCAGGTCTTGTAAATCTGTCAGATTTCCTAGAACAGAAGCAGGTGTAACCTCAGAGTAGCTGCTTTCCTGGGAGAGGAGTTAATTCTCTGTATGAGAGTATAGCAAAGAATAAATCATAAGTGATTCATAGTACCAGAAAGTACAGGTTTTCATGGATCACATCAACTGTTCCAGGGAGTCCAGTGCTGCCTGTCTGGTCAGACTGTCTCAGTGTAGTGACAGGGCTTTTGTTTAGCAGCTTTCCAGGTGGAACTAACTGGGCCCTTTTTGATGAGGAGTTAAAAGTCTGCGTGGCTGCTTAGACAGAAATTAGCAGTATTAATTAGCAGTATTGTGCTATTTGAATTTGCCATTCCTCTAGAACATAAGGTCTGGTGCTCCCTGGGCTGTCCCTGGTTACAGTCTTTCTGTAGCCTCCCTTTTCCCTCCCTGGGGACTCCCAGTGTGCTCTCAGACTCCCATTTCCCATGCCTGCAGGGTCCCTGTTGGCCTTCAGCAGAGCGCAGAATCTCCTGCTTGGCATTCAGTGGAAACCATCCTTTCTCTTTGTTTTCTGTTAGCTGCGAAACTCTGCTAGCTCTGACAAATAAACCATCACTTCTGAGCCGTAGCTGCAGTGGTTTTGGGACCAGTTTGGTGTTAAATTTTTTACTTGCTGAACTTTATCTTTTATTGCCACTATTTAGGATTCCATTTCTCAGGAAAGTGTAGTTTGCTTAATGAAATGATTCCAGTACAGCATATTTTGGAGATGTCCATTCAAAGCGTTTGTCTCCTCTAAATCCAGCTCTTAATCCTTAAGATTTTCCAAGCATTAACCTACCATGTATTTCCCCCTCCCTGTCTTTATTTTTTGGTTCGTGATTCCTTTGAAGCTTGTGACTCACAACCATGTTTTTTACTTGAAGCAGGTTCAGAGATTTCAGCAAATCCTGAACACTGTTGCCAACATGTAAGATTTCCTATCAAATTTCAATATTTAAACAGTGGTAACTTTTTCCTCCCTGTCTTCTCTCAGATACTCTTGGGGTGGCCAGCCTTTATTCATCACATGTCCTGCAGCCAACCTGGACCAGGGTATTCCAGCCTGCAGTAACTGTGGAAGCAGCAGAGTGTTTGAGTTCCAGCTGATGCCCACGCTGGTCAGCATGCTCCAGAGTGACTCAGGTGCTTGGTTGAATCAGTATTTCTTGGCAGCCTCCTTTTTGGGAAAGTGCAGTGAACTGCAAGCTGAGTTGTTTCCAGCTACCCACACGTGCTTAACCACAGTGATGGTGTTCAGAGAATCTGCTGTCTCCGTTACAGGTTTCAGTGAACAAAGAGAGAACTCTGTTTTATGGAGACTCTGATTACAGCTTGTGTCGCTCACTAGTGAACTTTAATAACTGGAGTAGGGGTAATGCCATGGCCCTGGGAGTATTTGTCTTTATTGTCTCTTAAAGGAGGCCTTGGAAAATAATAAACGCTGTGTGATAAAATTGCAGACACTTAAAAATCTCTTCGAAAATTCTGATTTGGCTGACTTTAAAATGTTTAACATTAGAAAATGCTATTTACAGAGGAGTCTGAATTAATTTGTGCAAAGACTGAAGTCTAGTGGTAAGCAATAGCCCCTGATTATGTCACTTTCCATATCCTTATGTACCTGTGTTGCTTTGTTTTTAGGTCTGTCAGTGGAATTTGGAACTGTTATAGTTTACACATGTGAGAGAAGCTGTTGGCCGACAAATCATCAAACCCCTCTTGAAGAATTTCTTTTTGTACAAGAAGACCCGGATCAGAGATTGTTTAAATAAAATCTATTTCTCTGCATAGATGAAAAGTCTGCTGGGGTATTTCCATTTCTTATACTACAAGGATGTAATTACATAACAGAATTTTCCTCAGATGTGGTGAAAAATTAAGTTTGTTTGATGGCATTGTGCTTATTTCCAAGAATAACTGATTGAAAAATATTAGCATGCCTCTAAAATGTGGTGGCAAAATTTGTATACTTCGGTTACACAGGGAAATTGAAGTGTAGAGATTGTTTGACAGTTCCAGTTACTCTTCACATTTGGGAAAGAAGTAAAGGAGAAAACCTTCCTCGGATATTATTAGTATCCATCAGCCACACAGAATCCAGTTTTTAGAAACTCCTAGTAGGGGAGAACTTAATGCCAGCCTGATTTTAAAAGGCAATTCTGTTTTGATTTGACCACGAACTGGAAATTTGGTGGGGAGTGGCTGAAGGGCCTTGCTGTCCCTGCAGCCTTCCAGCATGAAGCTGTTCTGTGTTTTCCCAGTGAAGGAAACGTTCCATTTGTGTGTAAAATGAGCTGTGGGTTTGGGTGGGGCGAAGATGCAGGGGTGAGTTGTATACTCACAACTGGGGCAGGCTCAGCACCTGCCTTGGTGCAGCTTTAGTTAAAACCATCTGCATTCTCCTGTGCCTTCCCTGTTAGCTTAAGATGAACTGCAGCGTCTTCACTGAAGGAAAACTTAACTGGAGTGTCCGTAGAGCATTCTGTACATGTTAATGCTGCAACATAGATTAATGCACTAAAAGCGTGGGTTTCAAATAAGGGGAGGTGGGGAGAGGAGGAAATCACACACGGGTGATGGAATGCTTGCAAAACTGTGTTTTTAAGGAAGAATTGAGCTTACCATGTCAACTTCTAGAGGGCAAGTTAGTGAACTTAGATGAAGTAATAAATATAAAAAATAAAAATACATTGGAAATAAATATAAATATATTAAAAAATATCATAGAATATGCTGAGTTGGAGGGAGACCCATCAGGATCATTGAATCCTGACCCTGCTCAGGACACCCCACGAATCCCACCGTGTGCGTGGGGGCATTATCCAAACGCTTCTTTGAGCTCTCTTTATAATATTATAGTATATAAAAATCTTAAGCATATTATATGTTAAATATGTATATTTTAACTATCAATATATCAAAAATAAATACAACGAATAAAAATTTCCTGTTGCACCAGCGGTGCGGTCCCCGGGGCTCTCCGGCGGCAGCGGGGCTCGAACTCGCGGCCCTGCGGCCCCGCCGCGCGCGGCCCTCCGGGGCGGCAGGGGGCGCTGCCGGCGCGCGGGCGGCGCTCTGTCCCCGCGGGCCCGCGAGGAGGCGCGAGGAGCCGCCGCCGTGTCCATCATGGCGGCGGCGCTGTCGGGGCCGTTGCGCCCCGAGCTGGCCCAGGCCGTGTCCCAGGCGCGGGTCCTGGTGGTGGGGGCCGGCGGCATCGGCTGCGAGCTGCTCAAGAACCTGGTGCTCACCGGCTTCAGCAACATTTATGTGGTGCGGGTCGATGCCGGGGCGGGAGCCGGGGCGCTCCGGGGCCGGCGGGCGGGGGGAGGCCGAGCCCGGGCCCGCGGGTGCCGCTCGGCGGGGGCGCGGTGTCGGCGGGGCCGCCCCCGCCCCGCGCTCCGTGCGCGGTTTCAAAGCGCCCCGGCCCGCCAGAGCCGCCGCGGGACCGCCGGGCCGGGCCGCCACAAAGGGGCCGCGGCCTGCGCGCCATCGCCGCCGCCCCCCCTCAGGCCGGGCTCCCGCCGGGCGCGGCGGCTCCTCCTTTCCCCGCCGAGCTCCGGGCGAGGCCGCGGGTCTCCGCCACCCGCCGATGGAACCGCCCGGGGGACCGCGCTGTGCCGTGCTTGCTGCCCGGCGATATCCTGAAAGCCTTTAGTTTTGCCGAGTGCCGGTTTTGGCGATGCTGGGGGTGATGGTCCGGTGATGAATTGCAGGGAGAAACGCCCGGGAGAGGTGGGGAACTGTGCTTTTGGATCCCGGGCTGTAAACCCGTCAGTGCTGGCGCGTCCCGCGGGCTCGTGCTTTCACTTTTGCTTCCAGATATTAGTCTCGGAATTACAGGAAGGGCAGATGTGAGAGCGTAGTAATGTAAAAGAGATAGCGAGAAATACTGCTGGTGAAACTATGACTGCCTCCTTGGTGTCCAGATCTTTATTCGTTTCTGATTGTAGTAAGGAAGAGCGTATGGTTTTAAGTCCAGCTGGAGCATAGGTCTGTTTCCTTCAATACCTTTCTTCTAACGTGCCCAGGAGTCACATCCGAGAGTTTTGCGTGTCAGGTTGTGAGGAGTTTGGGTTTGCAGTCAGACTTGTGGAGCAGAGCAGCTCGTATCTAAAACCATATCAGCTTCCAGAAGAAAACAGTCACTGGTTTGCCTTGTTATTCTTACATCTTAGGTTTTCCTACTGGAATGCTTTTTAATCTTGTAGAATATGTTTCATTCCAGATTTTCCTTTGGTTTGAGAGCCTGTCCAATTTGAACATTGCACCAAGGAAATAAATAACTGCAGAGGGCTGGAAACATTTTCTGTACTGTTCTCCTCTTTTTTCCCTCCCTACTCTACTGTGTCAGAGATGTACTCCTGCAGTCCATTGTGAAAGAACTTAAGGCTGCTGATTTTCCAGTTAGTCAATAAGCATAAATCTCATCGGGGTGTCCTTATTGTTTCACTTGTTATAGTTTGGAGGTTGGTGTTGCCTTTCAAGGCTGACTTGGTGGGACTCCATTAACTCAAATACATGTTGGATCAGGGCTGTCTTCATGTGACAGTATCACTGGCAGTGTTTTGTGTGAGAAATAATGGTTTGGTAACATAGGTGGGTACAGGTGGGTACGAGGCAAGATGAGAGCAAAAGAAGACTTGTAAACCAAAGAGGGAATTTGCTGTTAGCAGAATAAATTGCTTTTGTCAACTTTTGTGATATTGTTGAGAGTTTTCCTGGGTTATTAAATACTAACAAACTTCAACATCTGAAAATATTTTTTATAAGTGAGTTGTAATGTTTTTAAACAATATTAATGTTAAAAAAATTAGTAGTTTTGAATACCAGACAACTGACTAATATGTGACTTAAGTATATTGTGTTGAAAGGCATATCCTTGTCCTACGAATGAAGGAACAAAATTACATTTTTTCAGGATCGAGGTCTGAATTAAGAACATGAGTAAATGTTATGATGCCTTTTATTCCGGGTTACCAAAATGGGATCAGTGTAGTTGTCTTATAAGTCAGCTGTTAAATTCTCATCGTTCTTAGCTAGACTGAAGCTTCTGTTGAGGTCTAATGGTCTCAGGTTTTCTCCCTGGAGAACTCCCTTTACTCCCTGTAATGCTGTAATTCCTGTTCTCAGCAGGAGCTGATGTCTCTTGCCATCCTGTCCAGCTGAAATATTCTTTCTGGGTAGCAGAGGTTTTAACAGAGTTTTGCACGTCACTGCTTTCCTTTGGAGTTCTTAGGCTCTCTGGCTTTGGACTAAGCAAGCTTTCTGTGTGTCTTTTGAGGAAGGAACGGAGGTAGGAATGGGAATGATGCGAATACCATTTCCATGGAAAGAGACAAGGCCTTGGGTAGTTACTGTGATACTGTGGTTGTAATGTTTGACAGTTGTAGCTCTAATATATTTTCAAAACATTGTATCTTTTCTGTTTGCTGTATATCCACAGGTGCTTTTATTAACTGTTTAAATAAAACTCTGTAGCTGTTGCAGTTTTTAGTATGTTAAAACTTAGTCCTTCAATTGGAAATATTCCCCTCAGAAAAGAGGTGGATTTTTCTCAGGGTTTGGGTCTCATGCAGAGGATGTTCAATGAGTGTGTGCCATGCTTTTTGCATAATTCAGGTTTGGTTAATGAAGTCAGAAGCATGTGAGAACACCCTGAGTAGGTCCTCTGTAAACTTCACACTGCACAGTCAGTCTGAGAGTGCTCTCTGGGTGGCTGAAGGTGTTACTGTGCTGAGTATGTCAGCATCACCTGTGGGAATTTGGGAGAAGTATCCCTGATGCTCAGAAAAACTCTGCTCGTTAAAAATGTTAAAGACAGGAGAAGACTTCTGGAAAGAGTTGTTGATCAAAGAAATTTTAATTGCATGACAAGTAGTGGTAACAAAGCTAGGAATAAATGTCAAAGTTCTAGTTAAATCTTCTTAGTTCTTGTGGGGGCTAAAGATATTGGAATTTATGGTGTTCCTGTGTACATATTAATAAGTAGAAACAGCTAGTAGGGGAATTGCAGTCATGCATCCTTTGTGCTCTGTGTTTATGTTTTTAAACATTTTGATTGTGTGATTTGGTTTCCTTTCTTATAAGTAGACTTCATAATTTGTTAATGTGCACTTAGGCAGTTAGTCCTGGGGACTGGCACTAAAAGCTTTTGCCCTACAGTGTGTGTTTAGGATGGCTGTGCAGCCCGTGATCTACGATTCAGGTGCTTAAAGCCTTGCTCTTTAGAGTGGAAGGGCCAGTTGGTTTGGAGCAGCCTTTCCTGGGCCTGGGGGAAGCACCAAACCAGTGCTCAGGATGGGCGGTGCAGGGAGAGGCTGGCTGAACCTGTCTCCATGGATTTCTGCATTTTCCCATCTGAGTTGGTGCTGTGCTCCTCAGGAATTGCCACTGAAATCTTTATGCACTGCAGGCAGGACAATCAGTGTTGACTTTTACCCACTGCTGTGTGGGTGTATCTCCAGTCAGGTGCATTTTCAGCAGGGGCTCTCTGCAGAAGGTGTGTTCTCAGGTAGCCCTGCGCTTTTGTCATGGTCCCTTTCAGCAATCATGGATAGTGTATGGATTCCTGGAGATAATTAGGTGACCACTTGTGCCTCCTCGGGTGCTGTAGTGCTGATGCACCACCTGAAAGATCTGAGAAGGGGTCTGTAAAGTTTCTGCATTTTGGCCAGTTGTCTTTTCTTCAAACTGTGTTAATGGTTTTGTTCCTTTTCTTCCTGTGAAAGTGAAATGCTTCTCTTGTGTGTTTATAGATTGATTTGGATACTATTGATGTCAGCAATCTCAACAGACAGTTTCTGTTTCAGAAGAAACACGTTGGAAGATCAAAATCACAGGTGAGGAAAACATCAAAGCTCAAGCCTCATTACTCGGTATTATTTTATGGATAGTGTTAGAAACATGTCACAGTTTAGTTTCTGCTGGGAAGAGGTAAGTGTTGGTTGGCTGATCATGGCTGTCCACAGCATTTCATTATTAGAGTATTTAAATCTCTTAAGGTAGTCAACTTACTCGATACACAGCTGGTATCAAGTCTGTCTTTTAGAAGAAAGGAAGAAATAATGAGTCTTTTTTTTGTTTTCTTTTTTTTTTGTTTTGTTTCTAGGTTGCCAAGGAAAGCGTGTTACAGTTTTGTCCAGAAGCTAATATTATAGCTTACCATGATAGCATCATGAAGTATGTTTGGTTTTAAGCTCTAATTACATGTTTGATTTGCAAGTACTGTGTTGTTTAAATGCTACAATGATGTGCTTTAAGGTATTTTACAAAGGTTCCTCAGTAAGGAGAAATAGCTGTAAATGTGAACTACCACACACCTGAGCGGGAGTGTGGCTTTTGCATGGGTTTTAAGCTCTTGTAGTAAGCTGTAGTCATTTGTTTGTGTCTGTTTTTCATTTGATTGGCAACATTTGCCATATGGGTTTCTACTCTGTAAGGATGTCCTGATGTCTTGAGAAATAATTAAATGAAAAGACATATTGAGTCTGTGATTAAAAAAATTAAGTCCTTTGTGTGTGTGTGTAGGTTACTAAGTGTCATTTATATATGCCCCAAGCTGTTGAAATTTAGTCTTTATTATCTGCAACCAATGAGTCGAGTACAAGACTATGTAGGGTTCCATTAGCTGTTCCTGTGTTTTAGTTTATATTTGCCCCAATTTCCAAAAAATGGGTATTCTGTACCATGGAGGTTTGAGCTGGGATGTTGCTGTTAGCCAGTGATACACTGACTCACTGCATCCTTCTCCTGAAACTGTTAATTCTGCTTCCTCGATTCTGTCTCTTCTTCTCCACCTTCTTTAAGTCAGAAGAATGCAATGTAAAGATAACTGAAGTGTGAGGATTTAAGGTGCCATGTGTTGGCTCCTCAGGGTATGGCCGCGCAGTCAAAGCAATGGAGCTATCACAGCACAATGAATTATGCACAGTCTGATGAGCTGTGGTAATTACAGTGTGCATGTTTTAGCCACAGCTGATGGTTTTTAAGGTCAGTTACCACAGCTCAGCCAATTTACTCATTAGGTCAGAGCAGTTTAATCACATTTCCTTGTCTGCCCGTTTCATTGGTCAAATAAGTACTAATTGCAGTAGCTTCCTTCCAGCAGCATAAAATTCGTGCTTTCACCCAGCTTTAAAGTGGGCAGAAGACAAATGGGGCAGTTAAAGGGTAGCTAAAGTTATAAATTTATAATATGTGTAATTTATCACACGAACATCAATTGCATGTGTAGAATTTCTGTTGTGCAGTAATAACCAAGGACTTGGATGTGCCATTTGAAATGTTGTTTTTGTTTTCTGTAGCCCTGACTATAACGTAGAGTTCTTCCGCCAGTTTACCCTGGTTATGAATGCTCTGGATAACAGAGGTGAAGTTTTCATTATGATTTTATATTGCAGATGTTGCTTGTTCCTTGCTGCAGTGTCATTTGAGTAACAAGTATCCTCCTAACCCACCTGCAGTTGGGCTAAGCTTCCTGTGCTTTGCTAGGAACTCGAAGGGGTGCTTAGTGCTTCTGCAGGTGTTGTGAAAGGAAATGTGCACTGCTAATTGCTGCTTTATGGGAACTTCTGGGTACTGTGGGTGCAGTGTAGCTTTAGTCAGTTGCGTTTGCTGTGTTTATTAATGTCCATATATCTTGTGAAAATGGGGTAGTGCTGTGTAGAGAAACAAGGTATATTAAAGATAAGTGCATAGGCTGCTAGTTTGAATTTGGAGAAGTAGTTGTTCTTTTTTCTTAACTATTCAAATATTTTCTTTAAAACCCTCTTGATTTGCAGCTGCCCGTAACCATGTGAACAGGATGTGTCTGGCTGCTGATATTCCTCTTATAGAGAGTGGGACTGCAGGCTACCTTGGACAAGTAACTGTTATCAAAAAGGTTAGGTGGGGTGTCACTCTTGTCATTGGCTATTTTAGACAACAGGGAGTGGGTGTTGGGAGATAGAGTTACAGTTCATCTGTTAATAGCCCAAACTATCAGTAGCCTTCTTGGAGTGACAAGTAAATGCTTCATTTTTCGCCAGGGAGTGACAGAATGTTATGAATGTCAGCCTAAACCGACTCAGAAAACTTTCCCAGGCTGCACAATCCGAAATACACCCTCGGAGCCTATCCACTGCATTGTGTGGGCCAAGTATTTGTTCAAGTAAGTGACTTTAAAAAAAAAAAAAATACTGTGGTTCATTCTTCTGGTTTCTAAACCTACAGAGAAAGAAAGAAAATGGAAACACTTTTTAAAAAAATTATTATAATCGATTTTAAATTCATTTTTAATTGATTTAGATGGATTATGGTGGAAACCTCCAGTTCCTTGACCTGGAGTTCTGGGAGGTTATAAAGAAGGAACGTTGATTAGTATTTGGGCCTTGCTCTAATAGCATAAAAAATCTGGCAGAGTAGTTTGGCACAGCAGTGTAGGTTGAGGTTGCTTTATTCTTCATCTTTGTATGAAGTAAGCACATTTTTCAGTTTAATGCATGTTTTAACAAGTGTAAAGTTTGTTGGAATCTTGGATATCCCAGAGGTTCTAAAAATGCATTTAGTACTGCAGTATAAATATTAGGCTGCATATTGGGTGAGCTACTGAGTGAGTTATACAGAAAACTGTTGTGCTAAATTCATTTTTGTATTGGGCATTTTGTGTTGTCCATGTTAAGTCCACATGTGATGAATGCCCTCATTGCTTTAAAAAGCAATGTATGGAGTGGCAGTCTGTCTGAAAGCAAGAATCTTAAAATGAATATATATATCCATTAGCACATATTTGATTCTTTAACCAGATTTGCTGAAAATCTAGTCTTGTTGTTGTTCTTAATTGTTACATAGCCAGTTGTTTGGAGAAGAAGATGCTGATCAAGAAGTCTCACCTGACAGAGCTGACCCTGAAGCTGCCTGTGAGTGTGATACAAGATGGTGGCTTACCCTGTTACTGCAATGTTCTGTTTCAGAGATTATGACTCCTTTCTGTATATTTCTTAAGGTTAGAGAGTTCAGCTCAGTTTTCTTTAAAGAAGATTCTGTTTCTGGCCTCTGGGAGGAGGCTTGTATTTTGAACAGAGTACTGAGTGATATTTGTAGTCACTCTGCATTTCTCACCCCTAGCTGAGGGTTTGCAGGGAACTTCAGGAATTGTGTTTGAGCTCTTCTAGCCTGCAACACTTCAGCATTTTGAGTGATATTTTTACAGCTATTCAGTATTTTTCTGTAAGGACAGTAATCATAGTTTTACTATGAGGTGAATAAGCATCATTGTTGGTTGCTTCTTTTGGATCCTTTGATAGATGAATGGACTTGGGAGGGGGAGCTTACAGGATCCTCCGACTCTTCAAATTCTTTGAACATCAGATAATGATCACTGGACAGGTTGTTCCTACAGGAAGTGCAGAATGAAATAGGTGAGTCTTAAAAAGAGTGGCAATATAAAGTCACTTAAAACAATAGCTGCTGAAGTAGTTGACAGGTAGCAAATGCAATGCCACTTACTTAATGAAGGCAGCAGGGCAGTTAGAGGAGAGCTGAGCTGCAGCCGGGTGCCTGCAGTGCCTGCGGATCACACAGAGCCAGCAATGCCTGGGCTGGGCCCAGCTCTGCACTGTGCAGCCCCCCTCACTGCCCTGCCCAGGACAGAGTGAGCCCCGCAGGCTGGGAGAAGAGCAGCTAGTAATGGAAACAAATGTGTAATGCTATTGATAATAACTGGAATAAAGAGAGAGGGAATAAAACTCAAGACAAACAAGTGATGCAGTTGCTGACTGCCTGCTGGCCAGTGGATGCTCAGCCAGTCCCCAGGCAGAGATCAGCCCCTCCCAGCCAGCTCCCCCAGTTTCTGTTCTGAGCAGGACGTCCTGAGGTCTGGAATATCCCTGTGGCCAGTTCAGGTCAGCTGTCCCGGCTCTGCTCCCTCCCAGCTCCTTGTGCTCCTGCTCGCTGGCAGAGCAGGGGAAACTGAAAACTCCTTGACTTGGAGTAACCTCTTGGCAACAGCTAAAACATCAGCATGTTACCAATGTTATTCTCATGCAGAATCCAAAACACAGCACCAGACCACCTACTAGAAAGAAAATTAACTCTTCCAGCCCAAACCAGGACATCCAGGGAAGAGTCAATGCAACATTTATGAAGGGAAGTTGTGCCCAGCACGGCTCTGTGGCTCCATAGAAGGAATCAGCAAACCTGTGCAGAGTGTGTCTGGTTTAGGCTGTTCTGAATGTGCAGGGGCCAGATCCAAAAACTGTTGAGGGAACCTGAGGGACATAAGCAGCCAAGAGGACAAAAAAGGCTGAAGATCCTGAAGTGGATAAACTACTTGAATGGTAGAGATAAATGGTGATTAGAGGAGTCTCAGATGGGAGATGTGTGCTGTTCAGCACAGATGATTAGGCAAAGTCACTCAGAATAAAAAAGATGAGGACTACCTGCAAAAGGTAGTAGAAAGCTTCACAATACAGGATGACTGGGCAATGATACATGAGGCAGATAGATATGAAATAATGCAAATGATGCATTGGTGAAAGGGGGGAAACGTTCACAAATTTATACAAAGTGATGGTCTCTGAGTTGATATTTCTCATTCAGTCGAGACGTTAATAGATAGTTCCATGAAAACATCAACCTGATTATTAGAAATCATTATAGCAATTGTTGGATGTGACTGAGAAAGAAAGAAAATTATTAGCATCTTTATAGAGATTTTTTTTGTATAAAAAGAACCAGAGATAGGAAACTGATTTTTTTTTTTTATTTGTTTCTTTTGAAATCCTAACCAAGCTAAGACTCTTTAGCCAGAAAATAGACTGCTAAAAGGGGGTGGTAAGACATTTCTGAAGTAACAACATTATGTGGAGAAAATTAGTGGGAAACAATTGTTCATTGTTTCTGCCTGTGAAGGAGTTGGGTGGTATCAAGTTAAATCAGTGACTTGCAGAGGCAAAGAAGAGCAGGCATAATGTGCCTGCCTAATTTGGCTTTTGTTTGGTTCAATAAAGTCATTTTATGCTCCCTGCATAATTTTGGTAATTGACTCTGGGGGTAATATTTGGATGGGATTTCTTTTTACATTTAAAATATTGCTTATCACTTTATTAATAGGGGAGCCAGCAGAAGCAGAAGCCAGAGCACTAGCATCCAATGAAGATGGTGAGATTAAACGTGTTTCAACTAAGGAGTGGGCTAAATCCACTGGCTATGATCCAGTTAAACTTTTTACTAAGGTATCTTCTTTACCCCAAATAAATGTCTTTATTTGAAATGCATGAAGTACTGTAAAGTCAAACCCCAGCTTGGACATTTAATGCTTGCCATCAGTGATGTGATCGTGTTGTGACATCCCCTGGTTTTGCTGTTGTGTTGGTCTCTTGCAACATTTGCTTGTTTTACAGGATTCCATCTGCATCTGCAGAGACAGATGGCTACAGCAGCCTGGCCACTCTGGGCAGACAAAACTCCACTGCAATTACTTTTAATTTGAAAGGGTCAATTTGACCCCTGGAATTGCACTCGGCCTAAAAGCTATCAGTCATCTGTGCATTATCAGGCTCTGGCATAAGAAAAAACAGATTTAGGAGTTTTCATTCTAAATAGTTATATTCAAGCTCATTTCCTCTATTTATCCACTTTCAGTAATGTTCATAGGTAACAATAACTTTTCTTTGGAAATTCATTGGCATGTTCATTCACTTGTCTCAGAGAGGGCATACAAAGAACTGCAGGGATGGCTTCAGTAGGCAGGTGAAACTGCTGTTTGAACTACTGCTCCTTGATTTTTCACTTTACTCTTCCTCGGATTAATCAGAGCTGTGTCTGCTCTATGCAATGAATGTTAGAAAGTGGGGAATAAGGTTTTAGAATCTATGTCGTTAAAAATACTGTCAAGGAGAAAATCAAAACCTTGTCAATGTGTGCTGATTTTTCAGTGTCTTTTTTTTTTTCCCTTTCTTTTTTTTTTTTCTTTTTTTTTTTCATGTTTCCTAGCTTTTCAAAGATGATATTAGATACCTGCTGACAATGGACAAGCTGTGGAGGAAAAGAAAGCCTCCAGTGCCACTGGACTGGGCTGAGGTACAAAAGCAAGGTAACTGTTCCTCCTTCTACTGTACATTTGTAAATCATACCCGCTGTTTATTAATGCATCTCTGTGATACGTACATTTTTTTACTGCCACAGTTGAGTTCTGATTATGAACATATTAATTCTTTACACTTCCTGAAGATTTCAAATCTTTCTCCATATAGACAACACTTTTTCTAAGACTGTTTTGCAGTTGTTTTAGATGCTCAGTATTGGCTGTAGAAAATACACCTTTAACAAAATGATGTCAGCTTATTCTAGGACACCTTACCATAAGCATTTATCTCATAAGATTTCTCTGAAAGTTGTTTGGTTGATAATTTATATTTGCTGTTATTTGTGCATGTTTAGGTGACTGTTATCATAGCTATAGTCACAGTTTTAAATGCAGATTTGTTGTAAAATGTTTGGGCAACTGTAGGTTAAGGATATTGTTCTTCAATTTAGAAAATAAGCTGGAATTAGAAATTATTTGAGAGAACTTCTGTGGAACTTATTCCTGATCTTATTTTTTTTTCTTTTTTTTTTTCCCCAAAGAGGAGAACAAATCTGACCAGCAGAATGAGAGCTCTGCAGTGTTGAAGGATCAGCAGGTTCTCAATGTCAGGAGCTATGCAGACCTGTTTTCAAAGAGTGTTAAAACCCTGAGTCTTCACCTGGCTGAGAAGGCTGATGGAGAAGCACTTATATGGGACAAGGTTAGTTTGCCATCTCTAAAGTCTACAAGTGTAATACAAATATCAGTTGGCCTCAGTTTCCTTCCAAAATGATACCACTTAGAACAAAACTGTCTGGAACCTTTTGGAAACACTTCCCATATATAAACAAATATTCTTTAAACACTATGTTGTGTAACTCACTGAGGGTAAGGATTAACTAGTTTGGTGGGAAATAAGTTAATTCACCAAATTCTCCAGCTCATAAAAGCACAAGTTCACAAGTATTTGATGTGTTTTGATTTTTGAAAATATTTTAATAATGCAACTTCATTTTTTCCCTTCTCATCTGTCTCAGAAACATGCTCTTAGCCAGGTTTCAGTAGCTAGGGCTTTACTGAGGTTATGAGCAATCAGCTGATGATGAGTGTGCAATACAAGTTCTGTTGAAAAAGACAAGAACTTCCTCTTTTATCACCACATGCAGTATCACTTCCAGTCAGTTATCATTTGGCATAAGAAAACAGTAGTCTGTAAATATGGGGGTGGGGGGGAGGCAAAGTAGTAAAAGATTACTATGACCAACAGTACAAATACTTCTCTCTGAAACACCCAGTGTTTGACACTGATTCAGAGTTAAAATTCAATGTTGAAAATGTTTGAAACATTGTAAGACTTAGGATTTAAACATTTTTCTAATGTACAAGGCATTTTATTAGTATGAATATACCAGTTTGCTACTAAAATACATGTTTAGAAACTGTAGTTAGTATTTAAAGTATGACTGCTCTGAGTATACCATCTGAAAGAGGAAGTATATTGACTTTGAAATGGAATTTTGTACAGAATTTTTTTTTTTTTTAAATTCTGGTTTTTAAGGTTTTAGGAACCATGTGTTGCAAACTCTTTCCAATGAGTAATCAGATTTTTCAATGCTTTTTGTATTAACTTCTTTTTAGGATGACCCTTCTGCCATGGATTTTGTCACTTCTGCTGCAAACCTCAGGATGCATGTTTTTGGAATGAATATGAAGAGCAGATTTGATATCAAGTGTAAGGATAAAATGTAACATTCTTTTATTTAAATTATAATCTTATTTTCTTTTGCTGTTAAAAATCTTCATACTCTTACTTGTTTTGCAGCAATGGCAGGAAATATTATCCCAGCTATAGCTACTACCAATGCAGTGATAGCTGGGCTGATAGTGCTGGAGGGTTTGAAGATTTTATCGGGGAAAATAGATCAGTGTAGAACGGTAAGTGGGAATAAAATGCTTTTGCTTTCTTGCTATTTAGTATTTGTTTAAAAGTTACATTTAACATTTTTTCACTATTGTGTAGTTTTACTGTCTCTCATTTGTCACTTCAGTAGATTCTGAATATGCTGGGAACTTTCAGTCACAATGAAAAGAGATGTGCAGATCTTAAGGATCAATAAATTCCTATGACTTAATAAAAATAAGCTGCTGGACAGGAGGGAGAACCAGGCTGCCATCACTTGCAGTGTGGTTGTTTGGTGTTAGAGCTGTTGGCAGGAGCTGCTCAGTCAGCGTGGGGTGCACTGGTGGTGTGACACTCCTGCTGAGCAGGCACAGCAGAGAGGATTAGGGAACAGGACAGCCTGTGAGACCAGGACAAGAAATCTGCAGGAAAAAAAGGCTTTAGACATGCTGGTAATTACAGGGTAACCTGATTTCTTCTTGTCTGTCCTAAAGATTTTTCTGAACAAGCAGCCAAATCCCAGGAAGAAGCTGTTGGTTCCTTGTGCTTTGGATCCACCAAATCCCAATTGTTATGTGTGTGCAAGTAAGCCGGAAGTGACTGTGAAACTTAACACACACAAAGTTACTGTGTTGACACTCCAGGATAAGGTAAATCTTGAGCTACAGTTACTACTTTCTTTTTGAATCTAACACTGTAAATTATTAAGGTATTTGCTCAGTATATTTTGACCATGCATCTCTGTTTATATTTACTCTGCATTTCTCTCAGCTACAAGAAGAGCTGATTAGCCAATATGCTTCTTGCCCATGTGTGTTATATGTCTTGTGAAAGAACGTTGGCATTTTGTAAATTCCGCTGGGTTTAAAGCCTATTCATATCTGAGAGCAAAAAAACAAAATCTGCATTTCAGTTGAAAGTTCAGTAGCTACATTACAGCTGTGGTCACAATTGATTTGTAATTCTGTCATTTTATGAAGTATTCTAAGAAACTTTTTAGCATATGTGAACCTGTGAATATCAGACCTCAAAAATACAATAATTTTGTTTGTGGAAGTGAACAAAAAAGTATAGGCTTTCAGTAGATGCCTAAAAATGAGCCAGAATAATAAAATCAACATAATTAAAGGGGTTTTTTTTTAATAAATCTTTTTAAGGTCAGAGATTGAATATATTTTAATATATTTGTATTTTCAGATACTGAAAGAAAAATTTGCTATGGTAGCACCAGATGTACAAATAGAAGATGGAAAGGGAACTATCCTGATCTCTTCAGAAGAAGGTGAAACAGAAGGTATGTACGCTCCTGAGAGTTTGGGATAAGAGTACATAAACCCTTGGAAGAGACTCTACAGAGTAGGTGTATAGCAGATGTTGCACTGCTCACCCTGTGCACTGGTATTTGGAGAAGAGTGGGTTTGCAAGTGTTTGAAGTGGCTTGAGGGTAGCCAGGGGTTTGTGTGCAGGCTGCGTGCGCAGCTCAGCTTTCCTGCACAAAGCACTGCTCAGCTGGTGGTCAGGATTCCTCTCAGGAACAGGATCTGCCTGCAAGCCCCCTGCATCTGCTGGTTCCTAGATGGTGCTCTGTTCATGGTACCAGAAAACACCTCCAAAATGTTCCCTAATGCGGTAATTGTGAAGTGCTTGAACGTGATGGCATGAGGAGTAAATAAATCAAACATAAGTAGCTTTAACTCCTAATAGGCTTAAATGTCAGCTTTTAATTTAAATATAGCTAATACGTGTTAATCTTATGTTCCTACATAAAAGTTCTGGAGTACTCCAAATTTATTCAGATGATCTTTCTATAAATAGCTCTATACACTGCAGGTTTTTTACTGTTTTTGTAGCAAATAACCACAGGAAATTATCAGACTTTGGAATTCGAAATGGCACTCGACTACAAGCAGATGATTTCCTCCAGGACTACACTCTGTTAATCAATGTGCTTCATAGGTAAGGATTCTGAAATAAGGATCTTCTGTGTATACACATAGAACAGTTCCACAGGGAATTTTTCATTCACAATTTAAATACATGAACAAAGTTCAAACATTAAGCTGCTGAAAGGAAATAGAGGCAAAGGAGGATCGGGGTCTTTTTATGAAACTATAGTTTAAGGGGTTTTGTTTTGTGTCTTTTTTGTTGTAGTCTTGTTTTGTTGTGGTTTTGTTTTATACAACAGTTAACTGAAAGAGGTTTATTTCAGTAATTTTTTGTTACACAACATATGAATACATAGCAAAAACAAATCAACTTTTGGGGCAACCAACAAGCAAGAAAATGGCTTTTAAAAAAAACCCTGAAATTTAGAAAGGCAAAAAACCCCAGCCTGCTAGGATAATAGATCCTCTGCTTGACCACCTGTGTTCAGAAGTCCCTCAGAAGTAGCTGAGGTGTGTGTTTAACCCAGGGTAAGTAACAGACATACACAGAAACTCACACTGCATGTTCAGTGGGAGTAGGGCTGTGCTCTTAAGGAAGAAGGATAAGCTCAGGCAATGGTTTTTCTGATTCCCAAGCATTTGGAGCTTGTAGCACTGGGTGGAATAGTGTTTAGGAATAGACAAATCATAAATTATAAAAGGGGACTGAAGAGATTTTCCTTTTTCTCAGTATGTTTTCTCATTTTGTCACAGTTGCAGGGTGCTCTAATACTTGAATGGGGGGTTTTGTGTAAAAGACAGGATTTTATTTTCTGGCTGTTTAAAAGCATGTGTGTTTTTCTGCAGTGAAGACCTAGAAAAAGATGTAGAATTTGAAGTTGTTGGTGATGCCCCTGAAAGAATTGGTCCTAAACCATCAGAACCAACATCCAGGAACATTAGCAATGGTAGTGATGATGGAGCACAACCCTCAACATCAACAGGTAATGAACAGTAATCAATATTAAACAAAACAAACTTTCACTAGTGCAGTCCCATCAAAGTTGTCTTCAGTTTTGTGATTTAACTTTGCCAATACAATGTAAAACGCATTTAAATTGCCTCTGTATATAACTAGTACTAAATGGAAAAATGTACATTTACAAATTTTACAAAGAGCACAAAAGGCACAAAAGTTTATAGTACATACACTTTGAAATTGTGTTTGTTGCCTCTAAGATATGTGCACAGCTTTAAGGCACAAAGTATGTGGTCCTTTCCCTCCTGTTTGAGGGAAAACGAAATTCTAAGAGTATTGCTAAAATTTCCTCCAAATTGTGTTAAAAATTGCATAATTTACCATAATTAATAAGTTTTTACAGTGAATTTGTGTTTAAAACCAAAGAAAATCCACTTGATGTCTCAAAAGTTCACCTTTGGTTCTCTCTTCCCTTCTTCATACTATCCATTGTTATCCTTTAGCTCTGTAAGTCTGCTCCCCCTTCCACTTCTCCTTCTCCTGGAGGCTTCTCTCCTGGGAGTTGTGCTGAGTGCAGTAGGGAAAGGAGAGGTTGCTCTACAGCTTGGTGTGTGCAAAACTTCTTTTCCCAACAACTGCTGCAGACAGCAGCAATTCTTCTGCTTTGCACATGCAAAAAAATCCTGCTAACTAACACATTTCCCATATTTTTGGCTTATTGCAGTATTTTCCACACCTGTAGTGAAGAAGGAATACAGTGCGAAAACCATATTTTATAGTAATTTCAGGGACATTTAAGATATTCTTGCAGTTGCATGGCAAAGAATGTGGATAAAGAATGCTCCAGTTTTTTCTGTATGAAAACTGGTTTGAGAGTAGACCGTCCTCGCAGGATCCATTTGAATCCCAAGCCCCTCTCTTGCAGCTGCAGAGCAGGACGACGTGGTGATTGTTGACTCTGAGGACGAAGGCACTTCCAGCAATGCCGACGACGCGGAGAACAGGAGCCGCAAGAGGAAACTGGAGAAGGGCTGTGAGTGCGTGGGAGCCAAGAGGTCGCGCGCGGAGCAGGAGCAGGACGACCTCATGATCGTGGAGTCTGAGGATGAGGGAGCTTCCAGCAGCCTTGGGGAGGAGGAGAACAGGAGCCACAAGAGGAAACTGGAGGAGAAACGGTGCGAATGCGTCGGGGCAAAGAGCGCGTGCTGAGCTAAGAGCAAGATGAAGAGCGTTTGGGGAACCTGCAAAGGCCCCTTGACAAAGTGATTCACATAATGCTATACTGTAACAGCAAATTGTGCTAGGATGTGAAAAATGTCCAGAACTAGACTAACTCTAAGGCCTTGGTTCAAAGTGGATACCAAATAGCTGGCTTCAATAATTTGTGTCTCGTTTCTCTTGATGATAAAGCTCTCATATCAATAGACTCTTTCAGAAGTTTTTCTGTATTCCATATATTAAATGTAGTAGAAACATAGTCTATGAATACCTACAGATAAGTATTTACCTAAACAGTCATGAAAACAGCATGGTATTTTTGTGTAAATACCTTTTAGGTATCATCCAACAGGACAAAAAGCCCTACTTTTGTTTAGTGAAAGGGCCATCATCAGATGCCCACGTTTTAAGCAACTACTTTATTTTTCAGTGATTACCTTTGAAGTTTCCCAGCAGTGGCCTGCCTACACATCTGCTTATCCCTTTCTGAGGCCATGTTAGAAGTGTGACTGCTTCACCTCCAGCATTCACAGAGTCACAGATGCTTAAAGAAAACCATATTTAGCCTAGTCCTAAACATTTTTCACACCCTGAACAAGTAAAGAAGAAAATCCAACAAAGCAAATTAGTGCCATGTTCTAACAGTGTTCTTAAACATCAGCTGGCACTATGTACATTACTGTAAAACTGTTAATTTACTCCAGTTTTTCAGCTCGTACTGCCTGGTATGTCAATGTAAGAAGCAAATTTTTGTGTATTGTTACAGTTTCAGGTTATTTATATTTGATGTTTTGTAAACTCAGATACTACTACTATACTGTACATCTGATGGACCAAATAAATAACATCTGAAATACTTGCTATATTTGCTTGCACAGTCCGAGATTATGCTGATTTATGGGGTTTTACAATGTATAGCCTTCAAAAATTACTGTATTCTTTCCATTTTTCTAAACATAACCTAGTAGTACAGAACTTAAGCTTCACTTGTTTGAGGTGAAAGGGGAATTTTTTTAATAAAACTTTTGTGAATGTTTTTTTTCCTTGGACAATCAATTCTTGGGCTCTTGAGCTGCAGCAGTTGCACCACCACACACTTTCACCACCTCATGCCTTCAGAAGGAAGAAAGCTCTGATTTTTATACATTACACTTCACGTGTAGGACAAAAGTGTAATGTTGAGAATCAGTGTCTTAAATCCTCCTGCATTTGTCTTGGTAACTCTCAAAACTGTCACTGTTGGTTCTCAGAATGCATTAATTGGTCATTTCTGTCACCGTACCAAAATCTCCCACGTTTTGAGCCAAAACTGCTCCCAGGCATAGGTGAGTGTGCAGTGAGCCTTACAGAGCACAGCAGTTGAGCAGCAAGATTTAGTCTGTTACAGTTTGCAGACTGAGTGAATTGTAAAGCAAATGTGAATTTTATAGAAGGAGAATGTTAAAAAAACAAAGGCCAGCTCATCATTGTATTAAAATTGCAAATGCTGTGCAAAACGGCTTCTATGAGGCAATTAATGTTTTATTTCTTCTTTTAGGCACTAACAGTCATATGCAGTGGCTTGTTTGGAAGCATAATAGTTTACAGTGAACTCCTTTTGAGTTAGTTGCTGCTTGGCTGGTAGGAGTGAAGACTGAAGTAAAGATGTAAGTAAGAGGTGTTAGAGAAAGGATTTCAGTGCCACAGTGGAAAACTTCTTGCCATGAACAGCTGAAGCACTAGAATTTAATGTCTAATTACATCTTCCAAAAATTAAGGCTGACGTATTTTGGTTTTAAGCTTTATAAAAAATAAAATTAATGCTTTATTTCACTTTCTAACTTTTTTTAAAACACCAGTAGAAGATATAATCCTGGTAACTTACTGCATTAGTTTTACTGAAGCTGAGAGTTTGTGAGTTGGAAGTTGAGTGGAGTATGAGCTGGATTGAAATGTCTGACAGATTCAAGGGTGAAAAAAAGCAAAGGGGGTTCTGCTCTGTCTCACTGGCTGCTCCTCAAGTTATTACTCGTTTACGTTTCTTAACCTTGTGCCATCATTTGGTTTGCAGCATGAAAGGCCAGGATGAACTGCACAAGCAATGACCTGGTGATGTATTTAGAAGGTGCGGTTGTGCTGCTCATGCCTGGGTAGTGCAGAATGCTCCTGGAGCCCTCCTGTCACATATTTTTAAGTGAAGGATTTTTAATGTATTTCTTTTCCACAGGCTGCTCTCACAGAACACGGGACAGCTCTTGGCTGTTCCGGTCAGTTCTTGGGAAGTTTGGCAATACAGAGCGAGCCACTAAATGCAAACTGCTGCTGTGTGAAATGAAAAGCTGCTTTTCAGAACTGGTGGAGTATGAGTGTCCTTAATTGGCTACTAGTCACCAACATTGCATTAATGTAGAATTCTCCAACTTAAAACTTTCCTTTACTCTTTAGAAAAAAAAATATAATTGAAGCGTTAATTAAGTTTTCAAATAATTAAAAAACACTCCATTTTTCAAATGACAATTTGTTCAACTCCTAATAGCAGAAATGGTCATATGGAAGGAGGTATAGTTGGAAGGCACAAGATCTAGATGTTAAAATGGAGGAGAAATTCTTCCCAGTGCTTTGGCTCAGCAACCTAATGTAGGCTCTGTCTTCACTAACAATTTTGGAGCCCAGCTCATTAAATCAGTCTACAAACTGCTATTTGCAGTGATACAAATTGGCTCTGCTGTCACACAGGGTTCTCAAGTTGTTTGTTTATATTCATGCAGAATTCTCTAATGCAGATGAGCTTTTCTGGCTGCTACTGTAGAAACAATTTTTGATGTTTGCATTTTTAATTTACTTAGTGAATTCAAGTGCCATGTATGGACAAGAAAATACAGACTATCACAGAATGTACCTCGTGTCTGCATGCTTTTAATTCAATATCCCTTTTCTGCAGCAGAGCATGGAAAGGAATATTGACCACAGATGACTGACAGCAGTCAACCAGAGATTCATTAAGCTGTTCTGATGGAGGGTGAAGGAATTCCCAAAGCATGGAGAGAATCACCTTTATGAGGCAAATGGTAACCATTCAGGAGAAAGAACTCTGGGGCCCTGGTGACAGACAGCTCTGTGCCAGCCCATTTCCTACAGAGCCACTGCAACTTGGAGATGACCATTTAGTGTTTGTGGTGTTCCTGTGTGACATTTTAGCTTTCCTTTATGAAACCATTCCATAGCTGAACCACACAGAGAGAGGGGCATCCTTTCCTGGCCTCTGGCCTCTGACAGCTGGGAGCAGATTGATGTGCCATTTCAAGTTCTGACCTTTACAACAAAGACCTCTTGCTAACCATTTATTAGAGTTCAGAAGATAAAATCAATTTGTATTCAGTCTGTAGATACCACTGATACCTGTTTCAAGCCTTACCTGAAAATTTACCCCAAAATTTAAAATTTGGATTAGAAAACTGAATAAACAGAACTGAGGGAGGTTGACTTGGTGGTGTTCTGTTTCTGTGGCAGAGATATTTATTTTATTCGCAGCTAAAAGGACAAAAAGCCCTCCATTTCGTGTATCTAAAATACAGAATGTGCAAAAAAGCAGGAACTAGGATCAAATTGCACACACGTCAGTTACCTGGTTTTTGCTTGCCTGAGACTGTTTCTGGGCTGGTGCCTAAGTAGAATGACTACAGGAGCTTATACCTGCAGACAAATGTACATGAAGGAGAGGCAATGCTTTGGTTTGGAGGCCTTGATGCTTTTAAGAACAAGATGAAGTAATTACATGTACTTGTAGATATAGCTTGATATCTGTTACATTAAAAGAAAATTGCTGTTCAGATACATCTTATCTTTTATCTCTCCCACTAGCAAACTCCTTCACTCTCATGAGAAAAATGTAGAAGTTTGCAGAACAGTTTCCCAAAAAAAAGATACTTATGGAATTGCTCTGCCAGTCCTCTTCAGCAACACTTGAAGATACCTTTAAGCAATTCCAACCCTGCAATGCTGGAGAAGAAACAGACCCCCAGAAGCTCCTGTGGTAGCACTTTGGCTTTGGAGGTGTAGGACTGACACCTTTACTGCAGGGTAAGTGCAGAGCCAGAGCTCTGTGGGACAGAGCTCACTGGACTGCAGCATTGTAGATTTGGAGAGGGGCTACAAGCTGGAGAGTGCAGAGGATGCAGAATACAGGGACCAGACTTCATTAGTTACCCTTATGGAACTTGCTAATTTGTTCATTGTTTTCAGTTAACGAGGGATACCTCTATAATATCTCTAAAATACAACAAAATGTAAATGTAACTGGTGTTCTCAACAAACAAATGTCCTCTTCTCCTGAAATGATCCTTCTGATCACAGCTGAAGTGCCTTGTGTTGCCAGGTCAGGAGGTCAGTGCTCATAGCTTGCCTCATTTCTTTAATGGGTATGAAGAGGCACATGCAGTCAGCCTGATACTTTTCACCACCAGAGCAGAGGGGGCCATGTGCCTGGCAGCCTGACCCTCGTGCAGTGTTTCTGTTCTTTATTCAGTGCACTAATGCTCTCTGATTCCTTTGCTGGATGAAGGTTTGCAGAGCTGTAATCAGGACTTAACCATACCAAGAGAAATTGTAGCTCCTCCAAGTCTCTGAAATCAGAAGCTATATAACTTCAGACCTCCTTAAATGTACTAAGGGGGTGCACTGCTAACTGAGCTGGCCAAGTAAATGATGGATTTATGCAAATGCAGTGGTTGCTAACTGATTGCACTGGAATATACAGTCACTGTGTCCTGTGAGTGCAAGGAATTATGGCCAGCGCCCTGTGCAGCGTCCAAAGCATAAGCCCATAAACTGTGCTGGACAGAAGTGTGATTATCTGAAATATGTAAGAGAAGTGGAAGATGAAGCTATAAAAGAAATAAGATACATATATGGTGCATTAATCATAAGTGCTTGGACAGATGTTGTCTGTCTACCCCAGCACGTTCACAAAGCGCCTGTTGTGACTAGAATTTTACAGGGTCTGTCCCAAGTTATGTTTGTGTAGCAGAGTGAATAGCTGCAGTTACAGGGAATAGGAAGAATGTAAAAAATGTTAAATAGTGTTTTATTGCAGATTTAGAATGAGAAATGACCTGTAAGCCTGCAGAGTGGTGTTAGTCAGAAATATTTTAAATAGTTGTGCCTAGCGAGGGCAGCCGTTCAAATACAGTGAGTGCTGTCTGCCAGAAGATGGTGCCCTAAAACACACTCTAGAATTGCAATTTTTATAAGCTGCGACCAACTGCAAATGAGAATTTTAAAAAACAGGTCAGAACACAGTGATTTGCAAACAAATCACCCAAGTCCAAATGCATATTAATATCCAAACTTCATAATCCAAAATGTTTGCTTATACTTAAAAGTATTACAACACAAATTAACATACAGGATCCAAACATGCAAAACAAAGCAATATAAACCCAATCCCTCTACCACTTCAAAGAAAATCAAAGCTTCAGTCTCCGATCTCAAAATATAAACACTCCTTAACATAATTTTTTAATTAATTTCACAAAGTTTTTTGGGGTTTTGTGTTTGTTTGGGTTTGGGTTTTTTTTTCAGCAGGCTTGAAACAGATCAGAGATAAAAGAATAATCGTTTATGTTCCTTACCAAGAAAACAATCAATTTTAAAAGTGGAAAATACTTACCTTGTGGTAAGTATAATTTCATTGATCTCTTAATGCTGGAGACAAAGAAATAAATCGCAAAAAAAGCAGGTAGCATCCAGCTCAGTAGGCAAATCTGCGGAGCAGCTTCAAATTGCTCAGCTGATGAAGTGAGACAAAGAACTCCCTCCTGCATTGTGTCAGGACTGATATAACACACACACACCACAACACAAGTCATGGGATTTTTGCCATGTCTTCACCCAAGCTGAAGTTTCCACGGGGAGTTCTTACACTGACAGATTCCCTGCCTTCTTGGTAATAAACTGTTTGCAGCTCAGGGAAGCAGAGCCCAGCAGAGCAGCAAGTCTCCCTTGCAGGCACTGGCAATTACAAGGAACAGGAGTGCTCTGCCTGGGAGGCCCGGCCAGCTGATATTCACAGATCAATAACTCCACCTGGCTATCTTGCTCCCTTTAAGTCTTAGACAATGGAGTTTATTTAACAGAAGCAGCTGGCTTTCCTTAATATCTGATTTGCTGAGATAACTTAAAATCAGGCATAAGGATAACCGCACCAATCCACAAAATTAGGTTCAGCTTTAGACACTCCCACAGCTCTTAGTTGCAGAAGTGTCAGTCTTTTTGCAGTATACACGTTACTGTTGGTTGTAATAATTAAGCAAGTATTTTGAAAATTAGGTAGGGAGAAAACCACATCAGGATTGTCAAGCTGTAACTACCCAGTATTTTGGATTTTAATGTATCCAGCAGTGAGGAGAGTGATGGGGCTACTTAGTACAGCAACAGCAGCTTTAACTCCACTCTTTTTGTTTGCACAGCCTGGTACACATGGTCCTCTGTGAGCAATGCAGCAGTGCTGTGTGTGTGCTGTGTACCACTGCAAACATATTTATTTATTCCACCTGTATGGCCCACACCTGGGGCTGTCCTGCAGATAAATCTGAGCTTCATGTGTGTGACAGAAGTACAACTCCCTGGTGAAGAGGGGGCCAGGAGCACTGCCCCTGCAGCAGGGTGAGATAGGAACACAGTACCAGCATGTTACTTATCAAGCATAAGCTTTCTAACAGTGAAAGTAAGTGATTTTTACCATTTGATCCACTCTGCTTAATAAAAAGGACTGTTTCCTTAGACTCCCCAGTATGTATTTCCCATGAGTTCATACCCAACAAAGCCCATGCTTTCATGACTTATGTACCAATCGACTTAGTGCAGAAACCTGCTGGCAGCAGAAGCAGCACAGAACTGCCTCAAAAGGCAGAGCAAAGGCAGATTTGTGGCTCAGAAGGACAGAGCTATGGAAGGACACTGCTGCTCTAAGTGTAAGCTGTGGTTTCAGCTCTGCAGTCCCTGCTGTAAGGATACGTGCCCGAAATGCTTCCCCACATGAGCACCCAGGCAGGGCTTCCCAGCACGCCCTACCCACTCTGTCAGATTGGCAATAAAGCTATCTAATGTTGGAAAGTTAAATAAAACAAAAAAACAAAACACAACAAAACACCCTTAAGACAGAGTACATTTTCTTGACATGTGCTCTGATGGACGAACCTTCCAAGGTGTCCATGAGCCTCTCCCAGTTTCTCAGGAAGACAACCTAACAAAAACTGACACTAAGCAGTGCTAAGTCAGTAACAGGAGAGAACAGCCTCGTACAGGCCCCAGGAACAATTGAAGGAGCTCTGCAGCAGTGCACTTGAGGGCAGCAGGTCATGAGATGCCCACTGCCACAAACAAACTTCATCCCAGGTGCAGCAGATGAAGCCCCAAGTTAAAGGTGGTCTCCATGTGCTCTGTGGAACTTCTCTTTGTTCATGGAAGGGATATGTCCCTGTGGTGGGGCTGACAGCACAGTTTGTGTCTGTGCTGACAATTTTCCCAGAGTCTGTGGCTCAAATGGGACGGGGATTGAGCTGCTGCTTTGAACCCCCTCACAGCCAGGGCACATTTGCTGGGCAGTGTTTGCTGCTGGTGCCCCGTGGGAGCGGGAGCAGCGAGGGACTGCACCAGGACACACAGCTGCAAAGGTGCCTTCCACCATTACACACCTGCGGGCTACAGGGGAGATGGAACTTGTTCCACAAGTACCACATGTGCTAACAGCTTGTTTGGGAGATGGGCAAAAAGTGTAATGAAAGACATGAACAGAGAAAGAGTATTTGACTCCCAAAAGTGGTGGTGTTTCCTTATATATGTCCACAGGGATGTGGACCTCTGTCATGCCTAACAGATTTCGTTTTCAGGTCTTGCTGTGCACATTTACATGGTTTGTTGGAATTTTTTTTTCCCTGTCACCCCTGCACACACAAAAAACCAGATTGCCAATCAATTGCCCTCCACTGCTGGGGACATTTTTGAGTACACAGTTGCTTTTAATGTTTAATTAGGTCTGATAGCAGAATAAAATGTTCTTGGCACAGCAGAGTGCCTATAGCTCAAACCTGAGCCGTATTATTTCTCTCCTCGCAGGGTGCTCAGCACCCAGCAGTGTAACGACACCCGTCAGATACCTGTTGTTAGGGCTTTGTCAGCATTTCTGCCATAAACACAAATGATTGTCAGGACGCTGCAACTCAGTCACAAAAAAACCAACAACAACAACAACAACAAAAAAACAAACAAAACCCCCAACAAACAGACAAACAAAAAACCCCAAACCAACAACAAAACAAAACAAACCCTGTCAGCAACAGTTTACTATCGGGGGTCTGGGTTCAGTGGCTGTTTTGAGGGCTTGCTTTCTGACACTCTTTCCCGTGAGCACACAGCTGTAAATAGCAAGCGGCGCTGGGATGTTTCATCACCGATCAACAGATGAAGCTCTTGCAGTTACACACACAGTAGCTGCTTTTTTACACTCCGATCAGCTCACTGATTGCTTTAGGCCACAATATGTTTATCATATGTCTTAGAGCTGCTTTCTTTCTTTTTTTTTTTTTTTTTTTTTTTTTTTTTTTTTTTAAGAGTTAATAAATAACTGGCAACAACCCTCAGCTGCCGTGCTACAAACACAAGTCCTTTCAGCGGAGGCACCTGGCCAGCGCTGGGGACTCCGCACAGGTGCGGGGCTGCTCCCGATCCCCGGCCCCCGCGGCGATGCCGGTGTTTGTGCGGGGGGGGCCCCGGCCGCAGGTGGGGCAGAGCCGCTCCTTCCCCACGCGGGACGAGGCCGCGGGTCCTGTCGGAAAGTTCCAGCGAGGGGCGCGGGCGACGGAGCCCCTGGGGCCGGGACCCCGAGCGCTCCTGCTCGGGCGCTCCGTGCGTGGCTCCCCGGAGCCCCGCGTGGGGACCCCCGGCGCGGTGACAGCCCCGCCACCGCCGCGGCGCCGCCCGCCGCCGGCCCCGGGCCGGGCTCGGCCGGCCCCAGCCGAGGAGGGAGCTGCCGACCCCGCCGCCGAGCAGCGCCGCGGCCGCCCTCTCCCTGACTGACTCGGGGAAAATCATTGTTTGGCTCCGGCATTAACTACATTCCAGCGGGACGCAGCGCCCAGTCTCCTTCCTCGCATTCCTGCCCCACACAAAGGAGTCCCTGCCTCGCCGCGCCCCGCGCTGCGCTCGCCGCGCCGCAAAGCCCCTCCGGGCCGGCCGCCGCCTTCGCCCCCGCCCGGGGGTGCGGGCGGGCCGCGGCCCCGCCGCGGGGCGGCCGCCGGGGGCGGCGGGGGCAGGGACCCACCGAGCGCAAATTCCTCCGCGCAGCGCGCCATTGACTGGACCGAGCAACTTATTTAAGGCTGGAAAGTGACACAGGGGCGCCTCGTCTGCGCCGGCCGCGCTCCGCCGGGCAGCCCGGCCGCACCGAGCCCAGTGCCGCGGCGCGGGATGCCGCCCGGGTGACCGCCCCGAGCCCGGCCGCCGCCTCGCCGCTCTCCGGACAAGGAGCCGCGTCCCGCCGCTGCCCCGCCAGGACCGCGGGAAGGGGCTTTCTTTTGGGGTGCTTTTTGTGTTGTTGGATTTGGGAATTTCTTTTGCTTTTTGGCTTTTTTTTTTTTTTTTTCCTCTTCTTTTTTTACTTCTCTTCTTTCTCCGCTCCGGGCTGCGCTTTCGCGGAGAGTTCACCGCCCTCCCCCGCCCCGCGCCGCCGGGCTCCGGCCGAGCATGGAGAAGTACGAGGAGGACATGGCACTGAAGGCCACCAAGTTCATGGAGGACCTGTCCCTGTACGAGCCCTGCCCGGAGGGTCCGTACGGCCGGGGCGGCCGCCGGGACCTGGCGCTGCACCCCGACCTGGAGGAGACCAAGCGGGTCATCGCCGCCCACATGACGGCGGAGCAGCGGGGACGGAAGATGAACGGCACCGCCGCGCCGCCGCCGCCCGCCGAAGGCTTCCCCGCCGCCGCCCCCTGCGGCAAAGCCGCCCCGCTCCGCGCCAACGGCCGCGCCGCCGCCGAGCCGCCCGCGGGCCCGCCGTGCTGCGAGGAGGGGCTGTGCACCCGCTCCGAGGTGGCGCTGCCCTGCTACAGCGGCTTCGCCGACAAGGGCAAGCGCTACTCGGCCGAGGGCTACCGCTACGCCGCGGGCAGCGCCTACGAGGGCGGCTACGTGGCCAAGGGCGGCGGGCGGGCGCCCGGCGGCCCGGACGGCAAGTTCGGCGCCGCCAGCCCGCGGGCCAGCCTGGCCGCCGCCTCGCCGGGCCCCGCCGCCGAGCACGGCAAGTTCTCCAGCCCGCGCTCCAGCCTGGGCGGCGCGGTCGCGCTGCCCTACGAGAAGTTCTCCAGCCCCCGCTCCAGCCTGGTGGTGCCCGGGCAGGACAAGTACGGCAGCCCCCGCGGCAGCCTGGTGCAGTACGACGGAGCCGCCCTCAGCCCCCGCTCCAGCTACGCTAGCACGGCCAGCGACACCAGCAAACACTCCAGCCCCCGCGCCAGCCTCACCGGCTACGAGGGCGGCGGCAGCAAGCCCAGCAGCAACCGCACCAGCGGCATCAGCATGGGCTACGACCAGCGCCACGCCAGCCCCCGCTCCAGCACCGCCAGCCAGTACTCCTGCACCGCCAGCCCCCGCTCCAGCTACTCGGACTCCAGGTACGGCCCGCCGGGCTGCGCCGAGCCCGAGGGGGCGGGCGGCGCCGGGCTCGCCCTGGCCAGCCCCCGCTCCAGCCTCTGCGGCCCCGAGGGCCGCGGCTCGGCCGGCCCCGCCGTGGTCAGCCCCCGCTCCAGCATCTCCAGCCAGAGCTCGCGGAGCTCCCGCGGCTCCATGAGCGCCTACCCCGAGCTGCAGCTGCCCTCGCCGCGCTCGTCCCTGCTGGGGCCCGGCCTGCAGGAGGACGGCGCCGTGCCCGAGCTGGGGGACGTGTACCACCGGATCCATGCCCAGTCCCCGCCGCGGCACGACCAGCAGCACCCGGCCGGCGCCCCCGAGCCGCCGCCCCCCTACGCCTACAGCCCGACCAAAGGCTCCGCTTCGGCTCCCAAATTCAAGCTCCCGTACCAGGTGACGCCGTGCCGGGAGAGCGGCCCCAGCCAGGCGGAGAGGCGGCTGGAGGCGCTGACGCTGGAGCTGGAGAAGGAGCTGGAGATGCACATGAAGAAGGAGTACTTCGGTGAGTGGGGCGGGGGGAGCGGGCGGCCGGAGGGCGGCGGTGCGCGGGGCCTGCCGAGCCGGGCGGCTTCGGCCGTGGAGAAGGCGGGTGTGCCGTGCCCGGGGCTGCTCTGGACCAGGTGCCTGCTGAAGTCTCACGTGGCCGCAGACACCGTCTGGTGTCCGAAGTGCTTGCACCATGGTTCACACTCGGTATGTGAACTTTCTCCCGTCTCTTCCCAACGCGGTTTGCCGGGATGTGTGATGCTTCCCTTTCCACGTGCGGATGGGAGACTTGTCTGAAGTGTGACGAAAGCTGTTTGTGCAGTCGGGGCTTACAGCGGCTCTCGTTTGTTTCCCTTCCTCACGGGCTGCTGAAGCTTCTCTGCTGAGCTCCAGCATCCCAGAGGCTGTGGTGTTTGCAGTCCTGCTCTCAGTCTGTGGTAACTTCTGTAGATGAGTGTGGTGGAGCAGCTCGAGGTGCCTCGTCCAGTGAAATCCTTGTGCTAGTTCCGAGTACCTGCGGGAGCCCGGCATTGTTCTGCCCCGAGAGGCCTCGCAGGGTCTGCTCAGCACACAGGGACATCCCTGCGACCGGAGGGGAGTTTGGAGGAGAGGAGCCCTCGGCCCTTGCTGAGGTTAAATCGGCCTGATGGTCATCTCCTGAGTTTTTGTTGCTTCTTTACGGAAGAAACTTCTTGAAATGCGGACGAGTGCACGTGTCTTGTAGCCGCACTAGTTAGGATTAGGCTTCCCTGTCTTTCTCACTTAGTGCTGGGTGGCGAAGGCTAAAAGCACTGTGAGAAGTTGATGCTGGAGCGTGCCAACGCTGCCCGGAGCCGGCCGGGCCGGGCAGGCGTCGGGAGCAGCTCCTTCGTTCCCGGCGGAACGAGAGCCGGGGCTCCGCGGCGCTGTCAGAGCCCCCGCAGGGGACGGAGCGCGAGGCCCGGGAAGGTGAGGGGCTGTGGATGAGCCGGCCCCGTCCAGGCTGGAGGGAATGGTCACCTCCGTGCTTTGTCTGCGCTCCTGGCCATGGAGCCGTGTGTTCCCCGGGTCGCTGGTTCCGCCTCGAGGCTCGGCCCGCCTTTGGCGCGGCTCTGGTGTGCTCTGCAGGGAAGGAAGGAGGTGCGGAGCTGCCTTGGCTTGTCTGCGAGAGAGACCTGGGCCTGTCAGTGGCGGTAGCTCAGTGAGCAGCGACCTCTCCACCAGCAAAACCTTCCTGGAAACTGCAGTGGCAGAGTTTCCCCAAGCTTTTGTGCCCAGACAAAGGAGGCTGAATGCAGTGCTTGCTGCCTTCCTTCATCCTGCGGCTGATGGATCACCCGCTGCATCTTTTGCAGTGTTGGCACCTGGCAGGACTCCTCAGCGGCTGAGGGGATCCTGCTGCGGGCAGTTCTGGTTCCCTCCGGGTGATGTGCAGAAGCTGCGTGGGGCTTGGAGCGCACAAAGTGCCGGAAATGTTACCTTCAGCATTTCCGCGGCATACAGTGAGAGACCGAGGAATGAAACGGAAGAGCAGGAAACGACTTATGTGTCCTGAGCCTCTCAGAGGTGTTTCCAGTGGCCTGGGAAAGCTGGGTGTTCGATCAGGGGCTCCAGGAGCAAGCGTGGGGAATGTGCTTTGCGGATGGGTTTTGTTTTTATCGGAGTTTGACTGTTGGAAGTGCCCCTGCTCCACGGCGATGTGTTGCAGCAGGCCCCAGGCCTTGGGAGATGCTCCCAGTGCAGGATGAGCCTGTGCCTGGGGAGCCTGGGGGGCTCCTGCTGTGGCAGCATGGAGGACTGCTACTGTGACTTCCACCCAGAAAACTGGGGTGCTTTGAAAGACAAAGCTGGTTTCTGTGAATTGTTGAGGTTTTGATAAATCCTGGTGGCTTTGATCCCATGGTTTTGGTTCAGAAGGATCCGTGTAGGTGACTACTGAATTTTGGCTGAGCCAGTGCATGAGAGGCTGGCGGGGCTGACCACAGGCCACAGGGGCAGGTCAAGGAGACTGAGAGTAGAATTGGGAAAAGTCTTGTTTTTAGTTTGACTTAACCTGAAAGTGTCTTAAAGAAATTAATAAAAAGAAGCAAAGAAAATTCATTGATTTTCATTGGGGTTTGTACGTGCTGCAGCTGTGAAGTGTCAGCTTAGCACTGGTGTCTGGCACACTCCAGAGGCAGTGCTGGGTGTTCTTTGGTGCCTGTGGAGAGCAGAAGTGTTGAGCTAATAGGTTCAACAAGTTAGAGGGAACAGAGGAGATGCTTTACTGCTTCTTAATTAGATGAGCTCAGTTGTCTAATGAGTAAATAGTGATATGAGGACACCAGGTATTTACTGTGCTCTGTGTCCTGTCATCACGTTGTTGTTGTCTGCCCCCCACACCCCCAGTAAAATTAAACACTGAGCAGTGTGCTATTTTGAAACTGAGGTCAAGGGACTAGCCAGCTCCGCCTGGAGGAGGAACAGCTCTGCCCTGCCTCCGTCCTGACTGTGGGTCCGTTTGTGTGAGTGCTCCCCCAGGGCTGCTGGTGCTGAGGCAAGATGCCAGTGCTGCCAAAGGAAGGCTCTGCGTTGGCCCAGTTGCGCAGGTGAGGGGCAGCACCATTCCACTTCCAAGTGCTCCCACCAACGCCTTGCAGCCGCCTGCACTCAGCGGTCTGACCCAAACAAAGCCTGCAGAGAAGGAGGAAGAAAAGGAAGGGTGGTTTGGGGCTGGATTGTTGAGCTGCTCCAATTCTTCCTTGTCCGAGAGATGGCTGGAGCTGGCCCAAGGCAGAGGGTGCAGACAGAGGGCTCCAGGAAGCTGAGACCCTTCCTTTGGCAGCAGCTGAATTGGGTAAAGCTGTGGGACTTTGTTCCCTTGTAGCTGCTTCCTGTTCATTCCCTGCCCAAATTTCTTCCTCCTCAGCCCTCTGGGACCCCCTGTCAAGGTACTGACGGTTTACTAAACGTGCTTGGTTTAGTGGCAGATGCTGAGAAGTGAGGTAAAAAAAAAAAAAGTACTTTCACTCATTTTTATAACTGTTTTGAGCTGAACATTGATACAAGGTGAGGTAAAAGTTGTTTCAGGACTGTTTTTTTAAAATTGAACGTTCATCCCAAGGTGTCGGCAGGACACTGGTAGGTGTTGGAAAGTCGTGAGCTCAGGCACTGTCTTAAATTCTGTTTTCTTTGCAGAACACTTCAGTCTGATGTCTAGGTGTTGAAAAAAGTGTAAGGTTGGAGTTGTTTTTTGGCACACCCATCCAAGTCATGCATCCTGGTGGGACTGGCTGTAAAGCTGTGGCTTGTCACCTGCCGGGCAGGGAGATGTTGAGCAGTTGGGCTGATCGGGCTGTTGGTTTTGAGGCAGATCTCTTTGCTGGTTGTTGTCAGCAGTGGCAGGAGGGTGGGTGAAGGGGTGCAGGCAGCAGTCACGCCCTGCTGGCAGCCCCTGCTGTGCTGCAGCCGTCCCTCAACAAGGGTTCTGCTCATCCTGGCCACGGTGGTGGAATCCAGCCCCAGATGTGACTCAGTTGTCACATTGTCCTCTGCTAAAGCTGCAAGAAGCACCTGATCGTGGATCCTGGGGAGGTGGGGAGTGCAGCTGCCTGCCTGTGCAAAGTCTAGAGGGACCAGCAAGTCTGCAGCTCTGCTGTTGTCCTTCAGCTCCCCTTGTGCAGGGAGTGCCCTTTGTGAAGGTGCTTTTGTCCATTGTCCCCATTGCTCCCGTTGTCCTTCAGCTCCCTTTGTGGAGGTGCTCTTGCCCATCCCTGCACATCCAGAGCCTTCCCCACCCCTGGCTGCCCCCTCACCCCCACCTCTCACAGCTGAGATGCAGAACAGGGCGAGTTCATAGCACGCGTGAGAACAAATGATCCTGTCACAGAGCTGCTGCCTCCCCTGCCTTCCGCGGGCATCTTGGTGTTCACCGTGCAGAATTCCGGGGACTGAATTCCTGGGGCCCTGAAGGAGGCTTGCCAAGGGAGCAGGGATGTCTCAGGATGAGACACAGAGTCTGGATTCTGTTAGTGATGCGGTCCTCAGTCTGGCACAGCCCGTGCCTACCCTGGTGAGTAGCCTTGACTTTTGAGGGCTCTCCAGAAAGCCATCCAGCAGTGGCAGCACATGTGTTCTGGAGCACCACCAAGAAACAGTGCTGATAACGTGGTGTTGAAAAGCCTTTGGCCTGGTAGGTGAGGGGAGGGAAGACCAGGTGAAGGGAAGAAATAAATCTCTAGACCCATCCAGGCCCTCTCTGCCCTTTATGTGTGTAGCCATCCATGTAAATCTGGATTTGAGCCCTGCGGTGTGCTCATGAATTCGGAGTTGTATGTTTGTGCTTGTTCTGTGTGTGCATGTTGTTGTGATGGAAGGGTGTTTATGCAAGTGAGATCAAAATTTAGACAGGTAACAGTGATGAGTCTCTGAAAGCTGCATTGCACAGAGATGAAATTTCAAAATTTGAATGAAATTTAGATGAGCTTGCAATTGGTGACCAGAACACTTGAGAGATTTGCTATGGAGTTGTTTTCAATCTTAGGAGTTCCTCAAGGTTTCTTTATGAAATATTAGATCTTTCCTGTTTCCATCAAAGTAGAGGTAATGATTAATACATCATATTGTTTGGGGGGGGGGGATAAGCAAAGATTTATTGTCTGGTAATTACTTTATATTTCTCTTTTGCTGGGCTTAGAAATTCATCCAGTATTGGTAAGCAGCTTCAGCATTTGCAGTTGAGGCTGTCCTAGGAAAAAAATTGCCTTTGACAGGCAAACACTTAAATAGAAATAAACTCGCATGGTGGGGTCTCCTGAAGTGTTCAAACAGGCCACGGATCTCAGAGTTCTGGGGTTTTTTCTGATCTCCCTATTACAGCTGGAAAATACATTGCTGAAACTAAATCGAGAGTGGTCAGGCTTTTCTAGCCCCTGAAGAAGGGGTCAGGCAAGGCAGGTGTGTGTTGGGGGGAAGGGGCAGGAGGAGCTGCGGTGGGAGATGCTGGCGTACCTGTGGAGCAGCAGTGTCCTTGTGGCTCACAGCGACCAGGAGACTGTCCCCTGAATGAGGCAAGGAAACCACGGGGAAAAGTGATAAAGTCTGTACCCGGAGCATCATCCAAAGGGGAGGAAGGAGTAGGAAGGTGGGGGAGAGAAAGTAAAAGGAATTTACATGAAAAAAGCACAGGATAACACAAGTCTACAGAGCTGGGAAAGAGGAATCTTGTCTGTGGTGTGAAATGTGCTATGAGGGATGCTCCTGAGATGGCTTTTTGCAGTCCCTGCTGGCCATGCACGTCCTTACGACTCTTCTTGAAGCTGGGAAGTGATACAATAACAGCAGGGGAGA
Organism: Chamaea fasciata; assembly: GCF_029207755.1. Classification (NCBI taxonomy): domain Eukaryota; kingdom Metazoa; phylum Chordata; class Aves; order Passeriformes; family Sylviidae; genus Chamaea; species Chamaea fasciata. Next base: position 19,023,379 of record NW_027094097.1, on the reverse strand, counting down.
GCTGTGGAATATGTGTGGTTTTATTTTACGAAGTACTAGATACATGCACAATTAACACGAAACGGGAGTTTGGATGGCTGTAACTTGGACAGAAGCCTGTGTTAAAGATGGGGACAAACCTTCTCTTACCTTGCATGACGCTTGACTGTGGATGGGGTATTGTTTCATAGCAGATGTTTTGTTTCCTTTTATTGCACTTGCTTTTACTCTGTCGTAAAAGCACCACGTGTAAAGGGGAGAGAAGAAAACCATTCTTCCAAAGAACTGCCACCTGTTTGAGTAGAGGTAGCAAGGTGAGGTTTCTAGTGCAAGGGTTTGTGTCTGCAGGACAAGAGATGGCAGAGGCACGAGCACTGCTGTGCTGTTACCTGGTTTGTCACCCTCCTCTGCTGCCCGGGGTTTGGGAGATGTTCTGTGTTCTTTTGAGGCAGGCTGTGCAGCAGAGTGCCAAGGGGAGGGAAGGTTTGCAGGGGCTGAGCAGAGCCTGTGCTGCAGTTGGGTTTGGGGTGGGAATGCTGTGAGAAGCACTGAGCAATTCAGTGCTTCTGCTCAGCTTTTAGGGTTGTCACAAGCTCCAGACCAAGACTCTGTTGGCTTTCCTCGAGGAGTAGCATCAGGCTTTTAAACACAGCTCTTCCCCCTTTGCCTACCCCCTGACCCCCAAAAACCCAGTCCAGTCAGCTCTGCTCTCTCAGGTGGGTCGGGGAGATATCCTAAGCAAGACTGAAAGTCAGAAATGGTTCTTGTACCGGAGCTGAACTCGTTTCCCTCACCTCTGTGCTGGATCTTCCACAGAGATTTTTGGGTGTGAATGTCCTGTTTGAAGTGCAGTCACTCACTGCAGGTTCACACATGGGGTGTGTGAATTGGGAGCAAATCCCAGTTTAATGACTTTAGTGCGTTCAGTGGACACTGTAGTTTGCAGACTAGAAATGTTACCCTGCTGTTAAGGAGCAGGTAACTGTCAAAGTAGCTGTTTTTATAGTGTGATTGAAATTGAATTTTTTTTTTTTTTGCAGTGGAAAGCATCCCTGAAGTTGTATAATTTTTACATCTAAAATGTGTAAATGGTACAAGTTTGTGTGTTACTGATGGCTTCATGGCAGCAGGTCTAGACTGAAATCCTTAATATCCACAGTTAATAAATTAGGATGTAAATTTCTCTTAGCTGTGTGCATATTGGGTGCTTAGAAAACACTCTCAAAGGAAGAGAATTTGCCTAATCTTAAACTGATTATTTAAAAAAAATGCTAAAATGATTATCAAAAAATGCCCCAAACTTGGCAAAGTAATTTTCAGGTATATAATAGGATTGTTCAGCAATGGAAAGAAAATAAACGAACATTGATAAGCCAAATAGTTTTACTAAGATCAGAACATTTATGCAGGCATTTAATAAGCTCTAGGCTTGCCTTGTACCTACCTCATATGTCCCAAATATCTCAGGACAGCACGTTGGCAGGGTCTGGTTGATTGTGTCCAGAATAATTCCATGTTTCTGTGGCTGGAGAAACTGAGTGTCTTAGAGTATGATGTGGTGGTTGATTTTTGTGCCCCTTCCTGGACAAAGTGTCTCCTGTGTGTGACAGGGATATGTGTGAAATGAAGCCAAACTGAAGCAGCCAGCGGGATGGGATGCAGGACTGTGCATGGTGTCTGTAGGTTTCCATGGGGTCTTGGAAAGGCTCACGTCGGAGGGCTGTGTTTACTGCCTGAAAGGTTCAAGTCCTGACAGGACCATCGTCCCTGGGGTTGTGATGTGGCATTGCTTGGAGCTGCTCCGGGGGTGTGACAGCTCCTGAGGCTGGCAGCAGGATTCCTGCTGGCTTCTTAGCCTTCAGCTCTGAACAAAATTAGCAAATGTGCTAATGATCAACCAATAAATGTGGTGTTTGGCTGGATTTTTATGTGATTTTTCAATGTGCCTGTGTGGGCGCTGTCTCTGGAAGTGGATTTTCTCCTTTTTTTCTACACTGGAGCAGATAGTTCCATTCTGTGGTATGTGTTATCTCTTCTTATTAACCTCACTGGGTTGTTCTCGCTCCCTGTCAGCATAGCCTTGCTTGTTACTGTGCTGAGACCGAGCACAAAAAAGCGGCCAGGCAAGTCATGTATCTCTTCCAGCTGGAGTATTTCACATTGTCTGAAACTTCATTCCTTGTTTTTTGGAGCAGTTTTTACTAAACCTCTAATGTCACATTTATGTGTTCCAGCAAACTTTTAAGAAAAGGCCTATGACTCATTAAGGAAAAAACCCCAGCACCCCAGAGCACAAACACTCACTCAGTGCTCAGCTGAGAACCACCGTGCACATAAACATGGAAAAGTTTACACGGGGGACTCAGCTGGGGGAGGGGGTGAGGATTTATTGCTGGTGACACCTATTTCCAAGTTTTAGATGCTGGAAAGGTTCTTTTTGGCAGGCTTTGCATGAAAAGCTGTAGGCAGTGGGGTTTGAGCCTCAGCTCTGCGTGGCTGGGGCTGGCATGGGCACAAGGGCTGCTGTCCCACCCTCCCGTGCTGGGGAAGGGGCTGCTCTGCCTGGCCTGGTGACAAAACCATCCTGGGCTGAGCTGCCCTGGAGTCCTTGTGCAGGTGGGCTCAGGGCCCCCCTGATGGGCTTTGGGGGGCTGAACTCCCCAGCAGGGAATTGAGTTCCTCAGGTGCCAGGGAGGAGAAGTCAAATTCCTTTGAAAGAGGGATATGATTGGGTTGGAGTAACAGCACAAATTCGTAATCATCTCCCCCAACTCCAGCCTTAATTGTAAAGTCTTTAATTGCAGGCAGCAGCAGTGAAATGCATTTGGTGTCCTGTGGGGGTTACTGTGTGTTTGGGAGTGTGGGGAGAAGTGCGGGGAAGGCGGTGTGCAAAACTAAAAAATGTTAATATCTGAGATTGTCCTGAAGTTGGGAGCAGATCAAATGGACAACCAGGAGGCATTTCATAGGTTACAAAAAGTCATGTCTCGTATGTAATATTGCTCTTTTAAGAATTTGGCTGAACAAAGCTTGTTTCAGCTCAGAATGTATTTATAGTTTTTCGGAAAAGTAGATGGCTATTGTGGAAGAGCTGCTAGGGACTTTCATTGTTTCCCAGCCATCCAGACATTCATTTAATTGGTGAACTGTTTGACTGCTGACACCTCAGAGCTCCTGGAAAGAGAAAACAAGATGTTTTCTTCCTTTAATGTGGTCACTTGAAAAAATGAGAAAATTTCAAAGTTAAAATGAAGAGAAACAAAAAACCATTCCTAAATGCAGTTTGACAGTTGTGCATGTTTAGATGCTTCAGCTGGCTTGGATCATATTTCCTGTGGTCTGTGGAGAGAGAGCCTTTGGCCTCTCCCAGGCATGGGAAATACCCTTTTGTTCTGGTGGTCATGGCACCAACCTTTCCCCTGGGCTGCAGCTCGTCCCCAGGCGTGCAGGGATGCCGGGGTGAGGCTCCTGGGCCGGGCTGCGTGGTCCTGCTGTCTCAGTGTCCCTCTGTGCTGCCACTGTCCCCAGGGGGGCAGCAGGTGGGGCCAGCCCTGGGTGGGCTCCGTGCCTGGGTCAGGTGCTGTGAAACAGTTCATGGATGTCCCAAATTTTAATGGCAGTAATTTGAGGCTCCTTTTTGTGTGTGTCTCTGGCATGGACAGAACTGCAGTGTGTGTGTGTGTGTGGATTGGAAACTTTTGGTGGGAAGGGGTTTCCAACCAGGTGGGAGAAGTGTGATGGTGACTGTGGTAAATCAAACATGGACTTGGCTGAAGTGAGACAGCCAAGGGCTCTGCTGCTGTGGCTGGTTCTGTTTCCTTGGCCATGTGGATGTGACATTGCCTTCAGCAGCATTAGAGTTAGAGCAGGGTCTTGGTTTTCTATGTTTTGCTGCCGTGAAATTCCAGCTAAATCTGTTTGTTTGGGTCAAATATTGAATAACTGGAAAAGAATCACTGATGGGGTGGTTCTGAGCAAGGGGGTAGTGAATAAACTTTGTCACTTAGTCTGTGGTTTCCCCTGCTCACAGAAGTGTGTTAACCTGGCCGTGTGCTGCTCTCCGCTGCCCTGCCTGCTTTTGTCACCAGCATGGAATGCAGCAGGATCAGACCAATGTCTGTGAATGGTCTCACCTGCCACTCTTTCCATCTCTCCATAACTCTTCTGGTTCAAAGGGAATGTTGATTTTTGGGTTTGTTTAAAGAAAATTGGAAGAAGCAAAAGACACTGGAATGCAGTATCAGCTGGGACGAAACAACACTATAGGAGGCAGTGAAAAGAGCTGTGGTTGGTGAAATCTTGGATTCTCTCTTGTGGCAGTTGCTCTTAACCTCGAGCATCCCAGCTGTAGGTGCATTCTCAAGTGTAGGTGGGGCGAACAGGCAATTCCTCAGGGAACAAGGCAGAAGTTTTGATGAATGGCAATAACTTTTGCAGCTCTGCTTTTTTTGTTGTTGTTGTTTTTGCCAGGCAGTTATGTGAAAATTCTCTGCAGTTGGTGGGGTGCCTGTTTTTAATCAAAGCCATGTTTCCCAAACCTAAACACTCAATAGAAAACAGACCTGCACACCAATCAAGTGTGTTAAGGTCCATATTTGGAGCTGGTTTCAGAAATAAGCATATAATTTTTTCGATGTGTAGGTCAGTAGCTGGTTGTCTCGGAAAGTCTCTTGGCTTGCTGTACCTGTTCCTGACTGATGGGAGCAGGGCTGGGCCTGGGCAGTGCAGCCCTGCACAGCTGCAGTGATGCAGGGCAAGTGATGCACTTGCTCTCTTGGAAACCCCCCATGACTTGGGTGCAGACCTTTGTGGCTTGGCTCGGGGGGGAAAAAAACCCTCAAGACATCTCAAAATAAAATTCACGCAAAGTATGTAGAATTCTTGCAGTTTTATTTAGAAGATGGAGCACATCTGATAAACCCAGTGTTTCCTCATGAATGACAGTCCTGTTTAGGTCGTGGAGGCATGAGTGACTTGTTTCTGACAGCTGGGACTCATCTCGAGTTGTTTTTATTACACCACAGAGATCAGGGAATATGTCCGTTCACCCCAGTGCCTGGGCCTGTTTCTCTGCCTGGCTTGTCCAGCAGCCCCTGCTCCTCCCAGCCGTGCCCACCATGGAATGGTCAGTGTATCACTGCTTTGTGCCAGGCTCTGAAAGCCATGTGCTGTGTGCCTGGGAACCTGCCTTCGGACAGATAATTTGCAGGAAATTGGTGACCGTGAGCAGGTGGAGTCGGTGGTGGTGGGAGAGGGCTGCATGCTCTGTGTCCTGCTGACCCCTTTCAGCTCGTACAAAGTCTCTGCTGGGCACAGAGTTCCCAGATGGCTCCGCTCTCAGGGAGGGGTGGGGATGGGTGTGATGGGATGGAGGCTGTGTCCAGATGTCAATTGTGCATCCTCTGCTTTTCTTCTCCTTGTTGCCTTCTGCCCAGAGCAGGGGTCCTCAAAGGAACCCAGAGCTAAGCCTGGAGGGGGTGTTAGGCACAGGCAGGGGTAATGCACGTGAGCTGCAGGTGCTTCTACAGATCACCCTGGTGCTGCCTGGCTGAGTGAGGCGCTGGGGCTCTCACGGCTCTTGCCATTGTCTTCCTTTGGTTGCCTTTTTTTTTTTTTCCCCAGCAAAACAATAGGTACAGCCTATTCTTATTTAATGCCTTTTTATGAAACCTTTGCAGTCACTGGGTGCTAGACTCAGATGCTGTTTCACAAACAATTAGGGAGAAAGCTTGTTCTACTTTGCCTGGAAAGAGGATCTCCCGGTCGTTCTGTGCGTTGGTTTTGAGGGAGACACTCCTGTGTGAGGCTGGTGAGAGTGTCAGTGCCGGGAGGTGCTGCCTGTCCGTGCAGAGTGGTGCAGCCACAGCAGCAGCCCCTGCGCTTGGTCACTGCCCAGTTCAGAGAGAGGGAGAGACCCAAACCCACGGCAGCTTTGGGCCTGGGGCTTTGAGCATAGCATGGATGAGGTTTGCCCCTTGCAGGAATTTCCGGCAGGGTGGAGATGTGGCAATTCACTCACCAAATCCCGCATTGCCTGAGAGCAATGGGGCAGTTCCACATAGGGGTAGAATGACTGGAGCGTCAGACCACGCCTTTTAAAAAAGCAAACCCAAAAAACCTCCCTGGCATATTAAGAAAGTGTGAAAAGAGAAGGGATAGCTTGGATTAGGCTGAAATAGCCTTGCATGCTGTGTAAGAGCAAACTGATGGTGGCTCTTTTGGGAAGAGGCTTTCTCAGCCCCTCTTCCCACCTGGGAGGAGTCCAGGCCTGTGAAGAACCAGCCCAGAAAGAGGTGATCCGCAGAGGTTACCCCAAAGAAAACACTCTGAAGTTGTGCCAAGTGCAGACTTGCAAATCAGCTTCCTGGTGAGCCAAGTGTGTGAAGCTCTGCTTTTCCCTGCTTCCCACCTCCAGGGGCTTTGTCTGACTTCCCCATGGGGTGGCAGGAGCAGGGAGCAGCTCAAACCCATGTGGTGGCCTGGCTCTGGCTGGACACCACGTCTCACTTTGTCTGATTTACTTCTGTAACTCGTGAAAAGGGAAAAAATGAACCCACAACACAAAACACCCACACCCCTGAGCTGAAGGACGAACCCCAGACTCCCTTGGGCAGAACTTCCTTTGAAATTACTGGGTGTTGTGCTTGCTTGGACTGGCAGAATTGGGAAACCTGGTGTTAGATTACTGTAAGGTCAGAGAAATAGTGCATTTCAGGACTGGTGGAAGGACTTCGTTTCATTTATCTGACAAAGTACCCCTTGAATAACAAGAGTTGACTTAGAGCTCTGCTGTTCCCGGCTGGGTCAATGCTGGCATGGGGAGTTTCTGGCCCTGCTCCAGGTGTCACTTCCTCCAACTCTCAGCCCACATTGTTGGGTAGGGGTGATGTGCCCTGGCTGATCCCAATGGTCAGAGTTCCTCTCTTCTGCTCTTTGGGGGGGGTTTGCTTTGACTCCTGTTCTCTCTCAGCGTCCAAGTGTGGGCTTGTTCAGAGACCACAGCTTCTTCAAGGACTTGGCTGCTGTGGTCCTCAAGGTTGCTGTGAAGCTTGCTGTGATTCTTAAAAGCAGAGAGGAAGAGATGTGCAGTGTGTGGGGGCATCTCTTCAGAGGGTCAGTCACTCTGGGAGTGCCCACTGCCACAGGGTGCTCACCAGTGTGTGCATTTGGGGACGTTCGAACTTAATGTTCCCATACAATGTGGAAAAGGCAAGAGAGAACTTTGATTAAAAAAAAAAGAGGGAGGCTGCTGAGAGTTCTGGCAGATACATGATAGTATTTGCTGAAGTTTCTGAGAAATGCATTATTTCATTTTTATTATGAAGCTTCTGCCTGTGTGTTTGCATCCCCCCCCTAAGTGTTTTCTGGGGTTTTGCCATTTCAAGGCAGTGTCTGTTGGTCCAGAACTGCCAGCACCAGGGCTGAGCTGAAAGCAGTATAAACTCACTTTGTTTTTAATTTGAGCCATTTTCATTTTGACCAGGGAACCAAGTTATAGGGGCACTGTGAGGGAATGTGAGATCATGACTTCAGTTTTGCTTGTACATGTAAATTCGATTGGGAGTGCAACCAAAATGCAGTGAGATGAACGAGTGTGTGCCCTTCTGGAGAGACAGGAGCTGCACACCCAGGTGGCAACGATGTGTAAAACATCTCCCTGAAGAGTGGACATTAATTCCTGTTTTGAAGGAAGATCTGGGAGCTGGATGTGCTGCTGGTGGAGGCTCTGTTCTGCATGCATCATTTCCTGCTGCAACACTACTGTTCCCAAAAAAATAGCTACCGGCCAGAAAAATAAGTCCAATAAGCCTGCAAATCAATTGCTGTTTGAATTTTTCGGACCATACAGCTTACAGTTTCTCAGCAAGTGGTTGACTTAAGTCAACAAAGTGTTGTCTCAGGGTCTAAATTAAGTAAGGCTGACTCAGGGTCAAGTGTGACCATTGGGGAACAAACAGTGGCATGTTTGTGCTCATCCTGGAGCCCAGGGCAGGACACAAGCTTGGAAGCAGCAGGGGGAGGGAAGAAGTGAGATAAGGATGGTTTGTGCAGGCTGGAGTATAAAGATCAGAACAGGTGACAGTCCACGTGTTTAGTCCTAAACAGGAATAAAATACTTCAGGCGTTCTTCTCTCAAAGTCATGAAGAAATAGTGGCAAGTGTCTGCAGGGGAAGCAGAGTTTGGAGCCCGGGGGACAGGCAGCATTTCAGGTCTGAGCTGAAGGTCCTCCTGCTGTCAGCAGGTGCTGAGCTCTCGCCTTCCCCAGCAGGTGCAGGACGGGGGAGCTGGCTGGGATCTCAGGCTGGCCCTGCAGAGGACAGGGCAGTGCCAGGTGGGGAGCAGCAGCGTGCCCAGCTCCTCTGCACACACCTCTGTGCTCTGGCTGCTGGGGCAGGGAAGGACAGGGAAAGGGATGCATGTTCCTCCTTGCACAGCCATTCCTGCCAGCCTGAGTCACTGGCTCCACTGCAGGATAAAAGCTGTGGCTCCACCAGCTGAAAACCAATGGGGAACAACCATTCTGAGTGATCTCTCAGGGCTTTTTTTTTTCTTTTTTTCTTTTTTCTTGCTTTTTTTTTTCTTTGCTTTGCTTGAAGAAACATCTCTCACTGTGGTGGGAGACAACCACAGATGATGTTTTGTGACTGGTACTAGAGTGAAGCACAGTCTGTTTTAATTGAGGATCAACAATGATTCCTTCTCTAAGAAGGACAATTAGCTCCTCTGGAGAAGTTATAAAATCCTTCATCTGTCAAAGGCACCAGTGGGAGAAGCAAGGGATGTGCAGGCACCAGCTCAGTACCAACTCTGTACTTCACTCTTAACCTTACAGAGAAAGCACAGTGGAGAGTTTCATCATTGAGTTGGTAAAAGCTGCCCTTATTTTCATGGATATAATTACAGAAGAGGTTACATTCATCTGCAAACAAAGACTCTAGTATTTTTTTTAAAGCAGAAATAAATTTTCTGCTTTACCCCCAACAACTGAACTAATTCTTTTCGCTAGTTTTCAAAAGATAAGTTTTGTGGGTTGTGTTAGTTGCTTTGTTATTTTTTTTCCAAGGGAGCATTGAGGAACCTATTTCTTGGTGAATACAGTGAAAGGAGAGATTCCAAAAGGGCTTTTGTGCAATTAAGGGAATGTTTGCATTAGGTTGTGCTGCAGTGATTTAACACATGGGAAGGAAAAATCCCAACTGAGTGATTTACACACTGATCTCAAATGTTTTGATCAAAGGTCAGACTCAGAAATGTATTTATGCTTACTTTAAGTCCAAAGTGAATCCAGTGGGGAGTTAAATCTCTAAGTAGGCATTTAATGTGTAAATATTCACAGGTAGCTCTTTACTTAGCCATGTCATTTTGCTGTGAATTTAGACAGGGTGAGATTTACTTGGAGGCTGAAGTCCAGACTCTGCCAGTACCTACAACAGGGGAGAGCATTTCTGTGGACCGAACTGACTTTGAATAATTTCATCTATAAATTCTGTATTTTATGGACTTGCAGGAGTTCTAAAGTAGGTAGGGAGACGTGAAAAAGGGGTCAGGAAAACTGGTTGGTTTTTCAAGGCTGGCAGTCTCCAGGTTCAGGAATGGTCCATCCTGACATGCAGGAAGAGGCAAGAGGCCGGCATGGATGAGCAAGGGGTTCTGAAGAAAGAAATGGAAAGGGTATGTGGAATGTATAAGGGGTGGAAGCAGGGACAGGTGACCTGGGGGGAATATCAGGAGACACAAGGCTCATCTGACCCTGGTGAAAGACAGGGAAGTCAAGAAGTGCTTCTGCAGGTATGTGAGAGAAAGGAGGACCAGGGAAAAGGTGAAGCAGGGGTGCTGGGTTGGCCTTCTGTGATGAAAAATTTGGGGAATTAGGGGAGAGCAGTGCTACTTGATCTCATAAAGCTTTAAATGTCTCATAAAATTCATAGAGCTTTTGGTGCTGTCACCCATAACATCCCTCTTCACAAACTGGTGAAGTAGAGACTGTGAGATGGACTAAAAACTGGCTGAGCTCGGGTGTGACCAGCAGGATGAGGCTGAGCTGGAGCCAGTCACTAGTGGTGCACCTCAGAAGTCCATGCTGGAGTCAGTAGGGTTTGACATCTGCATTGACGACTGGGGTGATGGGACAGAGTACCCCTCTAGCCCAGCCTGTGGATTGGACCACCACGGAGGACTGCTTGATAGGCTGGATGGATGTGGTGGTGCTCAACAGGACCCTGACAGGCTGCAGAAATGTGGGGATGGGAACCTCATGAATTCAGCACAGGCAAGAGCCAGGTCCTGCACCTGGGGAGCCACAGCCTCCTCCAGCGCTGGGAGCTGGGAGCCCACCTGGCTGGAAGCAGCTCTGCAGAGAGGCCCTCTGGGGCTCGGGGTGAGTGTTGGGCAAAGGGAACCAACAGCAACTTGAGCAGGAATTCAGGCTGACTGTCGTGGATGGTGGGGACACCGAGGCTGGATGCGTGTCCTGGGTGCCCACGTGCTTGGTCCAGCCTCAGCATCTGGGCAGTTTGCCCAAGAAGCTGTGTCTGAACCAGGGCTGGGAGTGGGGTGTGTCAGCTTCTGGTGTGTGTGGGTGTCCTGGGTGGGACACTGCAGCTCCCAGCCTGTGCCTGGCTGGAAGGTCCCTCTGGGATGGGAGCCTGTGGGGAGCTCAGGTCTCATTGGGGCTTTCCCAAAGGCAGCCACTTCTCAAGTGGATCCCCTGAAACCTAAAAGGGCACCAAACAACTGCCCCATAGTTCACAGTCACACGTGAATTATAGCTTTCATTGGTTTTGCCATGATCTGAAGCACTGCTTTAGCAGTGGGGAAATACCCCTGACGTTGCACGGGAGGTTTTTGTGCTGGCCGCTCCAAGGTCGGGTGCACAGGCAGCAGCTGAGGTGGAAAGGGTTGCCTCTCTTTATCACTTCTCTGTTTTGCTGAGTGCTTTAATTAAAACCAGAGAGAGGAAAATTTCTCACACTGTTTCCAATTTTTAGTGGTTTCACCTGCTGTTGAAAATTGCATCAAGACATAACGGTAAAGGGATGATGTAAAGAGGAATGAATGCTCCTTTTAGTGGCTATGAATAGAGGCTTCTCATATCAGTTAAGTGTTGACTGATAATTATGAAAAGATTACAGGTTTCTGGGGGTTTTTTGCCAGTCCTCTAACACATAAATTAACTAACATTTCACCACTTCATGTAACCTTTCAAAATGGAGAAGGGAGGTATGGCTGATGAAATTCATAAGATCACATCTATTTTGAAATGTTTACTGCAACTAAACTGAAAAATTACCTTCCTAATCCTTTCTATCCACTCAGTCTTTCCCTGGTTATGCAGTTTGTTGAGGAGGTGATTTTTGCTGTTTGTGGAAAGATTTTCAAAGAATAATTATACCAGGAGAATTTGCTCTTCAACTGTGTTTTAGTTGTATTTTTGCAAGAGTTGCTAGAAATTTAGCCACAACTCCTTTGCTGTCTTATGACTGTGGGTGATGGAGCTGATGAGTTATAAATAAGAGATATTTGGGTGGTGAGGTGTCAGGAGTGGGAGAGAAGAGCATCTCGTGTCTTGTTCCTCACTTTGACTTGAGTCTGGCATCCAGCTTATAATAAACAGAGTCCATCTTCCAAAAATCATCCTGAGAGGAGGCTGCCTGTCTGTCTTGGCATGCAGATGGTGAGTAGGGTGGGCATGGAGAAGGCACCCAGTGTGGTTCTGGGGACAGGCCTCTTGTGATGTGTGGCCGTGTCCTGCAGGGCTGGGTGGCAGCTGCTTTGTGAGGACGGGACTGGTTGGGCACCAGTGCCTGCACTGTGCACAGGGATGGTTAGCAGAGAGAAATCCTCTCCCCCTCCAGCAAACTGCTCTTTGACAGGGGCCATTGAGGCCAGGGCTGTTTCCCTGTTAGCATCTCAGTGCCAAGTGCTCTTGCAGGACGGTGTTCTGCACTAGCAGCAGCTTAGCACTTCAGCGGAGCGCCTGCAGGGTTCTCTGCAGGGGTTGTGGGCCAGAGCTTTGGCTGCAGGTGCAGTGGGCAGGTTGTGAAAAGAGCAGATGATGCCAAAACTGTAACAGGTGGGGGCTGCCTTTGTGCCTGGTCCTTTCTAAGCTAAATCACTGTCTTGGACGTTTCTCTCTCAGTGCCTCAGTTTTGCAGAGCAGCCAGGCACTTGTGTCACTGGTCTGTCTGCGAGAACAGAAAAGGTGGGTGGCAAAAGAAAGTTTTAGACACTGTCTGCCGGCTCTGGCTGCTGGTTTGTCACTGTCTGGGAGAGAGCTTCATAACATTTCTGGATCATTCATTGATAATATTTGGATGTGGATCAAGTGTGTTATAAATGATAAGCCGAATCCGTGAATTTAAAATATTAATAACAAATTTGTTAATTAAAACAAAAAAAAATCAAGAGTTTGAGAAATAGAAAAACCCTGATAGAACCACAACCAAAGCGCAGTTCCGATCCCGGGAATCGGCGCTGGGCGAACCGCAGATCCTGCCCCTCTGGCACAGAATCCCCCTTTGGTTCACAAATTCGGAGTGTGCAGGGCCCGTTTTTATACATTCCCGGGCTTGTGCGACCGATTACTTCATCGGTTCTTTTGTGTGTATGGTCTTGGATTCATATTCATCTGGTCTCTTTTCTGGATGTGATTTTGGTGATGTTTTTCCGGGGATTGCAGGAACCAGGCATTGAGATGTATGTCCTTGGTGGGATTGGGATGATGGCTATGGGGTGCTGAGCCCTCGGCCAGTGGCCAATGATGGTGGTGCTCAGCCCCGTCTCCCATGGGTGGCACCCTCTTTTCTTTCGGTGTTGGGTGGTTCCCTGTTTCTGGGGCAGAGGAATGTCTTCCCGGAACCCTGCATTCCTTAGGCTTAAGAACATTATACAGTAACATACAAACTAACTCTCAGACTACAGTTGTATAGGTTTTATAAAATGTTATTAAAAAAACCCCAACAAACCAACAAAAAACCACGAATTAATCCTACAATATTTATCACAAGTGTGTGTTCACATTTGTGTCGAATTATCCGGGCAGACCACATACCCTGGAGTTCATTCCAGCTGCTGGAGAGCAGACTGTTACCGATCCAGGACCGACAATACCTGATCCAGCAAAAAGTCAAAGCAACCCAGACAGAAGATACCTGACCTAGCAGAAATCCCGCCAAGATGAAATTAACTGTCAGTACTTTACACTGTGGGCCATCTTTGTCTATGGTGCTAAGAGTTGTAAAGCTGGATTTATCCAGGTGTTGGAAGGTGGCCTCCTGTGCTGCTGCCCTTGCCAGTGAAAGGTTCAGTCAGTCAGAGACCTGTCCACTCCTGCAGGGCTGGTGGTGCTGGGGGGAGCCAGTCCCTGAAGTGAGAATGGAGCTCAGGTCCTCTCATGGTTGTGGGAAGCTCAGAGTTGCCCTCTTGCAGGAATCATTGCAGAGGAGTCTGACAAAAGACTGGAACAACCCCTTTGTCTACCTTAGGTCTGCCTTGGCGAGCAGCTGAACACATGGGCAGCATGGTAATTTTCTAACTTTTACTTTTCCCCCAGTTAAATTCCCAGGCAGGAAATGAACCCAGCATTTAGTGCTGCTGTTTCCCAAAGGTAGAGGAGGAAAACTTAGAATATCCTGTTTACATGTCGTTCGAGCTGTATTTGACCAGCTGTCCCAAGGGTTTTCAACTTGCTAGATCAGGAGAGGCTTTTCTTACAGTCTGAGCATCTTCCTGTCTGAGTGGAAGAGTGTGGCCGTTTGCTCTGAGCACCTCCCTGGGCCCAGCCTTAGAGCTGCACAGGAGACGGCTTTTCACTGTCACCAAGGTGGGGAAGCTGAGGCTCGCCAGGTACTTCAGAACTAAAGTCCTGCAGACTAAAGGTGGGAGAAACCTATGGCAAATCACTCCCTGAAATGGTTGTTCCTGTACCTTACAGGAAGGTACATTCCTCCTCCTGACATTCTCAAAGCTTCCTTGAGTCACTGGACTTGAAGTGGCTGGAAAAAAAATTGGTTTGGAGGGTCGAGCTGACAGAGATTTTTAAGCCACTTCCAGCTTTTCTTAAGGAAATAGTTCAATCTTTCTAAATATTAGCTTGGTATAATACCTACCTATATGCATGTTTGTGCTTGAGCAAACCTTTTTATGTTTCTGGGAGTACTGAAGAGCCTCCCTGGGGCAGGTGTGAAGTGTGGAGAGGTGTCAGCACGTTTGTGGGGTGGGTGCTGGAGCTGTGGGGCTGTGGTGTCCGTGTGGGGCTGGGAGCTGCTTGTGGAACGAGCTGCTGAGTTTGTAACCAAACGTGGTTACGTAATTTCATGCCTTTTCCAGACTGTCACGCTCATGCTGGAAATAGACCGTTATCTAAGAAACTAGGAAAGTGCACCTGGAAACTTTTAGACTAGTCTCCTTGTTTAATCGTGAACCCATTTTCAATATGTCAGGGAAGGCAGCTGTAATATATGACCTTTTTCTGCCATATATTAGAGTGATGATTCATACGTGCAGTGTCAGGAGAATGTAATGAAAAGTCTCCAGCTTGACGTCAGTGCAGCTGATGTTTGCAGCTCTGACGTGCTGTGGAGTTCAGGGCAGTTGGGCTGCACCATTGGTGCTTTCAGCATCACTGCTGTTACCTGTTTGCACAGATTCCTGTGAGCTGAAGTATTTGAATTGATTCTGCCTATTTCATGTCATCTCAGAGGATTTTTTCTCTGAAGACCACAGAGGTGTCAGTGACTCACATTTAATATAGAAAAGAGTCAAGACAGAAACTGAAGGTAACTAAGAACATCAAAGCTGGAAAAGGGGGCTGGTGCAGCAGGTTTTCTGGCTGGTTCTGTACTGTGAACACTGTCACTTGTATAGAAAAAAGCTGCAATGTGTAGATAAATGTACTATTATTAATGTGTGGCATCAGCGGAAAAGAAAGACAATGGTTATATGAGCTCTAAATATTTAGTTTATTGTTTATTTGCTGTAATAAAACTGTCTCAATGTCTGTAAACCTGTCACTATAAGATAAAGCTTAATAAAAGCTTAAATAAAACATAAAAGGTCTACAGTCTGACCTGCATTGTGCCAAAGTCTGAAATAATGGCATGGGCAAGCATCTCACCCCAGAGCTCAGGTGATCCCCAGCTGGTATAACCAGTAACTGGTATAAATTGCAGTATCCATGATAATTAAAAAACACGTGAATTTTTTTGAAGGTCTCCTGTCTCCCCCTCTGTGAACTGCCACTTCTGTTGCCCATTATATTGGGATGTGCAGTGTGAAGGTCAGCCCTGTTCCTTGTCAGTTTGAGTGTAGAGCTGGGCTGAATGCCCCTGGTGCTTCACACCAGCTTCCTAACAGGGAATGTTCCCGAGAGCACTGTGGGGCTTTGGATGTTGGTATTTGCTGAGTCTGGACTGCAACCAGGAGTGCAGGAGCGCAGCTCAGCTCTGCTGGCTCTGGGCCTGTGTGTGTGCTGGGCTCACCGAGGCTCTGGCTCTGGTGCTGTGTCCTCCTCTGCCAGCAGTTGTACCAGCTCCAGGTTTTTTAGCCTGTCCTCCTCTGATTGCTTCGACGCTGCTAGAAATTCAACACTCTTCAATTGGCTAAATTATGAATGTGATTACACTCACTGTGCTCCAGGCAAAATAATTGTGGTTTGAGCCGAACTGCCTTGATCACCTGGTCCCTTTGGGCTGTAAGAGGGCTCATGTCTGCAGAAGACACTCAGGTGTTCAGCAGTGGAGGGACAGTAGGACAGGGAATGTGATTTACAGCCCTTCCCTCCAAGTTATTCAGTGCCAGTGGTGCCCTCTGTTACCACCCAAGCTGTATGGCTCCTTGCTTTGATAATCCCAGTCATCACAAGGTATTTTTTTTTTTTTTAGTCCTTGGCTTGCTGAAGTTATTTGCAAGTCCCTTGTGCTGTGATTGTCAATGTGAACATGAGCTCTGAATCTTAGACAAAGCCACCCAAAGTTGCACAGCCCACGGAGCAGCCACGAGAACCTCCTCTGTCCTCCACTTCAGTTGCCTCAGTGGCAAAAGATCTTTCCCGAAGTGCCAAATAAGAAGTATAAATGACCCTGGCACTGCCATGCACTACATCAAGACAGAGAAGTGAAAGAATGTTTGCAGAGCAAGCATCAGTGTAACTGAAGGAGTGTGGGTGCCGATGGGGCCGTGCTCGGCCTGGTGCCCTCAGAGGCTCTGCACAGAGGGGACTCTGCAGACGCAGGGCTGGACTGAGCCCTGCAGACAGTGTCAGTCATTTCATGCTTCACAGCAGTCATTTCACAGCCCGTATGAAGCAATAAGCGTTTGCTGTGCTGGATTTGGGCTTTCACTGAGCCGTGGGGTGGATCTACTTCAGCAGTGACAAAAGGCTTGCAGTTTGCAGCAGCTGCTGCTCAGGGCTGGTCCTGGCGCCCATGGCATCTCCACTCTGCATGCTGGCCTGCAGCTGGTTTGATTCACCAGCGCAGACGTGCCCCGGGCTCAGAGCTGCTGAAAGAGGGAGTCTGGGAGGGTGGTGTTAGTGAATTGTTTCTGTTGGCCTCCCGTGTTCCCAAACACTTGCCCATCACCTCACCCTACATCTGAAACTGCGAGAGGGTTAAGGACAAAGCAGAAGAGGCAACGTGTATGGCTGCTTTCAGAGCCAGCAGGAATAGGCTGAGTCCTGCTGGCAGCACCGCTCCCTCAGGCAGGCAGAGCTTGGCTCCTGTGCTCTGATCAGCACTGTCACTCCTGGAACTGCTCCCAGTGCCTTCCTTTGTGGCCGTGACCTCTCCCAGCAGCTTTGTCCCATACAAGCCTTGTTAAGCAACAGGCGGAGTGGAGGTAATGGAAGTTATTCCAGAACCTAGAGCTTTGCTTCTGCAAAACTTCCAGTGAATGTGAACTTTGCTGCATTTGTAACCAAACAAAAATTATCTCAAATTTCGATTTTTCTGAGTAAAGTGCTATGCATGCATCCCTCCTGTGTATTAATTGAGTAAAGCCTCCTCTAGGAGGGAGGCACTAAAGTGATGGAGATCTTTCTTAACTCAGCAGATGCATATCTCAAGGACCTAAATAGTTTACTGTTTGTTCCTTGAGGACGAAAGTAAGGTTGGGGGAAATCTCAACAAGGTTTAACAGTGACAACAAGAAGTTTCCCAGTCCACAGGCTGCTTCTTGCCTTGCTTTGCTGAAGCTGTGTTAGCTGTTGTGGCACATGTTCCTCCTGTGTAGTGTCCTCCAGCACAGGCGCTGCAGGGAGCACGTGGGGACTTTCAGGCTGGAGTTGTGCTGCTGGATGGGGTCAGCTTCCTCATGGCTCTTGGGTGTTGGGGTGCCAGGTGTGGATGGGCTGGGGCTTGGCAGGAGAGCCTAAAACATTTACTTGAGCATTTCTCACTTTTCTTAGCCTGTCATTTTCAATCTTAATTCAAGTTGTGGTGTCTCCTGCTCTTGCCTGGGGCCGAGGCAGTGCTGGTAGCTTAGCCAGGCAGTCCCTCCATCATTCCTAGCACAGGATGTTGCAGCTGAGCGTGTTCAGTTTGTATTTATTTATAACTTGTATGTACCAGAGTTCATTTCATGTCAGATACTGAATCCTCGGTACATTTGCAAGGTATCTGCCAGGTAACAGATGAAAGCCGTGCAGGGAGAGCTGCCGGTGGTGGCGAGGCTGGGAGGGTTCCCTGGGCTGCTCCCTTGTTCTGCCTGGCTCTGCCCCGTGTAGGTGCCTCGTGTCTTCTCCCTGTGCCTGAGGGATGACGTGTGTGTTGCAAGATCCCTCCTCCTGTGGTTTTTGGAAGCAAAGGAGCATTTTTCTCCCCTGAGGTCACCTCTTCGATCCAGGCTGCCGCAGCCCATGCAGGGGAGCTGCTGGGAGCTCAGCAGCTGCTGCAGCAGCAGTGGCACCACTGCCTGGGCCCAGGGCAGCTCTGGGGCTTCACAGTTTACCTGGCTTCTGAGCAGAACGCATTTTACAGGTGGTAGTAGCGCCCTGTGTCAGATCACAGGCTGCAGGCAGTGTGGGAGCAACTCCCCTGGCCAGGGGCACCTGCAGGTGTCTGACACAGCCCTCTGCTCCTGCAGCTCTTGCTGCAGTTTGGCTGCTTGGTTGCAGCTGAGGCTTCCCTCCTCATTTGCTCTCCCTGCTCCATGGCACTGGGCGTCCATTTGCCTGCCCCTGTGCCATGGATAGGCTGCAGGTGTGGAGAATCTTGTTTGGGGCTTGTGTAGAGATGGTTTTCCATCTCTGAGAGAAGAAAAGGGGATTTTGCAGTGGCCCAGCGTGACGTTCATCCACCCTTTTCCCAGAACTGCAGAGGCAGGGAGGGAGTCATCTGTGCCATGTGTTAGTTGTTAATTTTAGCTTTACCATAACTCTTGATGACAGGGTTTGGTTGTTTCCTGCTGTAGGCAGCATGTAGCAGTTATCCTGGAGATACGGTGTGGCTGTAAGGCAGTAAAGCTGCAGCTCATCCCGGGGCCGTGGTGCTCACACAGCTGCTGCCTGCTGGAGTTGAGAGGCCATGTGGTACCATTTTTCTTGCATTCGTGCTAAACCTCGGCCTTTAGGATACATAAGGATGGCATCAGGCACAGGTTGAATTCCACCTGTGTCTGAGGACAAAGCTTGGCCAAAAGGGTTAAATATCTGCCACGATCAGCATGGCATTTATCAGTTTTTTCCTAATTCCGGCTGTCTGGTGAAGTCTGTATGAAGCAGCAGCTTGTACTGGCATGGCCAAAAGAGCATTATGGGATCTGATGTAGAGCTCCCCAACTGAACTTCTTGTAATGCACAGGCTGCGACAGGGAACACTGACAAGTACCTGCAGGCTGAAAAATTGGTTGTTGCTGATACCTTTGCTAGTTGCAATGCATCGCATTTGGTCTCAAGTCTGGAGCCGAGTCACTGAACACATCAGAAAATGCCTGTGTGATCCTCTGCTGGTGCTGATGTCTGTGTTTGCTGGTGTAGGAGTTACCCAGGGAGCCTCTGACAGCTCTGTTGCCGTGCAGTGCTGGAGGCTTGCCTGGCTGCTGTCCAGGGATGATGTTCTCACTGATGTGGTCCAGCTCAGGGAAGTGGACTGGTTAAAGGTGTGGGGAGCACTGGCCATGTGCTGGAGTCCAGCTGGGAGTCTCTGGGAGCTCTCTCTCTTTCTAGCACCATTTTTGTTGATGGTGTTTTGCTGTGCTCCACGGAGTGTTTGTTCAGTCTCCAGTTTGGTTCAACACTCTGTGAGGGTGTGAACGTATCTCCACCCCAGCCAAGGGCTGCTGTGATGCTGTGCTCCTGGCTCAGCCAACCTTCATGGCAACTTTGAGGATATGCAACATCCTGTAATGTCTTTTTCTGGGTAGAGACACCAGATCTGTGGGAGAGCTGATGACCTGGGTAGAAACATAGCGGCTGATGTGTTAAAGATCTGGGGTACAGCTGACTGCTCAGAATTGAGGTATCGGGAGGGGCAAGGGATTGTATAAAGGCAGAAGTTGATCTGAAGTCATGTCAAGGGAGGTGTCAGAAATGAGACACGCTTGCTTTGCAACAGAACATTCTTCATAGGTGGTTTAACAAGCCTTGGAATGAAATCTGGGGAGGGGAGGAAAAGTGATGTAGCTGTTATGTCAGGGCTTCACAAGCCCGCAGTGTGCAGTCTGGGCTGTGACTGGTGGAAAAGCAGACCTGAGCAGCCATGTAATCAGGGATTTTCCTAGGCAGCTATGAGCTCACACTAAACTCACACTGCAGCTGCAGAGATATTTTCCAAAATACACTTTTGGAATTTTACATACACTTTTTTAGTATGCTAATCGTTTCTGTGGTCATTCATTCCTGGAGTTAATGACTAGCTCTTGGAGAAAACAAGTTAACGAACTGACAGCTGCTCCTAACAAATCATTTGCTTGGAGAGGCCAGTGCCACTTTAACATCCACAATAAATGCTTGTTTTGCTTCCGATGGTTCAGTGCAGCAGTGGCAAAGAAATGAGGTAATAACTTGCATTTATCAAGGCAATTTGGACCGTAGTAGATTTGTGCACAAGAGCTCAGAGACAGAATTGCCAGAGTTACAGACTGGCAAAGGATTCCTGCGCTTCTTTGAAGAGCTGTCAGTGTAGATGGGAAGATGTAGTTCTGTCGGTGCCAGCCAGCCGGATAAGCAATAGCTGCCACTGTTGGCATGAAAAGGTGGGCAAGGAGTGCCCGGGGAGCTGGGGGGCTCCGAAGGGGGAAGGGGACCCAGCCAGCAGGGTCCTGGGCTCTGTGCTGCTGCCGGGAGTGAGGAATTCCTGCAGCTGCTGGCTCACAGGACACCTCTTCCAGTCACAGTGTCCACAGCAATCAATGGCCATCCTTGATCAGTTAACCTTTAACTCAGGGCAAATAAAAGATTTTTCCATAACATTTGGTTACAAATGAATGAATAGACCTGGCAGCTTTGGATGAGGCAACAAATATTCTGAAATTCCCATTTCTTGTGTCAGGGCTGACCTTGCCCAAGGACTGGCATTTTCTTAACAAGTTTGCAATAAACTTATGGATCTGGATGGCAGCTAGTTCGTCTCACTGGGTTTAGCTTGTGTAGCTGTTAATCTTACAGTTTTTGCGTCTCTAAATTTCTGAAATCAGGTTTAAGATTTTAAAAAATATTAATGGATGTATTGGGTTTTAAATCTATAATTTCATTTGACAAATAGTCTAAAATGGCAACGTTGTACCAGGATGTTGAGCTAGCTGAATGAAAGGCTAATCTCCTTTCATGACATGAAATGAGGGCGTTAAAGGTATGAACACCAATAAACCCTGGGATTTAGTGAACGGTCTTTCCATTTCAGTATTGGAATTTGTAGTATAGGAAAAATACTTTTTTTAAACTTGCCAGTATCCCAATTTATCTGATTATACTCCACAGCTGATGCTGATGGCTGCGTTGATGCTGCTTTGAACTGCAGCAGTTCAGTTTTAGAAAGGGTGTGTTGTACTGGCCTGGCACGGCCGGGTTTTGGAGGTGGGGTGGCTCTGCGAGGAGCTGCCAGAAGCTCCCCCTGTGCCCGGCAGAGCCAATTCCAGCCGGCTCCAGGACGGAGCCGCCCCTGCCCGAGGCCGGGCCCAGCACTGACAGCGGCAGCGCCTCCGGGGAACACTCAGGGAAGGGCAGGAAAGCCCCGCGGAACTGCAGCCGGGGGAGAGGAGGGAGGAGATGGGAGAGCAGCAGCTCCGCAAAGGCCCGGGGCGGGGCAGGAGGGGCAGGAGCTGCTCCAGGGGCTGCAGCCCAGCTGCCCCACGGCCGGGGGGCAGCCCCGGGAGAGGCAGCCGTGCCCCCGCAGCCCTCGGGCTCCGGGATGGAGCAGAGACCCCCCGCAGCCCCCGCAGGGCCCCACGGCGGAGCAGGGCCCGGAGGAGCCTCTGAGCCCGGGAACCCCGCGCTGGAGCAGCTCCGGGCAGGACCTGCGGGCCCGGGGAGAGAGGAGCCCAGGCTGGAAGAGCTTTGCTGGCAGGAGCCGTCAGCCCGCAGGGGAGCCGGGCTGGAGCAGCTCCTGGAGGACTGACTGCCCAGGGAAAGGAGCAGGAGCAGCTCCTGGAGGACTGACTGCCCCAGGGAAAGGAGCAGGAGCAGCTCCTGGAGGACTGACTGCCCCAGGGAAAGGAGCAGGAGCAGCTCCTGGAGGACTGACTGCCCCAGGGAAAGGAGCAGGAGCAGCTCCTGGAGGACTGACTGCCCCAGGGAAAGGAGCAGGAGCAGCTCCTGGAGGACTGACTGTCCCAGGGAAAGGAGCAGGAGCAGCTCCTGGAGGACTGACTGCCCCAGGGAAAGGAGCAGGAGCAGCTCCTGGAGGACTGCAGCCCATGGGAAGCTCTCAGGCTGGAGAAGTTCATGGAGCGATGTCTCCCAGGACAAGAGAGGGACATTTGTTTATAATATGCTGATCTTCCCCCCAAAGAACTTGCCTTTTTATTTTGCTTTTACTTACGTAGATTTTTTGCAGCTCAGTAGGGGAGAATTCTGGAAGATAAAAGCCCAATTTTCTATTTCTGCAGTTCCTAGGTTCTTAGGTGTATTGGCAGTTTTGTTGGTGCCAATGATTAATGCCGATCTTGTGCATGCACTTGTAGAAATAGAGCCTTAAACAACAGGTGGAACACAGCAGCCATTTCTTTACAGTTGTTTGAAGCAAAAAAACCCCAAACAAACTAAAAAACCAACCAAACAAAAAAACACTCCATTTTTATTTTCTACCATAGTATTTAAAAGGTATCACCAGCGTTGTCTTGATGGACTGTCCTGCTAGGATTGAACAGAGACCTGTGGACATCTCAGAAAAACTTAAAAATCAGTAGTCTCAACAGTGTGACAGAAGGACGTGGATTCCCCAGAATTTAAGTTTTTCTCCATAGGGATACAAAACCAAAGCGATCCTTGAATTAATTCCCTTCCTTGGTTTGAATTTAAAGAGGTTATGCATAGGTAGAAATAAATGCATAGGCAAAAGACTGTCAAAAAAAAAAAAAAATTGAGGAAATAGCTTTAAATACTCCTCCAAACCAAACCATTCCCAAAAAACCCCTCTTTGTAGAGCTTACTGAAATCATGCCCTTCCGTGTGAGTTTGCTGTGTGTAGAGCTGACCTCTGACTTGTTGGCTCCTGGTGCTTTAGTCTCCTGAGGACTCCTTGGGAATCATCCCTGGCATCACCAGGAGCAGGCGTGGGCAGGAAAGGTGAATTTCTGAGCCCACTGTAGCACAACTGCGAGCCTGAATGTCTGCCCTGAGACCAAAAGGAAGGCAGAGGCTTTGCTGTTCGATGTGGTGAGGTGCCAGGTTGTGTTTATGAGGTTACATCCTCTGTTCACGGGGAATTAAACAATTACTAAATGTGACTGACAGATCCATTTTCCCAGTGGCTTTCACTGCAGACAAATGTGCTTGATGTTGTGTTTGTGGAGAGGGCCAAGGAGAAATCTTTTGGGCTTGGACTGAATTGTTGTTTTATCGGCGGTTGTTGAATGTCATGTGGCGGAGCACTTTGTTGTGAAGGTCTCACTGAATTATTTCTTGGGCTGGCAGAGTTGTTTACAGGGAGTGTGTGGATTTCTCTGTCCTTTTTGGCTGCACCTGCCTCCTCTGGGTTTCTGTCTGTAGCCAGCCTCAGTCTCCCTGCATTGGAACACCAGCAGAGGCTTGCCCCCCCTTAATTTTGGGTTAATTTCCATGCATTTGTTTCACTGCAGCCGCCTGCTGCTCTCTTGGGTACTTGAATCTATTCAGGGTGAGGAGCTCATTGATTTAGGGCCATGGGGGTATCATGAGTGTTGTGAATCAACGGCCTGGAGCTGTTTTCAGGAGCTGTGGAGGATTTTAACTTTGATTCTCTTTCTGCTTTGTAGGTATTTGTATAAAATGTGGAAAAGGTGTGTATGGAGCGAGCCAGGCTTGCCAAGCAATGGGTAACCTCTATCATACCAACTGCTTCACGTGCTGCTCTTGTGGTAAGTCAGATCTGCCGTGCCCTCCTTGCGCGGCTTCCTTTAGCAACCCGTGTACAAAGTGAGACCTCATCCTGCCTGCTTCCCCAGGCTAAATTCCCACGCAGGGCTCCAGCTTCAGAAGGTGCTTTTTATTTCCCATCTGTAAGTGCTCAACGGTGTTTTCCTAAGCAGCAGCCCAGAAAAGTAGTGTTTGGTTGTTTGAAAGGCTGCTTTTACAAAATGGCTTCAACCTGGCTGTTAGAAGCACTGTATGCGTTAAATCACTTGTGTTTATGGAACTGTAATGTGCATGTATCATTTTTATAGGAAAAAAAGGGAAAATTTGTTCAGCCAAAACCATATTTTTGTCGCTTTCTGTTTGCAAATGCAAGCTTAGTCAGGCATGTGTATTTGTCATTTCTGTGTATGCACAGCGCTCAAAAATTGTTCACTTATGGTTGAATGTGACAAGAACAAATAGGAACTGTGTGTTGAAATGTCTTATGCTACTACAAGATTCTATTTTTGTGGAGGATAACTAGATGTTAAATCACTGTTTCCTCCTTGCTATTCTCAGGGTCTTTTTAGGTTTCCCTTTTAGTCTGAAAGGCATGTTTCTGTGTGTGATTTGGGGAAGTCCTGGCTTTGCCAGGGGAAATGGAAAATTCAGGGCAGCATTTTTAGAAATGTGCCTTAAGCCAGGCATTATGAACTGAAGTTGGAGACTTCCTCATTGTCTTGTCTGTGGCTGCTGAGAGCTCACAAATTCCCACCCAGCTCAAGGGAAGTGTGAGAGCTCAGTTTTCAGGAGTCAGGTGATTTTTCTTGTTTTATGCACGCATCTAGTGAGGTTCCTTATATATGAAAATATTTGCCTGGATATTAAAGATCTTGTTATGATGCATATACACAGAAAAAATTTATTCTGAGCAGAATGTGCTGAGCACAGATTGTTTATAAAAAGGATTAATTAAGGATTAGAAAAAGAGTAAAAGATCACTGGCATAGAACCAAATAAATTGATAATCAGAAGAACACTGTAAAGTTCACTTCTGACAGGAGAAGTGTTGTCTTTTCTGCTGAGATTTGTACTGATGGAAGGTTTAAAGAAACCTTCAACCTGAGTGTAGAATTCAGTGACCTTTCTAAATTACTCTGGACCATTACCAGATGAGGGCTTGAACTCAGACCCTCAGGGATTGCTTGTGACTTTGCTCAGGTCTGACAGTAAGTGAGTAGCTGTTTTGTTGGCTCCCAAAATGAACAGCATCCTCCTTAGCAAAGGATTACAAAATGGGATATCAGATAATGTCTATCCACAACATTAACCTAATCTAATTGCATGGGTGAATTCCAGCTTCCTCTCTAGGGCAGAAATGTTGTTTTTAAGTACTCAGGCTGCATGTTTGCTACCATGAGGTTCTGTATGCAGGTCACTGTTCCTTAGAAAAATGTATAAGAGACAATAAGTCTATTTTAACAGCAAAATACAAACACAACTCAATTATTTAAACACACAACAAGCTTTTCTGACTGTTCTGGAGAGGTGTGTGTGGCCAGTGTTCACCTACCACGAGGCAACTTGAGACACGTCCACTTGAAGCATTGTTTGCCCCACCCTTCAGTGCCCTGGAATTTGGTGATTCAGGCAGCTTCCCATGAGTCACCCAACACACAGGGAGATGCTCCAGGTTGTCCTCTGAGCCTCTCACTGTGCTGCTCCGGGCTGGAGGGCCCACCAGGACCGTTCACCAGTGAGAAGGGCTTGGGTTTCCTTCTGTTTGCAACCTCTGGTACAACCCCGTTGGAAGGGGAGTGTTTGGGCACTTCCTTGGGTGGGCACTGGAGAGGGGCTGCAGTGCCTGAGAGCAGCTGAAACACCTGATCAAAGCTCAGGGTGAGTCCAAAGGAGAGCTTTTCCTCTCAGCTCTGAAATAGGCTCAACATGAGTGTAGCTGGGAGGAGGGTGTTGCATGAACTCTTGTTTCTCACTGTATTTTGGGCTGTCCATCCCATGGAAAATCCAGAGTGGTTCAGCACAGTGCCGCTGTGCTGGAGATCCTGACCCTGGGACCAGGGCATGCAGGTCCTGTCTGTGGGAACTGCACTTTTCTGCTGAAAAGGCTTTACAGGAGCTCAAGGGCAGGCAACCAAATGGAGACTTCCCACAGGACTGCAGTTCATGAACAGGGAGATCATTTTGTGACACTGCTGGGACCTGTGTGACAATCCTGAGCTGTAGGTTTGGTGCCCACCTTTAAATGGTTGAGAGTAACCAGAGAGGGCCCAGAAGAACTTAAATAGATGATTAAAGGCTGGAGGAAAGCTAATCATGAGAGGCCAGTGTATTTTGGGTATCTGAAATTATGGAAGGGACATGTTGCTGGAGCTTGTAAGTGCATGAACCATAAAACAGCATTAGAAAGTGGTCTCATATGTACTAGAGACAAACACAAGAGAGATCTTTCCTGGAGGCTGAAATTACACAATTCAAATAGGAAATCAAAGACAGTTTTTCTGCAATGAGGGTGATTAACTGCTGGAACAAAATAGCAAGAGAAGTGGCAGATTCTCTATTCTTTGTTTTCAAATTAAGTCCAAATATCCCTTTGGAGAATGTTGTAAGTTGAGCCAAGCTTTAGGTAATTGGATGATCATTAATGATCTTTGTTGGGCGAGGGGTCACAGCACACACTGGTGCTCCTTGTGAGCCTTTGACAGGAGAGTGCAGAAGTCCATTGGTTCTCTTTGCCTAAACCAGCGTCCATGCTGTAGTTCCTGTGTGTGTTTATGTGGTGGTTGGCCCTGGCTGGACACCAGGTACCCACCAAAGCCACTCCATCCCTGTCCTCCTCAGCCGGATGGGGAGAGGAAATATAAGGAAAGGTTTGTGAGTTGGGATAAGGGCAGGGAGAGATCCCTCACCAGTTACTGACACAGCGAAACAAAAAAAATCCATTAACAACCAAATCAGAGTAGGAGAAAGGCAAACAAAAACTAAATCTTAAAACACCTTCTCCTCACCCCTCCTTTCTTCCTGGGTTTAACTTTACTCCCAGCTTTCTCCACCTCTCCCCGGAGTGGTGCAGGGGGCAGGGAATGGGGGCTGTGCTCGCTCGTCCCAGGTTGTCTCTGCTGCTTCTTCCTCCTCAGGGGAAGGGCTCTTCCCACTCTTCCTGTGTTCCAGTGTGGGGTCCCTCCCACAGGAGACAGTGGGTCCATGAGCTTCTCCAGCCTGCTCCTTTCCGTGGGGCAGTCAGTCCTCCAGGAGCTGCTCCTGCTCCTTTCCCTGGGGCAGTCAGTCCTCCAGGAGCTGCTCCTGCTCCTTTCCCTGGGGCAGTCAGTCCTCCAGGGAGCTGCTCCTGCTCCTTTCCCTGGGGCAGTCAGTCCTCCAGGAGCTGCTCCTGCTCCTTTCCCTGGGGCAGTCACTCCTCCAGGAGCTGCTCCTGCTCCTTTCCCTGGGGCAGTCACTCCTCCAGGAGCTGCTCCTGCTCCTTTCCCTGGGGCAGTCAGTCCTCCCGGAGCTGCTCCTGCTCCTTTCCCTGGGGCAGTCAGTCCTCCAGGAGCTGCTCCAGCCCGGCTCCCCTGCGGGCTCACGGCTCCTGCCAGCAAAGCTCTTCCAGCCTGGGCTCCTCTCTCCCCGGGCCCGCAGGTCCTGCCCGGAGCTGCTCCAGCGCGGGGTTCCCGGGCTCAGAGGCTCCTCCGGGCCCTGCTCCGCCGTGGGGCCCTGCGGGGGCTGCGGGGGGTCTCTGCTCCATCCCGGAGCCCGAGGGCTGCGGGGGCACGGCTGCCTCTCCCGGGGCTGCCCCCCGGCCGTGGGGCAGCTGGGCTGCAGCCCCTGGAGCAGCTCCTGCCCCTCCTGCCCCGCCCCGGGCCTTTGCGGAGCTGCTGCTCTCCCATCTCCTCCCTCCTCTCCCCCGGCTGCAGTTCCGCGGGGCTTTCCTGCCCTTCCCTGAGTGTTCCCCGGAGGCGCTGCCGCTGTCAGTGCTGGGCCCGGCCTTGGGCAGGGGCGGCTCCGTCCTGGAGCCGGCTGGAATTGGCTCTGCCGGGCACAGGGGGAGCTTCTGGCAGCTCCTCGCAGAGCCACCCCACCTCCAAAACCCGGCCGTGCCCTCCGAACGCAAATTAGAAATGGGCGAATGGGATCACGAGAGTGCCTGTCTTCTTTAGCCTGTCCTTTTTTCCCTCAAATAATGAGAATGATCTGAGTTCACCTCCAGCAGTTTTCAGTTTTATTTTCAGTAGAATGGTTGTAGAAAATAGAAGGCAATAACCAAAGAACAATAATTCTGCACCTGAAGATATCTGATTTAGATAAGGGCTCAATACTTAACCGGCTGCAATTTAAAAATAAATAAAATAATATTTCAAACCCTTGGGAAAAGTTGTGGTTTGGAGACCTCTCAGGCTGAAATGTGATAATGAATGATGGAGCCTCCAAGGCCTCATTTCATCACTTGGCAGTGAGCGTTTTCAACTCTGCAAAGACAAGTGCAGTTGTGCAGAGAAGTGGAAATTCTGCCTGAGTCAGAGCCCTTTCTTAGACATTTCTTGGAGTTCTTTCAGTTTCAGTGCCAGGTGCCATCTGTCAGGGTGTCCTGGTTGACGAGGGCGGTGCCAGGTCTTGGTGCCAGGACAGGCCATCCTGTGCCTTCCCAGGAGCTCCCAGTGCTGTCCTTTCCCACTCCCACCTTTGTTTATCGCATCATTGCTGTGGGTTTGTGTTGCTTGTAATGAAGAGGAATCCCTAAAACAGGCTCTGAGGTGTAGACACCTCTGTGGGGGCTCCAGCCTTGCCAGCGTAGAGGTTTAGGGATGGAAACGGGGGCATTGGGGTCTCCTGCAGTGAGGGTGGTTCCCTCTTTGAGGACATGAATGCAGAAAGGTGAGAAAGTATTTCAGGTGCGCAGTAAATAAACAGGAGTCTTCTGTCGCCTCTAGACATTTTGGTAAAATGCTCAGATGGTAAATCTCTTAATTGTCTTCTGAGGTTTTGGCAGCTTTGGGAAAACCCTTAGTAATATATTGATTCAGAGCTGTATAGGATCTCCTCAAAAAAGAGAGATTTCACCAGTAAGCTGAGGTTGGAATTAAAATGGAAAGGAAGAGTAGATGACTTATTGGACATGTTTTATGTGCTGCTTTTCTGCCTCTCAAATGTGTTCAGTGGGCTCTGGATGGCCGAGCCTTGCTCCAGTAGCTGAGCAAGTTCAGCATCTCAGATCCTTGCTCTGTCAGTAGATTTTTGCCACATCTCTGTAAACCCCTACAGCCTTCTGCCTAAAGCCGTGCTCCTCAGACAGCTTTTTTTTTCAGAGGTCAAATAATTCTCTTCAGGTAAGGTAAAAGCCAAAGTGATCTGATTTCCTGAGATGAGGTATTTCAATGTAGATCTTTATTCACAATCTCTTAGAGGAAACAACTGAAGCTTGTTAGGATGGTTTTTAAATGCAGATTCTGTCTCAGCCCTGACACCAACAGAATAGAATCCCTTTTAGTCCTTGATTCAGCAAAGTTCTTAGATGTGTTTAAATATGTTATATTAGTCATATGAAAATTGCTTTGCTGCATTTTAAATAACAGATGTTAATTCAGGCAACAACATAACCTGTCCCTTCTGTTAAGTACAAAATCGTGGCTTTGGCAGGAGTTCAGTTGCAGATTTTGTTTGTAGAAGACAAGAGATGAAAAGTATCTGCCTGAACAGCTCATCATCTAATTCCTCTTGATAGTATTTCAGAGCATGACAGGGTTTCTTGAAGGATACTTGCTGTAATGCCAGATTGCTTGTGTGAGCTAAGTGCAGGTGAACAGTTGCAGGAATCAATGGGCTCTGGTTGATACTCGTTAAAGAGAACTTACCAGGCACCTTCAGTTTGCAGATCATAATATTGTCCACAGCGTCCTTTCAGGCTGAAGATTTTAATCCAGTGGCAATGATGGCAGAAACTGCAGTAAGATAAATCTTTACAATGAGGAGTATCAGTTTGCTGTTTGTAACTCAGAGGGTGTAAGGGAATGAGCTTTGGCCAGGGAATGAGCTTTGCAGAGCTAAGGGTTGGAAGGCTCTACTCTCAAAGCTGAGGTGTATTTCACCATAAAAACCAGGAGCATGTTCTGCTCTTCTACATGAAAGCAAATGCATGAGCGTGCCATTCTTCTTTAATTGGAGCTTTTGCTGCTGGTTTTAAGGCACAGAAAATCATGTCAAGGTCAACCAGAAGCTTACAGCAAACTGTAGCATCCGAAGGGATACTGCAGCTCTCACCTGATGGCTGTTGGCTGGCCCAGAGCACTCACAGGGGTCAGACAGCACTTCGGTTTTGAGGGACAGCTGGTAAAGGTGTCACAGTTTACATGATGATGGGCAGTGCTGCTGCCTTTGTTCAGCCTTCACAAGCTCAACCAGGTGTCTGGGCAGGGGATCCCAGGCAGAGCTGACAGAGCTGCTGGTTTCAAAGGCTCAAGTGGGTCAACCACAGTGGGAGTATTGTTATTATTGCCCTGAGGGTATGAAGAGCACCTCTGGACCAGCCGGTGCCCCCAGCAGATGGGAAAAGGGAGTCAGTTCATGGCCACAGTCACAGCCTGCCTTTTCACTTCTGTCTGAGGTCACTCAGTGCTACTGGGTGTAGATATGTATTAATAGGAGTTTGCTCATGTCCCAGAGAAGTTCCTTGTGACACTGGAAATGGTCTTTTGCGTATTTGCTGCCCCAAGCTGAACCTTTGTTTGCTCTTGGTGGTAGTAAGGCACAGAGCATCTGAAGGAAGCTGTGTCCCTTCGGTGTATATTTACAGCAGTTGGTGAGTTTTAAAAATACCCAAATCCCCAGTGGAAGGTTCATTTTCAATTCATATTTGTTCTGTCCCCGTGGTGTATTTATAAGTTTGGCATGAGTCGCTGCATCCAAATTCCACACTGCCAGTACTTGCTTTGTAGCTGCAAATTAAATTGTCTGTAAATGTGACTTTCCCATGAAATAAAACAGAATTCAGTGTCAAATCTGTGAGCTCTACAGAGAATGTCCACCACTGTTAGAGCTGGTAATCACAGTGGTACAAGTGTGTGTTTGTGTCAGTGGTTCATCACCCTTGGTGCCTCATGACTGACTTTTCACTGACCTAGTTGAAGGTTCAGTATCTGTTCATCTTTCTTGCAGCCACTTTGTGCAACTATTCTGGGCATGAAGGAAACCCAACAGGAACCCTGAAGGGAGAGGGGCTCCTGGGCCTTGCTGCCAGGGACTGTGCAGTGACAGGCTGCTGGGTAGTTCATGTCCTTGTGCGCTTTTCTCTGCCTTTTTTTAACCCCGTATTGTTGGACTGGAGCAGGCTGAAATGTTGGGATTTTCGGTCTGTAATCCTGCCAGAGGCACTGGCTAGTACCTGGTGCTCGGGGGCCAAGCTGAGGAGTGACTCAGTGCTGTGCTGTAGGAACATCCTTCCCGAGTCCCTCAGCTCACACCCTGCCGTTGCTGCTCATCCACGACTCCGGCCTGTGGTTGGATTGAATCTGTGGCCACCTGGATGTTTGGTGGTTTCCAGGCCATGACTGGAGCTGGCAGCAGGTCCTGTTGTGCGTGGGGCAGATCCTTGGAGAGGTGATTCCCAGGAAAAGCTGAGCGCCGTGCGGAGGCGTGAGGTTGGGTAGGAGGGAGGATTTGGTGTCTGTGACGCTGACTGTGGCTGGTGTAGACGTGTCACTGAGATAACTCTTGTTGCTGCTGCAGGAGGGCAGAGCTCTGCCTGAGTCACTCCGCATCTCTGGGATGAGTTACAGCCTGTGCTCAGCCCCGCGCTTGCCATCGGGACAGGTGGATGAAGCCATTTCAGGTCTGTCTGCAGCAGCAGGCCCAGCCAACCCCCGGTGCAGAGCGCAGGAAGGGGAGGTGCCCGCTGTAGAAAGAGGCACTGGATGGCAGAGATGGCAGCTGGCTTCACATGGTTTGGGCTCCCCTGTGCACGACTCTGAGCCATGACTGAGTCTCAGCAAAGGAATGTAATGTCATTTTAATTAAAAATCAAACTTGGATACCAGCCCATGTAAGAGCCCAAGTACTTTTGGGTACTGATTGCTAGGAAAATGTTTTATCTTGATCCGTGGTTAGTCTGATAATATCCCAGGCTTCAGAAGAACAAAAACAGTGGGATGGAAAAGGGTCATCAGAAATGTCTGAGGTGGGATAAACACAGAAACTCTCCTTTATTTAAAATTTATGTAGTTGGGTTTTACATTTTAGGAGGCATTTTGTATTTCTGTGCATTGCTGTCTGTTGTCCCAGGTAGCTCTGGCCCAGCAGGGCACTGCTCTGTGTGCTGGGCTGGAAATAAAGCAGTCCATTGCTGGGTCCCTTCTACAGACTATGCTGTAAATATTACATCATGAGACGTTTTCAGTTCTGTGACTAGTTTAAATTCAGTTCAGCTCTAGGAGAGAACCTGTTTTTTTAGGGGTGTCTCATCTGATTACTTTGCTTCCGTGGGGACATCCCAGATATTGAAGATGCGTGTGCTTAAATCTTTTTTTGGTAGGGGATGTGTGTGTCTTGGTACAGTGCCACTCTTCTCTGAGAGCTGCTTCAGCAGCCGTGGTAGAGCTGGAGACTCAGCCCCAGGGAAAGGTGGTGGGATCAGTACCTGGCTGACAGGGAGCTGGGAAATGCTCCTCTATTTCTGATGATCTGAGGCTGTGTGATCAATAGTTGACTGGTGGTTTGTCCCTGTCTCCTTGTTTCCTTGAAAGGCTGTAATTGCACTCTGCTATTAATGATTCCAGCATGAAATATACGGGTTTTGATGGTTATTTTAATTGGTGGGGGTTGCCTGGCAACTCATGACGGAAACTTTCTTCTGTGTTCATTGACTGACCATAGATGTATTCCTTCCACAACATTTTTGTATTCATAATGTGGAACCATTCACTGACAGCGCCTTTCAAGGGTTGGAAAACACATAAAGTACAAAAAATACGCTCTAATTAACAAGGTTTCTGTCTCTGGTTTTTATTTCTGTAAAAACTCCAGAGAACCTAATCACTTCTTTGCATAGTTTTGTGGGTCTGAAATGTCACCTATTGTCTAGAGTAACAAGATTTGGTCAAATTTCCCCGTTTCCTTATTGGCATCTTTTATCTGCAGGTCTCTATGGTCTTCTCTGAAACCCACATCTTTTGGGTGTTCAGTTTTCCCTTCTACTCTTTTTTTTTTTTTTCTTACCTTCCCCTCTACCCATTTAAAATATTTTATTGGAACACACCTCAGTTTCTTCAAAAGAAGAAATTCCCTTGGGCTGCTCTTGAGTTTGTCTCTCAAAAGGGAAGATATTCAGATAATCCAGAACAGAGCACAGGCAAGTCACTGATGTTGTCACCAGATGTTTCTCTTTCCCATTTCCAGGTTCTGTAATTTTTAAATGTTACCAAAGAACAGGTGGATGGAAAAAGTGGAGAAGAAAATAAATTAAAGGAGAAACACAGGGTTTCAACTGTAATTCAGTTGATCTGTTTCTCCTGTACATTGTCCCTATATATTTTGCCAAGTGCAAAAAAATGCTTTAGTGGTGTCCTTGATCTTTGCTCATCTGAAAACTAAACCTGCAAACTAAACTCTGAAATATTTTCTTATGCAATGCAGACCATCATCAGTGCTTCAACAAAGAGTCAATTCTATATCCACACATGCAGTTAGTCAGTTTTGTCCCTCAGCACTCAGGGAGTCTGTTCTGCCCCCAACCAATGGATGGTTTCTTTCCTGGTGCCTGTCTCAGCACGTTATCCTCATACAGAACCTGTCCATGTGTATAAACACATTCAGGCTCTCAGGTGTTGAGCCTATCCTAAAGCCATCTATCACCTGGCTCCTCTGCTGGCATTTGGGTGACTCTCCACCTTTCCTTGCCCGTGGAGTTGATTGCACCATTGCTGCTCTGGACTGACCAAAGTGTGGTCTGTGGGCGATCACCTTATTGTTTTCCTGGTGTGTTGGAAGGATTAAACTTCAGTTTTTGTCTCTGATACATCTTGTGGGAAGTTTTCCATTCCCTATGTGTTGTCTTTTTCATCTTTCTGCCTGCATTTGCTCTGATGTGTCTGCTCTGCTACTGAAGAATTTAAACTTTCTTACTATTTCTGTGTGGGCATCTTTTGTTTTCCATCCCAAAGAGGCACAACTTTAATCAAGATCTTAACTCCTTGTCTGTACCTTTTTCTCCAGAAAACAGTGAGCTCCTCTGGCACTGTTTGAAATCTTACTGTAGCCTGGTAATTTCCCATTTTGATTTGTTATGCGTGTCTTTGGCTTTTCCTGGAATTCCCAGTGTCTAAGGACTGCTGCCAGCTCATCATCCCCATATCAAGGAGGCAGGATTATACCACTTTGCAGCCATGGAAACTTCACCCTGTCCTTCCTCACCAGCAAAGCTCCTTTTCCAAACTTCAAAATAGTTTTCTATTCTTATTCCTGTTACCCGTTTTCCTACTGGTTCTAGTCTTGGACTTGTTATTTTCTGGTGTCAGTGCAGGGACAGGACCTCTCCCCTCCTGCCAGGCCAGCTCTCGGTCCAGCTCTGCAGGCCCAGCCTAATGAGGACTGGAGCTCTTAGCAGAGGACGCAGCAGGATCAGGAAATCTGGTTTTTGCTGCTTCTGTTGCCTTCACCTCCCTGTCTGACAGGAGGGCTCTGGCTTGGCTCCTCAGCCATGCCCCCTGTCCACGCTGGGTTACAGTCTCATCCTTAATTCTTGTTAACTGCTTATTTCCAAGGAGAGTTGTCTGTATGGCCTGAAAACACATTAAAGTTCTCACCAGAAAGCAGCCTGGGTTTTACCTTGCAAATTCATTTTACAGATCAAAGGCTTCCACTGCCACTCTTCACCTTAAGGATGCTTTGACTTCTTGTGGGTCTAGAAAAGCTCTTTCCCATAAGAATCTTTCCATGTACGAAACAAAATAAAGAATTATTTTTTTGCTGAAGTTTGTCTTCACACTTATAAAACATGCAGTTGCAGCAGTCTTCAGCACTGTGTGTTTGAGGCTTTCTTCTGGCAGACGATATTGGCAAACGACAGAGGGAAAATTCTTAGCTGAGAGGACTGGTAGGTTGGTGGTCACCAAGGAGTGGATCAGCCCAGTGAGGCAGAGGACAGGGTTTTGCTCCGCTCGCTAAGGCTTCCTTGTCCTCTTGGACAGATCACCTTGCCCGTTGGGCTTGGCCCATGTGGACGTAATCCTTCTCACCTCCCTCACCTGCCTGATACTGTGCTGCTTTCAATATTTTGAAATTATGTGGAGATCCTGAGCTCAAAGCACCGGAGAAGTGAGAAGCTTTGTAAATATTTCAGTACTTATTGTTGTGTCACAAATAGATGCATTTGCTGGAGGAAACACTTGCAGTGTCTGGCAGCCAAACCATACAGCTGCTACCGCATGCTACTGAAACTAATTACTTGCTCAACTAATGTGTATTTACAGTTTATGGGGGACCAGTTTGAGGATTATATATCATTAAATAAATGGACTAATGCAAGATTTTAAAAAGCCTGCTTTCCCAGCACTGCTCCCAAGAGCCCGTAGTGCCTGGGCCACGTCAAAAGCGTTCCCATTCCTCTGTCCAAGCCCAACGTTGTGTTTTTAATTTATTTTCAGTATCCAAGGAATGCTGTCTCCAGTATTCAGAGGACTCTAAATCGGATGTGAGACACAAATGCACCAGAGAAGCTTATCAGAGAAACAGGCTTGGCATGAAGCCTACATAAACAACCATAAATTTTTCTCATTTAAATGAGAGGACTCGGGAGGATTGGCCGATTATGGCGGCAGTGGGCTGGCCTTGGGCACCAAGGAAAGTGCTTTGGTAACCCCTGGTATTTGACATGACCTGAATGTTTTGCCTGCTTATAAACTTACTGTTACAGACTGACCAGCCTGGTTCTGGTAAATTCTCTTCTACAGGTCAGAGTTATTTACCAGCAGTGGATGTTTTCTCCTCTCCTTGGAATTCTCAGAAAATTTTAGCTCATTTTAACCCAGGTAATGAAGAGCTCTTGTTTCCAACCACCCCTCACTGCCTCACTCCCTTAAAACACAGAACAGGAAGAAACTCAGTAAATTCAATCTTGGCCAGAAAGCTATTTTTTCCCTTGCTTCCAATAAATATCTCATTTCCTGAAAATCCTGACTTTGACCAAAACTTCTGGGACTTTCTAGATTTATCGTCACTCATGGCCAAATCCCGTTTCAGTTAGTGTTGGGGTAGTCTTGAGTTCATGGAGGGCAGTGTGAGCTCTGAGCTGGGCAGCAGGAGCTTGCTCTCATCACACTGACAGTAATCCTGTGCTTTGCCCCAGGTGAGTCTCTTCCCTGTAGCTGTATAAAAACTGTGTGATTTTGCAATATGGTGCTGATTGTGAACACCATGCCAGAAACAGTAAGGAATTACTTTATGGGTTTTTTGTGAAATTTCTATTATCTTACAAGCATGAACCCTACACGTGGGTGCCCTGCACTGAACTGACACAAGTAAAAATAGGCAACTGTCACGCTTGCAAACTTGATCCCACAGTCTTGAGTTAGGTACAGTAAGTGCTTTCTGAAAGGAATCCTGGAGCAAACCCCACCCTGGCCTCACCAGCGGTCCGCATCCAGTCCGTCCATATCCAGCGCTTCTCTCTTTATAGGGAGTTTAGTGGCTCCCTTTGGCAGTTCCCAGGACTGGTGTCTGATGGATCGTGTGCTGTGCTCTTGGTGCTGGGCTGGAAATCAGTGCTGACCTTGCTGACCCACCCTCTTGTGCGGGTTTACCTGCTCTCCTGGCTTCAAACTAATGAGGATTATTTTCTTCAAGTGGTGCAGAGAGCAGGAGTGTAATAACTTCAGGTGTAGTTCCACATTCCTCACCTGTCCCAAACATTTCTGCAGGCTCGGGGCATGCAAGGAGTGAGGAGGGAATGGTGTTGAGGTTCCTCTGGGAATGGTGTTGAGTATTTGCTGGACACATGGGCCTCTCGCTCCATTTCTCACAGACACTGGGGACTTGAGAACAGGTTGTGTCCTGTGGTCAAGGGCCAGAGTAACCTCCTAGCGTTGTTTTGGGTGGTGGGTGCTCAGGGGCTTCAGCATTTCACCCACCAAATGGCTGTTCCTGGGCGATGAATAACCCACCCTTTACGCCGGACTTGGAAAGAGCATTTCAGTCTCTGTCCCATGTCCCACAAAGCCAAGTGACGGGTGAAGATGTAACTTCAGTGTTTTTGTGTTTGTGTGTGACATGACTGGAGAGGCCTGGCAGCCTGTGGGGCAGGCAGTGTTGTTCATCCTCTCAAAGTATCTTTTGCCCAGTGGTTTTTCCACTGCTCTGGTGGCCTCGTGCTGTTTGGGAGAGGCACTTTGGGGCAGGAGGGTGCCCAGGAGGCTGTTGACCATGATGGACTCTGTTTAAAATCCCCAAGGTAAACTCCATTGCTTTTGAGGTTACTGGGGCCCTGTGAAGCCATTCCCAAAATCCCCCATGAGGGCTGTCTGCCTTGTGGTGTTGGAGGCAGGCCTGGAGGACCGGGTTTCAAGTCCCATGGAGACCTTCCCTCTCCTCTGGCGGTTCATGCCTTGGGGTGCCGGTGTCACAGCAGCGCTGGGTGCTTGGTGATGGGGTCCCTCGCTGCTTTGTGCACTGTCCTGCTCTTACTGTCTCCTCAGGCTCTTTTTATGGGTGCACAAAACCCTGTGTTCCTTCCCGTTCCTGTTCAGGGCTCTGTGCATGTCCTTATGTGCTGTTACTGCTTCTCGGCTATAGCTCAGCCCCATCCAGCCCCGCCATCCCCTGCTGCTCCCTCAGCCCATCCCATCCCCGCCATCCCCTGCTGCTCCCTCAGCTCCATCCCATCGCTGCCATCCCCTGCTGCTCCCTCAGCCCATCCCGGCCCCGCCATGCCCTGCTGCTCCCTCAGCCCATCCCATCGCTGCCATCCCCTGCTGCTCCCTCAGCCCATCCCAGCCCTGCCATCCCCTGCTGCTCCCTCAGCTCCATCCCATCGCTGCCATCCCCTGCTGCTCCCTCAGCCCATCCCATCGCTGCCATCCCCTGCTGCTCCCTCAGCCCATCCCATCCCCGCCATCCCCTGCTGCTCCCTCAGCTCCATCCCATCCCCGCCATCCCCTCCTGCTCCCTCAGCCCATCCCATCCCCGCCATCCCCTCCTGCTCCCTCAGCCCATCCCATCGCTGCCATCCCCTGCTGCTCCCTCAGCCCATCCCGGCCCCGCCATCCCCTGCTGCTCCCTCAGCCCATCCCATCGCTGCCATCCCCTGCTGCTCCCTCAGCCCATCCCATCCCCGCCATCCCCTCCTGCTCCCTCAGCCCATCCCATCCCCGCCATCCCCTCCTGCTCCCTCAGCCCATCCCATCGCTGCCATCCCCTGCTGCTCCCTCAGCCCATCCCGGCCCCGCCATGCCCTGCTGCTCCCTCAGCCCATCCCATCGCTGCCATCCCCTGCTGCTCCCTCAGCCCATCCCGGCCCCGCCATCCCCTGCTGCTCCCTCAGCCCATCCCGGCCCCGCCATCCCCTGCTGCTCCCTCAGCCCATCCCATCCCCGCCATCCCCTGCTGCTCCCTCAGCCCATCCCATCCCCGCCATCCCCTGCTGCTCCCTCAGCTCCATCCCATCCCCGCCATCCCCTCCTGCTCCCTCAGCCCATCCCATCCCCGCCATCCCCTCCTGCTCCCTCAGCCCATCCCATCGCTGCCATCCCCTGCTGCTCCCTCAGCCCATCCCGGCCCCGCCATCCCCTGCTGCTCCCTCAGCCCATCCCATCGCTGCCATCCCCTGCTGCTCCCTCAGCCCATCCCGGCCCCGCCATCCCCTGCTGCTCCCTCAGCCCATCCCGGCCCCGCCATCCCCTGCTGCTCCCTCAGCCCATCCCATCGCTGCCATCCCCTGCTGCTCCCTCAGCCCATCCCGGCCCCGCCATCCCCTGCTGCTCCCTCAGCCCATCCCATCCCCGCCATCCCCTGCTGCTCCCTCAGCTCCATCCCATCCCCGCCATCCCCTCCTGCTCCCTCAGCCCATCCCATCCCCGCCATCCCCTCCTGCTCCCTCAGCCCATCCCATCGCTGCCATCCCCTGCTGCTCCCTCAGCCCATCCCATCCCCGCCATCCCCTGCTGCTCCCTCAGCTCCATCCCATCCCCGCCATCCCCTCCTGCTCCCTCAGCCCATCCCATCCCCGCCATCCCCTCCTGCTCCCTCAGCCCATCCCATCGCTGCCATCCCCTGCTGCTCCCTCAGCCCATCCCGGCCCCGCCATGCCCTGCTGCTCCCTCAGCCCATCCCATCGCTGCCATCCCCTGCTGCTCCCTCAGCCCATCCCAGCCCCGCCATCCCCTGCTGCTCCCTCAGCCCATCCCGGCCCCGCCATCCCCTGCTGCTCCCTCAGCCCATCCCGGCCCCGCCATCCCCTGCTGCTCCCTCAGCCCATCCCATCCCCGCCATCCCCTGCTGCTCCCTCAGCCCATCCCATCCCCGCCATCCCCTGCTGCTCCCTCAGCTCCATCCCATCCCCGCCATCCCCTCCTGCTCCCTCAGCCCATCCCATCCCCGCCATCCCCTCCTGCTCCCTCAGCCCATCCCATCGCTGCCATCCCCTGCTGCTCCCTCAGCCCATCCCAGCCCCGCCATCCCCTGCTGCTCCCTCAGCCCATCCCAGCCCCGCCATCCCCTGCTGCTCCCTCAGCCCATCCCGGCCCCGCCATCCCCTGCTGCTCCCTCAGCCCATCCCGGCCCCGCCATCCCCTGCTGCTCCCTCAGCCCATCCCATCCCCGCCATCCCCTGCTGCTCCCTCAGCTCCATCCCATCGCTGCCATCCCCTGCTGCTCCCTCAGCCCATCCCGGCCCCGCCATCCCCTGCTGCTCCCTCAGCCCATCCCAGCCCCGCCATCCCCTGCTGCTCCCTCAGCCCATCCCATCGCTGCCATCCCCTGCTGCTCCCTCAGCTCCATCCCATCGCTGCCATCCCCTGCTGCTCCCTCAGCCCATCCCGGCCCCGCCATCCCCTGCTGCTCCCTCAGCCCATCCCGGCCCCGCCATCCCCTGCTGCTCCCTGGCCCGGCATGTCTGCCGGCAGCCCCCGCGGCTGGGGAAGGGCTTCTTCCAGCAGTGCTCCCTGCTCTGGGTGCCCCCCCAGGCCGGGCGCTTTCTCCTCCTCTCCACCAGCCCTCAAGCTGATTTTTTCTTTCCTAAAGCCTTCCAGCATTAACTATTTGTTTCCCCAACTCCAGTGAACTTGCACTGTGTTTGGAGTAGTGGCAGTAAAAGTGAACGATGAGGCAAGAAACAGGCAGGGTATTCTGGGGGGAGACACTTTTAAAGTCTCTGCTGTAAGAAGACGTAACATCAGCAGTGGCTCTGACTCCAGCCAGCAGGGCTGGCTCTGCTGGTGTGGTGACTGTGCCAGCACACAGCCACCAACACCTTCCAGCTCTTTCAGCTGTGCCTGCGCAGAGTGAAAGGCAACTGATTTGGTGCATATTTAAAAGCAGGAATGGATTTAGCAGTCGTTTTTGACCACTCACTCATATCTCAGCAGTTGTCTGTCAGTGTGCTCTAAAACACAAGTGTGCTATGTCCTGGCAGTAAGATACAGTCACAGAACTTCAGTCACACAGCTCCCCTGGCTGCCTGGGGACTCCACACTGTCACTCTTCCAACTGCACTGCCTGCAAAATTTTTCCTGGAAGTAATGCAAATAATTTTATTGAGTGAGTCAGTGGATTACTGACCTTAGGAACCACAACAGTGTAAATTCAGACCCATGGAAACAATTTGCTGAATCAGTATTAACCATGCAGTGGTCTCTAAAGCAGCAGTCTCCTAAGTGGGGCGCAGGCTCCCCAGACAAGTGCTCAAGATGATCCTTTAGAGTGCAGGAAGAAAATACTTCACAAGTGGATGTATATAATTTTTACATCTGTAAATGTAGATGTATTGGAAAGCATGTGCAAACATTTTTTACTGGTAGGGGAGCACCATCAAAAGTTTGGACTAGGGGAAGACAGCCTAAAGAACACACAGCCACCAGGACTTGCTCTGCTGATTCCATGAGTTATTTAACAAAGCAGAATGTATGCACTTGGGAAAATAAGGCTGGAAATCATCTACTTAATCTCTTAAGAAAGTATTTAGGTGAAAGCCAGAGATCATGTTTTCTGAGGCTTGTTTTTGAAGGGATTTTTTTTTTTTTTAATTACCCTGTTTAGATTCAAGTAGCAAATCATCCCTGTTGTTACAGTGTGCTGTTTCGGGGCCTGCTGCATGAGGCTGGTTCACACAGAGGGGCCAGTGGCTGCTCTCTCTGAAGTCCTGTGGGGTTTGGGAGATGATGGTGAATATAATTTGGTTCTCATACAGATACGGCAGCACAGAAGCTGGCAGGTCATACAGTACCTGCGCATTGAAACCTCGAGGAGGTTTCAGAATTTGCACAAAGGGGAAGGTCCTTTATCAGTGAAGTTCTGCGGATGGTCCTGTGCAGTTGTGAGGGATTAACTTCGGGGTCATGGGAGCCAATGCATTTGATGTTTGTGCTTTACCCTGTAGCTGCTTTTTCATATTTGTTTCTAGAGCTTTTTCCCCCTAGCCCAAATGTTGGGCAAGTGAACAGGATATGCAAAACCAGGGGAAATCAGGAGTAACCAGCTTTGATAGAATCATAGCTGAAGGCAGAGGTTTGCAGTGTCTTAGTCACCAGTGGCTGTAGTGGAGAGCTGATGTCTCATGCTGGGTAGAGAAGAGAGGAAGGAAGTGGATTTAGCAGAAAATTGATTGCATCTACTTGGGCTCTTTCCAGCTGAATCCTGAGTTAAGTACATTCATCCTGAACTAATCGTTGTGGAGAATTGGCTGAAATCTCACATACTTCTTAAAAGGAAAGCTAAGCATTAAAGGAACAATATCCTTATTGTACCTGAGTGCCAGAAGAAGTGAGTGTACTGTCAGGAGGCTGTACCTATTCAACCCCTCTGGCTTGGGAGCTCCTCGTGGGTTCAGTACTAATGTGACCTGTTGCAGGAAGCTGTGGCCTGTCCTGCACCCAATATCAAGGGCAGCCCAAGGAGGGCTGATCTTTGATTAGATTTCAAATTGGCTGAGCAAACCCCAGTCCGTTTCAGTAATTGAATACAACTGTGATTTTCACTTCTGTTTTGTTTACAGCACAGAATACTGGAATATTGTCTAAGACACATATCTAAGGTCCTAGCGA
Organism: Chamaea fasciata; assembly: GCF_029207755.1. NCBI lineage: Eukaryota > Metazoa > Chordata > Aves > Passeriformes > Sylviidae > Chamaea > Chamaea fasciata. The sequence goes on along the minus strand of NW_027094097.1, from coordinate 18,981,681 downwards.
GGTTTTCTTCCAAGTTACCCAGGATAAATCTGAAGTAACGTTATTAACATGGGTGTAATCGTTCACCAGTGTGAGCAACAGGAAAGTTGTTCTCTGTGCCGGTCTTTCAGATTTGTGGCTAAATAATCTAAACCCAAAGAATGTCCTTCAAAGCTAGCAGATGCTTTAATACTTTGCAATTCTGAACTTTTTCTTTTTTTTTTTTTTCACTGTGTACTGTCCTCTCTAAGTTTTCTTCGTGCTTCTGGACCCAAGGACCACTCCCTGACACATTCTTCCCTTGTCCCATGAAGAAAAGGGTTACAGCTGATGCTCAAGGAGAACTGTGCACTGTGAGCTTGGTTTCACCAACATGGGGTGCTGTCGGTGCTGGCTGCTGAGCCCTCTCCTGGCATGACTCCTCCCAAGGCCTGCTGGCTGTGGAGGTTCAGCGGCAGCGCCCTTTGGTGCTGCTCTCACTGGGTGCTGACTCACATGGTGCTGCTGTGAGGGAGCTGAACCCTGCAGATCCATTCTTGTTTTTGTGAGACAACGCAGGAGAGAGTTTAGGGAAATGGCTCATCTCCCTTGAGGCTCTCTCGCATGTTGCCACAGGACTGGGCTGTGTCCACTCCTTTTGTTCAACATACTCTTTCGTATGTCAGGAGAGGTGAGGCTGCAGCTCATCCCATGCTAAGATGGCATTCAACAACCTGCCTGCTCTTCCAGCTCTTGTTCAGATTTCTCTTACTTGCTTCAGAGCCTGGCTAAGCTGGGACTTTTAGTTGAGGCTGAACTTGAATGGAGAACAATGACTTGCAGGAAAGAAGCTGGTAGCAGTGGTGAGGGCTTTGCAGGAGCCTCAGTCCAGCAACATTACCCAGCGTTTGCTGGTTGTCAGGTGGAGCCTCCAGTGGGCTCTTGCCTTGCTCTGAATGTCCACATGACACTGAGGACCAAACATCTTTTTTCTTCTTCCTTATTTTCTTCCTTTAGTCTGATTGGACTGCAGTAGCATCTTCTTTTGGATGTGTTCCCATAGGAAATGCCTCCCACTGTGTTTCTCAGCAGCTCACCCCTCACAAAGGCTGCTCAGGAGCTTGGGGCAGTGCAGAACTCAGGAGGTTGGTCCTGTCTCCCTCAGGGAGATCTCACAGTGTGAACTTTGGTTCAGGGACTCTGTTCCATGTGGGTGTGTCCACACCTGTGTTGTAAAAAGAAGAGCTGAGCAGAGTCTCAGAATGCTGCTAGATAAAAATAACAGTTGTGCTGGAGATCCCGTTCATATCTAGGTGCAGCTGAAGTTTCAGACTTTGACTTACAGAGCTCTTTAGTCTAATGGTGATGACCGCAGAGGCTGCTGTGTTCTCTAAGATGCAACAGAAGCCTGAGATCAGCAGAGGTTCGAAACAAAATAAGGGAACGTTTCATACAATGCACAGTGAAATTGTGGGACTGCCATAGGGAGGCCAAAAATATAAATGATCTCATAGAGAAATTAGACAAATTAGAGAAGAATTGGTCCAGTGAGGCTATTAAACATAATAGTTATGATGCAACCTGTGGTGCAGGAAGGCCTTAAGTGCTGGCTGCTGGAAGCTGAGAGATTATTCTTGGGAACACTGCAGCTGTGTGAGCCCTGTTTGTAGTACTCCTTCCCAATGAACTTCCACTCTTGGCCGGATCTGGAGACAGGATGCCACGATAGATGGACCCTTGCTGCTGACATTGTGGTGGCTCAGGCTGGAGTGGGCCGCACTTTGGGGATGGATTTACTCTGCCATAGAACGGGCTGGCACTTGGACCCTGGGATAGTGTGATAAGACAAGTACTCTTTTAAGTCCTGGCTTACAGGCAGCAGCTGGAAAATTGAAATTCTTTGCTGATAACGAACAAGAGGCTGTGATGGAACGGTGAAAGCTTCCCACAGTGGAAGCTACCTTGCGGGAAGAGTTATACCCCCTGCCCTCCCAGCTTGTCGAGTGGTGGGGAGGCCTCTCATGGATTGCTGGGGCTTTTTTGCATTTGTAAACCCAGCCCTGGGGGAAAAACATTAAATTAAAGTACGCTTGGAACTTTATTTTACATTTTCTTGTGTTAACACTTGCCGGCTTGTTGAGTAATGTATTTTAAGATACATGTTAATATATAGAGTCAAAGTAGCTGTTAGATCAATGCAGGCAGTTATATTTCTGTTTTTAAATACATACTCGGCTTATGTTTGTGCAAACCCTTTTTCAGCATAAGTTTTTCTGCTAGAGCTCTGTGGAAATAATTTATATGTTAACCCTGAAATTGATGGGTGGTATGGGATAGAATAAATATGTAAGTGGGAGAGAAAGGAAACATCTGCCAATTTAAACTTTAGCAAATTATATCGAAGCTTGAAAGTATCTGCTGCGTTTATAATGCAGTCTGCACAGGAACGCCTTGCCGGAGTGCCAGAGGTCAGGGAGCTTCTTGTCCCTGCAGCTTTAAGCAACCTTTCGGTTAAATAACCTGACCGAAGAGTAGGAGGAGGCAGAAAGGAAGAGAGAATTCCACACTAGAGTAAACATGGCACAGAGATTATGGATACCCTGCCAAGAAAGGTGGGGTTTTCCAGCAAGGTAACAAAAGACATTAGCTATCTATCTCCATAATCCTTCTGGAGGCTGACAGCTGCAGTCATGCAGCGAGGCTGGGGCAGAAATGTGCCCTGCACACCTCAGAAACGTGCCCTCCGTGTCCTCAGCACCCACTTTGGGGCTGGGGGCTGAGTCCTGCAGAGATGCCCAGTGCAGGGATGCAGGATGCAGGGGGTTGGATGCAGGAAAGGAGCACCTCCTGGGTACAAAGGTGTTCCCTTCTGTGCCGTGGCTGCCACGGGGTAAAACCCCAGGGAAGATAATGAAGTTTTTCACTTCGACATCATGGCAGTTAAAGGTAAACTGCAGAGGAGAGTCTCGAGTTTACCTTGGACTCCAAACATGTCAGAATGATGGAGAGCTGTGTTTTCATCTGGGTTGTTCCTCCTGTTAGTGAGTGCGCAGCTCAGCCAGCCCTTTTTCTGTCGGGGCTGGTACCCGGGGCAGCTCCAGCCCAGCCGGTGCAGGCGTGCCAGGGGCTGCTCCCGCCGGGAGAGGTGGCACAGGGCACTGCAGAGCCTGGAGAACGGCCCAGAAGGGAGATGATGATTGTATTTCACCAGAGTGTGCTTTTGTGGGGGTCCGAGTAAGGGCTGGGCAACGGTCATTGGCAGGAAAAATAGATAACTACCATCTGCCTCCCCAGGGCAGAGCGACGGGGATGGAGAGTGAGAGGGAATGCTGACTTTGTAGCCACGGTTAATTCGCACTGAAAAGCTCAGTTTTGGTGTATAAATATGAATTACTGTAGGAACTTAAACTAGACAATGGTTTCTGATTATTAATTTGAAAATAATTTATTGTAAATGATCATTTAAATGATCATTTTAAACCATTTTTTCTCCTTTCCCCACATCAATATTTCTTGCAATTGAGTCTTCTAAATTCTTTAAAGTGTTTGTTCATATCTTGCTGTGTCTGCCTACCTGATGATAATATTTTATTAGAATTTGTTCACAGACTCTGAATACTCTTTCCTCAATGAACCTATGTAAAGGGAGAAAACAATACACATCCTGTACTCCACCTTCATAGGCCTCCAACATACGATGCCACCTTTTGTTTGCAAGAGTTTAAATTTCAAATAAAATCCCAGCATTCTTTTGAAAAAAAGGAAAGGGCCTCTCCCCTGCTTAGATTGTCAAATCCCAGACTAGCCTGGAATTGAATAGGCCAAGTCAGTGACCTCAGGCAGAAAGAATGTTGGTTATTTACGTAGGGCTTCTGCTATTTTAGCAGCAAACCTTTTCTTCTGAAAGGACAATGTATACTGTTTTGTGTTTATGGCCGAGTAAAAAGCTTGTACATTTGAGATTTGCATCGTAATAGCCTCGTAACTCAATATACAGCATCCTCAAAAATAGCAGTGCAAGGCTCTGTTTTGTCCTAGCCAGTGCAGGTCTTTTAGAGGCTTTTACAAAAGTTCTCTGAAAAACCGACCTTAAGATTCAGCTGCTTATATGTTTGCTTTGGTGGTTTGTTTTTGGTGGGTTTTTTTTTTTCCCTTTCCCCGGAGTTTTGCTTTTTTTCCAAGCCTAAAATTACACGTGGTTTCTTTAGGAGCTATCAGGTCAGTGCTCAAAATATTTTGATGCATCTCAAGCTAAGCTGTGCCTGCAGCTTGAAACCAGGAAAACGTGTGAGTGTGTGTGTGTGTGTGCAATCCAGACACTGAGCATTTTTCCTGAAATAATGGGAGATCTTTACAGGCATTCTGGCCTGCGGATGAGCCTGCAATTCCAAATGGTTTTTAAAGTGTGCCTTTCTCAATAGATCGTAACCATGAGGAGCTATTGTGTGAGTAAAGCACACATTTAGGATCCAATCCTGCATTCCTTAAAGTCAATGGGAGTCTGAGCGTGAAAGGAATGCAGGATTGGGTCCTGGAACAGGGGAGCAAAACTGTGTGCCAGATTGCTTTGAAAAGAAGAATACAGCACATCCACAGTAGCCACTTTTTAGTGTTTCAGATTTCAAACGGCTGGAGTCTGTGAAAAGTGGCTTCTGCCAACATGCGGTATCTTCTATTCAAAGGAATTTGGCATTGGGTTTTTTTCTTCCCCTATCTTAAACCCCCTGAAAACCCTAGAAATTCACCCCCTCTCTCACAAAGCCTGAGCATTACGAGGAGGGGAGGGGGCCGTGGCAGTGGGGGGAGGGCAGTTTCTCCAAGCCCAGGGGCTGGGCTGGAGCTCAGTCCCCTCCTGGCACTCTGACTGCGGTGGCAGCTTCATCACGGGTCCCCGGCGCGGAGCTTGTGCTTTGGTGGCTTTGTGTGAGTCCACTGTAGGAGACCGAGGAGAAGGATGTCATTAGCAGTTCCTGAGAGGTTAAAGCGGCCTCGGTTTGCCCGGCTCGCAGTGGGTGGAGTGGCAGAAGCCCTGTGGAAAGAAAACCTCTGTGCAGAGAGGCGGTGTAAGCCAGAGGGAGGGATGGGGAACTGCAGGCCCAAACTCACGTGTGAGTGAAAGAGGAATGGTAAAAAATAAAGAAAAAGTATGAGAAGCTTTTGTTTTCTTTTGGCGCATCTTCGGTTCCTAGGCAGGCAAACCTCCTCTACTGCTTAAAAGGAAACAATTCTCCCGGGTGAAATTCTGCTCCCATTTTAGCCAGAGATGTCTGGGCAGAGGAGGTAGCAGGGCTGGCTTGTTAGTACTTAATGTTTTCAATTATTTATTGTGTTTGTAAAATTTGGTATTTCTCGCGAAGTTTCACTTCTTGGACTCATCTGGTCACTTAAAATTTAGCTTCCACTGTTCAGAAATAGTGGCAGTCCAGCCTAGGGGTTTGTGGAGAACTGGTTCGGGTTCTGGAGGTTTCACTTCCCCTTCAGCTTCTGAGTTCTGCGTGTCCCGGTTCCTCAGCCATCAGGTGGTGTCACACAGGTGAGAGGGACAGCCACCGCTTGCGTGCCAAGAGCAGCTGCAGTGTGTGTGTCAGAGGTTGGAGGGAGAGGTGCCCATTGCGATGCTGCTGTGGGCAGGACCTTCGGGAGGACCCTGGGCTGGAAAAGTGTCTTTGGGAGTGTGGGCAGCCCCTGGGTGCACCACGGGCCACAATCCAGGCAGCCCCAGACCAAGAGCCAGGGCCTTTTGCGAAACAAAAGCTCGGTTTGGCCTGGTAAAAGTTTTCATTTCACTGAGCAGTGATGGAGAGCGTGGCAAGGTGGGCAGTGGGCAGGCAGAAGCGTTTGCTCAGCTCAAGCCACTCTGTGTCTCGTTCCACTTGCACAGGGCTTTGGGGCAATGCGTGGGAGTTTTCCTTCACTGTTAAGGTAGCTGGGCAATACTTGAGCAAATGTGTATTAATCCTCTGTGTGTGTTTACGCATCACTGGAGTCTGAAGGCTTTGGGAGACTGTCACTTAAGGTGCTGGGATGAGACAAGTGCTGGTGCTGGTGTCACATCAGTCACTGCAGAGATGGCATCTGAAGCAGTTAACAAGCAATTAGGTCCATGTTTAATATTGCTAACTAAAACAGGCACAGCTCTTTGGTCAGCCAGGCATGAAGAGCTCGGGCTGCCACACTCAGGAAGCTGGGCAAGTCATGGACCAGAGCGCCCAGAGCACAGAGATCTTCCCTGTGTGTCCTGATCAGCCTTAGCGCTGACAGTTCATTAGAGAGGAAGGAGGAGGAATCTCTAGGAGAGAAGCGGTGTGAGATTATTTTTTCTCCTCCAGAAAGAGCTGTTAAAGGAGGATGCTGTGGCTCTGTCTTGCCGCAGTGAGACAAGTCAGGAGCTCCTGGGTGCCCCTTAGCCAGCAGGAGCAGGGCACGGCCGTGCTGGGGGCTCTGGCAGGGCCCTGGTGCTGTGCAGGGCAGGGACAGCCACCCTGCCGGGTCCTGCAGCTGCCTGTGGCTTGGCCACTGCCTGCACCTTCTCTGTGCTGCACAGCCGTGTCCCCAGCCAACAGCAATGGCAGCCGCTGAAGTGATATCCGGCGTTAACTTGGGCTGTTCGGGCTGTTAATTAGCTCTGCTTTAATGAATTTCCTATCTTTAGCAGTGATACCTACCACTGAACTCACTTCAGTCCTTGTCCCCTCTAACACTGAAACTTCCCCACATGAAGTTGAAAGAGGCACATCTCTGTGGAGAGCACCCGAGAGGGATGCTGCTGGTGAGGGGGTGCTCGGTGGGTTCTCCAGCACGCTGGTAATCTCGGGATGCACCAGGCATTATCTGGGAGGCAGGGCTGGGGCTGCAGCATTCCCATGATGTCAGAGGGGAGCTGTTTGTCTTTGAGCAGCGTCAGGCACGGAGACAATGCAGGCTTCTCACATGAACTTGCTTGCCTTACAGTACTGCTAAATCATGATTACCAAAGGGTTGTGTGCTTTCAATCATCAAAGTACTTAAAATATTATAATAATGCTTGGCACTTTTCAACTTCAAAGCACGCTGCGAACAGTAATTAGGTCTAATAACCCTGCTGTGACAGCGAGACATTCCTATCTCCTGTTTTACAGCGCGAGGGGGTGTCAGCCCCTGATCCGGTTGCATCCATCCTGTGTGCGACAGGAGATCTGCCACTGAAGGCTGTGATTGATAAACTGATCTCCCCACAGGCAAATACTCAGGGCCAGCAGCGGCAGGGAGGGCTCGGAAGATGCTTTCCAGGCCAGAGGGGAGGGGGCAGGACACTTCCAGCGCTCCTTTGGGCCGTGTCCCCAAGACTGTAAAACCTGGGCTCGTTCACATTTTGTTCCATGGGGGCCTGGAGCAGCATCTGAAACAGCTTTGGAAAAAAGTTTTACTCCATCTTGGTTTCCTGGCTGGTGTGTTTTCACCACCCAGCAAAGTGCGGTGGAGACTGGGGAGAATACTTGTGGACAGCCTGTGTCAACTGGGGGTCATTTTTCCTTTGGCAAGCTGTCTTTGAGTTGAATCCTTTGATAAAGGAACAGCTCTCCCATTCCTTCCTTCTAGTTTGTGACATGTAGGAGATAAAAACTGTGCAGGAAGTAATTGATAGACGCACTTAAATAACAGAGACTTATAAAACTGTTAAATGTCTAAAGCACTGGTAAAAAAATTTTTTAAGAGTTCCACAGACCTGCGTTCTTTTGGATGTTTGTCATGCTGGTTGCAGTCACCAGTTGTGATCGGTCCTTGGGATAGAGTCATTTCTAGCTTTCATTTTATTATCTGCTGGATTATCTCGTGAATGTTTGCAGTTTGCTGGAGTGTTGGTGAGCTCTCTGCCTCCCACCCGAGGTGGTGGAACTCCCTTGGCCTGGTGCTCGCTCCCCCTCCAAGGTGGGGCTGGCAGGAGATGGGAGTTAGGTGTTTGTAGTGCAAAAGCTTTGTTTTCTGTGGGGAAGCCAGGCTGAAGAGCACTCGGGGGAGAAAGGGCTTCTCCCCAAAGGCTGCGCTGGTGTCAGGAGCCTGCACACAGCCGGGTGGCTCCCGGGCTGGGTCCCCTGTGCATCCCCTGTTCATTCCCTGTGCATCCCCTGTCCATTCCCTGTCCATTCCCTGTGCATCCCCTGTTCATTCCCTGTGCATCCCCTGTTCATTCCCTGTGCATCCCCTGTTCATTCCCTGTGCATTCCCTGTGCATCCCCTGTTCATTCCCTGTCCATTCCCTGTGCATCCCCTGTTCATTCCCTGTGCATCCCCTGTGCATCCCCTGTTCATTCCCTGTGCATCCCCTGTGCATCCCCTGTGCATCCCCTGTTCATTCCCTGTGCATTCCCTGTGCATTCCCTGTTCATTCCCTGTTCATTCCCTGTTCATTCCCTGTGCATCCCCTGTCCATCCCCTGTTCATTCCCTGTGCATTCCCTGTGCATTCCCTGTGCATCCCCTGTTCATTCCCAGTTCATTCCCTGTGCATCCCCTGTGCATCCCCTGTTCATCCCCTGTTCATCCCCTGTGCATTCCCTGTTCATTCCCTGTTCTGCTGCTCTGCTGGGTGTGAAACGGAGCTGCTTCCCCGCTGCTGCTGCTGCAAACAGGTCTGACAGGGCAGGCATGCCAAGGTGGGAATCCAGCAGGAGGAGGAACCAAGTGCAGTGTTTGTGAAACCCCACACTGGTGAACTCTGCGCTGGGCTGCTCATTGTTATTGTAATGAGCCGTCAGCAAGTTGCATCAAGTTTTGTCAGAAGCTCTTGACTTTTTTTTGTTTCAATATTATGGAAGCAAATAGTAACCAGGCTTGGCTAGACGCAGTCGTTCAAAGGAAAGCCGAGCAGCAGGGCCCGTGTGCCAGTGGGCAGGGTGATGTTACCTCCCCTGGCTGGCCAGGTGCTTGGCTCAGCCGGCTGAAGGAACATCAGGGGAATTTTACTCGCAATTTCTGCCTCATCGACAGTAACAGGCTACAGCTACACAGAACAGGCTGGTGCTGTGCAGGCCCCTGAGTTGCTCCAGCACCTTGGGAGGTGAAGCCCCCTTGTCCAGCACCTGGAGCTCGGGGCAGGCATCCCAACATCGGGGCGTTGCACCTCCCCTGGGGCTGGGGGCAGCAGCACTGCCCCGCTCTGGATTCCTGTCTCCCTGGCTGCGATTGCCAGCACTTCCCTCTTGACTGCAGTTTGCACATGGTGCCCAGGCACTCCGAGGGTGGTGTCTGACATGGTCAGTGCTGTCATTCAGTCAACCCTTCCAGAGGGCAGTGGAATGCACACTTTTGCCTTTATTTCTAAAATGCAGGATGTAAAAGCCTATGTAGGCATCCATGGTTGTTTGAGGGATAACTTGCTCTTTCTTGTTTATGAGATAATTATTGTACAGTCCCTGAATGAAATTCTTCTAAGGTAAAAGGCCTGTCAATCTTACTAACCATTGCTAGTAATAGTCATTATCATGTGAGCAAGCTGCTTGCCTGCTTTATGAGTTTAGGCAAGTCAGTTCCCTAATGGGTGTCTTGTTTTATTTTCAGCTGAAAAATGGGGGAGATGGTGTTTTCCCTCAGTTTTGAAAGGTGGTGTGCTGGGAGTGCCGTGTGGTACACAGGTGGCAGGTGTAGGGCAGGGAGAGCAGCTCTCTGTGCTGAGCACATGGGGCTCGTGGGGTGGGCTGGGAGCAGGGATCCCACCAGTGCAGGGATCCCACCATTGCAGGGATCCCGACAGTGCAGGGATCCCACCAGTGCAGGGATCCCACCAGTGCAGGGATCCCACCAGTGCAGAGATCCCACCAGTGCAGGGATCCCACCATTGCAGAGATCCCACCATTGCAGGGATCCCACCAGTGCAGGGAACCCACCATTGCAGGGATCCCAGCAGTGCAGGGATCCCACCATTGCAGGGATCCCACCATTGCAGGGATCCCACCATTGCAGGGATCCCAGCAGTGCAGGGATCCCACCATTGCAGTGATCCCACCATTGCAGGGATCCCACCATTGCAGGGATCCTAGCAGTGCAGGGATCCCACCATTGCAGGGATCCCACCATTGCAGGGATCCCGGCAGTGCAGGGATCTGATGGGGACACTCACAATGGGGCCGGGCACAGGGCAGTCCGCTGCCAAAGCTGATGTGTGTGAGAGGCACTCCAGAACATTGGCTTTGCCTTGTTGGATCAGAGGCTTCCCACTCCCTCCCGGCCCAGGAAAGCGCTGGCCCCGCTGGCTCCTGGCAGCGATGCTGAGCCGGGGAAAGAACCAGAGCAGGATTTGTGCCATCCCTATCAAGCTCAGCCCTGGCAGGCTGGGGTACAGAGTGGGATGTCGGGGCCCTGCTGCCCCTTTTGCAGTTCCTCAGGACATGCTGGTGCCTCCCTGCACTGTCACGTTGCTCTCCTCCAGAGATCCTTCCGGCAGCCGGCGCCGGGATTTGCCCCTGCTCACCTCTGCTGCTTTCTCACCACGGTGGGTGTGTGCTGAGGTGACAGCCAGTGAGGCCAGATCCTTCCCCTGGCACAAACACCCAGCTCTGCAGTGAGTGAGCACGGGGGAGATGCTGCATCAGCACATCCAAGGCAGGCCCCTGTTCTGGGCGGGCGCTTCATGGCCACCAGCTGAAGACAAGTTGTGTGCCAAGGCTGGATCTGACAGAGGCATCATGTCCTTTACAAAGCCATTCTGGCCTCTTTTCTGTTTTCCTTTCCTTCCATGTACTTTACCTTTCCCTAGAGAGGTCTAAAAAGAGCTTTGACAAGCAGGAGGGAAGAGCTGGATGTGGTTGCTTCTGCATCAGTTGGAAGAGGCCCCAAGGTCCCCTGATTGCTGTCCCAGCCCTGTTCCCTGGTCAGGGGATGGCCCAGATTTACTAAGACTCTCAGAGGGGATGAACATGTTGCCCCCATCACCAGAGTCCTGGTCCCCACCAGAGCCACTGGATGGCTGGAAAGACAAACAGGAGCTGACTCCACCTACCAGCAGTATGGGGACAGCAGCCCGTGAGATCCACAGTCCAAGAATGTGCACACAAAAGAAGCGTTTCCCTCAGCCATGACAGTAAAACCACCAGACAACCCATGCAGCATGTGATTTCCCAAAAGCATCAGCCCACATCCCAGCTCCTTTGTGCCACACACTGTTTCCCAGGATCAGATCACAGTGGCAACATGTAAAAGGCGCTTTCAAACACTGAAAATTAATCATATTTTCCTCAACATTGTTTATGGAAACCGTGGAGAGCACTGCTGCCCCTCGGTGCTGGCCAGCTGGCTCAGCTCACCGGCCCTCAGTGTCAAACCCTTCAGGGAGATGGGTGCTGCTTCTGGTGGAGCTGGAAGAGACATCCAGGCTGATCCCATGGAGTGAAGCTCCAGCAGTGACCTGGGACCTGTTGACCCTGTGAATTCCTCTCACCCCAGGCAGTCACTGTCCATCTGGGGCTGCAAAGGGCTGCTGAGAGCTCCCACAGGCTGGGCAGCTTTGGCCGGTGGCACCTGGCAGAGTGGGGATGAGGTGAGCTGGGATGAGTGTGGTTTCCCTTCTCCCTCTTTGGTTTTACACTGGCGAAGCAGCACTGCTTTCAACAGAGCAGCTCTGATCTGCTGAATCTACAGACTGATTGGCCTTGGTGGTGGTTCTTGAATTCCTGGTTTGAATCCTTTCTCTTGGGACTCTCCGGAGTCTGCTGTGCGTTTCTCCCCTGTAAAGGGAGCTATCAGTTAATGACTATCACAGGCTTTGTCAGTCGAGTTCTGCACAGGCTAATGAAATGGCAAATGTCAAAACTTGAATACAAAATCTCTTGTTTTCCGTGTGATTTTACTGCCCTTCCCTCCGTCATTTGTGCCTTGTACTGCTTTAGTGTCTCAGGGAACTGCTGTGGCATTGATTATTAATAAATTTGAGGGTGGCAGGAACATCTATATGCAGTATCCTTTGTGTAGTCCTTTGGAGACAAATGCTGCTGCTGTTGATTGCAGTGGATGTGAGCCTGCTGGGATTTTACCTGTCAAGAAAATTGTCTCAATTTTCCAAGGAGCCTTTTCCCCCAAATCAGTTTTGAGGTTGGATTGTAAGTTTTTCAGGAAATGTCATCAGCTGGGTTCCATAACCCGCACTTAAAGGTAACATTTAGTTGGTACCTGAGGCAAGGTTTGGTACCTGATTCGGGAAGGCCAGATAGAGCCAAGAGCCTGACCCTCAGCCCTGACTCTGGATGGACCCTCCAGGGAAGAGAGGGGCCAGGAACGGACCCCACAGACAGGTGCAGGGGGTGTGCTTTTCACTTTGCGTCCTGAACAACTGGATTTGGGGGTGAGGAACAAAATTCTGATGGTCCTGTGTTTTAACAGGGAGAAGATTACGAGGAAAAGCGTTCTACAATGTCAATGGCAAGGTGTACTGTGAAGAAGACTTCCTAGTAAGTAAGATTTCAGGCGTTTTTAAAATTATTTCTGAAGCAAATTGTTCTATGTTGGCTTGTTTGCTTTGAGAGATGGTTTGATGATGCAGGGCCTCCTGCCAGTGGTGGAATTGGGAAGCATTTGCCACTGACTCCGTGGTTTGAAGTGGTGGCTGTAAAACCAAGGACATAACTGTCCATAAGCCATCACAAAGTGTAAATTACGAGGATAAACACGGAGCTGCTCGAGCTTGGGACTTGAATTGCAGCCACAGAGACTCGCCTGCCAAGCCTGAGCTCGAAGTCAAACATCTGGGGAATACCAATCATAACAGGAGGGAGAGGTTTGTGCTGGGAGCACGTCAGGGCTCTGCACAAGGTTGCTTTGTTGAGGCCCAGTTTAATCACTGCTCTGCTCACGGGGCTGTGGGGCTCACTTGTGATTAGCTGGGAACTCTTGGCCATGGAGGGGCAACTCAGGCTCTCTCCCTGCTCACTGAGCTTTGGTAAATGCTTTACTTTATTAGAGACCAAGCCAGGAAAAGAAAAATGAAGCCTGTTGCTGAGCTGTGTTGTTCCAAAATTAAAATATTCGTGCAGTGAAGGGTGAGGGTTGTGCAGTGCACCACTAATGATTAGATAAGTGCAGACCATTTAGAATTACGATGAAGAGGATGGCGTGGCTGGGAACTGCAATTAGAGGGCAATGATGTATTTTAGCTTCGAGCAAGATGAATTGGACAATCAGTGTGTTGAATTTATGCCACCTTATTTATTGAAATACCATTAATTTAGAAGCTTGGGTCTTCCAGAACGACTTTCCATTTCTAATGAATATATAATCATGCTTTGTGCAAAGGAATTGTTCAAAGTGTATCCCACAACAAAACTGTTACTAGCAGTTCAAAGGGCACAAATGCATTTCTCATCAATGCAATCCATAAAAGTCATGGAAATTCCTAAAATACAAGCTGGTATTTCCCTTTATGTTACACCTTTACTGTGAGCTGGAGCCTGTTGGAAAAGAAACCAAAATGTGTTTTGTGCAGAAAAAAAGTATCTTGTTATAATTGAAACTTGTTGCTGTTTTGCTTGCATTCTGGAGAGAAAATTCTTTTTTCTTCCTTGCTTTTTTCAGCTCTTTCTTTACTGTGTTTCTGCAGAAGCACAGGGAGGGGGAGAGGAGGTGGAGTGTGAGAGGGAGGGGCTCAAACCTTTGAGATTTTTCATTTGAACTGTGTTGGAATGTACTTTCCTCATGATCAAAACCTTTCATCCAGACTTAATGACATGATTGTTGTTATTAGCTTGTAATTTCAGCCTAAACACAAGAATTTTAAATCTAAAAATCTTAATCTTTTGGAGAACATTCCGTTTTCATGGGGTGGGGGGGATCCTCTTTAGCTCAGGCATGATCTGTAGTGGGTTTCTGAAGGAAGATACTTGCAGAGATTTTCCCAGGAAAACCGAGAGTAAGGACCTGATAGGAATAAACTTTCTGCCAGTTAGGGAACTGTTGGGACATTTAAGGCACAGATTTAAAAGCCCAAACTTCCCACCGGTGTGTTTTAGCAGATTTCCAATAGCAGAGGGATGGGGGAGAAGCAGATGAAAGGACAATGTGTAAGTCAACAAAGAAACCAAATTCTGACGTTGTCCCTCCTTGTGGTAATCTTACTGCTTCTCGGGAAGTAATTGCATCTTCTCTCAGCTCCCCTGAGCAAATGTCATAGCAAGAGTCCCAGGAATTGTCTGGTATCACTGATGAAATCAAACAACCTTGCCTATTTTAGGGTTCTGTGAACAGGGAAAGCACAAAGCTTTTCTCAAAGTTGAAAGGAGAAGGCTGCAAAATAGTTATTCAAAGGAGATTATTTTAATTACATCATCTTCCCAGGTCTTCCTCTTGAACACTGGGAAGCCTCAATCCTTTCTGAGAAGAGGCATTTTCAGTCCCGAGCAGAAAATGAAATGCTTTTCCTGTATAACTGAGAATTTCAGTCTCTGCCATGACTGCAGTTCTTTAGCGCAGCTCCACTACAGTGCAGCAGGATTCCCTGCCGACACCATGGTAGTGGCATGTTAGGGAAGTTAAGATAAGAAAAAGATCATTTCAAATTGGGAATGTAAACAGATGCAGTCTAACTGCATTATCATTGTATGGCTGCTAAGAAAATGCTGCCTGCCCTGGGTGTCCTTCCTTTTCCTTGGCTTTTGTTTGCCTGGGAATTGATCAGGAGAATTAGATGCTCCTGTTGGTTCGGGAGCGGGGTCACAGCCCGTGGCCGGGTTGTTTCAAACACAGCAAGGATTAGAAAGCAGAGCAGCTTCAGCAGATGTGGGCAGGAGGTGCAGTGCTGTCCCACTGGGGGCACTGGTGACACCCAGGTGACAACGGGCTCTGTGTACCTGGCTGCACCTTCCACGGAGTGCCAGGGTCAGACTGAGAGGTCGATGTTTCCTTGCTCACGGTGCCACCGAGGCAGCAGTGGCCCGAATGAGCCCCTCATGTGCCTCCCAGCAGGAGGCATCCCGAGGGGAAGCTGCTGTCCTCTCGGTGGGGGACGCAGGCGGTGGCACCTGGAGCCTCCCTGGTACCTGGAGGAGAGCCTTTGCAGGGAGGGGACTCCCTCCCCTTGTCACTCCTGCAGAGCTCTGTCCACCCCCACTGCTGCCTCTGTTCATCCCGTGCATTTCTGCAGGAGCTTCTTCCCCATCATCCCTGGGTGTGCCCTGCAGGCCAGGCCAGGAGGACGCAGCGCTGTTGGGGCTGCAGTGAGTGGCACCTGAACAGTGATGGGCAGAAAAGCTGAAGTGGCTCTTGATGTGAACGAATGCAGAAAATTTTAGTGAAGAATAGATATTATTTATGGGTTTCTTCCTATTGTAGCTGCTAGAAATATTGAACATCCTATAGATGTCAGTATTTTATTTCTCCTGCAGTTCTGCATGTTGCTGTGCCAGACCAGCTCCTGCTGGAGCAGTCTCCAGAGCTGCAGTCAGGGGCTCAGGTGGGATACCTGGCTCTTTAACTACCACTCACTCAGGACAAATCATCTTCCACTCAATCAAAGGTGGTGTGTGGAATTCACTGCAGTGTCACATGTGGTCCCTGAAGTCAAGACCTTGAGAAAACCCTTTTTCTGATCCTTTCAAATGTTTGGCTCTTGGAAGAGCCCTCCTTGGCTAAAGTGTCCCCCTCGAGGTCCAGGCAGCGCTGGGTGCAGCTGCTGCAGGGGTCTCTTCATGGGCACTGTGGCTGTGAGCTCCTGTGCAGGTCACGTTTGGACACAGCTGTCACTGCAAGCACAGCGAGCGCCTGGGAGCTTTGCCTTCCAAAAAATCAGTCACTGAAAGTGTGGAGTGAGGAGCTGCTGGAATCAAACTTCCCACATCTGCCCCTTCCTTGGAAAAGTGCTTTTGACTTGTGGACACAGGTCACAAGTGAGCTGGTGCTGGTGAGGCTGTGAGGCTGCCCCAGGACACCCTGCACTCACTGCCCCTGCAAGAGCCACAAGATACACCCTTCTGCATCCTTCTGGCAAAGAGTTTCCCCACGTTTGCTCTTACCGAGGGCACAGTCTCCACACCAGGTGGCTTATTTGGCTCTTTCTTTGCAGGGAAGAAGTGTCAGAAGATTTTTGCTCCGCTTGTGCAGGTGTAGGTGGGCAGGGGATGCCACGGTGCTGCCTTCTGTGAGGCTGGGAATGGATGGCTGGGAATCCCCTGCACCTGGAGGTTGTGGAATACCTGGAATACCTCTGCCTCTCAAGGTTATTTCTGTCAGCCTCCTGCTTTCAGCCCTGATTAGCTGCACATTCTCTCAGTGCTTAAACCCTTATTGGCTAATTGAAAGAAGTGAATGAATCAGATTTAAAACAACAAATCCATGGATAATTCTGCTTCTGCCTAAGACATGGCCTGGTCTGTGCCATTTCCAGTGGGATACTGCATATGTGAGGAGCAAAAAGAGCAGAAACAACCCCCCCGACTTTACGTTGCTTTGCTTTAGCTCTGGGGAAGATCCAGTTACTCCTTTAAATGCCACCTTAAAGTAACAAGTCCAGCAATACCCAAGTCTTGCCCCAGCCCTGTTAGGAGAGTTATTTCATGAAAGGAAATAAAACAAATGACAATTTAATCCTTTCCTGAAAGCTCTTTGGACACAGATGGCTAACGAGCCATAACAGAGACACTGTTCCTGGTGAAATGAACAAAAAATAAATGCCTTACTGTGTAATAAATAATCCCAGTCAGATGTTCATGTTTCATTTTGTTGATAAATTGCTGCATAATCATGGGTGAAGGAAAAATAATTTTAATTTGTCTTTTCTATGCTTAAATATCATGTAAAGATTTTTTTTTTTTAAATACTGTTTTGCTTGGCAAAAGCCACTTTAAAAATGTCACCAAAGCAGCCCAAATCTTAGATCTACTATCTATCTCTTTTCTTTTTTTCCTCTTTTTGATAGGCTTTTCCTTTTTCTCTTGAGGTAATGAACATTATTGAGTGGGGGTCCAGTAGAGGTTAAGAAATGAGAGAATTTCCCTCGAGGGAAGAGATGAGAGGGAAAATGAACCTCGTGACAGATGTTAGTTACATTGCTTAATGCACTACTGGAAGACGCTCAGATGCTCTGGAAATAACCTATTACACACACCACAGTCTGCAGTGCTCTGCATTAAGGTCATCTGAAACTTCCCCTTTCAAGATTTTCTCTTTCACTGTCTTAAAACTTTGCCAAATTTAATCATTTAGGCTGAACTTCTTCATGCTTGGTTTTTGCCCCTGGCTAACTTGGCTGTCATTAGTTGTTGAAAGTTCCATCTAGAGCTGTTCATCCATTTCAGTAAGACTGGAGGAACTCTGCCCATAAATCCTCAAAGAGAAAGGCTCTAAAAACTCGATTTTGTGCATGGGAACCATGAAGAGACTGTGCACTGCAAACCTGCGGGAGCCTTTGGGTGCCCACCCCAGGAGGGTGCCCAGCCAGAGGGGGCTGTGGCAGGGGAGGGCAAACAGCCCACAGCCCCAGCAGAGCCCCTTGCAGCCCTGCAGTCTCTCTCCAGCCTTCCTTCTCCTCTCCATCCAGTCTGGTGGGGTTCTGGATTCCCTTTCTCCCCTACACCAGCCACTGGTCCCCTCCCAGGACACTTCTCTTTGCTGGTCACTGCAGTGCAGAGGTTGGCTCCAGGGGACATAGAGGGCCTTGTCTTATATCCACAGCCGGAAAAGTCACAGGGATTTCAGAAATGCAGAAGTATCAGGGTGTGCAAGACCAGGAGGCAGGTGGGAAATGGAAATGCTCAGCCTTTCATGGGGGAAGGGACAGGATGTCCCTTCCTAAGTAGCTGAGTGAAGGGCAGCTCATCAGAGCAGGGCTTGCACCTTCATCTCCTGTAGCACCAAACACAGCAAGACCCTTACCCTTACCCCAGCCAGGGCCCCTGGGCATGGCTGCAATGTAAATATTAATACTAATGAGGCTTTTCTTCTCCGTTTGCGCACATGCTGTTTTCCAAGCCTGGCAGTGTGGGAAATGGCCTCTCCCACTTGCTGGGGCCCTCAGAAGATAGTTTTTATTTAGTGTAATGGAAGCTGGTGTCAGCTGGAGTCAGAGGTTTGATTTTCCATCTCAGTGACTATAAATGTTTGGAAGACCCCCTTGGGAGGGAGCCCTGGGACTGGTGCATTAGTCAGAGAGCCCATTTCTGCTAAGTGAGACTCTTAGAAAAAAACAGACTCAGTTGAAAAGGTGAATGATGGAAGTTGCAGCTTGTGTCCATTTCCTATCTAATGGGAATCACAGAGCACATGGAGTTCTAGATAACTGGGAGGATGTTGTGTGTAGGAGACTTGTTACTGGAAGTCATACTCCAGTCAGAGAACAGACAGACATGGGAGTTTATTGGTATGTTTAAAGAATGATGGAATCAAAGCTTAGAAAGGGATTTGCTGCAATATTCCTGATGTACAGAAGCATAAGTGAGTGCCTTCAAGGTGCTGGTTGCTCTAGGTTGGGACAGAAGGTTCCAGAGGCATGGTGGATGCCAAGCGTTGCTGTGCTCCCAGATACAGTCACTGCAAACAAAGAGTTTGTAGCACGTTCCTAATCAGGGCATGAGGGAGTGCTCTCATGTTGTTGCTTGTGTATGTCTTGCTCCAGCCCCTCCCTGCCAAAAAAATTTGAAAACTTTCCTTCCTTAGTTTTCCCTTAGTTTCTAGTATACCAGTGGTCCTGGGTTTATTTTATAAATGAATTTGACAGTAATGATTAAATGGAGTATTCTGAATTGCAGCATCGGGTCAAACCTACAGATGGGCTTAAAATTGAAGTTTCATACTATCTAGAGATACTGGTCAGATATTGGTCTGCCTCTGCACTTTGGACTTGGATGTGAATCAGCATGAAGAGTGTGTGGAGCTGAGAGTTTGGGTCTGCCTCTTACTGCAACACAATTCCAGAGTGCTGTATCCTGGATCAAGAAGTTACAAGTCCATTGAAGCTGGTGGCAGAATTCCCATTGTCTTCAGGGGGGCATCTGGGTTTTCTCCCAGGGATTCACCCCAAACGACAAAGTTTTAAAGCTGGGGCCCATAAATAACAGGAGAAGCTGAGGGTGAAGGCTGTGAGCACCACGTGCAGGACACACCACAGGGCTCACTGGGCAGCACTGGGGCCACGAGAGGAAAGCAGCTGGAGTCCTGAGACATCTCAGGTTTATAAAAGAGCAATACACAGGCGGTACCTAGGCCCAGGTGAGAATGCAGATAAACAAAATGCAATTAAATTTCAGTGTGTAAGTAAGGTCTCTGTTCACTAAGGGCGCTCAGCATTTCCTGAACTGGATTGCAGGTTGTTAAATCAGTCGCAGGAATCACTCTCTGGGCTATGGTAAAGAAGACAAGGAAAGGCAAAAACACGTTTTTTCTAAGATGTATCACTACTGACTACCTTTTGTAACTATCCCTTACATTACATTTGCTGGTGGAATGTTGGAAGAGCCTGTTAAAAAGTCCAGTTGGTTTGATGCCAGATAATCACTCCTGTTTCCTCTTGAGATGGTGATCCAAATAGTCAGACTATCCATTTTTCTTAATATTACATTGCAAAGTAAATTACACTAACTGAAGCACACTTAAAAGAACTAGGGCTCTTTTTAAATTATGTCTCAACTCCTGCCAAACACTTGTAAGCAGACAGCATTAATTTTTTCTATGGGAGGGTTAGAAAAAGACCCATGTGAGAAAGTGGCTTGTTTCCACTTTGGTAATAAACATTAGTATTAGCTGCTGTTATGTTCTGAATTGAAATCTCTCAACAACTGTTTTGAATAAAACCCAGATAATTCCTTTCCAGGAAGATAGGTTCTAGTGTAAACAGTTTCTTTCAGTGCGTGCAGTAGATGGTAGCAGTGACAGTAAACAACCTGCAGCAGAGTATAGCCCTGTGCAGTGTGAAGTGCTTTACAGTGTGAATCAAGTCAGTAAACGTTGGGCTCTGTAATGTGATGCAGAGTTAAAGCTGTTGATTCAGCCTTTTTTCTTGATCACTGTCACTGTGAAGCTCCCACAGGAGTTTGTTTAAGGAAGATCCAGGTAAGAAACTCATTAATGGCTCCTAATTAATCACACAGCAAGCAGCCGTGGTGAGTGCTCACCCAGGGTCTCTGTAGGTACTGTAGGATGTAAATGGCTGGTTTCTTCTCAGGGGCTGTAAAATGCCTGACGGGCAGAGGCAGAGTTCAGGATCAGCTGAATTCCTGAATTTTGTGCATGGCCAGACCACCTGCTAGCTCTGTGCAGAGCGTGGAGTCCCTCCTTGCCCTGTCCTTGTCCTTTAAACATAACAAAGTGGAAAGACAGAAGCAAGAAGGCAAACTGCTGTGTAGTGTTTCCTCACAGACAGCAAGACAGAGTGAAGCAACAGGATATATGAAAGGGTTTCAGCAGGATGAAGAGTAAAGTTCTGGACTATTTTCCTTTAGTTAATCTGTCACCTGCCACGAGGCTCCTTTATCTTTGAGCCTGAGAAGGCCCCATTTTGTCCGGTTCATTTTAATGGCTGCATTTAAATATGTGTGTGAAAAACAACAACAAAACCCCATCTGCATGAAACCAAATTTGATATTTGCTCCCTCTCTTAACGCGATCCCATGAATTTCTTACATTGTTGTGTCCCATGTAGTAAGGGTCCCATGCAGAGAGCAAACAATGCAGCAGTGAGAAGACAGATGCTCTGCTAATGGGAAACCAAGGAGCAGAGAGGCTGTGAGGGATTACAGGCAGCCTGGGGTTGGAATACATTATTAGCATAGCACCCAATTCAGAAATTAGTTTTCGGAATTAAATGCCTGAAGCATTTTGGCAAAAACTCCTTATCATCCTGCTCAGAAGCTCTTAAAGCGTAAAAGAGCAGGAATCTCAAGCCCAGGCTGAGCAGCCACGTTGGGTGACCGCAGTGCTGCAGCAGCAGTGAATTGGAGATTTTACAGCTCCGTACCATTACCGGGGCAGCAGCTGCCACACCCACTGAAATGTAACCCACTGGCTCTGCTTGCACAAACCTTCAGCAGGTTTTGAACATCCTCATCAAAGAAGCAAATGGGCCTGAATGAGATTCCAGGGTCTGTTTCCAGGAGGAAGGTTTTGTTTTGTTGAGTGCACAACAGCAGGGAAGAGCAGCAGCCCCTCCTTGGGCACGGTCAGGCATGTGAGGGAGGAGCAGTGACATGTCTTTTCAAAGGCCTGACATTGCCTAAGGTAGAAAGTTTGGGTCCTGAAACCTTTTTCAGACACACCATTTTCTGAATGTTTTTGTTTTGAAAATCATGATGGGAACGTCAAACTTTAAAAGACCCTGGTAAGACAACCAAGATTTGCTACAGGACTGAGAACAGGCAGGAGAAATTGCTTCTCATAGTCCTTGGTGGGATTATCCTCCATGCATAATTGTTCATTATATGCTCAAAATTCGTTGTTAATTTCTTTTAGATACATTGCATATTAGACAGAAGAGTTATAAATCCCAAGATTATCACAGGAGGATACCAACAGGCCTAAATATTCAGGACAGAACAGGTCTTGTGTTCCTCTTACATTGAAACAAAGACTCTTGGACAGGATCATTAGAGATTTCTTTTTTCTCTCTTTTTTTTCCTGTTTGATAATCAAAGTATATTGGACAGCAAACAAAAGAAAAGTTCAGCCAGCCAAGTCTTCCACCTTATTTTTACTCTTCTGTTCTAACATAATTAACATATTTCTCAAGGTTTATTTAGTTTCCCAGAATCTTTTTTTATATACGTATCATTGAGGAGCTGAATTACAAAATCTTGATCTGTGCATATAAAATGAGATTTTACTATCCTGGTAGAGAAGACAAGGACAAGGTAAATAAGGGAGAAAACAGTTGAGACTAGACTACGAAATCAGGAAAAATAATATGCCAGCTCTTCAACTTGCACTTTGTTTTCTTTGCATCCTGGTGTATCCAGCAGTGTACTCCTGAGTCACAGAGGGGAGAGTAAAGGGTAACACTTCATTTTCAACTTTGAATTTCAGAGCTGGTCTTTTAATAACAACTTCTCTCCGTTTTTATATATATATGCTTAAGGAATATCTGGAATGAATATTAGGGAGAGTTCAAAATTAGGCTTCCCATTTGTTGTGGATACAGAGTGTCCATAGACTTCTGACTGTTCCCATCCAGACTGAGATAAGTCTGTATTTACATCACTTTACTGCTCTGCCAACAAAACACTTTCTGAAAGAACCTGGCACAGAGGGAACCCTTACAGAGTAAGGCTAGAACTGAGCCCCACACTGCCTAGATCCTGAATGAAACTGTGCCTATGAATACCATGGGATCAGGAACCAGAGCCAAGGTTTGGCTTCTCCACGAGGGTTTTGCCTCTCAGCCTGTGTCACTTCACAGCTTCACCTCAGCCTTTCATGGCTCCAGATTGGGAATGGGGCTGGTGTGCTCAAAAGCTCTTTTTACGCCTCCGACTCCGTCAGTAATAAGAAAGGCTCGCAGTCTGTGCAGCGAAACCTTCTCCTCTCTCAGTTACCTGCTCACAAGCTCTGGGGGAGCTTTTCTCCCAGTTTTTCTCCTTCCCGGCCTTACTGGGAGCCCACCCTGTGGGGCTCTTGGTGTGCTGAGAGACAATAAAGAGGCTGCTCTGCCTTGTCTGCAGTCTGGAGCAAGTCACAACTCCTCTCCCATTGCACACACAAGATCTGTGAAGGTTGTTAATAATCGAGTGCTTCAAAGACAGACGTTGACAATTTTAATTAGTATTTTAAGACTTTCAAATTCTGCTTCTAAAATTCAAAGCTTAGTACAGTAGTCCTGTTTGAACACTCCAAATTAGGATCAGACAGTGCAAAGAAGCAGTTTACAGTAAGCTCAGAAATGTTGAGAAAGTCATTTCTTGCTTTTAGCAGCAGTATTCCCATCCTGTACAGAACTGTGCTGCTGGGCTCTGAGGCTGTCACACTTTTTCAGTCCAGACAGATTTAAAACACAAACAGACCTGGCTCCAAAAGCCTGATCTCACTGAACCAGGCCTTCAGTCTGTCTGGGATTGACCCTGTGACCAGGAGAGAGAAGAGTGTAGTGGTAAAGGACAGCTCCCTGAGCCTGTGAAATACTTTGTCACTGCTGTTAGACTTACTGCCATTTTGCAGTCTTCTTAAGGCAGTAATCCAGTTCTGGATGTGTTTGACTAATAACAATTCTCTTGTTAGAAACAAATCATGGTTTTAATTTAATAGGGTTAGTTATATAAAGAGTGATTTTGTGTCAGCAAAGCCTTTCTTTCTGACAAACAGTATAATTTATGACAATCTAGTTAGCAATAAATGCCATTAATCTGACCACTATGCCATTCTCTTCCTGGGGAATAATGTCCCCTCTTAATCAATAGCTGGGTGAATGCTCCTTTGCATTCCTTGTCAAATGACAGCCAGATGGTACTGGTAAATTCATTCCAGCAGGATTTTAGAATTAGCTGGGTTTGTGCTGCTGTTAATCCTCCGCTGTCTGTGTCACCAGGACCTGCCCACCTGTTTCCAGTAAGCCTGGAGTTCCCAGCCCTAGGAAGCAGTCTAGCCAGAGGGTTACTCAGCCGCGGGGCAGCCAAGAAACATCCCAAGCAGTGAGATCTTTTTTCTGCATCAGTAAGAAGGATGAAATAGCAAGTAAAAGTAGTATGTTGTAGAAATAGCCAGCTAGGACTGCCCACCTCTGTATTTGTTTCTCAACACCCTGATCCCTTCTAGGGAAGTTTTAAAGATTCCTAAGGCTGCGTGAGCTGTGTTTCTTAGGGCACAGTAAGTTTTGGGCTGTGATAGCTGCTATATCATTTACTGACTTATGGGCCCATCAAAGTGTCTACGAGACCTTTTCCTTCATAATCACTTTGTTGCATAGCAACAATAATTTTGTCTCCAACCTATTGATTCAACATAACATGTAATCCCCTCACTTCAGTAAAAAGGAAAACATATGGCAGCTCCAGGCAGGGAACCACAGGCTTTTGACGTGAGGGGACGGTTAATCCCCACTAAACCAGGGGGAATGGAGTGAGATACACACTCTGGGGCTCAGAGGATGCATTAGATGCCTGAGCCAATTAACCTGTGCTCTGGGAGAAGACTCTGGTTTGCGTTCATCTTCCCCTTCCTCATCTTTTATGTTGTGGAACTAAAGCACGTTCCAGGTGAGCTCTGCTAGAAGAGCATCGCTGTCAATGCCCCCAGGTAGGTGGGCACCCCTTCCCCTGGCAGGATGGTGCACACACAGCCCTCAGCTGAGATGGGCTGCAGAGGGTGAGGGGAAAGCTCAGCCCCTGCAAACACCAGTTTCAAATGGACATGGCTGGAGCTCCTCAGGAAGATGTCTCTTGTTTGCAGGCTGTGGTTTGGTAGGTCAGTCTGGTAACCTGGTTGGTTTTTCTATACCTCTAAATAAAGGGCTAAAAGCAGGCCTTGGCATCTGAAACAGGATCTGCTTTGGGGACAGCAACACAAGGTTAAGGTCAGGACCACTCAGGCAGGGAACACAGAGCTTTACATCTCCCCACAGCCGTGCCCTTGGCACTGCAGCACGGGCTGGCAGCTGGGCATTGGGCCACCTTTGTACCCTACTGCTGCCCACACTGTTCTGCCCAAGCTTCTGTGAGTGCACTGCTGTGGTATCCACAAGGCAGCTACATCCTTCTTGGGCCTGTCGTCATTCTTCTAGCTTGCAAATAGCAGAGTGAAATGTAGGCCCAAAGTCTGAGGTCGCTAATTTGAGTGGGATTTGGGAGGTGGGTGCTATGTTATTTAAACCAACCACCAAAAGAGTAAATTCCAGCTAATTTCCACACATCAAACACAAACTTTCCATTTAGACTTTAAAAATAAAAAAAAAAAAAATCAAACTTTCAATAATACTGTTATTTTGGGAATCTCAGTGGAAATACTGCAGTGGATCAGAAGGCCAAGCTGGTATCTGAACACGCTGCAAGAACTGAGTTGAAGGCTTCAGAGTCGGTCTCCCAAACCTGTGTCATACACAGCGCAGGCTGGAAAATAGCACATCCTTCACCTAAAAGGTGTTTCTATGGCTAGAGGAGTTGCCTACTAATGATCCTTTCTTTTCTGTCGTTTTAACAGTATTCAGGTTTTCAGCAAACAGCAGACAAGTGCTTTGTTTGTGGACACCTCATAATGGAAATGGTAAGAGACCTAAACTCCTGATGATGGGTAACTTCGGATGGGCACTGTGAGACATCTGCTTTTCCCTACCCAGGCTGGTATTATGTCTTCACTGCTGTCAATATAGTTTTTGAAACTGAGGCATTAAATAAAAATACCTTCATGCTCTATTACTACTGTTAACTACAGAAAGTTGGGGTTCTTTGCTACCTAAGAATGTGGAAGGCTATTATTCTGCCATTTGTGAGTTAAAATAAAATAGAATTTTAGTACTAAAGGGGGCAAGTGCGGCACAACTTGGTATGAGAATATGGTAAAGGAACACAGTGGGTGTGCTCTGTAAGACAAGAGCTCAGTCAGGTGGGTGAAGTCTGGGATAGAGCAGAAAGGGACGTTATCAGTAGTCCTGAGGTTTGTCACCTGCTCTATGACTTCCTTTGTTTACCCTCTGTTGCTTGCTCCACATCATTTAAAATGCATTGTTGCCGCTGGGATTTGTAGGGAGCCAGCAGTCAGAGTTACTTTTGTAATAAAAAAAAAATCAAAGGGCTTTGGGTTGGCCAGATACTACTGGCATCGTTTCAGTCGGTTAAAGCAGGAAGAGTTTTGTGTGCTCTTCCTAAGCAGGAATTCCCAAACAAAACGAAGTGGTTTGCACAACGAAGAAGGGCAGATCCTGTAGTGTATCTATTTTCCTCTTGCTTTAAAGTGTGCATGAACCTCAGTGTGCCTAGGAGAAGTGGCTGTTGTGTAGCACACACGGAGGTTCAGTTGGAGCTGGAACAGAGACTTCACTAATGAGGATTCTGGCTCATATCCTGGCACCACTGGTTGGACAAGGATATTGTTCGTTTTAGCCCAAGAGCAAATTTCTGGTGTTGTGTCATGCTGGGAGGGGGAGGGGTATCCTGGCTTGCATGCTTTGAGCTGGCCCTTAATTGCAGAATCCCAGGCAAGAATCCATAATATCTCGCTGGTGGAGCTCAGTAGCTGGAAGCTTGGCAGGTGCTTGTCTGCCTCTCTCCCATCAGCAAGTGTGCTCTGACAAAAGGAAACAGCTCTGGGAGCTCCAGGAATTCAGCACTCCTACTTGGCTAATTCCAGCGGGTTCCTGCCTGGGAGCACAGCCCGGCCCTGCCGTGTGCTGGCCTGGGGCAGAGCTGGGGCTGTGCAGGAGCTGTGCAGGGCTGGGTGAGGAGCTGCCCTGTGCTCAGGGCCTGTGGCTGCACAGCTGTGCCAGGCTGACACCACAACGCACTCCTGCAGCAGCACCAACCCCAGCACAGGGAGCAGCTGGCCCTGGCTCAGAAGAGCCTTACCAGTCACACAGAGTCTGATACCACTCACTGAACTGCAGGGCTTCATCAGACAGGGGGGAAACGGGTTAAATTAAATTGGCCTTTTTTTTCCTGTACTTCTTTCCTCTCGGATCTTTATTCATAGAATCACTTATGGGGCCATCAGAGCTTAGTCTGTGGAGATTTTTCATCTCAAGCTTCCCAGCAGCTCTGAGCTGAGCACTGTGCTAGCAGCTGAGATTTTGAAATTACCTTCCAAAGATACTTCTTACACCCCAAATGTATGGAATTGGTCCTATAACCTGTTGAGAGCTGCCTGAAAGTGATAACTGTCTCGCTCTTCCCAGGGGCTTGTTCATGGGCTTGCAGCATCCTCCTCAATGTCCCAGTTCCACACTGAGTCAGCAGTGGGGATCTGTTCTGTAGTAGTGCAGCCAAGGCTGCACCAGAAACCTTTGCACCTTGAAACCTTTAAAATGCAGTAGGGAGGGTCAGCATGGGAAAAGCCTGGGCAGGTGCATGGATCAGTATCCAAACACATCGGTAGTGATGGAGTTTTATGAGAAACTGATGGACTCCTATGACTGAGTAATAACCAGTCAGTAGCTCTGAGGGATGAGGATCCTTAGTTAAGAAAGAGGCACCTCTTTATTTGCTTGTTTTGTTATTTAACCTTTTGAATAATGACCAGTTTGGATTCTGTCTGTCACAGCCTTTAAGTTTGGTAAAATAACTCTGTATCCCAGTAACTTGTATTTGGGATTTCCCCAGGAGTGTTCTGTGAAGCCATTTTTAATTTCCATTGGCAGTACTGGCCCTGCAGAGCTAAAGCTGATGAGCTTAGCCAGACTTCCAGTTCTTGCTCTTCATTGGGGGCATATTGAAACCCGCTAAAATGATCAAGTTGATTGTTTTAAGAGGCCCCTTGCTGACAGATCTGCAGAGTGGTAATTTCATCCTGAAGTGCTTTCCTCACTGTCATTATTAAGAATGAGACAGACACAGTGATTTATGGGGAGAGAATATCACATGTAATCATGCATCCACTTATTTTGTTGTTTGCCTCATAAGATCTTACAGGCCCTTGGAAAGTCCTACCATCCTGGCTGCTTCCGCTGTGTGGTGTGTAACGAGTGTTTGGATGGAGTCCCCTTCACTGTA
Source organism: Chamaea fasciata (assembly GCF_029207755.1). Classification (NCBI taxonomy): domain Eukaryota; kingdom Metazoa; phylum Chordata; class Aves; order Passeriformes; family Sylviidae; genus Chamaea; species Chamaea fasciata. The sequence goes on along the minus strand of NW_027094097.1, from coordinate 18,954,155 downwards.
GATGTGGAAAACAATATTTACTGTGTCAAAGACTACCATACGTGAGTACACAAATCCACTGCATGCTCAGAAAAATCACAGTAGCTAAATCATTGATGTAGTTATAAGCCTTGTGATGATAAAAAGGTCATTTGTTTTTGCTCAGATGTCCCTCAGCTGCTTCTTTGATGTGTTGCATTTGTGAAGTATTTTAAGGCCTGTTAAGTAGTTTGTTGTAGCCCCAGTATGGCACACAGCGGCCAAGTGGGGCTGAAGATGGAATTGTGTCAGAGGATGCGTTCCTTGGGGGCTGTTCCTCTACTTCTTTCAGGACTACCAACACTAATTATATCAGGCCACTTCTGCAAGTGCTGGTAGGTTCTGCTGGCTGTTTCAAGAGCAGAAGTTGGGGCAGTGCTTGACACAGGTGTAAGTTTTGTTAACTGAGACAGAAGACATGTAATTAACAGTTAGTGTTAGAACAATTTGAGCCTTACCTGACAAAAGGTAGAGGTTTAAGAGATTGCTTTTGGACTCCTTCCTGATTGTGCTCAAAGGCAACGGGATCCTGCTCTTCGCTCCAGTTACCCAATAAGTCATTTATGGAGCAGGAGTAAATCACACTGAATTCAACCCCGTTGGTGCCAATCTGACTGTGTTACAAGGACGCAGATTGGCACCAACGGGGTTGGTTGGTCCAGTGACTGTCATAAAATGCAGCCATGGACCATAAGCCCATTTGTGTATTTCGCTGGTAGATTTTGGCCACGATCAGCCCCTCTCCTGTTCAGCATGGTTATGTCTTTCTGATGTCAGAGAGTGACAGTCCCTAAGTCAGGAGCTGCTTTGAAGTCAAGCATCAAGGCTCTGGAAGAATTTGAATGGCTTTATAAACAAAGGAAAGAAAAATGGCATATACAGGATGAGGGGTGGATTCACTATGCCTCAAGGTTGGGAAGACCTAAACAATAACATTGGGGTAGACCAGCCTTTCCCAAATCTCCTTTTCATTGAATATCATCAAACAATTAGAGGCATTTCAAATCCCGTGGATCTCCATTTTACTAAAAACAAGGCATGATTAGAATGGCTCTCTTGGTTCTACTTTTTGAAGACACTTTAAATGTGATTGGAACACTTTCTTCTTGCACCATAGGGTTTTTGCACCAAAATGTGCTTCCTGTAACCAGCCGATCCTCCCAGCACAGGTAGGTGTTAACGTGCACTGATTCCGAAGGAAAACACCTGTTGGCATATGGGCACTTTCTGAAAACACACCAAAGGCTTTTCCTTCCTCTCCCAGAATCTGTACTATGTTAGATACTAAATTAAACACAGTTCAGCAGTAAAGTCACTCCCAAACATTCCCAGAGGTTGTAATAGTCATTCTGCTTCTACAGCATAGTACTTTATGTAGGCCTACTTTTAAGTAGGCTGCTTTCCATATCTTCATTAATCTGTTAGAAACCTCATTTTACTGAAAACACTGACTGGGGCTCCAAGAACAACTCGGGGAGTAAAGCCCTTGAAAAGTCATGTGATGGTTACTCTGACCCTGTGAGAAGGCCACACAGTCTGTTGTCCGGAGGTGGCAATGGAATGAAAGTTCCTAAAGGGGTTGAAAACGCAACAAAAAAGTGGAACCAAGTGAAACCTGCTTGCAAGCTCAGCCTGTGCTGACAGTGTTGTTGGCACAATTAGCCCAGAGTGGGGCTCCCTCATGCTCTGGTGGGTGCAGGACCCCCTTTTGCTTTGACTCAGCCTTTGCTGAGGTCACTGACCAGCTCGTTGTAAACAAGGGCCTCAGCATCTCCCTGCTCCCTCGGGTCGTGTTTTCACAGAGCCAGAGCTTCCTTCCTGTAAGCTGCTGTGCCCCAGTAAAGCCTGACACTAGAGCCTCTCACATGCCCACCTCCATCACTCTGCACATTACTCCGATTTGTCATTAGTATTTCTGTTAATTAGCCAAGTCTTACATAACCAAAAAACCCTATAAAGGCTGAACCAGAACTGCTTGTCCTGCTGGGTTGTGAGGAGAAAACCTCTATGTAAATGGCACTGAATTTGGGTCTTAAAAAAATAACTCTTTTTTCTTTTCAAGAAAGAAAGAAAAATAAAAGGCAGCCAGAGTGCTGACTCACCTGCTGACTAGCAGGACACACTCCATATTCTTTCCCAGGGAGATTTCTGAGGCTCGTTCAAGTCTAGCAGTGCAGGTGCTAACTTGCCCACAGCTTCTCTCAGACATAGTCCACGTCATACCTGGTGCTCTAACCACACCTGCAACTGGAAACAATGCAAGGCAACCAATTTAATGAGCACTGTCTTCAGAGTGGATCAGGAAGAGAGCCTGTGAGGTTACTAGAAGGGTATGGGCTGCTCTGCAGGGCCTGGGGCTCAGGCAGGAATTGCACAACCCTGCTATACCCACCCTGACGCTGAGGTTTGGCCTGTGCACGTAATTACCTGCCAGACTGGTGTGTCAGTCCCTGTGGGGACACACAGTGACATGTGCATGTGCAAAAGAGCTGTGCAGCAGATGGTTTGAGAGGAACACAAATCCTGGAAATCAGAGCAGGATGTATACAAGGAAAAGTTACCCAATGAGCAGGTTTTTCACTGGTAGTTTGTTCAGATCCTGGGTGCCCTTGGAAGATTACTTGATTTCAGGACTGATTTGTCCCTTGAGAATGAGGTTTTGTCTATACTTCCCAAATGACCTCTGCAGCTTAGATGTGCCAGACACCGAGACTGCTGCTGCACAGCTAAGGAGTGGTGCAGTGCCATGTCCCAGGGTCAAGGCCTTCAGTGCTCACAGAGCTCTGCTGCAGGGGGGAAGAGGGGATTCCCCAGGGAAACAGCTCTCCAAGGCAACAAGCTGGGCACTGCGTGAAGACTGAAAAAAATGCTTCTTAGACACCACTGTCACTTCCTCTCTGCTCCCCGCAGGGCTCCGAAGAGACCATCCGTGTGGTGTCCATGGACAAGGACTACCACGTGGAGTGCTACCACTGCGAGGTGAGCCCCGGGCTGTGCAGGGCTCTGCTTCAGGGGAGCTGCTCTGCTTTGGGGGGAGCTGCTCTGCCTCTGGGGGAGTTGATCTGATTTGGGGGGAGCTGCTCTGCCTCTGGGGGAGTTGATCTGCTTTGGGGGACCTGCTCTGCCTCAGGGGGACCCTGACTCACCCCATGGGCTGCTCTTGCTGGCTCTTGCACACCTGGGCAGGTAGGGCTCTGCCCCACAGCTCCTGGAGGAAGACAAAGCGGTGAATGCTGTCTGGGCTGGAAGTGGTACTGCCATCACCAGTTCCAAATTAGTATGGAGGGTTTTTGTCCCGATATATTAACTTCAAAGCTGGGCTTGGTTTGTTGGGTGGAATTTTCTCAATACCTTTGGATGGGGAGTGAGCGAAGAATAGGTGCCAGGTCTCTTTTTCCTCATCTCTAGTGCAGTCTGTAGGGCTCTGATCTGAGGAGAACTGAATTTACATTGGCTGTGCAGGGAAGGAGTCTCACTGGAAGGCCTTTCTAGGGGATCTGGTTTTTCCATGCTGAATGAATTTTGATTCTTTACCAGGAAATTGACAAGGATACCATTGACTTTCTGTCACTTTTTGGGGAGTAGTTTCTTATTGTGCAGAACATTGAAACATTTATTGCCACAGATCAAGTTGTGGAATTAGTGCTCTTGTTTCAGAGAGGAGACCTGAATTCATCCTTAGTCCTGCATCCAGGAACATGAGAAGGGAAGCAGACTCACTAAGCTGGGATCAACCAAAAACTTCCCTTTTGCTGTAGGTTTGGCACTCTGACATGGCACACAAATATCCACACAGCTTACCTGTTAGCATCAGGGGCAACAGTACAGCAGTGCTGCCTTTCTGCACTGTTGCACAACAGTTATACAAAGAATCTTCTGACTGAGAAAGAAAATAACAAAATTCAAGGCATCCTGAAATGCTGTGTACCTAAATGTAAGGAAGGCCCCATTCACTCAGCTATCTCCTTTCAACAGACACCTGATACTCCATCCATTTCTATTAATTTTTCAAGAGAAATTGGCACAGGAAATCGCAGTATTTTTGGAGAGCTGAACTTCCCTCCTCCTTCCCCCAACTACTGCTTTGTGCAGGCTTCACCTAAGATGACAGCTCCTTCCCCTGCTCTCAGGCTATTGACTTTATGCTGGAATGTCCCACTGGGGGTTTATTTTCCGTTCTGTTTCATTATTCATTTCCCCATTCTCCTTCTCATTTGAGGCAAATCAAGCTGCCTCCACATCTGCCCAGAAAGGCAGAGTGCATTTATGTACAGAAATCAGGAGTTTGCCATGTGTCAGCAGGGGTGGGTTACTGCCTGATGCGTTCAAATCAGGCTCTCTGTACAATGCTGTCCCCAAATGCTGCTGGAAAAGTGAGTGCCAGTATTTTGAGGGACCCGTGTGAAGACTTTATCAAAGGCTGCCATGACTTAGGCAGCCACTTCTCATCTGCTGTTGATGTCATCCTCACCTGGTGGCCATGCACAGTTGGCGTCAGGTTGAAAACTTTGCAGCTTTTCTGTGTCGTCTCTTTCATGTGCAACCACTTGGCTTCTGTGAAGGAGTTCAAGCCCTTCTGCAGATCACTGGAGCCCCGTTCTGAAACTGGAATCCACTGGCAAGGCAGGCTTTCGCCTTGCAGAAAGGGAATTCAGTTTTGGAGAGGGAAAAAGATACGAACATTTGGCACATCTGTAGGGCATCTGAAATTGGTAAATTGTAATTTTAAATCTTGTATAAATTGCTATAAAATCATTATATAATATGTTGCCACACACAGAAAATTACCTTGGCAGATACTTTAAGATATCTCTAAACTAATACTCCAGTTGTAAAACTTACTTTAAAACCCATTTTCAGTCTTTTTTCAGTATTGCAAAATTTGAGGATTTAGACTTGAGCTGTGAAAGCTGAAAACTTATACTTCGTGCTCAGTTAAAAGCTTTGCATTTGTTTGCAGTACTACAGCCACCTATGTGCCCAGTTTGTTCCCTTTTTTTTTTTTTCTTTCTATTAAGTGCACAGATATATACTCAGAATCTCTGGTTTCTCATAACTGATCACAGTTATAATTTCTAAGTATTTAACATACTTGAAACATTAAATCTGAGCACGAAACTTCAATTGTTTCCAAATGCCCTCGGAATTACAGTGATGGCAGCTGGAAATCAGGATGGTCTCTATTGCAGTGTACCTAAGAGTCAGCAGGCAGGATCAATGTTAGTTGCTTTCCTGTTTATCTCTGTCTGTGTCAGTCCCAGAGGTACCAGCATTTCCACTAAAGATGGACCACTGGCCCTGAAGTAAGTTCTTTGAATTCCAAATTAGAGAAAGTGTGGACCTGCTCCAGAAGTAAGATATGTCACCTCTCTCCCCTTTCCCCCTCCCCTCTCATTCTCTGCTTATGCTCCCCCACATCTTGCTCACTGCCTTGCTGCACAATTAGCTCCTTATCTGTTCGAGCCTCTTCCAGATTGTATTTGTCAGGGTCAGCCCCTGGCCTGCTTTTAGGCTTTTGATTTGCATCGCCATTTATTAGATGGAGAAGAGCCCAGAATGGGAAACAGTGGTGAAAAGAAGGCTGGGCACTATTCCAGGCTTCCTGTTGGATTTCAGTCATGTCAGTGTGAGATGGTCAGGGTGCACCTTGCAGAAGCTTTGGAGGCAGGGAGGGAGCTCTGGGGGCTGTGCAGGACAAAGCAGCAGCCTGTGAGGGGCCTGCCTGAGTCACTCACTGATCTGGGATGTCTGTCTCTCTCCTAGGACTGTGGCTTGCAGCTCAATGATGAGGAAGGCCATCGTTGTTACCCCCTAGAGGGCCACTTGCTCTGCCACAGCTGTCACATCCGGCGCCTTAATATCAAACTGCCATCACATCCACCTCCAAGCTACCCCATGCACGTCACAGAACTCTGAAAGACATTTCCATGATCAATAAGCCGTTTGAAAGAGAAGACAAAAAGCTAAAAATTACTTTTGTGTTCCTTTCAAGATGAGGTTCCAGTAATAACCATCTAAACCAGCTATTTATTTTTTGAATCAGAGGTGAGGGGTCCTTTTCTGATCTTGTACATATGCATTCTTTTATCTAGACATTTTCACTGAGACACCATCTACTTGAACAAATAATTCACCACTTAACTGTAACTGTAAATGGCAGCATTTCTAAATGGTACAAAGGGCTGTTCTGCACTCCCCACTCACTTCGTTCAGTGCAGTTTTCACCCAAGTAAGGCGTGTAGAATTACTTTCCAAAAGTTAGCACCTTATCATATTGCAGCAAGCATGATAAGATAAATGCTAGCATTTTAGCTAGTTTTGTTGAATTCTGGTCTTAGAGAATACTTAGATTCCAGAAGTAGGGAATAGGCAGCAAGCAGGTGTTTTAGCCAGGGCAGTTCCCAGTGAGGTTGAAGAAGGGTGTTCTGTGAAGAAGTGTCAGGCCAGCTCTCCATCCTACAGGGTCCCACAGTCATCCAAAGACTAATTATTTAGCTTGTTCAAGAAACATGGCAAGCATTTGATGTAAAACCCACGGTACAGAGGATTGTATCCAAAAGATTGGCACGTGCAGGGTCAGCAGTTGCAGCCCTCTGTAATTGCTGGCTGTGTAGCCATGGCTTCAAAATGCATTCCTATCAACTGGACCATTTGGCACTTACTAAAGAATTCATCTTTAAAACATGGTTTTTTGTTCAGTAGGGTTCTATGCAAAGGTACACTTGTCTTCATACTGTTTGTTTTATCCAAGACTTCATTTGTTACCAACTGCTTCATGATTGTATGTTGAGACATTATTAAAGAGAGGCACAGTGGTTTGGTATGACCTTTTCAGCTTTGTGTTCTTTTTGAGATTACTTTTGAACTGATTATGGTGATTGTCTTCACTGGAAAACCAAGTGCAGTATGGCAGGAATAGTAATTTAGAGAGTCAGACCATGAAACATCGGTGTTTACAACAAAGTATTAGCTGTACATAGAATGTACACACTTCCATGTTTTGCATAAGCTTTTACAGTACCCCCAGACCTCTGGGGAGAAATATATGTCTTCCATATAGGAAGTTAGATGAATCTTTTTTTATGGTTTGTTTTCTACCATGTGCTGATGTTTTACATGCAAATCACACATCTGTATGTCAAAAAAATTCCTTGCATTCTCATGAGAATTGACCCAGCCTTCCTGAAGCTGCAATTTATCATTGCTGTCTTTAACTGTATTCAAAGTAACAATAAAATAAAATTCTTCAGCTCCAGAGGAAGTAGAAATACCAGACCAGATTCTTGGCATGTGTAAATTGGGACATTTCCATGCCAGTTCTCAACACTTGAGACTCTGCCCGATCCGTTCGGAAATGATCCCATGTTAAATTCAGCATGCAGACTGATGGAATGACTTATTTGGCAACACCATTGCAGTTTAGTTTCTTATGCTCCATTGACTTTTTGAAAGCCATTTGTGGTGCTCTTGAAAAGCACAAAGAGCATCCAATGGCCACTAATTCCTAAGTGGAATAATTAACTCCCTTAACAGAACTTTTTGATAGTCTGGAATTTCCTTATGGGGAAAGGTGGGGGGCAGGGGAACAAGAAAAATTCCTGAGAACTATTTTTTTTTTCTGTTAATAAGGAACAAAAGGGATGCTTCCTGGACTTCTGCCAGACTTCCATGGGTCTAGATTAACCTGTCCTACTGAAGGCTTCTGGGCAAAGTCATTTGGTAGTTAATATATATCAGTTTATAATCAACGTGTTTAATGTGAGTGCCAGGATTTGAAGGAACTACAGTGCAATCAGTGCCCCATTTTTGCACCGTGGTCCAAGAGGCCTGGCCTGCAAATGAGAGGCCAGGAGTGCATGTGCACTTCTGCATTTGCAGACATTACCTCTGTGTCCATAGTCAGCAGCCCAGCCTCAGGAGGAAGTAGAACGTGTGCCAGCAAATGTTGGAGAAAGGGGAAAAAATGTCCTAAACTATGACTAGGTCGATTCTTCAGGTTATTACAAACATGGAAGGTGACAGCGCTTGAGGATAAACTTTTAGCATCAGCTGCAATGGAATGCTTTTTCCATTGCAGGCAGGTGCTTTGGACCACATTTAGCTTTGAGACATTTTCACTTGCATGTCTTTACAATATATATTAAGGGACCCAGATTAAGAAAAGATCGTTAAAATACATAGAGGTTACATAGGTTCGGGTCTGTTCCTGGGAACAAATAACAGTTACTTGCTGAACTGGAAAAATGCTTTGCTCTGCCAGTAGAGAAGCAAAACCTTCACACTGACAGTGGACAGAGCTGGAGGTGACTTACTCTGGCATTCAGCCCAGTCCTCTGCCAGCACCTTCCTGAACACTTTGCCTCCATCAGGGGCAGGTTTAAGTTTCCAGCATACTTTCCAAGGGCCAGCACACTTTCAAACATGTACATACTACAACCATTTCTTCAGGTTTTTTGGTTTTTGTTTTTTTTTTTTTTTTCAAAACAATCATCCTGTAGAACTGAATAATATTTAATTACATTTCACATGCTGATTTTTCAGTCTCTTATAGTTCTGTGCAGTTCTGATCTGTTAAGTATCATCACGGTAAAAATTCTGAAAGGTAATATGTCAATATAGAATAAGCAATTTGTTTAAAACCAGAAAGCAGCAGTTGTTGTTCTAGTATTTTCTACAGACAGATGCATTCCATTACTGTATTACGAAATACAGCTTCGCTTTTCCAGCATTTACTATAAAAACTGGGGCTTGAGTGAGATTTGCCAGGTTTGGTTGGGTTTTTTTTCAAATCAAAGAGAAAAATAAAATCAAACCTAAAATAATGATGTGTTGTACTCTTTAGAGCTAGTGACAGTTTCTGCACATTTTACCTCCTGCCTGGGGAGTTATGTAAATGAGAAATCTTGTTTTAACAATTTTCTTATGGAATATTCTTATGTTAAATCAGTTCAACACAGATGAAAACTTCCTAAGTTCATCTTATGGTGCAATCGTTCTTCAAGAAGCCTTTACTGTACTCTCAGAATATTTCCATAAAGTTACATCAGTAACAACCTGTTCTCATTTGCATCAGGGCTGCACCTTCCCATGTAGGAAGGGAATCTTCCCAAGCCCCTCCAGCACAGGCTGCTGTGGGCGGTGCAGGGTCCCTCTTCCACGGGAGGACATGTTCCAAAGAAAGGACCAAAATACTCACTTGAAAACAAAAGAATGCACTCAGAGAATTGAGCTTACAGAGAGGGTTTGTTTGGGTTTCTTTCCTTTTCCTTTTACTTGAGTGCACGTGTGTGTATATATTTTGTAAGGTGGAGCTTCAAAAGGAAAACATGGTTAGAGGAACTCTTTAAGACCAGAAATTCCAGAGTAGTAAAGTAAACCAAAGCTCTAAAGGAAACAAAAGCTGCTTTCTTGTGTTTCAAGAAAAGTTTAAAAGTTTGTGATTCATCCTGTAACTAATGCCGTAACTAGAGTATATAATTTGACTTAAATTAAGTTTTCATTTGAGAAATATTTTCATTTTCTTTAAAAGAATATAGTTTTCTTCCAAGAACTTGGACCAACGTTGATTTTTATTTTGTAGGAAATAAAGGAATTCCCAGTTTGTATATCATGTAACTAGTTTACATGCTGAAAATATACATTAGTTAACTATTTTTGTATATATATATCCTTGTAAAACTTTTCAATGTGCTTCTGTCTTTTAGTCTTTAGAATTACTTGTGGTTTTGTGTTTCAGTGTTTGATTCCCTTGATTGTTGAAGAAAATAATTGGGAAATGTAGATTTATTTATCTAAAGAAGAAGCTACTTGCTATCATCTTAAGTTATTTAATATTAAAGTCAGAAGTTTCATTTAACCTTAGATGCTATAATCTGCTTTTTTCAATAAAGACATTTTGTAGTTATCTCTGGTTTTGTGGTCTGTTGCATGTATGTGCTTTATTTAATCTAGGTGAGCACTAAAGCAATTTTCAGGAACCCTTGTATTGCCTACAGAAATGCCCAACTGATATTAATTGATTGCAGCTGCATTTGTGAAAGATTTTGATCCTCTAGTGCAAGTGTTACTAATTAAGGTCTAAAATATGCCCACAGCTAACATTCTGCAGCTGCACTTAGAAGAATTTAGTCACTCTGGCACTTTTTAATTAAGCTTTAACTAGTCTGGCTAGTTCACAAGTCAGACAGTCAGTATTGAGGAACACTTCCTTTTCAAAACTCTCATTATGTTTTGGAGTGTTCTACAAGAGAAGTATTTGCCTGGGCTATGAACTTAGACAGCTTGAAGCACTTGGACCTTGGTTTGGGGAATTTTCTCTATATTCTTGCTAACTCACAGTAATCCAGAAACTGTGGCCAGAACTCTGATAGGATCAAATAGATGCATGTTTATCTCTTGTGCCTTTCTGAAGCTTTTTGCCACTTTCCTGTCTCCAGTTTCGTGGCACAGATGGGAGCTTGGTCACACTGACCTTCCTCACCCCGTGGTCTTGCAGGAGCAGCTGTTTCTGCCAGGCAGAATGTGCACTGGTGTCTTTTCTCCAGCTGGCCAGGGGAGAGAGGACAACAGCCAGATCCTTCCTTGTTTCCTCATTCAGTGTCCTCCTTCCTTTCCATCAGGGTGGGCAGTCTGCTCTCCTGCTGAATGTTCTTCCCTCCAGTGACTGGCAGACATCAAACACTCACAAGCTGCTCTTTGGGTGTGCGGCCACCCTCCCATCAGAGGGGCCTCTGCAGCTCTGCCACCCTGGCTTGGCAAAGCCCAAATGACTTCACAGCTGGAAAAGAAACTTCCTGGAGGTTTTCCCACAACAGCTATTTTGGCAAATTTTTCTTCTGCGCAGTCAGAATGGAAAGAGTTACAGATGCCACAATTGTCTTAGGGACACAGTCCGCACTTTGGTGCTTTGAAACAGATGTACCATACTTCTGTAGGGCCTTCACATACATGCTATTTTCTCACTCATTATTTTAAAAAAATCCATTCAAAATGAGCAATCCATGCCCTCCTTGAAGAAAAATAAAGGCACAAAGCCTGGCCAATTCAAAGCGTTTTAACAGGGCCTTACTACATGGGTGACACAAATGTACTTAATAAAAATCCAGGACATCTTAATGTAGAAAGAATTTACACCAACTCATCATCAGCCTGACTGAAAAGAACAGAGTACTTTAAAAACTTAACTGTTCCATGCGGGCCTCCATGCAGACAGCGCATACTGGAAAAATGAACATTCATTTGTGGCGGGGTGGGTGTGAGTCAGACCCCAGCTCCCAGGGGGGCACCACCAAAGGCTGCACTGTGCTGGGCCCCTGGCATGGCAGCCAGGCCACAGACCGTGTGTTCTGACACTGCTGAATCCTACAGCTGCTACACCTGTGGAGATGATTTGGGAGGGCTTGGCCAGCCCTGCTCCTCCACCTTCCCAGCGTCCCCAGGGCTGCACCGCTCACCTTGCAGCTGCTGCACAGAACCAGCATTCTGCCGGCTCATCCCAGCCCTGGGCCAGAGCCATTGGGCGAGTTATGGCAGCTGTCAGGTGTGACAGCTGTGGCTGGTCTGGAGCTGCACAGATAATTTGGGTTAACAGACACCAACTGGACCAGCCTGGTTCCTCAGAGGTAAACAAGGCCCCAGGTATGAAAGTGATTGGCTGAATTCAAACGCCAACAAGGGCACCCAACCAATCCCTGGATGGGATCCACCCAATCATGGATGCATGCATGTCATTGGTCAGGTGAGTTGGGCGGGGCTAAGATCACAGCCAATCGCATTTGTAAGCACGGGAAATTTGAAGTCCCTCTAAGGGGCTGCCCCTCAATAAACATTGGCTGTTGCTGCATGACCTCAGTGTGTGATTGTCCCATTCCTATCTCTGTCATCAGCGACAATTAGCGATGTGTGAACTAGGCTGGAGAGGCTGTCTTCTGTCCACAGACTCAGAATAAATGAGACTGGACAAGATGTCATTTGATGCAACACCTCACCATCAACGCGCACACACACACACACACAAGCACACTCAAAGCAAAATATGTGTGTGTACATAAATCAGAACTGTTTAGGTTGGCAACAACCTCTAAGATCATTGAGTCCAACCACTGACCCAACATAGCCAAGGCCACCACTAATCCATGTCCCCGAATGCCACATCCACACGTCTTTTATATCCGCCCAGGGATAGTTATGCCAATGCTTGACAACCTGTTCTGGGAAGACGTTTTCCCTATTATCCTACCTAAACCTCATTTGGCATCACTGGAGGCCGTTTCCTCTTGTTCTGTCCCTGTTCCCTGGGAGCAGAGCACAACACCCCCTCGCTGTCCCCTCCTGGCAGGGAGTTGAGCAGAGCCACAAGGTCCCCCCTGAGCCTCCTTTTCTCCAGGCTGAGCCCCTTTCCCCGCTCTCTCAGCCTCTCCTGGGGCTCCATTCCCTTCCCCAGCTCCATTCCCTTCCCTGAACATGCTCCAGCCCCTCCAGGTCTTTCCTGTAGTGAGGGGCCCACAGGTGAACACAACACTCAGGGTGTGGCCTCAGCAGTGCCAAGTACAAGGTGACAATCACTGCCCTGGTCCTGATGCACACCTGGGCGCTCCTGGGCGCATGTTTAGCCACTGTCACCAGCACCCCCAGGGCCTTTTCCTGTGTACAGATTTCCAGTCCCTCTGCCCCAGCCTGCTGCTCTGCAAGGGGGTGGTCGTGAGCCAAGGACAGGACCCAGCATTTTCTGTTGTTGACCCTCACACTGATGGCCTCAGCCCATCCATCCAACCTGTCCTGGTCCATCCCACAGCAGAGCCTTCTACTCTCCAGTACCTCAACACTCCCACCCAACTTGGTGTCACCACTGGATTTAGCTGAATTGGCTAAAACTATGATCCCAGTTGCTGCAATAGACCTTGTGCTTGGGGAAACTTGCAGATTAGAAAATTTGAAGGAGGAACTACTAAGCAAGGTCTGGAAATAGTGAGCAAGAGCTACTGGACATGGAGTAGGAGACATCAGTCTTCACTGGGTGTCTAAGCTATACATGAAAATGTCACCCTCTAAACAGAGGGCATTGGTTTCTGGAATAAATTGCAGGTTGCACCTCAGTCACAACTACTGGGCTCATCAGGGGCTGATTTATGTCTTTTAAAAGCTATGGGATTTACCATAACTTCTGATAAAACTCCAGAAGATAAAAAAATATTTTCTTCCTGTTCAAAATTCATTTGAGATCCTATCATAGTGCTTGGTACAATTCCCACCATCTCTTAACACTCTGAGACAACAAACTCAAGTTCCCATATTGTTTAAGAACACGTATTAAGAACTAGCTCATGTCTGCAGTACCTGCACTGTCCCTGTGCTGTCGGTTTCTGTCCCATCTGAAGACAGTAAACATTAGAGAGCATAAATCACTGTGCTCACACAAAGAGCATAGAAGGACAAACTGAAAACTGTACAAAAAGTAAGAAACCATGAGGAGATCTGGCCAGAAGTGATAAAGTATCTATCCAGCAACACATTTAAGAACAAATTCTTAAAGGTTTGCATCACAGCTGAAAAAAGAAATCCTCAAACACCCACATCTCTATGTACATATCAGGGAAGCCATCACCTTGAAGAACAAGGGCTGCTTTGGTTAGCCACAGTAATTCAAGCAGTTAAGTGGACTATCCAAAAAAACCCCATGTTCATTAAAAATTTGGAACATTTAAACTATTTCAGGAATGGTAAAGCCAACTGATCAGTTAATTACTGGCTGCTCTGGCAGGGCAAATGAAAGGCAGAGACACCCTCAGTGCCTCCAGCACAGGAAGGGAGCAGTGACACGCACAGTTCCCAAACGGTGTCAGCGGCCTGGCACTGCTGACCCTGGCACTGTACTGGGTCCTGCTGACTGAGAGTCCTCAAAGGCTTTGCGACAGGAGAGGAAATCACTGTGTCAAGCTGTGTCTTTTACCATCTCAGGCCTGCAGCTGAAAATTTTGTGAGTCAAATGCAACAGCATATCAGAGGGAAATAAAGCAGTGATAAGTTCTGCTCCGTGAGGGTCAGGTATTGTAGGGCTCTGGTCTCACCGCGGCGTCTTGACCTGAAGTTTGCAAAGCTCACACACTATGGATGGATACACAACAGAGTAGGGCAGAGAATTAAAATGGCCTGTGTGGCAGGGTGCAGTGCCAAGGAGAGAATAACGAGTTATCTGCAGTACTTGCAAGCCACATGTTTAACTGCACTTACCTGTATCAGTGGACATGGCTCCCAAAAATTTTTTTTTCACAGAGCTTCTTCGGTGAGGCAAAAAAAGGGCCTGGTGTCCTGCATCAGGCATTGCTGCCTGTCTCCCAAAAGGGTGGTCATGGCACTCCTCCACACATGGCTGTGCCTGGGCTCACCTGGGAGTTCATCCTTTTTTTCACTTCTTCCTATGTCAGGAAAAGAATAGGGGGGAAAAAGAGCATCACAGCTTTCTGCACCATTTACTTTCCATTCCTTATTGGGGCATTTCCCAGCAAGGGAGAAGAGGAAGCTGGCTGGGCACAAGGCTGGGGCTCTTGGCACAGTGTCACTGCCACATGTGAATCCTTTGTAAAAATGGCAAGTCTTGGTCCAACAAACATGATGGTCACTTTAAACACATTCTACTGCTTCTAGTGATGTCTTATCTTGTGGCATAATTCATTTGCTACCTGCATTCCTCACCCATAAAAGCTACAGCTGCAGTTTATTTGGCTCGTTCTTTTATCACCCCAATATATTGCAGTTAATGGTATAAGCTACAGATGTGCAACTGTATTTAGATCTGCCTTTCCTTGGCTATAAATGTTATTCCACTCTCTATTTAAAAAAAAATATTTGTAACCTTTTTTTTTAAATTACTCTCCTTGCAATCAGCTGCTAGCTGCTCACCTACCCACAGCACATTTTCAAACCTCTAGATAAAAACTTATTTTTTAAAGCCAGAAAACCCTATTTTTAAAATTAATAAATGTACTGCCAGTTAATATATAACTGGTCAATCATCAGAATGGAGAAAAATTAACAAAAATGTCTGTATGGAAGGGTCCATGAATGCCCCTGAAAAGGAGCAGAAGTCCTTAAAGAATGTGCAATTCAAATAGAATCAGAAAAGAGGGAAGGTGGAGCAAGACAAAGTTTTCTTTTAGTGTTTCTTGGATAAGGCCTTGAGCAACCTGATGTCGTGGGAGATGTCCCTGCACATGGGACTTGGTGATCTTTAAGGTCTATTCCAACCCCTAATATTCTGGGATTCTCATTTTATTCTGCAACATACAGAAGAAAACCTACTAAACCAATGGCTCTGGCAGCCACCAGACAATGCTTTGATAAAGCATGATTGATTTCAGGGTATAATTTAACTGAATTTTTTTTCTGCATTAATTACAATATCTTCAGAGGTGAAATATTTCCTTTGCTGATGAGCCAAAAGATAGTGGGAAGTTAGACAGCTCCTGCACTGCAGTCAGTAATTTCCATACCACCTTTCCCAAAAGTTTTATGGCTTTATTGGCACTCACGTCCAAGGATCTCCGGCAGCAGGAATTTGTTTGCAGGCTTAGCGGGCACAGTCAGGGAGGACAAAGGAGGAGGTACCAAAGGCTGCTGTTTTCCTTGAGCTGGATCTTCAATTGCAGCCTTGTGTCTGAACGTGCAGCCCCAAAGAGAGCAGCACTCTGTGGAGAGGTTTCTGCAAGGACTCAGCACTGCTCCCGTGTGAAACAGGAGAGAGGAGGCAAGCCTGGCTGCCTGTGACGTGCCAGCGGCCCCTGTTTCTGAAGAACAGCAAAGCTCTCTTGATGTGGTGCATGAGCAGTCTCTGTGTGCTTTGTCCAAAATCTCAGCAGTTTACTATCACTGCATGTTATCCTTTGTATCTCCTCCTGAAGGTGGCAAAGGTTTTGTTTGTCCTTACAGCACCTCCCACCTCAAAAAACCCTCAATCCCATATATATGAACTCACTGTGAATACTGTACTCAATAAATACAAGTAAAAAATCCACATGTAGAGGTGTAAGTGGGCTGAAGGGCTGTTGCATGCAAAGTTCTCCTTTCAGAGGGAAGCTGGTCACATCAGATTCACTGACAAGGGGTTATAGAGTATTTTACATGTTTCCCAATATTACTCGTTAGGGGCAGATGATAACACCACTTACATGCACATAAGCACATTTCCTCTCACTGTGTGACAGTAGTTACTCCTCACTCCCTCGTGTCCCAAATATCCCGTTTTACCAGGAGGAAATTCTCCCTGTCTGAGTTGCAGATCCACACCCAAGGGCAGGCAGCAGAGGCAATGCACAGCCTGGGGCCAGGCCGTGGCCACAGATGGGGACCAGACTGCAGCGCTGCTTTGGGGTGGCTTCTGCATGCTGCCCCACAGCCTCCCCCAGCAAAGCACAGGTCTGCAAGCACAGCAAGATGAACCCGCCTGAGGTTTGCTGTGTTTGGGTGCCAGGTGGAAGGAAAAAGCTGCAGCATGTAGAACTAAAGTAAAGGTGCACAAAAGGTGGGAGAGCCAGAGGTGACCCAGCCAGGGGCTGGGTTGAAGGGCAGCTGGTCGTATCTCAGCCTCCTGCATGGTGCTAAGTTCACCAGCTTTGAAGGACATGGGAGCGTCTTGTCACCAGAGGACCTTTGCCAGCAGAAATACCAAAGTTATTTCAAAGCAGATACCCTTGAGGAGCGTCCTCTGTCCTCCCCAGTGCTTCCCGGTGTGCCCAGCAGGGCCAGCTACCAAAGCGAGCACTAAAAAGGCAAGAACAGCACCTCCAGCTCCTCTCCTCCTCTGCCAAAATGGCTGGAAGCTGAGGGCCAGCACAAGCACTCATCGAGTCCCCCACGCTGTGTAAGGAACCCCCGGAGCTCTGCTGTGTTCCTGCCTGAGGAGATCAGTAATGGTTATCTGGGACACCCTGGAGGAGACCTTCCTGCTGTGCCTGCTGCTGTGAACTGCAGTGAACTCCACTTAAGTCCCACCGCAGCAAGGCCAGGTTTAACTGTGTAGCTGTCTTTTGTCGGGTTTTTTTTTTTTTTAGTAGAATATTCTGGAAGTCACTAAAAATAAGTTTGTTTGGGTTTTTAAGCCTGATTCAAACATATTTGTATGGTCTTTCAAGATGGCACCTCCCCCTTGCGCCTACTTGACAACAGATTTGTCAGTCATTAAGAATGCTCTGTATGCACAGAAATATCTCGGGTTACTTTTCCCATAATCAAAAGAAAACAAATCCCAGAGCAGCCCTGGCAGGCCACTTCCGGCCAGCACTGCCGCCCCCCCGGAGACACATCAGGCTCAGCTGCTGCCTTCAGAGGGCAAACAAGGGAGGAGTTTGCTTCCAATATAAAATTAGACATTGAAACAAACTGACCTCCCCACCTCCCCCCCAAAAAAAACAACAAACCAAAAAACACCCCACCAACCAAAAACCCAAAAAAACCCCCACCAAGCTCTAGCCCAGCTACTTCTCCATTAAGGATATTCCAAGACATTAGTTAGATGTATAGGAGTGCTTGGGCTGGATGAGGCACCGCAGAGGTTCTGTCCTTGCTCTGCTCCATTGGCTGGTGCTCCCTGTGCGCAGTACCATCCCAGCTCATCCTCCAGGCTGCCTCTCCCACTGCCTGCCGGTGCTCACGGACTTGCTCCTAAAAGGCCCTTCTGATTATAGAGGATTGGCATTTAGAAGGAACTGCGAAGTTTTTTTACCTCATTATCCTCCTTTAAATCTCTCCCTAATACCTTCATCTGCTGTTATGGTTAAATGAATTTTGCCA
This sequence comes from Chamaea fasciata, assembly GCF_029207755.1. NCBI lineage: Eukaryota > Metazoa > Chordata > Aves > Passeriformes > Sylviidae > Chamaea > Chamaea fasciata. Next base: position 18,936,353 of record NW_027094097.1, on the reverse strand, counting down.
ATTAGAGATGGTAACATGCTATGGCTACGACCTGTGTCTATCTATCCCGCTTAAATTTGGACAGTAAGTTTCTGAGGAAAAAAAAACAACCCTGGTTTTAATTACAAGGAAGACAGTCTTGCAACTCTACAAGTTTACAAGTAAGCATCAGCAAATCTTTCAGTACTTCCAAAATCTTGGCCTAATGTAATAGCAGATCTGCTATATGACGAAGTTTTATATGTAGCACTGAAGGCTGTCCTTATTAAAATGAAAAATAAAAAATAATTTAAAAAAAATCTATCACACCCATGTTTAGCAGTAGCATTCCTGCAGTGGGTTTACACTGCTAGATGTAAATTAAAGAGATTCCATAAGCAGTTTGCAGTAATTTACTCAATTATCCTTTTGCTTTTCCTGTCCATTTTATGTAACATTGGTGAGAAAATTGCCGGCTGCTATCTAGAATTGTTGACGAAAGCTTCTGGAATGCTTTGCATTCTTGTGATGGGGACCTTAGCAGAGACCACTGTCGGCACTCTTGGGTCTGCAAGGTCAGATGAGTCACTGCAGCGTCTCCTTTTCACGTCTGATCAACTGTGCAAAATCCTGGGGACAAATACTCCTGCACATTACTCTTATGTCCTGGGGATCTTCATTCAAAACCATTCAGAGAAAACAAGCATGAAACAAGGCTGCGAAGTGACATCATTTAAGAATTTCAGCAGAGTTACAAAAAACATCTGGGGGCCTAAACTAACCTTTTGCTACCCACATACAGTACCCAGCACAATGGAGACCTAATGTATTATTGTGCCCCTAGACTTAGTGGCTTAATAAACAATTTCAGCAGACCTGCTAATTCATTAGATATCTCACCTTATGCACTTACAGCAGCTTTGAACATCCCAAGATCTTTAATTCTCATCTGGGCCTCTATCCTTAAAAATATGTATCCTCACACTGGATGTGCTACCATGGAAATGCAAAATAAATGTTCTGTATCATCTTGGTTTTTGGTGTGGAGTTGCACAAATTTCACCCCAGAGAGTTCTGGAAAAGAAGAAAATTACAGTAGCTTCAATCACAACAAACTATTCAGAAGGTAAAGCTCAGACACATAAAGGATTCCAGTAGTGAAAGGTTTCTCACTGCAGTTCGCTGACAAGAAATAACCAGAGGCACCACTGAGCATTGTCAAACCCCTGCTGCATCAGCCTTTATGCATGTAGAATTCCACAAATCACAACACTGGGATTTTATATCCATGTTTAAGCCAAAACCTAGTTTTTGTTCTTTGCTAATGAGAGGGGAAGTGCATGGGCAGGGAAGTGTACAGAGACTAGAGCATGGCAGAGTAAAGAGCAAGGAGAGAAGACAGTGTCCAAGGAAAACAACTGCCTGTCTTTCATTTGGAGACAAATTGCTTCTCAGGGCTGGGTTTCATGAAAACAGCAGCCGAGCATGGCTCCTGGGGGAACGTGTTGGCCTTGGCAAAGCCACTCAGCCTGGGGGCACAGCCAGGTCTTGGGACAACTAAATCCTCTCAAAGCTCTTGGTCCATGAGCAAAGCTTGGTGCAACTCCCCACCCCTCAGGACACTTGAGGATCACCAGAAGTCAGGGACAGACCCACTGCCCTGCGTCCCCTGGCAGAGTGGACACTCCCCTCCTGACCATCCTCATGTCCCATGGGGAGCACCATGTGGCCTCCAAGTAGCAGGAGCATTTGGAGAGGTCTAGATCAGATGTTACACACGTAGACTCTCCCTTTAATGTTCATATCCAGGTCTCTAAGCAAAAAGCAGCAACACCACACAACTGCAGCAATCACAGCCCAGTCACCAGCATCAATTTTGTGGTAGACTGCATGGCTACCTCAGCTCCACATAGATAAAAGTGTCTGCAGCCAGTGACAAGCTTATACAATTAAAATGCCTTCATTCCTTCATTTCTTAACTTTCAAAAAGATGACACTGAAGTAGAGGTGTGAAAACACAGAAGCTTTTCATTTGAGACTGGCCCTCTTCCCAACTTTTAAAATTCTTGTGTACAGGACACTGCAGAATGCCATACAGCCACCTAGTGCTGGAAAAAATTCACTTCCCCACATCTGAGACTGTCTTCTGCAGTCCCACAAGTGCAGTCGAGACCAAGTGTCCAACAAGGAGGAGCAGAAGCCAAGTCTCTGCAAAAGTCATGATTGCACTTCCAGTTATGGACAGCAGCAAGTCTGAGAACAAAACAGCCGATGAACTGCACACAGGAAACACACTTTTATCCTGATAAAGACAAGGAAAGACATCCCATAAATGCCGTGACTGTGGCTTCTGTTATCTGTGGCACATCTCCTCAGCATTCTAGGTTTGGCTGAGCAGCAAGCAGATCTGCTTATTTTCAAGGGTACGCAAGCTGCCCACCCCACTGCTGGCCCTCCCAACTCTGTCTCACCAAACATGTTGCTCTCTTCTTAACAGGGAACTGCCAAGATTTCCTTCAGTCAAAACCATCTAATTTCACAGCAATTCCTTGCCATAATAGGACTGAGACCTCCTGTCTTCATATCTAATCATGGCTATAAAATGAAAGCACAGCATGCTCCTTCCAAGTCACTTGCTCCTACATTCACCTGCTCCTGTGGGGTGGCATAGGCATTTGTGTGGAGCTGTGCAGTGGAACAGATCAGGGAACCAATCTGGGTTAAAACTCTTCCGGCAAAGAGACAAAGACAGGAAAAAAGGGTTTGCATTCAGCCAGATCCATTACCTGGGTCCTGTTCACTGCATGGGGAAACAGACGCTTGTGCCAGCAGGAGACTGGGGCAGCACTGGCACCTGATACATTCAGCAAACTGCAGTCCCAGACATCATCTCTGCCCCACCACAGGCAGAAATAGCCGGCAGAAATCTGAAATATGTCCTGCCATGCCCCCACTAGGGCATAATCCCGATCAAAATCAGGTTAGCTAGTTAAACCCTTCTTTGAAGCCTGTGTTTTTCTATAGCTTCTAGACTAGTTGCCTGGAAGATGGTAGAGCTAACCCCACTCAGGATGCACGCCATTTGAATGCCAGTTTGGAATAATCTGCTTTATTGAGGGCTTTCCCCTTAGAATTTGAAAATATTCTGCCATGCAGCGAGCTAACCAGGCCTTAGACGGATATGGTTTCTTGTTCTCTTGCTTGTAAGGGAAACTTGAAACAAATTAAAATTATACTGGCCTCATACTAAAGGTCAGCGTTGTGGGGAAAGATGACTTGTTTGGAATTCAGTCAGGAAGTTTAACACAAATAATCCAGCTTGAAGTTCTGTGAGAACAAGTCCCAGCCAAAAAAAAAAAAAAAAAAAAAAAAAAAAAAAAAAAAAAAAAAAAGGAGTGCTGATAGAACTAATTTAAGTATTGAATCTCTTTTTCCAAGCATTTTTTCCACTGATAAGCCCAGAGGCTTTAAAGCTGCCATGTGAAAAATTATTTAGCTAGGTGTGAAAGAGATATATATTGGTACCTTCCCAGATAAACCCAGGCTTTTATCAGGAGATTTGCGCAGGAATGAGCAGGAACAAGCCTGAGAAGGAACAAAGTGTTTTGTTATGCATTACTGTGGAGATAGATTGCAGTGTGCAGAGTGTCACAAATATTTATGGTAAAGCTTTAGGCTTCTTCAAACTATTTTAGCCAAATGTCCATGTCACAAAAAAGGGAGAAGAGCTAATAAAACCCAACAGTTATTTGCAAATAACTACTTCCTTGTTAGTAAAGAAATGCCTTGCATTTGTACAGATGCCTTCTATATCTGTAAATCTACATTAGGCTCTATAAGGCTACATCATAAATTACATTTGGAACTGTTCAGGACTTACCCTAAAGTCTTCCTGGGCTTTCTCTATTCTAATCCCACTAGAAGCAGGTGTTTAAAAACAGGTATTAGAATTAGTAAAAAACAGTAGATCCTCTTTCTTCAAGTCACTACTAGCCTTGAAATGATGCTTTAAAAAAGAATAAGAAAGCACTTATGTTTTAGAGAATACATTTGTGTTTGTATGTATGTAAATACCTATGTCCATGTGGTTTTTTAATAAAGTCCATAGGGATGCAGTGGGTTAGGAGATCCCTCCCAGAACTGCAGAAAAGAGAGCATGAGTAGTTGATTCCTCACACATCTATACCTCTCTGGTAGGTCTGACTGCAGCCAAAGGGGCTATAAAGCATCTGCATCCTAATATCTAAATCCAGACTCCGGCAGTCTGGTTTTGTTTTCCTGGCTGACCAAAAGCTGTTACCAAGAAATGAGCCTTTTGATCCCCTCTGCCGTTTCAGAGCATTCAGTTCCGCCAGTAAGTGGCTGCTCACATCAAACTCCTTGTACCTGGGACAGGAGAAACATTAAAACCAAACCAGCTGCAGTCTTCCTGTGGCAGTCACATCACCCAGTGAGCATCAGGAGTGCCTCAGTCAGGGGCAAAACTGTCCTGCAGGCAGGAACGACAGGAACAAACCAAGAAGTCTGTCTTGTCCTTAAAAGAACTTCCGTTCATTTCCAGAGCTGCTGAGCTGGAGCAAAAATCATTTCACTTTGCAAGTATCCTAGGATGCTTTAAATTCACTTTCTATACCCGAGTCTAACAGGACAACAGACAATCTATCAAATCTTCATAATAAAATAGCTTTCATGTTTTATAGACAAACACTTGGATAATTTTGCAGTTAAGAGTTACTGTGACCCACATTTGACCAGCAAACATGTACTTGATGAACATGAATTAGCGCAATTCACACTCCAGACTTTCCAAAGATATCTCTGCTGTGTCACCTGCACGCCCAGTCCCACCCCTTGCGATGCCGCACGATCGTGACTCGCTGCTGCCCTCTTTATTCCAGCGACGGCTCCAGTGCAGGAAGAATACAGCAGCGCCAGGAATCTTTCTCCCACTCGGTGACTCAATCTCCGCTACTTGACTATTTGTTCTCTCGTCTCAGCAAGAATAACTAGGAGAAAGTTACACTTCACGCAGAAGAAAAGCCCGATGCCTGTGGTCCGGGTTGGGGAAAGCACCACAGAAAGCAGAACTGACCCACGGAGTGCTCCCTCACAAGCAACACGAGGTTTTGCCACCCAAGGTGTTGTAATCAGACCCTAACACGTGGCTGTTCCCTTTCAGCTCTAATGAAGCATCTGCAAATGGATAACATATCTGCAGCCTCTCCCTTTCCCCCTATCTCTGGAAGACAGGTGCAGCCTCAAGAAAGGCTCACAAAATGGATTCAGATGTGACAGATTCGTAAATTCACAGGCAGCTATCCGGAAAAGCTTGCTGCTGCCAAAAATGTGCTCTTTGGAACGCCACTGGATGTCTTCTGTGTTTACAGTAATGGCTTCACTTCGTTCAGCTCCTCAAGAGAAAGGATCAGAAGGACATTAAAGAAGTATTAGATCTTAGGGTGTTTAAATGGAAGTGTCAGCACCAGTACTCTTGCTCCAGCTGGTTAGCAGGGAGTGAGACACCTGCAAGTGCTCTCCCAGAGCAATTGTGGTGTTTTCTAATGCACGTGGAACATTTATTTCAATGGGAACCCACTCACAAATCCCCCCAAATCTCAATTTCCTAGATAAGGTTGTATAATAATGCATAATCACAACAAATCCAGCTCTGCCTTGGAATGGGAGAGATGTTTTTAAAAAATGGCTTTTGGAAGGTTAGTTTTCCTGTACCATCTAAAAATACGAATTTAATCTATGCTCACTTTATTTTTTGTTGACTTGCTTGAGACTTTTTTTTTCAGCTTGTCTTGTTTCTCAAACCAGCAAAAATGAAAAAATTCCCTGAAGTGTCATTTTTAATGCTGAACATTAAAGGCAAATGTTCCTTTTGGCCAAACCCACAAAAGTTCCTTCAACTCTGCTCTTCACTTGTAATTACGAGTCAGACAGTCTATTAGTTATTCTGTTTCATGATTAAGTCTACAATGTACTGAAAAATAAGAAACAGCAATGCTAACCCAAAGAATAAAATTCCTCTCAAATCTTCATTTATATGTCATTCCAGCAAAGCCCTTTGGCATGACTGTAGCACAGCAGCAACCCTCCCTTTTATGCCCTGTATTTCCAACAAACCTGTTAGACTTCAGGAAAATTTACTGATGAGAAAGCCTGTATGTTTTCTTGTTCTTTGCTTGTGTATAATATCTATGAAACAGAGAATTAAGTTATCAAAGACGTCTTAAATGACATCTTACTGCTGACAGACAGTGACAACTCAAATCAGCAGAATATTTTGGGTTTCCCCCAGAACCCTCTTTCTCCAACAAAGGATATCAAATAGAGTCCTAAAGTATCAGCTTAACTTTAAGAATCATAACTTTATGAATCATGCCATAAGCAAGCAGAACAATCACCATTTCCAAGCACCAGGTCCTGACAGTCATCTCCTGAGCAGCAGAGACCTCGCAGGGGAGATGGTGTTCAGGAGGTTTGGAGTTTGCCATTTTTAACTCTCCACATCTGAAACAGCCCCACAGCAGAGCACAGCGCGGTGTGAAACAGTCCTGAATTAATGCCTTATTAAGGATTCCCTTTGTATTTGTCAACTTCTCCTTCTCCCCCAGAGGAAGGTGAGGCTCCCTGCAGGACCGACAGCTCTGCGCAGCACCGTCCCACCCGTGCTCCTGCCTCCAGTTAAACAACAGTGTGACAGCAGTGACACACAGCAGCTGCCCCAGAACGTTTTCTTCCTTCCATGGGCCTGGGAGAGCCTCCCGTCAGCAGCTCACTGCTCAGTGTCACATCTGCCTTTCAAGCCACTCGGGGCTTTTAAAATCTCCAGAGCAGCAGTGATGGCATACAAGGGGGAAATAGTAAACCTCCTAGTCCCGGATTACTCTTGCAGTTTTTAGGGTACTTTTTGCCATCTTGGAGGACTAAAACAGATCAGAAGAGAAGGCCTCTTTTCCCATCCCTCCCCCTCCCCCACCAATTACCGATGAGGTCTTTCCATGGTTGTGAATGTTCCACAGAGCTCATGAGGAGAAGTAAATAAATAAATAAATGAAACCTAGGGAACGCCCCCTCTTCCACATTCATTTTTTGCCATAGCCACAAGCTCTGGAACGATACAAGGATGGAAAAAGGGATTCAGATGTTTACATGGAGGCTTATGTAGCTACAGCTTAAATACCTGAAAGTCTAGCCCATGACTATACTGACTGAAGGCCCAGGAAGTCAGTTGGATGTGAAAAGATTTGAGTTGCTAAATCAGACTCCAAGTGAGGTTTTAAGAGTTTCAAGAATTTGTGCTTTGCCTCCTTTATTTTCCAGCTACTTTGTTTGTTACCCCTTTGCCATGCACACTCCAGCCAAACCAGCCTTGCACTAACACAGATACCCCTCTGCAGGAGACGGGCACCAAGCTAACCTGACACAGGTGTGGTGTGAAGGAAGCTGTTGCACCTCTCCCAGCACACTGCCTGTCCCCAGGAGGAGCTCAGCCCTGTGGCAGTAGCACACCAGGGGTGCCCAGCCCCGAGGGCCAGATGATCTGGCAGCACTGCTGCCTGCAGGCCTGGCTTTGCCTGAGTTCCCTGCTGACAGCTGTCACAGTGGCTCCTTTGCAGGGCCCACCCCGGTCCCAGTCCTCCTCTTCCTTTCCTTTTGGATCCTTGCATATTGTCCCTCCTGTGGGCAACCAGGGAGCACCACAGCTGGCCTCCCAGCAGGGTCAGCAATGCTGAGCCTTGTTTTCATCCCTGTCCATACACAAACCTTCACTGACCTGAACTGTGCACCTGTGTTTTCTCGTTTTGCTTGTAGCACAGCAAGGTGATAATATTGCCAAAACAGCAAAAGCTTGTATTGTGACTTTTTGGAAATGGGACATTTCTGGCAATCCAGCAAAATACTCTGGGAAAAAGTCTCCCACATCTCCTGGCTGTCTCTAGGGCTGCAGACACAGACCATTTCTGCACATTACAGTTTTCTGTGCAGGAATCACTGGTGTGCCCCATCACCAGAGAAATCAGTTCCCTGTGACTGAATGGAAAATCCTGGAGACAAAATGGAAAGGTACAATCAGTAATTTCCAAATACACACATACTCCTCCCATATTGGTTTTTATTTGTTTCTGCATGCTAAACCTTCTGAAGCCTCACTAGAAAATGAAAGTAATTCAGATGTTTTTATGAAGTTTTTAAAAAGCCATTGTTATAGAGAGGAGTTTCACAAAGGTCACAAGGATATCCCGTTCATGGATCAAAGCATCCCTTGGCAAGTATTTGACAGTGGGTAAATAATTCCTGAGCAGAAGCCTGGCTCCTAATTTCAACTATATGAATAGATGCTTGCAGGATCTAGTCCTCCTGACTTCCCACTGTGAAAACTTGATGGAACCCAGGCAGCAATAAAGCTGTTGGTCTGGGGCTTACCCAGGTAACACTAAGCATGTACCTCTCACAAACAAAGCAAAACACAGGTGACAGGGCTACTAGCAGCAGAGAACTGCATCGTTTGTAGTTTGTAGCACTGGCATTCATCCTGAGGAGCTGAACAGCAGCTTACAACCATGACCACACAGTTACACCGGGAAAGAACGAGTGGGCAGTGTCTATACACCGGACCAAGAAAGCACTGCAGCTCCACAAAGAAACATATCAAGTGGATATTCTGAAAGGAATTAAATAGATGAAATATCTTCATTGTTAAGAACTGCTATAAAGTTTTATATGAAGAGCACCAAGAACTCTTTATCTTGGTTAAAACCTCTCATAATGTTGCCGGACGTTTTGCCCAGGCCTGCACACATACTGAAAAGAATTCTCTGAGTTTTTTATGGCTACAAGCAAGCCAACACCAAACCTCAGTGCTGAAGAGTCAACAAAATGACAACAAAGATGAGAACTGCATTTCGAAACTTGAGCCTCCCTCCAATTCTGTGCAGAACAAATTTCCAAAGTTGAGATTTCCAAAAGGAATAGGGCTCAAAGTGCAAAGAGACATTTGTTTCCAAGTTTGCTATCATAAAGTTTGGAAGGGAGGCAGTATGGGTTCCTGTGAGCTGAACAGAGAGCAGCTCCCTCATGCACTACCTGAGGAGTGGGGACAGGGACAATACTTAACACATCTGCTCCTGCCTTCTCTTACTCCCTGAGCAATTTTCTTAAGCCCCAGTAACCCATCCATGGAGCTGGAACAGCAACATCTATCTCCCAGTGCTATCCCAAGAAATAATTTGTTGATTTCTGTATGGTGTATTTGATTGACTCTGTGGTGATGGACACCAGGTAAGATTTAGAAACAGATTGTCTGTAGAAAGGGAGAAAACACAACTCTGGATAGGCAAACATAGAATATTTGCTACTTATGTAAATCCAACTCTGTCTCACATAGAACTTCTACTGAAGAAATATAACTGAAGGCAGGTTTCTGAATGAACTACAACACAAGGTCTTTGTGGCTTTTCCTGGCAGAATTCCAACCAAGGACTGTGCTTTCCATGGCAGTATCCCCACCAGTGCTTGTGAGACAACCGAGAGGATATTTGGCACTGGACATTTATTCCCTCCTTAAGAACAATGATGAGGTTAAAAGAGAACCATTCAGGTGAGCATAAGGACTGCACTTCAGCAAGCAAGCTTGGTGTGAAGAATAACCAAGATCAAGATTTCCTTTCCCTCTAGCAAAGACCCTCACAAACCACATGTGTGAATCACACAGCTGATAGTTAAGGAGGAAAGATTTCTGGTATAAATCAATAAAGTTATAATATTATCAACAAATGTTAGAAGTGTGACTCTCATGAAGTTTCTGTGTCTGACCAAGCCTTGATCCGAGCCTCCACAGGGCTGCTGGCCTTAGACACCAGCACATCCCTACTACTCTGTTCCTAAACGGAGGATTCAGAGTGGTGTCTTGTTGAAGTCAAATGACACCATAATAACCTGTAGGCTGGCTCTTCAACACCAGAAAAAAATAATGTTGTCCCACTTGAAACGTTACTCAAGACTTGAAACCGGCTGGGTGACATGTGCATTTACTCCAGTTCCAAGGGAGGTACAATTTAAGAGCATTAGAAGTCATTCATCTCAGTGAACTAAATAAAAAAGACAGTGCCTGGGGCAAGCACTTCTGAGCTCAGATGTGGCAGGTTTTAGTTATGATTAGTTACTGCTACACTCTTTTTGTCATCCCACACCACTTTTTAGCTCAGTTGAGGACAGCTGACAATATCTAGCAAGACACAGTTGACAAATATTACAAAATTTTCTGCAGTTCAAAATTTAATGCTATTATTTCACATCTCTTTTCGTTACTGCTTTTCTTCCCTCAGTTCCAGCTCCTTTCATGGCTTCAGATTCACTCTTTTGGAAACCAGTCTGGCCAGTAATTCTAATGTCACTCATTTCCCAAAAATGATAGCAGAGCAGAACAAAATCTCTTTCTTAGAATTTCCAGTGGTGGAGACTGTGAGGAACACAAGACTTGCAGGAGAGAAATGCACTGGTCCAGAGAGGGATGACCAAGGTGACTCCAGCCAGAAGCTCCCAAAGAGCAGCTGAGCACTGTTAACTCCCACAGAAATCACACTCAAAGAACAAGTCACTCCGGAGCTAATGAGTAGCTTGACTCAATCCCAGCTGGAACAGATCAAGCACAAGGGGAGTCTTCTGTGGCAACCAGAAAGATCTGCATCTTGCACACATTTTTTCTTTTTCCTTAGAACCCACACTGCATAAGGAACAAAACATTGATGCTTTGGCACCATTCCTCTCAACGAACAGAAATGGCCATCAAAAACACCAGAGAGCATGCTGGGGACTTCACTGACATGTGGGATCCTCAAATTCAAGATTTCTCTTGCCATATTGCAGAGACCAGGACTGAAAATCTGCTTTATCTCAGACAGAGTAGGCACGTGTTTTTCCATGTCCCAAGTGCAAGCAATCTTTCTTCTCCCAATATTTCCTCCTCCATCTCCTGATCCCAGAGATGCTCTAGTAAAGTGTTGCATTTGGATTACATTTTTTTCAGCCCCAAATAGTCTGACAATCTCTAATCTTACCATTTATCTCCTCTCCTTATTCCCTGTGGTCACATCACTTTGAATTGTGCTGTGTGAAAAGTTATTGTCTTGGATACAAAAGCACAGACAGAATATTTATAATACTTAGGAGACCAGCAAATTTCTGTGTTGCTGGTCATGGAGAATCACTAGATAAAATCCACATGTACCAGCAAAACTAGGGCAAAACTCTTAGTTTTAAAGTTAGGAAGAGCCTTTTACCACGGATATTAAAATTAACTAACAGTGACTTTTGGATGAGTGAATTCCTTGCAAAGGAATATCTTTGCAATATCTTTGCGTGAGGAACAGTACCTGACACAGACCCACCATGTATTTAGTATAATTTATAGTTTTATTTAGGAGAAAAAAAAAATCATGTGTTTAAAAAGCTGATAAACACACACCCACACTCACCCATGCTTTCAAAAATATACTTCTTAAGATGATATTATTATCTTGCATCAAAACTAAATTTCAAGTTTCACTTTTATGTGGCCATTTCTCAGGTATTGGCATGACCGAGAAGAAACCATGAAACCACCAAGAGACAAATATTAGTAGAGAAATAATGTTACATTTGGCAAACAGATAAGCGTAACAAAGAGTTACATTTACTGCAGGTGTGTTTGAACACAGGTTTCCCACATGGCAAAATCTGAAAACACCTTGCATTCCTACTGCAGCTGTTCTGCTATTAAGTAGGAAATAAACTTTTTACACTAAAATGCTGTTAAAGTGTAGGGAAAGTTTTGGCAAGACAGATTGTTTTCCATCATTAGATGAAATTTTGAAAGCTATTTCCTGGTGGAACATTTCACTCCAAATATCTTGGACACTTTCATGTGACTTGAAAGTCAACTGAGATCCATGCTTGCATCTCTTACGGTTTCAAGATAAATAGCAGATTTCTGAAGATAAAAATAGCTCTCCTTCCCAAGGCAAAACCTGGTTTTCAGAGGGAAAAATGCTAAAATATTCCACAGGAGTAGATGCATCTATTTCCTTTCTTTAAAGAAGTCCTTGCAGTTACACAGTGGTTTAATTTAATGCCCAAGATATAATTTAAATTGAAACTCATCTTCTAGAACATTAAAAAAGGCCAATGTCTGTATTTGGGTGTCTGGTAGAAGTACAATATCCCCTGAGGACTTATGGTTAGGACCTTATTATCCTTGAATACGTGAATACCCGAGCAGGGCAGCACATTCCTTTCCTTGGACACAAACTGATGCTTCTGACAAAGCCAAAGTCACCACACGTGTCTGCTGCATTACCATGTGCTGTCACACATCCGTGCTTCTTGCCCAGCATTGCATTGTTTGCAGTGGTTGCACAGAGACTCCCTCTGCCCCTTCAAAGCTCATCAGCTTCTGCTTCCAGAGGGATGAGATTCATCTCCAAGGGAAGAGCCAGTGACTGCTTTGAAAAATGGGAAATCAACAGCAGGAGCAGATAATTGTAGTGAAGGGCTCTATCATTCCCATTACAAAAAAAGCCAACCAAACAAATAAGGAAAGCCCAAAGTTGAACACATTGTGTTTGTACAGCCTCGGGATATGAGGCAAATCAGCTGCTCTTCCAGGGCTGGGAACCTTCACGTGCAAGAGGAAAGACACAGATGATTCCTTGCTGGTGTTCAAGGCACACACAGGATTCTTCTCTCAGTAGTGAACTTTAACCATGAAAATTCACCTGAGTGGTGATTTAGAGTCACTGAGTGGTTAGTGACTCTTAAGTCAAAAACACACTATTAGCTTTCTACAAAGCAACAGAGAGTATTTGAAAATATCCAACATTGCCCTCAGTCAGTGCAATAAGAATACAGTAATCTTTCCCAAAATTGGACTGAATTTATCAAAGACTTTCCTAGGATCACAAATAAACATCTTTTTGCAAGTTCAGAATGTTTATTTCCCATGGAACAACTGCCTTTTCTACCAGTTGTGCCCCATTCTAATATCAGGGTGGGAAATGTGATAAAACCGAGGCTGATCCAGAGAAAACAAAAAGGGATTTTTTTCCCAGTAATGATTTAATTCCTCTCACATCTTGGAGTATTTCTGATAGCCTTTCCAGTACAGGTTTTAAGGGGTTTGTTTCAGATCTCAGGACATGCAACACTAGCACTGCACTCTCTGAGCAAAAGCTGCACTCAGATTACTAGGAGATCTCAGACAGGGACATTTCCTGTGGTGTTTTGGGGCATGGGCAGCCCAGTCTCTCCCCATTGAAGAGAATACCCACATGCAGGGCAATACCAGATAGCTGGAAAACATACAAACTTCTTAAGGCTTTTCAAGCAACCCATCAAAACAGATAATACAACACATAGAGAATGAGTCACACACAGGTGGTTTGCTGGATTCAGCTGTTCTGGGCATTCCCAAACTGCACAGGGAGACTCAGCTGTGTGGTGAAGGGTGTCAAGGTAAGATCTAAACAGTTCATGGGAAATGGGGGATGTTCTGGGCGCCTCGAGCCAGCAGCTGTGCCCGGGAGAGCAGAGTGAGACACTTCAGCCAGGACTTGGCTGAGATGAGGGAGGAGACAAAGAACAGAAACTGGAGATGATGCCCAGTCTGATACTGGGGGATCACATCACTGGGGTGTAGATGTCACTTATCCCGTCCTGCACTATCTCAAACAAAAACACTGGGGCCAGTCTTCAAACTGGACCAAGTATCTCAGTCTTTCTTCATCTGGAAAAAGAAACAAGGAAAGACTTCACAGCTCTCTCTGAAGATCAGACCAAGGAGTGCATTGCAGCCCAAACCATCCATCTTTGGAAGAACACCACAAGTTTTTTCCAATTTGTATATATATTATGAGGCCACATGCTGCCAAATCAGTGCTGTAAAGGAGCCCTGTTCCTGGGCTACATGAGTCAGGCTGCCGAGAACAGCACACCAAACCCACCCACTCCTGGCTGTGGAATCCATCTGCTCACATGGGAAGAGGTGTTCCTATGACACCACATTCTTCTGGCACACTGCTCAAGGAAATAACAACAACACAAGGAGTGGGATGTTTCTTTGTGGTTTACAAAACAAGGAGGAAAAAAACCCCAATCCCAAAAGAACTGATGAGTAATATGATATATTCAGAAAGGAAAATCACACAAAAATCTCTATCCATGACAAGGTTTATATATATCTAAAGAATAAACAAGAGCTGCAGCATTCAAAGTAGATCACAGATTGTGGAAGTCAGCTTTAGTTCCCAGTATCCTGATGGAAATGAAACATTTCTAGCCCTACAGAAGCATTACTGACGATCTGCAGCTAACATTCCCTTTTTCTAAGAGATCAATTCAAACTAAAAACTGTATGATGTCCAATATTCATCTTTATAACCACTGAAGATTATAAAGGCCTTTGAATTCTAAGACTACTTGGGGTCAAAGTCACTTGAAGGAGCTCGAGGAAAACATCAGAGCAGTTCCTGCCTCCTCTTCCTTCTCCATGTATGCTTTCCCCAGCACAAGAGCTAATCATCACTGGAAAGCAGATTTTAAAGGAAGTGCTCACACACTGGGGACCCCAACACCAGTCGTGGCCATGAGGGACCTGCTGGGAATTCAGTTCAATCTGATATTTATGGCAGTGTTTGTGCTCAGGCTAAATTACAATTCAGAGAGTAGAATTGCAGCCACAAATCTGGGAGCTTCTTGGGAAGACAATGCTGGCACTATTCCCATTTGGTGCTAGACGTGACTTCAGTATTCAGAATTGAAAATGTGTCCAATGAAACAAACAAAACACTCACTCAAACCCCACCACAAACATACAGATGTGAGTCACTACATCCTAACGCACTAAAAAAAATCCCAAACATCAACCATAACCATCTAAATGCCCAAAATCCAACTCAACAACCCACAAAAAGAGAAAGCATGTAGATTAAAGTATGTGCTGTTAATTACCCAGAGTGGAACATAATATAAAAAGATCCATCTCAGCCTACTAGGTAACATTACTCATGCCTGCATGACTGCAACAAAAAGCTATTTGTAGATATGAAAGATTTACCTGGAAATCAACATGATAGTTCCCACAATTCATAGCTATCTTACTGGATTTGAGATGTGAGACAGCTCAGAGGGCAAGAAGAAAAGGACAAAAGAGATCGTGTTACTTTGCAGCTCCAGCTGGATGGTAACAGACTTTTTCAAACAATAATAGAGAAAAGGAGTCTAACATGCACCTTGCAGTATTTATGAACAGCTGAGCCCAAATAAACTTCTTTATGCAAACAGGCACTTGAATATGTAAATCAGCACTTACACAAACAGATCTCCATGTGTACAAATATTTTCCCATGAAAACTGCTCCTTTCTTAAGCCAAATGTGCTCCCATTCAAACCTATGGCAGAATTTCTTTGCACTTCAGAGGAAGCAAGAATAGAAACCCAACCTCTACAAAAACATTCTCAAGTTTGTTTGGGGTTTATGTTTGGGTTTGTTTTGTTTGTGCTGTTTTCTTTCAAACAGACCTACATAGGGAATGGTCCACCAGCTCGAAGATCATTCAGCAACTGGAATAGATTTATGGGAATTTATTTCTACAAACTTTTCTCAACACAAGGTCAGAATAGCTTTCACAAGTGCTTATTTCCTGTAGCCTGCACATATACTTACATTGCTGATGCACCCAAAGGCCCCAGAACGTTTGTCTACAGATTCAGAAAACTGAGAGCCCTTTGCATTTGAGATTCATTCACATTTTCATTCCAGAGAATACACTGTTACATTTTAACCATAAAAACTACCAGGTATTCCACTTCTATAAGGAGTTTGACAGAAGTTTAGTGTGTCAAACATACCAAAGCTCAAGAAGATAAAACCTGTCCATTAATCACAGCTACCTTTGCCGAAGCTCTGCACACCAATACCAATTTGTTTATCTCTTTTCTTACAATCCGTCTTTACTTTTCCAATCTACAAACACAGTTTTTTCGGTGCCCAAAAAGTACCCAGGAAAAGTGATCCATAAAACACAAAAATTTTAGCTGCAGGTTTTAGCAGTAGCATGGCTACCCAAGCTATTAACTGTTAGATCAGGTCTGTAGGCAGTGAAATCATAGCACCATTATCATTGCCTTGTGGGAGCAATAATTCTGGGTGGTCTGTAACACTACAGCTCCCAGCCCCTGAGATAGTATGACCATGTTGTCAAGTAGAGCCTCTCTAGGAGTGTAACTAGGCTGAGGCTTTTTGACCTCATAGATAAATAGGTTTTGTTGAAAGCTGTTCTATTATTTTTCAGATTAGCTTGGACTTGCATTTGGTTCATTCTCTGCCATGGGAGTGGGAGAAAGCGAGGCCTTGAGATATCCAGTACGTGTTTATCCAGCTGCGGTAGCTTGATTCTCAAAGTATAACTGTCAACATCTCCGCTCCCTCATGCAAATCAAAATTTGTAAACAATCCTAATAATTCCTCCTCCCTGTTGTTCGTTGTAGTTTTGCATTCCTGACTGAGCAGCCACAGTACTCGAAGCACAGAGAGCAGCACGAGTCAATCCAGGCTGACTGTGGTGGAAAAAAAATGTACCAAAACCATGGGCTCCCAGAACAGACTGTTCAATGCTAATTTTAAATCTTGAAAAACAGTGCCAGTCTGACATCAGTGTGGTATTTTTTCATATTTTCTAAATAATCAAGAGAAACTATGTTGTTTTGTTGGGTTGGTTTTTTTTAACTTTTGATTCAGCTTCCATTCCCTTGTGTAAATAGCCATAGAACATTTATCAATTTTTTTTAAACTCTGTAAACAGAATTGCACTTTGCAGGAATTTTTCTACCACCATATTTCACAAAATCAAAATTCTTTATCCAATTTATCCAGAGTTTGTTTTTCCCAGCTATACTGTGCTGGAGCAGAGGGTTAGTAAGTCTCCTTACAAAGGATATCCCTTCAGATCTCTGTATGGTGAGCAAGCTGAACATTACCATTTTTCCTTTCATTAAAAACCCCAATGGGTTTGGAGGGCATGATGCACCATCACTGAAGACATTTCATTCCAGCCATAGTAAAAAGCTCTTTCTAGCATTTATTTAGTTTCAGCAAAGACCTGACATTGCAAGTATTTATACATGGGCTTAATGGGGAATAGCTTTAAAGCCTAATGATCTGCCAAGACTAGTCTTGCACATAAACATTTGTAGCACAAGGGATTAATAGCCTCAAAATGAGAGAGAGAGCTCTTTTTAAATGTAACTTTTTAAAGATCTTGTTAAGATGTTAAGACAAATAGTTCTTTGAGCAGCAAAATAAAATACTATTTCTCATAGATTTTATGTCCCGAGATTGAAGTCCTCAGAGGATTCTCTAATGAATATAGTTTTTCCCTCAGAAAAAGTTAAAGTTCTTTCCTCCTTCTCCACAGCTATTTTCATACCACTTTTAAGAACAACCAAATTTGGTTAGAAGTTGGCCCAAAATTCAGAAGTTATAAGGGGACTGATAAAGTAATGTCAAAAATCCTGTCTCTGGCATGATTTCCTTAGGAAAAACCTTATTAATGCCATGGAAATCTAAAAAAAACCCCAGCATAACACCTGTGTCAGAGCTTATCAAATTCACTGTTGTAAAGGAGGTATCTAGTCTGTGTAAATGGAATTGGCAGGTGAAAACCTGAAATTTAGATCCCTATACTCATTTCCTCCACCATTTTTTTTCTTTCTTCTGACATGCAATGGTGAGGCAGTTTCATTAATTTAACTCTTTCCTCTCTCCTATTATCATATCCTAGAGGTTTCCACTTTTTTCTGGAGAAGACACACATTTTGGTTTTTCCATCTCCCAGCAGTGTCTGTTGCTAGCTCTAGAGCTCTCAGGTCCTGAACCCTCAGGCGGCCCGCCTGTAGCTCATTCCATCACAGACACAGTGGTATCTTAGGGCCACAGGCTGCTCTGCACGCTGCTGTTCCCCAAATTTGCTACCTGACTAAAACTGCACAACCTTAACAGTAAGTACCATAGTCACAAAGATGGCAGAACTGGCACAACGGGTTATTGGGGGTCACATTTCCTCTTTTCCTGGCGAACAGCAAAGGACCTACTGTGCACCAGGCAGTGAAACTTCATCCAGATTCTCTAGATGTGTCAAGCTGAGAAATTAGAACCAGGTCTTCTGGGAAGCAGAGGTGGGATATTGCCTCCTCCTCCTGGACTCAGCTCAAGGGTTGTCCTTCAGCATTCAGTGACAGTAAGGGTGGAACTTGATATGAAAAAGAATCACCTCAAGCTCCCAGGTAAAATCATTCAGATCTGCATGACTGCAAGAAGGACAGTACACACGACTGGTGCTGCCCCTGGGGCCCGACCCCGTTAGCACTTGCAGAATGTGAAGCCCCATGCAAGCAGTTGCTGACAGACTCCATGGAGGAGGAAAGTTACAGCTTCTCCAGTACCAGTTCTTCCTGAAAACAACCTGAAGCTGATCTGTTTACTCAGACATGCAGTGGGCAATCCATTCTTCCAAACAGTATTTTTATCTCTCATTCTTGTCCTTGAATTCCTTTGTTGTTGATATAAATATGAAAAGGAATTTAAATTATTTCTACTGTGTGAAGTTTTCAAATTACTATTTACTGTTGCCATTTCGTACACTGCTATCAAGCCCAATTTCCTGGTAGTATTTGTCACCATTAATCTGAAAAAATTTGCTCTTGGCACACCATTTAAGTAACTGTTGTGAGATTTCATCAGTGATGCTCACAAACTGGCTGTGGTTGTACTCTGTAAATGCAGGGTTACATATATTGCTTTAAAAGAGGCATTTACAAAGGGCAGAGGCTTGACACACAGATCAAGCACAACACCATTTTCAGACACACTTTGGCAAGCATCAGGTTGTGTCTTTATAGTTTGTCCCTCACATCTCCTGAGCAGCAATATCTTCAAAGAATTCCACCCAGGCAGCGAGCCGTGACTCCGCTTCCTGACGCCTTGTCAGCCCTCCATAACCAAGCTGGGCTTTTCTGAGTCATCTTCTGAAAAATGATAGATCTCTGTCAGAGTAGCAGACCTCTGAAAAAATTATTTCTAGGACATTCCCACCAACAGATGTCAATCTGGGGGTGCTTCCCTGCACAGGGAGGCCAGGCAGTGTGTCCATGCACGTGAGGCTCAGGCAGCTTCTCTGAACTAGACCACGCTAGTGAAACACTTGCTGAAAATGCCTTGTTCCCCTCCTCATCCACCATCCTGCCCTTAGGAGAGGTGGGTGTTACCCAAAAGCTCAGCCCCTGCCTCACCTGACACAGAGCATGTGACTGGCCCCCAGCAGGGTTAATGAAATGAGAGGAGAAGAGCAGCAGCCTCATAGATCTTCATGAGCGTGAATGTGTGTCCTGGTCTGCATCCCATTAGTGACTGATTTCTTTAAATTTAAAAAAAAAAAAATCTCAGTGACACCCGGACAGCAGGCAATCCTCATTTTTTATTCCCAAAAGGCTGATTCCTCAGTCAACCGAATATTCATATATGAAAAACAAAATAAGGCTGTAAAACTTTTGGGAAACTCATCCCAACTTCCAAAAGTGATTCTTATATTCACAGAATGGTTTGGAAGGGACCTTTAAAGGTCAAGTCCAAACCTCCTTCAATGAGCAGGAACACCTTCAACAAGATCAGGCATCCCAGAGCCCTGTGCAGCTTGACCTTGAATGGTTCCAGGGATGGGGCATCCACCCCCTCCCCAGGCAACTTCTTCAGCTGTTTCATCACCTTCCTCATGAAACATTTCTGCCTTGTATCTAGGCTGAAGTGACCCAATTTTAATTTAAAACAATTACTCCTTGTCCACTCATTACAGATCCTCTTAAGTGTCTGTTCCCATCTTTCTTATAAGTCCCCTTCAAGTATTGCAAGGTCACGAGAAGGTCTTCCCAGAGTCCTCTCTAAGCCTACATGCAAGGCAGGATTTTCTTTTTGAAATGTTTTTATTGTACTTATTAATGTGGCTACATAAAACTTGAGCTTCTATTTTGTAAATAAAATCTTGATGGTTGTTTTCAGTAGGAAATAAAAAATATTTTCCAGGTTCTGCCAAATGTTTTGGGTGAAAATTTGCGATTTCTGTGTTACAGAAAAAACCTAATGCAACAGTGTCAGTGGTACAGCACTACATGTATTACATTACAGTAGTTTAAATAATTATTTCTTTTAGGTTCCAAGGTAGGCATACAGTTACTCTGGAAAAAAATTACGGTTTTAGAAGTTCAAGAATTTTTGTGCAAAATATAATGTAAACATTAAGTCTTGTTCAGATATACTTGGGAGTATATTTATTTGTTTATATTAGTACTAATTTTTATTTTAAATAGCTGTGAAGTCTATTTTGTTGTGATAGAACCTGATATGGCATTTGTTTATGCATTCCTTCTAAGAAGTAATAGGGTGTTCAATAACAGAAAGAGATCTTTTAGATTGAGGCATTCCAAACAATAAATTGTGTTTCTAAAGTTAAATTCTTCTGAAGATGATTTATTCTTCTGCAAAGTTTTACTAAGGCTCATTTGTGGCAGGAAAATTCTATTAAGAAATTATTACAGAATTCAAGAATTCTGAAAAGGTTTTTCCATTTAGGAAATGGTAAATACCTAAATTAGTTTCCAAGTACATCTGTAGTGTCAGAGGTGGACAAAGGTCCCTTAACATCAGTGTTTCCTCTGTGGAGGGATGAATTCCCTGCCTCCAGTCTTTGCCAGGTTCTGTATTTTAACCATTCCAGCCCCGGGCCGGTTCCCGGCACAGCGCGGGCGTGGTACCACACCTCGGGCCGCTCTGCTCCGAGACCAAGCCCCGGCCCCGGGCCGCGGGCAGTGATGCCGCCAAACCCACACCATCTTCTGCAGCAAGGGAACAACCAGTGGGGCCACAGTCAGCTCAGCTCTTCTGACTCCTCAGGCAACCAGGCACCCTTCACCAACCAAACCAAGCGGGGCGGATTCAAGTTACTCCAGAGCAAGGCTTGAACTGCTCTGATCCGCAGCAGAGGGCACTGACCCGCTCCTGCCTCCCGCTCCCGGCCCAGGAGGACGGGATGCCTGAGCTCCAGATGACCGGCCAGGCAGCACTTGTGCAGCTGCCCGAGGAACCAGCACATCACCGGGCGCCAGGCAAACGGCAACCTCTGTGTCCTGAACCAAGCTGCAAGAAAGTGGAGATTTTGGTCGCTTTTGTTGCCTAATGTGAAGTTTCGAATTGGCCTCAAGTCTGAGCTATTTAGAAAACAGTTCTCTGGGTTTCAAATAATGATTCGTATGGAAGAGAGGAGATTCACAGAGAAGAATGGGAAACGTTTCGAGGAGTGTCATTACCTTTTTCTCTCTATCACTGCCTGCACAGAATTGAACAAGGGTACAGTAGGACTGTAGATTTTTATTTTTTTTAATTTATTTTTATTTATTTTTTTATTTTTATTTTAACCTAGGTTCTTGCAAAAAAAACCCTGTACTGCAATGCTCCTGTTATACTAAAAGTACATAAATGCCAAGAAAAGTACATAAATGCCAAGAAAAGTACATAAATGCCAAGAAACAAAGAAAAGCTGTATGACTCTGTCCCTCAAAAAAAGGAATGCTTCTTTTGCCCTCCAAAGTTTTGACTTCATTCCTTCCTTTTACTTTCATTATAATTTTTGTCTCCCTGCGATGTCTGAGATTTCTTTTTAATCTTTCAATTACTCCCCAATATCCATTGTGTCAACCCTCTACACTTCTGCTTTACATGCAGCCCATGTCCTGCAAGCACGTGAGGAGGCCAAATACCAGGCATCTTGGCACAAGCTAGTACTTTACACCTATTCACAAAGAGAAAACATTCCTCTTTCCTTAAGGAAGAAGAAAAAATAAAAAGAGGGAGCAGAGCTCCACCAAGTACTCATAGCAAAGAGATGAAGTAATGTTTACACCCACCATTTCTAAAACATGTCTGGTCCTTTAATAACAACCTGTCAAAGCTGGAAATGAAGAGCAACCATCAATACAGTAGATCCATTATTTTTCATTGTTATGCGTACTGGAGCTATTTCCTTAGCTCCTGTAGCTGTCCCTTTGTGCTGGCTGCTTCCCATCCGAAGAGGAAGAGGGTTTCCTCAAGAAAGGCCCAGCCACTGCAGGGTGAGGCTGCAGCCAGGCTGGCCCCATGGCCACAACCAGTGGTGTGGCACAGCAGCACCTGAGATGTTCTCAAAGTCCTCCACTAGTTTAGTCCCAGACCCAAACCCTCAGAGCTTCAGGCAGAGAGCAGAGGAGTCACCAGAGTGCACTGGAGCAGTCTTGGAGAAGGGTCTCCAACAGGGGAGGGCAGGTGGGTGACAGTGGCTCTGGGCCAGCCAGGAATGGGGAATGCCAGCACACAGCAGGAGCAGCATTTGCTTCAAGAAAGGCCCAACTGGTAAACGAGGTGGGAGCTGGGACCCTGCACCCGGGAATGGGGAAGAGGAGAACTCTGCCCCTGTCCCCCTGGGCAGCCCTGCAGGCAGGGCAGCACAGAGCAGCTCTGCCAGGCTTCAGCCTGGCACACTGCAGGGAATTTGTTCTTCCTCTACCCTACTCTGCCAACAAAAGCTACCACAAGCAGTGAGCCAGAGAAAGAGCTTTGTCTCAAAGTGTGAGGGTTCTTACCATCAAAGTACCCTGTTATTGCAGAATTCCTTCTTTGAAAGAATTGGTTACCTGCTATCCGGTCATGAGCCTTATTTTAGGGGACAGTAAGCATGATGTTATTCCCCGAGATTTAGTAAACTATTTTTGCACTTACACAAAATTCTCATTACCATCTTAATATTTTCTTATTCTTCTTAAAATTGGATACTTCGTACACATGAACCTGGTTAAGGCCTCCCATGGGCACAGGCAACATCAGCTCATTGACTTGCACAGCTGAGGATGAGTTGCTCTGGACAGCATAGAAAGCAACATAAGAGGTGTAATATATCTCAGCTAGGAAACCCACAGTAGAAATATTGACCATGCCCTTTTTCAGCCCTGAGTTTTCAACCCACTCAATCAACAAAAATCGTCATATCTAATACAGTTTCCTTCTCTTAGATCATAAGAGAGATCAAGCCTCTTATCTGTAGAATTCACAGTGTAACCAATAATAATGTGCCTTCTTTTTATTTTTGAACATCACCAAAACACACACTGCTTACCCTTCTGACAAAAAGCACCATTTGTGAAGACAGATTAGTAAAATTAATTTCTTTAACAACCAAATCAATACCACATCAGAATAATTCCACTCACATGTTTCCACAAGTCCATCCTCCCAAACAAACACATTCATTCTCACAGACACGTAGACCAACTGGACAGCAATTTTTTCTTGAGGAAGTGGTGGAAGAAATCCTCAACACATACCTGGGAGCAGCAAGACCTCTGGCCAGGAAAGCAAGGCGGGGGCCAGGGGCAAAGCAAGGCAGGCAGGGACCTCCCAAACAAGCAACACAGTCCCACAGCCTCTGAGCAGGCAGAGCAGGTCCAGTGGCATTAGCTGGGGTCAGCCACAGTCCTGCACTCACCAGACACATCTGCAGTGATGAGGCAGGGCCAACCTCAGGCCGGGAAGCCAAGCCAAGGTCAGGGTCAGCCAGGCACACACTCAGGCAGGAATGGAGCTTAAGTGGGACTCCTAAAGGGAAAGAGGCCCCAAGAAGCCTTCTGACAGCTTTTTTTCACACCAGCCTGACCCGCAGTTACACAGCTGCCCCATATCAGAGCTGGCCTTGATCCCAGGCACGGGATGGGGAAGAGGTTGCTGACCCTGCCACACACAACACCTGAAATGCACCTCCCGGAGCCCAGAGTGCCACTGCCCTCTCATTCTTCCCTCCTGTTCCCATCAGCACCTCAATTGTGCTCCTCAAATGAACTCTGCTTCTCAAATTTTTAAGCAGGACAGCTTTTGCATTTGTATTGCGTACCACTGGCTGATTTTTTTGAAAGCAATGCGATTGGTGCAACAAATATGAACACTAAAGAATTTGGCCCACTGATGTTCATGAGCATCTTGGGCAAATATAAATAGGATTAACTACTAACGTTTAAAAAAAATAAAGACGGCCTTAATATTTAAATAGGAAAGATATAGTCCCAATATCAACCTCATTTAAAAAAACAAGCAAACAAACAACCAAAAACCCCAACCCCAAAAACCTACATTTTTTTACAGTAGTTCATGTATGCAAAGTTCAGTTGAATTCTCCTGTATAATTGCCATTTGCAAGGGCCTCTGCTCCACAAATACATGGCAGTATCTGGGAAAGCTGGTGGTTACATGCTTGACTTTTACAAATAGCATAACCATACTCTCCAACATCTTCTAAAAGAAAAGCAACATGGAGAACAAGGCAGGGTTTATTCTTGGGTCAGGCTAACTCAACAGAGGGAGGTGTCTCCTCCAGGCCGGCACTGGCTGAGCACAGCTGTGAGAGAGCAAAACAGCTCTCAGGTGATGCAAACCAGCCAGAATCAGGGCACAGGCACCAGCCTCGTATCTCCATTTGCCCTCGGCAGCAAATTGAAATTTGAAACACGCTACTTGGAAGATATTTCTGCCTACTCCTATTTTCTAGTATTGAAGGAGTTTTTTTGTTAAAGAACACGGACTTTGTTCAGACCTGACATTTCTGTAAAGCTCTACATTGTTGTGGTCTTGAAAAGAAAGTTTTAAAAGTTAAAAGAAGAGATTTCTTGCCAACTGGGATTTATTATTACGTGTTTTCAAAAATTCTTTTTGAAAGACTGGTGATAGACTTGTGGCTATGAGAACTGCACAGTTGCTATAAATTATACAAATAACTGTATAAGGAGTACACTGTTCCACAACAGTGACCAGTTTTCATAGTCAGACTGACATCTCTAGATCTCTTTCAAATTATTCCCTCTTTAAAGGTCTCATACTGCCATTCTTTCCTTAACAGCTCTGTATTATTAAACTGAAACTCAGTTGAGCACAATAGAGGAGTAAATTAAAAATGTGGAGTGGATGTCATGTGTCACAGTCAACAATTTATTAGCTGGCAGTCGAAAAACCTCTCCTGGCACAGCCTTTCCTTTAGGATAAACTGGGGACTCTTTTTAAGTTCCCTCCATCAGTACATCTTGCAGTCAGAGCTTTCCTGCAAGCAGTGCAGAGGATGAGAGTGGCACGAGAGACCGTGCTGCCCCTTCTGCTCTGAACCCACTTCTCTCATTGACATTTCCTCCTCCGGCCTGGATGAGGCTTCCTGGGCCAGGACTTGCTCTTTTCTGAACTGTTCATGCTGGTGGCAGATATTGCTCCACTTGCAATGCACGTTTTATGTTGTTTAACTAGAGCCTCTCTTTCAGTAACAGTGTGGGGGGTTTTTGATAATGCATGAGAACTACAGAGCCCACCAAGACTTTACGGACAAAATGTATTGAATTACTTAAGACAATTTCCACAGAGTTCCAACAGCAGTGATACAAGTTTTCTCTCACACTAAGCTTCCATAATTACAGCCAGCCAGATAAGGATCACAGAGAGCCTTCCTGCTGTTTCCACCCGGTGAGGTGTCAGGTTCAGCACAGCTCCGGAGCTGCTGCTGCACAAGAACACACACTCCTGAAACTTCGAAGCAGGCACTCATGAAAAACCTCCTTCCAAAACAAGCCTCATTCCTGCAGTTTGCATGTACTGTGAACAAAACATCTAAGAATGCATGCAGTCTATCCTGAGTAAAAAAATACTGTTTGTCTGCTTTTAAACCAACCTACCTTGTATCAGATTACAAGCAAAACAACCTCTACTAGCGAGGGTTTTTGTTCATACAGTTATGTCTGCAGCCTGACCTTTGCTTGCATAGGGCCTGACTTGAAGAGAACAATAAAAGCCTTCTAACAGTCACCATTGTGGGGAGGGAGAAGCCCAATTCAGTGGAATAGTATAGGAGTTTGCATTCCTTAATCATATGATTCAATATACAAAGGAGACTGTATTTTAAAATGCTACAGAATTGTACAGAGCAAAAACCAGAAAGATAAATTGGTCACATCTGAAATCCTTTATGTTGATGTATGGTCACCTCCCAGCTGACAATCATCTACCATCAATGTTAGCCATATCAGGAGCTGGCTGACTAAAGAAAACCAGAAAAGAAGCATCACACTAACCCAGAGGTGAAGACTTACAAGAACAAAAATTTAGTGTTTAGTCTTTGCCATTTTACTACTGAGAAAGATTTCTAGTATGTCAGCAGAATGCACAGATTGCTGCACCTTGTTATACTTTAAAGAGTATTTGTCACTGGGGAAGGAGTCTTTCAGGTTTTCATTTTTTAGAAACTTGAGTAATTTCATTTTAGTACAACAGTCTCTGAAAGACAATGAACATGTGATTGTTAATAAAAAGCACTGGTTCAAGGACAAGAGCAAAGATGATCTTATGAGAACAAAGGTATATCGAGTCCATAAACCACAACCCACTGCTGCTAAAAGTTGAAGCTGCAGCAAGGCTGAGTGGCATTTGTCATTATTCTCAGATGTATTTTCCTATATTTTTGGTAAAAGGAACCCTTTGTAAAAGCATTAATAATATAGCCAAATGTATATCTGCATTGTAACAGTAAAAACCCTGTTTTTTACAATGATATGCCTTTTTCCTCCCAAAAGTGTAAATCAAAATGATTTTTGGAAGAACTTGGCCTTGTGTTTCCAGGTACTGTATATACAAATACAGTTTAAAAACTCCAAAGGTCCCTGCCAGACATTAAGTATACATTGTCAACAGATGGCTTTGATAAAACCAGCCACAGTCTCTACGCACACACTTACTCACTCAGTACTAGCCTGGCTCCTAATACATTTTTATCTTTAAAGTCTGAAGGCCCTTTGGTTTGCATTTTGTACTCGGGGGAGCACATGGATGCATGAGGTATTCAAAGCCCCAGTGGCAGTGACCCCACATTCCAGTTGGCTCCATAACCGCCCCATGGGTCTGCCCTTGCATACAGAACACCTGAGCATCACCATCACCAAGGGCACTGGGACAGGTCCCCTGGGCCCTGCCAGCCTCACAGGGTGTGATTTCTAAGCAGACTGTGAATTCACCTTCTCATTGGAGCTGTGAGTCCAGCATTCACCCCTAGGAAAACCCCCACCCTGATATCCTTGCTCTCTGTAAACCTCTTTAACAAGGACCACCCCGGTCCCCGGGCCAGCAGGAGCAGAGCCCCCGGCTGTCCCCAGGGAAGGAGGTCTGGAAGATGAGTTTTCCAGAGTGACTCTCATCAAGCAAGAAAATGCTACAGACCAGCCTCTATACAGCAATCTAGGAAAACTCTCTCGTGTTACAGAGTTCAAGGCTGGCCTTCGTTCACTTAGAAACATGATCATAAAAGGCATGCACGTTGGAGTTGCTGTTTCCTCAAGCATTTTTGAAGATGCAGTCTGTTTACCCTTTCAATAGAAAGATAAGCTTCTTTAGAGCTCCCTCTGTTGAAAAGCAGAAGAAAAAACCTAAATTTTAATTCTCAAGGCAATTTCTGCAAGGACTGACCACTTTTATACAGGAGAGGAAATCAGGTTATAAGACATAAAAAGAGTTAAATTAAATTATCTCAGGTGTTAGTAACCATAGAAGAATATATAGGTTTTGTGTCATAAAAAGAGAGAGAGAAAGAGGTTTGGTGCTCTCAGCATTGGTTTGATTGAGTTTTATTTCCACAGTTTTCAAAAGCACTTTTGTCAGTGGCAGACTGACCATACTGGAATAAATTCAGCTTTAGTGTTCTGTTCATTATTTGTGGGTTGCAGTAGGGGTGCATATGACCCTATGTTTGACATGGGTGGCTAATTCAGACTAACAATTTGAATGAGATGTTAGCAAAGTCCTGAGAACATTGCAGGTGCACACAAGCGTACTGAAATGACTGAATCAGCTAAACTAAAAGGACATGAAAAAGCCCGTGTTGTGACAGTAACTGATGTGACATTTAATTTAAAAGGACCACAAGGTACCTGATTCTGTGCTTAAGGCAAGAGAACAGAGGTATCACCTTGACTGTGAATGTAGTTAGAGCATACCTGGCAGTAGAGCCATAAAAACCAGCTGGATTGCAGGAGATTTACTACATAACAGATATTGACATGGTATTTTTAACGGTGAAATTTTTAAAAAGTAGTAATTTTATATGGATTTATGCCATACGTGGAGATTAATCATTTTATTCAGTCAAACCTACCTTCTGTGCTGGTATTTTTAAGCTTCACAAGCACATAAGGAAACCCAATTCAACTGTGCCTAGCTTGTTTCTCCCTCTGCTCACCAGGCAGGCTTCCCTACCAGCCAAGAGCTGACCCTACCCCATCCGAAATCCTGGCTTCTACCCATTTTCTTTCCAGAAAATATGGAAGACCTAAGAGTCTCAGCACTCCATGAGTGGAACCATGTTCCATGTGTTCCATGAGTGGAACCAGGGACAAGCACATTTTAATTTACAGCTGTAAACTGAAGGTAACAGCTTCTACTGCATCCCCCAACCAGGCAAACACACACTGACTGCACATCACCATGTATCCATACAAACCTTCAGGTTAGCTCTTCCAGCTGAATTTAATGTCAGTGGAGTTGTTATAACAGTTATCACCCAGAGTTATGACACTAAAAGGGGGATACTACCACTCACTACTACCTCATGACCAAAATAAATGAAAAATGAAGGCAGGCAGAAAAGCTGTGTGACACCAAAGGGTGGCACTGCCACCTCCATGCTGTACCATCTATTCCCATAACACACAGGGACGCTGCACCTCAGACTGGAGTCCTGCAGCACAGTCCCAAGGGGCTGTGGGGAATGGGTCTTCTCAAGCACACTCCATCCTATGGCAGGTTCACCGTTCACACATCACTTTTTCTTCCACTTTCCACTACAAGCTCAGGGTTCAAATTCTCCTTAGGTGCTCACCCACAGTTGTTCACTCAAACACCCTATTTTCCATTCTCGGATGAGAGACCAGGAGAGCCAGAACCCACTGTCCCTCTGGGAAACACCAGGGGAACACCGAGAACTGGGGAAATGGGCTGCTGGGATCACACAGGACCTGTCCAAAAGAAAAAGTGAAGGTCAAACCAGAAGTAGTCTCTGTTTCTTCAGAATGGATGACACTGGAGATAACAGTGACTCTTCCAACTCCCTGAGCAACCTGCGGTGGCTGGTGGCCCCTCAGCAGCAGTGTTAGGCCAC
Source organism: Chamaea fasciata (assembly GCF_029207755.1). NCBI lineage: Eukaryota > Metazoa > Chordata > Aves > Passeriformes > Sylviidae > Chamaea > Chamaea fasciata. Next base: position 18,907,104 of record NW_027094097.1, on the reverse strand, counting down.
TGCCACCCAACAGGCCAGGAGGAGCAAACAGAAACCCCCACTGATCCCACGGGGCCAAATTTGACAGGAAAAGCAGCATTAACATTTCTGGTATCCCCAGGTTAACACAAGCATGTTTTTAACAGGGAAATAATTACCACATCAGAGCACACAGTGCAATTAGCATTAAGGTGCAGCTTGATTTTAAACATATATAGCAAGAGTCGCATTTCCAAAAACCACCCCACTTGATTAAGTGATAGGGGTATTGCAAGGGTGTAAACAAGACAGCCAAATCTTTACTCTGAAAGCAGCTCATGCATCAGGTTCCACCACTGTTGTGAAATTTTGATGCTGCTGCATCACTGTGGCCAATGTGTTTCAGGGCACTTCCATAACTTAGGTGAAAGACACGGGAAATGAGGTGAATGCAAACATTGTGGAGAGGGTTGAGATTTTTTCTCTTTGCCTTGAAAGAGACACAAATATCTGAAGGCTCGAGGTCACTGGAGCCCCCCAGCAAGTCTTTGTAATAACAGACAGCAATCTCCAGGTCTGCAGGTGATAAGCTATCATTTTTCAGAAATATTTTGTATGCCTCCTGCTGAGCTTTTCTGGCATTCAAGGGACAGATCAATATTTGGTATTTTCACTGCGCTTGAGGTGCTATTGTTCTTTGTATCTGAAAACAGAGTAACTGTTCTGCTGTTTATAAAGGTAGCCAGGGCAGCATCAGAAGGAATGCAAACCAGAAAAAAACCCTAAAGTATATTAAAACAAGTGAAAAAAACCCCTTCAAACTCAAGGTTAGTACAAAGGGTTCCACCAAAACAAAGAAATGCTTTATTTCCTAAGCAACATATAGAGAAACTGTGAAGTGTCCACAGTTATGAGCTACTGATTCCCTTAGTGAAATTATATCTAAAAATTGGAAGTGAACCCAAACCAAAGACCATAATAAGGGGTTGCTTTATGTCTTCAAAGCAGTATTATTAGAATAGTATGTTTGTAGATTAAAGAACAAGTGTAATAGGCTTGCACATTTCCCATGTTATAGTTAATGGCCTTTAGGGATTTCACTCACTTTTGAATGAATGAAGCCTATTCCAGGTTACATTTCTGTTTTCACGTGACGTGTTTAGTAGAAGAAGGACCAATAATGTTTGTCTGCTTATCAGTTATTATCATATTTCATGCTACATTTTATTCAATTGCTCTTAGCAAATGCAACCCACGTTTTCCTCAAGGTAAGGTGAAAAGCTGCATTGTTGGAAATAAACTCCACCACCGAAAAAACCAAGACAAGCAAGGGGGTCTGCCCATCACAAGCCAGTTGTTGAACTGCACTGTACTGTCTGGGCTTTGCAGACAAAAAAATGACACCAAAAGGGTTTGTGTTTCTTTACCAGTGTGCAGTCACTACAGCAACAATGCTGCCACCTTGTCAGGCAGCAGTCACCACTCAGACTCTCAGTTTCACATGGCTACAATAGTAAATTATTGCTATTGTCAGCAGTTGCTTAAGACGTTCTAGAGATGTGGCCGGACTACATATAATTATATCTAAAAATGGTCACAGCCACAGATCTGAGGACTGTAGCATGTGTGTAAATTAAAGCTCAGCCTTCAGCCTCAGCACCTGTTCTAGCTCAGTCTCCTGTCTCCTACGCACCCTGTTCATTATAGTACAGCAGGAATGAGGTTAAAACCTCAGAGGTTAAAACCTCTGAGGAGCACAGGCTACAATGGATGGTTAACAGAGAAATTAATATTTCCATATTTAGGTATGGCAATATTCCATCAATTTTTGTATCTACTTTCAGCTCTACAGCGTATGGAAACATAAGGACAAACACAATATTAAAAAAGGAATTCAATGCTCTATCATAGGCTGCAGGAGAGCAGTAACTCAGTCTGGTGAGACCACAGGCCCCTAAAGGCCAGGCTCTCTAGCGCTTCCCAGCCTTGACTCTGCACAAGTCACTGAACTGTCCAGAGTAAGTCCCCTCAGTTATGCACTCTAGAGCTGCATTTTGTGGAGGAACCTCTGGAGACCTCTCTGGAGGAAGCCAGTATTTAATCTCATGCAGTCTCTTGTGCATTAAAGGTGATCAACAAGCAGATGCACATCGCTGTGCAAACATCAGTCCACAGCTCTTGCCCGGACATCAAGGAGGTTCATATTTTCAGCAATGTGCTGATATACACTGACAACAGAGGCTGAGCCACCTGGCTGGGGGAAAACATTCACAGGCCTGTTATGGACGCTGAGAAGAGCCCGAGCCAAAGGACCACAGTGGGCCCTTGCCAGAGCTCAGGAATCAGCAGTGAAAGAGCTGATCCAAGCTGTCCCAGAATCAAGCACAGGGCCGAGGCAGGCACAGCACATGCACTAGACTGGTTCTCTCGGCCTTAGCCCAGCTGGGAGCCCATAGAGATACGTCAGCCTCACACAGAGCAGGTCCTCCCTCTCATCCTACTGTCTGCGTGAGGGCTAGAGCCAAAGCTCTTACCCCAAGAAGAAACAGTTTGGTAACACAGCTGGGAAGAAGCAGGAAGCTCTTCTCACCCGTGAGAAGCAAACAGCAATGGTGCAGCTGGAGCAGTAACAGGCACTGCAACCAACCTGGCTGGAGTCCAGTCCTTTTAACCACTTCAGCAATGGCTCACCAAACACAATGGTCAGTGGGGACTCATCATTAATTGGCTGTATTTTAATGGCAGCACACAGGTTGGCTCTTAACAGGAGGCTTTTTAGTATCTTTATCTATAAACTGGGAAAAAATTCAAACTGTTTGGATATTAAATCCACAGATGACACATCTGTTTGAGAATGGTAAATAGCAATAAGAGCAGGGTTCCAATACAAACCAGTTGCTTGATAGAGGGCTGTGTGCACTGTAAGTAGTCAGATGTAAGTCTGTGCCTTTGGCCTGAAAGCTGCAGGCCACAACTCCCCCCTTGGTGGGGTGTTTGCAGGGGAAGCAGCATCCCATGCAACACTATGGCCAAAATGGTTCACCCAATCCTCAGGTTATGCAGCAGCTAAAGCAGAGATGACAGATTCCTGCTGCATGTTCTGTTGGTATAAACCTTGAAAAAAACACTATATTTCTGATAACCTTAATTCAAGCAGGAAACACAAAAAGGGATAGAAAATTCAGAGTTATGCGGCAATGTCAAGTCCCAGTAGAAGAGAGCAGGTGTAAGGCTGAGGCAGGCTGGTCTGCTTAGCTTAGTCTTGTCTGATTTAAATGTGGTCTTTTAATGTTAAGGAGATTGTGGGTTTTTGCATCATATCTGTGCTGTACTCCTGTTGTCCAAAATAAACTAGGAAATTGCATCTATTTCTCCATTTTACATACAACTTTTTAGGACTTGTGGTGGTAGGGGGAAAATTGATGCCTTTTCCCTGAAGCAGGAAACATTTTATAGAGTCAGGATATTCATGCTCTTTATGGTATAATAGACCTTTGATGCACAGGGTTAAGCAAAACTTTTAAATTTGATCATATTTCTAAGGGACAAGACAATAATTGTTTTGTCTTTTTGTATACTGTAACTCACAGTTTGCTTTCCAGTTAATCTGGGAATGTCACTTAACAACTTTCATGTTAATGTAAGGACCTAAGACCAGAATGAAGCTCTTATGCCAGATCTCTTTTACTGGGACATGGCAGTTCATGGCTTTTGATCTTTTATGTAAGATTAACAGTTTGAAGTTTGTTATAGGATGTGTTTTGCAACCTGCAGTTTGTAGATGAGTATGAAGTGGGTGTTCTGAATACAATTCTAGAATTAAAAAAGAACCCAAATACATGGTGGCAGTGGCAAGTCTTGATGAAAACCTGGTTTGTGCTGATCATATGGTCCTGCTTACATGAGCAGAACAGTATGGTGACATTCACTGTGATCGCAAATCCTTCAGGTTTTGAGCAAGCTGTCCAATTTTGACCCTATTGCTTCTGTATCCAGTCAGGTCAGTTTCTATAATCCACAACTGGGAGTGTGATCAGCTAATGCTAGTGAAACTCCTGAAGATGGTATATGTTGGGTAATAAAGATACAGGCAAAGAACTTAATTCTCACAAAGGGAGTTCCCTTTGCAGTGCTGTGAGGAACACAAAGAAATCCTGTTTTGACTAGTTAATTGAGCAAACATTCCATCCTGCCCTAAAATATGCTTGCTATGCTTTTTCAGATTTTTTTTTTTTTTCAGAAGCATATCACTCCTTAGTGCGGTCATGTCTCCACCAGTCTGAGGAGCAACTGTCTCTGTTCCAGCCCCTGGGGCTCACCTGCTGCTCCCCCACTGCTGTCAGGATGGATTTCTTTAAACAGGGTGTCGGCTGCAGCAAATCACTTCATGCAGTGGGGAAAGAGGACTTGAATATTTACCACTAGATTGGTTGTGCTGCCTACTCCCCCAGGCTGCTCCCTCCCCTGGCTGTCCCTCCGTGCCTATATGCAGCTGCCAGTCCTGCCTTTGCTCTCCCACCTCTCCCCGAGGTGCTGCCTGAGCCCTTTTCCACCGGCTGCTGCTCTGGCTTTCTCCAGACAAAATCTGAGCCTCTCGCATTGCTGGCACAACTCCTCTGAAGTCTTCCCCCATCTCTCTGGTGCTGACTTCGCCCCCTCTCCTTGCTGTGCTTTTCCATCACGCACAAGACCCCTTCACTGTCCCCCTGGTCTGGCCCTGAGCCTGCTGTCCCCTTTCCGCGCCACCCTGTGCCTGCATTCCTGGCCCCCTCCTCACGGTGCTGCGACCCCATAAACATGCCAGGCCTGGACCACGTTGCCAGGCTCTCTGTTTTCTGTACTGTACTCTTGACATGTTTTCAGCCTCATGCAAAGCTTGTTCAACCAACAGAAAGAGCTGCTTTGACTTTAAATAAAGAATTTAGACTAAGTCTGCACAGCAGCACAGAAATAACAGCCATGTTGTGCAGAGATACCCAAGCCAGCTTTAAACTAATTAAGTTGGATCCCATAAGCATCTAATCATACAGGGAGCTCAGGACTGGGCAATTTACCCTAATGAACTGTAAGCTTGTCGAAGGAGAAAGCCTATGTTTGCTTTAGTCCAGTTCCAATTGAACATCACATGCCCATTGCCTTTTAAGAGACATCTACTACTATTTAAAAGCAAATCAGCACATGCCAAGATGATCTCTCCTTTCCTATTAATGCAACTATACAGAACAACTGTCCAAAGCATTCAATGTCTCATGGCCAGTTCTCTCCTCTCTCATCTGTCTTCTGCAGGCTGAACAAACATTACATGTACCTACAAAGACAACATTTTACAAAAGGACAGGAAATACAGAGTACGAGAGAATATGTGATTTATCTATCAACTAATTAGGGGTGGGAAAAAAGTAGCAAATCCTTTGTTCCACAGTACACACAGAGAGTGTTCTACTTTTTTGAGGTAAAACGTGAAAGTGTTGGTATTATTATATCCTTTCAAAATGGGCAAGTAAGACACAGGATTCCCCAGTCAAAAGCAACAGCTTTTCCTTGGAAGCCAGAGATGATAACACCTGCAGTCTTAAACAAATTTCCTGTCATGCCTCAAAAAAGCCCAAAGTGGAGCTTGTAAGCAACTACTCAGGGTGAGACACCATTCTTTGGAACTGCTCCTTTCCTCCAGATGAGACCTGCCTCCAGTTGCTGCTGGTTCTGGAGTTTTTGCTCCTCAGTGACCACAGACTCTCTAATCGATGATAGCCAAAACTTAGGAGAAGCAAACAATGGAGCGTGCTGAGGAAATGCCTCTTAAAACCCCAACATTCCTCCCAATTTATGGCTCTCCATCCTCACTGTGTGACAGAAGGTGACTCCTACACAGGGCCATGGCCAACCTGGGCCAGCAGCTGTAGGACAGCAAGTCAGTGACACCTCAGAGACACAGCCACGTCCTCAGTGTGCCCCCAGCACAGGCCAGGGCAGGCAGTTTCCCAACGGCAGAGGCCAAAGTCAGCTCTGTGCCCTGCACATCTCCTCAGGGGGGTTGTGGCCTGTTGACCCCAGAGGATTTAATGCCAATATCAGGTGAACAATGAAGAGAAATGCCTGGCCCATTTGTAGGATATGCACTACTCCCTTCAGTATTTCCGGTCTCCCCAAGGAAATACCTGTACGATTATTTTGGGGCTTTACTGTGTTTTGAACATTCTTCTATGTCTTTCCTGGTACCAGCAACAGATAATAGATCCAAAGTCTTAAAAACACAGGTTTAGGTAAGAATCATCTTGCTGATTTTTTTTTTTAACTATAAAAACTCCAATCTTTTTTTCTAAGTTGAAAAGATTAATGTTTCAATTAACATCTTCTAGAGAGAACCGTTCGAATATTTCAGCAAGCTTGTCCTAGAGTTAAATCCCACATTTTGTCAGAGTTGTATACAAAGAGTGTATATACTCCACAAAATTGAGATTGTTGTACCTATTTTTCAAATCCAATCCACAAGGCATTTACACTTTTTAAAATAACAAAATATAAGTAAAAATACAATTTGTTTTCTATAATCCTGGATCAGTCTCAAGATCTTTTACTAAAGTTAATGATTGTCTGTCTCCATAATTAACATATTAGGTGATGTGCCTCATTCTACCTAATGTTAATATTTTACTTTTGAGAGAGTAGCTTAATAGTGCCAAATAAAATTCTGACTTGCTAAGAAAAATTGGGGGGTTTTTCTCCAGTCACGCAAATATAAGGTATTAGAGAAAAGTTTAAAACAGCAAATGACAATTACATCAAATACAGATAGTAAAAAACCTAAGTAAGTACAGATAAGTTAAAAAAAAAAAAAGAAGTATATAACAGATTTTTTCAAAAGGAAAAAAATCTCCCACAGAGGGATGAACTATATTTTGCTTAGAGTCAAAATACAGTTGGGCAGGGCAAGGTATGTTGTAGACCTAGCAGACATATTTCCTACTCCAAGTGAATCCTGACAAGTACAGTTCTTGACCCGGGCACTGATTTGTCCAATCGAGTCATTATGCACACAAAGAAATGCATTTAAACTAGTGGACTCTATACCAACCAAAAGTGCCATCCCTGTGGGTGAGATTGTAGGATCAAGAACACGAAAATCAAGTTTTAGTGCTGTTGATGTTGGTTTCTTTCTACAATGACAGCCTTAGCGAAATTAGATTAAGTTCCACAGCGCAGCCTGACAAGAAATCTAATTGGGAAAAACAAAGTGCACTGCAGAAATACAAAATTTACTTCAAAAAGGACATGAGTAATCTCTATTGCCAGCATTAAAACAGTGACATCTATTGTTCTTGTAAGCTTTCATTTATATCAGTGACATGACTGGTCTGTTTTGAGTCTAGAGTAAATGCTGGGGCTTAAGTGTACTTTGAACTACATCGACACTTGAAGGGAGATAAATACCTGATTGAGAGAGAAAAGGCAAGATGATGAAAGCAGCAATCGCACAGCTTGACTCCAGACTGAGCTCAGACAGTGGGGGGAAAAAACAAAATACAGCCAATTCTCCCAAAATGCAATGGCGTAGCGGCTCTCCCCATCTCTGGCTCGCAATTTTGCTCATTACCTGGAACTGCGCCAGCCTTACAGAGCTCCCATAAGCTCGGTGTGGGTGTGACAAGAGGCTGCTCGGCGCTGTCAGGCAGGAGGATGCCGTGGCTGCCCACGGGGCTGTCCCCCGCGCTGGGTGTCCCCGGGCACAGCCGCGCTCCCTTGTCCCGCAGCCCCGCCCGCCGCCCGGGCACCGCAAACCCCGGGGCTTTGCCGCGGGGCCGGGCCGCCCAGCGCCACCCGCGCTGCCCCGCGCTGCCCCGCGCTGCCCCGCGCTGCCCCGCGCTGCCCCGCGCTGCCCCGCGCTGCCCCGCAGCGGGCGGGGAAGCTGCCTCCCCGCTTCCCCAGTACGTGTGGGCAATGTCCCCCTCATCCTCTGTCCCTCTCAAGTCAACGCCACACACTAACACGGGACTGCCGGAGCAAAGCCTGGACAGAGGACCCAGAATACAACACCGAGCCTTAGCACCTGTCAGCTGAAAGCCGCGTTTTCTTCTGCATTTTTAAAGATTTATACAGAGTTCAAAATTACAATTTGTTTTCAGGATGATATTCTCAAACACATTTTCCAGAATTTTCTGAAATTCTGTTTAAAAAGTCCCAGGATTTTAACTTTCTACTCCAATGTAAGTTCGCAGCCCCTCCAGGGACAGACCTTCACAGTAGAACTGTGGCAGAGCCCATCTCTATCTGTGGTCCCACTACACACGGGCTTGTTTCACAGACTCCCCAGTGAAAAGTAAGATGAAACTGCTCTGTGCTGTTTCAAGGCTGAAGCAGGAGTTTTCCAGGGGACATCCCTAGAAGGAGTAATTATGCAGTTAATCTTGAAAGACTCAGTGTTTGATCCACAAAATATTTTGCTTCTGGTAACTGTCTTCAAGAAAAAGAATAGAAATGTAGCTGATTTCTACAGTCAGGAGATCAAAGGAAATTTTTCTTAAATAATTTTCTCCAAATTCTAGACCAATAATCACATTCTTCCTTCCCCAAATTCCCTTTTCAGTTTGGGTTAATTTCTAACCTGACATTGTGGAGGTCCAGGACACCAGGATGTACTACTAAACAAAGGCTTCAGCGTACAGATTGCTGTACTGAGTTAATTTCAAACGTCTCTCAGTGGTTTTTTCACCCCCACAAATCATTTCAAGTAAATTTTCCTTCACACTGACACCAGCGACAGCACTTTGTCCTCCAGCTATTCCTGCAGTTCTGTGTATTATTTAGACCAAAGACTATAATTTACTGTGAGGAAGATTTTGAAAAAGATATAGCAGGTGCTGAACACAGCTATTGGAGAGTTAATAGTCAACAACTTTAGAAACCATCCCCAAACTTGCACAGAGAAATCACAGATGTGTACCACACTGCATAAGGCACGTCTATACAAGGCGTTGGTGCACTGCCACCGGCTCCATGATTACCAAGCGCCGCTTTCCTTGAAAAGGCAGTGGATTCTGGCATCCGAGAAGGCATTAAATTACTGCTGGAAATTCCCGTGCAGCGGCAGGGAGCGCGGCAGGCCCCGGGGCAGGAGGGAGCCCATCCCGCACCCAGCATTACCACCTAGCGGACACGGGCTGGTCTCCTGCGGCTCCGCTCCAGCCCCGCCGCCCGCATCCACACGGGATAACCGCACACGGCCCTCGGCTGATGTGTTCACCGTCGGGTAAACGTGTCTGTGTTTGCATCACGCTTAATGTTCTGAGTGCCCTACCGCTGCAGCCACACCTCCCAGGAACCACAAAACGACACATTAAAAATTCAAGCGTGGGATAAACCAAATCTTCCAAAGGTATTCAGTCTCAGCTTGATAGTCCCTGTCATTTTTCAACCTTTTCTTAATGCTTTCTACTTTATTAGAACATTTAGCATTTCTGAACTCTGAAAAATACCGAGCTACCCTTCAAGACTCTTTGCTTTATAAATATATTAAGGACACTATTAAAATGCTTTGCTTCAAAAGGAACGAGTGCCTTGTTAAATTTAAAACCACATGAAACCTAAAGCAAAGAGAAAAGTCCAAAGTAAAGCATCTGGGATTGGACTGCAGAGCTATTTAGGTACCAGACTCCTGCTGATTTAGGAACCAACATACCTTGTAGACTAAAGCTGATTTATGATTCCCCTGGGGAATTCTGCATTTTGTCACAGAATTTTCTGTTACCATAACACTTTGTCAACATCCTTATTCCCTGCTTTGCACCTCTCCCTGAGTTGTTAATCTTCATTCTGCAAAGTCCATTAAAAGAGACTCTCTTTTTCTTCCATTTCCTTGCATACAGTTAGACTGCTTTGAATACCTTGAATTTCTGCTACATTCCAATCCTATCAGTCTCCTGCAATGCCTGTAGGTTTACGGTGTTGTATATATTAAAAGATTGCACAAATTTAACTGAAGCAATTTACAAATCCAGATTATTCTGATTTGGAGATGGCCTATTTTTCCTGCACTTCTATAATCCAGAAGCCTATGCTCTGATGGACTCATTAGAATCCCTTACAACTTCTGTGGGATTTAAACATTTCTGTCCACTAGTGAGATCCCAAAGATCCCTAGCTTTCTGCTACACAAGCACTACTCCTTTTTGCAATGTCTTTTTCCTATGACTGTATTTTATTGCAAAAGAAGAGCTTCGTGCAGTGCCTAAAATCAGGCAAAATTCCAGTGTTTTAACTGGACAGATAAATCTCAAAGAGAATGACCTGCCACTTCTAAATCCAAAAGCTTAAAGAAGCACATCAGGGCAGGTTTCCCACCAAAGCCAAGTCTAGCAAGGGACTCACCAGGGATTGAGGTGAGAGGTCAGGTCTAGGTGCAGAGGTAGATGGACATGTCTGTTACAAGGGGCACACAGAAGCACTTGGGCTATTTGAGGAGCCTTCAGTCTTTTTTCTCTCTGAATGCTGCACGTTTCTGACTTAAAAGCAATTTTAATTAGATTCTACCAAGCACAAAAACTAAGAGCTGGGCAACCCAGTAAGCTCCATGGTACACAAAAAAATGAGACTGTTCAAAAGCAAACCATGTGATTTCCTTCCCATGTCATTCTCTACTGTTGGCTTAATGGCACCAGGGTCATGGTGTGTCCTTGAAACTGAACCTTCACAGACTGCACCCAGAACAGCAGCACTTCCCACAATCCCACCTGTGGCTTTCCATCGCTCCCCACTGGATCCCTCAGTGAGGAGTGTGTAAGGCAGCAAACAATGGTGCAGCATGTGAAGTTCCGGCTTTGAGCCACGTGCCCCAGGAGAGAACAGCTCTGCTCAGCCACAGCGCAGGCAGGGCAAAGGAACCCTTTTTCCAGCTGGTGCACATTAGTCAAACCCAGGGCTCTTTCTTCCATCCCTTTGAGACTCAAACTTTCTTCAGTTTGAAAACAGATATCTCTTCCCATTGGTTTTACCTTGCCCCAAAAAATCTGGGTAACTATTTTACAGGATACTTTCCTTTGTTTTAGTAGAATGATCACTCATTTACATAACCAACTGCAAGACAAAAATCACAAAATACAATGAAAATACACTTCTCTAATCAAGGATGATTATTACCTGTCACAGTACTAAGGGGCTGAGCACAGCTCTTTCTGCTAAGGCCATACCAAACCCTGCTAATCTGATTTAACGTGACTGGATTGCAAACAGCCAGTTGCTGCTTGCACCATGGCCAGTGAGGTACCCAGCCACTGGTGTGCCCTTCTGCACTGCAGCAGCAGAACCTTCAGTGCTGGAGGAGAAACTGCACCTGTAGTTGAGTGGAGCAGAAAGTGCTACCAGCCTTTGTGGAACAAGATTGTTTCTGTGGCCCGAGTGCTGCAGCTTTGCCTGGAAACATCCTTTCAGAGGAGGTTTCACGATCACAAAGACACGGAAACCTCCTGAGCACTTGTTTTCTTCACCTGTGAAGACACATGGGGAGATCAACCTATGTGGAACTACAAAATCACCCATATAGCATCATGTAGTAAAGAAATCTGCTTGGTTTCCTGTGACTGTCCTCAGATTAGCTCCTACTATATCAGGCAGAAAGGTGATTTACTGTTAGAGGAAAAAGGTATTTTGTGAGGCACCTTACATCTTGATGTACAGATACCAGGCTGCCAAAGCCAACCCTGCATCCACCACAACCTAGAAGTTCACAAGGAGGCCAGTGGGCCTATTCCAATTAGTGCTGTAACTTCAACCTCTCAGAGAAATAAACTCTAGCCAATTAACAGCTCTATACTAATAAAACTGCATCATAAACTGAAGGGGCTATATTAATTTATTGTACTGGTTTATCTACAGCAGTACAACCTGTGAGCATGCAAGCCTTTGGTGTGTATATAAAGAAAATACATTTCCTCTCGCGACAGTGAAGAAAGACTTAATTCCCTTAAAGTCAGCAGAATGACAGTGGGGGTGATTGAGGCCCAGTGCCTCTGATAATGAATATTCCTGTAGCTGAATCCCCTTGCAGGCCAATTAATTACCTCCATACCCTGCTGCTGCATTCCAAATTTTATTTTTATTTCAAAATCAAAGTTAAATAACTAGAAAAATCATGTGGCTGAGCCAAACTGTGACTTTATGGGTTTTAATTTTTGAGATTAAAGTGAAGTACAAAGACACACCCAGTCAGCAAAGTCTGGAGACAATAAGATGTAAAGCAATCCTCCTTCTGACCTCACATTAACACAGAAATCACCCTACAGCATGCAAGTGTCAGCCAACAACGGCACCTACTTATTTCCTGTCAGCTTGTCCCTTTGATCTAACCTGATCCTTCTTCACTTTATTAAAAACGTTCTAATCTTTTGTCTTTGATCTCCCTGTAGGATTCTTCAAAGAGCTTCAAATTAGCAAACACGCAAACAACAAAAAAATGTACTCTGTATCTGCAAGAAACAATGATGTGGGGAGCCGTTTCCTTCCTCAACACACAAGTTTAGCGAGGGGCAGCATTTTAAAGCCCAAAGATGCCATAGTTATCTGTTGTTTATTGGCATTAGGGTGGATGACAGAGCCCAAGCTTTTTTACTGGGGGTGGTTTGCTCTGAAGGTGTAACAAGGCAGCCCAGCAGGGGTAGCAAAAAAGCCATGTGCATACTTCATTCAGCATGCCAGATGAAAGGATTATGTCACATTCAAGAGCAACAAAGAGCTCTGTTTAAGTTTGTACCAGGCTGGAACTGTGGGGCAGCCGTTAAAGACCACCAAGGTTTTAAATAAAACCGGACACTTTTAAGTTTTCTCCAGCTTTCCTTGCGGTAAATCCACCCAAAATGAAGGCAATGTCAGTATCTCCCACAAGGAAGATCTCCGAGGCTTTAAAAGGGAAAAGAAGTTTAATGTATTTTTATATATGTAAAACCCGTATGTCTACTTTAAATATCTATGTATGCTTTTTCCTCATGAAAAGAATTAATGACACCACCACCATATTATTTTTGTTTCATCTTAAACTTATTTAACAGCAAAATGTTTTCAGCAAGGAAGAGCACTACTTCAGGATCTTTTTACATCAAACAGTTATAGCATCATTCATCTTCTAAACCTTTAATTTAGCTCCAAAGGTACACGTTTCAAACAAAATTGGTGCTATTCATTCTCGAATACTGCTCACCTCTGAAAAGAGGTATGAGGCCAGATTAGAAAGACCCTATAAGCTACACTGTAAGTTCCTTGCATGGGCAGCTGCCTCTTACTGCAAACTGCTGTTTTTAACTCTTACTCTGTGGGGAGGTAGATCTGTAACCAGGTTGAAATAGCCCAAAATATCTTTGCCACATAATCCATGTCACCCCAAACTCCTCATGACTGTAGTTAATAATCTAAGGCACACACCACTGGCTACTGAAGTCAATGAGACATTTTCACAGGTCCATGAAATCCTAGGTATGAATTCTAAGACAGTAAGTCTCCCCAGTAAAGTTTCCATCCAATGGAAATATAACTAAGCAGGATCTGGCCCAAGCTGTACATATGGACAGTAGTCCTTATACCATGCTCATAGCCCTAAGATTAGAGTGGGTGAAGTCCACGCACTCATTTTAATTTCACTTCTTTGTCATCCTAAAATCCACTGTGATTACACGTGGCAGATGTATGAGCTGAGAATTTAACAACTTAGGCAATAGACCATTATCATTCACTGTGAGTAGAATATTATCGCTTCCCTGCCTGATTTTTTCCCTCTTCATCAAAAGTCAAATATTGCAAAACCGGCACACTCACCCAGCTCAAAATTACGTAATTCATGTTTAAAAGTCCATTGAAGATCAACACTGATAATTATTTATTGATAACTCCAGTGAGGCTCTAGATGATCAGAGAAAGATTAAGATTGGAAAAGACCTTTAAGATCATCAAGCCCAACCATTTACTGAACCCTGCCAGGTCCACCACGACACCATGTCCACGTACACCCACGTGTTTTTTGAACACTTCCAGGGACATTGATTTCGTAACTTCTCTGGGCAACCTGTTCCAATACTTGATAATTCTTTCAGTGAATAAATTTTTCCTGGTATCTAATCTGAATCTCCCCATGTGCAACTGGAGGCCATTTCCTCCTGCCCTGTTGCAAGGGAGTAAAGTGTTGGCCCCTCTTGTTCTGTCCTGATGCCCTGTACTGGCTCTTCGAATACTGATTTTCTTAAGCAGCTCAGGAAACGTTGCTGCTAAAGCACAAACAACCCAGGCACAGAGCTATGCCAACTGCTCTTTTGTTGTCGTGTTGATGCCTAATAATGGGTTTTGGATAATAAAGGGGAAAAAAACCCCAAACAAACCAAACGACCTATTAGATAAAGTATCAAGACCACAACAAAACTGAATAATTTTATCAAGATAGCTGAAAAAAAAAAAAAAAAGGTATCGCATGTCTTGAAAAGCCTGGAGAAACAGTTCTAAAATGAGCAGCTCTGCTAGCACAGCAAAGCCCTTTAGTTAATCCAGCAGTTTCCAAATAAAATTAAATCAACTGTAAATCAAAAACTTTATGAAAAGTCAGAGCCAAGGTCTGAACTTGCCAAACTCATTGGTTACCCACTTTACTGACTTATTAAAAACATGAGCTTTGTCATTCTAAGTCCAAAGTCACACAAATATTCAACAAAAAACTGCTACTCCAGATTTATTTAACTTTTTTTCCACAGTTAACTGGCACTCAGAACAACAAACGACATACTCTGCTTTTATCCTGTGTGAGGGATCTTTCTAGCAGATCTTGTCTCTTGTGGCCATTGCTAATGATGAAAGGCAGAGCTCAGCCTTTCTAGGAATTACAACATACTTGAGAGTGCTCCAGATGCAGGGTCTCAGGCCAACTCCTTGACATCCAGAGCTCTTCCCTCAGCTGCATCCTGCATGCAGCCAGCTTCCAGACTCTGCAAGGATTCTCCATTCCCCCTAGCCAGGGACAGCCCTGTTCAGCACAGGCAGCCACAATGAGTGCCCTCTCCACATGGCACTTACTGGTCCACACATCTGGGCTCAAAATATTGCCTTAGAGGAAAGGCCACGTAAATCTGGAAAAACAGTTTTGAGAAACCCTGAAAGTGTGTCTATGTGTGAGACCACCATCAAGTAAAATCCAGGGACTGAATACAACAGCCTCTTTTGAGCACTTTTTTGAAATTTCAAGTACATCCAGCAGGCTTTAGGAAATCTTGTTTTAACAGAACATCAGGATTTTATAATTTCCTTCTCTCAGAAAAATCCATCTAGGAAGGAACACAAAAGAAAAATTGAGGACGTAAAAAATTATCTGGACATTACCAGCCCTCTAGAAATGTTTAGCTTTAGGACTACTTTTTTTTTTTTTTTTCTGATCTATTTTGACAATCTCTATGCCACAAAACTAACAAAAATTTGAAGTTTTCTTTCAGAGAGAGTAGAGCAATTCATTACTAGCATTAAAGTTTGACTGAGTTTGAGTTAGAAGCCAAAACCAAGCTCATCTCTGCTGAATTTTCATTAATAATCTAAGTTGCTTAACCATCCTCTCTGGAAGCCAAACAAAAAATTAACAACAGGAATTGCCAAAGCAGAATAATTTCAAGAGCATCTAAACATTACCCTATACCTGAAATAGGTAAAGATAAAGAACAAATGAGGCAAAGCTATCTTCTTTTTACTTGACTGATCCATACAGACTCATGACCTGAGCACTGCAGCACTATCACTGCAGATCTGTAAGCGCTCTTTATTCCTCCTTAACAGCAACAGGTTCAGCTGAAGTTCTTAGTAAAGTTTGAGAACTATTTGTATAAGATAAATAACATTTGGAATTTTATTTATCCTGTCCTTCTTCATAGTTTCAGCTTAAGCTCAAGATGTCCGCAGGAAGTCCATGTGTAGCACAGGATACTTTAGAACACTCCCAGCAGATCAGACCACTGACTTGGCCAAAAGGGATCACTCATTGATTATTTCTACCAAATCCTCTTTAAACAAAAGGACTGGAAGATGCCTTCAGGAGCATAGCTCTTTTAAGACAGTCTTTTTAGATCAATTGCTATACAAATACATTCCTCTGTTAAACCTACACAATCTATATTAACTACACGTTCAGTGGGAATACAATATGAATTTAGCATAATTTTCTTTAAGTATTACATTTTCCCATGAATACAGTAGTTACCTTTTCAAGAACTCCTAAAATACATTCATAGATGAATTTCAACATTGAGATACTATTATGATTAGATAGCCAAATGAGCATTGCAAGAGTAAAATATATCAACTTAACTTACGTTGGCTGTAGCATCTCCATGCAGTATTTCCTCCGAGGCTTTCAGGAGGAGCAGGTCTTGTACGTAACGGATGGGCTTGAGGATTAGGGATTTTGTGCCATTTTAGGCATAGGATAAGTTTCTGCTTACTTTGGGCACATCATTACCTTTCATTCTGTCTTTTATATAACAACACAGTTTTATCAGACCTCAGCCATGCCCATTATAATTTCCCAGATATACTTGAATGTGTTGGGATTTCTCATTACCAGAGCACAATTTATGCAGAAATCACTTTTATTTTTGCAGGAAGGTGGTGGCTTGATATTAAATGGAAGGATTTAAACCAGTTCAGGGGCGCTCAAGAAACTGAGTCACAAAGCAGCTGTGTTATTCCACAGGACGTGTCAGGCACAGGTCAGAAAACAGTGCCGAGTCCCCGTCAGGGAACAGCGGAAGACCCAAAGGCCACAAAAACTTGCTGTGTCTGGCAGCAGGTTCCTGAACCGTACGTGGGCTTTATACCATCTCATCTTCAAAACGCAGCCACAACCCCTCCCTTGCACGTTACTTGTGGGCTCCTCAAGCGCTGCAGGGAAAAGCGGCTCTTTTGAAAGCCTGTTGCCGGCTTTTACCCCGCGCTCGCCGGGCGCAGGGCGAGGCCGCCGCCGCCTTTCCCTGAGGGCGGCGCGCTGCGCGCCCAGGGCCCGCCGGCAGGGGGCGCCCCGCGCGCGGCCACGGCCGGCCCCTCAGCGACGGGCGGGAGAGCGGCGGGCGCGGCCGAGCCCCGGGCGCGGCGGGCGGGCAGCGTCAGAGCCGCCTGCGAGCGCAGCGGGCTTCGCTCGAGAGGGATCTCCTCCCGCGACCACGCTTCGTACGGAAATCCCGTCTTCGGTCCGATCCCACGTCCCGCAGGCAGACCCTGAAGCAGCGTGGAGGTGCCACAGCAGGGCGGCTCGGCCCTGCCGGGGAAGCTGCACAGCAAAGATGGGCGCTAAGGGAGCCCAGCTCACACAGCGCAGTCAGCGTTGGGGGTACGAGAGCCAACGTTTCCTTTCAATGCTTGTGTCTTACCTTTATTAAAGGTGTTACAGAACAATAGCCGCAACATGCCAGTTTGCTACCGAAGAGGTTAACAGTAGTAGAGAACAGAAGAGGATAAACAACTTATTGACAAGCAAGTTTCTCTATTTTCTTTGTTGTTGTCAGACAGTGATGTTGATTAAAGAGTGAGAAATTGCCCCTGGAGTACACCACAAACACATTTCTTCTCCAAGTGATCCCAAGCTTTTGCTTCACAAACTCTAGAAAACCGGAGAAGTTAAGCTAGCACTGTCTCTTCAGGAACTTTTCCTTTCTGGAAAGCTGTCCACATAGCTTACAGACAAAACAGGAAATCTTGTACCAAACGTCAGTAAACTTGCATTTTCACAGTAACACTGGGGGGAAAAAGTCTGTATCTTGCTCAAAAGGGATGAAATGTAACCGAACAACCTACAGCTGTAGGTCTGATTCTTTCAACACATTCTAGTTTCCAGCTTACAGTAGAACCAGCCCAAAAAGACAAACATCAGCTTACTTGGCTTCAGAGGACCTTACACAGTGAGCGAGGCAAATAGTACTAGGGCTGCACTTCAAAGATAGAGTGAAGAAGTTTTACTCATCCATCATACCTTTTATTTTCTAGTATCAGTAGGTGACCATCTTTAAGGAAGTTGAGGGATAAGAATTGAGGAACATACCAGTTGCACTTTACAG
This sequence comes from Chamaea fasciata, assembly GCF_029207755.1. Taxonomy (NCBI): domain Eukaryota; kingdom Metazoa; phylum Chordata; class Aves; order Passeriformes; family Sylviidae; genus Chamaea; species Chamaea fasciata. Next base: position 18,889,090 of record NW_027094097.1, on the reverse strand, counting down.
ATTAACAGCCACAGAAATAGAAAGCAACTATACAATCTCAGGGTTTCACAAAACTAGTTTCATTTGTAACACTTGACGCAACAGGATTAACTGCAACAAGTGAAGAGAGCTACATCTGTAAAGTGCTATTTTTGTTAAAAGTGGCTAAAAAAAGCACAACTACAACAGATTTGGGTACTCGGTGGTGAGATTGTCGATGTCCTCCAAGTATTTCATTTCAAGCTCTGTGTTTTTTGATGAAATTGATGAGCCCATTTGTTGAGCTATCATGAGATGTCACTGGAGCATCTGACTCCAGTTCAGGCTCAATTTTCTTGGCAAGTTGTTTTCCAAGCTCAACTCTGCATTTATAAAAGCAGGAAAAGGAAAAAAAAAAGGCAATATTAGTGCTAACAACTTACAGTATTTACTAAAGCCGTTGATATTAAAAATAGATGCCAATAAAAAGTAACTTCCTAGTGAACACTATGATGTTTTCCCCCTCAAAAATTACTGTTTAAGTATTCAATTCAGTGCCATTCATGAAAAACTGGAGTTCTCACAGCTCCTTAGCTAATCAGACAACTCAAATTACAGGATGTCTAAGTGAACACTTGGTTTTAAAAGTCAAGCAGTCTTTTCACCTCAGTATTCATTTGTGTTATGCAGCCTGCCCGAGTGCAGAATGCATTCAGCTGGCTCCTGTTCACTGTTGAACAGGACAGTGCTCAGAACACTGATTTGTGTCACTCAAACAATGATCAGCTGAGCTGCAGCCTGGAAGCACCCCCAGCAACTACCCAGGAGTTACAGCCTCACTATCTGAGAACCTCAGATATTCCAACAGCTGCTAGAAATGAGGCGGGTTCTGCAGCACCCCCACATTCCAGTTTTGGAAGCCATTGTAGAATTTCATGTGTGGCAGTAAAAGCTGTACTTACTCCTACCACACTCCTGATTTCAGAGTTTATAGCAGACATCAGTACTAGACACTGTTCTGTTTTCAGGTTCTGCTATAGTATTTAGCTAGAGAACATGCTGTGGTAGCACAGCACCAAAGAACACATCCAAAGACTAACGTAGCTTCGTGTAAACTGATATTCTACACTTGTAGATCAAATGTGCTCTTCAAAACCACCTCTCACAGTGTAGGCAGGCTGCATCTGAAAAATTTTATTTCCCAATCCCTCTACCTAAGCCTACAAACAGTATGTTTACTACAGTATATTACTGTAGTGTGTATATATAGATATAGATATCTGTAGTATATTACTACAGATTGAAGATCTTGATTAGCTCCTGGTTAAATTTTTAAGTGACACAGTGACAGACTCCTCCAAGCTGCTGCACACATGGAGCTCCAGCACAGCCCTCAGTCACAGACGCAGCCTGCATGAAACCAAGGGCTCCCACATGCACAGATCTCTGCCAGGAATGCTGTCTCTCCAGCACAGGAAAATTAAGAGGTAATCAATCTTTTGCTCAACAGATGCCATTCAAACTGCCTACTACTAATCTAGAGGCAAAAATTCTTTTTTCCACACACTATAGGGAAAACATTTTCCTTCCTAATTCTCAGAGCCTGTGTTCAGCTAGCTTGACTGTCTTCCTCACTACTGCAGCTTTTTTACATTCATAGTATTTTTCTAAATTCAACAGAGGTTCCTAGCCAGAATTGTTATCTATAAGTCACTATTCCTGGCTAAACTATGCATAATGCATTATGGCATAGTATCCTATCCCCAGAACATGTTTTCATTTATAACTATCCCCATAATCAAGGGTTCTAAGTATAAAACCCTTTTGATTGTCTTTCCTCTAACTCATGACAGATGCGAGAATCTGTCAATAAGTAAACAAGAAACAAACCAAGGAAACTTACCCCCACTGGTCATAACTGTTAATGTCCCAGACAACTCCTTGAACAAATATCTTGTGCTCATACATGGCTATAAGCAGAAAGAGATTTATCAATAAACTTGATCAGAAAGTCTTCATTAGCATTCACAGATGAGAAATGTATTTACTTACCAATGATGGCTCCCAGGGTGAAAGGGTTGAGTTTTGTAAACACGATGGAATTGGTTGGTCGATTTCCCTCAAAGACCTTTCAAAACAAGAGTTACATTGTCACCTAGTAAAAATTACATCAGAAACTCACAGGTTTTATCTTCTTTAGAGTCCACACTAGACTATTTGCATTAGCAGCAAATACAAAGTCCTAAAAGCTTTAAAGGCCTTCAACCATAAAATTGTATCCTTCCCATGTTTTTTTACAAACACAATGGAAAATGTGTCTCCAAGCACCATTCCTGTCTGCTGTGGCTACAAGAAGTAACCCAAAGTCACCAGCCCAGGGCAGTGCTGAGAGAGCCCATATTTCCTGGAACACCTCCCAGGCTTCAGAGCCGAAGTGCTGCTCGCAGCCTGTTCCAAGTGCCCTGCCAAGGTCCCATGGGCGCCACCCCAGCAGAGCCCGCAGCGCCAGGCACCTCCCGAGCCTGGGTACCTTGTGGGGAAGGAGCTTCTCCAGAGCCTCCCCGCTCAGCCCGGCCGCCTGGAGCTCCTTGCGAGCCTCATCAGCCGTCTTCCCCTTCATCAAGGCCTCAGTCTGAGCAAGGAAGTTGGCCAAAAGGATCTAGCAGGTAGAAAGAAACACAAGTTGACATCTGCATAGCTGGTGGTACCTGGTGCTTGAACCCCTATCAAGACCTATTCTAGACTTACAAGTCAGTTTTAACACTGTGGCAGTAAAATATGCAGCAGTTTTAGCTATTGCTTCTTACTTCACAGTACCAGGAGACTTAGCTACTATTCCAAAGTATATGTATTCAAAAACAACCAGGGCAGTTTTGCAGAATTCTGCTCCTGCTGAAGCTGGCAGCAAGTCTCCCAATGGCACCAGAGGAGCCAGGACTTCCCACAGCCCTTCCACCCAGTACAATCTATGACTTTATCTCATGCTACACCATCTCATGGAAATCCAGGTGCAAAGATTAGTCAAAGGTAACCAGGTAAGATGTATTTACTCATCTCTATGCAGGAAAATCCCCACAGCTCACTATACACCAATCCCAAAATCAGTGCAAGGTTTTAACATATCTGTCTAATGTTAGCCTGCGAATTTATCTGTGGTTTTACCCTACCTGAAAATACAATAAGTTTTTTACAGTCAAATGAAACATTTTTTCTCTTCTTTTGTGAAGTCATACTCTAAATTTTCACCAGTATTTGGTCTTACTTGATGAGAAATTACTATCACACAATTCAAATAGCCCTTGTAATCTGAAATCATGACAAGACTGAAATTCAGTGAGTAAAGATGCTTTTTCTGAAGTATGCAGTAAATAGTTAACCTGAACATGTTTCCACCTTTGGAAGTTAAGAAAAATCTTAGTTCATTGAAAATCCTTAGTCAGATGATAAACTAAAAACTGGACAGGTTAAAAACATCTGTGTAGAAAGCCATCACCCCAGCCATACCATTACATCCACCCAATTTTGTCCTAGAATTTAACACTTGAAAGCTTCCTCAGAGATGGTGTCACATTAGGTATGAGACTTTGTTTCTTCCTGCTCCCCAGGAACTACATTCCCTAGAATTCTTCAAGGAATTTGAAATACTTAATTGCTCAACTCTTTCCAGCTTCAGTAGGCCCACAGGAAACACCACTGAGCTGCCTCAAGAGCTGTCACTGCAACTGCTTCAAGAATAAACATACCACTGCATTACGTATTACTTGTGACTTACAATTATAACCTAGGTATTTTTAAATCTGTTGTGAATGTTGATAGAGCTTTGGTGCATAGTTTCAAAGGGACATTTAGAAATACCACACAATGCAATATCAAATAAGCTTTCATGCCTTGAGCCACAAGAAATACGGTCCCCTGACAAAGAACTTGCCTTGTGATGCAAGCCATTTCTGATGGGGTGCTGGGTCTGCACTGGGATCAGGAAGTCACAGGGAATCATGCGAGTTCCTGTAAAAAAACCCAGGTAAATAACCTTCCTTGCATCTGGTAAGTCTTAGAAAACCTTCATTTCTCACCCCATTTTCAGAGTTACTGGCAGACTCAGTCTTTTTTAGAAGCTTTATAGAAGAGCATTATTATTTGCAGCAGGAGGAAAAAACACACCTCAGTAGTTTCAGCCTTATTTGATCTCCTTATTGTAGTTAAAACCTACATACTGTAGCCTTCACAAGCCACTAGATAAAAACCCCATTGCAGTGTGATGCTAGATTAGATAGTCCAACCTCCAAACAAGTGCAAACTCGGCAGACTCCTGCAGCTGTGTAGCCATTCAGACTTCAATTCCAGAGCAGGTTTTTAACTGTCTGTTTACCTTGGTGAATGAGCTGGTAGAAAGCATGCTGCCCATTGGTGCCAGGCTCTCCCCACACAATAGGGCCAGTGCTGTAGTCCACACGAGAGCCTTTCTTGGTAATGTATTTGCCATTAGACTCCATGTCACCCTAAAGAAGGGGAGGACAGGATCACTCAGTATCCGTAAAAGCTTCCATACATATTTCAACTACAATAAATCGTGCTTGTTTATAGAAGTTTTCTAAGCATGAGGGATACAGCTGCTTAACTCATGGACATCAAGATAACAGAGGTATGAAGAAAAGGTCTTTATAAGCTGATATCGACCTTGGCACCAGTCTCTTCAGGCAACTGCTTCCATGAATTCAGTGAGTGCAGTTTTATCTGACACAGGCACTCAGGACACTGAACTCAGTGAACAGGGCAGGATGTTATCTGCCCCTGGCTGGAAGCCGTGCTGTGCCCAGCCCTACCTGCTGGAAATAGGCAGCGAAGCGGTGCATGTACTGGTCATAGGGCAGCAGGGCGTGCGTCTCACAGCCATAGCAGTTGATGTACCACACCCCCAGCATGGCCAGCAGAACCGGCACGTTCTTCTCCAGGGGCGCCGTGTGGAAGTGATTGTCCTGCACGACAAAGGGAAGTTACTCTTCTGATAAAGCAACTGCCATCCCTCCCAACTCCGACATTGTTTGTATTGCTGTGTTGATCCAGTGAGAGCTTCCCACAAACCGTCATTTTAACATCACTGAGGAGGACACAGGGAGCTGAACTTTGGAAATCAACCTGCCTCCCGTTTCCTTACTAACAGCTCTTAAAGAGGAACAAATGTGAAATGAGCATCCCACACTCACCATCCAGTGGGCTCCTGCAAGCAGACTCTCAAAGTTGTCAAAACCTAACAATGGAAAGAGGTCAGTTCGTATTTACTATTACAACTCAAAATTGATTTTTCATATAGAGACAAATGTGAAACAGTTTTGATTCCTTGTATGCACAAGGTTCCCAACTACTAGGCAAGTTTAAAGCTGCACTTAGACTCCTCCTGAATTTCGCATCCCATAAGCCAGACATTCACTTATGCTTAAAACCCAGACTTCAGAGCAAGTCCAACTTCATAAAACATAATTCAAAAACCTTTGCCTAAAATCCCCATTCAGACAGAACGAGCAACTAGACGGAGACCAGGGCCTTTAGTACAGAGCCTGCTCTGAGGCCACAGTTTTTAGCAAATTTGAACACTTAATCACAGCCAGTGGGAGACACATACCCCAAGAAACAGGGCAAGACTAGCATAGCAGGGATTTCTGCAGTGGTGTGAGAAAAAACAGTTCTAGTAAGATATTCTCAAAGAAAAAGACTGCCCCTCCCTTCCCTGTTCTCTCAACAATTCACCTGAGCTCTCGTTGCTTTGTAGTTACGGTATTTAAACCTCCATTCACTTTCCCAAATGAATACCATCACTAAAGCTAGCCTTTCCTGCAAAAACAGAAATCCTGATTCTTACATAGCAATTGGGAGGTGAAGTGTTAGGACTCAAAGCAGTAGCTCTACCTATGGTCAGAGGGCAACTGTGGGAATGGAGAGGTCTAAGAGGAAGAAGTGCAGATAGGCTGGCATGTCACCAGTCAGCCCCAAATCTGTCTGACAGCAGCAATGAACAATTTATTGCAGAAAAAACAATAACTAAGGCTTATTTATTTTGCTCTTATAATAGGTTTTTCTACACATGAAAACTCCTATTCATATAATTCCAAAAACACCAAACCCAATGTTATTCTTCTAACCCCAGTCTAAGGGAATTCTAGCTTTTGCCTAGAAAAATAAATGACATTATAGTTTCAGATTCAAACATCAGAAAGCAGTGATGAGGGAACAGATGTAATCATCAGGCCTATAGCCTAGACAAAGTAATGGGAACAGAAGGAATTAACATAAGGACATAGTTAATGCTAAACAGAGCTCATATGCAGAACCAGAGACAGGACTTGGGTGTTAGTGTGCGTATACTTACAGATACTAAAAACCCTACTTCAAGTTTAGGAATGTCAGTTGCAAGGTCTGATTTTTAACTCTGACACAGCTTTACATAAATCATGCACTTTCGGCTATGTGACTAAAGCAATGCATTTTGACCATTTGTCCCCAGGTATGGGGCATTTTCCAAAACTGTATTTGCAGTACTAAAATATCAACATTTCCATTACATTCCAGATTGCTTTATAGCACCCACATCCAACCACTCAGAGTAGGCAGGTAAATAGTATTTGGCCCAAATCTGATTCACAATCCATTATTGTTAAAGCACTCCATAGTTATATTCCTGAAGCAAACAGAGCAATTCTTGGCATGGTGACATCACAGGAATACCCACCAATATGCAGGGCAATGGAGAGACCAATGGCAGACCACAGGGAGTAGCGGCCACCAACCCACTGCAAAAAAGAGATGGTTGAGAGAGAAGTGCAAGGCTTTTCCATTCAAACTATTAGAGAACAGGTGGTTAGACTGCTGTCTAATGATGGCAACATCATTAGTTGTTGCCAGCAAAATCAATACTCTTCCTGGTGATAGTTCACTATAGATATTTGGCATAGTCAAGGAAACCTGAACTTTACCGTGCACCCTAATGAATGCCTTTTTTGAGAGTCTGAAGTTACCCTACTTGTCCAATTTTTGTAAGTAGATAGCTTGATTCCAAGTCACTTCCAAATCCTGAATTTGCAGCTTGTATAACTGCTTTCATAATATCACTCCTCTACAGGAAAAGCCTGCTTCAGCAAAATTTTGACACTTGGGAAAGGTAACATTCCAGATAAGTTCTGAACAGCAGCTCATTTGTCAGGCAATTAGTCAATGAGACATACCAACCTGTTTCTAATTAAGTATAAGGGCCAAGACTAAGGGCAGTAGACTTAAAATACGCATCTGCTACAAAATCTCCAATCAGGCTTCCATTTCTGATGTCTGACCTTTACCAGGCCTAGGTTATATACCATGGACACCAACAGGCAAATGTCACAGCTTATAATAACTGCTTGCATAGTCTTGGCTTATTACTCTATCTCCTGTTACTCAACAGCTGATTGGACAGCTAAGAACACGGAAGGCTCCTCTTCAGACCTTTGACTGGAAGATTTCAACAGAATGGGCAAGAGTTCTCAATTTGTATTTAGTTAAGGGTTTTCTGGTATTTCAGTGCACTGAATACAACTCCTATAATTTAGGAGTTGCTGCTTTAGAAACTGCTTTTGCAGTTTCCAGATATCTAGTTAGAATCCTCTTACTTGCTTCAGAAAAAGCTAACAGCTAATATCTACCACAAAATATCAGACATTTACTTACATCCCAAAACTCAAACATGTTCTCTGGGTCAATTCCAAAGTCTTTAACTTTAGGCTAAAATAAACACGAAAAAATATTGTAAGAAAAACCAACAGTTTTACCAAGCAAGTTTTATACCAAGCAAGCAAATACAAGCTTGGTATTTATTAAAGAAACAAACCTATAGATACATCTATTTTAAAAAATACCTAGCATCCATCACAAAAATTACATTTTCATTTACAGAAATAACTACCACTACTCACTATTAAAAATCAATGACATACATTCATTTTCTGATGAATCTAAGTGGCCATAGAGTTAAAGCTGGACTGATATTCAGTTTACTTTTATCAGAACAGTGTCAGTCCCTGACAGCCTGTCAATAACTGCAGTGTTCTTTGCTGCCTGTCTCTCCACTTCATACTTTTGCATGAAGCACCACATCAGAGTGTGCTCATCATAAGCATTTTTCAAATTGCCTGCACTACTTCGGCTCTTACCTGGAGTTCAAAATAACATTTGTTTATGTAACTGCATTCACACACAACTTAGGCAATTAGAGGTAACACTCATTAACAACAAGTCATTTCGAGCACAAGAGCTCTTGATTTCAGATTTAAAGCTCCAGCAGAAAAAGCACACATCTATAATCAAAGTCTAGTCTCAGTATAGTTCAATTCTCTAGAAGTGTTACAGTTACTTTGAGTAGGAAAAAAAAAGGCTTCCCTTCAAGAGGAATACTAAAATTCAGTATTCCACCATCTTAAAGGCTAGGCTTCCTTACTACATTTTAAGGTAAGGCTGTCTTAAAGGTACATAAGAAAAATTAACTAGATTGACTATACTTACAGCATTGGTAGACAAGGCAACAAAATGCTTGGCCACAGCTGAAGGCTTAATAAAAATAAACACATAGTTAGGTCTAGAATGTTAACTATTTTCATTTCTGGTTATAAAGCAGATGTGCTACCATTTAAACAAAACACTGTTGACTATCATCAGTTGTTATTAATTTGAAATCATCAGTGTGGGATTTGGCAGTAAACCCAAAGAGAGTATTCTGATGATATTTCCATCAAGCCCTGCAGCAGCATTCCCTCCAGAAAGGGGCACACCCTCTCCTTCAGAGTCTGTTACCACCACCACGGCTTGGGAGCAGATGGAGCTTGATGTACACCCACCACCCTTCCAGCCAGAGGCAAAAAACCAAGACAACTGGAATTACTGATAAACATCAAGCTCTAAATTCAGGCTTCAGTTTTTCAGAAGGTGTTCTGGTAAACAAAGATGAGTTGTCTGAAGAGCAGTGTAAGGAGGAATTTCAAAGCCCAGCTTTCAAACTAAGTACAGCTACCCTGACTGGAACAGGTTACAGACCATCTTAACTACCTGAACAGGCAGTATCTGCTTTTTTCCTTTAAGAATAAGAAATAGGAGAGAATGAGCCAAATACAAGGTTTCTATTCATAGCAGAGCCATCTGCCATAGAAATGTCAGTGCGTTGTTCCAACCATAGCTTCATTTCTACTTCTAAAAGATTTGGCAATAATTTAAAGGCAGTGCTACACACACTATTCTTGTATTTTCATTATCAGTAGTTCTACAAATTATTGGTTAGCTCTAAGGCAAACACTACACTCTATTACCTAACAGGCAAGATTTGTTAGAACAATGCATGAGAACACTTATAATGAAAAACTAGTGGGTTATCACTTTGATTGGACAAAACAGTCTGTCATTACCAAAGCACTGAAATGATCTAAGTACATCATTTGCTAAGCTAGTTTAGGCAGTTACTGGCTCTGCTCCAAAGCACACAGAATGACCAGAAAGAAATTGCACAACAAAAAACTGCTGCATTCTGTTACTTAAGCTACACATCTCAGACTTACATCATTAGCAGCACGCAAGAACCACTCTTTGGCCGTTTCTGCATTGGTGATGGTTTCCTGCGTGGTGAAAGTCTGCACAGTGGGAAACGAGTAAAAAATGGAAACAACTTCAGGTTACTAAAGCATCTCATGTTCAGATAACCAGAGCACAGTGATTCTAGATGTTCATAATACACAGCTGCTGCCAGACTACAGAAAAAAAAGCAAGCTTATGAATCCAGTAAACACTAATATTGCTAGATTTACCCATTTAGTTTTAAACTAGCATGCACCTGAAATTGGAATAATTATTCCCCATCTCCTGCCTTCCCACTCCCCAAACTGTTCTGCAAAACCTTGAGACTAAAGTCTTCTACTTTTAGTCTTCCACTGAAAGATTAAAGTTTTACTGTTCAAGTGAAAACAAACTAATTGAACATCTAAACAGGATATCCCAGCTGGACTCTCCTATTGTTCATCAATTCCTACTTTTTCATGGACAAACATTAATTTCTGCCAAGACTCTTGTCAAAATTTTTCTTTTGCTGATTAGAGGAAAACATTTTCCTGCTTCATGAAGTGTGCACAGAAGTTCAGTCATGCAGTTTTGCAAGTATCTACAACCATTCTGATTTACTCAGCCATCAAAATTTAGCTTTACGGGTGAACACTAGATTCATCCCACTCTCACCCATCTCCAGAAATATTTCATTATGAAACATAAGCCTGTTATGGAAAGAAAAAAAAATGCCATTCATCCTCTTCCAAACATATCCAATTATCTAACTACAGTTTGGCCAACAAACTCAAGTGTTACATTTTCAATCTGGCAGTTTTCTAAGCCTTTGAACCGTGATCCCTGGACTCAATTATTCCAAGTGACCATTAGCATTACTTTGTGCAGTTTCCTTATTACTCCATAAGCTGTTGCTCAGCTGCAGCAATGCCAGGATAAGATAATGAGCACTGTGCAGAGCATGACCAGCACTGCACACATGTTCATTTGTTGCAGATTGTCTCCAACAGCAGAAAGGTTCTACTGTGCTTTACAAATGAAGGCAACACAAGTTACATAACCATGAAGTCTGTCTCCAGCTCCTTCCTCTGCTCAGACAGCAGCATTCTCTGAGGGAGAGGCTGCTGGCAATTATTGCTTGCAGAGTAAGTTCTTAGCAAGGCAAGACTTAAAGGCAGCTATTCAGTCTGTAATCAGAAAGAGGGGTCATCTTCTGAAGTACTGCAGACTATCTTTACCTCTTTAAGTAAATCAGCTTAGTATTTATAGTGCTCAAGGAACTCAGCATTTAAGTTATTTAGGTGAAGGTATTTTGTGACTACCCTCTAAAATGGAGATTTTTAAAGTACATGCAATTCATCAATGCAAAAAACCAGAACACTTAACAAGTACGCTGTACTTAAAATAAAGGATCAAAAGTCCTTTAGGAATGAAATAATATCCAGAATTTCAAAGAAATAACTACACTGGATCCTACAACTCCACCTACAGAGAACTGCAGGAAAACAAACTTTTGTGAAGAAAGCCAAAGCTTGCATTGACTGAGAAATAAACCCTAGACAGCATGAAATTATTCATGTATCTTATTTAGGTTAAGTAATTCTCAGCACTTTACTTACAGATCCCCAAGTACTTCAGCAGCAACACAACCTTGTACTGCAAGTTCACAAAGAATCACAACAGGCCTGTCTAGAAATAATCCAGGCTGGAAGTCCCTGATCTAGCTATTCCTGCAGACAGTCCTCTCTTCTGATTGAGTTCTTTACCAGAAGAGCAAGCCACAGGCAGAGCTTGTATCAAACATACCTTTGATGCAATGATGAAGAGAGTAGTGTCTGGTTTGAGTTCAGCCAGGGTTTTGGCTATATGAGTACCATCAATGTTGGATACGAACCAGACACGAGGGCCTCCCTTGGAATATGGTTTCAGGGCTTCAGTAACCATCAGAGGGCCCTGGATAGAAGCCACAATTAGATTTTATCCTCACCGTAGGCATGTACACAAAGATGGGCAGGGTGCATACAAGTCAGGGCCTTACCAAGTCAGAGCCACCAATCCCAATATTGACCACATCAGTGATCGCCTTTCCAGTGTAGCCTTTCCATTCACCACTACGGACTCTCTGGGGGGAGAAAAAGAAAAAAAGTAATGACTATGTTATACTTACACTACAGCTCCTGATGCTAACCCTGGAAATGGGCTTTGCTTTCAGGTATTGTTGCAGAAAGTTGGCAAAGACAGCTTTCAAGCCTCTAGACATTAAGGCCTACACTCAGAGCTACCTTCTTAGCTAGACATTGCATTATGGCTGTGATAGAAGTAAAACCACACTGCGACATCAAACTTAATGAAGTTTAAACTCTCCCCCCTTCTGTGTGGACTGCTGTAGCATTTACAGTGTTCGCTAAGGCAAGAGAGATCTTTCCAAAAATGAAAAAATCCTGGGCATTAAACTACGTGCAACAAATATTGAACCTGAAGCAGTTTAAGTGTCTTTAATTAGAAAGAGCTTCATTAACTAAACTGGAAAACAGTGTGAATAAAGCCACAGAGAGAAGAGATTTATTGGAAAACCAAACATTGTAAAAGCTTTTCTCTCGCAAGCGTCCTTTGCATTCGGATTTATTTCTGGGCTGAACCTTAACAGAACATGGTACAACTCCTGCTCTATTCCTGTTCTTTAAGCACCACTGAAAGTTCCAAGACAATTACAATCATTAAATAAAGTCTACATTTTTTGTCCATCTACCACCTATGCATTCAATCTGTTCCAATCACAAAGGCAATCTTTCTGGTATCATGAATACTTTCAAGTACATTCCCCAGTTCTAAAGCAATTTTTCTACATAGCACTCAGTTATGCTGACACTTGCTCTCCTTCACTACAAATGTTTAAGCTTTTCATTTTTCCAAACAGAAAATCTATTTTTGGTAACAGCATTCTTGGACCCCATAGATGATATTGCCAGTTTTAAAATCCTATCTGCTAAATAAGTCAACTGACACCAGCATCTTTGTTGACATTTTCAAGAAACTGCTAAACATGATTTTTATTTTGCAGAGAATATACATCTGCATGGAAAGTGATATTCACAGGTTCTGGTAATTGAAATCATAGAGGAAGCAGGAGGATGGCACCAGTGAAAACTCTTGTTTTGCACTACCAAAACTTTAATCAGCTAGAAATTCTACGGTGGCAGGCACACCACAGAATTTCTACGGCCACTCAATTCTCCCAGCATATGAGCAAAGTACCAAATTCGCACTAACTGCTGTCAGTTATTGTGGTCTTAGCATTTGTCATTAAGAACAAAACAGAATGCAAGCTCATTCTGCATAGGTTAGAAGTATGAGTTGGCAGTGAAACAGGGCACTAGCACCTGGGTAAGACACACAACAGCAGCCAAGAAGGTGCAGGTCCTCACAGCCTTGTTTAAAATGCATTAAAGCCACCCAGGTGGGTATTCTGCAAACAGAATAGAAACAAAGTAATTTGACCTAAAACCAGAAGGTCCTTGAGAAACTATTTACATAGAGCATAATCAAATTGCAATTCAGCTGGGAACTTCTGCCTCTCCCCTGATTTTACACAAATGTTAAGAGGCAGTTTCTACATGATGTAGCCAATTAGTTGAAAAAGTAGCAAGAAATAAAGTAATATTTGAATGGTACTTAATGATTTACAAGACTTCCAAAGTACACACAAGATTACTGCTGAAAGGGCAAAATCTAGGGAGCCCATTAAATAAAAACCCAACTGGAAACAGGGAGAGAAAAGTGAATCAATAAAACCAGCTCCAAATCCATGCTTGAGCCAGAACCATTGTAAATGTTGAAGAAGAACATAATTCATGTGAATCAGTCTACAATCAATGCTTCACAATTCACATATAAGAATCTGGCTGGGTATAGAACAAATAAATAAAAAATAAGCTAGGGTGGTACTATACCTGACAAAAGTGTTTCATTTTGTCCAACACTTTGTTTACTTCTGGAACAACATCCTTCCCATCCACAAGGATTGGCACATTGGAGCGATTTCTCAGAGCAATGTGAAGCACAGCTCGGTTCTGAAACAAGGGGAAAAAAATCAAGACAAGGCTCTTTCCAAGTTACACCCCAGGGCCTCAGATGCCCCCTCCAGAAGGCAGTACAGCCATCAAGATTTAAAAATCCTTTAACTGGGATTAGTAGAGCAGTATTTTCAGTGTGTGCGCATACACATAGCAGCAGCTACCTCAATCACGCTCTCACTTCACCAACTCAGTGCAGGGGGCTTACAACAGCACAATATGCAAAATAATAAGTTACTTGGGAAAAAAGGCTCAAAATCCCTTTAAAAGCCTTTAGAGATTGAGGTTCAGAATTCAGCAATATTCACTACTCAGTGATCTTTGCTTTGGCATGCTTTAGGTATACAAGAATGAAAGTTTCTTATTGATGACAACACTAACAAATCAATTATAACAAGCAGCTGAAGTTATTTCCTCAGGCATCTTCTCAATTATCCTGAGTAGTCCACTTCATACAGGAGGAGACAAATAATTTAAACATTTGACAACAAAGGATATAATAGCCACAATCCCTCTATCCACTGCCCACAATTAAATGTTGCCTGAACACTTGCACACTAAATATGTAGGTAGCACTTGTGCTATAAGGCTAAAAATTTCTTAGCATGCACAATTTTGTGTTACTTCTCCACAGTTATACATAAAGCACTGAAATCTGGCTTGCAGTTCAGCTGTTTAAGAGCTTAACAGTTTTAGTCCAGAATGAAGGAATTAGTCAATACTAATGAACAAATTAAAAAATTAGTCTGCTCTACCTCATTGTTCCTTACTACAGGAGGCACTGTGAGACAAAGACAACACAGACAATATGAACTGCCAAGTTATGATTTAAATACCAAATGCTAATTCAAAAATCACTGCATTTGTGGTTACTGACTTGGAATACAAAAAACCCCTCTCTCTCTTAACTTGCTAATTAAAGTATACCCACTCAAATTTGGGGTGAACAGAGAAATTTTTTTGCAGCACTCAGCCATGGAATGGTATTTGGTAAGTACAGCTCGCTATCAGGCTTGAAGGATGCTTTGTCTAATCAAGTGCAGTCATACTTGACTTGATCTCTGTGGTTAAGCAGAAGTATCCTCCAAACCTCATGCAGGCTATGAAGACTGGCCCCATGATGAGTGGTCAGATGAGTTACCTTGTAATGCTCTTTGTACCATACCAAGCACCAAGTTTTAACTCGTCTGGGACAAACACCTGGCAGTGACACACATGGGTGCACTAGGAAGAGCTTCCACATAAGCACACACCATGCAGCCAATGCCTGCAGCACCAAATGCAGACAAGTCTAAAATACTTCAGAGAAATATCCCAAGAATGTTCTAAAGCAGATCAAGAGTAGTGGACAAGTCAGTTCTTGCCATCAAGAAGCTCCCTTACTGCTTTAGGTTTATATGTGCTCTTTGACAGCATCCTGCTTATAACATCCAACAATTTCACATTGTCCACATGCTCCTATTCCAGTGCCAAACCAACCGAATCTGACATTCTATACAAGCAGAAAAATTAGGCAAACCCCTACTAAGTCAACTTCTGAATTGGAAAGAAGTGACTGAGAAACAGCCTGATAAGAAAAGAGGTGTTTCTAGACTTATAAGACACGTGAAGTGTTATCAAGACAGCAGGAAAAGGTAGTGGCAGAAACCAAACACATCAGGGTTTCATATTGTGTTTAGGTGCTTTCTGTGAAAATTGCACTTCAGCTGCTACCCCTGCTCGCAATACACAATGAAGAGCAACTCCATAATATACAGTCAGATGGGCTAACCCTGTAATAATTTGTGTTACATGAGGCTAGTGAAAGGCAGTATCAGACAAAACAACCCTCCAGACAGATTTAAGACTCCTTCCCCTGCTTTCTTTTTTCAGTAGCTACATCTGCAAATTGAATGCATTAATACAGAAGGAACAGGAACCATTTTACTAGTGAAACTGTATCTGTTTCTGTCTGTGCCTTTTTACAAACATGAATCATTCACAAACAATATAATGGCCAACCGCTAAGTTACTTAAAGCAAACAGTTTGTGCAATAGCAAAATCAGTCAACAGCCAAGTCAAAGGAAATATTGGTTTCTCTGAATTTGCCTCAATACTAAGTAGCCTTAATTTTTAATGCAGATTAATTAAACCACTGCACTGTGGAGCTCCCAGTTTTCATCCTGTTTTTATTCTCAGAAGTAGTACAGTTGGCTTTCTATGTTTTAGTGAAGATTTAATTGTAACTACGACCTTCAGATCTATAAAACAAGGGAGGTACTCATCCTCTTACCAAAATACATGGCAAATTTCCCAAGACTGTAAACAGTCTTGACTGTTAAATGTACCCAAAGACAAGCAGCATCACAGGCCAAGGCAGGTCTTACACAATCCCCCCTCACACCCTTCAGGCAGTTTATTAAGCTTTATGAACACTAACACTAGGCAAAAGCACACAAGGGATATCTAGAATGCAATACTCTGCTCCATGCCCTTTGCAAGGTCTAACTCATCTTCCTCTCCACAAAAGAGGGAAGAGAAGAAAAAAAATACCACCAAAATCTCTAAAATAAGATGTACTGAAGGAAGGAGGGTTTTTTTTTAGTAAGAGCTGCAAAATTTTCTCTTTAGGTAGTCTAGCGCACATCACAACCACTCAGGATTGCAAAGGAGTATTTAAAGTAAGTTTTTTCCAGACTTTGCTTACACAGATGTATAAACACCCATAATACACAGGCACAACTAGAGTGGAAAGAACCATGGACAGAAATAGCCTTACCTCAGTGAAGTTGATCTTCTCTCCACTAAACATGCGCTCTCTGGCACTTTCCACGCCCCTTGACTTTGCCTGAGAAAGGTAAATATAGATTCCCCTTAAAATAGTGGAAATCAACATGCATTACCAAGGTCTAGCTACATTAAAGAGTAGGAACATTTCACACAAGACAAGGAAACAAAGATTATGACAGATTAAAAGACCCACTAGACTCTACATTAAAAAAAAATCCTTTGTTAAAGCAAGTATTTTTATGCAGATATGCATTGAAAAATGGCTTTGTAACTTGGGGCTAGATGACAATGCAAGAATTTGAATTCTGCCAAGATTGGTAAATAGACGCCTTTAACTTGTACATTAACTAATGTTTATAAACAGTGCTAAAACAGTGAGTTGCAGGTAAAAGCTATTTTGTTTATTAATGCAAGATTTTAAATAGTTACCAGCTCCATCAGCATTTTCATCACTTCTTCTGTAACAAGGTTCTTGGAGTAATCCAGTAAGATATCCCCATGATCAGTATTCAGGGTCAAGCTGTCAAAACCAACAGGTTGTTTAATTGCACATTCCTGAGGGGTAACTGTTTTAAGCAAGACAATGGTAACTCTGCTATAGATGACAAAATAATGGGAATCCTAATTAGACTAAGTTAGTAAAGAAGATGTGAGTGACCAATTTGTCCAACAAATTTCATTAAATGACCACTGGTTTTTTGAAAACCATGTTTTTCAACAATCTGAATTACAGTGTCCACTTTTTGCTTGAGAAAACCCACATACAATGAGGTATATTTGATGCACAGTTGGACATACTGTTTCCACTGAGCCACCAGCATTCTCTAGCAATAATCACACTTTTCCTACTGTATTATCAGTAAAGAGCTTGTCACATTCTGCTGCTGCTGGAAAATTAAACTGTCTTCCTACAGGTCCTGTATTCTTTCATACAGAGTCTTGAAAAAGTCTAATTTAAAAATCTATACCATATCATGAACAGAAACATTTTCAATTACTATGCAGAATTAAACCCCATTTGTGCATGGTTTAGTCCCACGGTCTTCATTGATCCAGTGGAGGTCTCCAGATTATTTAACAAATGATCTGCAAGCTACAGCCCAACCCTTCAGAATAGAGGCACTTGTAGGTTCACACCAGAGAGGAAATACTGAAATGGTAGCCCAGCAGAAACCAAGTGAGCCCATCTGTATTTACTATCCTTCTATCTCTGTGATGGGTTCTATAGTTCCTCTAGTCCTTTACAATATTGTTTTCTTACCAATTTCTTCTTTGCAGTCATTTCCAACCAAATCTACACAATTACTCTAACAGAAGAGCTGAATTCTGTAAGTCAGCCTTTGATAAAAGCACATCTTACTCTCCCTGTTGCTTCACACATACCCCCCCACAGGAAGTTACAGCCACCTAAATTCTCAGCGTTTCTGCCTTGTTCATTGTCTCCTCTGCTTTTTTTTCCTCAATACCTGAGCACAGAAACATGCTCTGTTATTTTAGCCACCACATATGCCAGAGACTTCGCAGGGACACAGCACAGCATGATTGTTATTCATACATAACATGACAGAGCAGGCAAGAGTCTTCAAAGGAAGAATGGAGCTGAACTTGCAATAACAGTAATAACCAGCAAGGCCTTAACATTTCCGTGGTTTCACTTACTGTTACCTTCATTAACAGTAACATTCTTTTTATAGTCCTAAAGTACACGAGTGAGTAAGGAAAGGAAGGTGTGTTCAAGCACAGTCTTAGAACCGTGTTTCTTTAAAAAGTGAGAACACAGACAAGCAAGGAAAAGCAGTATCAGTGCTGTTAAGCACTCTTCTCTTCAGCAGGCTGCCAACAGGAATCCTGAAACCCTGACCACCCAGCACCAGGAGCCCTGGAATATGGCTAGCTAATGGAAGGATTGGCTTGGCTCACTTACCACAATTGTTTCTCATAGATACAGCACAGGAGAAAAGTAACAAGTCTTTGATATTTGATGCAATTTATTTACAGACATCTCAGACTTGAGTACATTTCACTAATGATACAACAAGACCATTAGCATTCTAACACTTTTTCAGTTTAGAGAAGCAGAACTCTTGAAATGCTCCTTCTACATTAAACAGCCTCTCCCAGTGTTCTACTCCACAAAGGATTTCTCGTTTACTTGACATATCTTCCACCTACAATTCATTACTTCACATATATGAATGAAAATCAATCTCACTAGATCTAGAAGACAAACTATCTCGTGAATTTATGGCTGGATTCAAGCCATTGCTCATTTGAAGAAACTGCAGAAAGGTGCTACCCAAGACTTTTCAGGCAAAAGCAAATCAAGTAATGGCTACCAGATTTAACTTCCCACGCACAAGGTGGAGCACACAGTGTACAATGTAATCCTGTGTTAAGCCCTCAGAGCAAGAGATCCATCCACCCTTCGTTTAAACAGCAGGCCCAAAGGCTGCAGCTGAGCTGTGCTCTGCCCAAGTGCCCACTCTGCAATGCAGCAGTGCTGCTCGGGGGGAACAAGAGCCCTGTCACGTAAGCCACAGCCACTTCCAAGTGATGCAGCCCTTAACCTGCAGCATCACAAGGATTTCATCTCCATCACATTTTCCATTTACACTGGTGGCTCCTATCCTTGATAACGGACGAGCCAAGCAGCAGGAGTGTCATTCTAGCACTTTCTATCTGCATCAGCACCCAGGTATTTCTTACCTGCTGAGTTTTATGATGGCTGCATTATATCTGTTCTAACCCTTTCAAAACCAGCAGTTTCCAGTGAACAGCCCATGTTGATATAAACTGCTGTTCCTACCAGATCTTACCTCATCACCTTGGGTGGCAAAGAAGGCAAAGATCTGACAGGTGTGACTACACTCCTTATCAGAAAAACAGGATACAAATTCTGAACTAGAAAAAAAGGACAACAGGAAGAAGGGATCTTCTGCATGTATACTTGATAGGATGCAGTCAGTGAGTGCAAGGTTCTTACAATAATATTAAAGAGATACTTGTGCCCAGATACCAAATATGCAGATTTAAAACTATTCACACCAGTCTGAAACTCCTCCAAGAACCAGCATCAGGAAGCACTTTCACCTGGGTAGTTTCTTTTTTCCTTCTAAAGAAAGGGAGTCAATGATTTTACAAGAACATCTAGCAGAACTAAAAGATATTTATAAATCTTAATTTCATGTGAGGGAAGTTGCATGTGGCCAAATCTCCAGACTGCTTTCATTCCCAACACATACTAACTACCATCCTCCTGCTGACCTGGCACAGAGTGGCCAGCAATTGTAAGAGTAGCAGCAAAGCTGTCAGCTCTGCAATTGTACTTTGCTATGAGGAAGTTCTCCTAGACTAGAATGAGATGGCTTATCAGGAAACAGGACTGAAATAATCAAAAGAAAGGATTAAGATAGATGAAGTAAACTTAAAGACACTTCAACTGTTTACTTATGGGCAGCACAAAAGGGTATGAACTACGGGAACTATTTGAAATAAATAGCCTCAGTAAAGACCATTTCGCCAAAAAAATACTGGAGATAAGGAAAACTTGCAACGAGAACTAAGTCTACTAGTGAGGATCTAGCAGATTTAATAAGATAATACTGATCAACTACTTAACAATATAGGAAGTCCTGTTAAAAGACCAGGTGAAGTCAGACCTCGAAAAATTTAGCATACTTTTTCCATCGATGCAAATGCTATTTTATCTCTCACAGACTGATATGCAGGACTTCATATACAACCTTCAGTTAGAATGTGAGAATTTTCTAATTAGCTCAAAAGGGGAAGAAATCCCTTTACGCAGGACAGTAATGCAAGGCTTGATGTACGCAACAAGTCTTATCACAACACTCTAGAACGGAGGGTCAGTTTATCTCTATTGCTCAGGCTCACTTTAAAACTCAAATCTGGGATGCATTTCATAACACTACATTTTTCCGACTGCTGCTACAGCACAGCAACGTAACCACACACGTGTCTTTCCAGCACGGTCTCCGGCGTAAAGAGAATACGCGTCCCACTTGACAAGATGAAGGCGCTGAATGTTACCACGACGCCGCCACTTGTTACTTCCCCCTCCATGCGCTGTAAGACGTTTTCTGTAGCAGCGACGGCGCGAACCTCCTCACCACCGCGGCCGCCCACGGCAGGGCAGGGCGGCACGGGCAGCGGGGGCTCCGGGGGCTGCGCGACCCCTCGCGATTCTATCGCGGAGCTTATCGTGACTAAGCACGGGGCGCGGGAGGCTGCGAGTGCCGCGCACAGTGCGGCTGTGCGAGCGCAGCGGGCGCTGTGCTGCCCGGCACGTACCCTGCTGCAAGGATGAGTCAAGGGCAGGCGGCGCGGCCGCCCCTCGGGGGCCGCGGGGAGCTCCCCCCGCCCCGGCCCGGCCCCCGGCGGCGCTGCCGGCGCATGTGCCCGGCCCGCCATCGGCCCCGCACGGCCCGGCGCGGCCCTGCCGCGGCACCGCGGGTCGTGCGCCATCCGCTCCCCGCCGACCCCGCTCCAGCCCGGGGGGAGCGAAGGGAGCGGGGCCAGGCGAGCCCTGCCCGGCCGAGCCCTGCCCGGCCGAGCCCTGCCCGGCCGAGCCCTGCCCGGCCGAGCCCTGCCCGGCCGCAGCGCGCCCCTCCCGCACAGCGCGGCCCCGGCCCCGGGGCTCGTACGCGGCAGCCCCGGGGCCCGCGGCCGCGCTCAGCCGCGGGGCCTCCCCGCCTCACCTGAACTTCTGGAAGCGATCCTTGTCGGCCTCGAAGAGCTGCCGCAGGACGAGCTTGGAGGAGTTGGCCTTGTGCCACTCCACCAGCTTCTTGAAATGGGGGTCGCCGGACAGCGCCATGTCCGCGAGACGAGCAGGGAAGGCGTAACGAACGGGGCGAGGCGAGCGCAGCTCCTGCCGCCGCTTCCGCTTTTATAGCGGCGACGCGGCCTCCTGCGGCCGCCCCGCCCCGGCAGCGCCCGGCCCGGCCCGGCCCCCTCCCCTCCGTGCGCTGTGGGATTCCCTCCGAGGCGCGCCAGACGGGGGCGGAGCGGCCTGCTGCCCCTGCGCGGGGCGGCGGCGGGGGCTGGAGCCGGGGCCGAGGCTGCGGCCGGAGCTGGGGCCGGGCGCCCCGCGGAACGCGTCGTGCTCCCGGTTGTACCCCCTGTGTGAGGGAATCGCCGTGTTCCCGTCCCGGCGCAGCGCTCCCCGGGGCCGATGTCCGCCCGCGGCTGTGTGGGGCCGCCGCTCGTGCGGGTGCGCGGTGTAAACACCGTCCCTTGTCGGGCTGGTTTTCCCCCGGGCCGGCCCGCGGCGGCCTCAGCGCCAGCCTGCATGACATCCGCGCCCCGACGGCCGCGCTCCGCCGGCAGCGGGTGCCGCCCTGGGAGCCGGAGCCCTGCCCGTGTCCCTGTGTGCCAGACCCTTGCTTATGTCCCTGGGAGCCGGAGCCCTGCCCGTGTCCCTGTGTGCCAGACCCTTGCTTATGTCCCTGGGAGCCGGAGCCCTGCCCGTGTCCCTGTGTGCCAGACCCTTGCTTATGTCCCTGGGAGCCGGAGCCCTGCCCGTGTCCCTGTGTGCCCGGCCCCTGCTCGTGTCCCTGTGTGCCAGCCCCCTGCTCGTGTCCCTTTGTGCCCGGCCCTGCCCGTGTCCCTGTTGCCTTCATCCCTGCCTGCCCCAGTGGCTGAGCTCTGGGCAGGCCGGGGCAGGCAGAGCAGCAGCTGTGCCATCCTTGGGGGCAAAAGCTGCTCTGGGCATAAAGCAGGATGTTGTATAAACATGGGTGTATAAAGAAGTTTGTCAAATTCCAGAGATTGCATTCTGCAGCTTAGGGAAGCAAATCCCAGTGAAATCATGTTTTAAGTACCTAAGCCCCTTTATGGATCTGGGCCCAAATCAGAGTCACAGAGCATGAACTTGACTCAGAGCACTAAAATCACAGCCCAAGTCTTAAGCTGCAGAATCAGCATCTTGTCCTTGCTGCAAAACAAATAGCATTTATAGTTGACAAAGGTCCTTCCATACCTCAGTCTTGCTTGTTTCTAAGGTTTGCTTTTTCAGACTTAAAATAACTGTTTAATAGACCAAAACATTTTTGCTCCAGCAGAATGAATCTTAATCACTTGATATATTCTCAGGTTTTTTTACATTTTTGGAGGCCACTCTCAGCCTTGCCAGTCATAGGTTTGGACAATTTTGCCACGACAAAGCTACTTCTTTCTTGCCACCCAAATCTACCTGGCCATTTTTCACTGCATGTGGTTCCCTGCATGCCTTCATGAAAGGCAGGAAAATAAAATGGCAAAAATTAAACGTTGGAGTTGATTCCATAGAGGAGAACAAAAGTGTCCATTAAGTCTTTAAGAAGATTTACCGTTCACATTGTCATGTCACCTTTATGTATTTTCCTTCCTGTCCAAGACCTTTAGGATAAAATCCTGAATAATCACAGACTCCTGTTCCGTCAGGAACTGTAACCCAGTTGTAACCTGTGATGTAAAGTTCTTTGGCTTAATAAATATCTCGTATCAGTCACAGAGAGATTGCAAATACCCTTTTTAAAAATATTAATCTTACTGACAGCATTTGATATGCAGCCATGAAACACTCCTGACTCACCTGTCAGATTTTTCTCAAATCGGGAAGCAGAATTCGTTAAAGCGTTCTTACCACATCCCTATCAAATCCAGGGATCTCATATACACGTTTTCCCAAGCTTCTCTGCTGTTGTTAGCAGTAGGCATTGTTCTCAGAGCACCTTCACCTCATTCTAGTGATCAGCCAAGAGACTGCCATGTTTACACACTTCTCCTGCAGGTCCTCCCAGCTAGCCTGTTGTTTTTAAAATCATGACAATGTCTCAGTTTTGCACCAACTTTTTCATCTTTATTATTTCAAAACTGGCAATTCCCATCCTGCCTTTCACTGTAAAATTTGGATGGTGTCTGAGCTGTTACTCTCTTCAGGATTTCACAGTCAGGTTACAAGACCTGCTAAAAGGTCTTTTGACAACTCCTAAATCCTCATTAACTACTATACTTGTCTTTTCTGACCACTTCAATTTTCCACTTTCTTTCCAAACTGCAGAGCCCCATTAGCTTCTTACTGCTCTGATCACAAGAATTGTTATTATTGAAGTAGTTTTCTCCCTTTTCCCACAAAATATGATTCCTATGGCCTTGTGCAGCACAGCTGCTCAACTGTATCTCAGTCCAAGTCTGAATTTCAATTAATTCATTTTTGACTGAGACACAGGTCTTAATTTTGTTTCCTCTTCTCTGTCTTATTTTATCATAGTCCTTGCACTATTTGAATTATCTCAAAATCCTCCATATCTTAAACCTCAAAGATCTTCAAGTTTATCTGACCCAATCCCAAAGTAAGCAGGATTTTGTTAACTTTACATCCCAAGTCTACAAGCATTCTTATGCTTAATTGTATTTGTGCAAGAATTTATAGGTTCAGGTAATCAATAAGGTAATTGATAATCTATTGATTCTAGTTCACAGGAGGGACAAACTGCAGCATCACAGCCTGACTACCAATTCTGCCTTCTAGGACACTGATTTGGTCACCCATAATTAATGTGCCTGCTGCTCACATAATGTTTATTCCACTGTCTTTCTTTTGTAACATTTCATTCCAAGATTTTGAGATATTCTTTTTCATTTCATTAACCTTAAATTATATAAATTGTCTGCCATTCATAGTTTCTCTCCTTAGACTGCCTCCTTTGGTTCCAGTGCTTTCCTACTTTCTCTCTTTTTCCCCTAGAAAGCAGAGAGTTCTAGATTTCAAACTATTCCTGCAGCAGACTGTGCAAATTTTATGACATATGAGGAAGATAACCGGGCCAAGGTCCCGATTCTAGTTCTGAAAGAGCACAGGACAAGATTTGTAGCAGTTCCAGGAGCTGCTTGTCTCTCCATAAGCTGTGCAACAGCTGAGCACCACAGGGACAGAGAGGTCTTGTCCTCAGTGAAAGCACCGATTGATTTCATTGTGGAGGTACAAGGAAGGTTTGGACTGGGTGTTCAGCAGTTGAAGCAGCTGTTCCTAAGACAGCTGAGAGCTGTCTTACCGATTTCCCTCAGGATTAATTTTAAGGCAGTTCTAATGTAGATGGAAGCGATAATAGAAAGTCAAGGCAAGCCCTTATCTCATGGAATGCAGAGAGTGTGAACACAGTGGTGCTTCAGCTCCTGCAGGATAACCCACTGAAACAGATTCCCATTCCAGAAAAGGCCAAAGGCTACCACAGCGAGGGATGACACCCTTTGGGGCTGAGAGAGGGCATTTCAATAAAGGATATTCTCTAATTGATGGAGATCAGTTTTGGGGCCAATAGGGTACAATGGTGGATTTACCATTCCACAAATGCCAGCCTCTATTAACAACAGCTGCACAATGACCTACTTATAAAAAAGACGAGTAAAAAATCCGTTTTGGAAGACAGCTGCCTAGAAATTAATATTTCCAAATTAATGTGGAGAGCCTAAATACTACTGCCTCAGGCACTTATGCCAGAAAGGTTAAGTAGCATGTTTAATAGATAATCTCTATGATTAATTTATCAGAAAGAACCAAGTGGCTAATTTCCCCTAATTGAAATTTTCTGGCATGATAAAGAATGTTCATATATAATTCCACTTCCATTTAAATCCATTGTACTAACTTATTATAAGAAAGCAAACAAAACTACAGTCTTGAATCCTGCTTTCTACTTCCAGTAATGGAACAAAATACTTGCATGGCCACATAGAAAGTATTAGAATGGATTCTCCTGAGGACTGACAATAAAAAAAGGGATCAAACCTTCAAATTCAAATCAAGTCCAGTCCCTGGTTTCAAAGACGAAAAAGGACCCAGATTTGCAGAGCACTTCACAGCCATCAGCTTTTGGGTTTAGCTCTGGGACAAAGCTGGCTGAGAGCACTTTGGAGGGATTGGAGCAGCTGTGGGGCAAAAGCACAGAGCAGCCTGAGGTCAGGGAGCCGTGTCACTGCACTAACTCAGAAATACTTGAGCTGCTGGTCTATACCTACATTTTTAAGTAATTCTGATAAAGTAAGTGTCCTGCATTTTCAAGGCTGGGGTGTCTTGCAAGGAGATGTAATCCTTTTTTCAGACTGTGATGTTCAGATACAAACTCCTCTTCAGATGTGGCACAGAGAGAGCGAACTTTATGCCAAGCAGAGACAGGAAGAAATTGCTCTGAATTTAACGTAGCTAGGTGAATCAGTTAGACAACATGAGGGGCAAAAGAAAATGGTACCTGGCACATGCAACAGTGGAGGAAACTCGCAAGGGGAAAAGTAATACGAGTCTTATACAGAACAGACACCAGCAGTTACCCATTTCCTTTGGGCCACGAGGTGATTTGTGTGTGGAAAATGTCATGTACTGTAAGATCAATGTCTCCATTATATCCATGTTATCATTTTTATTCCTGGGCTTGTCATTTCAGAATACTTTTTAAGTCTTTTTTGGTGGTCAGGAGAGCAACCACTGGTGGTGCTTGCTTTGATTAAGGCTCCCACTGCTAATTCTGTCTGTGTTGTTTTGCTTGTCTATTGGAATTAATTTCTGTGTGGAAAAATTGTTTGGTTCTAGTAACTGTGTGGTTCATATAGTCCTCATTAGGACTTTGATTCATTAGCTAAAAGAAAATTTTGGCATGTCCATGTTTAGGAAACACGGATTTAGGAAACATGGATCTTGTGCAGAGTTCAGCACCTCCAGGACTTTGAATTCATGGTACAGATGCTTGGCACTCCTGACACTTGCTGCAGAGCAGTTCTGTTTGGCAATGCTGAGAAAGTGAACCTCTGCACGGTTCTCTGACAGGTTCCTGCTGAGTCACTGGAAATGGGACTCCACACGCCCAATCCCAGGTCTTGCACCACACCTTTTGTGCTTAAAAGTACAGCTGTCGATTCGTGATAGCTAAACATGTCTTGGCTAGAAAGTAGAACTGTGTTTTTAATGCGCTTATCTATCACAGGTTTTACAGGTTTTAAGACTCACGCAGAGAAGTTCTGCAGATTACATTCTCTACTTTCTCCTTCGGAGGGGCGGAGGATTCTTAAATATTCCAGTCACACACCTGCCTGGCACCTGCAGATTTTGCCCTGGGAAGCAGCCCCCGGTGCGGAGGGAGTGAGCAGTGCGAGCAGAGCTGGAGCCCCGGGCTCTGCGGGACAATTCCTGCCGGGGAAACGCCGCCTCCCGGGAGCAGCCGACGGGAATCACTGACAGCGAGGCGGGGGAGCTCGGGAGCGCCCAGGGCGGGATTGCGGGCACGGGGAGCGCGGAGGTGCGGAGTGTAGAGTGCGGGAATGTCGAGCGCGGGGTGCGGAGCGACGGATGCGGGGCTGTGGAGGTGCGGTGCAGAGTGAGGGGTGCGGAGCGCGGGATGGGGAGCGCGGGATGCGGAGCGCGGGATGGGGAATGCGGGATGTGGGATGGGGAATGCGGGATGCGGAATGTGGGATGGGGAATGCAGGATGAAGAGTGCGGACTGCGGAGTGCGGGATGCGGAGTGAGAGGTGAGGAGTGCGGGATGCGGAGTGCGGGATGTGGAGTGAGAGATGAGGAGTGCGGGATGCGGAGTGCGGGATGTGGAGTGAGAGATGAGGAGTGCGGGATGCGGAGTGCGGGATGTGGAGTGAGAGATGAGGAGTGCGGGATGAGGAGTGCGGGATGCGGAGTGAGAGATGAGGAGTGCGGGATGCGGAGTGCGGGATGTGGAGTGAGAGATGAGGAGTGCGGGATGAGGAGTGCGGGATGCGGAGTGAGAGATGAGGAGTGCGGGATGCGGAGTGCGGGATGTGGAGTGAGAGATGAAGAGTGCGGACCACGGAGTGCGGGATGCGGAGTGCGGGATGCGGAGCGCGGGATGCGGAATGAGAGATGAGGAGTGCGGGATGCGGAGTTAGAGATGAGAAGTGCGGGATGCGGAGTGAGAGATGAGGAGCGCGGGCTGCGGAGCCGCTGCGCTGCTGTGCGGAGCGGGACCGAGAGATGGCGATACCGCACCGAGAATTCGCCACCCGCGGGCGGGGCCCGCCCGGTCCTTCCCCGCCCGGGAGCTGCCGAACGGTCCTGAAAAGGAATTCTGAACATCCCTGCTTCGCTGTTTACGCACGCGGTGGTGCTTTTGGATGCCATGAGGGCGATCCATCTCGATACCCACAGCAGGTAACGAGAGAGTCGGTGGTGTCACTGGGGGTTCTCTTAATAATAAACATTGCTGAAAGACATCACCCTTAAAATACTAGAGATTTGTCTGAAGCATGAAATTATTTTTTTTATATATATATATGTATATAACACTCAGTTTCCAAAGCGTAAACTATATTTTTTTTAGTAAGACATTGTGCTGGTTTCAGCTGGGGTAGAGTTAATTTTTTTCACAGTATGGGGCTATGTTTTAAATATGTGCTGAACACAGAGTTGAAATGTTTTGGTTTTGTTATTGCTGAGGTTACACAGAGCCAAGACCTTTCTTACTCTCTGTACTGCCACGCTGGCAAGAAAGTTGGGGGTGCTTGGGAGGCTGGGGGGGACACAACCAGGACAGGTGACCCCACCTGACCACAGGGGTATCCCAGGCCTTATGGCATCAGAATGTGAAGGGGGGAAGAAGGAGGAAGCACATTTGCAGTGATGGTGTTTGTCTTCCCAAGCCACCCTTCCAGGGGACGTGGCCCTGCTCTCCTGAAGGCGCTGAACACCCGCCTGCCCAGGGGAATTCATTCCTTGTTCTGCTTTGCTTGTGTGCACTGCTTTTGCTTTCCCTGCAACACAGGAGTTTTCTCTAAACAGGAGTTTTCTCACTTTCCCCCTCCCCATTCTCTGCCTGATCCCACTGGTGGGAGGAGAGTGAGCGCTTGGGGGCTGCTGGGGTTAAACCACGACATCTTATCTTGGAACCATGGAATCAGAGACTGTGCTGAGTTGAGAGGGACCCATCAGAACCATGCTGCCCAAGTCCTGGCCCTGCACAGACACCCCAACAATCCCATCCTGTGCCTGTGAGTGTTGCCAAACTCTCCTTGAGCTCTGGCGATCTTGGGGCCGTGCCCATTCCCTAGGGAGCCTGTTCAGTGCCTCAGCACCCTCTGGGGGAAGGACTTTTTCCTGAGATCCAACCTAAACTTCCCCTGGCAGAGCTCCAGCCCTTCCCTGGGCTCCTGTCCCTGGTCAGGAGAGTGAAGACATCAGGGCTGCCCCTTTGTGAGGATGTTGAAGACCCCAGTGAGGTCTGACCTCAGTCTCCTCCAGGCTGAACACACCAAGTGTCCTCAGCTGCTCCTCAGTGAGGGCTTCCCCTCCAGACCCTTCCCGTCCTCGTGGCCTCCTCTGGGCACTCTCCAATGGCTTCATGTCTCTTTTGTACTGTGGTGCCCAGAGCTGTCCCCAGCACTCGAGGGGGGCCAGCCCAGCCCAGCCCAGCCCAGAGCAGAGCAGAGCAATCCCTTCCTGGCCTGGCAGTGCCGGGCTGGTGCCCCAGGACAGGGACGTCCCTCCTGGCTGCCAGGGTGCTGCTGGCTCAGCTCCCACTGCCCACTGAGCAGGACCCCCCGGCCCCTTCCTGCAGCTGCTCTGCAGCCTCTCATTGCCCAGTCCATGCACACGGCCAGGGGTGCCCTGTCCCGGGGCAGAACCCAGCACTTGCCTGGGTCAAACTCCACAGGGCTGGGGATTGCCCGTCTCCCTCTTTGCTCTGGGTCTCTCTGCAGGGCCCCTCTGCCCTCAAAGGAGCCAACAGCTCCTCCTAATTCAGTGTCATCAGCAAACCTCCTTCACGTCCCTTTGAGCCCTGGCTCCAAATCATTAATGAAGGTGATGAAAGCACTGAGGATGGAGCCCTGCAGAGCCCCACTGGTGACAGGCCCCAGTCTGATGTCACCACAGTCACTGTCACCCTTTGTGCCTGACCATGAGCCAGCTGCCCACCCATCTCACCATGTATTTATCCAGCTGAACGCTGGGCATTTTGTCCAGAAGGATCCTGGGAGAGATGGTATCAAACTCGGCTGAAGTCCAAAAAGATTCCATCAGCTGGCTTCCCTTGCTCAGCCAGGTGGGTCACCCTGCTGCAGGAGATCAGGGTGACAAGCAGGACTTTCCCCTCCTGGAGCCGTGCTGGCTGTGACCGATGACTGCGTGGTCCTGGCAGAGCCTCAACATCTCCGAGAATGATCTTCTCCATGATTTTACCAGGCACTGAAGTGACTCTAACATGCTTATGTCAGTCTAGGGTCCTTCTTACCCTTCTTGAAAACTGGGACAACCTTCACCTGCTTCCAGTCAGCTGGGACCTCTCCAGATTCCCAAGACTGCTCAAAACTCTTTCTCTTCTAAAGAAATAATTAAGTGGGTCAAACCCCCTGCACCACAGGCAGGGTAAGAACATAAATTCTACTATCGTGGGGAAAAAATCCATTTCTGCCCAATGGAGGTATTTTCTGTCAGTTTCTCTTCATTACAGATAGCTGTTCATGTCTGGAAAAGGGAGCCAGAGTAGAAATGAGCTTTAAACCACCATGTTTTAAATACTTGCCATTCTAAAAAAGGTAATGGCTACTAAAGTTTAAAACACAGGTAGGAAACGGGCTAACTTTCAGAGAGACATAAAATTGTCAAACTGGAGCTTTTTTATATTGGAATTATATTAGCAATTGTACTAAATAAAATAATAGTTCTCTGTGATTTAGTACATTTATCACTGATTTGAAAAAAAAGTAAAATTTGACAAGGGAGCAGCCAAATCTGTAGATGACAGGTTATTTATGCGAGGGTTAGAGAGGCCTAGAAAGAATTTCAGAAGACTCAGTTGGGTAGCGTCCCCTGGGCAGGATGACACACAAAACTCAGATTTGATAAGTACAAAGCGTTGAGCTATTGAAGGGAAGAGAAGTTACTTGTATGACTCATTCTCAGAAAGGGTCCCAACTTCGAGAGCAAACAGAGGTCACGCGTAGCTGTGGTCAAAACAAGTAAACAAAATGTTGGTGTGCATAACAAATGATAATTAAGAAGTTGAAGAATGTTACATCAATCAGTATTTTCATATGGAAGAAGTGTAATGATGCAAGCTGCAAAGATCTCAATAAAGGATACCTCAGGATTAGGTGAAATTAGTAAAAGGAGGAGAAGAATGACCCTGTGCAAGGGAAAATGCAAACTGAAAGATGGTTTTACTCTACAAATGAATCAGGCATGAAAGGCCTTGATAAAAAAACCAAAACCACCAAACATAAAAATTGCAGCGTATTACATAAAAGGTAGATCTCAAACCTCAGTTCTTGCTTTCTCGTAACAGGAAACAAGGGAAATTTGTTGTGAAATGCAAAAATAACAATAATAATATAAACATGTAATTATATTACAAACCCCAATTCTTAAGAAAAATCATTGAGACCAACAGTTTCACAAGATTCAAAAGAGTTTCAGTGGCTAAATTGTTACCAATGGGACTGGACAGCAGTGATTTCTTTGACTACAAACTTGCGGGAATTATATGAAAATTCACGTTTTCACCATACAAACAGATTTAAGACTGAGATCTACTGCATACAGCAGATTATTCATTACCTATGGGTAATAAATATTGCCCATAAGATCATCTGCTGGTGGCTTCCTTTGGAAACAAAGCATGAGGCTATGTGTGCACTAGGTGAACAAATTCTGTACCCACACTGCACAACATTTTGGTGAATTGTATTTTGCAGTGATCATATTCTTTCATTACACTGAAACCACAAACAGATTGCAGCAACCCTGAGATGCAATTCAATGGACCAAACCCTGGATGCAATTCAAGTGGGTTCCTAATTCCCACATTATTTACCCTAAATTATAAGAGCAGGCAGTTTCCTGGAAAAAAAAATTACTTAAAGTGATGCAAATCTTTACATTTTTGCAGAAGAGCCAAAAGTCTCTCTGTTCCTTCCTGGAGCATGCAACTTCTTCAAACCCTTAAGAGCACTGCCTAGCTTCTTAGCTATCAAATTTGGGCTCCCAAATACCCAACACAAAGCTTCAGGCTGCGAAAACATCCTGCTTTGGGTACTGCTGAAGTTGTTCAGTCTCTCCCAAAATTGTTGTTGCTTCTTCTGGGCTAACTTGATTGAAGATCCATGGAGTTCACTACTGCATGAACAATTAACGTCTCTGTAAATACCTGATAGGGAACACACAAGGAAGAGAACCCCAATCTCATTTTTTTTTCTGAAAAACATAATAATTCTATGCTTTGGTTATCAGCCCACAAAATGAATGTAATGCTAACACTTTATATGAATGGTAATGAGTTAATTAACATTTCTCAAAGTCCTAGAACCTCAGATTAATAGTGCTCTGGAGTATAAAGACATAATATTATTTCACTGAGCATTTGTCATTTAAAAAGCTCTATGCCTAAAGCTTTAATCAAGCTCTGTAGGATGAGAGCAATTTCCTTTTTCCCACATTTAGGTCTCATCTCTGCTAAGATGCATGTGTAGTTAAACCCTGTATTTCCTTGGAGAGGAGCTCAGGGACCGCTGTTTATATGATCACAGAAGCCAAACCCAGCAGTAGAATCCTACACTTGAGAAAGTTGGAAGAGTTATTTTAGGAGGTGCTTTTCCTGAACTTACAAATTGTGCTTCTATTAGCACAGAAAAAAACTCGTTATTTAAATATTGTTTTGCTAAAGCTACCAAGTAATAGAGTTTCAAAAATGTCTGGTTTTTTTTCTAACAATAACTGCTATTTTTTGTTAGATGAAACAATTACAGGCTTCCAGATAGAAATCTGTTTTGGTAGCCCAGGAACACATTCATTTTGGGTACAATTCCTCTTTACACAATGGATTTTCACCTTTGTGGAGGAAATTAATTTATAATTTACCATTGCAGAAAGTAAGAAAGGTATTCTTTAGAATAAGAAGCACACAACCTCGAATTTTCAGTAACACTGCTACAGAAGGCAAAGCTTTTAATGGTGGTCAAGAACACTTATTCGAGTGGCCAAGATGCCTTCAGGTAAGTATGTGTGGCTGGAGGCTAACGCTTCACCGTCAATTAGCGGCTGTGGCACAGACATTGCGGGAGGAGCTCGGCTGCACACACCGATGCCGGTTGTCACCAAGGCCGGTGTCACCAGGCCAGTGTCACCAGGTTGGTGTCACCAAGGCCAGTGTCACCAGGCCAGTGTCACCAAGGCCGGTGTCACCAAGGCTGGTGTCACCAGGTTGGTGTCACCAAGGCCAGTGTCACCAAGGCCGGTGTCACCAGGTTGGTGTCACCAAGGCCAGTGTCACCAGGCCAGTGTCACCAAGGCCGGTGTCACCAAGGCTGGTGTCACCAGGTTGGTGTCACCAAGGCCAGTGTCACCAAGGCCAGTGTCACCAGGCCAGTGTCACCAAGGCCGGTGTCACCAAGGCCAGTGTCACCAGGCCGGTGTCACCAAGGCTGGTGTCACCAGGCCAGTGTCACCAAGGCCAGTGTCACCAGGTTGGTGTCACCAGGCCGGTGTCGCCAGGCCAGTGTCACCAAGGCCAGTGTCACCAGGCTGGTGTCACCAAGGCTGGTGTCACCAGGTTGGTGTCACCAGGCCGGTGTCACCAGGCCAGTGTCACCAAGGCCAGTGTCACCAAGGCCAGTGTCACCAGGCCGGTGTCACCAAGGCTGGTGTCACCAAGGCCGGTGTCACCAAGGCCGGTGTCACCAGGTTGGTGTCACCAAGGCCGGTGTCACCAAGGCCGGTGTCACCAGGTTGGTGTCACCAAGGCCAGTGTCACCAAGGCCGGTGTCACCAAGGCCAGTGTCACCAGGCCAGTGTCACCAAGGCCGGTGTCACCAGACCAGTGTCACCAAGGCCGGTGTCACCAGGCCGGTGTCACCAAGGCTGGTGTCACCAGGCCAGTGTCACCAAGGCCAGTGTCACCAAGGCCAGTGTCACCAGGCTGGTGTCACCAAGGCTGGTGTCACCAGGCCAGTGTCACCAGGTCGGTGTCACCAGGCCAGGCCCGCTGCAGGAGCCGCTGCCAGCTGCAGGTGACACGAGGCCGCTCGCGGGGACCCTGGAGTGCCCACGCAGGACTCTTTCCCTTCTCCCCCAAAAGCCGGCAAAGCGCAGAGCACAGAGCTGCCGTTGTCACCCCAGTGGCACGGCCGGGCAGAGCGGCGCGGGCAGCGCTGGGAATGTCCCTTGCCGAGGGTTTGTGCGGAGCTCAGCGCTGCCGGGGCGGCCGCGGGCGCACCGCGCTGCTCCTGCTGTGTAACCCGTGCTGACGGCTAAACTCCTGCTGAGGCATCTTGGGCACGACACAGAAACTTCAGCCTTTGCAACCCAGTGTTGCTTCCCCTTTACAGGCAGTGAAGCTGAAATAAGATTTTTTTACTCTTATTTCAAGTGTTTGGAAGAAAAGCAATGGTGACTTCTCTGATTCGTATATCACATTTTGTTTACAGTTTCAATTTACTAGTTGTCAACCTGGCCCATTTAATATTAGAAGTTACTATTGCTGACTTCAATATGAAAATGAAGATAAATTCAGGAAGGGCAAGCAATAATTCTGCTCCTGATGCCACAGCCAGGGAGCTTATTCAGTCCTAAGTGCATTAGCGGTGACACAAGAACGAGACAAACCAGCAGAAGAACTCATCTAAAAAGAAAGCAAGCAGACCTTTTCTCATGTAGAAGGATAGCAAAGTTGTTAAAATACATGTACTTTTAGCCTACATTCACAGTAAAAGCACAAGCTCACCTTGCCCAAGCCTGGTTGGCAGGTCTGTGATCCAACTGTCCTGGTCTTGTTTTCATAAGGTGACTCCATCAGCCAGGGAAATGGGGTTCTGCCCAAAACGATGGGGAACTCACTCTCTTGTTAACTGAATTATGTCCGTTCCTATAACTATTAGTTTTTCAAGTAATTGTTATATTTATTATTTGCTGTATTAGCATTAATTAAACATTAATCATTATAATTATGCATAATTATATACATATTACATTGTACTGATTTTGCACACATCCTATGCAATAGAGAGTAAAGGCCTTATAACATGCTATTGAGATTAAATGCTGCATCTTTCCAGATCAGAGGTATTTTTCACAATGGAAATGCTTTAACACAGACATTTCAGTTACTTTGGTTTCTAGAAAAATTTTTTTTTTTGCAGTCGTAGGGCCTGATCTCCTCAGTTAAATTTAACACGAAGATTGCTGCACATTTAAAAAGCAGCACAACTAAACTCTCGGAATATATTCCTTATTCTACACTCACTTCTCTAAACGTCCCTCACTGCTGCAGTGAATAGACTACACATCTGAGCACGAGGAATTCACAGCACCAAACAGGAGGTGACTTTAACTGTTTTGGTCATGTGCATATTAATTCAAAGTTCTGGCAAGTTCCCCATGTGTGATATTTCAATTGCAAGTCGAGTCCCTGAAGGGAAGCAGAGACAGCTTTAAAGCACTACTCACACGCAGTTCTTGGCAGCTGACCCACTAAAGCAGAGCTCTGAGGCTTGGGCTTTGCACCACTCCCATTTCTGCAAGTGGTTTCCTTCCTCCTCTCTTGGTGGGGCTCCTGCTGGGAATGTGACCCACATCACTGGAGTAGGCAGGGATGTGCCAGCCTGCATCTGCTACAAAGCAGACTAAAAATACCCCCAACTGGACAGTGTCATTTGGTGCACAGCAGCACAAAGCCTGGGAATGAAAACCGGGCTGTCAGCAAAGATAAATGATGGTTCAGCTGCATGCCAAACAAATCTCAGGGTCTTAGAAAACCCAGAAACAACCATCTGATATTCCGTTATAAACTTAATCTCTCAAGATTTATTATCATTGCGATTTAATGAATTTGCATCAGTGGAAGCGTAATAAGAATGTCTCACCCAAGTTTACTATTAATATTTTAAGAAACGAGCCCATCTTGCAGCTTGTTTCAGTTCAAGGATGCTCTCTGGAAATGCAGATTTTGTTCTAGAAGATGCTACCCTCAGGTTGACATTTTTTCCTCTGCATATCTGATAAGCCTAATTCTTTTGCCAGTCTCTCTCTTTAAAATCCCAGTTCTATAGACTGAATCTTTTCAAAAAGATCTACATGTTACTGCTGTCCTTTCTACAGATTCTGTTTGAACTACCTGCCTGTTTGATTTTGCTTGTCTGTATTATCAGACACTTGAATTTAAAAGGTATGGTCATACAGGGGGCAAAAATTACTGCACTGCAAATAACTGCAGATTCTTAAATTACAGATACAACATCACACCTCATCCTTCATGACACCATCCAATTTTTCAGAGGATAAACTCTCCAGATCTTTGCATTTTTGAGGTCTTCAAAATCTTATTGAATTGGATTTTGAGGATATTTACAAATATTATTTTAATAAATAAATTGCTGACCTTGAAACAACTTCTCACTTTCATTTTATGTAGAATGGGAACGTGATTAGATACAGAATGGAATCGTATTAACTGCAGGTCCTGGGCCTTCAAGGAGATCTATGTGCAAATGGATCTCACTGTAAGACCAGCACCATGACTTTTAAAATCATTAAGAAAAAACACGACTGAAGCTAATGAGCTTTTGCTAGTGCTACTGTAGTTATGGCTGAAAGTCCCCAAATTAGATGTATGCCATTGTACAGCTGGAGAAATGAGCTTTACAAGGATTTCTGCTCATATGTTTTCAGAAAAATGATTGCGGACCCTTAAAAACATAGGGTGTAAAACCACTACAGATTGAACTTCATTCTTATTATGTTCTGTGCTGGTTTGCCCATTCTGCATGCACAGAAACCATGAGAGAGAGAGTTCCAAAGCCTTATGAGGTTGTTTTTCTCAGGAAACCACCATTCCTAGAATTATAAGATGCAGCAAAACATGAAGTTGCCTGGAATTCGCAATCAGAAAAGCCTAAATTGGCAACTCTGAAGACTGTCAGTGGGTTTTTAATCCACATGAGGAGAAAGCCACAACTCCTGCTGGTGACACATGTGTCTACTACCCAAATCCAACTTTTCTGTAACCATCCATCCCTGGCATCACTCTCCATACACAGGCAAGGGTTCGCTAGTTTAACACAGGGGTCAAGCTCATGTTCGTGGGCAATTATTCCAGGAAATAGAAATCATGTTACCCCAACAAATCTACAGAGTATTTATTCTCTAGAAACATTATTGAGCAGATGGAGGGATACGTGTGCATGTTCTACATTTTAATTTAAGAACACTATATGAGAAGTTTTTCACTGCCTTTGTGACTATTTATTGATTAGACTTTTTATTTCTTATATGACTATGCATTTCAATCTCTTTTCTTCTCCTTTTTGTTTTATGCTAAACCAAATGTTTGTCAACTACATCACCATGGCTGAAATATTTTCCCATTAAAAAGGAAGAAGAGCTTCCCCTGTATCCTATTATTTATTGCCTTATCACCTTCCAGCTCCTGGAATTACAACAATCCTTGAGGAGTGAATACAGTGTGTTGACACTCAATACCACTATCAAAGCTTAACTTTGCCAGAATTATATCATATAATTTCCTTACTCTTGGAATTCCGCAAGAAAAACTAACGTTTGCAAAACTCAACAACAGAAAACAACCGACGTATAGAATTTCTATGGCCTATGATCACTTTGTCTTATCTGCCCTCTCTTTTAGTAACTGGTGGCTTGATGGGTGCCTAAAAGGATCTGAAATCCAAATATTTGACTTAGAGTATCTTGGCTCATTACTGTCAAATGAAAAAAGATGCATCTATAGGTACTGTTTATCTCATCTTTGCATTATTTAGCAGTGCACACACAAAGGAAGATCTTCCTTCCCTCAGTTGTCAGTTGCTACCACAGGGCTGTTGTCGCACGGTCCCCCGCGCTCACAGATGTGACACTCACACAAGAGTTGCATAATTCATGTGTGCAGTTCTGGTGGGACTGATGGTTTGATTCCTGCCTCTCACACCAGGCACAACTGTGATCTGATACTCTGATACAGACTTGGGAGCTTATTCTCCCTTCCTTTACAATACTGCAATTGATTAGACGTCATGCAAAGGAGCTGGGAAACACAATTACCAATTTCAACGAAGCTACACATAATTTATATCGACAGATGAATCGTGACCTTTGGAGCCCTACAACAATAGAGAGGTTTGTCTGTGCCTCTTGAAACAAGGAGGACACAGAAATGGAGACAAGGGATGCAGAGAGCACCATAAAGCAGTCACTCAGACATCAAGGGCATCTCTCTGCCTGGTGCAGCTGAAGGATCTCATTTTTTTGGGATGCCAGAGAAATAACTTCTGGTAGCCCTTAATTATCAACTGTGGATTTTCTGGGCTGTGAAAAAGACAACAGCAGAGTGAACCATAACCCCTACGAGATCTGCTTCTGCACCCCTGGCTTGTGTCCAGCAGTGCAGGATATCTGCACCTAATAACACAGCCACTTGGGCACCATTTCTGCTGAGAAAGCATAAAGAGCAAGCAAACAAACAAAGAAATTACTGGGCACTGTATCATCAACTTTAGTTTAGTGATGAGAGGAGCAAGCTGCTCAAACCTGGTATCAGATGTGTCGAGGAGAGCCCAGCCCCGCAGGAGGCCGACGATACAAACAAACCACGTACACTCTTGGCAGCAGCTACTGAGAAAGTTTGAAGGCATTGGAAGCTGACTAAACAAATTGGGAACCTGAAACCAGCCAGTGAGGTCACCTATGCTGGTTTTCCTGTTGGAGCCAGAGGAAAATGGTCCTCAGCCAATCAAACATTGAGGGCTGCACTCTCCCGTGGAAAACAGACAAGCCGGGGTTGCCAAGTTTTAGTAGATAAGTCCCACTCTTCTCTGTCAACATCCTGAATATCTTCTCAAGCACAGCACAGACAGGTGGCCAAAGCTCCACCGTGGCCAAAGACGAGCTCATGGGCGTCTCCCATTCCGTGATGTCACCAGGAGAGCCGGCCTGGTTTGGACAGGACACCCCAGAGAGGCTCTGCATGGCGGGTACAGCAGGAGTGCTTTAGGAGCGAGGTGGTGTCGGTCTCACGGGCTGATCCTCTAAGGGGATTCCTGCCTTCCTGTAAGGAGGTTACTCACATCCCAGTCTCGGGCATAGATGGAGCTGTGATACACAGTGAAACACTGAGCATTTCAGTAATTAATGAAGAATCTTCTACACTTCTCTCTACGTTATCAAGTAATTCAGCAAAGTTTCATCCGTGAAATATTAACTTATATGTTTCCCTGTTATCCTCCTGTTCAAACTACTTCCATAATTCCATGTTCTCAATTACGAAATTACTCCTTATTCGGCAGTCTTCCGCAATAAAAATCTGTATAGGCAAAAGGTAATGACGGTACCACTAAGGCAGCTGAAATTTAGTTGCCTTTGTTACAGTGCCCTGACAAAAATTAAATCAATGCAATAGCATTTGGGCCCCTATCCAGTCCCACTGCAACAATCCCATGTTGCAGGAATTACCACATGGAAGTGATTTAAAACTACCTTTTAGGCTTCTTTCTAGACCACTTTAAATATTTATATATATTTATAAATATGTATTATTTTTGTATATTTATATTAATGTAAGTTAAATAAAATTTACCATTTATATGGTAAAATGTTTAGCACAGACTGTTAAAATAACAATTTTATACCAAATATAAAACACTTACTAAAAAAGTCAGATTTTGTTACCTGAAACATATGCAACAATTTAATGGAATCAGTTGCACAAGGTCAAACAAACACAACATAATTTGGTAGGTAGCCTCTAATTTCTAACCTTTAGTAGAGTGGACACTTTCTATACCTGTTTTTAAAGGTTCTAGAATTAATTCTAAATTTTGTTTCACTTCTTCCTAAATAGTATTTAGACTCTACAGTATTAAAGTCCTTAATACCCTATTAATAAGTGGGGTCAGTCACATAGATTTACATTTTACTTTTTGTCAAACCCTATCGTGCTGTATATTTAAATACCAAATTATGTCGAAAAACAAAATCAGTCCAGGTCTCATTCCCACATTTGCAGCATATCTGTTTTAAAACAATATTCTAAGTTCCAGTATGAGTTCTTTTGTTTCACAAACATTGTCTCAGCACCTCTGTGTTCGCAGCATACCTTGAACGGTTCTGAGGCAACTGCTAACGCCTTATTAATAATGATTTGATGTTCATTTGTTACTCATTAGAATGATTTTTTTAAATATAAAGATTTCACCCGTATCGAGATGGCCATGCAAACTATTTTACCACAGCTGGCTGAGAAGTACATTTTTGCGGTTTTGCAAGCCGATTCCTTTTTGTGAAAGTTTTCAAGAAAACAAGCAAAATGAGATCCCAGACATCTGAATCACCAGCCAGTCAAAAAGAATTATGCGTATGTTTAAGTATTTGACTTCCTAAAGCAAAAATATGGCATGCCAGTGACCCCTTTGTGTGTGCGGTTGGGAGCAGATCATTCCAGGCTGCAACAGGCAAAGGATTTACATCAGAGCCTAGTCCTTCATTCAAGCCCAACTGGAAGTCAATTTTTAAAGCAGAACAACAATTTAAAACCAAACACATCTTCCCCATCTTCTCTGGACTAGGGACACTGACCTTATAAATATCTGAAATTCTTCCACTGCCTGTAAACAAAAATGGACTGCAGGCAGTCATGATCATATGTCA
The DNA here is from genome assembly GCF_029207755.1 of Chamaea fasciata. Classification (NCBI taxonomy): domain Eukaryota; kingdom Metazoa; phylum Chordata; class Aves; order Passeriformes; family Sylviidae; genus Chamaea; species Chamaea fasciata. Next base: position 18,849,057 of record NW_027094097.1, on the reverse strand, counting down.
CTCTGTCAAAACATTCTTACTCCTTGGCTACTTTTTGGAAAAGTTGTTTGCTGTCAATCAAGTGACAAGTTCTGCTTATAATAATGGTGATGACATCAGACCTGTCGAAGGGAAGATTAGTATGGGGAGTCTAAAAATATAAACCAGAAGGTCATGGGACACATCCAGTGTCAGTTGAAGTCAGTGGCCTCCGTCCTGTTCGATCAAAACTGGACTGATCAATGCAGGATTAAGAGGTTTATATCCTTTATACATCTATTTATTAGATGTAATGAATGCCTTGCAGCCCAGCATTTTTTAAGGTGACCCGGATCTTTGATTTGTCTGACAAGAAAAGGCGATTGTCCCTATTTTTATTTTTAGGTGGCCATTTATAGCCAGCCATGTTCAGTCTTTCCAGAGTGGGAAAAGACTGGCCCTGCGGAGGCACCGGGCAGGAGCTGCTCCAGAGAGCACTGGGGGCTCTGCCCACGCCTGCTCTGGCCACTTGGTGCTGTTTCCAGAGGCTCTGGGCGAGAGGCCAACTCGTGTGCTGAGCCTCAGGTTGGACACAATGGTGGGCATAAAGCACAGGTCAGCAGCTTTCCTGGCGGGCAGCAAAGGACTACGTTTCATTTGTCTGAAATGGGATTTTCCTTGTCCAGGGCTGCAGGACAAAAGGACTGCTCTCACCCCGACAGCTGGAATGGATGATTTGTGAAATGTATTTTTAGAAGCTCGATTTGCCTACATGTGTGGCTGCGTTGTGAAACATCCAGGCAGCAGGAGTGGGTCAGGCTGTGCCCACGAGGGCTGTGACACACTGCACAGACTGTACAGCCCAGCCCCAGCCGGAGCTGTGTGCTCACTGCTGCTCTGCTCCACCTGCACACACAGCCCAAACACCAGGGCAGCACTGCTGCTGCTCATCCTGCACTTCAGCACGCTCCCAACTACAGCATTCACGGTAATTACCAACCACAAAGGGAAAATCACTCCTGATACAATGGGACATTAGTGGTCAAGTCTGTTTTCCAAAATCACCGTGGTTTTCCCCACATTTCCTTTTCCTAAACGCATCTCCAGCTGGTTAACAGAAACAACCTCTTGTGAATTAGGTTTTTCCTTTAACGCCCTCTTTAGGGATTATATTACTATCGTTCATCCCCCTAATCTTACCCCACACCTTGCTGATAGGCATATCCTTATTAACATCTGCACATGGCTATTGTGTCAGTGCTGCTTTTTTCCCCAAGCTAATGATTTCTTCCTCCTACGGCCCATGACATTCAGTTGCACTCATAATACATTTCAAAGCTGCTTTCCTCTTTTTTTAAACAACATTGTTACTTTTTTTTTGTTTGTTTGTTTAAACTGTGCACTGATTTCCTGCCTTTCCTATTCAAGGGAGGTCTTGGAAAGCACTTTTCACATATATGTAACATCAATGGGGAGAACACAAACATAACTGAATACGTCTATTCTACGCTGATCTGCATAGAACTTTACTAAATAGTAAAGCATACTACCATCCTCCAAAACAGAATTCACAAAATTTAAAAAAACACACTACTCAGTATAAATTGCACTGTAAGACCTCAGAAAAATAACTTTAATGTACAAGGTCACAATAGATACCTACACCGCATATTTTCTACCCCTTGAGAGTTTCCTCTTTATTCTGCATTGGTTATTATGCAGTCTGTTGAATTGCATGTTTTCATGCCTTGTTTATATCAGGAAGTGTGAACTTCCTATTTATTTCACAGTCTGTCTAAAATTCCTGCCATCTGGTAAGACATATTAACTTGAAGGCTACGATTCTTACAAGTCCTTTGTACCTTTATGCTCTCAATCTATAAATTTAATCTGGAGCAGATTTCAAATGAAATTTCTGATCATTAGAGATAGTGATGTGCTAAAAGTTGTTATACAGCACTGTAAAAAAAACCCCACCCTATAACAATATGTAAATAAATCCAGGGAGTCAAAATAAAAAATGTGACTATTGTGTGTAACTCCACAGTCAGTGTTGACAGAACCGATTTCTGCACACTCCACTGAATACAATTAAATGAGTAGGATAACAAAATAGGAGCATATTTGCATACCTCCAGATAGTGTGAAAGAACACATTGCTGTCTGGAACTGTAAGACTCAGTCCGTAGAACAGATTTCTGCCTGTGAATACAGTCAGCATGGCTCGTGTAGTTTTGGGATGTCTTGGTAAAACTGCGTGCAGGTAAAACAGGGGTAGGGTTAAAAGAGTTGTGGTGGTGGCTGTCAGCTCAGCAGAGCCCGGGCTTGTTCAGGCCGGGCCTGGGGGGGCCAGGCAGCACAGCCAAGTGAGAGTGCAGGGTTTGCCTCAGCAGCTCCTGGGGTTTGTGTCCTGCAGCAGCCCGGCACTGCTCAGACTGACCCGGCCACAGCAGCGACACTCGAGCCGCTCAAGAGCTGCTCCAGACGGGCCACCCTGCTCCCCACGGCCAGGAAACACAAGCATCTCTAAAAATACGTCTGTTTGTGCGTGTTGATATCTCCCTCTTCATTCCTGAACAAAACCTGAAAGCAAAACAACACAAAACCAAAAAAAAAAACCAGGAGGCATTTTGTGGGGTTTTTTTCGATTACTTTTAGGTCTTGCCTCAATACTTGTCCTGGAAGGAAGGAAAATTCATTCCAGTATTTTATTTTCTCTTTCCCTTTCTCTTCAGCTTCTTTTGACTTCCTTTACACTCGGTTTTTCCATTTCATAGCTATATCTTCTTCCAAACAAATCCTTGTTGAAACCTCATCAGTCTTTTTATCTTTTTTTTTTTTTTTAAATCAATGTTTCAGCAACCATTTAGTTAAAAGCAGAAAAAAAAGGTAAAAATTACCATCTCCAGCCCTTTATTGTACTCCTCCACTACAAAAAATACTCAACACCTCTCTCTCTCTCTCGAAGGAGCCAACAACAATATGACAGCCTTCTGTTCCCTTGTGTCTTTCCAAGTATTTCCCAGGTATCTCTTAATTTGAGGACTAAATTTACGAGGAAGAGACATGCTTAGTAGACATGCAAGAATCAGAAGAGTTCAGAGGGAAGGCACTGATGAGAAGCCCGGTCTGCCAGCAACCATCTGTTCTGGAGAAGGAAACAAAGCCACAGATTGCTCCTAGGCAGCTCCCCGCAGACGCTGCTTGTGGACTATTTCTAGCTTGTGGCTACAAGGTGTCCAATAAATTGACAATTTCACTTCTTCCCACAGAGTTTTCTGATTAGTAATTTCTGAAATTACTGTTATTTTCACTTAATGAGTATCGTATCCAAGTGTGTGGGTTTGGGTGTTTGGGGGGGGGGAATTAGAGCCAGATGATTGGATGCTGAGCCCTGTAGGCAAAATTTTTGCTTCCATGTATTTCAACAATTTTTAAACTACTCTCCTACTACTACACGTTACCATATTTTCTAACTTTACCGTACAATTCTGTACATTATTAAACGCTTGTTCCATTTAGAATGTAAGATTCTAAATAAGTCATGGAAATAAAAAGCAATCACTTTTTACTAAGGAAGACAGGATTAACAGAGGCTCTTTCTGAGGAAATAGGATTTGAAAATACATCATTTTGTACAGCAAACTTTTCTGTATAAAACCTGCATTAAGCCTGAGAAATAATACAAAACCAGTTTGAACTCACATCCTAGACCAGGCCTATTTCTGAACAATTCCTAAAGCCGGTAGCACCGTGACAACTACGTCAAAGGGATCAATTTGGGACGATGTTTGTACGTTTTACTTGATTCCGAAATAAATGCATTGAACACCAGGGTTGAATCCTGCAAGTGTTTGTTCAGCAAGTGACTTTGGACAGAAAAGGAATACAGAACCTTGCAGGTGCCGCCGGCGATCTCCGTCTCGAACACCTCTCCTGAATCGGGACACTGCGTCTGACCCCAAAACAACAGAGCGAGAACCCTCACGATTTTAAGCCCATATAAAATATTCGCAGATGAATCAATCCACCTTTCTCTTTCCGTGCGGCCAGGCCGGCCCTCTCTGCCCGCTCCCGGGGCCGCTCCGGGCGCTCCGTGCCCCCGCCCGGCCCCGGCGCTGCGGCCGCCGCGCTCCCCCGGCTCCGCTCGGGCCCCCCCGCCCCTGCCCGCGGCCGGCGCCGCCCGCCCGCTCCCGCCCGCTCCCGCCGCCCCTTCCCGCTGTCACTCGCGGCTCCGCCCGCCCCTCGCCGGCCCCTCCCCGGCCCCGGCGGAGCCGCCGCCGTTTCCGGAGCGCTCGGCGCGGGGCCCGGGGCTGTCGCGGGCAGGTGAGTGAGCGCCGCGCCGACCCCGCCGAGCCCCGCGGCCCGGCCCGGCCCCGCAGCTCGGCCCGCGGGCCCGGCCGTGCGGACACCGGGCTGGCAGCGCCCGCGGCACCGGGGGGACGCGGCGCGGAGGGCGGCAGCGCCCGGGGCAGCCCCTGGGCCGCTCGGGAGGCGCCGGCGGGGGCTGGAGCCAGCGGGGAGCCACGGCCGGGGCCAGGCGAGGCGGCGGCGCCCGGGACCGTGGCCGCGGTGCCCCGGCGGGGCCGGGCCGGGCCGGCCGCGGTGTCGGGGGCAGCCCGGGGCGGTGTCGGGGGCAGCCCGGGGCGGTGTCGGGGGCAGCCCGGGGCGGTGTCGGGGGCAGCCCGGGGCGGTGTCGCGGCTGCGGCCGCCCCCCCCTCCCCCCGGTGACCCGTGTGCGGGCAGCCCGGGCAGCGCGGCGGGGCCGGGACTGCGCCTGCGGGAATTCCTGCGCACCTTCCTGCTCCGCGGTGACCCGGGGCGCCCGCCCGGCCCGGCCCCGCCGGCCCCCGGCGCTGGGGCGGCCCCGCCGCGCGGCCTCTCCCGGGCGGCGGCCGGAGCTCCCCGGGCAGCGCGGCCGCGGTGCCGCCCGAAGCCCGGCCGGGCTCGGGCTCCGCGCCGCCCCCGCCCCGGGGCCTGCGGGCAGCAGCGGCCCCGGCCGCGGCGGGGGCTGCGGGCAGATTGTTCACCTGATGCGAGCTGCAAGTGCCGCTTGTTGTCGCCGAGCCTTATGTTGTGTGCATATGGCAGCTGCCAGCAGAAGGGGGTAACGCATTTTGGGTTGTAGCTTAAAACTTTACTGATGTTCCCTTGCTTCTCCCTGCTTGAGGGGTTTTATTCGTTCGAGTGGAGAGGGAAGTGTAGAGGTATGTATTTGTCGAGTGAATGTCGGCTTAGGAACTTGAAAGCAGTCAGGAGGTCTTATTTGTGTGTTTTATGTGAGATTATAAACCGTGTTACGGGTATAAAGTGGCCGTCGGTGTTGTCATTGCTGTTTTCATAGCGGCACGGGTGCCTGGGTGTCGTGACCCCGGTGGCGTGTAGCTGCAGTAAGCTCGCTCGGTGTTCCAGGGCGGCTCACCCGGCGGCTTCGGGACACCCGGGGCCGGCACAGGGCTGGGGCCGGCCTCCCGAAGTGCCGCTGCCCTCCCAGCTGCCGGGGCGGCTCTCGGACAGTCTCTAACCTACACCTTGTGGATGTAAGGCTGTTGTTGCTGGACGTTTCTGTGTCCTCAGCCCAGTGCTGTCGGCAGAGCGGTAGTGGTGCTCTTGCGGAGCTGTTTTTGTTTTCTGTGGGCACAGGCGGCCGAAGCTCCCCTTCCCTCACCTCTCTGAGGTGTGCGGTGTGTGTTGTGCGGCTCCTGGCCGCATGAAGGTTTTGGTGTGCGGCTTACGGGATCAGCAGTGTTGGCCCATTTTGGTGTGTGCACAGGTGCTCTTCGTGGATCGTGGGTACCAACGTGATTTTGCACTTGGCTCGAGCCTTCCACCAGGCAATGTTTCTCCCGAAGATGAAGCTGGGCCCTTCCGTAAAGGATGGCGAGTTTCCCGAGGTCAAGACTTGCAGAAGGCTTTTCTTTCTTCCTGCGTTTTCTGTTCTTTCCTTCCCAGCTGAACTTCCTAAGTGTTTAAGCAATGGTTGTGGTGAAGGTAGGTCAATGCACGTGTTTGTGGCGCTTGGAGGAGCCAGGCTGGAAGCAGCTCAGCGCCCCTGCTTTCCATGCACCTTGTGGTGCTGCTTCCTTGGTCACTGTAAGGCAGGAATGCTTCCACTGGCCTTTCTCACTCTGCATCAGGAGCTGCTCAGAGCGGTTAGGAAACCAGAAATAATGCGGGTGGGGAATATTTTTCTAGGTGAAAGTCTGTTCTGAGGCTCTGAAATCTGGCTAACGGGTAAATAATCCCTCATGAAATGTAATAAGGCAAATATATACTACTGACGTTTAAAAGTCAAGTCTAGGTTTCTTCTGCTCCTTGGGCCGCAGCTTGGATTTGGTTGCTGGCATCTTATTTTTCTGAGGGTGTGCTGTCTGCAGCCTGAGATCTTTATTCCCCGCTTCTTCCCACTATTTATTATTTTTCAATACCCCTTCTCCCCCAGCATACAAATGACGGCGGATTTTTCTTTGCGGCAGAACAATTGGATTTTTCTGTCCTAAGTAAGCTTTTCTTTAAACCTGACACTGACAGTCATTTTAAGTGCTGCCACTTGGCTTACTGAAAACAGGGTTGTGTCAAGAGAAATTGTGCTGCTGCTTTTGTTTACGTGGTAGTACTGTAATAGGAAAAGACTTGTTCTTGGTACAATGAAGGCTGGTACACCAGAAATCCTGCTAATGATAGCGATTAATGGGTGCTGCCCACAATAGCTATCACTGCTGATGCGACTAATTGTGCTGGATGAAAAGAGCTGCTTTATTCCCAGTAATCTCAAGGTGTTTCTAGAGTTTTGGACAAGTGTCTGATGGGTGCAGACAGGTAACTGCACAGGGAGATGCAGAACTTGCTGGAGTGGGGCAGCTCTCAGGAGCTTGCTGCAGAACCAGTCGGGGCTGAGAATGAGTATTTTCTTGTGATTGTAGGTAGATAGAATGTTATTACTGGGACTGGGTGTTAGCCAGTGCACCACCCTGCGTGTTACAGACAATGCCAGGGTATTGTTAGTAGCTGCAGAAGGGGTTTATGTCCCACATGAGAGGTGACATTTGCAGCAGCACGGGTAACCTCCTCACAGGGCCTTGTGCTGGCTCCGAGGGCAACTGGCGCTGCTGCGCTTGACAAAAATCCGTGCTGGAATTGCTCTGCTGCTCCTGGAGCTTGGTGATGTGTCTGGGTGACCTTCCCGGGCCTTTGGGCAGCAAGTGATGGGGATGTGCTGCAGGCAATCCCATGCTCCTGGGTCATGGCACTTTCCAGGTTCTGTTTGGATTTTGTATGTGCTGGAAACTTAATGGGGCCCGTGGATCTAAACCATAGGAGTTCCTGTGTCTTGAAACCTGTAAAATCTGAAATTCCGGTTTGTAGGGTAAAAAACTATTTTAAAAATTGAGTGGAATATGTTAAAGATGGGTTCCAAATTCACTGAGAAGAAACTTGAAATTGTGTTTGTTGCACCTTTGGCTTTGTGTTTCTTCTCTTCTGCTGTTTATGTACCTCAAGACAGTTTTACATCAGGAGCTGTTTAGACATTTGTCCTTTCAGCCATCAAAGAAACCCTTAAGGTGTGTGTGGAGGAATAGGACACATTCCATTCACAAATTCTGCTTTGCAGGTTACTTGCCAATTTGGTCTGGTAGGATTCCAGTCTTGTAGTGTTCTGTGGATAAACTGGTTTAGTCCAGTCTTTGAATTTTGTCAAAACAGTGATTAGGAGGGAAAAAAAGACTTTTAAAATGAAACTTCAAAATTATAATTTTGGTGGTAATGAGGTGCGTTTCACTTTGAGGAGCTCTAATGTGACAAGACAAATTGTTTTGAGAACTGTGGTCTTGGAACATCAGTCTTGTCTTTCCCTGCTGTAGTTAATGAAGTAGCGTGTTGGTTACTTAAGATAAATTTTGGGGAATTGATCTGTGTGATTCTGTTAAGGTCACAAGCTTTGCATGAGGCAAACCAAGCTCCAGGGATTCAGGCTGGAGCTCTTTGGAGTAAGAGGAAAAGGAATGAGTGTGTGTGAGAAAAAGAAGAATAGAAGGTTCAGAAGTGCTGGTCAAGCTTTGAAGGATGACAGAAAAGGGCTCCAGGTACAGCTGGGGGAGTCCTGGGATGTCTGTGAGTGTATGGGTGGGTCTGAGGTGGGAGCAGCTGTGGCTTTGTGAGGTTTCGGGCATCTTCGAGAGGCTGTGCAGCACGCCAGGCATTTTCCCAGCTGTGGTACTGCATTCCATCGATGGCAAATTGGCTTCAGCCTGGTGATAACATACGGCAGCTTATCCAACTCAAGTTGGAAGCGTGATATTCTAGGACTTGGCTTTGAAGAACCATTTTCACTAAGGAAATAAATATTCTTCCTTCTAAGGAAAGCCCACACAGGAGAACACGATAGCACTGGTAGATAGGATTTTTGCTGTATTAGCTGAAAAGCAAACTGAAAACTTAAAAAAAAAAATTTGCTGTAGAGTAACTGCCCGCGTTTTACTGTTAGGGTCAGATCAGACAAAATGATGCCTTAGGAAACATCTTTGCAATACCTCCCTGAACTGTGACCAGGAGTGAGCAGGAATTCCTGCTGATGTTTTTAGTAACTTTTTCTCCCTGAAATATCTGGTGAGTGTTTTCTGGTTTAGGCTAGCAAGATTTTCGTTGTTCCTTCTTTGTGGTCTTCTGTTGCTGGCTTTCCTAACAGTTTTCTGCTTTTTCAAGTGGTTGGGGGTTTGGGGCAAGCAGGACTCTGTTCTGGTTTATCGAGTCATGCAGTGGGGTACTTGTCAGGCATTAACATTTTCTGATAAGCATTTCTGTACAACAGCGTTGCAAAAGACAGATTCTTTGGAAAATTTCAACAGGAAAATTCTTCCACCACCCTGTCAGGCGCTCCTCATGTTGAGATATTCTATTTTTGTTCTTTCCTGATACTACCTATGTGCTGGTTAGAATGCTGTAAGGGAACATGTCAGCTGGCTGTTTAATAGCAGTATTTTAGGTGTGACTCTTGTTTAGTTGTGCGCTCAAAGTTGACATTTAAATGGTACCATCCAATTATAGAAAATTCCTCGGACTCTGTGTTGTGTACTCTGCAATCTGGGAGCAGAATAAATCTTCTCAACCTCAACAGCTTCTGAATGTAAGAGAAAGTTTGTTTCCCTTGATAGAAATAATAATATTGAACTTTGTTTCTTTAATGCTTTATTTTAACACATTTTGGGAACTCTAAAGGACTGTATAGAGCGAGTTGTAGAGGAGAGAGTAGGAAGAAGGGACCGTGGTAGAACTTTTTCCCATTTCTCCACAGGCATCTCTAGTGTGATTGATTCATGTGAAAGTTGTTTACCTGTGAAATTTCTCTAATCCTGTCAGTAAATGAGTGTTTTTAGTTTCCCAAGTGGATTACCCGACTGTCATAACTGGTATGTTTGTGAGTTTCTGGATGATGTTGGGAATTCCTCTGGATTTACTGGAGTAAAATTAGATCCTTTGAAGCGTGTCCACATGATTTGTCTCATACCAGGATATTCAGGGCAATGTTCCTGGGTATTTTTAATGAAAGTTGAACTTCCTGCTCTTCTGTACGTATTACAGAAGTTGGCTGTGTACCTGGGAACATTCTGAGTCCAAGCACAAGAACTTCCCTGGAGAAAGATAAAGCACCTGAATGTCTGCAGCTCACATTCCAGGAAAATCTGGAGATCTTTTTCCTAAGAGTCTAAGTACAAGGTAATATTTTTTAAAGTTCCTTAAAAATATTTGAAGCTGGCGATCTCATCCTGAAGAAGCCAGATATTCTTTTTATATGATCATGTAACAAAAATGCTGAAAAGCAGAGAGAGCTGTGGTGCCTAGGAAGGACACACAGAGAAACACTCCTCTTCTTGAAAGACTCTTCTGTGTCTGCATCCTCACAGGTGCAGTAAAAGACTGGGGAATCCCAGGGGAAGGATCACAGTGGGTAAATGTAATTCTGTGCCAGACTCCTAAAGATTTGAGCAACGTAACCTCTTTCTGGTGAGTGTTTCAGAATGTTTCTCAGAGTGCTGTTTGCAAGTCTTGCACCAGATGGTTTTGTATTATGTGGAAGGAGAGGAAGAGTACAAGGAGGAAGAGGGTACCAAAAAATGTTATTTTTCCAGTTCTGTATGTTCTTCTTCAGGGGAACTTCAGCGTAGGATGAGTTTGTCACCTGCAAACGCTCAGAAGAAACCGTGTTTGTCAAATGCAAGTAAAAATGGATGCAGGTGTTCATCATTTATTAGAGGCCCCTGTGTTTTGTAAAAGATGGAAGGGTCCTGAGGAGAGAAGATACTTGGTGGGAGGGAGATTAGCAATGCTGCTTGTGTTGAGTGGTCTGCAGTTCTTGGTCCAAGCAGGAGTTAAGGCCAGGTGTTGCAGAATAACTAAAACTGCAAAGATATTGTTACAGAATCCTGCTTCATCAGTGCATGTTCCTGGGCTGCAGAATAAACTTTAATTAGCCTCTTACCAAAGACATAGTTAGGTATTTGTGGTTTTCCAGCAGAGCAACACAGCTTGCAAATATTTAAGTAATAAGGTAATAAAGCAACACTTTTTGCTGTATGAGGTGAGCATTTGCAAGCAAGTGATGCAATCAAAAACTTTAATGTGATGATGAAAAATAGGTCTTCTGCTAAATATGCACGTATTCTTTAGGAAAAACTAAAACCTTTAATGTATTAAATAAACAAAAGAAAATGAAGAAATTTGGTAATGCTGGGAATTTTGTTTTACTGAGTTCACTTGTGAGTGGTGCAGATGAAACCAAGACTGCTGTTGTTGGCAGGAGAGCAGAGGTGTGAGTGGGTCCTTGGAAGTTCTGTATGTAGAGGGAGCAAACTGGGTGTGCTTTAGTAACTCACAGTGCAGTCCAAATAAATTGTCCTTCCACCAGTGTAAATGGATGCACATCTTCTGATAGGAACAAGGTTAAGGCTTTTGTAGTGTTACACTTGCTTTGGCTGTTTTGGAAGAGGGGCTGCGGAAGTTTACGTGTAGAAGAGCAGGGTAGGTCAGCTAAAAATTGAAATTTCCTAAAATAATGCAAGTGCATGTGAACTTCTGATTCTGTGGCTTATTTTTGTTTCATGCTGCTGAAAATTGTATGGAGTCCTGGAAGAAAAAGCCAGTTATTAGAACCAAACCCTGGAAAACAGAGCATATTCTAGCAACATTCTGCTTTTGGGAATGTGCTTGGTTCTGTATTCAGATGGTGGAAAAGTCCTTACTCAGAAGAGTCTTTCTGTCGGTCTCGTCTTGCTTTCGGAAGGAGAAGGAAAATGGTTTTTTTGAGCAATCTTATTAGATCTCATAATAAACTTCTTTGTGTAAACATTGCAGTAATTTCCAGGGCAACAGATTGCAATGTTGAATTCAGCACTTTGACCTCATTCTGGGCCCAAAGAGGAGGAAATACTGTAAAGTTTTAGGCAGGTATTACAAGATAACTTTGATAGTTAGCAAATTCTATATAAAATTTGGCCATGAATTTAACACAGACTTGTTCACGCCTTCTTCTTAGCAAAGATATTCTACAGATCCAGGTTATCAGCGCTAATTTAAATGTTGTCTTTCGCAGAAATGACTATTTCAGTTTTAAGACCAAATGCTGGGTTGTGGGGCAGTATATGGTCTGGTTTGGCAGTCTCTGGTCAAGTGCACTTAGAGCTTTTTTCCGTGTGGAAAAGTGGTACATCTGACCTGTGCTATTTTCGAGTAAATCTGTTGCTTGGTTTAGTGGTTAGAAAAGTTCCTTGACTGGTTAAGTGAATCCGTTGCTCTGCAGATGTTTCTGGATATGAAATCTGTTGCAAACCACTAATGATACATTTTTTGTTTTGGTATAGGAATGTTACATTTTTGTGGTGATGAATTGGTATGATAGATTAAATCTGTAGTTGACACACAAGATTTAGGGAAATGTTTTTTGGGTAAAGTGTATTTTCTTCCTTTGAAGATGCAGCAGGAAAAGAGCTTGTTTGGGTTTTTATTTTCCAGTCTTAGTTTCTGGAATGGTTGGGCTGTAGGAGGTTTGATTGGGATTGTCTGATACAGTCAGACAAATGAAAAACAGACCGTGGTTTGCTCCGTACTTGTGCTTCTGCTGGACGTGGGTTAGAAGATGAGAGCTGTTCTTGTGTGCCCTCCTTTTCCACATTACAGGGATCATCGGGTCGCTGTCAGATCACAGGGGCTCACTCAGGTGTCGGGAGGTGCCAGGGGGTTGCTGTGTGTTTGGGCACGTGGAATGTTTGCACATGTCTGAAGGGTGTTCTTTGGTCAGGTGTGTGAGGTGAACACGGTGTGGGAATTGCTGTGGCTCAGGGTAGCAGAGGGCAGGGCTCAGGAGCTCCTCTGGCTTCAAGGGTACAACCTGTAAGTTTAATTAGTTCTTAAACAGCTGCACAGTTTGTTGCTTGTGCAGTTGATGGGGGGTTGTGACAGTTTGCAGTGATTTTTAAACTAAGCTTCTCAAGTCAGTTTCTGAGGACATGTCTGCAGGTTGGCATGTTGCTGTTCTTCAAGTTCCTCTATCCTTACCCCCTTCTTCATTATTCCCCTGCACTTAGGGGGATTACTGATGGAAATGTCTGTCTAGACTGCCTTCTCTTGTGTTTCAGCATCTTCTGCTGTGTTTCACTTGAAAGGCCTTCACGGCCCTTAACTTTGTGCAGTGCGGGAGATGAAGACTGCCGCAGGTTTTATATGACTGGCAGCATTTGGCTTAATGTTGTCATTTGTTGTTTTTCCTGAGATATTCACATTTTTATGGGCTTTTTTTCAGCTTCACATTGCAGCCAGTGGGTGCTTTTCTCTGCCTGATGTAATATGTTGTTACTGGTATTTTCAGTCACGTTCTGAAACGGGAGAAAATGACGTTTTACAGTCAGTTGCTTTCTGCTAAAAAGTTGCATCTGTGTTTTGTTCTGAAATTGTTGTAGGACAGATGAGGCAGCTTCTTTCCAAAAATTCTTGTGGTTTCAGGGAGGTAATATATTGTGTCTTCTTTGCATATGCTATTTGATATCTTCTGATCTGGAGCATGAGTTCTCCTCTCTGCTGTGTTGATTGCATTTCGCTGCACACGAAATGAAAGACCAAGAAAAACAAGGGTAGGTATAGTTTATGAAATTTTCTACACTACATAATAATGCTCCTATTCCTTTTAACTTAAAGCTTTGTAAGTGATCCAGTCCTCGTAATCACGTGTGTTCCTAGGAAGGTGTGCTGTGTTTTGAGTCAGATGTTCAGTGTGTTGAAGAATAAATTATAATGTGAGTGCAGGGCATCTTGCATGCTGTGTCTATGCGAAATATTTTTCTCTAAAATGAATTCTAATGTGAGCAAAGTTAAACTGGTATAATTTGGAACAGTAGACTTGAGGCAAAAATGCAAGTAGCTGTGTGTGAATATTGATTATTGTGCTCGGTAGCATGTGAAAAACCTCATTGTGCCTCAAAGCACTGTTGCCTTAGTGGACTTATAATCCCTTATTTAGCTGTCGCTAAGGATTTGTGTTAATGGGTTTTTTTGATTTCTTCTTTTACATCACACCATCGACCTGAGTGCTGTGGTTCATTGGCTTTCCCGACCTTACACTGTCACAGGCAGGGAGTGTTTTGGCCAAAGGATGGTGGGTTTCTGTCTGAAACAGTCCAAACCTGGTGCTTTTGCAGGACCCACTTAATATATTCTGGAAAAAAGCAGGGAATGGTAATTGCAGCTGTAGAATAACCCTCAGAGGAGGGAAACACTTGATAAATTGACTTGCATATGTCAGTGTGTGTCCTCAGGTGTAGGATGCCTTTGTCTTAACTGTTGGATATTCCAGCACAGCAGGTCAGATGCTGTGTACCTCTTTGGTAAGAACCAGCATTTAAAGGACTAATACTTCAAAAGTGATGCTTTGTAGCTGATGTAAAGGGAAGAGCTGGTTTGTGTTTTCATTGGTGAAATGACTTTTTTCCTAAAGCTGCTGCTTCATGTTCTTCCTTATGGAAGATACTGCCTCATCCTGGGCTGGTGGTAAGCTGAAGGTTGTGTGGCAGGTACTTGTGGCTTTCTTGCACTTACACTGCAATGCTTCTCCTTATTTTGTTTTCTTTTCTTGTTCAGAATGTGGGGTTTTGTTAAATAGGAGAGTCTGTAGTAAGAAACATAGCAAAGCAACTGCTCACAGTCATGAGCTCAATACGTAATTGAGACTATTCAGTAATCTTTTAGAATTGCAGATATTAGGTAAAACCCCCTTTCCTTTATGAATCACAAGCTTAAATCTGTCACTTTTCACGAGAGCACGTAGTGATATGACAAGGGGGAGTGGCCTTTGCTGAGGGAGAGTGGCTTTAGATTAAATATCAGTACAAGATTATCCCCTGTGAGGGTGGGGAGGCCCTGGCACAGAGTGCCCAGAAAAGCTGTGGCTGCCCCATCCCTGGGAATGTCCAAGGCCAGCTTGGATGGGCCCTTGGAATAACCAAAGCTAACTGGGACAGTGGAAGGTGTCCTTACCCATGGCAGGGGTGGGATGAGATGGGCTTTAAGGTTCTTCCAACCCAAACCATTCTGTGGATTCGGGTTAAGAGGAGTCAGGTATGTACAGCATTGGTGTGTGGTGAAAACCTCAGATTTTTTCATCGATGCTTTTTCTTGAGTAGTTATCTTCTAAGTGCTTGCTAGTAGGGATTGCTTAATGTAACATTGAAATAGTTTCTATTAGTAGTAAATAAGTGTCACTTCTGACTAATAAAAGTCCATTGTTTTGACCAAAGCGTAGACAAAGAAATGACTCCTAAACGGAGTGTATGTTTCAACTTCAGAGGCAAAGAAATGCCAGCATAATCACTGAAAAATATGAAAAGCAGTCCATGGAATAATTTTCTGTTTCAGAGAGAGAATAAAACATTAGCTGTAAGAAGAGCTAAGGTTCCATTCTACAAGTGACTCTGCTGTTTAAAGTGATTGACTGGTAGGCATGCAGCAACTCAAAAAGCAGCAGGATGCCTCACTATTAGCATTTGAGAGCCCTAAAATATAGTTTCATCTTAATTTTGAATACTATTATATTGATATGCTGTAAAAAACCCCATCAGTTTCATTGCCAGGCACAGAATCATCTCATTTTTTTATGCTGCTGAGTCCAGTCACTCTCCTTTTCCTGTGGTTGTTTTTGTTCTTACTTTTAGTTTTACTTTTTTTTTCCTGCTTTAGACTTTAATTCCCATATAAAACTCTCCTGATTGTACGTGTTACACAGTGAGGGTTGGAATGTTAGCTGAAAGACGGGGAGAGGAGTCTGCGGTGCTGAAAATGCAAAAGATTTCCTGTTGTTGTTGCTCAGTTTGGTGAGAGTTAGTGTCCCTGAGGCAGCTAAAGCACTGCTTCAACTCTCCTTGCTTCTTGTCAATGCACAAGTGGTAGCAGAGGATAAAACCCCTCCATGTATCCAATACTACTCTGATTGTGGTTGGTTCCAGTTCTGTCTTTAGAACATGTTGTTCCTAATAAAATAAATGCACAAAGTGGTATGGTCTGCTCCAGCTGCAGAGTGTTGCTGGATGCTTTGAGGGAAGGTGATTATGTTATTTATTTCTGGACTTGAAATTTTGAGAAGATGCCTCATTGCAATTGGACTCCCTGGGCAGGGGGAACATGCTTGGTGTGGCGTGCACGTAACAGGCATTGTTAGTTACGTGCAGGAAATCCGTATTTTCTATTGCTGTGCATAAAACCAAATCTATAAATACCTCCGTGTGTAGTAGAGATGCTTGTCTAATGCTGTGGGGTTTAAGCTGGCTGGAGTTAATCTAAAAGAAATTGAAAATAGACCTCTGTTTCTGAATTAGAAGCAAGAAGGCAGGATATGTTTTTAAAAGTGTTCAAAATTTGCAGAAAACTACAGTCTTCGTGTTGTAATAGAAACGCAGAAAATAAATATGGCATCCCTGTGTTTTATGCATTATAGTGTTCCCTGGGAGGTTTCTACAGATACATATTGTGGATTTATGCAGAATATAGAAATTGTAATTGCCTAACGGAATAATTCTACCAGCAGAGCAAAATCCTTACAGGGGTGTGGAAGGAAGCCAGGTGTGCCAGGGAAGTTTGTGGCAGGTAGCAGAGTCACAAGTGGCTAATACAGTGTTTCCTAGATCCCGTTGGTATCCTTGTAGATCATGTTAATGTACTTACTAGTTTAAATTGAATTGTTAAATTAATTTTTGAGCATTAGTTTAATGACTATGTTGCCAAACACCAGAGAAAACCATCAGGCACTCTGTTGTTGAGTGTCCATTTCACCCTGCTCCAGGATGTGGCAGTGATAACAGCACTGCTGCCAGCACTTACTGACCGACCTGCTGATGCTGCAGTGCTCCAAGTCAAAGGCTCCTTTTTCAAAAAATACTCCGCAGGTTTTCTTTCAGAAGTTTCAAAAAAAAAATCGCTAAATTTTCAGCGAGATTCAGAGCTTTTTGTGTGCTCATTAGTAATTTGAATGTTTCCTGTAGATGGCTGTGTGTTGAAAGGGTTGTTTTGACTTAGTTGAATGCGCCTTGCACGCTTTATTGGAAATGAAGGCACAGATCAGCATGCAGCTCCAGCCTGCATCAGTGCCACTGCTCCAGGAGCCCTTTCCCTAGGGAGTGATGATTTTAAAGTGGTGCCACTTATGGATTCACTCTGGTTGAAACTTGGGTTTCATTCTTTATGACTAATGAAGAATATTCATACCGTAACTAAAACCACCTATGCTGTGTTCCCACAAGTTTGTGGGAGATGGGAGTGGAAACAGTGCTGAAAAACTGAAGGCTTTAATGCTGTCCTCAGTGAGGACTTAGAATTGCTTCAGTACCTTTCCCAGTAAAGGCAGAGACTGTGGGAAAATTAACTTATATTTACACTGACAAGCAATATTATATTAGTTCTTTAAATTATGCATTTTATTACTCCAGTGTCCATAAAATGCTTAATTAATTCAATATTTTGAAATAGCTGGGTTATTGGACTGTGCTGTTGTGATACTCTTTTTCCATTTGACTAACAGTATCCTTCTGAAAACACGTTTTCACATATTTTCCTAGTGGCATGATAAATTTTTGTGGCTGTCATTCATTGACATGAGGATCTCAGTGAGGTTTTTTAAGGTACTTTGAGGCCTCGTTTTGAGGTGGGGTAGAGAAGTTTTCGAATGTTGACCCTTAAGACTCAATGAAGTTACCATTCAAAATATGGGTTTATAACATGATGTTTTTGCTGGGGGATGAGGCAGTCCTGACTTGTATTTATTTATGTTGACAGTGTAATTTTATCTATTAAAAAAAAAAAAATAAAGGATTGTTATCCCCCAGGAGTCACCTAGGAATGAATCTCATGGGCTGCTCCTGGGTGTGCTACTCCTGTCATTGATAACTTTTGTTTCATGATACCCAGTGGTGGATAAATATGTTAATGAGGTGACTCTTGTCTTCCCCATTTCTCTCTTTTTCAGTCCGTTCCAAAATCCAGCTCTGCTACCTTAAACAGTTCTCACACTTGGTTTTCTTGAGTCTGGTATGTGTTCACTTATCTGCTTTTATTCTTAATTGCTGGAGGCAGTCCTCCCACTTGCACTGTTCAGTTTGTGTGGAAGTGGTAAGAAATTCAAATGATGCCCTGCTGAGAATAGGATGGAAGCTGAAGGAGTGGGAGAGAGAAGTAGAACAAACTGATGGTATTTACTAGAACTGCCTCTGCAAACCAGTGTCAAACAACCCAGATCGATTGTCAAGCACGTGATACACATGTAAAGAAATTAACGTATTGTGTCATAACACCTATTGTGATGGTTCAAGGACTAGTCCTCGTTCTTAATTTTGCTTCTGTGGTCAAGTTGTCCTGTAACTGATTATGTCCGAAATATATATAATTTGGAAAGTAATTTTGTGAAGTACTTGTGGCAATTTCTTTTCTGTTGGCATCCTAGGCTGGTTAATTCTCTGATTAATCAAGTCATACCAGTACAGTTGGTCTTGTGTTGAATGACTTGCTTCTGTCTTGGTGTGTTATAAATATTTTGGGGTGTGGGTCCATGGGAATTCCCTTTTTCCCCTCAGTGTCAGTGAGCTGTTCCCTAAGGGGCAGGGGCCAGGTGTTCCCTCAGTGCAGGGTGAGCACAGACCCAGCTCAGCAGTGCCCAGCACTCCCTCCTGCTCCTGAGTGATTTCTGGGACTGGAATCCCTGTTTTCGGGGTG
The DNA here is from genome assembly GCF_029207755.1 of Chamaea fasciata. Taxonomy (NCBI): domain Eukaryota; kingdom Metazoa; phylum Chordata; class Aves; order Passeriformes; family Sylviidae; genus Chamaea; species Chamaea fasciata. The sequence continues at coordinate 18,830,859 of NW_027094097.1, read as the reverse complement.
GCCAGAGGTTTGCTCAGACTGGTTGGTGAAAACCCAGATGTGCTTGTTCCTCTTGGCAGCTCCAAAGGGGCCTGGCCATGTCAGGCTGCAACCTCCAGCCTTGGGATGCATCCTGGAAACTTCTTGTTTTTCAGCACTTGGAGACAGAAGAACCTTTTTTCATTCCTCTGGGAGCTGTTCTGCATCGCAGTGCTTTTGCGGGAGAATTGGCTCATGGAAAAACATTTGCCCCAGCAACTGTACAGAACAGGTATAATTGGTAAAAATATGAAAGAGGGTTATGGATAGTGGTCATTTAATTAAAAGTGGAGACCTTGCCCCCTGCCTTTGTGGCCTGGATGGGTGTCTGGTCCAGTAGGCCACTTTTAATTGGCTTTGTTTAACAAACGTTACGGGATCAATGGCGAACAAACGACATGTTTTGTCATTGCAAAAACCCAAACAAGTTTAAGCCAAAGTCTCATAAATAGATGGTGTCAGATGAGATTTGCTTTGTAACAAGCCCCTGTAATTTGTAAGACTTTAACTTAAAAGTCCATGGTCTCTCGAGTATGAATAATTGCTGGAAGTTAATGCTCTGCATTGCAAGCTGCCCTGAAGTGCAGATCTGTTGTATTTTAAGGTCTGTAGATAAACCTTCCAACAAATTAAGCTGTTACATTGCAGTGGAGTACACACAGTAGTGTTTAATATCTTTTCCAGAGAAAGCTTTAAACCTATATCGTATAAATACGTTGTTTCTAATGCTCTTAAAAGTAATGTTAAATTGTCCTCAACAAGAAACATATGGCTATAAATTCTGACATACTCCATGCACTGTCCTGGCTGTCGGAAGCAGAGTGTGCAATGTGGAGGATATTTAATTTAAAAAATTGGGATAAGGGTCGTGAATTGTATGCTAGAAATAGAAAATAAGATTAGAGGTTATGTTTCAGGCATGGAGCTGTCTCTGGGGGGGGAACAGAACAAGGTTACTTCAAGGTTCGGAGCCTGGCTGGGGGAGGGGAGGAGGGAGGAAATCCAGCAGTGGCTAAAAATGGTGCCTGGGGGAGTTTGTAGTAACGCACACAATGGGAATGGCCAGGCTGAGAATTGCCCTGGTGCTGAGCCTTGTGCATTGTGGCCTCCTCCTTGCTGGTGCCAGCTTAGTCATGGGCAGTGCTTGGTACCCGAGGGGGGGTCCTGGCGCCAGCACAAACAGTCCTGGGGCTGAAAGTGTCCCTTTCTCTAAACCTGATTCTGGGGAAAAGGGGTTTGGAAGGGGCCCGCCCAAATCCATGGGAGATGCATCGGCTGGGATTGAGACGTTGCTTAAATGTATTTGGCATCTTTGCAATGTCTCATGGCTGGCAGAGCTTTGTGTCACTGTTAGTGTGGCAGAAAAGCCCTTTGTCAGTAAAAGTTGCTGGGAAGGAGTGTCAGCATGGCTCAAGTCACCTGAACATCATTTAACTGAAGCTTAGTCTTTCATGTTGATAATAAATTTTAAGTATAATTGACACATCAGAAGATGCCACTTAAGATTTTAAATGTTTCTCTCCTGTTTTAGTTTGTGAACAAAATCCAGCTGTTTCAAGGAGTATGGAGAGATGTCACAGCGTGTTCTTGGTTAGGCGTGGGCTTGGGATCTTCCACTTGTGTGTGTGCCACTGCTGGGGCTTGGTGCTTCAGGGGGAGCACGCCTGAGGTGTCAGAAAGGTCTAACAAATAATGGAAGTTTAAGTCTCCGTGTTTGCCTCTGGATGTTGTATTTCTACCGAATAGATCAATCCCATTGTGTTAATTTGTTTTATGGAATAAAACATTACATTTGTTTCTCTTTCAAAATGCATTATACCAGCATAAATATCCCATTGTATCCTCTGCTGCACAAAAGAGTTCTTGCACAACTCAGTGCAGAAATATTTGGCACATAACCTGGTGACAAATCATGCCCGTGATTGAGGGCTTAGTTGTTTATATAAAACTATCAGTGCTTTTAATTTCAGGACATGGTAAAGTGGTGTGACTGTGTTTTATATGTTGTAGATCAGGATTGATAATTATTTAACTGCTGATGATTTTATTGGGAAATATTTGAGAGCTCTTTGGTGAATAATGTTCAACCTAAGAACAAGGCAATTTTTTTGAAGGGGAAGGTTCCCATTCCATCAGACGTAGCCCATCAGTGTTTCTGTGCACATCAGCCTGACTGCTGTGTGCCTTTCCCTGCTGTAGAGTTAATGCAGCAGCTGAGGGCCGGGGGGAGGAGGGCGCCCACAGAATTCTGTGTGCATTTGTTAGCAAAGAGCTCTTGGGGGAAGTTAGTTATGCTCCTTTGTAGCATCTACTCCAGGGTTGTTTTCCGAATGTGTAAATTTATTTGTATTGAAGGAAACTTAAACTTCATTTTTTAAAATGTTAACTCTGCTTTGAAAGAAGCAGCAAAACAATTGTTAAAATATTAAAATACTTGCTTTTCTTAGTAAAAGGAAAATAACTTTAATCAAGCTGGTCTTTGTAGAGAAAGCATATAAAATATAAACCCCGGGTAACTAATTGCTTTTGAAGACAGAAATTTCTCTCAGCTTTCTCTGTGTAAGGAGTGGATGGAGAAGACCCAAGGTTGCCGCAGAGTTCCTCAGCCTGCAGCTTTTTGATGCTGACCTGTGGCTTATTTTGGCATTTACATTGCGTGGATGAAAGGCAGCGATGATTGTGTGGACTGAAATAGCAGGTGGGATTACTGGAGCGGCTCGTGGAGGGCTCTGGAATGTGGAGTTGGGGCGATGGGCGCTGCTGCCGTTGTGGCCTTGGCTGGACACGGGAGGGGAGGGTCCCCTTGTCCCCAGGGCTGTGTCTGAACCTCTTGGGAACAGCACTGGCGCAAGACTGAGCAGCTTGGGGAAGGGCGTTTCCAGTTGTCTGCTGCGTGAAGCAGGCAGAACAGGGAGAGAAGCACTAAGCTTTGGGTGGTCTTGGAGGGGGAAATGTTACAGGTGGCAAGTCTGGGCTCTGTCTTTTCCTTTGAATTTGTGTTAGAGATTCATAAACTGGAAGGGTGCTATATTTGATCTTCTAACTAATCCTATTTTGGCCCCAGCTATGCAAGATGAGTTAGGGCTATTTTAAAAATCTCATCTATATTTAATTAAGCTTTAAAAATTCTGGCTTTAATGAGGAGGTGAATTCTGTGCCCAGGACACACAAGCAGCTTTTTTGATCAGAAAAAATGAGGAAGGGTTATGAAGTATGCATGCTCCTGCTTCTACTTTGCTAATCTTTATGATCTCAAATTACTTGTCACCACTGTTCCTTCATCAGCTACAGAGATTAGTTCTACATAAGATAATATATTACAAACCATAGATTTGTTAGAAATAAAGCATTTTGACAGTTCCAAAAGTCTCCTTTTACAGAGGTCGAGTTCAAGAATGATTTTTAGAATTAACGTGAAAACTACTCAGCTCCTCCTATTTATGGACTTGCTATTTACAGTAGTATTATGCTTTTATAGCCTTATGTACACACTGATGTTTGGTTTTGTTATGGGAGGGAGACAGTAATTCACACTGGATTGCTCTGGTTTATTCATATCCTGTGACAGTGAATCAGATACTGCCGTCTGTGTACAGACTGAATTGCCAGCCGGCTTTGGGCCCAAATATGGTAAACATAATTATGTTCATTTGCTGTAAAAATACATTCTCCTTAGTTTAACATTTTCATGATTACAGTTTTCTGGTAATTCCATAATTTTCAACATGAGAGGGATATGAAAGGCGTAATCATCGTGTCCCTCTCTTCAGTGTAGAATATAGTTTGTTTTCCTGGGCAAAACTCCAGCTGTTCAGTGCTGAATCTACTGCTGCTCAAATGCAGTGAGCCCATAAAGCATTTGGAAAGGCTGTTCCTGGGACAGGAGCTGTGCTGTGGAGACAGAATCTCTGTGTGCACAGACAGCAAAAGCCCCGTGGCTGCAACTGTGCTGTGGCACTGAGGGGATGTGCTGATGTCAGTTTTTCTGATACGGACTCCTGTTTCCTATTTTTGGAAATGAAATTAATATCATTCGAGAATACTTAATGCTTCTCAAGCAGCAGACCTTCAATGAATGAGTTGGGAGAGCATTAAGATAAAGCTCCTACTCTGTACTGAAGAGAATAAATATTACTAAGTATTGGATTAGGTTTTAATTTCAGTCACAAAGGAGAGTTTATGGTAATAGGTATTAAATGAAAAAGAGGATAGTTTCCATGTGGAAATACATGCTCGTAGTCGCCCCTTCATTTCTACAAGGGCGTTAGGATCAGTACATTGAAGGCAGCTAAGAAAGTGCATTTGCAGGGTTTTTTCATTGTTTCGATGTAGTCTGGTATCGAGAATGCTGTAGATGAATTTCGTGGCAAGTGTTGAGAATTCAGGAGCAGCATAGTAATTTGGGTAAGGAAAGATTGTTGGTGTTGAGTTACTCCAAATGTTTTGAAAGCTTTCATCATCCTTGCTGCAAACAGGCAAAAAAAAAATCACATACAGGCTTTACAGGATTTGCTGTACATAATCTGTCTCATGTTTCTAGCAGTCAGAACTTCCTTCTTCATAGAAGAGCTTTAAATGTACGGGTGATCTATAATTTTCTCTGCCTTGAAATACTACTTTTATCTAACAGTACTAAAATAATTAAAACACCTACTGAAGTTACTCTGAGTTTGAGTTTTTCAAAGCTGTATAGCATCACACACTCTTAAAACAGTTTGGCTTAGGGACGTTTATTTCAGTGGGAAAATTCAAATGTGTGTGTGCTGGGAAGTGCAAGCCCTGGGGCCTATGTGAAGTGTGGTATCTGTGTTTGCAGGAGCAGCAGAAGGGCTGCTGGTCAGAAAGGGAACAGCTGAGCTGGGATGAGGAAACGTTTCTGTTTGCAGAGGAGTTGCAAACAGTGTGTCCTTGTGGCACTTCTGTGGTTGTGACTGTTCCACTGCTTTCGGTGGTTGCCGGGGTGGAGAGAGTGACAGAGCAAAAGCGGCTGATTTGGGCTTCAAAGCTGATCCACCTCAACCTCCTTTATCCCTTGGAGGTTAAAATGGATAGCTAGGGAAAGGCAAGAGCAGGGTGAATTTGTGGGCAATACTAATTTCAAACTGTCCTCAACACCTTGCTCCATCTGGGATTTCCTGGGCCTGTGGTCAGACTGTTCGGTAACCCAGGAGAGCCCCTCTGTAAGGGAGGGTGATGAGAGACCAGAACTGCACACTAAGTTTGAAGTGTGGGTAAACCATGGATTTTTGCTGTGGCATAAGTGTTTGTCTGGCTTTTCCAACACGGCTGTTCCCTTCCAGATCTATTCTTCTGGCTCTGCCATTCAGCGTCAGGCTGATGTTCAGCAAAACCAGTTGGTTGTAGGCAGCACTGAGATCACCTTCCTCAGTGGTAATGGTCAGACCAGAGCCCATCACTCTGTGTGTGAGGTTAGGATTCTTTTTCCATGTGTGAGTTGGTAAATTTATCCTTAATTAATCTAGTGTCTTTAGTCCTGTGTGTTTAATCTCTATATATAATGTGTAGAGCACTCAGTATGTCATTCCTGAATGGTGTAGTATCGACCTGGGCTCTTATTCCCACTTGTCTTTCCAAGTCTTCTTTAAGGTGTGATTTGTTCAGGACAATGAAAGCTTCCTCAGAAGCCTAACTGTTGGAAGAAGATGGTGTTGAAGATTGTCTTTCGTTTATTTCTCTATGTACTTTGTCAAAGAGTGGGAATTATTCCTATTTTTCTGGGTGTGGAAGCTTTTTCTGCAGTGTTTGAGCCCATGGACAATTCATTTTAAGCTGATGAGAATAAAGCTCTGCGTGGAGCCTTCTGCCTGGTTTCTTGATCTGCCCTGACTCAGCAGTAACTAAGCTCTTCAAAGTGATTTCCTAAACCTCTTTAACAAATTTTAGTAGAAATTTTTAGCGTGGATCTTAAAATGTGTATTGAAGACTTCTCTTCCCAGCTAAGTATGACATTTGCTTGTGCTGGAAAGCTGCAAGTGATGGTGTAACAAGGAGTTTAACTCTTACCTGGCCGTGTGGGAGACACCACTGACTGCACCTGGAGCTAAACAGGTGCCTAAGTTCATTACTGAAGTGAGCCCAGAGATTTAAGATGTCTACGGTAATCTCATGGGATTGTAGGATGGTTTAGTGTTGGGCTTTTTTAAAATTGTTTTTTATTGTGTTTTTATTGTATTGTGTTCATCCCCCCAATTTTCTGCAGAAACTTGGGAAATGGTGATTTTTGGAGTTCTTAGTACACAACTGAGAAACAATTAAATTTGTTTTCTTAATGCTTGTTTTTTTCAGTTAAGTTTTTAAAAGAAAACACCATCCTAGACTCTGTGTTTGCATTTTTAGTTTTGAATACAGTGTTCAGAAGTAACAGGGTGAAGAAGAATTGCCACGTGGGTGGCATCTGCTCGGAAGGACTTCAAGTGTGGATGTGATGTGCTGGCTGGGGGTGCAAAGACAGACTTGGGAATTGTCTCAGGTGGCCATGACTGGACCACGGTGCATAAGCCTGACCAAGTAATATTCCTGTTCCACCTACACTTAATTGAATATTTCTCTGTCTCAGCCTTTCCTTCCTGACTTCCCTTCTGCAGGAAGTGAAATCTGTAGCATAAAAGGATCATTCACAGGAGCATGTTAACTTAATCTCAGGATTTTCTAGAAGCTGTCAGCTCACTGTCCCTGGGTTGGAGCCCTGGCCTGCAGTTTTTCCCTGTGTTTGGAAGGGAACTGTATTTTCCCACGGATGGCTGTCCGTGTGCACAGGTGTCTCTTCCTGAGCAGCCCTCTAGGATCAAAGAATTCTGCAGGTGAGCTGTCCTGGGAGGCAGAGCTGTGCCTTTTCTGCAGAAATTTGTGCTGCTTATGCTTGCTCTCAGTCTGGTCCCAGGAGCTTTTTCCTCCTCCTAGCACATTTTCCAGCTCTGCAGGGGGAGTGTGTGTGTGGCTGGTGGGGAGTGCACCCCTTTGGGAGATGGAGCCTGGAGTGTCCCCTGGCTGGCAGTCATGTGTGGGGAGTTCTCGTGCTGTGTGCACGGGCTTTGTTAGGCTGCTCTCCCAAAAGAATGGGTGTTATTTTCTGTCTCTTTTCAAAGGGGAACTGGTCCTGCTTTCAAAATAGATAACATAAGCACCTATTGCCAAGGGTGGATTGAAACAGTGATCCCGATCTGACACAGGCATCTATTTTTGACATTGGCAGAGGCACACAGGGCTGAAAGAAGCTCTGGTTTAACACATTCCTTTCACCAGCCTTTCCTTTTGCTGTCATATCTTATTGCTGAGACTTGAGTTAGTGCTGTTTGGAGTGTTAGGCATTTAACTTCAAACAAAATGCAAGAAGTCTCCTGATGGACTGTAGGCTCTGCCTTGGAAAAATCCAGTTCACTGTGCTGACAAGTCTGAGTCTGGCTGAGGGATACCTACATTCCACGTTTCTCTTCTAGGGAGTGTAGTTACACAGGTTTATAGGGGTTTTTTTCTGAAGGGTTAAGAGTTGCAAGTGAGGTGGTGTAAAGCTGAGCAGGCAGCTCTCTCAGCACTTACCTAATTTCCCAAATTTGATGTTCTTCAGCCTTTCCCAGTTCTCTCTTTCTGAGTGGCTTTCATGACAGAGTCTTTGGTTATTTGGGTTTTTTGGGCAGGGCATGGACGTATTTTATTCTTTGCTTGTCGTTTCAGGCACCTAACAGACACGTGCCTCTACAGGATTTTTCAGTACTAATGCAGAAGACACAAATCAGCACAAATAATTTGCTGTCATTGCTTTAAGGAGTGTCATTTTGAAGGGAAGAAAACTCCAGACAAAACCATAATAAATAAGTTCAGAGACCGTCTATAAATACGAGGTAGATATATCATCAGTGAAATCGGTCTTTTGCGTTAATAAAACCAGGTTGCTGGTTTAACAGGTCTCAGTGCATTGGTTGGTAATTGCTTCACTGGTAACTGAGAGCAGGTTCCAAATTAATAAATGAGTGTTGAAGCGTGAAGTGCTTGGTTTGACTCTGGTTGAGCCGTGCCGACTGCCCAGGCCCCGTGGGGCGAGTTCTGCGGGCTCTGGTCCCCGGCTGGGGCAGGGCAGTGTTGCTGCTGGCACCCAGGGAGGAGGTGTGGGCTCTGCTGGGCTGGGGCTGGCAGAGGGACACCCTGGGAGAGGAATGTATCCAACAGGAGCTTCATGGATTCCCTAAGGATTCCCTTGACTACTTTTTTGTTTTGGTTTGGTTTTTTTTTTCTCCAACTGTTCTGGGCAAGCAGCCAAAAAGAAATCCCAATGAGCAATTCATGAGCTAAGAAGAACTAAAATGATTTTGGTATAATGGTCTATTTCTGACTTTGCTCTGTCCTCCTCTAAGAGGAGATTTTTACAACTTGGGTGATAAAAAAACCCTGAACTAAAAAACCCATCCAGGGGGTGCCTGGATCTCCTGGAGCTGCAGCCCACCCCATCTGAAAGCCTTGGAAAGCAGTGCTGGTTTTCCTTCCTGGATCTGTAGCTCCGGACCAGAAGCAGTCAGGGTTTGGTGAGCAGAGTCCTCTCCCTTCTGGCATTCCCAGGCTGCTGGGGCTGTGCCTCCATCCTGCCAGCTGTGGGAATGAGTCTGGAAAAACCCTGAGCCTCATTTGCCCTGCTAGTGAAGGTAATCAATACTTGTCAACCCCTATAAAAGCATTTGCATGCTTTAAGTATTTATGATGTGTTGGTAAGAAGTTCCAGGTGCAGAATAACTCGGTTGATGTCAGAGATGGATGGCTATTTTCTGTCAGTCAGCATTATTTGAAGGTGGCTCTTCTTGTTGACTGAAACGTAGTTTCAGCTCCTGTAGTATTCTGAAAAGTTTTATGTTCCAAACAGTGTTTGAAAATGAAAACAAGTTTTAAAAGCCCACACACATTTCATGGGTGGATTGAATATATTAGACAAGTGCCATTCCTGTGGCAATTTTAATATTAATAGATGTGGTGCACTGATGAGAGGAGTGGGGAAGTTGTAGTGAAAGTCAGAATTTAATTTATCAGGTTGAGATTTGTTGCTGAAATTAGAATTGTTCTTTATATCGAATCCCGGGTCTGTGGATTCCAGTTTCTAATGGATGTGTTTTGTAATCCATCTTCAGTCTGGGAGAGTGGAAAATGAATCAACTCCCAGTTAAAAATATGATGTCTGTCTTAAAGTCCTTCCCCAAAAGTAGCTGGGGATACCTGACTGGTTTTTTTAACCTGTTTATTTGTGAGGATCCTGAAAAGTTTCCTTGGAGGGGTTTCCACCATCTGTCTCAGTCCACTTGTGCTGTTACCTCCCCTCAGTGACGTGTGTGAAAGGAGGAGCAGGCAGCGCCCTGTGCAGCCCTGGCTGTTCCTGGGCTCCCCCCGGATTCCTTCCCATTTCTCCTGCTTCAGTCGTGCCTGTGCTTTCCAACCACACCGCTGGGCTGGAGCTCGCCTGGCCAGGGCAGTGTGTGCTGCCCTGTGCGGCCCTGGCTGCTGTCCCTGCTGTCCTGGCCGTGGTGCTCAGTGAGCTGAGGCTCCTGGGCTGCTCCATGCTCCGTGCTGCCCATCCTGCCCGTCCTGGGCTTTCCTGGGCCACGCTCTTTGGGGCTGCATGCCCACGCACCCAGTGTTGTTGCCTGGTCACTCTCCCAGCCCTGAGCCAGCGGTGGTGGGGACAGAGGGACACTGACCAGTGCTCCGGGCTGGTGTACAGACCTCCCTTGCCCTCCTGCTCGCAGTTTGCTGGGCAGGTATTGGTGACCATTTAGAATATCTTTGGTTTAAGGGATTCACGTTTGTTCATGGCACACGTTAGTGGCAGGAAGCTGTGAAGGTGGAACGACACCTTTCCTTGTGGGGTAACGTTCAGATTTGCACCACATTTGTGTCACTAAATGCCAGAGGGACTTGTGTGTGTTTGTGCCAGGAGGCCCTTGGCTCTGGCAGCTTCCTGGCCTTTTGGCCTCGCAGTGGGTTTGTTTGTTCAGGCTTTTCCCTGGTAAGCAATCTGGCTGCTCTGGGTCGTGTCTTTTGGAGTTAGCTTTTTTTTTGAACGTTAATTGAATTTAGTTTGTTTTACATCAGTGGTGGGTGCGGTGTTAAGTTCATCCTGAGATTTGGAATCTGTGTCTCATAAAATTAAAACCAGCATGAAATAGCGTGAAGTGTTACATTCAAAAAAATCAGCTCAGGTGTTTTGGGCTATCTTACTCTTCTGCGTTTTATTGCATATTCACTGGAAGGACAACAGAATCCAGACAGAACACCATTTGAAGGCAAACTTTCCCCAGTTTTTAAAGCTGAGGTCAGAACCTTTTTTAAAGCACTATTTCCTCTGCTCAGTTTCCTGTGTTGATTCAAGGAAAAAGTTACCTTCTCTTCTAGCAGGGTAATCCCAAACAGGACAGGTGGGGGATTGGACCACTCGTGCTGGTCCTAAACAAACTGCGACTACCAAATTCCACTTGTCTGAAAGTCTTCCCTGTTTATTCGTATCTCTTGCAACTGGTGAAGTTGGGAAAAAGCATTTTTCTGGGAAGTATCTAAGCAAAAAAAATTGGATGCTGCATTTATAAAAAGTAGCAAACTCAATTTGCATTTGCACTCATTTTCCTGCAATTTCTGTTTCCTCTATGCAAATGTGGCCATTTCTAGAGCAGCTTGTGCAGCTGGCTGATTCTCTGGAAGTTCAAACAGTCCAAACTAGTAGCAGTTCCTTAACTTCAGCCTTAACTCCTTGAAGTGAGCATGTGAACAGTGTGCTGAGCTTTTCCAGCAGTGTTTTGCCATTTTGAGCAGGGTGGTATGCAGTGTGGAGCTAAGTTTATACTATATATTGGTTCTATTACAGTCTTCAGTAGCACCTGAACAGCAGTGTTTTGGTTTTGATTCATAAAGGAAGGACTGAAATACCTGTTCATGTGCTATGGTAACTTTTTTTATAATTTCTTCACTTGGTTTCTGTGAGTATTTCTGTCTTCCACAAAATGAAGTATAAGCTTAAGGTTTATATTTGGGGTGATAACATGCTCTTCTTGTATCACTGGAAGGAAACACCTTGGTTACTTTTTCTCCCCCTAAGGTGGCAGGAGGTGGGTTGGCCTAAAGTCCATCCAGTCCAGTTCAGTGTGGAGCTCTCACATTTAGTCCACGCACCAAAAGCAGCGGGGAAGGGAGAGCGTGGGAACCTTCTCTGCTTCTTTTTTTCAGGAAAAGATACAAAAGGAGGAGTGTTTATTTTGTGTGTAGCGTGTCAGAGAGCTCATCATGGAGTTTCAGACGTGGTAGTCAGACACGTGGCTGGTGTTGAGGTGTGCAGGTTTCCTCTTTGAATAAATATCTACTGAAATACAGGCTGTCCTCTTTAGGCTTCCATGTAGGTTTTATTACAGGGGAATTTTGAAGCTGAAGAATTGAGTGAGTACCTGCAAGTCTGACTACAAAATTGTCTGGAAGTAAAACACAATGATTTGTCATTTTTGTTTATAACTGTAGAAATTATGAAGCCGCCTCCTTTTTTTGGTTTTCCTATTCATTGCATTTAGGTTCTTCTAGGATGCAGCAGGTTTATGAATTGGTGAAATATTAAATGATGAGTTCAGTGTGTTTGATCCTGAAAGGCTGCGTGTGTAATCACAAGCACTGAGCTGAGGTGCATCTCTGATAATCTTGTCTGATTCAGTGCCCTAGAGCTTGAAAACCCCTCCTTCTTAGTTTCTTCTTTCATGATCATTTCTTAAGTTCTTCTGCAATGAGAAATTTCATGTCTACTTAGGAAAAACAATCACTAATTTACTTGTATGTTGCATTTAAATTAGCCAACGCTCTTGTTCCATCTACATTTATATGCAATCAAGGAAACCAATTTAATCATGCTCTCCACTGTAAGGCACCATAGCTTGTAAAACAAGGAGAAAATTACTTTCAGCTATGCATGTGACATCAAGACTTCCTAGAAAATTATGGTTTTTAATGAGTTTCTTGCATTTTGATACATTCAGTGTGAATACTGGGGGAAGGATAAAGTAGTTAGGGAGGTAAGTAGTCAGCTTGGAGTACTTTAAGGATGCTGAAATGCATATGAGAGTTTCTTTGAGTTTTAGGTTTTGAAAAGGGGGAATATGAAAGAATATTTAGATATTACAGAATATCTAGATCTCCAAAGCAGAACAATCTGCCGCAATGACTTCTGAAAAACTTGTGTCCTAGTGTTTTAGTGGGAGTGAGACTGCACAACTCTGGGTGTTTTGTCCTGCTATGTCTTGCCTTCTTTATCTGTGGGATGCTTGTATCCTGCATATGTGCCAAAATGGGAATGAATGAATATTGTGTGTGTTCAGACAGATGGAAATTAGAAGTTTTGAGTGAAAATAAAATCTTTGTTCCCCAACCATTTTGACAATAGTACTACAGATTTCATTGCTCAAATATAATAGCTAAAGGAACAGTTTGTTGTTAAATGAAAGGGTTCCCAGATTATTCTTCCAAGTGCCGGGGACATTGCAATTGCTGCAGTGAGGAAAAGGATGTCCTTGTTTGATAGAGTCAAGTGGGGTGTGTGTAGGAGAGGGGGGAGAGTGATCTGAAGTGCGACAGGAGCTAGGACTGGGCAAACTGATGGAAGGCATTGTATCCTTCTGATACCGTCCTGTCACTGTTTGATCAGTGTCTGGGACTGAACACCTCGTGCTCCATGCTGGACCTTTCCCACTGCTGAGCTCTCTTCACCTTCCTGCAGGTGCCTTCAGGGAGCCCTTGGCTCTCCAGCTGCACCAGGGTTTGCCAGCAGGAGCAGGGAAGTACGGGAGTTGTGTTTCCTTCCTACTCTGATGTGTGCTGAGGGTGTTATTTAGAGCAATCAGATTCTTAGGCAGTTGTGCCTCGTGTTCCACCTTGCGTGTGAGAAATGGTGCCTGCCCATCCCACTGGAATGGGACATGAACGTTGTGTTTCTCAGCGAATGCCAGGTAGGATTAGGCAGATTTGTCTGTTGTTGTATAAAAAAAAAAAAATAATTAAGGACCTGTATCTGTTGACTTAGTGAACTGTTAAAATGAATGGGAGGGTTCTGCAACAAATTATGGTGCATGACAAAAAGTTTTAATTGATTTCATTCTTTAATTAATTTTAAAGGATGAGATTAGAAAATGTGATTAACTGTCCTTGAGCTCTGCAGTAATAACCTTTCACTGTTCTTAACTGTGCAAGACTTGCCTAGGGATAAACCGGACTCTTAAGTTTGACAGTCTAGAATGAAAGAATTAGCAAGAAAATATTCAACAGTGTTGAGTTTAGCAACAGGATGACACTGTCTTCTAAGAGCTTTTTAAACTGTCAGGGCAGCTCTCTCCCTTTGGATCTTGGGTGTTCTTGGCAGTGCGTGCCCAGAAATGAGAAACAGGACGCTGCAGGAGTTAAATTTTTAAACCTTCTCATTGTTCTCTAATGTTTAAACTCTTTTTTTTCCCCTTCACAGGAAATGACCTAGAGGCCTTACAAATACATTTGTGCATTTTTGTTCTGAGTCTGCAATCGAGGGCAAACGCAGTCTGGAAGCACCACTTCTTAATGTTACAACGGAAACAACTACCTCAACAAACAGGGAAAGGGGAAGAAGGCTTGCAATAACAAACACTCTAGTTTTTAATAGCTTATACTTGCAAAGTCTTCTGTAAACAGTCCAGATTTTATTTTCCCCCTCCGATATTAAGAAGAGACACTACAAGTAAACTGAGTTGGCAGACTGGATCTGTCAAGACATTGGAAGATATTTGATCTGCTGACATAAGGATTTGCTTTTTCAAGGAAAGAGCCTCTGCACTGCTTTTATAATCGCTGTTGATCGGTGCTTCGCTCCACTTTTCCTGATACTACTAATGGGAGAATTGTATTAAGGTATTGCTTCTAAAACTATTATTTGCGTTGACGAGATGAACTTTTGTAGATGTAACAGCAAGTGACAACGTTATGCTCGTGAAGAACTTGTAGGCGATCACTTCTCTGCTCCAGTTGGCTTTTCTGCCTGCGGAGGGGTTACCACACAAGAGACAGAGCATTGTTAAGATACTTGGGCTTGCTGTTTGAGTACAGTTTCTAACTGCAGCAGGGCTGCACCGAACACTGAAAACACGGAGTCAGCAAATCTGCTGCCGTTCCCACTGCTGATACAGATTATACAGACACTTGCCTTTCTGAAATGCCTTTTGTGAAACCTATGTACACAGTCCCGCACTGTTACTGTACATAGATACTCGAGGAAGGAATTTGACGAGTGATTGTTAATTCAAGAACTCTCTGGACAAGCACTCACTTATGTATTGCTGCAGTGCACAAGAAAGCAAAATGGACTATAAGCGGCGCTTTTTGCTTGGCGGGTCCAAGCAGAAAGTGCAGCAACACCAGCAGTATCAAATGCCCGAGCTGGGCAGGACCCTGAGTGCCCCGCTGGCCTCGGCCACCCCCAGCACCCCCCTGGTGTCCCCGGCTGCTGCGGGCGGCTGCTCCCACCCCGCCTCCCACACGACTCCCATCGCAGACATCCAGCAGGGAATCTCCAAATACCTGGATGCGCTCAACGTCTTTTGCCGTACGAGCACTTTCCTCACGGACCTTTTCAGCAGCGTGTTCAGGAACTCGCACTACTCTAAGGCAGCTATGCAACTGAAAGACGTGCAGGAACATGTCATGGAAGCGGCCAGCCGACTCACCGCAGCAATAAAACCAGAAATAGCAAAAATGCTGATGGAACTGAGTGCAGGAGCTGCAAACTTCAAAGATCAAAAGGAGTTCAGCCTCCAGGACATTGAGGTAAGGTGCCTTGGAGTTTTGCATGTGAATTTGTATCATTCTTTCTCCTCAAAATCCCTTCTACACCCAAAGTTTTCTCCGCCTTGCTGTGTATTTGTGGGTAATGCTGGTGGAAAAAGAAACTCTTCATTTCTTATGTACTAAGAAAATGTTAAGTAATTCCTGGGATCTGACCTCCATCGTTGTTAAATTAGGTATTTAGTAGGTATTTCTGTAGCAGAACCAACTAGACAAAGTTTTGAACAACTTTCTGTTTTATGTTAGCTAATGTTTTTGGCAATGTTACGCCATGGTATTCCAAATCCGCCTACACTTTCCTTGGTGTTATCCATTCTGAGAGGAAACCTGAGCACGTGGGAGTAGCATATTGTCATCAGTGTTTCAGTAAAACTACGTATTAGTTGACGAATAATATTTTATCGCTCTTTAGAACATTTTTGTCTTTTGGAGCTGTTGTAAGAGGAAAATAACACACTGTATGAGAGATGATTGCTGCAAAAAGTTGTCATGACTTCCCCAAGAATCAGGATTCAGAGAGGATCCCCAGCTTTCCACCATGCCTGCCTGGGAAGGTCTGGGTATTCCTCCTCTAGTAAATGTGTTACGTAGCTGGCAGTGTTAAGTGATAGTCACAGATAAATCCCGGGAGTTTTAAGTAGTTCCTTGTGTTTTGACATATTTCTTCGCTTTGCAGCAGTCTTTGCAGAGTTGTTCCTTCAGAACTACATCCTGAATGGAAAACTTACTCTTAAGTTCCCTTGGTTTTCATTTAGATTTCAGGTAACTTTGTAAGAGTGAACGTTTGTGCCTGTCAGGCATTTTCTGCTTTCTCTAACTGCACCACTTCCAGATGGAGTTGTTAAGGAGGATGCAATTTGTCAGTCACAGCTCTCCCTGCATTTGTACTACAGTTCTCAGTGTTGTATACTCGATATAGAATGAAGTAAGATGGGCTCTATATTTGCCATAAATGTCTTCTGTAGGCTGATAATTTTAAAGACAATCCAATAACATCGCTCTTTCGGTAAAGCTATAGCAATGCATATAAAAAAGTGAGTTTATGTGATTAATTGATCTTTATAATAGATGTGCTGAAAGACTCCTTGAATTAAAAAAAGCAAAAAGCACTAGTCTTCTAGGGGGTTTTGTGTGCTTGGAAACGCTGGCTTTCCAAGTGTTGGAGCCACCTGTAGAAGGGCTTTTGTCACACGGACAGGCAGGAGTGGGTGCTGGTTCTGCCCTGCCCCTGATACTGTGCAGAGGGGGGTTGCTGGAGCTGAGCAGCAGAAGGGTGCAGGTCCTGCCAGCCCAAAGGCAGAGAAACCTGCTTTGGTCCCAGCTTTACCTGGCCAGCCCCAGCCCTTGTTCAGGGCTCCTGTGCAGCTGCAGTGCTCCCTGCCCTGCCCAGGCAGCTCCGTGCTGGGGGCGAGTGCGTGGAGAGTGCAGCAGAACAGCTGCTTCTGTGCTTTCCTCCTGCACCTCTTGGGCTGTCCCACCACTTGTCATCGTACTTTTCTGGTATCTTTTTCTTAATTAAAACTGCATCTTGCACACGGCTTTGAAAAATGTCTGTATGCGAGTTTTGTGGGGACTTCTGTATAACGAGACAAGTGTTGTGTTGTGCTTTGGCTTAAGCAGCAGCAGAGAGTAGGGATTTGACAGCGACTCACGTGGTGGTTCTGTGGGTCAGTCAGGGCTGTGGTGTCCTGTGGGGTAGATGATGGATTCTGCAGGCAGAGGGGTTGGCTGGTTGTGCCCAGGGAGCAGCAGCTGCTCACTGTTGGCAGAGGCCAGTACAGGAATATATTTGTTTTTAGGTGACTTGAAAGCACAGGATATAAGTATGCTGGGAGACCTGCTGAACTAAAAATAATCTTGAACAAATGAGTTTTCCAGTTGGGAGGGAGTGAATTCAGTGGGGAAAGCTGAATGTTGCAATATTTAAATAGACTTTTTCAGCCTCTGGAGTGGAGCCCACTGGGCAGCAGTTCTGGAGAACCATCCTCGGGCTTGTGGGAGTCGTGTGTTGGGTAAGAGTCGGTGTTGTGCGGTTGGAAATAGAAAACCAGTGCTGTTGCTGTTGTGCAGAGAGACAGTTACCACGTATTTAACACAACCCTAACCTGCAAGAACCGTGAACTGAGCGCTCAACTCTTCACTGGTTATTATGGCCTTAAACACGGCAGTGCACATGCACAGCACTGCTGGTGCACGTGGAGAAATAGGGAGCAGCTGGAGAGGCAGCAGAGGAGAGTAGCAAGAGTAGTCAGACATCCAGGGAATAGGACATCAGAGGACAAATTGAAAAGATGGACTTTACAGAGGAGGAGGCTGAGAAGGAAAATCAGAATTGCTCAGGTATGTGAGAAGCTGCCAGAACATGTCAGTGTCTGTTCTTCATGTCCATGGAAGGTGGAGCAAGGAACTTAAATTTCAGAAGGAAAGATTCTCATTAGGTGCTGTGGAAATCCTTTGGAATGTTAGTGGAGCACTGATGCGGGTCCCTCCAAAGGGTAGGGAGCAGGGAGCAGAGCTTACAGAACAGGTTAAACCTGCATCTGGCAAAACTGACCTCGGAGAAATTGCTCCTTGCTAGGGACAGAAGGGTGACCTGGAGAGATCCTCTCCCATTGTGCTTTTCTGGGCTTTGAAGACTGAGCTGTTGATGCCGAAATATCTATTTAAAAAGTGGTTTGCTTCTTTTCCCCCTGGTGGATAGAGAAGTTAGCATTTCATAAAACTGCCAGCAGGATTAAAAAACTCACAATGTAAGCAAAAAAACATAAAGGGCTTGCCTGACTTCATCAGAGTTTACTGAACAGGGAAGTGACGGGGGAAGAGTGTGAGGCTGCACAATTGTTCCCCTGGAAATCCCAGGAGGGGGGTACAGGTATATCTGAAGTTGCTTTGTCAGCTTCTCCGGTGGGTGACTGAAAGGACTGCCGGCTCTGAGAGAGGATTTGGAGATGGTGAAACCCCCGAGTGGCAGCTCAGCAGTGCTCTGAGTGGCTCTGCAGAGGCTCTTTGCTCTTGGCGGCTGGGGTTACAGAGGCAGTGCGGGGTGAGCTGTAATTCAGGCTGCAGTGGGGCAGAACCCCAACTTCATGAGAAGGACATGAGAACGAGACTTTGTGTGTGCGAGCCCAGCTAAGGAAAATGCAGTTTTCCTAAACCTGCTTAACATAGGCTGTAGTTTTTGGAAGGAATGAGCAGTCCAAGCAGAGCAGGTTTGGCTTCAGGAATCAAGCAGAGAGCTGTGGCTTTTCTGAGGTGCCACGCGTCTTTATCCGCTGCAGTGGGCTCTGCCTCCAGGGAAGGCAATGTCAAGAAAACTAAAGTTTTGGTGAACGTACCTGACTTGAATTTGGACTGAAAACTGTTGTGCAACCTGGACTGTAGCACCGCGGGATGAGGTTTTTAATTTATTTATTGTTACTTAGAACAAAGCTTGCTAGTTCAGAGCTGTCTGCCAGGCTGTGTAAGAAGGTGACTTCTCTTGATCAAAGTGTGGTGACAGATGGAGTTTCCCAAGGCTTCTTAATTTCAGAAATGCAAATGCTGATTTTTATTTTCTTCCTTTTCTTTTCCCCTTTCAAACACCTTTGAATTCTTGAGTATTCTGTGCCTGCATGAGTGAGGAACAGCTTGGAAACCAGAATAAATGAGAGGGTGTTTTCCATATCTGTCAGCTGGGGGAATGCAGTAACTCTGTACTTCTGTTAATAAAAGCATTAAAGCAAATCTGTAGGAAGGAGTAAAACTGGTAAAAGTAAGTATATTTCCCCATCTCTTGTGAAGCTTTGCAGAAGCCTCAGTGCTGCAGAATATAAAGAATGACTTTTAGTCACACAGGGTTTGTGTATTGTCTTAGACGTGGTAGTAATGAATGTCCATGTTGCCTTCCTGTACAAAAGGGAAGCACGGATGGGCACCAAATATATTCTTGGGTGTTCTGTTTTGTATGAAATGGAGATCATTTTTGGCTTTTATGTGTATAAAATAGCCTAAGATTTTTTTCAACATGAATCTTGTGAGACAAAAATGTCTGAGTAAATAGTAAGTGTTGGCTTTCCTCCGCAAACGTTGTGAAGCTCGGTTTAACTATTTTTGAAATTATTCTTTGCTAGGATTTTCAGAGATTGGCTCCAGACTCTTCTGAGTTGAGGAACTGTTAGTAGCAAAAAAAATATTTTGCTTCACATTTTATTTGCTGCCTTTTATTTTTAAAATGCTTCACACCAAATTGTTTTTCTGCCAAGATGATCGTGACCACTTCTGTAGCTGTCAGGATCAGATTGTCATGAGTAGCTTTTAGGGTCACTGCTGGAAGAAATGAGTCTGTTGGGTTTCTTGAGTCTTGCAGCTTCTGCTGGGATCTAGTTCAGCCTGCAGGTGATTCCAGCCCATGGGCAGGACTGAGTCTTCCTTTGGAGGTGTTCTGTTCATGAAATCACTCCTTTGAACTGCAGGGAATTGCTTTGTAGTAAAAATGAATAATATTCTGCCCACTTCTGGTAATGTGCAGAAGGTTGTTGGCTCATAATGGGGCACACCAGCTCAGTGGCAGCCAGGCTGTGCCACCAAGGATGCTGTTATGGGAAACCACAGAATAATTCTGTTGTAGTGTTTGGCTTTTTGAGCATTCTGCTTGTTTAAGGAAATAGCAAAAAAACCCACAAAAAACAAAACACCAAAAGGAAAAAAAGAAGACAGTTCTACTACATAAAATGGTACTTAGAGAACTGCAAGTCAGTGTTTGTATGAAGTGTGGAAGACTGACATTATTACTGGTAGTATTCTTTTTTAAGGAATCTGTTGTGCAAGATTTTCTTGCCGGAGAATTTGTATGGCATCCCTGTTTAGCACAGAAAACTGGCAATTTTGTGTGCACTTTGTCCAGTGGAATATTCCAAAGTTGATTGTGTGATTAGGAGGATAAAGTGGGACAGAGTAACCTAACACTGCATCACATCTGGTGCTCTTATTGGTAGGGAACCAAAAGTCCCATTGCTTCCAGCTGCCTTTAGCAGGAAAAGAGAGATTCCTTCAGGTGAGGCTCTGCTGAGACAAACAGCTACCCTGCCTGGTAAAGGTCAGGGAAATCAGGGTGATGGAGCTGTGTTCCGTGGGACAAAAAGTTTGGCAGCTGAAGACCTCATTGTTTATGCAATAGAAATGAATCTAAGAAATTGAGAAAACATCAGCACTCCCAAGGAAATCTCGCTGGTTGATCCCTGAGGTGGTTCCAATTCAGCTTTGATTCCTGCATCGTTGGTAGGGTTTGTGTTTATTGTGGTCTGAAGGAGGAGTCACACACTTCTGCATGGGAAAATAGGGAAAATAATCCTGAAAAAGACATGGCGGTGTCTCTGACTGTGGAAAACCGCGTCCATGTGCTGATGTGCTGTTGCAGGGATGTGCAGCAGAGGTTCCCTGTGCTGCTCTGCACAGGGGGCAGTGCCCAGCCCTGCCTGGGGGAGGTCACTGCCTTCCCCATGGATAAGGGAAAGTTTGGGCTCTTTGGCAGGAGATCTGACCAAGTGAGCTCTTTAAAGCTGTAGAGTGAGTTTGGCATCTGCCATCCATCCAAAGGGAGTGTTTAACAGTGCAAAAATCCTCCACCATTTTGATAGTGAGACAGTTTCAACCATCCTTACCCATTTTGGAGGAAGGCTGAAATGGATTTTTTTCAAACAAAATAGAAGTTCAGTAAAGCAGATGTTACTATTTATCCAGTGTTTAACATTTTAAGTTATAGTAGGAATGTTGTGTGCTGCCACTTAAGACCTAAATCATTTGTTTATTTTGAGCGTTATTCCCAGGCTGGGGAAACTTCAACCTTTGTACCTTAAATATTCTTTGAAATTTAATCAGCTTGAAATTCCTAATGAGCACTAGTTTCATGTTCCCCTGAGAACTGCATTCTTCCTACACAGAAATAATTCAGATCACCACTTGCCTTCCTGCAGTTTTCTTATAAATCTTTCTAATCTCATACCCAGGAAGGTTGGAGTTTTCTTCATTTTATCATTTGCTGACTGTTTTTTTTTAATAAGGCAAGCTCCACTTTCAGAGGTCAGTCAAAGTACCAAAAATGTTTAATTTTATGCCTTGTACAAAGAAGGGAAGTGATTGAACCAGAAAGGAATGTCAGAAGAAGTCTGGATGCAGTGGAAAAAAGCACTGCCACCACTGGTTCTTCTGAAGTAGATAGTGGATGCATATAACTGTTCCTGTGACTGGAGAGTCCTGCCAGGAAGATGCATTGTGTCTGGATAGTTTTATTCCAGAAGAATGTAGCTGGAAATAAGGCAGATGATTTAATGGCTCCAAGGCATGATGGCTTTGTACATTATCTGTGTATTTTATGAATTATTCCTAAAATGGAATTCAAGTTGAGCCTTTTTTAATAAATCAAAGTCAAATACACATTTTAAAGCGCTTTGTGTGATAAACTCCATGAAAGAAACACTTTAAATAGTTTTTAAATACTTTCTACAATGATTTGGCAAATCC
This sequence comes from Chamaea fasciata, assembly GCF_029207755.1. Classification (NCBI taxonomy): domain Eukaryota; kingdom Metazoa; phylum Chordata; class Aves; order Passeriformes; family Sylviidae; genus Chamaea; species Chamaea fasciata. The sequence goes on along the minus strand of NW_027094097.1, from coordinate 18,809,514 downwards.
TTTCTCTGCAGCTCTCTAGTTTTACACTTGGTTGTCAGTTTTTCGTGCCCAGGGAGGCAGATGGAGAGTTCCCTGGGTGGTGGCACCGGAGCGCTCTGGCCCAGCAGCTTTGCAGTGCTCATGGTCTTCGGGCACAGCTGGGGGACAGGCCCGTGGGGGGATGTGGCATCTCCTGCCCTCAGCCCACTGCAGCGCAGTATTCCAGAGGCCCTTCTGTCACACAGCGCCAGGCTCAGCTTTGCCCTCTGTGTCTGGGGTCATGGGGCAAAGGGCTGCTGATGCCCGGTCCCACACTGCCTGCAGGGTGAACTGCTGGGACAACTGCTACATTTTATGTCAATGTTTTAAAATGGTTCATGTTTTGCTGTTGCTGTTTTGGGTTTTTATCAGAAATTCAGCCAGGTCTTTGTGCAGGTGGGTTTCGGTGTTGACTTGGTCCTTGTGATAATGTGCTACTCCCATTTTTGTTCTTGATTTTTGCCAAGGAACTGAGCTTGCTTTTCATTTGTCAAGTGATCAGAACTTGAGTACGGAACTAAAACTGACTCAGAATTAGTCTCGTGTCCCTTTCATTCATAGAAACTAATGATCACTTACTCAAAGTAAACGGTTAAATATCATATCTTACTTACGATCTGAAGCGTTATTTTAATTAAAAAAAGATCAGAGCTTAACATAGTTCCTTACCCCAAACAAAAAGGAAGAAGGGAAACTTCCATGAGCTCTTCTTTGTGCTTAAAACTGGTTTGTTTGTCTCCCACAGGTACTTGGGCGATGTTTCTTGACAGTGATGCAGGTCCACTTCCAATTCCTGTCACAAGCTTTGCAGAAAGTCCAGCCAGTGGCACACTCCTGCTTTGCTGAAGCTGTAGCTCAGGAGAGGAAGAACGTTAGTGGGACTGGAGCCTCAAATATAAGCCCCACAAATGAGCTGGAAGATGCAATAAGATCATGGAGAGGAGCAGCAGAGGTATGGAGGTCTTGCTGTAAGCACAGTAGATTTAGGGAAACCTAAAGTCAGCCTGGGTGTCCTAACAAAGGAGGAAAACAACCTGATTTTAAAGACGTGCTGAATTTGAAGGGGGGAGCATGGCACAGTTGGTTTTCAGACACTAAAACCCATTTTCCTCACGTGATGATTGCAGTGTCTTTGCCCTCTGTGAAGTTTCCTTTGCAATAGGGTTGTACACAAGGAGCACACAAGCAGTGCAAACAGATTTTTGTTATTAGTGTTCAAATTACCAGTGTTCAAAAAGGGCAGACAGAGGGAATTAAAAATAAAAACCTCAATGAGGCTTTGTGAAAACTGAGAAGAATCTTGATGAAAAATAATCTAGATAATGGCTATTTCTCTCAAATTTTGAGCACAAATTCCGTTCTATACTTTTAAATCTTTGTGGTAGTGTTTAAAACTGTTGTCTTCATGCTGTTAAGCTTGATGTTGCTTGATCCATCCATTGTTGGAGTGTGACCCATGTTACTTAAACGTGCCACTCTCTGGACGTGTACTTTCCCAAACACCTGTCACCTGTGGAATCCTTACTTTGCCAGCCAAACCAGTACTTTATAAAAATGTTCAGTTTTATGAGGTTTTCTGCTTTCCCTGGCACTATTGAAGTCTGGAGGCCGATAGATCAGACTGGATTCAGACGCAGAGTGTATGTTTTCCCTAAATGCAGATGTCTTGGAGCATGTACTTTTGCCAGTCTCATTTGGCTCACATGGCTTGTTAGTCATCCTGACTGGAAATCTTGTCAAGGTCTCCATTTATGACTAACATCTGCAAGGTACAGATGAGCTACATGCATGCTGAGGGATTATGTGTGATTTTTACTGCAGCATAAATCTATTTCATTGGATAAAATGGGGATTTGGGAGTGCTTTAGGTGTATGACAGATAATTGTAACAGGTCTGATCCTGGTATAGCTGTACTTCTTTGGCATAAAAGTAGTTAATTTTCATGTGTAATATACTTAGCTTCTTAAAACTACTACAATTTCTAGAAATGCCCTGCAATTGCTATCAAAATTTGTTTAAACTGTGGTTAAAATTAAATTTGACTTCACAGAATCGACGACCTTAACTTTTACCTTTTGAGCAACCCACTTCACCTATTTCTGTTTTTCAGAAATGCAAAACCTGTATTTCAAAGTAGTTTTATACAAGTTTTATACTAATCAAATCCTGTATTAAACATACGTGGGGAAGAGAGAGATAAAATACAGATTCTCCATAGTTCCAAAATCACAATAGAAGAAACTTCTCACTTTTTTATGATTGACTGAAATAATGGATTCGGAGTATTTGTGTGGGGTATTAGGATAGCATAAGAAAAATATGTGGTTTCTAAATAAATAAAATCTCTCTCTCATAATTGTAGATATATTAATATAAATAATTCTGATAGAAGGGGGATTTGAAATACTGAAGTCTGTGCCAGTTTTTACTTTGGAGTGGAAGGCAATCCATTGTTTTCCTGGAGGATCAGCCTCTCTGGCAGGAGCACACTGCTGCTTCAGAGTGAAGTTTAAGGTGATACTTTGTCAGTAGCTCAAAACTGGTTTTGCTCTTTGAGATTTACTTTGGGAAATGCAGTAATTCTGTACATGGGGTGAGCCCATGTCTGTCCCCTGGCTGTAGTAGCAGAACCCTCAGTTGGGACATCCTGCTTTACATCAAGACTCCTTCCTAGACTGGAAAACAAACTCACATCTATTTGCTTTACCCTGCTCAGTGATGTAGGATTTTACAGCTCAAAGCAGATATTTGGCTTATTTCTTGTTTTTCAAAATCGTATTACACAAAGCTATTTTCTTGCTGTGCTAAGTTGATCTTAGCATTGTGTGGCTCCTCTCCAATTGCACCACGGTAATCACCCGTAACTTCACGAAATGTATCATCCTGTGAGCACGGGAGTGCTTGTACACGTGATGTAACATATTTTCTGTTTACGTTGGAGTTGTGAGTCCGTCCTCAGGTAACCACAGCCGTGGTGTGGTCTGTGCAACAGGATCCCTGGTCCTGAGAGGGAGCTGAAATAGTAACAGCAAACAATGCTGGGCCCAAGTACTGGCCAACACCCATGTGCTGCCCAGGTTACGTCAGAGTTCTGCTGCCAAAGCAGCACTAGAAGTTGAGTAAGTTATAATAAAGTCTCCTCCAGGTCCTTTCCCCCACGTGCTGCTTCTCATCTCCTGTAGAAGGTTTTAAAGTCTGTGGGCTTTTTTCTTCTTTTCTGAAATTTAATTAAGTCTGACCTGGTTTAATGCTGACCCTCCTCACCCTGGATTTTTATTTTACATTCCAGGCCACATCTCGACTGCGAGAAAGAGGCTGTGATGGATGTTTGGCAGGAATTGAAGTTCAGCAACTTTTCTGCTCACAGAGTGTGGCCATCCCTGAACATCAACTCAAAGAGCTAAACATGAAAATTGACAGTGCTTTGCAGGTGGTTTTTCAAGTCTGCTGCTTTCATGTGCATGTAGTACAGTCAGTGGGTCAAGGAGTGAAATAGGGAAGGAGTGTGTTCCTGCAGAATTGTGTGCCACAGAGCTCAGAGGTATTTGGGAATAACAGCTTTGGAATCTTTCATGATAAATGCGTGTATGGCATAGAACTGAATGGGGCAAATCCTTGTACCAATCCCTGTCTGTACCCAGACACAGTGACTGTGTGCTTGCTTCCTTGCTGATACAGCTGTGCTATCTCAACTTTTTGTTTAATGTCAGGCTTACAAAGTGGCTCTGGAGAGCTTGGGTCATTGTGAATATGCAATGAAGGCTGGCTTCCACTTGAACCCAAAAGCAATTGAAGCAAGTCTTCAGGTAGGATCTGCTAAACGTGACCTCTTTCATCCCTCCTCACCTTGAAAATGGGTCCTTGAAATACACAAACATTTGGCCCCATATTAGGATTTTCTAGTGTATTTGTGTCTTGTTTGATCTGTTCCCCTGTACTTCAGGGCTGTTGCAGTGAAGCTGAAGCCCAGCAAACAGGAAGGAGACAGACTCCACCTCAGCCCATTCAGTGTGAGCTGCCCACTGTCCCTGTCCAGATCGGATCCCATTTTCTGAAAGGAATCTCCTTCAATGAGTCTGCAGCAGAAAACCTGAAGCTGAAAACGGTACTATCTCCTAATTAACCACAGAAGTAAAGATGGGGGGAGATAGAGTAGAATAAATTAAAATGTAGAGAACAGTAGTAATAGAAGTTCCATGCTAAACCTGTGTTTAGAAGTGTTTTTTCCAGCCTGGCTTCCTGTGGAAACACGATGTTGATAACGTTGTAGCCATGTTTCTGATAACATTTTGACCACCTGAGCAATTTTGATCCAATCTGAGAGAAGCACAGGCATGGAGAATTTTGAAAATAGATGTGTTAGGTATGAAGAAGTACAGAGGAAAGTGAGCCCTTAAAGATTCCTCAGCCAGGTGATGCATGTCAGAGCCTTCATCTTCTTACGTGCCCACATAAGTCAGCCCAGCCTGGTGCTAAGGGAGGTACTTGAAAAAAATGCTTTGTAACAGAGCTCCTTTTGATGTCACCTTCCAAACTGTAATAAATTGTTTGAAAGAGTTTTTAAAAAGAGTTTTAAATTATGGAGAAGTTAATTGTAGTTTCAGTATAAACAAATGGAAAATATATCTATTCAGAAGTAATTTGGGCAATTTTAATCAGCACTTCCACTTTTTTTTTAAATAAACCCAGTTCCTTGCTCCTGAAAGAGTTGCAATAATAAGTTGCTCAAAATGATGCTTTTCTGTTGTTTTTTGCAGTGCTTTCTGTAGTTTTGATTTTGACTGGTTTGCAAGAATATAAGCAGAAATGCTGCTTATGACTTTGGAGCAGTATTGTGTTCCAAACAGCAGAGACAATCTTCTGTCTTTCTGTTCTGCAGTGGAACTCTCCTAGTTATATAAGACTGTTCAGAGGTTGCAGACATTATAGCTGTTCGAAAAGCATGTAGAACAATGACAGTCTGGAAGCATTGGTGGTAGCATTTGTGGCTCATGTGTTGGGTAGGACAGAGTGTTTATTATTTTTCCAGCACACAATGCTGCAGTTGATCAAGGAAGCCGGATGCCATAATGGACTCACACCCCGCGACGACTCTCCCGTGACTGAAGTACTGAACCAGGTCTGCCCTTCCACGTGGAGAGGAGCCTGCAAAACTGCTGTGCAGCTGTTGTTTGGCCAGGCTGGACTGGTAGGTGACTACCCACAGTCTTAGGAAAACAAAGGTTATGTAAACGCCCTGAAGAGAAACTAGATATTTTGGAGTTTAGAAATTAATTTCCAATGTCTTACTCTGTCTTACTCTGTTTTTAGTGCTGCAGTTAAGTTGATTTCTGGGCAAAATGTGTCCTTGTAGAATGGGAGTCTGTAGGTGGTGTCTGTAGTTGACAGGAACAGAAGAATGCACCAGGTGCTTCCTGGTCTCCGCTTCAAGAGAGGACGCAAGAAATTTCTACTTCATAGAGAAACAGAAGTATTTTCAAATCTATAGATGACAATGTTAAAAAAACCTAAACAGACACAAACACACATCTACCCCTCTCTGAGATTAGCTTGGAAACCTGCCATTTTTTTCATTTCCTCTCTGCTTTGATTGGAAGCTGAGTTTCCTGCCCGGCATAAACCAGCAAGTCTCTGCACCAAATAATGCTGCCTGACATCTCCAGCAGAAGACAGAACAATTAAATGCCTTGCTGTAGACATAGGTGTTCTTGAGAGGAAGAAAACCAGTGGAATTTAGAGTATCTAAGCAGCTGACAAAACCAGATGTTTGGAACATACTCTGATAAGAAAATGCATTTGTGCTCCTATGACTATTTACTGCAATCTCTGCACTTAGTGAAGTGTTTGTGCATGACGCGTAGGTTTTCTGGACTACTGTGAGTAGGGGAAAAGGCTGCACTTTCAGCACAGGAAAGAAATGCAAGGATAAAGGTGCACTCTAGCCTGTGATGGTTTTGTCAAGTATTCTTTGAATTGTCTTTAATCTACAGTGAGTTCAATGCTTCTTGCTGATTCATTGCTGATTCCTTGTTCAAGGTGATGAGAGACCATCAGGGCTTCGTAATTAATTTGTGATTAAAGGACCCAAATAGCTGCATGTTTTGTAAATCTGTTCTTCAGATAAATCACACAGCTGGTTAGGTGACCTAGACCTTCCAACCTAGCAAATTAAACCATGTGCTTTTGGTACTGTTAAAAGGTTCTCCAGTAATGTTGAATGATAAATTGGAGATGATGAATTCGCCAGATATTTCCACTTTAGCATCCCTTTGATATTAGATATCTGATCTTAGATATTCCCTTAATATTAAATACCTGCTAGAGAAGTAGGTTGAAATTATACTGGAATTCAGCTGACTATTCATATAATGGCAGCCTAAAATCAGAGGTGCAGACCATCACTGTTGTAACAGCAGTGCACTTGCTGTCAGTCCTTACCTCACTGAGATACAGGGATTGAAAGGTAGGAGGTGGTACTGCTTTGTCTGAAAAGTTTCACAGGGAGGCATAAGAAGGTGGTGTCTTTGCAGGGACAGAGAAATTGTGGAATAGTAGGATTTATCAAATTTCTACTTAGGTGTTTTGAAGGAAAACGTTTTAAATCTTAATAAATACGAGGAGGACTGGATATGGTTAAATGGGATTGTGTCTTCAGCTGCCACAGTGTTGTGGTAGGATGCTGGGAGTCAGCAGCGAGGTCCAGGAAATGAGGCTGAGGAGGAAGGAGTTTCTCAGCAGCCCTATGGGAGTGTGCTGTAATCCAGGAGCCGTTTGTGGCTCCTGAGTGTCTGGATGAGGAGTGCCTGGGAGGATGCTGCACCTTCCACCATTTCCTTTCCAGGGGGTTTCAGTGTTGTGCACACCCAAGTCCTGCCCCGAGGAGGTTTGAGGAGTGGCAGGAGGCACATTTGAACTCAGGAATCTGGAAATCTGGTGTCCCCCAGTCTAGACAGAACGAGTTAGACCTGCTGGTAATTGAAGCACTGACATTGTTCAAGTTTGTCATCGCTTTTGGAGAGTGTCAGCATAAAACATACACATTCTCCCAAATGACACTGCTGAGCTATAGAGTTTTACTTGTGTTGAATCCTGAATGTCTCCAAAGATTTCTGCATGAACATCAGGTTCTGAAGGTAGCAGGCTTCACCCTTCAAAGACACATAATGAGCTGTGCACATGACAGAAGACCTGCAAGCCTGCTCTCCTTCGTTCTCACTTTGATTTGTCACAGTTTAGGGGGATATGAGGGTTGAGGTTTTTCTTTATAAACTGTGTGCCATTGTTTTTCACAACATTCAATTATGCTTCTATGTAGCTTCGTGCAGTGACAAGAAATTGTAATTTGGGTCTTTAAAGAGTTCTTTGGGTAGAAGGGAGAGAGGAAGCACCTGTAAAACAAGAACAATGGATGTCTGAGGTACAGGAAGCTGTTCTCTAAGCACCACCAGGCGGGGAGGGAGGATGTGTTTATTTTAAGTTTATTTTGTGAAGAAGGCAGATAAGTGAATCATGGCACAGCATTACGCAGGCTTTGGCGTAACTGTTTTTAGATAGTAGGCTGTCTGCATTCATTCAGAATTGTGTGTGGATCTGTATCTTAAATGTGGATCCTAATCTTAAATTCGAAAAAGCATTACTTGACAGTCTCGGTGTTTTTAAGCTATTTTGCCATGTGCCTTTTAAGAAGCTACTTAAGTGTGGAAAGCACAATGACTTGTGACTTAGTTTGCTTGTTTTAATAAAAATAACATACATTCAGAGGATGAGAGGAAATAAAACTTTCAATTGATCCCATGTAAAGAGATTGACACCATGTAAAGAGGTTAACAGATAAAACTTTTTTTTTCTTTTTTTTGTGTACTAGTAGATCTTTCCATAGCAAACACCAACATGCATTACAGGAGCACTAAATCCCCTAGTAAAGTTTAAATCCCAGATGTCCTGATTCTGACAGATGCTGAGAAATGTAAGGCTTTTTGCAAAGGGAAGAAATGGAGGTTTGTCCTTGGGGAGGAACATCCCAATAAAGCCTGGACCATGGGCACCAACCATGCACCACAACCAGAACCTGACCCAGGTCTGCACAAGAGTTTCACCTCTGACTTTGTCTGAGGTGCAGACTGTATTTTTCTTGGGAGTTGAGAACAATCACTCCTGAGTTCATTTCTCCTTATTACAGTTACAAATGCAATAGGAATGAATTGTAGATTACCAACTTCAATAAAATGGAAATGTACAAACACCAAGAAAAGAGTACTGGAATTGCCCTGTTACTAAACGAGAGGTATTTTCATGGGTGGATGATAGTGTGGCCTTTTGTCACCATGCTTAGACATGTTTAGAACTGAATGAACCTGGGCAAATGCTTAGAGTCAACTGAAAGAAAAAGAAGGCCTTGAGCTAAAATATTTGGAAAGTGGGAAATAATTATTTTCAAGTATTATTTGATGGTTTTGTGAAAAGTGAGAGAGGAGAAACTCAGCACTATGTTCCGCATTTTTTCATAACCAGTAACAGACAACCAGTTGGAAACAGGACCACCGTAGGTTAGGTGATGGCAACAAAGTCAATAATGTCCCTTGAGGCTTATTTATACCAGAGGACTTTTGCCATTTCAAGGATAAATGGTACAGCTAATCTGCTAGTCACTGAAGCAAGAACTGCTGACTGCTGCCAAAAAGCTGCTGTTTCAGCATGACCAAAATAGGAAATTATGGAAATGATCAAAAAGGCCAACCCACGCAGACCGGACAACAACAGAAAGCACGAACCAAATATGGAACTTAGCATCACTAAATTTAAGGTTAAATGGAGCTGAAGTGAATCCATTCCTTTTCCGTTGTCTAAAAAGAGAGGTTCATGACACAGGGTTGATTTTCAAGACTTTCTTCCATATGTCTTCATGATGTCTCAGAGTCCAACAAACTAAACAGTCACTTTTCTTCTCTTCCTTTAATCTGGAATTAATAGTAGTGGAGTTTCATTAGGTAGAATAGAGAAATATTGGTGTGGAATTTTATAGCCTTAAAAGTGGGAGGTGTATGTTAGGAATTGTGAAGGGTTTCTGGCTGAATCTTACTTGTCTATATCACACCATGCACTACAGTTATATTATTTAAAACGTTTTGCTGAGTAGGTGTTTGGGAGCTCTTAAAGTAGTAACTGTGCTAAACTTCTCAAAAATAAGGGCTGTTGTGTGGGGCCACTGAGAACTACCAGCAGGGAGCTAGAGCAGCTGCTAAGGACACAGTGATGCATTACTACAGGATGTAACTGAGAAGAACTAAAATACAGGTTTCTGTACTAAACTAATTTTATATTAAAATAGAAATAAATTTACAATGATTTTGTGGCTTGGTTTGGTTTTATTTGGGATTTTTTTTATACCTGTAGCATGACTGGGAGGTGAGATTATTAGTTTAACTCTGGGGGTGATAAAACAACTAGTGCTTAAAATATTTTCCCTTTTATTCTATTTGCTAGGTGGTTGTGGACACGGCACAGATTGAAAATAAAGAAGCCTATGCTCCTCAGATAAGTTTAGAAGGATCAAGAATTGTGGTGCAAGTTCCATCAACTTGGTAAATAAAAATACTGTGTTGCAGATTGTGACTGAAATATATGGGGAACATTGTTGCAGTACAAATGGAAGAGAGAATGTACACAGTTATGGTGCAGCTTCCTTAAGTTCCTCTGTCTGGACTGGTTGAACGCCTCCGTTCCTGATGGGCTGTACTTCAGCTGCCTCTGTAGGAGGCAAGGCAAGAGAGGCAGTGCTGGGGCACCGAGACTTGAAAATGTAAAAACTTGATGATAAAAGAGAAGGTTGCAAAACTAACAATCTACCAGTACTCCTGTTAGGCTCCACCCAGGCAGGTCCCAGCTGTAGCCCAGGAAGGCCGAGAATGGGCTGCGTTATGTGAGAGCCTTTGCTCTTTCTTCACTGGGCTGTTGTTTAAGTGCTGTCGGGAGCCATGGACCTCTGGGCCCCATGAGATGCTCTTCCTAGTTTGGGTGACTGCCTAGCAAAGAATGGTTGATGTGTACTTGGTGAGGATTTCTTCCCGTTCAAAGCAGTGGGAACAGGAAGCAATGGCAGCACTTGTCTCTAACTCGGAAGGAGTCAGTGTTAGGAATTTCAGTACAACACATTTGATTCACTTGACTCCTTACGGAGGCAGCCTGCTCCTAGCGGTGCCGCTGGCACGCCCAGAAGGAGGAGTGTCCCGGTGCTGTTTCCTGGGGGAAGGAAGGCAGGCAGGAAGGAGTGTCCCGGCGCTGTTTCGGGAGAGAAGCAGGGACAGGAGGAGGGAGTGTCCCGGTGCTGTTTCCTGGGGGAAGGCAGGCAGGCAGGAAGGAGTGTCCCGGCGCTGTTTCGGGAGAGAAGCAGGGACAGGAGGAGGGAGTGTCCCGGTGCTGTTTCCTGGGGGAAGGCAGGCAGGCAGGAAGGAGTGTCCCGGCGCTGTTTCGGGAGAGAAGCGGGGACAGCAGGAGGGAGTGTCCCGGCGCTGTTTCGGGAGAGAAGCGGGGACAGCAGGAGGGAGTGTCCCGGTGCTCCCGGACGGTCCCCGCTGCCGGGGGCAGCGCCGCCTGCTGGCGCTCGGCGGTACCGCGCCCCCCCGCAGACAAACGTCCCAAGGCCGCAGGGTCCCGGCTCGGGGACATCTTCCCCGCGCTGTTGGGTGTGCGGAGTGGTCTCCGCACGCACCCTGCCAGGCTCAGACTCTCGGCATGTGCTGGGTTGTGTCAGGCTCTTGCCGCATTCCAGGAAGTGGGTGTTGTGTGTTTGGTGTTTGTTGCTGCCGTGCCTGAACTGTGCCTGCTAAAGAGCTCTTGTCAGTGAGGACTCCAATAGAACCTCCCAGTTAGATTGGCTCTGTGTGCCACAGCAGGCAGAGAGTGCTCAGGCTCCAGCCCAGGAACCCCATGGCATTCCCGTGTTGTTCTGCTGGAGCGCAGCAATTGTATTCTCACTGATATGGTACAATTGTTTAGTGTAAAAAATAAGCATTTTGATTTCTAATTTAAACTTAATGATGACAGGTGTCTGAAAGAAGATCCAGCAACAATGTCTTTGCTACAGAGGAGTCTGGATCCGGAGAAGACTTTGGGGCTGGTAGATGTGCTCTATACTGCTGTGTTTGATATACACAGGTGGAAGGAAGGAAGGTACATCTCTTTTCTAGTTCAAACTAAGCTGTTCTTGTTGAATAATCTGTGCTGAGGGATTTGATAGCGCCAGCTCATTAGAAGGGGAAAACAGGAGTCAAACTGAGAGTGAGACATTGTTAATCCCCACAGATACCTTCTGGGTACATTCCAAGATATAGGAGACTGCTTAAAACCAAACCAGCAGCATATTCAAGGGTAAAAAACTATTTGCTTCTCTCTTACAAAAATACTTGATTTATATTAAATTGGTCTCTATTTAGGTCTTGAAGCACAACTAAAATTTAAGGAATGGAAAGTATTACAAATACGAGGAATAGTTTGCTTTTAAGAAGTAGCTGGTGGACTGGCAGTCTTTGGTGTTGTTTCTTTCTTATTATTGAAATACACGTCTTCCCCCAAAGTACAAACTCGGTTATGTATTAGGTGGTTTGATATAGGTGTTTTTTTGTTGATGCAGGGAGCAAGCTTTGCCTTGTATTCAGATCCAGTTACAGCGTGAAATCTCAGACTTTGGGAGCCAAGTTGACATGCCCTCGGGGAATGGAAGCAAATCTTCAGGGGGTCTGCAAAAGACATTCTCAAAACTGACTTCACGGTTTACAAAAAAAACTTCCTGCACCAGTGCAAGTAACACAGGAAGTTACTCAATCCCCAATACACCTTCCAAAAATGTCTTCATAAGTTCCAGCTCAGAGGAGAAAGCTAAAATGCCCACTAACATGGACGCACGGTTGCAGAACATCCTGAACATTGGTAACTTCCCTCGGAGCGCAGATGCCCTGCAGCCAGTTCAGAGCACAAACAACCAGCTCGTCAATGGGTTTCTAGTGGAAAGACGGGACAGCTTCTTCAAACCAGATGATGGCAAGGATGACAAAGGTATGAATTTACCAACTGACCAAGAAATGCAGGATGTTATAGATTTCTTGTCTGGTTTTAACATGGGCAAATCCCAGCAGACTTCTCCGATGGTGAAAAGAAGGAACTCTGTTGCATCCTCTACAGCAACAGAACAGAAGTCAGGAGCAGTTCAACAGCAGCCACAGTCTGTGTCTCACACCCCACTGCATCCTCCTCAGCAAGGCTTGTCCCAGCAGCAGTCCCAAAAGCAGCAGCAGCAAATGCAGTATTATCAACACTTGCTTCAACCTATTGGACCACAGCAACGCGTACCTGCCAAATGGCTCAGTAATTCTTCACAGCAGCAAGCCCCGGCTGTTGGAGCTGGATTGTCTCATATAAATCAGTGGAATAATCCTGGTTTTTCAGACTTAAGCTCTGATTTGTACAGCTTGGGTCTTGTGAGCAGCTATATGGACAATATGATGGCAGAGATGTTAGGACAGAAACCACAAGGACCTAGAAACAACACATGGCCAAATCGTGACCAAACTGATGGAGTGTTTGGGATGTTGGGAGAGATCCTGCCTTTTGACCCTGCAGGTGTGTGTCTTTTCCTTTATTATGGTTTTTGTAAGGGTCCTTTGCAAAAGAATACTGTGAAATATTGCTGGCAGTATTTCTCCGTGCTGCCCACCAGATGTAAGGGTGTTGACCAATGCAAGCAGGGGTATGTGTGTGTGCTTGTTTGCTTTTTTAACAGAAGGTGACCTGCAAGCATGGGAACTTGTCCCTTGTTTCTTATCCCAGTTGTAGTACTCTGACCTTTCCTATATGGAACACAGCAGAGTACTGAAAAGATACTTAGAGATGATGTTCCTCCTATTCATAGTTTGTAAAATTGTTTAAAATCAAGCTCTTGAGCTCAGGTATGTTCCTTGTCCTCGAAATTATTCCTCCTGCTCTTTACCAGTCTTGTAACTGGGAGATACAGACAGGTTGCATCTTTACCATATGCCCATGTTATCCATTGCTCCCCAATTCCCTGGGAGTCATACTGGTTCCTGTTCCACAGCTGGTTCTGCAATGAAAAGTTTGGATGTCAAAGGATTAGAGACTAAAGAGCCAAGTCCATGAGGTTTGCCACATGTGTCTGGACCACCAGTAAATTGTAAATATAGATGAATTATTCATTCTCAGATATGAAATGAGATAAAATTTGAGAGTCATAAACAAATAGCTACAGACCAAGAAATTGACTGTGGAACTTAAGAGATGAACGTTTGATCCCCATGTGGGCCATTGGCTTGAGAGCTGGACTTTGATGATCCTTGTGCGTCTCTTCTACCTCAGAATATTCTGTGATTGTGTGATTCTGATGGTAGTATTAAGAACAATTTACACAGCTGCTACCTTGTAAATGTAACTTCTGTTGGCCTGGAACACAGCTGCAGGAATGTTGTAGTGTGCATTTATGGCAACCGCCTGGAGGGAGGAGCACGAGAACAGGGAAACCCTTTATCAAAGTAGAGCTCAGTTTCCCGTGCTCATTTGCACTTGTCTGTGTTTGGAATGTGTAGGCGTCTCGAACCAGCTCCTTTGACTCATAATTATGATAGTTATTTTGTCAGCTTAGTTGATAAATTAGTGGAGTTTCTGTGGCAAAAATAGCCACCATAGTTATGCTGTTGCTTAATAACTCCAAGTCTGAATTAGCATCATCTTACCTAAACATACTTAGGGTATAGACTTAAGGATTATCACAGCCTCTAAGGAAGGACAAAATTATTTGCAGCAAGCACTAAATTCATGTGTGTGTAGGGAAAAGAAAGCAGGTATGCAAAGGACATTCTCAGCATTCTGAATTCTTACATTCCTGTAGTATTTTCCTTTTGCTCTACATAAAAGGACTTGTTTTGTTCCATTTGATGAATATCAAGGATGGAGACAGTGGTACTTGGGGAAGGTGCCTTACTCAAGTTCCATAAATGGTGCTCAGTGGATTAAGATACACACTTCTGCAGTTGTAGTGATAAGTAAACAGTATTTTTCATGGATCTGGCATTTAAAAAACCAAAACCAAACAAAAATCCTTCCAACTGAATACCTCTCCACTAGAAAGACCTTTTCTTCACAGAACTTGCCAGGTTGAGCTGTGGTGTAGAAATTCTCATTTTAAGATTTAGTGTAGTACAAAAAGCTGTAAAACAGAAAACAGTTTTTCATTTCCAGGCTTTCCTGGAATTGTACATTTATCCTTTGAAATAAAACACATTACTTACTTTTTTGATAAATACTTTCAGAGTCTGAAAATAACGTCTCTCTTCAGATGCAAAACTGCTGATTAAGAATTTATAAAATTGAAATTCTTGGCTTTTCATGTTGAAGGCCTAACTAGTCCCAACAATGTATTTTGTGGTATTTTAATCATTGCTAAGAACTTGATGAAGGAATGCTGCAATAAGAACTAGCAGAAGGAATGCTGGCAACTCCAATTTTTTTGGAGTAAAAAAACTGATAAACTGTTCACCTCATGTTTTCAGTGAAGTAGAAATTAACACAAGCTTCTATTTTGAATGTACCAGCACTTTAGAACTTAATGCTGTCCACAGGTAAAAAAAGCCTGGATGTCCTTCAGAATCCATCTAGACTCTATTCTTAGATCTGAGGAACTGCCTGGCTTCCAGCCTTATCTTAAATAGACATGAAGATATTTCAGAGGGAGAACAAGCACTAGAGGGGATGTTTTGTTCCTAGATGGCTCTCAGATAGCCCTTGCTCAATAAAGGAGGCAGAGAAACAAAGTTTTCTTCACTGTCTTTTTAATTTGTATCTAACAAAACACCGAGGAGGTCTTTTCTGATGTGTCAAATGAGAACAAGGAAACGTATCTTCTAAATGCGGTATTCAGTGTAGGGAGCCATCAAATGAAAGAGATTTCTGCTTTGTGAACTGTGCAAGACTGTTGGATGTTCTTCAGTCTTCACTCAATCTCAAACTGAGACTGGCAAGCCAGCAGCTCAGTACTTCCCACTGCAATTACTGTGCATGTAGGCTAGACATTTTCCATAAAAACAGATTGCCAAGTTTTTTCTCAGGGAAGAAAAATGGCAAAAGAAAGAGAAGCTATGGAAACTCAGTTACAGTGACTCATTATCAGCAGTCTTTTGAATACAGCAATTGCTTGCCTCTGATCAGTGGAGCATTTGAAACGCTTTTGGATTAATGCTTTTGCAGTGTCTCCTCAAGACCGTGCTTATTCCTTATTGGATGCTTGGGACACAAAAAGCATGTTGACAATGGAAGAATTTTTAAATTACTGGTTTTTTTCTGTAAATATAATTCTTATTCTGAAATATTTTGTAGGTCAGGATCAGAATGTTTTCAGAATTGTCTCATCCTTGTAGGAAGGAGGCAGTTTTGGTGCTCTGTGTTCTAGTATGATCCCTCTGAGATTCTCATTTCCCAAGTAAGCAGGATCACAACATAGCTGGAAATCATGTTGCACTCTGGTATCAACCACAGTAACTGTTCTGCCCTTTTTCACTTGCGTGGATAAATGTCCAGACAGTGTCCATTTCATCACTGTCTGCTGATGGATATTGGACCTTTCAGCCTAGACACGATCATAGTACAAACACAATTTCCCTGATGGAATGCAAGGGGCAGGTGTACTTCCATGTAATAATTCTTACCCACCATGGATGCTGTGCATCTCATCTTTGTAAAACATTTCTTGTTCAGTGTTCTTGGCTGCTCCATGAAGACCTATCCAGTGCTGGCTGCCATTTATCATCAGGGAGGGAATTACTTTGTTGTGGGGTATGGTCAAAGCTAAAGGATTGAAAGTGCAGCAGAAATGACTGAGTGTCAGCAATGGACTTGTCGGTTTCTTTCATTCAGTTGGCTCTGATCCAGAGTTTGCCCGCTATGTTGCTGGGGTGAACCAGGCTATGCAACAGAAGAGGCAAGCACAGCATGTCCGTCGTCCGAGCACCACGCGTGGCAACTGGCCTCTTCCTGATGATCCTCATAAAACCTGGCCCTTTCCCGAGTATTTCACAGAGGGGTAAGACACTGGACAGGCTGTGTATGTTTTTTATTGTGTAAGTTTATTTTGCACCCAGACTTGGCACAATGTGGGAATACTGGGTGTTTTTTCAGTTGCTGCTGCATCCCTGAAAGCTGCACTTCACTGTTAAGAGTGAGCGATGTGTGCCCTGCCTGCTTTGCTGATCCCCAGGCAGTGACATGCTTGATGTCATCTTTGGAGTGGTATAGATACTGATTGTCACTCCAACAGAGGAAATAAGGAATCTATAGCACAGATGTATTCAGGACAGTTTTCTCTGAGCCTTTTGAAAACAGCTTTAAGACCTAATTTTCATGAAAAGTGATGCTGTCAAAGTTGTGGTGCCTGACTGAATTCAGTTTTCCAGATTTTAGCCACTTAATCTTTCTAATAAAAGGCAGGTATATCTCACAGCAGGTTCATTTTTTAATCTCTCCCAATTCATAACTATTTACTACGTAAGTAGTGTTCCAAGATTCTCTGTCCATTTGTCCTTAATGTAAGAGCTGTGACTCTCTAGTGCAAAACCAGTAGGATAGATATGTGTTCTAGCTCAGTTTTGCAGTGAAAAAGTCGAGTACTTAGTGATTCCAAACCCAAGTATCACTTGTTTCTCCTTCCTGGAGAGGAGAGGTACTTGATTGATATTATTATTTTAGTAAAATATATATAAAGAGGTTGTAACAGACAGAGCAGTTGATGTGACAACTCAGAATTAGTGGAAGTATTTTTATTACTGGTGTATTTTACCAAGTACTGACATTTTGTGCTCTGAGGTATCACCTGTGACAAAGATTCGGCACAACTGTGGCACAGAGTCTAGACCAGGCACTGTAAACACAAGCACTAATACAACTTTCTGTCTTGCAGCGATGTGACAAACAGCTGGTCTGGTACACAGGGAGACTCTGCCAGCTCAAGTGATGAGACCTCCTCAGCTAATGGAGACAGTTTGTTCTCCATGTTCTCAGGGCCAGACCTTGTTGCTGCTGTAAAGCAGAGGAGGTGAGCAAAATGAACAGAAATATACCACTTTGTAAGATTCCTTTTGTTTATATATAATTTCAGTTGAGTAGCCAGAGGAAGGAAGCTCCTGCCAGTGAGACAAATCTCCCCAAACGTGACTTTGTGTACTATACTGATGGTGGGGACTGGGGATTCCCAGAGTGAGTTGTATTAGCAGCTTTCTCCTTGTACAAACCAGCACCCGTGCAAACGGCCGGCTGTTCAGTGAGGGTCAGTATGGCTAGAAAAGATGTGATGCTGTCCCTCTTCCATCAGAGTCTCCACTTCTGGGGCTGTCTGAGATCCTCACTGGTTTTGCAGAGTGGCTGGCTGCAGCTGGGCCGTGCCTGGCGTGGTGTGTCATTTCTGGCCCCAGCTGCAGCCCCGTGGCCCTGGGGAGAAGCTGCCACTAACCTGGCGTGGACTTGTGTCACCTCGGCTGCTGCTGCCCTTGTGGGAGTGGGAAATGCACACAGGCCTGCTTAGTCCTCTGTTGCTCACATAGGAAGAGGAGGCCAAATTGCCTTTGTAAATAATTTCAGTGTGGAAAAACTAAGCCAGGATTTTCAGCTACCAACAGTCCACTTCTATCAATAGTGTGAATTACAGCAATTCTGCTTTTTTAAAGGGCTGGAGGCTCGGTGTCTTTGGAGCCTCAGTGATTCCACAGCAGAGGGTAGTTAGAACAGTAGTAATAAAAGGCACAAGATGAAGCATAAGTATCAACCCAATTCCAGTCTGGGACTGTTCTCTCAAACTATTTCTCGGTCTTTTCTAAAAATGAAGTAAGTGGCCAGATATTCTGGCTTTGTTTACAGTCACTGAGTAATCTGGAGTCAATACATAGATACAAGATTGTCTATCTGCTTTTTTAGTGAATGGAAAAAAAAAAAAAAAGTCAGTGCCAGTTTCTCACAGATTCTACCTGGATAGCTATTTTTGTATGCGTTATTAGAAAGGAATAATAGCAGCTATTTTCTGAATCTTTACACTCTGCCAAAACTTTATAGTGAGGGAACAAAAATTGAGCTTCAATGAATGTTAAATTGAAATTAATAGGAGAGAGCCATCTCATAAATAGTCACAAAAAGCAGTAATTACTTGTATTTTTTAAAAAAAGCAGCAGGGAAGGAAAACAAACACATAAGGGTGACCTAACATGCCAAGCCAGTAGATAGCTGGAGATGGATCATGGAGCATGAAGAAAAGCCTGTGGTTTATGCAGTGCCCTAAAGAGCAGAAGGAAGTTTCCAAAGGGGGTGCTTCATTGACCAAAAACCTCAGCTGAAGTAACAGTCCTAGTGTCTCTTGTTACTTGTAGGAAGAACAGTGTTCTCTAGGTGAGGGCCTGACCACACCAGAGCTAAAGCTGGGCAGTCAGAGGAGGCGGAAGGGTTGAGTGTGCTAAAGCTGACCTGCGAAGGGCTGCTTACCCCTGGGAGCCTGATTGGAGCACGCTGATTGGGTGTTTTACAGAAAGGATGAAATAAAAGATTCTGCTTTAATCTAAAGCCATGTCCTTAATCGCTCCCCTAAAAAAAAACCCCACAAAAACAAACAACAAAACAAAGCCAACCAAAAAAACCCACACCCCAACAAAAAAACCCCAAACACCCCAACCAACCAAATAAAACAAAACCAAACCCAAAACCGACAAATAAAAAAGACCAAAAAACTTACGAAAAAAAATCTTACAGAATTTACCTGTGGTCAAGGACTTCTATTTGATAACTAGGTGTTAGGTCACAAATTAAAACTGAAGGTAGAACATTTTTCTTCAGTAAAATTACTGTGCTTCAGCAGATGTCTCACTTGTTCAACCGTTCTTTTGTGTTACCTGTAAGCTTATTTCACAAAAGATACTTTAAAAAACCAAAAGAAACCCAGCCACAAGAGCAGGTAACAGAAGAAAAGCCACAATTTCTGGCAGATTTCTTGAAAGTGGGCAAAAGTATATCCCAGCTTCTTTTCACCTCTCCAAAATTTTGAAGCTGTGGCTCCAAAAACTACTGCCTTGTCACGTCCCTGACAGTTTCTGTTGCTTTTACCTGTACTGAACAAAAAATACATGAAACCAGATGTTTCTGAAAACACATGCACTGAAAACAGTACTGTAGGCTGCCTGATCTGTGCCAGTGGCAGATTAATGAGGATGACTCATTTAAAACCAAAAAGTAAATGTCTCTCTGTTTCTGGGCAGAAAACACAGCAGTGGTGAGCAGGAACCCAGCACGCTGCCATCGCCTCCTCTTCTCTCTGCAGCAGACGACCGCAGTCAGGTGAGCTCAGCGTGGCTTTGCTTAGTCTTTTCTCCTGCTGCCATTTGGGGGTAGGTCTGCATGAGGCAGTCAACTGGAAAAGCATCTGCATCTCCAGATTGCTTACTTCAGTGAAAACCTAAACCATCTGCACATAAGTAGCATGAGATGCTTTTGTCAAAGTCACCAAGCTTAATATATTAAAATTGGAAGTCACTTTTTCCCTTTTAGTGGGGTCACTGTGTGTCAAGCTGAACTAAGTGTTTTTTAACAGGGAGATATTTTAAGAATTGAGAGTACTATATGTATGCATCAGTTTGGCTTTCAAATATAAACTAATCTTGTGAAAGTATCATGAGGTGATAAGGTGACATACTAAGTATTGTCTCAAAAAAGCAACGTTCCGTTGTTAAACCAAGCCCCCCCACCCCCAATTGATTTTGTTTTCTCAGGATAACAAGACCAAAACGTGGCCTCCCAAGGCCCCGTGGCAGCACACATCCTCTGTGCCGAGCACGCTGCCCAGCCAGAGCACGTCCCTGTACCCCATGAGCGGCCCCGTGAGCCAGTGGAGCGACACCATGCAGCTGCTGCAGTCGCCCATGTGGGGCAGCGACTGCGCCCCTGCAGCCGGCATCTCCTCCAGCTTCGCCTACGCGCAGCAGCAGCAGCAATCCCAACAGGCTTCCCAGCACAAACAGATCAACAAGGGCTTTAAATCTTTTCCAGTGAAGCATGAGCGCAGACCATCTTACCTGCACCAGTACTAACTGCTTCTCATACTGGAAAATGCAGCACAGGGCCAAATGAAAATGACGTTACTTTGATTCACAGTGCTGTGTTGGCTATCTCCTGTTTCTCTCTTGATGTGGGACTGAGGGGGTTGGGGTGAGATGGATAAACTCTCGGATTCTGAGTTACAGTGCTGAGCAAATATGGCCAATATGTTTGGTGTACATGAAACAGCCCAAAACTGTGATGTAGAAATGCTTTTAAAAATACATAATTGCCTTTACTTTCAAGACATTTTTTTTTTCTAAAAAGAACTGCTGAAGGACTACCATACAAGAAACACTGTATTTTATAGCTATTTTTCATATAGATTTATAGTTAAAACATCTTACTGAAACACATTGAATATGTTGAAGCAAATATATAGTGGTCCCTTTGCTCAACACTGTTTGTGTTCAAATTTATAAAGAACAAGCTGTAGAGCCTTTGTATTCTCCATTACAGCCTGTGGGCAGCTTTTTTAAAATGAAGTGCAACAGCAGCTTTTCCTGTGCCACACAAGCGAGTTCATTTGGGAACTGCTGCAGAAACAGTTGCAAAACAGTTTTGTGGCAGTTTCCTTACTCTAGGTGAAGATGAGCAGAACCACTCAGCCTTGAGTCACTAATGTTACCTGAGCTGCTTGACATAGATGGCACCTGTGCGGACAGCAGGACCCTGGCTGTCTCACACCTGTGCGGACAATGGGACCCTGGCTGTCTCACACCTGTGCGGACAGCGGGACCCTGGCTGTCTCACACCTGTGCGGACAGCGGGACCCTGGCTGTCACACACCTGTGCGGACAATGGGACCCTGGCTGTCTCACACCTGTGCGGACAATGGGACCCTGGCTGTCTCACACCTGTGCAGACAGCGGGACCCTGGCTGTCACACACCTGTGCGGACAATGGGACCCTGGCTGTCACACACCTGTGCGGACAATGGGACCCTGGCTGTCACACACCTGTGCGGACAATGGGACCCTGGCTGTCTCACACCTGTGCAGACAGCGGGACCCTGGCTGTCACACACCTGTGCGGACAATGGGACCCTGGCTGTCACACACCTGTGCGGACAATGGGACCCTGGCTGTCTCACACCTGTGCGGACAATGGGACCCTGGCTGTCAAACACCTGTGCGGACAGCGGGACCCTGGCTGTCTCACACCTGTGCGGACAGCGGGACCCTGGCTGTCACACACCTGTGCGGACAATGGGACCCTGGCTGTCTCACACCTGTGCGGACAATGGGACCCTGGCTGTCAAACACCTGTGCGGACAGCGGGACCCTGGCTGTCTCACACCTGTGCGGACAGCGGGACCCTGGCTGTCACACACCTGTGCGGACAATGGGACCCTGGCTGTCTCACACCTGTGCGGACAATGGGACCCTGGCTGTCTCACACCTGTGCGGACAGCAGGACCCTGGCTGTCACACACCTGTGCGGACAATGGGACCCTGGCTGTCACACACCTGTGCGGACAGCAGGACCCTGGCTGTCTCACACCTGTGTGGACAGCGGGACCCTGGTTGTCACACAAACCGTGTCCTATGGCTGCGTTTGGCCAAAGGCATTATCCACACAGTGCTCCCGCGGTGTGTGAAAGCAAAGCCTAAGAGACTACTTGCATTTATTTAAAGTCTTATTTCAGATGCTACAGTTGATTAAAAATTGTGAGCTGGCTCAGAAGATACAAAAACTGAAATGTGGGGTAGCAGTTAGTTAAAAGAACATTATTTTTTTTAAAAGGATAAAGTAATTATTTGCAGTCAATACGTGCCATTAAGTGAACCTGTGGAATTAGGAATAATCTTCCAACCAAAGTGGATTGGGGCAAGTGACTGGTGCTTACAAATTGAAGAACAATGGTAAATATATGTATACCTATCCCACTGTATATGAATTGAGATTACAGAAGATTCTTTATATAGTTAGAGCTTATTTAAATTTTCATATTTCATCTTTGAAAGAGTCTAAAAACCACAATATTTTCTGGTATAAGAGTTTTGACAGTATTAATCTTATTTTTGTATTTTTCTTAAGTCATATCATTCTAATATGTTAACTACTAGTAAAATGGGTTATTAGTTCTAACTACATAATTTTTCAATGAAGATAAAGCACATTTTTTGGTTTTGGTTTTACAAACTAAGTACATCTATATCTAAAGATACCAAAAAATAAATACATTATATATATATATATATATATAAGTAAAAAGTATACACAACACTAAAACTATTAAACATTTGGGTATTTAAAACCCATCCACCTTTTTTGTTTGTATGGTGACGGGCTCTATTTGCAGGCCCAGATTGTTACCTTTTGTGCTGTTTGAGGATGCCAATGTTGCCTGTATTTATGATATTGTCACCATGTTTTCTGAAACTTCATACTTACCATGTTTACAAAGATTTGTTTGCTGTACATAGACTTTTTACAGTAATGTGCTTTGCACAATCAGTGTGGCTTCTGTCTGTAAATTGTTAATGGTCTGTACTACTATAATTTTGAAAACCCTCCACTGAAAATGATAGTGGTTATTTAACTTCATGACTGGTTTCAAGTTTCCTAAATCTTGTTGTTTAGATCTAATATTAAATCCTAAATTTGGTTGTACTTACTTGGTTATTCATACTAAGACCAAAATGGAAGTTAATGAAAACAACTTAATTTTGAACCTTTTTCCTAACAAGTGCCAAAATGATTGCTATAGTTTTTGCAGTTTATTCATAATTACAAATGCTGGCAAGTTTCTGGACCTACATAAGTGAATTGTGAAAACAAAGAAAGTTTGTCTGCATTTTGACCACGTGGGTGCTACTCTGTCCTTTGCTTCCGATTGTTCTGAACACTGGTAATTTTAAGAATTGTTGCACTTGGCAAATGAGTCTTGCCCTTAAACTTCACTTACACTGCCAAGTGCAAGGGTTTGGTGCTTAGTTAACTTACCCTTATTGCAGTGCTTCTTGTGAATAGCTAACGCTTCTGAACTGGAACTGTACAGTTTGTATTTTAAAGCTTCTGTAAAAGTAAACTATTTGCTTTATTAAAGATATACATTTAATAGGTCATACCTGTTTAAAATATGCACCTTGCTGAAAATGAGCAGCACCTTAAACTGTAACTTTGGTTTGTAAACAAAGATCTTATTTCATTAACATGGGATTATTTAACAGTTTGAAAATTGTCAACTGCCTACTTACTGACTCTGTCATATAAAAATGAACTTTATGCACAGTCCAATCTTTAAAGCAGCTTTCTCAAGTGATGGCACAGAAGAATAGGATACAGACAATGCCTCAGCAGGGTCTTTGATCCAGTAGTGCAGGTGAACGTTGCCAAAATCACGTTTGAATTTTTAGGAATCACAGAGTAAATAACTTCGATGGTAGCAAGCAAAATGTAAACTGTTCCTCTCCCTGCTGTGATCAAGGCTGAGGTTAGTGTGTGTTAATTGTGGCACTGGAATGCCGTATGCAGGGTGTGGAAAGCTACCTTCTTCCTGGATAGGAGCACACGAGCCTGCAGCTGCCCAGCGGTGCTGACAGTACCCAGGAAGCACATGAACCCATTCTGATTATGCAAGAATTGACTTGTTTACAGAGCATTTCAGGCACGGAGAAAAAGCCTTAATAAACTTGGGCAAAAGCTTGCTAAAATAATGGCTTGGTTTCTCCCTTGCATGTAACGGCTGAGTGGTGCAGCAATCCCACCAGTCCTAGGAAAGTTAACATTTCTATTTGTCTAAATCACATTGCTGCTCCTTTGTTAGTGAATTATATTAACTCAAAATATACTACAATTTACAAAGAACATCTTTATTTAACACAATTGTTCTGACACAGGATACAAATGAGTCTGCTGCGTTTATATAAGAAACACAAGCCTGACTTTGTCATGCTGGATGTAGGAGGCACCAACCTAACGTTTACCATGTTATTACAGACCCTTACTCATGAAATGGGCTCTGGTTGCTGTAGTGCTGTTCTGACAACCACGCTGTTCCCAGAAGTACACTGAATCGAGTTTTTCAGAGGCAAAAGGAAATGTGATATTACCATTCTTAAGCTGTGTTAGTAATGGGAAAAGCTGGCCTAATACTGCACTGAAAACTATATTCACGTTTTAAACACAAAAGTACAGATCACTTTTTACCTGCTTTTTTCAAACCCACACCTTCTTGGCTTTCAAAGTGGGACTCTATTTCTACAGCCTCTGAAAGCAGCACTGCTCACGTCCAGGTATTGCAGTCAGTCTGCAGGCTTCTGTGTGCTGGCTGGAGTGGCATCAGCAATTGTAGCTAAATAAATGAGGTTTCTGTGCAGGATATGCTGGTACCTATGAGAGGAGGAAACACAGGATCTGGGAGACGTTCTTTTCCAGACAATTACCCATACTCACACTCGTGTACCCTGATCAGTATTTGTAGTTAGGGGAAAAAATAGCAAACTAGAATAATAAGGGAAACTCATGTTCTTATTCTGAATCCCGGTACAACCCACTGAACTGCACTCGGTAGCCGAGCATACGGTACTACCCAACTTCGATGGGAAGCAGGACATTCAGCCCACAACGCCGAAAGCCGCAGAACGGCAGCAGGGCAGGAGAGGCCAGAGCTCCTGTCGGGCTGGCCTCGAGCAGCTGCACGGCTCCCCCGCAGGTTCCGGAGCGGCACACCCGGCGCCTGGCTGCCCTGCTGTGACACGGCCCGGTGTGCCACACACAGGCAGGGACGGCAGCGCGGGCGTCGCAGGAACACTGAGCAAACACTCTGACCAAGGCGGCAGGGTCATTTCCTGCTTTGTACGTCTCTGTAAACGCTTTTGGGGAAAGCCCCTTTAAAAGCCCAGGCGCGCTTTCCTCTTACCGGCAGGAAAGCTCTAGGAGCTCGAGCGGCGTTTCACCCCCGCTACCGCCACCCGGGCCCCCAGGCTCCGCCCTGCCCGCCCACGTCGGTCACTTACTCCACGCAGTCGCTGGCGCGGCCCTTGCTCTGGTACTCCACGATGCACCGGATCAGCTGGTCGTTCTCCTCCAGCAGCTGCGGCAAAGAGCGCCGTCAGCGCCCGCCCCGGCCTCCGCCCCGCCCCGGCCGGCTCTGCCTCAGGGGAGCGGAAGGGCCTGCGTCAGCGCCCGGCTCAGTCCCGGCCCAGTCCCGGCCCGGCCCGGCTCAGTCCCGGCTCGGCCCAGTCCCGGCCCAGTCCCGCTCACCCGCTGCAGCGTGTCCTGGTTCACCTCCGCCTTCCCGCGCAGCCGCTCGGGCACGAACGCCACGGACATGGCGGCTCCGGCTGAGGGGCCCCGCCCCCGGGCCGCGCGCAGGCGCTCCCGCAGGGAACGGCCCGAGCCCCGCCCGCCCCGCGCCGCAACAAACCACCGCCGCCGTGCCGCTTGTACTGAACAGTTTATTCTGGTTTAAAATTAAAAAAAACAGAAAGCCTGGGCGGGCGGGGCGCGCCGACGCAGGGGTTGCCCCCGCCCGCGGCTCCCGGCCCGGGTATTTACAGCTGGAACACCTCAGACAGTAAAGAGTTATTGCAACAGGACAGCACTTGCCTCTACGGTCAAAAATCTCAGCAGGTGTTCAGAATCATGACTTGTGGATCCCAAAAGGCAGTTGTTAAACATGCAAAAACATTACTAAACAATATTATCTAACTTCTACAGCTGTCAAATACTTGACCTTAATAAGGAAACCAATTACAAAATACTTCCTTGTAGTGCTATACAAAAGTTATAAAATTAAGATTCTATCAACCACTTTTAAATATTCCAATTTTTCAACAGTGCAGTTTTTCACGTCTTCATCACCACTGAACATTTTGAAGTAAAAAAAAAAAAAATCAGCAAATTAGATCAAAGTGATGTAATCTTTGGATCCCTTTATTCCTGTGGCCTTCATTTACATACACAGACACAAATGACCAGGTTTCTATTTCAGCATATCAGAAAGTTGCAACTAGTTATCAAGAATTGGCAAAAAGTCCGTACTGTCATTTGTGACTTTGTGGTCTTAGAACCAGAGTCTCAATGTCTCCAAGCTACGGTCTATCAAAATGCAAACAACTTCAAACACTAAGAATTCTTTAAATTGCTCATGTCTACAGGTATTACAACAAAGTTAACGTTTCAAGAATTGACAAATGGAGACAGACTTTTATCCCAGGCATTCCAGAAGAATCACCAACTCGTGTGCCTGGTCCATTATTAAAAAAAGTTAATATTTCTCACTAAGTAAAATTAATTGCAAATCTTGACATATGAAAATTCCTTTTCTCCTTTTTTTGAAAATATCTCCTTAACTTGGTCAAATCCTGTGATATGCCAGAAACTACAAATTCTTGCAAGAGCAGTGAAGCGTGTATCCAGTTTCGTGTAATGGAAGAACATTTTCAAAACTTCATTATAGTCCAAATATAAAATCAAACATTTAAGCCTGAAAAGCTGCTAAAGAAAAAAAACCCAACTAATTCAGTGTTCTTCAGCATATCAACTTTCTGCAATAACAGTATGTTTACCGACTTAAAAATGTTTATTCTTTAAAAAATTAGTTGCTTTTTATACAGCTATACAAAGTTTGTAATGTTTCTTTGGCAATGGGATATAATGGAATTTTACAACTATATAAAAACTTTCCTTTGCCTAAGAAACAGTATTTACTGTGTGTACATATCTGACTGACAAAGCAAGTTTTCTACTGTCCAGCACCCTAGTTGATACAAGAACAACTACCTCAAAAGGGATTTTACAGGATTTCCAAAAAACAACCTTCGGTGGGTCAAAACACTCACAGTATCGACGGCCTTCTGCATACCATTGTCCTTACAACTTGAAGCAATTATCAAATACAGTTTAGTAATAAGAAAAATCCTTTCAGTGATGAAAAAATACTTAAACTCCATCGAAGTACTGCTTATAATTAACTATACATAAGAAATTACTTATCCTTCTGTCTCAAATATATTTAATGCTTACTGTTTTCAAAGATGGCCATTTCTCAAAAGTAACTGCATTACACCCCTTTGAAATTAAATAGTTAAATCCCAGTGCTGGTGACAAGTATACAGCAAATTAACTTCATTCTTTGCAGAGATCAAAACTAATTCTCTGATTCAAGAAGATCTAGACGTTCACCTGGTTTCAGCTTTCTTGTAGACTACGCAGCAACTTTGTTGTCTTTCTAGAGGGAACAAAAGTAGTGTTAAAATTCATTCTGCAAAACAAATCCTTACAAACTAATCTGGGCAACAGCCCTGGGAGCAGTTGTGCTGTGCTGGCTATTCCCCATGTCCTGCAGTAGAAAGGAGACCTCCAGAGGAGATCAGGCTGGCATCTGGTCAAACTCCCTCAGTCTGACACTGAACAGAGCAGCTCATCACTCCGAATGCAAGCACAGCACAAATCCTCAGCCCTTATACCACCTCCTACTCAACTGAAAGGCAGCAAAACTCTTGTTCAGAAATTCAAATTGCTGATCTTCAATCCCTCATTTCCATTCATGCTCAGCTACCCAAAGTCCCTTTAAATCATAGGACTAACTGTTACAAACTAATCAAGGAACAGTTGAGGGATGTCTCACAACAGAGAGAAACGTGCTGTGATGAAAACCCCCTTTTTAATTTTAAAAAAATTAAAATTCCTATAAAAAACCAGGGATTCTTGGTTGCCAAACATTAACTGGTCATGCAGTAAACTAGCAGTTGTTATTCTGTCCCAGTCAGAACTCTAAAAGCCTAGTTTATCTGAACCAATCTAGATAGTTGTCTTTGTTATTGATTCTAACCAGTACACCAGTCTATAGGATTTGTGCCAACTCATTCACAAAGAATTCAAAAGGTTGTTGCACACTGGAAGCAAGTTAACTTATTCCCTCTCATTCTTTATATTTTTCAATATTGCTCGGAAAAATGCTTGCAATTTACATTTCTAACACCTGCATTCAATCTGTAGAACTTTTTTTCCCCTTCTTTTTCTTCTCCTCCCCAACACCAGCTATCAAATAGCTTCTCAGGGCATGCGATGAAAGGCAACCTTTATTTTTGGTTACTGTTGATAGTAAAATGATGCTATGTAACTAAAACTTCAGCATCAATGAACTTTCAAAAGAGTAGCTCATTGCCCCTGGGAAACAGCGCTCAAGAAGTTCTAGTGCAACATCAACTCCAGAGGCAGGAGACGCTGCTGTCCCCTTTCCCAGAGCAGCGGACGGGGTCAGTAATAGGAAGCAGGCGTTACCCTATACTCGAAGTCGGCGAACTCGCGGCCTCCGCGGCCCCCTCGGAAGCCTCCGCGGAAGCCGCGGGGGGCGGGGAAGGCGCCGCGGCCGCCGCCCCGGCCCCGGCCCCCGCGGAAGCCGATGACGCCCCGGCCCCTGAAGCCGCCGCGGCCGCGGTTGGGGCGCAGGGGGATGCCGAAGGTCTCGGCGTTCAGCCGCCGCTCCTCAGCCCAGGTGGGTCGCCGCTCCCTGCAGCACAGAACCAACAGCCAGTGCTGTGAAACGCTCGGGAACCAAGGGACAGGGGCCAGAAAGCCCGGGACACGAAAAATATTACATCAATCAAGTGGCAAATCTCCACAGGATCCCTTTCACAAGAACACAGGTGTCTGCCACAGTTCACTGGACTCATCAAGAATGAACATGTTACAGAGCCATTAATTAGATAGTAATAATGCTCTAAGGGTTTGCCATATTGAAGAGCACACTCTGTATCCTTTGCACACAGTATCATTTAAAACAAGAAACAGTTTACAGTTACAAATGTTATTTTATCTGGCTGCCAGTACAACCAACAACTCTCCCTCCCTCTCCTGCAAGTCAAAATAGGTCAGCAATCCACATCATCATGTCTAATAAAAAGGCAGCAGCAAAAGATAAGCTTTAATTTTCCTGAAATGTTATCTGCCCATTTGAACAACGCTACTGGCCGAGACAGTTACATAATCTGCTTAGAAACCATTACCAAAGCAGGGCCATAATTGATTTAACTAAAGTGTTAATTTCGGAGCAAAGTAAAAGCAGCAAACCCCCCCACATCTTAGGAAATCTGGAAAGGCGATTCTAGAGCCTGTGCATTAAGTTCTAAAAGCATGGCTCTAAAACATCTTAAAATACCTTCCTATGAACATATTGCACTTGCCCACAAAGAAATTTTGTGCATCTTATTCCTGTTTTATTTTTACCAGCTGCATGTGGAAATAAGCTCTAATGACCTTTGATTCAGAGTTGATTGTAGTGAGTAGCACTGACAGTACCTTAAGATATCAACATGCACTGAGCAGACTAACAAGCCTCTCCCTGCACGCCATACCTATTGTCATCACAGGAAATGTTATCAAAGAAGGATTTGGTTTTGTCATAGTAGCAATTGGGTCCAAGTGGATCTTCCTCATCTGCATTCCCTTCGCTGTTTTGGGTATCAACACCTGAGTCACCTTTGTCTTCTCCATTTACAGGCTTCTCTGGTTTCTCAAGTTTATCTTCTAGAAAATAAAAAGTAAACAGAAGCCTAAAAAACCCAGCACTGTTAACTTACTCCCAGTCAGAGGGGAACTATATTGAATGCTACAAAAACAATTTAAAGTGGAAGTCAAATAAGTTGATGTATAAACTAGGATGTATTGCGGCTACTGTCTGGAGGTTTCTATGCTTCCTGTGGGTTTAATTAACAAAAAAAATCCTGTGGCAGAATGGATTTAATAGCCAACAATTTTCTCCCCTCTTTAGCTACATCGCTCCCAGGCTTAAGAGCCTCATTCAGTGAATCCTCCTAAAAGCCATCCCATGGTTTTGTTCATCCCTGTTGTCTTTCTTCTTTGTCTTATGGTTTTGCTGTTATCTCCCTTGAGATGCAGGGCCAGCATTCTGACTTTACCATGTACTTATTTCCTAATAATGCCTCAAGTTCAACTTACTGTTTTGACTGGTACTGAAAACAAAGCTGACAGTTCAACAGCAGCAGCCATTAATTACCTTCAAATTGATTCCTAAATGTCTACAGCTTAAATCTCACAATGCCATGCATAAACTTCAGATAACCAGCTCAACCTTTCCACACCATACACGGGAATTACCACACTCACAAACATTTCTATAGCTATTTATGGTTATCTTTCCCTTTTCTTTCTATTATTCTGAAAAAAACCCCAGTATCAACAGCAAATCATCAACTCACTGAAAAATGATCCAGAAAAATAGGCAAGCACCACAGGATAGATTTTATGGGACTCAACGGGTGTTTTTACTCTACACTGAAATCTGACCATTTATTCCCACCTTTTGTTTCCCATCTTTTAGCCAATCATTCACTGAAATAGGGAACTCACTATATTAACCTGCAACAATTTTGTCCAAAAATAGTAGCAGCAGTGTAACAAACAGGTGGCTGGTCACAAGAGAATGAGGTAATCAAAACAGAAGCCTGCTAGAAAAAAAGTGCTGGCAGCATGGTTTCCAACCACTCCTGTGTTCCTCTGGAAAGGGATAAAAACAAGGAAATGCTAGAAACCTTCAAATAAACTCTAGTTTATAAGTAATAAATAAGTATTTAATTAACATATGATCCCAGTTTACTTATTAATTGGTTTTAAAATTTATTTTTAATGATTGCACACAAGACCGAGTACTATATGCCATGTTGTTGTTCTCCAAGGTGAGATCAAAACAGAAAAGACATAGCTTTTCCATGCTCAAATCTAAAGCAAAAATTGGTTTACCTTTTAATTTGAGTTTATTATGAAATTCTCTATCAATTTCCTCCTTATTGAATTGTGCATTTGCACTTTCAAAGTCGAAGTCCTTCTCAAACTTCATTGGACCATCCCTCCTAATACCAAATCTTCCTCGGCCCCCTCTGTGCCCTCCACGGCCTCTCCGTGCTGCAGGTGCACCTGGAACTGAAAAGAGGGAAATTCTGTTTGGTTTTGCTTTGTGCATTGGCTTTTCTGAGGGTGGTGGAGGGTGTTTTGTTTTTTGGTTTGCTTTCTCATTCCTGGGGTAACAGGTTGGGACTTCAGAAGTGCAGGAAGAGAATGCCTGTTGTTGTAATTCCCATCAGAGCAGCTTGTAATTTGTAAATTCACTTACAGTAATGATGGCAGTGACACAGAAAGCATAATAGGTACTAAATTTGTGTGTTAAAAGACTCTCTAGAAGTCATTAAAAGCTTTTGGAAGAGTTAAAATATTAGTGGCTTTTCAGTCAAGTATTTTTCTACAAAGGCTTTTATTTCATGCTATTATTTTTTATAAATCTGTGAATGTCCTTGATTCACATTTTTATTTAAATTGATTGCTCAGTATAAAGCAACAAGAAGAGATTTTTCTCTTTAATGTTGACTTCATTTGCTTGTGTTTTTCTGCTCAATGCCAAGTTGCTACCCTCTCATAGAAAAATGTGAAAGAATTTCTGTATTTTAGCAAATTTAAAAAAAAACTTATTGGTCTGAAAGCAATGATAGCTATTTCTCAAAACATCATTTACCAATTTGTCGTTTGTTTTCATTTCTGAGTTCATTTTCTGATCTTGAAACCTTGTGTGCTTCAGCTAAAGTTGGAAATAAAAACATGATTTGTTTATCCAATTAAGTATTTTTGATCATACTTTTGTATATATAGTTCAGATTTTAAAAAATTCCAAACCTATAAATGTAAACCACATGTTTAAATCATAAAAGAAAAAAAAGTAATTTAGAATATATGCTTAAATTTAAAAAGAAATATGTATCTAATCCAGGTCTCTGCTGGCCAGCCTACCAGCAACAGACAGCAGGAAAATTCCTATGTGTTACCCTTTAAAAGAGCACTTTGTATGTGTATGGAAGGAATTAAACTGTATGAAAACTCTCCAAAGCTACCTCGTCTGTGCTCTTGGTTCTCTAGGGATTTTTGGCTTGCAGACACCAAAGGTCTGGTTTGTACAGGACTCCTCCTCCCAACTGGTGCTGGAGTGGGCAGGTGGGCTGAAGCTGTTTGTACAGCTTGTTCCATGGTGGGGCTCCTTCTCAAATGGTCCATCTGAGGGCTTGAACGACCTGGGGAAAGAATAAAACAAAACCACACCCCACTGGGTTATTTCTCATCTGCAAAGGTGAGTTACTGGAGTTACTGGTCTCAACCAATCTAGACTGACAAGTTTATCTGCCCATGCAGTCAAGACAGCTGAGTTAAAAAACCAAAAAACCCATTCTGCACCATCAGATCCACTAATTCAGAATAAAAGATTTTTAGGAATATCCCTTCCCTCAGTCTAAAAGGAAACAATGGGTAGGACACCCAATCCACACCAACTCATTAATGATGAGAATGTATGTTCACCTGGAGCATAAGTCATACATACCTATACATGTCCACAAATCATACAGGCTTAAACGACAGAAAACCAAACTACTATTTCAACAGAGAAATGCTCGGCATACTTTTGCCCCTTGAATTAATCCAACCAATAGAACCTATTTTTGGCAACCCACTCAACTAGTCCTAGAAACATTCCTAATGGGTATACAAATCTCAGCTGGAATTTAGGGAAAAAAACCCTGTTTGCTACAAGTGTTTTGCCTTTTAACATGACTGCGTAATTTAAAAACAGCGTTAGGAATATATATCTCAGCACACACTTAGACAGCAAGAGTGGAAGAGCAGGAAATAATGGGGTTTGGGTATTTAAGGAGCAATGTTAACATTTGCATGAAGGGTTAAGGTGAAGGTGCCAAATGTTTAGTTTCTTTTTTCTTTGCTGTTCAAATATCATCTAGAATCTCATTTTTTCCAATATTACATAAACTATCCATACAGCTCCTGTTACTATTAAGCTGATTTAAAAGTCATGCCATCATCTCTACAGGAAATCGGGTCTGCTGTTAATATCATCTATGTAACTATACAAGAACAGAAGAACTACAGTTTGGAATAAAGATTTTAAAATTTTAAGCTGAAGGAATTCCCATTTCAATCAGTATGAAGTATCTGCAGTTCTGTCATGTTATCAATAAAACTAAATACTGAATCTCCACATGTATCTGTTTGCTAACATTATTTCACTTAATTAAGGTCCTACTTCTCAGTACAGATGCCTTAAGGGTAACAATTAATGTGTTAGTACCTGCAGCACTCCAAGATGTAGAAAAAACACACTTAAAGACCAAACACAAAGCCTCTCAGTGTTTCCTGGGTTTAATGCCGAGTGTTTTCAAGAGACAATTCAGCTGTTTGGTTGGCATTTCTGGCAACCACCAAAATCACAGGGACACAACTGGTCAAAGAAAGACTGAAGTCACTAAAAAAGATTTTACCTTGAGACATCTGTGTTTTTAGTGATCTTGCATCCGTTGTAAATGCAGAACCAACTGCAGTGTTTTGGGACATGCTAGCACTGCCTGAAGAGTCTGTTCCAAAAGATGTTAAAGAACCTCCTGCTTTGAAAGAAATAATATAGTTGTAAATTCTGGTTTAGACTTCTTTTTTTAAAATCAGCACTAAATTATTAGTGAAGCTTTATTAGGCAGTTATTCTAGAGTACACGTAAGTCTGCCCTCCCCATACACTCTGAGTTTAATCTAACAGATGCACACACATAAGCTGGTAAGACTTGATCAAATATCTTGATATTTCAATCTAAAATGAAAAATAAAAGAGCACTTCTAACTTCACCATCACAAGTATTAACAAAACACAGTCATCTTACAGAGCTGTATATGTTATTGGTATGTATTTCCACTTAAGATCCTTTCAGCAAAAATAAGACTGCCACATCTTTTTAATTGATATCAAATTATGGCCAATTCTACAGCCTTTCTTTTGCATGGCTAACATTTTCAGTACCAGGAGTAACACTGCTGCCAGAACAGTTACGAGCCTGTAAGTTCCTTTGAGAAAAACTAAACTGTGAAATAAACTTTCAGGGAGGAAGGAAAGTTGGTTGGTGAGTCTCAGAGAGAAAGTGCAGGATAAAGGAGCAACTAGCCCATGCAGCTCACAAATACTTCCAGCATCTGTTTCCCACCTAGCCAACACCTCACAAGCAGCTGGAGGATTTCTGAATAATGAATAACATGGCTGCTGAATAATCCAAATCCTTAGTTACACAGCACCAGCTTAGGCACACAGCACCTGGTCAACCCAACAGCACAGCTATGGGGCTTCTCTGGAGGGGCCCCTCTCTACCACTTGTGAAATATAATGAATATTTGTCCCTCTTAGATAGGTGTTTAGTTCTCAATCATAATTATCATGACTTAAGATGCAAAGACTACGAAGAACTCTCTACTTTCGAGCTAAACTGCAGAACTGAGGGAGATGGAAGACTTTGACTGAGCCTTAGGATAAGGCACTGATGCAATTCTCAGCAGTGATTACTGCCTGTGCACACACAGAGCTTCACTCCCAGGAGAACACCTACCAACTCCCACAGCGCCGAACTGCTGCCCCACCAGCGGGCTCGGGCTGAACTGACTGTACGCAGGCATCCTGCCAAAAGGACCATAGGACCCCACAGACTGGAATGAAGATGTAGTCGAAGATCCTAGTGAAGACTAAAGACAAAACACACAACACACTAGCAAAAATTCATATTTACACAATAATTAGGAAATAGTTCTGCGAGGCAAGAAATGTAGAAACTCTAAAATAAACATTTTCACAAGTATGGACAGCTTAGAAAGCACTTTTACCCTTCCACCACCACAGACCTGTGGAAACAGTACCACAAAATTTTGCAATCTTTTCCCTATAACCTCAGACACCGGACTCCCTCATCCAACACACACATATAAGCTTTGTTGGCAAATTTACAAAGTGTCCTGTCTTTTTCCTTGAAGTTTCAAACCCCACGGGTACAATAAGACACGCAAGCATACTAGAGGAAGCTGGGGTTATCACTATTATTGGGGTTCACAGTAATGCAACTACACCACTCTTGACTACAACTGACAGAAGGACTTGCACCAAATTCATAAACAGTCCTTGGAAAAATGCAAGGGCACCTCATAAGGAAGTTCAAGAACTTTATCCTACAGAACAGATAAAGCAGCAGAATCGTATTACATGGAATTATCAATCTCCATTTGAAGCAAGAGACTTCCTCTTGCTCTCAGGGATGACTTTATGATACCCCATAAGCACAATCAAAAAGCCAACAAATTTCTGAGAAAACTATTTATCAGCCCATTTACTACAAAATGACAGACTAACTAAATCTGAAGGCTTTAAGCTGTAAGTCGCTTTCCCCTCAGAAACCAGGTATTCACTATTCAAATAACTGCCTTACAGAATGAGGCCTGTTTAAAAACACGTAGCTAGATGAAACACTTTAAAGTCATAGTTATCAAAAAATGCTTAACATTAAAACAAAAATAAAACAAACAAGCAAACAAAACCACTAATGATATGGAGATATTTCAGCATCTACTCTGTTTGATTTATACCAAGTCGGATCTCCCCAAGAGCTGTGTGTCCTCCTAAGCCAAGTCCCTTTCAAAAAAGGCATCGAAACCTATAAAACATCATAAGTTGGTTTTTAAAAGACAGCAGCTTTGGTATGTAGTGCACTGTGCTAGAGTTAGATTTCAATCTTCGTTTTCAGAGTTAATGACTGAAAGGGGAAAATCCTTCCAGAGTTCTTTACATTGGGCTGTGATCCTTACAGTGATAAATACTTCCATTTTTAAACACTCAGCTAGAGAGCACTTAATCCAGCAAGTTACCTTTTGAGCAACAATGACTTAAAACTCTGTTCTGACTTACCTGAACAATAGCAGGGTCCTGTGGCAGGGAGCACTGAGGCTTTGGTGGCTCACACACAGTCAGGTCTTTAATGTCACTGCCCCGGAATATGATGTACTCGAAGACCTCATCGCGGGGCGGGATGGGCCTGTCCGTCGGTCTGTCCTCGGTACCGAAGGAGCGAACTGCAAACGTGGGAAGGGAGACAAACAATGAAACGTCCCACACGCAACAAAAGCGGTTCAAACAGACTGCAGAGACCACCAGCTTTAAATAAAAAGAGTAAAATTTCACTGTGAAAAAACCCCTTATTGAATAAGCATATTTTTTATCATTATCAACTCTCCTCAGACAAACAAGTAATTTTGGCTAAAAAATCTGAGTTAAAACCCAAGCTGAAAGACTGAGATGTCACTTATGCTATCCATCACATGTTGAATATTTCAACTGTTTTGTGAGGGTAAGGGGAAGCAGCAAGGCAGGTTTTTTGGCTGGAAAGTCAATCCTACAAATCAAGAAATGCATGAGTTTACGTACTTCATATTCTGTATTTGCAAAACAGTAAAGAAATATGCTAATACTACTAGAATCTGGAATATTAAAAAATATTAAACACAAATTTCTCAGGAAATTCAAAATTTAATAAAACAACAAGAATTCCTGTGGTATGTATACACAATTTTCACTAAGCAAAATGCACTCTTCTTGCTAGTGTAAGGTTCATATGATATCACATGATCTCTGTCAAATTAAGCAAACTCACTGGGGCATAACTATCTTCCCGGTGTGCACCATACCAAGACACTAAATTCCTTAGATGAATTCCAAGAGCTTTCTGACTGCACAGCAATGAAGCAATCAAACTCTTCCCTTTGCACTATGTATAATCACTACCACTGTACACAGATACCACCACTTTGCTGTCACTGTCCTCTCAGAAACTTTTCCCTGCCCTTAGACTGCCAACACTGGGTGAGCATTAAATGAAACAAATAACTGAAGAAGAGATTTGTCTCCAAGGGCTAGTTTTGTAAGCAAAAACTAAACAATGGATTGAAACCAGAGAGGGGAAAAAAACAAACCCCCAAAATTATGATGGTCACATTCAATCACAATCTCATCACCCTGTAGCAGCTTTATTAATCCCTCATGACCGTTTTTGCTCCAGCCTTTAAGAAAGTGTCTGTTTGCTTTGCAAGGTACAGGCTATGCTGAGAAAAAAAATAAATCTGTATTTTGCTTTAATTTACCAGAATTAGATTTCCCTCCATTTTCATATGCATCAACATTTTGGAGACATCATTAGGCACTTATGTGTGGCCCTAGAATCATTAGTCAAGACAAGCAGAGTCTCCCGTAGAGATGTACTGAGTGATACTGAGTCACTTCTCAGGCTGCACCAGCCATCTTCCATCACTGTTGCTTCTTGTGATACTGCATAAACAGAGCTTAACAGTCAGGTATTAAATCCTTTTTAAGAAGCAGAACTCAGGGGTAAAGAGATCATGTCCATACTACAAAGGAAAATAACATTAAGTGGTTACAATTATTTTGTTCATGTATCATGTAGTGAGCTGACTTTCACTATCTTTCCTGTTTCTGTGCATCAGAAAGTCTGCTCTGGATGGTACTACAAAGTGTGAGCAACGTAAAAAGGCACACACTGTTCAGTTAATGTCAGTCCTTGTTAGAACAAGACTCTCTCTTCCTCTACAGAAAAAAAGTGTCTGGAGCTTAAGAAATTGCAGAAATTAACTCAAATGCACAGTAGCTTAATAACATTATCAATGGGTCATGTGCATTCCTGTAATTCATTCCATTGCTTTTTACTCACCAGGCTTTTTTTCTATTTCACTATCTTGACCATGGATATACCCTCACTTTCTGGCCATCTTATAGTCTATCACGTAACTAATAAATTATCTTGGACTTTCATTCATCATTTGACCTGCTGCCTTGGTAAGTAAAACCAAAGTTGATTTTGTACTGCTTCTCTCTGTCCCACATTGAAATGGTTTCTCTGGTAGCCATTTTGTCTAAAAAGGTGCACAAAAATGGCCAGAGTGTGATCAGTAAGTTACCAAAGGATTTTACTTTGTAGCTACAGTGAAGAAACTTCTCTATAGCAACACCACAGAGAGAGGGTACTAAGTTAGAGGGTTGCATCTTGCTTTTACATGGAAATAAAAACCTGATGAACAGTGGAAGAAATGTGCTTTGAAAGTATTTGTCTTAAGTCAGAGCTACACTGCACAGGTAAGTATTTTAATATTAATACTAATGTCCCATGACACATACAGAAACAGTTCTAACACCTGGCAATCATCTTTCTCCATTCTAAATCAAACAAAACAATAAAAAGGGAACCATCAGACTTTAATTTACTGATGTACTGAAAGAAGTAAAGGGATTTCAGTGTGTGGAAAAAAAGAATGTCTTTCTCCACACCATGAAATTACCATAACATCAAAAGGAAGTTTTCCAACACCAAATTTAGAATTCATCTTTAAGAGATTCAGCTGTCTATGCAGCTAACTCAAGAAACTCAAGGTACAGGTTGCCAATGGTTTAGCAACAAAATACATCAAGACTTGCTACATAAAGTTTGACTCTTCCTTTACTTCTCCCCTGCCCCAAATCAAACTGGGTTTATCACAGCCTTCTGCAAAATACAAACACAATTTCATCCAATGAAGATTTGCTCTGCTGGAGAGGGGTAAGCAAACTTCCCGGATTTGCAGTTCAGACTTGCCCTCTCAGCACAAGCAACCAAAATAACTACCCCAAGTCCATTTTCTCTTTAAAGCAGGAACCAGAACTGCATGTGTGGAGATCTTAGGAAGGGCTACTTAATGAGCCCTCCCCAGCCAGGTCCTTCAGGGTAGTGTTAAGAGTAGTAAAAGTTACTTTTTGTATTCTGCAAAAGCATACCTATCTTTACAGTTTCTGTTTTCTTCACTTAGATTAGGATTTAACACAATCTGAGCTCATGAAAGTAAGAAGTCTAATATTAGAAGTGGCCAGTATCGCAGGATTTTAGAAAGAAATAGCTTTTACCATGTTTTCTCATACTCAGAAATACTAAGCTGCCAGAGAATCAAAAGCACAAGGTATTGCAGCAGC
Organism: Chamaea fasciata; assembly: GCF_029207755.1. NCBI lineage: Eukaryota > Metazoa > Chordata > Aves > Passeriformes > Sylviidae > Chamaea > Chamaea fasciata. The sequence goes on along the minus strand of NW_027094097.1, from coordinate 18,770,534 downwards.
AGCAGGCTTAGAGCTCTATCCACATCTGGCCCTTGGGGAATTTTCCTCAGACCACCTCCTTCCTCCAGAACAAGGTGCAGTGGTTCACATATAGCAAAATACTGAATAGTGAGAGGAGATGAAAATAAGCACACCAAAGAAAATCTTACAACTGTGGTAAATCTAAATAATCTTACCTTGTTGATTTCAGGATTTTTTTTCTTTTGTTTTTGAAAGAGCTACACTGGCTTAAGGATTTGCAAACAAAAGGACAAGCAGTACTTGTTAAAAGCAAACTTACTTTTTGTCAGTGTAAATACACACAATTCAGTAGCTAGCTAAAATAACTTACTCTCTTGAGCCTACAGATATACACACCAACTTCATATTAAAGTGCTGTGAGCAAAGTTTTGTAGATATTTTGACTGTGACATTACTCCTATGCGAAATTATACCATGTATTACCATATTATACTAGGCAGCATTCAATGGCAACACCCCACCTTTCCCTGTCAGTTATAGATCCGATCACCTGGTGATTAACACAGGAATCCAGGCACAACGTTAATGAGAAGTGAAGCCACTGACTCTGTTAGCAAGAAGACTCTGCTCCCTTGACCGGGAATTGGTGCAAACAGGCAGCTCAGCCTGTGCCCAGCACTGACACTCCCCGGGGAGCAAAGCACAGAGACCAGCTCTGCCCGGCTCCCGAGGCACCAGGAGGAGCACGACCCTGAAACGAGCCCACCACAGGCAAACAAGACGTTTCAATCGCCACCTCCCTCCAAACACCACAACCCTTTCACTGCAAACGCGCTTTGAGACCTGCACAGCACACCGAGCCCACGGCAGGCTCATTCCTCCAGAACAATTAACAGCCTGCATTCCCGAACTTGCAAGGAGATGGATGAGGGCAGCAGCCAGGAGTGGGCTTTGACAAGAGGAATTTTTCTGCTGTGATATATTGTGCACAGGTTTGGTTTGGCACACATGCCCTAACCTTCAGGACATGCAAAGAGCATGTTACTTAACGGAACTAAAAAATACATTAATAAAAAAATGACAGAAATTTAACCTTTTCCTGCTCCCAGCCCTGAATGAGCTCAAGTCTTCACAAAATCCTAATTTTCCTCTGTCAGCATTTCTGAGTTTTTCCCCTGCAATTAGTGTTCCGTAGAAGTCTAAAAGGGAAGTTTTCCTTTTGATGTGTCATTATACCATGGACAACACTATCACAGATGGCTGAAAACGCCAGAAGTTTAACTACTTCTTAAAATTACCAAAAGCTGTGTTATTAATATCTGTCAATTATAACGGTTCCAAATGCAACTCTCAATGGTCCAAGAGTTGCTAAGGAGAAATGATACATTATAGCACAGACAATACATAACTTTGTTTCTTATACTCACATACCTAAGGACGAAGGAACAAAGCTTTTTCTGACCAAACATGGTTGTTCTAACACAGCTTACCTGCACTAAAAACAACTCTCTCTAAATCAGTGCCTTGAAATAGAAAAGCACTATGTAGAACTAATATGAAAGATCACATCTCCTTTTTAATGCCACAGCATTTCAGATCAAGCACTGTGAGTGTTCTGTAAATGCCCCAGTAGGGCAGCAATTATTTTCTAGCAAGAAAACTAAGCATGGCTTGCAAACTTCTCTTAAATTGCTTGGGCTTAATAACGTTGTAGAAATTATTAATGAATTTTTTTAAAAACTAAGTGTTGACTAGAACCATGAACTAGAAGGACATTTCAAGTTATTTTAACTTGAGGCTTGACAATAGGAGTGAGTGGGTTTTGGTTCCAAATGCTGGCTCTGAAAAGCTGCTGATTCAAAGAAAACCTGTGCACCACTAACATTTAAGAACCTTAAATGTCTGCACAGCTTGCTTAGTGTTTAGAATCCACTATGGATGGGTGTTTCCCCTGTTATTTCAATAACTATACACTTATACACTTTGGGAAAGGATGCATTACTTCACCATATCACACTCCAGCTTAGGTTAAAAATGGTTTCCTCAATATTTAACAGTTCCTATCTTTCTCTAATTGTGAGACAGAGGCCACAAGTTCTGCTGAGTGAAAAGATCACAACGTTGTAAACAAAATGCTCATCAGAGAACTAGAGCAGATTGCCCCCAGTAAGGGAGGACTACAGTATGTGCTGGCAACCAAAAAACTTATTTCCGTCTGACACCCCAGACAATTCACAAATGAAGGCATTCCACAAATACAATTTCATGAGATTAATCTCTGACTTTGGTTTAGCCCACACAAATCCTATGGTTGGGCAAATCTGGAGTTATTCGAGAACAGACTATACCTCTACTTTTGTACTTTATGTCACAATTTCAGTAACCTCAGTTAGAGTATGAATAACGATCAAGTGCCCTGTGTTCAATTCAGGGAACAGTCCTGTCAGACAGACTACACAGCTGAGCAACTGAAAGCATCAAGTCTTTTGGGGTTTTTTTGTTTGGTTTTTCTTGTTCTTTTTTTTGTTTGTTTGTTTGGGGTTTTTTGGGTGGTTTTTTTTCTCTCTCTCTGGCAAAAAAAAAAAAAAAAAAAAAAAAAAAAAAAAAAAAAAAAAAAAAAAAAAAAAATTGTGGTCAAGATTCACTCTAAACAGTTCTGGTCTGACTTCCGGACCCAGCACAAGGAGAAGAGGTAACCATTACCTGACCAACATACTTACAGCTGGAGTACAAGTTCTGCTTCTTTCACGAACAGAGCTGGCCAATAATACAGCACACTTGCCTCCTTACATCTACACTGTCAGACACATCCAGTGGCCTAAGCCTGCAGAAACCTGGGGACTCTCGAGTGGAGCATCCTGGTCATGAGCACCGAATTCTCTACAGTCTGATACAGCTGTTATCAGCTCCAGATTAATCTCAGGATTTTTGGTTCCATGGGGCCTAGAAATACTGGTTTATTCTCTTCTGAATCATAACACTGTATTACAAAACACACATTCTTCAGCTAACTGAGCCAAGGTTTATTAAAGTCAATTCAGTGGTTTAGATTTACATTTCTGATGAGGGCTGTGAGAAGGGAGTAGATTGGACTTGTAACTGTAGTTCCATCTATCTGAAACACACTTTGGCAGACACACCATAGCACAACTACTGAGAAGTCATGGAGAACTGCTTCAGCCAGCACTACATCAGTCTCCTTTTGGACAAGACTATCCCAGGTCCTTAAGGACATGATTCTGTGTGCTTTTGCACAAACCTTAACAATCACAGCACGCAACTGGAATTTCTGAGCATTGATTTTTGATCACAGTATGCAGCTTTTACTCGTGTAAACTAAAACCAGCTGTCCTTTCAAAGCAGATAATGCAACTCCAGCCAGGCCATTTAACCTAAAGGCAACTTTAGACAGAAGTAAAAATCACATAATAAAAGCTAACTGCCCCAAACTGCGCAAGCCTGGGACCAAACCCACTCTAAGGTGTTTCCAAGCCCACGTATCACTATTTACAAAACACAGTAACCTATTTCTTAAACCGGGGGGTGGTGTTGTTTGCGAGGAGGGAAGGCCTGAAAGTGACCAGCGCACCAACCAGAATTACCACAAAGGCCAGCGAAAGGCAACAGGCTCACGGTGTGCCCGAGCACCCAGGGCAGCCTGCAGAGCGAACACACCGCCGCCGAGCCTTTCCTGTCAGCCGGGAACCCAGCTCTGCCATCCTCGCTGCCCCAAATACTTCTCTGAAACACGGAGCAATTTCTCCTCTTCCCTAAAGGCTGGACAGACTCTCTGCTTTTACACATCAATTCACATTACTTAGCAACACTTCACTGATGCTAGAAGTGTAAAGGAAAAAAATACTGAGTTTTGCAAAATCTATTATAAGGAGGTTATTAAAAGTTCTGACTTAATGTTTTACGTTGAGAATGAATTATCATGCATGAGAAACACTGGAGTCCTTCGGATGCCCAGTTTCGAAAATCCTTTTTTTCTCTCAAGTCTCAGTAAACGTTTCTAACTTTCTCATACATCCACGAAGATCCCTTCTCTCTCTCGGTATATAAATGTATATACATATCTATATCTCTCCTGACCGATAACATTCTCATACCATTTCGAACTACACTGTGCCATATACCTCCAAAATGAACACCTTATGTTCAGCTTTAGTCGGTAATCCAGCACTCAGGATTCCCTTCCTAGCCGAGCTGCCTGCCGTCCTAAGGTGCAGAGCAATCCAGTCATACACAGCCCTAAACCCCGTAGGTCAGGAATTCTTATCGACGCAAAGAAAACCTCTTTCTAGCCTCCCCCTCCTACTCCTTTTCACGCACTAGCTTTGGACCGCTTCCACCGCCACGGCTTTCCTACTTGCACTCCACTAGGAACAAACACCTCTGAGCACTCCCCGGGGGCGCCGCTGCCGGCTCCTCTCCGCGAGGGTCTGTCCCGGAGCGGGGGAGCCGGGGCCGCTCTCACAGCCAGACCCCCTCCGGCTCCCACCTCCCGGCCGGAAGGACGGCGGGACGAGGCGGGCTCTGACCGAGCCCCCCGGGCCCCGCCGGCTGCAGGCCGCCCGCCGGGCCTCCTCAGCGCTCCAGGTCCTCGCCGGGTCCCGTCCCGCGGCCTCCATCCCGCCCCGCGGCCGCGCTCCCCTCCCGCCCCTCCCGAGCGCCGCCGGGCCCGCTCCTCCGGCCCGCCGCACCCTCACCCTTGGCCAGCGCCACCGTGGAGTTCTCGGTGTCGATGGTGTACAGGATCCCCTCATAGCGGATCTCAGCCTTGGAGATGAGGCTGATCTTGCTCCCGATGTAGGGCGTCCCCCCGCTCATGGCGCTGCTTCTCGGTCAGGGACACCCCTTCGCCGCCGCCAAGCACAAGCAGCCAAGCAAGCCCGACCCTGAGTCGCAGTAGGCGGTGTCCTCCTGCCGCCCCGAGCCGCCGCTCCCCGCGCAGCGGAGCCCTCGGCACAGCGCTCAGCGGAGCGCTCAGCACAGCCCGCGCCCCGCGGCTCCCAACATGGCCGCCGCCTTCATCTTCCCTCACAGCGCCCCCCCCGCCCGGCCCGCCAGGTGCATGCCGGGAGCGCGGCTGCTCTCGCGAGAGCTGCGGCGGGAACGCTGACTTGAGGGTGGGAATGTTGCTGAGCGGCGGCGGGAGCGGAGCCTGGAGCTTCGGCCCGGCCCGGCCCGGCCCGGCTCGGCTCGGCTCGGCTCGGCTCGGCTCGGCCCGGCCCGGCCCGGCCCAGCCCCGTTGGGCTCGGCTCGGCCCCGCTCGGCTCGGCCCCGCTCGGCTCGGCTCAGCCCGGCCCGGCCCCGTTCGGCTCGGCTCGGCCCGGCCCGGCCCCGCTCGGCTCGGCTTGGCCCGGCCCCGCGGTCCCGTATCGTCGCTCGACTCTGCCCGGCCCTGGTGCAGCTGTTGAGCGGTCAGCGGGCAGGTGACAGCAGCTTTGGTGTTTGGAGGTTTAGGGGTGTTTGGGGGCCCGGTCGCGGAGCGGCAGATCCCGGTGACCCCCCTGAGCAGTGGGCAACAGGCGGAGGAGCGCGGCGGGGGAGGGTGATTACATCGGTTCGTGTTTCACGGGCTTCCCTATGACTCTGCTGACAGTGTGGAGAGTCAGTTCCTGGCAGCCGGCATTAAGCAACACAATTGCTGATGAAATCTTGACCAAAGTGTGGGAGTAACCCTGAAAAAACACCCTTCTAATACAAGTAAAAACACATAGACACCTTGTGCTTATGTGATTGCACTTGATTTGTGCACCTTAAGTAAGAATCACAAATGTTGGAGGCCCCAGTACCACCTCAGCCTCCCCTGGAAAACACCACAACAAAGACCAGCCTCGGGAAAGGTGACTTAGTTTTCGTTTCAGCAACTGGACATTATAATTTTGCAAAGATTCAGCAAGTATTTTGTTCAGAATAGGCCTTTGAAATGCAATAACAAGCCAAATTTTTCCAGAAGGGGCCTGCACGTGCCTAAACAGGAGCCAGACTGGACTCCTGGAAGCTTTGTGCCCAAATTGAACTGACTGTCAAGTTTCCAGGAGGACTGGAGTGCCCAGGGAGCTTTACTATAATTGCTTCCAGCGTCTCCTGAACTACCTGAAAGTTTATGAAGCAAAGTTCTGCTGTAAATGACTGGATATACTGTATCAAGTCTGTGGGACACTACTGTTGAAAATTTGCATTTGTAATTCAGCTCAAAGTAAAGCTCCTGTTTAGAGAAATAGCAAAGACAGCTATATTCTGTTACAGGGAAAGAGGTTGGTCTGTGGCTGCTTCTCAACCTCTTGGAGAGGCTTGTAATGGTGTAGAGGATCAGCTGCACCCTGTGGTACGCTGATTTCCTGCTGCCTTACACAAGATGGATGGATGGAGAAGGGAAGGGAAGGAAGGGAAGGAAGGGAAGGGAAGGGAAGGGAAGGGAAGGGAAGGGAAGGGAAGGAAGGAAGGAAGGAAGGAAGGAAGGAAGGAAGGAAGGAAGGAAGGAAGGAAGGAAGGAAGGAAGGAAGGAAGGAAGGAAGGAAGGAAGGAAGGAAGGAAGTTCTCTCTCAAAACTAGAAAGGGTGGTTTTTATGGAAACAGCCCGTTTAATGCCACAGTATTAGAACAACGGAGACTAAACTTTATTTCACAGTCAGGACTAGTTGCAGAATCATATGTCTACTTTCCATACTACATTTATAGAATTAGGGCTCCAAGGTCATGTGGTTGGAAGAGGAAATAGAAATGGACATTCCTTTGAGCTTGGGACACAATAGATGAGCATTTCAGAAGAGAAATCAAATGGAGAACTGTCAGGGTTTATTTTTCACAGAATCCCAGGATGGGTCAGGTCGGAAGGGACAAGAGTGGCTCCTCTGGTGCCACCTCCCTGCTCCAGCAGGGCCATCCCAGAGCACAGGGCACAGCAGTGTGTGCACAGGGCTCTGCAATATCCCCAGGGAGGAGCCTGCACAGCCTCTGGGCACAACCTGCTCAGGGCTGGGCACTGCCCAGGGCACGAGCTGTGCCTCCTGTGCAGGGGCAGCTCCGGGGCTCAGCCCTGCCCGTGGCTCTGGGGCCATTGCTGGGCCTGGAGCAGGGCCTGGGGCTGCTCTGCTCCTCCCTGCACACAGGGACACACAGGGACACCCAGGGAACACACAGGGAACACGGGGACACACGGGGCTGAGGGCCCCTCTCAGCTGTCTTTAGGCTGAACAGGCTTAACAACCTTTTCTGAAACAACTTGTAAGTTTCTGGAAGAGGGAAGTTGGCCAGAATGAAAAACAAAACCAAAACAAAACCCCAAACAGACAAAAAAATCTGCACAAAACCTAGGAATAGAAAACTACCCCCTTGAAACACTTAAGGGTTAAATTCTAACCTTCTTGGTGTCAAATATTCCTAGGTCTCACCATCAACTCCTGTCTAGGTTATTAAACAAATATTTACAATTAACTTTGCAAGCTACAAAATTTCTGTAAGTGATATTTAAAATGAAATTCATTTGCAACTGAAGTACATGAAACTATATTTAGACATATTCTGCCTTCCAAGCCAGGGACCCAGGTTTGGTGAAGGATCTAGAGCAGAAATCTTATAAAGACCAGCTGAGGTAGCTGGGGGGGCTCAGCCTGGAGAAAAGGAGCCTCAGGGGGACCTTGTGGCTCTGCACAACTCCCTGACAGGAGGGGACAGCCGGGGGGGTCGGGCTCTGCTCCCAGGGAACAGGGACAGGAGCAGAGGGAACGGCCTCAGGCTGGGCCAGGGGAGGGGCAGGGTGGATATTGGGGAACATTTCTTCATGGAAAGAGGCAGTCAGGCTGCCCAGGGCAGACTCCCAATCTCTCGAGGGAAAAACGTGGATGTGGCACTTGGGGATTTGGTTTAGTGGTGGCCTTGGCAGTGCTGAGGGAATCTTAGAGGTCTTTTTAAACTTTCCCCTATGCTATTCCTAGAACAGCTCTTAGTTCTCTAGTCATATTTGTGCTCTCCAATTTTTGGAGTTTATAATTTCTGTCCTACTTAAAATGAGCAGCTGAAGGAATATTTTTATAGAGTAAAGTGAATTTCAACAACATAGATAAAGAGTTCTTAATTTTAAGAAGTTATCTCAAAATCGTATCTGAATTGATAGGTAGCATCTTGATATTAAATTTAAACTTAGGATGGTTAAATTATATATTTGAAGGCACTGGAAGTGTGTATTTGAGACAAACCCATGCCACACAAGCAAGACAATAGTGCTCCTTTCTAAGCACTTTCACTTCTGTAGAAGACAAGAGGTGCCCTGTTATCACTCCACACAGCTGAACACGGCGGGGAGATTTTGCTGTGTACTCAGTTATTATGACAAATTTGGGCTGCAAGCAGGGCACGGGCCTGAGCAGTGCTGAGAACTGAAAAGCAGCTCAAAAAGTTCTGTGGTGGATTTTCTTTCATAGGCAACCTAGAAACCATGGTTGGAAGTTAACTTTTCTAAAGACCATTCTCTATCTCACAGAAAAAATAAATCAGGAAAGACTATCTTAAAAGGTCAGATAAGATGATCACAGTGGTCTCTTAGATTTTTCTCTCTCTTTTTTTTTTTTGTATTCTGCACATATGTAACTCTGAAAAATTAAAGAGCAACAAATATATTCAGAAATGCTTTTTGTGATGAAATGCGTGAAACTATTTGGATAACATTTTTATAATAGAAAAAATACAAAAGTTCACAGAGATTCTGTACTTTACTAGAAGCATTTTTTCCTATGCAAAAGCTCAAGCCCAAAGGCAATTTCAGCAACAAGTTTATAAACATTCTTAGGTATGTCTTCACCTCTTAACTTGAAGAAGTCCAATGTGAGTCAGTATACATCATGTTTTATTAAATAAAACATTCTATTACACTTCTTTACCCTGTGTGTTTATATATATAAAATGGCTCAATTTAAAAAAAGTGAGTGGGGAGAAATACAAATTAACGTTTTACAGATTACCCATGCACAAATGTACATTCAAATTTTAACACTTTTCCCAACCCAAATAATTATTCTTTATATTTCCAAATAGCAAATTGAATCTTAATGTCTACTATGTTTTAATTAAACTTCCAGGTAGAAACATTTGTTAAAAATCCAAATTTAATTTAGCTGTAGCACTTCACAAAAGCAACGCTCATTTCCTAAGCAAATTTTTGATGTATAGATCTCTTGTGTACATTTAATGCTGCTTCTCATAAACACTGCTGTACTTTCCCATTCATGCACTGCATCATCTCCTGCTCATACATCCTATCACGCCTTTGGACTTTCAGTATTTTCACTGGCTACTTTCTTGAAGAAATATGCACCGGTTTAATTCCAGGGGACATTTAAACTTTTTCTAATTAAACTGGTGTAACCTATATTTAATGCATTTTAAAAGTGGTTTCTTTTGATTCAGCATAAACTTGCTCCTAAAGGACAATCAGGAAAAACTACCCTGAATAAAAATGTAACCTCCTTGGAGAGGAGACAGAGCAGCCAGGAGCAGTTTGGTCTTGTGACTCCAGCGAGTGGAACACGGTAGGACTGAGCAGATGGAGAGAGGAGCTGAGCCAGCCCCCCACTCCTTCCCATCAGTGCATGGAGCAATTTAATGTCCTTATTCACTCAGGCACCTTTTCCAGGTTTTTGGAAAACCCTGAGACATCACAAAATGTAGAATGCTTCAGCATTTCAGACCACAGAGCAGCAGCTCCAGTGCATCCCAGTTTGCAGACACTGGTGCTGTTGCAGCCCAGCAGAAAGAGATCCGGAATCCAAGCTGCTGCCTGCTCTCGGGATCACAAATCCATGGCTATCCCTTGTGTGTTATCCATACGGGAAAATGTTTTTACTTGGAGGGTCCTATCGAAGAGGCTGTCCTGCCATTAGTTAAAAACCCGATGATTTAGGACCACTGTCTTCCTCTTAAAAGTTGTTTCAGAGTGCGTGAGGAAGTGCTGGTGGGAAAAGGGCACACAGAAGTGCAGTAACAAAAGTGTTAGCAACAAAATTAACTACCTTAAATTTCCCGCGAGGATGCCGAGGGAACAGCACGCTAGGGCAGCTGCTCTGGCGACGCAAAGAGCCTTATTTTCGTTTTCCGAATCTTCTGCCAACAGCGTCCCCGTCAGGAAATTGTATCACTGCAGCCACGCAGGTCTGGCTAGAGCAGTGGCTTTGGACACCACTAACTGCAAAGCAGAGCAGAGCAACCGTGAGCTGGGGCAGGGACAGCTCCCTCCGCTGCACACCCCGCGGAGGGGCCGGGGGGGTTCGCTCGCTTCTCCCCGGGACACGGACGCCCCGGGGCAGGGAGGCTGCTCCACACTCCGCATCCGTCCCTACGGCGCCACCCTGCACCCACTGCTGCCCCGCGGCTTCCCGAGGGGCACGCCGCCCTCTCCCGGGGGGGTTGCGCCCGCTCGGGCGGTCCCGGTCCCGGGCGCGCTCCCGCCCGGGCGGTCTCGGTGCTGGTGCCGGTCCCGGGCGCGCTCCCGCCCGGCCGGTCCCGGTGCTGGTGCTGGTGCCGGTCCCGGTGCTGGTGCCGGTCCCGGGCGCGCTCCCGCCCGGCCGGTCCCGGTGCTGGTCCCGGGCGCGCTCCCGCCCGGGCGCTCGGGCGGTCCCGCCCCGGGGCGGGGCGGAGGCCCCTCCCATGGTGCCCCGCGCGCGGCAGAGCCCCGCGCATGCGCACAGCGCCGCCGGCTCCCAGCTCAGCGCAAGATGGCGGCGGGCGCGTCGGACCCGCTGGAGGAGATGCTGCTCTTCTCCGAGGAGGTGGACGAGAAAGCGCTCAGCGACCTGGTGGGATCCCTGGAATCGCAGCTGGCCGGCGGCCGCGGCCCCGCCGAGGCGCCCCCGCCCAGGACCTCCGCCCCGTCCCAGCAGCCGCAGCCGCAGCAGGGGAGCCTGGCGGGGGGCAGCAGCCCCGGCCGGCAGCAGCACGGCCGTCCCCCTCCCGCGCCCGGGGCAGGGGAGGCGGCGGGGCGCCCCGGCAGCGCGGGGAGCCGAACCCCCGCCCAGGGGCCTCTCCCGTCCCCGTCTCCTCCGGCGGCGGCGGCAGCGGCGGCTGGGAGGGGAGCGAGTGTAAACAGTAGTAGTGTGCAGCAATCACATGGAGCGGCTCCCGGCGGCGGCAGCCCCGCCGCTCCCGCCCCGCCGCAGCCCACCGCCCCTGCCCAGCCTGTCAACAACCATGTGGCCGCTGCAGCCGCCGCCGCGCGGGACGCGGGGAGCCCCGGCCCCAGCCCGCCCGCCGCCGACGGCGCGCCCGGGGCCGCGGGGGCCGGCGGGACCCCGGCGGGGGGCGGCGGAGCGGCGGGAGCGGCCGAGGGCGCCGCCGCTGCCCCCGCGCCGCGCCCCGGCGAGGCGGCGCCCAACGGGGAGGGCGCGGGGTCCCGGGCGGCCGCGGTGCCGCCCGTCAGCGGGCACGGCGGGGCCGCCGCCGCTCAGCCCCAGCCCGCGCCCGGCGCCTCCGCCAGCCCCGCGCCCGCACCGCCGGCCCCGGGCTCGGCCCCGCCGGCCCCCGCCGCCCCCGCCGCGCCCAAGCCCGCGGTCACCGCCAAGGCGGGCGCTGCCCTGCCCGCCGCCCCCCAGGCCGTGTCGCCGCGGCCGGCGCTGGGCGCTGCCCCCCGGATCGTGGCCCCGCAGCTGATCGTGCGGCCGCCGCCGCAGACCACCATCCAGCTGCCCCCCGGCTTCACCATCCCGCCCGGTAAGTGCTGCGCGGCGCTCCCGGCACCGCCGCTCGCTCTAACCTTCTCTCGGCTGCGGGGGCTTTCCTCTCCCCCGGAGCTGTCGTGCCCCCGCTGCTCGGCGTGCTGGAAAGCAAAGAAGAGGCACCTGTCTGAGGGCACCGTGTGACGAGCAGGCTGCCGCTAATTAGGGTGTAACTGGTCCGGCTAATGCGGAGTAATTGCAGATGATGTTGGGTGAGTTACTGGGTTCGTCCTGGGGAGAGCGGCAGTCACGGTGAGTTACCCTGTGAGGGTGTACTTGGACACCGGATAAAAAGCTGGAGTGGTAGCTAAGAATAACTTTATATGTGTTTTAAAGGACTTTTTCTTCTGCTTTACACTTGATAGTCCTGAAAAGTTTTTCTCCTTGAAAGAATGTTTTTTGTTGTGAACCAGGTGGTATATGTGTGTAATCTAAAATTTATAGTTTCAGTAATTGTGATAATGTTGTTTTGTGAGGGTAGTCTTCACATGACCAGATTTTATTTCCACTTCTGAAGCAATTATGTCCTCTTTGTACGCCTCTAAGTTTCTTAACTTTATTTACTAAGAATTTAAGTTCAGCAAGGTTGCTAGCTACCAAACCAGCATCCCCTCATCCTCATGGTCCCTCTTCTTAGCCTGTCTATTATTTCATCTGAAGAGTCCTGTGGTCCCCTACTTAGATTTTCATGTTGCAAAAACTTGGGTGTCTTCATGTCTCCTTGAATTAGGAGCTGATTTAACATTTAAGCTAGTTCTCTTTTTTTTTTTCTGTTAATAGCATGTTGAGATGTGGACCTGTTGATGTAGTCTGAAATAATTTAGTTCTTCCAACTTATTTCTTGAAATACTTGATATTTGTTAGTTAAAGAGAGCAGCAATGTGATGGTGTAGATGTTTGCTTCTGAGTGGACTTTTAGTAGTTGTGTATTTGGCCCTAGTTTATGAAAAATCCTCCTGAGTCTGATGCTCCAAACAGATAAATCTTAGTGGTTTCATGAAGACCCAACTAATTCCAAACAGATAATTTGCTGTTCAGATGGTGTGCCTTCAGCCTTTGCCTCCCTTTGTTAATCTGTTGAAGATTACTCCATGCAGATGGTAATGTGCATTGTAACTTTGCACACAATTTCTGGAGTTCATTGTGTCAACACTTTGATCTGTTACTTTCAAACAGAAGAGGGAAAACTTGAGCCTTGAAAACAGTCTGATCCAGGATTTAGAAAATGTTACGGAAATAATACTCCAGAAAGTTTTAATTCAAGTTTGGTTTTATTACAAGATAGTTGGAAATCTATTGAATTTGCATAAGCCTGAAGATAGTATGTTCTACAAGGAAGTTATTCAGAAAATACAATGTTATTTTTGAGTTTTCAACTTGGTGGATCATTTATAATTCATCTGAAACTCCCCTGTAGCAAACTTCTATACAAAACAGAAATTTTTGAGAACAGGTTAGTTTAGCAGATAATGCTCATAAGTTGTGTATTTCATCTCTATGTGGCTGACAGGAAGGTAAAATTAATCTCATCATTTAACTGGATTCTAACTCATACTGGCTGCTCAGTAACAGGAATTTGTAGTCCTCCAAACTGAATTAAAATATAATGTTAACACATGAGCATTTATTACTTTATAGTAGTAATTGTGTCTGCAACTTTGATTGAGACTGTGTGGCACGTGTTGTAATTCATTTGTCCTTTCCACTGAGTTTTTTCTCTATTCAGAATTAGGTTTGGAAAATGGACAGATAAATTAAGAACACACCTGTGAATCTGTGTAATGCAGATAGAACATGTATTTTTTAATGTGTAGTAGGCATCATCCTGTGAGGATTTTTATGTAAGGTTCACAACATAATCAGGGAAGTGATAACCCGTTTGGCCAGTTGGCATATTGGGGTGTCCAGATGGTTCAGGAATGGCATATACCAAATATGTCATCTGCTTGCAGGATGTTCTGCTAATATAAACTGTGAAGCTTGGTGCTTAAGTGGCTAATGGACCTTAAAAGTTACCTTTTAGATGAGTTTTTAATGAGTTTCTTTCAACTTTTTAATTTTTAAATTACTTTTGGCTTTGAAAGACAGTTATTATTACAGCTTTTGGATGTGCTCCTTGCTGTAGCTCTGTATGCCTGTTACCTTAGACTTTGATTTCCATGAATCTTTAGTTTTTAGTGGCAGAAATTTGCTTTCTGTTTGTGTTTGTAGCAGGAAAGGTTGGCTGGGAGCACCCAGCTCTGGGAGTGAGGGCTTTTATGTGTGCTGCAGTTCTCTCACGTGTTCATCCCACAATTGGGATTTGGTTTTTCCATGTCAGACTGAAAGAAAGACTTTCTTGCTATAGGGTTCTGAAATTTGTTATAATAGTGTTTGAATTTCTTTATCCTCAGGCTATGTTACAAACGGCGTCCCTTTAGCAAGGTGTTGGGTTTTTCCCTGGGAAGTTAACAATTAGAAGTGGATGAAAGCTTTTACCTTTAGAATTGGATAAAAGATTTTGCCTTATTCATTTTCCTTTGAAAAGTTAAAAAAGTACATGAAGCAGTTCACACATAGAGATAAGTCATGAAACAGTATCTACTGACCGTGTTATCAGCAGACTAAAAGTGACTTCAGAGGTTTTTAGTTTTTGGTTCTCTAGTAGTTGTACAGAAGATGTTTTTCTGTTTTTTTGACCTGTTGTATCCAATCTAGGTTAAATTATTAAAATGCTTTGTGGAACTAACTTGGAAATTCTTTTTAATAATCTGTCTGAAGAACTGCTTCTTAGTTCTGAGTGAACTATAGGAAGAGCATTACATGCTTTGCAGTGACCTTGAGTGTGTGAAACTCCAGAATCCATGGACCAACTTAGCCATTGTTTCCCCTTTTCCAACCTGCTGACTACAAAACTTTGGGCACAGGTTGATGGCAATGGCTCTGTTGTGTAGAAGACCTCTATTTGTGAGGTGTTTTACGAGAAAATAATCTGAAAAGAATTATCATTTACCTCCAGAAAGTGTTAGAAAACACTTGCCAATTTTCTAAAATTGCTGCGCTGTATCATTGTATGCTGAGGAGTTGTGTTGGTTCTCTGGGCCTGACAGTGTTTGTTGTTGATGTTTAAACCTCAGGTAGTGCCTCCCCAAGTGGTGATGGTGGGTACCAAATAAATTAATCTGTTAATGCTCAATGTTAAGTAAATCTCAAACATTGTATACTCAGAAGTGTGTCTGGTCCCTGGTATGCATGTACTGAATTGTGTTCCCAGCAGCTGTGTTGTCCTTAGAGTTTACTTTTAATGAATATTTATTTCTAATTTTGTTCTCCTGACCCTGACTACACTGCTAGAAACCCCTGTCCCCCAAACACTCAAGTGGCTGCTTTTTTCATCACTGCTTTGCATAAACTGCAGATACTTAAATTCCAAATTGAGTTGGGTCTGCTGGTGGGGGCTCCTTTTCTTCTTTGAAATAAAATCTCACGTTACATGGGAATCAGAAAAAGGTACAGTACAGAGAATAATGTGCAGTGCTGTATGTGAGTTTTACTCTGCATTCTGTGGTTAGGTAGCTGTTCTGTTGCTCCTGCTGTGATTTGCTGTGCAGTGACTGTTCCTTGCTCTCGCTAGGGATGGTGCTGGTGCGCACGGACGCTGGACAGCTGGTGATGGTGCCCCAGCAGGCCCTGGCACAGGCTCAGATGCAGGCTCAGGTGCAGACACAGGGACAGGGTCCTGCCAACATGTCCCCCAGGCTTTCTGTGCCCACAACTGGCCCTGTTTTTCGCCTGTCAACAGCTCAGGTATGTCCGGATTGATTTCGCTTGGGTGCATTATGTCTTACACATTATTGCCTTGTATTTCTGTAACTGTGCTTTCTTCCCTTTCTTTGTTGTGAAAACAGGAAATACTTATTCAAATGTAGTTTATTTTATGAGGCCTAGGATGGTTTGGTTTTTTTTTAATTTTAGGAAAAAGTTTTCTTTAGAGTTTCCTAGGACTGTGTTCAGACCGGGATGATTGTAGGCTACAAAGCTCAGTCTTAGTCTGGACTGTGTATCACTGGTTTAGTGAGTGTCCCTTGCTGCTCTTGAATCAGCAATACTGTGATATCCCAGGATAGCTAATTTCACTGGACATTAGAAAAGAGAAAGCAAATCACATTCTATCCAAGGATTTGCAATAGTTTTTAAATAACTTTAAATTTACTTTATTCAAGAGAAGGATGTGATTCTTCTAATTTTCCTCTGTGTGCGATCTGTCTACACTGAAAGTTTTGCCTGTGTTGTGAGCACGTTTCTCTTTTCTAGGGATTGATAGGATAGAATGCTTTCCTGTCTCAAGCTCATCAGTGGAATGTGTTGATTTGAACTTGGAGCTTATATGTTTTCTGGGGTGAATGTGGGGGTGGTCTTGTGTTTTTTTGGTTTGGTTTTGGTGTTTTGTTTTTGTGTGTTTTTTTGTTGTTGTTGTTTTATTTATGGCTTTTTAAAGTTTTTTTTTGAAGGCTGCATTGGTTTAAAAGTTTGTAGAGAGGCAATTTAGCTTTGGGCCATTTAGGCCCAAAGGAGTGAACTATTTTACTGAAATGTGGAGGCAAACATCTTTGAATGTTAGTACAGGGCTGCTGTGCCATAGCAATAGGAGGCAGAGTTTAAGATAGTTTTGCCTAAGGTCTGTGCTTGCAGAAGAGCTAAGTAATTCTGTGTGGAAAGATGAAAAATGTGCCTTTACCGCTTTTTAATTGTTGTAGAAGTTGCTTGAAATAAGTTTAACAGGTATTTCCCAATATTTATCATTTCATTACTTTCCCTTTATATGCTTTATGTATCGCACTGTATTTATAGTCTGAAAGATTCTTAAGTTTAATTCAAAACTGAAAACAATGATAAACATTTCAGAAGAGAAGGAAGCTGGAATAAATTTGGAGAATTAAAAATAGTAACAATGGGGCAATCTATAAACCCCAGAGTAGTCAAGGATTATGTAAGTTTTAGAAGTGAGTGTACCTCAGTGTCAGGAAAGACAAATGAAAGCCTGGAAAAACTTTATGCTCTCA
Source organism: Chamaea fasciata (assembly GCF_029207755.1). Classification (NCBI taxonomy): domain Eukaryota; kingdom Metazoa; phylum Chordata; class Aves; order Passeriformes; family Sylviidae; genus Chamaea; species Chamaea fasciata. The sequence goes on along the minus strand of NW_027094097.1, from coordinate 18,753,817 downwards.
AAAGGTAAGTGAAGTATTGGATGAAATTTGTTAAAGAGCTCTTTGCAGAAAAGGCAACCTCATTAATGTTAAATTTGTGCTTTGTGGAAGAATAAGTCTTGTAGAAACGTTCAAAGAGAAATGTATTCCAGGAAAACTAAGCACAGAGATAAGCCTGTGTTCAGTTACAGATTTTTTTTTTACTAGTTTGATGACAACAGAATTGCCAATTCCTGAAATTGTCCATCTCTCTTTGGTTGTTGGCTTTCTTTGCAAATAAGTGCAGTCACTTCTTTAGTAATTACTACAAGCAGAGGACTCATGAGACAAGTGTGTAGTGTAAATGCAAAACAGGTGTGTGGTGGGACTGTACCAAGAAAAGGATCTGAGTTTTAGCTATTTTTCTTCCGTACTGTTAGGTTTTTATGTGGCCAGCATACTGAATTTAAATTCAACATAGAAGCACTCTAACAGGTATTAACAAATTGTTTGTAATTTGAAGACTTCTGAGGAGTAACCTTTACTGCACATGGAATCTAAGGAAGTGTGCAGAAATGTAGGTCCTCTGCTTGGCTCTGGGTTCAGTGTGGGGATAAAGTTTTGGATCCTAAAGTCAGCCTTAAGATGTGTGCACAGCAAATTTTGATCATGTTGATGTCAGGCAGCTGTTCTCTACTTTTATGAAGCAGTTAATGTTGCAGAAGAAGTATAGTCCTACTTGATGGATTTATATAAAAATACACCTGTCAGGAATACTGCATGTTCAGGTGTTTGTAGAGTCAGCTGAAATCTGGAGGAGTTCAGCTATTAGAAAGTTGTGTTCGTTTTTGTACAGGGTTCTGCCCAGATGAATACCCCAGTGCACTGCCGAGGATCCTCACACTGCCTAGTGCTAACACACTTGGAATAGAGGAGGCCAGCAAGGCCTTAGGAATGATCAATATCTTGCAAGATGGGAAAGTTTGATTATTTTAGTGTAGGGGGATTAGAATTTTGATATCGTAGCTTGTCAGGAGTCATCTCCTTTGAAAATCTTACTGGTGTCTCCCCAAACTGTACAAATCATTTCTGTATTTGTTGTAATTAACAGGGTTAAGAAATAATGAATATTGCCCTTGGGAAATTTACTGAACTTTCCTGACTCTGCATTAGATCTTCAGAGACTTCTTTCATTGTGACATGCATTTCATATGTTTGATACATTTGACCTTAGAATATTACTTAAAAATTGTGGTTGACAGCCTTTTAAAACAAGATTGTAAAGATATAAATTCTAAAGGTTTATCTAATCAGAACTAGACACGAGAGACTTTTATTTGATTAGGTGGATGGTTTATAACCAGAGACTGTTCATTGGTTTTCTAGATGAAATGTTCAACAGTAAAATATTATGCTAAGGTTTTAGAAATGTCAGGTATTTGTTTGAGTAGTCAGTATAATTAATCAATTCTCAGGGATCAAGTTCTAAAATAAAGGAAATTGTGTGCACTGAAAAATAATTTTTTCAGGGAGTTTTTAATGAAGCTGTTTTCTTTCAGGATCTCTTTCTGGTGGTCAGAAATCTGAATTCAGTGAATTAAAATTTCCAGAAAAAGTTTAAAATTAATCAAAAATAATGTCTTAGGTTTTTATGTGTATAGAATATGAATATTCAAGAGTCATGGTGTCAACTGTGACTGAAACACAGGCAAATTCTGGTGCCATTAGCTCAAGACAGACAGAATATAAACATTAATTGCCTGAATCCTGCCAAGTGTTTTGTGAGATGGATGAACATGGCAGGCTATGGAGTTTTAACCTTTTTTTCTGATATTAGTGGGATGGTTGCTATTTTACTGTGCAGAGCTCAACTTAATTACTGTATCTTTATTCAGTTATTTTAAGATAGCTTTATTTGGATTAAAATGCAGAGTGCTTTAAATTTGTAGAGCTTAGCATTGTATTTTAGTCACTGAGTTTTACCCTTCTTTTACCTATGTAGAAAGTCAACAAAGGTGGAAATTTGCAGTCTGCCTTAAGGATTCTGGGAAATAATATCTTATGAAGATATGATCTTATGAAGAATGTATCAGAAAAAGTCATGGCTTTCATACTTTATGGCTATTATGGTTCTGTTCTGCAGATTGTCCTAATTTTTAGCCTGTGTCAGGTGTCACAAGGTACTCAGCCAAGTGATTGTTTTCAGTGTCTATTTGTTTATACATTTTAAATAATTATTGTGATGAGAAGGTGTGTTGTGATCCTTACAGCGAGATGTAAAATACAGGATATTAAATAACATGCCAAAGGAATTGCAAAGCTGGCAGTTACTTTTGGCAACTTATTAAGAAGTGTAGAAAGTGCTAACTGGAGAACATAAAAAAGGATTTGTACTTACTCTTTTTTAAAACTAGAAGGAGTGTCTGAAAAACTACCAAGTGTTCATCTAAATTTGAAGGCTCTTTGGTTCTCTCCCCTTGACAACTGTATAATTTCTCCACCCTCAAAAAAGGAAGGAAAAATAAGGCAGTGTTTTAAATGTTCTGAGATGATATCGACATAGGGAGCTGTTCAGATTCTAAACCACTTCTGCAACCTCGGTACTACAGCAAGATTTTTCTTGCCAGACTCAGGATGGTCATTTGCCCTCAGATATTTTGGAGGAAAATGAGCCAGGTTTTCCCTGAAAATTCCTCTAGCTTCAGCAGGTGGGCTGTTATCCAGGACAGCATGTGAGGAAGGAGCCAGCTTTCTCTGGGAACAATGGAAGCTGCTGGGATAAGGAAAGTGTAACAGTTTGCCCTGAGGAATTCATGTAAGGGCTTAAGTAAAGGCTTTCCTTAAAGACACGGGCTCTACCCTTACATGTTCTGTTGCTGAAGGTTCAGAAGCGAAGTATCTGTATACAGTAGTACTTACCCTTGGAGGGAATTGATAGAGCCACCCCTCTTCCCTTCCCAGGTTTAAAAAAGGATGGATTTGGATTGCAGTGCCAAACACAAGAGTTCAGAAAGACTGAGATCCATAATTTCCTGTTGATCTGCATTGCTGTGTCCTGTGGGTGTGCAGTGAATTCCAGTCCTTCCATGATGAATGCTTCAGCTGGGCAGTCAAGGCACATGATTGAGTTGCACAGCAGACTTAAATCTGACGTTTCTTATTCTTTGGCTGCTTGGATTTGCTGTTCAAGTTGTTTGACTTCTGTGGTTTATAGTATCTTTGTCTTGTTTTTTGCAGCTTTCCGGAGTAGAGGCAGATGTACAGCTTTGGGTACACTTTTGTGTTAGATTCTTGGGAGAAGAGAGGCAAATCCATTTTGGAAGGAAGACTTGGGTTCTTCTTGACTCTTAGGTGGGGTAATCTTTGATTAGACATTTAGTTATGCTCCTCTTAATTGCTGCTGTGTAAAGCATGAATGAATTCTGCTGGTTTCCATTCTTAGTGGGGTTCTGGAAACCTGGGCATGGGATAAGCATTTAGCCTGTAGGGAGGGGCTCAGCTGGGCTCAGTTTAAGGCCGAGCTGGACACATGTCCCAGAGGATGGACAGTCCTGCAGCACCACAGAGGAGCAGTGGAACACAGCCAGGCCAGAGAACCAGGACCTGAAAGGAACAGCAGTACAGAGAGCAGTGACTGAGACAAGTACCTGTAACAGAAAGATGTAGTTGATATTTTAATGAACTTTTCCATTTACAGTCTTTCTGGTATCTTTAAAATATTCTAGAAAAACATGATGTACCAAATAGCACTTTTAATTTAGTTCAAGTTATAAGATTGTATAGGATTGTGATGGGGATGTTAATGGTTGGTCTTACTGACCTTTGAGACCTTTTCCAGCCTAAATGAATCTACAATTTTGTGATATTACCCACTCCTAGCTGCAATTTTTCTCTGGAGTTCTGTTTTGAAAAAAGTTGCAAAATACTCGGGTATATTAAAAGTATTTTTCACATCAGTGCAGCTACAAGAGGCTTGTTTTGTTTTTGAATTGGTATCTCAGGGTTTGCAGGGAAATACTTGGTCTTCCCTGAGTATTATAATAATCTTTGGATGCATTAGAAGGTACAAGTTTGTTGTACTGTGAAAATGATAATGTGCTTCTTTTGAAAAACATGATTTGAATGTTTTTGACTTAGCTGTGCATGATTTTAATTTAACTATTTTCTCTTTGTGATTTTAGTTTCCTTTTACTTTTTGGTTGACATTAATTTTAGCTGAATATTAATGAACTTTTAATGTTGCCAAAATTTAATCAGCTTTAGAATATTAATTAAGGTACAGGATTTTTAGGAAACAAGCCATAATTTGTTGGAACTTAATTTGATCTTAGAAGAATTCTGCTCTGGATTCTTGTATTATGAGCAACTCAAACAGTGTGGGTTTGCTTGCACTACTGTATTCTTCGGAGATAATAAATAAATGCACAAGTCTTCTTCAACTGGTTATTAGATTGCATTAGATGTTTGCCTCCATATCTTGTTTTGAATCTTAGACTTGTGAAATTGTGAAAAATAGGGAGGTGCTGCCATCTAGTTTTCCTTTGCTGTGTTTCTTTTGTTTATGTGCAGTTTTCATTTGTACACTTAATGGCTTTGCATGCCTTTGATGTATTTTTTCACTGGCTTTCAGTATCTTAATACCCAGGTGGGCTTACATTCATAATCAAATAGCAAAAAAGTTGCTTATTTCAAATTATTTTTAGTTGCAATTACTTTATGTTAGTTACAAAATTAAAGTGCTGCTGTAAACTGAGAGTATAAAGTGAATATCATACAGGAAAGACCAATGTTAGCCTGGCCTGCAATATTTTATGTTGGAATATCTGTTGTTGGAACTTCAAAGTGGGTGAAAAAGTGTATATTGGTGTTTTCATGGGACTGCTGCTGAAAATGGATTTGGCTTCAGAGTTTACAAATGTTTTTGTTTTCGAGTTTGTTTCAAAATGTGTTTTTCATTATTAAGTTTTTTTGTATCTTTTTAGTGATCAGAAAAGGCACTTATGTGTGAAGTTTGATGGTTTAGTGTTTTGTTTTTATAGTCTAAACGGTCTGAAATTTTCATATATATATGTATTTTAGAAAATGACAGTTTTTTTCTAGCTTTTTTTTTTTCCCTTGCTTTAGGCATTTTTTGAACTTCTACTCTTTCGGAATTTGAAGTTTATATCATGAACTTTACTGTTTTGTTTTCTGTGTTTCAATACTCACTTTCTGTTAAGTTTCACTTTGTCATCTGTTTCTAAAATTTAAAAAAAAAAAAAGTTTTTTGAGGATGTGCCAAGTACTGCATCCCCTGCCCTGGCTGTGGCTGTGTTTTTGCTCTGAGCAGCAGCAAGAGCTCAGGCTGTGCCTTCACTTGTTGCTGAGGGCAGTCTGAGCTTGGCTGATGGCTCCCAAGCTGCTCTTCTGGCTAAAGCAGAGCCTTTCAAATCTGAGATTGGTCTGCTCATACATTTATGCCTGGGTTTTCAGCATTGTTTATATTTTTATGGCACCTTTGGTAATTTTTCTCACTCATTTATGATTACTGACTCTGGTTTTTCTTTCTGGTTTTCTGACAAATGATTGTTTTACTCTTTGCCAAAATTTTAAGCAAACAGATGAATATTTGTTGTTGCTAAGGTGCACTGCCATTATCATCAGATAAGCTACTCCATACTGTTTCTTTTGTATAGATGGATTTTTGGTTTCTTTGTAGTGCTCTGGAGAATACATTTGTGGTGGTAGGGCAGGTGGGTTGGGAGGTCAGAGAGAGTAAGATGTGCGGTCTTTACTGTGCTTTAACCACAAAACCTTTTTCCTTCTTTTCCTTTACGATGAGTGATTCCTTTCTGTATAAGCAGACAGTAGGTTTTCAGTACTTACAAGTGATACTGTTTACATTTTTGTAGCATTAACACAGCTCTAAACTTAGGAAACACTCAAATGTTATAAGGCTGTAAATTTCAACATGCAAAGATTAGGAAATGCTGTAAACGACGTTCCTGAGCACTGTCATAGTGTCTACCATGTGCATATGCATTATGCTGCTTGACCACATGCTGCTGTTATTTTTAATTTCTACAGTGTGTAGGCTGGACAGTCCTGATTAATGATAATTTATATAATTTTTTTTCCTCCACTTTTCAGTGGGTTGCTTCAGGCTTACTTGCTGCCTCCCTCTGCAGTGGGAATTAATAACCAAGCAGGTTTTTTTGTGAAGCTTATCCCTATAACAGTTTCCTCAACAATGGAGTTAAGGGGATTACTAGCCTCCTTTTGTAAGTAGGAAATGGAGCCTAATTGTCTCTATTTTAAATACTAAATGAAAAATGCTGGTTAATTTATTGTGTTCAGTTGCAGCCATGGCCAGTCCTGGTCACAAACTCCACATTGCAAGTTGGGGACTCTTAAATACATTGCATAAGAGTATTGATTACAGTGGATTATCTGTATTTGCAGGCAGCACTAAGCACTGGGGGCAGGAGTAGAATCCAGCTGAAGTGACAAAATTCAGCTGGTTTTTATTCACCAGATATTTTGGATGAAACCTAGTGATTGCAGGAGGACCAGCCACTTCACCAGAGCATGAGAAAGTACTTTGATAAGCATTTCCTTCAGCAGTAGGGGTTTTGGACAAAACTGAAGGTTTTCTCTTGTGGCCCCAAAGTCCTCTGCTTGTCCCGTGTAATTGCTCCCAGTGTCTTCCTGCCCTGTTATCCCCAAAGAGCCATTGTGCACACGAGGAACAGAGCAGCATCTCCCTGCCTTGGGTTCTGATGCTCCACTTGGTGACACTGTGGTGGCAGTGAAGGTTCTCACTGCTGTCTGACCTGTTAGAGATTCTGTTTCCAGTAATTTTCTGTAATTGCGTGAATGTCAGGCTTTTAAAGGGATAATACTTAGGGTCAGTTTCGCTGTATTTTTGCTGGGCTGAAAAGAAAAATCAAGTCTCTGATAAAAAGTTTCTCTGCATGTGACATTTAAGTGCCTGTTCATGTGAGCTGTCACCAGAGGAACTGAGAGGCAGTCATCAGTGTGTGAAGTTTCTCCATGAACTCTTCAGAAGTTTGTGTCGGGAAGCAGAGTTTGCTAATGGAGAGTGTTATGTTGGATTAATTGTAGTATGAGCTACAGCCACGCCTGGAGGAAAGGTATGTGGTAGTTACTGAAAAATTATGTGGTAGTTGACTCTGCCTGGACACCAGGTGCCCACCTGAGCCTCTCCATCCCTGTCCTCAGCTGGATGAGGAGAGAAAATGTAAGGAAAGACTCATGAGTCAGGATAGAGATCCTTCATCAGTTACTGACACAGCAAAACAGGCTTGACTGCGGGAAACTTAATTAATTACCAATCAAATATATAATTGAATTATGAGAAATAAAAAGTAAATCTTAAAACACCTTCTCCTCACCCCTCCTTTCTTCCTGGGTTTAACTTTACTCCCAGCTTTCTCCACCTCTCCCTGGAGTGGTGCAGGGGGCAGGGAATGGGGGCTGTGCTCGCTCGTCCCAGGTTGTCTCTGCTGCTCCTTCCTCCTCAGGGGAAGGGCTCTTCCCACTCTTCCTGTGTTCCAGTGTGGGGTCCCTCCCACAGGAGACAGTGGGTCCATGAGCTTCTCCAGCCTGGTCCTTTCCATGGGGCAGTCAGTCCTCCAGGAGCTGCTCCTGCTCCTTTCCCTGGGGCAGTCAGTCCTCCAGGAGCTGCTCCTGCTCCTTTCCCTGGGGCAGTCAGTCCTCCAGGAGCTGCTCCTGCTCCTTTCCCTGGGGCAGTCAGTCCTCCAGGAGCTGCTCCAGCCCGGCTCCCCTGCGGGCTGACGGCTCCTGCCAGCAAAGCTCTTCCAGCCTGGGCTCCTCTCTCCCCGGGCCCGCAGGTCCTGCCCGGAGCTGCTCCAGCGCGGGGTTCCCGGGCTCAGAGGCTCCTCCGGGCCCTGCTCCGCCGTGGGGCCCTGCGGGGGCTGCGGGGGGTCTCTGCTCCATCCCGGAGCCCGAGGGCTGCGGGGGCACGGCTGCCTCTCCCGGGGCTGCCCCCCGGCCGTGGGGCAGCTGGGCTGCAGCCCCTGGAGCAGCTCCTGCCCCTCCTGCCCCGCCCCGGGCCTTTGCGGAGCTGCTGCTCTCCCATCTCCTCCCTCCTCTCCCCCGGCTGCAGTTCCGCGGGGCTTTCCTGCCCTTCCCTGAGTGTTCCCCGGAGGCGCTGCCGCTGTCAGTGCTGGGCCCGGCCTTGGGCAGGGGCGGCTCCGTCCTGGAGCCGGCTGGAATTGGCTCTGCCGGGCACAGGGGGAGCTTCTGGCAGCTCCTCGCAGAGCCACCCCACCTCCAAAACCTGGCCGTGCCAGCTCCGTGCAAGTGAGCTCCCAGATTTGGCCTTTAGTTTGTGCTTCTGGCAGTGTCTGTGATCCCACTTCAGTCTTCTCTTTGTTAAACGCTACTGTTGATTGTTTGAGGCATCTCAGATGGCACTTTAGCATGGTCTCTTGAGTTTATAAGAAGTCTTCTAGATTAGTGATTAGAAATAAAATTGAATTTCATTTCAGATTTTGCAAATCTAAATCTTAGCTTAAAGATCTTATGAAAATTGAGTTTTGCATAACACTTAGTGGACCGTGTATTGGAAGATGTAAAGAGGTGTCACAATCTGTGTTGTGAGAAACTTGATTTTTATGTTAGTGTTTGTTCAAAATGCTGTTTTCTTCTTTTTGATTGATAGTGGCCAAGTTTATTGACAGGAATGATCATGAGAAATGTATGGAACTTACTTGTCAAAAGTGAGCTCTAGTGCAGAGCCTGTGCTGCTGGTACCTAGAGTGTTGGTCAGTAGTTGGTTCTACAGTACAAAATACAAATGTATCCCAAACCTGCTCCCAAGGATTTGCAAAGTAACCCTCTTGCAGTTTGACTTCATTTGATAAAGCTGTGAATATGCAATGCAATCTCTAAAATTGGTCCAGTCCTGCCTTGGCAGTGACAAATAGTTTTTGGCTGTTTTGCCTGTTTTCTCCATATTCAAGTGACTTGCTTTTTCGAATGCAACCTTGTGTATTCCTTGATGTACAGAGACAGCTTGTTCATGCACAGCAGGTAGAATGGATTCTCTCCCAAGCTTTGCCTCCCTATTCATGTGCCCAGAGCTCTGGGGAGAAGGAAAGTAGAGATGTTTAAGGAGTGAATTTACAGGACACACAGTATTTCTGCACTGTGAACAATTCCAGTGTGCTCTGACTGCCTGAGTGGAAGTGACTTGTTGCAACCTGAAATCGGAGTCACTTGTGTTACCTGTGTGACTTGGGCAGGCAGAACAAACCTTGGGACACCCCCCTCCCAGGCTGTCCCTCCTGAAAGTCTTGTTTCCTCTGTAGCACTGTGCTGTGCTCCCCATTTCTGAGCTGTGTGGACAGAGCCAGCTCAGCTCTGTGTGCAGATGCATCCTCCAGTGTCCCCGTGGGCATTGGTAGCAAATTATTGACTGTGCTCATTCATGCTCTGGTTTCCTGCCTGGAAATGTCTCAGTGCAGGGCAAAAGGCTCTTCAGTGTTACTTCCGTGTATTTAGGGAATGTAAAAACATCTGAGTTATCTAATAAAAATAATAGTTAACATTTGAAAATGTGTTTCTTTCTAGCTCTTCTGGTAATTTCAGAATTTAATAGCATCCTACCAAACCTCAGCAGTTTTTCCTTAAGGAACATCATAAATTCTTTTAGAGTCTTCCAGTAGGAACTTGGCACATTGCGTTATGATTTTTTGTTGAAATAATGTTGATAATTTTTGTTTTCTTTTTGACATATTTCTCATGAGATCTGTTTACAAGATTCCTTCCATAGACAACACAGCTTTTTCTTTCTAAATAATTTTTATCAGTTCTCAAAGCATTCATGTTGGGAATCCTTCAAGTGTCTTCTGGCAACTTGTAGCTGTCACTTGAAGATCATTTCCATGATATTTAAGAATTTCTCCAGGCTAATTCCTTGTTATGTCTCTCATCCCCTCATTTCATACTTACCTTTCTAACCCTTCCGAGTTTTGGAACCACGTTACTAAACCATTCCATTACTTTGTTTGCAGTTCTGTGGTGGTGAGGGATTTCTTCATATCCAGCACATGAATAGATTTTACTGCCATTTTCTATCAAAGGCTTTTGTCACTATTGATTTTTAAAACCAAGGGTGAATTTAGTCTTCAAGTTTCACAGTTTGCTGCTGAAGTCTGGCATATTGGAATACATTCTTAGTTGGGTATTATTAGTTGGATATTATAGTGAAAATTTATATGTTAATTCTGTGCAGTTTTATTTTCAGGTATGTTCCTCTGATGAATAATGGGAATTTATTAGCTGAGAAAAATCCTCTAGCTCGCAGTCTCACCCTGTATTTGTGGATTTCTGGCTGCAGGTCTTGCCTGGAAGCAAGTAGTTGCTAGAAGTGCCCCTGGTTATCTGCTCGTTTCCTGAAACCTCACTTCTGGAAGCCCAGACTGATGAGGGGGCAGATGCCACAGGCATCCTGTGTTCTTAGGCTGGAAACTGATTATAAGCAAGTGAACAAGATACACAATATTTATATTTTAGATGCAGCAATCATCAGGTAGATACAATTTCATTCAACTAGTACTTTAAAATACTTAGTAATTTTTATAATGAGGAAAAGAGGTGTAGGGTGTTTAAAACAGAAAAGGCTTCTATGTACCTTCTCTCTCAAAAAACCCAGACAATTCTGCCTCTTTGTGAAGATTCTGTTTATTGTCTCTAGGCTATCTCAGGATGGAAGGCATCCCTTGTCAAGATTTTAAAAATCTTGAAAGCTATACAAACAAAAAAAGGGGTTTGTTCAGATGTCAGGTAGATTTATTTGATTTGTTTTCTTTCCTCCTTTTTTTCCCCAAGTACAGAAGATTGATATCCAGTAGATGATGTTGCTGGACTGATTTGTAAGGAATGCTTGGGGCTTTGAATGCCTGCCTGGGCTTCTGTTCCTTTTGGAGATATTTTAGACTACACTAGATGTTCTTTGGAGAAGTATTTTACGTAGGTTTAATAGACAATGTAAGAATCTAAAATAAGCAGTTCTTTAGAAAATATGAATTTTAGAGACATATGAATTGTTGGGTATGAATTAAAATTTAAATAAAAAAATAGTTTTATCTTGTGAGAAACAATATCAGCCATGATTTATTACTCTATCCACTTAGAAAATTTGTCTTTTCCAAGTGTGTGAATGCAAATCTTAATAAATGATAGTTATAAGACAGCAGTGTGGCCTCCATTTTTAGTAATGTGTGCTTCTCATTTTGTTGTAATTGCCATATTGTGTGATGCTTTTTGTTTATGATGGTATTTACATTCCTGCTGAATTAAATAACTGCTCTGGAGCCATTTTTTAATTCCTAAGTCTTGTCCTTTTGTAAGATGGCAAGAGATTTCAGTCTTGCAATGAAAGATTTGTACATAAATCACAAAATAAGTAATACGTTTGTTATATTTTCCTGAGCTATAGAATGTACTACTGACTGAAAGGCTGTAGGTCAGTCATTTTCCTTTGTCTGCGCTTTATGTTGCAGTTGCTCTCTGGGTACAGAGCCTGTGTTCTATGACAGAAGTTGTCCCAATGCTTAGATTCCATTTCTCTGCAAGTTAATTTCTATATAATTCAGCCTGAAATTATTTTAAGAATATTTTTCTGCTTTCTAAATTTCCTGTCCATGTCAATTTTCATAAAGATAAAGCACTAGAACAGGCCCATAAATACCAGGAGGACCAGTATGTGTTACTGGCAACGATAAACTCAAATATTGATGAGTACTGACACGTAAATATTACAACTGAATTAATGTATCAATGTAACATCAATTTTTTTGCAGGTCACATTTGTTTCTTCTAATCTTTTCCATATAGCTGTATGAATAATAGCTTTTAGGTGAAATACTGCAAACCTGTCATTGAACATGAGAAAGCTAATTTTTCCAGTATTTGTGAGTGTATATTTAAAAGCACATTACTAGGTTCGATGGGTTTTTTTGTTTGGTAGTATTAATAACGATTATTCTTGTAATCACTGTTATTAAAAAGCCTTGGAGATCAAGTTACTAAGGAGAAAAAAAAGTAAAATGCTCCTTTTTTTCCTTTACCAGCAGCCAACATCGGTGGCCACGTCCAGCGTCCGCCTGGGGCTCCCCGTGCCAGCCAAGGTGGTGCCATCCACGGCGGCCACCAGCGCCACGGCCACGCTGCCAGCTGGGGCTGTGCTCACACACACCACGGTCAGTGCTGGGGACAGCACCTGGGCTGGGGCTGTGCTCACACACACCACGGTCAGTGCTGGGGACAGCACCAGGGCTGGGGCTGTGCTCACACACACCACGGTCAGTGCTGGGGACAGCACCAGGGCTGGGGCTGTGCTCACACACACCACGGTCAGTGCTGGGGACAGCACCTGGGCTGGGGCTGTGCTCACACACACCACGGTCAGTGCTGGGGCCAGAACCTGGGCTGGGCTCTGGGCTCTGGGCTGGGGCTGTGCTCACACACACCACGGTCAGTGCTGGGGACAGCACCAGGGCTGGGGCTGTGCTCACACACACCACGGTCAGTGCTGGGGACAGCACCGGGGCTGGGGCTGTGCTCACACACACCACGGTCAGTGCTGGGGACAGCACCTGGGCTGGGGCTGTGCTCACACACACCACGGTCAGTGCTGGGGACAGCACCAGGGCTGGGGCTGTGCTCACACACACCACGGTCAGTGCTGGGGACAGCACCTGGGCTGGGGCTGTGCTCACACACACCACGGTCAGTGCTGGGGACAGCACCTGGGCTGGGGCTGTGCTCACACACACCACGGTCAGGGCTGGGGACAGCACCTGGGCTGGGGCTGTGCTCACACACACCACGGTCAGTGCTGGGGACAGCACCTGGGCTGGGCTCTGGGCTGGGGCTGTGCTCACACACACCACGGTCAGTGCTGGGGGCAGCACCTGGGCTGGGCTCTGGGCTGGGGCTGTGCACACACACACCACGGTCAGTGCTGGGGACAGCACCTGGGCTGGGCTCTGGGCTGGGGCTGTGCTCACACACACCACGGTCAGTGCTGGGGACAGCACCTGGGCTGGGCTCTGGGCTCTGGGCTGGGGCTGTGCTCACACACACCACGGTCAGTGCTGGGGACAGCACCTGGGCTGGGGCTGTGCTCACACACACCACGGTCAGTGCTGGGGATAGCACCTGGGCTGGGCTCTGGGCTCTGGGCTGGGGCTGTGCTCACACACACCACGGTCAGTGCTGGGGACAGCACCTGGGCTGGGGCTGTGCTCACACACACCACGGTCAGTGCTGGGGACAGCACCTGGGCTGGGGCTGTGCTGGCAGGGCAAGGAGGGCAGATTTAGGGCTGATTCAGAGAGGAAATTCTTCCCTGGGAGGGTGGGGAGGCCCTAGCACAGGGTGCCCAGAGAAGCTGTGGCTGCCACTGTGTCCTGGTTTAGGGCAAATTTGGGAAGAAACCCCCGAATGGGATCCCTCTGGAAAGCAAACCCAAACAATCCCTCCCCCAGTCCAGGAGGAAGTCTCCTTAGAGAAAAGTGGAAAAATCTATTTATTTAACAAAGTGCCCACAAGCATAAAGAATGAATAATATGAAACAATAAAACCTTTTGCAATTCTGAAGAGAGATGGTAAATTGAGAAAGTCCTTGCTGTGGGTTGTAGCTCAGCTCGCCCAGTCTCTTTTATCAGTCCCTCTGGTGCTGGAAAATACCGTCCTGGGCCCCAGTGGACCACAGGTGTGAGCTCCTGGTGCTCTTCTGGGTTTTCAGTCCAGAGCAGGTTTAAACAGTCCCAAGAAAAGGAAAAAAAACAGTCCAGGGAGCTTCTCTGCCTGAGCTAGCTAAACTAACCAAGAGCACTAGAGATCTGTCCCGCTGTGTGTCCGTGCTGCAGACAGCACTGTCCTGGAGCGGAATGTGGAGCAGTGAGAGCAGTTTCTGAAAACAAACTGCGTGCTTCTTCTTTCCTCTGCTTCGCTCTCAGAACCAGTCTTAAAGGTGTAGGAATTAACATACAGCATAAACAGAACAGACAATTGGGGATACAAGCATCAAAAAGTCACCTCAGGGCACCCTGGATCCCTGGACATGTCCAAGTCCAGGATGGACACTGGGGCTTGGAGCAGCCTGGGACACTGAAGCTGGATGAGCTTTAGGCTCCTTTCCAGCCCAAACCGTTCAATGATTTTGTCATCTACATGTTTTTTTGAAAGTGAAAATTAATTTTTTTTCAATATAAAATATTAATAGGTATCAGTAGCCACGACGAGCGCTCAAAATTTGTTCAAGACAACAGTAGCAACTGGAACTTCAGCTTCTCAGCAGCCTGCAGTGCTCAGTGGTGGACAGAGCCAGGGCTCAGCGCAGCCCCAGGGGCAGCCCCGGCTGCCGCTGCCCCCGCACACGGCGGCTCAGGTACCAGCACAGCCCCTGGTCATCCCCAGCTCTCCTGTGCCTGGAACCACCGTTGTATCGCAGGCAAGTGTGAAAATAGAGGAAACATTGTTTTCTTAGTGCTTTAGGAACTCCTCCAGTGCCTTCAGAAGCAGGAAGAATTTTTTCTTCATGCAAGCATTTATCCCCTGCTGGAACAAATACTTGACAAACCCTAAAACCCTTCCCCTGGTTTCCCCTAAATAGGATACAAATTCTGAGAGGGAGGAAGAACACTTGTGGTCAGCTTTGCCCATCCTGCCATGTATGTGGCACTAGTGAAAGAACTATGTAGCTAGGGCAGTCAGGCCTTCAGTCTGTGGACTTCATGATTATCCTGTTGCTGGGTCTCAAAGCTATGGTTTACACTCAAGTGTGATGTTTCTTGGAGGAAGTACTCCATATAAAAATAACAGCTTGTTTTACTACAGAAGAAGATTAGATATGATGATGTTTGAAGACTTGTTTCTAATTTGATTTTACTGCTATAGCTGCTTTGAACAAAAACATACCGAATCAATAATTTAACAAATTAAGATAGCTTGGGGAACGTTTGTACATTGTGTATTGGGCATCTCAATGGGGAATCCATCTTCAGCAAATTGTTGTGTTACTTCTCATATTTATTTGTACCAAAGCAGACTGTAAAATATAAAAGATACTACTTTCATCGATTTTTTTGTTGTTATTTACAAGCTACAATGTTCAGTTACCTAAAGAAGATAAGAAAGTCTCAGGTAACAAGCAGTAATAGCAAAACATATTTCATATATGATCTGTCTGAGTTAGAAAATTTTCATCATTTTCCTTATTTGAAGTGGTCAGAGCATGCATTGATTGTGATGGAAAAATATCATGGAGCTGATAGTCGTTTTCTTTGACTTTTGCAGGAAATGCAAGAGAATGTGAAAAAATGTAAAAACTTTTTAGCTACCCTTATAAAACTTGCTTCTCATAATTCACCATCTCCAGAAACGTCCCGCAATGTGAAAGCTCTGGTTCAAGATTTGTTGGTAAATATTTAGTTACCTTTTATTTTGTCAATTATCTCTTAAGCTTCTTATTTATGGATGCTGAAAACTGTTGCTTTGATTTTAACAAATCTTTTGGCTGTAATGAAACGGGTTGGGCTTCATCAAAATGCAATATTCTCTACATTATATATATTAAAAAAATCTGTTAAAGGCAGACTTTCTCTTGGTTTTTGAAAGGGGAAATGCAGCAAAGTATTTAGTAGGCAGTTATCAAAGCCACTCTTGTTTTGATGAGTAATATTTTGGTTGTTTCTTCAGTAAGATATGGGATTTTTCCTTGAGGATTCATTAAGGTTTTTTTTCCTCCAAACCCTGGTCTTCTCTGTAACAAGAAGCTCTTATTTTTGAAGCCCAGAACAACTGTAGATACAATCCCTTCACAACATGGTTTAGAGTTTCTAGGACTGAAGGAAAAGTGTTTTCCTGAGCTGCTGATTTTCAGCTTTTCTGCAGACAGATGTCACTGCACGGAGCCTTAGTTGCATTTCCAGAGGCAAAGCTGTGTTTGAGTCCTCAGGGCCAGAAAAAGGCTGGACTTGCTGCAGTCCCCAGTGCAACAGATGCTGCAGGGAATTGTATAAATGAGCTGCAGACAGAGGTTACTGTGGAGCTGGCAAAAGAGTCAAGCTTCTTGAAAGAAGTGTAATAAAGGCTATGAAAAACTTGGATTTAAAAGTAGTTGCTATACATGTCTTTGAATTCATTGCCAGAGAAATCTCTGTATTGTAGACAAGCCTAAGACTTCTCAAGTGTGAGCCATTCAACAGTCATATTCAATGATTCCAGTGAAAACTTGTTTTAACTTTTACTAACTTGAAAAGAGTAAATAAGTAAAGGTAATTACTTACAGTATTTTAAGCAAAGTACCAACACACATATGTAGTAAATATATTTATTGAAGCTTGTTTTGGTTTGGTTTTTCTCTTGTTCTTTATCAGTCAGGAAGGCTAATTAATCTTTTTATTACAACCTGAACTTGTAACTAATGATACTTTAGAAGTATCATAAAATGCACTCAAGTTAGAATTCTCTTGAATTACTACTAAATAAATGATTGTATATTTGATACATTTATAGGTGTGTATTTTGTGAGTACATATACAAATTCATAGAGAAGATTTTATATCTACTTATAGGCATACTTTTTATGTATGGCCATGCTTTACATAAATAGTTTTATATGTATGGATTCTGCAAGTTAAATTGTACCATCAGAATTAGTTTTGGAATTGTTACAAAGGCTGATAAATTTTACATTTGTGAGGTTATGTCAACAACCTGTTACTCTTGTTTTCTCTTAATTTAGAAAAAAAAAAAAAGAAATCACTCTGTAAATGTTAGCAAGAGAGTGGAGTCCCAAAAGAGAATTGAGTGTTTCTGGGGCCTTGTTTTGTCTTAAATTGTACATCCCCATGGGAATTCCCTGAATTTTGGGTGGCATATTACATGTTTGAATTAGTGCTTGGCTGAAGGATCTTAGAGAGGAATTAAGGGACTAAGCTCTGAAAGTTTTTGATATGGCCGCTTATTTAGCTGGAGAGATATGTGTATGTAGTAGCTGGGAAAGAGCCAACCAAACAACTGAACTGAAATGTTGAATGTTGATGCTTTTGTTTTCTTCACCCTGAAGGATGCAAAAATTGATCCAGAAGAATTTACAGGCCGCCTTCAAACAGAACTCAAATCATCTCCTCAGCCATATCTTGTACCTTTCCTTAAGGTAATGTGAACATTGTTTGGATAAATTTATTTCAGTGCAAAATTTCATTATGTTAAGTCTTAGAATATCCTTTTAAAATAGTGTTATCATCACTGGTCCAGAGCAGGACTTGTAAATGCTGCCCATTTCTGCCAAGACCCTCCTGGCTGGAAGTCCTGTGCAGGCTCCACCTGTGTCAGGCCAGGCAGGTGCTGCTCCGACAGCCTGGGACAGTGGTGAGAAACAGTGAGTGCCCACAGGAGGGAGACCTCGTGTATTTGGGACCTTGACTGAGTTTTACAAACATGTATTTGTCATCCAGATCTGATCTGGAGTTCATAGCTTGGGTAGCCCTGGTCTAGAACATTGCAGTAATTAGATTAAGAAAAGAAAAAAAAAAAAGGCAGTTACTCCCTAGTCTGGAAATCCATTGGCTATTCTGTAGTGATCCTTTACTTTTCTGTGGTAGTAGGTAATTTTTTGTCAAGAAGAAAAACATTCACATTTTAAAGATTCCCAAGTTATTTTTACAGAATGCATCAAGTAATTTAATAAGCTGTTTCCATACTGTTTTCCTAATCTCTGTTTGGGTCGTTGATAACTTTTGTTCCACATGTAACAACGATTATGAAAAACCGAACTGGATAAAGTGTTGATTAGATGATTCTGCTTCTAGTCTGGAACTAATCAGCAGTAGAATTTCTGATGTGATACTAAATAGATTTATTGTGGAGTCCTAAGTTAGTATATGTGGGGGTAAATTTAACTTTTAATTGGTTCTGTAAATAGCTACAATAGCTGCCATATGCAGGATTATGTACTAACATAAAAAGCATATTTAAGTCCCAACAAAACCACAAATAAAAGTATTTTTGGTCTAGTTCAAAACTTCTCTGTTTAGGGCAGATTTTCTCTCTCTTTTCTCCTTGCAACTTTTCTTCAGAACTTCTGCTCCTGTTTTTTCAAGTTATCATTAACTCTTGTTGGTGGCTTTCACTGCAGTTACTTCTAGCATCATGATAAGTTTTGATTTATTTCCCTTCTTTGAAGTCCTTTCTGGGCAACAGGCATTAAGTTTTTAAATCAATAGTAGAAGTTTAGAAAGAGCTGTAGCTTGGGCTAAACACTGTTGCATTCTACACCTGCCTGGGGGAGCACTTCAAAAGAACACTTCTACCACTTAAAAATTAAGAAGTTTGTTCATGAAGGTACAGTAAAGCCTTTTAGAAGTATGTTTTCCTTGAAATGGTATGAACATGGAGCTCACAAAAGTACACTTTCCTTATCCACTCATAATACATTACTTTAGAAATAATACAATAAACAGCTGCTTCTGTAGGGCACCGAGAGTGAAATCATCTGGTTCTAGGTACTGGAGGTGTGTTAGGAGGTGAATTGATGCAGCTTGCTGGGAATAGGGTTGTTCCATGGTTCTACCTTTTCTGCTTCTATTTCTTGCCCTTCCCAAGAGTTAAGCTACAAGTTCTAGATAGTCTTGAGAAGAAGAGTGTTATATTTTTCTGCTACAGTGGAATCAAGGGCATGTGAAAATCTACAGGGTTGCTAAATCCATACTGAAAGTTTATTAAAAACTGAACTTTCTCTTACAAAATATAGTCAATCTTAGTTCTGTTTGACGAACAGGCAGTTAGTAAAATTGGAAATAAAGATGCATTCTTTTAATTATGTGTACAGCAAATTTCAAAATGCTTTTTGTCAGTCTGCCAAGTTTGATATTTCATAAACTTTCTTCTGTTTTTAGAAAAGTCTACCTGCACTGAGACAATCCTTACTGAATAGTCAACATTTGGTTTTGCAAGGACAGCCGTCTCAGTCTCTCCAACAGACCAAGCTCTCTCAAGTGATACCTCAGTCTGCCTCGGGAAGCATCTCCTCTGTTGTCACGACACAGACAATAGGAATAAGGCAACCAAACAACATTTGCACAGTCTCTGTATCAAATACAGTGCAGCCTCCTCAGGTTAAGGTGGTACAGTCAAATCAGAGTTCTCAACTGGTAGGTATTGTAGTATAAAAGAGGATTTCTTCATGAACTGTATGGCAGCTTTCGGTGTCACTTTCACTGCAGCTTGTTTGGGAAAATTCTTTGTTGTTTGTATTATTTTCTGTGATATGTGGTAGTACTTCATTTTCTGTCATTTCACATGTATGCTCAACCATTACTTCAGCTAAGATTCTTAACAAAAATTTAAGGAAGTGCACTCTTGGTCTTTTTGTCTGCAATAGAGTGGTTGTTGTATGAGCACAGTGGAATTTGAGGGGGTTACAAATGTAGAACAGAAAGCTTTCCGAGATTTACAGGCAAGAGTATAATGTTGAGTGTGTCGTCAGGTATACTGCTTTGCTTTAGTATTAAAATTAACTCACTCATTTTAAACTCTTCTGCACACAGTTATAAAATCTTCTGGAAGAATATCTGTGCTGTACCAGGATGTTTTGTTTAGCAATAATGCCATTCTCTGTTGCTCACTGAACTGTATCTTGTACATAGTGGAGTATTAAGTGCTTAGATTCATTAATTTTAAAGGCACTATCAGTAAGGCAGCTGTACAAGTAGTCATCGAGAGCATGGTGACTTTATCCTGCTGTTACACAGGATCTTGTGTGTGTGTTTGCACTTGTAATTAAAAGGTGTTAAGGATTTTTACAAGGCCTTGAGTTCATGCAGGCATTCCTACCCTTTGTGAGAGTTTCCTTGTCTGTGGTTTCTGTGTGTGTGTGAGTGAAGTACTTCACTTAGGTTTCAAAATCATCTAGAGAGGTTCTGGAACATGTATCAAGTCCGTTAAAATTTATATTATCAAGGTTGAGAAATGCAAATGTGATAATGTAAAAGCTTACAGTGATCTGTCCTCGAGTTTATGGGCTCTATAAAGCATATAAATAGTTTGTAGGGTGTGTGGAGAGAGAATATTTCTTTTGCTTTAGTTTAAAAGTAGCAGTGCACAGTCTGAAAATACCTGAGCTGTGTCTTGAACCTTATAAATACTTTGTAGTGGTTAAATTATTAACTTTAAAATAAAATTAATATAATTTAATAATCCTTTAGTGAGCATAGTTTTAATGTGTAAGAACATCTTGAATGGTAGGATTTCTGACTCTGGCAGTTGTAATACACACAAGACAGTTGGGTGTTTTTCACCTTAATTCAGCTGCTTCAATGCAAGTCCAGCCACTTGCATTCTTTCTTTTTCTGAGATGGCTTCTCCCCACTCTGTCTGGATTGTTGTATTAGAAAAGTTTTCGCCCCACTTTTTGTGACACCTCTTTGATTTGTCCATGTTTCATGACTGAATGGACAATTGCTTTGGCTCTTCTAGGCAGAAGAACAGAAACGGGATAATTACAGGCAGTAGGTAGAAAAATTACTCTCTGTCCCAGGTTAAGCAAATTTCTGCCCAGAGCTGACAGGTTGCTTAGAGGTGGAGATATCCATGGCCAGTAAGCGTGGCCTTGTCTCATTCCACAATCTAAGGCTAACCTAGTGCCATGTAACATGGCTTTTTCCAATGTTGTGCAGCCCACCTTAAGTGCTCCTGTGCCCACTAGGTAGGTTTCACCCTGCCTTTGAGAAACACTCATGTAGAACAAAAATGGGTAAGACACAGGAATTGTTACTCTTATGATTATAGTTCTGGTGGAGTATTTTCTGATTGGGATAAAGCCAGATTTCTGAGAGAGGCACGTTCTGCCTGTCTCATGTCAGTGGATACTCTAAGCAAGCAGTTGTGATGTTAACCTGAGTAGAGATTAACAACGTGAAGAGATTTTTCTGATATACCTGTGTCATAGGAGGAGCTGAAAACTGCTCAAGTACATTGTGGACATTGATCTGATGAGCAAGAGAAGTTGGTTTTCTGTCTGTAAGGAGGTCACAGGTCTAGGGCTGAATTTTCATTTACTGGGTATATGAAATGACCACTACATTTTCAAAAGGTCACACACTGCACAAAGCAAAACTCTGGTTAATGCTATTTCTTTTCTGGAAAACATATAATATATAAAAATATATATATAATAGGCAGAAGACATTAAAATCATAACTTATTTGCTTTAGTGTGAAACTGTCTTTTCATATTTCCTTTCAATTTATCAGTCATTAGTTAATAGAATCAAACATTACATTAACCAGGCATTTAATGACCCTCAGAGTAGTTCTGTACAGACAAAAGCAGCATCAGACATCAAGAGTTACTGCATCAAAAATTCTTAGCACAGCAACCATCAACTCAGGTGCCAAGCAGACAGCACAGCAGCAGCTCCCTATCACCCCAGTAAGTGCTGATAAGTATTGATGTTTTTGTAGTGACAGTGATCACACTGTCACAGTTCTCAGTGCTCCCCAGAATCAGAGCACAGAGCTGCTGGCCATCTTGCCTTGGACTTGTCCGGAAGAGGAAGATTGCAGCTGGCTTGCCTGAGGGTAGCCAGCACTGATGGAAGAACTGGCTGAGCTCCAGGTTTTCCAAGCCTGAAGCTCATTGGAGAGAGTTCCAGCTGGCTTTGCAAACTGTCCAGCTGCAGAAGGGCAAGCTTGTTTTAGAATATAGATATTTTCATACCAATTTACAGTAGTCCAGTTTTCCTTAAACATGAAGGGTCTGTTAGCTGTTCCTTCCTTTGTCTTTTCTGTTTCTCAAAGGTGTGAGCTGTGGTGGTGCTTTCTCCAGTTACATTGAGGTCCCTTGCAGCATGAAAATCCTGTGTACACTGTCAGCATGCAGTATGGCTTCACAAAGGCTTTGAAATGTACAGTGTTAGCGGAGATGAAACCAGGAGACTTTTAATCTGTTTTGTAAAGTACTGGAATCATGTTCCAAACTATGAAAAACAATGCTTTATAAAGCTAGATAGTGCTACTTCTACATAAAGAAAAGGGGAACAATCTTAATATTTTATTGATGAGACACTAATGAGATAAGCTAGCAATCAATTTTTTTAATTGTTCTAAGTGCAATGTTCAAAGTTTGTCTAAATTGCCATTCTTAAAGTCCATGTGCTCTGTGTTGCCTTATATATGCAGACATTGCCTGTCTTGTTTTGGGTGTTACAGCAGGTAAAATTTGTGTAAATAAGAGAGATGTTCTTTATTGCACGTGGTGAGGTTATTGATGGGTAGTGGAGGTGGATTAGCACTTTATGTATCATGCTGGCACTGACTGCATCGTAATGAGAAAGTACTCCTGGAGGTTAAAGCCAAGTATTAAACCTGAGTGATAAAAAAATCCAGTAAGAAAATCAGTGATCCATCTTAATTAAAACAAATCTATTTCTATACAAAGCTGTATAAAGATTCATGTAGGTCTAAGATTAGGGGGGATGTATGGAAATAGATCTGCACCGTTACTGCTGCACTAATTGGTCACACTGTCCAGAGGGTAGGCTCTGCCATATTCCAAGTTACATTAGAACAGGATTTGCTCAAACATTTACTGACACTTTCCCTGCACTGTCACTGTGGTTAGAGTCTCTCAGAGTTGAGACAGAGTAATGAAATTTGGAAACAAGATACAGCAGCATAATGAGAATTCTGTTATATGGGATGTTCCGCTTGGCTTTTTAATTCTCCACTGAAGCTTTTCTGGCATCACTTTTCTGTCCATGAATGAATGTAATTTGTACACTTTTTAGCGAAATTTTAGGAAATCATTTTCTTTTTGTCTTGTCTGCAAGGCAGCTTAGAAATGGAAGAGCAATAGATGGCTGTTTGCATAAAAGGAGTATTTTCTATTAATTAACTAATGAAGATCTAGCCACTGATGTGAAAGTGCAGTAACATTTAAATAAAAATGGCTGTTGAGCAGTAGATATCTGGGATCCATTAACAGGAACAAAGCCTATACTTGACAAATTGCATGCCTATTTGAAACACAGCCTAGTAGTTTTCTGAGTTGTTATCGTGGACTTTATTTTCAGAATTTTCTGAGCTGTACCTTAATATAAGGAGAATGTTGTCACTGATTGCTGTTTGGAAACCAATAAGAAAAGGCCAGGCTTGAAAGCAGAGATTAAAACAAAAGCTTGAGAGAATTGAACACACATAACTTGGTCAAACACTGATAATAAGGGAGAGTAAAAGGGAGAATCCATTATTTGGAACAGACCAAGATGGTATAAATATGAATAACAGTATATAATTAAATGAAGTAGGTTTTAGGTAGGCTATAAGGCAAAATATCCTTAAAGTACGAGAGAATGTTGGATGGTAGATCAGGCTCCCAAAGACAGTGATGAGAAAGCCATAATTGAAAACACTCAAAAGTAGACCATTTGACCATTGTAGGAAGAATTGTATAATAAATTGAGGAGCAGGTGGGACAAGTGATCTCATGGCTTCTGTTATATTTTTCTTCATTTCTTTGTTGAAAACCTGTACTCAATGGAATAATATTGTTGTCCTATTAACATTAAAATTTATGTGCTGAGTTTTTAAATAGTCTTTTTTTTTAATTTGGGAGGAAAAATAATTGCTTATGCAGTATTTGGTGACACCATTGAAAAACTGTTGCTGCTACTGCAGTATGGTGAGCAATGGTAAATATGAATTCTAGGCCTATAAAAGCATGAACATTGTAACTTAATGCTGCCAGATTACATGATAGCTGAGGTTTGATATGACATTTATCTTCAGGAGTGAGTAGACTGATAAATCACAAGTGGCATAGCCACAAGTGAGTTAGCAAGTGTTTACTCATGAGTGAAGATAAATGTCATATCAGACCACAGCCATTCTGAATTTTATGTTTACGCGTGTCTTGTTTCTTCCTTCCACAATATTTTTTTTTAACTTAATTGAGAGAAAAAAATGCTTGGTAAAGGATATATTTTTCAGATTTATTTTTGT
This sequence comes from Chamaea fasciata, assembly GCF_029207755.1. NCBI lineage: Eukaryota > Metazoa > Chordata > Aves > Passeriformes > Sylviidae > Chamaea > Chamaea fasciata. The sequence continues at coordinate 18,729,818 of NW_027094097.1, read as the reverse complement.
TTTTCATTCTTTGTAGAAGCTCTTGTTTACTGTGTATTTGTCTTTACTGTAGTACTTGATAGGTTTAAGCTTTTGGATCAGATATTTTTGTTGCAAAGGCTGAATTGAGCCAAGCTGGTCTTGCAGCCTTCCTCACGTAAAAGGGAGGCAAGTAAAGGTTGGAACCTTGTGCATCTGCACTGGTCCAGGAGATTTGCAAAATCCTTGCCCTCAGACACTTTAGCCATGAGTTCTGATCTTATTGTCCTAAAGGAAATTACCTTTCAATGGTTTCTGGGTAGTGACTCTTATTTCATTTTGTCTCTCTTGTGCAGGCGTGAGAAAGACTGATAACTTCTGTTCTCTTTCTGCTTCTGTATGTTTGATGTGCTTTGGCTGGATTCTTTCTCAGTCTGAATTTGTTGGTTTTGTTGTTGATTGGTCTCTGTTCATGTCTGTAATTTGTTCTCCATCCTGCAATAACTTACACAGTAGAAGATGTCATGGGGTGATCATCATCTTTTGGCTTGAGATTAGAGCTAGAGAGAGCGATTACTTTATTCTCATGGAGTTACCAAATCGACACTTTTTGAAGAAAACCCTTAGGGAAAAGAAAAGAGTATTTCAGTTGTGACCTCTTTGTTATTCTGGTTATCAGTAGTGTGATTGTTGTATATCTTTTTTGTCTTCATGAGCCTGCTGCCTTATGGAAGCACCTTTGTAAAACCATCCCTTTTTTCAACTGTGGAAATACAGTCTTTTAGCAAAGGCAGAGTAGTATCTGCAGTGTTCAGGAGGTGAGAGGAGGTACTGGCCTGGCAGAGCAGACAAATGGTGTATCAAAGTGAGTGTGAGTAGTGGAGAGAGATGACAGGGGGAGAAGTGCGAAGATGAAATAAAAAGAGAGGGAGAACGCTTTCTATTGTGAGAAATGTACGTCTTACTTTGCAGAAAAATGCTATTTTATAGAGCAAAAATGTAGGTAACTGTTCATATTTTGCACTTGGAGAGGCAATGCCATGACTTTGCTGCTCTAGTGTGTTCCTTGAAGAGCTCCAAAGTGCAGCAGCCTAGGACATGATTCTTCAACTTCAGACAGATAAATTGAAGAGGAATAACTAGTATATGACAGTATTTGCTGTCTCAGCAGTGTCTTGATCGTAATTTTGTTTGGCAATTTTGCCATTTTCCAAACTCTTTCAAATCCTGGCAATGACTAAATCGCATTCTGTCTATTCTATTTTCTGTGCCTTTGTTGTTCTGTTGTGCTTGCTGTCTTCAGAGGTGCACATGATTAAAATGTTTCCTTTTTTAGTGGAGGTGGAATGATGAACAGTTTCTATAAGCTCTGAAGACTTTTGTATTCTATTTTCTTACCTTTTGTGACTCAGCACTTTAATAAAATCCATGATGATGTGTTTATGGACACAGTGGTGAAAGGTTGGAAAGGACTCCTGGGGGTGTCTTGTGCAGCCTCCTGCTTACACATTGGGATGTCTCCCATGTGAGCAGTCATGTTTTGAGTGTCTTCAAGAAGAAATTACACAGCCTCTTGGGGCAGCCTGTTCAGAGCTTGCCCACCCTCGTGGTATTTTTTTTCCTATATTACATTGGAATCTCCTGAATTGCAGCTCGTGTCTGTTGTGTTACATCCTTCTACTCTGCACATCTGAGGGAGTCTGACTCTGTCTTCTCTACATCTTCCCAAGGGTGGTTGCAGCAGCACCAAGATCTCCCCTTTTCTGAAGGCTGGGGTAATGTCCCCGATAACCTCAGTGTCCTAAAACTTCTGTGTCTGCTCTCTCAGTCTGGGTCAGTGCTTCTGAACTGATCAGTGGCATTCAGCTTTGATTCAGAATATGCATAGATAACATGACGTGGGGTACACTCGTTGTGTATGGTTTTAATCTGTGAGAAATATGAAATCATTTAAGTCAATCATCTCCCAGCCCAGCTTGCTAGTACACTTGTTCATTGGCTACAACTTTCAGGTCAAGTTAAGAACTTAGTAGTAACGTTTATGATGTTGGAAAAACAGGCAAGAAGATTAGAACAGTTTGAATTATCTTGATTGATGAAGTGTGGCTTAGATAGTTATTAATTTTAATGCAGAATTCTCTGATTCATTGGTTTTAACTATGTCCCTAGTTTGCCTGCAAGGAACTTATATACTTTGTTTCAGAAACAAATTGCTAATGTTAATTCCTTAATGACTTCCAGATCTGAAGATTGCATCTGTGTTGAAACATTTCTTAGAACTCCAGTATAGAAGCTGGGATTTAGTGTAAGATGCTACTCTGAGCTCTGGTGCAGTTGTTCTTTTGAGAGAGTATGTGCCTGTTGCTGATTGATTTCTGTGTGGAGTTGAAGATGATGATTTTGGTCTCTGCCCCTTGGAAAAGTTTGTTTCTCAGTAATTTTCTAGGCTTTCAGCGTTTGTACATACATTGAAGTCCTACTACAGTACTTGCCAAAAGACAGCTTTTGGAATGTATTAGATAGTAAAGAAAACATTGCCATTCATGTCATCTTAAATGGTTAAATATTGTCCTGTCTTTAATGGTGTTAGTGGGTCATTTTGAAGGGTATTCACGTGAAAATATTAATCAAGGGAAACAGAACTTGGCTCTGAACTGTAGAAGTTGCCTCACAGAGAGAAAAAAAAAGTAATTGCAGATTACTGTAATACCAGATAGTAATTCTGTCCAGAGGTCCCACACAGCTCCTTTATGGTCTGGCTTCTGGCCCATTAAGGTACAGCAGCTTTTCTTCACTATTATCTGAAAACTGATCCAATAAATTATTGTAAGAGTGGCAACATTCTCCTTTTTCATACCAATGTGCGTTTTCTTAACATGGACTATTCTGTCTTTTTGCCAAAACCACTCTTGTTCATGTTTCCTGTGCCTCAAAATGCAGTTAAAATCAACTTTTTTCTGTTATTTTCACTGATCAACTCTGTTTCTTCCCTGTTTTTAAGCATGGTGGCTGCTTTATTCTTTCCCCTCTGAGTGTGACTATTCACTCACTGTCTTGACCAAGTAAATTTGTATCTGTTTGCAAATGCTCCATTTTCCTTCAGTGTCCATAGTTGAAGCTGAATCCTTAATCTTTTTTCCCTTTTCTCTTTCTGCAAGGTGGTTATTGCTAATACTTCTCCATCCACAGGTTTATTATAACTTTTCAACTCTGTCTTTTAGGATGTACAAAATGCAGTTTTGTAACTTCAGAATGGCCCTATTTGTTTTTTCTCCAGAATACGTCACAGATCCCTCATTAGTCCTTTCCTGTTTGTAGTTTTCACCTGTCTCCATTCCAGTTTTGGACCCTGGTTCCTGCCAGTGGAACGGTTTCTGCATTGCTCATCCTCCACTTTCACGTCTCTTTTGCAGATGCAGTTTCTCCTTTCCTTTTCTCCATAGGTTGCTCTGCAGGCAGAGGTTTGGCCATTTGTTGTCCAGCTGAGTGAAATGGTTTTAGGTACTCTTGGTGGGAGTGGTGCTGTGTGGAGGTGCAGTGTGGGGCTGCCTTCCAGCGGGGAATGCTGCATCCCAGGGCGGAGGCTCGGGGCTCACACAGTGGGAGGAACTCAGCTGTGACTGTGAGGAGCACGTGCCTTCTGAAGTTGCCATGCCCGAGTTGTGGTTGGAATCTTACTCAAATAGCTATTTGCCAGTGTTTTGTTTTCAAAATTTCATGGGTTTTTTTACAGCTCTGCAACATCCACACATCTTTCTGAAGCTTGTGTTCATTACGTCTGTGCCTGCCTTGTCCTGATCGTATGAATGTACATTTTGCTGTTGATTAAACGTGACCCTTGCACGTGTGTTTTCTTTTTGATTTGTTTATGGGTCAAATTTTAAGTTTCTAACCCAGGTTTAGTTTTGGGAAAGGTCTTCAGAACCTGAATTAATAGTAAGTGAAACCTTGAGAATATCAAATTAGCATTTCAAAGATTCATAGTATATGATCACCCCAACACTTGGTTTGCTTTCTTGTGTATACTTGACTTTGGAACCCATAATATTTTAGAATTTATTTTTAGTATGTTTTCTTTAAAAAGCATAGATATTTAGTGCAAGGCCTAATGTTTGTAGGTGGATACCACTACAATTATTGCAACATTTTCTTCTACAAAACTGTTTTTCTTCCTAGTAAAATTTCTGAAGACAAAAGTCTGAATTTTAGTATTAACCTTATGAATTTGGAATATATTTTTAGTGAAGGTTGTGAGGTATGACATCTGTGTCGTATATGGTTTAATTTTTTTTAAAGCATAATGGCAAACTATGTATATACACACACACACAACCACATGCTTTACATGAATATGACTTTTGTCACCGGCTGGTTGTGCTTGTAAGAGATGCACGTGCTTATCTTGGTAATTACAGGTATTAGTGTATTTACGTTGTGTGTGTTTGTGTATAAAGAGTATAATATAAGTATACTTTTCTTTAATAATAGCAGATTATCCAGTCAACATCTGCTCAAACTGTGAAACGAACCCCTGCTTGCCAGACTACCCAGATTAGGATGCCAGTGGTAATAACTCAGACCATTAGACCACAAGGTATGGGTTTAAATGTTTTAGTGAGATTGTTACCTTTGTATGAATTTTGTTGTCATTACAAACGAGTAGCATGAAAAAACCTACAGTGTTGACATTGGCAACATTGTTGACATTTATTTTTACCTCATGCTGGCTGAAGAATGCATGTTTTCATATGCAGTTTTCAAGGTGTTTTGGACCAACACAGTGAAATGTTTTGAAACAGCCTGAGTACTAAACTCTCACATGTTTAGCTCCTTACTTAGCAGTTTTTCATGGAAAGTTCTAAACCAGGTCAGGAACTTGGCTCTCACTGTCCTAAGCTGTAACTCTGGGCCAAGAAAGAAATTCTGCATTTTTCTGAAGCCAAGTGGATGCCTCAATTTAATCATCCTACTTCTGGTTCATACTCCTGAAGCAGAACATGGTAGTCCCCATCTCTGCAGCTACAGAGGTCAAGGTGGGAACCCTAGAAAAGTTTCTGAAGCCTCAGGTTGGTTTTCTTTGACTCCTGTCAGTCTGTTTACTTTTTGGTGAGGTCAGAGACAGGCTACAGCAACCTGACGTGCCATGATTAGCCAAGGCATGTGGTTTGTACACAACTTTCTCATGTCTGTGCACGGTGGGTCCATGTCTGGCTGATACTTCCCACTTTGTAAGAGGATTCTTGAAGCCTCCTTGCTTCCTAATAAGTACCCATTTGTTTCTTTCTACCACTGAACCTCTTAGGCTTGGGTTTTATTTTTCCTGAATATATGTGAGAGTATCTGATTGGATGTGGGCATTTACATGATTATTGAGGGTTTGTAATGGAATACAGAGCTTGTCATCTTCAGGTGCCAAATCACGAATCAAACTAGTTTGAATGCACATATAAGCTATTGCTGCCTACTTGACTTCATTGCTTGGTCATTTCTGTCCTTCTTGGGAAAAAAAGCATCAGAAATGTTTAATAGCAGTTGATGTTTTACTTGCTCTGCTCTCCTAGGGGAATCCAAAGGTTGAATGGACACAGAGACCAAGCTGTTGCTGTAATCCTGTAGGCTGTTTTCCAAGTTAGGAAGAAATACAGTTACTCACCATAAAATGTGTTTGTTTGATAGCACTGATACTCATGTCTTGATTTTATAACATGTCCATGGATCTTATAGCACGGGCTTTCACTTCTGACTAATGTGTTTGAGAGTGAAGGCAGATTTCATTCTTTGCTTGTTCAGTCTCCAAGTTGTGAATATCAACAGTGTGCTGAGAATTTGCATGATACTGGCATCTGTCTTTTAAACAGTAGGTTTGGAATGAGTTTATTCTTGATAGCCCCTTATCAGCCAGTGCAATGCAACTTAACTGCAGTTTGGCTTATGGTAGATGGTTTCATAAAAGCCAATTTATGCAAGATCCTACTTTCTGGTGAGCTTGTTCCAATTTACAGGTTTGGTTAAGCCCTCCAGTATATTGTTTTATTTGCATAGGAAAAACAGGAATAAGCATTTAGAAAACATCCCAGTATTAAACCACTCATCCTGCAGCTCACGTCTAGGGGGCAGTCTGCCTGTGTGCTGGCAGCACTGTCAGGAGTGCATCATTGTGATATATTGTTAAAACCTTTTACTGTAAACACCAGTGTAATTATATTTTATACTGACCTAGGTGTTCCTGCAGAAGGAGAGCATATACTGGAACAGGACATCATCTAAGTAAAAATTTCAGTAATAGACTTTTGTGGAGTGTGACTTGTTAAGGATAGTTACCTCAGAGCTGACCTCCACAAAGTGCTGCATCTTCCTCCTTGACAGGAGTGAATCTCCAAGTGTAATGTATCTTCAATACATCCGTGTGAACAGGCTGTAATGCTTCTTAAAACAGTAGTTTAGAGAAAACTGGCAGGCTTTAGGACTTCTATATAAATAAAATTACTTCCACTGCCGTGGAAGTAACACCATTGTTACTGCATGAAAAATTCACGCTCCTTTACCAAAGCACTCTACTAGTATAATAATTAGGTGAATTTCATCTTATGGATGGAGGAATTGAGCCAAATAATAAAATAATTAACTAGAATATTTGTTGCAGCTATTTAACAAGTGCTGAAATGCAGCTAGGAATTTATAAGCTCCTAAATTTGGGCTTATTTTTCTAGATCATGCTAATAAAAATTTGAAGCAAGGATGCAGTGGTGAAAGACTCTGTATGTCATTACCAATCCTATGAAATGTCTAGGCCCACAGGTGATTTTAATTTTCAAAATATGCTTTGCCTGTAATAAAAACGGATGTTTTTGGCATATTTTATGTCTAAACCTTAGTCATGCACAGCTGTGATTTATTTAAACCAGAAAACTCAAGTGTCATCCCAAATCCCACACTGACTTTGTCCAATCCATTGAGTAGAATTACATATACTTGGGATGAATGTGAGACTTAATTCTTCCATATCCATCTAGATATACATGTTTTGGGGGTGCTTTTCGATCAAAAGTTATCATGTGTAGAAAACAGAACATTGCTATTGATTCCAAAGAAATGTATTAATTCTGGAGTAGTGCTGTTGTTACTTAAAGTTTGCCATTGCAATAATTTTCAAGGTTAACACATTTTTAGTCTTCTAGATCTTGATTGTACAAAGCAGAAATCTGCTAATTTTTATCATTGTATTATTTCTTTCCTTCCTTCCAGTTCACTTAGTAGAAAACCTTTCCATTAGTTCATCTGAAATAGATAAATTAATTGCCTGGTCCGTGAACTAATGCTCTCTATGACATCTCATGGACCTTGAATATTATGATGACAAAATATTTTTATTCCCCAGGCTTGAGCCTGAAGTCCTAAATCTGGTTTTGTATTTGCTAATGTTGAGAGTCCACGTTACAGTTTATTTATACAGATGGAGAACTCACCAAACACTATCAAATTAGTTTCTCTTTAAGATCATATGTTGGAGTTGATGAAGAATTAAAAAAAAAAAAAAAGTAATGCAGGACTCAGTCAAAGCTAGCAGCTTTGTATTAGCCAAGAAATGTTCTTAAAAGGATTTATTGGGATAGTTGTGTTTCAAGTCTTTACTATTCAGGAAAGAAAAATACTGTGACTCTACCGAGGTTCTTACCATGCCATTTATGTGCAACTGAGTCACTGGGATGCAGGAACAACCTGCCTGTCCTTCTCAAAGTGTCAAACACTATGTCTGTAATGCTCACTAAAATGAAGTGATAAACAAGAGAGAGGTGAGATCCTTTAAATCAAGTAGGTGTGAGTTGTTTTGACATGCAAAACACAGGTGGGATTAAAGGAAACCCAAAATGTAACCCAAGTCAATGTGTTTAGGCAGTCAAGGAGGGCTTACTCCAAAAGTTTCACGTCAGAGAGGAATTTAGATCTCTTTGATTTACTGTATGTCCACCACACTTTGGCTCATTTGGAAAGCCCTGCTTTACTTGTACCTCAAGACTTGTAAAGTCTACATACAGACATGAATTGTTTTTGAGCCATTGTTTTCAAGATGAGAAGGCAAAAGACAGCCTTTATTGGGGGAGGGGGGTGTCTCATTTGGCACTACTGTTTTTTCTTTTATATGCAACGCAAAACATTTTAAAATGCATGCAGTGCTTTCACCTCTGAAATACATGTTTTTCACTGCAATAAAGAGCAATTACTATATAGAAAATGGAAAAGGCATAGCTAATACCCTGAGTAGCTCTGACTTTAAGAATTTGTATTAAGAACATTTCAAATTCACCTTTTTTATTCTGTACAGATTATCCAGAAAAGTGATTTACTGGCAATTGCAAACATACTTACAGACATTATAAATATTATACCTTTTTATGGCCAATGGTTTTCAGTTTTGGAATCTTCACCGGTCTGTAAATATTGAACAAACTGTAATGTTAATATAAATTTTGTATTTTAAATTGTTCTTCTTCAGCATGTAGTCTTTAAAAATAATAACTTCCTTTGTTTGCAATTTACAGACAGTTAAATTTAGTTCCTGGACAGAAGGTTCTTTGATGTAAATTGTCTAAGACAGCTCATAATAACGTTGCTTGGTGTTTTTCAGGCACAGTAGGGAAGGCACCAACAATACAAGCCAGTAAAAGTCCTGGGGGCTTTGGTGTTCAGGTCTCTGCAAATCAGAAAAACAAGCTGAATGACCCTGGAGGTGGTTCTTTCAGGTAAAAAAAGAAAAAATAATAATAAAAAAATGCAGCGGGGTGGTTGGGGGGGAGCTGAAGTATAAAACAGAATTTAGAATTGCTGTAACACCAGAGGGCAGTCTTTTACAATAATTCCTGTCTTTTTTCCCTGGAATTGGGTGGCAATTTTCATACTTAATTCTTTTTTTTTAGAAAGGGAGGAGATCATGACATATATTGAGGATTTTTCTCTTAAATGCCCATTTTAAATGTTTTACAAAACCGTATATTCTGCTGAATGGAATTCTGTGCAGGAGGATTTAAAAGAGTCTGTGGTTGGTGTTATACATTGGATTCTGCTGCTCCTGTGGAATGTGTCTTGCTGGGAAGGTGCTGGTGGTGAGGACAAGGCCCCTCCTCGGCCAGGGCCTGTCCCAGGGCCTGGGAGGGGATCCCTGAGTGTGGGCATTGTTGTTCCTGGTTTCTGGGGAATTTTCTGTATCTGAATTTCCTGTGCTTCCTTAGCTCATAGAGGTTGGGTGCTTTCTGAGCCCCTCTAGGAATCAGGTGCTGCAAAGGTTCAGCATGTAGCAGTGATGCACTGAGCTGCTCTGCCAGTTCTTTATACTCCAAACTTTTATTTATGTGTATTTGGGATATTTTTACTTTTTGTACTGAAAAGCAAATCTTATGTTTATTGCATTTTGCTCTTGCTAACACCCTTTTAGTTGTGTACATTATAGTGTTAAAATATTTTCTTCCTTTATTGAATGACAAAATATTCCTAGATTTTAATTTTCATCTTCTGGGATTCTTATGTTGCTCTGACATAATCAAACCACTAATTAATTTTCAGGCTTATGCTTTTGCAGGTGAAGTAAAAGAGAATTTGTAGCTCTTTGAAATATCTCTGCTTTGAGGCATGTCAGTATTGTAACTAATAGTGGTAGTACTTAGTATTAATCTGGAAGCAAAATCATTCAATTTTTTATTTTCCAATGCTTTTGCCTCCCACTGAGTATTTAAATGAATTAAAATGTCTGTTGGGTTCAATTGTACTGTCTTAATAAGTATTTTTTATGTTTGTAAGCAGCATGAGCATTTATTCTTCGTTAGTATAGCTTTCAATTCTACATACACCAAAAGGGACAGCATTTTTTTAACTGGATGTTGTAAACTGTGCCAGGATTGATTCTTGCATTCACTTAGTTTATACATAGAATATATTAGGTTAGCTGGAATTGTTAATTTTCCCTTGGGGAGAAGCAAATGCTCAAGGCACTGATTGATAAATCAATAAATCTTTAGTGAGTTTGGTAAATAAGCTGTCAAGGGTGTATGTCATTTTTCCTCTAGAGAACAAATTTTAGGCAGAATTAATGTGTTTGTTTCCTTACATTGTTTTCTCCTTCAAAATAGTAAGACACAAAGCTGCATTTAAATAAGTCCATAAAATTGCAAGGATTTATAAAACAGCAGCAAAGATCAAGCTTTTTCCTGATATCTTAACAAAGAATTTGGTTGTTTGCATATTTGCATTTCAACCCCTAACCTCTCCTGAGGACAAATAGATGTCTGACTATTAAGCCTAAAGGCACAGAGCTGGAAATCTGTATTAATCCTCTGAAAGCTGACTAGTTTTCCTCAACATTCCCAGCGTGTGTGAAGAATGTGTTTTTAGCCAGAAGGCAAACTGGCATCTAAAGCAAAGCAAGAATTTTGAAAAATAGTTGTGTTATGTATAAATTTATTTTGCCCTTAGTGTTTTATTATTGCATATTTGTTTCATTATTTTGCATTCTGCTCTTTTTAAAATAACTTATTTGAGCTTTTCACTTCAGTGAGTGAAGTGTTGGTCACTAGAAATAGAAATTTGCACTTCATTGTTTTCTTTTTTTTTCTTTCTCTATTCTGAACTGTAGGAGATACAAGATGGAATTACATAAAAGATCTAGCAATTAAGAATTTTGCAGATTGCAGCTATGCCTTTAAGGTTAGCATTTATTAATGAACTGTAAGACTGGTCACATGAGTTCACTGTTTGTTACAGTAGCTGTTTTGTGATGCCCAACCCAAGGGTTCTACAAGGTGAAGCTGTGCTTGTGAAATTTTAGGTCACCTTTTTGCTATTAAATTTACTGTTGCTGTATTTTTCAGAGAGAACTACATACAATCCCAGTTCCCAGTTAGTTGACTTTTCTACTCTGTTAACACCTAAGGACTGAAATTTGAATTTCACTGTTAGTAATTTTTCTGTTTATTTTGCAAGCAGAGGTCTTGACTTGGGTTTGTACCATAACAGGCCAGCTTGAGGTTTCTGCAGCTGAGAGAACAAAAATCCCACTGGAGTCTGCCAGGGACCTGCATATTTGTCCACAGCTGCTGCTCATCACCTCAGCTGGTCCCTCAGAGTTCCCCCTGACACCAGCTCCTCCTGATGTGGTGGAAGCAGCAGGCTCTCAAGTGATTCTTACCCACAGTTCAGGTAGTGCCCATTAAAGGGAACTGTGAGAACGTTTGTTCCTGATGTTGAGATGGAATAATTTCAGTTGGGAGGTCCAGCTTCCCGCTTGGATCGTGGCCTGCTCCATATGTGCTCTGCATTTCTCCAAGGATGGAGGTGGATGTTTGTCCTCCTGTGTCATCCCACCACTTCCAAACTGTGCTGAGCAGGGCTCAGTGGCATTGCGTGGCAAGGCCAGAAGTGAACAGGTCTGTCCCGTGCTGTGTGGGGTGTTGCTGTGTTTCGTTTGCCACGGGGTGCCAGGTAGCCAGGTGCTCCTTTCCTTTTCTGAAGTGGTATTTCCAAGTTACACCTGACCTCCTGGAACCTGGCAGTGCCAGGTTTTATACAGCCAGTGTGTATGATTCTGTAAGGCTTAGAGAAATTACTATATTTATCTAGGAATTCCTCCTGTTTTCATAGGGGCTTGTTTCCAGAGATAGTTCTGTGGAACCTGGACCCTCCTGGAGCCTGGCAGTGTTAGGTTTTATACAGCCAGTGGGATGAGGCTTACTTTCAGAGATAGTTCTGTGAAGTCTCTGAGATCATTTGAAGCTGATCTTTGTATCTGTGTTTTATTCTGCTGTCTGGCTGCATTTTGAGGTAGACTCTGTGTGGAAATAAAAAATTTGTTTTCAGACCTCCCTTGCATAGCCAAAAAAATTAAAATCTCTTGTCTAGTATTTTATTTTCATTTTTAAAAGTAAAAGTTTAATAACATAAGCAAAGCAGCTTGCCCATGAAGTGGTAGAAAGCTAATGTGGATGTTAAATGGATAACTTGAAAGTTTTCATCTCAAAATGGTATGCGACAAAACCTTGCCCTTGATGTTTTTGTTTTTCCAAATGAATATTTCAACTTATAAGGGGATTGTGTTTTTTCCATATATTTCAAAATAAAGAAAAATGCTGACCATAAATATGGTGTGTTCTGTCAGCCCCTTGTGCTTATCAGGGAGAAGATAGAGAATGAATTGTGTGGCAAAGCAGTGTTAGGGCGACATTTCAAATTGTAACGTGAAAGTCAGAATAAACACTATAATTAATGTGTAAATGGAATCTGTGCCATTATAAAATATAATACAGTAGTGGCTGTTCCAGTAATTGCAAGTCACCATTTAAGTGCCATGTGTTGTTGTTAATCTGAGTGTGTGATCCATGGAGTCTGTGGGATGTAGGGACTTTGTCCTAATGCCATGCAATTTCCCTTGTGAGAGAGAGGGCAGTCAATGTTATGATGCTGTCTCGATCACTTTGCATCTTCTGGCTTATTTGGGAGCAGTTCAGTAGTGCAGTTTGGGACAGCAGTGGCTCAAATCTGACTAAGTGCATGAGAAAAAAAACCTATGCAATCATGCAGTTAAGGTTTCTTCATAAAGAAAATGCCACCAGGTTTTTATAATGGCTTTTCTTAGTTTAAACAAAATCTTTGAAACCTTGCACAGATAACTGTGCCAAATACTTTGGGTTTTCTTGCTTATATATGGATAAGATTTCTTTTTTTTTTGCAATTGCCTGAGTGTTTCTATTGAAAAGGAAAGGAAAAATTGTTACAGGAGATTGAATATAGGAGGAAGAAATGGAATCTTGGATTATTTAAGATACAGTTTGTGTTTGAAGGGAGTTTGAGAACTCATGTTGTCTTAAAAACACCGTGTGTGTTGGAATGCTAGATTTATTCTATGAGACTCAGAATTTAATTCAGTAAAAACCAGAAATATTTACTAAAACAATAGAATTAGGACAGGCATAGTAATATATACCAAGAAATATGAAACTGTTAAATACTGTGCTCTGATAAAAAAGGAAAGATAGACAGTAATCATCAATTTAGATGACCACTGGATGGCATCTTTGTTCCACAGAATGACTTCTGAAAATTCACTTATCTGGGCTTAAAAGTTCACTTTTATAGGAAACTGTTCAGCAAGAACAGCCACTCTCTTTATATATGAATGTATGTTTCAGTATCCAAACATTTTTTCTTATGAGATTCCTCAAAGTAAGGAAGGGTTCTTTCTGTCAGAAAAAACTGTAGTCCCAGCTGTGATTAATACATTTCTTATTTGTCTTCCATGTGATACTGAAAAAAAAGGGATGTATTTGCAGATTGTAGCTTGCAACTGTAAGATGGAAGAAAATGATTCTGTCCAGGGATTACAGTAATGGTCTTTGTAAGTGCTCTTGTATTGGTTTTGATAATTTCATTGAAATCTAATTTGTGTCCAAAATACTTGTTTGGTTTTATTGCAGAAAACATTTACTTGTAATGTGATCGCAGATCTGTACACAGAATAAAAATTGGAGTAGCTAAACTGCTAAGCAGAAAGAAGGTAAAAGATCAGCAGTACTTTCTTCAGCTATGAAATAAAAGGAGAGAGAATTATGAACTTCTCTTAGAAGTTATGTTCTGGAAGTCCAGACTGCTGTCTTGATTTTTTTTTTAAAGGGATGATTGCTTGAAGGAGATGGGAGTTGATACTCTTTGATAGGAGTTTGGTTTTCCCATGGTTTGAGGCGTCTGGATTTGGGCCTTGTGAGTCCTGGGTGATTCTCACTCTATTTCAAGCATTCAGGTCTTAACCTGACAAAAATCTTAGCTCCTTTCAGTTTTACCCGTGGTTTTTCATTTGTAAAATTACAAGCTTTTGAGTTGGTCACTGAACGTTTCAGTTGGTGTTGGCTGTGTGGTGTTGGGAGCAGTGTGGGCAGGCTGGGCACGGGCACGGAGCCAATTCCTCCTTGCAGCCCAGGGTCCCTCTGTGAGATCCACTCCGTGTCAGATGTAAAAGTGACAGGATTAGAGGGATGAAGTACCTCCCCTAGGAAAAAAGACTGAGAGAATTGGGATTTGTCAGCCTGGAGGAGAGAAGTCTCCTGGGTGACCCGGCTGTGGCTTTCCAGTACCTGAAGGGAGCCTGCAGTAAAGATGAGGAGAGACAATTTACAGGGGTGTGGAGTGGCAGGACAAGGGGGAATGGCTGCAAACTAAAAGGGAATAGGTTTATATTGGATGTCAAGAAGAAATTGTTCCCTGTGAGGGCGCTGAGGTTCTGGCACAGGGTGCCCAGGGAAGCTGTGGCTGCCCCTGGATCCCTGGCAGTGCCCAGGGCCAGGTTGGACACTGGGGCTTGGAGCAGCCTGGGACAGTGGGAGGTGTCCCTGCCCATGGCAGGGGTGGCACTGAATGAGCTTTGAAGCTTCCTGCCTTCAAAACCATTCTATGATGTTGCATCAGTGTTCTTGGGAATTTCATTTTGAGACAAAAAATCAGGTGCTTAACACTCCTGGAAATTAATAGAAGCTCATTTGTGTAGAATTTTTCTGAAAAACATTGTAAAATATTCCATTTTCTGCCTGAAGTGTTCAGCACATTTCTGCAGGTTTACACAAATAAAAGTCCCTTCTTGACCTCTTCCCACAAAAGAAAACAAAAGCAGTATCTATCAAACCAGAGCAGTCTTCCACCAAAATTGGCAGATAACCAGACAATTATGGGAAGAGAGGAAGGACCTAGATTATGGATTTCTGGATTTCCCTTCTGTTATTCTCAGACCTTACTTGCAGCTATTGGTTTTTACTGTGGACATTAAGCTTGTTACAAGTGACCAAGTATTTTAGGGTACATGGGACATCATGTATGTAACAATTAAAAAAAAAACCCTTTTAAATTAGGCTTTTGGTTGTTTATACAGTAATAGGAGTCTGGAGTTGAATGTTTTTATCCATATATATGTCTATATTCCGAAAATAATATTCTCAAAGATTGTGTAATCAGTCTGGAGAATGTTGAAATGGTGTTTGTGTCAATAGTACCTGTGAAACAGAATGTGCTAAATCCAGATGGCTGTTTCCACAGCTCTGAGTCATACCTCAGACAGGTAGGAGGTAAAGATGCTTGGGAGATACCGATATGGAAACTCAAATTTGTTTGTACTTTCTCAAGCTGTTAAAAAGGATGTTGCAGGCCAAAAAATGGTCTGGGAGTTGGTATCATCTTTTCAAATGCAGCTCATTTTCCTAAAGCTTGTTGACACAACTTATTTTTGTATGTTGCCAGAGAAAATACCAGCACATGCTCAAGCCACACTTGGAGCCCAGGCCTACCTATGAGCTCAGCATGGTCACAGAATCTTCCCCTGACAGTTGCAGAAAATGCTTTGGTGCCCGTTTAGCAGGAACTTGTGAAATGGTGCAGGATTAAAAATTCATGGTTTTGCTTTTAATTTCTGTTCTTTATTTTACCCTTTTATGCCTAGTTTTCTTTATAAAGAGAAAAGCCCGATGTTCAGTTGTTGGTGGTGATCTTTGCCTTTAGTTTCCTGATCAGCCTGGGGTCACTGATATCACTTCACTCAGATGAAGACACCTCTGTCACACCTTCTGTTACCAGACAAATTGTCCTGCTTCTGATGCTTTCCTGATATGGTCAGAGAAATACGCGGTTGTTTCTGAAGATACTCCATGAAAACAGAGACATGAGGGTTGTGTCTCAATTGGCCCACACATTGGCATGTGGCATGATGATTACCTCTGGAGAAGCAGATGATGCAAAAAATGAATAGATTACATGCAGAATTTGGTTTTAAATGGGTTTTTTTGTTTGTTTTTTTTTTTTTTTATTTTTTATTATAGAGATGATGATGACATCAATGATGTTGCCTCTATGGCTGGCGTTAATCTTAATGAAGAAAGTGCCCGAATTATGGCCACCAACTCTGACTTGGTTGGAACCCAGATCCAGTCCTGTAAAGATGAACCCTTCCTTGCTGCTATACCTCTCCATAAACGCATACTTGAAACGGGTGAGAAGCACATCCTTTCCTTCTGGGAGTGTTTCTTGCAGAGTGATGAGGTTCTGAGGAACAGAATATGCTTAGCACTTAAGATGGTTTTTTAAGCATTTGATTACATAATTTTGTATTTCTAAACTTTCAAGGTTTTTGTGATAAAAGTAACTTACCTCAAGTTGGAAATAAAATAGTGTGCTGGTACTTTTAAACTTCATGCTTTCCCCATGTTTTTTATATCCAAAGATCTCAAAGCTCTTTGCAAACATTAATTATTTCTCACAATTCTCCTTCATGTTTTACACACGAGAAGATTGAAACAGGGAGGCAGAGTAAGTAGTACAGGTCACAGAGGACACCTGTGAATAACATTGAACAGAATGCTTAAGTTTCCTGTCAAGATTTTCTTTCTCCGTACAAACCAGTTACTCAGTTCTTAACACCTGCATCTATTTAAGTGCATAGTGATTTTCTTATGGCATGTTTTCAAAAACCTGTGTTTATTTATCGTGGCAAAAGGTATGTGTATTTATTCTGCCATTTGAAAATGAAAGTTAAAAACTTCAGTAGAATAATTGTTCAAGATCAGTGTTGTTTGAGGGTTAGGAAATATGCTTCTATAAAACAGAATGTATTTTATATGACATATTTTATTAATGTGCACTATATATTCTGGTTCTTAAATGTATATTTTTCAGCATAGTTTTGGCAGTGTTTTCAGTGCCATCTGTGTCTTAACATACTAAGCTCCAATTATTTAGGGGTGTAATTTTCTCTCTTTCAGACCTATGCCTACATCACAAATTTTTAGGGATCTAGTTCTCAGAGTTTTAAAGATAAGATAAAATCTTGTTGCAAATCAGCACAGTTAGGTTTTTTTAAGTTGCTTCGGAAATGTGGTTGCTTCTGAAATGTTACTTGTGTTTATGTTCGTTGAATTAACGGGAGCCTTTTTATATTGCAGTTGCAGGCAAGTTCTTCATTGACTTATTGTCAGACTTCACTCTTGTACTTTACAAAATGCCATTTTCAGTTCCCCTTCAGAGAAAGGAATGGTTTTGCAGGCTGTAGGCAGCTTGCTGTGAGGATGTGATGACGGCTGGGAAAGCATGTCCTGCCTTTTGGGACTGGCTTAGCACCACCTGAGACTGCAGCCAGCAAGGTCTCCATGAAGTGTGTCTGAGAAGCTCTTGGGAGGGATGCTCACATAGTAGTTGATACAGGTGTAAGAAAAGGAAAAGGCAAGAGACATAAGACTGTTTAAAAGAATGGGAAATCAGAATGGATTTGCCACATAAGCCTTAATGAGCTGTCTGGCTGTAACAATCGCTGCACAACATGGAGCTGTAATTACAAGTGCAGGACTTACAGGAATCTGTACATACTTTAAGAGCCACAGAACCCATCACACTATTCATCACTGCCTTTTGGGGTTTGCTCCTCTGAGGAACAAATCCCTATGGCTGTTTTTGAAGCTTTATTAGCTTTGATAATTGAAATGAAACTTTCAAAGATTTTAAAAGCAGCTGCAGGGATTTACTTCTCAAAAGCAGTGAATCCAGAAGAGCGGCCACTCCTAGTGATCTCCTGCAGCCACTTTTAGAGTGGTTTTATTTTTGTTTTACATGAAGCCTTTTATAGTTTTGAAAGTGGCTGTGGAGTTCAGAAGTGGCTACTATCTGGGATCTATGGCTCTTGAGGAGAGAATTCCTTCAGCTGATTTTGAAGTTTTAGAAGCTGGGTTTTCACTGTGTGTGGCCAGATTTGTTGTTTGCTTAGGACCACACACAAATTTAGTAATTTGTGCTACTGGGCACTTAAAATAATGACATTGTAAGTTCACTACAAGACTCAGTATTGCCATATGTCGCTGTGACAACACCAGGACTAAGCAAAGTGCCTGTGACGTTCTCGAGCACATTAGGAAAAGGTCTGTTATGTGAGTCCTCATTCTGCTGTTTTCATTATGCCTGTTGACAATGAGATAAGATATATTGTTTCTTCTTACTTTTGCCTGAATATGACTTAAACAGAAGATGTTTTCTACCTTTAGGTCTATTCATATTTAATCACTTCAGTTTTAGGGCAGGTTTTTAATGTTTCAGTAAAAGAGAGATTTGTGGTGTGTACAGTATTAGGAAACTGCTCATCTCCTTTCTCAGAAGCTAGATCTTTTAAGTTTTCTGTAATATTCATCTCCTCCTCTCTTTTCTGAGTAAGAGCTCTGTCGAGCCACTCAGTAGTGTTCCCCAAAGGCTGTTTCAGAGGTTGTGCTTCCATTCACCAGAGTTGGAATATAAACTGCTAAAGTGAGAGCAGATGCTCTTCAGACTTTGGCAGTAACCACCAGCCAGATGCCTCAAAGTCATAGTGAAAGAGGTTTCTTAATATATTGTGTGTTCTTATCTCTGCTTGAGCTTGGCAGTGTTATAATCCAAAGTTTATTTTAAATCTGAGGGACTAATATTGATCCATTTAAGTGGAAGAAGTAACTGAAAGGTAATTCATGCAAAGATATTCATCCACTTCCCACATGCTTCCTTATCCAATTTTGTATCTAGTCATTTTGGGCTGGTAATCATTGCCATTTGTTCATGTAGGAAGGCAAGGCTGTGACTGTTTCAAATTCTCCTTTGATGCAAAATCAAGAGTGGGTATTTCTCAGCATATAATGTATTTCTTTTGTTATTCCACTCGGAATCATGAAACTTTAAACCCTGATCTTTCTACATGACAGCATGGCACAATGAAACATATACAAAGGGTTGTACGGCTTTTGTTTCTCTTTTTGGGAAGTTGAGAGGCAGAGGTTGATATTCATCATGCATGTGCATACTAACTCCTGACACTTTCTAGGTCTTTAACTTTGTTAGTAGAATGAGTAGAGTTTCTTCAGAGGGCAAGCAAGCTGATTAGACCCTCACGAATAAATAATGCTGAAAAATCCTTGCTTTTCCACATGGTTTTATGGGAACAAACCAAAAATAGCCATAATAATTTGTAATTGTTTCACTTTTGTTCATTTGTAAGTTGCTTCTTGCTGGGTAAGAATGCTGTCTTGGTTAGGTTTTTAAAGCTAGTTTTTGACATTGTGAGTTTATGCTGTTTACTGAATGAGGTAACAGGCAACACTTAATAAAGCAGGGTTTTAAGTATGACAGTTTTGTGTAGTTCATAACCATCTTGTGAAAAGAGAGACTTCTTGGCTTTAATTCCTTGATTACAGCATGGTTTCTGAGTGCAGATAAGAATGAGGCTGCACTGCATTTTATATTAAATATTAGTGAAACGTAGCAGGACACAGCGAAGGATGGCATAAAACCTTTTTGTAACACCGTGATAACTAAATCCTTGGAGAAAGGAAACAGCTGTCTCATGTACTTTTCTGAGAACTTGGTGGTCTCTCAAACCTTCACTGGGGGTTCCAAAAAACTTTGCATTATATTTTGTGAACAACAGAGCATGATACCTTCACCGGCTTAGAATCTGCAGCAGCTTAGTAATTCCCACAGCTTTTAGTTCTAAATGATTTCTTCTACAACAAGGTGATGCCATTTTGCTTTTATTAACTCTCCCTAAAATGTCACAACTTGTGGTAAACCCTAACCATGAATTAACTGTCATAATGCAGTAATATTTAAGCAGGAGTTTGGTATATTGTATTCCTTGACTTACATGGTTCCTTTTTCTCTTTCTCTTCACTTTGTGTTCTTCAACTCATTTTTCTACTTCAGTTTTATTGTGACAGAGCACTGGCTGAAGAGAGCAGATGTGGCATTCTAAGAAATACGGGACTGGTTTGGCCACATGGAATACATTTTGAATATTGTTCATCTTGTATCTTTCAAATGTTTTTAACTTAAATACATATGATAGAAATTTTTTTGAGAATGAGCCATGATTTTTTTTATTTCACATTCATTCAGTTTTTTACATCTGCATTAATAAATCAGATTGTCTATAGCATGGTTTGGCAAAATGTTGTGTTTGTTTGTTACCTAGCGTTGTAATCTGTCCTTTGGAAAAAGTCTGTGATACTGACATAGCATACATCTGCAATATTTCCCACCACAGAGGTAGTTCTGGATTCTCTTGCTTCATATAAATGAATTTTTAGTCTAGAACACATGTAGTGGTGCCTGCCAGTTATTATAAAGCTTGAAAATGTGCTGATGAATTCAGTTTCTCCTAGTTCAGTAGTTATAAGGCCTACAGTCTTCCTTAAAACAGCTTCGGAGAAGCTTGGCTGGTTAGAATTGAGCCACTGTTTCTGTCAATATAACAGTTGTATGGTTAGGCTCAACATAATTTATAGATTTACCTTTTTGTTATTTTACATGTAAAATATGTTTTTAATTCTGTCTGATGAAATATTGATTATTGCTCTGCCTTGATTCTTTCTTTGTTCAGCCACACTTGAATTGCATGTCTGCTATAAAACTGCATGTTGAAACACACAGAAATAGCTTATCTGTGTTTTCTATATTCTGGAGTGTATTGAATCTGCTGTGTGACGTTGCAGTGGCAGCAGTTGTGTGCCTATGTGTGTATTTTAAATAAAGAATATGTGTGCTCTAGAGGGCATTTTATGTTGTTAAACCATGTTAAAACCCATAGGGGTACCCTTCATGGAACCAGGCCAGGTGATTTCAGCCTCTATTTAAGACATTTGTTATTAGTTCAGTAAGTCTTTCTGTCATCCCCTTTGCTGGGTTTGTTTGTCAACATTTGTATTCATGTTTGAATGAGATGAAACTGTCCTATTGATAGCTGCTCTCCATATACAGAGCAGCTCTAACATAAAAGTATAGTTCTTTCTCTGGCTGCTTTACTTTAGAGGGCTTTTATAGCTGCTTCAGTTACAGTGGTTGTATGTTCTGAAATTCTGAGCTCTCTGCCTCTGAAGATAATTTTTTGTTTTCACAGCACTTTTTGTTGATATGACTTAGTTGTTTTCACTGCTGAATTTTAACTTTTTATCTGTAAGTTGATCTGTCTTCAAACTGAAGTATTGGTTTGAATATCATTTTTCCAGCCTGTGGACATAACTCTTGATTGTGTTTGGGGGATGCTCTAACACTTACCTGTTCATAAGTGTGGCAGGTTGAAGTCATGCACTGTCCTAAGGACATGCTTAGTCTGCTGGAACTGTCCCTACAGTGGAGTTCTCTGGATTCTATGTGCTTTTTCTCAGGGAACAAAAAAAAAATCATGTTAGGTATTGTATAATCCAAATTGCATGTTATTGTGCCTGCCAAAAGCATGGACTTCCTCTAGTTTCTGCAAACTTCACTCTGGCACTGCAGAGGTGTGGCAGGTGTTGAGATGTATCCAGATTCTGACATCTGGAACAGTTCTGTAACTTGGGCTTTTTTCATTAGTATAAAACAATTTGCTAGAAAATGTACTTAGATGAGAAGATGTGCACTGCTCCCAGCTTTCTAACCAATGTCCATAGTTGTGATAGTTGTTTCTTAGGCTGAGATTTGAGTTTATTGTACATGTTCAGTAGAGAATTTGGTATTATATTCCGACTGAATCAATTGCTAATGTTACAATATTTAAAGACAATTACATTTTATTTACGTTTTTTATTTCCTTTTCAAAAAAGGTGGGAATACATTCCCATATTAGTATCAGCAGCAGTGTTGCCAAATAAACATAACCAGTAAGTACTTCAGCAGAATGTTAAACCCTATTGTTGTTCTTTCTTTAATAGGTCCATGATTAGACTTCCTGTTTTACAAGATGTCCCAACATGTGTTGGAATGGTAACTTCAGTACCACCTGAGAGCTTGGAGTCTGCCTTTCTGTGAAAGGTAGGGCAGCTTCTGTTCAATATTTTTTGTGTATTTCCAAGGTTTTCTTTTTATTCATCTTATTGGCTCTGCAACACTACAGAATCTGAGTTGTGCTTTTAGCAGTACCACCTTTAGGTGTCAGAACTGATGTTATTTCATCAAGTAGTATTTTCTCAAATATGATTAATTTAGCTATGTTTAAACTATGATTATTTATGAAGAAAATGATGCTGTTTCTTCAGGCATCATTTTCAAAGGTTTTACTCCATCTGAACTGAGAGCATGACCATACTACTTGGTCTCAGAAGTATTTAGAGAATTTCAGTTTTGTTTTCACCATAATAATTTTGTCTTCACCCGTTTTTCATCCTGTTTTGTGAATGTAGTGAAAGCGCCATCTTTAAAAGGTCTTGCTATTTCTGGAAGGCAGTTCTGGCCTTCAGGGCCCACCAAAATATGTTACCCAGCCTCAGAATAAGTTTGCATCTGGGAATTGAATGGCTTAGGTTTCCAGGTCTCTGCAAAAGGGAGTAAAATTAAGATCATCATTCTGTGGAGATGCATTCTCTACCAGATTCATTTATAAAGTCCATGGATGTAAAATAAGAACAATAAAAAGAAAACCTTAGAGAACCATTCAATATTGCAATAAAGCTGACTTACATTATCCCTGTAGGCAAACTCCATGCTCTAGAGGTGGTGCTAATGTCCCCAGCGCTCAACACATGTTGGAACATCTTTGTGGAGGAGGAAGTCATTGATCAGGGAGCAGCATCTTCAAGGATCGTTTAAGGGGGAAAAAGTAAAAGGTAATATTTTTTTAAAATATGTTGGAATGATTGTTCATTATGTTTATTTGGCAATCCTGCTGCTCATACTAAGGTTGTAGTGTTTTCATTTCTTAAAATTACTGAGGAACTTAGTAAACTTCCTTTAGTCTTCCCTTCTCCCATGAGTTTGAATTGCATTTGTCAGCCTCCTTCACGTTGCTGAGTTTACTGCACACAAGTCCAGAATTCACTATAACTCTCTGGCAATCTGTCACTTTTTTCAGTGGTTGTAATGCAGAGAGGGTTAATCTGTGTTTTGACCAGTTTTGCAGTCCCTTGTGTTAAATAAGTCAGAGCCCAATATTGAACTGGTATGAAGACATTCTGCTGCTAACCAAAGGGTATTTGTTTTCAAGGAGGTAGCTGCAACACAGTGTTGTGCCAGATGAGGTACCACCATCTGTTCTTGCACAGTAGTGTAGAAGTGCAATTTTAATATAAACTATCATAAACCAAAGCTATTTTGACAAAATTAAGTTAAGTTACGTATCTGACCTGGTTAAATTTTGCAGTGGTGGATCTGGTGATGCTCTATTTGGTATTAATGAATGTGACATGGTGTCCTGATCTTGGCAGTTTTAATTCTAATCCTGGCCATACACAGATGAAGGTGCTGACATTTTGAAATTCAGGTTATGATCTTTGTTCCACCCTTCTGGTATCCCTTGAATTTCCTGGATTTGCTGCATATCCTCCCTGTGTCTGGCATGCCCTTCCTGCCTCCTTAGATGAAGCCTCACGTCTGCATCAGGCTTGTGGTGACAACTATGATACCTGTTCTGATTCTGGTGCCAGAGAGATGGTTTCTCAGAGGAAAAAAATTGCCAAAATATCTTTATTGTTCACACAATTTGCTTTAAAAAGCCAGTACCACGTAGGCAAGTTCTTATACTCGGTATTGATTTGAATCCTATGGATATGATGGAGACTGTGTTCTGTTCCTTGTGAAGACTGTGCTGTTGGGTGCTAGCATCTGTTTGTCATCTGGCATTCTTACAGGAGTTCTGCTCCATTTCTGTCTTACCTGGTGTCCTGTCATAATCATGTATTTATGGTGTTTAAGCCTGAGGTTCTGTCTTGGTTTACTGTTTTGAGTTTAGCTCAAGAAACACGTTTGTCTACTCTGCATGAAAAGAGATAAATCCCCAACTAACAACTTCTCTGTTGTTTTCTTAGGGACTACTGTTGGTGTCATTGTCATATTAGTTCTTTCTGGTCTGATGCCTGTAAAAATCTCTTTTGATTTGACTCTCTAGTGAGTAACCAAGTACAAAAGTGCAATGAGGCGTTTACTATTATTCATAAAAATAGTGACCGTATTTTCTAGTCCTCTGCAGTCACTCTGTGTTGTTTCTTGAATATTCCTGAAGGTCTTTGGACATGCTTGTTATGCTGTATTTTTTTTGTTTTGGGAGAACCAAGATGAAGAAGAAAAGATCGTATAACTGTAATCTGCGTGTTCTTATTTGACTCGTTGAGACCTGCCCCTGTTTCAGTTCGCATCCCCTCCTCTGTCTCTAGTATTTTCCTCACACTGTTCAATTGCTGCAGCACAGATTACTGGGATTATAGGGTAGGATGTGGAGCTGTAGTTCTCAAAGACTTTGTCCTTCAGAGCCTCCTTTTAATAACTTCAGCACCCGCCCTTCTTTTAGAATACACACATCAAATGGCACAAAAATAAACTTGACGTTGTATTATTTAAAGAGGAGGAATTAAACATCAAACTTGAGGATATCGTCTTTGCTTAACACATTCAGATTTTGATTCCTTCTCAACGAAGTTAGGTGATACACAGTTTAGTTACAGAAGAGAGCAGGGAAACAATTAATTGGAGTGCCTTATGTTCCTTCAGGGTTGTCATTCTTTCTGTCCTCTCTGATCAAGCTGCAAGCCTTCCTTGCTGTTGGAATGCCAAGTGTTCTCTGCTCCTGGATGCACTGTTTCATGTGTATATGCTTCTATGCTTTGTGGCAGCTCCTTCCATTTTCCAAGCCTCCACAAACCTGTGCAGTATGTTGTTTGGTGACTAGCTGGGTTCTGTTAGAGACAAACCACTAAGGGTAATAAAAAAGACTCTTTATGGATGATTAATAGCTGCCTTTCAGCTGTTTAATTATCTAGCTTAGAGACAGAAGTTTGGAAACTGGATTGGCTGGTTATATATACCTTAGCACAGATCTCTTCTCAAAGTAGTTTTTCTTTTTGCCAAAAAACATGAATTATGCGTGAGTTCCCAGACTTACCCACTGGTTGAGACTTTAGAGAAGTGGAGGCTTTTTGCTGGTCAGTCTTATGTGACTTCCATCAAAAAATACGAGTTGTATAGGTAGGGTTAAGTAAGAGTCTTGAGGAATTCTTTCTGTACTTGATGAAGTTTTTTTGTCCTACCCAAATCCTGTGGATTTGCATATAAAACCTTTGAATCAGCACAGAAAATAGGATGAGGCCAGGGTTACACATAGATTCTGCGTGGATGCAACTATTTCTCTGGCTCTGTTGTGTTAAAATAATTACACCAGTGTGACTCTCTGGAGTGGAGCTATTTTGCTTGTTTTCCTTTGACAAGAATAAAGTGTAAAGTTTGAAAGTAAAAGTTTAAAATAAACTAAAAGGTTGTTTTGCCAGCTGTGTAATTAAGTTGTGGAACTCTTTGTTTTACAGTGTTGCAGGTTGAAAAAATTACTTGAAAAATCAGTGGAAAAGACATTCCATCCTGACCTAACAGACAGATAAGATGCTCTCACTTAGGACAGACCAAGGCATAGTTTTGGTGCACAGTGAGCACTACACACTTCTTGTTTTAATAATCTTCTAGCAGCATCTCTTAATATTACTGTTAGAGAAAGGATGATGGACTCTGTTACCCCGTGTGGGTTTACTTTACTTTTTATACAGTTATATAAATACATAAGTATTTATTGTAGTATAGTTTATACTGAAATAGTTGAGTCCATGACAGTGCCTGAAACATACTTTGGATGGTTTTGTGCTTGTGCATTCACACTACAGAGCTTAAAATCTCAGTTGAATCATACTTTGCTAAAATAGTTTGGTTGGCATTTTCTTTGGTGGGGGCAGGAGAAGACAATATTAAAAATCGTGTAGCATTTTATTCAGCATTTTTATTCTTCTAGGTTACATTACATGACCGGTTATGGTTTTTTTTTTCCCTACTGTGTCTTACGCAGAACATGGTATATATTTTGAGGATTTCAATCTGCACATTTGGAATTTATTTTTAAAAAGTCACTGACGTTTGAGCAGTTTCTCAATACGCTTCCCGGGCAATCAGCCCAAGGTAGTCCTGGAGAACACTATTCCCAGCAGATCGGGAGTTCTCGAGGAGGTTGTCCAGTTTGTCCAGAAGTCAGCTCATGATTTAGTTTTCAAGCTCTGAGAGGAGGAATGTTCTTTAACCAACAATCTTGCTGCAGTAAGGAATGCAGGGTTTTCCATTGTTTTGTAAACAACAATTTCCAGGCGATAGAAAGTCATTCTCTCTAACGAAGTGGTTGTTCCCCATGAAGGTGCACTGGAAGTGTTGAACGGTGTCACAGACTGGTTTGCACAACCTTTCCCGTGTCAGCTGAGGGTGGTTTGGAGCTGTGGGTTGTATCTTGGCCATCTGCCCCTCCCGGAGGAGTGCTGGTTTGTACCTGCTCCAGGGAACCGTGCACCAAATCTCAAAGCACTTGGCGGGGATTCTCTGGTTTGGCAGGAAACGCTCCCTAGCCCGGGGCTTTCCTGAACACGCTCCCGGTTACAGGTTCCTCAGAGGTGCCTGCTCCAACCGCTTCGGTTGGGTTGGCTGTTCTTGTGAAGGTAGCAAAGTTTTGTGAAACTAAAGTTTCGTAAAACTGTTTTGTAGTTTCTCCTTTCCTCATCTTGTCTTCTAGCAGCAGACCAGCTTTAACAGTTCAGCAAGTCAACATTGGTTAAATTATTTATGCATTTAGTTAGTGAGACTTAAATTCAAGCTTTTATTGAAAGGACTGTAACCAAAAGATTACAGCTGAAGTTATCTTACTGTTTCCTTTGCCTGGGATTGCTGGGTTATCTTGCACCCCTAGAAATCTCCAATTTTAATTATCAGAACTAGGAGTTGTTGTTTGGCCTTTTAGTGTTTAACAAGCTCTGCCTTCAGTTTGTAGTACTGAAAGTCTGTCTGGGGCACTGGTAGCCCCCCCCAACATAACCCCAGGGTATTCTGAACTTAAACAACCTCCTTAATTTTTTCCTTTCTTGTGTTCCATCCCTCATTCCCTAGCTTAAATATTTAGGGTTGGGTTTTCCCCTTGATAGCACTAGGAGTGCAGTAGTGATGGATGACTTTGTGGGCTGAGGACACTGCTCTGTGGGAGATGGATCCTGTGCTGATGAGGTCGGGAGAAGTGAGTTCAGTAATTGCCATTGGTGCTTCTCAGGGTGCCAAGGCCCCTTAGTACAGTAGAGTCCTTTCTCCTTCATGTTTAGTCAGCCTGACACTTGAATGGGACTGCTCAGTTTAGAATTATTAATACACAGTATCAGACACAGCTCCAGTTGCTTTCTCTTGATTTTATGTCTTGCTTTCTGTAGAGACCACAGAAGCTGAGTCTTACACAAGAATTTCTTATCTAGTTTCAGGTGAACTGCTCTCTTCCTCACCCCAATTTTTGCAGCTGTAATTTCCAGAAATTCCTGTATTTTGTAACTCTGGAACAGTGTCTACTTAACCAATCATGTTGTATTTAATTATCTGTAATTGTACAGAGATTAAAGTGTTTTAAATGTTTCACTGCTACATCTACAGCAGCACTATGAAATTTCCCTTATGCCGGTGAAATGAAGGCATAGAATTCTTTATTAGAGAATTGAATAGTTTGGAAGGCTGCAGGAATTGGAGTGGTAGTGTTTCCTATACATTGCCTCTCCTGTTGGGGAAGCTTGCAGGGGGACTGAGGCACAAAACTGTGGTGGTTCTTTTGGGAAAACATAGGAAAGGGGCTGGACCCTCGATTGTAGATGCAGTCCAAGGCACAGCCCCGCACTTTCTGTGATGTGGGCAGGAGGGAGGTGAGTAGATCTGACCACATGCCCTTTGCTGCATTTTCCTGCATCTGGTGGTGTTGAATAAAGTTAAACAGAAACCTAAATAATGTCTTGGATTGGAGGGGGATTTCTATTTTGTGGTGTGCAAGCCAGCTGTAATGGCAGAAGGGGTCTGGACCTAACAGGACTGGTTCCAGTTGGATCTTGGACCAATGTTTCACGCACAGAATTTGAAGTTCAAGCAGTTGCTCCTGGTGTTGGGTCGATAGGAGTGAATGCTTTCTGTGTTTCTGACCTGTGGTTAGGGCATATAGACATTAATTATGCACCCTCACAGTGTTGCTCTTGAAGGACAACTCAAGCCCTAAATAGGAGCTGTTTAACTGCTTACAGCCAGTTCTTCAAGGTTTTTTTGTTTTGAGTGTAAACGTAAAGAGATTCTATACAGGCACTCAATAATTTATCACATCAATAATCAGAGTCAGACCTGATGTTTTACAAATAATTTTTTTTATCTTTGATCTCAATCCTGTCAGTCCTCTTATAGTATAAATTATTGAAATAACTTTTTGATTCTTTGAAAACCTATCTGCAAAGACAGTATTTTTCTTCTGCTTCCCAAATAGGGTAGTACCCTCCTTATGGTTTGTTTCGGTTTTTCATCAATAAAATATAATTAAACTTCTGAAGTGCAGCAAAGCCAATGACTTTCAGATATCTAAGCAGATGATAGCAGAATTTTCACTTCTTGAGACCTAAAAAGTTTTCAGTTACAAGGTTTAGGTGCTTTTATATTTGTAAAAAACAATCTTGTGCTACTGACACATATGCCAGTATCAGAATAATATTGCTGAGTGTTTTCTCCTCCAAGGTTTTTGGAACTTGTATCTAAGTTCTGACTTTATAGTAACTCTGTTGCAATATCAAAAAAGTTTGAATATAATATAGTTTATTTGTGACAAAACATCCTAACACACTTCTTTGCATGCTGATATACTATAGATCTTTATTAAATTCTGGTTGAACTGGGGTTTGCTATTAAAGCTTCCAGACATGTAATTAAGAATTAACATGTGGTCAGTCTTTACTGTGTTGTTCTGTAATGCTTGGCAGATTCAAAATTTGCACTTTGGGCACAAATTTGTCCCTCATATTTCTCGTGTAGGATAGTGTGACTCTTCAGTGGCATCTGATGTCTCTGAGGATGTGCTGTAACTGAGTTTTGGCACAAAGAATTGAAGTTTTCTTTCAATCAGTCATCAGTTCTTGATTCTCTTGTACAGTTCTGGTGTAATAGAGATCTGGCAGGAGCACTTGAATAAAGAATATGACCTTAGTTTCATCTTTAAAAATATCAAAACTTAAATTCAACTGGAGAGATGGGCTAAAATTATAGCTTGGAGCATTGCTTTGCTCCAGCTCCTTTTTTGTTGTTAACCTTGATGATGTTTTTATCATAGCTCTAGGAAAGTTCAAAATTACATTGCTGAAGTAATTTTAAAGACTTGAGGCATTTACTTGTTATCAAAAATGTCTAAATTTAACAAATGTATTATTTAAAAGCAAGCAACTCTTGTCAAATTCCACATACAACACTTTTGATCAAGACTGCAGGTTAAGATGGCCACATCATCAAACTTAAAGTACATTGAGATGATCACCTAAAAATCAGGAAGAGGTTCAGCTTCTTAAAAACCGAAGGCAAGGGAAAGCACTCTGTTGATAGAAGTTGTTCTTTTTTTTTTTTTAATCTTAATTTTCTCCTTGGTTTCTGCACATGTTTAAGTGTATATATTGTAAAGATCAGATGGTGCCATTTAGACTGGAATTCAGAATGCTAGGGCCTGAATAAAGATATCAGTAGATGAAGCCCGCTGTCCAATAACTAGATTAGAATGATGAGTTATTACAAGGATACTTGTGTTTTGTGATACAATTAACCAGGTTTAGTATTTTAGAATATATATGTGTATATATACATTTCTTAAAAGTGTAAATCATATTTCTGTTCCCACATGATTATCACTCTAGGGAATCTTGAAAAGGGAAGACAAGCCTCTTCCTATTAACACTAGGAAAAGTAATTAAGCAGATTAGAAGAATATGTCAGGAATGTCCTATTTAGAGATATGTGTTCTTCTCCTTTGATGGCAGACAGGATTCCAATATGCTTTTTATAGGAGAGTGGATGAAATTTTATGTATTTCATTTTAGGAAATTTATAAATGAGAGCGGATCTCAGGAGGAGAAGTGGCAGTCAAGAAAAGAAACAAAACTAAGACTTCAGTATAGAAACACATGAAAATTAACAGTTCCCAGCCCTGTGCATAGATTCCGTTTCTCTTTGGCATTTTTTCTGAGTAGCAGAAAGCAAAAAAGGGACAGGCTCTAAGCAGGGGGATCACATCTCCTGGGTCAGTGGATTCAGCACAGTGGTGTGAGCAACTGTGTATGAAAGTATAACCAGGCCAGCATTTCCAAGCGTAGATGAAATTGGTAATTTTCCCACCCTTGCCTCAAGTACAATCCAAGTATTTAAGGAACGTGCCAAATCTTCGTGTAGTATGCAGTTAGGAATGCACCCTGCTTCTGACATCCCAAGCTAACAGGGTTTAACTAATGTAATTTAGAGCAGGGAAGACGTGATGATGCTTCCACACATGATGAATCGTGTGGATGACAAGATGACTCTTTAAAAATCTTTTTGTAGTCTGATTCCTTGATACTAATTCATTTGTGGGGAAATTGTATTCTTTTCCCCTTATCCTGTTTTCCAAGGAATTTTAGCCTTGAGTGATTGAATATTCCATTTGCCTTTCTTCTTTCCCTTCAGGTCACTTTTGAGTCGACTGATAAATCAGGAGCTAGAGCCCCCTCTGTGTGTCTGAGTAGAGGAGGAAGTGAACCCATTTTTTTCCTTTTCCTTGCTCTTCTGCCTGGTTGGCTGCCAGTGAGCTCTCTGGCACAGAGTGGCCAGGCCCAGGGTCCCTGACTGTGCTCAGCTGGCATGCTGGACAAATAGGGTCTGGGAGATGTGCCAGGGGATGATCTGAGACGTAGGAGAGATGTCGCAGTATTGTGCAGTAATGAGGAATATGGAAGCACATATGCAGGAGGACAGGGATCATTGAATCGCTCTACTCTCTCACTTAAAGCTGGATCAACATTGAATTTAGACTGGGTTGTTTAAGGCATCAATTGGCCAGATCTTAAAAACGTGAGAGGTGGGACAGTCTACAACTTGTTTGTGCAAAGTGTTCCATTATTTGTCTTCGTGGAAGAATTCTTCCCTATATCCAGTCAGAAACAGCTGATTCCATTTATGAATTTGCTTCTAATTCTTCTTCCAGGCAACCTTAATAAAGGGTGTGGCTCCATCTTCTCAGTAAACTCTCCCTTAAGTCTTTTTACTGCAAGAAAAAGAGCCTCATGTTCTCATTTAGGTCGTGTGCTGCAACCCCGTGACCATCTTGTTGACTTTTTCCTGGATTTGAGTTTTTCAAGCTTTTCTTATACTGGGTGACCCAAACGTGCAGGGTTGTAGATGTAGGCTGAGTTAAGAGGAGTAGTTGTTTCCCTTGATAGGTAGGGTACCGCTGATTTTCAGTTTTGCTGCAGGTATAGCCCGTGGGTGTCAGGGTGCAGTGCTGGATAACCTGCTGCCCTGCCAGGCTCTCTGTGGTTCCCATCAGTGCTGCTGACCTCAGCCCATGGCATTCCAGTGAGTCCAGCCCAGGCACAAGGCTTTGCACCTGTCCTTCAAGAGTTCCGTGAAGATCCTCTTGCTTCACTTGCCAGCTCCTTTCCCTCTGCACTGCTCAGGGCGGTGCCATCTGCAGACCTGGTGAGGGGCTTTGTGTCTCTCCCCCGAGGTCCCTGAGACACCCATTAAAGAGGGTAAGTCCCAGGGCAGATTCCCAAGGGACTCTATGGCCTCTGGGTAGTTTTCTGGACTTAGGAATAATATATTGAGGGATTTTAGAAGAAAGTTACTGGGATATTTCAGCGGCTGGTGAAGGACAAGAATCTTAAGGCGTTAAGTATCTCAGAGAATGGTCCATTGATTATGGATGAATTTCTGAAGAGTTAAAGGGACAAGAAAAGTCCTATAATGGTTGACTTTACTTAGAATAAAATTCTTTAAGATTAGAAAAACCTTTATTGTGAAAAAAACCAAGATGGCAACAGTTCGTGTTATAAAAGGAGTGTGTGTTTTCAGGGAAGTTGGGTACTATAGTTACACTGAAATTCAAAGAGCTGTAACAATTACACGTTCTCACCCATACCTAGAATAGGGCAGAAATTTCCACCTGCAAGCCTCTTTTCTGGATACTAGTTAATTAAATGTCCCTTCTTACTTGCATTTTTTTTTCAGACTAGGGTTTTCTGATTGATGATGGCTTTGCTTACGCGTGTTTGCATAGTAAAATGGTGCATGCTCAAATAGGCCTCACTATTGCCAGTCTGACTTGGAAGAATTGCTCCTGCCCACAGGAATCGTCCTCCCGACTTCAAGGACTTCATTTGCCTGGGTGGCAATTGCAGCGTTGGGATTTAATGTGTGTGTCAGCTTCCCATTACACATTCAGCTTTCAGCAACCTGAGCGCAGCTCCAGCTCTATTACACAGGACAAATTGGGCACCAAGAAAGGTTTAATTTATTTTTTTCCCCATGATAAAGCAAAAATTAGTTAAAAATCATATATGCATCTTGCTGAAATCCTTAAGGTAACGTGTAAGATAGGGAGTCAGTGATTAAGTTAGTTTAAGAGGTAACGACTTCAAAGAATCCCTAAAATGAACACCAGCGATAGTTTGAGTAGAGAGCTGTGCTGGGGAGGTGTGGCTGGGGAGCGCAGTGGGAATGTGCTCCAGCCGTCCCTGGAATGGGCAGAGCCTGCTGGATCAGGAGCCGGGGGAAGGGAAGGGGCAGATCCCGCTGGATCGGGAGCTAAGGGAGGGGAAGGGACACATCCCGCTGGAGCAGGAGCCAAGGGAAGGGACAGATCCTGCTGGATCAAGAGCCAAGGAATGGGGCAGACCCCTGTGGATTGAGAGCCAAGGGAAGGGAAGGGGCAGATGCCGCTGGATCAGGAGCTAAGGGGGGGGAAGGGACACATCCCGCTAGAGCGGGAGCCAGGGGGAAGGAAGAGGCAGATCCCGGTGGATCGGGAGCCAAGGGAAGGGAAGGGGCCGATCCCAGTGGATCAGGAGCCAAGGGAAGGGAAGGGGCCGATCCCGGTGGATCGGGAGCCAAGGGAAGGGAAGAAGGGGCAGGACGGGGCAGGTGTCGGTTCCCCCCTGGCGCCGGCCCCGCTGCCCTCCCAGTGCCACCAGCGCTCACTTCTCCCACATTATTTTTTTAGACGTGGGGTGGTTTCTTGCTCTCGAATTTAGCCAGGGGAAGGCAGGAAGGCCTCACAAAGCACACGCTTGCTGTCGCGCAGCCGAGGTCGGCGTTTGCTAGGGCCCCCTCCCCAGATGAGGATTCCTCTCACAGTTGGCTCTGTAGGAGGCACTTCCCGAAACAGCCATAAATTTCCTGCAGTGTTTTGCAAAACCATTCGTGTATCCCAACCAAACCGCTTTGGAAAGTCTTGTGTCCATTCAAGGGAACACTGACTCAGCATATTTATTGTTTTGTGGTGGGTCAACACCAATGGTCCATACAAGATACAGCTACCCAGTTTTTTCCTGTGTAAAATACACGTGTGTGTGTGCACACTGGGAGTTTTCTATCCAGAAAACTGCCCTGCTGGGACCACCTATGCCTTTGTAGGACTGTAGTTTGTGTTCATATATTCATATACGAATATATGAACATAAATATAATAATAATAATATATAAATCTTAATAATATATAAGTATTATTATTGTATATTATAATATTGTTATAATATATATACAATATATATTCATATACCCACAAATTTATATCCAATACTTAATAATGACTTTGATGAATTTAGGTGTCCTTAAGTGTTACCCATTTTCTGTTTTTCTGTAGCTTGGATGTTTTTTAAATATATCAATGCATTAGACTGTAGACTCTTTGATTTTCTTACAAACTCAGCATGAAGTATCAAATGTCCAAGTAACCATGAATATGTGTTGGGGGGGACAGCTGGTATGTTTCTAAACAACTCTTTTTAATATGACTTTATTTCTTTGCCTTCAATTAATAGGTTGATTTCTTTTCCCTAAAGAATTTCTGTATTGGTACTATGCCAGTGGTGTAGGCTGAAGGATGCAACAGAATGCTTTGGGCTGCACCCTCACCTACTCGACACTGAAATTCATCTTCACTAATGCTTCTGAAAGTTAAAGAATTGTTTTCTCTTGTGGAGAACAACTGGAAGCTCATATTGTCTCATACTCTGATATGCCTCGGTTTAACGTGCCAGGCTGAACTTCAGCAAAGTTCTTAAATGCTTTCAAGTGTTAAAGAAATTCTCTGATTTATCTTTTAAACTTGTAGAGTCGCACTCTTTTCAGGGGATCATGAGTGTATAACCAAAGCGACATAAATACACTGTCATGGATTTTTCTATTCAGGAAAACGAAGTTGTGATGTAAGGTCCTTTTGGAGCTTTGTTTGTCTTTTGGGTATTTTTTTTCTATGGGGGATAAGCTAACTCTGTTTTGTTTTGGTTTTTTTGCTTTAGCTAAAAAACTAGGAATTACTGATGTGCCAGCTGAAGTCGTTACTTTTATTTCCCATGCAACACAGAACAGACTAAGAACAGTGATAGAGAAAGTCACAGTGATAACCCAGCACCGGATGGAGTCGTACAAAGTAAGTGTGCCCAGAACGGGTTTGTGTTCCTGCGCGCCGCGGGGCCGGCGGGGCCCGGCATGGCCGCGGTGCCCGGTCTGGCCACGGTGCCCTGCACAGCCCGGCATGGCCGCGGTGCCCGGCCTGGCCACGGTGCCCTGCACAGCCCGGCATGGTCAGGGTGCCCGGTCTGGCCACGGTGCCCTGCCCAGCCCGGCATGGCCGCGGTGCCCGGCCTGGCCACGGTGCCCTGCACAGCCTGGCATGGTCAGGTGCCTGGTCTGGCCACGGTGCCCTGCACAGCCCGGCATGGCCAGGGTGCCCGGTCTGGCCACGGTGCCCTGCCCAGCCCGGCATGGCCGCGGTGCCCGGTCTGGCCACGGTGCCCTGCCCAGCCCGGCATGGCCGCGGTGCCCGGTCTGGCCACGGTGCCCTGCCCAGCCCGGCATGGCCAGGGTGCCCGGTCTGGCCACGGTGCCCTGCACAGCCCGGCATGGCCGCGGTGCCCGGCCTGGCCACGGTGCCCTGCACAGCCTGGCATGGTCAGGGTGCCCGGCCTGGCCACGGTGCCCTGCACAGCCCGGCATGGCCAGGGTGCCCGGTCTGGCCACGGTGCCCTGCACAGCCCGGCATGGCCACGGTGCCCGGTCTGGCCACGGTGCCCTGCACAGCCACGGTGCTCAGCACAGCCACTCTGGTTCATGCTGCAGAGCTTCCCTGGGCTGCAGGTTTGCCTGCTCAGCAAACACACTGCTGGGATGGTGGATCTGCCTGCCAGCTCATCTTCGTCTGCTCTGGGGAAATTTGGGTGTAGAGTTGTTTCTGTCTTTCTGTGCTGAAGTGTCTGGCATGGGGTATGTGCTAAGCTATTTCTGCTTGTGGATTGTGACTAAGACTTGATTCCTGATAGCTCCTTTTTTGTCCAGGGTATCCAGGAATTGGATTGAAGTTGCTTTGGTATTTAGGAATCTGTAGTAACTTTACTGATTGTGAGAAATACTCATATTTTACAAAAGCTGCCAATTTATGCCTTAACAACTAAAGAATTCAGCTATAAATTCTTCACTGTAATTAAACATGATTTTCTGTTAAAAAAAATTTAAAATGCTACTGATTCTTTTTTTAGTGATTGTATTCCTGAAGAAAACTGAAACAATTTTGATATCTCAAACCAAGGGGAAATTTAAATAAAGATCTACTAACCAGTTTGAAATTCAAATTAATCAAACATCTTTATTGATATATTTGAAATATCTTTTCCAGTAGAAGTAAGATGCTTATTAGTTATTATAGCTGTTAAGTTGGTATCAAAGGAAGATGGCAATAACTAGTTGTGTGTTGTCTAAGCTGTGTTTAGATTTCTTAGCATATGTATACATTGGTAGCTCTGGTTTAGTTTGTTCCTTGGTTCTGTGGTGTACCTTTTTCTATTCCTGGAGTGGCAGTCTAGTCAAACAGCTTCGGACTGTGTCTTAGCCCACCTGTTTCCCAAACCTGGGGATTCTGTGACCGCAGTCATGGTTGGACTAATTCTCTTTGATATTTGCAAGAATAATAATCTCCGGGATCTGTGACTATAATCGACATCATTGTGATAGAAAAATGGATTAAAAAATAAAGGCCACTCTTCCAGGCTATTACCTGCACTTAGATCTTTCATTGCAATCAATGGATATATTCTGCTATGTTGGATTAAAACTAAAATATCCTTGTTTCTTTCAGTATTTTTACCATCTTCAGAAGTGTTAAATCCCTCCTTCCTTCTGTCTAGGATGGTGTCTGAGAAGAAAACAGTTTGCTTAGTCCGTGTTATGTTTAAAGAAGCATTTAAAACAGTATCTTAAAATATTCTTAGAAAAAAGTAGTGTTGTCTCTGATTGACATGTAGCATTGTTGTTGTATTCTGCGTTTTTCTTGGTTAATGCTATTCTTTGATTTCATAGCATGGTAGTCAGAAAGGAAAACATTAAGTAGATAAATGGGATGAAAGTAATGTGGATAATTTACTTTTCTGACTGACATCCTGAGTGTTCTTCATGTGGCTCATGCCATAAACTCTCCTGGCTGCTGTGTGCTAGGAAAACTTGCATGCTCTTAGATGTCATAAGCTTCTGTTTTAATTGGAGTTAGAGGCTTATTTTAACTGAGTTTTTAGCTTTAATGCTTTCATAATGCTGCATCTTGAGAAAGTCTGTTACTAGTTCAAGATTAGTACAAACGCAGGAATTACAGGTTATGAGCCTGGTTATAAACTATGGCTAGGATTATTCAGTAATAAAGTTAAGCATTTTAGATGTTTTCCATCATTAAGTCAGTTGGTTTTATTTTTTTAACTCTTCCATGTGTCTGGAGCTGATAAAGTAATCCTTATTTTAAAAAAATTGCTTAGATATTAATTAAATTATCAGATTCTCACTGTGTTATTAACCACAGGCTGGCTTCATTCCCCCGAGCCTCAAAAAGAATCATTTTCTTTTTATTATTAGTACAATGGAAAGGTTTTTATGTGTAACACCTTCAGTCTGTAAATGCATGTTCTTGATGAAGTGGCTGTTTTTCTGAAGGGCTGTCCCTGTTTTACAGGACGATGAATGGTACGAACAGGCCACAGACGTCCGATCACAGCTCAAGTTCTTTGAACAGTTGGAGCGTTTAGAAAAGCAAAGGAAAGATGAGCAAGAGAGGGAAATCTTGCTGAAGGCTGCCAAGGTATCACTTTTACTGTTTTTTAAACTACTTAACAATCCATAGCCTTCAAACAATTATTTAATTTTGTGATGTGTGTTTCATAAGCACGTTTTGTTTCTTACAGTAAGAAAGGTACTGTTGGTGTGACATCACACCTTGAACTCGTGAGTCAGGCTGTGGT
Organism: Chamaea fasciata; assembly: GCF_029207755.1. NCBI lineage: Eukaryota > Metazoa > Chordata > Aves > Passeriformes > Sylviidae > Chamaea > Chamaea fasciata. The sequence continues at coordinate 18,692,556 of NW_027094097.1, read as the reverse complement.
CTGTGCTGACCACCCTGGGATAAAATAATTCTGGGAAATGATTTTTACAATTGCCTTTGAAATTTAATAGATGCCAAGGGTTTCTGTGCTGCTGGAGAATCATAGCCTGCACTTCTGGTCTTTAAACGAACTCAGTAAATTCTGATTAATCTTTTTAGAGGCTTTTAACTTCTTAGGTTTTTAGACTTTGTTTTTAAACAGTTTTGTTCATTTGTTCATCTTAATTTAAATGTGTTCTAGTTGCTCCTGTGTAACTGCAGTATTTGATTGATTCATGCATGTCTCCAGTTAACTGTCAGTTCTCAGGACTTGTTCCTTTGTAACTTGAATTCCAGAGACTGAGTGTGCATAGGTGCAGTAGAACAAGCTCAGATAATGTTGTTTCAAGAGCATGTAGGGATAGATAAGTCTCCTACTTGTGACTATAAATTTAATCACATATATCATATCTAACTACAAATAAGTTTATCTCTTAGTTATCCCATTTTTAATTGTTTGAATCTTTATTGAGTTATTTATTGTATATTCTGAAGGGATTATACAGAGCAACTCAATTGTAACACAGCCTCCTGATTTCATGCCATTAATGTTCACAAATTGAGAATTAAAAAAAAAACAACAAACCCAAGCCTTGCTTATTTAGAAATCTGTTTCTCAGTTAAGCTACTTTAATCTGTCCTGTTTGTACTCTTAATTTATAATTGTTCACATTATTAAATATTCCACAAAATTTAAAGCAACATAGATACTTTTTAAATGTTTTAATGAAAACACATTTGCTTTTTCATTCTCAATTCTTACTTACTAAAAATAAAGAAATGCTTATTTTTTATACTGTTTTCTCCATTCAGTGACTACATTTTGGTGAATCGTTTTCAGTGTATCTCGTACTTGTTTGTTACGTTGATCATTTTTTAACGGACATTGAGAAAAATGCTGTAGTTTACAGTCCTTGGTTCAGAAATGTTTCCCTGACTGCACAAAGCCTTATGCAGGCTGGTCTGAGAATGGCTGGGAGGAGTTTCTGGTGTTCCTTCCAAACTGAATTCCTTCATGAATTGATATTCTGTGTTTTGGACAGGGGTTTTTTTTGACGTTGTTGTTTTTGTCTTGGATAATATGAAGTCCTATGGAGTCTAAATTTAGGAAATAAATACACAATCATCAAGTTTCATTCCTATAAAATACAGGAAGAGCAAATTAGAGAATTCCACAACAAAAAAAAATGTAAAAGAATCTCCTAATTTATTTGAGAAAAATCACCTTAATGAAATTATTGAATGCATACTTCATCTTCATAACCAGGAGACAGCTTGGAAGAAATACATGGTACACGATAAAAATATATGAAGGTGAAAAATAAATGAAGGTGTTAAAAATTCAAAACCAAAGCACAGAGTAGCCATCAGCAGTGCTGATTTATCAGTGTTAATGTTTAGAGAGAGAAGCAGAAGACACTGTGGACCCCTTGGAAGGTGCTTATGCAACACTGTGATTTGAGTGTAAATGGCAGCTTGGAACTTTGTTCAGCTGGGGCTGCCCAGTCTGTTCTGGTGGATGGGTGACCTATTGCAAGGCTTATGTAGGACATGGTTTGGCACAATATGGTCAGATGACAATTTTTTATTCTAAATAATCGATTTTACGTTATTTCCTTAGATTCTCTGGCGCTGCTCAAATGCAAAAGCACCGGTACTTGAATGGTGATACTTGTTGAGGTCTTTGTTCTGAACTCCTGTATGCTGATTCCTTACCCAGGATTTTGATTTTTTTTCTGTTTTTTATGAACGTGCCTTGTTGTCTGAGCCCTTGTGGGAAGGATGCAGTCATTGTAATGACACAGTAATGAAATGGACACAGTTAAAACCTGCCCCAGCTGCCTGGTGAGGTGATACCCACCAGTGCCCGATGATTCTCTCTGTCTGTGGTCTGGTGATATCTGTGTCTGCAAAGGGGGAGATGCTTAAATTGGCTGTGGAGACTCAAATATCCACCATGCAAAGGCCTTGTTCCCCCAGTTGTGGCGCCTTTGTCACCTTGATGGTGTCGTCTTTAGAATACAAAAAAACTTTGGGGTTGAAAGTGAAATTTCTGTTTTCCTTGCTGTAGATGCTTAAATCTATCTAAAACCCATATTTATTTATAATTGCAACTTCTTATTGTGCCTTTTAGAGAAACAATGTGATCTTTTATCTTGAGAGTGTTTTGACAGATTATTGTGCAGCAGGTTTTTAAGGTTACTCAGCAGAACCATTTTGGTGAAGTTTCAAAGCTTCCTGCTGGTGGTGTCTCATCTACTATCTCATATGGAAGAACATCAAAAGAACTTGGAGTGAAAATTCTTTTTTAATTATTTACCCTTTGGAGCCCTATTAGCAGCCAAAGTCCAGGTTTTGATAAAGAATAAGATAGTGGAAGAAATGTTTTGGGCATTGAAGCAGGTGGTGTTAAATAATCTACTTAGTAACAGGATAATCAATAGAGAAGATAATGAGAAACGAAGGAATAGGTTGGAATTAAAGGGGAGGCAGCATGAGTCTTTGGGAAGCCTTGAAGCTGATCTGGGGATTAAGCATTACAGTTCAGTAAGAGGGAAAAAAAAAAAAAAGTAAATGATGGCCAAAGAAAGTGTCAGGTTTGCGGGCTTTTGTTCTTTTGAGTGGTGGGTGGGTTTCTTTAGGAGGAAAAAGGAAAACATTTGACACAAGTGTTCTGGTTGATCTACAACTGTAATTTCAGTTGTTACAGTAGGAAATGATTGTAAAATTTGTAAGCGCTCAGATGGGCTTGGTTCTGCTTCAGGAAGTGTTTCTGGGAGAAGGAGAGATCAAACCAGATGAGAAGGAAGAAGGAAAACAAAGTTAGGTTTCAAAAAAATTTACAGTTTTTGACATTCTTAGAAAAGTCACTAAAGTTAAAATAAGCTGTGGTGCTACAGGAGTGTCTTTGAACCAAAGCAGCAGTATTGTGTGGCTTGTTAAATGAGAGAATTTTGCCAAATCTTATGTCCCGTGCCTGGGAAATACTTGAAAAATAGAAACTTCATATCATAAGCTGAGAAACGTTGTGAGCGATGTTCTCATTCCAGTGAGATATCTGGGGGAAGACAACAGGAAAGGAAAAATCCGGGTGTGCTATAGTAGCAATGCAACATGCTATTTCTTTTACATTAAAAATCTAAAAGTTGAAACTACTACTGTGCTGTTTCAGGAGCCAGAATGACCTCAGGGATCCTGCATCATATTCCGTAATGTTCCATAACCTTCCACAATGTTTCAGTGTTCCACAACATTCCAAAATGTTCCACAGCCTTCCCATACCAGCTTTGAATGTGTGGCCCAAAGCTTTGCTCTAATTTACTTTCTAGTAACTACTTTTGTAACTACTTTAAATTATAAAATGTTTAAAGGCATCTTGGTCCCCAAACTGTGACATCCAGTCCCCTCCTGGTGCTTGAAGAGCTCCTGTCTCAAGCCCCCAGAAAATGTGATGTGTCAAAAGGAGAAGCTGTGCAGGGAGGGGCTGAGCTGCCTTGGTTGTCACTGATTTGGGGTTTCCTTCCTGACATGAGCATCACAGGTGAAAAAAAAAAAACCCAGCACAAGATATCCATCTTGTGTATAAACATGTGTGTAGAGTGCAGTCTCTTTAAAGGGAATATTTGGGAGAGTCAGCTCTTGGCCCTGGTTTGTTCTGGCAGTAGGAGCCAGTGGCTGTTGTTGCCAGGTGTGTGCAGAACCAGACATCCTCTCCCGGCCTGTGGGGATGGTGCAGGCAGCACTCGGAGTCTTAAGGCTGCAGAAAGGTCAAAAGCCAGACTAAAATCACCTGAGGAATTTACCTTTACATTTGACATGGTGTGTCTCCTGTGGATTTTCTAAAAAAAAAACCAAACAAAACACCAAAAACCACAACAAAAAAAACAAACCCGAACCAAACCCAACAAAGCACTGGTCTTATTATAGTAAACCCGTGTTCTTGCTGCTTTTATAGCTGTTTCCAAAACCTGGAAAATGCAGGTGGTGTCTGTCAAGTTGAACGAAGTTCTGGTTCTGGGCTAATAATGGAAATATTTCTGGCAGCAGAAGGAATAGGGAGTTGTAGCTGATTTGTTGTTGTTGTTGTTTTTATTTCTGAATTGTTTTTTTGAGGGAGTGATGGCAGTAAAGAGTTACAGCTTGGGGTTGTCCTGGCTCTCAGAAAATGAATTTTTGGCTGTGTTTTAATCTCTGATAAAGTGGATCACGTTAAAGTTAGTGTGTTAATTGTTGTGCTCAAACTGGCTGAATGCTTGTGTATTTTATTATAAAATTAATGTTGAAATTTAATTTCCAATATATGCATTCGTTTAGTCTATGATTTTGAGTGTTATGTATTAGTAGCACAAGTCTGTCAAGTTCTGGGTTCTTAAGTACAACTATCACAAGAGTAAGAAGTGTTCTGTAAAAAGAAAATTTACATAAGTAAATGAAAAATTATGTTTAGAGTTGTTTGTAAAGTTAATTAGCATTTATGGATGATTGGGTAGTACTGTAGGCTGAAGGGCTTTCTTATTGGAGAGATTACTGAAATTTGATGCTGCAGATTGCCTTCCACACGTGTGCTGTGATGACTTGGAGGGGCTTCTCCCTGAGCCTGAGATGAGTTCAGCTGTCATTCCATTTAATCCTTTCCCTCTCCTCTGAGAGCAGTGGATTCGATGCAGCCTCCTGTCTGCATGACCGCTTGGAACTCACTTCTGATGAGAGCAGAGCAAAATAGGAATTATTGTGTTGAGATAATTTTCTGAATTTTTAGGGATTTGTTACTGCAGTTTTAATGATTTTAATATAAATCATTTTTCAGACCTGTGCTTTTGCATTCCACCTCACCATGGTCGTAACACTGAGCAGCGTTTTACCCTCAGCTATGATGCTTTTAACTTTCACTTTTTATTAACAAAGCTAATGTGAAAGCAAAGTGTTTCATGTTGCCAATTTAATTTCTTTAATTAAAAGTGAAAGTTATAAGCTGGTACAGCCGTGGGTGAAGTTCTAATGTCATCAATGGAGAAAAATAGGTTTAAAATTGAAACTGTTGGCACAGCCGTGGCTCTCGATAGTACAGCACCTGCAGTTGTGACTCTTAACTTTATTTAATGAAAAAAGATGAATTGGAGGCATTAAAGACCCCCAGTGTACATATTGGTGAGGGGCAGTAGAGCTGTGAGTGTCTTAGCTGGGATCAGATGTAGCTAAATGCAGGAGAGACCCTGTGAGACATTTCCCAACACTGGTGTTACAAGCTGAGACTTTAAAGCGCACACAAATTGGAACAGAAAGCTTATTTCTGTTAGTGGATCAAAAATCTAGCAAAAGTGCAACTTTGACTTTAATAATCAAGCCAAGTATTGAATTATTCTGATAATGAAACACACCAGAAGTGTTATTAGTCTGTCCATCTGCACAGATGCAGAGTATGCTCCAATTCTAAAAAAATTGGTGCATATATTTAAGTATGGCATGGGTTATAAATACCCTTACAATTTTAAAATCACTACTGCTTTCTAGTTTAAGACCATTCTCTGAAATACCCTTAAAACTACACTGTTCCATGTCTCTTAGATGTCTCTTTTTGTGGCCTGCCTGAACACAAGCCAGGGGAAGAGCTGAGGTTTGGAACATTAGGGAGTTTGGTAACATGTAAATGAAGCCCCTTATTTCTGTTGTTTTGAATATACACATTTAACATATGCTGCTTTTCATACTTTGGAAGTCCAATATTTCCATAGACCTAATGTGATCTATGCAGTTTTCAGTTTCCAGATAAAGAACTCTCTAACACAAAGCACTTTGGCTCTTCACAATTAAAATATCAGGTTGTCTTGTCTAATAAAATAGCTGGTGTTTGGGAGAAATGTTAACAAACCTGGTTTGCTGAATACATTCTCAGTAGGAGACAGCATTTAATATATTTAGAAGTATGTTATCTGCTTAGGATCAGTCCTGGGTTGCTCTAAAATTACTATGGGAAGCTTGCTTGCTTCTAAAGATTTTATTCATTAACAGGAAAATACATTAGGTAAATGCAACCGACTTTATTTACAGATCTAGACATGATGAACAGGGAGGGGAAGGCAAAGGAATTGTGATAAAGTCCTTGGAAGTATTTGGTCTGGTGGGTTCTCTGATTAGTGGGCTTTTCCAAAGCCTTAGAGGAAGGAGACATTGGTGCATTAAAAGATTTTGGAAAAGCATGTTTCATGAAACAGGTGAAGTGCAGCATATTAAGATTTGGGTGTCAGAGAGAAAGGAGAAAGGAAGAGAAACCCCAAAATATTAATTGCCTGGAAGAAAAAAGTTCAACTGGAATTTTAAAAGGCTAGGAGTGATTAGTCACTAGCTTGACAAAAGGAAGTGTAAAATGCTAAAAAAAATTGCTTGGTGATGTTGACTTGTAGACAAGAGCAGAACAGCAGCAAAATTGTGCAAACTCTTCAGAGGAAGGGAGAGATGTTCACGTGTGGAATGGAGTGTAAAGGGAATCCAGTGACATTTCTAAAGCTTATTTAGGCACCTCTCTTAAGCTTGACATTTGCATTTGCTTATTTTTGCTTTAATCTGTGTTAAATGAGCATTGGTGAAGCCTTTTATAATTTACATTAGATCATAAAGTGAAGAATTAATGAAATTGATGTTTATACTTGTCCCTTAATACATTTTAGCCTTCATGTACTGATGATTTTATTTCTGAAGCTTACTGGCATGGTAACCAGCAGGAAAGTATTTGAGTGTTACAAATCTGCTTTTTAAAAAATCTGTTAAAATTTATCTGAACATAAAAGAGTTAAATTCCTTAATTTTTTTAGTAGTAACGATGCATCCAATGTAAAGTTGGAATTCTGCTTCTTTGAAACAAGAACTGGCCTGGATTCTTTGGAAAAGCTCTTTGGCATGGATTCAAGCAATAACTAGAAAATCATTGCACTTTTCTAAATGTAAAAGTATTTTCACCTTCAATCTGGGTTATAAATTTAACTTATCTGCTATTTTAGGTCTTCATTTTTGAAACAAGATTCCTGTACTTGATATTGTTCAGGAATTGAATACCTCTTTTCACCTCTGCAATCATTTTTATCATGTATTTACTGTGAACAAGCTGGAGGTTTTCACAGAGCAGATGATTTGCTTTTGCACATTGAGATTATCCTGAATTCCAGATCTGCTCTTCTTTGCTGGGTTTCTGGGGAAGAAAGAAAAAGCCCCAACTTTTAAATGTGTTACTTTACTTTGTAGCACTTGCAGAGTTTTTCCTTCACTTGTGGAGCCCAGGAAATTGCAATGTTACTTTGCATCTACTGCTTTAATTTTTCTTTCAGTGTCCCCAAACACAACCTACATCTGGTGTGTTTTCCAGGATTCTGTCATTTCCTTGTAGAAAGTTAGTAACAATATTAGAAGTCTCAGCTGGATTCTCTCAGGACACTCTGCTTTCTCCTAAAGCTGACGTGCTTTTAACTTGTACTTTGCATTTGGCGAATTTTCAGCTTCGTACAGTAGTATAACAATACTTTGTGTTTCTGTACTGCTTTCACTGTGAGACTCACAAGGCAATAGAAGTTCATTGTACATTTATAAATTTATCATCAAAACCCACGAAAGGGCTAAATATGCTTTTCCATACATCATACTGGAGAAACTGAGGCTCCAGTGATTGAATTGTTACTGCAAAATGACAGCAAGGACCTTGTTCAGCTCAGTTCATAAATCCTGACCTGAGCCCATCTCCTAGAGAAGCAGCTCACTGACTGGGGTTTTCTTAGTTTGGTTTTTAAACTAGTACATGTAAGTATAATTGAGTTTTTGGTAATTGCTGTGCTGATTAGAAACCCAGCTCTCTGGCAGACCCATATATTTCATGAAATACCTTTTTGTCCTTTGAACATTAACTAGGTGACATTATCTACATTTTTCTTTGCGTCTGGCCACAGCAGTTCGAAGGAAGCTCAGCTTGTGTTGTGGTGGAGTTTCTTCCTTGGTTGGCACAACTGCAGCATGAGAGTCTGGTTTGGTCATTGGCTCTCTCAGATTTCAGTTTGTCATTCCTCTGCTGCAGACACTGTCCTGTCCAACAACCTCTTATGCCAACAGACACAAAAGCACTTGTAGATGTCGTTGGAAGGTGAAGCTGATGTGCACAGTGGAAGACTTAAGCACATCTAAAAAACTCACTTTTGTTTAATGTCACCCTGTGTTATCAGCACCGTGTTTTATAGGTGTGCTGTATTAACCGGAAAAAATATAATCCCAGTTCAAAAAACACCCAACCAAAACCACAAACCCACAAAACTAACAGGAGGAAGGATAGGGAATTCTGTGCCAAATCAAGCCAAGGCACTCTCCAGGTGTATCAAAAGTAGTACACGACCCTTTTAAGTGTAAGCCCTTAAAACATATCTCCCTTTGGTTTTCTTAATGAATTTTTGAATTCTGACCAGAATATGGTATGAAAAATGTAAACACCAGTAAAAAAAATCTAAGAATATGTAAGTTTGCAAACGAATATTCATTCAAGTTTCAGGTCTGCCTTCAGCATAGCAATAAGCAGAGAATGAGACATAGGAGAGGGCACAGATACTCCTTTAGGAGTTGTGTAAATGATATCACTTTAAATCTCAAAGAAATACTGGAGTAGAACTACTGCACCTTTCAGGTATGAGGAACAACAGTTTTCCATGGATGTCACAAGCTTTATTGGAGCTTCTTACTTTTTATGCAACTTTTTGTGCAACGTTTGCTGAATGCTGACCTATCACACATTTATAAAAGTATAATGTGTGTATTATCTGCCTCTTGAATTTTGAATTCTGTCAGTCTGACAACATGTAGTGAGCCCAAATAGAAATTAAATGGGTTTTAACATATGGTTATAAAGTAGTGTGTGTCTAAAGAAATGTTACAGGTTATCATTGCAATTAAATGATCTGCTTTTAGAGCTGTTTCTTGTTTTGAAGGAAAATACAAAAGTTGTCATTCAGCAATATTTATCCAGTTTTTAAAATGACAGCATTAATATTATTAGTAGTACGTGAATGGGTTTAGCAGAATATATTTCTATGCTGTACTAAAAGTAAGCTCATATGGAATAGTAGCATCTTTTATTATAAAGATTTACCTTTTGGGATGGCAACTGTGCAATGGTTTTCTTCATGTTCTCTACCAAGAGCTAAATACGAGCTTAGCTGCAAACAGTGAATTTCAAAATATGTGACTGTAAGGACTTAAATTAAATAGTTTGGATAATGGAAAGGCTGTAACTTCTGCTCTTGGGTGCTTCAATTTATTTGTATTAAATACCTGAAAACTAAACCTGTATGGAAACTTTCACATTGACAAAAACATGGTTGGGCTGGGTTTTTGTTGTTGTGGTGGTTGTTGTTATGGTTGTTATTTTTCTGGTGGGTTTTTTTGGTGGATTTTGGGTGGGAGGCAGTGTTTGGTTTGGTGGGGGGTTTTTTTGGTTGGGTTTTTTTTATTTGTTTGGTTTGGATTTTTTTTTTTTCTTTTTAATTCAAATCTTGGCTACATCTCATTTACAACTGAACATTTAACAGTTTTCTGGGTGAGGCTGGTGGGTTTGAAATTGCACTTCTATCAATTTCAGTGTCCTGTGTTTGATACCTTGTATCCTGTTCCTATTTCTTTGCTATTTTTTAACTTACTGCAACAGATGAGGGGTTCTTAAACCATCTGTTAACCTTTTTTCCCCATTTTTTTACACATGTAGAGTCGCTCAAGGCAAGAAGACCCAGAGCAAGCTAGACTGAAACAAAAAGCAAAGGAGGTAAGCAGAGCTAGAGATCATTACACTTGACATTTCAAGGCTTGAACATATTAATTTTTTATGCCTTGCTACTTGTATATCGTTAATAAAAATCTGACTAAAAACTTTTTAGGATGTATTTGTTGCTTTCCCTTTGATCTTAATGTTTGCAAACTAATACATTAATACATGTGAAGCCTAAGGAGATTTTATAAGAGAATATTTCCATACATTACATTTTCATTTCCATTTTAGGTAGCTGTAGCTTTTGTTGGGTTGTTGATGACAGCAGCTCTAGATTTTGGTGGAAAATATATGCCTTTGTCTTTTTGTAAAATGTCACTTTCTTAGAAATGTGCTACTTAACAATTTTGTTCTGGTAACATTCTTTCAAGTAATGTAATTGCCAATCATTTTCTCTACCCTGTGATTCAGTGGACTGTTTACTCATTTGTCTAAATTACAATAATCTAAAAAATATCAAATCATTTCCCATGAAGTTGTGATGTGTTACCCTAAGAGTACCTTAATTTGCTATAAACGAGTGACTGTCCTTTGCTTAAGGCATCTCATGCCTTAGGATTGGGTTGTAACTTAAATCAATTAGAAAGATTAAAATATCCCTCAGTTGAAAGCAATTTCAGCAAAATGATGCCATTCTTTTTAGCCACCTTGTTTGGAGGTACACATTTGCAGGTAATAATTATGCACTGGAAGGTAAGATGTACAGAAAAACGCATTTACCAAGTTCTTTTGTATTGACCTGTTCTTCCTGTTTTGTTTCCCTCTTGGCAGTATTCTGGAGTCCCGTTAGCTACACAGATTTTATGTATATAACAGTCAAAAAAATCCAAATACATGGATGAGTTTTATTTTTCTTCATTTCATTCTGTGATTATGTAGCGAGACTTGCTGAAATGAGTTCTTGTAAACATTAGACCAGGCCTTAGTGTTTCCAGAGTTAGATTTGTCAAGCAAGTATTGAAATGAAATAGAGTAATCGAGTAATTTGGCAGGAAAAGAGGCAGGATTTTAATAGTGCTTGGGGTTTCTGTGTAGCCAGTGTATGCAAAGGAAGAATCAGATTTCTGAGAGCAGTTGGTGGCAGGCACAAAGGGCTGTTGAGCTGAGAACTGAAGGTGCCATGCTGCTGGCAGTGAACAGAGCTGCGATTAAATGCATTGCTGCTGCATCAGTGTTGGCTTTCCTGGGCATCCTTTCTTGGCCCTTGGAAGTGAAAGTAAATTACAGGGGGTAGCAACCCCACGTTTTTCAGTAGTCAGAGTGGAGCTGCTGTTCCTCAAAAGCTGTGAGGGAGCCTGGTGCTGTGGCACTGCCCGTGTGTGGCTGCAGCACTGCCCTGCAGGAGCACTGCCCGGCTGCAGCACTGAGCTGGCTCTGGTTTTAGTAATCAGGGTTTGAAAGCTCTAGAGACTTTCACTTAAAATATTAAAATTTAGTTACTAAAACCATTTTCTTTTGCAAAGGGGAGTGTGGCATGGCACTGGCAAGATGTTGTTTTAAGATTGTTCATATTTTTTTCTGCATTGGATACTGGATATATGCTGACATCTCAAACGATATTGGCACTGCCAAAATAATAAAAAAAAACATACTCATTTTATAGTATAAAAAGTTGATTAGGTCGATTATAAAAGATTGTCTTTGGCATGGATTTGTCATTTGAAATTAAAAGGTTTGAATCAATGCCAACAAAAATGTAAAAAAATTGAAGACTTCACTGCCAGCTGGGCTACTCTTAAATGTGCTTACAACCCATAGCTCAGAGAAAAATTGCATTTCTTCCAGGTTTTATATAAGCTGGTGAATAAAATATTGTCAGCTTCAGTAATGAGCTGGTTTTGAAGCTGTGATTCCATGATTTCTGCATCCTGAATATTGCCTGAAGACCTTTTTGCACAGATATTCTTGTGGCCTGTAGTAAAGTGGTGTTGGGTAGTGTTTTAAAAAGCACAAAGAGGACACCCGAGTAACCTGCAGCTCTTCTAGTTGTGTTATTTGTCTAATGCTGTGATTGTCAGATAGCTGGGATGTTTTTCATCGCAGCAAAACAGCTGATAATACCATTATTATGTTCTGAAAATGGATAATGGTTCAGGCTTTAATCAGTTTGAACAGTGACACTACTGACAAAAGTCAGACAAAGTGAGGTACCAAAAGAAGTAATTTCAAGTCTTAAAGTCTTCTAAATCTTTCCTTAAAAGGAAAAAAAAAAAACTATTCAGAACATTGAAGGAACTCTGGAAAATGCTGTCTTGGAATGCAAAATAAAGGTAGCAATACAAGGATAATAGGATGAAGAGGAAAGAAAGAAAACTAGGAAAGGGTATTTGTTCCAAAACATTCTCCTTTATGGATATTTTGGAGTCTTCATTCTGTAACGCTCTGTTTTTCTTCCTAATTTAAGAAGAAAAAAAGATTAGTTTAATTTCTTTCACAGAACATCTACCAGTTGAAAGTTTCCTTCTTGCTTCTTAGTGCCATGAAGACAGTGTAAGTGGAATCCTTTGAACACGTTTTAAAATTAATTTGATTAGGTGAAGATTATGGTTTTTTTCTCTGTAACTCCGTCTTGATCCATTTATTAGCCAGTGTTCAGACCACTCTGTGTATTGTTTAAACCAAATTGGCATAAATCAAGTTTAAACTGCATTTAAATACTTACCCAAACAAAGGGAAGGCCCATCTATGTGGGATCTTTCTGCAGAGACAAGACATAACAGTCAGCTTTCATTCACACCCAGACTGGCAAAGGTTTGCTTAAGTCAGTGCAAACCCACTCTGATTTCAGTTTGAGTGACTTATTTTGCTTTGGTAATAACTTGTTTCAAATGGACTCGAGTGAAAGCAGTAGCAGAATGTGCCTGTGGAGGATTCTATTCCTCAAAACTCTCCATTTGCTTTCACACTTCTCAGTTGGTGCAGCATTTTTTCAGTGGACATCATGTGATTGTTTCAATGGTAAACCTATTTAATAAATAACTGAAAAATATTTTCCATCGAGGCTGTTTCAGGGAAAGCAACGCTTTTCAGCTCTTACTTGTTGCATTGCTTTGTAACAAGTTCTGAGAGGTCTGACTTGGTACAACTTTATGTAAGTAATGGCATCATTTGTGAGCAGTGTCTGTTTCGTTGGAAGTTATATAACTTTCCTAATTATTTTTTCTAATTAATGGTTTTTATTAACTTTTATATTAATTGTTGTAATTAATAGTAAACAGGGTTTAATCATAAGCAGTGGAATTTTGCATTTTAGCCAACACATAATTAAGTTTTTGCGGAGACTGCTGTTGTTAGAGAGTGATTAAAAAATCACTGAAACTAAGTTTTGCTAAACTAGCCCTGATAAGCTTCAGTGAACAAAGCATGACTAAAGCTTTTCATATCAAGTTTTAGGAAATACACTGATTTATGTAATCTGGAAGTCACAAATATAAGTTAAACAAATTTTGAGTTCTTTAATTTCCTTAAAAAGCTTCATTAAATGGAATATAAAACAGGACATATAACTGATAGTAGGAGGAGATCAGGATTAGGAATATCTGAGTCAACACCTAGTAATTAATGGTAGAAATGGTTTAAAGGGAAAGGCAGGGAGGGTAAGATCCTCAACTTCTTTTCTATCAGGAGTATTCTGCATATCAGGGTCTGTTGTCTAAAAAGTGCTTTAATTTAAAAGTCAAGTAGCTGAGCTTGATCCTGAAAGATAAACTTGGTTCAAATTTTTGTGTCATCACCAACCAAGAATATGGCATAATAATGAAAGCTTGAACCAGACACCATAAATGTCTGGGCATGTATCCAGGCCCCAGATCAGGTTAGATAACACCCTGTGGAATCTGTTCTCAGATGTGCTTATCAGCCATGCAAGGGAAGTCTCTGACCTGTTGATATTCATCCCAGAAGCCTTGGCATGCTGGGGAGGACACAGGAGAGCCCTTTGTGTGCCCTGGCAGCAGAGCTGGCCCAGCTGCCAGGGCTGGTGAAGGTCCTTTGTCGTTGAAGGGGCTGGGGAGGGTTCCCCGGGCCAGGAGCTCTGGGGGTGCTGGCTTCCTGCAGGAGCACAGCACACACAGGCTTTTCTGTGCTCCCAGAAGGGCAGCGCAGTGTGGGAAGCCCTGGCCTTGTGTCCTCTGGAACAAGAGCCTTGCTGGGCTGAGGTTTAGACTTTGACCTGTACCCTTTTTTGAGTTATATGCAGTAAAATACATAGACTGTTAGCAGATAGAGTTCTAGAAGAAGCTATAGGATCCTTCTCTTCAAAATAATGAAATATGTACATCCTAGGATGTATATGGTATATGTTATGTGGTTCTGACTTTGCCTTAGAGGTTAAAAATCCCCCAGAACTTGTACTGAAACTCCAGCACCATATACTTAGTGACTACAATAGGAAAACAGTTTTACACTAAAGTTCTTGTCACCACACTAATTTTCATGTATCAACTCAGTAGGAGTGGTTTCTTTTAAAATATTTAAATGATAGTTTACTGCAGTTATCGTAGTTAGTGAAAGGGATTTGGGGGTTTTTTTGGCAAGTTTGTTTTTTCACCGTTTCAGCAAAGCCAAATTCCTTAAAGATTGTACTACTGAAGCAGTGTCTCAGTGATGAAAAGTCTAAGTAAGTTTTCTATTTTATCATGCCTGACATAAAAATATTGATTTCAAAGCAACAATCTTATCTTAAATCGGTTTCTTATAACACAGTCCACTGAGAAATGGGGCACTTGAGCAGGAATAAATTTAAATTAAATTTCCATGTAGCTCTCTAACCCATCTGAGTGCCAGTAGGTGGAAAGAAGGAAAAGCTACGAATGTGATACCTGCAGTAATGATGAAGCAGTGTTGAGGCAACACTGATTCCTCAGAACAGTGAAATAACTATTTCATGAATAGTCTTCTGCATCAGGTTACCAGTGCTACAGCTGTGATGCAGAAGGAATGCAGGCTTTTTGTCAATACATGTAGAAAGTCAGATAACAGTCACTTTTTTTATACTTTCCCTGTACCACAGGTCTGTTGTTTGTATGCAGAAAAATGCTTTGACCATTCCCATGTGGTTTAAGCTCCTGCAATGCTGCCCTGGGTTTGGCTTCAGAGTACAAGATTTTTCTGAAGTTACAAAGTTGTTGCAGTGACCTAAAATGTTAGTGCTAAACTTGCACCTCAGAGAGGAATGGTCCTATCTTACCAGTAAAAATAACTCTCTGGAAGTCCTGCTGCATTATCTAATTTACTGCTTGTGTTAGCTGGTTTTTTTTTTCCTTTTAGCAGATATTGCTTTAGATGTACAGGTACATTATGGTAGCAGTCCCAAATTCTGATGACTGATTTTGATTGTAAGACTTAAAACCAAAGACAAGAGAGGAATGGCATTACATTTGCACGTGCAAATGGTGCTGGGGAAACAAGATAATCTATAGCCAGTAATAAGTTTATTACATATGGACCTTGGTGTGTAAGTCTTCCAGATTTCCAAGGATGAGGTACTGCCCTGCAATGAATTCTACAAGTCCTGAAGAACTTTGGTCAATACCAATCTTACTATTCAGCAGAACTTCTGGTATACCTCTTGGTAAAATTGAAGGTGATGACAATTCCACCCTGTTCTCCTGGGCTTAGAGCAGAAGTTGGGGCAAGTTGTCTGGCTGGAGTGTGGTGTCACCTTTCTCTACAGAGAGTCAGAAAGTGGATAATTGAAAGAAAAATGCCAGGGGATCAGAGGAATGGCCATGGTATCTTCCAGCTGAGTCAAATTATTTATTCCTGCTTAGGTAAAATGTATATTAATTACAGCTTAGTCAAGGGCTGGGTTTTTTGTTTTTTGTCTTTCCTCTAACCCAGGCTTGACCCAAGCTTACCATATTAGTGTGCCAGAAATCTAAATTAAATCCCATGCTGTCCGACATAATAATTCTCTTCTACAATATCAAGTTGGTGGCATTCCGTAGTGATGCATTATTCCAGCATACACATACTGCCCAGCTCTTGTTTAGTTAACATGAATGCTTATTTTTCATGACTGATGAAAACTGTTGGGTTTAGCATTCTTAAAGGGAAATGCTGTTTTGCTGATAGAGGAGCTAAATACACAGCCATTCCTAAGTAACAAACTCTTTTTATGCCACCATCTTCATAGGATAAAGTAAGAATACTCCTTTATCTTTTTTTATACTTCCTTCCTTGAAAACAAATTCTTAGAACTTGGTTTACACCAATGTCAGTGCCTTGTGTGAGAAGGATCCATGTATGTTCCTCACAAAGGTCAGAAATTGAGGAGGTTGCTTGGACAACAGATCTGTGAGACTTTGTATGGGAGATGTTTCTAAGCAGGAAAAATGAGGTTGCATAGCTTGGAGAGCAGGGGGTTATGCAAAACAAAATGAGACAGTGAGCATGGATTGTTCAACCTGGAGAAGAGAAGCTTCAGGGTGACCTAACTGTGACCTTCCAGTCCCTGGAGGAGCTGAGAGGAAAGATGGAGAGAGACTATTTACAAGGGCCTGGATTGACAGGACAAGGAGAAGTGGCTTCACACTGACAGAGAGTAGGTTTAGATTAGGTATTAGTAAAAAAAACTCCCCTGTGAGGGTGGGGAGGCTCTGGCACAGGGTGCCCAGAGAAGCTGTGGCTTCCCCATCCCTGGCAGTGTCCAGGGCCAGGTTGGACAGGGCTTGGAGCAGCCTGGGACAGTGGAAGGTGTCCCTGCCCATTGAATGTGAGGATCTTTAAGTTCCCTTCCAAGCCAAAACATTGGGATCTGTGAGTGTGACAAGGGAAAGGAACAAGAAATCAAGCTGTCCAGTCAAGCGTTGTTCCTTGTTTAGCTGATGTCTCACCGAGTATTTGAAAGGTATTAATCTTCAAATTAACCCAACAGCAATGTAATTTCCTTAGATTTTTTATGACAAGTGTATTTGTCCTGGTGCAATCTGCTGTTTGAGACTTCAGCAGCTATTCATAACCAATGAAATAGTGATTTTCTCACCTTGCTACCAAAAGGGCTCCTATTTAGTGCTCTGACAATGGGGACATGAAACAATTAAGAGTTGTATACACCTTTAAAAGTTGGCTTTTCTCTTTGTGATTATTTTTTGTTTTCTCATATTTCCCAACAAAATTGTAAGTGACTGTGTACTCTTAATTTTCAAGTAAAACTAGTGAGAAAACTCAAGACTCATTTTCAAAATAGAATTTAGTTCTGGTATGAAATATATTTGGGTTGTGTTTGACCAGTTCCAGAAGAGCAATACCTGTTATAAAGTCTGCTCTACCTGATTCATTCTTTTAAAGCAGAAAGGTGGTGGGGAAGGAGAAAGCCATCCCTGTTGTCTCCATCACCTTCCAGAGCACACCCTGATGGAGTCCTGCCTAACACAACACAAGGTTGTTGAAATAAGTAGCCTCTCCTTATACAGCAACAGGACTACTTAAATGTTTTATTCCAGAACTTGGACTTAGAATGGTAAAAGCTTTATGCAAAGAATCTCTGAAGCGGAAGGTGACTTGGCTTTTCTGAATTTCACCAAAATACTCCAGCAGGAACTTCCTCTTGTAAAATGAATTTTTTTAAAGGTGGTTACAGTAGAATCTTCAGACCTTCCGATCTCCTGTAGTTTTCCTTCCTGTATTTTCCTTTCATGTCTGTAGGAGTTACTTTTTGATTTTGAACAAGTAGAGGGTGGCAGCCCCCTGTTTCCAATCCCTTTTGGATACTTGGACAACCAATCTTGGCGGAGAGATAAGGGAGCTATTCTTTTCCATGGTTGGTGTGTAAGATTTGTGATAAGGCTGGTTTGAGTTTGCCTGTCCTGAGTACTGACAATTGCATCCAGAGGTTCCAGAAGAAGCAGCAAGGAATGCATGCAATGGTACTTCCTTTTCTGAAAGAATTTTTTAATTTTTTAAAATCTATTTAAATAAAAACACACACACACACACTCTCTGTGTGTGTGTATATATATATATCCATACACCAGATCAGTTTGAGCAAGGGAGAGGCCAAGACTGAATTTCCTGTTCTCCTTTTGCTTCAGTGGTGTTCTGTCTAAATATGGATCTTCCTCAGGTAGAAACAACCTTGTTAAGAACAATTTATCACACTGGCGTAGACAGGGGGGAAAAAGAAAAAAAGTGCCTGGAACAAGCTGTGAATGTGGAAAAATCACATAACTGTTTTATCTGAACACTGCAACAGATTTACTTTCTTGCTAATTTGGCTGAATAACAGCACTTTAGAATATGATTGCCTGTTTAATAAGTAGAGGGCAGCAAATGTCAGCTGTGTCTGCTTGTCGGAAACTGAGGAGGTTGCTTGGACAACAACATAAATTATTATTTAGATGATTTGGTCCCTTAGCCAAGCCGGCTCTAGTCTGTAGCAGCTTGCGGGGGGAGGTCAAGGTGTATTTAGGCTCAAGCCTGCAGGGCAGATTTTCCCCCATCCCCTCTGTGCGCATTGGTTTCTTGCTCCAAAACAAACCTGAATGAGGGCTTTAATTCTGCTGCTGAGCTAACGTGTTTGTAAGCCCTGTTTGGCAGCCTCGAGCGCCCGAGGCAGCCACAGCTGCCAGCTTTCATCTGCCCCCAGATCCTCCGGGCGCTCGCGTCACATGCGCTGCCCCGAGGGGACCGAGGCGAAGCGCCCGGCTCTGCGTGTGCCTGCCCGGCTGGGGCTGGGGCTGCACATCCCATCCCATCCCATCCCATCCCGGCTCTGCGTGTGCCTGCCCGGCTGGGGCTGGGGCTGCACATCCCATCCCATCTCATCCCATCCCATCCCATCCCATCCCGGCTCTGCGTGTGCCTGCCCGGCTGGGGCTGGGTCTGCACATCCCATCCCATCCCATCCCATCCCATCCCATCCCATCCCATCCCATCCCATCCCATCCCATCCCATCCCATCCCATCCCATCCCATCCCATCCCATCCCATCCCATCCCATCCCATCCCATCCCATCCCATCCCATCCCATCCCATCCCATCCCATCCCATCCCATCCCATCCCATCCCATCCCATCCCATCCCATCCCATCCCATCCCATCCCATCCCATCCCATCCCATCCCATCCCATCCCATCTCCCATCCCATCTCCCATCCCATCTCCCATCCCATCTCCCATCCCATCTCCCATCCCATCTCCCATCCCATCTCCCATCCCATCTCCCATCCCATCTCCCATCCCATCTCCCATCCCATCTCCCATCCCATCTCCCATCCCATCTCCCATCCCATCTCCCATCCCATCTCCCATCCCATCTCCCATCCCATCTCCCATCCCATCTCCCATCCCATCTCCCATCCCATCTCCCATCCCATCTCCCATCCCATCTCCCATCCCATCTCCCATCCCATCTCCCATCCCATCTCCCATCCCATCCCGGCTCTGCGTGTCCCGGCTGGGGCTGGGGCTGCACATCCCATCCCATCTCTGTGTCCCTGGCCGGCTCCTGTTCGTGCCAGCCCCACACACAGAGCACCCCCTGCTCCCCACTGCCACCTCCCAGCCGCGGTCCGGGCGGGTGTCCACGTGTTCCTCTCGCAAGGGCAGCGCCTCGTTTGGAATGTGTACATTTCATATAGAGCACACCGCTTTTCAGAAAATCTGGGATCTGTTTCCAACCTGGTAGTGGATGATGAAAGAGTCCATGGGAGCACAGTTAAAGGAAAAGTTGAAATGAAGTAGTAAAATTTTAAGCAGTAATATTAAACTTCCTTGCCAGCCCATTTTTTCAGAATATTTAATACCATTTACAGGAGGGTAAAAAGTGTCCATTTTGGTTAACTAATCACTCCACATTTCTGACTGTAGCTAGATTTTGTGCAGCTCTCCTCTAAACTACAAGCTAGGTGGCTGGGCAGTAACACGCAGGGGTCATGAAAGGTGTGTTAGCATCTATTTCCTATTTTTAGTTTAGTCTTGTTTAAAAATACTGTGTCAGCCTGTGAAAGAGTAGTTACATCATCTTAGCTGAATAATGAGATACTGCTCAACATACCCTGAGAAAGTAGCTACCTTGCAGTAGTAGTAGTAGTAGTAATCTTTTAAATTAATAAAATTTCTTATTGTCATTCACAATATAGACTGTTTTCCTCTCAAATATGTTTGTTAAAGGTTAAATGATTCTCTCTAAAATGCAAGCACTTGAGAGGTATTAATGCATTTTTAATGTTACGGGCAGTTGAGTAATGATTTGAAAGAGTTTTGTTTTCATTTAGTATTACAAATTGCTGCTGAATTGGTGGTTAACTTCAACATTTCCATGGAAATGGTCATAAATAGCTGATTCCCTGGAATGGGAAGGTATGTTACATGCATTTATGCTGATGAGTGTTTGTATGCTGAGGTGTTACAGCTTCCTAAAACTGATACCTCGATGTCGGGTAGGGTTGAAGTGAAGCAAGTTGAAACCCAGTGTGATGCAATTACAGTTCATGGGTTTATTGACTCTGCACAGCCATGAAGGACAGAGTAAGCCTCTTACACTGCTGTGTTCTTTCCCTCCACAAGTAGAAAATGTATTTATATCCAGAACAGACGTTTATATTCTTGAAACAGAAATAGCACCATGTAGATTCTGAGGATTTCTCTTAATGGCTAAAAGCCATATTCATGTGGTGAGGTGCTTGAAAATCTACTATTAAAAAAAGAAATAGTAACAATAAAAAAATCTGTCCTGGCAGAAGAGCGCATGTCTGGCAAACGTGTCAGATAATTTAAGTAAACTTTAGGAAGGTGCAAAAATACTAAATGGGAAAATAAAGCAAAAGTGCCAAACTCAGGTGTTAATTGTGTCCAGGACAACAGGCAAGGAGCAGAATGTTCACTCTGCTGGGCACATACTAGAGGTGCAGTTGGTGAGAAGAGAGCATGTTTTTATGAGAAACAGAATAATTTTTGTCTGTTTATTTTCCAAAACTGTGTTTAAATTCTGAGAAAGGGTGATCTGTGTTTTCTCAGAGCCCTTAGTCTGAAGGCAGCCCAGCAGTTGGTGGCTGTAGTGGCCACGTCCCAGCTCTGGACAGGTGAGATGGGCTCTCTCAGGGGGTACCTGTAGAATATCCAGGATATCTGCCCTGCCTTGGTGTGACAGGTAATGTTTGGGAAGGTTATTGAATACACATCATTACTTCACTGCATATGCTGCTGGTTAATTAAATCAACTACTTCCATCTTCCTCTTTTGAGGAACAGTAAATTCAATATTCAGCAAAATTGTTCTCTCTTTTAATAATGGTCTGTCATCAGCATTTGCTAGTCTTTCCTTCTTAAGCAGTATGTTCAGGAATCTCTTGTGTACTAAGGTGCGTCAGAAAACAAACGTATGGGATGATTTTTTCCTCCCTCTAAGAAATAACTTGTTTGCATCTTTTTGCTGGTTTTACCTTTTTAGTGATCTAGGTGACTGAAAGATAGAGAGATACAGACCTTCAGGTTGCATGGGAACACGTAAAGAATCTGAAGCTCCATTAGCTCATCCTATGAGCTTCTGTAATTAGGTCTCAGATTGAAAACTTGTACTTTATTTTAGGGTGCAGAAACCAAAAAATACTCTGAATTTTAGCAGAGGAGAAAGGTAACTTTAGGCCATGAGGGACTGGCAAAGTTTCCTGAGACCATTTTTTTATCCCAGTTTTGTCAAGGTTTAATCTGGTAATTTACATAGAGATAAAATATACTTAACTATTGAACTAACCTTCTGTGTGTTTTGTGTGCAGTCATGGTGCTCAGCACAAGGTGCTGGGTTTCAATAATATGGGACAGTGTTCAGCTCTCTTATTTATTTGATTATTTGGATGGAGAGCTACTATAATATTTGATTACCTTGTACATAGTTATGTTGTCTAAATTGCATATATTTCTTAAATTTGTCAATGGATGCTTCTCTTAACATTGCAGTATATGGTGATTTCTGTGATCGGCTCAGTTGTACAAAAGAAAGAAACCACAAGTGTACATTTCATAAATATCCTCAGGTAATTTTAACTGAGGCTTTAAAATAATTCCTCAGTTAAAAAAATGTTCATCTGTCCATCTAGCTATGTGGAGAAATAATTTCTGGGAAGTACTGAAAATTGAAAAACAAATGTCCTAAATCCAGTGGGTAAGGAAATGTCTGCCTTAGCAGGCATGGCAGCATTCAGGAATGCTGAGGACATGTGGTAGGCTCTGTAGCAAGTAGGAGAATGATCTGATTGTTTTGTGTTGGTGATTTTTATTTTTGCCCCATGTACCTCTGAGTGCATTTTTGCTCCTGTCACTTTTTAAATGTGTCTCTTACATATAATGTCATAATTGAGTTCTTCTGCCACACCACTGTAACTATGGCATAACTCTGTTGATATCAGTAGCAATAGTCAAAACAAACAGATTTTGTCCCTTTGGTATTAGATATGATCTCATATCATAACAACTCCTGTGGACAATTAGGATTTATTGTTATCAGCTGCACCTAACGCTTTTGCTTAAATGTAAAATACTTCTGCAATTGTATATACAAAGTAAGCTGTGTTTGTGTATGCAATTTATTTGAAAATCAATTGCAGTCAATCAAATTCTGTGATTTTGCACTGATTTCTGGGTGTGCCTGTTTCGTGTCTATTTCCCATCCCCTGTTTTTGTTATTTCAGATGCAGATAAGAACGTGGAGGTTTTTAATGCAGTGGGCTGCAGTGTGTGCTGGGTGTGCGGGAATGGTGCTGGGAGTGCAGGGGATGGTGCTGGGATGGTGCTGGGTGTGCAGGGGATGGTGCTGGGATGTGTAGGGGATGATGCTGGGATGGTGCTGGGTGTGCAGGGGATGATGCTGGGATGGTGCTGGGTGTGCAGGGGATGGTGCTGGGATGTGCTGGGAGTGCAGGGATGTGCAGGGGATGGTGCTGGGTGTGCAGGGATGTGCTGGGTGTGCAGGGATGTGCAGGGGATGGTGCTGGGTGTGCAGGGGATGGTGCTGGGAGTGCAGGGGATGGTGCTGGGAGTGCAGGGGATGGTGCTGGGATGTGCTGGGTGTGAAGGGGATGGTGCTGGGTGTGCAGGGATGTGCAAGGGATGTGCTGGGTGTGCAGGGGATGGTGCTGGGTGTGCAGGGATGTGCTGGGTGTGCAGCGATGTGCAGGGGATGGTGCTGGGTGTGAAGGGGATGGTGCTGGGTGTGCAGGGATGTGCAGGGGATGGTGCTGGGTGTGCAGGGGATGGTGCTGGGTGTGCAGGGATGTGCTGGGTGTGCAGGGATGTGCAGGGGATGGTGCTGGGTGTGCAGGGGATGGTGCTGGGATGCGCTGGGTGTGCAGGGGATGGTGCTGGGTGTGCAGGGATGTGCTGGGTGTGCAGCACACTGTGCAGAGCCCGGTGCTCTGTGAGCTGCTCTGTGGAACAGTAAGCGTTTGTGACAGGTTGTTTGCTGAATCCTTCCTGTGTGCATATGGCAGATCAGAGTTCAGTTGTTAGCAGATTATCCATTGTGCCTTGATGTTAAAAGAGGATACTTCCAGCCTGGGTCTGGAGCTGTCCTAGGCAGGGTTGTGCTGGGTGGGATCCGAGGCAAGTTGGGAAGTGCACATAGACAAGAAGGGGAAAATGAACACAGCAAACTAATGATTCCAGTGTTCTCCTTGTGATCTCTGAGAGTGTTTATTGTGAATTTAAAACTGCTTTGAAACAGCTGATCGGTTCTGTAATGGAACATCATTAAATGCTCTTCGAATTTCTAGCCAAAAAACAACCTTTAAGGGCATGTAGAACAATTATTTCTCAGGGGACAGTATTTTAATTCCCATATTTTTAACACTGGACTGGGCAGAAAAATGTGGGGTTTTTTAGACATTAGTATTTTGAGCATCAATTTTAGAACATAAGGAAGTTTTACCCTTCTACCCTTAAAATTCAAAGAGGAAAGTCAGAATTTTTCTCCCCCAAGATTGTGAGAAAGAGGAGCCTGTAATGAGGACATAATCTATAGTTCTCCTTACTTATGATAATATGCCAAGGAATAGAGAGCAAAAAGCATAGTGGAGTTTTTTTCTGTGAAGAATTATATTCTGCTGGTGGTGACACACATTTTAGACTTGTAATACGTTGAAGGATTGTAAAAATCTAAATCAAAGGTTCAATATACAATAAATTGAAAATTAATTAACCCTCTCGTTTTAGAGATGGGGATGAGTGTTTTTAGGAAAAGCAGAAGGAAGAGTGAAAGATTAAAAATATTTTATTTGGAAAGAAGAAGGTAAGGAGGTACATTTTAGATCATCTCATTTCCTTTCTAATGCAAATCTGATTCTTTGATTATTCACTTATATTATTTATTCTCACACAAAAGGTAGAAATTATGACATGTTGGGAATGTAGGCATTTTTTATACTGCAATAATAGTGCAACTATTGCACTCCTTTCATCTATTGGTGAAAAAGGATTTCAAGAAAAAACAATTTTGAATAGAATTAATTGAGGGATTCTTAAAGTCCTAAGCTTAATGTAACTGCAGTTCTTTAAAGCAGAAAAACAAGAGAGAAAACAAATAATGCCCCTTAAGCAGATGCTTATTCACGTAGGATAAGTAGTCTTTGATTTTGGAGAGGTGGTGTGACTTGCAGTTGGAAACCTTGATTTATTGTGTTGTTATTTGTATCTGCAATAAATGAGGAATAAGCATAAAACATGAAAAGGAAAATTAAGTATTATGCTCGTTCTCTTGCTATTTTATTTACATGAAATAGGCATTTTTTAATGGTGTATTGCTGTGCCTTTTGTTGACCATATCTGTACGCCAGGTCTGTCTGCTTGTTTCCATTGGCTTGTCATGTTCACTAATTAGGGAACTGCTGCATGATTCACCTTGTTAATTAGAGGGACTTGCACACAAAGGCCCTTCGGGCAGTGCGAAAGAAGAGCCTAGCACTAGTGCCCTGAGAAAGCTACAGCCTGTGAAGTAATTCTTCTCATCTACCTTCTATTTTTTATTTGAAATGAATAAATCATTGAGATTTTCCTTGTGGAGTGAGAATGCAAGATTTCACATCTTTGTAAGATGTAAATTATATGTGATCAATAGAAGGGGATGACTACTGTATTGTACTTACAAGATTCCCTAATTTACTACTTGTCAGTGTCTGAGAAATTGCTTGAAATATTTTGTCCCCACACTGTGGTGCGTTGTTCCCTTGATCTGCAGCACAAATGAGCAGTGGCGGGTTTGCTATAGCTAAATCTAAAATAGAAAAGATGTAGATTATTTAAATTCCAGCTTGTTTTGCATCCCCAGTGGAAGTTCCATTTTACAAGTGAACCCCCAGCACTACCCCCACAACTTTTTAAGGGGAAGAAGGTGGTGGGCGTGTGGCTATTTTTGTTCCCGGTGTTCTGCTGTGCCTCAAACCTCGCTTTCCAGCAGAGTAGCATACTTGCTCTATTGTGTATTCTTTAGTTGAATATAGTTTCAGAATAAATTAAATTTGTTTTTGTCATGTCACTTAGACTTGATCAAACCACAATCCAGGCTGCAGAAGAGGATATTGCGTTAAAAGTGCACAACCAGTCGCTACACTGCACATTTCCCATCTGTTTATGACACTTCAGACATTAACTCCAATGCCGTTCTCCCTAACTATTTGATTAAAATTACTTATTACAGCCAAATGATTTTTAGTAGATTGCTACATTTGCCTCATTTCCTCAAATGAGGCTGGCAGTTTCAAGATGCAGATTTCCCATAAGAATGCTAGAGGACTGGTATCAAAATCTGGGCATTTTCTTTTGGAATAATCTAGTTAATAAAGCCTCTTCCTAGAATTTCTGATTAACTGCTATTTTAAATCCACTTAAAATTTCTGCTATTCTGAAGTTTTGTGCTGACGGCATATAGCCAGAGAAATTTTACCAAAAAACATAGAAATACATATTTGGAAATAAAGGGGGAAAATGCTTCAGGCTGACGTGAGATTTTACGGTATGAAATACTGTCACTCTTCACTAGGAAGATGAGATCTTCCTGTGTGCCTCAGCCTTCAGCTGGCTCCATCGATAGACCAGCTAAGAACTTCCTTCGTCTTCTTGGTGCAATTCTGGTGTACTGGTTTTCAATTAATTCAGATTTCAAGTGTGTGCCAGAGATGGACAGAAATGAAAGTAACAAAAGGTCGTGCTCTGCTTGAAACTCCTGATGCACAGAGAAGATGGTGCGGATAAAATTCCTGATCAGACTCCCCTAGCACTAACACAAAGTTGCAGCAGCCATGGACAGTTCTCACCATCCAAATAGCTGTTGTATTGCTCAGACGCAATGGAAGATTCTTTAAAGGGTATTTTCAGAAAGGTTTATTGCATGTGAAAAGCAGAGCGGTTGGTTCACGTTCTAGTCCGGCATTGAGCACTGTGTTACGGAGGGCAGCACAGCCTTTGGGAGTTACTGCTTGCACTCACATTTTCCAGTGCATGATTTTAAAAAAGCAAACTCTTTGTTAAGTATCCTCCCATGTGCCCGTGTTTCTGTCAGTTGTCCCAAACCACAGCTCAAGAGGTTCCCGCTCTTATTACTTCAGTCTGTAACTCTTGACATGACTGACCTCCACACAGGCTTTCTCTGTGTTCTGTATCCCCTGATCTTGATTAAAACATCCCTTTGAGTCCTCACACAGTGTCCTGTCTTCAGGAGAAAAGGGGAAGATCCTGGAAATCTGGGGGGGATAGTAAACCCCCACATAGATGAACAGAGGGCCTGGGAAAATACCTCATCCCATCTTTCTCTCCAGGCCCTGGGAGTGAGGATGTTCCTGAACTGAGCAGCCCCTGAGGAAAGCCACTGAGCTCTTGGACTCGTGGTCTTCCCAGTCATACTGATGCTGTCTGGTGTCCTTTGAGGAGCACCTTTGAAGATTTGTGATTGTCCACAGTTGATTAAGACTGATAATAACAGAAGAACAGATCTTAGGGAATTCTTTTTCAGAGTTTTTTTTCTGATCTCGCTGCAGGTAAGTTACTGACATTCCAATAAGTTGCCAGCTCTGGTGGTGCTGACCCTGGCCAGTTGTCTGTGCCTCAGAAACCCTTTGCTCAAATGGGCTTTGCTCATATTTGGCTTGGCAAATCTGCCACACTATTACAGGACCTAACAAATACAAAGGTTTAAAACAGATGTGTCTCCAGCTTAGCATAGGACAGCCCGGAACTGGTGCTACTGCAGATAAATTGTTTGAGGAATAGTATAACCAAAAGCAGAGAAATTGTACTGGAGCTCAAACAACAGATTCTGAGGAGTGAAGGGATGTAATGATTAAAGTTACTGAAAAGACAAAAAAATCCATTCCTGTACAAAAATGCAACCCAGTATGTTAAAAAATTGCAAGACTTTAAAATCAAATCTCAAATTCTTCATGCTTTTGATTTTTTATAAATTATGAGTCAGCTGGTAAGGATACTTCCAAGAAAATTAAACCTGTGACTATAATATATGTATAAATAAATAAATAAATATAAACTGGTTCAGACAGTATGTAGTCTTGAGTAGTAAGGGGATAAAATCGTAGATATAAGGATAATTGTTTTAAAAATCCCCTTTTAAGACTGGGGAAAATTACAATTAAGGTTTTTTATTTCAGGGAAAAATAAAATTGAAAGGCAGTATGCACCTGGCATTTTCTGTATCAGTTTGATGCATTGTCTTGAAAGGAATAGGGCACATTTAAATGGAAAATTTGAGTGAACTTGTAAAACATAATGAAATTAGATGTAATAAACAGAAATGTCTTTTTTAAGAAAGATGCTTGGTCCAAAGTACCCCAGTTAAGATTCCAGAACTGTGTTCAGATGCTCATTATTTTGAGAAACAGTCATCTTGAGGCTGAAACCTTCCCAGCCTGCTCTTTGCCCAGGGTGATTTTTTTCCTAACGCTATGCAATAATTTTCAACTGCTGTTAAAAGCGTGTGGGTAAGAAAAAAAAGAAGAAACTGCCCCCACCAAAACCCAACAGACAAATACCTTTCACAGTAAAGAAAAATCTTGATCTGGTTCAGACAGATGTGCAGCCATTGCAAGGGACAGCTGGAGCTTTTACTGACTTGTGGGAGAACACTTGTGCAGGAGCAGCATCCAGCTTTGCACCGAAGAAAATTGGATACAGTTTGTCAGAGCTGTGAATGTCTAGAAGTCTCCCAGAATGTGTTTGGTGTAGGACCTGCTGTTACACAGGTGAAACCTCTCTGGGGTGGGATTTTTGCAGTGCCAGTTGTACACTTCAGGACTTGGAGCAGTTCCTTACCAGGCAGTGGAGCTGTGCTCACCCTGAGAGATTTCAGCTCCTGAGCAGGGCTGGAGGACAGCACGGGCCTGCTGCACACACGAGCTGCTTTGCAAGGCTCCCTGAAATTCACTGAGGCACCCATCCTTCTTCATCATTGTCCCGCACTTCTCGAGGTTCCTGCCAGCATTTTTAATGAGTTTCATTTTTAATTGCACCTTCTGTTGTGGGCATCTTAGGACATGTGTAATGGTTCCGCATTTCAGGCACTCCTCAGCAGAAAAGATGTTTTTCCAGGGGGTGTAATCACTGTCCGAGACTGATAGATACATGTTACAGAACCATCAATTAAGACACGTTTTTCGCAGCATATGACCCTGTTATCAGGAATTAAGCCATCCATCTCATACAGAATTAGGAGGGATTTCCATTGATGCCTATTGGCTAGAAATCAATGCTTAAATCATTGTTTATATGATCTTGCTTTCATCAAACATTTCTGCCATTTAGCACCTGCCGTTGCCAGCTTCCTGCTCAGGGTTCACTGCTGCCTGTCTTCACCCATGAATGCCATTGATATTTATAGCTTCTGTGGTGCTGGGAGCCTCCTCTTGTTTCTTCTTAGGTGGTAGTTCTAAACTAAGTTGGGAATTGTAAACAGATAAAATGTAGATCCTGGTGGGCTGAGTTGGCTCTGTGACTTACAGAAACTTACTTTTAGAACTTCCTTCTATTCCCTTCCCAAATCCTGTA
Source organism: Chamaea fasciata (assembly GCF_029207755.1). Classification (NCBI taxonomy): domain Eukaryota; kingdom Metazoa; phylum Chordata; class Aves; order Passeriformes; family Sylviidae; genus Chamaea; species Chamaea fasciata. Next base: position 18,663,749 of record NW_027094097.1, on the reverse strand, counting down.
TTGGCAGTATTTAAACATACATGACTACTTCCTTAAGCTCGCTCTTCTTATTTATCTTCACAATCATCTCTGCGTCTCTGTCACTGGGTTATTTTCCTTCTAGGCCAAAAAACATCCCTGAGTTCTGCCCGTAGGCACAGAAACACCTCCTTGACCTTTCCCTCTCTCGTGTGATCTCACTCTCTCTTCTCCCTTTAATTTTTGAAGGTATTTGTATGTAGACTAGAATTTTTAAGAGTTTCAGCCATCCTCTTGCTTTCTGATTACATGGGAGGAAATTTCTCTCAGTCCTTAGCAGCTACAGCTCATACCCATATTTTATCTACATCTCTGCTTTAGACAAAGCTCCCTTCTGTTTGCCTGGGTTTTGCCTGACAAATAAGTGCATTCTTGGTTTTTGGAAATTACTAAACCTAGCTTTTAGGATCTGGTGTTAATACTTCACATAGACATATGGCTGTCTTCCTTGTGGCATATGGCTTGTGGCACTTCTTTCTTAAATACCTAAATGTATCATAACAAAAAATGACCTACAGAAAACAAACCAAAGTTTTAGAACTTCTGTGGTTAGCTGCACTTTATTAAAGTGGTGAAGTAGTGTTCTTTCTGTGGTTTTAATGCTGTGCCACCATCACAAGAAAATTTTGTTACTCAAAATAATGCTTTGCTCTGATGGTGTACTTTTTATCAAATGAAAGACCTCTCAGTAAGTAAATGGCATGCTAAAAATGATAAGGAGCAAGGAATGGGATCTAATTTGTAAGCATTTTTCTTGTATAATATATTGGAATATTTGTCTGTGTTTTAGATAAATGTTTTTGCTTTCAAAAAAGTTAATTGTTGTTAATGAGTGTGGTTCTGAATTGAAACATTGCTTTCTTCCCAGAGGGCAGAAATTGTAATATGCTATTGATAAGTATACCCATATTATTTGTGATAAAGGCAAGTTAGAGAAAGATTCTGCATCAGCAGCCCAGTATGAAAATGAGAGTGTGAGTGAATGCAGCTATCAAACGATTGCATCTTGTTGGTTGATGTAGTGAGATTAATTTCTGGTAAATCATGTTAAGTAACAGGAAATTATCAGGATGTACAGATAGTAACAGGTGCTTCATTTGCTTAAATATCCACAAATTAGTAACTGGCTTAGTTAGAAGATAAACTGTATTGTAATAACAGGCTGCTTTGTTAACTTGAAAATATAATTGGTCAAGTAAAGTAAAATGCTTAAGTAGCTTTAGTTGTACAGGTATGTCTAAGAGTAATTGCAGAACGCTGAAGATGGTGACATTCAATTGATTTTCTTCTTAGTGCTGAGAATTCACAGGGCAGATGATGGGTAGGAAAGAGACTGGTGCAGGTAATCTGATGTAGGCTATGGAAAAACAGAAGTATGTGACTTGGAGAACAGATAAAGTTGGAACAGGGGTATGAAGAAGCCAACAATGGTCGGGTGTTAAAGGGTGGTCTGGGATGTTAAATAAGGTCTGGCCAAATGTCTTGCTAGTAAGTATCTCCATAAACTGCAAAGATGTTTTCATGTAAGCAGATTCATGGTTTATAGTGTGCAGAGATGCTCTCTGTCAGCTGGAATACACTGACCTCTGCAAGATGAAGGCCTCTGTTGGGAATCAGTATCAGGATCATAACTCTGCTGATTATTTTTAAATGTAATTTTATGATTCTCTGCTTTCAGATGAGCTTTAAAGAAAACCTAAAAAACCACCGGTGATAATTTATGAAAGATTGTTGAAAATTTGTGCAATACAGTATTTATCAACTATTTTCAGCACTTCAGCTGCTATGTTATAAAACATCAGGATACTGTGATCTCACTGATGATGTGTTTGATGTATTAGAAATTTTTTGATCAGCATTCATGAAGGTTACATAAGGTTTTTCTTTCCTGCTGTAGTTTACCACAGTGTGTGCTGTTAAACCAGTATCAGAAACTGTATTGTGGTTTTGTCTGGATCTTCTGTACCTGGCAGCGTATTCCTTATTTGTATTAAAGTAATGTCTATTCAGCCCAGTCGGGCTTGATGATAAGTGAGGCACGTAGTGGAGGAGGATCCTCATCTGGAGAGCCTGTTGCAGACACAGACAAGCTGAGTGATGTGGGGTGAGAGGCACAGGGAGGTGAAGAACGAAGTCTTACCAGGATCCACCCAGTGTGGGTAGAACAGAGCCCAGCTCCTTTGCTCTGTCTGTTGAGCCAGGTGTCTTGTCAGGTGATGAGTTACAGGTAGTGGATAGTCTTGTGCATTTGTCAAAATTAGTACTATGATATCAAGAGCCATCTTTAGTTTTTCTCATTGATTAAAAAAGAAAGGACAAAGAACGTAAGGAACAGATGAGTGCAAACCTTTCTGCAGACTCTTGAAGCTATTCCATATTTTCTTGGTAAAACAGCACCGGTTCTCAGGTTTCAAAGTGAGGGCAAGATTTATCCCACTACATGATATTCAGAGAAATGGCATGTTTTGCTTTACAATGTACATGCTCAAAGCACCCCAACAAGAGGAACACTGTGCTGATATTCCATGTGGAAACAGCCAGGGTATAGTGTAGTACAAGTAGCGGAGAGCCAAGTAAGTATTAGCTTCCTGTGGGTTTGCAAATGGTGACTTTGGATAAGATACTGATACAATATTCATATAACCTTTGCATGATACCAGTTATCTATCAGACTGCATTTCTGACCTGCGCCTCCCAGGAAACGAATACTTACTCCAGTGCAAAATTTCTTATTCTGCAAAGCTTGACAACTTCGTCTGAGATCACTCTAAGCCAGTTGGCCCTTGCTTAAATATTCATCAGACTTCTGATAATTGTGATAACCCTTGTAGGCTGGCAAGCAAGGCAAATTAGCAAAAAGATGATTGATCTTTTTTTATATGCAGTTTTATCTTCAACCTTTCCTGGATATATGTTATACTGTAGTAATAATTTCTTCTCCAAGGTATTTGCCAGTATCTGGATTTGCACATCTATTTACAGTTGCCTTGAAGCCTCATAATTACAATACAGCTGAAATGTCCATTTTCTTTCCCTGACTACAAATAGGGATCAATCGAATTTTAAATGACTGCTTACGGGCTAGCTTCCGATCATGACCTTTGTAAATGATTAGAGCTCACCACTGTTGCTATCTACCTTGAAAGGGTAAGCGGGCAGCTCTGTCTAACTGGCATTTAATCTGGAAGAGAGCCAAAGATATTTGAGCTAAAAACCTAATATGAGTTGGCAAAGAGAAGTATGTATAGACCTTTGCACTATTATTTAGATATCTTTCTACATTTCAGTTTTGTATTTAGGAAATTCCTTTACCCTGTAGATGAGATACATATTTCTAGATAATGTTATGCTGAAGTTATGATAAGAACTGCTCTTGCAAAGTATATAGCATAAAAGTGTGAAAAATGCGGTTTCAAACTCTAAATGGCTGAATTCAATTTTCTGAAGAACGTGAAAATACAGAATAGTTTGGTTTGGAAGGGATCTTGCAGATCATCTGGTTCACCCCTTGCCAAGCAGAGACACCTTCTACTGTCCCAGGTTGCTCCAGTCCCTGTCCAGCCTTGGACACTGCCACGGGTGGGGTGGCCACAGCTTCCCTGGGCAGCCTGTGCCAGGAACTCAGCACCCTCCCAGGGAAGGGTTTTTTCCTTGTATCTAATCCAAATCCACACTCTCTCAGTTTGAAGCCGTTCCCTCACGTCCTGTCACTCCAGGCCCTTGTCTGAAGTCCCTCTCTGTCTTTTTTGTCAGCTCCCTTCAGGCGCTGGAAAACCACAGCGAGGTCTTCCTGGGGCCTTCTGCTCTCCAGGCAGAGCATTCCCAGTTCCAGCTCGGTGGTGGTTGGCAGCGGCTGAGCATGAGCCCAGGTGTGCCCAAGGGGGCAGGAGGCCGATGGCACCTGGGCTGTACCAGCAGCAGTGTGGGCAGCAGGAGCAGGGCAGTGCCTGCCCGTCCGTGCTGGGCACTGCTGCGGCCACAGCCGAGTGCTCTGCCCAGCTCCGGGCCCTGTGCCGCTGCCTCGGGTTCCTCGGTGCCGCCCTCCCGGGCTCTCCGGGTCACCTGCCGCCCTCCCGGCCTCTCCGGGTCACCTGCCGCCCTCCCGGGCTCTCCGGGTCACCTGCCGCCCTCCCGGGCTCTCCGGGTCACCTGCCGCCCTCCCGGGCTCTCCGGGTCACCTGCCCACCCTCCCGGGGCTCTCCGGGTCACCTGCCGCCCTCCCGGGCTCTCCGGGTCACCTGCCGCCCTCCCGGGCTCTCCGGGTCACCTGCCGCCCTCCCGGGCTCTCCGGGTCACCTGCCCACCCTCCCGGGGCTCTCCGGGTCACGTGCCGCCCTCCCGGGCTCTCCTCACCTGCCGCCCTCCCGGGGCTCTCCGGGTCACCTGCCACTCTGAGAACGCACTGAAGAGGAGCCGTGAGGTGGATCTGCTTTTTCCGGGCAGAGGTGGACAGAGGTGGACGTTTTCAGGGCGCTTTTTTGCTTAAACCTCCTTTCCTTTTAACATTGGGTGGGGTAGTTCAGGCCCTGCTTGTATGTGCAGATCATGTGTAGGTAGGTAATGGCTGAGACACTCTGCTTGTCAGTTCAGTTGCATTTTAATGAAGGATTGTGCCTGTATCATGCAATGTTTTTATTACCACCACTGAATTTCTCCAGGTGGTGTTGTTCTGTGCGCCGCTGCTGAAGCGGGAACAGAGGGACATCAGTGGGATTAGAAAGCAAACACCTCCTCTCAGTTTATTGATGGATTTTGCAAACCCAAAGTTTTGATATTAGTAAGACTTATTGCTAAGAGCTAGGAATGCGTTTGTCTAATGAAAATAATGTACTGTGTCGCCTCATCAATTGTTCTTGTGTGGTATTGATTAGAATATTTATTAAAATATTTGTATTCCTGAGAAAATGACACTTATCATTAACACTCTGAAAGAATTATACAGTATATAGTGGATATGCAATCTTACCTCCCTGCTGGCCAGAGCATTTTCTCCTGTTTTCTGTGGTGTGCTATATTGTTACATAATGCAGCTGGCAGCTTCTTCAAACTAGTTAAATGTATTCTTACCTAAAGCCTAAGCCCAGAAAGCACTTGTAAGTTCAGTTTGTAAAGGTTTTCTGTCAGCATTACCTTTGGCTGGCATTTAGATAGAGATATTTTATTAATTTAGATTTTTTTAAAGAAAAGCAGTTATGTTTGAAATCTTCTAAATAAATAGAAGATTAAAACCCAAGGTTTTTTAAAGATTTGAATTTGTATTTACATTCTTCGTATCAGTCTGGAGGTGTGTAGTTAGTACATAGTACTTGCGAAGGCAGTTTTTAATGAAAAGGATGGTGGTTTATGGAAACTGTTGAGATATTTGGAAGCAGAAATCCTGTGAAAAGTCACGAGAACTTCAGTACCTTCATTATTCCTTCATTATTCCTCCATGGCCAGGCTGCTAAAATACTACTGGGAGCAGTAAAATGCTCTCAGGGATTGCTCACGTGTGACTCCTACCTCATGCTTGCAGGTCTGAAGATAACTTTTTGGCCTGGGAACAGAATAAGAACTGAAGCTGTTGTTTCCCTGTCTGACAGATGCAGCAGCAGGAGCTGGCCCAGATGAGGCAGAGGGACGCCAACCTGACGGCGCTGGCGGCCATCGGTCCCCGCAAGAAACGGAAGCTGGATGCACCCGGCCTGCTGGCCGTAGGAGGAGAGGTATGTGTGCACCCAGGGCAGGGAACCACTCCCTCCGAGCCTGGGAGGGACAGCAGGGCTGCTCCTGCTGCTGCTTTCGGGGAGCTCTGTCGTTTGGAAGCGCACGTCAGCACTGGGGGTCCAGCCGATCTCGCCACACTTAAAGCGGCATCTCCTTTTAGTTGTGTTTTCGATTTTGAACTTTCACCAGATAATTAAAGAATATTTTAAAATTATTAAATGTTGAAGTGTAGGTCTTAAACTGTTCGCTGCCTTTCTATCTGATTTCTCCTCTGCATAATCTGAAAGAAACCCAGAAAGAGTAGGGAATGAAGAAGTATCTGAAAAACCATAACTGTAGTCTTACTTACAGTTTGAACCAAGAGCTTGTAGTAATACCAGTGTGGGTTTGTGATAAATGTGTGTATAAACTTCTTCCAGAATGTCAAGGTGTCCCCCACCACTGCAAAGATGAGTCTACAATCATCCCGAATTGTAATTTCCATAAGAGTCCTGTGCTCTAGAAATAGTATCGCGTTCATTAGCATGATTCCCCTGTTATTTTAAGTGGAGAAATAGCTGTGCCGTGCAATAAATGTAAAATTGTCAGAAGCCTGATCTATATTAAGCAAGGTGGAGAAGCAGGGTGATGTGGTGGCAGTGCTGTGGGTGGCTCTGGAAGAGCACTGTGTTGTTTAGTACAGATACACTTGGGCTGCTTTTCGTTCTGCTGAGTCTGCCCACGCAGTGGAGTCAGAGGAATTCTCCCTATTACATGCCTGTTCTGAGGAAAATGCAAACATTTTGTTTTGAATAACTAAACTAACAGTTTTGGCTCAGACATTTGACTGTCTAAATGCCAGGAATTTCCAAAGGCCTTTTTGTTTCCCATTTTGGATAGCTTTTATCTGACTTCTCTCTCTTTTCGTGTGCTAAGATTAGTGCTAGGGAATTAGCTGAGCTAGGAACAGAAGTGGATCTTGTTTATACTCTAAAATTGACTTAGGACTTCAGATACGTAGGAGTTGCTCCCATTTCTGGTAAAATCCGTTTCAGACTGAGGGAGTTTCCTGGGTTTTGTGTTGTCCTGTTATTTCCTTCCTTTCAGTCTCCCTCCTTTATCTTACATTCAGTAAAGAATCCTGTTCTCCTTCACATGCACCTGTAACAAATCTCACAGCAACAGGCCCAAAGAAGCTTCCATTAGAAGCTCAGCTGGGTGGTCATAGCTTTGGCTTTCCCTCACTTAGAAGTAATTTGAGCCTCCTAATAATGCATGGATCCCTTCAGATTTTAACACTTCACCAAAGCAATATTTTCTCCTAAGGAACAGAATTTAATTTCTATTGTCTATTGTTCCTTTAAGAAAATTATTATATTGTAAATATTAGTAATTTGATGAGCAAAATTGTGGTCAACTTCAGTGAGTGAAGCATTTTAATCAGAGCTCTATATCTGAATGGATTGTGATGGATAGCTTCCCTCTCTCTCTAGAAGCTCCTTGTTCTCTTGCTATGGTGCTTCAAGGAAAAATGAAGGTCTGGGGCAAATTCCAAAGGCTTCTGGATATTTTTGCTTCCTTTTGCTGCTCTCCTAGCCCAAATTTTGCTGAACAGCCATATTGTTCAATTGGCAAACTATCCTTGAAGGTTTTGCCGATCCATGGATTTCCTGGAGCCATGAATTGTGTGCCAGTTCAGATGGAATTGCTCCCATCCCTCTTCCCCTAGCTTCTAACCATCCTGGCCGGCTCATATAGATGGCTGGCTGGAAGCTGATTTCAAAGTCTTGGAAACTGTATCTGCACAACTCAATGTCTTTTGTAGGGAATAGGACCTAAGGAGCTGTGTCACACAGCTTAGCTCCTAGAAACTCCCTTTCTGGTATTCTTCTGAGCTTATTAGGGCTGCTATGCAGAAATAAACTCAACTCCTCCGAAATGTTTCACTGTAAAAAGGTACTGGAACGTTGTATTATTTGTCTAACACTGTCTGATACTTCTTCTTTGGGTTTCTGGAGATTATAAACATCATTGTGATTCTGCGGTACCAACACCCCCTTAGCCCAATTCCACCTTCAAATATCCGACCTCCTCTGTGGTCTGTGACACTCTGATTTCCCCCAGCAATTTCTAAGCTGCTTAAAGCCCTTGCCACTGATAATCTCTGCTTGCTAGGTCTGACTTGGCCAGAGCTTTTTTGACCTGCCCTTTTTTTTTGGTCAAAATACAGTTTTTGCATTGAAGTTGCTAGTCTCCTCACTGATTTTTTTTTGATTGCGTGTCTGCTTTTATTGCAGCTGGGACCCTGCATGTTTACTGATCCAAAGAGGTCTCATTTACAAATCATCCCAACCTGGCATGTTCCTTTTCTTTATTTTCCACTTTTCTGAACTAACTCTTGTTTGACACTTAGACTTAGTTGCATTGGTCATTTTTCAGTGAGCAGTGCTGGATTTCAGTCCAGCTTCTTGGTTTAACAGAAATACTAACCATTTATTTTTGGAAATTGGATCTTTTTGATAATTCTCTTTTCATCTGAGCAGGAGGTTAATTTAGGAGTAGTGATGGATTTTCTACTTAAGACAAGAAGTTGATGGAAAAGATTAGTATTGAAGTACTGTTTGTTACATAGAGAGAAATAGCTCTTCTACAGCTTTAGGAAATGTGGAAAAGCTTGTGTTAATAACTGTAAGTATTTTCTACCAGCGCTTAGTTTTGAGAGTATTTTCTTTAAACTGTGTCTCGCACTGCCAGAGCTCATTTGGACTTGTTTGTTTGTTTTCAAGCCATAGCTAAATAGACCTTTCTTTTTGGATGGCAGGATTATTATAAATTATCAAGATCAGGCCCATCAATTGTCTTTTCTGGAGTAGAACAGCTAATTTTTTTTTTTTTAACCTGGGGACATGGAAAATCAGCAGTTCTGGAGTGAGGTTATTTTTGCATTTTTTAAAAAAATTGCTTCTACGTGCAGCCATATTAAAAAATGCCTTTCCAAACCATGGGAAAAATATTGTGTAAAACAGTGGATGAGCAGGGGCTTGGTGTTCCCAAATAACACTGCTACCATGTGAATGACTGGTTTCAGGCCACCAACACCAAGTGGCCTGGGCTAATGTCACTGTGACCCCTGTCCCTATCCCTGCATTGCTGCCCCTTCCCTTAGCTTGGCCCTGGCTCTTGTACCCTGGGCTGACCCATCTCCAGTCCATGAGATGGGAAGAGTGATCTAACAACAGTAAAAAGTGAATAGTTCCTGCTTTGCTTGTTGAAGTAGTTTGGCCTAGAGCCCAGTGAACACTGGAAAAAGCACTTAGAACCAGACAGAGACAGCAAATGTGAGATCACCTGCGCTTCATTCATTCCTTTTTAGTACCTTTCGTGTCTGCTCTTATTTGAGATGATCTGCTAGAAACACAGCTGCCTCTGTAGCAGCCAGCAGCTCATCAGTAATTCAGCCTGCTTATTATTATAATGTGCTTTAGATCAAGAGTGAAGGAGAAGAGGTAAAGAGAAGCGAGATACCTTTGGAAGGATTCAGTTTCTCTGCCAGGCAGGGTTGAAAATACTGCATTTGTGGAATTTTTTAGAGGTTTTCTATTTCTTTTGTAATACCAGACAAAAATTATTGGAAAACATCTTTTAAAGTCACAGCTTTTTGGAATTTAGCTTGTGATTATCAAGTTAGGTATCTCAGGATCCTGGCCCACTGCTGTGTTTAGCAGCAGTGCTGCCCAGGTCTGATCTGTGCTGTGGTCCTATGATGCTATTTTGGCACTCAGCAGTGGGTGACACAAACTGGTTACAACATTCAGGACAGCAAGCACTGAAGCTCTTCAGTTAGCATCCCTGAGCTTCTCTAACGTCAGATTAAATACAAGGTTTGCCTTGCTTTTGTTTACCTTAGTTGCTTTTTGCTTGATTTTGAATCTGTTCACATTTTCAGTGGTATTTTTTCTTGAATTATAAGGCGTTTAAGAGTTAGAATTAAAATTTTGGTTTGTTTATGAAATAGATATTTTCACGTAATTGTATGAGTTAAAGCTTCAAAAAAAGGATTAGCCATCACAGGACTACGTCAGGTAGCCATACAAGCTAAATACAATATTATAAATATTATAAATATAATACTGCTAAGGTGGCATGAATGCAGAATTTGCATATTTTTAAGTCCCTCATGTTTTATTATGAAATTAAAGTACAGAGGTTAAATACAAATATTTTCCATATTTAATAATAATAATAACAATAATAATAATTAACTAATTCGGCTTTTCATCAAGACTTATGGCTAGTATCCCAAAATACATAAATACAGAGTATATGTTTGAAATATCTGAGGGTATAATTTGTTTAAATATCGAGTGAAAGCCCTCTCCTGGTACTTGCTGGCACAGATGGTTTTTGAATACTGAGCTTGCAAAGGCAGCTTCAGGGCTAGTTCAGTGAATCACCGCTTATTGAAGACAGTCATTTTAGGGATAAGAAAAAGCCCTCTTCCTCACACAGCAGAAGAGCAGTCATCTTAAGAATATTCAGCAAACTATCCCAAACACCATCTTTCAAAATGTGCAGGACCATATGTTGGGCCAGTGCTCAAGGGAGATCTGATACTCTGTGTGTTTTCTCATCCAGTATATTCCAGCCATTATATCAGGCAAGAAAGAAAATGTTCATGCAGACCTGGAAAGTCCCAAAACTAACAGTTAAACAGAGATGTTTTGTGTAGAGAAAAGCTAATTACTCAAGTGATTGTGAGATGTATTTTGGGTACGAGGCACCACATTTTTTTAATTAAAATAATCTTTCAGATAGTATAACTTGAGTATTTTAAAGCTGTTTTCATGTTAGGTTTTGTACAAGACATGATTAAGGTTCTGGTTTAAGACTTGGAAATCTGTGTTGTACCAGAGGCAGACATAGAGAAGTGACTTAACGTTGCTGTCTATGAGGTGTTTATACTTTTAGTAACTCCTGGTTTCTAAGTGGAAATATAAGGATGGATTCAGGATTATGTGGGAAGCAATTGGGTATGTGCTATAGCAGGAAAAAAGTGCTTTTGACTGCAGTCTCTTTTTGGTTATGCAGTACTGAATGTGATTAATTTTACCATTTCAGCTGACATTCTCACTTCATGCTTGGGTTATCCATGGACATTTCAGCAACAACTGCAATTATTCCTCAAATCCATTGTCAATATTTTAACAATATTAAGAAGAAATCAGGATAATAGGTAATTTTCTCTTTGGAATGGGTTAGACATGAGCTGTCTCTTGGAAAACTTGGCCTTGTTTCCTTCCTTTCTTGCCCTTTTAAACACTAAGAGGTGTGTAGTGAGTCCTGCAGAAGTCTCTGTTACAGGAGGGTTGTGCCTTGGCTTCTGTCCAAAGTTTCTACTCAGTGACTATCACCCACTTTAGAAGGTCATGAATCAGCCAATATATGAGCTATAACTGCTCCTGACAGACCCAAAAGAACTAGAACCAAGGAATAGTCTTTTATTTTGGGGGAAAACACCAATCATCAGCATTGCCGTTCTCTGAGCAGATCTTTAGGCTGTTGCCTCACCTTTCTGGAACTAAAGTTTATTTTATGGCATCCACTTTCAAAGATCCTTGGAACAACTTGTTCAACAACTCAAGTCTCAGCTTGGTCTTCCTACTGTATGGTTGGCTCTTGATAAATTCCTCCTAGTTTAAAGTGGTCAGATATGTTTAGAAAGCACTGGAATCTAACGCCTCTTTACACTGGTTAAGCTTGAGTTACGTGAAAGAGATACAATGGAGCAGAACACCTTTTGCAAGCATTTATGGATCAAGAAGTTAAAGTTTTCTTTTTGTGCTTTTAAGCCTGTAGACTAAGAGCAGAACAGGAGGAATTTTTATGGTTTGTTGTATCATTACCTTTTCAAGCACACTCTGCTCTGTGTCTCACTGAACATGATAAAGTGCAGTGTTCTCTCAGACCTGCTTTGGTGTAGGATGTCACTGCTGCTGACAGTTATGATTTCATTTGAGGTATCCCAAAACTATCACTTAAATTTATGAGCTTGAGTTTTCAAGGAGACAGAAGAAAGGAGTCTGTCCTTACTTTTCTTAAATGGAATTACATGCATAGTACTTTATAAATCTTGGAAAATTTCAAATTTGGCTTCAACTTGTCTTTTACTTCTGTTTTGTTTTATTTCCTGCTTTCAAAATCAACTAAACATTATAACAGTTCATCATAAACATGTTGATATCTATTTCAAAAGCACTTTTTTGAAATACTCTATAGATGTTATCCTAATTAGTAATTGCACCTTTTTTTTCTTATTCTTAAATGAATGAGATTTCAGTTTAAGAATCAATTGCCCCTGTGATGAGTTTTCATTTTTAAAGATTTAGTTCAAACCGTGTTTTAGTCCGTGATGAACACAAACTGGGATTTTTTAGAATTCTGGTTTTATTTTGTGAGACAAAACTTACCAACATTACTCTAATGCTTCTTACAGTCTTAGCAGTAAAACTAGGAAGACATTGAAGATGATGGATAACGTGATGTTTACATTGATGATTAATAATTGCACCTGAGAGTGAATGTGTGGCAATACATTTCCGTGCCTGTTGCAAACAGGCAGGAATACAGGCACTGAGTCAGGAGGCAGTAGAACATTTTTGCATGGATCTCGGTTCACAGGAGGAAAAAGCCAGGCAGCAATGCAAGAAAATAGCAAGTGGGCTCTGTGCCAGGAAAAACATTCTTTTTTACTAGTAGAACAGGTTTGCATGCTGTGTGTATTCCTTTGATCTGTGGAACACAAAATATTCTGACAGAGGTTCAATGATATTAATAATTTTTCCTTATTGGCCAAGACAAATTTGATTTTTACTTCATTTGGAGATGGAAACTGGTCCCACCTGACTGCATGATGTTGATGTAGCTTGCAGGAGGGGAGACCATGAGAGCATTTTCTTCTCTGCTTCTCAAAGGTTTCTACTGCATTCTTACTTAAATAGTGTTCTGTTCTTTTTTTCTCTTAATAGAAATAGAAATCCTTCTCCTTGGTTACAAAAATAAAATTACTACATTTTTTAAAATAAAGTTTTACCAATATGGTAATAATAAATGCAGTTGTTTTATTGTTGGATCCCTTGTAGATACAGTGTGTGCAGCTTATTAGCATAGAAAATGAGAACTTGGCACGAAGAGGTCTGAGTAGCTAAGAGTTCATCCATTATTTGTCAGTCCTTATGGAGCTCTGCTGCTATTCCTGGGAAGCTTGTTTTTCTTGTAAAAGGCAGCTACCTCGAGGATGTGTTGGGACAGAGGGCATGTGAGTTTGCGTTTTGGGGGTTTTTTTGGAAGCTGGTTTTGGGTTGAGTTTTTCTGTATTTTCAGTTGTCTTCTCTCTGTCTTCCTGATTTTCAGACACTGAAGGATAGAATCTATTTTGCAGTCTCTTTTTTTCTGATGCTCATAATTACAGATTTTTTTCCTTCCGGCTAAGTAAAACCAGTAAGACTAAGGGAAAGCGTGGAAGGGTCTTGCAGAGGGTTTGTCCATTGACTTTAGAGGGTAAGGCCCAAGGTGCTGTGACAATTTTAGATGTCAGTGAAAATAATTTTTAAAACCTGACCAGAAAATTTTCAAGGTGTAACTTTTCACCCTGTACATGTAAAGATTCATAACTGTATCTTAAGGTGGCAATGTTTCCCATTGAAGTAATTCTTCCCTAGAGCAGTCAGATGAATCATCAAATAGATTAATTTCCTTCTGCTTCGATTCTGTTCAGTGCTAGGTAAATTTTGTGGGATAATCTTTTTCCTTTTTGTCTAATACCTTTTTTACTGAAGTTAAGGTTTGGAAAAGTCTAAAGAACTTACAATGCATTAAGATGCACATTTTTGGATTTTTTCAGCCAGTTCTTTTGTAGACAGTCAAGTAATGTCTTGGTCCTACAGAGAGTGACAATTAATCATTTAACATTTTTAGTTTACCCTGGGCCTTTGAGCAAACAGTCTTGAACTTCAAGGAAATCTGGTTGCCAGCTTCTAAAGTAAACACCCTACCTAGAAGTGCTGAACAGAACTTGTTATTTTACCTGCTGTCAATTGCAGAACCAAACCATTGTCCAAGTTGTGTGTCCCTGTGGTGGGAATTAAACTCCAAATATGCTGCTCCACTTCAATTCCCCTCCTCCCCCTGCTTCCAGTGAGAGATGGACAAAGGCAGAGAATGTGGGATGAGATAATTTACTGAAAACAAACGGCAGAGGGATAGGAAATGCACAGGAGAAGAACAATATTGAGAGCAAAAGGGCACGAAAGAGCAGGAGATTTACTCACAAAAGGGAGTTCCCCACCTTGGTTCAGCTCCATGTGGCTGAGGCCAAAACAGGACCCGTTCCTGTGTGTGAGAAATGGATTTGTGGAGAATTCTCAAAGCCTGACCGAAAGCTCACATGGTCTTGTACATCTGTATGCAAACTCTGAGATAAAATATGCTGACGCAGAAAGGCTGTGGAATAGGACAGATGTTGCTGAGAGAGAAATTGAACTAGAAACAAGTTTCAAATTATGAGCTTGCAAATAGACTAGATATTTTGGAGAAACAGAACTATGAAAGATGTATTGTACCAAACCCACGTAGGGTATTTTAACAGATGATTGGCTTAGAAGCATGAGTATCCTGTGGCAAAAGCTATAGGCCAAAAGACACTTACAATGTATTGTAATTAGGAAATAGTTTGACTTCTGATTGTGATGGCATGAATTGTAACATCTGTACCATCTCACCCTTCTCATGAGACTGAAAATGGAATAAAAGTCTTTAAAATGCCTCTCAGGAGCCCCATCTCTGGGTCAGAAAAAGGGTTTTTCCAACACCCGCGGCTCAGCCGTGACACACAGGTGTTCCTGGGGTAAAAACAAGGTGGTGGTGCTCCCACAGCCGCATTTTCTGTCCCTGAGACAGCAGAAGCAGTGATGGACGATCCCACAAAAAAGTGGATTGTCCGTGTGGTGCTGCCTGCTCCGGCTGTGGTCAGCAGGGCTCCGCTCGGGCTCCGTTCGGGTTCTGCTCAGGCTTGGCTCCGTTCCTGCTTGGAGCTGCATCCAGGCCCCAGCTGAGTCCTACTGAGGACTGGTGGGGTGAGCAGTGGTGGGAGGACCCTCCACAGTGCTGGTCCGACTGCTTTCCTGGGGAAGAAACTCAACAAAACGGCACAATTCTGGTGTATGGCCATGTGTTCTTGCCCCCGAAGCCACATCCCGAGGGATGGTGTGGGTGGGATGGAATGGCAGTGCGGTGCCCCCTCTGCATCGGCACTGGGCGTTATGTGCAGCTGAATATGGGCTGGTGATAAAAAGGTATAAGTTCTTGAATTAAAAAGAAAACAAAACAAAACCCCTGCAGATAAATATTTCATTCAGAATTTGCTGTCTTACTATGTGTTCAAAAAATTATCCCTTCACTTTCAGTAGTCCAATTGAAAACAAAGTGTGTAAGAAAGAGAAATGAAAACAGGCCTTTCATGGTTTCCTTTTACCATGTGCAAATCTTCCAAGACTTTACTGCAAGTCAGAATGTCTTTCTGAATGTTTCATGTGTGCATATCATATCTGTGCACGAAATTTAAAGGCAGGTCCCTATTACAGGCTTCCTAAGTGATGTCATCGTGAAATGGCACAGTATCAGTAGTGTGTGCAGGCAAATTTATTTTGATCAACTGTTCAAGGAACATGATGCATTTTAATCCCTGTGGTCTGTTCCAAACTGTAAGAGTATTTTGAGCAAATAACCTGTTTCATTTGGAAAGGAATGCTCACCCTTCTTTCAAATGTGTTGACCAGTCTCCTACTGCCCGCACTCCTTCAGAATTTGGCTGAAATTTGCCAGCGAAAAAATTCAGAGGTGGAGCTCAAATATTTAAATTTTGAGCTGAAACGAGCTTTTCAGCTTTGTTAAAAACTGTTCACAGATAATGGAACAGCGTGCTTTGCACATCCTTCCTTTGTAGGAGTGATGGCAAAGTGGGTCCTGTTTGGCCACATTCATGAGGAGTTGAGCGTTGGAGCTCCAAACCTGCAAGGACATGTGCACATGCTTAACTTTAAGCAGAGTGGTGAGTTTGTTTGAAGTCAGTAATGTGCCTCGTGTAGAACATTAATTACCTGCAATAAGCTTTTGTTGGAGCGCTGTGTTCCTGTCAATCTCCCTGCATTTCCCACTGCATGAGCTCGGCTTTGCTGATCCCTAACTGGTTCTGGTGGAGGAAAACACTTTATTTTCTATATTGCCTTCTATAGTGAAACCAGGGGTTTCTTTCTAGAAATTGTCATGTGGCATGGTTTTGGAAAGTCTCATGCGATTTGACCACGGAAGTCTTTGGGACTAATCGCTGTGTGTTGAATGCAGGTTTATGAAGCTTCCCAATGTGTCTTGAATATTACAGGCAGTATTTTGCTTTCAAAGAGACAATACAGTAAAAATAGCTAAGAGTGGGATCTTCGTCTTGGTGTTCCTTTTGTTACATACTCTGTTCTAGTGAATGACTAGGAAAAAAGGGGGGTTTTGTTTTTGTTTTGCCTGGAGTCAAACAGGAGCATGCCGGTTAAAGGGATTCTGTGGGGGCTGGAGAGGGCCTGAGGGAACTCGGAGAGACATCTACCACCAGCAGCTTGTCTGTTCTAGCTAATTATAGCTGGGGTACTGTTTACTTTAGTGGTGTACTCCTTATTTATTAGTTACTTGGTTACTGCTTGCCTTCAAGTTACAGGCTGGCAGCCAGTTCCTGCAGGGGAGGTGCAATAGGGAGGGAAGGGCATCAGGCAGAACTGCAGCTCCCCGACCTTGGCAAGATTTCTTCAGCTGGTGGAGTTCTGGGTTTTTTTAATACTGACAACCTGAGAGACAGTCAAAAAGAGAAGCAGAGAAGTTAAAAAATAGCAACAGCTTAAGGATTTTTTTTTTACCATCTAGAAGGACCGTGGTGATAAAATTGTCATGAGTGTCTCCATGACTTGTAAGTCAGACTTGGGTTTTTTCTCTCCTCTCCTCCTGTCTTTGGAGAAGAATCTCGCTTTTTTGGCCTGCCTGAAGTTACAAGGATTTGCATAAAATTACAGTCTTTATAGCTTTTTTACTGGTATGAGTTCCTGGGATTCTGGCGTTAGTTTCATGGGGTAGCTTTGCCAACGAGTTACAGATCACTTTTCCAAGCATGACTGAATATACACAAGGACATTTCACGGTGTTAACTAAAACCAAGTTAAATGATTACAAAACTTGGGTATGGAAACCATAGGTCACTTAGGAGTCCCAGTCCTTAACAGTCAGACTTCTGGGCTGTTGAACTGCTTGGGGAATTCTTACCCTACCTCACCCTCCAACTTTTCTGATGAGCTTTGAGCTGGCCTGTGGATGGGGTGTCTGAAGGAGGTAGTGCAGCAGACCTCTTTTCATTGATTTTTGTTACTCTGTTTGTGGTATTCTTGGTATAATAATTACCTTAGCAAACAAAAGGGCAAAGAACAGCAGGGTTGTATGGGAAGGCAAATGAGAAGAATTATGAGGTTTTCTGCAGCTGTGTTTGAGAAAGTAGAAGGTATCATAAATAGTGATTTCTGTGCTGTAGCAGCATGAAAATAATGTTGACCCATGCTATAGTTTTATCAAGAAAAGGGATAATTCTCCAGTCTTTTGGAGCATGACACTGTCTTGCAAAGAAAGGAGCCTAACAAGAACTGAACTTCTGCATGATGCACCAATTACTGAACTATTTAGAGGAAGCTCTGCCAGGAGAATGAGCAAAAAGTTCCATTAAAAAGACAAAGTTTCTATATCCAAAGGAGAAATCAAGGAATACAAGGAGCACAACAGGTTAAACAGCCTTGGCCAAAGAAGTGAGTACCCCTAGGCAGACCAGCATCTCTAATCAGTGGTAGTGGTATGAGCTCTGAGGGGAGGGAAGTTCAGGCTGGTGCTCTCATGTAACATTAAAAAGGACAAGCAGTCTGTCAGGGGAAACAGTCATTGGTGTGGGGTTTCTTCTCTTGATCAAAAAGACAGCAGCACTGCAGCCTGCTTTATCTATTGGGGAGGTGTTGGCAGAGGGCATTTTTTCCCAGGCCATATCACTGGCCTGTGATACGTTTTTTCCTAATCCATGAAAGAAGCCACCTGCATTTCTCTCTTTTGCAGGCTTTTGTCAATCCCTTGTTTTTTCCCTTTGTATTTTGTTTTCATTTTTATGCTATTAACAATTTTTAAAAAAGCAACCTTAATGGATTTGAAAAATGTGCCTGGTGCTTGTCTCCCAAGCCAAAATTACTTCTCTCATCTCTGTGAGTAATTTTCATGAATAGCATTCAGTTTCAGTACCTTGAAGGCCAATTAAGGGAGGGAAAGGGAAACAAAATGCACTCTGCACAACCTTGCCTCCTGCCCCTGGACACCATTGACAGCCATAGGTGTGTTGCATTTTGGTAAAACTTAGGTTGCCACAAAATTCTTTTAGCAAAAGTTTTTATCTTCAGCTGTGTAGCTACAGTGAGACAGGATAAATTTGATGCTGTGTTGAGTAGCTTTTGCCTTACTAAGTAACAGAATAATGGAGAATTTCAGGTACTCTTCCCTGGTGTTCTTCTCAGCTGTGCAAGTAGTCAAAGTGATAATGATTTTCCAGTGATGTTAAGAGCAAACATACATCAAGATTTCAAGTACTCTTTTCATAATGTTTCTTAAATAACTTAGAACCAATATGGAAGGGTTTCCAGAAGAAAATAAGAAGATAGATTTTCTCTCTCTAAAGAAATAAATAAAAATTGCATCTTTGGAAGTATTTGACATTGTGTCTTATGTCTTGATTGAGAATCCAGAAGAAGAATTATTTTATTTACTTCAAGAAGTACGATGAGCTTGAATCTTCAATTAGTTGTTTTTTAATATTGTGAAATGTTCCTTATTTTAAGAAGCATAACTGTACTGGGACATGTTCTGTGGCTTCTCCTGGTTGAAGACAAGAAGTAGTACAACAGGTGATTTGATTCTACCGCAGATCATTGATATTCAGTTTTGAGTGTCCAGATCACTTAAGCAATAGTTCTTTATTTTAGAAAATTCCTAATGAAGTGTGTCTGGAGTAAGGTCTTGAATACAGGCTACAGTCAACTGTTTGTCCTAACTCTAATCTCTCCATAATCAAATCTCGATGTGTATGGACCTCGTGTCTTTCAGTGTGATGTCTGCCCAGTCTGCAGCAATTAGTGGAAATTACAAGTGTTTAATGAGCATTGTAATGCCTTTCAGTTGATATGGTTGATAGGTACTGAAGACTCCAATGTTCCAAGTGTCCTCAGAATTCTCCACCTTGATCTATTTTGTGGCCCATGAGTAGATATTATTCACATATAGTATTTATTTTAGCTATAGTGATTAATACGTCAGTTTGACCTATTGGGGTTTCTTTTCTACAGTGCCATATATAAAAAAATGTAATGTAATCCATAATTCAGCTTGTGCAGCCTATGTTGGGCTGTAAATCCTGGTTGGTCTGCAGTCAAATGCATTTCTTATATTAGCTCTACTGGGATACAAGATTTTGTGGGCTTCATACAACTTCTATAAAGTTATATATTGCCTTTTATCCTGGTGGTGATGAAGACCAATTACTTCTTAACATAATTTTCTACATTTCAACCCTTACTCTCTAGGTATTATATACTGCTGTGGTAAATTTATTAAGTTGTACAGAGTGTGTGGGTGGGAGATAGCAAAGCTGTGTTTCTTCTTGTGTAACTGTTTTTCCAGCTACTGATTCTACAAAATTAGATTTTTTTGTTTGTCATATTTAAATTATGAATTTAACGTAAGCCTTCTAATTTCAAAATAGTTTTTTAATGAGGCAGTATTGTCTGTAACTTCTGAGTTATTTAACTAGTGCATATATTGAGATTCATTGTTTTTTAAATTAAATGTGTAATTCTATATACCTTAATGATAGTTACAGTTTTTAAGAGTTTCAGGGGGGTGTTTTTATCTCCAGCATTCAATTGGTTTATGTAAGTAGCTCCTTTATGAAAACTTCAGATTTGTGCTGAATTTCTGTTACAACTTTTCTCCAGAAGAAGACCTAAGAGGAGCTCATGGGTAGGTTCTCATGCCCTCCCTCTGCCCTCTCCCTGCCCAGATAAGGGCACTGTCCCAGCTCTGCTGGAATGGGAGTCCCATCAATGCCCAGAGCCCTGTCCCTGCTCAAAGGCAGTGTCCCAGCTCTGTGGGATGGGTGTCCCATCAATGCAGTGTCCCAGCTCTGTGGGATGGGTGTCCCATTAACGCAGTGTCCCAGCTGTGTGGGATGGGTGTCCCATCAATGCAGTGTCCCAGCTCTGTGGGATGGGTGTCCCATTAATGCAGTGTCCCAGCTCTGTGGGATGGGTGTCCCATTAATGCAGGGTCCCAGCTGTGTGGGATGGGTGTCCCATTAATGCAGTGTCCCAGCTGTGTGGGATGGGTGTCCCATTAATGCAGTGTCCCAGCTGTGTGGGATGGGTGTCCCATCAACGCCCAAAGGCAGTGTCCCGGCTCTGTTGGATGGGTGTCCCATCCGGGGCCACCCCGTGCTGTCCCCCGTTAATCCCCGAGCCGCCCACACCCGCTTGCCCCGCAGCCACCCCAGCACCGCGCACTCAGACCTGACCCCCAACTGCAGAGTGCACCTCAGAGCAAACCCTGCACCTGCCCAGGCTGTGGCCTTTGGTGGGAAGTGTTCTCCCAGCTCTGATAACGGGACACTTCTGGCTGGCTGTGCCCGATCGTCCTGACGTTTGGAATACAGATCCATGAGAAGCATGTCATGTTGACAGAGCACTCCAACAGTCATACTTTGTCTCAGTTGATGGGGGAATTGCAGCACACAGGGTAATTTGTGTTGACAGTAAGAACTTGCGGATAGGCAGCCTAAAATGGTGAAATCATTATAGAAATTTATTTAACTGGTTGAGTGGCCATAGCAGATTGGTCGAGCCAGCCAAATCCAAAGAATGTGAGGGAGGTTTCTGGTCTACTGCCTTTTTTTTTTGAAGATTAATTTTTGGCTGGTTTATATGTATTTTTGGAACAGGTATTTTTAAGTCTTTGAATATTTATGCTAATAGCAAGGTTAATAGTAATTGATAAAATATTAAGTATATATATTCATCTCTGTTCAGACATACAAAAGTTTTGTTTTCATGGCTAAATTTTGAGAAAAAATGTTGAAAAGAAGACAGTCATATAATTGAAAATAAATCCATTGAATTTTTCTTTACATTTCATTCTAAGAATGAAAGAATGAAAAGAATGTGTTAGCAATTTAGTGAGTAATATAATTTCACAACTTGTTTTAATTCGCAAAACATTTTTTGATTACTTTTTATTCTGTGATTTTAAATCTCTTATCTATGACAAAAATCCGAGTTTTGTTTACAGAACTTGGATAACGGTGAGGATCTCCCTTAAGTGCTCTTTATTACAGAATCCATTTTTGAGTTTCATTTCCTTTTTTTTTTTCTTTTAGGAATGAGATTTTGCAAGCTGATCTGATACTTTTCCCACAACCACAGTAAATTGTTCTGCTAGGTATTAGCTGCAGCATTATTTTGCCGAATTAAAGAGAGACGTGAAAACCTGGGTCCATAAGTGTAATGCAGGGGCATCCCTAAGTGAAGAACAAGAGGGATGACATTTTGTCACTGCATTTTGTTTGCAGGCAGTGCCAGCTCCTTTTGCCTAAGTGTGACAGTCTAAGCTGTCTTCCTGCAGTTTTTGTTCATACTGGATGACGGTGGGTTTGAATGAGACAGGGAAGCTTTTTTTGCAAAAAAATTGGCAATATTTGTAATGCGTTATTATTTTTCTCCAAAGCACCTGATTCCACAGCCACCCCTGTGTATTTATTATTACAGGCAATTGGCTCTGAGAAACAGACCTGGGAGACCCTTCTCTTCTTGACTTTAACCAAACCCTAACCAGTCACCTACATTTATACATTCATTTCCTTAGAACTTAATTTCAACAAGTTTTAGTCATACCCTCTAGGATCTCCATAATACAATTCTGTAGGTACAGCAAATTCTTTAAATCGCCGTTAGCAGCAGAGCACACAGGCATGTTACAGACTAAGCACGAGAGACCTAAGTCTGTAGAGAGATATATGCTTTGAGTATTATCCATATTAAAAAAGAGATATCCCAAACTTTGCATTTAAAAATATTTCTCTGAAGTGTCTCCTTTAGTGTAAATGCTGATGTGTGTTGGCATTAAACGGTTGTGTGGAGAGCGCTCCGTAGCCCGGTAGGGTGGGAATTCTTCCATTGTCAGTCTGGCTCTGCTTCCATCTGTGGCTTACTCTAGCTGGCTTTATCTCATGTGCTCTTATCTTGTTCATTGCTATTCATAACCCATACTCTGTGAAGATGGGCCTTTATTCATAAGAAAAATTTGCCAAGTTCCTTGTTCCTTTATGTAAAGGAACAATAAATACTATTTGAACATATATACCTTTGATTTGTTTTCATTCTCAGTTTAATTATGCAGTGTGTGTTTTAGACACATATGCCAGATACTTGTCTTACATTAATTTGCCTTTGCATGTTAACAAGCACAAAAGGCAGGCAAGCAAAAGCAGAATTGCTGTCTAGGTACCATCCCTATGCTGTGGTGATAGGCCTGCTCTAGGAGAAGGGAATAGCCAGGTGGTTCTCAGCTTCTGGATCATTTCAGGAAATTGTCTCAAAATACATAGAAGATGAAAACCTGGCAAGTTGTCAACTGTGTGAGAAAAGAGATCTCTGACATTTGTCTGCGTTCCTCTCTTCTCCTTTTATTCCCCAAACTCCTGCTGTGTTCAGCTGGGGAGAAAAAGGCTGGTGGTGTACTTAGGTTGTGATAAGCAAGTGGAGAGCATAAGATATGGTTTTCAGTATTTCTGGTAACTGGTATAAATCCTGTCAGCTGGAACTGGTGTGTTCCAAACACCTCTTCCTTTAGTTTTTCAGGCTGTGGAGTTGAGCTGAGCTATGTGGTAGTAAGGGAGAAGTAATTGCTAAGAATTCTCAAAGCGAATGGAAGTGCATGGATCTGGGATTGATGTTCTGATATGCTGCTACGCAGGTACTGTTTAAGGTTACCACTTCTGATTGAAGTCTCTTTTTCTTTTGTATGAAAGCAGCATAATTAATCAGGCTGTAATGAATTCAGTTACTGCTAGTTTGTCACCTGAAGAGAGAAGTTACCATAGCAGGCTGCAGTCCAACTGAAAATATGGTCCTGGTTAGTATTTAGTATTTAAAGAGCTCTTTTAATGTGCGTGGTACGTTGTGGTTAGGCTGGGAAATGTGTATTGTTTGAAATACACCTCCAAAAATAAGTGAAAGATGATAGAAAATTCTCCTGCACATTTTAAATGAAAAAAATACTGTTCTACAATGGATTTTACAGGTTGGCAAGGCAATGTGTCCTCCTAGATAAGGAGTTTGCAGCTCTAAATGTTATCTGATGTGTATATTTAGTTTTGTCTTTATTAACAAAAATGTCAGATTGTTTCAATGTGAAAGTTGTGTCAAGTACAATTATGCCGTCAAAATCAAGAATCACCAAACAAACCAATGTTTTGGCTTGTGGTTTGTTACTCTTGGCACTTACAAGCATTATTTGAACAAAGGTGATGGTTTTGGTGCTGTGCACATTTGAAGTTATCGTTACCGTTTGTGCTGTTTTCAGATGTCAGTGATGTTTGAATCCTGCCAGTAGTACAGTAGGAAAAATCCATGGGTGTGTTTGTTGACAAAAAAAAAAAAAAAAAAAAAAAAAAGTCAGATGCCAGACATTGCTTTATTTGCTTAGGTGATATTAAAAACGCTTTTTATTTATATTGCTGAGGGAGATGGTACTTTAGCAGTGCCTGTTTTCTAGGGCTTCAGAAGGAGCACGCCAGTGCAAGGACTGCTCTGGTTGCCATCGCGTGAGGAGCTGAGGAGGTCACTGCCAAGGGCTGGGCAGAGGGCCCGTGCAGGGGCAAACTCAGCGGGGTTGTGGTGGCCCGTGTGAGCAGGGTGTGGGCTGGGGCTGGCCCTGCCCCAGTGAGTCGGGGCGGATCCGCAGGATAATGACTGCAGCGGGGGGCACCGAGGAGCAGCTGGGGGGCACAAAGCCCTTCATCAGCACAGCTGGATCCACAGTGAACATCTGTCTGTGCTCTTAGACTCGACACTTCTGTTAATACTGGGGGCTGTATTTGCATTTGTTAGATTATTTTGGTAACAGTACTTTCCCGTCTCTAGTGTTCCATTTCTTTCCATAATCCCCTCTCACAGCAAAATCAGTATTGGCAATTCGGAAGAAACAAAACAATTACTTTCATGTAAGCCTTTAACAATTATTAACTTTCCTATACTTTCCCAGCAATGGTTATATGTGTAAGTCTCAGTAAAGAGCAGCTGTGGAATGAAAATAAGGGAATTACACAAAGAAGCTGTTTAGTTGTGCTGAGATTGCCATCGAAGAGCTGTGTGCGAACTCCCTCCTTGGCGGTCAGAACTGAGGAGGAGGAGTCCGTGTGCTCATATTCCCGGGATATTTCAGCCGTGGAGCTCCTCTCTGTCCCTGTGAGGAACTGAGTGGATGATAGGAGGGCAGGATATCTGAATTTACAGGCCAGTGCACACTTGACCATAACTGAGTTGATTATAAACATTCTTATAATAATTTAATGACAGCATAAAGAACACAGGGAGGAGAAGCTTGCATTCAAAAAAGCGATGTTGGAAAGGAGCAGTCTTGGTATCTATGAAGCTTCCCTGCTTACTCTTATTCATGTCTTTCTCTTTTCTTACATGTTCCCTATATGCTTCAGAGAAACAAATCCTGTAAACATTTGCCCGGTTTTGGCATAGAATAATAAAGCAGACAAGTGTCACATGAATGATTGTGACACTTGTACAAATGTCTGTGAGCTCAAACAAGACAGGCAAATTATGTTTTGACCCATTAACTATAGCTGTCTTAGGTAGAAAAAAATGCCAGTTTGTCTAAATACTTAACTCAAGCATGCACTTCAGACTTAAAAATTTTGCAGGATCATAGTTTTGAAGATTAATAGTTTGCATATTAAAAGCATGTCAAGACGCATCATCGTTCTGTCATCGGTTTACCGAGAAATCACAGTTTGGAGTGGATGGCGGGCAGGAAAATCAAGCTGGGTGTTTTGATTCCCTTTCCTACTGATACAGACCATCCTTTTGCCATTCCTACTTAATCATAATACTGTGGAAAAGAGAATGATGAAGACTTTGGATACGTCATTCTTTGGCACTATCAACTTCCCAGATTTCCTTTCAATTTGTTGTAGTGTCGGGATTCTGGAGTGGTAGTAAGAAGTTCTGTACAACATGGTAAATACATCTGACTCCCCATAAATGAATGTGGGGTAGCCTGGTTGTGGGGCTCAAATGCAATGCTGCAAATAATTTTTTTTGTCGTTTTTGAGGTTGAAGAAGGTTTAATTTTGATGAGTTTTTTTAAAAACTCCTGGATGGTGGAAATGTTGCCATGTCTCAAAATAATTCCAATTTATGGTTATTTCCTTTCTAATGTAGGTGTTTCTGTAGTTCCATACCCCCTTGAAGCCTGATACCACGTGAATTTTTTCAGCCAACTCCCTGTAGCCTTTTGCTAGAAGGATCATTCAGTACCTGTGTGTTGCAGTGGCTCAAGGTTCCCATCTTCTGCCTTTGTTCCTGTCTTCTTCCTTACACGTTCCTTATCTTAGCTTTCCTTGCATATTCTTAGCTTTCTCCACATAAGGAAAAAAAAACTAATTCAAGACAAATTATTTTAGTGCTGGAGTTCATTTTTCAGATTTGAGACCTCACTTGTGGCACAGTTTTTAAAAATTTTATTAATGTTAATGAATTCTCTGCCACTCGGTTTTGGTTATGTAGTTGATAATATGATAACACGTAATACATCTCAAGAATTTTGGACAAAGAATGAAAATTTTAAGTGTTCTCTTAATTTGAGCATTCTAATGGGTCCTCAACGTGCAACCTTTTATTAATGAGAATATTTTGGAAGAAGATGAGCAGTCTGTGGCAAGTAATAAACAGATTGAATGCACGGTTGTGTAGACCTCTTTAATGGGAACGAGGAAATGAGGTTGGATGTGCTTAGCTAGGAGATAAAAAGCCCATGGAAGTTAAAAGGCATAATAGGAGTAAAAAAGTGAGACACAGTTTTAGAGTGAAATGAGAGTGAAGACTTGGCAGATTAGATTTGCCTTAAGTCTATGATAGTTAAAATAACCCCATTTAAAATTTTGAAACTGTAATTTACATGTTCCTTTATTATTATTCAGATTAATACTAAAAGGGCAGAAGTCATCCAAGGAACTTATGCATTAATTTTCATCCCTTTTGCTACTCTGCAGATTTGTTTCAAAATATTATTCTAGTACCTTGAATTTTGTTGCAATTTTTTGTTTTGACAAGTTTTCTTTCTGACTGTCTATTAATGCTACTGAGAAATAAAGATGCTTTTACAAAATGCTTTCAAGCACAAAAGGAGATGGTTTTCAAGAGATTATTTTACATATTTACATATTTTACCTTAAGCATTTTGTAGTCACTGCCTACTGGTGAATGTATCAGATTTTTACACACACTTTCAAAATGAACCAGTTTTGCTTCTAAGCCATTGCAAAGGGAGGAAATGAATTCTAACTTTTTTCACTTCATTTTCACATCCTCACATTTCCTTATTTCACATGGTTTAAAACAAAATGCCTCCAGCATTATTTTTCCTTTCTCAAGAGCAAAGTGAATGTGACTTTTCTAAGGGGGTCACAGGATGCCTCTGAGGCCTGTGGGTGTTACTGGACTGCTGCCTGCTTTCAGCTTAACTGAAGGGCTTGTCATAGTTTTCATCTCCTAAGAAATTAGCCCTAGGTGCTGGCCAGAAGCGGGAGAAGGCAGCATTATGAGTCCCACGCTGGTTATTTCCCACTGACATCAAATCCTGAGGTTTTTAAATTAATCCTACACAAAGACAACCCTTCATTTTGGTGCCAGTTTGAAATTAGACTGCAATAATGACCTTTTAAAGATGTCTAGTTGTTAAGATAACCCCCTGTTGAAAGCTGGAGGTGGCTCCTGCACCCCGTGTCGATGAGCAGTGCCGGGGAGCCGTGGCCAGTGCCCTGACCTGTGTGGCCACCAGCCCTGCCAGCCAGGGGCACACAAAGGGCCTTTATGGACTTGCACACTGCCATCAGAGGGCTCCCACAAAAGGGACCCATCAGAAGAAGTTAATTCTTGGCTGTGAGTGTGGATTGAAAGCATACCTTCTAATGCACCGACACTGGTGGCAACTGGAAAAGCTTGGAGAAGGGAGTATTAACAGCAACTGGTAATATAAACAAGAAAGTGATTTAATACATGCTACCCCCCAGTGTGAAGACTAAACTGGTCCAGTAGAAAATGGGAAACGTTTATACAGGAGGTTTTTGTCTGTTGGAATAAATAGAAATTTGTGTTGGTCCTAAACTAAAATTACTCACCTAATCATTCCTGTCTTTTCACCTTGGGGTTTTGCATCATGAGCCTGCATGAATTTACCATGTGCAGAATTGTGTTTCATTACTAGCAATAAATAGGTATGAAGCTGGAGATGGTACCTCTCTGTAGTCAAAATAGATGTGTGTAAACAAAGGCAAGAAACTGTATATCTATGACAAATTATTTTGGTAACCATTACCCTTAGCGATTGTTTTTCCGCATTTAGATGATTGTTTTTCTACATTTAAATTACGAAAAAAAATTACCACCATACTTTGTTTTTGTTAAAAGGATATCTATGTTTTTTACTTGTAAGAAAAAATTTTTCGAGGGTTTTCTAATTTGGCAATGCTCTAAGGTGGTTCCAACTGTAGAGTATAACTTTGATTGCTGAGACAAATTTGATTATGATTTCAACTATACGTGATATATGAAAATTTCAGCTGTTTAACCAGCATCAGTGGCATGTTTTCCTTTAAAAACAGGAGTAGATCTTGTATAATGAGCACTTTTAATCTGTTTAAATACTCCACCTTTGACTATTCAGTTATATTTTAGTTCTATTCATCAAAAATAAAAAATCTTCATTAAACATTTTATTATTTGATGGTGCACTCCACCATCTGCTGCCATGATGCACACAACTCTTGTTTTGAGAAACGTACTGTGAAATCTTTGTTTGAATCTGTAGATTTTGAAAATGCACAATATCCAGACATTCAAGCTTTCCTTTTTTTAACCCTTAGCACTGTTAAAGATTTCAAGAGCTTCTTTACAGCATTTCATAAATCGTTTATCAAAATACAGACGTAAGAAAAATACCATTAGTATGTTGTATTTTTCTTTTGTGCATTGAAATAGTGGGATTACTTGCTTAATCACTTAGGGAGGCAGTAGAAAATTCAATCTCGTATTTTATGATCATTTCTCTTCTTTAATACATTTCACCTAGTTTAGAAGTATGGATCAGAAACTCGCAAGGAAAACTGATGCCCTTTCCTGCAGCTAAATTAACAGGAATCACGTGGAAAACAATCTGAGCCTTGTATGAAAAGGGGAGCCATTAAAATTAGCCCTAAGCTATGGACTGCACCCAATATCACTAGAACTGCACTCACTGCAGATGTGGAGGCTGGCTCTCAGGCAAACTGAGCTGTGTTGTATAGCTACAATTAAAATCAACTCCTCTGCCAAAAAATAAAAGGGAGGAGGGTAGAAGGAGAACATCAAAGACAGATTGAAATGTGTAGTTAGTAATAAGAGTGGTCTCCTCTTGAACCAAGCCCTGCAGCGATTCATGGCCCCCTTGTTAATGAGAAATTTTGACCTCTGGTTTGTAAGTTAAACTTGTAATCCCAGCTAATGAAGTAAATCAATCCCAACTTCAGTCTGTTGTTCCCATTTTTCTCTCCACAGTGTGTCTGGGAGTTAGTATCCAGGTCTACAAATACAATTTGGGGGAAAAAAAATTATTCTGCTGCTGTGTAACTTCTGCTTTGCAGATTCACTCACATATAGCTAAAGCAGGCAGATTATTTTAACTTGTCTGTGTGCTTGTAAAATGTCCTGTTGGTCTTGGGTGTTTGTGACATTTAAATAATAGGTCTGAGTTAACATTTTAAAAGGGAAGCTGGATTTGTAACTGTCCAAAAATATTTTTCTCCAACAGATTTAAGCTTTAGATGTGTAGATTGATGTGCAATTATTTGAGGAGCCTTATTTTAATTCTTGCTGTATATTTAAGGAGGTACTCATGATAGTTTTGTGTCAGAAAAAAAGTCTTCCAATTGCAGTCTCAATTCTAAGCGAAAACATTCACTAGCAATAAGATGAATGCAAAGCAAAGATGCCAGTTTTCATAATGGGTGGATCATCCTTTGAAATATATACTTTTGTGTCTTGTGAGCCACCGAGTGACAAAGAAGCCAAACCCAGCCCAAAAGCCCTGGTAAAGCCTCTGAGTAGATTCTGTGTCACACCATGTTATTAAGGAATCTGTAAGAGATCAGCAACTGATATAAAAGGAGGTGAAGTCTTTTTGGCAAAAGAAGGAGATGTCAGATGCATAATGTGATCCCTTAAAAACATAACCAGCTGGAGACAAAAAAGGACTTGTAGCTGCTTCGTTTTCCTTCTGTGTTAGTAGCTGGTAGTGCTGTGGACCCCTCTGAATGACACAGACCCTTTTTTGTTGTGACATGTCTCACTCCAAAGAGAGTTTTTTTACATTATTTTATGGCTATTTAGCGCTGCAGAGACTGATCACAGGGGCAGCATCTCCCAAACGACATGTATTTTTCTACATAAAGGGTACATGCGCTCCCTTCTTGCTGCATCTCTGCTCTCCCTGCAGCTGTGGCCCAGAGTGGTGCAGAATTTTGGCTCCCACGGTTTTGGCCCTTAATATTAGTTTTTCATATCCATATTCCTGCAGTTTGGTCGGCAAACCTTACCCAGTATTACAACCTTTTGTCAATGTCACGCGTTTTGGTTTCTGTCATGAAGAGGGAATAAATGACCACATGCTGCTCATTTTTATGCCATTTTATGCTAGGAAGGAGTATTTTTTTGCAGCGGTGAAGTCGGAGTCTCCAGGGACTGCCCCAGCTCAGCAGCTGTTTTTCCCGGGCTGACCCCGGTGGTGCTGTGTTTTGGTTACCTCGGGGACCAAGCCTGGCCTCTTCTTGATGGAAGTAGGAGCTGTATTATTTTTATGCCTTTAAAAGCGGATGATTCCGTGATTTGATGACTTGCTGCCTGAAAGGCACAGCGATTTCCTCAGGGCAGGCAGTGGTCAGGGGCTGTTGGTGTGCCCAGAGGGATGTGTCCCCCCAGGCAGGGACACAAAGGCTCCTGCAGAGCTTCAGGGAATGACCTGTCAGCAGCAGGTGACACCTGGCCCTTGTCTGCCCCTTGGAACTGATGGACACTGGGAGCTCTGGGAGTGGGGGATTCAACCAAATCTGGAGAAAAAGCCCCTTTGTCACTCACTGAAAGCTGTTCTGAAGCTGTGCCTTGCAGTGACAGCCCCTGAGTAAGTTCCTTTCAGCCTTTCTGAGAAAAGCAAAGCACCTGAACTGTGGGTCTGTAAAAAGAGCTGGGCGAGCAGAAGGTTCTGGAATAAATTGTGGAATGGTTTGGGTTGGAAGGGACCTGAGAGATCACCTCGAGCTTTTGCAGAGGACCCACGAGTTGTGGAGGGTGCAAGAGGCATCTCCTAAGGAAAGGGAGGAAGAGCTTTTCTGTAAAGGAACAAAATATTAATGCAGTCCAAATATAGAGATTATATCCCCTAATAAGTTTTAGCCTGTAATGTATATTTTTCCTAAGGATCAAATGTGGTGGAAATTTTTATTACTCAGAGTTCCTCTGTATCTAGAGGGACTGTAAGTTTATAAGTAACACATTAAGTGTTACCTGTGATCTTCAAAGTACACGTGAAGGGCTAGATTAAACTGTATACCGTTTTTGTTTGTGATGATACTGCACAGCCTTTAACATCACCTGTATTACTCTTTGAAGATGCGTGATAATGATTTGAAGCTGCTTGCCTTACACTGTGCGTTATAAGTAAGACTTTATAATAACCTACTTCTTGTCTCACTAAATTTAAAAGCAGCTTTGTTAATTGTGACAACAAGTGGAAAAACGCAGCAGCGAATCTGTTCTCAAGTGATATACCTTAGTATATGGAGGATCCTGTTGTGAAGAACTTGGAAAATAATCATGGTTTATTAGCTGCACAGTCTTTCCCCCTTTGTTTCTATTCATTTAATTTAAAGTGAAACAACTCAGCATGCAAAACTAAAATTAGCTGCAAAAAAAGGTGTAAGTGAATAAACAGGCAAATCCATTAGAGTCGATGGGTTATTGGATCCCTTGCCATTGCTCAGATGGCGGCCTATTAAAAGTGGTAATGTCTGCCTGCAGCATGGCCTTGAGGCACCAAGAAGGCCAAGACAGGCATATTTCACATGCATCAGACACAAGAATTAAATAGACCAATGTTCCCTAAAAGACTGAAGTACATCTCTTTCTGACGTTCATCTCGGGCAAAAATTCATTGATCTCAGTATGTCCCTTGGCAATTATAAAATATTAAATCCAAGTCACACTTTTCTAGTTGGCTTAATTTTTTTCTCTATTCACAGCTTTCTATTTGATCAATTTTAACAAGTTAGGAATAGCATCTAGTAATAAAATAAAACTGCAGAGTGAAAAAGTTTGTTCATTTCACATTCTCTTATTTTTATATTTAGTTTTTAGACCTGACTGTCATGTTATTGTGTTTTAAATAAATGTGCACACTAAATAGATGAAAATAATATATATCTATACACTCAAAAACCCCCTCCAGATTCTTCTTCGAATTAGCAGTTTCTTTATAAGGCTAGTTTATTTGTATGTAGCCATCCTATTGCAGTGAAATCTGTATTTTAAAACTAAATCTGTGTAGTTAATCAGCATCGTTTTTCCTAGTGTCAGACTAATTATTTCTGCTTCATATTTCTCTTACATCAGGCTGAAAAATATAATCTTGGTGGAATCTTAGTTCTGAATTAGTACTTACATGAGCATTTTTGTTTGCTTGAACTGAAATTTGGATTTTTTTTTTGTGTAAACACCAGTCAAGCAAAATGAAAAATAACCTTTCACAACCTGTATCTGCCTTAATATAAATGTGGAGATTGTAACATTCATTACAGCAGAATGAATGTCTTTGCTGATGAGAGAATACCATGGGGAGATTTTTCCATCCAGGCATTCTACCTGTTGTGTTTGCTCCTTCCTTTTCTGCTCGGGACTCTCATCTGGCTGGCACATTGCAGCCTTCTTTCCTTCAATGAGCTCTTTGCCCAACAGCTGGAAGCAGTCTTGGCTGAAAAGATGTCAGGAAGAATGCTCAAAGTCTTGGTTGGCTTTCAAAAAATGACAATTTTGATCATTTTCTATCAGCTAAATTACCCCATGGAAAGGCAAGGGAGGCTAATCAGTACGTCTTAAATTTTCAGAGAAGCAAAGTTCGAGATTTTGCTTTACATTTTGGTAACAAGACCCTGTTGCCATATCACTTTTTTTTTTAATACACCTAAATTGTTTTTTGCTAACAGAAAAGCTATGGTAAGTGTTTATAAGATGGGGAAAAAAGAAAAGATTGTGGCTGCCAGTGTAGCTCCGTTAGCACCAACGGAGAGAAATCAGCGTGCTGCCCTGGGTGCCCAGTGTTGGACACGGACAGATTGGATGTCTCCTTCTGAGCTTTACCCCTTGAATTTCTAACCTGGCAAACGTGTCCCTGAACTCTGAGCCCAGCAGTGTCCCAGCAGGGCTCCTCCCGGCCATGGTCATTGTCACCACACTGAGTGTCACAGCAGGACTCCTGGCTGTGGTCACTGTCCCCTGCACATGGTGTCATGTCAGAACAGGGTTCCTGGCTGTTCCTGGCTGTTCCTGGCTGTTCCTGGTTGTTCCTGGTTGTTCCTGGCTGTGGTCACTGTCCCCAGCACACAGTGTCAGAGCAGGGTTCCTGGCTGTTCCTGGCTGTGGTCACTGTCCCCTGCACATGGTGTCATGTCAGAACAGGGTTCCTGGCTGTTCCTGGCTGTTCCTGGCTGTTCCTGGTTGTTCCTGGTTGTTCCTGGCTGTGGTCACTGTCCCCAGCACACAGTGTCAGAGCAGGGTTCCTGGCTGTTCCTGGCTGTGGTCACTGTCCCCTGCACATGGTGTCATGTCAGAACAGGGTTCCTGGCTGTTCCTGGCTGTTCCTGGCTGTTCCTGGCTGTTCCTGGCTGTTCCTGGCTGTGGTCACTGTCCACTCCTGTGGCTGCACTGAGAGCCCTGGGAGGACAAGGAGGATATAGCACAGCTTATCATCCGTGCTCTGCAGGTTGTCTCGACTGTGTTTATTTTGTTGCTGGTGGTGTTGGATTGGAAATCGTGCCTGTCCCTTGCTGTCTCTTTGTACGGTGAATATTGTAAGAGGGCTCATTTCCAGCTGGGCCTTAAAGGTGAAGAGTTACCAAGTGACCAGCATCCATCTCTTGTGCCTGAGACTAAGAGAGGTGTAGGTATGATATGAAATTCAGGAAACACGGGAACACCGTACAGGCACCCAGAATCCCACTGGTTGTTGAGATTTTTTTTACCTTTCTCATAGCGGTTGTGATCCAGGTGTTTAAGAGTCACTTCAAGAGCAATGTTAGTCACATATTGAGGCTTGAAAAATGCAGATATAATTTCCCCTCTTTAAAATTAATTTTTGTATAGTCTTCTGGAAGAGCCACGTTTTGAAAAAGGTCTGTCATACGGTCTAGACTAAAATGTTTGTGTAAATCTCTCCCTGTACATGTGCGTGTATAGATGTACATGTGTGCTTATAAAATAATTTTTGATTATGTATCTGATTTATTGTCAGCCATTTGACGTAGCATTATAAGCTGTCTCAAACGTGGCTGAGAAAATTAAATGAGAAGAGTTGTGTTCTGTTTGATGATTATGGGTTGCTGGGGTAAATTGGCTCTTTGCAAGTGCCAGCATTAACTACTTGTTAGTGTGTTCTGTGTGGTGGTTCCTTGGACAGCCAGCACACCTTTATGACCAACCAAAGTTTCATTTCCATGTCTTACCTTATGGGCTGGCACATTATATATTATTTATTAAACCCATGATTCTAATTGATGTTTTGTCTCAGTACGTTGGATTCGGAGAGCACTTTTTGTTCAAAATACTGTTTCCTTTCTTGAGTCCCTGCTGCCATCAAACATACACTCTCAGTCTCGTGCTATTTATCTCATCTGCCCCAAACGTAATTTTTGCCTGTTTCTTTGAATTTTTAAATTGCAGAACTGGGTTTGCTTTTGAAATCCACTTAAAATTCTGCATTTCAAAAATGAGACAAAGTAAGATGATTTTAACTATGCCTATTCTGAATATTTCCGTGACTTTAAATGATATGAAAAACAGCTCTTCGCCAGCTAGCAGTTTTATTTTATTCTACAGAAATAAATATAGCTGTTCTTATTTTTTTTTTAATTCTTCAAACATAAATTAATGATAGTTTAATCAGTTTTCTGGCTGTTTACATTCTTTTTCTTGTCGGTTCTGCATAATGATATTTTTGTACATTATATTATGATATAAAAGTAAAATTAATAGCTGTAAAAAGTGACAGAATTCTGCTGTAAGGATGTGCAATATTGTTTATTAAAATTACGCTGTTTAAAGAACATTGTACTGAACTTCGCTTTTCTTGAACTGCATACTAATTTTAAAGGTCAGTGTGGTTAGTTACCATAGTAGTGACCTAAAAATAACCTTTCCAGTGTACCTGTATATTTCTGATCTGTAGTGTTAGCATTCAGAAATGTTCTTTCCCTTAGAGTTTCAGCAGCTAAATAAGTTGCAACCCCTTCAGCTATACTCATAAAAATTTGCTTCCAGACAACATGGTCTGTTTATTGTGTAATAATCGAAATGGCACTAAATTGCAATGATTGCTGAACACTTAGGAATTGCATTAACCACTTAACTGCTAAACTATTTTCCATTTTCTTCCTCACTGTGAAGTATTATATTGATTTTCCTCTTAGTTAGAGCTGCTTACTCAAGCTCTGAGATGAACAGAATATTTTAGTAGCTTCGTACACTGTCACGTTTTGAGTCAATCAGCAGTGACCTTGGCAAAGAATTTTCTGGAGATTTTTTAAAAAGCCATCAAGCAGAACAGCTTTGTGTGCAGCCATGTATCTTTACAGAAAATAGAGGGAAACACAAAACATCTCTGCTAAGTGAGTTTCTTAGTACATTATATGGAGGATTAAATCTTTCTCCTCCCCTCTATGCTAGATAGGTTATTTCCTGTGACTTTTAATACGCTGCTGGTAAGACAAATTGGTGAATAGTTACGAGGCCTTATCCAGGGACTTAATCGCAGCCTGTAATGTGGTGCTGGCAGTGTAATTAAAAATCTAAATACAGTGAGAAGTGAAGGATTTTGGTAGTGCCCTTGTATTCTTGGGGGGTGTTGATGATTTTTTTGTTTTCTGACTATTGTTTGTTAACTGAGGCAAAACACAAACATTAGGGCAGTATCAAACTTCAAAGCTCCATGGCGATGGTTAGCTAAACTAGTTGTGTTGCCAAATATTTTACTTTCAAATTGATTTCCTTTTTTTCTCTCAGAGGTTTATCGAATTAAATTCCGGTCCTGTTTCTTTCTGAGAAAACTTCTCACAAAAAGCAGAGGGGTTTTAGTTTGCATTTTTATGGGGGGAATTTTTTGTTGGCATGTTGTTTTTTTGTCGTTTTCTTTTTTTTTTTTTTTTTTTCCTAAGCAGAACCTTTCTGGAATCTTGCTGCAAAAAAAAAAAAAAAAAAAAAAAAAAAAAAAAAAAAAAAAAAAAAGTGGGGGGAGAAGGCTGATACAGGTAAGGAAGAGTTAACTAGAAATGGAGCGGGGATGCTGGGGGGCAGCAGTGCTGCAGAACATAGCAGTGTTCGTGCGAAGGCAAGTCATTTCCCGAAACACTGCAGACACATGGCCCGAGGCGGTCTAAAACCTTTGGAGACCAAAATGGCTCGCAGGAGTTAGAAGTAATAAGGTGTTTTTCCCTTCTTTCTCCTTCACTGAAATTCTGTAAGGTTGCTATGCATTACCAAGGAACAATGCCACTATTTTTGTGTTTTATATGGGTATTAAGATCCATTACAATTTGACATTTTTAAGATTGGTTATCCTGTAGTTTGGTGTTAAATTGAAGTTGTTTGTTTTGAATTTAATTCTTTCATTTTTCAAAGGAAAAAAAGGCAGCACTGCTGCGCTGGTAGCTTACTGAAGTATGCCAGGATTTGATGTTTGAATTTAATGCTTGCTCTCCCAAACTATAGGCAAAATTATCTGTAAAAGAAGTCTTGGATTTTATATTTCTTTTTTTTCTTTTTTTAAGTCTGAAAGGTGCTTTCTGGCTAGCTTTCCACAATCAAGTTGTAGAAGATACTGCATATCTAATATCTTCAAGGCATACACTTTCTGGGATTATTTTTAACACTGTGTTACACACCCAAATCGTCTTCTGCTTAATGCAACCTGCTTATGATTATTATAACCCTGCATGTTTGCAACAGCTAAATAAACTCCACATCAAATAAATTACTGCAGAAACGTTATTAGGCCAGCAGCAATGTTAAGGACATCTGTTAACTCTTTTTTCAAATGCCCTGTCCTCACTGTTTATTCTAAACATTTATGTTGTTAATTACTACTTAAGTACACCAAGTAGTGTTCAGACAGAGCTGTGAAGAGCAGCTGAGGAGGATGAGACAAGTTCATGTCCCATGGATGCCCCAGTGGCATTCCTGCAGCTCCCTGGTTCAGGGTAGGCAGTGGTAAATCGGGACAGAGCAATGGACAGTTGTCGTAATTTCCATCTGGGTGGTTCCAGCAGTGGTCATTGCTCCAGCCATTACCTCAATCAGCAAGGCAGAGTCTGAGCATCTTTCCCCATTCAGGCCCTAAAAGCCTACGTTCTTATTAGAGCTGGTGAAAAAAAAAAATGGCTATGAAACTTCCTCTGTCAAAATACGTTTTTGTCAAAGATAAAATGTTTAGCAAAAATACATCTGTTTCAAAAACATATTTGTCAAGAAGGTTTCTCAGCTCCGAGATGACATTTCTAGTGAGAAAGTGAGTCTATTGCCGAGTGGTTGCAGCCCAGATCTAGGAGATGAAAGATGAATAGTGCCTCAACCACTGGGCTGACAAGTCTCTCTGCCACTCATGTTTGTTATAATGCAGGATGAAAACATTGTTGGGAATTGAAATGTTTTCCAGCTTAGTCTTTATTATAAGGTAAAATGGTACACACTAGAACCCAATTCATGGTTCTTTTAAATATCAATACTTTACATTTGAAATTCACCTGAGACCGGGTGTTTTACTAACTGGCACCAAGAGTGGTCCAGGGCTCATCTTCATTTGTAATTCAGTGAATGGCAGATACCTGATCATGAAAACAAACAGGACACTGTTTTTCAAAGGTTAGATGGAACTTGAGAGCAGCTCTGGTAAATTAAAACAAACAAGCAATAATAAAAGGACCTGCTGCAATTCTCTAAAGACAGAGTCTAGAAAGTTTCTGTTGGGAAGTTTGCCAGAATACTGAGAGCTTTTCATCAGCATGATAGAAAACATAGATGCAAAGTAAGGAACAACCGTGTTTTGTTTCTGTCATCTGAGCAGATGTCTGATTTTCAAATAACAGTCTTGCCTTTGAATGAGATTGAAGTAATCCTGTAGTCTATACTGTGAGTATTTCCAGTCCAGGTGTTTTCCTTGCAGTTAAGTGTTGGCTCATTGCAGCGTGGCTGTGGAGGATCACAGCTGCAGGAACGTCTCCTTCACTGATTCACCTGCAGCCAGACTGAGCAGACAAAGGCAGGGCTGAGTGCCTGCAGAGCCCAAGGTCCAGGCTGCAGGAAGGCTCCTCTCCTTTGTCTCCTTCCCCTTGGCCACCCCAAGACATCCAAGGAGGTCTTGGCCCTGCCGGTGCCTCTCCCGTGGCAGAGATCCCCAAAGGTGGTCCCCAGAGTCTGGCAGATAAGATCGTGGCTTGGCCAACTCCTGCTCATGGGCCAATGAATTATGCAGCTGGGGTAATTAGATGGTTTTGTTCTGGGAATCAGGATTATGCTCCTGGGGTGCCACCTAGGAAAGTCTGTGAAACTGCATAATAAAAAAGTCATTTTTATGCAGAGGTGGAAATATTTTGAATGCAAAGAAGAATTGGTGGGGGAGGGCAGAGCATGTCCTCCTGTATTTGGAGGAGAAAAGTGGAGTCCAGTTGTTAACCGTGACAGCTGCTACAGCTCCCTTGCATCGTGGGAGAGGGCGAGGGGGAATGGAGGAGGAGGCTTTTAGCATCAGCTCCAATAGAAACCAAGTGCTACGCTCTTCCCCCAAGGAGAGCTATGGAATACAGATCCATTTGTGTGGTTGGAAAACTCGTGTGGCATTATATATTTAGGGACTCTGTATATTTGTATAGGCACTGTCTACCATCTGTGTAATAGGACCCAGATTACAATTAAAGTCAATATTCCTTAATTAAACCATAGATTCCATGATATTCTTCAGCTGCGTGTTTTGGAAGACATTTGAGGTAACAGACTAGTGTGTAGTTTTGACTTCTCTAACCTCCATGCCTTATGTTTGTGCCTCAAGATAACGTTGAATAACATATTTAAACTGCTCATGTGTGAAAAAGCAAAATTATATCTCACGAACTGATTTCTTCACACATTCAAAAAATCGAATTTCCCTTTTGTTCAGATACTAAACAGGAATCCAAAAGGAAGCAACGTTTGTACACAAGGTGTGGTATTCAAAATGGAGGAGATACAGATACTTTTAATGAGAAGGCATTAGACTGATTATAAAAATTGAATAATTTTACGGAGGTATTCTTTTACAAATGTAGTTTTCATTGTGTAGGCATTACAGTCTGGTTCAGTTGATAATGAGTCAGAAGTTTACTGAGCTGTTATGATTTACTATTTTGAGTTGAATTTGGATATTGTAAAATAGTAATTGGTGATAAGCATATTTGATTCTTTCTTCAATTTCATCATCCATAAGAACTGGTAATGTCAAATACTAGAGTGAAAAACAGAAGGGCATATTCTCGTGGCTGTGGTTAGTATATATTAAAAATGCATTTTTGTTTTCCGTATGTCTGTGTGTATGTAGTAGTTTTGCATGGGTATGTATAAATTATACCGAAGCCATAGTCTTTCATGGATTTTAATTACTATGTAGCTATTTTTGAAGTTTTTGTAAATGAAGCAGACTTAAAATTTGAAGGCAGTCCACCAGATGAGCTGTTCTAGCTGGAATTAAAGCTTACTTTCAAATTCCAACATCGATATGAAATAGAACTTGATGACATGAGATGCAAGTCTTAAAACAAAATAAAACAGTAAAACACCAAAACAAAACAAAAACCCTACAGCCCAAACAAAACACAAAACCAACAAACCGTAATAGTAATAAAAGTTTCAAATGTCTTCTCTCAGTTTGCAGTATCTGTCCACTTTCCTGAACTTTGGCTAGAACTTAGATTTATTGCAATATAATTAACATTTTATTGTTCACCCTGATGCTACTGTGTGGGTTTTATGGGTACACACAGTAGCAAGGCAGTAAGGGGTTATAGTGATGGTGCTATTTGTAGAGAAGCTGAATTAGGCCCATAGTGGGAGGTGGTTAGACAGGGACAGCCCTAAAGTTTGCTCCTGGAGAGGATGGAATCTGAAATCTGCTGTAGTCCCACTGAAGGGCATGCCCTTTTCTAAATAGGAGCATAATGGAAACAAAGTACTTTGGAAATGAGTATGTAAAGGATACGGCAGGATCTTGAGCAATATTTTTCAGAATGAAGAATGTTCCAGTTACTGATTTGTCTTTTTCACTGAAAAAAAAAAAAAAGAGAAGGCCTGTAGCTCTGAAGGCATAATTTGTTTAAGACCTTGGCCAAATGAAGTCACCTGGGGAGCAGTGGAGGCTTCTGAAGAGCGGTCTATGATCTGGCCGTGCATTTTGCTGCAATTTAATTTTAAAGGAGTAAGTAGAAGCCAAGATCTAAGAGCTGTGGCAGTTAAGGGGAAAAGCTGATCTGGGATTATTGAGGTTAGAGTTCAGATAGAACAGATGGTAAAATAGTTATAACCTACTGTACCATATGTTGCTGCTGCACGCGTTCAGGTAGCGCATTATGTGTACAGTGTGGAAAGAGCAAGGATCCTAGCACAGATTTGTAGAAAGACCAAAAAAGAGCTTGAAAAATCGATTTCATCATTTCAGGCCAGGTTAATGAGAAAGACGTAATTTGTTAATCCAAACACCAGAACTCACCATTCCAGAAAGGAATACCAAAAATTAGGCATAACACATAACTGCATCTTTTCTAATTCCCAGAAAACAAAAATGAAGCTTGTGTTTCAGGAAGTCTGTTTCGGGCTCGTTAGACTTGAATTTCTGGGGAAAGCATTTGAGGAAAAAACCCAATTCACAGCACTTGAATTCAGGCCATTAAGAACAGGTTACAGTTTGATTTACGATTTTTGTGGCGGGGCCAGATTCAAAAGAGCATTCTCTCTGATGGAGGTGCCAATAGAGCGACAAATTTCTCACTGGAAACAACTGGAGCTTCACTGGGTTAGAGTATGTCAGAAAACCTGACTGCTCATCTGTTTCCTCCGCTGATAATACTCAGACGCTTTTTAAGAAATCGAATGTGATACCATGAATACAGGAAGGTAGAAGACGAGAAAGAGAAAAAAGGGTTAATCAAGTCAGAAGTACTGAGAGAAGAAGTGGAATAGTAGCAAAGAAGAAAAATGAAGGCAGAGAGTTGTGATTTGGAGTGGTGCTAAAGAGCCTCTGGGCTTGAGATTCATCTCGCATTTTATAATGCTCATGTTGTGTTGTATCATAATGCACTTGCTCCTACTGGAGCTGCTCTGCCTCCCCTCCTACTGCCAATGGTAAAAATAGGCCAGTAGCACCATTCCATGCTATGGAGCACACTCGGAATTCCAGGCTGTTGTTTCCCTTGGCCGTGTAATTACTGCAGTAATCCCCTCAGTGTGTGCTCAGTGTTTGCCTGCCTGGGTGCCCTCTCCCAGCATCTGCTCCGTTCTCACGTTACTGCCATGGGTTGTTGTGCCAGCGCCGCTGCCTTTTGTGTAATTTAGCCAAAAATACCACATCGGGAGCCTTGGGTTTGAGCCAGTGCTTTGGTAAAGGTTTTTCTTTTGTAGTCACAACCTTCTTTTAAATCTAGTATTCGGGTTTATTTTGTTTTGGGAGTAATTAAATCTGATAGACTTGTCAGTTTATGCACTGATTACTGTCAATAGTCTGGACCCATCTGTAAGAACTCTTCAGTATGTATCAGATGGTTGGTCAGGTGATTTTGTGTCTGGCTTAAATTTATTTCTGTAATATATTTTAGGGTCTGTTTGAATTAGAGTTGTTTGTGGTGGAACGCTTGATTTTGACTACCTGGTTTTTAATTTATTTTAAATAATTAATAACTATATATGTCGGGGGTGGTCTTAATAAAGGAAAGGGGGTGATAGTTCTGACATTT
This sequence comes from Chamaea fasciata, assembly GCF_029207755.1. Taxonomy (NCBI): domain Eukaryota; kingdom Metazoa; phylum Chordata; class Aves; order Passeriformes; family Sylviidae; genus Chamaea; species Chamaea fasciata. The sequence goes on along the minus strand of NW_027094097.1, from coordinate 18,622,327 downwards.
ACTTGTTAAATCTTTTCTTGAGGTAGTCTGAGTGGTGTTCAAATCTACCAGAACAGTAAAAATGAAAAGCTAGAGAAAACTAAGAGTAAGGCTTGAACGTCTGAAAAAAAATGGTTTTCTAGATCACAGTGTCTCCTCCATGGTCATCTGTAGACTGAAGACATGTATTCTTAATAGATACTGATATGGATTGCCCAATGATGGTGTTACAGCAAGATAGAGTTGATTAAAGAATCTTTTGGAAAGTTTTTGTGATGCATTTAATCCCACTGTTTATGCAGTGAGGTGGATGTGGGACCATTGTGAATGTGTGAAAGGGTTAACTTTACAAAAGACAGGTATGTTTGGGGGTTTTTTTCCCAGTAGCTCAGTTTGAAATTTAAGGTTTGTTCTTTGTTGTTGGCTGTGTTGAATGTAAGTGTCTTGAAAAGATTGGTTGTTTGCTTTGTGGTGAAATGGGCTGGAGGATGATAAGGATTTGGGAATCTGTGAAGTAAGAGAGGATTACAAGGTTTCTAAAGTGTAGAGCAAAGTTGAAATTGTCGGTAATGTGTTTATAAATTAACATGATCCGCTTGTTACTCAAGGCTTGGCTGTCCTATTTTGTCTAATAATGGAGGGAGAAGCAAAACCTGGATTGACATTTAGAGGTTTGAGGACAGTATGAAGCAGAGGGCTGGTTTGGGAAGTTTAGGGGCAGAGTAGGTAGGCAGTCTCATGCTCTAACGCAGGGCAATGAGAAGTGGTGGAGACACGCAGATCACCAAGAGGATCTGCTTTGAGTCCTGCAGAAGTGATCCTGGTGTGGGAGAGAGAGACAGGAAGGTGGAAAAGGACTTGAGGAAGAGCAGGATGGAAACAGCACTCGGTGACCAGGTCTCTGTGCAGGGGGCTCTCTTCGTAGTGGGGAAGAGAGGCAGTGCAGGCAGTGGGGCTCCTTTAAGGTTACTGATGTCTGTAGGAATTTGTTTCCTTTTGGGAGCCTTTTGTCTGTGAGTTCTTTGTGCCAATCTAAGTTTTGAAAATGTTTTCAGAACAAGCAAACCACTAACTTAAAAAGAGCCAAGAGTGAGACTTAGCTGTAAGAAATGTGAAGAAATCAAGAACTGAAAGGCTGAATGATCTGGTAACTTCTTTCTCCCTGCTGGACTCTATAATTTATCCCTAATGTCTGAAATGCACCAGCCTTAATTATGTTCCATGATATTTGCAGTTACAGAGTGTTAGCTGTCTTCCACCTTTTATTTACAAATGTTAATGTCTTGTTTCCTGCACACTGGACTGCGTTCCGGCAATGTGCTTATCCGGCAAGCTGGAGGTATTAGCATTTAGGGCTTAATTTTATTGCCACTCAGTCCAGAGATAACTGCATTGCCTGCTTTATTTTGGTTTGTTTAATGGGCTGGGTACGGGTACGGGCCCTGCACTGCCCTCAATCCACAGAGGAGCCTGTGGTAATTACAAGGAAAGGTTTAGATCACTGTTCAGAGAGAGTGACTAATCCACCAGCAGATTTTACACAGGAATAAAGTCCTAAGGAGCTGGTAGATCTGCGGGTATTTCTGTCCTTTGTTTGGCAACTGGTGCATAATGTCCCTTGATTGGCACTTGCACAGTTGCTGGGAGTGAGCAGGATGGCCAACAGCTGGAAACACAATTATTATAAAGTCTGGGTGTTATACATCATAATTATGCTTAAGAACCGAAAGTCAGCTGAGATGAATGAGGGCAATTCATGCTCTCAAGAGCTGAGAAAGTGATTTTGTGTTTAAGATTGGGGTACTTTTCTCTCTGTCTGCTGCCTGTCCCCCTCCCATGGCAGGGCTGGCAGGACATGGAGCAGCTGTGTGGTCCCTGGGTCTCAGCTGGATGCTGTGTGGGGCACGTTGTGATGCAGGTGGGAGTGGTGACTTCTCCTCACCAAAACCTGCCGTCAATGAGCCTGCTCCCCTACAGTCATTCTGCTCAGAGTGTCTTCAGTAAGAGTCAGGACAAAAAGCAGCCTTTACTGTATAGCAATTATGTGTCTTTTAATTAGACATTTAAACAACTAAATTTTACAATTTTATGTGTCTAGAGATTGATGAATGTCAAGAATATTTTAATTATTTTATGTTTCTGATTTAATGAAAGTCACAGTCATACAGGTTAGAAAGGGAAGGGCCACCCACTGTGTAAAACTGAGAGAGTTTCAAACTAATATCAAGGATATTAGAAAAAATTCAGATGGGAATCAAGTATGTCTCAAGGAAAATGTGAATCCTGCAAGCTGGGCTGTAGGGCTTCACAAAGTTGGTTTGATGTTTCTTGACTCCCAGTGTAAGAGAGTGCAGGGATGTACACAGTGACTAGGCTGGAGCAACGGAGGCAACTTCTTAAAAAAACCTCAAGAAAACAACAGAAAACAAGGAAAAAAACCCTATGTTAATATTGAAAGATGAGAAGGGTAAAGCACCACAATGCTTGAAAAAGAGCAATAAAATCTTCAGCAGGATTAGTATTTCAAAGGGAGCAGCACTTGATTAAACATTTGGAAAGCATGCGAGGAGAAACATTCCAAGCAAAATGAAAATATAACATGTATGATGGAAACAGGATAAATAGAATATTCCACTCATAATTACCACGGCAAGAATGCAGCCCAAACTTAAGAATTCTTAATCAGGTAAAATTGTCATTGCTTTTAAGTCCAAGTAAGGCAGTGGGTTGTGTTGAGTATGAGATGCTTGTGGATAAAGATGTTGGCAGGACCCATGTGCTCTGAAGAGCAGGTCCATGAACAAAGGAAATGAGAAGGCCCAGAGACAGCACCACCAGCACGTTGTGAGTGTGCTGCAAGGAGCTGGAGGATGCAAGACCCCGTGTTCTTATCAGACACCAAATGGGCAGTGGGGGTACCAAAAGATCTTGGAGAGGTCAAAGGTCTCTGCACAATGCAGAGCTTCCCTCAAAAACCTGAGGTTTTCTGCCTCGCATCAGTGCAGTGATTATTCAGACACTGCATGGATACATTGATTAAGGAGTGAAAAGCAGTTGCAGTCTGGTTCCTACCTAGAGTGACCTATTGAGGACTGGGTACTGAACACTCACCTCTTTTGAGCAAGTAAATGCTATTTAAAAGCTGCCTTACACTTCATCTCACTATTTGTTAGCACTGGGGCAGACTCCGCTTCCTCCCAGACAGTTTCCCACTGAAATGCCTTAGAGTCTGGGGGGGAAAAGCTGTCTTAGAGGGAGCAGTAAGTGGTGAGATTGGAACAGATGCCTAGTTCTCTCAGCTGGAAGATTTTGGTTTGATGCTGCTTTACCAAGCAGGTTTTTTATTATAATAGTACTTGCATATGTGACTTGGCGTAATGTAATAAAGGCAAGGAGCAGGTTCATATAAAATCTCCTGCTTGTAATGGCAGCCCATTTCTTTGGGTTCAAATAACATCAGGTAATTATAAACTGAAGTGATCACATCTGAAGAAAAAAATTTTCACGGTACCCATGACTTAGTTTGATTTACCTTCCCCTTATTATTTCTTAATTTAAAAATTACTGCATGCTGTCTTTGAAATGTTGCAATTGTGTTGGTATTTGAAGTACTTGTAAGTACTTGTGCAAATCAGTTTTTCTGATGTTTGTCTGCAGGGCGAGGTGTGTGTTTATGTGCCCAGGGGAGAGGAGATGCATTTGCATCCAGGAGGGTGTAGCAAGTGAACGGGTGCCAAAACAGTCTGTAGGAACAGTTGCACTAAAATAGTACAGGGTAAAAATGTTGGCAAATGAAAATAACCAGCTTCTGAAGAAAGCATGGAACTACTCCTCCCTGTAAATGCTGCTCCTCTGAAGGCCTAAATGACAGCTTTTGGTGATGAACCTTTCGAAAGACACTGTAGAGCCACCATGTTGCACATGTGAAGATACAGGGTATTTTTATAGATCTAATTATGTTTCATATACCGTTGTTAATCTTAGAGGTGCTGATGAACAGTTATTACATTTCTGTACTTTAGAGGCATCTTAATTTTAGGATGTTTCAGTGAAATCATTACTATTAGCCTCAGTAGGTATTGAATTAAACCCTAATTTATGTGGGACAGCTAATCATACGTACTATTATACCTGTTTTTCATGTGCCTCTCAGCCAAAGATCTAATAGCATTTTACGCAAGTAAAAAAATAATTGCTGCAGAATGTCTCCAGAATGTTTCCTGTGATTCAAGACCTCTTCTTCGTAAGAGCAGACTAACAGATACCTTATCTTCCCACTCCTCTGCAGTGCATGCAGCTTGCAGAGACAAAATTCCTGGTGTATTTTACTCTCTAGCCTGGCTTTGAATTGTTGCTGTATGATTCCCACTTTCAGACTTTGGCTTGAAGTGAAGTCTGCCACGAGGATGTGCCATGTAGCCTGGGAAGAAACCCAGCGGATCTTTTATCATTATTGCCTTGTCTCTGGCTCACAGAGAAGCAATAGCCGCAGATCAAGACTCTGTTCAAAGCAGAGATGTCAGCACTGAATTGTTTTCTGGTGAAGGAAAGACGGATAAAATATTAAATGCAATCTTCTGCTTGCCCTTATCTTTCTGTTCCCTGGCAGGAATATTGTACTGTATTTCCATGGTTCTGTAATTCAAAGTTGAAGGGATGCAGGTTTGTGAAGAAAAAAAAAACCCAAACAATTAATTGTTCAACAGTAGAAATCATTGTTATAAAAATAAGTGTAGATTGTATTACATTTGCTTTCTTCTGTAAAAGCACTTCTATCTCGAGCAGGGAACAGCACATTTTTGGGACTTACACACTTTGATTTCCATCCACCTGCTGCTGTAAGTATTGTAATTTAATTCACAAAGACACTACTACTTTGTGAGCAGTGGATGAGCTTGCCCATTTTGGAATGAGATCATTTTGGAAGAGATGTGTCTGTCTGCCTCAGTCCCCTTTCTGAGCAGCCTTTAAACCTTAGGGGATCCTTAGGGATCAAACTGGATGCTGGGGCCCAGCAGAAGAAGGACAGAGGTGGGAGGGAGCTTGAGATTTCCAGTCCCTGCAGCTCCTATGGGAGCTGTTGGCTTGGGTCCAGCAAAGGGAGGCTGGCTGGGCTCTCAGGAGGAACAGGCTGCACCGTGAGCTCTGGGCTGTGCCTGGCTCGGGGCCACACGGCCCTGGGCGCTGAGGAGCTCCTGCAGCCCCGGGGGTCACCTGGGGACCCACCTGTGTCACCTGAGCGTGGGACAGGAGCCCACCGTGGAGTAGCTCTGACGCAGTTTTGAGCTGGGTGAAGGTTTGAGGGGCTCTTGGTGGTTGGTGAAGGGCACGGACTGCTCCTGGAGAGAGGAGAGGTGATGCACATGCTGTAGAGGAGCTGCATTTGCTGTGGTCAGTAGTGCCAGAGAACTGTGACACAAATGTGACACTGTGCACCGGGCTTGGTGTAGCCTCCCTGTCACTCAGAGAGGTTTGTTTCTGTGGCAGACTGTTGTACATTTAGTTACTGATCTACCAAATCTTTGGTCAGTATTTTATTCTGAACTGTTTGTATTTCCCTTTGCAAACAGCGTGAGTTTTCTCATGGAGGAAAATCATGAAAATAGCAAACAGGCTGAAAAAGGTGGCCAGATCTTGTGTCACGTTTGACATAAATTCAGAATTGCTTCGAAGTGCGCATACTGAACGAGTAACTCCTCTGATTCTTGTGAAGCCATAATTTCAAGCTAGGTGGCTTGCAGCAGTTGAATTAAGCTTGTCAGTCCAGCACTGTTGTTTGGAATGCTGTGAGCTCTGTCAGCTCAGGGGGCTGAAGTGCAGTAAAGCTGTTCAGGCAGACAGGCTGTGACTGTCTCAGTGGGTCTGGGATTACAGGTTAACCAAGAGCACGGCACCACGGCGGGGTTACAAATTCCTGCCTGTGATTTTCCATGAATTGATTTTCCCTTCAGCCCTGGCCGGGAGCAGGAGCTGGGGGCAGTCTCAGGTGCTCCCCAGCCCCTGGAGCCCTGCAGGGAGAGCACAGGAGGATCTGTTTGCTCTGTGCTGGGCTGAGCTGTGCGATGTGCAGCCACCAGGTCCCCAGGTGTGTCACAAGAAAGGATTGAAGGAGCAGGGGAAGAGAGGCAGTGGGGACAGGAGAGGCTGGGAGGGAAGGAGAAAGGAAGTTGCTGTAACTCATGTTTGGAAGCCGTCTCAAAGTGAAGAGGCAGAGAGTTCACATATAAATTACATGGGGTTTTTTCTGGTCTGGAATGTCAGGAAGTTTTCCTGAAATTATAACTAGAAGTTCACTGATACAAAAACTAGCATTGATGTATATTTGAGTGTATGGGATTTGGGAATAGCTTGTGTGTGGCAGGCCAGGAAATAAAGGAGGTAAACAATTTACAACCATTTATTCTTTTATTAGAGCTTTTATCTGTGTAACTGATTAGTTGCCATAGATACAGACAACACAGGGGCTTATTTGGGTTGATGACAAGTCTGTCATGCTGATAAAAATGTGATTTTTCTTGAGAAAATTGTGAAGTACTTCAATTCCATTATCCTTGGCCATTCTTTTCAACTATACTTTAATTCATGTATGCAATTAAATAATTATGGCATTTAGGAGTCTACTTTTTTTATATAGCAGCTGCAGAATAATTTTGAGTACAATGCAGTACCAAATGAACTAGTTTTTAATTTAAATTAGTGATCATATTGACACGTATAAATTCCTGTTCTGTCAGCTTACAGATGTGCTTCTGTATTTCTAAAATAATTTTTATGATAATTTTTCACCTTGTAAAACAGCTCCAGAACATGATCAGGTAACTGACGGGCTCGCGAGTGTGGCTGCCAGCGTGCACAGCTTGGTGCCGTGTTCTGGTGCTGGTTAAGGATGTGCTCTTCCTTTGGCGAAGTTCAGTATCTCTGGTGATAAATGCCATGAATATGACTTGGCACATCTTCATTCCAGCTACTCTGTCCAAAATAGAGAGCAGTTTCTTGCTGTAACTCAACTGACTCAAGAAAAAGTTTTTATATAAAGAAATTTTTTTTAAACAGTGCAGCTTTTCTCTGACTGTTTGGTAAGAGTTGTGTGGGATGCTGCCAGTCTGGAGTGCTATGGACAGTGGTTTCCAATGAGTTTAAGGTGGCCACATTCCTTACAAGTGTCTTTGTCACAGGTGCTGTGGTCAGGATGAATCTGGAATTAGCGCTGTGGCCAGGGGAGAGATGCACCATGTGGGAAACAGAGAAGAAGTATTTTTTGAGTCAGCTTGATTTGAAATAAATACACACACAGTGGTTTCTTAAGGACTTAGAAACAGTGGGCACAGCCCTGGCAGAGTGGGCGCATGGTCAGAGTGTAGGGGAGAGGTGTTCCAACCTGTAGAAGACAAAGAGTTTAAAGGATGTTGTTTCTTTAAGTAATGTGAAGTGTTGCTTGGTAAAGGGCTGAACTCGAAGCCCTGCTGAATACGTGGATTATGCACTGGGCATGTGTCTGGCCCCAGCATGGATGAGCAGCCCTTGCAGCTGCATTTCCTGTGAGCAGGGAGCTTCAGTGCTCAATCAATTAATGAACAAAAACCGCTCCATGCTGGAGAGCAGAATCCCTCGGCTCAAATGCTCCGGGTGCCCAAAGGTTGTGGGCTTCTCCCTCCATTCCCTGCAAACTGAGCCACATTCATTGCACTCCGTTAAGCCTTTTGTGTTTGTGGTTACAGCACAGGGTTTGCCCTGCTGCTGTAATTGAGTAAGCAGGTAAGGGGGAAACAGTTCTGCAAGGAGTCACACTGACTGTGGCGGACAGAGGGAAACAGTGCCATGCCTTGCTCTCAGCAGACCATATATGTTTCCCCTACAACGTTTCAGTAGTAAAATTACCCTTAACTGTGTTCTTAATGTCTGGAGTCAAGATCCTAGAATAAGTATTTCCTGGGGAAAGAAAGGTAGGTTTGAGCAGCAGTTAGTAAATTTGGGGTATTAAAAGTATCAAAAATTTTACCAGATCTCTTAAGAGGTTTGGAAAATAGCTTCAATCTTTTCAGAGATTAAAACCTATTTTTCTAAGTTGGAACACTTTCTTTCGCTACAAACCAATTGGAATTAAAAAAAACAAGGGACTCCTATGGATGAAAAAACGACCGAACATGTGTGTGTGTATCAGGTTTCAGTTTAACCTCCGTGAGACTGCAGGGGCTGTAATTATGTCCTTTCCTTTCCTAAATACTCAGATCACAGTGTTCTCAGGCCCAGTTTAAGAATTTTCTCTCCATACACAAAGCCAGGACGAGGTATTCAGTAACTCAGTACCAATGAACCAATTTAAAAATCTATAATTATTTGGCATAGCTGTCGAAACCAGTATACTGCTGTTTGTTTATCATCCCCCGATGTCCGAGTCTTTGTGATCTTTCCATTTAATTTTTTGATTGTTTGCCGAGTCCCTCCCCACACTGAGCCCTTCTCTTCAGCAGGCCCAGAGGAGAGCACTGGGCTCCCTGGGGGGACTCCCAACATGCCACTCACACGTTTGATATATTAACGGCCTGATCTGCTGAAAATCGTTTTGTTCTCAAAAAGCTCCTGAATTTAAACTGGTCAAGTATGTCTGCGGCGAACACCACTAGCAGGACGGATTGTCCCGAGTTGTGAGCGAGCAAGGCTTGGCCTCACGTGTTCGACACGGTGAAACTCAGAAGAACAGAAAAAATAATAATAGTAAACCCCCCCCTCATGTAATGTGTTCGGAATGAGGCTCCCAATGACCCACTGAAGCTGCTGAAAAGCAGCCAGCAGCTGAGAGGAGGGAGCCCTGGGCTGCGGAGGCCTCAGCTGTGGTTGTTCTCTTGCAGGGCGTGGGGCTGTGCGGGGGCAGCCAGGGCGGGCTGGGCACGGCGTCCCCCCGGCAGTACCCCCGGCAGAAAATCACACGGGTGAACCTCAGGGACTTCATCTTCTACATGGAACAGGAGCGAGAAATGAGCCGTTCTCTCCTGCTCTACCGAGCTCTGCTTAAATAAAGCCAACAGTTGTACTGATTGCTCCACAGAAGCTCAACGTGCATTGAAAGCTGTCATTTTAATGTGCCTTCTATTTTTTTCAGAAGTCAATGTTCCAGTAATTTTGTTTCGTAAAACTGTCAGACACATGCAATAAATTCCCTTTATGTAAAAAAAAAAAAATTATATATATATAAAACCACAAAAAAAAATGTGCAAAAGGTTTTAAAATGTCAACTCCACAAGTAAAATCAGCATCCAAGTCTCGCTTCATTTGGCCATTTTAGGTAAGGCTGAAGTAGCTGGTGTTGAAATGACACAAATGCAACGGCTCACCTGAACCGTCTCCTGGCCAGGCCTGGCCCAGGTTCACAGGAGCAGGTCCCAGCCTTGGTGTTCACCCGAGTGGTCACTCATGGTGCTGGGCGTATTTTGTTTCAGTTTACTAGCACTGTCTCACTAACCACGGTGATACCTGTTGCTATTTAACTTAGTTGTAATGGCAATTTTTTGCACAGCCAAGAGACTAGCCCACTGCACAGTCCCACAAATTTTATATATTTAGGATTTTTGCTTTTACTGCACAGCTCATTTCCTGAGCCATTTGCTGAACCAAATCTTAAGTGTATGAAATCTGTGTGCAGGGTCTCAGCTGAGTTACCTTGACTTGCTTCCAGTTGTTTTCCAAATCTCATCAACCTTTTGCGCATTTGTAGCAGCTGGTTAGTAACAAGATTCAAAGTTGGGTTTTATTTTCTAAAAAAAAAAAAAAAATTGTTAATTTAATTTATTGCAAAGAGTATTGTTTAATGGTGGTTTTAAAAGAGAATATTGTTCAGTAAAGATTTTAGAGTATTCTATATGGATTTTAAAAGTCGCTGTAAAGGGTTTTGGGGGCTGCTTCCACTCCTGGAGTGGGGAGAGCAGGTGAGCCCTGGCAGCCTGGTGCCACCCGCAGTGAGGACACCTTGGACACCTGGACCAGGGCTCCAGCCCGGAGAGGCTCCTGAGCAGGCACGTGGCTTTAAGCATAAGGAGCAGCTGTAAGTACCTGAAGGTGGGGGGAATGCCTTTCAAATGCTTTGCTGAAGCAGAATTTGGGCGCACACGGAAGCCGAGCGACGTCGGTGTGAGCCTGAGCAATGGGGATCGAGTAGGACACGAGCAGGCAGGGGCACGAGCTGTGCTGCAGAGTTTAAACAGTGTTACGGTCACCACGGAAGGGAGACATTTGCTTATTTATCTTCTCCGTTTTTACTATGTTATGCTTGCCACTTTTTTGAGGCAATATTTTTTTTGATGGGAAACCATAGCGAAAGCACAAATAGAACTATTTGTCCAATAGTTTTAAAAACAAAGGTTTTAATTATTTTTTAAGGTTTATGAAAAGCAGAAGAAAATTTATACTGCTGCTATTTAGCCAAAAGATTATTCATAAGGTATTTAAGGCCAGGAAGTGTAAAGTTATGTTTTAAATGTATTGATAATTTGTACATATTGTTTATAAAGGCCTTGTGTTTATTAGAGTTACGTTATTTTGATGATTTCTGTACATACTGGTAAATACCCCCAATTTGTGTGAAAACATACTCCCTTATTTGTACTTATTTTGTAAAGAAATAAAACAATTTACTAAAGTAACACATCGAGTGACATACAGTATTAATTTATCAAACATGAATTTCACATTGTCTTGTAGTTCTTAAGCACTGGTCAGAAACATTTTGCATTAAAATATTAACAGAATACCCACAAACAAATATTAAAACCAAATACTTCAATGTTTTGTTGTGCTGATTCTTATCCTTTTGTGAAACATCTAATAAAATTGTCAACAAACCTCGGTGCCATCAGTCCAGAGAATGGATGCACTCAGCAGTGGCTTTCTCGGGAGCGAGGAGTCCAACAAGCACAACAGAACATTCTCTTTCACTTTCTGTCTGCCACTGGGGCTGTGACAGCCTGGACACAAAGTGCTTGTGAAGCCTCGTGCTTGTCAAGCACGGGGCCAGTGCTCAGCAACAGCGAATCAGAACACTTTTGCTCAATGGAATTCGGTGAAAAACCAGGCTGGGCTTTGCTTCTCGGCCTTCGCCACGCAAACGTGCTGGCTGCACACCACAGCTTCCCTGGGCTTCTGTGGTGCTTCGAGACATCTTACTGATGCTGAGCAATGTTCTTCATTAAGTTATGTTGCTGTGGTTTAAGGCCAGAAGTAAATATTCAAATCAGTTTTTGCTGATATCGATGCCTAAAAAATATAGGGAAATAAGTAAAAAATATATAAATGAAACTGTAATAATCTTTAAATAAGTGACCTGAAGTTACTAACTAAAAGAACATGTCCTAGCTTAACTTTTTTTTTTTTTTAAAGGCATATTTCTTCTAAGAAAGTGATTGTTTCCACATGTCTTCCTTGCCTTTGTGCTGTTTTGCAGTCAATGCTGTGATGTCATGGTTCAAACTTTCCATCTCAAGTTCACATTTAACTCGGCTGGCGCAGCCTGGAACCCTTTCCCATGCCACCTCAGCAAAGCTGCCCCAACAACGGGAGCCGCTTTATTGAGCCATAAAAAAATACAGTAAACACCAAACTGAGGAAAAACCAACCAACCAACCGACCACAAATACTTCCAACGTTCCACAGATGTGTAAAAGCACCGTCCCAGTCTGCGCTCCCCTGAGCTGCCTGGGGAGAGCACCAGGGGCTGGAGCAGGCCCCTGGGATGGAATATCACCTTTATTCCCTGGCTGAGAGGTAAGAACTGCGCAGGGTGTGCTGCCGCAAGTGCTCAGCTCACCCCGTGCCAGAGGGCAGGGCAGGAGTGGATACAGGATAAAAACAAGAACCTGAATGGACTACTGAAGGATACTCTGGACTTGAAGGTATGAAAGGAATAAATAGAACACTTCTGTCTTTTTGTAAGACATGGCTACATCAAGCTGAATGGAGCAAAGGGCTGGAGAAGACGCAATCAAGAATTCTCACCTCTTTCAAACAACATGGGAGATACAGTGAGTGTTCCACCCTACGTGCTTGGTTTTGTTCATTTACTTTACAGAAATGTTTATGGCATGAAGTACTGTATAAGAAATGTGCATACACAAATACATGACAATTATACGTTAAGTTCTTTACAATATTAAATGTATAATATACAATTCTACAGATATCTTACATACAAAGGTGAATGTTGTGCCATATATTCAAATATGGCAATGCCTAGCAACTTTAGAATGTCGTACAAGTATAAAACCACAAAATAAAATAACTTTACAACTCTTAAAGTAGACAGATTTGCTCAACTGTTCTGCTAAGGTAGCAGGCCAACCGGCCAGGATTGCCATTAGAGATTTCTGAGTTGGGTGACCAAGGTGAGAAAACCTGCAGAGGTCTGATTTTCCATGGACAGGTATCCAGCCCTTTTCCAAAAATTAGACCCCTGCCTAGATTTTACCCCGGATAGTCAGTACAGCTCATTGTCTTTGAAAATACTAGTCTTAAACATGACTTTTGAATTTTGCCTGATTGCTATCAATTTGCATTACGAACTGTTGACCACTTAATACTCTGTCCCTTGTTCCTTATGGCCATATTTATGCATCTAAAAAGAGTTCAATTAAAATTCAGCATCTACGACAGTATTCTATAAATTAATGTGGGAGAAACTAAATTGTGATTAACACATGAATTAGTGATTGAGGACTCAATCATGCTAAACAGCAATAAACAGGATTTAGCAGAATGCTATTTATAACCTTGCACCTGCAAAGACGGTGCTGTCTCCTGAGTTAGAAAGCCCTGTGAGTCAGTGCCAAGTCCTGGCAGAAGCAGGACCCTCCTGCAGACAGACCCCTGACTTTGTTACAGAGAAACTTACACAGGTAGAGGGCAGCTACAGAATTCAAATTTTAATAATAATTTAAAATAATAAAACAATTTAAACCAAAGGCGGCCTGCTTTCATCTGGCAATGGCAATACAGGGTTTTAACAACTCTTTGCAAGAATTCCAGACCCATAAAGAGTGGGCTGGTCCAAAATTCCTGAACTTTCCTGCTAAATGCGGGCTTCTAACATGGTTAGTAAATGATTAATAAGGGGTGGCTTGCTTGGTAGAACCACGCTTCTTTGATGATGCAAAACTTAACAGTTGTTGTGTCAAAACAAGATTGGCTTTAAAAGAGCTACAGCTCCATGTGGGGCATTTGACCCTCATGTGATGGCGGGTGGCGTTTTATTTTGTGCTTCCAGATCCCTACTGTTGCAAATATTGCCATAAGTGGGCCTGTCTAATTTCTTGTCACTTCTTTTGTTTGGTTTGTGGCGGGGGCGGGGGTTAAGTACTGAGCACCAGTGACTATGAATCAGTCCTTTTCTGTTTCTGGATCCTGTTCACAGAGAGAGACCTCAGTTGGAAATGTAGTATAAAAATAAGCCATTTGCTGATGTGGGTGAGTACAATCACCAGGTGACCGTGATGCTGGGGGTGTAAAGCACGTCTGATATGGAGGAGGGGCAGCAGTCAGGGAAGGTTCTCAGTGCAGTTTTTAGGGTTCTTCCTCCCGCAGACGCCCCCGTCCCCGCAGCGCAGCTCTGGGGTGTCCCTGGCCTCCTGCTGGTCAGTTCCACTGCTTCCATGGCTCTTGCTGCAGAAGTCCAGTCCAGGGCCAGGGTGCCCAAAGCTCTGCCTGTTTCACACTGCTGCTGGTCAGCCCAGAGTACATCCCAGCCCCACCGTGCTGAGTGTGCTCAGGAACTCCACCGTGAACAACACGCAACTGGTTTTTCAAACGCATCCCATGGCTGGCTATGTGACAGGTAGTTTCAGAATACCACTAATTGGCAACATAAAGTCAAAAATCTGTTTGCTAATACTGTTTTGCAAATCCTTAGTGTTTCACATAAGGGACTATTAAACACTTCTACGGTTACAAAGGGGGCACGGGGAGGGTCTAGTCCAGGGGCTCCTGTTTTATTCTGATCGTTGGGGTGGGTTGTGGTCGTCTGTCTTCGCGACACAGCACGTATTCGCTGAACTGGGAGGAATCCACCCCACCACCACAGGAAGCTGCCACGTTAAATCCCTTCTGAAATAATCTTTCGAGCACCTGCAATGTGGAGGGGAAAAAAAATCAGATTAATATTTAGCAAATTTTAGTGATAAAAGCATTCGGAAGCACCAGATCTAAATGATGGATTTCGTCTTTCGAGTCCTCGTTGAATGAATATTATTCAGCTATAATTCTATAACTTATTGTTAAATGACTATACTGTGATTAAAGTCTCGCTCTCAGCAAACCTCAGTAGAAAACAAAAATTAATCAAAGAAATAAGCACTCTGCAGAGCAGCTTAGTACATTATATAGTAAAGTACTGGACTGTGGTGATATTGATGCTTTCACTGCTTATAGAAAGCAACATCAGATTTAAGTTCTAATAAAAAGTGCCAATTATTCATTAGTAATATATGAACAGTCTGAGAGAAAGGGGGGCTGAGAAGCTCTTCCTTGGCAGATGAAAATGTATTAAGAGTTCAAATGACACATCCACCAGACCTTCGTGGCAATCACAGCTGTTTGCCCTCGCTGGAAGGGAGCAAAGCATGGCAGGGACAGGATGCAGAGCCAGCACGTGAACAACAGGGGAACGTTCTGGCCCAAGAAAAAGGTTAATCTGTGCTGCCCAAGTAGGTATTTTCTCCTCCTCCTCCTAAAGAAAAGCTGGTGCATGTAGACGCATGAATTAAGAGAACCCAGAGGCAACTTTAATTTCTGCGACTGTCACCCAGCACACTTCCCCAGGATATCCTGATCCTGGCACTGGGATCCAGGCACTTCCTCGCATGTGTATGTTGATATTCAGCTTCCCAGCAGAGCAGGACACACCAGAGTCAGGTGAGGGCACATGCCAGATCCACCTTGGGCAGATCACAATGCAGGACCCACTCGGGCTCTCCTGAGTCTTGGGCAGCAGCCTGGAAAAATGGTCGCTGTGTTTTTCTCTACTGAGAAATGCCATCCAGGAGCAGCAGCCTGTGCTGTTCTCCAGGAGCCTCACCTAAAGTGTGGCTCCCACTGTGGCAGCACAAGGAGCAGGGAAGTGACCCCACAGTTTATTAAACCTCAGTCACAGCAGCACCAGCCCCGTGTGACACCCCTCTGCACCCACAGCAACCAGGACAGAGTCGTTCTTTGTCCTGCCCAAGTGCCTAAGCAATACATCCACCTCCAGATGGAGTCAACTCCTGGGCTGAGGTTCTAGAAGGAGCTTGGTGTGTGCTCAATTTCACTGTGAGCATGTCAGTGCCCACAGCAGAGCACTGCCCTCTCCTCACGCAGAGGCCACCGGGCGTTTCTCAGTGCACCATTTCTTCTGCCTGAGCGTTGGCTTTGCTTTTCCCAGAGACGTGATTTTGGAAGGACAGCTGTGTCCGAGGTGGTGTCGTAGTGCAATGCAAACCATGGCAGCAGCATTTGCTGGCTTTAATCCATTTGATCCCTCCTTAGGGGCTGCCTGTGCTATCCATCTGCATTTAATCCAGGGTTTGGCTTCTCAGGGGTAACTAAAACGTTTTACTCTTGCTCCCCTGGCTCAAAGGACGGGCAAAGGAAAGGCTGCTCCAGCGGAGCTTTGCCTAAGTCATGCCGAGTCTGCTGAAAATCAACTTGCCTGAGGAGTTCTGCCTGGCCCTGGGACACAGGGACTTGAACGTTCTCAGAAAGTCACATCTGCCAAATCTCCCTGACTTTTGCCCTGATTTTTACATACTCTACACTGCAAGAAAGTAGTAGAACTGAAAGATAAAAAAAGCAAACCAGAGTATGGAAGAAAAATTAAGTGGGAGAGAAGAGAAGAGAAGAAGAGTCGGGAGACTGGGTTAATGAAATGCATTTGAGACAGAGAAAGAAAGCTTTCCTCTCTCTTATTTGCCCAGGCTGTACGTGGGGCAAAAAGGACAGAAATGGGGTGCAGTCTGTAGGACAATGTCTGTAGGACAGAAATGGGGTGCAGACACCAACACTGTTCCTCCTCAGAGAGGAAGGCAGGAGGAGTCTGAGACAGAGGGAGGAATAAGACATCAGCAGGATGCTGTTTCACAGGCTGGAATATATTCTGCCTGAATTATGATCACTGCTCCTAGCCCTGGCAGGATGAAGATGAGAGACAACCCAGCCATGGGAAAGGAGGCTTCTCCCACTGAACTGGATAGTGAAACAGAGGATTGACAGGTAAGATCTCTGAGAGAGATGGGACTTCAAAATCCTTGCTAAAAAGTTTTTTAAATCAATTTGCTTGTAAGACAAAACAAGCAGGGGGGTGTGCCCTTGGCTTGCCTCAGACCAAAGCTATGGAAAGCTGGATGTTAACACAGGATTCTTTTTCACTGAGGCTCTCTCTGCAAACACCCAGTCCAGATAGACATCACACCTCAGAGCACCACACGCCGAACAAAGCGATTCGTTTTTCCTCAGTACGTGCTGGAAGGACCAGACTGCAGGCTATAATCTGGTGCTAAAAACCTTGGCATCATCAATTTTCTCAGCAAGAAACACAACAGGCCAAATCCTCTAAACAATACTGAGGATGTTTAAATACTGCGGTTTTAAGTGTCACTTGGGTGAGGCTGAGCTCAGGTCTAGGGAGGAAGGCTCCTTTCAGTGCTGCCGTGCATGAGACTGAACAGCATGTGCAACATGCACAGGCTTACATTCCATTCAGAGAATCTCACTCTATACACATGATTTCTTCTGCAGGTAAGATACAGACAGGGGGAAAGAAGTGACTGTCTCTGCTACTTTGCTGAAAATCTCCAAAGAGGATATGCCCAAACCTGAGCATCAGCTGTGACTCTCCCACGTACAGGGACACATGCACATTATTAAATAGAGGATTTGTGCTCGGATTCAATATATGCTGTCTTCCAATAGCACATCTGATTTTGTTGGAAGGTTTTCCAAATGGAAACCTGATCCTTTCACTTAGTGCATTTAATTTAAATTTTGCAGAATATTAACAAATACATTCTTAATTACGAAGACTTCATGTTCAACATTCACAAGCATCACAGAATTTTCTCTAAGGTAAATTCATGACTCCCACCAGAACCTACTGCAAGGAGTTGAAAAAACCTATACCTATATATAATTACAAATGGGTGTAAAATTAAGAGGGTTTTTTTTTTTTTTGCTTATTAGGTGTTGATATTCTTTGTTTATATGCACAGTTCTTGATGTAAAGCGTGTAATAAAAATATTTTTTAAAACATAGAAAAAAATGTATGAATATTGCAATTGTGCTACCAAATACACTGAGCAGAGCACAGGGAGACAGAAGTAATGCATCACCTCAGCAAATAACAGACAGGCTTCCTGTGTTGCTCTTTGGGATTCTTTGCAAGCAATTCTGCTCTTCCAGCCACTACCCACCTCCCTTAAGTCTGTGCATTTGCTTCACTGTATTTCCAGCTTTTGACTTAATATTGTTTTGCCAAAAAAATCCTTGGAGGGAGAAGTGCAGTCCCTTCATGCTGACCAGAGTTCATCAGAGCCAATGCTAATTAGCTGCTGATTACATCAGCCTTTGGTCTCAGAAATGCATCGTTTTCCAGAAAGTGTTTGAAAACACTTTCTATTAATTATATAGTAAAATGATGTAATTTAGTAAAATGATGTAATTTAACAGTATTACTTATACTGTAGACTCTTTGACAGAATTTTTTTCCACGACATGAACTTGCAAAGGGACCCTTTGATTCTGTCTGAATTTTGACTGAATTCAAAATACATTCAAATAATAACAGTAATTAGAGTTCAGCTTTTACTACACATGTAGCACATGTATCCTACGAGCTACAGCACTGGATGAAAGAGCTGAGCGCTCAACACGGGGGCACCCGGAGCTCTGCCAGGCACTGCTGGGCTGGTCAGTGGCTCACCGTGACCCTTTGTGGTCTCATTTCCTCTAATTCCCTGTGTGATCTAACAGGGTCCCACGGACACCATGGCTGGCACACAAATGCCCTTCCCCACCCACCTACCCGAGCTGAACTGCTCCCTCTGCTCCCAGCGCAGCAGTGGAGACACCTCCCTGTCCCACTGCCAGCAAACAGAGCTGCCTCTGACCGCCCCCAGCCCACACCCTGCCAAGCCCACCCCAAACCTTGTCAAACCCACCCCAAACCCTGCCAAGCCCACCCCAGGCCTTGCCAAGGGTGAAACTGCTCAGGCCTGTGCAGAATTCACCACAGCCCGGTGAAGATCAACCAAATACACCACTCGGGAGTCGTGAACCCAAACCCAGGCAAGCCCACTGCGCTCGGGCTGGTTCCAGCCCTGCAGGGGGGTCACTGTGAACTGCACCCACCTTTCCAGGTTCAGTGACTGCAGCTCTCCTGCAGATGTCCCCTGGCAGCCTGGGAGACACAGGCTGCCCGAGCCTGCTGTGTGACACCCACACAGGCACAGGAGCTCCAGGTCCTCGTCCTCCCTTGCTGCTGCACCTCCCTCCCCAGCCAGCCTGGCCCATGGACCAGCTCTTCTGTGGGTTTTTGCCCACTGGGGAGTTTATCCAGACAACCATGGCATTTCCCAGAGCCCAGTTCACATCTGCGGCCACAGCCCATCTGCAGAGGGGGGTAACTGGGGAAATACTCCCCTCTAGGTTGATTTCCCTTCCCATAACGCGAGCATTTGGAGCGTATTCCAAAAGGATACACAGGAAAACCAAGAGCTCCACGTTAATTAAAGCCCAAGTGAAGGGCACCGAGGCCTGGTTCCTCCCCGCAGCCCCAGGACAGCCACACCAGCAGAGCTCTGGCTGCAGCACTGGTGATCCCTGAGAAATGGCACTGCCTGCCCACAGGCTGCTGCCTAAACACAGACCACGGATTTATTCCTGCTGCCATCCACCTATCTGTCCAGTTATCTTCTTTTGTTTCATATGTTTAATTTTAAACCTAATGTCAAAACTCTGAGTATAAAATGAAATACATTTTTGTTTAAAATACTCTGGGCAATTTTTATAGAACATCCTTTTGAAAAAAAAAAAAAGTGCAGAGATCAATTTTTTTAAGTCCATCCCGCAGGCACCATCATTTAATTATGAGTGAGACATAAATTATGCATTTACACATTGTTGCATTTTCTATAAAATGGTGTGGAGATTTTTTTTTGTAGTTTTTGGAACTCTCTCTTTCTTCCTAGAGGCACTTTGGAGGAAAAAAAAAAAACTGCCAAAGGGTATACATTGATGAAAAAAATTAGCATTTATCAGTATAACACCATTATGAGGCCAGCATGGCACTAACATACACAAAATCTAAATGTATTTTTCTGCTTAGACTTAGGAAAACCTGAAAGACTGTGATCTCACCAGGCAGAAAAATGTTTCCTTGCAGTATAAGCACTGAAAGTAATTGGGCAGAAGCAAATAATTTGCATTTAATTGAACAAGACATAGTAAAAAAGTACCCCAGCCAGGGATGAGGCAGCAGGCAAGGCCATTCATTACCTGCACTGAGTTCAACCGGCAGTATCCATTCAAGGGAAACCTGATAACGTGGGTGGGGTCCTGGTTCCAGCCCGCGTTCACCGAGTTGCACATGACATCCCCGGTCTCCGGGAAGATCTCTTCTATCAAAGCCTTCTCCCCACTCAATGCAATTCTCTCCCCCAGATCTGGAGTCACTCTTACAACCAAGCAGTCACAAGGCTGGAAATGTTTCCTTTGTTCTTTCTCTTGTTTCCATCGCTCAAGTTCCTTAATCATTGGCTGCAGCTGGTAATACTTTGCTTCTTCATATAAAAGATTAAAGTCCTGGGAAAAAAAAAAAAAAAGAGAGAGAAAGGGAGAGAGAGAAACTAGAAATGCTTAGAGTTCTCTTTTAAAAATGAGTATTGTTCCTGTTTGACCTACTTAGGCTTATGTATTGTCAGCAAGAGAGCAAAGGCAACAGGTACCCACTCCTTACACCTCCACAGCAAACCACACGGTGCTGGTGTTGAATCTGTTTGAGCTGACTGAGAAGTTCCCATTACACTGAATTATGCTTTCATTTATTATCCCACAAGCTCAATGCCAGAAGGCTCCACTCTTGGATTAAGAAATCAGAATAGTTTGTTGCAATAAACAAAGCGTACTGATGTAAGAGAAGCTGTTCCAAGCCCTAATCTTCACTCGTGGCCTCGGATCCTTCTGATCTCGGAGCAGATCTCAGGCTCTGCTGTCGCCTATCACACACGTTAGGAGATGGAGATGTCAGTTCAGCTTCACTTCTCACCTGTCTTTGCTGAGGCTGAAATTCAGCTACAGCAGCTGAGCTGCTGCCTGCAGTTGATGACTATTCATGTATTTGAAGTGTTTGGAGCCTGGTGAATGACACGGAGGTAGTGACCATCCTGCTGCCTGGGAGCCAGCTGTGTGCTCCAATGGCTGAACAGAAGCTCTTCCCTGCCATTTGTCCATCACCCCACTTGGGCTTTGGGCAATTCAAATTCCCAACTTGATCCAATTCCCAGTTCAGTGATTGTTTCATCAGATTCTGACAGATCTTCCCACCTCAGCTGAAATATGTGAGAGCACAAGGAAGCAAAGGGTGTGAGCATCCCCAGACCCCAGGAGGCAGCTGAGCCCCCCGGCACAGCAGAGGAGGAGGAGGAGGAGGAGGACAAGGACCCTGGGGGCACTTGGCTCCCCCAGCCTCCTCCAGCCTCCAGGGGAAGAGGAGCAACACGAGCTCAGCACGGGCTCCTCCCTGCACAGACCCGGGTTTGCTTTCCTGGCTCCTGCCCCTCTTTACACATGCAAATGCTGCACCACAGGTGCTTTCGTGGGGTGTGCTGGAGGTCAACACCTGGGACAAAGGCCAGCTCCACACCAATGACATGAAAAATAAAATGGAATGAAAAGAAGAGTCAAAACTGAAATGACTGAAATAATTCGGACTGGAAAGTATGGTATGACGAGAAGCAATCAAGAAATGGGCACCAAAATGACATGAAAAATGACGGGTGTGCTGCTGCCCCGGGACTCAGGGAGGAGGGGGAATCAAAGGCCAATGAACAGGCAGCACAAAAAGGTGCGACTCTTCACAGTGGTTTGGAATTAACCTGTAAAATCTCCTGCTGCAGGGTATTACTGAACCAAAGCAGTTAGCTCTGCTCAGATTTGGCAGCACAGACCCACCGGTAGTGGAGGTGCTCCTTCACCCCAGGGCTGCCTGCAGCCTGCAGACATATGAATATTCACAGTGACAGGGCAAGGTGATCGACTTACAAAAGGGACATCCAATCCTTTACATCTCTTTGATGTCTGCTAAGGTTGGGACAATGTGCACACGGCTGAGGGAGAAAAAAAGGACTGGAGGATAAGAGGAGCAGAGAAGAAGAGGGATGAGAGCAAGTGGGAAGAAATGAGGGCAACCAACACTCTCACGGGACAGCTTGAAGATGGAAAACAACAGAAGATTAAAGAAGGAATCATGCAGAGAGCATGCTGCAAACAACCAACAAGCGGTGCTGGGAAAGGGCAGGCACAGAGGTGTGGAGCTGCCTGCACTGCCTGCTCTCAGGTGAGCCAGCAGCAGCCCCACAGCCTCGGCCTCTGATGGCAGGTATGCTCCCCTTCCCCAAAACCAGCACTCTCTGCTCAACCATCACCCCTCTTCTCTGTCCACCAGGGACACTCCCTGGGTACTGAACAGGGGATCAGGTTAAACCTACAGGAATTAGTGGCCTAAATTTAAAAAGAAAAAAAAAAAAAAGTCTGAAATCCCCGTGCAGGACACTGAATCAGCAGAGTCCACCACCTAACTGTGTTCACTCCAGAGGTGTGTGCAGTGGCCTGCCAAATGTTCACCTGGCATCTGCTGGTGCCCTGGATTGCATTTTCAAGCAAGGAAACACGCAATGCTAAGGGAAAATGCAATGCACAGAGTGAACAGGAGCATCCAGTACTTTCTGAAGGCAATGGGAAGTCATCTGCTGTTTTCAGTAAGTCCTGAAAAAACAGTTTTAGAGTATCTGGGTTCATGGACACTATAAAATAAGGTATTATTTGTAAAATCAATCAAGTGAATATGTGCTAAGAAAACTCCATAGTAAAACCTGGAAGAGATGGTACAGTGATAGGAAAAACAGCCCTTCATTTTTGAGAGCAGAGAGCAGTACAGTGCTCCTGAGGCTGGATGCAAAGCCCATGACATCAGAGAGTCTTTGACTGCCTTCACTGGCTTTGGACTAGGCTGACAGTATCCTGAATCACAGGACTTCAATGGTCCTGCACCCTCGGGCCAGAACAGCAATGCCATAAACCAAGGAAAACCCGGATCACACCACCCCTGCTTCTCCCACAGCCAACTCCCCCCACCCCAGCAACTGCAGCTTTTGAGTGACTCTTGCTAGTTGTCATTTGCCCTAAAATGAACAGGAAAAACTGTACATTCTGATACCATTTTGTGAGAAGAGAACCTGCTTTCAAATGGAGCAGCTCTTCCAGTATTTTTCCCAGGATGGCAGAGCCACACCTCAGGGGGCTGCGTGGAAATCAGCGCTCTGCTGGAGCACCACAACAGCTCTGTGGGACAAGGCGGGCACCTGCTACAATGGCCAGGGTTGAGTCTGGCGTTGGGGTTAGTCTCCAAAGTCAGACTCTCATGCCTGTGCCATCCCACACTTGGGTTCAGCACAAATAGGGAAAGGGTTGTGCACCTGAAGAAGGGCCCTGTACAGACCCTGCGAACTGCGGTGTGCCGGTGCCAAGAGGTCATGTCAGGGAATCAGGGCACCTACTGTCAGGCAGTGCCAATAAAGGGAGTTTGTCGTGCTGTAGCACAGTAACAAGTGGAGGGGACAAAAAAGTGTCTTCTGTAGGCAAGAGGAATTCACCGGTGTCCAGCAGCGACAGTGCTGGGAAGGGACACCCTGTGTGACCCCAGGGCACTGCTGCCCACGGCCACCAGCAGCAAAGGCTGCCCTGCCCTGCTCTGCTCCTCTCAGGGGACATTTCTGCAGGGAGGGACTGGGGCATCCTGAGGGAATCTGACTGTGTCTAGGGAGGGAAGAGGATTTCACAGAGCCAGGAATGCAGAATGAGTGGCTCACAGCATGGGAGTCTGGTTCTCTGAATCCTGTGCTTGGGCAGGGTCATGGGCTCCACACCAAGCCCACAGTCTTTTCCTTCAGATTTTATTGTTCAGAATTCTGTCTGTGACCAGACTGGGAGAGCCCAGCCCTGGACTATCTGCACTGAATGCTTAGGATGCCCAGGTAATACTGGCATAGGTATTTCCACCCTTGCACTGTAGATATCAAATCCTACCCTGAAGTTTAATATGAAATGTAGAAGAATTAAACCCACAAGAGCCCTGGCCAGGGAGGTGCCACAGGAATTGCATGAAAACGTTTCCATGCTGATAGTTTCAATAAGTTGCCAAAGGCAGATGCAGACACGAATCTTCCTGGCCCCATCCAGGAGAGGCACACCTCACTGCAGCAGGCGGGGAGCAGCCACAGTGGCCAAGGCTCTGAGGGTCACTGAAACTCAGCCCCAGGGCACAGCTGCTGTCCCACACAGCCCTGGGCCCTGCCCATGGACACCTGCACCCTGCCTCTCGCAGGGGCTCCAGCCTGGTGGCAGTGCAGTGCTGCCGAGCAGCAGGCAGCACTCCACAGCAGATTTTGCACAATACCCAGGAGTTCCTTGTCCTGTAGGATTAATTTAATCAACCATTTCTCACAAGCATTATTTCTCTGTGTTCCCAGCTCCCTAACAGCGGTACCAGAGCCAAGCACTGTGATAGAGTGGAGCTGCTTCTGTTTAGCCTAGGAACACGTTTTACTCCAAAGGTGATCCCCCCACCAGTGGCAGTCACAAGCAGGGTGCTGTTTGACTGAAAGGGGAGATAGCCAGTACAGCCTTTAATTTTTCTGTAAAGTACCACAAAAGGCCTTGGTAGCTACCAGGAGTCTTCGACTTGCTGTGGCTGTTGCAGGAACTAGTGGGGAAGTTCTGCCAGGACACTTGAAAAAGGGAGCAGACGGGCAGGTGGGATGCACACAGCCTTTCTCCAGCCACAGCTCCTGGCCTACATTTAGATCTCACGGGAAACATAAACAGATCTTCCAAGGATGCAGCCTTTTGCCTTTCACAAAGCGATTTTCTGCTTTTTGTTCAGTAGAAGAGCTTTTCTTTGTGGTGGAATTCAAGCGGGCTAAATTCTGCAGTCACCTCTGACAAGGGTGACATCCTCCCGGGGAGGAGATGGGAGGTGTGACCTGCAGGCCAGTGGTGCTGCCGATTCCCTGCGCCTGCTACCCAGGCACAGCCAGCACAGACTGAGACCGCGTGTCCCACAGACCTGATGCTCTTCTCTCAGCACCAGAGACATCCTCTATTTTTCTACCTAATGCTGACTCCTGAACAGGCTGAAATGGCTCTTTCTGTCCATTTTTCACTTGTTATTCTTTATTACATGAAACAACAAACTGTCATCCTAACTCAACGTTTCTTTTGTATTTTTAGCACTGTGAAGATCTGACTCCCGGCTATGAAACAAAGTTGCTCACTTCTACCATGACAACTGCACCGTTTCCTGAGGTCAGCTGGAGAAGACTTCAGATGCAAGCACACAAATCTTGTAACTGCATTAATAAATCAGAGCGGCGGCCTTGCCATTCTGGTGTTACAGGTGATCTCTGTAATCCACACAGAACTCAGATGTCCCGTGCCTTTGCGCTCCTCCCCCTCTGAGAGGGAGTAACAATACGCACGCTGCCTTTGTCTATTTTTGTTTGATGCTCTCTGAGCAGGGAGTGAGTCTCAAAGGAGGAGGCACAACAGCTCCTGGGTCTGTGTGCAGTCACACCTGCTGCTCGTGGGGCAGCCCCTCGGAGGGCAGGGGAGATGGAGGCAGGAGTATTTGGGCCCCAGAGGAGAAGGAGCAGCTCGTGTGGCAGCCAGCCCTGACCCAGCAGCGTGGCAGAGCTGGGTGCTGGCCCCGTGCCCTGCTCACAGCGTCCTGTCCATGCACAGACACTGAGCCAGGGCAGGCACAGGGAGCTGGCACAGCCCCAGCCCAGGCACCGTCACCGCCTGCTGTGGGCTGCCCGCAGAGCAGCACCCCGCCAAACACACTCTCACTCCGCAGCACACTTCATGTGGCTCAAAACCCCCAAACCCAGGAACATTACAGGAACCGTAGGAGTGCTGCTTTCAGCAGGAAGACCTGGGAGACACTTCCAAGTCCTGGCTTAGTGGTAGCTGCGAGTGTAATTAATATTCACTGTAAACACACCACTCAGACTTGATAATAAAGAATCACTAGCCTCGGAACACACACACCACTTTCTCTGCATTTCAGTGTTAACTTAGTCTGAAAACAACACTGAAATAGCAAACACAATGATGCTGGTGTGGTACTAACATTCCAAACTTTCCAAAATAACCATCTGAGCAGCAATTCAAGTTGAAAAGCAACTTGGCTAAACCTTGAGGCTAATAAACTGCTTGATTAAATTAAGGGGCAAAAACTAATAAATATTCAAAACACTTGATAATGCTTTGTTTGACATAAAGAACATTTAATGCGAGTCTCACTGGAAAAGCTGTCAGGTTTTTTACCTTAAATAGAGTTTTGCATTTAGAAACACCAAGTGATTCCATTTGCTGCCTTTGATTATTGTCTTCTGTCACTTTAATCATGCTGGCAAAATTACACGATTTCTGTGAAGTTAAATCCGTTTACAGTGCAGTTTTAATACAGCTTTACAGCACATTCTTCTATGCATTTTGATTTAGTTACTCCCTACCTAGCAATGCTTTGCTTTGTTCTTGAGCCCTCATTAGCCTGGGGTTTGCTCTAAAGCTCTCCCAGGGAGGAACTAAATAAAATCCAGTTAACCCTGTGCAAAGGGCTGGTCTGGAGCAGCGGCCTGAGCTGGGACAGCACCAGCTCCCCTGAGCCTCTCCTGCCCTGCCAGGGCTGGCTGCACAGACAGGTCCTGGGCATCCATCTCCCCTGCAGGCCCCAGCCAAGTCCTGCTGGTTCTGTTCTGAGCGCCTCTGAAATCCGGATCCTGGTCGAGGCCACGACCAGCTCAAACCACCTCTCTCTTCACTCCCACCTTCCCTTCTCACACCTTGTCCCACTGGATTGTCCAAAACACTGCTCTAAGGCATCTCTCCTGCACCTCCCCCACTTCTCCTCGACCCACCTCACGGCCCCTGGGGTCGATCTGGACTTCAGCCTCACTCCTACACACAGGTTTTCTCCCATTTCTCTGCAGAGTTTTCTCCCAGCCAGCCCTCATTTCCCCGGCTCCCCCCCATCCCATGGGGCAGCCTCCCCAGCCCATCTGCCACTCACCAGTGCCCAGGACAGCCCCTCTGCGCTGGAGCTCAAACCTCCCAGACTGCCAAAACCTCCCCCTGCCCCTGCAGACCCTCCCAGGTGGGGTCAGATGTGATTATCCTAACTCAGGGGAGAATGGCTGAGCTTGCAGCATCAGCACCAGTTTGCTCCAAAGCAAGAGCCACCAGCACAACCCTGGACTCACTCGGCCACAACTGACCAAGGGATCTTGTGGCCCAGCCAGCACAACAAAGTGAAGTGGCATTTCAGAGGAAGCAGGAGCTTTCCTTCCTAGCAATGCTCTGCATCCTCTAACTGAGCAGATCCCCATCTGCCATCCCAGTTTATTCATCATTTCATCCTGGAATAAGGGCCTTTGTTGAATCTTGTCATCTACAGCTTGGACACTTTTGTCTTCTAATTTTCATACACAAGGGTGACAATGCTGAAGTTTCCTAAGTGCAGAGCCAAACAAACAAGGCTAAAAGGAGAGCCCTTAAACAATCAGGGCCTGCACAGAAACAACCAGCACCACGACTTCATACAAACAATGTCCTGCTCCTTAGAAAGCCCTCAGTCAATTCCGTCTCCCAAGAATATTTTGACATTAACTGTGAGCAGATTACTTCCTGAAATCAAAGCACCTGCATTGGTTATGTCTAACACAAATCCTTATGGGCTTGTTTAAGGGTTTCTTTTTTATACCAACAAGAAATAGATTTACACAGTTCAAGTCCTCTACGTATCAAATTTAAAACATTTCTGTCAGGTTCTGAGCATTAAACCCTGCTAAGTGCAAGTTGCTGATGTTGCCTCTTAATTGTTGTTATACCCTGATAAATAAGCTAAAAATGTGAGAAAATACAATTAGTTTAGAAAAACTGATTTAGCCATAAGCTTCATAGTTCAACTTTTCTTGGTATCCATGACAACCATCGGTCCATTTATTAAATAATAACATCCCTGGTGTAATACACAAGTAGTAAAAATCCTAACAAATAAACAGCGACATTTAGTTAAGTGTGTTTAGGTCAAGCACACAAACCAACCTGCATCAAAACAAATGACAGAAAGGGAAGAAAAAACAGATTGCGGACTATAGCTTTCCTTACCTTAAAGTCATCTGGGAGCAGTAGCTTAGATGTCCTTAGGAAGCTTAATATATATCTGAAAATTTCCCCATCTCGATCAATGAAGTAATGTTGTTTTAAACTGTCCAAGACAATAGGCTCCGTGCCATTAAACAGACGACTTATCCTGAAACAAAAGGAGAGAAAAAGAGATGGGCAAAAGAGACAAAATCTCATTAGGGCCTTGGGGCTTAAGAACAACCAATTTAGGTGCACCAATGCAATGTGCATAAGGTAATGCAGGACCTTAATGAGGTGACGAACCCGGCAGGAGGGCAGTGCCTGGGCGTGCGGGCAGGGACACAGGAGCACTGGGGGCTGCCGCGGCTGCCGCTGCCCTCGGCCAGGGCTGCCAGGCAGCCCCATGCCCCACCAGGAAAGCTCCCTGGAATGCTCAGCCCAGGCCTGGCAGGGTGGTTTCGGGGAGAACACGAGGCCCTGGCTGCTACGCGTCCCTGTGCACCACGTCGTGCAGCGGGACCAAGTGGTGACTTCAGAGATGGCTCCTGGCCACGAGCTTGCCTCCGGCCATTCGATCCAACCCCATCCCAGCCTTTCTGTGCTGAGGGAGAGGCTGCCCAAGCACTGAGACGGGCTGCAAGGACCTGGCAGTGTCCATCCAATGTTCTGGAAAAACAGAAGCCAATGGCCCGTGCAGCCCCTACGGCACAGCCTGTGGGACCACAGTGTCACCACAGTGTCACCACAGTGTCACCACAGTGTCACCACAGTGTCACCACAGTGTCACCACAGTGTCACCACAGTGGCACCACAGTGGCACCACAGTGGCACCACAGCAGTCCTGGGGATGGGCCTGGCAGGGGGAGAGCACCGTGGCAAATCTTCTGTGAGGGGGAAAAAACGGGAGCATGACCTGTGAGCCCTGGGGATCACCTGATTACGGGATCAAAGGACCACATCAGCTACATCACTCCAGGTTTTCCCACTCCCCAGAGAGCAAACCCGGCATCTGCCTGGCTGCTGCTCCCGCAGCCTCTCCCTTCCAAAGGCCTGGCTTCTCTCCCAAGGCTTTGTCTTCCCATGAGAAATAAGCCAGCTGAATATATGTTCTTGAAAGGGAAAACGCAGGAGACAGACAGCAACGACCTATTAAGTAATTGAGTCCATCTCTCTGACAGGGCAGCATTGTTCCCAACTGCAGAGTGTCTCGTCTTTCAAAGTCGAGTCTTAAACAATCCTGCCAGGGAGGACTCCTCCATTTCCCAGAGAGACTACCCCACAGCTGGCTGCGTTCCGCTATCGAGCTGCCCCTCAAATCGCCCATGAAATCCCCCCCGTGTCCCTGGCCGAGACCGGGGCAGGCCTTTCCCCTTCCCCGGAGAACAAGCTCATCAAACCCTGCCCCAGGCGACGTCCAGCACTGCCGAGGAACGTGCAGCCAGAGCGCCGCTGCTCCGTCCTCCCAGCGCCACCAGCAAAGCCAAAGCGCTCCGGCCCAGCGGCGTGGGCAGCCTCTGGAAGTGATCCCGGGGCTGGGAAGGGGCAGGTTCGCTGCCCCACTGCCCTGCCGGGGCTCCTGCCTGCGCCCTGCACAGCTGGCCCTGGCCCACAGCTGCACCTTGCTCTCGTCTTCTAACTTGCTAATAGAGTTGGATATTTATTAATGCGCCATTTCTAGCTAAATAAAGGGCGGAAATATTAAATAAAACTGGACTTAGTAAGTCCCCACTGAATTTTGCTAAAAAACCTTTCTGCCCTCTTAATTAAGGAAGCTCCAGGTTTTACTGCCTGCTCTCATGCCCATGCCAGCATGCAGCTAGCCTGAGTTACTTGTGAGAATAACCAAGTGCTCTCCTAAACCCTAATTATAACATTTACTGTTTTCTCCAACCTCCAGCATTCCTACGGTATCAGAGAATACCATCCAGTTCATCTGGCAACATTTAATTTATATAATCACAAGGTTCAGTAAGGCTCCTGTAAATCACTCTTTTCTTTTTTGTTGTTATTTTATTTGCCCAAGACAGTTAAATATACTGCTTTGCACAGCGTTACATTTTATTCCAGGAACCAGACGGTTAATTTATTTCCTTTGGCAGTGTGCTGTGCTGGGATACACTGAAAGCAGAGGAAGCACTGATAGCTTTAGGTTCAGTACATACATTTACTGAGTAAATTTGCATGGCTATTGGAACTTTTGAGATCTTACATCTAAAGAAGCTGAGCTGGGGCTGAACCCTCCTCCCCTCTGCTGCCCTTTCTCTGTGGAGTCTGCAGAAGCAAAGCTGCTCTGCATGGGCAGGGGAGAAGGCCTGCCAACAACGACAGGGTGCGGAGAAGACAGGGCACAAAATTTTAATGGGCCACTCTTTAATGTAGTAAAGCATTTTTTTGGTAATGAAAACAAAACATGAATTTTGAGGCCCCACTTTGTGGAGTGCCCTGAGCTGTATTTCTTCACCAGCAAAATTACTGCTGGGGAAAGAAACTCACAGAGTGTTGAAAGACTTAACTGCCACCCCAAAAACAGAGTGATGAATAGTTTAAGGATTTATTTGACATTTTAGGGGGCTGCTATGTTCCAAGAACCAACTCCATTGCAGCATGTTGTAACGCTGCATGGGGAAAGTGCTCCCGCTTCTCCCGTCTCGCCAGTTTCAACAGTACCTGGGAAAGTCCTTTGGAAAATGCAATGCTGTGAGAGCACAAAATGCCTCAAAGGGACAGTTCCTGACAGGATTCCTCACCGTGAGTGCAGCTATGGAGAGGAGCACAGTGACCAGAGCAGCTCCCTGCTCTGCACCAGGACACGAAGCTCTCTGCGACGGGTCTTGGGTGGCCTCACACAGGAGCAGAGCAGCAAAATGCACCGAGGCTGTCAGAGAGCTGGCAAGTCAGCAAGAGCAGGGGGACAGGAAGGGCTTTGCACTGCACAGACCTGCTGATGATCAACCAGAAAAGAGGAACCAGCCTGGCTGGCAGCCTCAGGAAGCTGCTCCCTCCAGTGACCCACCATGTGCCGTGAGTTAAGTCACGGGGAGCTGCTGCAGCTCAGACCGGGCAGCAGTCACCCTGGGAAGGGTTGTTTTTGTCAGTGGCCATAGCAACCAGTACCGGACTGCTGGACAAACCAGTTAATGGCACTTTCAGGAGGCACTTGCTCATGGCACACAGGAATGGTACTTCCAGTGATGCTTGTGAAGAGGCTCGGGGAAAGGGAGACAAGGCAACGAGAGCCGCACTGGGATCCTACAGCAAAGGGCGAGTCTGAACAATGAACACTCCTTCAGCATTCCCACCTTTTTGCAAGAGATGCTTCACTTTCTAATTTAGAAACACTTGTATAATCTGTGTCCAATATTTAATTTCCATACAGGGAGCAGACTGAGCCAGGATCAGCTCCAGCAGCTGCAAGCCTAAGAAGGATGCCAGGAGTGTCTTTCCACTGCTTCCACTGCCCTGGCCGGGTCCTGCCATGCTCACTCCATCCGCCCAGTGCACAGATCCTCCCAGCTGCCTCTTCTTCCTCCTCAGCTGCTCCTGCCCTCCCAGTGCTCTTCCCACCTGCCTGCTCACTGCTCTGCAGTGCTGCCACCCCAGCCCTCCAAGGCTCCCTGCCCTCGGCCACCGCTGCCACAGAGCCACCACGGGGCCGCAGTCCAGCCTCCGGCCCGGCACCTCCAGCCCTGGCTGGATGCACTTCTCTGCCTCTCCCAAGAGCCAGAACACAACCTGTTGATCCCACTCCTCCTGTTTCTTTGTGCTTCTGTTGTTTCTGCTAAAGGCTTTCACATTTTCAATAATGTTTTGCCAAAACGCCGAGGGGCGAGTTTCTAGCTTCGTACCAATTTTACTATGGTATTAAGATCTTCTTTTATTAGATTAAAAACAAACAACAAAGACAGCCAGCCCACAAGGACAAGAGTGCCAGTAAATTCTTTTCTTAGTTTCTTGGGCAAGGAGAGAAGCCCTGTGCTGCCCACAAGCACCTACAGAAGGCTGCTGCCCACCCCCCTTATCCTGGTGACCAGTTTTCCAGCCTGCAGGCTCCCGCAGCACCTGTCGAGGCAGGAGCGCAGAGGGGGCCTGCAGGGCAGTAAGTCCAGCCCCCGCAGCAGAGCTCACAGCGCACCACCTCCTTCATCAACTCTCCCAACGCCATTTCAGAAGCAGACAGGGCTTTGGCACCCCCAGCCCCCTCCAGAGCACCTCTGGTCTTCCCAAAGATCATCACTGAGCACAGCTGTGGGTCTGCACATCACACACAGCTGTTGGGGAGTGTCATGGCACTTTGGGACAGAGAAGTTTTTGGGGTGGGGCAGTTTGCTCTCTGGTTTGGGCCAGTTTAGCGATTTTCTCGCCAGCTTTATTTTCAACAGAAAATGGAAGTTCTTTCCTAATAAATCTGGTTCCAGAGGTCTTAAGAAGAGCACCCAGTATCGTGGGACCTGTGAGACAACCAGCAACTGGGGCTGTGGCACCATGAGGCCCTAAGGCCCCCCGGCCCCTCCGCTGTGGGGGCCACTGTGGACCTGTCGGGCCCCGTGCACTGCTCTGGACAGTGCAGTGACACAGCAGAAGTAGAACTCTCTATCACAATATTGCACTGAAAGTATTAATTTAAGTAATTACATGATTAATATTTAACTGTTCAGTGATATTTTTGTCATTCATAATTTAGTTGTTTACATTTATTAAAAATTGATTTTGTAGACACTTTTCCTGCCCAATGTCAAACCAGCAGGGAACGCACATTTCAGCAAACTGTCATTAAAACGTGTCTCTTTCCTAATTTTAGGGGAGGGCCGGGGAAGAAGGGAGAAATGCCTGTCTGTGGGCCCTGCAATCATGGTGGGGCTGCGCTGCACTGGGTGTCCCCCCTGCTGACCCTGCCCCCAGAGCAAACACACAGCGGAGCCCGCACAGGCTCTGCAGAGCTCCCTGAGCTTTACGGGGGCTGCCAGCTGGACCTGGCTTTGGGCCTGGCTGTGGAGCTGGAGGAGGAGAAGGTGGCTCTGTGGGAAATGCCACAGAGAGGGAGAAGAGGGCTGTTCAGAGGTGGGACACTGAGCATGGCCTGAAACTGCCCTGCAGGACACGCTAGCAAAGCATCCCTGGTGCACGAGCAGAGTCCAGTCATTGCTGCTGAGCACAAACAGGGCTGCTTATCTCTTAAATATTTGCTCAAGGTGGGTAGGATAGATACAGTTATCTGCTTGGAAGAGAAAAAAATGCCATGAATTGGAGCAGAGGTGCCTGACAGGCCTTGCACTGTGTCTGGCACTGCTGCTCACATAGCCGCGTCTATCAGTCTGCTCCTTGTCCCATCACAAGGCACACACTGCTGGGAAAGTCCTGTGGAAAGGCTCTGAAGTGCCTGTGCCAGGAGCCGGCTCTCAGCTGGCACCGCACAGCCCAGCTGAAGCTGCACAGGCTGAGTGGGCAGTGGACAGTGCTGTCAGACCTTCCCAGCAGCATTTCTCCTATTTCCATGATTTCTACAAAACTGTTTGGATTTGTGCGCAAGTTCCCAGCAACCCAAACCATGCTGGGGAAAGCACCTGCAGCTGCTTTCCTCAGGGAGCTACCTCAAAACACCCAGCCTGTCTGAAAAGCAGCCAGGCTGGCCAGAGGAAGACAGGGATAACCCAGCAGATGGGTGTCTTCTGCCTTCTGGCCTGGCGGGAGTTATGAGAGAGGTGTGAAGGCACTGCCTCTGCCAGGACACAAGCTCCCTCACGCCCTTACAGCGAGCAACGTGGCCAGAAGTTGCATCTGGCTGCAGCAGGTTTTCTTTTCTGCCTCAGTTTAAAACTTCAGCTCCAATTAGTGCGCCAGTTGTATGGCTGTACCACACCCTCCCTCCCTGCTCCCTGAGCTGTGATTTTAAGCGCTTCTGCAGCTGAGAGAAGAAAGCACTGAGGAGAGGCAGGGGCTGCAGCATGGTTGGTGCCCGCCCAACCTGGCTGCCCAGTGCAGCAGAAACCCTGTGAGACTTTGCCCCTGCAGCTCTTCCACTTTAATCAAAGATATCTTCAGCCCTTAAGACTGCTGCAGGCGGTGTGCCTGGCTTGGAGGCTGTTTCAGCTGGGGAGAATTTTAAGCACCTTTTGTTTGGACAGGGACGAGGAAAAACTGTGTGTGCGTGAGCCCGAGTGTTAAACTTTGGGTACAAACTGCTGCTCTGCAAACTACAACATCCAAGCAGCCACGTGTGCCCGAAGGCACAGCGAGGTGCCCCAAGAGGAGCTTCTGGCAAAAGCAGGTACCAGATCAGGAACCAACTTCCAGTCCCAGGTGCAGTGCTGGCATCAAGTGTCAGACAGGCCACCACCCCTCCATGGGCCCCAGCCACCCTGACCAGGGGCTCCTTCTCCTGACACCCACACAGCTGGGGCAAGCACCCACCCTGCAGCAAGGCAGGCTCAGGGGCCAGAGTCCTACAGGCACTGCCTGACATCCCTCAGCCCCAGACCTGTCAATCCTGATGACACAGGTGAGCTAGCACAGATGTTCAAACAAAACTGACCTGTGAGAACAAAACAGAGGCACCAAAGCCGCGGTTTTTCACAAGAGCATCAAGCAGCACAGTGCAATCTCAGCAGAAGGGTGGGGGAGTGTATTGGGTTGACAGGGCCAAGCTTTGGTAGCAGAGGGGGTACAGGGGTGGCTTCTGGGAGAAGCTGCCAGAAGCTTCCTCCATGTCTGGCAGAGCCAACCCCTGGCAGCTCCAAAGACAGATGGGCCACGGGCCAAGGCTGGGCCAATGAGAAATGGTGGGAACACCTCTGTGATAAGAGATTTAAGAAGAAAAAAAAAAAAAGTAACTCCACAGTTGGAATTGTGGCCAGAGAAGAGCAAGGTGAGAACACGTGAGAGGAACAACTCTGCAGACACCAAGGTCAGTGGAGAAGGAGCAGAGGAGATGCTCCAGGTGCCAAAGCCAAGATTCCTCTGCAGCCTGTGGTGCAGCCCATGGTGAGGCAGCTGTGCCCCTGCAGCCCGTGGGGATCCACGGGGGATGCAGAGATCCACCCACAGCCCGTGGGGATCCACGGGGGATGCAGAGATCCACCCACAGCCCGTGGGGATCCATGGGGGATGCAGAGATCCACCCACAGCCCGTGGGGATCCATGGGGGATGCAGAGATCCACCCACAGCCCGTGGGGATCCACGGGGGATGCAGAGATCCACCCACAGCCCGTGGGGATCCATGGGGGATGCAGAGATCCACCCACAGCCCGTGGGGATCCATGGGGGATGCAGAGATCCACCCACAGCCCATGGGGATCCATGGGGGATGCAGAGATCCACCCACAGCCCGTGGGGATCCATGGGGGATGCAGAGATCCACCCACAGCCCATGGGGATCCATGGGGGATGCAGAGATCCACCCACAGCCCGTGGGGATCCATGGGGGATGCAGAGATCCACCCACAGCCCATGGGGATCCATGGGGGATGCAGAGATCCACCCACAGCCCATGGGGATCCATGGGGGATGCAGAGATCCACCCACAGCCCGTGGGGATCCACGGGGGATGCAGAGATCCACCCACAGCCCGTGGGGATCCACGGGGGATGCAGAGATCCACCCACAGCCCCTGGGGAGGTGCCCAGGCCGGAGCAGGTGATGCCTGGAGGAGGCTGTGATCCAGTGGGAGACCCAGTGGAGAGAGGGCCCTGCTCCCAGGCTGGAGCAGCCTGTCCTTGCAGGACTGCACCCCACGGAACAGTGACCCACGCTGCAGCAGTCGGGGAGGGACTCACACTGCAGCAGGTCCCAGAGAGCTGCTGCTCGTGAGATGGAGCCACATCTGAGAAGTTGCTGCAGAACTCTCCAGTGGGAGGGACCCCACCACACTGCAGAGGAACAGCCCCTCTCCCTGAGCAGCAGGGGAAGCTGGGGGGGATGAACTGACCAAAACCCCCATTCTCTGCCTCCCTGTGCCATCAGGGGAGGAGACAGAGCTGGGAAGGAGGGGGCTGGGGGGAAGGTTTATTTTACTTCTCACTATCCTGCTCTGATTTTGTTAGAAATAAATCCAACTAATATCTCTAATTCCAGCCTGTTTTGCCTGTGATGGTATTTCCTGAGTGATCTCTCCCAGTCTTTAACTCATGAACCTTCACTATATTTTCTCTCCCGTGTCCAGCTGTGGGGGGTGAGAGAGCAGCTTTGGTGGTGCCTGCAGTCCAGCCAGGGTCAACTCACTCCAAGGAGGTAACTCACAAGGTAACACGTTTATCCATCTCCAATTCCTGTTCCTGCCTCCCAGTGCTGATCCTGGAATGCCATAGGAGTTTTCGAGCCATATGCTCACTTTGCCATGCTTCTGAAGGATATTACACTCATTAACTATTGAGCACCTGAAGGAACTGCAGGCTCCTATTAAATCTATTACCTCGATTTAATACTTCATATTTTGCTGTTCAGGCTACAATATCTATTTTTGTTACAGATCAGAGCTAGTCTGTATAGTATCAACATGTATTTTTAAAAGTCAATAATCCATAAAGAACATTATCATCTACCACGCAGAATCATTCTTAGGAAGCTCTGGAAGGATTTTCTTTCTTCTTTCTATGCCACCACTTAAAAAAGCAAAATTAGGTGTATAATGGATTTTGTAGTTAAAACAAAGCCATGGACGATTCTGTTTTCTGTTCACTGTTACTATCAACTAAAGTCCACTGGAGCAACAGGTAATAAAATCCACTGAAGTGGAAATTACCTATTATTTTTGAAATACCACAAAGCATTCATGGTAAGGGTGAGAGATGCTTGTTGTTTATAGCCTAGCTCCACATTTAAGACACTTTAGCAGATGACTTTGATATATAATTTCCTGGAAATGTGTGCGCATTCATATTTTGATGCACTACACTTATCTCTTAATTTGTAGAAACAGCATCAAGTCGACATAAATGAGCAGGTAAGACAAGGAAGTGGAAACACTAATCCCAGACAGGAAAGCCTGTGTCTTTTCCTGAATGAAAAAATTCTCTTTCTAGTCAAGAGCCACTCTGGCCCTGTAACCCTTCAGCCACACATCCCAACAGGGAGGAGGAGGAGTGGTCAAACAATTACAGTGAGCACACCAAATACTAAGGGAATTGAGATTCCTGCAAGCTTTCCTTTCCAAGCTTTTCATTCTCACCAGGTTCACAAAGGAATTAACCCTCAACCCTCCACCTGCTGGTGGAATCAGGCCCATCAGCACCGGTCACTTATCCCCAATTCCTCAGCAGCCAGTTTCTCCCTGTGGGTCACCAACAGGAGCAGAGCAATGGAGGCAGGACACTGCCCTTCTTCAGGCTGATGATTCCAGTCTGCCTTATTCAAGAGTTTGTCGGTTTTAGTGTGTTAGCAGCTATTAAAATACTTCACTTAACAAACATGTCTAGCATGTTAATTGCTGTATCACGACTCCTTTAATTTCATTTGGCACATGCCTACATCCATAGGTAAGGGCAGCAGATACACACACAGAGGACACAGACCTTTTGCTCCACACACATCAGCACCCCACCGCACCTATTTAACTCATCACCGATGAAAAGCATTTGCTGTGTTCAAAAAGGGAAAAAAAAGGTAACTCTCAAATACAGGCACAATGTGGATTTCTTCATTGCAAGTTCCCCACCTGCCACCGACACGGCTTGCTCATCTTTTGCACCAGGGACAGTGACAAAGAGCCTCCCATGATTTATGATGCTTAACCGTCCGATTCTCATTGTCTGGCTGGGCTGCTCTGGAGTAACCATGAGCAGAGCAGGGCTCTGACCACGTCAGGGGTGAGGATCCATCCCAATCCCACATGGAGCTGTTACTGTAGTGCCAGACAGGCCAGCTCTGCCACCCCTGCTCCCACCAAGCACAACTGTGTGGGGAGAGGGAGAACAGCAGAGTCTGGCTGACTCGCATAACTTTAACAAAAGTAACCAAATAATACTACAAGACACTATGAGCCTTCAAAACACAGGACGTGTTTAGGGTAGGAGCTGAACATTATTCTTGCAATGAAATACACCGAGATCCAGTGACTACACAGAAGTTGCTGCACCGTAGGTAATATCCATCTAGCCGGGAATTCCCCTCTTGATTTTAAATTGTGGACTTGAAGTTAAAGAAGCATGTGAGCCGGATTTTGGGTGCTATTGATTTTTTTCAGTATAACATTCAGGCTGTTTTTTTCTCTCCTTGGGCCTTTTACTTCATTCTAACTGAACTTTTGCCTAAATTGTTGGGGAAGATAAAAAACATTACTATAAATTTATATTGTATCCTCTATTATGCCATTGTTCCTGCTGCTCTGATTTGAGGCCTGTGAGGATTCTGGGCCTCTCATATTTTCTCAACACATAATTGACACTAAATATTGGTCATGAAAATCGACTCAGAACAAAAATTCTTTAATTTAAACCAAAATTCAACACTAGCATCTTAGTTTTGCAAAGTGTTCCCCAGTTTTCCAAAGGTCCCAATCCTGCATGAACTGTGCTGGAGCTCACTCTGTGGGAGTTGCAGGCACTCAAGAAAATTAAGTTGTTAACACATGAGAAGAGACCAATTTCAAATAAAACATTCCTGCCTGTACAAGTCTTCTCTTGCTATTCCTTTAACCATCCCTTTCCCCTAATCACGGTGCCACAAGGGCCCTGGGTAGCTGCATCAAACACCAGCTCTCTTGCTGCTCACCCTCTTCCTGTAACTCCAAGTGGAGGAGAACCCAGTATTTTACTAAGGTTTTCAATCTGACTACACCTGGGCATGACTTCCATCCCCAACACCCCAGCACAACTGGCCATGCTGGGAGGTTGGAAACATGCAGACACTGGTTACATTATAATACAAATGGGCTAAATGCTCCCTCGCTGAAGTCAAGAGTGAAACTCCCGCTGAGACTCAGCGAAGGCAGGGAAAATTTCAAATGGAACTCATTTCCCTTTCAGAGTGTGAGTCTGGCCCTCCACATCTTTTGCATGTGTGGGTGCTGTGAAACCAGCACGTTTCAGCAAGAGGAAGAGGGCTTTCACTGACTCAAGGGCTTCACAACCTTTTATAAAGCACAAACGGTGACAACCAAGACACTGACTTTGGTACGCACTGCTCACGGTCACAGCTAGAACGTCTAACCTGCTGGAACCACAGACCTTCACTTCTAATCCCAGACATACGAAAACTGAGCAGTTTTTTTTCCTCTCATTATCTCCTTTATTTCCAGACTCACAGGAAATAGTTCCCAGACACAGGCTGCCCAGGACTCTGCATCACCTGGGCTGAGCAGGGACACCCAGTGACCCTTGGTGCCCACAGTGGCCTGCGCTCCACTGGCATCCCCAGTGCTGGGAACAGGAATGATTCCAGTCTCTGGGTACTGATAAATCAGCTTTCTGCCTACAAGCAGCTGCCCCTGCTGCTCAGACATTTCCTTGGTATGCTGACCCACTCAGCTGGTGCGGCTCTCCTGTTGCTGACAATAATTCATTCTTGCTCCATTTGCTGTTTCTGCAGCCCATCCTTGTGTCCTCCACTGAGTAAACTCCACTGATTTTGCCCAGTCCCAGCATGAAAACTGCTGCAGGACAGTACAGCACAGCTCACATCAGCCCCTGCTCTGGAGCAGGCACTGCAGAAGTTACAGGATCTGTCACTGGTCCTGTTTCTCTACAAACATGTGTATGATTGAGAAGTTGCATCCAGCTCTCTCCATCCACATTCTATTATCATGCTTCAAATGATGAACGAATAATGTTTATTCTAACTTTCGATTAAGCTGCAACCAATGTATTTTTCCTGGCTGTTCATTTAAAGAAACTGCATACATCAAGAAAAACTTGTTAAAAAGCTATTTCAAAGAGAAAACAAACCCCAAAGCCCACAGAGCCACACCAAGCAGGAAGGTTTGTTTAAGTTTTTTGCTGCTGAGCCCGAGCCATTGGCAAATGAGGCGAAACAAAGAGGAATTTCCAGCCGGGTTTTCACTTCTGCAGCAGGAGAGCAGGGACAGAAAGGAAACAATGCACCACCACAGTCCATCCCCACAGTCATGTTCCCAAAAAAAGGAGCTCCTGTCTAGGGGCTGTAGAGAAGGAACCCACACCCAGGAAGGAGACAGCAATACACCTGCTGCACAGAGGACACCTGCCCTACAACATTAAGCTTATCAAAAACTTTCAAATAATAAGTAATCTGTTAACTGTTAAATTCTGATGACCTACTGAAAGCTGAACCTGACTTTCTTGTGTGACTTTGAGAGTTCATTCTTAAATACAATACTCTGGTCATGGGTTTGATTCTGGTTCCAGCAAAGTCAAGGCCAAAACATCCTCTGATTTAATTGGAAGCAGCAGCAGGCCCCCATTTTAACCCACGTGCCTGCAAACAGAATACAACTGGATGTGAAACAAAGAAGAAATATGTTTGAAACTGGTATTAACTCCAAGCTTTATTATCCCCCCTCTGTAAGACTAAAAAGCAGCCATTGAGGTTTTTTTTCTCATTCAACAGCAATCTTATGTACTACTGGCCAAAATTCAGCCCTTGCTCCCTCCAAGACAACCCTGGCACAAGCAGAGGACCCAGTTTCTCCACTGTCATGAACTGGTTCCCATGGAGTTCCACGAGTCAAACCTGCCCGTGGAACTGCCTGTGAGCTCTGCAAGGGCAGAGTTCAGGCAGCAGCCTGCACACCACATTCCCCAAATGCCAAAGCTGCAGCCTTTGGTGTAAATTGCACTGGTACAAATTGTTGGCCTAACACAGTATGACACCAAAGAGCTTAAAGCGAGTCCCTGGTTTTCATTGTCCACTTTCTCAAGAGAGAGATTTGCTGCTGCCAAAGCACCTCCCAGATCTAAACAGATTACCTGCAGCACTGGCAGCATCTGCACTCCATTAGGAGGGAGGTGAAACAGGAGCCTGCCCTGTGCACTGGGATTCCTCCAGTGTTTCAGCTTTACGGTGAAAATCTCAGTTTCCAGTGCTTGCCACTGATCCCTTCTGAGTCTGACCAAGAGGAATGGTCTAAATGCTGCATAATAACTTCCCAGCACCCTGTTGCAGGACTCCTCCCAGGTTTTGCTTTATGTGATCCTCAGCAGACAAAAAAGCAGCAATTTTGGCCTTTGAACACATCCCATACTGCAGTAGAGTCAATTTAACACAGTACAGGTGAACACCAAATTCCTGTGCTCTGCCTCTGTGCCCTGGCGCCCAGCTGACAGACAGGCAGTTCTCAGTGCCTGCATCAGGAAGGAACACAATCAAGCATTCTTGTGAAGCTAAGAGCTGTCCTGCCTGGCAGAGTTTCAAGTGAGAGCAACACAGGTAAAAACAAACCCCGTAAAGTTTTTACAGTAGCCATTTCATTTTTAAGCATCAAAAGAATGAAGTACGTGCTAATCACAGCAGCTGAGATGAAGGAGTAGGCAGTTGGGTGGACAGAGCATGGAGAAGTGAGTTTCTAACTCTGCAGTTTAATTCCAGCTCTGCAGCTTCTCCCAGCTGTAGGTCTGGGTTAGGAAAGCCACCAACCTGGTGTAATTCTGTATCAGTGGAGTTACAGCAGCAATGACAGTGACTGACAATACCTGTCCCTGCCATCAGATCATGCATTTAACCTCAGGACAGCACAAGGGAACAAGCTGAGGCACTGCAAGGCCTAGCCATGCTCATCAATTTATTACATTTCACATCACAAAAACTTAGCCACGTTCCTGGGGGTAAGAGCAGCACAGGGCACAGCCTGCACCAGCTCCCGCCCAGCATCCTCCACACCAGCTTGTTGCTCTGTGCTCCAGAGATCCAGCTTCCCTTCTGCTTCCACATGTGAATCCTGTGTTTGCATGCCTGCATATTTCTTCTATTTAAATATGCACTTTGTTCTTAAAGATTTCATTAACCCATGAATAGATTAATTCTGATTTCAGTTATACAGATACAAATTTAAAGGAACTCCTTCAAAACCAGCGGAGTGATGTCTTTGGGAAGGCCAGGAGAGGTTTGTGCATGCACCCCTAAGGGCAGGACACTTCTTGCTCACTTGACTGTTGGTTTTACACCCTCAGAAGTCTTTGAGACCGAGCACTGTGGACACCCAGCAGCAGCATCTGACTGCAGTGCTCAGGTAACTCCTGACCATGCAGCTCCCCAGCTCCAGCCCTGTTTTAACTCCACACAGGACAACAGGGTCACACTAAGGATTATTTTGGCCAGGTCTATTAACTGGCGCATTTTCTAAAACAATAGGACTTGCTTTCTTTTCATTTAAGCTTACAGTAAAACTCTCATTGACTTCACTGGAAGAGAGACCTGGCCCAACATACCAACATCCAAACCACCTCCATTTATTTCAGTGGAAGGAGGTAAGGAAATAATAAGGTCCAATGTATTTTTAAATCTTTAGATTTCACAAATGATCACAAGCATGTAGGTCACAATATGCACACAGAACGACACCTACAACAACCACCAGTGGGATCATTAAAATAATTAAGTTAGGCCTAGAGACAAATTCATTTCATAACATGTTCCTTACAAAACAGATACCCCCTTGCTCCATAATCTAGGGAGTCTGTTTTATAAACTTCCTAAGTAGTTCATGAAATATCCCCCTAAGCACAATAGGTCTACTTGCCATTGCAGGGTCTTTATAAATCAAAAGTTTATGAATCAGAAGACAAACACCAGCGATGTGTGTTCAAAGACCAGCTAGGAAGGGGTAAGGCCTCGTCAGCCCCAGTGGTGCTGTGCTGAGCTGTGACCTCAGGACACGATTTCCAGTACAAAGCTACTGAACCTGAGTCTTTACATAACTCCTCTGCATGCCATGAGGGAGCTGGATGCACAGCACATGAAGCAGCAATCAATAAAGGAGATCCCCCTTTGTTTCAAGTGTAAAGATGCTGCATTTCATAGTGCAGCATCTTTACAGTACTTTACACCACACTGCTGAGCAGGGAAGAGCCTCCACTTGCAGCACCTAAAAGGAAGAGGCAGCTACTTCCACAGCATCCTGTGGGAGTGGCTTCTCAAAATACGCTGCTAATGCTTTTCCTCTTACCCTCCTGAAACTGACTGCTGAAGAATACTTAAATTATGCTGCTGGCACCAAAAGGCCCTTTCAGGTAAGTGGTAAGCAAAAGTAGCAACAAAAGAAATGACAAACCATATGTGACCAATAAGAAACTGAGATAAACACAGAGTGCTAAATGTAAAAAAAAAAAAAAAAAAAAAAGTTGAAATTTTGGTCTCCTTGTCTGCTGGCTTCTCTTTGTGTGTTTTAGTAAACCAGACTAGTTTTCAACCTGTTGTAAGCAGGAAGGGTGGGAATTACTGATGTGGGAAGTGTAACTTAGCTACAGTCGTGTTATCATTGCAAAACATGAAAGGGAAAAGCAGAAAACAAGGCAAGGTCAGCTGGGGTTTGCACCGAAGGCACTGGACCACCATTCCATGCTCATCTTCTGGACTGCCCTCCGAGGCCACGAGTGCCTTCCCTCCTGCCCACAGCCTGGCAGCACCAGCTGCATGGACAGCCCTGCTCTCCCTTTTGACCAGCTGAGGCAGGGAAGCTGCTGTCTGGGTAGGACGGTGCCATTTTCTCAAATTCAGAGGTTTTGAACAACCTGTGCCAGGCACAGCACCACAACCATGCTAATTCTCTAAGTCCTCCGAGGGGTGATTTGCTACCTGCTCCTCCACGTAAGGAGCTTGGTCTGCCCCTTCCTACCCCCATAATACCCACTTATACCTAGAACTCCACACAACCCAGGCTGCAAATGTTGAGAGAAAAAATAATTTCTGAAAAAAAAAAGTTCATCAGAGACCAGCTAGGCAGTATTTTCTTGAACATTTCAACTTCTCCAAGTAAACACACAAATAATTCATTCATCGACAGGACCCAAACTCAGCACCCAATTACAGCAAGATTTGCACTCCCCAAAGGCAAAACTCTGCTTTCCTCTCCAGAGCCTGTGGGCAGTTCCCAGTCTGTGGCTGTGCTGGGCAAGGCAGTGGTTATCAAGTCCAGGAAGGAGTAAACACCTTCATCACAGCAGACAGCTCAGCTCTGCTGTGGCTCCCTACATGCCAGTTAGTAGGAGATCCTGGAGATGTGGACACAAACAAGTCTGAAGAATCGGTTTCCATATCAATTCCTTCCTTCCCATCTCCCTAAATCAGTGGGATGCGGGGTTAGGGTTACAGGGATTATTTCCCTTTACCACCAAAGCTACTGCTCCAGCTGTGCAACAAGAGGGAACACAAGGAAATCTGCCATCACAGCGTGCTTCCTCCACGAGCTCTGACAGACACCGCAGCCAGGGCTTCGTCCAGCCAGTGACAGACAGAGACAAGTATTCAACACCATCATTCCCAGCTGTAAATACATCTCTGTTACAGATTATTCTTATTTTCCAGAGACACCAAGCCAGGTACACCTCCTCTGGCACCTGGGACCAGTGCAGCTCAAGCTGTAGCAGCTCTGGTCAGTCCTCCCCCTGCTCGGGAGCCGTGCTGGATGTGTCCAAGCAGCAACACACCATGCTGTAGGACCAATGCCTTTGGGAACAAACACTTCACACCTTTCCCAGAGCTTATCAAAGTGCTGCAAGGACACGTGTGACCTTGGCCATGCAGCACCTGTAATGAACTGGCTCAGCAGATGGGGACACACAAGTTCAGCTTACACCCCCTGACAAAGCAGACTGGCAAAGAGAGACCCTTGGCTTGCTCCAGCTCCTGCTTTATTAAGTACAACATCCACAGGCAGGCTGGGGGGAAGCAGAGGGTGCAAAGGGAGAAAGGCCCTCCTTTGGGTTTTTATTTTTTGGGTTCTGCTGGTCAAAGTTCCCTTAGAAACCAGAGAGACATCTGCTCAATGACCAGGTAAGAAAAACTCAAAAGATTTATCTCTGAATCTCAAGCGCATGATACGAATTCAAAAACCATGTTAATCTCCCTAAGAATTCATATGTTAATTCCGAAAAAGCACAGCATATAACCAAAACCTCTGGGTTTTGGCTCCTTTACTTGTTCTCATCTGCAGCATACACCCAGTTTCCTGAGAGAGGGAGAGCCCTGGCAGGCTCAGCCCTGGCTGCACAGCTGCCACGCTGCTGTGGCACTGCCCCTGCCCCGTGCCCACATCTGCCCTTCAGAGCATCCTTAACGTGCAGGGAGAACACTTGCTCCAGCCTCTCGAGGTGCTTTGCTTAGAAGTCTGTGGATGGGTGAAGTTCACAATAGCTATTAAAATTAATGAGCTTTGTGCTGCAGCTCACATGCGGGCACGTTCTGTAGCGCTTTGCCGGAAC
This sequence comes from Chamaea fasciata, assembly GCF_029207755.1. Classification (NCBI taxonomy): domain Eukaryota; kingdom Metazoa; phylum Chordata; class Aves; order Passeriformes; family Sylviidae; genus Chamaea; species Chamaea fasciata. Next base: position 18,577,590 of record NW_027094097.1, on the reverse strand, counting down.
GCGGGGTGCTGGACGTGACCCTGAACTGCCTTTGGGGAACACACAGCTCCCAGCTGGGACTGCCAGGGCCCGTGCCACCCCACAAACAGGGCACCCCACAGCTGACCCAGGGGAACAGTGCCTTGCAGAGGCCGAAATGGGCCCCTGCGTCCTGCACTGTGCCTCGAAGGGCCTGGGGGGCCGAGGGCCTGGGGAGGGAGCAGACACTGCACAGCCGCTGGGGGCGAGCAGCACGGAGTGATGGGGCACGGAGAGACCTGGGAGACACCTGAGTCCGGAGGAATGTGAGTGCCTGCAGTGGGGCAGGGCTGCAGCAGCACGGGGCTGGCAGGAGGCTCTGCTGTCCCATGAGAACCAAGGCTGCTCCAGATGGGGATCCTCCCCTCAGCGGCGCTGTGCTTTCACCAACACTCACTGCTGAGGAACAGATCTGGCCTTCACCCCACTTAACCTGTCTGGAGCAGAGGCCTTGGTTAATCGCTGATTTACACCCTAACTGCCAGCGTGGGGTAAGTGACAAAATTTGCTAATTGCACGTTGTCTTCAGGCAATAACCTCAATAATACAGAGATTTGATGGAAAATTAGCAAAGAAATTATTGTAAGACTGACACTGAATACCATGAGGAAGACATATGAGACGTTCTCAGCTCTGCCAAAATCCAGAGAATTATATGTACGAAATATATCCAAATTAAGATTTTCCCTGCTTTCTCCCAAGAAGTGCAGAGCGGGGCCCAGTAGAGAGCCCCTTTCCACGACGTGGAAAATCTGTCCTGTCGACCTCAGGAGGTGTGTCTGAGCTAGGAAACCACTGTATCCTGCTGTACAGGGTCAGGAATCATGTTCCATCAGGGAACAGAGGGGTGCTCAAACTTGGAGCAGATCTCAGGGGTCAGTGCTGAGCTCCAAGAACCAGAGATGGAGGTGCTGGAGGAAAAGGCAGGTGAACTAAAACCCAAAGATACCTAGAGAGTGGCTAGAATCAGGTCACTTGGTGGGAGAGCTTGTCCAAGGGCGGGTCAGAAGAATGACAATGTGTTTTGACAAGAAACATCCAGAGGAGAAGACACACGCTTTAGGGGGACTCCTCTGTAAATCACCAAGAAAGTCCATGGGTTCAGAGCAAAGTGAGGCAGGGACCTGCCGGGAAAACCAGTGCCCTGTGGAGAGGTCATTAGTTCCTGAAACAAATAATGAAACCTGCGCTGGTTTTCCTCGGAGGGCACAGGCTCCAGGGATGGGGAGGTAGAGCGCAGTGCCAAAAGCTGAGATCAGGGGGCACAGGGCCAGGGAGCTCCATCCTCCCAAGGGGAAAGGCTGGGAGCAGAGCTCCCAAAAACCCCCAGGAGTTTGGCTGCAAACCATCAGGGAGGCTCTCTGTGCACTCACTGTTCCCACCTGGACTGCAGCACTTCCACAGAAATCATTCCTGCTCCCCTCTGGCATAAGTAAAGCCACAGAAAGCATGAGCCTTTACAGCAAATGGAATATCTTTAACAGAGGGTTACACACAGATACAAACTATCCAAGAATGGAAGGTAAATATATTTACCTCGTACAGCAGCACAACTCGGAGAGAGCTCACAGCAATTCTCCGAGATAAAAACATTATTCAGGACTGCGGAAAGGACAGGCTTCTGATGAAAAACCCTGTTCTGCTTTCTAACAAAAATTCCAAGTGGTATCAAAATTTCCAGTGAAATCAAGAAGCTGGGGGTTGCTGTGGTCTACAGGGATTTGGAGGTTCTACTTCTTTTCTGCTTGAAGTCAATGAGATGTCTGCCAGAGTTCAGGGGATAAGACTGGGGGATCTGGCAATGCCTTTGGGTATTCCTGACTGCACGGAAGGAGCTTGGACTTCCGCTGCAGGTTTGTTTCCTAAATGTAAAAATTGTCTCACTCTGTTGGATAAATACAATTTGCAACTTACTTTGTAGATGTGCTAGAGGTTTTGAGGCCTTTACAATCTGTCACATAAATCCACATTCAAGTGTCAACGTGTGAAAGGGCTGTTTTAGAGGTCCTCTGGGTGAAAACAGGAATGAAATTTCCAGAGCAAATGCTACAAAGATGAATAATTTCTCTACTTATCCAGTCACTATAGAAGCAAAATGTTGATGGTAAGAGTCACTAGAATTCATGAGAGGTTTTTTGGTGGGTTGTTTTTTTTTTTTAACCTGTAATTCAGAACTACAAGAATTCCGAGTTTAAATAGGAGAATTTGCTGAAACTACTGAAATTGAGCCTCAGACCCAGGTAAGACATCATCAACCTCCCCGTACCTTCGAAGCCTGTCAACTTCAATGACAATTCTGGGTAAGCACGGAAAGTGGCCACAAGCAGGTAGAGGATGTGGGAATAACACTAATACTATTTGAGACCACCATCATTATGCAGCTGTTGATCACCATTTATTTTTGTTTCTCACTTCCCTTTACTTTCACCCTCCGGAAGGCCAGCTTTTTTTCCCCTGTACGTGGCTTAATTCAAAAAGCCAGCTGGAAAGGTGTGCAAGAGTAGTGGGTGCGTGTGAGTGGTTCAGAAACCACCTCTGACAGTGGCTGTTTACCTCTCCTCTCCTTTGTCATACCACTTGGGAGCTGCTCAAGTTTTCACCTCTTAAGAGAATTTATGTAGGCCATAAAAATTTCCGGGAAAGAGGACAGCCTACCCCCTTTAATGCCTAATCTGGCACCCTTTACTTATGCAAATTTAATCAATGGACAAATGCTCTGATCACAGCAGCTGCACTAATACAAACAACATCAAAGACTTTGTCAAAGTTGTTCTGAAACAACTCTGGGATCTCTGAAATGCAAGGTTTGGCCTCTGGCCTCACATTAGCGGCCATTCACTGACTTGAGTACGATTTCCCAGTGGGGTCCCTTCCCTCCTTCCCTCCCCAAAGCAGAGCCAAGCACACACAGAACCTGGCCCAGCCAGGCAGAGCCAGCCCAGTGGGCAGAGTCCCAGGGAGGGATGTGCCACGCTGCTGCTGTCAGGTGTCATTTGTGTCACACCAGAGGGGTGACAGCCCAGCAAAATGGGCAACTGCTCATACCTACACTGCTCCTGCTGGGCTCCAGCTCCTGGGAGCTCCTTCCTCTCACTGAACTCAGCATGAATTGGATTAGCTCAGGACTGAGTAGGACTGGACCTCCTCAAAATACTGAGGAAGTTTAAACACGACTTGGGGATTTATTTTTTCCTGTTTTCCATCAGCACGTGATGTTTCTGTGCATGCACACCCGGGTTGAGTTTATACACAGGCTCACAATCCAGGTGTCCTTAAAAATCCAAGTACAGTATATGCTAAAAAGCCTACAAGCTAAAAGCTCTTTGGGATCTGGGAGCACAGAGAAAGCAATACAAATTGTAAAACAAATAAAAAGGAAGTTTATTCCCACAGTTTTCAATTTCAGTGAGTGAAATTTTATGCGACTGCAGCTAAGATTAAGCAAAGCATTTCAGCATATACTTGTACGTTTTGCTGAAATACAATGTATACATTTGTGTGATTTCTTGGATTTGAAGCTTTTCAACTCACGCTCAAACCAAGAGTTTAACATGCTGTCCAAAATAATCCAGAAAGCTCTGCATGAGGATCAGCGTGGCCGTGCCTCTCTGTGCTGCCTCTGAGCAGAAGCCAGCAGTGCCCTGGCATTACTTCCAGATATTTTGCTCAGAAGAGTTATCTCCTTCCTCCTGCCCCATGAGAGACCTGGGAATCCTCTCCCAGCCACACTGGAAAGCCAGTCTGTGCCATATGGAAGACACACAACAGGGCAGGGAAGCAGCATCAGGAGCTCCAACCATCCCACGGGAATAACTGCAAGTACTTTGCCTCAACCAGGCAAAATACTCAATGAGGGGCTTACAACTAAATCCACCATGCAGCACTGCAGCAAAAACAATTATATTAAAAAAATAATAATAAATTAAGATATAGCCTTCACCCTGTCTCATAATGCATCGAGCAATATGTCCTACTTGGGATGCTGGTGAATGGTCATCTTTTGGCATAAAAATGATGTCATCTACAGGTTTCATCCTGGAAGCTCTCACTTCAGTGAGAACTGAAGTTTGAGCAGCTGAAAAAGCATTCAAGCCTTCTGAGATAACATAGCAATATAAACAAAACACAGCACACAGCAAAACATCAGGCAGCATGAAAGCCCTGGTCAGTTTTGTACTTTCAAAATATGAAGAAATGTGCCTTTGTTATTTATCAAGCAGGAAAAAAATATTTTGGTTCAGTACGCTACTCTCTTGAAATAAAATCTGTGAATTTATATATATTCTCCCAAAGCTTCCATAACTGAAGCTTTTATTAAGTAAGTTTGATGTGGGGCATATTTTAAAAATAGCAGCAATATTTTAAACTGTGGAAACAGATGTGTCACTCTATTACAACCGCTGAATCTTCACTGTATTTTTTAATACTGTGAACCATTTGTATGTTTCTCCATCATAAATGTCTCTTCACTAAACATATTTCTTCTCTATGATTAAAGTACTACCACAAAGACTTTATTAAACCCTGTCCAAAAAAATCATATTGTTTTGGTCTGACCATAAAATATACATATTTTAATAATTGGGCTTTTTTCCAAGAGAATTTCAGCAGCTCCCCTTCCTTGGAATGAAATCACAGCCATATGCTTTATGATATTAGAGGCATTTCAAGGTGTCTCCATAAATGTCATTTACTGCTTGGGAACCTGCCAAATCTGCAAAACCCCTTAGTTCTTTTAAAAGAAAAATCTTCCAATGAAACTAGCTCTTTACACTGGTTGTCATACCAAAAAAGAAAAAAAAAAATCTCTCTCTTATGGAATTCTGGCCATGCAGGTAGCAAAACCTCTGGCAACAAAATCTGGGCTTTGGTTTGCTTTAGAGCCAACAGAGCACGGGGCACCCCAGCCCAGCACAGCCACACCTGCCCCAAACTCACACTCAGCCTCTGGAACTCACCCTCTGGACCGTGCGCAGCCTCAGTGGTAAAAAGCTGGACTGTTTAGTGACCATAACTGTAAATCAAAATCAGCAACCTCTCAACGTCCTGCTCCCATGAATGTGCTTTAACCCTTCAGAGAGCAGTGCCTTCCACGCTGCCCAGGGTCCCCATCCTTCCGCCAGCTCCCTGCAGGACTGGCAGCCAGGCAAACAATAAAGACACTCCTTGTCATACACAGATACCATCTCGTGCCACATCTATTCCTAATTCGGCATATCTGGAGTCTATCCTGGGATAGTACCGGCCAGATCTACATAAACCTTGCCAGCCACGTCACCAACCTGTCCAGCACAAGGCACTACATTTAAACACACAGGAATTTCATCCAGTCTGCAGCTGCAGCAGCCAGAGTGGGTCAGCCAGGCACTGCCCAAAGGAACTGACTGCTGGGGCACACAGCTACCACTGAGGTCAGGATTCTGGCTGCCCAACAGAAACATCCATTAGTCCCACAGCAGTAAAACCATTCTTTCTCCTCGAGGAAGAAAAACCTTTCTTCCCCTTAAACCTGAAAGAGATGAGTTTCCTGGTACAGCTGGAAATAATCTAGGCCAGCACGCCAACAGGTGCTTCAAACGTATCAGCAGAGCACAGAAGATGTTGAGAGAGAAAATGAATAGACTCTCTAAATAATATATAAATTGTACAGGCCTTTTTTTTCTGCAGAACCCCAGTGAAGTTACTGTATAAATCAGAAACTGAATTATTCATCAGTGGCGAATATATAATAAATCGTACTTTGCGCTGAAACATTCCTCACAGGTGCATGCAGTGAACAGAACCAGGCAGCGAGCCTGGCAACACCGAGGTCTTTACCTGGAGTCTGGGTACTTGGTGAGGGTAGCAAGGCTGCTGGTGTACATGTGTCCTCCTACATCGATGTGCACGGGAGCGTTGGACTTGGTGAGTTGAGCTGGGAGAGGAATTCCTTGAGCAGCCAGAGGAGAAACCGGGGACCGTGTTAGAGACAGACGGGACATGCTTCTTCCCTCCTGCAAAGGGAGCAAAAAGAACAGTTTCCCTTAAATGTTGCAGTGTGTTACCTTTCTTTCCAGTGTGATCACAGATCTAATCAGATCATTTTTGCATCTGCCTGATCACATATTCAGCTAACAAATTATTGCCACCACTGTAATTAAGTGTATTTGCATCATTTTCTTCCAAGTACCAGAGGGGAAGAGAAAGATGCTTATTAGCAATAAGAAATCAAGAAAAAAAAATTTCAAGGTGTCAGCCTCAAGGGGCATAAAACAAACTGCAAAATTCTAATTAAAGGTCGTGGGCTTATGTGTTAGATGTGAAATATCCCCTGACAAACGAATAAGCAATTTGTGAATTGGGATTCAGGGGGTTTTTGCAAGTTTGTCTCAGTAACAAGACACCTCTAAATTAGTGACTTCCTCAGTACCTAAGGCATTTAGTTTATACATGTAGTAAATTTCACATCAAACTAAGATCAATTTTCTGGCCTATTTTCAATAATTGTGAAATAAATGGATAATTTTCAGTTAAGCCTTAATATTAGACCTAAACAACTAGTAAGCTTTCAAACTGAAAGCAATTAATACCTGGCAGCAGTGAAAACAGAAAGATAAATAAACTGACCCATGCTTTCAGGACAAGAAAGCACTGTACAATCTAGCACGTGAAATTATAAATTCCACAATGCACCTAATGCAATCCACCTAAAAATATTGGAAAATTAGTGAAATTACTGAACTGAATCCAAAAATTTTCAGCAAAATCAAAGCTAAAAATACTGAAATGTCTTAAAAATGAACAGGACAACCAAGCAAAAGAAAATTCCTCAATTCTCTTCTTCAGAAAAGCAGAGCTCATTCTGCACAAAACGTGTGTCTCAAAGCTGATTTCAGTTCAGACGGTACAGACGGCACACAGGTCAAACGGTAAAAACCCTTTTAGAAAAGTTTAAGAAAATGTACATCCATTCTCCCCCTTATGGGGAAAGCAACACATGCAAAACATTATAGTTGAAGACATTTCTGAATATAATCTAATTTTCCTGGTATTTTGTAATTCAAGCATGCTACCAAGCGCCCAGGCTCTTCCCTGCATCTGACAAGCACTTTACATGCAGCACTGCAAAGTGGATTTCTATTTCTCCCACATCACTTTGACTATGTTTCTAAGAAATCTAAAGCTGGTCTTGCCTTTCTCTTAGCAGTTATTTTGCACGAGATGCCCGACTACGCCACTTGACGAACATAAATGAGCAACATTCTTCGTAAAATAATTTCCAAGCTACAGAGAAAGGGATTGAAAAATCTTAACACATCTGAACAGCTTCACAAAGTCATCACAACATCTCCATTTACTGTATTTCATCTTGGTTAGCTCCTAAGAATTTCTTGCATCTACAGCACAGAAATACATCACCCCATTATGAATCCACATCCTTGTCTCTTCAGAGGCTGGACGGACATCTGCACTGAACACGAAGCAAATGCCAACTCTGTCCTAGGACTTCTGTGTCAGCCGATGCAAAATTGGGCATTAACATTTTCACTACAGCACCACCTTCAAGGAAAGTGACTGAATCCTTTCATGACCGAAGATGTTGCTTTCTTGTTTCCCACAAGAGCTTGTTGTGGCCAACCTTCAGTAAATATGTCATACAGCATAAATAAAACAACTAACTTTTAAAAACAACTTAGTAGGTAAGTACCTACAGTGTTTTAGCAACGTGTTTACTAATCTGTCTGCCAACACAGACAAAGGTTGCTGGTTTTTTTCTTACCAAAGAGCACTGTAAACTCATGTTCAGTCTCTACTCCTTCACTTAAACGAAAGGGTCAGAAGATCCAGGCTGAATGTCAACCCTGTCTTTGTTCAGACCCCAACCATTATCACTAATGATAAAGGTAAAGACCTTGCACGGTACAGGGCTGCCTTAGAAATAAATCTCATGCAGTTTCACAAAACAAGAGTCTAATTAGGGCTCATCTGCACCCCTTGTTACAATTTCCAAATGAAATCAAAGGACTTGCAGTCCTCTGCAAATGTGTCTTACATTTAACCATTTGTCTTGAAATACAGACATCAGTTTTAAAATATGCACAGATAGCTAAAGATCAAGTGATACGAATCTATTTGTGCATATTTAAACACTGCTGCTATCTTAGGATTTTGTTTAATGTTAGTATACCAGTAAATTCCTTGATCTGTAAAGACTGAGATTCTCAGTGAGGCCATACTCACACAGTAGATATTTAATTTATACTATTCACTGGAGGGACCTTTTGAACAATCCTCTGCTTTTGGCATTTCTCAGCTAGAGCATGTGTTGAAAAAACACTTAATTATAGAAAATCACTGGAAAGCTAAAATAGTTCTCAAACTTTTATGGCTTTTCATACTTATTGAAGGTGCCACTGGCTTTGGGGGGGAGAGGAAGAGAAGGGGAATTAAAACACTGGCTGGAGAGGATTCATATTTAAAAATGAATCCTGGATTTTTATTAAAATTGTGAAATTCAATCATTTTTGTACGAGCAAATTATCAAGAGGCACAACTGCAAAGCACTACATAAAGGGCACGATTGCTCCAAAAAAAAAAGCAAGCCCAAAAAAACCCCCCCATTTCTTAAGGTACCATAACCCTTTCTTAATGACTCCTTCCTCTTCTTAATGTAACACACAGCTAAAATTCATCACACTGAGTAATGTACTTATTTTATGCACAAAGCAAAATCCTAAATGTATTTATCCAGTGAAAGTCTTTATGCACATATTTTCTAATATGGATGAGAAAATTAAAACCTTAAGGGTAAATATCGCAGAAACACTAACAAACTTCATTTATTAAACCATGTAAAATAATCCTTGCTCTTTAGTTGCCTACAACAGGATACAGCATCCCAACTAGTGGCACAGGCAATAACCCTGCTCTAATAAGTAACACACGGAACCTGCTGAAGGCAAAATCAATAGAGCCTGATTCCCAAATTATGTGAATATTTAGTTTTTCAAACATTACACACCAAGATCTTTCAGAGCCAGCTTATCTTTTTCTGCCTTCCTAAGCTAACTGCTTGTAAAAACTATTTGCCCATGCAAAGTGAAATAATCACAATGCCATGCTCATTTACACACAAAATGATTTTGTGTCCCATTGTGCTCACAGTTGTTCAGCTCTCTAGGGGTGATTAAACTAGCTATGCTGCTACAGCTTGAGATGATTTCACTGAATCGTTTCTCCATGAAGTTGCTTCTTTGCTAAGCTGTTATTTTAACCATAAAAGGTAAACAGAAGGCAGTTGTAAGAGCTCCATTCAGCTCCGTGCCCAGGGCTATAACCCTAGGGCAGAGAATGCTGAAAGACTGCAGAATTTTCCAGGGTGTTGCCTTTCTTGCTCTAAAGCCTTCAGGAATACTGTTCATTTAATACACACTCTAGATGATACATTTCAGATCCTACTAAAAGAAAGACTTCAAAAGTGTAAGAAGTTTTGGGCGGATGAAGCTTTCCCACCTCTGCACATAGCTTGGGGCCATGGTAACCAATACTGCTGTTGATGTTGGGAAAATACAGGAGAAATAAACTGCACAGAGCAGAGCAGACAGATAGGGACAAGGGAGGTGAAAGGTTGCAGGAAAGAAACAGGCAGCAGTCTGGAAGGGGAACGAAAAAAAAAAAAAGGAAAATAATAAAAAAGGAGGCGGCTCTGAAGGAGGGACAAAGTTAAATCAAGGAGCAGGCACTTAAAAGACTACAGATGGGAAGCAAGACTAATTAAGGATGTAAAAGCGCTTTGTTTCTAAAGTTTATTGTTGCCAGGATAAAAATTAATTGAAACTAATGCTGTTATTCACTCGTGCAGTTTAATTCCTTCATGCACATTTAAGACGTGAAATGAAAACGGCAGGTTTACGGACCTGCCATGAAGCCGCTCTCCCGGGGAGCCGGGCTGGGGGCGGCTCGGGCCGCACGACCGGGGCCCGGCTGCTCCCCCCGGGCTGTGGAGCCTCGGGGAAGCTGCTCTTCCTCCCCAGGGACCTTCATTTCTGTACCAGCGGCCGCACTGGGGCTAAACCCACGCAGCGCAGCCCCCCGACCGCCCCATCCTCGGCACTGCGGGGCACAAGTTCCCCCGGCGCTGCCGTGAGTGCAGGGCAGCGCCTGCGTGCCCGGGCTGCGCCCGGCGCTGCCGGAGGGGCACAGCCAGACTGGGCAATTACCTTTGTCTGTCTGAGCAGGGACGGCGACCGCTCGGTCTGCCTCCTCAGCCACTCCGAGACTACTTGCCCACGCCACGCCGTGCTCCCAGCCCAAAGACAAAGCGGGCCGGGGGGGCTACCAAACCCTGGGCTCGGTGGCTCCAAAATTAAAAGTCCATAAACATTTGCACACACCTCCACGCTGCTTTACTGAACACTGCACCGAGAGACCGTGCCCAAAACTTTTGGGGGGGAAGGGGGGGGAGGGGAAGGGGGAACTCCCTCTGAAGCGCTGGTTGCTCCCCCCACCAAAAAAAAAAAAAAAAAAAAAAAAAAGGAAAGGCTTTCTTCCTTCCTCCCTCTCTCCCCCCCCCACCCCGTAACCCGCCTCTCCCTGGCAGTCTCCACTCTATTTAGTGCAAGTTTCACGTCACCCAAATGCTTTTCCCTACTGATGGTCAGGGAAATCACCAGCGAGCAACGCACCCGGTCACTCAACTTCTGCCTTTTTCTTTTGAAACACACTGTACGCCCAAAGGTAAAATTCAACCAAAAAAAAAAAAAAAAAAAAAAGGCACAACATGGCGTCCTTTACTTATTCCCACATAACAAGAAAGGAGATGTCTTAGATGAATGCAAGAAAAAAAAAGTCAAGCCCGAATCCCCGATCCTGCACATTTTCCGCGCAGCCAATGGTGGTGAGCATTAGCCAGGCTAATGTATTAATTTTGCAGAAGTGTGCCACATCGCATGCAGGAGCAGGAATGCAAACTATAGCCTAGAGTGGTTTGAAGTCTACCCCAAACCAAGCCTTCCACTCTCACTGGCGCCAGAGTTTCATTCACAGCCCGCCCGTGTTTTCCATACGCGGCGCTCCCCATTGTCGCCCGCCTTCCCTTTGTGCCGAGCCGCCCCGCCGCCGGCCCCGCGCCCCGGCCCGCGCACCCCGCGCTCCCTCCGCCCGCCCGAGCCCGCGGCTCCGCGTGTACCATGCGAGAGCGCGGAGCGAGCCGCGCTGCCTCCGCCGCGCTGGCGCTTGGCCGTCTTCAGAGCCGGGGCCGGGGGGGCAGTGGGAGCGCGGGCACCCCGGGCCGCGGGGCTCCGCCGGCGCTGCCCATGCTGGAGCGGAGCAAAACAAAACATACACACGCACGCACGCACACACACACACACACAGGCACACACACGCGCGGCGCTACCAACGCGGGGCGGCTGCAAATGGATCCTGTAGCTTTAAAAAAACACCCCTCCGCCGCTGCTCCCCGGAGCCGGCAGCCGACTGAGTTTGAAGAGGCACTTTCCAAAAAAAAAAAAAAAAAAAAAAAAAAAAAAAAAAAAAAAAAAAAAAAAAAGGTGGGGGGGGAAGGAGCGCGAGCAGGCGCGGACCGCGCGGTGAGGCGCGATGCGATGCACGGCGCGGCGCGCACGGCGCGCTCCGGCCCCGCACGGGCGGGCGCACGGGCGGCTGCGGGAGCCGCTGCCGCCGTCCTTACCTTGAGCACAGAAGAGATCTGCGAGCCCCCCTTTGGCTTTGGGCTCTGCCGGGGCTGTGTGTGGATGGGCTCAGCTTTTTGCTTTTATTACTATCTTTGCTCCGCAGATCCTGCTGTGATTATTATTATTTTTAAAGCTGCTCTGGTCTCCTCTCTCTTCCCCTGTTTTTGCTGGTTCTTTTCCTATTTATTTTGTGCGTGTTGTGTGTGTGTGTGAGAGAGAGAAGGGGGGGAAAAAAGCCTTTAAATGAAACTGCCGAGGCTGTTATGAGAAGAAAGGCAATAATCCCGTCTCTAAATAACAGAGGGAAGGGAGAAGAGGAGGAAAAAAAGCGAATTCTTGCTCAGGGCTTTGCAAACGCCTGCAGGGCAGAGGATTAGGCTACAATTAGCTCAGCCCTTTGCTCTCGCCCTAGCTAATTTTGCGATGAAAATTGGATATTTTTCCCTCCTTTTGGTGAAGGTCTGCAGATGTACTCCCCCCACCCCCGACCCCCCCACCCCCGAATAAAATAAAATACAGCCCTTGAAAATGAAATAAGGCTGGGAAGGCAGCCGGCTCCCCAGCCCGCGCCCCCGGCGCCGCCGCCCGCAGAGCCCCTCCGCGCGGCGCGGCCGGGGCGGGAGCCCTGCGCTGCCCCGCGGAGCCCCGCGCAGCCCGGCCCGACCCGGCCCGGCCCTGCCGGGGGATAACGGTTCGGTGTTGGGGAGGATCAGGCCACTGTCACGTCCTTCAACAGACTTACTGAAAAGAAGAAGGAGGAAAAGAGGGGGGGGGGGAAGGGGGGAAAAAAGCTGATTTTAATCATTGTCATTTGGTCTGATGTAATATTTCCCCAGGCATTTTCAACTAGGCATAAATTTTCAGCTCCCAAATAAGTAACACAGGGCACGTTTCTCACATCTCTTGACTCCTCTGTTACAATTAGGGTAGCACCCACTCTGCACTTGTTGATAAACTAGATGAAGTTAAAAAATAAATAATAAAAAAATAGCGCCGACCCCCCCCCTTCCCTGCAGCACCCAGCGCTGCCGAGGTGCGGACGGGGGGCCTCGGGGGCCGGGGGGGGCTGCAATTATTCCCAGCCATCCATCCTGCCTGCCTCCCCCTCCCTTTCACCCTTTGCTAATGTCTCGCATTGTAAACGCCAAATTTCCTGTAGGCCATTAAAACCAAATGACGTCTATCGACATGCATTGTGCTATTGCGGAGCGCCCTGGCAGCCCGCCCCCGGCCAAAAGCGCCATTTCAATTAGAGCGCGCGGCGCGATGGCGCGGGTCTCCGCGGGCGGCTCCGCGGGCGCGCAGCTCGCCCGGCCCCCGTACCGGGGGGGGGACCGGCAGGGAAACCCCCCCGTGAAGGGGGAAAAAAAAAAAAAAAGAAAAAAGAAAAAAAGAAAAAGGCAAATCTCTCCCTCAACTTTCAACCAGAGGCGCGGGGCTGCCGGTGCCCGCGTGTTTCTGCGCGCCGCCGCGGGAAATGCGCCCCCGCTCCGCGCCGCTCCCCGCGGAAGTTTGGCGGAGGGTGCGGGGCCGCTCCGCGCCCCAGCGCGCCGCGGCCGGCGGGCGGCCCCGCGGCGTTCCCGGCGCTCGGCCGCGCCCCGCGCGGGGGCGGGGAGGGCCCCGCCGCCTCCGCGCCCGCGGAACGGCCCCGCGCGCCCGCGGAACGGCCCCGCGCGCCGGCGGCTCGGCGGGGCTGCAGCGCCCACTAGCGCGCGCCGCCGCGCGGCCGTTACGCAACGCTGCGCGCGGCCCCGAGAGGCCCGGCCGGGAGCGCCCCCCGCGCCCCGGGGCCTGCGCCGCCCCGGCCCCACCGCGGCCGCGGAGCGATGCGGGCACGACACCCTAAAACTGGGGGGGGGGGTTAAAGTTTTCTTCCGTGGCAGGAATAAACAGAAACTTTTTTCCTAAGGGGAGCTTTTTTTTTTTTGCCTTTTTTTTTTTTCTTTTTTTTTTTTCCCTTCTAGAGTACAAACTACAGGAGAAGAGGGAAATTTTCTCATTAAAGTTACATCCCTGCAGTTAGTTCAATTACTTGATATATGCAGAAGATGTTGTAAATTTAAAGATTTAAATAGCTTACAAAGATGCCGGAGGCTCCATCAGTTAATTTCCTTAATTTATGGATTTTTAGCTGAGCTTCTGAAATGAAAAGGAGAATGAGAACTAGGTCAGCAGAGAGATTTGCATCCAGAACAGACTAAAATTTGTTTTCCTTGACCATCCCATCAGCCCAGGTGTGATCCTTTGTGGGGGGTCACTGTCCCACCTCTGACCTCCAGGCTGGCACTCGGTGAGCACGGCACAAAGAGGTAGATTTTATTCTAAAATAACCTCCGAACACAGGCGTGTCCCCAGCCAGCTGCCTCACCTGATGGTTGCACAAGGCTGTAGCCTAAGTACTCTCATTTCCTCAGCACTCGGGTCAACAAGTGGATGCGGGGAGGACAAGCTCCGCTGAGACGGTGACCCGCCGCGCAGCCAGAGTTTCACTCGACTTTTTGGTAGGGGTGCGGGCGGACTATTTGGAATGACTTGGCATCATAATTTTTACTTCCTTTGTGAATTACTGACTGCTAAGTGAAAAATAAATACGAGAATCTCAAGCAGCAATCAGAGCAGCATAAAAATAGGATACTTCTTCACTGAGACACGCTAAAGAGGAAAGAGAAGACCTAAAAATACTGCACTTGTGTGAAAAGTAGAAATTGTGATCTGACTCATCCCAGCACATCTGTGACAGGCACTATGTAATTGTGCTGCATGGAGATGGGATGCACGGATAATAAGGATTCGGTTTGTTTGTTTGCTTGTAGATCAAAGCAAAGACACAGTAGCACTTGGGATGAAAAAGCCTGCGCGTGGTACGTAACTTGTGCGGGGATTGTTTTTACTGTATCTGAGAAAAGGACAGTGTACTTGGGAGCTTTGTGTTTCTTCTTGCCTCTATTAATGTTGAGAGTAATAAAGGTACGCTTTACAGCTCTATATGCACGCTCTCGTTTCTTTCTTCTCACTCAAGTGTGTGAGTGCCTTTCTGTTGTTTTTGTTTCAATATGTATGAACATATACATATGAATCAATACTTAAAAGATTGATATAAACTAAACAGTTTTAGGAAGCAACATTGTGCTGTGATTAGTACTGGTGTTCATGATTTAACTTTTTTTTTTTTTTTTTCCCACTAGATGAAGTTTCTAAGATTTGCAAGGTACGTGTCAAGGACGGGTATATAAATGGATTTTTATTTATTCACAACTCCAAGACTAATTGCTTCTCTTTGCCTGAAGGCCAAGAGATTGGTTTTAATATGACACTTCAAAAGTATTCATAGAACTACAGAGATACTAAGTGTCATTGTTTAAGAGAGAAATCTCGCTATGCTACTTGTGACCCTGAAAATAAAATCTTCCACTGTATTTTGAATCCTAATGTTGTTTTTCAGAGTTTCCTTAAAGCTCAACTATCAAGTAGTGTACAAAGGAAAATATTAAATAGTATGTAGTGAACAAAAAAGAAGTACTGTTAGAACTGAATATAACTTATTTTCTCAACAATTCTATTATCCTCCCTATAAAGCAATATAAAATATGCTTATCAGAATAAGCAAAATCAGAAGATTCCTGAGCTTGGTTGCAGGATTTTAGAATTAAAAATTATAAGTTGTAATTTATCATGGATCCTTAAAAGTTCTTAACCAAATTCCCAGCATGTGTTCATTGCAATCCTACGTACTTCAGAATACATACTTTGGATTTTTTTCTTACCAAGAGTTCTTTATATTCTCTGCAGATGCTTAAAAATGGAATTGGATTTTGTTAATGAATCTGGCTTTATATCTAATTATTCCATAGTTTACTTTTTTTTTAATAAATGGATAAAATATTTATTGATTAGTTCACACCTAAGACTGTGAAAGAGAACCCCATAAGGAACTCTGGCTCATTTGCTTTTTCTTCCCCCCCCTCCCAAAAAAAAAAAAGTGTGTATGTTACAGGACAGAATATTACTAGGTTGTGAAAATTTGCTGATTTAAATGAGTATAAGTTTCCTGTCAAAAAGATGATCTAACAATTTATTTTGAGATGTGTGAAAGAAAGTAGCATAAATTGACAAACAACATCAACCTCTTCTGCGCCGTGCGCTCTGAATTAGAGCAGGACAACTTCCAGTTGGTGTTCTTCTTGAGGGCCCTGTATGACTTTGTGGTAGTAGACCTCATCCTGTCCTAGTTCTTACTCTTTTCCTTACATCATGGGTTTTATCCTGGGTTTAAACCTGACTTCAGCACTTGTTATGTTACATAACTCAGGACATTCTGGCGATGATACCAACGTTTCCACCAGCTACAATAAGTGCAGGGAGAAAACTGTGGAGTGCCTGGTCCTTGCTGAAACTCACCATGTTCTACCAGGTATTTTAAGATAAAGCAGGAAGTAAGGGAGAAAAGGGATCATTTCATTAAATGTTTAAAGCAGATAAATGAGAATTAAGGGATTGTCCCTTTAAAACAAAGGAATCAATGTCTATATGTAGATTAGTACTCATCTCGGTCACAGTTAAGACACCACTGTAGCTTAGATGGACTTTCATCTTGGAAGAGAAGATTTGAGTAAGTGACTGGGATTTCAAAAGTAGTTGTTGCACACCAGGTGCACGCTCAGTCAGCAAAGGCTACATGACTGTTGCTTTCAGTGGGTTTTCACAGCTGTGACTGGCTTTGGCTCTGTCTCCGAGACAACATCTAAACACAGAGGCTGGTGGCTGTGGGTGCTCTGACTGCCACCATCGCTTCCGTCACTGCACACGAGAGCGAAGCAGAAGCTGTGGAAAGCTGATGTTACGTATCTGTTGAGCCTCCAGAAAGGTTTGTTCTTGTGAGGAACCTGAAAATATTAAGAATCTTGAAATCTCAGTACTTGCTACAGTTAGTTGACGTATAAGGAAAAGAAAGGAAACCTCCCAGTTGAAGCAAGTTTTCAAGCCAGTTGCAGTGCCAATCATTCTGGAACAGGAACTTGGCCCAGAGTTTGCTAATTAAGTCAAATAATTGTTTGTCATTTGTAGACAGATGAGGGGTTTCCTGAGAGCAGTAAGCATGACCATGCAAAGAACAAAATCTGATTATTAGGAAATAACCAAGTTTTGTCAGTCTTTTCCCTTGAATGCTCTTCTATTCTTTTCAAGAAACAGCTTGCTGCTGAGTAAGTTTACAGACCATTACTTTATTGACTAAATACAGATGGACTGTTTTTAAAACTATCCATTATCCAGTGCCTAACTCGTGACAACAGCATGATACAAAGAAATAATCTGTCCTGGAATGCCAAGATGAAATAGCTTGTCAGGAAATACAGTATAGGAAAGGTTTGTTTGTCTCTTCTGCTTCCAACTGTTATAAGCCAAAGATAACCTCCAAAATGAAATTTACATAATCAAGATGTCCCATGTTAATGTTCAGCATGGTGTTTCGAGTTTCACACATTTTGTTAAGTGCTCTTCCTCCTCTTCTTAAACAGGTTATAAAACTGAGGAGTGTTTTAACCTGTTTAAGTAATGTGTGTGGTGTTAGTTTTTAGCTACTTATTAAATAAATCTTACCCATATTGTATATGTCACAGAAAGGTGGAAACATTTTTCTGGCTGAGTTTAATCCATTCATTGGTTTATTAGAGACACCAAGTACTCTGAAGAATGTCACAAATCCACATGGTGTCCCTGAACGCTTGATTTTTGCATATGGATCGCTGACTTAGCTGAACGAGGTATAAAATCCTGTGTAGCCAGGCAGCTCCCAACTGAATACACTTCTAAGGGAGGTTATACGCATTGCTTCTGCCAGCAAAGGTCTGGAATATGTTAAACTGAAAAAAAAAATCACTGAACAGAATATAGAGAATGAAGAAAAGAGCTATAATGGCCCTTTTATAACAAATCATTTACACTTTAGGTTCTTTGGGCACCGGCACCTTTAGAATCATAGGTGCATTGCTTATTTATGTAGCAGCATTTCAGCACGCTTTTTCTTTGACAAATACCAGACCAAAGGGGTTTGGATCCTGCATGGCAGGGACAGAACCTGAGAGAGCAGCAGCTCAGTAAAGTGTCACAACAATGACATGAAAATGGAAGGAAAAGCAAATGGAGCAAATTCTTCCGGAACCTGAATTTAACAGCACACAGAAATGGAATTAAGCATGCCTTTATTTTGAAAAATATCTAAATAATAGAAAAAAATTACAGAATTGAAAGGAGAAAGCGAAAAGAGCATTTTGAGGTAGTGATGTTCGTCTGTTGGATAAAATGATTTGCGAATTGGAATTTGTGGGACTGCGGCGAACTTGCAGAGTGAGAACAATACAGAACAAAACTCATTACTGCCAACAGTATGAAAAGACAGCAGTGACAGTGTTGTGGCCGATGGTTTCTGCGTGCTAACCCCCGGTGGTTCTCCCTGCCCACCTGTGACGCAGGCGGGCTCAGCTGGAGCGTTTCCAGCACAGAACGTGTCCCTACCACAGGGCTGCTGCTCCGCCTGGGCTGCCGCGGCAGAGCCGAGCTGCAGCCCCGCTGCCATTGTTCCAGCACAAAGAAGAGGAGAGCTCTGAACCTGGCCAGCTGAGCGAGAGCCTATCCAAACCCTGCTATGCCAGAGACCCTTGGAAAGGAGGCAGTATGTCAGACATATGGTTGAAACATGCTGTGCTCCAGCCATCCTCGGCTAGCGTATGGTCTCCCGAGTACCACTGCCAGCTGGGCTCTAATTTACACTGGGCCTGAGAATCAGGGACCTTAGCAGTCTCCCTGATGGTCTCTTCTCCTTTGCTTCACTGATTTCAGATATGCAGCTAGGCAGAGCTTTCCATTTTCCCTGTCTGGCATCCTCTCAGACAGACGCAGAGGGATATCCTTCTATACTTTAACTGTGTTTGGTTGAAAAAGCAGAGCTGGGTATTCTGTGAGAGTAAAATTTCAGCGTCCTGACTCTGTAGAATATTTTATATTCATGGTGTCACAGCAGATGTCATGCAAGTATGTAAAGTTAATAAAACAAGCATCCCTAAAGCAACTGATATAGAAACAGCATTGCCAAGTAGTAGAAATTATACTTATCTGTTCTAACCTGTGTCTTTGAGGATGCATATGCGTGTTCATTTTCCATGGATTTGCACTCTTGACTTTGTAAACACTGTATTATTCCACATTTCTGTATGGATTTCTTCTCAGAAAAAGAAGAACAGAATGCTTGTTGGAGTAAACTCCTTAAATAAGAGGCATATTTCTCATCTTGAAATGCATGTTGAATGCTGCACAGAGAAGAGAATAAGTCTTTGTTAAATCCTTGTTTAAACTTTAGTTCAAGTGTTTTATTACAATGTCACAGATTTTGCCAGTCTTCACTTTGAACGGTTATTGAAGGAATTAATTTTTCATATTCGTATTTTCATATCCAACTTTTAGTTTGCAATTAGCCTCTGAGATGTAGAATTTGTAGAAGAGATCTGTAAACAGATAAATTCAATACAATTTGAAATAAAAATTATTTTATACTACTAGCCCCAGCGTAGTAGCCTTCTTGAAGTGGTTTGTAGCAGCAATTACGTGGTCCTGTTTTGTTAATTTTTGGAACATCATGCTAAGTCTGCTTTATGCAAAGGGTTGTTGTGCACACTTAGTATTTTTGTGAATGCTATTCAGTTAAGCTTTCTGTTGTCAAGACATCCTCTTGGGAAAAAGGTACATGCATATTTTCAGATGTGATATTCTTTGGTGAATAAAGGCATTTGAAAAGTCCTTGCATGAAACAGTTCCACTTTAATCCCTCATTTCTGAATATACTGTGTTAAATCTAACAGAGGAGATCAGTCTTGGCTGCTCTGCTGCTTGTTCAGAAATGTCTCTCCTTGTAAAACCTCATCTTAGTTTTCCAGACTATCTCCTGTTCCTCACAAGATATTCTTGAGTTATGACATAACCAAGGAACCTTCTGTCTAGGGACTGCCTTTACTCTGAGGAACTGGTGATTTAATAGTAAAAGGGTGAATGAACTGAACAGGTGGAAATGATCTTCATTCAACAGGACCATGAAGGTATCCAAGGACAAGTAATCTCATCTGAATTGCCAAGATCCTCCCGTTTCCTCCCCCTGCTGCTTTGCTGTTCAGTTCTTGCCTCTTATTTCAGATGACACTGGTAATTTTTGGAGCAGTGATACTTTTGTGTATCCAGCACAGTGGAGCCCATTTCTCTCATCTGGGCATCAATACTGACCACACAATTGCTTGCAAGAGTCATGCCATCAGCTCTGATTAAATGATAAAGGGATGCAAGTAAAAGTTACACTTAGGTCTGTGCAGGATCCCATATTCCTTCTAATTTGCTGCTTTTTAGAGTTTCTCTCTTCAGTCACAGGCCTGAATTTCAAATGCAGGCTCTTCCCCCTGTGGACCAGGTATTTACTTGCTTTTCATGAGCATCTACATTCGTATTCCCAGAATGGCAGGGATGGGAGGGCACAAGTTTTGCCTGTGAAAAGGGAAGCTCTTCCAAGAGGATTAAGGATTAATTGCATCAGGGGAATGGTAAAGCACGGTGGGTGACTGTGGCTGTGGCTTTCCTGGGGTCAGCTATGGCAGAGGCAGGGAAGACTCTCCTCTTTCCTCTCCCCTTTTCTCTTCAGGTTTGGTGGAGGCAGTAGAAAACTGGAATGGCTTAGAGGAAGGGAAACGAGGCCACTCTTGGAGGACAGTCTTCCTCCCGCGTCTCCTCTTCATCCCTACAGTTCTGCCTGTTGTTTCCCCAGATGAAGGCCCCAGTCCGATTGTTCCCTGCTCGGCAGCTCTGCCACAGTAGAATAGCAAGTCCCCATCTCTCCTGTTATGCTGCATGAAACTAAAAATACCAACCCCACTGGAGTTACTTCTACATTAAAGATGTAAGTGAAATTAAAAAATCACTTTTGGAGCTTTTTAATTTTGATTTAATTTTTAATTAATCTTAATTAATTTGAATTTTGAAGCAATCTGAAAAATAGTTTGAAATGAATATATAGATATATATATTTCGGCGGGTTTTCCCCCCGTATCCACTGGTGAGATCATGAATAATGCAGGACAAAAGTTGTGGTCCCCGTTCGTCCGGCCGAGGTCGGGCCTGTGCTCAGACCTGGCGTGGGGCGAGTGGAGGCCGGCTGTCCCCATGTCGCCGTTCCGACCCCAGGGCGGCCGCGGGGACAGCCCGCAGGGCCCGGCCGGCTGCGGGAGCCGCGCTCGGGCCCGGGGCAGCTGCCGAGACCCGGCCCCCGCCGGAGCCTGTCCTGAGCCCCACTGCCGCCGGAGCCTGTCCTGAGCCTGTCCTGAGCCCCACTGCCACCTGAGCCTGTCCTGAGCCTGTCCTGACCCCCATTGCCGCCGGAGCCTGTCCTGAGCCCCACTGCCGCCGGAGCCTGTCCTGAGCCCCACTGCCGCCGGAGCCTGTCCTGAGCCTGTCCTGAGCCCCACTGCCACCTGAGCCTGTCCTGAGCCTGTCCTGAGCCCCACTGCCACCTGAGCCTGTCCTGAGCCTGTCCTGACCCCCATTGCCGCCGGAGCCTGTCCTGAGCCCCACTGCCGCCGGAGCCTGTCCTGAGCCCCACTGCCGCCGGAGCCTGTCCTGAGCCTGTCCTGAGCCCCACTGCCACCTGAGCCTGTCCTGAGCCTGTCCTGACCCCCATTGCCGCCGGAGCCTGTCCTGAGCCCCACTGCCGCCAGAGCCTGTCCTGAGCCTCTCCTGAGCCTGTCCTGAGCCTGTCCTGAGCCCCACTGCCACCTGAGCCTGTCCTGAGCCCCACTGCCACCTGAGCCTGTCCTGAGCCCCACTGCCGCCGGAGCCTGTCCTGAGCCCCACTGCCACCGGAGCCTGTCCTGAGCCCCACTGCCACCTGAGCCTCTCCTGAGCCTGTCCTGAGCCTCTCCTGAGCCTGTCCTGAGCCCCACTGCCACCTGAGCCTGTTCTGAGCCTGTCCTGAGCCAGTCCTGAGCCCCACTGCCGCCGGAGCCTGTCCTGAGCCAGTCCTGAGCCCCACTGCCGCCGGAGCCTGTCCTGAGCCAGTCCTGAGCCCCACTGCCGCCTGAGCCTCTCCTGAGCCAGTCCTGAGCCCCACTGTCGCCGGAGCCTGTCCTGAGCCTGTCCTGAGCCCCACTGTCGCCGGAGCCTGTCCTGAGCCTGTCCTGAGCCCCACTGCCGCCTGAGCCTGTCCTGAGCCTCTCTTGAGCCCCACTGCCACCTGAGCCTGTCCTGAGCCTGTCCTGAGCCCCACTGCCGCCTGAGCCTCTCCTGAGCCTGTCCTGAGCCTGTCCTGAGCCCCACTGCCACCTGAGCCTGTCCTGAGTCTCTCCTGAGCCTGTCCTGAGCCTGTCCTGAGCCCCACTGCCGCCTGAGCCTCTCCTCGACCCCGCTCCCGCCCTGCTCCTGCCCCAGCCGCGCTCCCGTCGGAGCCTCTCCTCAGCCCCGCTCCCGCCGGAGCCTCTCCTCGGCCCCGCTCCCGCCGGAGCCTCTCCTCGGCCCCGCTCCCGCCGGAGCCTCTCCTCGGCCCCGCTCCCGCCGGAGCCTCTCCTCGGCCCCGCTCCCGCCGGAGCCTCTCCTCGGCCCCGCTCCCGCCGGAGCCTCTCCTCGGCCCCGCTCCCGCCGGAGCCTCTCCTCGGCCCCGCTCCCGCCGGAGCCTCTCCTCGGCCCCGCTCCCGTCGGAGCCTCTCCTCGGCCCCGCTCCCGCCCCGTCCCGCGGCCGCCGTTGCCGTGGAGACGAGCGGCTGCTCGGGGGCCGAGGGGGCCGGAGGGGAGCGGCGCCCGGGCTGAGGGATGCCCCCGGCGCCGCGCGGTCCCTGTGGGGGCCGGCACTGCCGAGCAGCCCCGGGGGCTGAGCGGGACGCTCTGGGTGGGGGCGCAGCGCCTGGCGGGGCCCACGGCTCCCGTGGCAGCGCCGAGGGGCCCGCGGGCCCGTGGGCCGTGACCGCCCCGGCGGCGCTGCCCGGCGCCGCAGGGCCGCCCCGGCTCCCCGCGGCTGCCGGCGGGAGCGGCACGGGCCGTGGGATCTGCCGGGGAGCGCGGCCCTCCGAGAGCCACACGGTGTTGTTGTTTCTAATTAATGCCTGTGTGGTAGCCTAATCTGTGTTACCGGGCTCTCAGGAGTATTGTCGCAACAAAGGTATATTCTAGGGTTCAGTTAATTAAAAATTACTTATAAATCTGCCTAGGTCCTGTGTTGCACTTACTTCTGCTGTTGTGGCTGTACCTCAGAAGAAATACCCAATATTTATGCAGTTACAGTAGGAGATTCGCTAATTTCCTGTGGAGGAAATTTTCCTCCGCTCTTCCTCATGGTGCTCTGAGGGCTTGCTGTCCTGTCAGCCGCACTCGTTGAGGTGGGGAGGAAGGACTGACACCTGCTTTTCTTTCTGAATCGGTAGCGGAGCACCTCCACAGATCCCTGGGCATTGTCCTGCTGCCCGCCTTGCTCGGGGCGTGGGCTGCCAGCTCCTCCCAGGACACTTGGTTCTAGGGCTGGACTTTGGAGCGCACTTACACCTCTGGGCAGGTTTGTGCTGGGATAAAGTTATGAGTCCTCAGGAGAAATGATGACATGTTGGATTCTGCTTATATTTTATAATAAGCTTCCCCCTCCCCACCCTTGGGTTTGTTTTTTTTTTGAAGTACATGTGGAAGTGTCTAATATGTGTTCTCTTTGGCTATATACTTTTTATAAACTCAGTATCAACCATGCACTTAATCACATACTTGTGGGGAGGATGCGTCTGATTTGCTTATAGTAACGAGGTTCAAGCAAAGACTTGAAAAAATACCTGATTTCTATATAAAAGTCTTGGTATGTGTTTATTTTGGAGTTAATTTCTTTTTGAGAGTGCTAACAAGGGAGAATGTCTCTCTCAACAAGCCAAATTGAAAGAAGATGATGCAGAAGCTGGATTCAACCCTGGAGAATAGATCTAGCCGTGGAGCTACGCATAAGCTCTGGAGTTTCACATTGCATTGCAAAGCATGGTAAGCTTGTCTCAACTCCTGGGTAGGTTTTTTTTTTTAATTTTTTTTTTTTCTTTTTTCTTTTCTTTTTTTTCTCTCCAAGGAGTGGGGTGCCAACACTGCTGACACTTGGCTTCCCAGAAATAGGTGTTTAAGTCAAGTATTTGAAACAGAAATTGTGTTACTGTTTCTCTGTGGCCTCTAGAAAATAACAGAGTAGTAAGGTGGTTGATTAAGAGCTATATGCATTTCTATGATGAAAAATATACAGGGTAGGAGTCAGTTCTAAGACAGTGTTGTGAGTAAATTCATTGAATAGGAGAATAAGCCCTTTAATGTTTTGCTTTTATATAAAATGTTCTAATCAATTATTTGTCTTGGGCCTTTATACTTCAATAAATTAAAAAAAAATTATGCTGTTGAAGAACATAGCAAAAATATCTGCTCCAAAGTACAGATATCTGGGAAAGGTTGCCAATATGTAGCTTATCTTTGGAAGCAAAGCATGATCTTTCTTGAACATTTTTGAGGAAAATGATTACTTAATCATTCAATATTACTTTCTATTATTTTGAGAACAGTTACTGTTTTTTTATAAAACCCAGCCCACTAAGAGTGCTTCTACCTCATTTCACACCTCATTGTTTTACAGATTGTCTGTGACTGTGGAAGTTCATTTGAAGTCCAAGGAATTTAATTTCTTGACCATCTACTTGTGTAGTCTAAAATCTTCAGTCTGAAGAATGCACCAGAAGTACTTGTTTTGGTATGCAGAGCTTTGATTTCTGTAGGCTATATAGAATAATTTTGCGAAGAAGATTGAGAGAATCACAGAACGACACAGTGTTAAAGGATTGGAAGGGACCTTAAACATTACCTGGTCCCGAGCCCCTGCCACGGACAGGACACCTTCCACTAGACCAGGTTGCTCATGGTCTTGTACAACTTGGTCTTGGACACTTCCAGGGAGGGGGAATCTGCAACCTCACCAGCCTCACAGTGGAAAAATTCTTCCTAATATCCAGTGTATCTGGAACTATCCTGCCCTACCGCTACAGCTCCTGAAGAAGTGTCCTTCCTGTAGCCCCTTCAGACCCTGGAATGTTTGTTGGATAAATTTACTTGTCACAAGCTGCATTTCATCGTTTGCAGAGCAACCAAGAAAGCAGTAATTTTAGGACCAAAGCTCACTGGCTCACTCTCCTTTTAGTAGAGCTGCTGCAATTAAAATCTAGGAAGTCTTTAATAAGAATTAATTTGGGATGGGGCACACACACTGTACATGCCCATTTATTGGGGAGACTTATACTTCTGCATTCTATGCAAATAATAGGTCTTAGCTTTTCTGTTTACATGCTGTTAGTCCAGCCTGTAACTTAAAACTCTTCTATGTAATAGCTCCATTACGAAATTAAGGGAAGACTTACTTGGGCAAGGAAACCCAAAGTTAATCTTGCATGGGTATCTGGTGATCTAGTAGATACTTTCTTTCTGAAATTCAGAACTTCAATGAACCAAGTTCTGGCCTCTGTTCATTTCCATTAAACTTGGTCATGCAATTTAATGTTGTTTGCTTCCCTTTTTTGTTGTTGTTGTTTGTGTTGTTGCTGTTGGTAGTGCCTGATAGTTATGCTAATGGAGTGTTAACTTTGTGATATGTAATGTTTACAGTGTTAATAGGTAAAGATAATAGCTGTGCTTTGTTGTGTTGGAGAATTTTCGTATGTTATTTATAGATCTGAAACCTACAAGATATGATATAAAAGCCTTCAATATGAAAAATGTTACAATTCTGAGCAGACAGTGAGAAAATTGCCTTTTAGAGGTCAAAACTCCCAATGCCTCTGGCAACATGGCCTTGATGTCATTTGACGGGGTGGAAACACAGCCCTTCATGGGAATAAACAGCCAATACCTGCATGATTCATTTTGTTAGAAGGGTTCTCCCATTGTTGCTAGGCAATATTTCCTAGGTGGAGTTAAAAACCAACAAAAATATCAACAACAAAACCCCCAAAACCCAACTGCTGTCTCCCCAGAATAATCCTTATTGCAAATTGTCTTAATCTTGATATTGTTTATTTGTTTTACTAATTAAGTAATTTTTCCGTCTGCAGAATAGATGGATCAGCTGAGTCTCAATAGAGACCTTCCCCACTAAGAGGCAGCAAGGGGAAGAGCTAGAAAAGGGTTGCACCTGGTTAGTAGAAGGTTTCCTTTCTATCTTCCTCTGTCCCTTCTTAGAGCTGTCTGTTTGGAAATGCTCAGCTATGTTGTGATGTGCAATTCTCAGAGAAGAAACATGGCAGAGACCAGCAGACATTCATTTGAAATGATTTTCATTCACTGCATTCTGGAATGGACTTGAAAGCAGGTCTCAGAGGCAACTTGTATGTACCAGTTTGTCTTACATATTTATTTATGACAGACTTGAATCTTCAGGATGGTATTCTATCAAGTGACATACCCACTCAGTGTGACGTGTGTCTAAAAATAGGTCATTGTCAAAGGACAGGAAAGGAATTGTATAAATCTATAAACTAAACCATTGCAGTCTAGTGTGATAGCATACTCTGAAGCTGAGGTAATGCTATCGTCAAAATTGTAGCTTTCCATGGATTATTTTCTAGAATAATACATTAACACTGAATTTACCAAAACAGGAGGATGGCTGCAAACTCTAAAGACAGCTAATGCTACTGGGTTACTTCTGACACAGCAGTTAGAAACAATAAAGTAAAACAAACCATCTCAGAAGGTGGCAGGGCTGGACCAAACTTTGCTCTTATGCTCAAAATATTAGTGATTTGAACCTCCCATTTTTTCATGTGTTAAATTGTATCATAAAACACATATTCAGTGCTGGGACCTCGTCATTTGTGTTTGAAAATAATGCTTCTGTTTTGTGCATTTGGTCAGTGTGAATGGATTTTTTCCCTGTAGTTAATCTACAGTGTTGAGAGGCCTGAAAAATGGGATCCTGAAGAATGATACTGTTTTAAAGTGGGCACTGGGAAAGGAATTTTTGTCATTTAAAATGACCTGTTGATGTATACAAATGTGTGGGGTTTGGACCCTAACAGAACAATGCAGATTTTTTTGCTGTTTGTGACAGCAGAAGCACCAGTACATAGGTGAGGTCGTGAACTTAGCTGCACGAGTTATATGTTTGGGTGTTTAATGCAGTGTTGCTACTGCAAGCCAAATAGAAGGACTAATATTTAATTAGAGTGTGGAAATGGTCAACAAAAGAACAAATGCATCTGTGTACAGGGTTTTATTGAGAGGTTTGGAGTTACCAGGTAAAGGGGAAGTGTGACATCTGGTGGAAAGATGGTATCAGGAGCAAGAGATCCATTAGTGATAAACGGCATTATTTGGCACGAAAATGCATTATATGATGTTTGAAACCACTGCTGGAGATGGAATTCAGATGAGTGACATATTTCGTGATCTCATAGTTCATATTGTCCAAACCAGAATACATGACAACGTGATTATGTTCTTAATGAATTGTGATCTCTTCTGAGGTACCAAAGAAAGCTTATTTTGTTAAGTTCCTCCCCCAAACTCTTAATCTACACTGAAAATAAATTAATATGGTACAGGTTTAGCTACCTTTGGGTATCCAAGTATTTTTTCAGAAAAAAGTCATCTAAGTAACTATGACGATCCTAGCAGGTTTTTTGATACTTGAGTTCTTTATTGAGTTGTCTGTAATACTGCTTCCAGGTGCAAATCCCAAATGATCAGGATCATTTGATGCTGCTGTTCTGGGAGATACTGGTCTGACCCTGGCTTGGAGGTGCAGCTGGAACCCAGCACTGGAGCCCATGTTTGGACTCTGCTGTTCTGCTCCCTTAGAGCTGCTGGTGGTGGGCAGGCTCCTCTGCAGAGTGTGGGAATAGCCTTGGATTGCAGGAGGGAGGAGAAGGGAGGAACTCTGCAGGAGAAGGGGGGGTGGAACTGGAGCTACCTTTTGCTTGGTGTCACGTTGCTAGGGTTAGAACCTGCATAAAATCAGGGTGGGCTCAGAGCTGCAGAGATCTTGCTTTATTGTGTTTATTTCCAAAGTATGTTGTGGAAAAGGAGTCTGCAATTCATTGGGAGCTCTATGTACTAAGAATGTTCAGGAACATCCTAGCTCAGCTCAAAGGCCCAGGGGAAAAAAAAGAAAAAAAAAATAAAAAGAGAATTCATCTTAATCTTTCAGCTCTGCTTTAAAATACCTGATTCTTTTGAATCCTTCATTTCATAGGATATTGATCATTCCATGTCAGTCTTGAGATTTTTCTGTGTTCCAACTTTGCTACGGAAAGATTGCTTTATCCCAAGCATAGCACAAGTTCAGTCGTGGTTCTGTTTGTAGGCTCATCTCCTGTGCATAACTGCCCACCCCAATCGTGTGGGATTTCCCCCTTCATCAGAAGGCAATAAATCTTGAGCTTCTGTTGTTCTTTATGCATTTTTCTTCTATTTTTAATGTTAGCATCTTACTTGCTAGAACAATGTATTATAAGAGTTCTGATTCCTTTTCCTGCTTTGGGGGCAGACTCCATCTGCAAGTTTTTGCCTGCTTGCACAAAAATAATACTTTTTGGGAGCTGGCCAGTTCAAAGAGGAAAACAAGTTAACAAACACCTCAACCCAAAAATCCTCCGCTTCAATGCTAGACTGTCATGGGGTGGACCCATCTCAGGTGGCTGGCTTCTTGGTCAGCCACATCAGGCATTTAACAGCAGCACGTGTGAGTAACCTGTTTCTCAGGTTACCTCATTGTTAGAGTCACTAATGGATGATATTCGTGAACTCTGGTATTTTGGTACCATGTTGAATTAAATACATTGTTTACTCCAGAGCGTGAGTTATTCTGCTCTGCTTCTGGTGGGCAGGGGTTTGGATAATCCAAATGGGTTTGAGTAGAAGGGCTATGGCAGAGAGTTTGCTGATATACTTTAGTGCAGTTTAGTTCAGTGTCAAACACTTGCTTCCTAATCTACCCCCTCCTCCTCAGCAGGGTGGCAGGAATTATCCTTTTCAGTCTGCATTTCTTGGGATAGATGGAGTAGGCACTCTCATACTTGTGGAACCACATCAATTAAAAACCAGTTAACTCTGTTACTGCATTGTCATTTGAAGACTGGATGCAGGCCAAGCTTCAGTTTCTTCATGAGATATTTTAGGTTTTATCATGTTGGGAGGGAAACAAACCTAATCCTTTCCTTCATAGAACCTCATTGTATAAGTCAATAGCTTTCGGGAGATTAATTTGGGGTGTGCAGATAGAGAAATTGTCCTAATAAAAGGGAGAAGATAGTCTAGTTTAACTCTTTTGAAAATTTAAGTGAAAAACCTAATTTTTAGTGATGTTGAGATTGATTATTTTAAAATATCTCAAGACATATTAAAAAAAAAAATCAGAAAATCAGACCAGAAATTTTGATTGACCTGAGAGCCAGACTGACAAGTTTTAGTTCTGTGTTGGTGAGGAGACAATTCTCCTTCTTACCAGATTATAACTGACAATGATACTGAGCTTGTGCTAGCACAGGGTGCTTTCTTAACTACAAATATATTTTCAAATATGAAAATACCATAATAAATTCACTGAATGGACTTTCTTCTGTAGTATACTCTTATAATTTTAAGCCCTTCCTTTTTGCCCCGGGCATCTACTTAGGAGATATCATAAAGTGAAAATAATCTTAATGTCACTAAATGAGAAACGAATGATCACATTGCCTTGCAGAAAAACAAGATGGGAAGGGGGACTGAGGAAGGGACAATACAGAATTATATTTGCTGCACTCTTGTGGGCACCAGGAGAAAAATGCCCTTTATTTTTCTGAGAATGATTTAAAAATGTGTTTGTATCCGTGTTGCGGCTTCTCAGTAACGATTGGAATTTCTGACTATGCAAATATGATGTACAGCCTTGAAGAAAACTGATAACTTGGTCTCCATTACTGTTATTGAAGACTGGGTGCATGGTGGCTGTTTTAGTAGTGGTATAAGTAGGAGGAAGAGGGGGAAGGTACCTTGAGGACCTGTTGCCAAAAAAAAAAAAAAAAAAAAAAAAAAAAAAAAAAAAAAAAAATCTGATGTAAGCCAAAACTTAGTGAAAGTAGGAGATGAAGCTTGCTTATGGAAATTTACCACTGGATGCCACTGTTGCTTCATAGAATGTCATACTAAAATAACATCAGCTCTGCTGAAAAATTCTGCTTTTCCTTCACTCTCATCTTCTTAGTTTTTTATTACTTTAATCTTTGTTCATATCAAAGGAAAGGAGAAATCGTGCCCCACTTATTCTCTCCAGCAACACGGTGATACGGTTTCCATATCTAGAAGTGACAGCTTGTCATAGAAAAGAAAAGAGAATGACACAAAATTCGTCTTTTTTTTTTTTTCTTCCCCTTCTAAGGTAAAATATTTTTCTTGAACAGAAGAAAGGCTCAGATGAAAGAGCAGCCAATTTTCCTCGTCACTAAATTCCTTCTCTCTGTCTCTGACTCCTGCGTTAATCACAACTAGATTTGGACACTGAGCCTTTACTCCTGTTTTAGTGTAATCCTACAGAGCAGGGCAGGAGGTCACTTTTGCAAATACCTGTTTATTTCCTTTCCCAAGTATTGGGCATTTTGTACTTGAAAGAATGTTTTTCACTTGTTACAATTTTTTTCCTCCTGGGGGAAGCAGGGAGGGTGAAGGTCATCAGGTGAATTTTTGATGGCTGTTGCTTGTTTTTACAGGTACATTTGTAATCACCTGATTAACAACTCTGGGACTTTTTTGTAAGTCAATCATACAGTATGGGGTTTTGTAAATAGCTTTTTTGCTTTTTTTCTTTTCTTTTTTTCTTTTTTTGACTGAAGCCACCCCCCAAATGTAATTAATTTAAATAAATGAAAAGAAATAAAAATCCTAACATCTGAAGCATAAGTTTCAGATCAGATCGTTTGGGTTTTCTATTCCTAGTGCACCTAATTCCTGATCTTTTCCTATGGGGAAAGAAAAGAAAAGTGTTAGAAAAAAACCGTGAGAGACGAGGTTTATTCTAGTGTCGTGCCTGGCTTCTGCGGAGACAGTCCACCTTCTGCTGTGCGCCTGCTTAATTGGGTAAGCACAAGTATTGTCGGTTCCATGAAGTGCCAGCCTAATTAGCAACAGCGGGAACGTGGGGAAAGGCAAAGACAATGGGAGCGATCTATTGCGGGGGCTGTGAAGGCAGGAGCAGCAGTAGCCGTGCAGCCCAGGGAAAGCACGTTCGCTCTCTCGGCACGCCGGGCGGGAGCAGACAGACGGCAGGGCTGCAGCCCCGGGGCCCGGCAGCGCCATGGAAACCGCGCGGCAGCCCCGCGTCCCCCGGTGCCGGCCCCGCGCAACCCGTGCGCCGCTGCGGCACGGCCAGGGTGAAATGCACGGCCCTTCTGCTGCTTCACGACCGGCTTAGGAGGCAAATGGAGGCAGAAGAAAACAAACAAGTAAATGTAGTAAGGTTACTCTCAAAGATGGGCCGCCAGCTGCAGCACAGTCCTCGTGCTGGATGTCTGACAGCCAGAATGCCGTTTAATGATGCTACTGTTCACTGATAACTCCCCTCTCTCTTCTGGAAGTGAAGTTTCTCTGGATTAGATATTGTAATCTGAGTTTTGCAGTGATCAGGACTGGATGCCTGCTCTCCCTCGCTGTAGGTTCCGAGGGGAAGCCTGCCAGCGGAGCTGCTGTTGATGTCGCATAAACTTGTAGCGGTGACCCAGATAACATTGTGACCGACACAGTAAGTTACAGTGTCAGGAGGAATAAATGTCTCCTCCAGCCCCTCGCAGAGCTCCAGCTGTGCTGTGGTACCTGCCCTTAAGCCCCATCTACCCAAGAAACTGATGGGTTCTGGGCGCTGCTGGGCTTTGCTCAATTGTGAGCTAGAAATTCAGAAAATACACAGGGCTTGCAACTGTTTGGAAATTGTGATAATTTACTAAGAAGTAAAGAACCTTTCCGAAATGGTTGCCTGGGCTCTGCCATGTCTGTTGAGAGTTCCTAGCAGTCCTCTAAATGTGACAGCTCTCTAAGGAAACTTTTGTGTCCTCACCCCTCATCTACCACCCTCTGCTTGGTTCCTACTTCTGGCCTAGACCTGTGACAGGACTAGTTTTTAAATTACCTTTCCTGAAGTTCCGCAGTGAGCCACGTCTTCATCTCACTTGTGTTCTGAGGTGGAAATGACAAGGTTTCTATTGTGCTCATTTGTTATGCCATGCAGGGAGAAGGTTCCCCCTGTTCTTTTGCAGTAGGACTGGTTTCATGGCTGGAGAATGCTAAGTGGTTCTGTGGTCGCTTAATGTGGGCTTGCTCAAACCATAACATGAGGTACAGCAATATAAAAGAAGCAGGCATTTCTGGTATTTTTGGACAACAGCCTAAATATATCATCACTACTTTTTGTGGTTTGCAGCTGTCAGAGAAAAATAGCTAGATGAAGTTTGACTTCAGCACAAGAAGGCCTGGCCTTTTCAATGTAGTTTGTACTGGTGAAAAGTGAGTAAGATGGAACAGAGCAGGATTCAAGCCTGTGTTTTTGAGAGGTTGTGGTCAGGTTAGCTAGCTAGCTAGCTAATGGGGAAGCAAAGCCAGAGAAGGACTAAAAGGGCATACCAAACAATTGAAATAAATGAGCTGCTGCTCCCTCTTTTTTTCTCCTTCATCCCTTCCATTTTAGAGTGAGCGATGCAGAAGACCACTGCTGAACACTGTCCCCAGCCTCCCTCTACATTGGATGTATACGTATGCAAAGATCAGCAGTGCTTCCACAGCCTTTTCAGTGTTCCTTAAGTGTAAAAATTCAGTCAGTACTGCATTTGAAGATAAAAATCACTGATTCTTAGCTGTGCCATCTTTTGTTAGCTGGAAACCTTAATATGTGTATACAGTAAAACCTGCTGCCAGAAATGGCAAAGAAAAATTCTGTATCTTTTACAAGAAGCAATAGGCAAAGAGCAGAAGTGTTTTGGAGCACAGGTTGGGGGGGCTTCTCCATGCCATGGACATTATCAGAGTTAGGCATTGTCAGGATTGTGAATTTGGCTCTCTATGTGTCTTTATAGCCATGGATCATCGTGAAGCAGAAACCAATTGGTTTTACCCCATGTAAGCCTCTGCCTGTTTATGTATTTGAAAGCAGTCACTCATTCTTTTTCCTCTATTTGCAGCCTTCACAATTTAATATTTGTATAAGTCTTAGAGGTGACACCTTCACAATGTGGGTTTTCATTCTATAGTCCTTGTCTTTCATGTTGCTGCAGTACCTTAAAAATGTTTGCAGTCTTCTCTTCTGTGGGGGTGATCTTTGTAAATTTATCTGGTCTCTTTGGGGATGTTGCATCCTCTGGCTGCTCGTGTATGGAAAGTGCATTGGTACAAATTTATTTATAACTCTTTCAATTGGTGCTGTATCTCTCTGGTCCTCCACTGCAAATCTCCTCAAACTCTCAGAGGAGATTTTTCAACAGCTCCTAGCTCATAAGCAACAGCTTCCCCCATGATAACCCTGCAGCAACTCAGCTTGTTCCTTCAAGCTTCTGTCTGTTGCCAACCTAGTCATTAGACTGATTATTATTTAAGCTGATCATGAATTCCAATTTGGACTCTCTGCTTTCACAGTGAGTAATTAGAGAAGGCACCTTCCCCATCAATTTGTGCTATTCATGGAAATGTTATCACTTACAGAAGATACAGAATAGACATTTGTAGGTTGCTTTTATTTAAGTGGCTGAGAAAAAGTCCATGGCAAAGGGGAACCTCCTAGGTGACTTACAGAAACCTTGCCCTGTTGTTCACTCTGTACTAGATGTTTAGGGATTTGGTGCTGGTGTTTTACAACATGTTTACATTCCCAGGAATGTGGTGGGTTTACTTTTTGGGGTTTTTTTTTCTCTTCTGTCATCCAATGTCATGAAGTCAAGTTCAGGCTATTTCTATAGATAGGATGACATTTAAACAGTGCATGAAAACATTCCTGTATTTTAAAAATACTTTGAGGCTAAAGTCTGCAGTGAATATGTGAGATCAGGGCAGCAGATAGTGGCAAGACTATTGAATTAACAAGCAACACTTTTGTCTTTTGAAGTAATATAGTCATAGATGTGTGAATTTTAAAGCTGTGCAACAGTGTTAGTTCTTTGATTAAAAGCCACAAAAGAATAAATTCTTCAATTACTCTGTAAGGTCTCCTGAACTTTCTGGGAACTGGAGTAAAGGGAGTAACTGAGGGTCAAAGGGCAAAGATAGCCTGGCTGGTCATAAATCTCAATTTACCTGTGGAATATAGCTGTGAAGAAGTTGTTAGTACACTTTCTCCCCTCTCCCTAAACAAGAGAACCAAAAACAACAACAACAAAAGAGATTTTGCTCAAATATGACTTTAGAATAATTGAGGAAAAATGGGGAATTTTGAAAACTGGGTCTTTCAGGTGGGATATGTGCTGGTGTTTTGGTTTTTTGTTTTTTGTTTGTTTCTTCCCCCCGCCCCCCCCCCCGAAAATTTGGGTGGGTGTTAGGCTTGCTGTGATTCAAATCAATTGAACTTCAACAGAGTAACAGCAAAACTGTCAGTCTTTATGCAGCTCTGAATTTGTGTGAACTGCAGGAAAGGTGTGACAGGGATGGGGATTCCTTGATAAGCTTCATGTAGCTACTGCAGGTTACAGGTACCTCTGAGCATGAAGCTGCCTGGCTTTCAGTGTGAGCAGCCCAGGAATGTTCCACAATTTGTCATTGTGTGATAGTGCCTTGTTCTGCTCCAGTTTTGTTGCTCAAACCCCAGCTGATTTTCTTAAAGTCGGGATGAGGGTGATTGCAATTATGAGAGCAGCACAAGAAATATAGGCAGTGCTTGGAGAAAGATAGGAAAGAAAGATTTTCTGTGTCCATTTCCACTGAATACTTTGTCCGTCTTCTTACTTATCAGGTGGGGTGCTGAGAAGATAAACCATCCTACAGTTATAGCTGTATTACATTTGGAAATTAAAGACTTTACAAAATGAAAGTAAGTTGCATTACTGTGGTGTCACCCAAAGCCCTTAATGATCTGAGATAAGAGAGGATTCAAAAGGGCCAAGAGTTGCTCTAAATAGTGTCAGAACTGCAGCTCTGTGAAGAGAAGTACACATTTTTGAATTGGTAAAGAGGAGTTGCATTAATTACATGGCATGCCATGCTACAACACGAACACCATTAAAAAGTCAGCCTTTAAATCTTAAAACACTTCTCGTTCCTACTATCCTCATTATTAACATCCGTATTCTACATTAATGCCTCTGGCAGGAGGTGAAAGCTGTTCAGGGTGAAAAGAAATTAGTTTCATTTTTCAGTAATTATGGAGAATACTGTTCACTGGCTTTAGTCACCCTCTCAAGTTATTCTAGTGCTTCTGGTTAAAAAGATCCTGATCTATGGTATTTCGCTAATGATCAACAGTTTTAGAAATGACATTTTTCAGCAGCACAGCCTCTATTATTGGGACACTCTTTTCCTTTGGGCAACTGCCAGATTTTTCAAAACCAATGGGAAAGCTTATGAAAGGTTAAGTTCCTTTCCCTGCCCCTGCCTTCTTTATAAACTTGAGATCACTACTGCTTAGGATGCAAACTAATGTTTCCAGTTTTCAGAGGAAAAGCCCACCCCTTCCAAGACAGATATTTAAATAATCTGTGACTGTAGGGAAACAACAAGGTAAAGGAAGAGACCCTGAAGATTATGGCAAAAATTAAGTGGAAGCGAAATAACAGTGTGCCAAGGTAGTTCCTATCATATCCTATCAATGAAATAAATTTTCTATGGATAAATAAAGTATCTTAATTTGTCAGGTGCATTTTCCTGTTCTCATTTCAAGTGGTCCTTTTGTTTCACAAGGCTGAAGGACAGAAAAGTTAAAAAATTGCAGCAGGTAATGAGGATGCATTTTGAGACGTGCATTCTGGAGGACTGAGGAGGTACCTTCTACTGAGTAACATGGAAGTTTGCTTTGTTCTTTGTCATCATCCTGAAATGTATTTATGTAGTATTTGGAAACAACAGTGGTCAATCACTGGAAGGTACTGTGTTGCTGTTTAGGTTATTTTCCAGTACTCTTATTCTGTCTCGTATGAAGTGTTGATTCTCAAGTTAGAGAAAACTCCAAGAAACTTCCAATGCATCCATTTATAGTGTCTTGCAAAGGATTAGTGACAGGTCAAGCAATAGCTCAAATACCTGATTTCTGTCACCATTTTCTTATTTGCAATAAATTTATTCTTCAAGTGGCACCATCTGTGCCCTTTGCAAAGTGTCTCTGGCACTTTCCCTGGCACTGTATGAAATGCTCTGTGGAGTGCAGGAACTGCTGTTCTTCAGGGCATGGCAGGGGACCACGACGCTTCTTCAGAGTGTTCTGGCCACAGAGCAACAAAGAGTTGCTTGCTGGGGTGGCCTTGGACCCCAGATATATTTGAGACCTTTTGTCTTGGACAAACTTCATTGTGACAATTTTTGTCTTTGAAGAACTAATTGAACTGTTCACCTTTTTACTACATTAACAGTTCTAATTCAAATGATCCTGGCTGTAGTAACCTGATTTTTGAAGCAGTTCAGCACTCTCTGATCAAGAGTTACTTAAGCTTCTTGTGCTTGGCATTGTACTTGTAAATGATGGCAGCATCTTTCTTTCACTTCTTTCTGAAAGAACAAGTTGCATTTAAAAATAATAATGATTTCTTTTCTTGCTTAATAGCTCCATTAAGTACCTACAGCACAAAGTATCATAACTTAAATGCTTTCGATTAAGGAACCTAATTAGATCTTAAAATTCTTCTTCCAATGAAATGCCTTATCTTCCCCAAAACTGGAACATGGAAGTCTTCAGCAAACTGCAGCAAGGTGTTTTACATGAATAGTTTATACTTTCCTGCCACCAGATCACCTGTGTAATAAAAAGGCCCTTATTCTTTAAGGCTACAGGCAAGCAGTAAGATGCAGAGAAACATATTGGGACAAGCTGAATGAGACTTCCCATAGAACATCAGAATTTTTCTTCTAGTGAATATGAAATCTTGCCGTTGGCGCTAAGCCGTATTGAATGCATCAGAAGGGAATGAAAGGGGAAATCTTTCTCTAAGCAGGAAGGTAGCTTTGAATGCAGAGCTGGAATGTATGGATTTTTACCTCTTCTCCATTTGGTGCTTTGATTTGCTTTCCCTTTGCCTTGACTGGCTGTGCTACAATGCCACTATTTTTTCCTGTTCTTTAGAGCTGAAAATACTAACACACAGTACTGGGATTGGTGAACTCTTCAGCTGATCAAATGCCGTATACAACCTTGTTTCTGTTTCATGGTAAATATAAGATCTCACACTGTTATGGTATGGTAAAAAAGTATACTGTCCTTTTATTTTAATGCTTGTTTAAGAGCAGTCCTTGATCCTTTGCTTGTGGTTGTTTTGAGGTGCCTTTGGTAAAAGCTTAAAAAAAGCAGTCGTGCATTGAGCTGTTTTGCATAAATAAGGTAACAGGAAGACTTTCATTGCCTACATTTGGGGATCCCTTTCTTAAAGAAAAAGCCTCTGGCTTTTCTTACCCGTCTCTCTGGACTGACTGCACAGCTGTCTGTAACCGTATGAAAGACCTTGATGGCTACACCAGACTGACCTTGTCTCTGCTGTGTGAGGCTCTGATTATCCATTTGCAGCAGATCTGCCCTTCTGGCCCACTCAGTGTTTGTGGGCTAATCTTCTGGATTTGTGGAGAGAAACAAGTATTAGGAAGAAGGATTTTAAGCTGAACTTTTTCAAGATGTGTGAGCATGACCTGGAAGATGGCAAAGGTATGCTTATTTATAGATATGCAAATATCTATGCTTATTAGCTACAGAGAAGCTGTAAAGGGGAGAAACTGAATAAACATAAGGGAGTGAAGAAAGCTGATTTGGGTGGTCTGGTAGACCAGTGTCCAGTCAGGTCTAAAATATCTTTACCATGAAGGAGAGAATCTG
The DNA here is from genome assembly GCF_029207755.1 of Chamaea fasciata. NCBI lineage: Eukaryota > Metazoa > Chordata > Aves > Passeriformes > Sylviidae > Chamaea > Chamaea fasciata. The sequence goes on along the minus strand of NW_027094097.1, from coordinate 18,539,862 downwards.
GAAGCCTGAACTGGGTCTTACAATCTGGCACATTGATTGAGGGAAGGGGGATAGACTGATGGGGGGGATTCTTATAGGAACTGTAAGGGTAACATAGAAGAAAAACTGTGAAAGCCATGATCAGAAGGTGATAAATGGATGAAGGCCTCTGGAGAACATGTATTACCATTGTTTGGAAAGGAAATTTGGAAGTGCTGTTGCCAGAGGAGGGATGTGGTGGCTTTTACCAAAGCTGGGACACTTGTGGAAGGATTGCAAAGATATAAGGGGCATGGAAGCCATAAAAGAAAGAAGAATATCCCTGCTTCAGCCTCTGTAGGTGTGAGGAATACTTACAAAGCACTTCCACTGAAGGACCAGTCCTGGCCCAGCTGCAGTGTGTAGTTGGTGTGTTCTACCTTGGGCAGATCCTGCAGTGCTTCTCCCAAGCCAGTTCTTCCTCTCTTCAGGGATTCTGTCTTCCCCTTGCCCTCCCTTGGCTTTCTTCTTGGCACAAGTTCTGTCCTCCCTGACTTTTACTGGACTGATTTTTGTGTCCTAACCCTGAGGGGCCACTGAATGAGGGAGGGTATTTACAGTGAGCTTTAGTATCCTTTGGCTGCCTGACATGAAATTGGCACCTATACAGGGCTGACTGCAAGGGAAGATAGACTGAAGTAACCCATGTGGTGCTTTGTGAGGACATGGGATCTGGCTGGGTCAGGGGAACGATGTAGAAAGTATTTCAAATGTCAATGAGAAGCAAAATTCTTTAGGCTTTTAATCTTAGTGAGTTCTTGCTTGATTTAGTCAAAGCCTTCCCAGATGCTAGTCACCAATGAGACTTTTCTCCGGAAACTTGAAGACTTGAGGGTCTGTCTGATTCACGGGGGGGATCCCTATCAGTCTAATGGGACCTTGGTTGAAACTTTAATTACAAGAAGACAGTAAAAAGCACTGTTTAAGAAAAAAAAAAATCCCCTTATCAACTTCTGTTGCTAGTCTAGTCAGGCTAAAAATTCTGCTTAATCTTAATGATTAGTAAGAGTTCTTCATTTCTGTTAAATAAATTACGAATTATTCGGAGGCAGTATATTAAAGGAGATCTAATCAAGATATCCAGAATATTGTGACATATTTAAATCCCATAATATTTTAAAAAACATTTTTGAGGGAGTAAAAATACTTTATATACAATTAGAGGCAGTATGATTAATAACCTTGGGCTCAGATTCAACTGCTTCCTTTGGGATTTGGGTTTTTTCTATATCTCTGGAACCAAATATATGCCTTAATTACCAATCAGTCAATGAAGGCAGAACTGAAGTGTGGATGTATCTACTTGGATTTGTATTAGCATTTCTTCCACAGATTTGGATTAGTGAGGCTGAGTGTATCTGCAGGTTTTGATTGCTGTCAGGGAGAATGTGAATCTACACTATGATTTAGGTTTTCAAAACTAGCAGACCTGTCTGTTTTGCATCATTTGACATTTATGCCACATGCTAAACCTGCAAAAAGTAGGTGTTAGTGCAGGTAGTGTTAAATGCAGGAACATTTAAAAGTTCTGAGGAGATTCAGGCCATTTAAAACCTGACAGTGTAGTTTCTCCCCAGCCCTAGTTCTTTATGGAGGTTTCAGGAGGAATAGGAGATTTTGATATGTGAGAAACAAACACATTTGGTTTGAAACAGTTCTGGTTGCAGATAATCTGCAAGGCTACAACATAAAATCTGAACTGAAGACGAGAAAAGAGGAGCCAGATACTTTTAAGCTTTGGATACTCACAGGTTGATATAAAGTCAGTGAGTGGACAGTGCTCATTAAAGAGCTGTGTCAGTACTTTCTTTTACTGCAAAAACAGGTGAGTCGATGCCTTCAAATAATCCAGTGGGACGGGGAAGCTCAGGATTTTGGAAGGTGTCACCTCAGAGTATTTTGCTTGTCAGGTATAACTGCAAGGAAAGAGCTTTCTGAGCTGAAGGTAGGGAGTGGGGAAATGTGTTTGAAGCCAGTCTTTATTGTAATTCTGGGTATTACTTATTTCTTATAGTTTAAAATGGCGAATACTGGGGGAGAAGTAGCTCCTTGTGACAAGAGAGGCAAGGGATAAATGGGGTGTATTATCAACCCTTTTATCTTCTGAATTTTTTTAAATTGGTTTTACTTCTGCACATGTTCATTCTGGAGTGTTCATAAGCTGTATGTTTTGGTCAAGAATGGCAGGCTTAGATTTTTATTCTGAATGGTCAATTTTGAAACTCACTGTGAAGGAGCTCTGAGGTAAAATGTTTTTGATCATTACCAGCTGCTGTGTGCTTTGTAGACTGTAATATAAACCTGACATTCAATTTTGGTGAGATGATCTAATGAAGTTCAGAGATTTATTTTAGATAATAAAAATAAACCCCCCTTTCCAAGGATAAACATGGATAAATTGTCAGATTCATAGTCGATTTCACATTATGTCTGCTGTGTTTTCCACAGTGCCTGAAATGGTCACTGTATGCCTGATTTATAAAGACAGTATCACCTTGATGAGTACACAGTGTGTCACTTGAGCAGGATTCATGTCTTTATGGATTTCAGTGGAGAAATATAATGTGAGACAATATAAATATTGCAGCTGCTTGCTCTATCACATTGTCTGTTTTATTGGGCAGGTTACCTGTGCTGTAGTGATGTTGGGGGCTTTTTTTGGTTGGCTGGTTGGGTTTTTTTTGTTTGGTTGATTTTGGTTTTGGTTTCTGACTTTTTGTGGTTTTGTGGTTGTTTTGCTTTTTTTCCCCTTTTAAATTTTTTTCTTTTTTTTTTTTTCCGGGTATTAATAAGAAAACAATATTCTGGTAACATTGGTGGGGAAAACTCCTTGCAATAGGTGAATTAAATGAATTTGATATCAATAAATAAAATGTAGTATAAAACACTAAATATTATACCATTCCTGCATTCTTCTCCTCACCAGAGATGGGGAAAGATAAGTGAAGCAATTCTAGATGAGACCAAAACTAGTCAGACAGCAGGCAAATCATAGGCCAAAGCTCCCAGTTACCTGCCCTAAGCATTAGCATACCTGACTACTGCTAGGTGTAGGAGTATTGTTGTGAATGAACAGTGTAGAAACAGGTCAGCTGTTTGACATTTTACGGAGCAGACAGCTAAAATTGTGTCCTGTGTCCCTTCAGTGGAGGGATCTGTATGTGGGCTGGCATCACCTTCACATGACTTCTCTGTGGCTCCATCATGGCACATAGAAGGGTTATAGTGACTGGATGCGCACTTAAAACAAAGTTAAAAGAACTTTTTCTTGTGATCATAATGTATGTTAGTCTGTATCTATGAATTTGAAGGTGAACTGTAGCCTGGAGCTTTCCTTTCTTGAGAAAGAAGCCACCTCCACTAGTGTTTAATGGATTGGGACAAGCTCTCAGTGCAGTCGCCTTGGGCCATTGCTTCCCGTGCAGCTGTTCTCTCTGCCTGAACATAATCTTAACACCTTTTGCAGCTCATGACATGCTTATGTTTGGATATGTTGAGAGGAAATTTCCTATACTAAGTGAAAATAAATCTGGACAGAATTTCCAGATTGGAGAATAACTGTGGAAAAGTTGGATTATGAAAGTCTCTTTCATTTTCCCTAACTTGACAGTGTAATTTTAATTTCCATGCAAAAAAGAGGACACTATTAGAAAAGATCACCCATAGAGATCCCATAAAGCTGAACGTGAATCATAGGACCAGCACTGCTGTAACTGTTGAATGTAAACAGAAGAATTTGGGTCTCATGCAAAGTAGATACATAATGGGAAACTTGACCTCTGCTGCAATTCTGATAAATGTGTCTTCAGTTAAAAAAAAAAAAAAAAAAAAAAAAAAAAAAAAAAAAAAGGTGGCAAAAATGGCAACAGATGGCAGAATTTGAACAAGCTTATTTGTCTGATTTTGTAAAAGTCACCGTGGCACAAACTGCCTGGAAAATGACTCTTGAAAGGTTTATCCACATAGAAGGGGTTATGTACATATGCTCCTTACTAGGTGCAAGTTGGTTGTGCACTAACGTTATGCACAGGACTTCCCAAAGTGTCATTTTAAACTAAATATTTGCAGTTCTTCCTTAAACCAGACCAGAAAATATTTTTACAAGGTTGAATGTTTCTCTTAGACTTGTGGTAAAGCAATCATTCTCTAGCATGAGTCACAACTAACTGTGTCAATTGCTTCATAATATATTACCGAAATGGTTTGATGGCAGTGAGCAAGGCTTAGTCATGTCTGCCTTCCTCTTCTGTTTCAGTTCTGGGCTGTCTTGCCCTTACTGCTCAAGTGAGGAACTGTGTATAATGCTGCAACATATTCCAGGATTAAACTGAATGTGGAACGAGTGAGTGCCTGCCATTCTCAAAACTCGAATCCACTGTGGATCTTCACTGCATGTTTAATTCTGGGCACCTCTGTTGGAATGGATAGTTCTGAGAAATTTTGGCAAAAGCGACTTACCAGTGGTAAGTATCAGTTGTCACTAGTGTAGCTAATGGAAAAAGGTGTCTTGTTCTTGACTCTGGTGCATTTTTTACAGCAGGATCATGCTGGAAGACATTAGGGATGTTTGTTTACAGACTTGCCTGTGAGGTTCCAGGGAGAGAAGCCAGGAAAATTGATGGTCCTTCTGAGGTAGCTGTTGTCTTTGGACAAAAATTACATGCATCCTATCATATGAAGCTTGGGACACTTCCCAAGTCATTACTCAGGAGCGTGCAGGTGCATGCTGAGGCTTTGAAATTCCCACACATAACAATGCCAACCTGACAATCATCCCTTGAAGCAGAATCAGCCCAAACAGGCTGTGCTCAGCCTTGCCTCTCTTTGTGCTCTGAAAACAAACTGGAGCTGCATGCAGATATGTTCCAGAGTCAGTGAAATTGAAATGGTGAGGCTGGGATCATACAGCGTATTCCAAACATGCCCAGCTGCCTCTGTGATTTCTTCTTGGGGGTAGGAATAGAACGTCCTTCATCTCAGTGTCAGCAACTTGCATCAAGAAAGCAACCATTGTTAAGAGAAATAACATCAGAAAAGAAAGTTCCCTTTTAATCTGTTCATTTCTGGTAATTTGGTACCAGTTGAGTTGGCCTGGCAAATTAATTTGTACAAAGACACTAAAACCAACTATATAAAAAAATGCAGATGTTTTATATACATGGAACTCATTTTCTAATTAATTTTTTTGTCATTATATCTCCCTCCATGATTTTGCAAATTTCTAGGTGCCTTAGTATGTATAATGCTATTTGCATAGGATTTTTTCCTATGTGCTTTATCTGGGTGCATATAAGCAAATAATTGTACATGGATTTGTCATAGGTGTGCTCTTGCTGCCAGTGATGGTGTTGCCCAAGCAGGAAAAATAGTCCAAAGAAATGGGATTAAGTTCATGTACAATGTAGTGCATACAGTCCATGTGTGGGCCTCTGTCCCTTACTCTGAGTACTCTGTACTCCCTCTCTCTTAAAAAAGATGCTCTTTGATCATCCAAAGATGGATTTTCTCAGTAAGTTGCTCAAGTGAGGCAGGGGAGGAGGGGAATCACCAGAATTCAGTACCTACACTTTAAAAACTTTAAAAGCTCTTTGCTTCGATCATTATGTAAGATGAGCTGTAAACCAGTAAACCAAATTGCAGAATCTATTAAGTTGGAAAAGACCTCAGAGATCACTGAGTCCAAATTGTGGCAAAAAAAAAAGTGAACTCCTATCCTCAATTCATATTCTCTTTTGACATTGTGCAGTCTAATGGGCTCAAACATTGGTGATTGTTATGGAAGAAACCACTGGAAATCCATCACGGAAATTCTCAAAAGTTATGGACATAAGGAGTTAAGAAAACTCATTTTAATATCTTGATTCATTTATTTTTGGAGGCACAAGCCCCCATAAACTGACACTTCTGGTATGAGGTCAGCTATGGTAAGTAAATATGGTAGTAGGGGGACTTGAATGATAAAAACCCCAGCAAATCACCATCACTCAATCTGTGCCCATTGCAAGGATGCCTTTTTTGGGTACATAAATGTCTCAAGAACATGACTTTGCTTAGATCTTAATGAATTTCACTTTCAGAGCATCACAGTATCAAGTTCTTAAAATATTTCCTAATTAAAATATCATTGCTACCTTCAGTTTCAGACTCTGCAAAAGCAGATAATAAAGCGCACAATTAGTTTGCACAATTTGTTGTTGTGTCTGTGCTAAACCCTTTTTCTGCTAAAGGCTCTAGACCACTTTGAGGAGTATGGTGGGAGATTCTGTTCTGTTGTTCGTGTGCCTTCACCCCTCACCTTCTGTGACTGCTGGAGCTGGGTCCTTACCTGTGAATCGACACTGTGAGTGTTTGACTCCTAATGTGCTGACCATGAAATCCCTGGGTGGGCTTTTAGGAGTTTTCAGTGTATCAGGTGTAATGGAGAGCTGCCCCAGATGGAAGTGAGTGAAGTGTCCCTAGTGCTGGAAGCAGGCTAAGCACGGATGAGTGAGGCTGGAAGGGAGCTTTGTTTAACTGGAGTGTGGGCACTTGGACTGCTCTCAGGACCTGAGCTATCTGGAGTTGCTAACTCAAGGGTGGGAAAAGGTCTAGGACAGTTGGAGTTGTGACCAGAGGGGAAGGGCAGAAAAGGATCAGGAGTAAAAATATTGAAAAACTTCAAGTGAGAGCTAGGAGTACATTCAGTAATCAGTCCAGTGGTAACAAAATTTACCTCTTACCTAAGATTCACCTCAATAAGAATTTTAAAACCAATTGGATTGACAAAATTATTTTATCTAATATTTACCCTGTCTGACCTCTGAGTTAGACTGTTTGTTTGAAAACAAGATTTTTTTGGTGCAGTCTTTGATTTCCACTTTCCATAAGAAATGAAATATTTCTCTATGAAGAGAAGGATAAAATATGGGAATGAATTCAGAATGAACACCTCTGAAGAAATTCAATTGCATTGAAATGAAAATGCCAAGATTTTATATGTGGGGGGAAAAAAGACAAGATAATCCAAAGGGAAATAAGCAGTCTGAAAACTTACTACAATGTAGTAAAAATTATTGCTTTTTACTTTAAAATTTTGCTTGACATGAAAATATTAGTTTACTTGTCTGCTGCCTTGGATTTTTTTGTTCAAGATATTGCATTTCTTGTGATTTTTAAAATGCATCTTTACAAATATTCTAAAACCACTTGTTACCTTGTTTCTACTACTCAACAGGGAATGGGAGCTGAAAGTAACAAAGCCAAATAAATGTAACTGGCCGGTATTAAGCACCCATAAGTATTATTAGAAGGGTACTTCTCTCTTCCCTTAAAAATTGTAAACCAGATACTACTGTGCCATATACAGCCTGTTGTAAAATCATTGATCAGTTTTTGTTTAAAGAGTGCTTGTTACCCCAGACAAAATAAACCCTGTCAAAGCCTTCACTTCCATTTGTCATTAAAAATGTAACTTCCCTGTTGTTATCTTTTACTGTAAATTAATTAAAATAGATTATGGAGGGAGTAGTGGTAGGTAAAGCATAGGTTTGATACAATCAGAAGTGCAATTGTGCACTGGTATTGCTGGTATTTTTTTCACTCATACAGTGAGCACTTGCTGATCTGGGAATGTACCAAGATGTAAATGTGACTGTATGAGTTTATGTGGATGTGTAGATTAAGCTGAAAAGGAACTAGGAGGAGGCAGGAGGAGGACGGAGAGTCAGGTCTTTGTTGTGAATCCAGCTGAAGGATTAAGTCCCTCAATCGTACCCTTAAAACACTCTAAAACTAGCAGAGGTCCGAATACAAATGATGCCCAGCTTTATTCTGGTTGCCTCATAGAGCTGACCCATGACCCACCCTTTGCTGCAGTGGTGCTGCAATAAGATGAGCTGAAATTCTTCTCCAAGTGGAAGTTCACCTGCTGACTGGAATGAGCTCAGCACACTGAGCTCTGGTACACTGACCTGCTGGCAGGATCAGACCCTGAAAAAGCCTAAGGAGGCTACAATATCCAGTATGTCCTCTCATCGTGTTGGTGGCTGTAGCTACAGACCATCGATATCATCAGTCAGAGCACCATCACTTCTCAGAGCACTTGATACCATTAAAAGCTGAGGATGGCTTAACTTAAATTCCTAATGGTGGTCCTGGCTATGACTCCTCACACCCCAATCCGCCCTCCAAGAATTCCCACCGCTATCAGAATCTGCTCCATCTGCGCTAGAAGTGATCCCTGTGCCTTGTTTTCCCCTGGCTGCTCCAGTCTGTGACCTGGTGAGTGAGGCTGCTGGCTGTGCCTGCCGTTGGCTGGGCACTCTGAGCTAACAGACCCCAGCCTGCTACTGCTGATGTGAGCTGGACTAGCAGAAACATTGCTTTGAATACAAAGGCTGTTCTGCAGTCATGTGAGCAGACCAACAAGTCTGTGTGTGGAGAAGTGGGATGGGTGGGGGCGGTTGCAGTGGCAAGGCAGTGATGAGCTTGGCCAGACAGGGAAGACTGGTTTCATGGAACAGTGCAAGTTCCACATGACTTCTAAAGCAACCAATTTTGCTCTGAACAAAAATGGAAAATGTGATGACAGACTTGATATGTAAAGTATTTGTCAGTGAAGCTTTCAGTATTTTGAAACAATTTTTTCCCTTTAAAAATTTTTAAAACCCCAAAAATATACTGAGTGTTTCTGGGGAAACTCTGATGCCAGTTCTTGTGGTACATGAAACTGTCCAAATGAGGTTCTGAACCTGGAAACAGATTGAAACAAGCGTTGTTTCTTAGGTGTTTACATTTGTGCAGTGCCAGTTGTGGTGGAAATCTTGGCTGTGAAATACAAACTCTAGAAGTTACTGGGGAGTCCAGCTTTGGCATTGTGATGGAGTTGGATCCTTGTTCCAGTATGGCCAGTTTAAATATAATGTCAAGTGAATAAATGACATGTAAACAAGGGTTGTGTATACAGAATTTGAGTGAAAATTTACAGAGCTGAGGCTGGCTCAGTTGGTCAGAGCATGGTGCTGATAATGCCAGGGCTGGGGATTTGATTCTTGTATGGGCCATTCACTTGAGAGTTTGGCTTAAGAATTCTTGTGCGTCACTTCCAAATCAGAATGTCCTGTGATTAAAGACAGTAACTAGTGGAATGTCAAGTATTTTATTCTCACAAGACACTCTGGTAGAGAAGAGAAAGTTCTCTCCAGAGTAGAAATTGAACTAAAACACCTGAAATATTTTTTGCATGTTAAGTCAGATATAATTGTTACTAAAATTAGCAAGTGCAAATTGTTTGCAGCAATGAAAAGAATGACCCTGTTGGGCAGGAAGTGGCATTTATTCTTGCTTGTTATTATGATGGAAAGATTTGATAATCCTGGTGACTATGAAGATTAAACCAGAGATTTATGTTAATGCAAAGGATTAAAAGAATTTTAATAACATTTATAAAGATGCAAATGTTCGCCTGCATTTTATCTTTTTGCAGATGAATGTGCCATAAGGGAAATATTGAAGGGGGAGAACACATCCTCACTCTGAATTGCAACATCTGGCTTAATACTGCTCTCGCATGGTCATTTAGCATTAGTTGTTTTCACCAGTGTGTTTATGAACAGTGTAAGTATGATCAGACCTTTTCTCCCTAACTAGCTTAAGAGGATCAGGAAACAGTGATCAACATCCACCTTCAAACACATAGGGCCTGTGTATGGCTTTCATGCCTTGAACATTTCAACACACTGTAAATATTACTCAGTGTATTTTCTTTCTTGCTGTTCCATCACTTTCAGACTGATTTTCTGAACAGTAAAGAGCTTGAAATACTGGCTGTACTTTAGAATTGCCAGCTGTGTTTCCCTCACTTCAAACACACTGTTCCCTAAGTGCAAACACAGGCCACACCAGCCTGGAAAATTCTGTGCTTTATTTGGGGACCCTGACATATTATACATATACATACATACATTTCATATGGAGAAATTATAGAAAAGTTATGATTTGAAAAAGGAGGCAATTAAGGTGAAGGTGTAAACATCTGTTTATATTCTGGTTTGGGTTTTTCCCTGCTCTTCAACTCATTGTTTGCAAACAGGTAAGTATATATAAACAGATGCCACCTGGATTTATCACACAATTCAACTGATGAGACTGGAAATATCCAGGCTCTAAAATTAATATAAATCTTCAAAAGGTTTTGAGTAGTTGAACATCAAGTAATCCATATAGTAAAAGTCATAGCTTTGTTGTCGTTGAGAAGGAGAAAGCTGTGCAAAATACTGTTGTGTAATTTTAGTGGTAGTTCTTTCTTCGTTGGAGTGACGATCTTTAAACTTGGGGAAAGTTAAATTTTGTGGAGCACCAATTAAGTGCAAGAAAAAGTTTGCATCCTCTTCCATACTTTCAAATTTCCCAACGAAGTCATAGTCTATTAAACATGGGCTGCAAAGCCTATTGACGTGATCCCAGTGTATATCCATACCCACTGGCCTGTGTACATCCAGGAGATATTGAATGAACTCTTTAAACTTGACTCCAGAGCCTGTCCTTAATGCTTCCTTGGTGGCATTGACACGGTATCTGGAAATGATGGCTTTCCCAAACACCGGGTGGTAGTAGTTGTTTGGATGTTCAAACTTGTCCCGAAAGGCAGATACCAGCTTTTCAAAAGGCTCACGAATGAACAGCATCTTTGTGTAGGTGTTGAGCCTGTGATAAATTCCCTTGTGGTCAAAGCCATCCAGGCGTTTCAGGTAGTTCCCGTAGTGCACGGTGTTGTGCTGGATGTCCTTCGTGGAGGAGGCCAGCCCGTTCAGCACCATCAGCACCCGCTTCCAGTTGGAGCAGCCGGCTTTTGGGACTTCGCAGTATAAAACTCTGTATTTATCTTCTACAAATATTCTAGACACGTGATAAGGAGTGATTATTCTTCTGTTATTACTCTTGTATTTTGAACAAGTTTCCCTCATAATCCGCTTCCTTTCTCCTTGGATCTGATAGAGACTTTTCCACTTGCTGTTGTTTCTATCCTCATATTTAAGTGTGGGCAGGTTGAGAATGGAGCTGTTCATGGAAATCAGAATTGGGCTCTTTTTAATTATAAACCTCCTCCTGCGTTTATGGAGCTTGATGGAATTAATTTCTTCACCTTTCTGTTGATCTTTCATAGCAAACAGGATGCTGCTTTGCCTTCTGTCAGTGCTTTGAAGCTTGGTGGGCACACTTTCAGATGGCTCTAATGAATTGCTCTGCTTAACTGTTGCTGCTCTGTCTGCAGTGTTTTTCCTTAATCTTGTATCCTGGTTATTGCTGGAAACACAGTCCTGCTGAGGAAAAATAGATTAAAGAGATTAGTAAATGAGAGATTGTCACTACTTACAGCTTGCACCACTTCATGTGGATCTTTCATAACTTTTAGAACTGTACAACAAAACACATTGCCACAAGCCCTCAGCACTGCACTGTGGTGTGGGCTCTTCTCTTGTCAGCTTGTTCTGTGCTTATGTGAAGCGCAAAGGCAGAGATGAACCTGATCTAAAAATGCAGTAAATTCTAGTTCCTATTAGGATTAAACTGTATTACTGTGTTTTAGGTGCTGTACCCAGACCTTGACAGATTTTTTTTTAGATTTTGTATCATTTCTACAAAAAGGTATCTGAGTATTTTGAGGACTTGCTTAATTATTCCAGACTGCCCCTGTTGTCACAGGAACTGAAGGGTTTGTTTGTTTGTTTGTTTGGGTGGTGTGTTTCCCACCATCACCACCACTACAGTAATTTATCTTTGCAGTGAGGACAGTTTGGCAGAGTGAAGCCCAACGGGGAAGGGAGGGAGTTTGTAGAGTTTGTGGAGTGAGATTTAAGTGTGGGCAGAGGGAAACAGGAAGGGTGTCAGTGAAAACGCAGAGGTTTGGCACACAAGAAGTGGGTTTGGTGAGAGCAGCATGAAGGGGACCCCAGAGGGAGGCCTGAGTGAGGTGAGCCTGGGAGCACAGCAATTGACACTGGATGAGAAGCAGAAAGAGGTGGGAATTAAGCTGTGGCTGGGGTTAGGTCAGCAAAAACTGAGTCAGTAAAGCAGGTCTGTGGGTAAGGCTTTCTGGGACTTGCCCTTTTTCATTGGGGGATCTCTCTGTTAATACTTCCTGCATACAGCCCAGGTGTGCTCCATTACTTCCTGCTTTTTAAGGTAGCTGAATTAAATCCTGTCTATGCCTGTAAGATTAAAAATAGGTTCTTGTCACTGTTTAACTATGTGTCATCCCCATTTTGAGGTCACTTGGATCAGAGCAGCATATGAACTACAATGGAGTATTTCAACAGAGGAGCATATGTAGTTGCAGAGTGTTTATTGCTGACCCAAAATACTTAGTTAGAGGGTTTACAACTTTAAATTTAAATTTTTGACTTTCACTGTTTCCCCAATAGTATTTTAAACTGGCTTAAAAATAAGATACCGTGTGAATTTTAATTTAAGTACAGTTGAGGATTAGAAGGGTCTTGCTCTTTCAGCGCGGCAGATTAAATCTTAATCAATTTTACAAGTGTTTGCTGTCTGAAAAAAGCAATGCAATAGGTGACAAACTTGTTCTGTCATGGAAGTTATATCTTGTCACAGTCTTGTTAAAGGGTCAGAGAATAAAAAAGTCTCAGAAAAGAGATTCAGAATTCATTACAAAAAACATTGGTGGCAAAAGAACAAAAAATCAAATTGTATTTTGTAGGTGACGTGGTAATATTGATAATTACTATATAAAACTTTAACACAACAGATCAGTATTAAACACAAGTTTCAGGACACTTGCAGAATTCAGGTTGGATACTCTGGTAGTGGAGGTGGTGTGCAGACTGGGAAACCGACTGATAATTTGTCATGCAAAACACTATTCAGTTGTTGGGAGTGATTGTTGTACTCTACCCTCATCTTCAGAGGTTGTTTCCGTAGTCACAAATGTGTTTGGCTTTGTAAATACCAGATGCATTTCTAAATATTACCCTTTACAAGACTGGCCGCAATCCGATGCCATTAACTCATGACACGGCTGATATTTAAAGGTTATCACATTCAGGCTTCCTAGAATTGTGGACTTTTAATGATGCCGATGACGACCCCGGAGTTTTTGGAAACTTGAATGTCTTCTGTCAGCGTGCAGAAGCAGAAGGTCGGGCTGGAGCTGCAGAGGAGCTGTCAGCCCCTGTCAGCGATCGGGGCGGGTGATGGCATCTGGGAAGAGCTGGCAGCTGCGCGGCTCTTCCTTTGCCCGTGCTGCCCTTGTCCTTTAACTGTGGGCTGGAGGCAGCCCCGCGCAGCCCCACAGCCGCTAGATGGAGGAATTTCACCAGAATTTCGCTTCAGCCTGTTTTTAAGTACCTCTCAAGGCATTCATTTGATCGGTGCGATTTCATACAGAATATTAATATATGCAAAGTTTACAGTATCTTTTAGCAATATCCAGTCTAGGAAAAAACTCATAAAACTGAAGTTGCATAGCTTATCAAATTCCTATTTTTAAAGGAAAATTTGCATTTTCATGGCTAAGCTTTTGATGCATCTTTCCTTTTCAGTGCTTCATCTCCGGTGTAGTGGCCTTATCTGAGCCGTCTCTGTCTGTACTCCACACTCAGAATATGGGTACTATTTTCTTTAAGTACTTCTGAAAACTTACTTTTTTTGGTTGCTGGAATCCCATGTTATATTTTATCCCTAAACAAAGAAAGAAAGTAAAGTAATTATTTAGAAATAAAAAACATTAGTTTTTTTTTCTTCTAGACTGATAGAACAAGTGTTGTTAATGCAATGACAAATAGACCAGTGGTGAATCATAATTAATATTCATAGTAACAATAATCCTTGAAAGGCCTCTTTATATATAGATGTCATAAAAATTGTGAAATGGAGTGAAAGACTCTATGACTTTCACCATTTTACAGATGGGGAAACTGAGATGAACAAAAGTGATTGTTTAACCTCAGTTAAAAGGCCAGTAGCAGAACAAGGATCAGCTGAAGATTGTGATTCCAGGTTAGAGATCTAAAAAAACCAAAAAACCCCTGTCCTTTGTGTATTTACCCAAAGCTATATGGCTTCTGCCCTGGAACTTTGGATAGGACAGTACTTAATCATAACAGCAGCTTGCATGGAGTACTCTGCTGTAAAGGCAACACGCAGTGGTGTTGTGTGTAAGTGAGATAATATTTGCACACTTTTGGAGAGGCAAACAATACAGAACCATATTTTCTCTGATCTTCTGACTTCTACAGTGATATTTACCTGAAAATAGAATAATGAAGATGTGAAAAACCTAGACAGTAGCTTTAGCTGATGTGTGGGGTTTCTTTCATGAGCATAACCTTTGCTATAACTTCATAATACAGGAATGGATAATGGAAATGCTATGGAATTATGACATTTGTTTGGGACTTTTCTACTGGTAGAACTGTTGTCATCATTGTCAATGTTGCTTGAAGACTTCAGTTTAATAAGCCTGCATGATGAATCCACAGCCTTTTGGACAAAGACAATTACAGTTAAAGGTCTTGCAAATCATTCAATGAAAGCTCAGACCCATTAGGTTGATTTTCAGAGTAGCAGGAAAGCTCTCAGAAACACCTTGCATGATGGTTCACATTATGACTTACTGCAGTTAGGGTGGCAAGTCCAGCTTAGATCATCAGTCATGCTTTATTTTTGAAATCACATCTACAAACTGATATTCGTAGTAGACTCCAAATCAAATTGCTCTGGTTATTTCTATGCTCCAAGAGCTTCTCTAACACTGTTCATGATGCTTTTGGTTTGATCTTTAACTCCACTACTGCAATTTGTTAGCCATGAACTCAAGATTGTGTGGGATATTGTGATCCTGTGCCTATTAAAAGTAAAGAGTGTTTATTTTTACTTCATCAGAAATAAGTTCTAGACACCTTACAGAAAGAGTCTTAAGCCTTCTCCTAGCTGCTTCTCAAAAATGTTTAGCTGCAAATTAAAGTCAGAAGGACTCTACTAAAGAGAAATAGAGCTTGTCTGTAGCATTCCTGTGTGGGTTCTGGAGACCTGAGGCTGATTCTTCTGCACCTTTAGGCTTTAGGAGACGCTCCTGAGCTGTTGTCCAGTTCCTCATGTGATCAGTCACAGAACCACATTTATTCTACTGTTGTGTGTTACAGAGCAAGCCAGGGCAGGAACCTGCTGTCCAAAAACCCCAGCAAAACCTGAGCACCAGCACTTTGAAACAACTGATACTAAGGCATGAGTGATCTGTTTGAACCATGAAAATGTTTTATTTGTCAGTAAATGTAACTGCTTCTTTTTTGCTAACCCTAAGGGCCTAATTTTAAGCTATTTGAGCAGCTTGGCCTTTGCTGTAAGGCATCATTAATACAGCTACTTGGAGTAGTTACTTAACTCGTAAGATGGGGAAGATGTGTTCCCTTTTCAAAAGTATTTTGAGCTTCTTACAGTTGAAAACTTAAATAGGTGAGGGAAGACTTTTGGTCACTTATCAAAAAACTGGGGAAGTACTTCAGATGGAATCAGTTACAAATATCGGAGCATTTCTTGTGTCCAAATTATAATGTAACTTAGAGTTAGTTTTCTTCAGTTGTGGTCATTTGCTCTGACTTAAAGCAAGCTCTGGTACCTTGTAGCAAACCCACATACTTTGTGTAATTGCATCTTAAATTTGTGCCCCAACTAACAATTATTAATAAAATCCCACAAAAGTGCAAAGGGCAGGTATGAAACCTACCTATTTTGTGGTTAATCGTGATTATGTTTTTGTAGTAGTGTTTCCTAAAGATAACTTACTCAAGAGATTAATATTTTGTACTGATATGCTTTGCTTTGAAAAAAAAAAAGTTAGGAGAGGATGAGTAGCCATTTAAAAAGATGGTAATTCATTTACTGGCTTTAAGATGTAATCAGAACAATAATTCCTGCTTTATATAAATGTTTGGTGAAGCACTTGCCAATCTCTTTGATGTTTTCTGAATTTGTGACATCTAAATTTGGCTTCCTTAGTTGTCTTTCTCGTGATACAGTCTGTCACTTTAGATTTAAATCTACATGATAAAAACCTCTTAAGTGCAGTGAAGTCAGGGAAGTTATATTGCACAGATCTATTCTACTAATCAAAATCTAAATTTATTGTTATACTACACCTTTCCTATCCATATTTTTACCAGGTCTTTGATGTTATTGCCAAAAGGGTAATATTTTTGGTCATAAATAAACCACTGGTGTCTGGCAGTTAAAGGAAGTGATCAATAACTCTAAGGTGCCAGAGGTGATGATGACCAGCATCTCACTGGTGCCCCAACACAGAGGGAATAGCAGAGACAGACTCATCCTCTCCATTACAGATTGTTTATGGTGGTTTTCATGGTGTTCTTTTCTCTCTCACTTGTGTGACCATGATTTTCCAGGCTTGAGCCTGGCCTGTGTTTGGTCCAGTCCTACCACACAGTGAAACCCACTGTGAGCTATTCTTTTTTTATTTTCTTTTCCAAATGCTACTACCAGCACAATAAAATGGCCTTCATCTTCCTTGTGTAATACTGTATAGTTTTACCATTCTGCCTTCTCCTCTGTCTCTGCTTCAAGACCTAATTTTGGTTTGCCTCTGGTGTTTTGCTCTGCATTGAGACTCAACTACAGCTGAAATATTTTAAAATAAAAATGATAATTCTGCGTCTGAAACTCATCCCTTACAGGGCTTCTGTGCACAGAGTGCTCTTGTTTGCTTCATCCAAACAGATTTGTGAAATTACTCTGGAACGGCTGTTACGGCATTTCAGAAACATTTCTGTCAAGTGTCCTGTCCACATACACCCCAGTCTTAGGTCTTTTCTGAGACAACAATGTGTACTTAATTGCAGAATGATTCATGGCGTAGTACTCAGAATTCCGATAAGGATGAAAAAAATTAGCTGGAAGAAGATTTTCTCAAAAATACTGATCAGAAAATTAAGATAGCTTGGTTTTTTTTTTTTTTTTTTCCCTTCTAAATTTAAACTGAGCTCATACAGTATAGAAGACCTACCCATATCTGATTCTAACTTACTCTGGTAATTGTTTGCGTATTTGAATTAAATTACTCAGTAAAGAAATTTAGTTAAAGATTGCTACCATAGTAAATTATTTGGTTTTACATCTATATAAAATATAGGTGTAGTATACACATCTGGAATACTTTTGAAATATATAAACCTCTAAAATAAAAGAATTTCTACAAAAATTAAGGCCTAATTAGAACAGACTTTTAATGTGTGCCTGTTTTTAACTATGTGCTGTGAATCCTTTTCCTAACATAAACTTACAGTTTGATTTGGAAAAATGCCTTCAAGAGTTCCATCTAAACTGCACACAGTATCTTGTTTTAATACAGATGGAATTAATGAGGCCAAGTAAAGAAGGCTTAGCAAAGCAGTGGCACATCTTAAATTGTGCATCAGGAAAGAAGCAAACCTGTCAAGTGAAACTGCATAATCTGATCCCTCTGAGTCCCCAGTGAAGCTGCAAGTGTGTGGTGTCACTTCCCACACGTGGGCAAACTCTGACAGAGAATGCTTGGCTTCAAAGGTGCACGTCCAGCCCTTGCCAGACAGGTTTGGTGGTTATTTCCTTTGCGCTGGGGGAAATAATGGAATCTTTCTGTGGCTGTTTCCCAGACTCCAAACTAGGCCTTTGGAGCTCTAAGTAGTTAATTATAGCCCTTTGAGCAAAGAGCTTCTTTTTTCCCCCTAGTTTTGGAAGACATAAGAAGTTTGCCAAGCTGCTGAGGGTCGGGGTTTTTTAGTCTCTTTGAGCTTTCTTTCATGTGTGAGTTCCTTTGTAACTCAGGTAACACGTTTGTCCTGAATTCTCAGCTTTTTGTTTAAATCCTACCGTTGTCAAGCATACAATTTCTAACAGTTTAAGTGCAATCTGTTTGAGGAATTTTGAACTCTGACTGATGGCTTATTCTTAAGCAGTTGTTGTGGTGAAGTAGCACACTTCCCAAAAAGAGAGCCTCATTGTCCCCTGTCCTGTGCTGGTATTGTGCTAACGCACCACTACTTTCCATTGTTCTTGTGCCTTTTCCGTCCATGTCAGCTTCAGAGATGCAGACATTGGATCTAAGTGAAACTGTGGGTGTCATTTCTAAAGCAGGCAAATCTGGGGTTCCTCCATCCCACAGGCAGCATGCAACACAGCCTTGTGCTGCTGCATTAGTGTCGTGGGGTACTTAGGATGGTAGCAGCTTGTGTGCACTTCAGTTGATTAAAACACGATTACTCTGGCTTTTTGTAACTGAAATGACTTTCCATCTTAATGAAGCAAGGGAGTCTCTGGACAGAAGTACTGTATGCAGGGAAAGCAATGCAATTCTGAAGGGCATAGCCTGGAAATAATTAAAAACATTCAGTTCATCCATCAGTTTGAACAAGAAAAAATTACAAATCGGGGAGCCAAGGCACAGATCAGTACACACATTAGGTGACTTTTAATATATGCCTCTTGAGGACTTTCATGCTGTCAGAGAAGTTGGTATTCCCAGTTGATTTGTCGCACCAGTAGCTGATCCCATATGCTGGAACCAGTGAACCTACATAAAGTTGTTCTGAAGCACAGTCCTGAGTCACAGCTTCTGCCAAGGTGTCACTGCTTCCCTCCTGATCCCTCATAAACTCCCTTGTAGCCAAGGTGTTGTGTCCCTCTCGGCAGCTTAACTTAAGCCACCCTTCACACATGGCTGGCCTTGGCTTTTCCAGGAAGGGAATGTTGGAGTAAAAGATCAGCGTGTGCAGCTGGTACCTGCTGTTTGTAGATATGGTTTCCACCTGAGGATGGTGTCTATGCCTACACAACGTTTCTCGGACTAAATAACCAGGCTGTCTTCCTGCTGTTGTTTCCTCCTGTCTTGTTTGACACTGACCAAATGCCAAGCACCCACAAAAGTCATTCACTCGTGCTCCCCTACCACAGCTGGGGAGAGGAGAATGGAAAAAATAAATGAAAAGTTCATGAATTGAGATTAGGACTGGGAGAAAACACTCCAAGGGCAAAAAAGGCTCAATTTAGAGATGGAAAGTGAATTTTATTAACAACAAAGTCAGAGGAGGATAATGAGAAGTAAAGTAAGCCCTTAAAACACCTTTTTTTCCCCGCAACACCTCCTTCCTTCCCACCAGCAGCTCAGGGAGACAGGGCAGGGGTTTGGTCCATTCATCACCTGAGATCTTCTTCTGCGGCTCCGGGAGAGGAGTCCTTCCCCTGTGAGACCTTGAGGTGCCTCCCACAGGAGACAGTTCTGAGAACGTCTCCAGCATGGCTCCACTCTCACGAGCAGCAGCTGCACTGCCCCTGCTGCAGTGCGAGTCCCTCCCCGACTGCTGCAGCGTGGGGCACTGTTCCGTGGGGTGCAGTCCTGCAAGGACAGGCTGCTCCAGCCTGGGAGCAGGGCCCTCTCTCCACTGGGTCTCCCACTGGATCACAGCCTCCTCCAGGCATCACCTGCTCCGGCCTGGGCACCTCCCCAGGGGCTGTGGGTGGATCTCTGCATCCCCCGTGGATCCCCATGGGCTGTGGGTGGATCTCTGCATCCCTCGTGGATCCCCACGGGCTGTGGGTGGATCTCTGCATCCCCCATGGATCCCCATGGGCTGTGGGTGGATCTCTGCATCCCCCTTGGATCCCCATGGGCTGTGGGTGGATCTCTGCATCCCCCATGGATCCCCATGGGCTGTGGGTGGATCTCTGCATCCCCCATGGATCCCCACGGGCTGTGGGTGGATCTCTGCATCCCCCATGGATCCCCATGGGCTGTGAGTGGATCACTGCATCCCCATGGATCCCCACGGGCTGTGGGTGGATCTCTGCATCCCCCATGGATCCCCACGGGCTGTGAGTGGATCTCTGCATCCCCCGTGGATCCCCATGGGCTGTGAGTGGATCTCTGCATCCCCTGTGGATCCCCATGGGCTGCAGGGGCACAGCTGCCTCACCATGGTCATCACCAGGTCATGAATCTGCAGAGGATTCTTGGTTCCGGTGCCTGGAGCCTCTCCTGCCCCTCCTTCTCCACTGACCTTGGTGTCTCCATGTTGTTTTCCCCTCACATGTTCTCACCTCCTCCTCTTCTCTAGCTGGAATTCAAACTGTGCCCCCACTTTGTTTTGATTTTCTTCTTAAATCTGCTATCACAGAGGTGTAACCAACCTCTCTCATTGGCGCAGCCTAGGCCAGCAGCTTGTCCATCTTCAGAACCATCAGGGAACGGCTCTGCTGGACATGGTGGAAGCTTCCAGCAGCTTCTCACA
Organism: Chamaea fasciata; assembly: GCF_029207755.1. NCBI lineage: Eukaryota > Metazoa > Chordata > Aves > Passeriformes > Sylviidae > Chamaea > Chamaea fasciata. The sequence goes on along the minus strand of NW_027094097.1, from coordinate 18,519,571 downwards.
AAAGTCACCTCCGTGGCCCCCCTGCTACCAAGAGCCAGGCCAGTCGAAACCAACACACGCCTTCATAAAGGCTTTGTACCTCTTGTCTCATGCCTGTTTTCTGTACATATTTTTGTATTGTATACTAGTCAGAAATACCATCTCTTGAAGCTGGTTTTTTTTTTATTATTCTAAAAACAGCTTCATGTGAGAAATAATTGTTTTGATATGAGTTGCCTTGCAAATTTTTTTATTCATCAAAGTGAAAGCAGGAGAGAAACAGAAACAGAAATGGTAGGATTTCAAAGGAATAGATTTGTTTTGAATCAGAACCCAAATAAAGTGTTGCTGTGTCATTCTGGAAAGTCCCACTACCTACACAGCTGACATTGGTAACTGAGTATTGTCTGAATCTGTGGTGTTACTTTTGTCCAGATAATTATAAATTTACATCCAGAGATTGCAGTGGGGCTGTTAACTGTCCTCTATTGTTGAGATTATAAGCAGACTGAGGAAAAGATTCTTTTATTAACTGGGATTTGGAAACCCTGATACTTCTCTGATTTGCAACATACTAATAAAACAGGTAGATACCTGTTTGAACTCTGTGAGAAAGACACATACTATTGTGTTTTTTTCAGAATGGTCTTATATTCTAATATGAACTGAATCCATCTTCTTGACTAACTCATGATGCAACTTACGCTTGCTCTATTTCCATGATACAGGAAGGGGCACGGCACATTTATATCGGAGGCTCCATGGGAAGAATAGGAGGAGCTGTCTGTGAATTTATTATGAGGAAGGTACAACTGCTTGTTTACTTTGTCTTCTTTGCTGTCTATCCATACTAATTAAAACTTGCCATTTTCTGACTTCATTTATATTCGATAAGAATTCTATAAGAAAACCAGAAAAGTCAAGTCTGTGCTGTTGCACTTCCTATGCTTTCTTTGGACCTATCCCTGGGAATACTGTTAATTAACATCATTAGCTTTCAGGCACTGTCAGCAGTTACTTCCAATTTCTACTTAATACCTTTCCGTTATTCTTCATTCTCATATTTAATATTTGCATATTGCCTTAGTAGCATGACTTTGGCAAGGACATTACACTTCTCCAGATTTATTAAAAAGTAAAAGCTAAAGTTTAAAATCTAGCACTGCATTTATATTTAGTAGCCTGTAGAACTATTCAGGTAACTGGAAGAATTTCAATGGATTGCAAGCAAGCACTTCACGTAATTTGACTCCATGAAGCTAGTTAGAATAGCTCATCCAGAACCCAGAAATGTTTCAAGACATTGTGCAAGTTGGACATGAAAGCTTCACTGGTCTTTCTATTGGAGGGGATACAAAATAATACAGGTGGAATTTTGGACTGCTTTCATGTCGCTCTGCAGAGATGTTTCTTTGGGAAATAAAGTGCAAATGGAAAGAGAGGAGGCTGCAGGCAAAATTGAAAAAGTAGATCAACACAGACATGCCTCTGAGTGCTGAAGTTCACTGCTTTGATAGATTGACTGTAGATCAAATAGCACAGATGTGTATCCAAATGTTGCATATTATTATGTTACAATCAATTAACTGGAACTGATAGAGTTTCCCTTTCTCCTGTTCTCATAGTTGGTCACTGACAAGTCTTAGTATAAGAGGTCAATTTGGAACATTAAAATAAAAGGTTAACACCTGCAACATCTACAAAACTTGGTGCAGGAAGTGTGATAATTGGATAGACTTGGATTCGTGCCCTGTGAGAAAGAAGCAGTTCTTGGGAAGTTCAGAGTAAGTGGCTGAGCTCTTTGCCAGGCTCTTTATTACTGAGCCCTTGAAGGGCACTGGGGATTTGCTGTTTGTCATTTCTCACTGGCTCTATTCTGCTTCTTTGTGGAAGGCTTTCTGTTTCTTGTTAAAGGAGCTCACTTGCACTTCTTCAGCCAGATTTTTGTGACTGATGGGTAGAACAACATGGTTGCATGAGAATAGTGAGTTGAATTGACTTTCCTATCAGTAAGACTGAGGAAGAAATGGTTCTGCTCAAAAACAGAGTGCTGACTGTTTCCAGGATTCAGGTGACATTAGATGGTATCCAGGGCTTGAGGTGCAACCCAGGTAGGAGGAGTCAAAGTGCTAGTATTGAGTTTTAGTAAGCTTGATACTTTTTAAAGGTATGGGGAGGCCACTGAAAGATGTTCCAAAACTTTTGGAATTCACGATTTCTCCATCAGTAAAGTGGCAATTTGATGTTCACGTGTTCTCCTTGGCCATGCAAAGTTCAATGAAAATTGGTACTGGAACACCTGGAAAGTCTAAAATGGAAATGCCTCACTGAGGACACCTAATGCTTCACGTGGTGTGTGCCTGAGAGGTTCAGGTGCTTACAGGACATAAGGCTTGATCCTAACAAAACTTTATATCATGTGAACATTGAAAGACAATTTAGCAGCAGTGGGATTTGGAGGTCATTTGCTCTGTTAGCTTCAGCTCACAACTCTTACCGCTAGAAACCGGATATCCCAGACTCTGATCCATTTGCAGCTTGGTACTGGCATTGGAGGGAAGCCTTTGGTGCCTCTCTCCCTGTGCACTCCCCAGCACAACTCTTGTCTCCATTCCACCCCCACCTGACTGTGAATACCTCAGAGTCAGGGAGCTGCTGCCACAGAAGATAGCTTTCATCACTTCGCTCTCCTGGTCCCTGCCTCTGCCAGGTCACTGCACTTCCTTCCCTCCTCTGCACAACACAGAACTTGGGATCTGGCAGAGAACTAAAGGAGATGCTGCAGCAGTGGTGTGGCACTGCACCTGAGGAATGTGGGGAGAGAAAATCAGCCTTCTGTGGGGATTGGTGACTGTTCTGTTCATCTACACACCTGCATGAGCTACACTGCTCTTCTAGAGGGGTCACATCTGCTCTGGCAGAGAGAATAGACAGGTGTTCTCCATTTGGTCACTCTTCCCTGTTTCCTCCCTCTGAAGCCTGGGATGCAGGAGGCAAAGGGCTCTAGTGTAGTTACCTCTCTCTGTCAGTCTGAGCTACCAGTGGTACCTGAAGTGAGAACCCTTCTGCCACTGCCATTTTATGGGCACATCTGCCTTTTTCATTCACACATGATAACACTTGCTGGTTTTTCTAGTACCCCAGTGAAGAAGTAGTGTAGTACCCCCCCAAGGAGGGGCTGTATGAATTGAGAGATGGATTGTTTGCATATACCCTGACAGTCCAAATTTGGGATACAGTTGCTATGACAATTGAATCATCTGATTTTGTAAGTTAGTGCATACAAACAGCCAATTGATTGCTGAATACGGTCAGCTAGGAATGGAACTTTCATTTAGCTGATGGAAATGTGTGAATGTGTCTGATTTCACTGATAGCTTTTCTATGGCAATTGTTGTTCAGAGCATTTCATTATAACCATGGTTCACTCAGTACCTTGCACACGGTTATATATGAGCCATTCTCTCTGTTATGCATTGGCTGAAGGTTCTCTGACACAATCTGACCCTCTCTTTCAGTCCTCAGAGGCAGCACTCTGCCGGGTAGAGCTATTTCCTGGCACTGAAGCACTGACTGGTGTGAGCTTACATAGGGCAATTCACCATGATCACTTGTTTGGCTGCCTCTGCTCTGGTGCTGCCCAAACCCCAGGACTGTAGAAAACTGAAGTCACTGCAGGCCTTTACTGACCTGGCTGTTTGTTCCACCTGAGATGCAACTCTTTTGCTTCAGATGTGGACTTCTTATGGAGCTACTTTCTATCTTGTGTTTTTGAGGGTGCATACAGGCTGCACTCCATGTGTAAACATTACACAATCTCATTTGGTGATCTTTTCGTGGTCCTAGAGTTGATCCATTGGGTGAAAAAGGAAAAAATGTTTTTACTCAATTGACTGAGTTCTCTAAGTTTCAGTACTCATTATTCAGAACTAAAATATTTAAAACCTTTGCATTCCACTGTCTGAAGAGTTGTTACTCTGAAAATTGGAACTGGAAACATGGGTTTAAAACTCCCTTTTTTGCAGTATTAGAACAGCTTCTGCTTAAGCAATAGTTATCTATGATTGTATAGCATTATCTTTTCAAATATGAAAATTTGTCATTTACTTCAGTGGGTCCTGGATCAGCTCCTTCATGAGTAAGCAGCAACACATGATGGTTTTTTACAAGTGATGGTAAACTGCTCTCCTAATCTCTCTACTCGCTGCTGCCTCTTCTCACTGTACTTTTCCTTGAAAGGACTGAGAAGTGACTGCTGCTCCTCTGAAACCAGTTGAAAACTACTATGGGCTTGCAAAAAAGCAAGTTTCTTCCTGTTAAATTTTATTTAAGAAAAAAATATTGGATAAAGTTATCAGTGACTTTTTTTTTTTTACTTCTGCAAGAACTATAATGTGAGAAAATAAGTGTCTGTTAAAAATACATGGAATAAAGTTTTGGTCTCATTTTTCATTTCTTTGTGTCTCTGCCTCAAGAAAAACTAAAACCATCAGGAACAGGCATGGAAAAGAACACCACTACTTCACACACTCTCACTTTTTTCCTGTCTTCTCTCTTTGCATAAAAAGGGACAGCATTTACAAAACTGTCATAAATCTCTGTAGAAAAAGATTTAATTATCCAAAAAGTGAAGATGTCAAAAACATAGGGACAAAGAAATAAAAATGTTTTGCATCATTCTTTAGAATGAATTTAAATGTCTGTCTCTGTTTCCTCATGCAAATCCAGCCTTGCTGCTTTTTACCCCTTTTAGATTCTCCTTTTCATCTGAAGGCAACAAAGGCCTTCTGGCAGGAATTGGGCTTATGCCTTTCATGCAATCTCAGATTCTCTTTTCAAAGATGCTCTAAACTTTCTTTGTGGAGCTGAAATGAACTAAAGCTTGCAGAGGCACATCATGTGAAATTTCAGATAGCTTTTCTATACTTTTTGCTATTCAGAACATAAAGATTCCACTTACTTTGAGAAAATGCATAGCAGCATGGCCTCAAATCCCTTCCCATAACTTCTTGTGTATTTGGTTTGCTTTCACAAAAATGAAATTCTTCAGGGCATATTCACCAGAGAATCTCTCAAGCCAATTTTACCCAGAGGAATTTGAGAAATGTGCATTTTCACTTCTATGCTTTGTATGAGGTGCAGGGCTGGTAATCTTATAAGATGAATATGTTACATTAATAAAATGAAATAATTAAAATGACAGTAAGCTTGATCTGGTCTCAATCTAGTACCTCTTAAACAGAGCTATGGATTCAAATATGGCTTGTAAACGAGACTCCAGCCTCTTACTTGACATAATTTTCCTTTTTTTTTTTTTTTTTTTCTTCTTTTCCCCATTAAGGAAAGTGGAAATTGCCAATCTGTTGACAGCAAGTGCTGGAAGAAGCAATGTGAGTGATTTCCTTGGTGACTGTCAGACACTTCAGGCCAGGCTTTCAAGCTACGTTTGTAATAAAAGAAATACACTGTGGGAAAGATAGGCAGTGTGGTCTTTACCAAGCTTGATTCCTGCTGGTGTGCTGAACCCAGCTGCCAGCCTAGTGCTGCTGGATTAGCTTGGGGAGCTTGCTGAAAGACTGAATGATTCAGTGTGTGCTTTATTTTTACAGAGAAGCTATAATATCCTAGAAGTTTAGGTACAGAACCTCTGGCATAAAGTCTGAATATATTTTGCAACACTGCATCCTTGAGAGATCTTTTCTGTAGTGCCTAATTTTGTATTTCATAATGGTGTGTTTTAATAAAAAACATTTTGTCAAATCACAAGTCAGCAGATATTGTCTCGAAGTGAATTAATGGAAGAAAAATTCTGAAGTAATCTACTGTTAGTAAATGGCTATGTATGGGTCAGGCAATTTCAGAGGTTGTTACTGTGCTCATTTTGGCTGGGATGGAATCAATTTTCTCTGAGGTCGCTGCTGTGGGGCTGCATTTTGCATTTGTGCTGGAATCAGTGTTGAAATACAGGGATGTTTTTGTTACTGCTGGGCAGGGCTGACACAAAGTCAAGGCCTTTGCTGTTCCTTGCCCTACGATGATGGAGTAGGCTGGGGATGCACAAGAATTTGGGAGGGGACACAGCTGACCCCAAGTGACCCAGATATTCCACAGTGTGTGGTTTTCCATTGCGCTCAGTGTGTAAAGCTGTGGGAACAGGAGGAAGAGGGGGAGGATGGACTGAGGGTGCTTGCCTGGCAAAGCAACCACCAACACCTGATGGGGCCGTGCTGAACTTTTGGCTGCCCATGGGAAGCAGGGAGTGAAATCCTTGCTTTGCTTTGCTTTTGTGCACGGCCTTGGCTTTGCCTGTGTTTTGGGTCAAGGCAATTTAAGAGGTAGGCGCTCTGCAGTGAGCTGCCTTCCCTTACAGTTTTAACTGATCCCTTTCCACCAATATGGAGAAATGAAATACAAATATCTGTAAGTGAAAAAATTACAGTTCACTAACAGGACAAACAGCAACAGGCAAAAATGACACTATTTATAGTGATCACTAGATACAAAACCGCCGAGGCACACTAACTCCCCGGGGACAAAGACAACCCCAGAAGAGTGGGGGAACCCCTTCCCTATGGGGTGGATCCCGCGGCGCGGAGGGCAGAGCTGAGATGACCCCAGCGCCGTCCCTGGGTTCCTCCGGCGGCGATGGGCCCACAGCCGGCGCCTGGGGCAGGGCTGGAACCCGGCAGGGACAGCGGGGACAGGAGGGAACAGCGGGGGAAGGCAGGGCGGGCACAGCCGCAGCGCCGGGGCCGCCGCGCTCCCCCGCGCCGCCGGCACACACGGCGCCCGAACCCGCCCGGGGAACGGCAGCAGCGAGAAACGCGCCTTCCTGGGAAAAAACCAAACCCGAGAGAATCCAACGGGGCAGCGTTCACTCCTGCTGCCTCACCTCTGTGTCAGGGACCCAAGAGGCAGGAAAGCCCCAAAAGGCAGAAGAACCCCAAGAGGCAGGAAAACCCCCAAGCCCACGGGGCCGGAGTGGAGCCGCTCAAGGGACCCCCAGCTTTTAAAGGGACTCCAGCAAGCCCCGATCCCATTTCCAGCACCGGCCTTTGAAGACACAGTGACAGTGTTGGGCACAGACAGATGCGGAATACAGTAACATTTTGGGTTATCCACGACAGCCTGTTAGGCTGGCTTTATCTCTGGAGTTCTCTCCCTTCTACTCTCCGGATTCTCTCCCAGCCCCCTGGGAGGGGGGCAGGGAAGTGAGCGAGTGGCTGTGGTGCTTAATTACTGGCTGAGGTTAAAGCCATGACAGTTAATTAATGTAGACAATATCACTTTGTGTTTTGCTGGTTTTATTTTAAATGAGCTTAATTTTCAAGACTTTGCAGCATGGGAGGTTTCAGAGCCCGTGTAACATAAAGTTATGAGCTGGCAGGCTTGGCTTGGTCTGGAGGCTCGGGTTCATTACTAACTCTGCCTCTGTCTCCTCGGCTATAAAACAGGGAGGATGTGCCCTCTCAGAGGAGTGCAGTGCCTGTAAGCTGATTAACCAAGAACTGGAGTGGTTAGTGCTCTGCAAACATTGTAAGGGTGCTCTCCTTAACTTATGAAATTGCTGAGAATTAAATTGCTGATCACAAGCAGTACTTCTGAACAGTTACTTTTTTCTCCTTTCCCCCCTAACTTCTGCCCAAAAGGTTTTCCTGTCATGTTTTATGTCACCGTACTTGTCTTGGAATTTCTTCCAAGTTCTGCCTGTGTTTATATGTTAACATTGATGGACATGCTATTGACACAAACATTTTCCCAATGCTCTTCTTGTGCATGATCCTATGAGAGAACAGATTTTCAAATATCATTTTGCAATTGTTTGGCCTCGTATTCTATATCACCTAGAGTGCCACGGTGGAATAACTGCTGTAGAGAATAGAAATGTTCCTTGAGAAACTTAGATTTGTCTATGTGAACCACCTCAATGACTTTTAGGGCAGGGCTCGTAAATTTTATTTGGTTCTGTAGAGTGTTTCAGACAAATTTGGTTGTGGATAGGATACATGACTGTTATATAGAGTAGTTTTACTGTTTTTCTTTTTTTAATACTACTTTCCGGTCATAATCTCAAAGTCTGCATAACCAACACTCTTTAAAATGTGTTTTAGTAATTGTAAAATGTGATTTCAACTTTGTCTGTAAAATAATGCAAAGAAATCCCTGCTTGTTAAGATTACAGAGATCCAAAACTAGCTGTAGTATCTTTGCTTAAACCATCTCCTCTCTGAGTCCCCCAAAAGGAATGAGTCTGTTTTGCTGCTTTGCACAATTTCTCCCTTGTTCTCAGGGTTCTTTTTCTTCTCTGTCAACACCCTAGAGGCATCACAGTAGCCAAAATGAATTTATGCAAACATCTTAAGAGAAGCGCCTGTTAGGATTTCTAATGTTTTGAATGCTTTTCTGACTTCCCTTAACTGTATGTGGCTTTGTTTAAGCAATAAATTTACAAGTAATTAGAAATCCAGACAGGGATTTCTTTCACCTTTAATCTACACAGGGATTGAGGAACCCTGATTCACTTGTTATTAGAGAATAATTGAACACAAAAATAAAATAATATAAAAATGCTGGGCCAGGTGGAGAATGCTGTTTGTTTCAACTGTATTTAATGATACTTATCTGTATTTAATGGCTCCTTTAATGGAATAAATATCCAGATATTCATGGCATGTAAAATGCTACTACTAATTCAGAACTATGAAATAGGGACTTCATCCTTCTATGCAACTATTAAATAGGAACTTCATTCTTCAACTTCCTTCTACACATCACCTTTACTGAAACTGAGAGACATAGTAAAGAATACATTTTATCCTATATTTTAATAAGAATACTGCTGGTTTCATTCCTAGTAAATGTTATGTTAATTTAACTAAAAGATTCTTTAGCATTTTAGACAGTAAGTTGCAGCACTAAGTACTCAAATCTTGTTAAACATAATTTAATACGAGCAGAAGACATTTTCGTTGATTTTTAGTGTCCCCATTCAGAGGCTAAAATAGAGAAAGTACACTTATGGCAAAAAACAACATGGAAATAATAATGTTTTCCTTCTTCTTTTCTGTAGCAGAAGCTGTTATTTTTAATACACATGAAAATCTTCAGGTTTGAGATTTCATATTTTTTGAAAAAGTGTTCTTCTAGAACCTCATGCAGTTGATAGCTGGGTTCTGAACTGCAAGCCAGACCAGACAGGTTTTTCTGTGGCTCGGTCCTGCTCTGCCAGCTTTCTCTGAGTTACAGTGAACCTGCCAAGCAGCGTGGGCATGAAGATGTTAGGCTCGTAGCCCTTCTGCTCATGGGCCATTAGTTTTTCATTGATCTTTACCAGAATCGTTTTGGTTGGAAAGGTCCTTTGCAATCACTGAGTCCAACCATTAACCCAGCACTGCCCAGCACCACCCCCCAGCCACTCCTTAACTCCATGTCTTTTAAATACTTTGCAAGCCTACAACTCTTTTAAAAAAGCTTGTCACCAGATAGATATTGAAAGGAAAATACTGATCATGGCTCTACAAAACCAATAAAACTGCTTTTATGAGCTTTTATGAAATTTTTTATTGCTTAGAGGGTCTCAGTTTCAGCAGGCAGCGAACCGCATTTAGACACTAGAACTTCTTTCTCACAGTCATCTCCAGAAGTCATTGCCTCCGTGCTTACAGCACTCCAGTCCTGTGAACATGTTTATTTTCTTGTCTAAATTTCTACACAGTAAAGTCAAAATACAAAATGTTTAACATATGTACCTACTCTAAGTGTTGCCAGCAAGTGAAGAGGTCAGTGATGGCTCCTGGAAAGGGAACAAGTTTCTTTGTTTTCAGTACTACAGTAGCTAAGACAGAAGGCATTAATTCTCATTAATCACTTTGCTATAAATCTCAGTTTAATATCCATTTCAGATGTTCTAGATAAATCCTTAACCTTTCAGTTGTTCCCTCTTGTAATCCTGTATCGCTGATGAATCTTGGCAGAGACAAATGGCACTGTTAGACCCTGCAACTACTTCTATTCATGTTCTTCCTCTGTGTCTTTAGAGGGAGGAGAAAGGAACAGGCCAGGGAAGACAGTTTGAATACTGGTGTTCATAAATGGTGTCTTTCTTTTCCTCATCTTCTTCAAACTCTGAGCCTGACTCCAAAAAACAGAAGTTGCCCTCTCAAAAAAAAAAAACCAAAAACCAAAAAAACCCCCCCCAAACAAAACAAACCCAAAACCAAAACAACAAACCAACAAACAATCAAAAAAACCCCCCAGCCAATATGTTGAATGATAGAAAACCTTTGCTTGTCTTGGTAGGAAGTTAAACCATGTTAGATATCAATTAGTCATTCAGTAATGAGCTCTGATCCTCTCAATGGGTAAATGGGAAAGTCGTTTGATTTACTTTGAAATTTTTGCAAAATTCTCAGGAAGTTCCATAGCAAACTTTTACTTGCCAAGTTTAGAAAATTAAGGTAGAATAAGTTACTTAGAAATTTTAAAACAACATTCAAAATAAGGTACTTTGCAAACTTGAACTTAGCAAAGTCAAACTTAGCCAACTTGAACGCATCGAGGCACAACAAGGCACTCACTAAGGTGTTGACTGGAATTTCTAGTCCGGTTTACAATATATTCTGAGAAGAAGTTAGGAAAAGAAAGAGAGAAAGAAAGAGACAGAAAGGAGAAGAGTAGAAAAGTCACCAATGGATTCAGTGACAAAGTTTGATTGCTGGAATTTCAGTGTCCAGTTGTTGAAATGATGGTGAAAATGGCCAAAGTCTTGATCCATCGGAGGTGGGGGAAGCCCATGGGACACAAAGTTTCCTGGGTTACTCCAGGTTCAGGTTTGTGTGAGCACAAATCCCTGGGGGAGTTTTACACTGTCTGATGTCACTCTGTGGATCCCTTTGGGGGGCTCTGATGGTTCACGGCCCCTTCTACGACGTGGCCCTGCCTTTCCTGGCAGCGCAGCTGAGCCAGGTGTGGCCCGTGCAAAGGGATGAAAACCTCCAGCCCTCTGTGTGAGTGTCCCGGGCCTTCCAGGGGAGTTTCCCGAGCTGAGCCAGTTGTGGAAGGGAGGGCACTGCGCTGGTGCAAACTCTGTCCCACCTGGCAGCATCTGCTTCTGATCAGCCTCTTCCCTTTCCTGGCTCCCAGCCTGGCTCGTCCCCTCCGGGCTGGGTGTTCACCCCTCTGCCCCTGGCTGAGCAAAGCCCCGCTGATTTTGCCAATGACCATTGCTTTGAGCCATTAACCCGGGACATTTCAGTCCCTCACAGCCTTTCAGAACACATAGCTCCACCAACAAGCAGGTAAAATTCTGAAATATGTAGATTGTTTCCTCAGGAAGGAACCGCCATATGTCACTGAGATCACTTGCAATGAGTTTTTGGTATTCTTGCAACAAGTGCTCTGATAACATAGCCGGGACAGTGAGAAAGTGATGCACACCTTACAGCAACCAGAAATCCCAGAAATTCCAGAAATTCCAGAAATTCCAGAAATTCCAGAAATTCCAGAAATTCCAGAAATCTGCTCCTTTTTGCCACATAGGTCTGGGACCTTTAACAAAGCTGCCAATTGTCCTGTTTCAGAGAGAACAATTCTCACTGTGAGAGTTAACAGTTTTGTAAGCAGCTGATTTGAGTTGGACTGGAATTTACTTGAACTCTGAAACTTTTGGGTCTGGCCCAACTTTACCACCACCTGATGGAAGACTGGCAGACAGGCATAGTAACAATTCAAATTTATGAATTACAGGTAATTAAACAACAAAGCACTCTTCCAAAGGACAAAATAAAAAACTGTACTACTTTTTTTCACTTTAGATCCAAGTGAAAACAGGATTTTGAGTCAAGCTTAGAGTGTAAGTTTTCATGAAATGAAAACACCAGATTTATTTAAGAAATTCTCATTTTAGGAATATTCCATTTCTCTTATAATGGTATTTTCTGGAATATATTTTTTATGATTTCAGAAGTGTAAGTATGTTTAAAAAACCCCAAATCAACCAATCCACCCACTCAGTCTACTAATGCAATATGAAGCATGTCAACTAACATGTCAATTTCTATGTATTGTAAAAGTTTTATAGCTAACAATATTATTAAACTGTCATGGAAAAGCACGAAACTGTTGGATATAAATATTTTTTGAACGTCATCTGATAGGAAAACTTTTGTTTGGGATAATGGGAGATACATTTCAGAATCTGAGTTTAATTTAAAAAATGTTCTTTGTCCCTTGTGAGGAGCTGTGCTGATGAGCTCAGTGGCCTGTGCCAGCTGAGCCCAGGCAGGCTCTGCAGGGCAGCCAGGGAGGGCTGGGGACAGGGCGTGGGGCTGTCCCCACCTGCAGGAGACCAGCACGGAGACCTCTTGGAAACTGCAGAACTCAGGATGCTTTGAAATGGCTGGGAAAGTCATTCAAGAAAAAAGTATCCTGGGACAGGGCAAGGAGCACACTCTGGCTCCAGGGAGAGACCCGAGTGCAGCTGCAGGCACACTTCAAAGCTGAGCTCATTCCATGCCTTCAGGAGCTGGCTCAGCCCCTAAAGTTCCATGGTACTACCAGCCCAATCTTATTTCAGGTTATTGGTTTAGTGGGAATAATCTTTCTCAACAGGCTCTCAAGGGGGCCACAGAGCTGTATTAATATTAAGCAAAGAGCTTGGAAATTCCCCATCACAATGTGGGATATAACAGGAAACATAATGCTTTAATAAAATGGTTTTATTTGTCCCAAAAAACAATTAATCCTGCAATGTCTCTTTGAACAAGTGCAATGTTTTTTGTGCTATTGGTAATATATTTAGATTAGATGCTCAAGTGAAAGCCTAAACACGCTGTCGTCTTCAGACATACTCAGGCAATTAGAGTGCAGCTTATGTTATTGTTTTATAATTCAAGCCTTGTGAAGTAATAAATTATGAAACTCATTAAATTTTTAATTGCATTAATAGAAAGTTTAACTTATTAAATTCTTTGGTAGGGCTTAATAAGAAAACATTGGAAATACATCTGGTTTTTTTTCTATCTTTGTTAAATCTTGTTGCCCAGATTACCTCTTTCTTCAATACAGGAAAAATAAAGTAATAGGAACATGAACTGTAAAAAATACTCTCTTACATGGAGTTTAACCTTAATTCCCTTTGTCACATTTTAAAGAATTTCTGAACAAATTCCATGACTGCCAGCCTTCCCCATGAATAGCTGCAGGCCTCTCAGCAGCTTTGTGCTCTGAGCTTGTCTCTGCTTTGTTCTACCAACATTGTCAAATAAAGACTGATAGCACTATTTTTATTTGGCAATGCATGACACAATTGGATGCTATAAGCTGAGCTGTTTTAACAAGGGTGGTGTTAAAATTCTCTCTGTTTTCACTGCAATTGGAAATTGTAATTGTATGTATTTAATGAAGCTTGCAAATATGAAACTTCTCAGTGAGCTAAGGTAGAAATCACTTCATATCCATTAAAATCACGATGAATGGATTCACAGTCAAGGTGAATTTCTTCACTTCATGAAGCTTTCTCCTTTTTTTTGTACCTGCTAATGGTTAAAGCCCAAATTATTTGAAAATTAATGTGGTTACATGCAAGTATGTGTATTTTTTCCACTCTGTGTTAGTATGTTAATGTCACAGCAGTACAAAAACGACAGAAATTCTTCCTTCCTCTTAATAGGTGTTGGTGGTGTTTAAGGTGTTTAAATTATTCAGTGGTTTTCTGACCTAGTGCCAAACTGTAGTGAGACAGACAGAGAAAGGATCATGAGGAGGCTTGAAATGCTTTGCACATAGTACTCACTCACTCTAGATAAGTATGTACAAAAAAAAAAAAAATTTGTCTAGAAAATCAGGAGACTCTGTTGTAAAAGGGAATTTTTCTCTGAACAGTAGACTACCAAGCTTGCTGTTGCCTGCTACCCTTCCAAAGAGTGGAGGAGCTGTATTGCCTATGAGGTTGTACCTACCCAAATCATAACTATTAGCTTTTTGTCCAATTAGCCGTTCAATCTGGGCAAAAAGTGCCGTAGGGCAAAAACTAATTCTGTGTTTCTTAAAGCAGTTCTAGGGCTTCTCCTGAAGTGTTTGCCCTAGTGCACAAGTCCTGTTTACTTCCCAGTGAATCCACTAAACTCCCATGGGCTTCCAGCTCTGTCATAGACACCTGTTCAAATTCCCCATTTACATTTAGTGAATGACCTTTTGCCTCACAAGGTATGTGGTATTTTCAGTATTAGCTCTTCCTATCCCTCTTGCAAGACACTGAGGTATCTAGCTGCAAAGTCAGATACATTTCTCTTTTCCCTTCCATGAAGCCTGGTATTTTTTTTGCAGGCAGGAGGAGAGGAATTGGTACCAGAGGTATCTGCAGTCTTCCTTGGTGTGTGGGGAACACAGAAGCAGAGCTTCAACTGAAGGATGTCTGTGGGGTTTTATCACTTAAATCTCTGGTGCTGCTGCTCCTGTAAATGATTTCATGCCAATCAGTGCTCATGGAGTTTAATAAAGCTCCAAAGCCAAGTCATAATCTGCTGTATTCCTCAAAAGGGGAACTCAAAATATTGCAGGTCACTGGGAAAGGCGGTATTTCTATTCATGCTCTTATCAGGTGGTTTCCCTCTGCCTCTTCTTATGCTAGTGTCACTTAGGAAATGAAGTGATTTGCCAGGAAAATAGAATCTAAAGGCCCTCATTAAAAATTAATCAGATTTGTCATTTTGTTACTTCAACTCTCAGATTGATTAGACTGAAATTATGGTACTTTTGAGTCTGACTCGTGGTTTTTGATTACTCAGGGCTGTCAATATGACACAAGGGGCATTTCTCTTTTTGTTTATTTTCCCCCTCTTTTTCTATCTCCCCTCCAGACACAGAGCCTGGATGGCATGAGCCTGCACGGGTGCACAACATCATCCACTGCCCCACAAACAAAAAGAAAGCAGGTGACCCACAGCTCTGGTAATGTTCTGCCCATCGCAGTGTCCAGTTTCTTTTCTTCTCCCTGTGTTCCTGTTCAGCCACAAAACCAGGAGTCCTCAACAACACAGACCTCTCCATGACACGTGGCATCCCTTATTCTCCTCCTTATTGCTGTTTGCTTTTAACTTGCCTCTGTTGAACTCCATCAGAACCTTCCTAGTAACTCTTCCTTTTCTCCTGTCACCAGATGTTAATTAGTGAATATTATGACTCTTGCTGAGACTCAGTCAATTTTCTTCCCAGTAGCCAGGGTAGGGAGGGTGTGTTTTGCATTTGTGCTGGAATCAGTGTTGAAATACAGGGATGTTTTTGTTACTGCTGGGCAGGGCTGACACAAAGTCAAGGCCTTTGCTGTTCCTCACGCACCATGGAGTAGGCTGGGGGTGCCCAAGAATTTGGGAGGGGACACAGCTGACCCCAAGTGACCCAAGGGTCATGTAAATCTGAGGAACAGGGGGAAGGTGGGGAACAATGGCTGTGCTGCCTTCTGCCTTCCCAATCACTGCTGTGTGTGATGGGGGTGCTCAGCACCTGCCCATGGAAAGCAGGGAATGAATTCCTTGCTTTGCTTTGCCTGTGTGGGCAGCTTTTGCTTCACCTGTTAATTTGTCTTTATCTCCACCATGAGTTTTCTCCCTTTCAGTTTCCGATTCTCCCCCAGGTCCTACTGTGGGTGGGGAATGTGAATGATCCTTTTATGGAGCTTTGTTGCTGGCTGAGGTTAAATCCCAGCAGTGAAGTTCTTTCTTTTCTTGAGAAAGAGGGGACCACCCCTCACCTCCCAAAGGAAAACACCAAAGCAAAAGAAAAACCCAACCCAAACCACCAAACAACCAATCTAATGAATAACTGACGTGAAGATGCTGTCTATCTAGTTGAGACTCTATAAAGATTCTCTGTTTAATCCAATGTAATCTGACTTGTTCTAGGATTTTCTGTAATATTTGTAGTATCAAGGAAGTTCTTAGATCATTTTGAATTGCATAATGAGGGTTTTGCTTGGCTTCCTGAATTCTTCAGAGTGACAAGAAAGACTTCAAATGAATTCTGACTGGGTTTTCACTATAAGGTATTTAGTCCCAGAGCTAAAAATTGTGCCACCCTCAAGATAGACAAGCATATCCAAACAATGGAAGCTGTTACATTCATTATAATGAAGATATTCACAGTAAGGAAATACTGGTTGGTAGAATTTCAACACAATATTCCTCTTTCTGAAATGTGGAAGTTCCTACACAAGGCAGTAGATGGTACCAGCAGTGAAAGGGCTTTGCTCTAACTTTGTTTTGACCCAGAATAGCTCAGTCTGTGGCTAGAAGAATTGAAATATAGTGAAGATCACCTGGCAGGAGTAGGATTTCATAAAAAAAATGTGGAATTCATGTAGATGTATGGTCTGCATTGAAGATGTATGTAAACCTCTTTTCCGTAATCAGTGTCCTGATGAAAACTGTTTTCTTTGGTTTCATTTCAGCATTTCTCTTTAGAGTATATAGATTTAACTGAACAATGGGGTGAAACTACCTGTAGTTCCATGCAATGGGCTCTTAAGGACAATTTGTTAGAACAATAGGCTCTGGCTTTTCAATTTTATTTTATTGTCAATCAGAATAATAAGTTTTAATGTACCTTTCCATTGACTTATTTGAACAACCCTGCTGCAATAAAGCATATTAAATAATGTCATTAACCTTGGCCTAGACTTGCACTAAGAAGCTCCTTATTTGGGCAAGTGCAGCACAGATGTGAGGTCTGTGATTACTGCAGCTATGCCACTCTACTGGCAATGTGTCATTTTTAATGTGACAGCTGTATTCCAGCCATCAAGGGTTACAGCTTCTGGCAGCATGAAGTTCTCATTATGCCATTCCTACTCTGCAGTAAAATAATAATTTCAAAGCAAGCTGCTCCCATCTCCTCCCTAACCTGAGATCAGAATTCCTCCTGTTTATTTTTTACTGATTTTTCATCTAATCTGCAGCAGCTGGGTTTGTGTTTAAAGTTAGTGTTCTGAGACTGACCTAAGGTATATTAGTTATTAAAAGAGAGGGTGTTTTTATATTCAAAATTACATAAAAGTAACTAATAAAAGCTGTTCATAGTACATTTCTCCTTTGAGCAAATGAACTGGGAATATCTTAAAATTACAGGAGATTTTATATACTTGTCATATACACATTATTTTTATGAACTTATCTTCCAGTTGCTCTATGAACTGTTAAAAGGAATATTTTATATAATTATTTCATGTCAGGAATTTAAAAATAAAAGCCATGAAGTATCTACCTTGAGAAATTGTCACAGCAAAATCTGACTGATTTCACTTGAGATATTTTTAAGAGGAATATTCTTATTTTTCTTTATCCTGAACTAACGAATTGTCTGTGAAGCTCAATTGGCAAAGAGGTGAATTGATAAAAAGTGTTCTGCTACCATAACCAAACTTGCTCATATTTGCAGAGGTCAAATTTTGGTCCACTTTCCCCCTTCCCATTTCTGAGACTGTCCTGGGCACCTGAGCAACAGCTGAAGGAGGACAAGGTTGGTTTGTTTTGTTTTTTTTTAATGTCATAGATGAGAGAATCAGGTATTCCCAACTAAATGGCAAAGTAAACCATGAAACAATTCGGAATTGTAACTGCACGGCCAAAAATAAACGCAGCTTTTCTGGGGACTAATGACTACAGCTGGTGACAGCACCCGCAATGGAAATTAGAAAAGCGTCTTGCAAAGAGAATCACTTTTCATCAACACCTGATTTTTAATAAAGCGGTGCTGAATTTTAATTTGTAATTCAATTTCCTTAATGCATGCAATTCTTGTGTAACCAAGAAATCAATATCACCAGATGGATGTATGGGTTTTTGCCTCTCTATTTTAAAGGTCATGCACTAATTCAAGCAGCTCTAAAAATTAACATATTTCAGTAATTTTAGACTAGATAAGGTTTCTCTGCAGCCTTAAGAAAACTATACTGACATGCTTTTGGCAGCAGAATAGGATGACATGTCGCTGCTATGTGACAAACCCAATGCAGAATCTTTATTAATAATCCTGTTAATGTTTCATCTAATGCAAGGGAAATGGTAAATAAATTGTGGCTTTAACCCACTGCTGAGCTTCCAATTACTGTTTTTCTTCCTATCTGCTTCCAATATATCATTTTTTTAATATGACTGAAATGTTCTAACAATCAAGGCTTAGGATCCTAACAGCATGAAGTCCTCATTATGTGATTTCTGCACTACAGTAAAATAATGACTGTGAGGCAAGCTGCTCTCCATGTCACACTTACAGAATAACTCATAAGACTACCCATTTACCAGCTTCTGGTTATGGATTCAATTACTTAATGCCTTGGGTTTGTGGATGTTGGAATCATGTCATGCATCTGTCTTGAGCTGCACCATAAAAAGCATTCAAAGTGAATAAATTACAGGTGATGTTCCCCAGAAGCACTCCGAGGTTTTTGCTTTCTCCCAAAGCCTATCAGGGTTCTGGCTTCTAAAAGTTTAATGAAAGGTTTCATAAACCATAAAAAAACCCACCAGAATGCCATGACCTTCTTTCATTTTTTTTGATTCTGTGCAAAAATTTCTGTTTTCCACAAGTAACGGGGAGAAAAATATTACACTTGAGAGTCAGCATTTAAATGGTATGTTCCAGTCCCAAATACATATTAAACAGAACTGTAGAGGGAAGTAAACAGTATTTTAGATGGCTGTGCAGGTTTTGTAAAGAGAGATTTTATTTTTCCAAACAAAAGCTCTGAGTATCAGATTAATATGTTTTGCCTCCTTCAGTCTGCATTTTAAAATTGGCAAGGAGATGGAATCATAAATACTTAATTATTAGCAAGTGATTCTTACAGCTGCTATATATCTGCTGTTTCTTGTAGTAAGTATATATCAGGGGAAAATTTGGGGTGTCTAACTGTACTCCACCTGACCTAGAGCCCTATTAGTTTTCTGCCTGTTCCTATAAGGTAAAATTAAGGCATACATTAATGTAAGGCTTATTTGGCTGACTGCAGCAGCCTGCCAAGTGTTCCCTCCTGTGTCAGACAGGGAAGTCCTGAATTCAGGACCAGGCTCATTGCCTGCAGTCCCGGGATGCCAGGATTAGGCCACACCACTTACATGGACTGCATTAAGTACACGTTTGCTCTATAAAATGAGGTTTACATGCACCAGAAAATGGTGGCTGTTCCCCCAAAGGTGAAATACATGAAGAATTTTTAGATGCACATACATTGTTTTGACACTCCTGCTGCGTGTGAAACATGTGCCTGGCGGGTACAAAGTGGGAAATGCTAAAACCCCGGAGGATTTTCTATCCAATATGGACAACTTTTCTGCTTTCCAGTCCCATTTCTCTTACCCCTCCAAAAATGATGGGTGTTATGACCAGTTCTGTACCTCATGGCCAACATCCTGCTCCAGCTGCATTCCTTGTGGTGGTGTCAGTGGGGAATAGAGTGGCCATGCCCTCGTTGGGCTATGCTCTCATAATTAATAGAAAAACATATGTATGTGAGCTAATAGGCAACCTGCTCTAGAGACAATGGCTACTAAATCATTGCCTTGCAACCTGCTGAAAGTGTGAGAGTTGTGTGCCATGCTTTGTCTGGGGAGTGCTTCTTACAGTAAACACACTGTGTATCCATTTTAGTGTAAATCACTTAATTCGCTAGCTATTACAGATACACAGAACAATAATATTTAGTGGAAAATGAACATAAAAAGAATGAAAGGGTTCTAGGTACAGACTCAACAGAATGGGAGAGAAGTAGAAAGGGTTGTGTGTGAGATATCTGGATTTCATGTGATTAAAGAAACTGGGAGGTACTGAGCTCGGCAGGATGAGACTCAGGGAAAGGCTGTAGAATCACCTTTCTTTTTCTCAAAAGCTTATGGTGTATCATTGTTATAGACAAATGCAATTGTCTATAATATGTCTGGTCTAGCTGGAGACTGGATCCCTGCCTTCCCTTGTTTTCCAGCTGTATCAAATGAATTTTGAATTACTGCAGCCTCTGCACAGGTTTGTGAAAGCCTCGCAGCAGCAGGAGCAGAACTGCTCTAGACCCAGTGAGCAGCCTGTTTCCAAGGCAGAAGCTCATATGGGCTCCCTGACAGATGCTGCAGCTGCAGTAAGTGTCAGCTGCCTGCAGATGCCTGGGGACCTCTCAGCAGGACAGGCTGAGATGTGTCTTGTGGCACAAGGATCAGGAAAATGGGGTATAGAAAGACAGAGTGTGTCACCAGTGGAAATTCTCTCAGGAGGTTGGCTGAGGTCTGAGGAGCTTCAGGGCACGTTACAGTCATTGTGGCTGTGGGGAATTTTTAGCTAGGTACAATTTGGGGAGCAGAAAAGTGTGTGTGGGGTTGGCTACCCATAACTACCCCAGGAGATTACATTCCTCTGCTTTTCCTCTACTGCTTCCTTGCTGATATGGTTAGAAACATGGCAAAGCAGTCAATCCTCTTCAACCATGATCTGCCTTCTCCAAATTTTCGTTTATGTCCCAGGTTATTTAAATTCCATTTTGAAAAAAAAGCTGCTGCTGTTCATCACTATCCCACCATCCCTGTCTATAAACCTCTGGGGGCAGCACAGTCCAGGTTGAGCTTTGAATCCTACAGTTTTGAACGGGGTGACCCTGGGGTGACCCTGGGGTGACCCTGGGGTGACCCTGGCAAAGGTGGGACTTCTCAGTTCCTGCTCTGGGGCTTTCCTTTGGAGTCGGGCTGGGTTTTGTCCCAGCAGGGCAGGAGGCTGCAGGTGAGCAGGGGGAGTTCAGGCTCTGCTTCCCTGGGATCAAATGTGTGGGAAATGGATTTGTGGAGAATTCTCAAAGCCTGACCGAAAGTTCACATGGTCTTGTGTATTTGTGTGCAAACTCTGAGATAAAATATGCTGACGTAGAAAGGCCATGGAATAGGACAGATGTTGCTGAGAGAGAAATTGAACTAGAAACAAGTTTCAAATGATGACCTTGCAAATAGACTAGATATTTTGGAGAAATAGAACTATGAAAGATGTATTGTAGTAGGTCCCATGATGGGTATTTTTAGATGATTGGCTTAGAAGCATTAGCAGCATTGTGTGGCAAAAGCTGATAGGCCAAAAAACGCTTATAATATAATTAGGGTATAGTTTGGCTTCTGATTTTGATAGTGTGAATTGTAACATCTGTACCATCTCACCCTTCTCATGAGACTGAAAATGGAATAAAAGTCTTTAAAACGCCTCTCAAGAGCCCCGTCTCTGGGTCAGAAAAAAGCATAATCCAAGAGGGATGCTCAGACAGCCCCTAAACCCCCTCAACCTAAAGCATAATCCAAGAGGGATGCTCAGACACCCCCTAAACCCCCTCAACCTAAAGCATAATCCAAGAGGGATGCTCAGACACCCCCTAAACCCCCTCAACCTAAAGCATAATCCAAGAGGGATGCTCAGACACCCCCTAAACCCCCTTGCCTTGCAGGACGGGGGTTACCAAGCTCAGGAGATTTTCAGTTTGACTGTTTGGACTGACAGAAGTGTGATGTGATGAGCTGCTGTGGCTTTTTTCAGTTCTCATTGCTGAGATTGATCTTTTCCCATCCTTTCTTTGTGGTAGCCCCTCACACCAGGAAAGCAAAAGCTGAACTGAAGAGATATGTGGGATAGTTGTGTAAATTGGAGCAGATATCAATTTAATAAAGAAAAGTCTCTACTTCTGTCGTGGCCCTCAGTCTGTCTTCTGTATCAAAGTCAGAGATTTCCTGTAGATTCTTACAGTCATCCTACAAAGCTTAGAACAGAAAAAGAATCATTGCTCTGATGGTTTGGGAAAGGACAGTGTTCTCTTAAAACATTATAGTATAGCAATTAACTTAATTGCCTCTATAGTTCATTGAGATACTTTTTGATTGTTCCTCACTACAGGAATACAATTTCATGATACATGGTACAATGTCTGTTTTCTGAAGCCATGATGCTCGCTGCATTGGGACCAGATTTTTATTCACTGTGCTTTAACTGGCTCCCACACCGGAGCTGGCTGTTCTACAGCCAGAGCTAAATGTGAGGAGCACTGGCTGTCTGAGATATGCCTGCCTGCTGAGCTGAGAATTATCGGTCAAACTACATTGTGCACCTCACTAATATGTCAAAACCCTCCCCAAAAGTTCAATTAAATCAGCCATTTATTTATTGCAAGATAATCAAGAGGCAGAATTGTGAAGCCTAACCTTTACAAAATCCCAGCTTGCTTTAATAGTCCTACATCTTCTAGAAAGAAGCTTTGGGTTTCCATTCATATACTGCAATAGAGCTTTTGTGATCCCTATCTTGTTTCAAAATAGGAAAGGCATTATTGTGGATGCACTTAAATGGAATGCTGGAGTGACTGTTATGGACTCAGGAATCTGCCATACACCCAAATTAAATTCTAACTATCTGTGTAACGTGTCTTTAGATTTGTTGTGTAACACTCTGTAGTGTGAAGCATATGAAATTCTGCAGATATAATTGCATTTTTATTGTCATATTGCTGCTAGCTTTTCAACAATCCCTTTGCATCTTCTGAGTGTATGCTGTAATTTTGTTTCAAAAAAATAACCGTACATTTAGGTAGTCATAAGGCTTTAAATTGCATAATGTTCAGAATACTTTGCAGAACTGTTACCATAAATACGCAGAGATCTTTTTTTAGTCAGTAAAGAAATCCGGTGAGCATGTGTGTGTGTGTATGAGTTTTCTAACTGCAGAAACATTACATGTACCACTAGAGTAGAAAAAGCTCTTGAACTGTTGCCCTTGTATGTTTTGTTCTACGGCTGAACGTGCTATTAAACCAATCTGGGCAACAACATTTGATGAGACCTATTGAACGTAGAATTTTCACAATGCAACTGCACAAATTTATTTAGCACAAGCATGTCTTTAACTGTTAAACTGTGAGTAAGTGTGTGACCTCTGCTGCAACACTTGCACCCGCATAATGAGATTGATAAAATCGGAAACGTTAACTGGAATACAAAATGCAACGGGAATGAATCTGCCTGAATGCAGTCCTGCCTTTAGCCTTCCTGAATGCTTGGTGTCAGGGTGTGGTTCATTGCTTCCCACTTCAGGAGGGTTTGTTAGTGCTCCTTGGGGCTGCTGCAGGAGTCACTCCACCGGGCTGTGTGTCAGTCACAGAAAGTGAGAACGTTAATGAGAAAGGGACAGACATTTTGTAGGGCCTGTGGCAAAAGGACCGGGGGTAATGGTTTCAAACCAAAAGCAGGGAGATTCAAACGAGGTGTAGGGAAGACATTTTTCAGGGTGAAGGTGGTGAAACAGCAGAACAGGTTGCACAGAGAGGGGTGGATGCCCCTTCCTCGAAACACTCAAGGTCAGGTTGGACAGGGCTCTGAGAAATGATCCCACTGAAGATGTCCCTGATCTCTGCAGAGGTGTTGGACTCAATGATCTTTTAATGTCCTTTTTGAGTCAAGCCCCTCTGTGGTCCCATGGCAAACACAAGCCTCGAGGTGTGGGACAGGCGAGGGGACACACAGTGTCCTGAGTGTCCTGGCACCCACCGCTGGCCTCAGCTTCCAATTCCTGCAGGAAATTCCCTTCAGGTACATTGCAGGTACCAAACCAATCACCAGAGGTCTTTATGCTCGAATATTTGTGTTAGTCTGTGGTAATATTTGCTAACATTTCTCTTGAAATCCAGTGGATTTTATAGATTATACATCATAGATTATACAGTATACATTATACATTATACCCTAGACTGAAAATGCCACCCAGTTCCCTGGAAAATGGGAAGTTTTCATTTAAAAATACTTTGTGTTTAATGTTTGAGCCAGATGCCAATATGTTAAGAGTGGAAGGCTGTTTTGGATAAGATGCAGCTTTCACCTCACAGTATTTGCGTAAAGTACTTTTTAGGAAAAGCCATTTGGAGATGACTTTTATCTTCTGATCTATTACATGGGGAAAGGCAAAGAAAACTACCAAAGGGGCCTAAATAAAACTAAAAAAAAAAAAAGATAAAAACGCCAAAAAAAATATAAATCCCCAAACCCTCATGTTTATGAAAAATGTTCTTGGTCAAAATAATCATTACAGGATTTTTTCAGGGACACCATTCTGTTTCTGGGAATGTAAAAAAACACCAAATCTTCCACATCACTGATGACTACGCAGTACTGCTAATTGTAGCAATAATTTCTCTGCTGCAAGTGCCTGTGTGAAGCAGAAATCATTTAAATGATTTCTCTTAGGCCACTGAATCTCCATTTGATGGGAATAATTTTTTTGGTTGCTACAGCCCTGTGCTGCATTCAGCGACCTGTAGATGAAAGGCTCCATATCCCATTGCCACTCCCCTGAGTTAGCCAGTCCTGGCCCATTTTTCTCCTCTTCTGCAAGCAGCCATTTCTGCCCCTGGAGTCACTGGCAGCAAAGAAATCATTTGGTGCTCATATTTCCACTTGGGTTCAGTGATCAGGATCACAACAGAAATAAGTGTGCTGAACTGAAAGGGCCTTTCTGCTTTTCTTAAACGTTCTCCATGATAGGAACATTACACAAATGCTGTGAATTCCAATTAAACTTAAACAGCAGCTCTAGCAGGGAGCAACTGCTGTGCACTCACAGGATAAATCAGCTTTCCTACTGGGCTCCACAGCATAGTTAAAAAAGGGAAATCCATTTCAGTAACCTCCATAAAACACAGATGCATTTCCTTTCTGTCTTTCTTAACCTTCTTGTGTAGCTTTTTATTTTTCATGGATGCTGAATACCTATGAGTCCATGTCGGGTCAAACTCCTTTTAATTTCAAAGAGTCTTAAGCAGCATTATCATGTCTGCTCCATGTTTTTCAGGCAGATGATGGAGCAAGCTGGGCTTACTAGCTTTGAGGTTTAGTTCTACTCCAGATTCCCTGTGGGGTGTTAGGCAAGTCATTCTTTCCTGCAAATGGGAATAATGATTGCTTTGCTGTTTGGCTCTGTTTCCGCCTCAGGCAGGAAATCTTTGGGTCGGATATATTTTTTTGAGCTGTTTAACCCACTCCTGCTAACGGAGACCTGAAATGTATTCCAGCTGGGAAGGGCTGTTGAGGGAGCTGAACCAAATCTGGTTCATTGTCACCATTTTAATTTCTATCTGAGCCATAACTGCACCTGAGCCTGTGAAAATTGGCTCATTTATGAATAGAGAAATGTCCAGTTGGAATATCTGATTATGTGGAAATGTCTGCAAACACATGCCCCCGGTGGAAAACCCCCAAGGTACCAGCCATGATCACTGTAGCTCCCTTGGCCACATTTTAAGACAAAAGGTGGTTTTTATGCTTAGCGGAGCAGCCCAGTGCTGCTGCTTCTTCCATGGAGCACCAACCAAATGCACTTTTCAGCTGGCCAGCTCCAAATCCAGGAGTCACCCTTGGACGTTTCCTTTTGCCTGTGGCTGCTGTGCTGGGGATGGAAGGCAGAGCCCAGCCCGGCACTGGCACTGCAGGGCAGTGCCCAGGAGTGCCCACAGAGCCAAAGGCTCAGCCAGATGTGCCCTGCTGTGCTCCCCCACCTGCCCAAGAAGAGAACAGATTTAATTAAAGCTATCATGGAAGTAGCACTGCGTGATGCCTTACCCTGAGTGAGAGCCAAAGCCCCATTTGGTGGAGATTAATGTAACTCCATCCCTTTGAAAGACTATATTTTTTCCATGTTAAATGTAATAACTGAAATTTTGCATCAGCAAGCCCGGTTGTTCCAGGCGCAGATTGAAAACCAACTCTGTATTTACTGAGATAATTTCTGTTGTCTGCATCACTTTATGGATACATATAAGAAAGCCTGATGGAATGAATTATAGTCATAAAAAATAGCAAGAATAACATGCATTTCAAGTTTTTATGTTGTATAAAGGGAGCCTTGATAGTTCAGCTTGACAAAATCCACTTTTTTCTTTTCTTTTGTTATTTAAGTTTTTTTTTCATTGCCTGTGAAACAGAGATGAGGGCAAAGGAAGATATTAACAACTGATTTCCACGACTCAGAATAGGAATGATTGTGAGGCAGTAGGATGCCCTGTGCACTGCAGAAAGTGGGCACCAATCAACAACAATGAAATTGTGAAGGTCCATAATTTCACAGAATATGCTGTGTGCAGCTTTTGCAATAGGAGGAAAAGTTCTGAAGTACCCATTATCTCTCACTAATTGCCAGATTATTTCTCCTGAGGCACACAGGTAGCAGAAGAAATCCCTGGTGTTGCAATGAACTAACAGAGGAAGTTGCTACTTCAGAGAAGGAGACAGTAACAGACCTTGGAAAGGGCACATCTGCCATGGTTTTTTTCACATATTCCTTCTCTATTATCTTTAGAGATAGCCATAATGGCCATACCTGACAGAATAGTTTTACCTTTCAAAGAAACATAGAAAAAATAAATGGGCATTAAAGGTTTTAAATTCTATTTAGAAGAGTTAATATGACACAATTGAAAACATTTTCATCTGCTGTTATTTGTGTTGAATCAAGAAGCAGCAATGTTTATGAATTGTTGATTAAGTCGGTGTTTTAGGCATTTCAGGTGATTTCTGCTAACATCAGTTTTCTCCAAGTTTCACATGCTCTTGATAAAGCGGGCCATTGTTTGAAAACAGAATAGATTTACGTTTGCCTTAAACAGAATAAAAGGTATCTGAAGATTTGGAATGAGTGTAATTAGCCTGTTACCCCTAGCGTGGAATTCCTTTTTTTGATAGGTAGTTACGAGTCTTGTGTTGTGTTTCATGCAGGCAGGAGAGAAAAGGGAACAAAGCAAACATAAGACAAAATCTGAAAGCAAATATGTACGGTAGTAGGATGAATGTTTAAAAGAGAGCTGTTGGATAGTGGTGTTAACTATAAACAAGTCTAAGGATTTTCCCTTTAAAGTATTCATCACCTTGGGCTCGAAATGCAATCTATTTCCCACTGATGACTCACTTTTTAGCAGAATGCTCTTTTGAAAAGAAGAAATACTGTAAAAAATATTTTAAAAGTCGGTTTATTGAGACACCCTAAATGTGGCAATACAGCTTGGAAGCAGGACTCAAAATGCTGCTGAACTCATTACAGAAGCAGATGTGCTAGAGGGCTACAAGCCCTGGCAAATTGAGGCAGGACCCTGAAGGAAGAAAAGATCAGGGTATGTGTATGTACGCAAGACAGTACAGGCCTGTACAAGTCTGTCCTAGCCCATAGTTAAGCAATGTTACTAAGAAACATAGATACTGTTGTTATGCTTGAAAGGTATATAAACCAGCAGTATGTTTAATAAAATTGGTTTCATGATGCAAACCATTGCGACCCCATCTCTTCAATCGCCATACACCTAAATACTGCTGAGAGATTGTTTTCTAATTAGAAATGGATGAAAATTAAGTGAAAAATCCCAAGCCAAATTTTAGATTTAAAGTCTCCAAGTAAACTGTTGCTTGTTTGACTGGAAAAGATGTATTTCCCCAAACCAGCTGGCCCTGTCCTTCAGACACGTTCAACTGATGTTCAGCTTGGAGCAAATGTAAAGATTTTCCGGCACCCAAAGTCCACGGTAGTTTTTTAGGTGGTCATTTACAAGACCTATTGGAAATGGCTCCAGGCTCACTTCATTCTTTCTGGCTTTTGAAGAGGCAAACTTTTGTATGGCACTTTGTTGTATTTGTTTTAACACAAGCAACTCCTTTAAATGCTGTTGATATTATTTCTGGAATACTGGGGCTTTCAGACACAATCAAATATGGGGCCGTTCTCTACAAACTTTGCTGCCTAAGAGAAAACCTGGAGACAATGGAAACAATGAAGGGCTGGAAAACATTCACTGCATCTCTTTTTGTTCCCAAACTGAAAGAGAAATTAATTAATGATAAAGCTTGACAGTGTTTGTGAAGCTTGAGCTGTTCTGTTGGAGACTGATATTTTTCATTGTCTGGCACCATAACATTTCCAGAAATACCCTGTGAAGCAGGAGCAGCCACAGTGTCAGCCCAGTTTCATGGAGAGCTGTCGGGATGGCGGGAGGTCGCATCGGGCTGGAATCAAAGCGACATCCCAAGCTGGTTTCCTCTTTCCTTTGAAGCATAACACATCCTGAGCTGTCAAAATCACACAATCCATTCTCAGAAAGCAGAGATGACAAGACTAAAATGGTTCTAGTTGGAGAATTAAAAGACCATAATTACCTGTATGTGTTACTGACTATCTACACGCTCACTGGGTCCATTTGTTAATAGGAAAAATTAAACATTTTTCAGGTTTTGTGGAATTGTTTTCATTTGGAACATTCATTGCATCTCTTCTAATTATGAATTGAAATGTGCTGGATATAAAAATGCGATAAAAGGCCTCCTGTAAACGTAACAATATTAATTTTAATTTATCCAATTTAACACAAGAATTTCCCAGGGATTAGATAGCATTCTTTTAAATGATTTGCATAATAAAAGTTGTTTTTACTAAACAAAGTATGATTACTGTTATGCCTTGTTATTATTTTAAACAAATACTACATTTCCTGGTTTAGGAACAATTACAACAACAAGGGTTGCAGTCGCAGAATCAAGTGCCAAATGTGAATGCTTTTGCATATTTGAAATAATTAGAGCTGAAGAGAGACTTTTCTTCTTAGAGAGATTGTAATTTTACAAGTAATATTGTCTTGGTATAAGCAAGATAGTTTTATAAATTCAAAATGTTATTTTTTTCCCCTAATCTTTTACACAATTCATCATTGCAGGCTTTTGTAATGAAGAATTATTTTTATCAGGGAAAATTGAAACATTTTGTTTGAGACCGAGAAGAACATTTTGATGTTTTTGCCTGAAATTTTTCTAGAAAGACAGACACAATTCAAAGCATTTCACTCTTCACTAGGCATTATGTTTCCAATTGTTTAGTGAACAATTCATATTGAAATAGATGGGATGAGACAGGCTATAAAAAGCTTGTATGGACAGACATGGTGGTAGCTGTGTCTGAATAATAAAATATCATTTATGTTCCTTCCTCTGCTTCCGCTGGTTGCAAATACATTGTGCTGTAGGCACCATGGTCAGCTTAATTAAATTGATAGATGCAAAGTGATTTTGGATTTTTTTTTTTAATTTATTTATTTTTATTTTTAAAGAAATTAAAATGCAATCTATACCTCAGTAACTAACATACCAATACACAGAAATGCCAGGACTAACTGTGCCATTCCCTGGTGCAGCCACTGGGATTTCCCAGTCAGGCACCTCTGACCTGCTGGGTTCCAGTCCCTGCGTTTCGCTGGCCAAGGTCTGAATTATGGCACAGTGAGGGTAATAGGGATGACTTCTAAGTGCTAAATTGGGATTCATTTCCATAGCTAGAACACTGTATGTTTTACCTATAAAATCAGAGTCTGCTCAAGAGATTTCAGAGCAAATAAGAGATTTTCTTAACCTTGTGGCAGATGTGTGCATTTGCTTCTAATTACTGTTTGCAGTGTGAAGTAGCTTTGGAGGAGGTTTCTCACCCTTCCCTTGCCCGGGTCCCAGCCAGTGGCACTGCCCAGGGTCAGGGCTCCAGGCTGGCTGCTGCTCCCCTGCTTTGGCTTCTGGAGATTTTTAGATACAGAGCTCAGTTGTTGTCTTCCACTGAGGCTGGTGAGAGCTTTAGTTCCGAGATGATATTTAACCCCCCTTGGAAAGGATTCTACCCAAGCAAATTCACTGTATAAAAATGAGGGTCAGATTCACCAGACTTTCAAGTTGTTGGCTTCCCATTGACTCCACTTTTCTATGGTTTTTCTTGTCTATTTTGTTTATGTGGGGTGGTGCCAACTACCAGCAAGCAGGCTGGGCTGCAGAAACTTTTAAGTGGTTAAAAGTCAAAAAAAGATAGGGCTTCCTGTGCAATTTTCATGCATTGTGCTCGGCATTGTGAGTACTGAGTCTTGGGGTTTGTATGTGAGACAGTTCTTGAAGGAAGACTTTTTTTAATTTAAAAGCTCTTCAGTTTTGATACCTCTCAAACAACATTTCTTCTCTCTCTCAGTAAATAATTTCTTTCAAGGATTTTTCCACATTCTTTGATATTGTTATTTACAGTTCTATCTACCAAGGCACTGTGATCTTTTATATCTATTAACATGTAGTCACTGCAAGACTACCTTGTGTAAGATCTCAAAAAGAAAAAATTGCCAGCTATTAAATATCTATCACAAGTGTAGATACAACCCTTAATTAAAGTATAAAGGAAAGCAATAATTTGCTAGTATTAGGAAAATGTTCATAGTAGGCTGACATGCCCCAGTTTTGGAGTCAACGAGTCAATGAAAAGAATCCTGCTTAACTCAAGGTTGCAGAAGAGAGCATGTTAAAAAGGGCTTGTTTCTGAAGTGTAAGGCCAAACTGTGCTGTTTAAATGCACGAACTTTGAGAGGTTGAGTTGTCTAATGTGTTTTGCAGTTCCTGGTGAGCCTCTCTTCAGACTTTGTGCCAGTCCTTGCTTTTCTCAGGCCCTTGCAGCAATGTTGGGAATTTTAATGTGCCATGGCTCACAAAAGTTTCAGAGGACAACAAAATTCTTAGAATACAGTTGGATTGGGAGACTTTCTATTCTGTGTTTCTACCTCTTGATTTATATGATTCCATGACTGAATCTGTTGACACCTTAAAATAACACAGGTGAAGAAGTTAGCACTGGACTGATTTACCAATGGATTCGGCTGGGGATGGTTAAGTCTGGAAGAGGAGCATGGATCATCTTGGAAAGGTTAAAGACAAAAGGAGGAGGATCCATGAAGCAATTTATTTTTGAAGTTAAGCCTGTTGATGAAGGCATGATTGTTAGCTAGTCAGAGTGCAGATTGCTGAGGACTTCTATCTGGGGTGGTGCCACCAGAATTGGTGTTTGCCAGCACTGGATGTACCAATCCTGTGTGAAGGGAAGGCGGCACGTCCCACAGCAGCTGCCTGTGCTCCCCTTGGCACTGGCAGGACAGCAGCAGGGACACACCTGGAGTGCCGGGTCCAGTTCTGGGCCCCCATTTTGGGTGGCTGCTGAGGGGCAGCAGGGCTGGTGAGGGGTCTGGAACACAAGTCCTGTGAGGAGCTGCTGAGGGAGCTGAGGGTGTTTATCCTGGAGAACAGGAGGCTCAGGGGTGACCTCATCACTCCCGACAACTCCCTGACAGGAGGGTGCAGCTGGGGGGGTCGGGCTCTTATCCCAGGGAACAGCGACAGGACAAGAGGAGACAGCCTTAAGCTGCACCAGGGGAGGTTTAGGCTGGACATTAGGAATAAGTTCTTCCCAGAAAGGGTGATTGGGCATTGGAATGGGCAGCCCAGGGAGGTGGGGGAGTCACCATCTCTGGAGGCGGTTAAGGAAAGGCTGGATGTGGCACTCTGTGCCATGCTGCGGTGACAGGGTGGTGTTGGGTCACACCCTGGGCTCCATGGTCTCCGAGGTCTTTTCCAGCCTGGCTGATTCTGTGTCTCTGTGATTTCCGTGATGGGTGTGGGGCGTTGAAGGAAATGGATTATGTACTTCTGATCAACACTGTGTTATTTATAACTCTACCTACTTCTCTGTCCCAGAGTGAATAAGCAGCATCCTGACATCATTAGACCAACATAATTTGGAATTTTGGGTGAAGCATAAATTTGAAGGTTAGTGATGGAAATACTAATGATGGATTATCTAAAAACTGACAGTACTTTGCAAGTCTGCTTAGAGATCTGAAATGAAGTAATTTCAGCAGGATTGACTGGTAGTCAAAACTTAGAAAGTATATGAAAATATATGAAACTCACAGGATTTTTCAGCTCTGTGTTTTTTGCCAGTAAAAATTTTGGGTGTATAAATGAATATATATATATATATTTCAACATTCAAATCAGTAGGAGATAAAGATTAGTTTATTACTTATTATTGAAATAATTATGATTTTGTGTCACGGCACTTCATTTTGCATTGTGATCTGACCTACTTGGACACTTTAAGTTGCATTTTAGTCTTGTTCTGGCCTTAAAAAAAGATAACATATTTTTCTTTGCCAACCCTGATCTGTCTGAGCCTTCCTCTTAAAATACATTCCTGACAAGCACCCCATTTCTTATGCTTTGAAAGGAAGGTGGTTATGGCTTCCCAACCACAGCCCGTGCAATTTGAAAATAAAAAGATACTGCTCCATCAAACATTGAAAGAAATCTTCCTTTTCAAAACATGGAAGAAATCGTCTTACTGAGATTAAACAAGGGCAGGAAGTGAAGCATTTGTTTGTTTATGAAGTCTGGTGAATTTTGATAATGAATCCTGTAAAATATATGACATTGAAGCTTTTCTAATTCTAGACAGGTAAGAAATAATAGTTACATATTTCAGCTTCAAAGACAAAAGTAACCTTTTATCACCTAATTTAACAATCTTCTTGGTAAAATGTCGTAGAAGAATGCGAAGTGTTATTTAAATACTAAAAAGTCACCATCTTTGAAGAGCAGGGCTTTTTTAATTGCCATAATCAAAGTCCAAACACATTTCCCTGCTTCCTTTAAATAGACTCACACATCTCTTTTCTTGCTTCAAATAGTTTTTTTTTAATGACAGGTTTTTCCTTAATGAGGAGGAGAATAAAGTGAACAACTCTGAGCTTGTCAGTGCAACTTCAGTATGACAAAAGTTCTGATTTCTGACAGCACCCACTAGGAAAATAGGAAAACTGGCAGTGTTTTAATTAATGTGTAATTTTGAATTGCTACTATGCATTTTAAAATAGAAACATATTTATATTAGCATTTTAATGTAAATTTTAAATCGCAAAAAAGGCAAAGAAATCTTGCATTGTAGGCCACGTAATGAAATAATTCACACTTCTTTGTGATAAGTAATCCGAAATAGCTTTTGAAATTGGGCATTCTTGTTGAGTTTACTAATCTTTTCTGTGATAAATAGCTTAGAATAATTACATCATTCATGGAGGTTTTGGAGATAAGTCTTGTTCTAGTAGTAAAATCTCCTTTGAGAAGGGGAGACCTCTAACAAATTGGTTAACAAACAACAGCAGCTAATGTTACCTAAATTCACATGATGATGTTAGCTGATGTGCAGTCATCCTTAACAGGAAAGGAGAAGATAATCCCATATTAATGCTGATCAGATTTTCTACAATTGACTAAACATCCAAACCAGGTCCTTGGTGTGCCTTTTGTAGGGAGCACTGTAGGTTTTAATAATAAGGTTGATTTATAAGGATTAATAACACCTAAGCAGAAATTCAGGTAAAATACAAAATTTTACAAGAGGGGTGGAAATCTGTTTTTAATACCGGTTCTCAACACAATGTAAACGACTTCAATTTATTTTCTAAGGAATCATGTTTGTTTCTAAAAATTGCTGGATACCATATGACTTAGAAAGAATGAGTTTTTATTTTGCTAAGAAAATTCTAGCTGCTCTTCTGGTGTGCCAGCAGCAGTTTAATGACCCTGCTGCAGTGTCTCCCACAGCTCTGGGGGGAGCTGCACAATTTCCAGGGCTGGACAGAGAACAGGGCATTGCTGGGAGGCTCAGTGGACTTTTCCTCCTTAATCCAGTAATTTCTGTTGCTTTAGCTTTGCCCCAAAGTCCCTCTAGCCTAAAAGCACAGAGCAGTTTGGTGAGAGCGGAGAGGCCCCACAGTGGAGCTGGGAATGCTGCAATTGAGGGGACACAGCCTTGGCTGCTCTGGACATGGGCCCTGTGTTTTCACACTGGGAAGAATATTTGCACTCCTACAAGCTTTTTGCTAGTCTGTCAAATGGTGTTTATTTTTACAACCACAGGCTGCTCCAAGAATAATTACAGTTTTTTAGTAATTATTGTGATTGCAGACGAAGGCTGATAATTGGTATCAGTTTAACTGGAGAGGAAATGGCCATGAGTTTTTGAATGGCAGGAATTCTCTTGTTTTCTTTGCCATCTGTAAAGCTATGAATAGAAAAAAACATATGGATAGGAGCATCGTTGTTTTTTGAAATGTAAATGAGACACGGGGCTGAGGAGCATCTCCCTCCAGTGCACCCCTCCAGTGGCATCTGCCTGAAAGGTTACTGTACAGGAGCACTTCCAGAAGAATTTCTTCCCTTTTGCTCCCTTTTCCCTCAGAAGCAGCTTCTGCAAAGCCAAACTGGAAAATGAAACTGGATTCGTTATTAAACCAAGGGATTATAATTTCCACGTCATTCTATTCCCACCCCCCCACCCCCCCCAACTTCACACTGTCTGATAATGATCTTGTGCCATAATGAAATTCATGAGGCTGCAACAACAAAGGAGCTCATGGAAGAGAACAGGAGCTCGTCAGATGGTATAGATTTGCATACTAATGAAGATTATGATGTTATTAATATTACAGAAACATAGTAATACCCAAATACCATTGAAATAGGCAATGGTAGGTCATTATTAGACTCCAAAAACAAATACAAGAATGTATTTTACAATACAGCTGCACCTTGCAGCTGCTGCAGAATTAAACCCAATTCCTGAAACTGAATTATTTTGATTTCTGTGGCATATCAAGAAAGTGAAAAAATGTAGACTTGCAGTATATTTTATTGTCTGTACTTTATTGGAAAAAAAAGTACTCAAAAGTTCAATTTTTTTTTAAGCTATGTAGGCTGATCACAAGAAGTACAATGGGTTGGAGTTCATAGGACTGTAGTTCAGAAGTACATCATGGCTTTGGCTTCCAAGTGGGAACTTAAGACAGGCGGCTCATCCACGGCTGGGATTTTATTCCTGTCTTTACTAAAGGATTCCTGACCTAGCTTTGGACAACCTCCTGTCTCCTTTGTTTGCCAGTTCAGTAGTGCAGGTTCACAGACTGCACTGAGAGCAGGAGATGCAGGGCAGGACAAAGCCAAAGCTTCAACAGCTCACACAGAAAACTCTCCACCTTCTTGTCTTCTGAACAGTTAAGGGTCTTGGTTTTCTCCAAGAAAACTTTGTCAGGTTTCCTGTCAAATGACGATTTCTGCTACAGTTTTCTGGGCTGATTCCCTCTTTCTATTTAGCATGATGATTCTGCCTGTGCAGAGGCCCAGGCTGCTCTCAGAGCAGGGTGAGGGTGGTTTGGTACAGACAGACAGAGTGCTGAGGTGCAGGATCCCCCTGCTGCCAGCAGATTTGCCTTTCAGCTTGGAACAACAATACCACCCTGGTTGCCTGCAGCCCTGTGGATTCCCAGCATTTCATCTGCTGCGGTTCAGGACACTGAGAGTGGGGGTTTGTGAGGAAGAGGAGGAGGGTCAGGTTCTCACAACACTGGGCTGCTGTGAGGGGCTTATTTTGTAGCTCCAACAACACAGGGAGTTAATTCAGTGGAGAAGAAGCCTCTGTCAGTCATCAGGAGGGTTATAAAAAAGCTGAAGTGTCTCACTGCATGGGTTTGATTGAAAGCAGTGGTGTGTTTGGGAAGATTTCAATGACTCTCAGGGATCATGATAGACTTGAGTGAAATTTAGTGTTTGTCAATGTTTGTGAGCCTAACAAAGCAATTTGTGCTGTTCTGTTGCGCTGGGTAACTTATCAGGGGCATTTTGCCCAAGTTAAAATAGCCTAAGCCTTAAATCTAAGTCAAGAAAGATGCTTTGACAACGAAGTTTCCCAAGGACAAGCAGCACCTGGCAATGGGTGGGGCTGGAGCAGCTCTGATGGGGCTGGTGTGGGAGCAGATCTCTGCTGAGCAGGACTGAACCTGCTGCTGCTGGAGAGCCCAGGGCGCCCCCAGAGCTGCTCTGGAGGGTTTGGGGGGGTGTGAGGGTTTCCAGAGGAAGGTGGGGTACAGACATTTTGTGTTCTACCCCTGGTCAGCCTCTTGCAGAGCTGGGATCTGGAGCCAGGCAAGGGAGGTGGCAGATGCTGAGCATCACAGGGGACTCTGCTGTCCCACCCCACAGCCCATGGCCTCGTCCCTCAGGCTCTGTGCCGGGAGCAGGGCTGGTCCATTATGCAAAGGCTTCTGTAAAGAGAGCCATGGATTCATGTTAAATTATTTTTAGGTGTCTCTGTTTTTAAAATTTTACCCTAGGCAGATTTTTTTGTTCACAATGATTTTTAAATGATGAAAGAGTTTTAAGGTTTTCACATTAGAAACAGCTTAATTCTTTCTAGGGATTATGAAATAAAGATTTTCATGACACTCTCCTATGTTTAGTAGTCTTCTAAGAGCTTGAAAGGTTCTAAGTATCCCTTCCCTTCTTCCCTTCACTATAACAAAAGGTTTCTTCTTTGATGTAAATGTGGATTAATAAACCTGCATTAAATAAAATATAGGAAAGTGAAGTTCTGACAGCCTAAATTGTACTTATTTGTGATGTCTTCTTTCAGAGGCATAAATGATTGAGCAACAGTTCCTTGTAGTGCTGCTTTATCTGATCAAAACCGTTTTAATTTTAAGAGAACTGATACAGCACAGTAGCCTGGGAAGTAAAATCTCGGGAGGTGTCTCCCCTTGGGTGCAGGATGTTCCTGCTGCTGTTCCTTGGTGTCTCCCCCAGCCCAGGCTGCAGATGGACCTGCAGGACGTGCTGTGCAGGTGGGCCCTGGGTGTGTGCTGTGTCCATCCTGGTGAACATCTGCACTCAGGTGGATCTCCAGGCAGAGCCTCTGACAGCCCAGCTCTGCCCTTTGGCTGCAAGGGACACTTGTCTCTGTTTAAACCCTTTTTCTTGAGCTGCTCACTTCCCTCCGACTCCTTTTGCTTTTCTCCTCACCAGTTTTTCATAAGGGTCTTTCAGTGCTGAGGGGAACCCCTTGTGAGGGTGTCACAGCCTGCGTGCTCCACTCCTGTGCCCCCCACCCCAGCTGTCAGCTCCTTTCCTAGCCCAGGGTTTGCTGTGGAAGGCACTCTGGGCCGGTCTGAGGTGCTGGGAGTGAGGAAAGAGCTGCTCCCACGCTGTGCTGCCCTGATGGACCCTGCAGACAGCCTGGGTTAATGCCTTGGGTGGAGGCACAGGGCTGAGACTGCAGCAATAAAGTCTGCTGGGGAAGGGACCACTTATGTCAAAATGTCACTGAGACCTCAGGACCAGGTTGTAATTTGTGATTCTCTATTAAACTTGATATGAAGCAAATCCAGAGAAATGTTCAAGTTCCTCTTGCAGCCATTGAACCCTGGTTCTTCAAACTTGTTCATTAAACAGCACTTTGGATTGCCAAATATTCTGACTGTAAGGTAGAAGCCACTGTACTTCTGCTTCAGACTTTTATTGCTTCCAAAAACAATGGTAAATGGAAGTTTAATGCAGTTTTGACTAAGCCTCCCTTTGCCTTCCCCAGCACAGACAATGATCCAGTGCCTGTTTGCCAGGACATGCATTAGTGGCCTTTAGTCAAAGCTCAGCAGTGGCCTGGTATTTAACAGTAGAGTAATTGCATGTCAGAATCATTTAATGGAAGTTTTGATAAAACTGGAAGCAAAAGAGTGCTCTAACAGCTTTTACCATGTTCAATAAGACTTGTTTTTCACCAAGGAAATAGTGACTGTTTTGCAAAAGTTCTTCTTTTGGGTGTGCATGTTTTCTCCAGTGCAGCACCCACTGTATTTGGTATGGGGGGCAGGGGTGCTTACCAAAGCCAGGGTTCTCCTTCCTTCCCCAGCCCTCAGCAGCTGGCAGCACCCTGAGCTATTTCTGTGCTCCTGGAGTCTGGTGCTGGGCTGAAATGTTGGGTCACTGGGTGCCTGCACAGTTCACTGGAGCCTTCAGGTATTGAGGTCACTTTTGGTTGTAGTGTAAGGAGCCTGTGAATACCACTGGGATTTTGATGGTCCTGGGGATGAAGCAGCTTTTTCTTCCCCTGAAATCCTGTTAGTTAGGAGCATATTGCTTTATGCAGCAGAAATGAATCCATTATCTGTGGGAGAATGAGTTTCTAAAAATCTAACTATTGGGGTCAGAAGCAGTTCACTTTCCCCTTCCAAACAGAAATGTCGATAGAAGGCAATTTTCAGTTCCCTTGTCCTAGGGCATGGCTGTGGGTGAGTTCATGGCAGGAGTGCAGGAACAGCCTGCGTTCACTGTGCTTGCAGCCCACACTGCTTTTCTTCCAAGGGCATTGGCCAGAGCAGGGCTATTGCTTCGTCCAGTGGAGCGTCATCTGCTCAGGATGAAAGCATCTGCCCCGCTAACAGTGAAGTCTGATTGTTCTCTGATGTGTGAGGCTGCTTTGCAGAATTCAGCGACTGCTATTTCTGATTGGACAGAGACAACGGAAGACAACTGGCTCCTGGAAACATCTGCTCATTCTTAATCTCTGTGGTAATTTCTCATAAAGGTGTGATAGACCATGGCAACCTGATTTAACTTTAAAACTTGCTCTGCTTTGAGCAGGAGGTTGCACTGGAGACCTCCAGAAGTGCCCTGCAACCTGATTTTTATTGTGATTCTATGACACCCTCGAGTTTAGCAGGTCATCACATTCCTATTGTGTTCATATTTTGTACTGCTTAATGCTGCCTTTCACAGCTCCACAGTAAAACACTTTACCTGCCTTTAGAAATATGAAGGAATCTGTAGCACTTTCAATGATTCCCCAAAGAATTAAAAGGGATTTTATGAATTACACTCAACAGTACTTTTGAGCAGAACTATAAGACCCAGCTAGGCTTAAGGAACAGGTGAATACAGGAGAATGTTCTAAAGAAGAATGTAAGCTGAATCCTAGTATTTAAGAGGGGATTGTTTTGAAAGTGTTTTTTCTTGCTCATTTCAGTGTGATCAAAATTTAAATTACCTGTCTGCTGTTCATTTTCTACAAGAATTTTACCAAAAAGTGACGCCTAGAACCTTGTTTCACAGAGCCAAAATTTTGCTCTTTGAGGTTCAATTGATTTCCCTTTCAGTTTAAAGGGAAAGCTCCAGGACACCAAACATCAATACTGTGACATTGCAGATGCTGGGCAGCTGATGTTAAATGCACTGCACGTTTAGATCTTTTCCTGTAGCTTTCCCCTTGCTTGTATGCCTTTTGCAATTTCTGATTTATTTTTCCCATCACAGCCTCATTCCTCTTTTAGTTCTTTTTATTGTATAAAGCTCTCTTAAAAAAAAAAATTCAAAGAGTTTTCTGTACTCGGCGCTATTATTGTGTGTCTGTTTTAAGTTTCTCTTGCTTCCTAAGACAATTACCTCACTATTTCAGATCTTCTTGTGTATTAACAGCTAATCAGCTTTTTACCCTCTGGTCTTCATGCCCTCCTTCACACGGTTCCTGACCCCCTTTTTCAGCGCGCCTCCCTTATTTTGTTCACAATTTAATTTTTGCATTATTCTGTCCTCTTTCATCTCTCTGTACTATGCATATTTCAGGCTAGATTCACTTCTCTCTAATTAACTTTGTTCTATTTCCTCTGCCATTTGAGGATGCTTCAGTGATGGAACAGTTCACAGAACAGAGTTCCCTGTTCCTGGTGATGCGGCAGCATCCAGGCCTGGGCACCTCCAGGGATCAGCAGCACAACTTGACTGGCAGCGGTGCCACAGACCAAGCCTGGGACAGGGACAGGGACAGGGACAGGGACAGGGACAGGGACAGGGACAGGGACAGGGACAGGGACAGGGACAGGGACAGGGCCAGCAGTGCTGCTTTCAGACAAGCTCTTAGGAGTGATAACCAGCCTTGTCATCTCCTGGCAGCCTGGGCTGAGGTGAGGCAGGAGCAGCCTGGCTGCCCCTCTGGGGATGCACACGCCACAAACACCAACAATATCATCAAAGTGACCATGGAACCTGGAATACATTGATAATAAACTTCCTTGAAAAGGCCTTTGCTTTTTTTGTGGAAGGCTTAGTGTGTGAGGGATTTGGCTCTAAGAGAGGAAAAAGCAGCAGTGCCAGGTTGCGGTGGGGGTTTCTCCTGGGTTGCAAAGCAAGATGTAACCAGCAGTGTGCGTTCTGTTACCAGCTGTTGAAACTGGCTGGGGCGGTGTTTCCTTTATCTCTTCCCTGACCCGTCCTCCCTCCAGGGGAAATCTGCTGTTCATGGGCCATCGAGGCTCACTGCATGGCTGATACAATTACATCATCCCATGGTGAGATGCTCCACCCAGGGGGAGGAGCCCAGCATTCCTACCTGGAACAAACCTGGGATTCAGAACACCAGGACAGGAAAGCCTGTTTGCACTGGATTCCCAGAGGAAGACCAGACCCATCTCACCACCACTGGACCTTCAGAGGAAGACTACACCCTTCAACAGGATCATTGCTTCAACAGAACCACATCTGTCACTGCAGGAGGATTTGATTGGGCTGCTCCCAACAGCCTGACCAGCTGGGTGTCAGGTTGTGTTCTGACTCTGTCAGTGGGGCTTTTATTTATTTATTTATTTATTTAAAAATTGGTATTTTTTTGTACTACTACATCTGTGTTTTTAATATTCCCAGTAAAGGACTGTTATTTCTGTTCCCATATCTTTCCCTGAAAGCCCCTTAATTTCAAAACTATAATATTTTGGAGGGAGGAGGTTTCCATTCTCCATTCCAAGGGAAGCTCTGGCTTTCCCTGGCAGACACCTGTCTTTCCAAACCAAGACAGAGTTGCAGATTTGAGCAGAGCAGCCTGGCGGTTTCTCTGCAGCCCCAGGCACACAGCAGCTGCAGCTGCAGCGGGGCTTGTCCAGAGCTCAGACCAGGGCACCTGGACAGGGACCCTCAGTGAGTCTCCCTTCTCTGATGGAGCCCCTGGAGCTTCCTGCAGCTCTTTGCTTTCCTACCAGCTTTGGGAAGTTCAGCGTGTGGGTCTGAACTTTGCAATGTGAGTGTCTCTCTAGCACAGTTAGCATCCTTCAATTTTGGATTGTCTAGTTTCTCCTCCTAGTAATTCAGAGAGTGACTTTTAGAAATAGCATAAGGAAATGGAAATGTTGATATTTTAAAATACTTATTTAGGAAGATTTTTGTGAGAGAACTATGGATAATTCCTACAAATTCATGGAAAAAAAATAGGCAAAGTCATAATTGTTTTTATCCCTTTACCAGAGTCCCAGTCACACAAAAACTCCTGTAAACTCTAATAGTGCTTTCAACTTCAATGCCTTGAATTGGAAATCGCTTCAACTTGGCTAATTACCACTGCAGGCATTTATGAGGATTCAGATGATTGCTGACAGCCTTTCAGCACCTTCTGCAGTTTTTCACATCAGCCTGGAGAGGACAGACAATCTCCCCAGTAATTAACTACAAAGAAATCACGAAACAGAGAGGTCCTGGAGAAAGATATCTGGTGGTCTTTTAATGTCCTGTACAGCTAAATCCTTAATGTCCCTTAAAGAAAACATGATTAGTTAAAACAGAGATTAGTCCCTTCACTTTGTATTGCTCTCACAGTTTAAAACCTATGTTGTGTAGAAGAGCACAATCCTTCTTGAGGACGTTCATTAAAAATCCAAGTAAGTCTCAGGACGCAATTTTTCATCTTGGGCTGCGTCAAACCCAGCAGA
The DNA here is from genome assembly GCF_029207755.1 of Chamaea fasciata. NCBI lineage: Eukaryota > Metazoa > Chordata > Aves > Passeriformes > Sylviidae > Chamaea > Chamaea fasciata. The sequence goes on along the minus strand of NW_027094097.1, from coordinate 18,478,143 downwards.
GAATGACACAAACTTGAGTAAGGCAGGCATAGGTGAAGGTTGCATGCAGCATTGATCAGGGTTACTCTGGTGCCGGCAGTGCAGTTCCTGAATTACAGCAGCAGACATGCACAGAATCGATCTGAAGCTGTTTTGTGTCGCTCTGCACGAGTTTTTTGTCATGAATGTAACCCTTATTAACCTAGGAAATAATCTTTATTCATCTTATGGTTAAGGCTGTGTGGTTTAGTGTGAGTGCAAACAGAATAATTACCGAAGTGATGCATTTCACTCCCTTAATGTAATAGACTTCCAAATGGACTCAAAGGAAATTAGAGAGTTACATGCTGAAAAGAAATGACCATGCAGCATACTGCAGTCAGCACAGAGATTTATGTATATTTAATTAATGTTAAACCCATGAAAGGATGTTGTGTTTCCTTTTCATTTGGAGTCAAAAAACCCCCAAATCCCAGCCCCCCCCCATTGTGACCCTGTATATTAAGAAGTTTTTCTGCCATCTGGATGATCAGATTTCACATATGTGTATTAGCAGTCAAAATGTTAAATTAAATTTTCAGAAGTGCTGTAACAACACGGTGAAACATGCCTTCATCTCTCCAGACCTGCAAAGTAACTGCACAGGCTTCTCTCTTCAGTCTGCAGAGCCCTCAGAACTCACTGGGTGTATCTCCCCTGCTGGGAGGAGGAAATACTCGGCCAATAATGATGGGCAAACTAAACTCGATGACATCTTGGTTTCCAAGGAGCAGGATTTAGCTTTTGAATTTTAAAAAATGCCAGTGGGTGTGTAGGGTATGATTTTGTGTGAACAGTTGCTGCATATCTGCCTCATGTGGGCCATATATTGTGAGGAGGGAGGAAAGGAGATTTAGGTGTCTTGCTAACAGATTTGTTCATACCTATAAATAATTAGGTGTATAGCTGGGGTTTGTACTGCTTTTGATACCCATTTTTCCAGTTACTTCTCAGCAAACGTGGTTTCAGCTAAAACAAATCAGGTTTATGATGTCAGTGTGGAGCTGGAGACAGCAGGTGACATTTGAATTGTGTGCCGACCTTGCAGGCGCTCAGAGCTGCAGCTCCAGAGGGCCTGAGGGCTGGGTACAGCTTCTTAAAATAACACTTCCTAGAGACCACTTGGAGATGGAAATTACTCAACTAATGTGATGTTCCATTCTAATTAGAATTTTTAATTCTATCTGCTAACAAGTTTTGCAGCCCATTTTCATCAGTAGTAGAATTCCAGATCTTTTAAGCATGATTGTGAAATACAATTTTAAGATTCATTTTGTGTTAATTTATTTTCAGCTTTCAAGTCGATCCTTGAGCACAGACTAAAACTTTACATGTTTTCCTCTGGAAGTAGTTGAAAGAAGTTATTTTCATGGCAATTAGGCATGCGTCATTATAATTTAAAATTTTTTTCTAAGAATAACTAGAAAGCAATTCAATCAAGGCATCTTTTGTGTTTGTGAATGACTTGGGACCATCATGATGCTTGAAGTCCTGCGAAAATAAACTTGGTTTCGTGTGTCACAGTAGGCAGAACAGCAGGATTTTAATATGCTCATAATTTGATGTAGTATCCAGCAACAGGACCATAATTAAAGAATATTAGTTCAATATCTGGACTGTTGCACATTTGGGACTGGAAGAAATATTCAAGGATATATAGGAGAATAGAAGAGAGCACTCATTAATATTCCTTTTATTGGTGGAATAGCAAACAGTTCACATGCAGGGTTTGTGTGTTTACCACCTGCTTGACACAATGTCAGGTGTTGATGTTCCCTGGAACACAAAGCTACATTAAAATGTTAGGAAACTTTAGAGAAGTAAAATGAAAAAAGGAACGTGATTTGAATGGACTCAGCCTGGGTTTCTGGGTTTCCAGAGCAGTAGATTCAGCACACAAGCAGGCAGACTGCTCTGTGCTGGGAATGGTTTCCACAGTGCCTGTGACCGCGTGGACAGTGGATTTGGGATTAGATGCCTCTGCCTGGACATTTCCTGAAAGCCAACGGTGCACTCTGAGCCAGAAACACATTGAAATCCTGCCTTGAACAGTTCAGATCTGTGCTAGGGAATAACAAAAAGATTTCTGTGAAGGGGGATTGGCCTTCCTGAACCCTAGGAAATGATGCCCTTTACTTCCTGGCAGGATCCTGCCACTCAATTTTTAAAAGGCACATACAAAATTGAACTTTGAAGGCAGAATCTAAATGAGTCATTGTCCTGGAAATGTGTTTGACTCACAGTTTTTTGAAGGCTGGAGGAAAAAGGGTGCTTTCTTTTTGGTTTGAAAGAAGCAGTTTATAATATTGGTGTGTTATTAGAGACAGTAGGAGAAGGGTATAACATTAAATGAGAAGGGTGTGATGGGTCGCTTTGGGGACAGAGTCAAGAGTGTGTCAGTCAACTGTGGCACAAGAAGGGAGATGAGAGAAAGAACTGAGAGCTGGAATACAAAAGATCTCTCCCCTCTCCTGTACACAGCAACTGGATGAAAAATCCCCATAACCATGAGCTGGGTGAAATTTACAGTAGGCAGTCCTGCCTGTTTGGGTAACGAGGTGTCACTAGAATGAAGATCACAAAATGTAACTACAAAAGAGAGAAGCCTGCCAGGCATCGTTAAACCTCTGCTTTTGACTGCAGTCTAAAGATCCTCCTGAATCCTTTATGCAATGAAACATTTAAACAATGTGATCAGCCTTAACTATGCCATTAATGCAATGCTGGAGTGAAATGCTCTGTGCAGTCTGGGCTGTGCCCTCTCTGTTAATCTGGAGTTGGGAATTGATCTGTGTGTGCAGCAGTGGGCAAAAGGAGCCCTTGGGCCAGCCAGGGCCTTGCACACACACACACAGAGGGGAGGGACTCCTGCCAGAGATGCACTCACACCTTCAGACAAAAAAGGAGCAGGAGTGCACAGACACAGATTCCAGTTGTTGCTACCCGTTAGGCTAAAATTCAAACTCATTAAAATGGAAGTTTGGGATAGTTCACAGTTTGAACTTTATGGATAATTTAAGCATCAATACTATTACTGTGTTACACATAACCAAATTGTAGATGTCCATAGGGTTTTAATCAAATTGGCTGGATATTAATTCTATTAAAGTTAATGAGTGTTTTTCTATTGATTCAATTGGAATCAGCACTGGATGCAAATATTGCTTTAATTTTATGGTAACTTATTTACAAAACCAGAATGCTCTTATACCTGCTCCCTTTGAATAAATGCCTGAGCCTTTCTGGGTCAGCAAGAACCTCACCCACGTATTTCATCATCATTTCATGCTGAATATTTCACTACACTGGGAGCACCTCAAAGCATTTCCTCAGCTGCAGTTTTCAAATGAAATCCACATTTTGTGTGTCTGCTCGTGCCTGTCCAGCTGGTGCTAACGATGCAGGGAGCCCTGGGAAGATGCAAACACACTCTGGAATTACACATCGCTGTTTCAGAAATCTTCCTGTCTTAAAGGGGAGGATTCTCCTCAAGCTTCACAGTTGGAAGGCTGAGACATAAAGATACAGGTTTTACCTGAAACCACCAATTTACAGCTACGCTTAGCCAGGTGGAGAATCTGACAGTCCTGTGCCCTGCTTCTGCAACAGCCCTCCCAGGCAACTGTATTCTAATCTTGTTTTACCATTTTAATGCCCTAATTCCATTTGTTATCCAATATTGCTCAGATGTTTGAGAAACCTGGGTCTTAAATCCTACATATTCTATGAAGTATGCCAGTTCTTATTGGATTGAATGGTTTCAATAAAAAACAAATCTCAGGATTTGGCTAAAGGCTGTGATTTTTATTTTGAATGGTTTCTACAGTGGGCATTATGACTTCGTGCAGCTGCATATTATCAATTAAAGTGTTGGGAAAATGCAGACGCAAAGGCTGGGAGTTTTGCAGAGCTTGGGATGCAGAAATCTTCCCTTTGCAAAACAGGTGAATGTTGCAAGGCAAATAGATCATAGAGTTTGACCCTTATTTCCTACTGCACTATCTGCCTGGAAAGGTTCAGGCAAAATACTGAAGTTCACTTTTATTTTATCTGACAAATTTTGGCACCTAGAAATTAAACGAATTTGACAATCTCCTTCCCCATCTTTCCTGGAGGTTTTGGTGGAGTGATGTCTTGTTTATCTGAGGTGTTGCCCTTCCACTGATCTGTTTTTCTGCATGATGAGTGTAACTTCATTTGACTCATGTTATTTTTCAGCCCTTCTTTGCTACATTTTTCTCTGGTATTGCCATGCATTCACTTTTTCCCTGCCCCCTTGTTCTTCACAAGAAATATGCCCAATTTCCAAGAGAGTGCTACAGATTTCTATAAAAGTCATGGTCTTATTAACAGGTTTGTGAAGTTAATGTGATCCTCTAGTTTGTACTTTCAAGTAGATACTTATCTTTGCCAAATGAGAGGATTTTTACAGGGTTTTAGATGACCTTTTGAAAGGTTTACTTAATGTATTGAGCTTTCCATGGGGTGTAAACAATCACTCCTAAATGTTATGGCTTATTTGTCTTACAGCAGTTTTATCAACAACCTGATCCCTTCTTCTTGTAATCTATTTTTAATTCTCTTTTTGCCTACTTCCATATTTTGGGGAAACTAAGTAATGAAAATAGAGTTATTTTAATTTTCCTCAGCCAGGCTTTTAAATTGTCTGATGACTGCTATATCCGAGAGCCTGTTTGAAACAAAGAATTGGTGACAAGTCAGGCAGGGAGGATAGTGGCAAACCCCAAATTGCAGACACATTTGTTTTTAATTGAAAGAATCACTTTGCTTCAGTGGCCACATTGATTTGCTACCTTAATGCACAACAATTTATGAGCAAACTTAATTATCTAGTTGCAGAATGTCTTTTTTATCTATAAAATGCAGTACTTCATAACAGATCTGTAAGGAGGAAACCCAAAAATCTCTGGCATTGATGGTCTTCAAAGTGTGACTGGAAAGTATTAATTATCCACGTCAATATATTAATTGTTGTTCAGATATTTATTTTCAATAATGCCTTGCCTATTTCGAGCTATTGATAAACATTGTGTTTACATTTACATTTACATTTCAGTGATGAAGAATGTTCTTGTTGAAGTTCCTTTACCAATGATTACACAGGGTCCTCCTTTTGCACAGTCTCAGTGTGCTAATTGACTCCATAAATTAACTGATTTAAATGGTTTTCTGGTTCCACTTACCCTCAGGTATCCTTATGATAATTTAAAACAAACTTGCATTTATCCAGCTGTTCCTATTATACACAACCCACAAAAAAGCCTAAATACATTCTAAATATCTGGGTTATGATACTCTGCTTTCAAAGATGTGTAAAATTAAACATTCATCCAAGCTGCTGAAGAGTTTCCTTCGACTAAAGGAAGGAAAAAGGAAAGAAAAAGGATATCTCTAAAGAACAGATACATTCTCAGAGAAATTAGATACCATCTGCATCCCTTGGCAGGTTTGTGTGTTGTGCACTTGAGGAAGAAATATTTATTTAAAGTTCTGTGAGGTAAACAGCCTGTTTTAGCCTGAAAAAAAAAAAAGGAGGAGCAGAAAATAAACAATGACAAGCAAAGTCTGTCTGAACTGTGGCTTCATGGCAATAAGTGGAATGTGCGGGAGTTGTGCTGACAGTTCAATGAGAACAGCCAGGTCTCAGGTCATGCTGGGGAATGAAATGCTCCATTCATTCCCTGCTCAGGAGGCTGGGCTGCTGAAACTGCTTTGAAGTTTTCTTGTGATCTTCTATTGAGAGGTTGAGAATCAAAACTGCAGAGAAGGTAAGGAGTAAAAAGAGAAAAGAAGCAAAACCTGGGGGGAAAAAAAACAGATTCAGAGGCTTCAGGTTTGTTTTTTTTTTTTTTTTCTCCCAGGTTTTGCTTTACAAGAATGTTGTAAAAAAACCCAATCAAAGAATTGGGGTCAAAGAATTGCTGGAATCAGTCTAGCTGCCCCCAAAATGAAAATGCAGACTTAGAAGCTAAATTTTGGGCTTCTGGTTTTCTGTGTGTGGACCTGATCTCTAGATAGACGTCAGGAGATGCTATATTTAGAAAATGGCTTCAGTTATCTCCTGTTTCCCACAATTCTGATCAGGAAATCTTTTATTCATTCTGGAGATGCTGCAGTTTCTTGTCTGAGCTAGTCTGACTGACCAATTAAAAGGTGATTTCTTGCTGTTCCATGTGCCTGTTGGTATAATTTTTTCATAAAAATCAGTCATTCACAATGACAATCCGTTGATTTGAATTTTATAGCACTGGCAGTGTCATGAGTGTCTCTGAGACAAACTTCTCACTCATTCCTCTGTCAGAACTCATATTACATCTGAATTCTTTCCAAAGCACCAGGGTATAATGCATTGCCTTTACTGCAGTGTACTTAATACAATAAATCAGGAGCAACAGCTAATGAAAATGTACTTTAAGGTACATAACTACATGAACAAGCAAATAATAGGAGTATTTTTAGGTATCTAAAATAATGATTGTAATTTCACTTTCTCCATGCTACCTCTTCTTCCTAGCCATGGTAATGATCTGTCTTATCACTAAATTGCCTCTACTAAATCTTTTGAAATGTCAAAAGAGAACTAATATTTACATCAGAATAATAACTACAATTACTTACTCACTTCTCAATTCATTTGCAGTCAATTATTCTGTAGTACTAAGAGATATAGAACCTTACTGTAATACTGGAATGAGTTTAATTAATCCTTTTTCACATAGAGCAGACTGATAAATGAAATTCAGCCTGTAATTTAAGAGCTCAGGGAACCAGTGTGTTATTAAAGGTGCTTTGAGTGATTGACAGTTTAATTTATTACAAAGAGCAGTAGTCTGTCTTAACTTGGAGTTCATTCCAATTTTGCAATTAATGATTTCAACTGGGGAGAAGATCATCATTCTACAAAGACTTTCCAAATAATTTTTTTATAGGCTTGCTGGCATCACCTATCAATTTCTACACACTTTCTAACCCTTTATTTTGTAAAATGACTGATAAAGAATGCAATGTGTAATATCAGAGGTGGTGCCAGAAAGTTTATAGGAGCTGGAGAATTTGATTATTTGTGTAGGAGAATTTTCCTCTAGTTGGTATCATATTTTCATCAGGAAGGAGAAAGGGTAATTGGATTTAAATGTCAAGATGTTCCTTGTGAAGGTTTGAAGTCACACATCTATTTTCTGAGCTACAGTTTTTAGTTGTGATTATGAAAACTGCACCCACTTGTCACTGAAGATGACAGCAAAGAATTCTCCAGGAGTGAGTTAAATGCTGAACCACAACCTCAATCCTTGACAAAAGCAACGGAACACCACTGCGACAGACGAAAGAGAAATTATTCCACTGGATTTGGTAGATTGTAGGTGAAATAGTGATTTTACTAAGAAGCAACCCAGATAAAGTTAAGAAAGATTAATCCAAAACCAGATTTCTGAATCAGGGAAATACTGATTCAGATGTTCAAGGCATGAAGACAGAGCGACCTAGGGAAGGAAAAGATTGGCAGGGATTTCCCCCATCCCCTGGATTTTTCTAGATCTTTAGAAGCAAATAGAATGTAAGATTCCTACGACTTCAGTTGTTTCCCCAGATTGGCACTTGTGGGTATGTTTAAAATAGCTACAAAATGGAGCTTTAATAAATGACATAGAAACATGCAGATAGCTCCTAATCCAACTCCCTTGGCAGCAGTTCTGTTCCAAGCATTTGCCCTTCCTCTGCTGCTCAGAAGGTGTTGGCATCTCTTGACACCTGCTGAACTCAAAAGTGGCTTAAATGGCATAGTTAATCCTAATTGTAATTTAGTGAAATCAGGTGAGAAAGGGCTGTCATCTTCCTTCACTGCCTGTATTGTCTGGGCTGCATCTTCTTTTTTCTAGAATCTCTCTAGAGGAGAGCCCAGGGGGTGCTGAAGTAAGGGCCATCCTCTGGGAGTGTGTGTGTTCTGGCTGTGTGGTTGCAGATGTAGAAAATACCACTTGCATAAGGACAGCAGTTATTCATCTGTGTGTGCTATTTGTTATGGCAGTGCTAGATATAACAGACTTACTTGGCTTACAAGAAAAACATTCTGAAGAACTCTTCTCAGTGTATTTGTTGATTCTCCTGTTCATAATTCATTTTTTTAAAAGAGGATGCTTGCAATGTTTTAGGAAATGCTCGGCTCATGGACGCTGTTTGATACTGAGGCAATTTTAGTGCATCTCTGTCAGTCTGTGCACTCTGTTTTGAATATGCAATATTATTGCTTTCTCTTATCCTGATATTTTTTCACCCCCATCCTGGGCTGGCACCTCAAATACTCAGATGTGGTAAAGGCCGGTTTCCTTAGGAGTACTTCAGTAGGAAAGGTCACACCTTGGCTTAACAAGGACTGAGTGCTGAGCATCAGGGGAAGAATTTGGGATCAGGGATTGTCTGTTGGGTCAGATTGTGAGAATTTACAAGGCAGATGGAGGGAGGCTGCAAACCAGAGCCCTGGAGAGAAGCCACAGGGACTGTCCAAGATGAGGAAGCAGTCTGAGAAAGCAAGGGAAAAGAAGTGCTGACCACCAGAACTCAGTATGACCCTAGTTTGTGTTTTCTACTTGGTTTCTGATCCATTTCTACTTCTTCTGCTTTATCCTATAAATGAAGAGCATTTAGAAACCTGGTAATGGTGGTGCAGTGTAGGAGGAGGGAATACAGCTGACCTGGGCCCTGATACGTAACAGCTGTGTTAATTACCCAGTACAGTAATGAGTCGCAGCTTGCCCCAGTGAGTCACAGCTGAATCCAGTAGAGACAAGTGTGATAAAAGGGAGGGGGTGAGCTGGGAGGAACTTTGAGGGAGAAGGATCTTGGGGAGGGAGAATCATTGCTGTGAGGTCAGTCTGGGTCTGCAGTCGGAGTCTGTTGTTGGAACTGTAGCCCCAGTCTAGCTGGGTAAGAGCCTGCAGTCAGAGTCTGCAAGGGAAACCTCCAGTAGGAGCTTGCTGCAGCACGAATCAGTGAATAGTTGGAGTCAGGATGGCTGAGCTGTAAAGAGGAATAGACCAGGACCCTTTTCACGCTGTGGTGAGCAAGAACTCTGTGCCTTGGCTCATTTCTACCCTCAAACAAGAGGGCTGATGCAACGGTACAGCTTGGAAGCCTTGTTCCAAACTGACTGATGTGCAACCCAGGGTATTTGTGACAGCTCCCTGGTGGGGTGGTCAGCTGCAGCTCCAGGAGGTCTTGGCATGGGCCTGAGTTGTTCACTGTCAGAAGAGCTGGGCTTAGAGTCTCCATTTGGGCTAAAAGCCTCAGCCATTGTTGAGGCACTGGTGGCCAAACTCCATGGCACAGTGAGTGGAGGCAGAGACCAGCAGTTACTGACACAAAGAGCCTTGCTCAGAGCTGAGGAAACAGAATCTCTGCTTTGCTGTTCCTTGATGCATGTTTTAGCTGCCTCTGGGCATAGCAGTTGTTCTCTCCTGGGTTAAACCCCATTCCTTCCTGAGTAATCACAGTGTGGGTGGTTTGTACGAAGTTTTCCTGCTTCCTGCACATCAGTGAGAGCTGTGCAGGAGGTCATGGGCTGGGGCTGGTCTGGAAGGCTCCTCTTGGAGAAGGAGAGCACAGTGTTGGTGTCTCACTGCTCTGCACCCATCAGGGGGTGCCTGACACGTGTCCCCTCCCTGCCCTGCTCACTGGGTGGATGCACCAAGGCTGCTCTGTCACAAAGCCTAATCTGACAGTTACAAATTTCTAAATAACCTCAGGCTTCTGAGATACTTAATGAAAGCAATTCATAAGAGCTACCAGGGTTGGGAGCAAGACCTAGGCAATAACCTCCTATTGTTGGTACTGTTTATGATAGTGCTGTCTCCTGCTTTTACAGTACCTCCCAGCCCCAGTGTCCCTGGTAATGAGAGGCATTTGGCATCCCTAACATTCAGTGGGTGGACAGTAATAATCAGATGATAGATTATGTGTGGCAGGGTAAGTATGTGGATATAATTATTACCAAACACACAAGTGCAAATCCCAGTTCTTACAAATAGTTCTAAATGAGCTTTCTTATCTGTGCATCATAAGCATGGCCTTCTTCAGACAATGGATAATGAGAAAAGTAAATTTTAATCATTTTTGTCCATGAATGAAAAACTGCAATCCCTTTTTATGCAGTTTTAGCAGCATATCTAGAGCGTAGCAACTAAATTAAAAAATATGACTTTGAAAAATTTTACTATCACTGCATGACATCACTTTGCATTCCCCTGTATGTCACTACCCACAGAGCTGCTACTTAAATGGGTTTTTTTTATATCTACCCTTGAATATCAAGATGAACTGTTGCTTGTCCATTTAACTTTGAATTCCTAGCTGGATGGAAGCTCTAGGTTGTGGTGTTCAGGTTTTTTGTTTGTTTTATTTTATTTTGTTTTTTAAATCTGTGGATGCCGAGGAAATTAAACTGCTCCTTTCCTTTCAGTTTGGACTGACATGGGTCCCTCTGAGGCTCCTGCACATTGTTAGAGGAGTTGTTTAGCACCACATTTCACATGCACTTAATCCAGTTCCTGTAGGTATTTTTAAAATTCCACCAGTTGCAGGCAAACGAAGAAATTCCTGTTGTGCTGTGACTCATCAGTGGCCCTGTGCAGTCTGACATTGGGACACCCAGGAGGTGTGACAGTAATATTCTTTCTGTGGTCTTCAGTTAAGAAGGAATATTAGGAGTTAAGCTTTTGAAGAACAACCAGGCTGTTTAAATTGACTTAGAACGATTAGATGCTCATCCACTCATCATTAGCAGGGAGGAAATCCTGCTGATTCCTTTTTCCACGGCGTTTCTTCCTCCCAGCAGAGCTAAGCACCTTATCCTAATGTGCCTGAGCAGGACAGGAGGAGACGTGCAGCCAATGTTGGCTGTCACTGAGAGGAGCTCCTGCCTGTTTCGAAGGGAATGGAGGGAAATTCAGGGTCAGGAAAGCAGCTGCACATTTAAGAGTGGTTAGGGGTGTATTAGTAAGATGATCGGAGGACCTGAGGCTTTGCACGACCCGAATAAAGCACAGGTTCCTGTCTTACACATTCCCTCCCCTCTCCTGGAGGCGTGAAGAGGGAGAGCCTGGAGCCCATCCACAGTCACTGTCCCAGAGTGCCAGAGCTGCGGGAGGCTGTGCTCTGCCCAGGGGTCCAGGCACAACCCCCTCTGACTGCCACTATTTTTATTTCCCCCACCCCCCCGTTCATGAGGATTGCATAAAAAGGCCTGCAAAGCCCAGGGAGCTGGTCCATGAGGTCACCCCTCTGAGAGTGTCTTTATCCCATCACACTTTATGAAGGATCACGTGGCAGGCCTTCAGGCAAGCTGAAATCTAGTGTGTATACAGCTTTTCTAGGCTTAAAACGTTTAGGAACAGCAGCTCTTGAGAAGAGGAGGTTATACCTGTGCTCTGCCTGACAAATGTCTTGCCTAACCTGTGCCTGTAAAGAGCGACAGGGTTTGCATAACCTCTGTTAGCTGCCTGTTCTGTTATAATTGCCTTTTGATGTATAGAATTTATCCCAATCTAAGCCCCATTCACTGAAAATTAGGCCAATTTTGTCTTGTCGTCTCCCCAGCAGACACAGAAAATCATTCATCAAGCTCCCTCTTAGTAAGTGTTTTACATTAAGACAATTCATTTTCTGTCCTCTCCTGTTCTCTTTTCTACATTAGAAAGAAAAAAGCCGAATCTCTGAATTTCCCTCCATTTTTCCTAAACCCTTTAGTGTTCCTGGTAACCTCCTTGAAACTCGCTGTTCTGATCTGCTGCTCTGATGGGCTGTGCCTAGAAGCCAAAAAGATAAATTTCTCTTCTCTCTCCAGACCTTCAGGTTGCCTGGTCAATGATTTAAACAAGAATCTCATGAGAATCCCATGTGTTTGGGAGACCCATGAGCACAGGGTCCCCTTCTGGCCACTGCACTGGAGCACTGGGGGGGAACAAAGCTCCCCAAAAGGACATTTTTGCTCAGGATCAGTTGGGGAATGTTGTTGTTTTCTATCCTAGCTGGTTTTGCTCCCGACATTCAGGAGCCACTGGGAGGCTCTGTGTCCTGTGCGCTATGGAGATGTTCTACACCATCAATAAGTTATGAAGTTCACAGTATTTAAATGATTAAATTTCCAGCCATGATAGCAGGTTCCTGCTCTTGCAGTTATTATTCCACTGAGTAGCTATATGTCAACAAATGCTGCAATAAATATTTTAAAGCATGTTTTATTTTTTCATAATTGTTGCGACCCCCATTTTGACTGACAGTTTTTTATTAACACTGGGGCTGAATAAAAGCATTCAATTTTTTTGCATTTAGGATATGGATCACCTTTAGTGATGATGGCTTGCTGTATTTCCCAATTGACTGAACTATTCTTTGTGCTCTGACATAATCTGTGAATTATGGAGATATTTACTTGAAGAGAATAACTTTATCTAATGGGGCACTCTGCAATAGGTGTAAAATCCCACCAAATAAGATGGAAATTCACCACGGAAATGAGGTCACTTGAGATTGCTGCTTTGTAGACCAATGCTGGTGAGAACCAAAGTCCTTTCCAAACTAAAGGCACAATTTGGCTCCATGCTTAGACTTGTGCATAGCTGTAGTAATGCTTGAAGTGTAATTACCAGAATTTGAAGTGTCCATACAACTGTGTTTTTGAAAGATGCTTCATAAATGCCAAAAAAAAAAAAAAAAAAGAACAAAAAAGAAAAAGATAACTTTGAAGACCTTTGAATTGAAGCCTTGAAAGTTGAGAAAGTGTTTTTTTCTGGCTTTGCCCCAGTTCTATCAAATAGTTTAAATAAAAATCTCTAGCTTGCAGAGGATGTCCAGCTTTTAATGTTTGAAGAAATTAATTTAAATACAAATTTAATTGCTGAGGAAAAATGTTACCAATTATGTAAAGGAGAGGTAAATTAAATAGGATTTATTTTTTATGCAGGAAAGAAACTTAGTCTGGTATTTTGCAATAATTTAATCTGTGAGAGCTGCTTTGAAGTAGCACAGAATTCAGTGGGGATCAAGTTGAACGCGGATCCAGGCACGGATCTGAGCTGGCCAAGGTGCTGGGGAAGCTCCACACTCTGCTCTCAGCAGGAAAGGTTCCTGTCCCTCCAGGCACACTCTGAGTTACACCCCACTTTTTGCTGTGCTGGTTTTTCGATTTGCTCAAGCTCTGTGTACACCTTAAAACAACCAACAGCAAAGAAAGTGTCACACATTCAGGGACTGAGGAAGAGTTAAATCCCTGTGGGTGGCAAAGCCCTGCTGTTGAGCACTCAGGCTGGATGTTCAGCTGCCAGGGGATTGTTTCACCTTTTTGTTCCTGGAGAATCCAGGAAATTCCCAGTTGGGTTTTGCAGGTCCCATGTCCTTAAAACAAGCCTTGATTTTTGCAGTGCCTGTGGAGGTCCCTGCCAGGCTGTGCAGTTCCCTTGTCTGGGGACTCCTTGCAGGCTGAGCTCTGAGTGGGGACCAGGAGCAAAGTGAGTAAATCTCTAAATGAAATTAATTCTGCATTTAAATTTCAGTTCCCTGGATTTAATTTTGAGTTTTAGCATTGCTGTCTGAGTAGTCACACTGAATTTGTGACTCAGTGCTCCTGCCCATTACCCTCCCAACCCTCTGATTTATTTCCAATACCATCAGCCCAGTTTCTCTAATTCACTTTATTATCTTGGCAGTGCTCTTAACCAGTGTCAGCCAAGGCAGTGCTTTTCTGTTCCTGGTTTCTTCTGTAAATTGCAGGATGGATAACTTCCCCTTTGCTGATCATTTATCCAGTTTATGATAGACAATATCCCTGGTAATACCTTAAGCAGAAGAGGAATCTGGTTTGCAGTATGCATCAAACCACAGCTTGTTTATTTATTGAGTTCATTTTAATCTCTGAATCTGTGATCATAAACTGCAATGCAGTTATTTTTTTATCTCTAAATTGAGGCAATTGTGTGGTTGGATTTATGGAGAGATTTGGTAAGATGGAAATTTTTGTTTTGTTGGTTGATTCTGAAAACTGGAGAACTGTGGATAAAGAAATTAATACAATTTTTTTTTTCCTGCATGTGAGGATTGTTAGGATGCCTAGTCTCTTGTGGAGAAGCAGAATTCACAAGTCTATGGGTGAGTTTGCTCACTGCAGAGATGTAAGATAAGAAAGGTTGAGACTGAATATGTTTCTGAACACTTTTTGGAAATATTATGATGTACATCCAGCTTCCTTTAGCAACAGTAAATTTACCACAGCGAAACAAAGGAATATTGAGATAATATAACACCAAGATTTTATGATCAGAGTTTGTATATACCCATTACGTACTGGGTTTTCAGCTAAGTCTGCTGATACCAACTAGATATAAACTAGAAGATGGATTTGGGTAAGGGAGGATATTTTTTATAAAGTTCTGTCTGATATCAAGAGGATTTGAAGTATTTTTGCCTTTGCCTCACAGCAAAACTCCCCCCTCAGGAAGTGAGCTGGCAGTTCCATGTGACCAGGTGTTTTCCTCTGTTGCCATTTTCAGCTGAGCTGCTGCCACTGCCTTTGGACAAACTGTGTGTCATGGCAATGGTGAATTGAAATTTATTTACTGGAAGAGCCCTTATTGAGTTTACAGTGCACCAGAGCAGGCTAAAAGCCCGCACCAGTTGCAGTGACTGAGATGAAGGGCAGTAACTTACAAAGCTTTTGTAATCCAATTGTACTTTAGTTGTGTGTTTTTACAATCTTCTTCCCAGGCAATATATTTAACAGCCTCTGGAATTTATGATGCATTCCAATAGTGTATCACAAAGTTTTAGAAAAGACTTTTGCTAAAGCTATCCTTTTTCTCAAAGCTGGTGTCATTTCCTTCCTGCCTATGGCCCTCTGCCATTTTGATTGCTGCAGTTTTCATGTCTGACAGGGATGAGTTGTACCCCTAAGAACCTGTGGCTGGGAATGCATTGAGGTTCAAGATTCCTGTCATATATATATGCTAATGTTTTAATCAGATGAATTCTCCCCCCATGTTTTGCCTAATGAATGTTGACCTTTCTCTGCTCCCCATCCAGTAATATATTTAGATGGGAAGTATAAATCTTCTTAGCAAATTAATTGCTTATGTATGTTTGCCATATGATGTCTCTCCATTTCAGTATGAAGAAATGTTTCGTTTAAACAGGAAAACAAATTCTCTAGCATCTTTCTTTCCCCTTTTTTAATGCAGAGGTTTAGTTACTGCAGCATGGTTAGGATAATGTACAGCCAGTGTGCTGTACCATGAAGGTTTGAGGCACAGAACGTAGTAGATCAATTATTTGAAAGTATACTTGACTAAAAAACCTCGTTTGATGCTTGGAGTCAAAGGTTTGCACCCTGTTCAAGTGTAGATTCTCTGCTCTGCATCTTCCAGTTCTCTGACTGTTCACTAGAAAAATGTGTTCTTGTGCTAAGGTGTGTCTGTCTTTTTGGTTTTGGCCCTCCCCCAGCCCAAACCTTCAGCAATCCAATAAAGCCCTTCACCAAGGGGCAGAAACACTCCCTTGTAGTGCCTCTGTGCACGGACCGCAACCTTAAGCTCACTCTCTTCCACCCTGATTGCGTTACAACACTTTCTGGTGACTTTGCCAGCTGAATAAAACAACATACTGAAAGCATTGATTCTCACCTCTGGGCTGAAAATGACACCAGTACCTTACAAAGATCTGACGGGGCACCGACAGTAAATATTTAGCTCTTTCTAGAGAGTATTTTTTAAAATCAGGGTAGTGTTTATCATGCAAGCCATGTATTTATTAAAGGCTGGGTTATTCCCAAGATTTTGCTTTAAGGAATTTGTTAAATGTGACACAGGCTGAAGGAGAATTGTCAGCGTGTGCTCTACAGGTGCCTGCTGGGCTGAGTGTCCTGGCAGAAAGAACCAGTGAGTGGAACAGAGCTTGAGCATGACGGACTAAGCCAACTGTCACTGCTGTGTCACTGAAGAAGAGGGCAGGCTTGAGAGAGATAATACTGTTAAAATGTTTATTGCAAGTATTACATCTATATGCATAAATATTTTATATATTGGATGTCTGATGGTGCGGGTATCAATGTTAGGATTAAAGACTTGACCCTACTCTTGTCCCTGCAGAACTCCTGTAGATGCTGAAAGTAGTTCTGACCAGAGGTTCTGCAGCGAAATGCTTTGAAAATTATGCCAAAGGGGGAAACAGGCCAAAGAAGAATCAAGGCTGTGCATTTCAGGTTTTAACAGTAAGGTGAAGCAGCTGTAAGCAAAAGCTCTTTTAAACAAAGACTGACACAATCCTGTAAAATTATCTTTACCTGCAGCAGTGATCAGCTAATCCAAGAAAACCTGTGATTCTGTGGAGTGGCTTAGTGAACTTCATAGAGTGAGCAAGGATAAAATTACAGATAATTATTAGTTTGTTAGATATTTGTCATCTTGTTCTAGAAGGATGTTTTCTATTATTTCCAGCATAAGAGCTGGAATTAAACAACAGCTTTAAATATCAGAGCATGGAGCAGTTCGGAAAGGCTGTGATATCTTTTATATTAAGCTGAGTTTGTGATCCTGGAGAGAAGGTGGTAATGAACAGATGAACAGCCCGAGTGGAAGTCCTGGGGGTGTGAAGAAAGCAAAAAAGTGAGATATCTACGGGAGATACTTTTAGAAGTGGCTAAATCACACCAAAGCACATAGAAGCACAGAATTTGCTGATTTGGAAGTGACTCAGCAAGATCGCCCAGTCCAGCTCCTGTCCCTGCCCAGACCCCCAACAATCCCCCCTGTGCCCCCCTGGCAGCGCTGTCCAAAGGCTCCTGGAGCTCCGGCAGCCTCGGGGCCGTGCCCATTCCCTGGGGAGCCTGGGCAGTGCCAGCACCCTCTGGGGGAAGAACTTTTTCCTGAGATCCAACCTAAACTTCCCCTGGCAGAGCTCCAGCTGTTCCCCGTCCCAGAGCAGAGACTGGTGCTTGTCCCTGTGCTGCCTCTTGGGAGGGACGAGCTCAGTGGGGTCTGCCTCAGTCTCCTCCAGGCTGAACACACCCAGTGCCCTCAGCTGTTCCCCACAAGACTTTTCCTCCAGACCCTTCCCTATCCTTGTGGCCTCCTTTGGATAGTCTTCAATAACTTAATGCCTTTTTTTTTTATATTGTGGTGTCCAGAACTGCACAGAGTACTCAGGCATTCATTAAATGAGTTACATACTGGTATTTCTGCTTGAAAGAATGGAGTTCAAGCTGTTTGATTCATATGGCATAATAGAGATCTTTTATGTCAAGCTAAGTATGATATTATGTATTATAAGCATGAATATTTTATATCTTGGATGTCTGATGGTGAGGGTATCAATGTTAGGATTAAAAGACTTGACCCTACTCTTGTCCCTGCAGAACTCCTATAGATGCTAAAAGTAGTTCTGGCCAGAAGTTCTGCAGTGAAATGCTTTGAAAATTATGCCAAAGGGGGAAACAGGCCAAAGAAAAATCAAGAAAAAAAAAAATTCTTTTACTCATCAAAAAGAATGTGCCAGGTAAAAAAGAAGGAAGAACAACAAAACATTTTGACTTTACCAGTCATGTCTTATAACCCCCCAAAAAATCCTGATTTTTAAAATATTGTCAAGAAAGAGCCACTGGTTCGAGGGATGCAATAACTAATAATGGTTTGACTGTGGATGAGTGCACATCTGTGTGTGTGCAAAGGCATCTCCTGTCCTGAAAGCAAGTATTTCTGATGGAGTGTCTGACTAGGTTGGCACTAACAGACAGAAGCTGTGCAAACATATTTCTTGCCAAGGCAATTGTGATTAGAGCCCCCAAGTAATGAAAATTTCAAATAAAGGATTAGAGATTCCGGAATAACTTTAAATTAGATATCAAGCTGGCCAAGTTAATGGCAGCACTGTCAAGAGCAGCCATCTTCAAAATTATGAGCAACAAAATGGTTTTGCAGATTTTACAAAGAAATAAGGAGTGAGATTATCTTTTTAATTCTATCTCCTGTAGTTCTGTGGTCAGTTAACAGGAGTGGCAGTCAGTTAAAAGAAACAGAAGGAGAGATAAACAGCTATTTGCTGATAGTGTGATAGCTGCACATGTGGTTTCTCCTTTTTGAAGATACAAACCAATCATTCCCAGGACTGTGGGGAGCTAACTAAAGAGAAGGTTGCCACAGATCCTGTTAAAAGGGATATTATCAGCAATTACGAAAGATGTTCTTCAGAATCAGTCCTGGCTTAACCCTGCACATTCTGTGGATTAATGAGGTGTGGAAGGAGCAGAGGTGTGCCAAAGCTTGTGAGTGGTGTGAGGGCAGTGAGGGGCTGCTAACACTGGAGGCTGCAAGATCACATATAGAATTAATAGCACAACCTGGCTATTTTTGCACCTTTGGGGTCAAACATAACTTTATGATATGATTGCAAGTCTTTTGGGAGTGCTGGAGGAGCAGCAGGTGTGGTGGTCTGGGCAGGCAATGCTTTAACAGTGACACAGAGGGGCTGGGATGGCTCCCAAGTGGGGCTGGACAGAAAAAGGAGTTTCAAAATGGAGCTGTGGAAAAGACTGTATTCCAAATCAGGAGGTTTTTTTTGAGATTAGAAACCAAAGGCTTTGTAAAAGGCTTTGGATTCTGTGAGCAGGTACACATAAAGGGTTTGAAAGGAGAGCAGATTGCAGTGTCTTTGCAGCAGGGTAAATTGTATTAAATTATATTAAACTATATTAATATCATACTGCAGACCCACTGTGGATCATCTGCAGAGGTGGAAGATATGGTTTTCCCTTGGTGACTTTTTCTGTTGCTAGGATAGTTTTTTAAGCCTCTCGAGCTCCAGGTTCCTTTGTGTTCTCTCAGCCAGGGCATCCATTAAAGGGTTTCCCAAGCCTGGATACCTTGATCGGGTTGCTGTTGGCTGTGCCACACTGCTCTCTGTGGGTTTTCATTGCTGAATTACCAATACATTTCGTTCTTGTCGAAGCAGTGCTCTGAGTTACTCCACCCTGAGTCAGTCCAGTTCCTTTTCCACTAAATCTCACCCCCCTGCCAGGGGCATTTGTTTCCTTCAGGCTCCCGTGTGCCCTGCCTGAGCTGTGATACTGCTTGGTGGGTGTGTATGGGAGGATTTTTTTATTTATCACCAGGGTATCAGAGCTGGAAATGTCTCATATATTACAGCAAGATTTTTTTTTTTTCTGTGTGGTAGACAGCGTATAATTCTAATTTTCAAAGTTACTACATGAGGCTACTTTGTGTTAATTTGCCATTGAATTGCCACGCTTTGAGCTAGGAGCTTTAGGAAGCACAGACTTCAGTATTAAATAAAAACCCATTCAGTCTACTTTGACACCAGCTCCCCATGCTGCAGAATGTTCATTTATTTTTAAGCTACAATTTTGCCTGTATTTGTAATAGAGAACAATGCCGCGATTGCACAAAGGAATGTCGCAAGCAGGAGGGATCAAAGTGGCTGCCTATCACACCTTCAGAAAAAGGTAAAGGCTTGACTTGAAAGGTGCCAAAACTAAAAGGATAGAATTGGGCATTGTAGTCTGAAAAGCACCTGCATCTGTAATTCTTTCCTTCTCCTCTCAGGAGAGCCTTAAGTGGCTGGAAATTCTAGTAAATTAATCTTATTCTGTTATCTTAGGGTACCTATGGTACTCTGGAAAGACTCTAAACAGGAGTTTGGGTTTGCTTTGCATTCAGTTGAAAAAAAAACTATCACAGAGAAGGTGGTCATATGGTCAGAAATGACCATAATACAAGATTTTCTGGAGTTAATTTCCCATTGTATGAATATTTTTCTCTTCTCTTTATCATCCTCTCAGAAGCTATTAAAAGTCCTAATGAAATGACAATTAATACAGCATGTTTGGATTTACATTGGCAAAAATTTCACTGAAGCTATGGAAAACACTAATTAGACTGCTGTGGTGGCAGCTTGTGCCAGTCTCTGCTGTTTTGCTGGAGTGTCCCTGCAGTGCTGCCGACAGAGCTGTCTGTGCTCTGGATCTGTGCAGTGTGAAGGACCTGGGCTAATTCTGTGCCCTTTGCCAGGGATGATATGGACTCGGAACTCCTGTCTCTGCTGCAAAGACAGGGCTGTAAAAACCCATCACTTTGCTCTTTAAAACCTGTTTAGGAAAAAATATAATTGCTGCAAAGAACAGCCCAGAGTTTTGAGGATGATAGCTTAAGCAACCTTGGTCTTGGTGGTTGTTTTCTTTTTTTTTGTGGGTTTTTTTTTTTTTTTTTTGGTGAATTTCAAGAGATCTTTGATGTTGTAAAATTTCATTAACTTCATGGTGATGGACCATGCATTTATTTTCCTGGCCATCAAATGAGCAAAAGACACCCCAGTCTCACAGACAGCAGTCCAGGTTGATGCTGCCTGGGCAGGCTTCCCCTGCTCTGGTGCAGTCTGCTAGCAAGTCTGAAAGTCTACAGGCTTGTCCAATGGCAATGAAACTTCTTAAAAATTGAATGACTGACAGGAAAGTCTCTGGATTGTTAATGTGAAACGGTCAGAGAAAAGAAAAGTGTTGTAAGTGCAAACAAATAATTCTCTTCCAGCTTCATATTCACTACGACATCTCCAACATTTAGGTAGGGGTGGACACACATGAATTTCTCCAAGCAGAGGTCAGAGTGTTTAAACCCTTGCAGTATAAACTGAATCTCTGGTCCCAGTGGGATGACTTGCAGAGCCTGTAGATCCCTGCAGCTGCTGAAAGGTCAATGAATATACAAGGTGAAGGGCGTGTGAAATAATCAAAATAAAATGAAACACATTAGTGAATTTTGCTTGTTTTCCTGAAGGCTGATGAATTTGACAGTGTCTGTTCCACATATTTTATTAATGTGTTCAAACAGACAGACTGAAAAATAGATGTGATGAAATGAGATACATCACAGATGCCTGTCTGAAATCTCAGATCTGTGGAACAAACTAAAGCAATGCAGTCAGTGTCTTCTGAGCTCAGTCTGGCTTCTTCCAGGGTAATGAGGATGCAGAGCCCTCAGTCCAGAGCAGCATTCTGCTCTGCTGAACCCGCCTGGAGTCCACGGCAGTGCCCATGGTGTGGTTGGTGCTGCACCAAGAGCATTGCTTTCTATGCTGGGACTGGCAGCGTGCAAAAAAAGAAAAGTGGAATTAGGAGCTCTTGTTTAGCAAGATTATCTCTGGGAAACTTCTGTTTGCACCCAGCTTTGCTTGCTTGTGTCATAAGGAAGTGGAAGTCTTTGAAGGCGAGCGCAGCCGCTGCCTGGGGACAACTCTCAGCTTTGGTAAAAGCATACAAAAGAAATGGACCCTTTCTAAAGAAATATAAGAGGGGGAGCATCATTTTATTTTAGATTTTGGAGCTCCAGTTGCTATCCAAAGTTATGAACTATTTTTCTAGTGTTTGTGCATCCACCACTGCCGCCGGCTTTGGGTGATGGGTTTTTTTCAGCTCTACAAGTGCTCTAACAACATGTTATGAACACCACAACCCACAAGAAAACCTTTAAATGCTATTTGCACCCTATTAGCCACCACAGACCCCACACCCTACATTAGTTTTGCTGCCTGGGGAAATACTTGTTACTTAATTTCTGGTTGGTTGGTTGGCTTTTTCATTTGAAAGGATAGAATCTATTCTGAATGCAAATGTCTAAAAACTTTGGATAGCAGTTCACAGATTTGTAAAGGGCTAAAACCTTTCCCAATCTTAATCAATGATTATAGTCTCTGACTTCTTATATTCTGTACCATGACGCTTGAAATAGGTGACACTGCACTTTGTTACCTCCAGAAACGTCATTTGGTATTGAGGAGTTTTCAGCTGACCTCATCTCTTTGCTGCAGGCTCGGTACATGATATTTCCTAATATTATTTTTAGATTAAATATAATTGATGAGCTATTTCCTTCTACAGTCTAGGAAAGGGAGCTTGTCAGATGTGCGTGGGAAGGAAACCTGGCAGGGTTACAACCCAAGCCAAGTTTTGGGTTAGAAGCACTCTGTGTGCAGTTTTGGTTGTGTCACTGCTGTGCCTTTGATGGGCTTATCCCTGCTTGCCTTCCTTTCTTCGAGCAGTTCGTGGCCAACACAGGACACTTCTCATTTGGCAGCTGCTGTGCCGATTGTGCAGATTTATCTCTGCAGCCGTGGCTGGGAACGTTTTTATTGGTTGCTGTCAGAAAGACTCACACAGTATCCATCCTTGGATAGCCTCGGTAAGTGGGAACATTTCCCTAGCATAATAGCAATAAACTACTGTTTGAGGATTTATGATGAACAGAAGTTCTGTGTCAGTTTTCCATCAGAGCATGAAGCTATCAGGGCAGGAGGAAATGCCACCACGTGAAGCGCAGTGTTTTGATGGCATCCACAGGCAGGCACACAGCAGTCTGTCCCTCCAGTGGAACCGTGCACAATTACACTGTTGACTTATTCCAGATATAAATTGTGACATGTGCTTTAAAGCAGGTTTCATAACAAAGGGAAAAAAGTGCTGTGCCAGTGACAGCCGCTAAAAATTGCGGTGTCAGCCTTGGGGCCGCCTCCAGGATCCTGCCTGGCTCTTCCATTCCTCCAGAAGCGTTTGTTACAGCAACAGGCACTGCTGTGGGTAAGTGGTTATGCAGGCATTGAGGCTCACCACAAGATCATCTCATGCCTTCTCAACACCTGGAGAACTCTCAACACAGCATGGCTTAGTCAGCTGATACCATGTTAATGATCCAATGGAATTGAATGCAGATAACCAAAAAAGGAGGACAGACTGGTTTCAGGGTCAGAACTTCCGGATCTGTTTCTACTTTTCCAGGTATTTCTTGTGTGATGCAGCCAACAGTGTTCACTTTAATTAAGGTTCCTGAAAAGACAATAGGCAACAGAGCAGAAGTGTTCCTTTAGTTCCAATGCCCCTGTCACAGGCAGGGTCCCATCCAACCTGGCCTTGGACACTTCCAGGGATGTGGCAGCCACAGCTGCTCTGGCAACCTGTGCTGGGCCTCACCACCCTCAGAGTGAAGAATTCCCTTCCCACATCTAATAGAAATCTCCCCTCTTTCAGTTTAAAAGCATTCCCCTTGGTCCTATCACTATGTACCCATTTAAAAAGTCCCCCTCTCTCTTTTTATAAGCCCCCTTTCAGCACTGGACATGGCAATGAGGTCTTCCTGGAGCCTTCTTTTCTCCAGGCTGGAGCTCTCCCAGCCTGGCTCCACAGCAAAGGTGCTCCAGCCCCCTGATGATCTTGGTGGCTTCCTCTGGACCTGGTCCAACAGGAAATATTAAAGGTAAGAGGGCTTTCAGAAAGCTGTGAAAGCAGGGCCCAGAAACAACAAGAGCAGAGGAATTTAGAATTAGCTGCAACTGCAAAGCTAGAAAGTAGGAAAAGTTACAATAGTACAGCAAGTAAGGACATGAAACAATAGTTTTAGGTTTGTTTTAGGTTTGGCTAGAATAGACTTAAAGATTGCAGAAAAATATGCTTAGAGAGATAGCAGAAGGTTTTCAGCTTAATAAGAGTGTTGTCTGTTGTTAATAGGAAGCATCCAAGCAAGCATTGTTTGAAGCAGGTGCACATGTGCTTTTAGTGGTTGCCTAGAACAACTGTCTGTAAGCTTCAGCAATAACCTATTGGCTGGAAAACCTTTAAAATGCCCTGTAACAAAGAGATCTCTGGCTGTTGCTGGCAAGACGTGAGCTGTTGTCATCTTTTAGTTGTCTCAACCTGTTATGAAGCTGATGCTGCAATAAAAGCTCAAGGAATGTCTCCCAGTGGCTCCGTCCCATTCGTGCACAAACCTCCAACACAAATGCCTGTGTTGTGCTGGAGGCCCTGCAGACGGGGCCTTGTGAGGGCAGAGTAGAGGGGGACAATCATGTCAGTCATTTCGGACGGTCACAAATTGCAACTGAAGAAAACCAAAGTTTCCCCCTCCCTAAAGTTCACATGCAGCAGAGAGACTTTGTTCAGCTGCTGTTAAAAGTGCCAGTGACAGGCTGAGGTCTGTCAGGCTTCATTTGGAAAGTGCCCATGGCTGTGATTAGAGACCAAAGCACTCAGAAAATATGTTGTGGGGTTATTAGAAGGGACTTACTTTCAGTGTCAGCTCTTGAGGGTAAAGCCAAGTGACAGGCTAAAAGCATTCAAGCAGCTCGTGGTTAATTCCACCAGCCAGTCACAGCTTCTTCATTACAAGGAAAAGGAGGGAAGGAAATACAAAGAAAGCCTCATATAATATCCCTATGAGTTTTCAAGCTTGTTTTCTGTCAAATATAATTGCAGTTATCAGTTTCCATTTATAATCCTGCAATTCACTTGGTGAATGTAATTCCTGGGTTTTTTAGAAGCAGCAGGAATTCTGATGGAAGACTTAATTTTATATATTTTGGCCCAATTTTAAAAAGGTATTTTGATGCCTGATTCTTTTAAGGGCTTTTGCATTTATGGTGTTTTACAACAGCTGCACATGACTGAACCAGACACGCTGTGGTAAGAAGAGCTTTGTGCGAGAGGGATGGCAGCCTCAGGAAACACCCTGGGAACTGAGGGTAAGACCGTGCTGCAGTAGGCACCTATCTGGCATTTATTTCATTGTCTTTCTTGCCAACCTCTGAATTTATCTGAAATTCTCTCATCCTGCCAATTACATTTCATGTCCAGTACTTGTGACTGACAAAAGCTGGTAAGAATTGCAATTCTTTGTATTATTTCTGTTACTTTTGATGCTACAGAAGTTCGAAGCTTTGGATGAGTTCTGACTGTACTTTCCTTGGAAGTTCATGGAAAATATTGGCTTTGTTTAGCGCACAGACTGAAATTTGATGTGCTCCTGGCACAGCTCAGGTAGATTCCTGACCTCTGAGATGAGGAAGAGCAGTTTTGCTTCAAGTGTCTGGAGACCACCAGGGCAGAGGGGGCAGCTTTGGCCTTGGTTGTTCCATCACGCTGTCCTTGGCACAGTGGTCATTACAGAATCACAGAGTCATTAAGGTTCATAGCAAGGATGGGAATATTGCTCTATCTCCTATTTACTTTTGTTTTTTCTCTTAGCAAGGGAAAAGTTTGAACTGAAATGTAACAATTTGAGTGTTTCTCCGTTTCACAAAGAATTGTTCCTAATATTTGTTTTTAGCAAGAACATTTAAAGTAGTCATATGCCATACTTGAAACAGAAGTCTCAGAAGTTTTGAGTATTACAGGTTTCTTAATTCAGACAGTTTTCACTTTCTGTCTCTAAGAAAGGAGCTACTTGAGGTGACTGCTGATTCTGGGACTTGGAAGAAAACTTGAAAGCGCTGCCTCTTGGGCAAACTGGACAGAACAAATCTGATTTACAGACCTGTGCTGGATTTCTGAAAGCACTTAAGTGGTTTAAGACCACAAGTACCCATTGACCTGAAAGTCAATAAGATGTTTTTGAGAATCCAGTCATTTTGTAGCATGTAAATTCTCCTGCAGCGAAGGCAAGCAAAACCTGCAGTTACTGACTGCCCTCACCAAATCCCATCCTCACCTTCAGCTGGGTCTCCGCACACAGAATCACTGGAGGTTGTGCCTTTAGCAGTACCAGGGGGCACCAGGGAAAGATCTGCTCCAGCAGGTTTACAATCTTAAAAGGAAATATCTAGAACACAAAAGTTTCAGCATGGGCATGGGGATTTGGAGGAGAATCTATACTGGTTATTTATAGATGGGAGTTGTATTGTTTCTTCGCCTTTGGATGTTTCTGTGCTGTTCTGCTCTCAAAGACACAAGATACCAACAGAGTTACTTATGACTTGTGCTGAGTTTTATTGTTGTTTTTTTGTGAGGGCTCGTTTTGTCTCTTTAGGCAGCCAATTTAGGTATTTTCAGTGGGCTTTCCGTATATTCAGGGAAGAAGGAAGGGAAATATTGCAAGGTGTGAACCCTCCTTTGGATTCACAGTATAACAAAGCACAGCAACAACAACGGAGTCATGGGCCATCTTTTAGTAGTGGAATTATGATTTTTTCCTAAGTAGAGATTTAGAGTCAGCCCTAACAACAGACATATTCCTGGGTAACAGGAGTGCTGGAAGGCAAGCTGCCCTTTGAATGTCTTGCAGCAGATACAAGGTTTATAATCACATGATGCTGATGCAGTTTGTGCTCATTTTCATGTTATACCAAGCGGAGGAAAAGAAGATTCACTGTTCCAGGATCCTTTGGTTTTTGTTGTATTTAATTCTTATCGGAAATGTGGCTGGAATAGATGGTGTGTTTTCTCTCCCTGGGCTGCCTTTCCTTCCCTGCTATCATGATTGAAAAATGCAGGAAGTGTCACAGCAAGACCACTGCATCTGTGTTGCTGTGCTTTGACAGCTTCTCCATTTCTGCCCGTGAATTCTTACATATGCTCTGTAAACACAGATATTTAAGTTCGCATTTGGCTCTTATTTCATAATATTATTTATTTATAACATAAAATAAAAATTAATGTATTGGGTCTCCGTAGCATGCTCCCAGACTACCCAGCGGAATTTCAACTGAAGCAGTAGAAAACTTGATGAGGAGAGCATTTTCCTCCAAACCCATTACAGCCTTTCCAGAAGGGGCTAAAATTAAGATTGGAAATGTGCCTCTTCTTTCTTCCTTTCCTAACAGGAAACCTGATTTTGTTCCCAGTCTAACAAACCCATCTAATCTTCGTAAGTCTACCAGCTCTCATTTTTCTTTTTCTAGTCCTATAGTATTTTCTGCTCTTTGCCGAAATGATTGTCCAGAGGAGGTAATGAGTTTCGTGGGAGCAGGAGGCTTGTCAGACATTCAGTAATGACAGCTCTGGTGGCAGCTGCAGAGGCACACGGGGAGCTGTGGGCCTGCAGGGGGCTGGGGAAATGGGTGTGCTCAGCTCTGAGGGCTCTCTGAGCACAGCACAGAGCAGTAAATGCATCTGCTGATGCTGGGAAGGTTAAGAGCCCCCTGGGGTGGGTGCTCTGTCCTGTGGCTCCCTAACAGCAAATGTGGCAAGAGCCTGGATGTGTGTGTGTGTCTCTGTACCCTCAATATCTGTATGCACGTCTCCTCTGGCAATAACACTCAGTGCTGCTGCTTCCACTGGGAGAATTCTGAACCGTGGTCAGTGACACTCTCCTTTGGCTCCCATAAATTTGTCCACTTGGTGGAAAGAGTTTGAGGCTGAAGACACCAGTGGCTGACTTTGAATCAGTGCTTATTTGTGCCTTATTACATTGGAGAGTTTGTTCAGGACCAGTTCATCCTTTTGAGACCATTACCTTGTGCTCTGCCAAGGGCACCGCTGGCTGCAGTTACCTGCACCCTGGGACAAGTTTCCAAACCAGTGAGGTCCTTGGAAGGTTTCCTTCAGCCTCTGTCCTTGTCTCCAACACAGACATTTAACAAATAAATACCTGTTGCTATTCTCAATGCAAAGCAGATGGGCTCGTTGTTTCAGTACCTCGACAATGTGCAGTGTTGAGGCCACTGCACTGAAGTGACAGCACACAGGTCACTTGGGTTTGTTCTCTCTCCCGAGCATGCTGCATTGTTTATGGTCTTTTATCACAAAATGGTTTGTTTCTAGGAAGTATCCCTGGAAAAGAGAGAGCCTTTTTATCCCCAGGGGCTTGGTCTTTGAGGTTATTCCCCCTCCCCCTAGAGCCCCTCAAAGGGCTGAGTTGGGTTTTCCTCTGGGTGCCCGGGGCTGGCAGGAAGGCACTGCCAGTGCCAGCGGTGCTGGGCTGGGCTCAGCCTGCAGAGCCAGGGGGGCAGAGTTTGGGGCAGGACGGCCTCAGGAGGGGCTGCTGCACATCTGTCCTGCCTCTGCCCCGCCTGCAGCGCAGCTGCTGCTGCACTGACGTGCTGGGGAGATCTTAAGGCTGCTAATGACCTAGCAGGGCGAACATCAGCCTTGGAGGTTCAAAGTCTTTGCTGTTCACCACAAGTCCAGGCCAGCCTCCTAGAGCCATAAACGAGCCTTAATTAGATGGCATAAAATTAGTACGTGAGAGTTCTCTTAATTGGGACACCACAGTGGATCCCATTACCTCCCTTAAAGGAAAAGTAATTTATTCTGTAGAGCTTTGAATGCAGCACGTTCCCGTGTGGTAGGAAGAATTCATGGCAGATAAGTCTAAAAAGGCAAAATAAAATATCAATTAAATTTATTAAATATTCACTGCATTTTTTTATTTTTTGTCTTGCATTTTTTACTCTTTTTGGGAGAGCTTATTTGATAAAAGACAAGAGATGAATGTTTCATGCCTAAACCACACCTGGTAAAACACCACTTTGCTCCTCAATACTGACCAGAAGTTGCCATTAAGCAGAATATTTGATATTGCTGTCATGCTCAAGTAGCAGCTCTTGTCAATTTATGTCATTAACCAGAATTGCTTTCCTTGAGGAAAACCCAATTAAGAGAACTCTGAGTAACAGTGAGTGGTCTGCTGTGCTCCTGATCATGCAACTCATCCTTTGATGGCTGTTCAAGGCCCTAAACCAGGCCAAAGACTTCTGTGAGGAAAGCTCAATTTTCCATGTACGCGAACACATGCGGAAAAGGAAATAATGAATTTTTCATTTTGGATTTATAACTGTTTATTCAGACTTTGGGTTCATATTCTGCCTCTCATGCAAGCTAAAATATGAAGGAATAATGTTCAAGTATCTGTTATTAACATGAGGTTAATGAAATAGATGTGTAGAAATCAGTATCTTGATGTTTCATATGACAATTAACATGGCAATGATTCACGTTTTTATAGGAAATTTGGCACAAGAATTGAAAAACCTTAAAGGTTTAAGATCAGAGATGATTTATCAGTGCTGTATTTCTGAGTAACAGAAAGGACCAGTTGCACACAGCCTTATAACAACTTGTTTATTTTCACCGTGGAAACTGACAGATTTTTCTACCTTCAAATTTTTTTTTTTTATTTCAAATGTGATTTGATAGGAGAATGGCAGAGTTGGTTATGAGTAGAAAATTGACCTTTTGTTCTGAATTTAAAACACATTTCCATCTTCTGCACGAATCTCATGTTTTTTATTACCAAAATCAACATTATCTCTCAACAACAGAAAGGGCAAATGTGATTAAACAGCCACTCACTTGGAACAAGTGGTGTCTTGATTCATTTAATTTAGAACATCCAAAGCTGTCAGTGACTTGCCATCTGCTGAGGGTACCTGCTGCAGTCTGCAGTGCCCTCACAGCCACTGGTCACGTAAGAGAGATCAGGTTCCCTCCTCCATATGGGAAAGCATTTGTGTAGTTTTCACCCGGATAAAAACTGGGCAACATAAATTGCCTCAGGAGGTGTAAATTAATTGCTCCCCAAATCAGATTTGTAATGCCTCTGAGTTAATTTGTCAATGCTATGGTAAAAGGAGTTATGGCATCCAAAATTGACTGTGCATGTCCAAATGAAGATCTCTTCATTAATGGGAGTATTTCTGAGAGACGTGGATCCCAGGTGCCTGGTCACTGTTCCTCAAAGAGTGGGCAACGATTCAAGGTAATGCTAGAGGATGGAAGTCTAATATTTGTTGTTCTGTTTTGCAAACCAGGCACAGTCATTGTGACAGGGGATGTAGTTTTGATGGGGCAGAAGAGACTTGAGCTGCTCCCCTTCCCTCACCTCTGCAGTGGCTGGTTGGAGAGGCAGGTGCTTTATGGCAAGGGAAGGTGTTGAAATTTGCTTTCTCAGCTGCATCTTTTATGCAGATAAGTACAAAATATCAGTTCCCAGTTTCATCAACCTGGCATTTTTCATGACCATTGTGAAAGCTTTTGAGATTTCTGTAGTCCAATATCTACCTTGATTTGCATTCTACTTGGAATTAAAACCAGCCATTCCTAAAGAAGTCTGAACTGGTAAAATCTGTGCCAGTAATACAACAATTAGATGGATACTCTTTGAAATAACCTGTGGAAGAAGGGTAAGAATACATTACTCTTAAATGGGAAACATAATGTCAGAGACTGTGTTAAAATTAAAGTAAAACATAAAATATAGCCAACAAAATGATGTAACGCTGGTTAATGATTTCTGTTCCATCTATAGCTTGGCATCAAATGCTGCAGATGTACAAAAGCTGGCATAAAGCCCACAAAAGGCAGCAGAAGTCCTTCCTCTGGCTTCAGTTTGCTTTGCAGTAGAAGCTGATTCTTCTGGGGCATCAAGCACACAATCATTTATTCTTTAAAATACCCAGGAGTTTTTCATCTTGCAGTGTTACAAATCTTGGCAGGTTTAAGATTTTTCTTTGTAAATATATCTAGTGCAGATTCAAGCATTTTTTCAGATTAAATTTCAAAACTTGGCCTGTGTATGACCATGTAGCATCTTGGGAAAGAAGGGAAATAATTTTAGAAATAGCAGAGAAGGAATACGTGGAATGCTTTCAGAATCAGCTCAGCTTTTCAGAGTGTAGGGGAAAAGACTCGTATTTATGGCCCTTTAACCCCACTCCCCAATTCCTTTGCAGAGGGATGTTGGGTGCCTTTAGATTTGCCATACATAAATTGGCACTGTCAGCATGGAAAATGCATTCCTGTTAGTTTTCACACCTTGCTTTTATATTTTTGTCAAGGGTCAGGAGCTCTACTTTGGGGTCTAATTGTTCCACTCCTCTGGGCTGTGCAGCTGTGGGGAGAGCAGATGTTGGCACTTGGGCACAGTTCAGAGGGATCTCGTGTTTAGAACATTAACAACTGTTGCGCTGCTTTTCTACCTTCCAAAATGCTGCCCAAAGGCTCTCTGTTTTCATCTCCCTTGTGGCTCTCCAGAGCTTTCCCACACAGCGAAGTGCCCATGGCTGCAGGGTGGTTGTCTGGAGTGTCCTTGGCGAGAGCCATGGGTGCTGCCAACACTGAGGTTTGGGATTATGCCCTGGGAAATGTGTCACTTAGGTTAAAATTTTAGCTCTAATTGAGACACTTAATTGTTTGGAAATTCTCAAGTGAAAAGAAAAGCTAGTAATGTGGGGAAAAATACTTTTGCTATCCGAGGGATTTGGAAAGAAACTTCTGCAGATAAAATTTGAAGTGAAGGATTTAGTAGATTTGACTTTTCACAGCTCTGAGGCCAGTCCTTGGTGGAAGGAACAAGTGATCTCACTTTCCCGTGGCCCAGTTCCGCTGCATAGAATGAGGACAAACTCAGCTCCTCGGACACAAGGTTGGTCTGCCTGGTTGGGCTGGGCTGCAGATCCTCAGGTGCTCTGTGTCAGTGCACAAATGGACCCAGCCCACAGCCCCTGGCCCCTGCTGTGTCTGCTCTCACCCTCCTCTTGTGAGATGAAGAGTGACACATCCTGAAAGCATCGTTTTGGAAAACACGTTTGCAGTCTAAATCACATTTGACTTGGTAAATGGATCCTCCAAACGAGGTTTTGTTCTCAGGTGCCCCCAGTGGCTGTGTGCTTTGTCACTCCCAGGACCACCTTTTCTCTGGGGTGTTGATTCCAGCTGAGGGTTGGTTTGCAGGAAAATCGGAGCAAAGCAGGGCTGGCCATGGCCTAGAGTTTTCTGTCTGAGCTACAGTTCTCTCCATTTTCTGTGGTGGTTTCCCCTGTCTGTGTTTCTGGAGCTGTAGCCATCCAGGTGTTTGTTCTGCAGTGCAGGGGGAGCACAGGAACTTGCCCAGGGAGCATCGCTGGGCTGTGCCCTGCAGGCACTCCCCGGTAGCTGATGCTGCTCACTTGACATTCCAGCACTCTCACCTACCTTGGCCTCTCCTGCCTTAACAAAACAGTGCCTGCCAGACTGGTATAAAATATCTCTCCTTCAGAGGGCTGTTTGTTTGCTTATAAAAGAAAAATAAATTGTAATTTTGATAACAGGTTATAAAATCTTTCCTTAAATAGAAACGTTTGTTCTTATCCTATCAGTAGAAGTGTCTGGCTAAGAGATTTGGAATCACTTGATTGATTCATATTATGGGTAAATTTTATCACTTCTAGGGCAGAGAGGAAAGTAATTTCCATTTCTTTTTCAGCGCACTGTGAGCCAATTTGCTTTGAGGTTGATCTATAGGCTAAATTGTGGGGAGTCATGCTGCAGCCTGTTTTGATGGAGAAGTGTGTGTGGGGAGAGTTAAAATGCTTATCCAAATGCTTAAACTCCTTCTTCTCTCATACCCTCAGTGCTGCATCTGACACCTTTATATTTAATCAGTTCTCAGTGTCTCTCCTGCACAACTTTTATTGCCTATCGAGTCATCAGAAAGGGTTTAAACATCATCTGATTATGGCTCCCCTTCCCAGGATCTTTACAAAATCGGTGCCCAGATGATAGAATCACAGAAAGGCCTGGGAAGGGACCTTAAACTCACCCGATTCCACTCCCATCATGGGCAGGGACACCTCCCACTGTCCCAGGCTGCTCCGAGCCCCAATGTCCAGCCTGGCCTTGGGCACTGCCAGGGATCCAGGGGCAGCCACAGCTGCTCTGGGCACCCTGTGCCAGGGCCTGCCCACCCTGCCAGGGAACAATTCCTGCCCAAGATCCCATCCAGCCCTGCCCTCTGGCACTGGCAGCCATTCCCTGGGTCCTGGCCCTCCAGCCCTTGGCAATTGTCTCTCTCCATCCTTCCTGCAGCTCCTTCAGGCCCTGCAAGGCCACCCTGAGCTCAGCCCAAAGCTTCTCCTGTCCAGGTGAACAATCCCAGCCGTGCCAGCCTTTCCTCCCAGCAGAGCTGCTCCATCCCTGTGCTCATGCTGGAGCCTCCTCTGGGCTCTCTCCAGCAGGCTGACAGATGTTTATGCAGATGTTGGTGTGACAGTGCTGTAGTTTGGACACTGGGCAGTGTTGCTGTGTGGATGCTCTGCAGTTCAGTGGGGACCTTTCACATCAAATCAAGCTATTCAGTACTAAGAGTTAGCTTTGCTTTTTAATCATCTTCCTTGAAAACCACTGTTTTCATTTTTGAAAGCAGCCTGCATGCCAGGCCTCTCTCTAGGGTCTGAATTTCCCCCCAGGAGCAGTGGGATACAGGACTGCACTAAATGAACCTAACAGAGATACCCCCTCTTTACAGGAACCTTCACAGCACCCTTTCTCCTGACCCCTGCTGCCTGGAATTGCTTCTTCCATAACAAGTGCTTTTCAGAGACTGTTTTCATTTCAGTTAGAGGTGTATGCTGATTATTTTGTGTTTAAAATGGTCCAAGTGTGCTTTTTGCGAGGCAACCACTTTGTTTCTAGGTCTTAAATTCAAGTGACAATATCAAGGTAGTAAGGCTTAATAATTGATCATCTTGGGGGGGAAAAAAAGCACCCAAAATTAAAAACCTCATAGAATTCCATTCGGTTGATTTTTTTGCTACCATTTATAATTAATTACACTGCAAACCTCTTTTTTGTGGGGACGGAGAAAAAGAGTTGGATAGGAGAAAAATTAAAATATTAATCAAAGGCACAGAATTAATTACAAAAAAAAGTAATCAAAGCACATGCAAGATGAGAGCAGGACAAAATGACAATATACAGCTGAGGAAAACCAGCTGGTATTAAAACAGTTTTAAAAAATGATAAAGCTGTATGTACATTAAGGTTGTTTTATGTTTGTGCAGCAGCACAGAGCGTTAGTAACAAAGCCCAATTTTGTACACAACTGTCCTGGCTGTAGCTCCTGTAGCATTGCTGAGCTTTGTTGGATGCAGTGCAAAGTCTGTGTGGGGCAATCCCCAAGAGGGCAGCGGGACAGTTTGCAATCAGCTGCTTCTGGGGCAGGGAGGAGAGAATCTGACCAATGCCAAGACCTCTCACTGAATCCCTGTGAATAATACAGCAATCTCTTGATTCTGTAGTAACCAAATTGCAGCCCCACTGCTGGATTTTCCTTTTCTGTGTGCTCCTGAGGGATGCAGTGTGTCAGCTGCCCTTGTCTCCCAGGGGTATTTCCCTGGAAAGAAATGCAATGTGCTACTGTTCAAATGCTTGCCTGGGTGCTGGCATAACAAAGACACCTCACCAACAAAGGAAGTTGAACCTTTTCATCAATTGCATGTAAAATTCAGAAATAGGAGAGAATAGCCATCTCAGAAATGGCTCACACCATGTAGCTGCTTTTTATATGTCTAAATCATTGCAGTGCAGTCTGCGCTGAGAATATCTAACCTATTTGCACTTCATTTGTTTATTTTGTCAGTATTTCAGAACTAAATCCAGGAACAGTTCTTTTATTTCAGCATACTAGCTAGTTCTCATACCACAGATAATAAATACTTTTAAAACTAATTTAGAAAAATAATTATTAAAGCTGTTGTCCTTTATTTGAACATAGAACTATTATTTGAACAAAGAAGTGAAGTCTTTTGAATGTCATAAGCAGAGACTTGTGTTCCTCAAGCACCAGACTCTAATGTTGATGTCCTTCTTACCAGCTCATCAGGTGGACTTGTGCAGCCCTTGTGGCTTTGCTGCCATTTCATTTATTATAAGGGAATCAATATTCTTTCCAGTATAATTTGGTAATATACAAAGAGTATCACAAGGGACGTATTTTGCATGGTAACCGATTATGGAAGCCAAAATTATTCTCTGTGCCTCTGTTTCAAAATTTTATACTACTTAAAATTCAGTACATGAACCTTTTAATACAGTGTCAACAAATTGCTTATGAGCCCCTTGAATGCCAGTCCAGTTTAATAACATTAGATGACAAGAACTTTCATAAAAATTAACTTCAGCATCTTTCCTCATTAGTGAAGGCATGTCAGACATAAAGAATCCTCTAATTGCTCTGCAGGAATACTTTATATTTGTTTTTAATCAAGACATTTTAAAAATTAGTTCCTTTTGAAGGTTCACTGGTGGCAGTTATTGAACAGCTATTTAGGCCAGTTTTGTTACATTTCCTCCATTTAGTTGGGTAATTCACCAAACTGTGGAGGCACTTCACTGTGTTCAGGGATTTGCAGTTTAAGTAATCTGTTTTTATTTGGGACATTTCAGACTTACCGCAAGCTCTTTGATCATCTGGATTTTGTTAGCAATAATTTTATCATAGATGCTTTCATGTCTGAAAGAAAAGGTCTACGAAAAAGTTCTTCATAGTCACTGACTCATTCCTTCCCTCTAGCCAGGTGCACCCACGTTACCCATGGAGGAAAGCCCAGTGTTGCTTTCTTTTAAAATAGCATGAATAATTAACTGACCATAACAACTACATTTAAAGAATTATCTTTATCAGTAAATAGGTTTTTTTAATTTCACAGGAGACTGAAACAAATATAGATGCCTAGTCTTGGAAATTTGCATGGCTTTGGAAGTTTGAGATCTTGTCCTGGGAGATGAATTTTCCTTGGTGGCTCCTAATTGCCTGAACTCTCTTTAAGCAACTCCTCTCTATCCTTTTCTTTTGACGCATTTTTGCAGCTTGCCGTGTCCTGTCACTGTGATACCAAAACATTATCTTGCCACTAACACCCTTTTACTCAGGTAATATTTATGTCAAATTCCCTTTTTCCCTGAATTCTCTTCCTCTTCTCCTCTTTCTGTTGTCAGGGGGCTTCTTTGTCAGAGACACTCCAGGCTAAGGTGCCCAGGGGAAGGACTGAAAGCTGCTGGGTGTGGGCAATGGGGAGAAACAGAGTGTGAGAGAATGGAGAATCTCAACCCCACCTCAAAAACCTGCTTTTTGTACCATCAAGCTTCATTCTCCAGAAAAGTGAAGACCCTTTGTTGTTTTGGTGAAGTTTAAAAACTCAGTTCTCTTTATGAGATATGCTTTGGGGTTTTTTTTTGCGGTGGGTGGGTTTTTTCTGTTTGTCTGTGTTTTTTTGGTGGTTTTGTGGTTTTTGGTTTGTTCGTTTTACTTTTCTGTTTTGTTTGTTTGAGGGTTTTGGTTTGTTTCCCTGGAAAATGCAAATGCTTCCATCAGTCAAAAATGCAGCCCAACAGATCCTTCAGTCACTGCTGTCTCTGGTTTTTTGAGTGATTCACTGCTTCCTCTCTTCTCCTTGAGTTATTGACTTAGTACCTAACATACATCCTTTCAAATGCAAATTTCTCTATACACAACTTTTATCAGTATAATAACGAAAAGAAATCTTATAATTTTGGGGTCTAGTCCATTTAATATCTTATTTTTAATCACTCCTGGTCCAGCCTTTATGACAGATTTTATAACACTTTTTTCCCTTTGAATTGAGTACTTTTGCAGTTGACCCAGCAGAGATAAGTATCACCCTACAGGGACACAAGCAGGTATGAATTTTCACGCCCCCTTTCATATCTGTAATATTGACAGGGGTTGCCTTTCCAAAGTGAAACTGTGATTCAATTTCTAAAACAAAGTACCAGCTCTTTAAACTGATTTAAGAGAAATGAGTCAATAAGAAAGGAATTAAATTAGTGGACCTTGCTTTTCTGTACTACAGTTAACCCTTTTTGGCTAAGTCCAACGTGATGTGAAGTGAGGAGGCACCTGCATTACAGTCTGTGATTTTTAACTGACAGACAAGGGGCTTGTAAGGATTTAATAGAATATATTAATACATTGTGTTTTGTGCTACACTGAATTGTGTATCATACTCTTGAATGAATTTTTAAATGCCAGACTCTAGAAGGGAGGTCAGGTTGTTGATAAACAGGAATGACATAATATGCTAGAAATTAAAACTACAGAGTAATATATAGAAAGCTGAATACACACATCTAAGTGAATTTATAGACTTTTTTTTTTCCCCCTTCAGGAATAGGACAGAAATCTCTATCTCAAAAGATAGGTGAAGAGAAGATTGGGCTTTTGTCTTTCCACATAAACGACTGTCATTAATACTATCCATGTTAAAATTCAGCAGCAGCAGCTGTCCAGCCAGGTAGCAGAGGGAGCAGTTCATTGTTTCTGAGAACCACCCCTACAGTTAGGGGACATATAAGACATTCTCTAGTTCCTTTAGTACTACTTGTTAAAAAAAAATAAATTATGGGGAGCCACTTCACTCCCCACAGAGGGCATCAATCAGCAGTGGTGGCACAACTGAGGCAGCCCTTCCTCAGTCACTCATCACTTAAAAGAGTCTCTGTAAAAACTCCCCTCATTAACAGCAGGCTCGAGAGCCCTTCAGGGAAGGCAGGTAAATGCATCAGCAGTTCTTTGCTTTACAGCAAAGCCCTTGTACCTTCCCTCTGCTGGATCCCAGGGGCGGCATGACCAGCCAACACTGACTGCCCCATCTCTCTCCTTTCTCTCTCAGTTGGCCAACCCACTCTTTTGTGACACATCTCCTTATTGGACACAGCTTCAACTCAACGAGGGCAAGGGCTGTTTCTACTCTGCTGTGATTAGACACAACTGCAACCCATCCAGAGCCTGCCCACAGCACCGAAAATGAAGGACCTGCTAAGTGTGCTGGATGGTGTCTAACTCTTGACCACACTCTTGGGCTGTTGCAAATTCTCCTGTGATGGTTGAGGTTTGAAGCCTTGTTGGACAATGTGGGGGAGACTCAGACAGCACGTGCTGTGGGGGAATGCAGGGAACACGGACCCTCAGGGCATTTACTAACAGTCACACTCAGGGAGGTGTTTCCTGAGCAGACCAGAACAGTTCAAACAGGGTCAAACACTCACTCTCTACCTAAAAATAAAATTTGCCTCTTGAATTTGGTTCTGTCACACTATGAAAACCAGGATCCTAATAATGCATGGAGCCTGAATGACTTGCCTGTTTTTGTGGAAGTTGCTCAGCTCCAGTGATGGCAAGGAAATGGAAGAGTGAGTAAATGGACGCCTGTGTAACAGACCTAATTGAAACAAAATGGAGAACAATAGGAACCATTCCTTGGATTTGAATATCTGTAGTGTTTTAAGAGCTGACTGTAATGTTCATGCTGCCAGCGTGTTTCTTAGGAAAAAGGCAAGGAGTGCAGGAAGAAACCAGGAGAAAGATTTTCAGCGGGATGTACATGTGCACCTCACCTGCTTCTCTGGCATTTCTTTCATGCTCAGCAGTCCCACAGAGTTCCATGGAATTTGGAGAACTCCATTATGAAGCTGAAATCAGGGAATGAATAGATTGATCAAAGTGTGTGTTGAAGCCTGGGAGATGTGAATTGCTGCAGGAAAATTTGAGTTCAGATGTATTGGACTCCACTGTGGCTCCAAGTATGGGAAATAATACTCAAACCCCAAATCTGAAATCAGGGTCCTGCAAGGCAGAAATTTTCCCAAAGTGCTGTGCCTTCAGGACGTAACTGGAGCATTCAGACATGAGCAGCTTGGAAGATAGTTTGATTTTAAAGAACATAAATAAGGATTAAGGTACATAAATTTCCTGCCTCCTAAAATGGGATTCTCAAGTGGCTTTATGAAGCTAAGAATATGTATAGGAAATCTCTTTTATCATAAGCATATTTCCCTTCTGGCACATTTCCTGTACGATCTCTAGGAACAGTTCTATTTTTAGGTGTGTTATTTAAAATGTCTTACTGATGGCACATCTAAGCATTGCTAAAAATCTCTCAAGTGCTTTAATAGGAATGATTTAAAAGCATTTGTCTGGCTTAGTTGCAGCTAGAAATAACTGAAATAAGAAGCCATTAGGAAGCTAGTCACACTTCCTTAAAATTGATACTAAGCTGTTCATAACACATTCTGAACAAAATAAGATTTTTTTATTTGTTCATTATAGATGGTGCCTTAAGGAGAATGGATTTTATTGCAGTAAACTAAAGTAGTTATGCACAAAATAAATACATGATAAAACAAGGAGGCAGAAGAATTTTAAAGACCTATACACTGTAGAGTGTGAAACACTGTTCAAGAGATGAGACTGGCTTGGTTGATGTCCAGGAGAAAATCTGAGTGGGAACCTGTAGTTACAAATGTCTTGGTGACGTGTGGGACTCTCAGAGAAATGGAAGTACTGGATTACAAGAAAATGAATGTTTGACATGCATTTTGTAGCTACCTTCTACAGTTGTCTTTCAATTCTCACCTCACTAAAGCTTGCTATCTGTAGTGATGCAGGCACGGCTGCTCGGTGCTGACAAGCCCCCAAACACAAGGTGCATGTCTGTGGAGGCTGGATACACAAAACAAGACAAGCAGAGGGTTTTGCTGATGTCTCAGTCTCATTGCAGAGACAATATGACACCATTGTGCACTGCAAGTGCTGTTTAGATTTTAAAACTGAAACTCAGGAATACCAAAGTGCCTTACTGAATTCTGTCGACAGGTGCTGCTGCCCTAATGGCCCCTCCAGTAACCTGAGCGCTCAGGTGCTCTTGTCTTCATCTTGCCCGGTTAGCCCCCGCGTCTTCCAGTCCTGCCTGTGTGCAAGTAGTGACTGCTCAGCCCAGCGCACACGTGGCACATGCCTCTCTTATCAACCTTTAGTGGCTCATCACTTACTATGGCATGGTCACAGCATTCCAACACACCAGCTCTAGAAAAGCACCCCAATAATTTTATATTTTAGCAACTACAGGACTGTAAGACTCTGCTGGCCAAATAAACTCTGCGCACTGTGGAACCCTGCTGGCAGTAGGGAGGGCTGTACTGCTGGAGTGCTCCTCCTGAGGAGCCAGTGACCGATCCTGAAGGTGCTCCCAGAAAGGGAACAACATGGTACAGACCATTTACAGAGCACAGAACTCTTGTTGTTAGCTCATCCTCTCAAGTGGTAAAAACACACTACATGAAGTCGTTCTGGCTCTGCATGAGAATCCTAAATCCTAAATTCCTTGCCAGGTAATGGAGTGACAAAAAGCAAAGGCCCAGACTGTGCTGTTTGTTGCTTGTTTCCTCAGTCTCCAAAGGACTCCTACATTGAGATATCAACAGCGAGGTGACCCTAAAATAAACGGGGAGTTTGGGCAAGAGCAAAAACGCAGATCCAATCAATATGGTTAATGCTACGTTCTTCCTTTATTCCGTGTAAGATGGCAGATTTTGTACAGTCTACATGGTTTATATTTACAGGTGTAATCTCATTGGCATACAGCACAGGGAAGAATGCAAACACTTACTGTTTAATAAACTTTTAAGGCAGCTACTGTGTCCACACTAATTACTGTACTTGCTCACTACTAGAAAACCCTCTGACCCTTGCTAACACCTTAAGCTATAATTCTAACTGCGTCACACTCTTGGCACTGAATTTCCACCTGCGCCATGAGGCCCAGTCTGGGTGATTCAACTACAGCCCAAATAGAAATTGTGCCCGCCTTCTCTAAGAAATTCTGCTACAGATATCATTAGAGGTGTGCACCAAAATTGAGTAAGTCCTTCAAAGTTTTTAATGTGGACAGCTGTGTTTTATTTGAGGCAATTACAAACTAGTAGGCTTTTCCTTAATTTTCTTTCCTAGGCTCAGAGGAAAGGAAGCTTCCTCACGTTCCTTTGATGAGGCATTTACCAAGTATTGGGTTTCCTTTAAATGCAGCATCTTTTTAGACCCAGAGTAGGTGGTGACAGCCACTCATACCATGCTCATAGTACTCTTATCATGTGGGACATGATGCAGCAACCATCCTGCTGTTCCTCTGCTCTAATGAATGAGGAACCCGTGGGTAAATTACAGCTTGTGGTGCATGATCACGGACATTGTAAACGGCTGCACCGCAGTTGTCTTAGCAACAGCCACAGCCCACAAGCTAAAGAACAGCTTCTTAACTCACAGGTGGATAAAGAGACATTGATGCCTTGTCTCCACATGGAAAAATACATGCACATTGTAATAAGTGTTCTTCTCCCCTCTAGAATTAATTCATAGGGAAAGCTGGTGATAAATATACATTTTCTCTGTTACAAGAGCAGCCTCCATCCTCATGGATTATGGGACACTGTAACTAAGAGGACACGTGCACAGTAAACCTGCAAAAAGCAAAATGCCCTCATGCTACCTGACTGAACAGAAATGCACTCTGTACATAGCAAACGTTCTTGCTAGAACCCTGCTGAATTGCCCCAGAGGGGGCTTGTCAGGATTGGCCTCATTCACAGATGGCAGGTCCAAAGGGAAGACCCCCTAACTGTTTCTGGCTTTGGGTCAGAGCTGGGTGTATAAAAGGAGCTTTTAGAATCCATTCCCCGTGAGTGAGACCCACTGGAATGAAACAACTGATATAGGCACCAGAAAGTTGAATTATTCCATTGCTTTCCCAATGCATGTTTTTAAATATATTGATTGTGTAAGGCTGACAGAATGCATTGGGCTTGGAGCCGTGTCTCTGTGCTTGCTACAGCTTGGTGACACAGCAATGTCTGTTTGCTGTGCTTTTATCCTGTGCTGAAAGGACAGTGATTACTCTATCATGACGGGATAATTTTCAAAGATTTTACTGGGGATTATTAGTTTTACTGCTCTAATAAACATGTAATTAAACAATGCCTCTGTATTATTGGATCCTAGTCTGCTTTGTACACAATGGATTTACAGCATGTCTGTAAATATTGGAACTGTGATGCAGTAATTAAGATTTACATAAACCTTCTCCGGGAGGAGAATGAGAGATTTTTACTGTGAGACTCGGCTGAAGTGGTTGGAAAGTACCTGTTTTGTTCAAGTAAAGCAATATATAAAAGGCATAGTTTTGTTCAAGATTTCAGCTTTAAATAAAACAGTCTGCACTTTGAGGGGATGGAAGTTCTTCTCCAAGTCAAGGCAGCACTCCCTGACATAAGCCAAGGCAAATGAACATCTAATCTTCAACCTAAGAGATAACCTTGAGGCAGGAGAACATATTTGGGAGCTCTCTTCCTCTACTTGGCTGTTACTGCTTTACTCATTTTGACATGCCCTGTATTGCCAAATGCTTTCCACCACAGGACTGGAGCTGAGATGCTCAGACCTGACATTTGATTAAAAACACACCATCCTTCATTTGGAGCAGTAGGCTTTTTTCATGGGGAAAAAAAAAGATCCAAAAAGATATTAAATTGTCAATCAAACAGATAGGAGTTCAGAAACCATACTTTATGAAGTAGAGCAGACTTCAGGCTGCTCAGGGAACTCCTGAGTTAAATCTCCAGGGAAAATGCTGTGGCAGGTGCTGGGTACATCAGCGCTGACACTTGTTAAGCACCACCTAAAGGCCCTGGAGCAGCAATTCTCAAATGTCAGAGGTCAAGCAGGTGAGGCAGAAGGGTGGCTTGGTTGATCAGGAATAACCTATTGGAAATTAGCAAAAGAAGAAGGTACACAACCAGTGGAAGCAAGTTCAGGTGCCATGGGAAGAATACAGAGATGCTGCTCACCATCGCAGGGAAACAATCTTTGCAACCAAAGCTCAGTTGGACTTGAAGTTGCTGGAAATATGGGGGACAATAAAAATGAGTTTTTTCAAATATATTAACGGCAAAAGGAAGTGCAGAAATAACATTGTCTTGTTCCAGGATGAGGATGGTCACCTCCCAAACAGGGACAGGGAGAAGGTAGAAGTGTTTATTACACAATTGCCTCTGTCTTCAACATGGATCAGTGACCAAGGGGGCTCAGTGCCCTGAGCTGGAGGACCATGACTGTGACAACGATCAACTCCCAGCTGGCCCCAAAACTGTGTGAGATCTGCTGCTCCAGCTGGATCCCTACACATCTATGGGGCCTGATGGATTTCATCCAAGAATCCTCAAAGAGCTGCTGATGTCATTGCAAAACCTTTCTTGATGATTTTCTGGGAATCTGGAGAGGTCCCAGCTGACTGGAAGCTGGTGAATGGCATCCTGATTTTCAAGAAGGACAAGAAGGAGGACCCCAGAGACTACAGGACTGTCGGTGTCACTTCAGTACCTGGTAAAATCATGGAGAAGATCATTCTCGGAGATGTTGAGGCTCTGCCAGGACCACGCAGTCATCGGTCACAGCCAGCACGGCTCCAGGAGGGGAAAGTCCTGCTTGTCACCCTGATCTCCTGCAGCAGGGTGACCCACCTGGCTGAGCAAGGGAAGCCAGCTGATGGAATCTTTTTGGACTTCAGCCGAGTTTGATACCATCTCTCCCAGGATCCTTCTGGACAAAATGCCCAGCATTCAGCTGGATAAATACATGGTGAGATGGGTGAGCAGCTGGCTCGTGGTCAGGCACAAAGGGTGACAGTGACTGTGGTGACATCAGACTGGGGCCTGTCACCAGTGGGGCTCTGCAGGGCTCCATCCTCAGTGCTTTCATCACCTTCATTAATGATTTGGAGCCAGGGCTCAAAGGGACGTGAAGGAGGTTTGCTGATGGCACTGAATTAGGAGGAGCTGTTGGCTCCTTTGAGGGCAGAGGGGCCCTGCAGAGAGACCCAGAGCAAAGAGGGAGACGGGCAATCCCCAGCCCTGTGGAGTTTGACCCAGGCAAGTGCTGGGTTCTGCCCCGGGACAGGGCACCCCTGGCCGTGTGCATGGACTGGGCAATGAGAGGCTGCAGAGCAGCTGCAGGAAGGGGCCGGGGGGTCCTGCTCAGTGGGCAGTGGGAGCTGAGCCAGCAGCGCCCTGGCAGCCAGGAGGGACGTCCCTGTCCTGGGGCACCAGCCCGGCACTGCCAGGCCAGGAAGGGATTGCTCTGCTCTGCTCTGGGCTGGGCTGGGCTGGGCTGGCCCCCCTCGAGTGCTGGGGACAGCTCTGGGCACCACAGTACAAAAGAGACATGAAGCCATTGGAGAGTGCCCAGAGGAGGCCACGAGGACGGGAAGGGTCTGGAGGGGAAGCCCTCACTGAGGAGCAGCTGAGGACACTTGGTGTGTTCAGCCTGTAGGAGACTGAGGTCAGACCTCACTGGGGTCTTCAACATCCTCACAAAGGGGCAGCCCTGATGTCTTCACTCTCCTGACTAAGGACAGGAGCCCAGGGAAGGGCTGGAGCTCTGCCAGGGGAAGTTTAGGTTGGATCTCAGGAAAAAGTCCTTCCCCCAGAGGGTGCTGAGGCACTGAACAGGCTCCCTAGGGAATGGGCACGGCCCCAAGATCGCCAGAGCTCAAGGAGAGTTTGGCAACACTCACAGGCACAGGATGGGATTGTTGGGGTGTCTGTGCAGGGCCAGGACTTGGGCAGCA
Source organism: Chamaea fasciata (assembly GCF_029207755.1). Taxonomy (NCBI): domain Eukaryota; kingdom Metazoa; phylum Chordata; class Aves; order Passeriformes; family Sylviidae; genus Chamaea; species Chamaea fasciata. The sequence continues at coordinate 18,434,127 of NW_027094097.1, read as the reverse complement.
TGGTTCTGATGGGTCCCTCCATACTCAGCATATTCTGTGATCCTATAAATGTTGTGTGAAACATAAAAAATGCAGCTCTTCACAGACCCAGCATGTCCAGGTTTGTTTGTTTTAAGTACTAATCAACCTGGCACAGGCAATTTCCTTAGCTGGGGCAAACATCTACATGGTGCATTGGGTGTGTGCCTGTTGCAGTGTCATTTCGATTAGGCAATTATTTAATACAATATCACATAAGCTTCTCTGGAGAAAGGTTACAAGAATAGGTCCCAGCAATATGAAATGATGAAGACAACCTTTATCAGATCATTGTTTATGGTGTAGCTGTGATGATTCTCCCTTTGAGGCTACTTGGGGGGAGTGGCTGAACTCCAAAGTACTTCGCAGTGAGAAGATTCAGAGGTGCCACACGGATTCTCACAGGGAGCAACCTCCACAAGGCTGAAGGACATTGAGTAAGTTGGGAGTAGGGCAGAGGGAAGAGTCAGTTTTGTGTTTCCAGCAAGCAGCTGCAGTGTCTGTACTCACTGAGCCACTCTCCCTGCTGTGTCACTGCAGGCCACTCAGTTATTTTAAAAACAAGTATGCTTAAGTGGAAAAACACTTATACAAGTGTCTAGGTCCATATGCTTTTTCCTGCCTCTCCTACCTGTTGAACCCCCTAGTCAGGATCAGACAAAAGGAGCAGGAGGGATTTCAGCAAGAATTACACTCTGAGCAGCTTCATGGAGTTGGCACCTGGGTAAGAAAGCCCAGCAAATGCCTCTGCTCAGGGAAGGGGTCATGGTGAGCTCTCATGCCAGATAGTGTGCAAGAATTTGCACGACAAAAAGACTTAAAAAATGTCCCAGCTGCTAGAAAAGCTTCAGCCTGACCAGCTCAGTTTTTCTGCCCATGAAGACACACAAATCTGTAGGAAACAAGGGTTTCATTAATGCTGGAGCTCACAAAACTGCCCCTGTTAACCTAAGGCCAGGCTGAACAGACCGAGGGACAGAGAGGAAATTGTGTATTCAAGGAAATTACATTGCTTTAATTAAAATATTATCTTTGGAGCTTTTTGGTTTTAATAAGACATAAGCACCAGGGATCTTTGAATTTACCTTTGGAATCAAATGATCTCCAGAAAGACATAATTCTCTATATGCAAGGTCTTAACTATGTTTTCTCAGTGATCCCTTAGTGCTGTTCATGGGAGTGAAATCACAACTCTTTGTCAGGTTTTCCAGCATCAAGAATCTAAAATTAGATTTTGAATTGATGGCTGCTAATTGTTGTGTACAGCTGAGTTATTTTTCTTTGATGACAGGTAAGTATGCTCTCATTTCTGAGGTACCACCTCTCACTGATGGTGGGCTCAGTATCAAACCTGTGAAACAGAAATGATTCTGGTAGGAGGAAAATGAGACTTAGAGTAAATATTAGGGAACATTAGACAGCACTTAGATTTATATAATTTTGATTTCTGGATTGTGCTGCAGAAACATCTACCCAACTAACTTGGCTTTTTCCTAAAGTAATTTGTGTTCTCTGTCAAACATTGACATCAGCATTATAAGCTAATTTAGCTCTTATTTTTGTCAAATTAAGGTGCTTCAAATTTTTTCATAGGTAGTGCTTTGCAAAATCCACAGAACAAATGATGTAAGTACTACATTATGCTAAAAATGTGAGGTTTGCACTAATTATTCTATAGATTCAGTCCTTGAAGTTTTGCCATAGTTCCTGTATAATACTGCACTCCTGGGAATTGAATCCTTTGGCACCTGATTGCACTAATTACCACTGAACTTCAGAACCTTTAATAATGTGAAAATTCAAATATTTAACAGGCACTGGTATTTACAGTTTGAAAAGTTGGAATTTACACAGAAATGTGATCTCCAATTCCTTTCTATAATGACACCAATAACTTAGAGTTAACCCTTATTAATATTTAGTGCAGCAGTAAATGTAAGCAGCTGTCACTGGAGTGTTGTGATTATGATCAATAATACCTTGGCCATAGGTGAATTTCTGTGCTCCTCCTCATTCTTTGTGTAACTTGACATGGGAGGGAAGGCAGCACTGATGACCCAGTTTACAAATACCCAAAATGCTTCCCTGCTTCAGGGCTTGTGAAAGGGACATTATGATAATGTCTAAATACAGGCAACACTTTCAACCCTACCAATAGCATAGAGAATTATATTCTATTTCTGAATTCCTAATAAGAATGAGGAAACACTTCTGATGCCTCATGGCGCGCCAAACTATGAACTTCCCAATCAGTGCGGTATTTTCAAGCATAGCGTTCATGTAGGAAACATGTGAGATGTGTTTTTGGTACTCAGCTGCCATCTCCATCACACATTTACTTGTTGATGTTTGGATGGGAAGTGTTATTTTGCTTTGTGAGCCTCATTTAGGGGAGAGTTCTCTAACAGAGGCCAAAGCAGACACTTGGTGTCAGGGGGAAACACAGAGGAATTTGGGCTCCTCAATCTGGAGCAGGGACAAAGACATTCCCAAGTGTCTGACCCATAACCAGTGATTTAGGTAAAGTTCTTCTGACCAATTTTAGTTATTTTGTCAACAAAATCATTTTTTATTCACTTTTCTGAATGGTCCAGGTGTCTTAATTCTCCCCTAAAAGCAACCAAAATACTTTTGTCTGTGATGAGCACATCTTTGGCCATCAATTCTTTCTCCAGCACACATAAACACCAACTTTTTAGTTCTTCTTGAAGTCACTAAGTATGCTACTAGGGTTGATATCTATCTTAATGATTTTCTTGTTAAATTGTCTGGATTAGCTACTTGCAGGAGGCCTCACTGTTACAGTTTTTTCCAAGCTTTGCCTCTGTTTGTACTTGCCACTGTCCTCGTCTCATTAAATCACTGCAATGGCCCCAGATCTTTTCTGTACATTGCAGGACTCATTTCAGTGGGTCACCATTTGCTTACAAAACAGCCACAGTAATCTGTGAAGATCTGTTTGTCACATAAACCCAAACTTTTCTTTTCCCAGAACTGCTGCCATCAGCATTACCTCTGGGTAAAACCATGAAAACTTGATTTTTTTCCTCACAAAAAATTATTTGGTATTTATACTAGGATCATTTTTTTTTCACAGACATACCTCTTTGAGGCTAATTCAGGTATTTGCATATGTAATAGCTGACCCATTCTAATGACCCAAGTATTTCAGATGACTGCCTCATGTGAAAATTTGCCAAACCCTGGAAATACAGAGGGAGGGTTCCTCAATCTGTGGCCCACTGCTGTTCTGCAGCTTCTTTTACCCTGGTTATGAGAGTGGTGCTTGACCAGCCCAAAGTGGCCTGACTGTGCAGTGCCCACTTGCCTGCTGCCACTGCAGCCCCAGTGGGGACAGTCATCCTCTCAGAACTTCAGTTCCCTGCCTCCAAACAAAGACAAGCTCTTTTTTACCTCAGGCAGGTAAGGAGGGTGTCTTGCAGGTTGTCAGAAACTTGGTCACTGTGCTGCAGTCATGAGGATCTGATAGGAACAGAACTTTTACAGAAGGAATTAGAGAAAAGAAATCTCCTGTGGGAATTTCTGGAAATATGATTTAAATGTATCCTGGTTCCTGACGCCTTCAGTCTCCCTGAGCAAGCAAGGGAGATTGCCAACAGGCGATCCAAATTAAAGCTGGTCACAAGGTGCCATCAGTCCTTAGCTCAGAACTCAAAAGCCAGAGAGAGAACCTGCTACAACACCCGTGCACAGGAGGAGCAGGGCTGGACAGCACCTCAGATTGTGAGTACAGCTCAATCACACCTCACACTGGAGAAAAGTCCTTTTCCTGGGCATGAGCTGAATAAGTTTATCTTTATTTCAACATCCCAAATACATGTAAGTAATTGCTGATGTGGCATAGATGCTGCAGACATCGTGGAATAAATCTTCAAGGGAAAAGTCAACAGAAAACTGATGGGATTTAATGAGTGAGCTGTGCCAGACTGTGAAACTGTTTGTCTACTGTGCTCATACAGCCTTACCCCAATCACTTCTTCACCAAAAATGTTCATAAATATTCTCTTCCCACGTTCCACATTATAGTATGCATTCACGTAAAGACTAAGGAAATCAGGCATTAAAAGTCCTTCAGCTGCCAAGGGCACTTTTGTTGGTTTTTTCAAAAAATCAATTTCTTAAGAAATATTTGTGCTGTTTTACAGCAAAAAAAAAAAAAAAAAAAAAAAAAGAATTAATTGAACAGCTAAGCAAACAAGTGTCCTGCAGCAGACTGTGCAGTGGTGAGGCTTTAGGTGAGCCAGGGAAACACGAGGTGCTGTAGCACCATGTTTTGTACTCTTGCTTAATCTGGAATTTTTGCAGGATTTCTGTTTTTAGCACTAATGATAAGGAGCAAAATGCTAAATCACAGGCATTTTAAAATGTATATAAGGTTCAAATTCAGCATTTAAGCATGGTAACTATGCATTACTGACTTCCGGCTGTCTCCTGACAAACTGGAGCATCTGCCTATAGCTACTCATGTATTTGATGCTCTGTCACTTTGTTCTCCTTTGGCTTCCCCAAGCTAGATTAATTGGATGGCTCTGAAGCATTTGGGGAGTATTTTGGCTTTTGAAAATATTCTCCTTTTCAGGCTGCTTTCCAACCTTTTCTCCCCTGCTTAATGACCCATTCAAAATATTACCAATGAATTTCTTAGACTAGATTTACATAAGATCATTAGAGTATTCCAACTCCTTTACTTTAAAATATTCATGGCAGTCTCACATTGTTGGCTTCACAAAACCAATTTCAGGCACACCTCCCATCAGCTTCACTGGAGGACAGCAGGATAGAGCTTTAATTGTCAAAAACTTGCAAGCTGCAGCTTCAGCGGCTGTTCCTCACATCAAGCACCAATTCTGACAGTGCTTTACTGCACATTCTGCTCACTCTGTGGAGCTGGGGAGGGGCAGGTTAGATGCTTTTTATTGTCCCCCATTTTTGAGAAAAAATTACAGGACCTTGGTGACTTAAATCTGAACTATGAAGACTTTTCTGTGTATCATGTAAAACTGCACTCAATTTGCAGCTTGAAGAGTAAAGCACTGAATGAAAACTTCCGGGCAAATCTGTGGCTGGTCTATTTAACCACTTGTCTATTTAACCACTTGTCTATTTAACCACTGGTCTATTTAACCACTTGCTTTGTACAATTTTAGAATGGAAAGTGATGCTGTGCTGTGAGAGGGTGACTTGATTTGCCCACAGAGACAGTAGGAAATGTTTATGTAGGAGTTGTCTCGTAGCTTAAGCAGGGAAGTTCTGTCCAGCACTAGTTCAGTGTCTCAGGGGAGCAGTGGAGACATCATCTTGTTCTGCAGGGTGGCACTGAGAGCAGGTTCAACACCTGGCTTTGGAAGGCTCACACAGGGGTCACAGCAGCAGAGGAGAAGAATAGGAATTCTCTGCTTTTGACCAAAAACTTTGTGTTGAGCTCCTGCACTCTGCACAGACAGAGCCTGCAGCAGCTGCCTGTGGTAGCAAACCTGCTGTGGGCATCCCTGTGGAAAGGCACTTGACTCTGGCCCTGCTCCCTGGAGCGTGTGCCCGCTCCAGTTCCCTCTTTCCTCTTCAGCTGCTTCTGGTGCTTGTGCTCAGGGAGTCCAGATCCAGAAATGCCTGGCTTTATATTGTCCAGTCCTTCCTGTTCCACTATTCCTGGCTTCATGAACAACCTAAGATGCAAGGAAAAGTCTCCAGAGAACACTATGATGTAAAATGTCCCACCATCTTAAAAATTTATTGCTGAAGAAACTCTGCTCGCATATATATTTTAAAATGGAAATGAATAATTTAAGGCTGTTTAAAATATAAGAATGTAACTTCAATTAATCTGGTTTTTGTGTACATTGCTTGGCAAATAAAATATGTCTCAAGGGGCTCTGTTTTGTTAACAATACTCACTTCCCCCTTCTTTTTTTACTACCCCAGAAGCAATTTTTGAAGAGCTTTCCATAACATTTCCATAAAGCTGAAGCTTTCCCTTCATCCTGCCCCCACACCTGTGCATTTCAAAGCACAGAGGCACTGCTGGCTGTGCCAAAGGCGGGTGAAGGAGGGACCTGCCTCAGCCCTGCCCTGGGCAATCCAGGGAGGGGACAGGCACCCAGCCCTGCTGGCATGGCCACGGTGTCCCCAGGGTGTCCCCAGGGTGTCCCCAGGGTGTCCCCAGGGTGACTGGGGAGTCTCTGCAGGTAATGCACAAACTGGTGGCAGCTGGGAGAGAGAAGTGGCCAGTGGCCAAAAGGGTCTCCTCAAGCTGTGCTGGCTGCAAAATGGGCAGATTTGGAGACGAGGCAAATACCTGTGTTTGTGGCTTTTTCTAGGGAAGTGTGCTCTATACTGTGCCCTAGGTGGTTGATAAAACGTATTTTAATGTGTTTGGTAATGAATGACACTTTGATAAGAGATTGGTCAGTCTTCTCAGCCTCCTGGTTTTTAGTGGTGTGAATACTTGGACTGAACTTGTCTTAGAAGGCCAATTGAGTGTAGCCCCTGCTCTCAAACTCAGCTGCATCAGTTTTCTTTCTGCAGAAAGAATTAAATAGCATTTGAGTCAGAACGTGTGGCTGACAGGGACGTGCAAAATTCAGGCTCAACCTTTTGTTGTGTTTAATTTGGTACCAGGACAGGATCTTAGGTCATCTGTATTCCAAGTGAATGCCATGCCTTGAGGCCAGAGAGCCTTCTGGCTGTCTCCTCCTAAAGTTGTCATTTGGGGTTGAATAAAAAACCCTTGGGTTTTCCAGTGTTTGTGGTAAGTGAAAGCAGCAACCTGCCTACTCCAGTTTAATCTCCTGTGGTAATTAAAGTTAGGTAAAAACTTGGCTAAAATCTTCAAACTCATCTAAGGTGTAAAAGCTGAGAATTGATTTATCTTCACAGAAACTATGGGGAGGCCGAGGGTTACCTCTTTGCCTCCTAAGGCATTGTGGATTTCAGCACATTAAATTTCAGCACTCTCGTGCTTCTGTGCACAGCTTGGGGGGCTCTGGAGGGCGTGACAGTGACAGGCAGGGCTGGCAGGACAGGACAGGGAGGGTGGGAGCCTGGGGCAGCAGGGGCTGCAGCAGTCGAGGACAGGGTCCAGTTTTGTTCCTCTCCCTGGAACTCTTGAGCACAATCCTATCTGTGCTTCCTGTAAACAGCTCACTTTTTTTTTTTTTTTTTCCTGTGTGAGTGGAGAGCAGCGGGATGAAAATACTGTTTTATGCTTTTGACAAATTGCTGTGTTTCTCCTCTCCTTGGATTAAGCAGTGCAATGAATTCAGCTCTCTCAAAGACAGCCCCATACTGAGAGGAACTGTTCCATTTTATCCTAGCAACTCAAAGGCAGGGGTATTTTCATATGCCCTTAAATTTAATTTTCCATCTGCTTGGTATCTGGGCTCATCCCTATCCTCATTTTAAGGGCAGCATTCAAGAACCTCTGCTATTGCACATTGCAACTTTTTTTTGGAAACCAGGTAGAAGACGTAGGGTAGGAAAATGCTGGAGTTACAGGTACCACCAAGGATTCAAAACCCTAAATTAATGGATTAGTCTACACTTGATCATGATAATGTTTCTGCTCTATAGTTAATTAAAGGTAACATTAGGACCTTAGAAAGGAATTCTGGTAATTCTTGAAGTACTGTTCTTTAGCTGCATGTTTTTGATAGTATCTGATGAATAAGGCTATTAGATCAGCTGAGTGCAGGAGTCAATATAAATGAATGTAGAAGAGGTATTTCTGATGCCATCTGCATATAACCTGGTATTAAAGTGAAAGCAAAAACAAGCCTATCTATAGATCACCAGGTAGGAAATTATTAACTGTCCATCATGTGTCCCAGGCTGATGCTCAGACACCCCATCTTCTGTTCCTGTTTGCACAAAGTCTCACTTACTATTGATTTGTGCAGCATTTGGATTTTAACAAATACATATGTCTGAAAGAAGTGGTCCAAAAGGCGAACACAGAACACAGAGATTTTTATAGATGACACAGGGCAGGCAAATGTCTTAGCTAACAGAGCATGCCTGACTGACATTGCAGATCTGACATGAAACCATATGGTAGGACTGTTGGGTTTTTGTTATGAATAAATAAATAATCCCCTTTCAGAAGCAATATTTTCTAGCATCAAGCCAGAAGGAACATTTTGTTATAAAGTTGATTAACTTTGTACAACGTGTCCTGCAGTCTGAAAAATGCACAACCAATTCTTTGTTTCAAACTGGGTTTGACATGTGGAGCATGTCAGATATTTGGCATTATTTAGTAGTTTACCCATTTTAATATTTTAAGTTACAACTATTAAGAGAACTTAAACAGTGAGCTACTAGAAGACAAACATCCATCTGGGAGCACAGTGGAAAAACCAAAATGATGCGTTTACAATATTATTTAATAAAAATTAATTCTAAGCCGAGTGTGACAAACAATTGCCAACATCTCATCCCCCCATGTAGCACTGACTTGTAAACTATAATCACATCTGTTGTATTAGCATTTGTAATAACTATGCTTGTGATAAATGATCACATCAAATTTTAATAGCTTTCCTAATGTTCACAAGAACAATTGCATAATGAGGTTACCTTCTCTTAAATTTATTGTGTGAAAAGGTTGCATGCAGCACACGGCCGAAAGTCAGCTCCTGCCAGAACAACTCTCTAAACAACTACTCACAGAAAAATTTCCCTAGTGAAGGAGGTAGGGACTATGAGCAAGATGTATTCCAGCACTTGCAGGCAGGAGCTTATTTAGAGGTTTTGTACTACGACTCAGTTTACATGGTCTTTGTCAGAAACAAAGAAAATCAATAGCAAAATCAAATCAGAATAACAACAACAACAAAAAAAGTAATGACTCCTGATCTTCTATATAATCAAAGCTCCCTTCTTGCACTGTCAGAAACTTTTTGCACTATATATTCTGTCTAAACCATTATTGCTTTCATTTTAAAAGTGAAATCATACCTGAAATTAATCACAGGACCAAAAACCATACCTGAAATAAATCACAGGACCACGTTTTCAGGAAAATCTCTGAATTTGCTAAATCTTTCATGTATCTTTAATGAAAGTAGGATGGGAATCTCTCCTATGAAGTGAGGTTCCACCTGCACTGGGGACAGAGGCTGGGATTGCCCAGGATACAATGGAATGTCAGGATGGCTTTAGAAAATGTGACTGCCACCATATAGTGACCAGTGCGACCTTCATGTGCATTTTACTTCCAAATAACACAGGATCCACTTACTCTGGGTAATGTTTGATTCTCTGTAACATACAAAATTTGCATCCACATTTCCTAAGTATTTCAAACTTAATTCTTTCTGGGCAATTTTAGCCCTTGTCAGAGACTCAGATGATGTGAGGCAAGGCCCCTTTGGAGCTGTCCAACAGCCAGGCTGTGGCTCTGGTGAGACCTTCCCCAGCACCACACACTGCCTGAGGATCCTGCCTCACCCTTGGTGCAGAGAAAATGAGCAGGGACAGCTGTGTGCACTCTGCGGGGCAGGTTGTGATCCCTGTTAGACCAGTTTATATCTGGTTACTCATACTGGTTTAAAAAAGATTACAATCTGGTGCTTGATCTACTCTGTGCAGTATTACAAGCTGAATTACCCGATCATTTGGGTCCTACTATTTTTGTCACAGAGAATCTGTACAAATGATGTGTTTTTAGTTTGGCAATTCAGTCCTGTGTTATTTAGGGACTGCAGTAATACTATGACAAAGTACAGGAACAAAGATCAACAGCTGATGCTTGAACTCTGCAGTGAACCCACTTTCTATAATCCTGGAAATATGTGCTTCTTTATGGTGCTACATCCAGAAAAGCCAGGCAAACGAGAGCTTGGGCTGAAAAAGAAATGCTCAGGTAGAAAGAAAAGGAAATCATCCTGATTTTCCTGGGCTTCCAAAGCATACCCTCAAATGCTGGAAAAAGTCAGTGTTACATTTTTCTGGTGTAGGTCAAATATTGTAACTAAATACAACATAAAATGTGATATTTATTGTATGGATTCTTCAAATATTTACCTAGGTCAAGATATTAGGGTGATGGGAAAACTGTTAAGGCAGGATTGACTTAATAGGTTCACTGTAGCAAGAAGGATTCCTTCAATGACCAAAGGAGGACAGAGCAGGAAATTCAGGGTAGTGAATATCAGTTCTTGTCTGTTTTTGGCTGTCTGTGGATAGGGCCAGGCCATGGCACTGCCCTCACCCCTGCCCAAGACTCTGCCACAAGTCTGTGTGGTGGCACCTGAGCAAACAAAGGAGGCTATAATTGATCAACCTGCTGCTTAAATCCATTCAGCTCCAATGACTTAAGGGACAAAAGACCCCTTGCTCTTTCTCTAGGGTTTGATTTGTGAATGTGTGTGTGCACATACAAATTACAGACACACAGATACACACATGGCTTTCACACTCCTGGATTAATATGCTGCAGTAAATTGCGTAGCCTGCTGGTAAGTCTGTTTATCATCAATTTCCCCGAGGCATCACCCATCTCTTGAGGACTTATTTTTACTTTCCAAACCACTGAACTGCTCTGACTAACCAACCTCATTTAAATTAATCTGACAGATGTGAAAATTTCTTGCTTTTTGCAGCCCCAACCCCAGCTCAGTTGTGCCAGAGCAGCTTCTTTATACATTTAAAATGCTATGAAAAAACCTACTGATATCCTAGAGTAGGGCAAGCTGGCAAACCTGATGTCCTTGGGGTGGTCTCTTTGGCATGTCTAAACAGTAAAAGACTGGCTCTGGCCAGGCTTGCTCTTTCACCTCAGCTCCAGGCTGGCACATGGATGGCCAAGACAGGAACATTCTCTCTAGATTCATGCATCAGCAAGCAGCCTGAGCTGCCAGTTTTGGGGCACAATAGAGTAATTTATAATTTCTGGCCCAGCTGCTCTAGCTGTCGGGGGAGTACAGAGATATTCCAAGGCTGGGGCTGCTTTTGACATGGAGTGGTCAAATGGAAAAGGACCAGATGCACTGGTGGGGAATATTGGAGGCTTAAAAAAACATAGAGGCTATTTCTCTGGAAGGATTAGAAAGGAGAAGAAGGTACATAGAAAATATCAGAAGGGGGAAGCAATGGCCTGATATCAATAGGTTGAAATCTGTAGTGGTTTACATGTTCATTTGACAGGCCTGTCCCTGTGGCAGGGTTTGCAATGGAGGAGGGCAACATTCTGTTGCTAACAGCCAAGGAAGTTCCTACTTGCTCTTCTGCCTTCGGCTTCGTGATGCCAAAAATCCCAGAATTAAATTCTGTTGCATTACTTATCAACCAACGTCTTATTGAATTTCACAGCTGGGAATGCTGGCCCTGTGCCAGGTGGCACCTGCTCTGTTTTCTTTGGGAAGGGATGGGAAATGATTGATCAGCACTGAAAGCCTTTGCCTGCACTTCAGGATTGCTTGTTACAACTTTGGGAGTGCAGCCCTGTTAATTGAGCTACCTCATGCTTGTTTGTACATGAATTCAGAGTGCCTAAACAAAATACTTCATATTTCTGGGTTTTGGCATCCTCCACAGATGGACTGAGGGAGGTTTGGGGTGCACAAGCATCAGGATTGAAATGAAGAGCAAGCATGCTATCAGCACTATCAGTCACCTGATGAAGAATTTGAATAATTGACTATTCTGTTAGTTTCTGATCTGAGTTTTTCTGTGTCTTAAGTTTGGTCTTTGACTTAGAGAGGCAAAGAAATTGTCTTCAGTGAGAGCAGAGGGTCATGTGTCAGTATCTTTCAACAAGGAGATCAAAAAGTAAATCTCTGTCCCCAGCACTGTCCCTTTACTAGCAATGAAGCCCCTTGTTCAGCAGAACACGCACCTGATTCCAATAGTTTAAAAACAAACAAAAAAACTGCCTCTTCCCCTTCCCCAGCTATTTTTTAAAATCTGCTGTATCACTTTATTTCTGGGGAAAACAAAAAAAGAGTTTCAAAAGAAGCCCAACAAGACATTTTGAGCATGTAGAGTTTTAAAGAATAGTTCTAAATTTAGCAGCTAAACGACAAGATCTCACAAGGCAGTGCTAGTAACTGCAGTGACATGGTGCTCATCTTCACTTATTCCTCAGCTTCAGAGAAGACCAGATGCAAACTAATCTGGTTATCATAAACAATCAGTTCATGATGGAGAATTTCTGCCTTTAACTACCCATACGGTTCAAGAAAATATTGTTTAATCTGAAAATAGTACCAAAAAAAAAAAAAAAGAAAAAAAAAAAGAAAAAAGAATCACAAAACTCCAGGAACCCAAGATGGCTTTGTGCTGGCAGTACAAAACTGGAATTGTTGGGTTCTTGACACTCTTTCTTGACAAATCCCACAGGTTTTCTGTATAAAGTGACCAGATGACTGACTTTTCTTCCTTCATGGGTAACGTGGGAACACTCACAGCATGTTTGGAGGTTTAATTAGTATTTGCAAATCACTTTGAGCCTCTCAGATTGGAAGTGTTGTTAGCACATAGTACTGATATTAATTATTAAAACAGAATTGGGCTCTGTGGATGTCTCACAGCTGGCACCTGCAAACCCAGGGATTTTAAGAGGCTGTTCCCTAAAACAAATTTTGCTTGACAGAACAGGAAGTTTTAAAGTTGATTGTTTGACAAGGATGGGCTTTGGAGAAATATTCATGGACTAAGAACAGATTTTTCACTCCATGGATTTACAGAAAACTTCTAAAAGTTTCTAGAGATTTGGGATTTCACTATGTAACTGAGCCAGTTACACGCGAAATCCCTGAGTACACTCCAAAACCATCCTGATGTGAGAGACATTTGTCTTTGTGTTGCTGCAGCACTGCCTGAGCTGATCTGCTGGAAGAGGCATTTCTGTAACCACCATGGAGAGAAGTCTGTAAGGTCCTTTTGAAGCCAAATGAACTTAAATACATAATGCATTTTTAAAAGCCTTCTCCATTTTTGGGCTGTTTTTTTGTTATTTTGGGTTTTTTGGGGGGAGGGGGGATAGCATTTTGTTTTTTCAATTTTTGAAATTTTTGGGAAATCTAAAAGCTGGATTGTGCTTCTTGTAATAGGTACTGTGTTGGTGTTACATTAGGAGGAGAATGACACAATGAAGATGTATTTTAAAAGGAAGGTAATTTCATTGGGATGTGCAAAAATATATTTCAGTGTTTGTTACAATATGGCTCATGAGTTTTAATGCGACTTAAAAAATCAGTCTTTTACAAGTTTAGCTTTAGTTTCTTGCTGCATATGGCAGAGAACAAGAGAGAACTGATGGGTTTCAGTGCATACCTTGTGCCTTAGGTTCTTCTGGTACAAGCTGGGGAGAAATATTATTTCACATATACTGCAGCTGCTTGTTTGGAGGGTGTTTTCAGCTCTTTGCATAGGAGGGCCAATGTTCCTATTTCAAACTCCTATCGAAGTAGAACACTTTTAACAATCTCTTTTTCTCTGTCGTTCGTGATCTGTTGACACTCTTCTGCTAAGCAGAGGACAGAAGGGAATGGATCTGTGCTTTGCAGCCCCTCCACGGGAGCTGGGGCTGAGCAGTGGCTTCTGTGGCCAGAACCTGCATTTTGCACCCCTAGCACAGTAAGGATAGTGAATAAATACTCTGTAGTGAAATATGAAATGTTCATAGCCTGCAGTCGTTTGTTTGGTTAGGAATATTTTGCTGTTCAGGTTTGTGGCAGCAGTGCTAATGAACAGGAATTCAAACATTATTATGCAAGCAACTGTTATGCAGATTTCTCCCCCCTTTTATTTTTAAATTTTTGAAACTGTCCCCTGAGCAACTTCCTGCCACCAGAGCCTTCTAACATCTCTAAATGTTGCTGACTGAAAAAAAAAAAACAAACAACACTGTCACATTTGGAAAGTCAAAGCAGAAAAGTGTCTCATTTGTAGAGCGATTCATTTCGATTTTCATCTTGCTGCTGTCACTGAGGATACATGAACAACAGCAGTTGGTATTGTCAGGAGACCTAAGCAGACCTGTTTCGTTGGCTGACTTGACAGCTGTTCCATGAAAGAGATTCATGCTCACAAAATCAGAAAAGTATGAAGACCACATTTTCTTCTTAACCCTTTCTTGCCTCGCTGTACCTGTGTTATACTTTCATAAAAAATCAAAGGGAAGGATCAGGTTGCTGTGGAAAACTAGCAGAGAGACTTGGTTTAGCAAATTGCCACGTGTGTCTGATGTAGCACTCCTTGAAGCAGTGTCTTTGACATTGTTTGGGTCTGCACAGCTGTCTGGGGAAATTAAACACAGGGTCGAATTCCCCTGTTACCACACGCAGCACCTAGTGGGAAAGAATTTTACGTTATTCTTCGGAATAATCCATTTCTCAGGCAACCTGGATCCTTTCTTCCTTTAGATCAGCAAATATGCAAATATTTAAATGTTTTTGAAAGTGTACTTTCTTTAAGTTTTCCGCTTCCTTTAGCTTTGAAAGAAACATATTATTTTAACAGGTATTATTGCCACATGTTTGGGCTTTCTGAAGAGTGAGGATTTCTTATAACAGTGGCTTTAACTTGGCTGTTCCGAGGCAGAGTTCCTAAAACAGCACTTGCCTGCATGCTCAGCCCTTGATCACCATAATCACCAATGTGATTTATGCAGTAGAAGAGTTTGTCTCACAGTTTTGTAGACGAGAGGAACTTTAAGACCCAGCTGTTCACTAGGAGTGGTGCTGATGGCGCTGCACTGACGTGCATTGGTGATGCTGTTTCCTTCAGCTCCTGCTGCAAAGCTCTGCAACTTCATCATGCAATACCAGGAGGTGTGGTGGCTCTGAGTTGTTACAGTCAATGGGAAATAAAAGACTGTGGAAATGAATCTCCATGAGAAAGTCAAGCTTGATATAAAGCTGTGCTTCATCACAAATACAAATGCCTCGGCAATTACACTGGAAGGAAGCCAGATTTCAGGAGTGTTTTGTTAGGGCTGGGGAGTTTGGTTCAGACTACACTGAAAAAAAAAGTAAAAGAACTGAATGTGTGAATGAAACTAGGGCTGTTTCTTCCAGTTAGCCCAGCTGAGGCCCTGAGTACGATGTGTTCTAAGTTTTTTGAGGGGTGCTGTGGGGCCCTCGCTGTGGTTTGTCTGCAATCATTTCTCTGTGCTTAGGATGAGCCGTTTTAATGGGGCTGAATCACCCATTTATCTGCGACCAGTGTCTTGGATTGCCTCTACAGAAGTCTAATCTAATTATTTCAATAATTACAGCTGCTCTGTTAGGGGTGAAGCTTAGAAAAGCTCCCTGAGATGGTACACAGATGGGTTTTCCTGCCCTGGGACAGGTGTTAACTGTGGCATTTGCCTTTGCAGTTGGATATGATAACAAGCCTCAGAGTGCTTTTTCTACCAACGTGAACATGAGCACAGGCTCTGCAGAGCAGCCATGAGATCCAAACAGGAAAGCACAGAGGCACTTTACTCATTGAGTGCCACCACTAAAAGCCGCGGGCAGGACTGCCCTTGTTGGCAAATACTGTTTCCATTAGGATGTGTTTACAGAACAGGTCTATTAAATATGTATTCAACACCTCTGGCACGCGCAGATGCTTGTATGGAGGCACAGGTGACACTTGTGTGAAATAATGCTCCAGCACTCAGGAACCTTTTGCTCGTGAGCCATGTTAAACAGCGCCCTGCTTTTCACAGGACATTCTCTGTGGCTTGTACAGCTGCCCCCAAATACACACTCAAACAGAAGAGCTCAAGTGATCAAATTACTCTGAGTGGCTCCTGCTGTACTCAGCAATGCCATGCTCCCGCTGCTTTCTAAGACAGGAGAAAGAAATGACAAAGAGCTCTCTCAGATGGGGCTGTGGCACTTTCTTACCTGTCCACACCAACAAAACGGATGTTTGTGATTATCTGGAGGCTGCAGCCAAGAGGATTTTTACTGTAGACATAAAGAAGAGTCCTCATCTTTTGTCATTGATCACCAAGCAAGCAGGACCTATGAGTAGTTGCTTCCCATTACTAGCTTTATCCTGTAAAGTGCTGCTGAGCACCTGAGACCTTTTGTTTATTGGCTTGTTTAGGACACGCAGTGAATTTAAGCAGTGAATGCACATGTTCAGATGTAGTGTTGCATTATCTAATTATCTGCCGGGTAGGACCTAACAAGGTTGAAATATGAGGGACACAGAAACAAAACTGCAGGTTGTTTTAGAAATCTCTTTTCAAAGCAAGCCTCAGCTTAGTTTTCCAGATCTGCTGCTGCTTACAGAAGTCATTCACCTGACTCCTTTTAAAGCGTGTAAGCAAAACTAATTAATTACTTCAAGCTCAGCATGCATGGAAGTGCTTTGCTAGATACAGACCTGCACCCAACCTATTATCAACTTTAATTACCAAATGCTGTGCTTTTTTATCTGGGTTTAAGCACTCATCCCAGTTTTTTCAGCCCAAAGGCTCCTGGGGCAGTTAATATGTTGATACCTTAATGACCAAGTATCCATAACAAGTTTTTCACAACCTGGGAATTTCAGCAGAGGGAGAGGACAGTCTGGCTGTGCTGTACCACGGCACATTCTCCATTTTCTGGGCTGTGCTATCTTTCTGCCATTCAAACACAGTCCTGAAAACTGTTTCTAAGTGTGATATGCCAAGAGCCCCCAGCCCAACCCCTCAGATGTGTGCGCAGGAATTGGTGCAGTCCTTTCTTTACATGTTGGGCACAATGAAGGACTTTATTGTCTGAGACTGCAATATTCATTAGCAATGGGGTCTAGATGTTTTAAACAAGTCTGCCTCTTCCACCTCCTTTTTAATTAATAAATTATAAGTTAATTAATGATGTGATTTTATCCCATTTCCTCCTAAAAGCAATCTTGCTGAGATTTTAACATGTGGTTACAGTGAAGTCTAGGTGTTTTAAACAAAGCCACTCCTTCCAACTCCTTGCTCTATAATTAATAAATTATGAACCAATTAATTACCCTTTTCATATCCTCCCTGTCATACGCCTCTTATATTCCAAAAGATAGTTTGATACTGAGCATCTGAATTTTTATAATCTATTATGGAATAACTTTAGAATTACTATTAAAAAATAGTTCAAAATTGAGTCTCTTTCCTTGAGAATATGATTTGCTCAAGAAGAGCCATCATATTATTTGATTTACATAGTATGAATTAAGGTTTTAAATTCCTCTTACATCAGTTTTGTAGTATTTGTTGTATCATAGAATGACTACAGACATAAGGCAATCTATTTTTTTCCTGCGAAACACATTAATTTTAAAAGTTCAGACAACATTTACCACATGAGAGAGGGAACAAGAGTATGTATCTGTAAGCAAGGGACTGAAGAAAGAAAAATAAAACCCCACTGAAATTGGCTGGAAAGAAATGCAAAAGCTGAACGAGCAGTTCATTAGTATTTCTGTACTGTTTAACCCAACCTCTACTGCACATAACAACCTCCACAGAAAATAACAACCGTAGGATCCCCCACTTTGGTTTTGCTATAGAGAAGTAAAGCTGTTTTGTGAAACACACAAATCAGGAATTCCCTGTTTTCTGAACCTTGTTTTCTCACCTAGGCTTTAGCAGTGTTTAAACCCAGGCAGCTCAAGCAGTGCTCAGCCCCTGGTTTAGTGGTGATAACCATCTGCTGGGTGAGCAGCAGAGAGGAGCCCTGCAGAGAGCCAGGAGTTCTCATCCTGCTGCTCCAGGCTCCAGCTGTCAGAGGGCAGGGCCCGAGCGCTGCTGAGGATGGAAATTCCAGCCCTGCACTTGCCCTGGTCTGCCAGGATCAGGTGCTGGGCCAGCAGGGCTGTAGGGAGGGAGCACAGGAGGGAAGGGAAGGTGAGCAGGTGGGGATGTGTCCCCGTGCCTTGCTGCAGGAACAAGCAAGGAGAGGGTGCAGGGCACAAGTGCTGCTCCAGCTCCGTATCTGCACTCCCTGGGAAGTTTCCTCTTCTCAGTGGTGGCAACCGCAGAGCAGGATTGGGCAGAAATCACACGTGGAGCAAAACCATGAGAGACCTCTCCACCCTTCTTTTGTTTCAGTTTTGAAGGTAATTATGAGTTGGATTCTTCTCTTTTTCTTTTTTTCCTTTGTGCAGAGACCATCACCAGTGTAATGTGGTGACTTGGGGAGGGAAAGCAAAATCAAGTCACAATTTCAGAAAGGCTGGTTCCTGAAGGTGAAGCCTGTGAGACAGAGCCTGCAAGGCTCCTCCACTGACATTGGTATTTCCCTTGTTCTCTGCCTAGTAAATTAAAATTCTGTGACATTAACGATTGCTGAAGATTTCAACAACCCATATTCTCACTCTCTGTACTGGAAGGGGGGAAATAATAAAATTAATGTATCCCTTAATACCTACATGCACTGCATTAATTTGCCAAAATGCAAAACGTTCTGCTCTGAAGGAGCAGAGAAATTGAGGTAATCTGTTGTATATACAGGTAACAAATCATAGACCTTGTTGAGCCTTTACTATGTCACAAAAAAGCAGCAAAAGTTTCAGTTGAGGACCACGGACCTTTTCAGCATATAAAATTTGACATAAATCCATTTCCAAATTGATATTCTAATATTTCAACTCCTATAGAAAATCTGTGCATTTCCAAAAAAAAGGACAAAGCAATAGAATCTATTACCCACTTGGTTTATTAAATGTGATTCTTGCCTGTAATGCCAGAATATTGATATTTAATTAAGTTTGATCTTTATAAATGTCTTGATCCTTAAGCCAATGCTAAAAATAGAAATGCCTACTGAAAAACAGAATATGCTCCAGTCACTCAAAATAAATTGATGACAAAACGCTGTACTTTGTTGTAGTGAGTCTCAGTTCCAGGTGTTTATCAGCTGAAACGCAAGTTGCTGTTAAAACTTGCAGGATAACAGGCTAATAAACAGTGAGCAGGTGGGAAAAGACATCCAGTGTCTGATGATTACATGTGTTAGAGTGGTGGCTGGGAGATGACTTTAATAATAGAGAAGGCTGCAGCCTGCTGAGAGCTGCATGACAAGGCGTCCTTGACCGTGCACACAACAGGCCTGAGCATCCTGCTGCAGTTTGGAGCTTCACACAAGGACAGTTGGCTGCTAAAAATAAGAGAGAACAAACTAAAATATTAATATGTTGTGGGATGCCACGATTCCGTGCACACTGAGCAGCACTGCCGTGCAAATGATCAATTTCCAGGAGGAGAAGAGAAAATTAATTCTCATATTGCCACATTGAAACGGCTTAAATATGCACCAAAGCTATTTTCAGTGACCAGACAATTGCATCCTGTATGGCTCTGTGAATGTGAGCTGACAGCCTGCTACAGCAAAGTGCAGTGCAATCATTTTTGGGCTTGAGCCAGGCATATCAATTGAATCATGGCTCCTCCACAGCAGCTCAGTGAAAGAAATGCAGAATGAGCACGTCATTTCATATTGAACAGAAGGCTAAGGGTTTAATGACTGCTCAGCGACCTCAGGCAAGATTTCCATCAACACACTTAGCCACTGTTGTTTTCAGAGGAGCCATGAAGTAAACACTGAAGATGTAGGGATTTACTGTGTGTCCCTTGGCCCATGTGAAGGCTGGCAGCGTGCCTACATGTGATGTTTATTAAATACAGCAGAAAGCCTTTCTTTTATGCCACTTGGGACATTTATGGAAATTAGGGTCTTTAGTTATATGAATTTTAGGCTTTTTGAAAGTCTTCTTATGCTACTGATAAAGACCTTCTGCACGAGTGGTACTTACATCTTCTATCTAAAGTTTTAAGTCAGGGTGACACTGCTGTCACGTCATAAAAAGCGTGAAGGAGTTCTTCCCCGGGCCTTGAGCACAGAGACCAGGAAAGAGTTGAGCCTGTTTAGTACTTCAGATTGCATTTGTGCAAGGATTTAACTGCTGAAACAAAACCAGGAAAACACATCAGTCAATGTTATAATCTGGGTTGCATTTGGAATTGCACATTGATTGAGAGGGCAGCAAGGACTGCACTTCTGCAGTGGAAAAGCTGTGACATCCCTGAGGCTGATGGGACCAGCTCAGGCGAGCTCATCAGCTGTGCCAGGCATTCCTTTTAGGCACAGAGGTGTTAATTTAGAGCAGGAACAGACAAAACCCACAAAAGGGATTATTTTTATCCTTTATATCCGTATGTGGGGAGAGAGATGTAGGTATATATTCAGCTGACAAAAAAGCTATCTTTGAGCTAATTTCCTGAATGATAGCAATGATTCCTCTTCTAGACAGATTTATGCTTTCTTTAACAAAGTAGAGGCAGTGCAAACACTTAACATGAGCAGCTCTGCTGGTCAATTAACTCCTTCAGCACGTGTGCAGTGCTGTCTGCAAAACAATACTTGGTGGAGATAACATCATTAGCCAGAGAAATCCAGCAGGTAACCAGCTCTCCTTAGCTTCCCACAAGGACTCCTCTGATGGAAATACAGTAACTGAAGATCTGTAATGTGTCAGGTAAATTTTAAACGAAATCTTCCAATGTATGTTCTGACAGGAATGCCTGCTCCACTAAACAGCAGCCAAAAGGTGTTCTTGTGTAAACCACTACCTGAAAAAACCAGCTGGCAGGGGCTCCCACTGCGTGAGGGTGGGGATGAACTTCTGTGAGGGAAGGAGTAGCTGCAGTGCTGTGTGCCTCACTAGCTGGGCAGGAATCTTGCATTTCTTACAGAACATCCTTTGCTTCTCAGCAAAAGTTAAATAATTTCTGTTAGAGATGGGCATCAGCAGTACAACTTCAGACCAGAGTTGGTGCTGCTGTGCGGCTGGGGGCTTCCAGACTCTCCTTTTTCTCTGTATTTTGCTGATTTCTGTGGATTAACCAGGTGCATACTATGTGCAGCCTGTACTTCCAGCTCTGAACTAGAGGGAAATTCCATCTTTCAACAGATCAACCCAGCAATATTCAAGTGGCATTCAGTAGCAGCATAAACATTTTGAATAGATCCAATTCAGATAATGTTTTCTTTATAGTTTGCCGTTTGATAGTGGAACAAATATGATTATTCACTGTCTTTTTCACCAATAGCTTTTTTGTAAAGCTTGAAGATAGCAAAATCCTGAAATACATTTCTCTTGGATCATTTAACAACTCCAGGCTTGATCCTGTAAGCTGTAGGTAGTGCAAATGCACAGCTAAGCCACTGGTAGGATTAAGGAGGATGCTGTATTTATCTCAAAGGGCAGCAGGAGAAAGTTGACATTAAAGTCTGCTGTGCCACTGCAGTCTGAGGATATTGCTGCTGTGTGAGGCACAGCCAGCTGCTGGGCTGTGGCTGCAGGGACTGCATTCACTGCTGCCATCCCTCCTGACACCCTGGGCTCCCACCTGCCCCTGGAGCCCAGCCCTTGCTCCCTGGCAGACCAAGGTGTTGTGCATCAGCAGGGGAATCCCAAATCTTTAAGGACTGGTCCAGCCTGAGCCTCCTCCTGCTCTTTCCCCAGTAGGAACCAGCCCTGCCTGCCCTGTGAGGCACCTGCTGCTTCCCTCTGAGCTCCAGGTGTGAGCACACTGTGCTCCATGGTAGACTCAGGCTGGCCTTGGGGAAAGGTGAAAATAATATTAACAACAACAATAAAAACACTTCTTGTCGTATTTTAAACATGATTTAAACAATTTGGTCAAATGCATTATGTTTTTTCCAAATCCCTTTCTCCTGCAATCAGGTGATTTTGTGAGTAGTTCTCATTTTGTGTTTCATGGAATAAGTGTTCTGCCCTCATGTTAACAGAAAAATATTAAAGATGACTGCAAAAAATCCCAAACCTCTGCTATGTTAACATTAACCAAATAAACATAAAATAATTTTTAAAAGCTTGAAAATTGGTACTGTGAGTTTAATTAGCCTTCAAAATACTGATGCTATAAGTTCTTTATATCTTCAGCCAGCTTTTTAAAATGAAAATACTAAATTAAAAACAGCTTTAGAAGTGTAGAAGCTGAAATATACAGTAATACCACTGAGAGAGAGAAAAAACTTTTGCAATGAGGGAAGAAGGGAGGAGTGTGGGTGTTGTTTCTTTGTGTAGTTTCTCACAATCCTTAGTCTGTTTACACAGAGAAGCTTTTCTGTCATTATGTCACTCCATAGTGTATTAAGTATAAAGCAAATATTCACGCTGTGTCACTGGTTTTCACAGGGGTAGGCACTCGATCAAGGTTTAGCATGTATGACTACGTTTGCAAAATCAGTGCTTCAGGCAAAGTCTTTCCAAAAAAGGTCCCTGTAAAGTGGTGTTAGATAATCACAGATGTGCTCTGGATAAAGCACTTTAGAAGGTATGGAAATGGATTTGAAACCATATGAAATACACTTCAGAGATTCCCCAAAGTCAAGCCCTTGTTGAACAGGAAAATGCAGGAGGCTGACAGGCAGCTCCTGGTGGGCTGAGGCTTTCAGGTGACGTTGGAATTGCTCATCTGGTGGATCTGGAGCAGACTTGTCCATGGCAGGTAGTGGGGAGCTTCCAGCCCCAGGTGCTTTTGGCAAAAGGTTAAGAAAAAATGTTGTGACAGCCACAGAGCATGTGTCAGAAATGTCACTGCTGCTCCATAAATGAAATTGAGCACAGCTGAAAATAGCTGGGAATCTCAGGTATCACTGCAACGCCGTTTTCATGCTCACTTAATCTGGGTATCTCTCATTAAAACCCAGTGCTAGGGTTTGCTGGAGTCATCTGTTCAGCCTACAGGCCATTTGGAGATGAGTAAACCTGCCATGGGACAGGAATCCTGTGTGGTGGTGCCTCCTCAGAGCTACTGACAGGCAGTGGGATAAATTCCGTGCTCATGTTCAGCAGTGTGGTTCCACTGAGGACACAGATTTAACGTATTTTCTCCAAGGTGCCTTTCTGTTTGGATTTTGGGGGTTTTGCAGCTACATAGATATGCAAGCTTAAATGAGGTGGGGAACAAAACCTGAACGATAGCATAGAATAGTTACAATCAGCCCAAAAATGCCATCATGGAATATTAAAAGATTGAGAATGCCATGTAGGGAGAGTCCAGGCTTCATAAATGTATGGAATGGCTTTTTAGTCCTTTATATTTATGTATGCCTTCTACTGACTTTGTTAAATCCAGGGAGGTAGCAAAAATGTCCATTCCTTAAATAAAACCTGTAAGCAATGTCTGACGACTGCAGGCTGTTATATTCATTTATATAGAAATACGTATATAAAGTCATTATTGAGAGCCTTGTTTTTAGTTACACTGATGTCCCTCTATGCTTCCTAGCTATTTACATGAACTTTCCCAGGGTATAAATTATAAGCACAGATGGGAACCAGACTCCATGAGGATAAGCAAAATAAACTTGATAGCTGCATTAAGTGATAAATTTTTGTTACACTTGAGCACTGCCTTTCTCTTTTGCCTTTTAATTTGAAGACCACACTCAAGAGGGCACAGCCTGTGAATATTTTGTGCAGCCTGGGTGGGATTTCCTTGCTAGTCTCCTCCAAAGGCATGTCTCTTTCTTGAGAAGTTAACTCCTACTTCATCAACATATTAATTTCATGGATATTCAGAAGAAGCACTTAGGTTACAAACTGTAATGTAGGGAATGAATGAAACACACTGTTCTGCTCTGCTGTATCGCATATGTGGTTCCAGAGAAGTAAGTGCAATAATATTAAAGAATCAGTTTTGATTGAAATAGAACAGCTGTGCGTTGACTGACCTAAATTCAAGCTTTGGAAAGTTGGTAAAGCCAAGTTTTATGAGTTTAGTCACTTTCTGGAAACTGACTTCACAATTTTGCATTGAATGCAATAATATAAGTAAGTTTAAGTAAATATTCTGTAATGTGACCAAACGATTGGGCCTTGTAAGTTGATGGTTGGACTTGGTGAACTTAGAAGTCTTTTCCAACCTTAATGATTCTATGAAATGGAGGAATATATAGGGTAACCAGCATTAAACCAACTGGAAGCATATTGTCATGCTTTTATATGCTGTGCAAAATCTGTATCCAGTGTGACACATATTGTCTCAGATGCCATTTTCATTCTTTGAAGCTTTCTATATTAGATTAATAACACTGTGTGATCTGGGAGGCGTAAGAGAACATCCCGCTTCCTTTCAGAATGAAAAGCTAATGCACATCCTTCCAAAGGTCTGTATGCCATCTTCATAAACGAAGTTCACTAAATAAAAATGATTATAATTAAAATGGCATTTTCCTGGCCCTCTTGCTGTGTGTTGCTGCTCAGAGAACTCGGAGGCTGCCCAGCTGGGGCTGCTGCTGCCCTTTGGGTGCCGCCTGGAACAGCCCCCCATGAATCCATCCCAGGCACTCCTGAGAAAGCCATCCAGAAATACAGCTCTGTAATCATGGCAAGCAGCTTAATCCACGTTGATAAATGCCAGCCATTCCCAGCTGGTGTGCATTCTGTGGTGGCACATGTTCCCAGGTGCCAGAGCCTGGTGGCAGTGCCAGCAGAGCCCGTCCTGTGTGCTCCGTGCCCTTTCCCACAGACAGGCAGCCTGGCATGGGGGGACAGGGTGACATTCTGCATGTTTCAATTGGCTCTGTGCATTCCCAAAAATCTGCTCAGAGCAGAGGCAGCGTTTAAAAAAAATAAAAGATAGTTCCTGTCCGTAAATTGGGATTTTGAATTTTATAATTTTATAAAGAATCTATTCAAAAATCTGCTCAGAGCAGAGGCAGCATTAAAATATAAAAGACAGTTCCTGTCCGTAATTTGGGATTTTGAATTTTATAAAGAACGTATGCAAAAATCTGCTCAGAGCAGAGGCAGCATTAAATAAAAATAAAAGTTAAAAGATAGTTCCTGTCTGTAAACTGGGATTTTGATTTTTAAAAAGAATGTATTGTAAAATTGTTCCTGTATGCAAAGTCTGACACTGCTTGGCTGCCTCATCCAGCCAGTCTCCAGCACATTTCCCCGTGTAAACCAGAGGGGAGCTCTGCTTTGAACTGGCACAGTGCAGCTCATCACTACAGATACATGACTGGAGGCTCTGAATTTACAACCAGCCTGACTAAAATTGGATTACTAAATCCATAATCCTTCATCTGAATAAGTGCTCTCATTTTAAAAAGTGTGGTGTTCGGTGGACATTGTTCAGAAGGGCAAGTGCTCCAGAAACAAGTGTATTTATATGTAACACTGCTGTGCTAGAAAAAACATCACACTGACTTTTTTCCTTTTGTGAGTTTTTTTGGGAAAAAAAAAGAGACAAAACTTCTGTGGGACAAAATCTAGTTTTTGGTTGAAAGCCAGTGACCTTAGAAACAAAATGCTTTTCTTCAAAAAATTCCTTAACCCAACCCATCTTGTTGACCAGTCTGCTTGCTAAAATAGTTGCCCTCCACTCTTCCGCTAATCACAGCCACAGTGGCTTAAGGCACCATATTTATACAAAAGAATTAAAATGTACATCTTCACAGAGAACTGTTGCATTGTTTTAGTATTAATTTAACAAATGTAATCCCTATGAATGAGGCTTATCATTGAAATAGCAATAGGACTTTTGGGGTGTTGCTAAGCAATATTGCAATTACAGGGATTGTCTACAAACTGCTCTTGTGGGGAGGGGCAATGGCTCATGAAAATGCATCAACCATTCATACCCTGCAAATTCCCCTAGTCCCTGTAGGGTACCAGGTTCTTCCTGCAAAGATTCATCTCAATTTCCACAGAAGGAGAAAAGATTGTAAAATCAATAAAATCATTATGGTTGCAGCTAATCTATTTTAAAGAAATCCTTGTAAGCAATGTGCATTATTAACACAATGAGATAGGCCTGTGCTCACGGGCTGTGCTGCCAGTCAGTTTCCCAGACACCAAGAGAAGCACACAAACCCTCTGGTCTGCAAGTGTCTGACAAGTGTTTACGTGTTAACATTCATTAGGAGATTTGGTCAAGCAATTCACGCTTGATTAATTGATTATCCCACGGTGACAGTTCATTTTTTGAAATGTCTGCCAACCTGGGAAGGAGCAGGACAGTCGGAGCGATGACAGAAGACATTGATGGACAAGGACTGGGCTTACTGAACAGCTGTTGGAGTGGCAGACCAGCATCTGCAGAGTTTAATCAATGCCTCAAAGACATGGCAATGCTGTAAAGACACTTTATTTCTTTTCTGTGCATTTATGAATTGTTAATGCAATCAATACATATTAGCTTCATTTGTTGTTCGGTTAAAATGTAATATGAATTTTCCAAGTTAAGAGTTGCCTTAATATCAGGTTTTATACAGTGAAATTTATGAGTCCTTGCAGTTTTATGAGGTTTTATTGATGCTTAGAAAGCCAAGCATAATTTCTGACTTTGTTTATTCCAGCAATACAGAATTAGTAAGAGTAGACATTGCTGGGCTCATTGAATAAATTAATTTCCTTGGCAATGTGTGCATTTTGAATTTTCTTGAATTAGGTCAGAAAAAGTGGATGTGTCAGCACAAGTAAATAGCAACTGCACTTCAAGAGGATTTCAAGCTAGAGCAGTGCAAGGGAGAAGCTCTAAACCACAGTAAATTACCCACAGACAGTACATGTGTTGGAACAGATCATCCCTTGCTTAAATGGTACTGGAGTCCATTGAAATACCTAATGGACAAGTTTGGCCCAAAATTAATCTGCAGCAGATGTTCGACTAATGAATGACTTGAAAGAGCTGGAGTGTATTGTGATATAATTACCTGATATTGCAGAATACTGCTTTCAGAGCTTGTTTGTGTCTTAATTATGCAGTAGAAACAAAAATGCAGAAGTCATAGCGTGAATTTTCAGGATGATCACTTGGTTTTGGAGTATAAAGAAAGCAGAATCCCAAATCATTAAATTACTGTAGCTTACAAGTGAAGTCAGAACCTGACTGATCAGTGACCTAGCTATGGGCAGGTATTGTTTTAAGCGTTGATGAGACAAACATTCAGAGAGCTGCTCTCCTCACATCACCCACCTCTATTCCTCTCCCCCTTCAGCATCCTCCTTCCTTGCACATTCTACACATGGGGTGACAGGGCAGGACTGATGCAGCAAAGGTGGTTTTTTTTTGGTGCTTAGGATCCCTTGTCACTGGGAAGCTGCCCAGGGAAGCTGCTGTAGCTCAACTCTTTCCTGACAGCCCTGCCTAAAGATCTGAACTTGTTTTCCAAGAGTCAGGAGGAGCTATCACTGAATTCACTTACAATTTCCACAACCATTGCTGCTGTCTTGTGAAGTCCAAGATTTCTTGAACTGATCCTGAAGTTTGATGGTTTCAGAAACTGGCTGTAGGAAAGAGTCTTCTCTATGCATCTCGCTTTTTGCATCACTGTGTCACACGTTTCTGGGTGAACCCCTCAATTTCTGGTCTTTGTCTCTCATGAAGTTCTAACCATGCAACTCTCATGGGCTGCTCTGGGTGTGACTGGGATGCCACAAATTCAGGTGAAGAGCAAGGAGAGCCATCATACCATGTGTCCTCTGAATTAAGTGATTGTGTGTCTCAGAAAGAGAATTTTATGGAGAGAAATTAAAAGATTGTGCTTCTTTGTCAACATAAAGTAGTTCTTTAAGAAATGTGAGTGCTCCTGGATTAGGGCATCACCCTGTGTGTTAGTAATGAGAAACTGAAGAACCTTTACCTGGCAGCACTTTATTCCAGAACAGCCTACCTTGCCTTTTCTTCCAAACCATTACATACTGCCTGGTGCTAAAGGCAGGATAATTTAATGGAGAGAAGGGCTGCTGATCTGAGCCACCATGGCAATTCCTCTGCTCCTAATAACAGAGGCTGCTGTCATTTCAGTGACAATTAGCAGGCAAATCCTATTACAGGAATAAGATCACCTAATCCTCAACTCTGGTACACACCATTCACTATGATAGAGTTTTAATTATAAGACTTGTGAAGGCTACAATACTTCATGTAAAAAATCCAGAAAATTCAGAAATTGTGTTAGATGACTTCACTCAAAAATGACAAGTTAGACACCTCCTATTTCAAAATTATTACTCCAACCCTTTTAATTGGCATAACTACTTCTCTGTGCTGTTCAGAGTAGAAATGGTAGGAGACCCCGCAAGGTCTGAAGTGTCACTAGCAATTTTCCTCTTTGCTGCATTTTTAACTTGTTTGCAAAGGTAGAAAGCAATAAAAAAGATACTTGGAGAGAGCCTACCAGGTACATTCTCCACTTGGTGTTTGCATCCTCTAAAACTTGTGCGCTAGGTGCAGCAAAGAGAGAGAAGTGACAACAGGAGTGAATGCAGGAGCAGCTGGCTGCACTCTGGGGGCACTGAGCCCTGGAACTGCCCAACTCCGCTCCAAGAACCTTTTCTGGGTACTGCAACTCTGCCCATGTGGAACAGGGACAGTCCCTCAGCAATGAGGAGATCCAGCCTTTATTTAACAGTAGGCACTGTCTTCGGGCTTCTTGTTCCCTTGGTGAGTCCAGGGCGACCTGTACTTTCTGTTTACTTGAAGAACAGAACAATTCCCATGAAGGAGGATGTTAGAATAATCTCTTTCACTCTTTCACAAGCTGTCTTTGGACATGTCTAGTTGCAAAATGAGCCTTGAGCTTTGCCCCCTGTACCTCTAATTAGATCTTCTCTAGGGGACTTTCTACTCTTCAGGTTTTGCAAACCATTTAGCACTAGTATAAATCTGCTAACATAGAGTTACCAGTAAGTGATGGATTGAGATCTTTTTCTTGTTTGAGAAAACACCATCTAACAGTCTATGTACAGACCTTGACCCTGTGAGCAGAACTCAGCCCCAAAAGCCAGGCCATCACTTTAAGTCACTGTACTGTTACTAAAAAAACTCTTTATCAACGCATTTTAAAATCTGTTCATTATACTTTCTGTTTCACAGAGTTGGTAGTTCTCTGTTCCCATGATATGCATGCTATTCCTGGCCTTTTACTGTACTTAATAGTTCCCTGGATTAACTGAACTGTGGATTGGAGGCTCACACTGCTGCAGGTGTGCTATCTTGGACTGATGCTCTTTCCAGTTAGCACAATTAAGTATCAGTTACAGCAATGAAACAAAGCAGTGAACAATCCTTAAAAGGAACATTGTTATCATTTCTCACAAAAATCTATTTATTTTTTTTAGCAACCTACATTACTCATTTCCCTTATTCTTCCCCAAAACTCAGAATAGACTTACTCAGTGGCTCTTTCCATCACAGGTATCAGTATTACGATTCTTTGTCATGCTTTGTATTTTGCTATCCTGAGACTCTAAATCTGTTCCTTTTCTCTTCCATGTTATCTTTAACATCTTTATAACAAAAGTGCTGCAAAAGCTATTGGAGAAAGATCAGTCTGTCTGACAACATCATTCTTTGCAGCGTGGTAGATTTTGAAAAGAGGCCACCAGCTCTGCAAGATGAAGTAGCATTCTCTTTAACAAAGGAGGATAAGCATCAGAGGCATCTGGGGAAAACCTCTGATTCAAAGTGCTGCACTGTGAATATGAATTTGAACCAGTAATAAGAAAAAAGCAGAGTATCATGTTCAGCAAGCTAAGTTCAACTCTATTGAAGCAGGGGCTGCAGGAACTGATAAATTCTTGGGACACACCTGAAAGCGAATTGAGAAAAATTACTATTCTCTCCAACAGTCTTTGAATCAGGTTTTCTAAAGCTATTTTTAAAGTACATGGACCTCCACCTACTTTGGTAGCCAACATAATCACTGAGCAAATTACCTATTTATGTGTTTGAGTGGCTAAAGCAATCCAAGGAAGATCCACGTGCCCAGTGAACCAGAAGTTTGAAAGCAGAGGTATCACTGGAACCTGCTGAGACTGACTGACCCCTGTTGCTTTAGAGGCTTCCCACTAACTTTCCTACAGAAATTCCTGTAGGATTTCTGCATACTGTCTCCTTCCAGTCTCTCTCTTCCACAGGGGCTTGCACTGTTGTCTGGGCAGAGGGACAGGGACTGAATGGAAGTACAGACTAAAGGATGAAGTTGCATCAGCTGTAGCAGAGGCTACATGCATCACTTTTTGGGAAAGATGAATTTTAAAACAGACTAACAATTCTGAAGCTTTGGTTGTTTCCCCAGATGTAATTTCTTTCCATTGTTTCAGATATAGAAAGAAATGTTAGAAGAGATCTGAAATATGCATCTTTGCAGGAGGGTTAAAACATGGTTGCTGCAAGCAGTTGGAGGGTATCTAACGTGATCTGTACACAGCACTGCTCACTGCTGCAGCCATGGATGAACACCACGGGGAACCTCAGGGAGGAGAAGAGAGCTCTGCACCCTCCAAGACTCATCCTCAAAAGTTCTCTGAGCAGTGACAAAGCAAATACAGCTTCTGAAGAAATCTGGGGCTGGGATATTTCCCTGTAAACTTGACTGAGTCTGCAAAAAGGGCCATTAAGTGCAGGCACATTTACTGCTGACCATGCTTCTGCACTGGCCCAGTGAGGAAATGCAACTTTCCAGCTGCGTGGTTATTTGTATCCAGTGTGGAGCACTCCTAATATGCTTTACTTCAATCTCCTTTTGGAGAGATTGTTTCTGGTTTATAGTTCTAGTTACTATACCCTTTAAACTGTAGCTTCAACATCTATTAAGTCTGCGAACTTCTAAAATTATTATGTGGACATACAGACCTCTTTCTATTGAGGTTTGCTAGGTGTAAGCTTACTTTTCCCCCCTTTGTTTGGACCCTTTAGTTACCTCAAAAGCAATCCATGGACTTGAAAATGTAGCATAGAATGGTTCCCACATATTGTGCATACCCTGACCCTCCTTGGAGGCTCCAAGCCATGGGGGTCTGCCTTCAGCTCCTCCTCGTGATGGGAAACAGTGAAATTATCATTGAAACAACCTGGGGATTGTCCCATTCTGTGTCTAAAAACCTTGCTGGCCACCTGCAGCTGGTTTCCCATTTCCCAGGTGCCCCACAACTAAGACACAGCTGAGGAGAAGATGAACACACAATCCAAATGCAGCTGTGCATGCAAGGAATGTTAGTTTTGTGAAATTCCTGACAAAGAATAGTTTAAGCTTGCTAAATAAAATAAATAGAGACAGAATCATGCAACTAAGCTATAAAAACAGTCCTTACATGCAACAGGTCTAATAAATGCTTTGTTTAGGGAGCAAAGTCACAGTCAGAAGGCAGAATTGCATTTTCTCAAGGTGAGCCTCTAACACCATGCACCTTCTTCACTGAGAAGGAGATGGCAAACATTTTCCTTTTATGAAGACCAGAGTTCTGTGCTTGCTTCTGGTTCCACTAAATGACTACAAGAAGATGGGTTTGTCTTGCTAATTGCAGCTGCTGTTGTAGCAAATAGAGTTTCTCTTGGAATATGAATAATTATAATATGTCCTTCATTTGAATGCTTTAACAGCATCAAGGGTTGGTTGCTAAAAGGACGGAAACACAGAAACATTTAATTAATGAATATGAAAATATTCAGATTTTTTTAAATGCTGTCTCAGCAGTTCTTTGGGAAACATCTTTGATTTTAATCACATAACTACCTGTTAGCAGTGGTGTGGAAGCTGTGATCAAAGTGGCTAAATGCTCTAAAAATGCCTAAAAATCCACACATCCTTCTGAACTCAGCAGGAGCGAGCATTTATCTTGCACACCCTAATTTTAGGAATTTGAAATCTAATTAAGATTAAATTGCAACAAAAATTTACAAAAATCAAGGGACACAAGGATGCCTTCACTTTTCAGGTAGGGACAGACTGCAAACAGCAGGTTGGATCAGGGAGATGAAGCATGGCTTGGAGGGAGATGGGGGCAGCCCAGTCCCTCTCCCCAGGCCACCTCACAGGGCATATTTTAAAGTCCGAGTTTCTTTCCCTACACAAAAATATATATAAAATAACTTTAAAACCACAGCAAGGCTGGTGCTGCAGAAATCTCTTCCCAAAGGCCCCAGTAAAGGGGCAGGAGGTGCCGAGCTGGCAGCTGTGTGTGCTGAGAGTGCTGCTGCTGATCTGCTCAGGATCATTCAGGGCAAAAAGGAAAGCCTCCACACCTGGAAGGGACTCTGATGATGGCACATCCAAGACTGATGTGAAGGGTAAATCAAGTATATTTCTGCCTTTGAAGCTGAAGGGGAAAACCAGGAAAATTTCCTTGTCTGTACTGTAGGTTTCTGATTTCTAATCTGTGATTTCATGGAGGAAAGAAATTGTGGGACTGAATTTCTTTTAGGAATGGTGTCCTTGGCTTATTAACTCACTTAATGTATTGTCCAATTTGGGGGGAAGGGCTGCATTTGTGTGTGGGTGGTATTATGGTAGGAAATGTCTTACTTAATTATTATCTACTGAAACATCACCTAGGAGATACTCTTTCTCTGACATGCAGCTTGATACCTCATGCAGAAAGAGGTAACTCTTCCATAGTTCATTAAATTATGTTGTGGTGAACTTACCTCCACTGGGTCGCAATTAAGAAGTGAAGCCACTGCCTTTAGAGGAAAAGGCAGAGAATAATCAGAATATATTGAATATATAATTTGATCTCTGAAAATAAGCAAGAGGCAAAATACGGTGTGCAAACGTGTAGACGTTAAGAATGTATTATGTTCCAAAGATTTGTATATAGAAGTATAGTATAATTATATCATTACTGTTCCTTAGAAATATTTAGTGCTTTAAAAATGCCAGGTGTTCTTTCTAAGTGTGTTAACTACTGTAAGGTAACTGTTAAAAATGTACATTTTCCTTCCTACTTCCCTTGTCTCCATTGTTGCACCCTGGGAACTTCAGTCACTCTGATCCTGGACCCATTTCCTATTAACATGCGTCACAAAACTGCAGTAAATTTTATGTTATATTCTCACTTAATTAAAAATTTTCCTTTTAATAATATTCTTTTTTTCCTTTTTAAAAAAAGTAAAGTATCTAGCATAACTAGTCTCCCTGCATGTTTTCCGACAAAAACCCCACAAAGCTCCTTTTTATTAGATAATTTCAAATGTGAAGAACAGAAAAGGAAGTAGTCTCAACTGAGGTTTCTCAGACCTCCTTGCCCACCATTCTTCTGCTGCACGCACTTCTTTTTTTTCCTGTTCCTCTTCCCTTTAGGTAGGAGAGATATGAGAGATATCATATGCCTTTTGTTCTTAACACTGTTGTTATAATGGTTTGGTAAGGTTCATTTTGGGTTTTTTTTCCTACAAAATATAAATCATGCCAAGCAGCTTTCAGCAGGTATTGGTGGGTACAGCACTGGACCATGCAGGGATGTGGCTGGTTTAACGTGCAGCACTGAACACCGACACCACCAGTGCAGAGGTGTTAAATAACACCTGACTTGGTACATTCTTGAGCAACTTAATTCCCTTCACTAGCAGAAGAATGAGCAGTCATAAATGCAGAATAATGGGAACTTTAATTACGTAGTGATTTAAGGATGCCTCCTGTTTACAAGGAAATAGCACCGCTTGAGCTGAATGAAGGGGAGGGGCAGGTTTCAATTTAACAGCTCAGAGAAAAGCAGAGGATTTGTTTCCACTGTTGGTTTTGGCTGTTCACAGTATCCAAGTGAACCCGGTGTCTGCGGTGCTGATGTTTGTTTTGAGCATGTGAATGGTATCCCAGCTCTGTTTAAGTTCTCCACACAGTCTTCAAGATGAGCTTTAAACAATAACAGTGAACTACAATAAAGTCTCAATGAGTGCAGAATTGCTTTGCTATGGCATAAAATTCCTGGTCCCTACCTGCAGGTGGGAATATTTACTTTTGTGACCATTTGAATACACACCTTCTCATTTGTTTACAGTGGAATAGTGAGCTGAGTTGGTTTTCCTGTATGAGCTAAGCATCATCATGTTTTCCTGAGCAGCTGCACACACAATTAGGAGGGCCCAATTAAAGCTGCATTCCATTCACACAGAGAGGCAGTGATTGCTGTCTGTTATTTCTCCCGTGGTTTGACTTAGGGGTATTAAGTTGTGCAGGATTTCATTAACAAATGAAGTCAAGCCAAATGAGTCAAGGAAAAAAACGCAACAAGCTGGAAGCTGGTATGTAGGACCTTGGCCCTTGTGCACTACCTACAGCTTGAGAAAAGGAGTCTCCCTTCCCACCCCTCCCAAGTAGCCACAAGGCAAGTGACCAGTTTCCTCAGTTTAGGCTTGTGCTTTCTGTCCTCCTGGCCACAACAAGGACTTGTGTGTGTCCTCTGCTTCTGTATCAGCCACTCTTACTGCAGTGGGTGCAGGCAATCCAAAGACTCTTGTAAATTCGAGCCTAAAGTAATTCCAAAGCCAATACACCTTTGTTTGTCCCAAGCATTATCTGTGCCATCATTACAGGAAGCTCAGCACTGCCAGATGGAAGGAGAAAGGTAAATGAATTACAACAGGAACAGGGCACTAGAGCACCAGTACCTTCTTGAAGGATGAGGAATTTCATTCAAACCCTGCCTTTTTTGCCTCCTGAGGCTGTTCGGTACCAACTGCTTCATAAAGGGACTTGATGTCCCTGCCTTCTCCCGGGCCCGTGTAACTGTGTGCCCACACTCTGTGTCACAGCGGGTTTTTCTTCCATCATTTAGGGTACCCAAAGTCTGCAAACACAGATTTGTCGTCTAACGTGTGCCACAAAGAGCAAAACATCAGACATACAGTCCCTGTCAAGAGCTGTGTGAGAAAATGTGTGGTTTCCAACCAAGCACAGGAACAGAAGATCCATAAGACTCCATTTCTGTAGGTATGGATAGATTCTAAAGAAAAGAGGGAAAGAGCATCTCTGAATTGCCCTGAAGTGCAGAAGTGGCAGTACAGGAAGGGCCTGGCAGGAGCATTTTGACCCTTAATCACCACGTAGACCTTCTGAAGTGGCTGAGACCAAAAAGTGACAAAGATGGGACTGAATTTCACAAGTTGCAGAATATTCAGACCCTTGAGGCATTGGAGCAGAGTTAGCAGCTGAGCCACTCAGTTGATATGGAAGTGCTTTCTTGCACTATTGCTCTGAGATAGCGTCTTACAGGAGAGGGCCTATACAGAACAAGATTTAAATCAGTTAACTTAAACCACCTTGTGTATATCAAGTGGTGACAGATCTCAAACCAGTCATTTATTTTCAAAAATAGATAGATTGTTTGTTTGGAGAAAATCATAAAGATATCCCCAAGGTGTTGATCTTGTGTAGGGCCTACACAAGATCAGTTACTTTGGGTTTTTCGCTCTCTTGACTTGTACTAAAGCAGTAAACTGGCAGTTTTGATGCTGACACACAAAGAAAGCCATAATAGGGAAGAAAGCCACCTTTAATTTCAAGCTCCACTAGGATCATGAAAGGAAAATTAATGTTTACTAAATGAAAAAGGATGATATTGCTGGAGAGAGGAAGTTTTGGTTAAGCTTTTAAGAGAATATTAATAACTTTCAGAAATGGAAACATATATAATAAAACATGTTTAAAATGGCATAAACTGCAGAAAATCCAGGAAGTATTTTAAACTGACTTAAGCTCCTCAATATGTTACTATGTTTTAAAAATCATGCAAATTGAATGATAGCTGACATATGGAAGGAGGCTTTCTAGTGCAGACACATTTTCTATGGAAAATTAAATACAGTCTTATATTTAGAATAAATGTTTTGAGGTGAAATGAAAGTCTGCTGATCAACTTTTGCACATTTTTGTAATGCTTCTGCAAATTTCCAGGGGAATCTTAGATGCATCCAGGCTCACTCCCTGGGAATATCCTTTCAGAAAGCTGACATTCTGAGAGTCCTCTGACACACTGCAGCTGAGGTTTGCCCATGATATGCTGCCAAGCACCATAAATGAATGCAGCTCAGAGATGGCAGGTCACTTTTTATTTTGCCAAACACAACAACAAAGTGTCAACCTCTGACAGTTTTTAAAACAAAGCTTTAAAGGAAATATCAAACCTTTTTTTTTTTTTTTTTTGTCAGAGAAGAAATGCTCACAGAAAGAGAGAGGAGAGGGAAATTTGTGGAAAGCTGCCCTAAAGGAGTGAGTCAGCACTACATCACTCTGGTTTTATGCTGATAAATACATTTGGGATTAGGTGACATGGTCCTTATGCCATCAAATAAATGGGCAGTGGATCTGGTTCAGTCATCTGATGTGTATGTGGGATTGTAACTGCTGCTGGTAGTGCACTGGATTTGGTGATAATATCACCGTTAATATGGTTTGGTCTCTTGTCGTGGTATCTGAAAGTCCTCAGGTACCTTGAATCCTCTGCAGAGAATTCCCTTTATAAGAGGAAATGGAAACACTGAATGGGTGAATTGCTTGATGTAACACAATACAGCACAATCTATGAGCAGCAGGGCAAGACAGGAACATATCACAGCAGCTTTGGATCCAGTTCCACAGCCTTAACACCTCAGTGCTGTGACTCCTGTGAAAAATGTGCTAATGGTTGGCAGGAAATACTGTCAAATAAATGCTGGTCTGCCATGCTGTAGCATAAGAGCTGTAATTGCTTTACTAGGCTTTAGGCTCAAGAATGTTAACAGAAATAAAACGGGAGGAGAGGAGAGGAGAGGAGAGGAGAGGAGAGGAGAGGAGAGGAGAGGAGAGGAGAGGAGAGGAGAGGAGAGGAGAGGAGAGGAGAGGAGAGGAGAGGAGAGGAGAGGAGAGGAGAGGAGAGGAGAGGAGAGGAGAGGAGAGGAGAGGAGAGGAGAGGAGAGGAGAGGAGAGGAGAGGAGAGGAGAGGAGAGGAGAGGAGAGGAGAGGAGAGGAGAGGAGAGGAGAGTGGTACCTTCTCAATACCATGTAATAAATAAATGCTGCATTTTTTATAAGACTGCCAAGAATATGGCATAGTGATGACAGTAGGGAGAAGGTTGTAAGAGACAATCTCTGTATAGTACACTGGTGATAAAACAGCTTATTCGTGATTGCTTTCTACACTAGACCACATTTCTTTCGAGCAGATTTGCACTGGCAGTGTGGTGTAGGGTTTCCTTCGAAACCATCTGGCCAGATTTTGATCCCTTACAGTAGTAGGCTGATGAAGTCATCACTAGCACTTCTTTCCAATGTGAAAAACAACCAGGTTCACATTCACAGTCTAAACCACAACCATTTCAAGCAGCAGAAAAGGGAATATCATAAGACCCCACTAAGTGCCTTGCCTTGGCAGAGAAGGAAATAGATATTTCTCTTTTAGTCCCAATAACTATAGACCATTGTGAGCCAGTCTCCAGTTCTTTGTTTGGGGAAGTTCAGTTTAAGAAGACTCAGAGTATGTGACTGTAGAAGGTTCAGCCACTCCTGAGTTGGCAGAACTACCCTCACACATGTAACAGATGCTAAAAAGAGCACCAGCAAACCACCTCTGCTACAGTCACCAGATTCTTTGCTCATCACTTCTGCTGGTACTGTCAGTTGAGAAGCAGACTAAATGGCTTCTGTCTTATAAAGAGCAGTAAGTTGCAAGTGGCAGGAAAATTCCTTCTGAAATTATACAATGTTAGTTCATTTGCAACTGTATTTATAGGAAGTTTCCATTCTGGCAAACAAACAGTGCGCTGTGCACTGGGACAGGTTATGGAAATGTACAGTGAGCATGGAGATGTGCATAGGAGTGTAGTTTGTGAGTAACAAGGTGTGTGTGCTGTGAATAAGTAACTTTCAGCATAGCTGTAGTACTGGTATTTGCTCCAAGGCTGCTGCAATATTTGCTGTGTCTTCCTTATGTGTCAGGGACAGCAGCATCCCTGTGCCAGCCCTTCCCTGCATCTCTCCTTCCTCCCTCTCCTCCCCATCACACCCTCAGTAAAGCAGAAAATCAAGAGGATGATAGAGTAATGTTAGAAACTGGTCAATGAAGTAAGATGGCAATCACTGCAAAATCTCAGTCAGATGAGTTTCAGGCTTGGTTATATTTATATTTGACTTTCAAATTCTGATACAGTCAGAGTGCAAAACTATTCTGTGTTTTCACCCTTTAGGAGCTTTTACAATATGGATCCTTTGAGATGTATTTTCTACCTTTTTTTCAGCTCCCAGAAGAGCATGTGACCATATATATTCACCTTAAAAGTTCTAACTGAAAACTCTTCCAGGTTTGTGAATTCAGTAACTATATGGCAAAAATGCAATATCTTTTATTCCCCCACAGGCTTATGTAGAAGATTACTAATACTTTCTCTAGTTTTTATGTGCCAAAATCTCCTATTAGAAAAGTCTATGGCATTTTAAAATACCCTGTCTCTTCTGACTACAGTCCATAGAGCACCCAGTCTCAATACACTGTCCAGCTATGGGGATTGCAGTATAGCTATCCACTCTGTCCCTGGCGCCACGTGGAAGCTCCTGCCTGGTGCTCAGGACCTCACCCAACCACCTGCTGCTCATGACCACAGTCCTGTCTCCAGCCCATGGACTGGCTGCTCCGTGGCCCAGAAGTTTATGTGGTGCTCAAAATCTACCTGAGATCTGTCAGGACATGCTGTGCCCCTTGACTCTTCTCTCAGTGTTGTTTTGGTCCAGGTTGCTCTCTCCTGT
The DNA here is from genome assembly GCF_029207755.1 of Chamaea fasciata. Taxonomy (NCBI): domain Eukaryota; kingdom Metazoa; phylum Chordata; class Aves; order Passeriformes; family Sylviidae; genus Chamaea; species Chamaea fasciata. The sequence goes on along the minus strand of NW_027094097.1, from coordinate 18,395,641 downwards.
ACCCTCCAAATGCAGCTCCCACATCCCATGTTCTCAGGGCTCTCAGGAGCTGCTGTGGCCGTGGCCAAGCCAGGGAAGGGCTCGTTAGCCCTGCTGGCCCCCTCACTGCACACCCTGACACAGAGGGAACACACTCTAAGCTGAAGAAGCCTCCTGTTACCACAGGCTGGACTGCACCTTTCTCTTTTGTGGTTCTGTTGCCCTTTTCCCAACCTGGAAAGGAAACTCGAGATAATTTTAGTAAGGAGGTAATGTAAAAGAGGATCTGTATTTGAAGGCCTTCAGGAGCAGTTGTGGAAAGGCGTCCACAAAAGCCCACCCCCACAGGGATGAGTACATATTTATAGGTTTTAGGACATTAGCATAAATGATAAAAAGCACCAATTAGGAGGACAAATGATGATGCAAGGTCAAGCCCCTCCTCTGGAGTCCCCACCTCAGCATTGGCTGTACTTTGTCCATGAGAATGGATCTCCATGAGTTGTTCTCAGCCTTGGTTCCCAGGAAGAACCAAGATAGCACAGGGGCCCTGCACCTCCTGGGGCTTGGAGCTCTGCAATTTGTTTTGTCTTTCTGCCTAGGGAAAGGCCATGGAAAATTACTGGGACAACTAGCTACTAGTACAATAGGCTACAGAGCTACAAATATATGTACAAAGAATACAGAGAATATATTAAAGAAAAAAGGCAAACCCCAAACTGGCATCAGTTCCAGGACCAACACAGTGGTAGAGTGGCTAAATATTTTGTTACTGTAAAGTTTCTTTTTCATGTTTAATATCTTTTCACAGATTTATGCATTAGCATTAGGATGGGGATATATGTATTAGACTTTTCTTGTGCACCATGTGCAAATGTGCTTGACTTGGAACAAATCCTTTGGTGTGTCTATTTAAGAATAATGGTATGCTTATTGCAGAAGGCAAATTTTATATCATGAAATCATAGAGTTGTAAAACGGTTTGAGGTGGAAGGGAACCTTGAAGATCAACCAGTTCCAACTCCACTGCCCTGGGCTGGGGACACCTTGCACTGGTTCAGGTTGTTCAAAGCCTCATCTGTTCCGGCCTTGAATACTTCCAGGGATGGAGCATCCACAGATTCTCTGAGCAACCTGTGCCAGTGCCTCACAGGAAAGAATTTCTTCCTTGCATCTGATCCAAATCCATCCTCTTTCAGTTTGAAGTCACCCCTTCTTGTCCCTTTGTCCCAGGCCATTGTCCCAAGTCCCTCTTCAGCTCTCATGGAGCTGCTTTAGGCACAAGAAGGGGCTCTGAGCTCTCCCTGGAGATTTCTCTTCTCCAGGTGAGCAACCCCAGTTCTCCCAGCCTGGCTCCAGAGGGGCTCCAGCCCTTGGAGCATCTCCGTGGCCTCCTCTGGACTGTCCCCATGTCCTTCCTGTGGAGCAAGCAGCTCTGCAGGTGGGGTCTCACCTGAGTGGGGCAGGGGGGCAGAATCACCTTCCTTGACATGCTGCCAACACTGATGTGCAGCCCAGGACAGGGCTGGCTTCCTGGGTTGCCAGTGCACACGTGCAGGTCATGTTGAGCTTCTCAGTCACCATGTCCCCAAGTCCTTCACCTGCTCTCAATCCACTCCCTGCCCAGCCTGTATTTGTGCTCTGATGCATGTGCAGGGGGCATGTATAATTACACAGGGAGAATTATTACAATAACATTGTGTTCCTCCGTGGGGTATGACTATCACTCATACTGCTTCTCAGATTTTATCCTGAGTTTCCCCTAGTAAGAACACTCTTCACACATACCAAGAAAACAACTGTCCTAAGTGAAGTTATTGTCTCTTTAATGACCACAGGAATATCTACTGTATTTAATATATTGCTTTGGGAAATCTGTTCTGCCCACCCCAAATGGCTGTCTGTCTTAAATATCAGCTCAGAGTGATGTGTGTTATAGGAATAAAACTACACAGACAGCATGTTTGTCAATCAGCAAAAAAGGCCCTACACCCTCTATCCCGGGCACGTGTACTTCGTAAGCATTGGTTTCCAACAGATAAATGTAATCAAGGTTTATGTGCTCACAGAAGCCAACAGGATGGGATTTTTTCACTTGAAAGATCAGAAGAAAATTGTAACTAATGTTGTGGAAAATTACTTTGATATTGCTTTCTCACTACAGCATCACAATTAGGTAGCAATGTGAAGCACAGGGAAAGAATAAATGAATAGTAACAAATCAACACAAACAGCTACTGTCAGGAGTACTTTGCTCAGTGAAAGGAATGTAAGCATTACTTAAAGTTTTATGACTGTGGATTTTATACTGGTTTAAGTAGTACATCAAGGTCTCACTGTCATGCTTGCTAGGACTAAAAAAATCAAGAACAATTTCTGAAACAGACAGCTAAAACTGAAGTACCAAAGTATTTTTATTAATCTTGTTTCATAAGTTGTTCTATCCTAAATTAAAGATGATTGAACTATCAACAAAAAAAGTCCTTTTGGACAATGCAAAGGCTCCTATGCTACTTTTCAGTGGAAAATGAGTGTTATCAACTTCTCTCCAGCCCTGCTGATGAGATTCCAGTGTCTGGCAAATGTGTTTTACTACACAAATACAAAAGCAAAGGCTAATCCAGTAAAGCTTTTCCATGCAGAATCTGTTGTCCTAAGTAGCTTAATGATACGTGCATTTGTTCAATTCTCTCGAGAGAGCAATCAGGCAAGCAAATTATAGCAATATCCCATCTCCATTAGAGCCAGGCCCTTTTTTGGACAAACACTCTGAGCAGAGAAAGGGAAGGATCCTCCTCAGCACACCAAAAACGCTGTCTGTGATTGACAGATTTTCACAGCAGACTCTCTAGGAAGGAAATACGCCAACCTGTTATTTTTTTTTTTTTTAAATGAAATAAATAGATACTTTTTCCTATGTTCTTTAAGTCACCCACTAGGTGTTTTACTGATAACTGGTATCATTTTCACAAGCAGTGGAAATGAGGAGTTTCTCAGTCCACTGGGAGCTGAAAGCACTTAACACACATGAAAATCAGCCAAACAGAAATAAAAGGAATTGTACTGAGCACCTCTTACTCAAGGGTACAGTCTGGTTCCTATTAACATAAATAGTAATTGAATGTGAGCATTGAGGAATTGATTACACACCTTTGGCAGTAACAGCATCATTGGCATGTTTGTGTTTTAGGCATCCACAGCAATCGAGCACATTACAGAGTGAGTTTCCCTGGCACAGCTAGGAGCTCTGTTCAAACTTGCTTTCATTTAAATATGCTTGGGTGTCTCCTTCTCCACTCACACTGCTCTCAAAAATCACTTCCCAGTTACTACAATCAGTAGTCAGCATTCAAGAGGTTTATGGCAGAGAACAGGTCAAGATGAGAGACTGACAATGAAAAAAATGGAAAAGAAATTGCACTGGTTTTGAGACCACACTAGAAAACTTTTTTCTTTCAGGAGCAAAGAATTAACTTTTCAATGCAAAGTTACACATTCTTAGATGCATTAGAGTACCGCCTACATTTGCTGTCCATACATCTTCCCCCATGACTTAACTACTGGCCTGTTTCAGTCAAATATGGCCAGTACCTCTGTTTTTAATCTATAAACTCTTCTGCATCTAAGAATACAAAAATAAATTGCAAAAAGCACTGAAGGAACTAGTTAATTCCCTACTTTTCACAACACTGAAGATTCATTACTTCTATAGTTTCAACTGAGTGGCTGCTTTCAAAATTGGCGTGTGTGCCGTTGGACTAAATAAACAACATATTAAAGTACAGATTGTGTAGTGACATGGAAACAAGCACTTAACAAACCTAGACACAGAAATTAGCAATTAATGCAATTATTTAGGAGTTCTCTGTGTTACAGTTCAGTTCCTTTAAAAACGTTAGCAATGATTTTAAATAGACACAGTTGTGTTCACTGTACAATGAAGACGTCAAATGAATAAACTTTTTATGAAGCATTTGTTTAGTCAAGGGGCAATTTCAGTGCGTATAAGAGCAAACATAAGGACAGAACCCCAGAACACAGCGGCATTATCCTGAACAAGAGTAACTGCACTGGCATTTGTCTAGGCTCTAAAGCAGCCTTCCTTACAGCCACAGTCAAAGAGAAAAGGACTGTAAGTAAATCAAGAGATCTTGGGTTTTTTCATACATCTTTTGTGCCTCCCTTTAAAAGGAAACTACTATTTCAGCCCACAAGTATCTTGTTCTCACATCTCTCTGGCCTTTGTGGCTCTTCAGTTTCAATTTAGTAGTGCAGGAAAATGGTATCCATATGAACAATAGTTATGAAAGGCTTAATTAAGTAAATCAAGTGAATGCATCCTAAAGTATTTAAAGTTTCTGATGTGACTCACTCATACATCTCTTATTTTGCATCTCATGACACACTGAATACATATGCAAGTAAATGTAAATTCAGAGGTGTGCATTTCCAGGAACAGAACATTTGATGAAATCTCTCATTTTCACATGTATAGTGATAGAGTTGGTAGCAAAAGGGGGTCTCAACGTTAGCAGAAACTTAACTCCATCCAGGTGGACCCTCTGCACATTGGCAAAGGTCCCCAATAACTGGTTCTTGGAACTGTTTTTTCAGCAAATGCTTTTTTTTTTTTTTTTTTTTTTTAATTTATAATTACTTTCAAGGTAGCCTTCATTAAGAATGACATGTCTCTTTTGAGGTATCATCTGTGAAATATGTGAAACACGTTGAGAATACAAGTACAAAATATTGACCACGAAGGGGCAGGTGATTAAAATAGAAACAGGAATGCTAACCTGGTGTCTGCTGATGAACTATTTCTTCTGGATCCTGCAGGTGAATGAAGACAACGAGCCCAACTGCTCCAAACAGCAAGATGAAGGAGAACATACATGTCAGCCTCATAATTACTGTTCTCAGATCAATCCAGTTCTGACCCAGGAAAAGAACTGCATGCAATCTCCAGGGCACTCTCCACTCATAGTCTTCGTCCTCTCATCTGGAAGTCTGGTGTAATATGTCTACAAGAAGCAAAAAAACAAACCCCTAAAACTTAGCATAGAGGGCATTTATTTTTCCAATGCAGATTAGTAGATTGCAGTTCTCATTTAGACCAAATAACTGATTTCTCTAGTATTTCTTTTGTAGAGTTAATTGCAATCATCCAGTCTATTTCTGTCTCATCAGTTTAATTCTATGTCCTTTTTTAACATGTAGAAAGGACAATGTAGTATATGGTTGAAAACTGCATTTTGGGAAAAATGGCCATGCCATGACTGCAATTTTCAGAGAAATCCCTCTCAATAGTTTGCTTAGAATGCGTCACTTCTAATTTTTATTTCTCATTGATTAAACAATATGAAAACCGTAAAGGGATATAATGTGTGGGGAGCAATCATGAAAGCTGCACCTTCGTGCCAAACACAGAACTGGCAGCTGCTGCCTCACCTCAGAAAGAACAGTCACGTTCAAACCGACCACCACCGGTCACCCACTGAAGAAGTTCTGCAGGCAAACTGATTTCCAAGGGAAATCCTGGTCACAGTGCTTGGACTCCCTTTTCCTGGCTTGCAGCAAACACGAAGGAAGTGAATGAGCAGGAAGCAGGAGTCTGTGCAGGAGCCACGGGCACAGGAGGCTGCCTCTCCTCCCCTGGGAGCTCCCAGAGAGGTTCTGCCTCTGTTCTGCAAATGCTCGCTGCTGGTTCTGACATTTGCTGTCAGCGCCGTCCCAGAGCAGCCCTGGTCCCTCATGGGCCTGTTGTGTGTCTTTCTAAACCCCTCACTGAGCACAGCCCTGAGGCTTCCAGCCCATGAAAAGTCCTGCTGGAACCAGCATCTGTCCTCACATGATACCAAGAACTGAAAAAAGGGAAGGAATGGGAACCAGGGAGGAAAACCATTACCAGGGCCACATGTCTTCATTAATTAAAATGAATGCTTCTGCCACAGAGCTATGCTCAGTAACACAAGGTGCATTGGAGCACAGGCAGTGGAACTGGTTCCCAAAATGTAACTGGATCTCTTAGTAACAAATTATTGAACACAAGGGCTCAGCTGGAGGTCAGCAACAGGTTGCAGGGGTGGCAATCACTTCGTTTTCCTCGTATTTTTTTACTGCAAATGTGACCTGTTCTGAAGGAAAGTTTTTGAAGCTGGTCTTCATTTACAAAGGGGATTTTAAATACAGAAGGACAGTATAACATCAGTTTGCAGGAAGCATGGGCTGTGGAGAGGTAATGATTCAAAGTAGTTATGTCAGGAAAAGTCTTTAAAGAAATGTTTTTAATGTGCCTGGAATATTTGGTGTTGGGGCAACTTGTATGCTTTTCATGGTTTCCTTAGCAAGTTTTTGATTTTCTGTAGTGTACTGGCATTCTAAATTTCTAAAATGCATCAAAGAGGAACATGAGGTGTGAAAGATGAAGTCATTCTGTGACTCTGACTGATAAGGTTATTAACATTATTTAGTAGCAACTATATTCAGTGTGTAAAGCAGCCAGAGCTCCAGGCCAGGAACACTGGGGGATGCTTGTATCTTAAATGAATGCAGAGCACTAAGTTCTCTCTATGCATAAGCAAATTCAGCTCTATTCTCTGTTAAATTATGGCAGACAGTAATTGTGTATTCTTTTTTTTTTTTTTTTTCCCACCTTAAACATTTCTCACACCTTTCTAAAAGAGAATATCACTAAGTTTTTCAGCACTAGCAAAGCCAAGTTGTTATAAGTCTTTGTGCAGGTTCATCTGTGCCTGTTGTGAATCTAGTATGGATGGACATTTGCAATTACTACATACATTTACCTTTAAATGCCAAATGCTAACTCTAAAGCACCGGGGGAGTCAGATTAGCCTTCAAAGCAACTGTGCTCCAGTTCCAGCCACTGCTGTTATGAGCAAACAGGGCACACAACCCACCCTCTCTCTGGTTCACTGCAGCATTTGTTTGGCTACATAGGCAGGGGTTTGGATAAATGGGCACTTCCAAACAAATCCAGTGGTGGCAAGGCTGGTGCAATACCAAACTCACACCATCATTTTGTAAATCTGCCCACTCAGAGCTTTCTAAGGATTGTATTTGGTTTCCTAACACACAGGATTTCCTTTTTGTCACCTATTTATGCTCTCTGCATGCCCATGGGGAGGAGGAAGCTACAGCAGGCACAAGGCAGGTGCCTTGCCCAAGGTTTTTCAGGAAGGCCGTTCAGAGCTGGAGGGGCTCCCAGTGTCACAGCCCTGGGCACTGCCCCTCCCTGCTGGGAATGCCCCCAGCTGGTGGGGCACAGAGCTGGTGAGAAATGCAGAATCATCACCTGACAGGGAATAGCTGAAAAACATCCACCCCCAAATAACAAGGGGTTTATATTTGCATAGTGTGGAATTCTGAGGTCTTTTTTTAATGAATTATACCCTTGAGCAAATATGGGTTTCTAAAGCAATTATTATTATTAGCTTAAAATGTGAAAGCATTTTCCCTGAATTTGATTTGTTGAAATGTTTTTTGTTTGAAGTTGAGGCAGCATCAAGAAAGACGATCCCTAGCCAGGTTTTAATTAGTGCAAGAAACACTAAAATAGCAGCTTTTAACAGTTAGAGTGTTTACATTATTCCACATCCTATGGAATAACTGTGACCAGTAATACAAAACCTTTTAGGTTAGACATTACAGTCTCTTCAGGACACCTCAAGATACAACATTAACAAAGCTAGGTGATAGCATATATTTGAAAGAATAAAAGGCCACACACACTTGCCTAACTAAAGACAGATTGCTGCTTGTCGCCTGTAGCCATGGCATGTTTCTGCAAGCAGTGAGCACAGGAGTCCGAGGAGGATAGAGATCCTCTTTCCTCTTAACGAAATTACTACCTCTCAACAACACACAAACATCAGAGATCTTTAAATTATGTGTCTAAGCTTTCCCCCTCCCTATTCTCCTGTAATTATTTTTCCAATCAGTTGACTTTAATTAACATGTCCTCTGTGAGCAAAGGTGGTGAATGGCAGCGGCTGGTTTATAGATGCTGAGCATGTGCCTCCCAAGCCCTCCCAGGCTGCTCCTTGAGTTACAGGAGCACAGGAACTGTGAAAGCAGTGAGCACTGACTGATAAATGAACAAAGTATCCTCATTAAGGAAACATTTGAAAATACCCTTTACACTGCAATCATATAATTTTAAAGATGGATGAGGGAAGAAACCTACAAAAAACCGAAGTGCAGCTTGACCTAACAGCTCCATCAGGCAGTGCTTCCTCTGGCATGTGAGGGATACTTCATGTGGGAGCTCTGGATTGACCCATCCAGTGTCCCAGTATCTCGGGGGGAGAATCTGAATGAATCCACAACCTTCAACTTGCACTTTGTGGTCACATACTCTAACTGTGCTCCTCACAATGGGCAATAACATGTTTTTATAATTCTCAGCATTACCCAGAGTGCAAGCAGATAAGGTTGCAAGCAGCTTCCAATCTGAACTCCGTTTTGAGCTGCCCTGAACCCATTAAACAGATGGAAAGAGGTCCATTAGAATGTGCAATAATGAATTGAAACGTCTCATTTTTAATTTATTCTTCCACATTACATTCCTATGGTGGATAAAACTCCGAGGTATCAATATCTGTTTTCCTAAGCTTTCCCATTACCATGGTATGTGACTGCCCTGCACTTCAAAGCAGCACAAGTGTGAGTGTGCATGGATAGTAATTAGCAATCAGCACTTTCCAGTTCAAAGACATTTATCAATCACCACAGCACTCCTATGAATTGTGAGCCGAGGAATTATTAGCATCAGGTAGGAGAATAGATGTTGGATCATTAATGCAAGACTGTTAACAAAAAATATGTTCAGTTTTAGATTTTTAAAAATCCAAATATATTTGTGGAAAGTACTTGAATATAACAGCAAAATTTTCTGTTAGCAAATCTTTTCTTTACAAACACAGAAGCAGAACTAATTTCTCCCTGCTCCCAAGCAGTATGGAAAGACCCTGCAGAGATTTATTTAAATCTTCTGACAAAAGTGGCTCTGAAAGTAGTGCTATGTAGGTCTGCTTTTGGCAACTTCTGCCTGGAGGCCTAATGACCAAACACTCTCACTGTGAGCAGTTTGGTGTCATAACACTGGACCACTCCAAGAAAGACACCACCTGTGTTGTTTGATCCCTAGTCTGAGGTGGGTCAGCCAGGATGCGCTCAGGGTGGTGTCTGAAAGCTCATGGCTATTTGTTCATCCATGAGGTGCAGACATGATATTCTCTCCCTTGTCTGCTGCTACCAAGTCAGTGTGAAGAACAGCATTGATGAGATACAATCTAAGGGCATGGTGCAATCCTTAGGCAGAAACTCAGGAGCCAGCCTTTGGTCCATCGAGAACTGCATCTTTCCCTAATCACATTGATGCATCACAGGAAAGTAAAATAAAACCTTGCAGAGCAAAGTGGCAGGATAAGCTGTCCCTTTTTCCCCAGGAAAAGGCTAGTTATCTTCAGCTGAGGTCAGTATGAGTGTAGCATATCTAAGACTTAGAAAAACATGATATCAGGGTATGCAGCTTTCACAGCACTGCCAAAAATTGCTTAACAAGAGCTTGGCTATTTGCAGAGAGCAAGAGGGACGGAGGGTCCAAGGCTGCTACAGCTCCTCACTTCTCTCTCTGGCTGCTCACCTGCAGTCACCCTGCAGAACCCAAGCTGCCTGGCCCTCCTTGTAATTGGTGCTGTTGTGCTGTCACTCCACTGCAGAGCTGGTGACCAGCCCAGCTAAATCAGCCTGAAGATGAAAGGCACTGTACCAAGATGAGAGCAAAAGAGGTTTTTTCCTCTGTGGAACCAGGGGAATGGAAGGATCAAGGTGTGCCAGAGACGTGAAGGTCCAGGGCACCTTTACACTCTCCCTTCCTCAGGCTTCACTGCAAGGCGCCAAGGCAGCTGCCAGGGAATCAAGGGAACACAGACTAATGCCAGCATTAGCATTATATATTGTTGCTACACACATCAGCAAGTCAACAAAACACCCAAACTCTTTGCAAATCGCTAAACTACTTATTGCTAAATTGGACAATTACAAATCACCTGTGAATGAATGTAAATGCCTGGTTCACATATGAATGGTAAACTTCATTTCTCATGCTGTGTGAGGTTTAGCTGCTCTTCCTGCAGCTGAGAGCAGGCTGGTGCCTCAGAGCAGAGCACTGTTTATTGAAAGCAGCAGAGGGATGCAGGTGTCTTTTGGAATCAGGGATTCAGGAATCAGCAGCCTGTGTGCTGCGGGACCACCAGGTGCTGAGCAGCAGGGATCAGCTTGGGCACTCCTGCAGCTCTGGTTGTGCCATTCCTGGGAAGCAAACAGAGACATCCCTCTGGTGCTGTGGGCTCTGGGGAGGTACCACTGTCCAGGTTCTGTGTACAGAGAAACGTGGCAGTGCACAGGCACAGCCTCAGCCGTGTCTTACCCCTGATGGCTTGTCCCCAGATAAAGCACACACTGGTAGGATTGCCAGTTCAGAGAGAGAGAGACTTTTTAATGCAGAAATGTTTTCCTAAGTCAATATTTGCCTGACAGCAATAAAAAATACATGTTAAATTTCAGCACTCCTGTAGTTGATCTGGGGAAATTTAACAGGGAACTGTTGGCAGCTGCGAGACGTGATTTTTCTTCTATTGGGTTTTGTTTTGGGTGTCCTGAAAAAGCATCATAATGAAGCACTTACTTTCTGCATTATTAAGATAATGAACTATAATCAACTATAATAATATGGTTAGAGACTAGGATAGTCATACTGGACAAATAGCTGAATTAAGAAAAAGAGAATATTATTACTATAAGAACAGAGGAAAAAATTTACTGTTATCACTGAAGTGATCTCTTCCAGACTCATTAGCTGTTTCTAGGAGGTGCATGAACAACAACTACTTTTCACTCTGCAGCCGAGCCAAGCATGTGTTTCCTTGCTTCAATGCACTTAAAGAGACAAAATGCCTTCAAAGACAGGGCACTGAGTTTTCCCATCACTCAAGTGTCCAGTCTGTTGTATCCCTGACTTCTAGATCAGGTTTATGGTAACATCTATAGCAGTAAAGATTGGATTTATAAACATCATTCATATTCACCAGCAAAACTAACTTTTACAGGAGTTTTACAAAAGCAGAGGTGGAGATACTACAGGTCATATTATTCTGTATTTGTCAGCACTTCTTGGAAATAGGAAATGCAAATGAATCCTAAGCATTAGGCCCCAAATCCTCGAGCTTCTTCAACATAGAAAGAAGTAGGAAACTATTAATCCTGTGACTGCTTCCATTCATCAAATGTTCATCTTTGGGTGCTGTATTTTCTATCACTGTGTTCAGGCTCATGTATCAATAGAACAAAAAGTTCCATTTTCCAAAGAGATTTGGGAAGGCCATATTTGTTTCCAGGTGATATTTCAAATCAAAACATTTTGTCTGGCTTATATCGACTTCATGTATAGTCATGTTCTTCTTTGTGTAATAATAGAAAAGAAGCATTTTGGAGTAAGGTAAAATACTAACTTTAAAGGTGAAGCTGTTCAAAATATCCTGCTCCCGAAAAATCCCCAAAACTCCCTTCTGAAAAGATCTGGTTTCATATTTACCCTTCCTATGGGGAAAGGAATGAAACCTACTTCGATGAAATCAACAAAGAAGTTAAGGGTTTTTCCAGCTCTGAAATCCTTTTAAATCAGAAGTGAAACACTTGAGTGGAGAGGAGTGGCTCAGCCTGGTGTCCTCAGGACCATGATGAACCCTCACCCAGGTGGCTCCAGTGGGTATCTCCTAAGCACTGCCAGGTGCACAGCCCAGTCCAGCAGCTGGAATTCAGGAAGGGAATGCACACCTGCCTTGCGTGACTTTGTGCAGCACTACTTTACACTCTCCATTTTCCCAAGAACCACTTGCAGAGGCAGGAACTGGCATCTGGGTGGATTGAACCTACTGAGCTTGGGACCAGCCCAAGGAGCTGACATCTCTTCCCCTGCTGCCTAAACAGCCTCTCCTGCAGCCTCCCAGTGATCCTAAATGCACATGCTGAGCTGACCACCACTGCTACCTGCCACCAGTGCACACCAGCAGCGTGACAGCAAATTAGGCAGAACTCATTGCCTATTACCAGCTCTATTCTCCAGTCACTGGTGTCATTACATGTCTTGGCTTTCAGCATGTCTTCCAATTATGCAAAATGGGGAATTCTTGACAGGAAGAGATTCCTGAAAATTACAGCAGCCTCTTTTGCTAACCTATACATCAATCCATTTACCCAAAAGAGTGTGAAAAGGGGGGTAGGAGGCTTTCTTTTACTCTGGTGGAGACTTGTTTTGTCAGGTATTAGTGGGTCCAGTTCTACTCTCCCACATACACCAGTGTTGTCCTTTGGACCCACACAGTGCTAGAAGGAATATTAAAGCCATATAATGTGCCAAAGCCTGAATTTCAGCATAATTGCAGAAAGCTGTGTTATTTTATGCGGTTGAAGTCAAGAGTGCTAATGTATGACCCCTTTTTCCCATTTCAAAACCCCTGGCAAATCTGCTAAAGCTGCTCTTCTCACTTCCATCACATGCCACAATAGGAAGTGGGCACTTCTGGTTTCCACTTTCATCTACAATTTAAGACCAAAAGGGACAGCACTCAGTAAACAACCAAAATAATCCTTTCAAAGTCAAGAAGATTTCTTTCCTATCTTTCTGGGTGCAAATTGTAGCAGGCTTCATGTGTTACTAATCTCCTCAGTCCTGCAGCAGGGCCTTAGCAAGTCAACACACACCTCTCCAAGATCCTCGAGGGGTTATAATTGTATTCCTAAACTAAAACATGATCTCAAAAGCAGTTTGCCTTTGAAATGAAAAAACCTTTTTTTTTTTTTTTTTTTTTTTTTTTTTTTTTTTTTTTTTTTTACTGTGTTACAAATTAGCTTCTCACAGGAACTGCACAGTGACAGTGTAAACAGTGAATGTCAATAATGAACTTGTCCAGCTTTTTCCACACTGGAGGGGAAGGCACACAGTTTGCACGGCAGCCCAACCTTTCCAGGCACTGCCTGGCAGCAGGATTTATGGGCATGTTATCCACATCCAATATTACATATAGAAATAAGCTGTGTGGAGAACACTAACTTCTTGTAAAATACAGCAGAAAAGTCCTAGTTATCCAGCTGCCCACTTGGTTCTCGTTCCAGTCCAGCTTGAAATGCTTCCCTTCCCTCCACTTGCCTCAGTCTCTCTTCTATTTAAAGTAACTCTCATATCTTCAAAGGGTTTTTAGATATTGCACTGTCATATGACAGTTATGTGATATTATACTCTTCTTCAGTTGTCTTGCTTCATTTGTCTATTCCATAGGTTTCCTGGGTATTTCAAATGAAAATGCCTTCTTTCAGAAGGTACAATGTACCTGGAATAGGATGGATTGCCAGGGGTACCAAACAAGTGATTACCCCAGACATCCTTCCTCCTTTAAGTCAGTATGAAGAAAATGTGAAGTTGAATTTTTCCTTTATAAATTAATTTTTCTTTGCAGTTTTAGGTGTGTTATGCTAAGGAGGAAAAGATGACAAAACTTAAACATTTTATGAGCTGCTGATACATGTACATATGTGTATGTGTGTATAAAAAGTTAATCTGTTCCTATCCACTGGGTAAAAGTTTTATTCCCATGCCACACCTCTTGATAGCATGAGATTTAAATAGTTTTTACAGCAATTATTTTGAGTGGTTTTATGTATATATATGTGTGGGGCCCTCTTCCTCAACATTATGGCTTACCTGTGCCATAGGTAATATAATTAATGTAATACAGCGTAGAACTTTGTGATTCCTCAATGGTATTTCCTTTCTCTAAAGGACAAAAGTATCTGAACCAGAGAATCTGTATCTGAGAGTCACAAGCAAGCAGAAAAAAAAAAAAAAAAAAAAAAGAGAAAACTGTGAAATGGTCTCTGTAACCTAGAAATTAAAAACCTTTGTCACCACTGAGGGTGGTTTTAATTGTGCACTTGAGGAAACAAAATACACCAAAATTTCTGCAAAAGCAGAAGGAAAACAAGCTCTTGACTCACACTGTGTGGGTTTGTGGTGATGTTCTCCTACAGGAAGAACAAAATAGGCCTCCTAACCCTGAAATGGCACATTTTGCTAGGACTGTGGAGAGGGTTCCTTTATTGACTCTAGCACCTTCTCTAATGGTGTACATTTGATTGTTCTCAGCTAATACAGACTCTTAATCCTTCTAGCCATGATGAGTAATTAGTTTATGATTGAAATTTGCTTTCTCCCTAATCAAAGATCTATTTAGTGAAGGTGCTTTTTCACTTAGACTATGCCTGTATGTCAAAGCTGAGATATTTTCTCTTGTTCTTGATTTGGGCAGTTAAAACAAAGCAGTCAGTTGAGAAGACATATTCTACAACTAGATCTACTTGGGAAACTGGCTTTTTTTTGTCTTTAAAATGCCTTTTATATTTTGAATCCAAATGAAACTTTTACCCTAGAGTAAAGCAAACTGAAACAAATATTTGCATTTTATCTTGAAGTACACTTTCTGAACAGCAGGAAATAGAATTTTTATTTTTATTCAGTCACTGTGTTACTGCAGCATATAAAGGGAAGCTGCTGAGTGCTGAAGGGGGAGGTGGCTGGGTGTGCAGAGGCATAGCTGTGACAGGCCACCATCCACCTGGGCTGGCCCAGACTGAGCCCCTCCTGCTCACATGCCTTATGGGACTAGGGGGGATCTGAAAACTGAGAGATCTCCCAGGTGTGGATGAGGGAAGAGAAGGATCTGGAAACTCTTCCATCACTTCAAGGAGTGAAGTGGTTCTGTGTGATGGTCAGTGAGGGCAGGTGCATCTGCAAGCTGGCAGAGCTGCAGAGAGCCAGAGCTGTAACATTTGGGGTAGAGAACGCCAGCTGCACGACAGTGTGAGGCAACGTTTACTGGTGTTATAGTGGAGCACTGCTTACACAGGGCACTGAACTTTCGCTCTACCCTTACACCCCTGTGTTTCCAAAAGTTTGCCTTTTGCCAAAGTCAGCTTTGGGGCAGGGCTGGAATCCCACCTGCAACTTCAGCACAGCCGTGCTTTGAACAACAGGAGGGCTCAGCTGCCAACAGAGCCAGGGAGCAGAGGGACCCAGGCTGTGCTCAGAAACGGGGCTGCTTCCCGAGGAGGTGGCTGCACCCAGTGTAAGCCTGGCTGGGTGAGAAAGGAGCTGCAAGGTTGTCTGTAGGTCCCGTTTATGCAGGGGAGCAGACACCAGCATGAAGGGCACTGTACAAGGAACTTGGACTCCTGCATGTGGCACACTTCTAGTTCTTCCTTTTCTGCAAGCTACTCTGCACCAGAATTTCAGACACTCCACACCTAGAGCAGCCAGAGGAAACACATGGATTTCAGGGCAACTACTCAGCCTTTTAAACAGAATGCAATTTGTGATATTGAGCTGTAATGACAATCCTGAATAGGCATGAAATCTCTTTAAAATCAGATCTGTAATGCTGGTACAGTGGGAGAACATCACTATTTGATTTGCTGTCATTTAGTTATTTTTAAGCATGTTTTGTGTGATTTGTAGTAAGAACAGATGAGGCAAGTAGCTGCTAGGCATTCCTGTGTGCTGCAAATATTGGAGATCACTAAATGTCACCAGCAAACTTCCTGTTGTTCCATTGAGGCTCTGGAGGAATGGACATACTCTATTGACTCCATGCACTTGACGTCAGCCTTGGTAACTCCATCCCTTCTCAGCTTCTGCATTCAGTGAGGAGAAGGTAGACACAGCCTGAAAACTTCAGTCCTTTCCTCCCTCCTTTTGCTGTGATGTGGACAGGCAGAATGGTGCCTGTTCCAGGAAATGGAACAACTGTCAAAGTATTTGTGGCCCAGAGGACTCCTCCTGGGGAGGGAAAAAAGGCATTCTGGCATTCCTCTCCCCAGCAGCACTGCTCTGGCTGTACTGCTGAGACACCACCATATTGGTGAGCTGGGCCCAGACACTGAAGCAGTAAATCTAATACAAACCAGAGATCTTTTCCTGTGTGGTGTGGGCAGCCCTGTGCCACACAGGATTATTCACCCCGTCCCTGTGCCACCTTTCTTGTGGATTGACAATGATCAAATTCTGGCTGAGGGCTCAGACAACATCACTGCAAACTCAAATTATCTGCATTTGGTACTGAAATCGAGGCATTCATACTCAATAGAACCTGGAAGGAACTAGACTGAAATCTGCTTGGAACTAGATGATCTTTAAGGTCCCTTCCAAACTGTTCTATGATTCTATGATTTTTTGACTGAAGATTAAAGAAATTATTATTAGTTTACTGTATTCACTCACATTTAATGGTTCTGTAAAAGGTACCAATAGTATTTGGGTTTGACTGTAGATTGTTTTGTGCCTAATCCTTCTGTGCATTGTCCACTGGGAGCCGTCCCACATAAATATTTTTATTAAGCTATCCCAATTTAAAATCAAGACCTTAAAAATAAAATAGTTACTGACCTTTCAGCTCATTTATAATTAAAATCTGTTCTAATGTTGCTCATATAAATAATAGATAGCTGTTTTCACAGATCAATGCCTTCTTTTGCTTTATAAGAAACATTTTGAAGTAAAATTACTGTACCTTTAAGTTTAATAGGAAAATTTGATGTGTTAGCAACTACGGGCTGATCTCTGTACATTTTTCAACTGTAAATTTCACTTTAAAATACAAACAATTATTAATATTGATTTGGACCAAAATAATATTGAATTTCAATATATTTTTGGCTCTTTTATGAATTACCCTGCACAGCCAGTGTGATTATGATGAAAGAGTATTTGCACGCTCAATTTCTTTTCAGCGAGAAATCTTGAAGAGCGCTAGTAGTGTTCAGGCTGATAATGATAAACACATGCATTCAAGGAAAATCAGACTACCTTAAAAATCTCAACTGAAGCATAATAAATTAATATTTGATCCTATGTATGCAGTTCTTATATCAAGCTAGCTGAACTTTCATTATTAACAAATAGTGAACATTTAGTTAGAATGCAGCTCACTGCCTGAGCTCTGTTTTGGTTGTGCATCGCATGCAATTACAAAATGATGTCAATCCATCACTGCAATTTCCTGCGACTAAGCAAAGAGATGAATATATTCATGTCCTAGGATGCTGTAAGACACCAATATATTTAAGTGCCATTAAACCCATGTTTCTATGCTGTGGTTGGAATAAACATTTCATAACTCTGGTGAGAGAGGGATTTGAGCTTTTCTTGTGACCCCAGCTCGTATTTCAAGGCCGGTTTGTTAATTGCTTACTCAGGTCCCCCAGCAGCTCTGCAGAGGCCTCACCTCTGGGACAGCTCCTCCCCATGGCCATGGCTGTGGCCAGCAGGGTCACTCAGCCACTGTGTCCTCCTTACACCCACAGCAGTGGTGGCAGGGGGGCCTCCCCAGAGCCTGCGATGCGTGGGCAGAATCATCTCAAAAACAGAAACTCCCTTCCCCAGGAAAAACAGGTGTATTGAACCAGGACAAAATGTCAAAGTGACATTTTTGTAGAAATGGGTTTTCAGAAAAATTTAATTTCTTGGGCCCTGAAATAGTGTTTTCATTGTGTTGGAGAGCTCTGCAGCAAGCCTGGGAACTGGCAAAGGTTCACCAGGAATGTGGAGAGCTCTAATCCTCCCCACTTGGTCCTGCTCCTCTCCCTTTGCAGCTGGCACATGCCAGGAGGACAGAGAGCTGGGGACTGTTCACCTCCAGCAGCCTGCCTGGGAAGCAGCTGTTAAACTCACTTTTTGCTCAAAGTGGAACTGGGGAGTGTGTAGCAGGCAGCAGCTGGGCCAGCTTTTGTTTTGATTCTCCCAGGGAAAAATGTATTTTTAAAAATTTTCTTTTTCCACATAGAAAACATTGGTTGTGCGAAAAGGGCATTTTCTTGCTGAAAAACCTTCTGCTGGAGAATTCCCCAACCAGCTCTTTTTCTGGAACTTACTCCCACAGACTGAAAATAACCCAAACTTGGTACCTTTCCAGTCATGCTACAAAAGCCAATGTTTTGCTAGAGTCCCTGGAGATGACAGAGTTGTGATGCTTGTACTAAGAAAGAGGTAGTAGCCAGCTAGCAAGTGCCTATAGGTTTGAATGCTTCTGGCCCTTAATTCCATCACAGGTAATGAAAGATTAATAATAAGGCACTTAACCTTAAATAGTGTGGTAATTACTTTGATTATGGAATAAAAACCAGAAAGCATTCATGACATTTACTATTTTTAAACCTCATTATTTTGGAGAGTGTCATTAAAGAATTTTGAACACTTGAAATCACTAAAACAGAAAAATGAAATGCCACTGATTTTTCTTTACCTGACTCAGGTGCTCTCTAGTGTGATTTCTCCCTTCTATGGGTAGACCAGTAGGTAGGTGACAGAAAGTGCCCTAGAGTTCCTTCATTTGAGAGGTAACCTTGTTTCACCATTTTAGGCTCAGGTGCCCACAAAAGTGTACTCACCTCTGTTATTTTATACTGTGTTTTATATAGTGTTGTGGTTTTGATCAGAGCAAGTCAATTTCCTTGGCCAAAATGGCTTTTTAACAAAACTATACCTTTATGAAAATGTTTTGTTTGGTCATAATTTTGTGATGCAAGGGATGCTTTCCTTGACAAAGATAATTTCTGTGTCCTATATTGCCAAAAATAATATTGTGAATATTACTATGATTTAATAATACACACATGTTGCATGGTAAATATATTGATGCAAAACACTCTTAAGGACACCAAAATGTATTGATACAAGACACTCTTGAGGGCTCCAGCCTCCAGGAAAAAACCTGGAGCCATACCACGTTGCCACACTAACTGCACACCATAAAACCTCTCAGCAGAGAGGTCTGGTTTTTAAGAAGGAAGAGTAGCCGTCCTTAAATTTCCCTTACTTTGATCGAGATGCTGCCCAGTCACTCCACACCTTTTAGCTTGACTAAATTAAGGTACACACCAGATTTTGTGCCCTCTAATCTCAGCAAGAGTGGCTGACAGAGCCAATTCTGCACTTCCTGACGACATGGTTTGGCTTAAGGAGGAGTGAGCGTGTCTGCACTTGGGTGTGGGCTCTGCTCCCACCAGAGGGATGGGCTGCTGAGAACAGCACAGCTGAGCTTTGCTGGGGTGGATTTCCCATGGAAATCCTGCCACTGGCCTGGTTTTCCTCAAGTTCACCAAAAGCAACTTCTGTCTCCTCAGTAACTTTCTTTTCAGACTGATGCCTCTACTCATCTTGAAAAGATGAAAACATCCAGAGCCTGAAATCTATACCTTTTATGTTCTGCTGCCTCATCAGATGACACTTCATGGTTGTGTGACTCTGATAGAGGAAAAACAGTGTAGGATTTGAGGAAAATACACTTTTTAAAAGTCAAGTCAGGCTGCGCATTATTTCTAGCCCACTTGCAATTAGCAGTGTGTAGGCTGATCACCAGCACTAAGCTGTGGTTAGAACGAAAACTTCACTGTACTGCTCTGGATGTCACATCTTACTGTAAAAGTTTAATTTAACAAACTGCAGAGGCCAGCAGAGGAACTCCTGTGGTTCCAGATAGCAATGTTGCAGCTCTGCAGCCCTCTTCAGGGCTAACAGTGACTAGTTTATGTACATGCACCACAGGGAAAACGACAGCTTTGCCCAAATATTGTCTTGCTGCGTGTACCTAAGAGTGGCTAGACCAGTGTCAGATCCCCCAATTACTCAGGTGTAACAGGGATGTTAAGTGCACTGCTTTAGATTCCATTCTGGCTTTTCACAGCTTCCAATCCATTACATTTTCTTCCAAATCATTAATATATTTTATTGATTGTTCCTACAGGTGAATTTTGCACTCTTTTAAAGTAGCATCACACTTTTATTCTTGCTAAATGTTGACTGCAAAACAAGGAGGACCTGAGACCTCTTCAAACCCTTAGTTCTGGTTTAAACACGCTTCCAGCACACACTGTGTGACAAGAACATTTTAGAGCCTCTTTCCCACATAACTAAACTGTAACTACAAAATCATAATTGTGTGTAAAATGCTGGACATCAGTAAAACAAAGTGAATCGAGAGCACTGAGACTAATATAAGCAAACTGTGCATCTTATGGCTATTGGTTGTGATGCATTTGTGTTTCAAGGACCTGCTCAAACATATAAAGAGCTATTTTGGTTTGAACCATTAGAGCTACCTTCTTTGTCACCTCCTTTTATCTTTTATCCATCTTGCCTCGTCCTTTTTTTTTTCTATTCTGTATATTGAGCAACTGTTCAGGTGTTTAATGTCAAAGCCATCAAAGGGATAACCCAGGGGACACTGGAGACAATGCAAACAGCAAGTGTAGGCAATGAGCAGCAGCTGTGTGGTGGAGGAATGCTCAAGCTGAGTGTGTATCTGGGCTATATCTGAACTGTTCTGAAAATCATCTAAAAAAAAGCAGCCTTATTACCATAGACTTATGTATCTGTAGAGCTATGCAGGTCCTCAAACAAAAAAAATTAGGAGTTTATTGTTCAGGAAAATAAACAACTCCCCAAACTGAAGACCTATCCAATGTGTTGAAATGGTTGAGCCATGTCAGCAGCATCACCTGACCCTCCCTCCTGCAGCTCTTCCCAATTTAGCTGCAGGAAAACACATGAAGTTGGGCAAACAGATCCCTTACTGCCAAATGTAACTTGTATTACACACTCGCATGACTGCTCACCACTGACTGAACCAGTCAGTGCTAATGATCAACACTGTCTCTTCCCCTCACACTTAAAACAACCACCCAACTCAAACAGCCTTATCAGCGAATACACAAGATTGCAAATGAGATGCTGAAGCACAGGGTAGCACAGAGTGCAACTAGAGCATGGTCCTCTCTGAACTGGGTCCTTGTTGTTTGGCTGAGGTGCCTGGGGATAACTGGAGGCTGCACCTGCAGAATGAGAGGTAAAGGACTAGCAACTGTTTTCTTGTGCTCCTGCCTGTGGATTTGCTGCCCTTCAAAATGTTATGACTAATGCATAAAGCGCTGCTCCTCTCCAGACACGCAACTTTTTGCTAGCTCAAGACTTAAAAAAAAGTCATGAATCTGTCTTTTGCTGTAGGTCTCCAGGCGTGTAACCTTTACTGTATATGCCATGCTGGCATTCGCTGTCTCGCCTGCGCTGTTTACCAGCCTCGCTGACTTGCTGGGAGTATTGCAGTCTTGCAATCTCTGAGAACCTTCTGTGTTTACTCTTTGCCATCCTCCCTCATAACTACAAAATTAAATGCGAAAAGGAGAAACAGTCCAAAAGAGCCTAGGCAATATTTTGTGCTGAATTTCTCTCCTTGGACCCGTATTTATCATTGGTGTATCTTGGCAAGACCCCTCTGGGGTTTTGAAACTAATTTTCCATCATCATTAGCAAGAAACCTATCCTCAGCTTCTTCCATTAATGTCTAATACAAGACTGAGAAGAAGTGCTGAATGTGTACACTCTTTTTAACTTGATGATGCCATATGCAAATAACTAAACAAGGCTCAGAAGCAATGGTTAAAAATACTACAAAACTTCCTCATTAAGCTAAGCAATTATCTGCCAGAAAAGAGACATCTTAACCCTCTGCCTCCACAGACATGATAAAACCTCCACATCTTGCAGCTGTTTAATTTTCCCCCAAGAGGAGAAAAACCTCACATTTAATTACCATCAAGGGTGAGGACAAATGGTGGGCGCATAGCTGGTGACATTCAGTTCGTATCTGTCAGTGAGGTGGCTGTGACTCTGCACGTGATCTGTCTGGATATTCCATGCAAGGCACAGATCTATGAAAAAACGGTGGAAACATTAATTGAGTTCCAGCTATGTCACGTGCTACTGTGCAAAAGAAATGATTCCTGAAACTCTATGGCTATGTTTTGCTGTTTGGTGGTGGTTCTACTCAACAAGTTAATACTCGGAGACATCTCACCCTGCGTGCTGCATTACATTGGCATAGTGTCTTTGAGCTGTCTTCTCACTATCCTTTGGGTAGTGAAGTGAGCTGAGGAAATGGATTCAGCTAAGGAACAGTGCATCAAAACAGAATGGCATCAAAAGAAAGCCATATTCATGGAGATAAATATATTTTCAAAGCATTAAACCAGATTAAATGCCTCCATGTTCTGTTCTTACAGTACAGTTTATCTATTTCATCACCTGCCCCGTTCCTGTCACTGTAATAGCTGAGATTTTCACAATCTGTAGTTGTGAAAACAATGCTGTTGCTTGCCTTTTACAAAGGTAAAGCTGTGGCAGAGCAAACTGAAGAACTTGCCTACAGAAGTGGGAAATTTGTGGGCAAAAAGAGGACAAGTTTGGACCTTCCATGGTTCAGATTAGTTTTCCAGCTACTGAATTGTCCTCCTTTTCCTTAGGTACCGGAGAATAGTGAAAAAGTAGAATGTTTATTTTTGTATAAGAAAAAATTGAATATGCAAATTGCAAAACGGGAATAGATGTTTTTAAACTGACGACCAGAAGGTGTTTAAATCTGCCAAGAACTTCAGTCAAGCAACTGTTTAGTGCTAGCTGGGATGTAGGTTAGTGGTTTCAGCAAATACACAGATAATTAACTGAAACTTCTTTTGTTCTAGCTGACAACATAAAAACGGTGAGAGAAAAGAAAAAAAATCACAGGGGAGTTCTGCGGCATCTTGCAAGGTTCCCAGTGCAATATACACAGAATTACACTGATGAGCTTTTCTAGTGCTAATGAGGGAATGCCAGACTGACAACACCAAAATCTGATGGTTTTGCTGAAAAGGAACAACGAGAGAAGGAGCAGCAAAAATTCCCTTTTCCAGAATCCAGTGAATGGTTGTGAAGGGAAGCCACAGATACTGGGTTCCCTGTCCAGCAGCGGCATGGCCCGCAGCACTGGGACCTGAGGTGGCCAAGGCAGTGGCTTCTCAGGGCTCACCAAGGCTGTGACACAGAAAAGCAGCTTGTCTGTAGGGAAGGGAATCTAAGCTGGATAACTGCAATATATAGCACTGCATTATCATTACATATTACGTGCAATATATGACACATAATCATTATATATTACATGAAATATATAGCAAGAATATCACTGGCATCCCCACCTGCAGGTGTAAATGCGTAGGGAGGTTCTCTGGTCAGTGAGGACTATGAGGTGAAGGGTTTTACCAACTTGCAAGCTCCTCTCTTCCTCACTCCCTCCAATAGTTGGTAATGGATCACTAAAACACAGTACTCATTTATTGCAATAGTGAAATTTGTGGTCAGCAAGCTGTGAATTAATGAAGAATCTCCCAGAAAGTAAGAAGTACCTTAACCCAGCGTCTCCCGTGATCACATTGAATTATATTAGGTTATTAGTAAAATTATTATGGTCCTGATTGCAATGGCAAAGCCAAAACATTTATTTAACGAGGAAGTTTTATAAGAGAAGAAGCAGTGGCCGGTCTTTGAGGTGCCCAGCAACCTTTTTAGGTGAGATCCTGAGAGGTGTTTTATGTTTAGGAAGGTTAGCACTGCAGGGTAGACAAGGTGCTGAAACTTCTGAAGAGGGTTGGGGGGTGGATGTAAGGTGTGTTTAACAGGCAGCAGCAAAAATACAAAACCACCACTGGCAAAGGAACTTGCTGAGTTATCTTGCTGCAGCCTTGTTTGCCAAAGAAGTCGTCTGTAAACCCTGCCATCATTAAAATTCTTCACGGTGATAACAGCACTTTCCCCAGAACACTTTGTTGAAGCTTGCAAATGGAATTATCTACTATGACTGCTCTTTTGAGCAGTGTAAATCTTCAACAACAATCCTAAATAAACCTGTGATATACAGTGCATGGAACACCTATTTTTATAAATATCTCTGCAGAGGAATGCTAGAGATAGGAAGAATAAATTACAAGCAAGAGAATGGCAATTTAAAACGTGCTCTAACCCTGTTTGCTCCTTGGCACTGCTCTGCATGAACTTAGCTCCAGCCCCTGGAAAGGCAAAAGTCACACATTTTATTTACATAACTCAGAGTTTCTAAATAAGAAACAACAAAGAAGTGAAGCTTTGCAGGAAAAAAACACATAAAATATGAACAAGAAGTTCTACTTTAGCCTCTGTGGCCAGAAAGATATCAGCCTTGGGAGTAATATGCCATTTTAACAGAGAGACAAACATTATGACCTGACTGTAGTACAAATACCAGGATCTCCGCTGGGGAAATCATATCTCTTTTCAGGTGAGGGACACCAAATGACTCTCTGGTGCCTCGTTAAGAGCTCAGGGCTTGGCACCTCACCACACACAGGACAGCTGCCTTTCTGCTTCAGGCTGACTGCTCCTCAGATATCTGAAATAACTTCCCTGAATTTGGGTGTAATCCCAGGCATGAAATACTTCTTAATCTAATCCTAAACCACTACTGCACATAAATGTCCAGAGCTGAACTCGGTGCCTGGAAAGCAAAGAAAATGTTTAGAAATGGCCCTTTAAAGCCCTCTCTGTTTTATACTTCACAGCCTGGCCTCAGCTCAGTGAAATCTGGGCTGTTTAGAAAGGACCAGAAAGCTTTGCCACGTCCCATTGCAATAACTCAGAGGACTCTGCTTCATCTTGCAGCATGTGCAGGAACTGGGAATTAGTGTTTCTCTTCTCTTTCACCCCAGCCAGCTCTTCTCATTCTAACACTGCTCCCTCTGGTGAGGTCTAAGATGAAACAATTTGGGCAGGCAAAAAACCCTATAAAGTTGGTCTGGGATAATGATGGTCCAGGTGTCTTGTTATAGAGCTGGTGATAAAAATACCAGATCTTATCCAGAAGGAAAAGTCGCATCGTACTGGCTAGAAGAGATTCATAACTATAACTCAGCAGAGAGGCTGTGATGCTGCCACACTGAGTTAGCCAGTGTAACTCGTTGTGCTCTGCTATTGTACCTTCAAATAGGTGCAGAGCAGGTATGATCTATCCTGTCATGTGCCACAGAACTTGTATCATCTTCTACCTGTCTGGGAGATGACTTTTGTCACCCTGGTTATAAAACTCCTACGCAGCTTCTATGCCTGCTAGATGTGCTGCTGGCAAGGGAAAACACACGTATCTTTAGGCATTGGCCATGCTGAAGGATGATTGGGATGAAATATAGAATTCTTTTTCAGGATCTCCTTCTACTTGCAGCAAATAAGCAGTACCTACAGATGTTTTAATTTTTCACACTATACTGCAGTCCTGTGTGGCCCAGGCTTTGTAACTACTGTCAACTCAAATGTCAGTTGGTATTTATTACACCAGAACCACAGCAAGGAATTTCTAAAGACCTTAAGGAAAGCATATTTAGTTTCTCATGCTCAAGAGAAATTTTGGAATAATTCCAAGTGAGGAAAGAAGATAGGATAAAAAAATTTTAACTTTCAACGAGCCATATCTGCACACACACACACACACATTTCCTGTGCTAGAAGGACATTTGAAGTGGATGGGATGTGACCAACCCCCACATTCCCAGAGACGTGGCAGAGCTCCGGCTCCCTTTTGCAATTCCAGGCCATGGTAGTAATACTTATATTGTACGCTCAGTTAAATTGCCCTTCCCAGAGGCAGTGCTCCGGCCTGCTCCGATGGGCACCAGCAAAATGCCACCCGTGAGAGAGCAGGTGAAACGCATTCAGCTCCACTGCTTCCTCACAAGCAGCTGGCAGGTATTGCTCTTACCGAGAGCATCCAAAATCCTTGCAAGGCGTGGGGTGAGCTGAGCCGAGCCCTTGTCTTTGCTGCAGCCGGTTTCCAGTCACCCTCAGGCCGCTGCCAAGCCTCGTGCCCTTAGGGCCAGGGCGGTACGAGCCAGGCTGGGGCAGCGGTGCGGGCCGGGCAGGGCAGGGCAGGGAGGGACGTGCCACCTGGGAGAGAGCAGGTGAAACACATTCTGCTCCACTGCTTCCTGGATGGGAGGCGCGGGCCGGGCAGAGAGGGACACGCCGGGCAGGGATGGACACGCCGGGCAGGGAGGGACACGCCGGGCAGGGAGGGACACGCCGGGCAGGGAGGGACACGCCGGGCAGAGAGGGACACGCCGGGCAGGGAGGGACACGCCGGGCAGGGAGGCGCGGGCCGGGCCGGGGCTCCTGAGGGCGCTGCCGGAGAGCCGCGGCCGTGGGGAGGCAGACAGGGCCGCGGCTCGGCGTGTGTGCGGCAGGAGCCTCATGGAGAACAGGCAGCTGCAGACCACGGTAACAGCAGAAGCACGGAAATGGAAGGCTGAGATTGCAAAAAAGGAAACTGAACCCCAGCCAGGGGAATAGCGCCCGGAGAGTAAAGCTAGGGAGGGAACAAAGAAAGATGTGGGGGGCGCCCAAAGTAGAAGAGACTCCAGTGTTACGAAGATAAGGGGAGAGAAAGCTGTGGATATTGAATCCTGACTGTGTCCCGCCCAGGTAAATCCCATTCCACCTCCTTTTTGCTCTCTCTCGTGTGTCCAGAGAGCGATGGGGCAGCCTCTGGTCGTGCAGTGCGGAGGGCTCTGCGCTGCCAGGCCAGTGCCAGACAACGCCTCCAGGCCTGCAGGATCATCTCTGCTAACTGCCAGGTAGATTTCTGAAAACATTTCGGAGAATTTTGGACTGAAATGTGCAGCACCGTATAATTCTCTGCTAGAAGGACATACCCAAGCAGGAGTCCCACAGCCCCAACACAATTGCCTCTTGCGTGGGAGGCTCTTGGAGCCTTCCCAGTGTTTATAAAGTGTGTGTAAAGTAATGAATGCGTTCATTACTAATAATGACACAAACATATGAAAAACTTTAAAATAAATACCCGAAAGCGTACTAAGCCTACTGCCAGAACGAAGTCTAAGGGTTCTCAGCAGCAAAGTGCAGTAGAAAATTGTGGCTGAAAGGAACAGATGTTTAAAATGAATGTTTTCAGTGTGCTGAACTAAAATATAATTTAAACACATACAGAAGACATATAGACTGGCTTTCAGCAACACAACTCCCTGGAACACCTATACAAGTAACCTTGCTTTGGATCAGCAAGGCTTATTCTATTTATTAAATCAGTAAGTGTAAAGCCCATAGACGACTTTAGTTATCAACCTTTTCCAAATGAATATCCCAAGCATTTCTAATCACAACCAACTGATTTCCATTATTTTAACCTCTTTCTTCTTTGACTGGATCAATAATGTCTGATGTAATAATTTATCAAACGATACTGGGAAAATTATTGATTCTTCTTGTACACATTAGGTGGGAGAAAAATATGTCAGGCTCTCACTTTAGTCTAAATGGCTTCAGAGATTTAAATTAAACTGCATTTTGGTATTTGTATGAAGGATATCAGTGCTGTATGTAAAACAAATCACCGAAGCTGAAATGGATGTTTTACTTGCCCCAGTTCCCCTGACACTTTTATGGCACCCATCACTGCAGAGTGTTTTTCATACCCTAATTGCTTTGTGAGATCTCTGCCTCCCACCCCATGCACTGGCGCAGCATTCAGCAATGCCGTCTGACACTCCTCCTCCTGCCTCTTGGGGAGGCTCAACTCGAGGCCAACTGGAGATTTTATTTAGTTGAGAGATGTACTATGGAAGTAGAAATCTTTCATGTAAATCCTGGGTGTTCACAAAAGGATCAAAAGCTTATGGGTATACGATGGTGTATGGGGCAGGATTAATATTTAGCCATGCCAGGTTTTTAGGTGTGGGGTTTATTAGTGAAAGTAGTATTTGAAAGAAGACAGTGAAGAAAACTGTTACAATACGCTGTATTTTCTAACAGTACTGTGCCCGTGCACTATCAATTGCAAATCATTTACAAATATCAAACTTGTGTAAATCTAGCCAAGTTTTTTTCTTAATAGCTCTGTACTGATACATTTTGGGGGGGAGATGAAAATCCTAAAACAATGTGCTCAGTCATTAAGTAGAATGAACCGTCCCTTCCCCCTGCAGCTGTAATCTGTCACCAGATCACTTACCTATTGCATGTGTTGTAATGGCCAACTCTAGTTTCTTTTTCACCTTTTGTTTCAGATGAAGAGACTTAAAAATTGCAAATGTTTCTCCCCTTAGATGCAAGAGCATAAATCACAAGTAATACTGAGCTCTCTGCCTCATATTGATTCTTTTGTGAACTAAGCCAGATGGGTTCAGATATGAGCATGATCTAATATTCCCCTTAGCTTGATTTATAGATTTCTTTGTGCATTACCTGACCATAAATGAGTCTTGCATTATTTCTTGCGTGCCTGTCAAATTAAAGAAAAATATTCTCATTGACCTTTCAACCTGGGAGAAAAAAATGAGTCAGAGACGTTTTACTGCATGTATTACAGGGATCTTGGTGCTTACTGCCAATTAAGTGTGTGTGATTATGAAAGAGGTCTAGCAATTTGTGTTGTGTGTAATGATTTCATTTTCCTGTAAAGCACGCAGTGGATGTACTGACAGTAGCATAAGAGACATTGCAAATAGCCCTAGAAGAGAGAAGAAGAGGAGAACAATTTGGCACAATTCATTCCTTAATTTACAGAAACAAGCACTGATTGCAAGAACCGAAATGTTTTTCTGGAAGAAAATAATATTCTTTAAAATGTGGGCCCAGCGAGCAGAATTGCTGAGACTACAACACAGAGGTGTTAATGCCATTGAAGGGAATCAGGGGCATCTGCTGACCCCAGAGACCTCTTCTGGGAACAAAATCAGTTTAATATGGATGAAAAATAATGAGCAATATATCACGAGCTTATCATTAGGACACAACCTTGGGCTCTGCACTTGCAACCGACTTGAATAGGAGACACTGAGCTTTGCCTGAGCGAAGAGCTCCTGTTTAACCTGAAGGGACTGACCTCAATGACCCCTTACCTCCCCCCACAGTTTTCAAGTGTGTTTCTAAAGTCTAATAAGCCTATTATCTTCTCTGTATTCATTTGCAAATAATGTTCAAACCCAGCAAGTCTAGGCATTAAAAAAAGAAAATATTTCCATCTTCACCATTCTTCAGTTTTTTGACCAGATGAAGTATGGTAAACATGCTCTGAAACTGCTCAGCAGACCAAATCCCTATCATGTTTCTCCTCAGGTTGTATCTCTATTCTGTATCAGGAGATGACATTTTCAGTAAGAACAAAATTTTAGCTTCTGCCTTCTAAGAAAGTACTTTTGAAATAAGTCTTTCTATGTTATGTGGGTATGCCACAACACCTGGCTGGTAGCCCTGGCTCTGGAAACAGGCAGACCTGTTTGTGTTCTCAGCTCTCTTTTCCAGGTACCCCACCCCCCTGTGTCTGTGTCACCAGAAAAATCCTTTTTTTCCCCCAATTTTTCTCCAGCTCAGATATGTTTAGACTAGCCAACCTCCTCCTACAAATGAAAACAGAGGTTCAGGAATTTTAATGTTCCTTCCCAAAGCCTTAAGGTCATTGAAACATTTCCTAGACTACGGTCTTTATTTCATTCTTCCATGGCTCTTCTGTGGCACGGAAGCTTTTCTTAACACATCCAATTGGCCAAACAACGAAGTGTTTTACATCTGCCCAGGGATGCATCTAAACTGTCTGTCTGTTCTGGGGCCAGTGTATTCATGAGAGAAGGTCATAAGTATAGATTTTCTTTGGTTTGGATGCTTTATTTTAATTCCCGTGGCTGATCACATTTGTTTATTTTTATTACACTAAGCTTCCAGTCCCCGAGAACGGGATCTGTGGCGCTAAAGACACTTCTATTATATGAGACTTCAAGTGATAATCTTTGCCCTGAGGAGCTCACAATAAAAATAAGCAGACAGATAGAGAGATAAAAGACATGATTCAGCATCAGATGTAATTTGCTGTATGAAGCTGATCCAATTGTATTTGAAGGATTTATTTTACAGATGAAGAAACTTAGGCACAATGAAATTAAATGACTTGCAGAAAACACCACAAAAGTCCTGGCAAAGTAAGAACTAAACTCTGACTGCCCCATAGCTCCCAGGACAGCCCTTCTCTTTGAAGCAGAGGGAACTATTTAAGAGTTATGTGTACACACCTACACATGCTGTACACCCCAGTTTGTAAAAATTTTATAGGCCTATGCAGTTCTGCCACCCAGCAGGGTTTTTTGTTGGTTTTTTAATCCCTCTGCTGTGCATAAGGCTGGCACCATCTCTTCTTTGTGTGCAGTTCTTATTCAGAGATATTCTTGATGTCTAGCACAAATGGTGCTTCGAAGGGATGTTTACTGCATAAAGACACAAAAAATACACCTAAATTTCCTATTCTGGTCAGTATATTTATATGAAAAGTATTGTGGCAATAGGTCAAAATGCAGTGATTGCTATTCCCCTTCACATGGTGATTTATAATTGTGGATTTACATCTGACTGAAAGACTCTTCAGACTGTCTGGCTTGCATGGTAATAACAACAGGCTCTCCTCAATATCTTTTCAGTATGGCAAAGCCCTTTCACTTTAAACAATTCCATGAACACACAAAATGAAAGTTAAAAACCTCCTGTGAAATATAAAAATAATAAAGCACAATCAGTGAAATCCTAAATCATAATGACAACTTTATCCAGTGTCAGTTACAAACACTCACTGACTACAGTGTTTTAAGAGAAGCACTTCTATATCTGGTAAGCAAAACAAACAAACAACAAACAAGAAAATGGAAAAGGGAAAAGAGGAAGGGAAAGAATATTCAAGAATTTCTTAATGGAATTGAGGGGCTAACAGCAGAAGAAAACTATTGATCCTGTGATACTCTGGAGTTTTATTTCACAGAAGACATTAGGATGCTGTAGGCTCAAAACCTTGAATGTTCCCTTGAATAAGATTTCTCAGTCTGGGAAGTATAAACATCCACGAGTCACCTTCATGTCTATATGCTATAAACAAGGATCTTTGGTTCCCTTTGTTAAACCCACTAAAGGGTTTTTTTTTCTTCAGTTGCCTGGAAAAACAAATGTACAAGGCTGAGGGCTGGTACCTCACAGTTGTTATGAGCTGGACCGTGGCATTCTCATTTAAAAAGTAAAACAACAGACTGACCTGTGAGACCTTTATGGTATAATGAATAGGATCTTAAAAACGGACTACTTCATGGAGGAGTTTTCTGCTCGCATTAGGACTGCAAATTTCTTCCTGCCCTGAGGTTGGCAATGCTGTGAATGTGGTTCGGGCTTCCAAGGAAGGGAAAAGTTGTAATCCGTGCATTTCCCCAGAACTCTCCTCCCTGCTTCAGTATTCCTAGAGCTTTCTTAGAACAGAAGTCCTAAGAATTAATTTTAGAACGAAATATGTCTAAGAAAGGCTGAAAACAAAGAAAGCCAAAATTTGCCTCAAGTTCCTGCTGATATTCAAGACCTGAGCCATCCACACCAAGAATCCTTGCCATCTGTGACACCCTTCAGACGGAATATGCTGTGCTCTCCAGGTTGTCTCTGCACAGCAGGGAAATATCCTTTTTTTGCTGGACACATGCTGCCCTTATGAGGCAGTGAGGAGATAACCTGAGTTGAGCTTTTTTTGGAAGTATCCATCACTACAATCCAAGCAATAAATCCTTCTCCTCGTCCAGCAGTTTATTCCATAGTAGAAACATAGATAGTGACAGAGAAAATCACTTGGATCATCCAGTTTATCCCTTGCTGGGATAAAGATGGTTTCTTGCATTCATTGTCTTTGCAGACAATACCTCACCCAAAATTATCACCTGACCTAAAGTCTGAGAGAGAAATGGAATATTACTAAGACAATCCCTGCTCGGGTGCCTGGTTTATTTTTTGTGTAGCAGCAGAGAATGAATACAGCTTACAAGATGAAAAAGGGCAAAAAACTGTAAACCTTTCTCCTTCCCAAGGATACCAGTTCAGGGGAGGTGCTGAGGGAAGGAGAAAACAGAGCATTATGTGTCTGTGAGCAGAAATGTCCTGAGGGGGTACTAATCTGTGAGAATTGCTGGAAATCACTAAAAAAGAATTAGTGCAGTAATGCTATCTAGGAGGGTCCTAAAGGACTCCCCTTTCCCTAATCCAGGGAATTCTCTGAGAGAGGACAGGGAGGCATTCCCCATCTCCTCCCCCACAGCACTCCCTATAAAGGGAAGAAGTCACAAAAGTGTTGATGTCTTTTCTTTTTAAAATTATTAAGAGGATGATGCCTCTCAAGGCTCTGTACAGCAGCTGGAAGCCACGGTTGCTCCTTAGGACCAGACCTACTAAAACATGATTTTGTAATGTCTGTGGTTTTTTAGGGCTTCATGTGTGCTGTTATACCACAGGTTACAATTTCATTTCCGTAAGGTGTTTGCTTTCATAACATTCAAGGTGACTCTTGGACAAGACCTAGAGCAGTGAGAGGGAAAAGCAAGGCATTGCCATATTTTGACTGATTCAAGGTCCAGCCTGTGGGAGACTCATCGTGTCTCTGCCACCAGGAACTGCTGTAAACTGTTCCCATCCTCCTTGGTGTCCTTGAAAGGACACTTTAACAGCCAGGCAGCCTTCTGTTCTCCATGAATCCCTTGGGGCATGGATTCCCTTTCAGCTCATCTGGCTTCTCACTCTTACATTTGAGTCTCAGCTCTAGGTTTTGAATTTACACCTTCCTCTTGCACCCTTTTGCCCCTTTGCCACACATCTGTTGCCTCACCATCGGGGCCCCTGGACAGCCCCGATCCCTCTTTTCTTGCCTTAAACAGGTGCATGGGCTGCTGTCTTTGCCTGATTTTATTCAGTGTATTTTGCAGTCAGTGTGGGGGCTGGGAGCAACGTCAGAGACAGGAGGGCAGGAGAGGCAAAACCAGTTAATGGATTGGTGTCTCACCATGGACTATGTGCTCCTTGGCCTCTCCCTGCCCTCCTTCACCCTGCTTTGCCCTCCTGCTCCTTCAGCAAAGAGCACAGCCCGTTCCCTGGGCTTTGGACCAGGGCTCGTGCAGAGGGCCCAGACAGGCTAAGCCATCCCTGTCATCTGCTGAAGGATGGCAAAAACCTTTGTGCTCTTATTGCATGACAACTGGCTTGGGGTGGTCAATCTTTTAAACAATCAGCTAAGAAAAAGGTGATATTTTGGCTCAAACAGGGTGGAGGTGGAGATGAGAGGCTCTTGTTTTTGGGGACAGACAGGAAATACAGCTTTCCAAATCAGTTTATTTTGCTTATGATTCACCACAGGATTTTACCTGCCCTGTCAGAATATTGTCAGCATACATGAACAAAAGACACGGTATTTTGATACACTGTGGTATTTAGAGCAGCCACAAAATATTAGAATCCAAATCATATCTAACTATCACGTGATTATATGGTGAACTTGCATTGTAGGAGATCCTCTGTGCCATGCTCAGCCCTTGACAGAGCTCTCACAAGCAATGTGAGTGATGAGCTCCTATTTAGGAACTGACAATTTCATGTGGATCAATGATTATTAAAAAGAAAATGTCATTAAAGAGGACAGTTCGGTGCAGTATCATCCAGGAGCTGTCAATGTCTCTGCTGGGAAAATTAAAATAAAGTCATCTTACAACACATACTTCAAACATTTTGAATTTAATAATTAACTAAAAGACAGATGCAACAGCCCATTTCCAAAGTGCATTTCAGTGTACATTAAAAACACCAATTGTCTAAAAGGCAATTGCTTCATTGTAATTCTTGCTGACATCTTTCATTTATTGTGTTTTATGAACTATTTGTTGTTTCTTGATTTTTTTTTAAATGAGGGTAGCAACTAATTAAACATGACAAACATTATTCTGAACTTAAAAAATCCAAATGTTTTGTTCTGACACACGAAAAAAAAAGTTATTTTTGTATTGGAAATTAGTTTTAATTTTGAAGGTTTCTGTTTCAGTGATAAAAATGAAACACTCGAGTTGTCTTTTGGACAACTGAAGCAATTCTTCCCCCTACTGATTTTGGTCCAACCATTGAAAAGAAAAAATTATTCAGAGGCCAATTCTTCTGGCAGGAAGGGGCTCCGCAGATGTTACTTGTTCACTTGGTGTTGTCCTATCATGGCTCTGCTGACACAGAGTGAGGTGAAGTGCCACTGAAATTGGCAGTATTGCTACAAATAAATATTTAGAGACTACATAGATAGGAGATATTTTAGAAAGTTTGTCCTGTCCTTTACGTCAGCAGTCCTCATGTGCATTGCTATTAATACCTATTGGAGGGGTTTGGGTTTTTTGTTTGTTTGTTTTTCTAATAAGTCAATGTAGTACTGAGAATTATTTTAAAACTGGGTTATTACAGGTATTCTTTCTCTCATGATTTTTCAGAACTGAGACCCTAATTGCAAACCCATTACAAGCCCAGGACAAGAAGAGCCAGTGGTTTCACAGAATAAAGGAGTAAGTAAAGCAAGGGACTGGTACTGAGTGCTGGGGGTGTACAAGGAAGAAGCTGGAAAGCAGAGCTCACTTGATGGATTCTTGTGTTTTAGGAGGGACACCATTAGTGCCAGGCTGTACACAGGGAGTGGCACACGTGCACAAATCCAGTCCTGAGCACGTCCACAGAGCCCAATGTGCTACAGTGCAGGAGGTGTTTCCATCATTCAGATCTCTGACATTGTTAGAAATCTTAATGTGGCCTCATTTTACAAAATTAGGTTCAAATTTCTCCCTTCTCAACCTCCCTGTTGCTCTGGGGAGCTGCAATTCTTTCACCATACGAAGATCTCACTCCCAGGCATGATCTCCTTTTCCATGATGGGACACCACCTTTTCCTGAGGCTTTTGCATTTTACATTTCTCAGGTGTAGATTTGTTATCTAGGGAAAGCAACAAGGTAAGAGAGGCAGTGCTGTGTGGTGGAGGCTGGTGCTGGCTGAGCCCTGGGGTCTGCTAGGGAGAGCTCAGGGCTCTGAGGTGGGACTGGCAGCTCCTGTGGGATGCTGAGCTGATACAAGGGGAGATTCATCAGTACAGCCAAATCACAGTGCCCAAGCTGGCTCAAAATCACCTAGATGGAGCGTTTCTGCTTTCACCAAACTGAACTTCCTTCCCAAGAATTTTATATTTCATGACAAGTTTTTAAACTGAGATTTTTTTAAATCTTAAAAAAACTCCAAACTTAGAACTTGCCATAGGACAGAAATTCATATTTTGGTGATAATTCAGAGGAAACTATGTTACTGGAGAAACTGAATGTCTGGGGACAGGTAGCTGATAGGAGTTTCCAGAATGGCAGAGATCCTTACACATGGCACAGGGATAATCCTGAGGACAGTCCCGCCTCCCTGTTACCTGTGCAGAAGCTGCACCAAACTCATACAAAGCTTTTGCAGCAAACAAAAATTGAACTTAGGAACATTTGTAACCAGTCGCCTTCTTTAGTCTTACTGCTTTCTGTTGATACCTTGGCAGCAAAATGAAGAAGTTTTTTTCATATATTTTCATTTGCAAAATTGAATTTGGAGAGGAGAGAGATAATTTCATAAAGTAAACCAATATAAACAAAAATAGCCCTTCTGGGTAAGAAAATACAGCTAACTGTGGGAAGTGCATGTAAGTCAATACAAACAACAGCCATCTAAAACCATGATGCTCTGTATTTCTTGCAACCAAACTTCAAAAGATGAAAACAAAGGAAGACAATGACATATAGATTAGAGAACATAACACATGGCTGAGAAAGCCAAATTCGTAGAGTCCAGTGAAAGAGATGGCTCAGGGTGAACATGACTAGTGTCTAATATCAAAGGAAGAACAGAAATAAGGAAGTTATTCACAGTCTCAGAAAATTGTAGGCCAGGGTGCAAAGGCCTGAAGCTAAGAAAGAAAAAGTTTCGGTGAGATATTAGAGGGGAAAAAAAGCCCTGAGAAAAGAAAGTAGCAGCAGTTGAATAGCCAAACAGGGAAAGTGCCCAGTGTGGCATAACTGCCAGGCTTGTGCAGCCAGTGATGGTGTATGGCTGGAAAAAGCAGAGAGGCTTTAATCAGACACACAAGAGCCAGCTCAGATGGAATGAGTACTCCTTGGTTTCACAGGCTCTACTCCAGGTAATGGCACACAGTGATACATGGAATTACAAGGCAGAGCTGCTGCTTTGAATTATCCCAGCTGCTTCCTCCGATGCTCTCTTACATATCTCCTTTATCCATCACACACCCTCCCTTCCCATCCAAATGTGGATGTATTCCACGTAGTCCCCTCTTACTGAGTTCAGCTTTCTGTCCCACTGACAAGAGGTGTCAGGAGAACTGCTGGAAGAAGAAGCAGTTGTTACTAAGGCAAGGCCAGCCAAGGGCTGCTGATATGATGGATTATAGGAGGAAGTCTCAAAGTCACTTAAGGATGAGGAGCTGGAGGTGTGCATGAATAATGGCAATGATCATACAAAAAAACTCTGCAACACTGAAAAGTTGGAAGAAACCACTGCCTCTGTTCAGAGCACTGCAAAAGCCAAAACTGACTGGTCTCCACTGAAAGAATGAGGAGATTCCCAGGGCTGAGCAGGACTTCGCAAAGGGAAGACTTTTCCTGGAGGAAATGATGAGCTCTTATGGTGGGGCCCCTCTGCACAAGTTTTCCCTGCTACTTCTTTGCCCTAGAAATGCATGGGAATAGGGTCAGCTGGGTCAGAGACAGGCTGATATTAATTCTCTAACATGTGAGAGAAAGGTATCTCTAATACACACCTCACACTTCATAAGGTGTGCTAATAATAAACAACAGCAAGTTTATAGTCCAGAAGACACCCTGGAGATGGGATTGGGTTGCTCAGAGGAGCGTGGGAGGAAGCAGGAAGGCTGTTGCTACCCACGGGCATGAGGCTCCTGCGGCAAAACGATGCACCATTATCACAGAGCTCACTGTTGGCTGGCTTCTAGTCAAACTCCTGGGCACACAGCAACCAGCACCCAGGGTGGTTTACAGCACAATTAGAGCTACTGCCAGAATAAATACTCAGTGTAGAGCACAGAAACCTCCTGCACAGAAACCTGCCATAAATACTGCCAGCTGTCCTTTCCCGTCGGGGCATCGCCATGAAGGTCTCTGCACACCCAGCACCACTGCCCTGGGGCCTTCCCACACACCCCACCTCTCTGGGCACTGCCCACAGGTGTGATCATTTCACTGGAGTTGTGTCACAAGTGGAGCAAAAAAGCCAAACATATTTCTGCTGAAGTTCTCCAGTGGAGGGCCAGCATTTTTAGACTGGTCAGGGAGCTGATGTTTGTTTTGCCGGTGGTATCTTGGTCATGAGCACCATGAGCACCATGAGCACCATGAGTAAAGGGAGTTTCTTGGGTTTGCTGGTTTATTGTTTCCAAAGAACTACTTTACATAATGATTCTCTGATGTCTTCACAACAGGTAATAGAAGAAGTACTTCAAAAGAGATAAAACTGGGATACAACTGGGTTACAGAGAAGGTTCGTTTATGGTAAATGCCAATCACTAAAAATGTCAGATGCAATACTTTGAAGACCAAATGAAAAAATGAAGAGTTGTTTTTCTTTCATTTCAAAGCTAAATCCATAACACTTGTTTTGCAGAAAATCCATGGTAATTACTGGTGAAATAAGAAGTCTGAGAGACTTCTAAAATCATGATTTTAAAATTTTAAAAAATAATTTTTAAAATCATTATTTTAAAATCATCCTTTTTTGTTTAAAAATTATTCACCATCCTAAGGAATCCAAATAGGTAAGTACAAACAAGTACTTTCAGAAGATATGTCCTTGAAAAATCTGGAAAGAATAAAGAAACAAAAGAACTGCATGGGTCTGCTGTGCCTTCCTCTAAATTGCTTTTCCTCACTAACTCTGCTAAAACAATTGCAGCTATGTCCATGAGCTCAAACACTGGTATTTCTGAATAGCTCTTTAACTGAAGGGAACTGCAGTCATTCTGAAGACATATCTCTGTTACAATCTATAATGAATGTAATCTTCAAGGGGCAATAATTTCTCTCAATTACACAATTTTTCTGTTAAAAGTGGCATGTGTTACAATCTGGGTTGTCAGGTCCTCTGGCCATGGACACAGACATTTCTCAGTAAAGCATCTTAGGCACCCCCTGTGTGCTATCAATAAGATCAGTATTAATGGTAAAACTTTTTTTAAATTTAATTGCATGTTAACATAATCTTCCGTGTTATTTTTTCAATATAAATACATAGGGCACAACAGCTGTTTGGAGATCTCAAATTAGAGCTGTTTTGTGGCTGTCTCTGCAGCAAACGCCTTTGGCTAATATAATTTAAACCTCTTCTGTGAATGAATTTCATGCTTTGAAGCTAGCTAATAATTTCTGTCATTTAAGAACAACGTTCCATGATTTGCTCCTAATAGTAAAAAAAGAGAAAATGAGCACTCCCCTGTGCTGCTGCTCCCACTGCCTGTGTGCCAGAGCCCTGCCCTGGATCTCCAGGAGCTGCCCTGCTGCTGCCCTGTGCTGCCTGGGAAGGGGCTGAGGGCACCAGGACGGTGCTTTAGCAAAAAGTGCCGAAGCTGGGAGACTTCACCGTGCAGTCCCAAGGTCACAGCCACAACTTGCAAGGAGAACTATAAATTACAAAGTGCTGGACTGCAGCCAAGCCCATGGGAAACTGCATTTAGCATATCATTCTCTAAGCAGCAGGATGAAACCTTAACTCCCTTTCAGACAGAATTTGAATGGAATTTGTTATAAGAACACTCTGATTGAAATATCACCATGACTTTCCCTGACAACTCGGAAATGGGTTGCAATGGCAGGGGGTTCCTCTTCCAACCAGCCCAAAATGATGATGAGGATGATAGAGCCCTATCAAATATTTATGAAAACCAGATGAATTTCCGTGGTAGCAACACATGCTGCTGCTATAACAGAGACCTCAGTTAATCTCCTGACATTACCCTGAGCTGAGGCTTCTCCCAGTGTAAACTCAAGGTAGAATAACAAGCTGATTCTAGTATTTTAAGTGCTGCAACAGAGGTTAATAATAATGTATCAGAAGAACACAGTGCAGGTAAGTGTGATGATTTGTTTTTTTATAGATACTATGTACTGGCTTCCATCAGAGCTGTAGCCCTCCTGTGTAAGGTGCAGAATAGAAGAAGCTTTATGTGAGCTACAGACTCACATGTGTTAGGTGCATATACAACATCTAATGCTGTGGGGAGACACCGAGACCAGCAGGAGTGCCAGCATACACAGAACAATATGGGCAGTGCTGTCCCAAAGCATTAAACAATTACAGTGTTTATGAGAAAAGGATTTATTAATTAATTCAAGCGTTCAAAAGTAACTTTAGGTTTTAAATGTTGAAAAAAATAAAGAAAGAAATTGTTCATGCAGATTTTCTGTATCATAAAATCTTGCTGTCACACTGATAACTCCAAGACTGGTACTTAAAGATGTGAGATAATGCTACTGCCAGTCTCAGTGGCAAGAGTGGCATCTTGAAAGGAAATCCCCTCCCCCTAGTCTGCAAAGCAATACTGGCATTAAGTGCTGAAACAGCTGCCATCCTTCGTCTTGGCACTAAGTTAGGTGATAGAAAGCAGCGAAGAGATGCTGGAGAGTTTGGGGAGCACTGCATGAAGGCAGCTCAGTAATTTACTGGACAGCAGCTTCCTTGGGTGGATCATACTGCCATAACTAACAGGCAGTGTGAATTATTTTGCTAATAAGTTATAAGTTACTGGTTAAAACATTGTCACAGGGCTTTGGTATTATTGGAAGAAACGCTAACAATGGGATCTGAATAATGGTTGAGAAGAAAAGC
Organism: Chamaea fasciata; assembly: GCF_029207755.1. NCBI lineage: Eukaryota > Metazoa > Chordata > Aves > Passeriformes > Sylviidae > Chamaea > Chamaea fasciata. Next base: position 18,355,943 of record NW_027094097.1, on the reverse strand, counting down.
CAGAAAAGTAATAAATTAGCTTCTCTAGTTGTAGAGGGAGGTTTTTGGATGTGAGTGTGATGAAGTCTGCTTTCAGGGAAAGATGGAATAAAGCATGTAAGTATTTGTAAAATATCGAGATGGCAGGGAAGGAACTTTCCCTAGAACTGGTGGATATGGAAATCTGCGTTGGATGGAATAAGTTCTGGACTGGGGGAAGGAAGGATGGAATAATAGTTACAGCCAGTGCTGTGATAATGAAGAGATTTCATCACTGCAGATTAGGACGGGATTCTCTCTTCTGTTACTTGAGAAACCAGGCAAATACATTTCTGCCAGAAGAAAGGGGCTGCGTTCTGTCCGCTCGCCCTTCTCTGAGCCTTTGGCATCTGCTCAGATGAAGAAAATAACTCCTCTTCTGAACTGCAACACAAAGGGGAGATTCATGGCATCATCCTGTCTATGTGCCTGCAGACTCACAAGCTTTACTGACCAGGATGCCACTTGTACAATTTCTTTCTTTATTTCCTAGATCTTTTCACAAATGGATTTTGTGATTCCTGAGAAATGAGAAGTCTAAAGGTTCACAAAAAAACAATCTGTCTGCTTTTTACCAATGAAAGAGCAACTTAGCTTTTACCCCTTTTTATGCACTAGTCTAACTTCTGATGCACTCTTTAGATTTCTGAACTTATTTTACTAATTCAGCTCACACTGATTTGTATGCTTTAAGCAGATCAAGCAGCTCATGCAAAAAAAACCTGTTAAAGTATATTAAATAATTATTTATGTGACATCTTCCCTTAGAGAACTTAAAAGCAACACAAAAATTAATTGATCTTCTTTGAGCTAAGTAGTATCCCCATTTCAGGACATAAAAATGAAGGCATATTAAATCACATATTCAAACGTAGGTGCCTGAAGTCAGTCATCTAAATATACATGTCACCAGCTAACTGCTGCTGTGATTCTCCCAACTCTGACAGGGATCTGTATTTGAGGACCACATTGAATAGAAGGAGAAACTAACCTCTCTCAAACTGTTTCTGTGAAGGCATTAAAGGATCCCCGATTTAAAGACCAGGATCTCTTGCAGCTTTGGCTAAATCAGCAACTGTTAAAAAATAAAGCAACTTTTATTTAGCTCCTAGCTTTAAGTGGATGTCAGATCACAGGCACTCAGGTTCAAAAAGCACTCAGAAAGTTTATCCAAATGATCTGGCCACCTTTCCCAAGGTGAGTAATTAGTGCTCTCTCGAGGACTGCCATTTACTTAACATTTCCTGACTTTCTCCAGGGTGGTTTCTGTATGAATGGCGGTCGGCAGATCAGGCCCCAGCAGATCTGAACGTGGCTGTGCTTCTCCAAGGCAGCACTGCAGGCAGCATCAGTCCCTTCCGGCCTCCTGCCTTCATCCCAAGCACAGCCACAAGCCCCCTCTCCCAGGACACTGAGTTGCACTTTCAAGAGAGGGAGGCTTCATTCTGATGAAGACTGAAAGACCATTTATGGGTGCTCTGATGCACATTTCAAATTACGGATTTTAAGGGTGGTGAAATAACTGCCAGGCTTGCATATTTAATTGACCTTGAGCTATAAGCATTCCCCAAAAATGCCTAGTTAATACTGGTTTGATAGTGAATTGGCACAGTGCTGAGCTCCGATGCACCAAATTAGCATTGATTTCCAAAATGTTACTGAAAGATCTCTTAAACCTTGCCAGGTTCCAAAATCAGTGTAGGAGAAGAGGGTCTCTCACCCCGACTGCCTTCTTAAAAGTCCTTTCTAGTTCCTTACCAGGACTCCAAGGGCATTCTATTTAAAATGCTTTAGAAATGATAGTTCTTTTCAAACTTTGTGTTTGCATCCTTGTTCAAGAGTGATCAATTCCTCTTGGGGTCTTTCTTCACAGTACAACAGAAAATCCTCTCCTGCTGGGTCAGGAGTGGAGCTGTGGCCCTGCAGTGCCCAATCGAGGTGCAGCTGGACTGTGCACAGAAGGCGAGTGTTTGATAATCTGGGATGCAGGTGCTCTGTTACCCCCCGTGGATGGCTAATAAGTTCCAGGTGGGATTTAAAGGAACTGGCAACTGCCCCATTAAGTTCCTCTACGGCTTCAGTCCTGGCAACTTCAACAGCTTCCCCTCTCCCTGCACTCTATTAACACAGCTGCGCTCAGTGGACCCGACGGTGCTGGAACACCCTCAATAAACAGAGGAAAGCTGCCAGGCTCTGCTCCCTGAAGGGTTCGAGGCTCCGCGGCTCCGCCTGTCAGCTCGGGCTGTGTTAACCCCCCTGGCACGGCTCCGCCGGGGCTGCCTGAGCGTGGCCACAGCAGGAATTCTCCAGGGTGGCCCTGTCCTGGCTGGTATCAGCTCACTTTGCTTCCATTTTGCTCTATGGATTTTCAATAGCTATGATGGAAGCGTGCACATTGTAACAAAAGTATTAAGACATAATGGTGACATTTTTCTCCAGAATTTTTATCTTCATCTAAGCAGGGATACAAGTGGTAGGGTAACGTTCCAGTATCTGTTAACAGACATTTCCTTGAAAGTGTGCTGTCACAGCTATTAAAATATTTTACCAGCAAAAGTCATGCAACACCACTTGTGACAGAGGCTTGTGACACTGCTTTTGATCCCCTGAAAGAACAGAAAATGGGAATAGACTGTTTAATGGTTGTTTTCTATTAGGGATGTGTGCTGTGGTGTGGTTACTATGAGGTGGCACATGCCAGCTCCGAGTGGCTCTACAAATCTGCCAGACCTGGAAGGTCATCCCCAGCATGGCAGGGAGTGTGCTGCAACAGTGTCCCCCCCTGTTCCAGCCTTTCTCAGCTGTCTTCCCTCTCTGCTCTTTACCAGTGGGGTCATGCTGTGAAGATGAGGTCCTGCTGCTCCTGCTGGCACAGCTCCAAGGGTTCACTGGTGGCACCGGGAGCAGAGCCCGTGACTGCAGAACATCTCCCTACACAGTGGCTGCTCCAGCTCTATTGGACTGCCACGGTTGTACCTCACAGAAACAGAAAACTTCAGGAAACATCTGTGGGATCCGATTGTCCCCACCAGCTCCCACTCATCATCAAAAACTGGAGGCTGAAGGGCTGCTCCTGTGGCTCAGCTGAAGCCAGAGACAAATGTCGGCTGCTGTGTGATGACTAAGTCTCACATGCTTATTGCTCCTATCAGTTAGAACTCTTAATCACTTTGTGCTGTTTCATCCCATAACATGAATTCACTTCAAGCTGTGAAATTCACCATTTTTGCCATGACTAATTTGTGAAATCTGCCACCTTTCTTTGTGGTTCATGTTGTGCCCTAGTTAGGCATCATCTGTCTGATTAGGGAAGCCTGTGATTTGTTTCTTGCAGTTGAGCCAATACAATTTCATCCCCCTCCTGTCTTCTCTCTTCACTCAAGTGCAATTTTACTGTCGCCCGTGCCCTTGGATGCACCGAGGCTGGAGTGGCGTGGAGGCCACCTCTGCTGGGGCTCACACACAGGACTGGCTCTCCTCCTCCACACAACACCTAGGGCTCAGCCTGGGCCTCTAACCCTGGCTTTGCTAGAAGCTACCTAGGTCTGTCATGTTTACCATCTTCCTAGATTTCTCCCAGCCTGGTTGCTGCAATATTTTGGAAATCATTTCCCACCTGCCTTGCCAGTGCCTTGTTTCACGATACATTCATCTGTTACTCTTTACTTTGAATGTTGCTGGCATTACTAAACGCTATAAATAGACCCAGTATACCATAAAAACAGACAAGCAGATGACTGGTCTTGCCTACAAGAAATACTATGAATTTTTCATATTTTTTTTTTCACACGCTCTGAGCAAAATCCAGAGGATGCTTGAGGAACATTTCATAACTGAATCAGGTCCTAAATTCCTTTTTGCTCATTAATTAGTTATTTCCTAAAAATATTTTCCCGCACTCTTAACATCTTAATTGTTCCTTGAAGATGTTGCCAGCTCATCCATCCTTTTTCACACCCTCTGATAAACCCAGTGAAACATTATTTTAGTATTTCTGTCGCTGAAATACAGTGATAAATGGTCTTCTTTTAAGATCAGTGGGAACAGAATAATGGATGTGCAGGAGAGCTTATTGACTTGCTCTTGCCAAAATGGAGTCCTGCCATGAAGTTCAGAAGGATCACACGATGCCCTAGATACTCCTTGTGCTCCTCTTTTCTTGATGGTAAAGCTGATGGGTTAGGGCTACACAGTTTCACAAGATACTGACAGAAAAGCAAAGGAAACCTTCCATCCTAGCTCTTATTTTTACCACAAGTTTCCTTTCCATCTCTCTTCCTATATCCTTTTTTTACCAGTTTCACTCAAAGTTAATCACCTCCCTGCCTGAAAAACAGTCATGTGAATAAGATCAATAGCATGCTTCCTCTTAACAGATAAATAAATGGACAAATCTCTGAGAATCCCTGGCTGTAATGAACCCTTTATCAAAATCCCAGAAGAGGAAGTTAAGGAACAGCCCAAGCACATGTTCATGACTTTGGATCAGAAAACCTAATGGGCCTGATCCTGCTTCTGCTCACAGAGGTGATAACATTTCTCTGAATGACCCTGAGAGCAGGACTGTGGCTGGTGCTCAGCATCCCGCGCCCTTCTCTGTGCATCCAGCACAGCAATCTTGCAGCCCTGCTGGCCTAAGCCGCTTACCCCCACTGCAGCCTAATCAGATGGCAAGAAAAGCTTTTACTGTGCCATCCTGTTTGTGCTCAGCAGAAACATAAAAAGCATATTAGAAAATTGATTTGGGGCATTAATTGTGAGCAAAGAACATTATACTGAGTAGAGACAGGGTGGTTTTTTTCAGGCAGAAAAATTCTATTTTAGTCTTTTAAAAGTGACTGTGGAAGATGCTGAGCTAAGCCCCATGGACACTCTTTTCAAATACCATAAGGCAAAGAGTAGTTACTGAATCTCCTCAGTCTTATTAGCTTACATAAACATAAAAATTTGAATAATGTTTAAAAAGCTAAATTCTCCAGATAATCCATAATCAGTAAATGTTCATTACTGAGATGTAGCAAATATGCATGAGATTTCCCCCATGGTATTTCGGCTGCACGATCTAAAAGGTGTAGAAAAGCCTCCTCCATGTGGGGCTGGGCAAAAACTTCTATAGGCTCCTGGGGCCATTCAGCCACAGTGTGGACCCTCCTGGTCCCTTCAGGAAGGAGCAGGAGGAAATCAGAATTCACTGTCTTGTGTTACAGCTCCGGTGATTTATAAATAAATCATCCCCACAGGATGATTGATGTCTCCATATAAATAATTAAGTCTTGACCTTATGTTATGACACCTGCTAAATTTTTTGGCACTTGAAACCAGTGCTCAGGAGAGATCCTTGACTCTGGATAAATGAAGGTGGGACTGGATTCAAGGGGGAGGGGGAGACAGGTTTTTGTTTACCCTCATTTTGTTCTGTTTGATTCCATCCGCTAATTGATGATGATTATTAATCTCTGTTGCCATCTACACTATGGATTTAATTCCTGCCTCTGATTGCTGTTGGAAAGTTTGCTCCATTAGAAGCAGACTTTGATTGGATTTCCAGTAGCCAGAGTTTCCCAGATGCCCCCCAAATCATTGTGTTATCTAGTCCAGGCACCTTACAATTATTTTTGTTTGCAATTTACTTTGTTTAGTGACAGAGCACCAGTAGCCTGGGTGACACTGTCATTACGCTCAACCAGGCTAGGTAGCAGGTGTCAGCAAAAGTTTAATTTGGAAGCTCATGAATTCAAAAAAAGAGCTTAACAGTTATCCCCAACACAGAGAGCTGCTGTGGCCTGAGCCTGGAAAAGAGAAAATCCTAGGGACATGAAAGGAATTGATGAGACACCAGGCATCTGGCAATATGAAATCTTCTTGGGATAAACTGAGGATAGCTTTCTTGTCAAATGGTGAGCATCATTAATAAACAAAACAGATTTAGTGGCAGCATTTCCAGTTTTCATTTCTGAGATCGTTCAGGTTTACTATTCACCCTCTCTCCCTGGTACTGTAGGTACAGCCTATTCTCTTAATAGCTGCAACTTTTAAATCTTGCAATAAAATACAAGAATTTCAGGGTAGGTATTTAACATTAAAAAACGAGCATCTTTGGGTTTTTCTAAACATATTAATCTACATGTCACGTAAGTCAGCTACAGACAGAAAGCAAAATTATAACACAGTTACAATAAGAGGTTTTCCGAACCCCTGAAAAATCTTCAAAAACTAATGACACAGCTATGACCGGGTATCACATCATTCCTGGCTACATCTACAGCCAGCACCCGGGAATCCCGGCTGTCAGCAGGGAGCTGTCCGATTGCCCATCACCAGCACACTGGGGCTCACATGTACAAATCATTCTTTGCTGTATGTCTGCCGGGGTTTGAACATACCCGTTCCTGGAGGGTTGGGTGAGGTGTAAAGGGGCGTTGCAAGGTCCGAGCTGCCAAGTGTGCCCGAGCAGGGGCACGGGAATCGGGACGTGCTGAAAAGCACTCCTATGGGAGAGCAGCGCCCAAAGAAACCCCCCTGCTCTCTAAAGATAACTCCAGAAATTAAAAAGTGCGTCCGCGTCCCCTCATACGGCTCCTGTTCGCATAGACTGAACTCCGGGTGAACTGGGTTTCCAGTCTAGGGAGATGGTGCATTTATCAACTACTTTGCTTTGGATGCCGTTGTTTTCGTTACAGAAACCCACGCCGGACCCGTCCCCACGAGCGTTCAGCCCGTCGAAGCTGCCGGCTCCATCCTCGGCGGGAGGTGGGTCCCGGTGCCGGTGCCCCCGTGCCCGAGCGGCCCCGCCCGGTGCGAAGGGAGCGGAGCGGGCTGGGGAGGAGGGGACGCGCCGCAGCCCCGGGGCGACCCGCACCGCGCCCGGCCCCGAGCGCGGCCGCTGCCCCTCCGCCCCCAATTACCGCCACTGCTAATTGCGGCGCCGCCAGCCGGGAGAGCAGCCCTGAGGTCAGGGGGTCGCGCCGGCGGGGATGAAGAGGGGACACGGGACGAGGGGCCCCAGCGCGGCCCCGCCGCAAGTTTGGTCACTTTCCCGAAGTGGTGCGGGGAAAAGTTGGGGAGCGGCCGGGGGATGCGGGAATCCGGGCGGCGAAGCGCGTCCCGGGCCCGGGGACAGGGGGTCTCGGCACTGACCTGCGCCGCGGCCGCGCCGCCTCCCGCGCTCGCTCAGCGCATCCTCCGCGCCGCTCCCGCCGCCGCCGCCGCCCTGCGCGCCGCAGCCGCGGCTCCGCGCCCGCGATGCTCGGCGGGGAGGAGAGAGTAAAGCGGGACGGCCCGCCCGAAGACGGGAGGCCGCCGCCCCCCTCCCCGCCTCCCGCCTCCCGCCCCGCCGGCCCCGGCCCCGCTGGCGGCCGCGGCCGCCGCCCCGCGCCCAGCGCGCACCTCCGGGAGCAGGTGCGGCGGCCTCCGGCGGGGAGCGCTCCCGCTCCTGCCGCGCCCCCGGCGCATCTTCCCTCGCCGCGGCGCGGGCGGGGCCGGCCGGGGCCGCCGCCTTTCCAGGGGTGCTCTCGCCTCTCAAGTTTGACACGTTCCGGCGGCGCCGGCCGCTCTCCGCCGCCGGATCGTGCGTTGTCTGCAGGGCACTTGGGCGCGGAGCGGGGCGCTGCGGGCCCAGCCCGGGGCCGCCCTGCGCGCTCCCGGCTCCGCATCCCGAGCCTCGGGCCGCGCGGCTCCCGGCGGAACCTTGCACCCCCCGAGGGGCACGCCGCGGGGAGGGAGGAAAGGTCCCGGGCACGGTGCGGGGGAAGCCTCTGCGCCCCTGCTGCCGGGTGTCGTCCGGGAGGAACGGAGAAGGGAGGCTCCTCCATATCCTCCGTGTGGATACGAGCATCCTGCCGGGCGTCTCCTCCGGCCTGCAATTTGTAGAATTATATGTGTATTTTGAGATTGGTTGGGAAGATCGGTGGCCCATAGTTGCTCCCAAAAGAAGGTTGTGAACACACACCTCAAGGGAGATGCAGAAGTAATTGGGAAAGAATTGAAGCGGCGGTGTCCTCGAGCAACAAACTGGAGTAGACGGGCTGTAGCCACGGCACGGTGGGCACCGAGGTTCCTTGTCTTGAGCCTGGATATGGGCTGTGGAGTAACAGCACAAAAGGGGCTTCTTGCACACTCTGCTGGCTATTTCCCACCCTAAAATACAAGGGAGGCTTTTCCCACGTAACTGTGCAGCAGAATAGAGAGTCTCATGAGAGCAAACCCGGGGTAGGCTGTGATCTCCAAGAATGGCCTCGGTGGCATGCCTGGCTATTGCTAGTGTAATGAAGTGGGTGTTTAATTCGATTGAATGGTGCCCCCAGAGCCTGGCATCAAGGGATGCTGTGCTCCGCACCCACTCCTCAGTTTGGAGTGTGGGTCCAGGAGGTGCCCTTGCTGCCAGCGGCCCACGGAGCTAAGCTTCTGCAGCCCGGGGGCAGCGGGAGCTTCCCAACAGGCAACGCCAGATGTGCTGCCTCGAGTGCCGACGCCCAGCCTAGCCTGACACTGTCTGTACAGTGTGAAATGTGTCACCATGGATCCTATCTACAGCCCTCAGAATCATTTCAGGTGTGTCTTATAAATAAACTATGACATTTATCCTGTGACTAGATGAGCAGAAATACATTATACTTAGTCTGCTCCCTAGCAATCAATTGTTCTAAGTAGGTGTTATTTATTAAAATATTGATTAGGGACCCAAGTCTGTAATTCTTAAGTAAGCCAGCTCATTGCTGATAGGATGGAATATTTAAATGAGAGTTTTGAGATCAGACTTTATGTAATTCCATTGTCATAGGAAAAGAAGATGCATGTGACGGCTTTCCAGAGGAAGATGCATTCGTGCCACTTGGAGTTCAAAGGAAGAATAACATGTGAAAACTGCAGTCATTGCTTTACCTGAGCACCTTCTGTCCTGCTCTCTGTGGTGCAGGGTGCATAAGCTTTCACAGCAAAATAATAAGTCTGTAACTGGGTAAAGTGAGTTGCATACTATAAATGTAAAACATTGCTCGGTGTCTGTTGCTATGGCAGGTGACCGGGGAGAAAACGTCCTCCAAGGGCCATCTCCTGGCATAAGGAACCTTTCCTGCTACATCTGTGTTGGGAGCCTTTGTGAGCAGGGTGAGCAGAATGTGGCTCTCTGTTCTTTATTCAGGTTGTGTTATGGAAAATGCTTTAAATGGATGACCTTGAAAACAAAGCCCAAACAAGAGTCCTGGCACTAGGTCCATTGACAGCGAGTCCTCCTGCCCTGCTGCCTGCAGGACTCACAATTATGTTTTTCTCCAATTTTGGCTCCATTACTTACACAAAATTCCTGTGAATTTGAAAAATAAGGTATCTTAAACCAACGATTTCTGGGGGTTATTTTTGTGTTTGGAGGATTGATTTTTTTTTTTTTTTTTTGCCTCTCTGTCTCCAGTGGAACAGAAGGCAATGTGAATCCCTTTTGTTTACTTCTTTGTTTCTGCTCCTGACTGCTTATTAGCAGATATGTGTGTGGCTCTGCTGTAGTCTGGAGCTGGTTAGTGGCTATTACAAAGTTAGGAGGAAGAGTGACAATCACAAAGCCTTGCTTTTGAGAGGGTAGAATGAACAAAAAGGACAGAGGGAAAAAAAAGAAAATTTTTGTTTAGGAAAAGAATATACTTGATAAATGCATATGCTAGAACAATAAAAGGTATTTATTCTGTTCTTTCTAGGAAATGAGATTTCCAATTATTTTGATATTAAAACATGTTAAAGCAAAGGCAGTATTTATTGAAGGGAATCTTCTGTTTTATTAGTTGCACAGACTCTGACACTCAGGGTGCAAAGAGACACCCAAGCATATAATCTAGTATTGTGATCCAGTGATGCTGGTACTGTGCTTATAATCAGGATTTCTGATTATCATGCATTGCACACAGTCACTTAGAGTCCTATATAGAATCTAGTTTCTTTTAAGACCGGAAGGAATTGTTTACCTCTGCTTAGTCATCACCAAATGCAACTGATATTTTCAAAATGTTTTCTATGGAAAAATGGAGAACGTTTGGGGGTGAGTGGAATTAATTGTAAAATTGTTTCTGGTGCCTGGATACATGTAAAATGTTTCTGGTGGAAAAGACTGGAAATTATTTATCTTGGTGATTTGGAGCCTGATATTTATAGCAATACTGTTTGAATGCTTTAGGAAAAAAGATCATTTCTTCCATCCTGCCAATTATTTGGAAAAAAAAGGTCAATTTTTTTTTTAAATACTATATATAGGAAAGCTTATCTTATACTGAGTCTTTATTCATCTCTCGGAAAATAGCACAGAGAAAAATGAAGAGAACATATGGTGTCTTCTATCAGTCAGTCATCATTACTGCTTCTTCACACTATGTCATCACCCCACAAATAGCAAATGAGTGTGAGTTTCTCCCCGCTGAAAAAAGAAAAAAATGGTTAGTACAGCCAAGTTAAAAAAATAATAAATATTACAATAGCATCAACTGGAACATTATATAAAATATTAATGACAATGAGAATGCAGAGGGAAAACCCTCTAAACTGTCAAACAATAGTATCAAACCTGAAAATGTTGAGCTGGAGCAGAACTCATGAATTTCTCTTGATTTGATAACCAAGCTTGAAATATTGATGGGACACAGTCTCTCTTGCCCATTCTTTATGAATGATTCTGTGCTATTTGAGGTGCTCAAACAGACAGAACTCAAATAAGAACAGCGAGGAATGTAATGTAATAGTTTGTCTCTGGGGCATCCATAAAATCTTGAATTTCTTTTTTAAGCAGACATCTAGGAAAAATATAATTTTATTTAATTCCCCGATGTTCATATTACGCTTTAGTATAAAGGTTGCAGTTGAAATGCTTATCTGCAAAGCCCCTCTGCCATTCTTGGTCTCTGGAAAAGAAATGTATGACAAAGCAGCCTTGGCAATAGCTGCCACAGGAACTTCATAAGCCCCAACACTGGAAACACCTATCCCAACTTTGGAAGGGATATTTCAGAACCATCCTTCTTGAGAAGCAGCCAAAGCAGTTGAGGTTTATGGGGGAAAAAACCCCCATATATATATATATATATATATATGTGTGTGTGTGTGTGTGTGTGTGTATTTATAGTTATAGTTATAGTTATATGTGTGTGTGTGTGTGTGTGTGTGTGTATGCAGTGCAACAAAACAGCAAATTAAGAGCCTCATTGGAATGTCTAAAGCAGATCTGGGCCATGTTGTCTCCCAGATCTCTAATCTTTCATTCCCTTTGGATCCTTCCCTCAAAAGGCAGCTCATAACAGGGTGCTAATGCACCCGGAATTGAGCCCCATATGTAAACTACATGGGAAGCAAGCCCCTTTGCAGGCTCCACTCAGTTTGGCACCCAGCTGAAATAAGTGTGTACGAGGTGCTTGGTAAAACCCTGGTTCAAACATCAGCCCGTGTAGGCTCTTGGGCTAGAGTTAAGTTTCCTCTATGGCCAGTTCCAGGATTTGGTTATGTTACTGATGCTGCTTTAGAGTTACCAGACCTGACTGAGGGAGCAGAGCTTTTATCTGAAGACCATTTTCTTAAAATTGCTTACACACAATGAGCCAGTCAGGTGAACTGGGGTATGGGACAGTGTCAGTGAGGGTTGAGGAAGAGGGGAAAGCACTGAGTGATGCTAGGGATAGAAGAAAGGGGAATAATAGTGATATTTCTGGGAGTTAACCAAAATTAGGAAAATATTAATTAATTCCATGCACTCTGCCCCTGGACCAATGCTACTGCATAGGTAGTGTCTGGCAAGGTTTCTATGGAGAGGCAGTGTCTTTTTCACACCAAGAAATATCCATGGGACAAATCGTAGGGTACACAAACCATTCTTTGGGAACAAAATAAAAATCTCTGGAAAAATTATAGAAAACCTCAAAAGACAGAACAGGAAGAGATGTATTAGATCATATGGTTCCTTGTTGGTAGAAGCAATAATAAATTGCCCCCTGGAGATAGAGAACATCAGTTATTTCATAAAATATAGCCAAAGGGCCCAGAAGGAACAATATGCTTTAGACAGGAAAGCCTGAGAAGCGTTTGATTTAGTCTTAAGTGAGAACAGCCAGGCCTGCCAGACTCAGAATCCAAAAATGGCACTCAAAACTACAATTTGGAAACTCCATCAATAACTTAGAGTAACTGGGACCTGGAGCTGTTGTGCTCCTTACAGTGGGTAGGTGCAGGAAGGGATTCTTTCTGCAGGACATATAAAGATGGTGTGTTGAAATACTCCCCAGAACAACATACAAGGGTGCAGGGGTTTGGAGTAGTTTACTGCTCCTGTTTTTTGTCCATCCTGGAAAAATTGTGGTTAAGATGGAGTAATTGCTGGTGGCTGTTCCAAATCAAACCTGAAGGTAATGCCCTTCTCTAAGGACTAACTTATTGCAGGTGATACAATGTGCAGTTCTAAGTTTGGGTCTTTAGGGGGTGTATTCAAATTCTGGCATTTGGGGCTTGGGGCTCTTTTGGATTGGCTTCATTGTCCTGGATGGATTTGCTTTGTCATTTCCTGAGACAGTAAAGCTCAGGGACAGAATTGTGTGCACCTCATGTGCAGCTCCTTGTTGTCTGTGTTTGGGCAAGAAACAAAACCATGATCTATCAATATAGTGATGGACTTTGCTGTGCAGCTGTTGTGATGGTGCTGAGCATGTTTTTCCAAGTGGATGTGTGGAATAAATCACACTGGGAAGATGAATTGGAGAAAAATATGCTCAATGTTGGCCAGCAAAAGTGATCCTAGTGGGATCATTCCATCACTGAAGGAATGTGTCACAGCTCTTTCATAGGTGGTATAAACAAGTTCCTTTTTAGGCTGCTGGGAACAGGGGCAGATCTCCTGACACTTGCATTCATTCTTCTCAATTTTATGTGCTTTGTAAGTTGGTGGTATGAGTCAGCAGAGAGGGAGAAGTGTGCAGGCATGTAAGCCTGCTCCTGAACCACTGCTCTGAGGACCAAGCGAAGCAAAATAACTACAAAGTGAGGCTCTTCCCAGCCTCGTGTTAGGCCTGGCTCCTGATCCCTTACCATGGACCTTCCCTGTCTTCAGCATCTCTTGCCTTCTGCTTCCTCATCCCTCTGCATCATCCATCCCACCCACCTGCTGCCAAAACAAACCTGTCTTTGACCAGACCTTCCTGCCACCTCCTTTTTTCTTTGCTGCCTCTGTCTTTTCCCTCAGTTACTATCAACAGTTCAACTTTTTTATTTTTTAACGTATGATGTGAAGAATTGATTTAGTGTGTGGTTCATGCAGAGGGAGTTGAGCCTGTGAAGGAAGCCAATGCTTCTTTTTCTTCATTCTCCCTTAGTTTTGCATCTGTCATGCTGTTTTCAATAAACAATTAAAATAAGTACAAGTATTGTGGTCAACTGGGATTTCACCTAGTCTGCTTGCCTGAACCCCCCCTCCCTGTGAAATGGGAATGCCATACTCTCGAGCTGCTCTGTGATCCATGGTTTCATTACATGGCACCACTCCTTGTTACTCCTGCATTTTCACTGTTTGAAATACTGAGAGGAGCAAACCAGGGGCAAAGGGGAAGCCGTAGATTTAGGCCTGGCTTTGCATGACCTCATCAGCTGGGTTTTGTTTGCAAACCCACGGGTGCTTGAGATTCAGGTCATTCCTCTGAATCCCCCTGCAGTGGTAGGCGTGTGTGAATGCATCAGGGAGGAGAGATAAATGACTCACACTATGATCCGTCTTTATTTCAAGTAGTCCTCAGCAAAAGTGAGAGGGTGGCTTTGTGTTGCAAAACCATGTTGATTTAATTTTTATCTTGCCAAGCTGGGTGTGGTTTGGGAAGAGGTACTTTATATCTTCTATCTATCTATCTATCTATCTATCTATCTATCTATCTATCTATCTATCTATCTATCTATCTGTCTTCCAGAGGGTGAGAGCAGCAAGACCCACGATTTTCAGTTTGGCCAGCTTCTCAGAGGAAAGCTAACAGATCAGTTCAGAGGGAAAAAAAAAGTAAACGATCTTTGTCCTGTAGATTTCCCCCTCTTGTTTTCATTTCTGAACAGGCATTGTCATCTTGTCTCATTAGAGGTAACACAAGCTGAAGGGTAAGAAGGGAAAAATCCCAGCTATTGATGTATGTGATGCAAACCAGCTTCTATTTCCTTTGTTATTCAGGAATTGTGGGAAACTGTAGCAGATGTCTTGTCAACTGGGGAATCTGCTGTTGTCCTTTAAAAGGCAGCTGCTGCCTAGGTGAGCTGGTTTTCCTTAGAGCTAGAGCTGTGATGCTTCCAGAGTCAGCCTTTCAGTCTTCCCTGAATTTCGAATCACTAAAGCACCTCCAAGGTCACTTCCTGGAATGCCTTTGGATTTTCATCACTTTGGGCCATCTGGACTAGATGAGCAAGGTGATGTCAGTGAACTCCTTTGTGAACAACTGTCTGTCTGACGAAGGGAAGAATGTTGTGTGCAGGGGAGGCAGAAATCTCAGGGCAGACTCAGGACTTCAGGTTTATTTTGAACCAAGCCATGTAACCTTTCAAATTTACAAAGTACTGTCAGCTCTTGTAATCCTTTATTAGTCTGCTTGGGTTTGATTTCTGTTTGTATTTTTACTGTCTAGGGAAAGCCAGATTTTGGCATCCTTTAGCCTGAACATTGTCAACTGTCATTGTAGGAATAAGGCAAGTAAGAATTCCTTGTGTAAGCAAGGTTTAATTGACTGGGCACTTAGGGAGAAGAAAAAAGGAGCAAAAAGAAAAAGGATCAGCTGTAGCTTGATTCAGGCATTCTGTCCATTCTGGAAATAAAGGAAAAGAGAACATAAGCTGCTACATTTGTGTGATGGCACTAAAATAGCAGCTTGTATTTACATTTCAGCTTTCTATTACAAGGCTGCTGGCTGTGTAGCTGGAAGCACAGATTTGGGATGTGGTGAGTACCTGTTTGGTGGGCCCTGTTACAGTGCCCCAAACAGCCAAAACACAAATATTATCCTTTTGATATCAGTGCCAGCTTCTGAGGCCAAGACCTATGACACTGGGGATTTCATAGTGTCCTTGCAAGTGCCATGAAATGAGAATATGCAGGGAAAAAAGGACACAAATAATGTTTGCTCAGTCTCTCTCAAACTGATTTCCCTTGTACATTTAAAGTGATCAGTGACTCTTTGTGCTACTGTTAATTCAACTATACAGTGAAATTCTCCCTTATGTCACCTAGGGCCAGGCTCTGCCCCCAGGTCCATTTTGAGGGGTTTCTTAGCATGTCAAGTGTCTCTTTAGGCTCCAAGTGTGATATGGTAAAACACAAAGCTATATTTTATAGCGTGTCAGACCTGAAGCACCAGTTGCAATGTAAATACTCTCACTCTTGTATCTAATTCACTCACACTGATCCCTAATGTTGGTGCTTCCCTGGATGGCTTTCCCAAATACTGACAGCAAAACCACAGCCGTATGCTGGAGGTGCCAGTGGCCTTTCCTTTTTATTAATTCTTATTTTAGTTACAAAGCTGCTCTCGGGGTTGAAGGGAATACCTCCTTCCCCTCCCCTCTCCCTTGGTTTTTGGAGAGATTGAATAAAGACCTGACTTTTGGCTGTCACTTTGCAAATCAAGCTGTTTTCCAATCTACACTCAGTTATTTGCCCTTCTGTACCTTAAGAAGCAAGGCTAGAGATTCCTGACGTGAATTCAGTGATGACATGTGAGCATTTTCTCATTAAGCAAGCCAGTTTGCACTGGAACCTTGCTGCTCCTGCAGCTCTCAGAATAAAGTAAACTTTTTGTCTAATCCCACAGGGTCTTTGAAGTTTATTTCATTACAGAGTATAATATCTCCTAATGGAAACTAGGTAATAGACATACCAAGAACTAGCAAACAGGAGATTTTGTGTCAAAAGAGAATTCAATTTTAATTAATCTTTTCTGAGTAATTCAATTGAGTCTTCAGGAGGAACCTATTTCTGCTTTTCCCTACAGCTCCCTACACTGATTCTGTGTATTTAAAATCTGTAACTCAGTAGTCCAAGAGTATAGCTAAATAAAAAGCAAAAGATACTTATTGGACCACAACCCAGGAAATTTGCTTGTGTAAAGGATTGGATCTTTTCCTGTTGACAGGACCTGTGTGTTTTGGTGAGAACAGTAAGATCTTTCTGGTTTTCCCATGTCTCATTCTCCCTCCTTCCCCCCCACAGTGCATGCACAGGTGTATCCATGTGCATCTCTGTAAATATCCTGTTTTTCATTGACAAGAAGATTTACCTTTTCTGAATCTTAATTTAAACATGAGCGTTTCTGTGTTCCTTCCTCTGATCCCTTTAGCAGTGCAAGAAAGAGCCCTGTGTCAGCAGGACAGGTGCAGTATATGTGTGTTCAGTCTCTGCCTGTATCTACACCCTCTAGAGCCAGATGTCATAATTCACACTTGAGCGTCAGCCAGTTTAGAAATTATTCTCTTTAAAATGGAATGAAAATATATAAAATGTAGAGATATGTAGCATTATCTCCTTCCAGCTAGTTCTCTCCTGACCTCTAAACAACTAATTTCTCAGTTTTGATTTTCATTTAGTTTAGGGCTGCAAAAAAGGATTTCTTGGCATTACTCTGAGTTTTGATTGCTTTCAATTAAAGCACTTTTACTTCTCAGATGATATTTCATTTGCCATGGAGGGAACACATCACCCAGATGTGCTCTGCCCCAGTCCAGCCGGGAAGGGCCTGTCCAAAAAGGATGTGGTTAGAAGGTAGGTTGGGATTCACTTGCTGTAAGTGTTAAAAGTACAAAATCACGTCGTCCCAGAGCAGTCATTATTTCCTGACACCCATTTTATTCAGAAGTATCTGAGGCTTTACCACAAAACTTGGCCAAGTGTGTGCAGAGAGGCCCCAGGTCAGTGGGGCGTTGCACAGTTCTGAGCACAGAGCCAAGTGCAGAACGTGCTCCCTCTCCCTCTCTGGTTTGTGCTGCAGCCTGTAATAGAAAATAAATTAATGTACTCACTTAAATCTTAGGCAAGGGAGAGTGACATATATTGCTTATCTGGCAATGCAGGGTGTCTGTATCATCTCTGGCAGAGTGGGGAACACGGTGCAAACACAGACTGCTCTGCAGAGTGGGGTCTGATGGAAGGTGTGCAGTGCCACTATTGAAGTGAGAGCAGCTGAGTGCTGCAACCCGGCCTTTAAATGACCAATTTATTTCTCATTTAATTCTCCCCTTAGCATTATTTAACATTGTTTTGATAATGGGAGGCATTTGGCTCTGTGAATTTAGCATGGGGAGACAAGAACACTCAGAGTTTGATTTGCTGTTTCTGTAAGTATATTTAGTATTGCTCTCGTTGTACAGTGCAGCTTGAATTCAGAGCACTGCTTCCCCTCGGCACAGTGGGTAATACATCTAGCCAGAAAGCATCACTAGCATGGGGCTGGGAGAAAAAAGAGAAGGGAAGAGTTGAAGGGAAGAGGGTAAAAAGAAAAATGGATCAATAAAAGAAATGGGGAAAAAATAGTGAAGGGGATAAGAGTGGTAAACAAAAATGAAGGGATAGGGCATATGTTGGAAAAAGGAACGGAAAATGTGAAGTGGCTTGAGGATTCTGGGAAATCTCATCCTTTCAGAAAAGGAGACTCTGGGAAGCAGAGTAAGGCTTGATGTTAGAGCATTCCCTCACAGGCTGAGCAATGGCAGGAGTGAGAAGGAAAGCCTAAAAGGAAACTGAGGAGAAGAAAGACAGAGTGCTTTTGAAAGTGGATGCTGTTGGTAACAAGAAGGGAGGTGGTGCTGCTTTCTCCTGGGGTGCAGAGATGCTGATCGTCCTGCTGGGAGTTGTGAGCGATACAAATGCACAGCTGGATCTACCATGACAACTCCCTGTTTTCCAAGGCACACATTAGAAGAACTTGACTCTATTGTACTTAAGAGCTATTTATTTGACATGCTATAGAAACTTGCTTTTCATTAAGAGAAGAGAAAAGGTGAATCTGAGTAAAAGATAGTAAAAAGTAGTCTCATTTGTAAAAGAAAGTATCTTTTCATCAGCATTTTTAACAAAGGAGTCAAACGGAAGCAGAGAAGGCTGCAGGAGGAAGCCCCATGTGTCCACTGAGCCAGCAAACAGTTTGACCCAGCAGCTATTAGTGTTTATTTTGGGGCATTTTTGAAATGTCTGTTTCAAGGCACAAGCCCGCAGAAGCAGGGGCTGGCACTGAGACACTGAATCACTGCTGGAGCTGTCCCAGCAGGGTCAGAGCATGGGAAGAGTGTCCCCCACAGTCCCTGCACAGGCAGTGCCACCCTGACACCTCCTGGGGTGTGACACCACACCGTGCAGTGCTACTGACAGGCTCCTGGGGGGACCTTTGCACCAGCAGGTGTTGGGAGTGTGTCTTGGTTTGGAAAGACAGCTGTCTGCCAGGGAAAGCTGGAGCTTCCCTTGGAATGGAGAATGGAAACCCCCTCTCTCCAAGTTATTGTTGCAATAGGACACGAAATAAAGATGCTTGACTCCAGTCAGAAGGCAGTAGAAATCAGAAGGTTTATTTACAATTCATTCAGTCCTTTTATAACATGCTGCGCTAAGAAGACACATTATTGGTCCACAGGGCTGACACCTCTCCAATGGCTAAGTAACAGAAATAGCAAACAACACCTGTTGTTATGGGAAAAGAATATTGTTTACAAAAGGTTGTTTTGGGAAAAAAGAAAACTGTTGAAAAGTTTCCCTTGGGAAGAGCTCAGGCTCAGAAAATATCAGGTCCACAAGTTATTGTAATTTTGCAATTAAGAGCCTTCGGGCAAAGATTGGGGAATAGGAATAACAGTTCTTTACTAGGAATATTAAAAAGTACGAATGTAGTAAAGCAAACAAACAATCAAAAACATCCTAGTAACACTGACAAGAGTCAGAATACGACCTGACACCCTGGTCAGGGTGTTGGGAGCAGTCCAAATAAGTCCCTCTGGAGTGACAGATGTGGTTCTGTTGGAGTAGAGATGATCCTGTAGAAAGGTCCAGTGGTGCTGAGATGGGTCCAATCTTCTTCTGGGAATCCAGTGCAAACTGGCTGTGCTGGTGTTTTGAATCTCAGGTTTTATCCAGGTAGGAATGCTGGGCTCCTCCTCCTGGGATGATGTAATTGCATCAGCCCTGCAGTGAGCCTCGATGGCCCATGAACAGCAGATACCCCCTGGAGAGAGGATGGGTCCTGGAAGGGATAAAGAACACGGCCCCAGCTGGTTTAACAGCTGCCCATTAACAGAAGGTACCCACCCCCTTTCCCCCTGGAGTTAAAAGAAAAAACACCTCTTCAGCTGGTTTCAACAGGTTGGGAATAGAATACATGCTTTTGGTTATGTGTTGTAACCCAAGACAGAGTGGCTGTAATTGGATTGATCAAGGCCGCAGACTGCCCTGCCCAGGGCTCCTGTGGGCCCAGGGAAGCACTGCCCTGTCTGTGCTCAGGGTGTGTGGGCACATAAACCCTCACTTGTGTCCCGGCATCAACACTGCCATGCAGAGAGCAGAGCTAATGACTGCACAGAGGAGTGAGAAGGATGGGTGGTGGTGTAGAGCAAATTCCCAGGGTTGTCTTTTTTGACTGCACAAAGAGCTGCATCTCTTGAAAACAAGACGGATCAACAAAGGTTGGGATTCTGTGTTCAGGTGCTTTAATTCCTGTGGGGATATTTGGATTGAGGAAAACTCAGTAAAAATATAAAAACTTGGCAATATCCTTAAATGATTCTCAAGAAATGTGCTTAGGAAATCAGATAAATTCTAGGGAACCCAAAGGAAGACCACAGCGGTGTTCAGAGCACTCCATGACAGGCTGCAAATAGGAGCCATCCTTTTCTTAAATCAAAGTGATGGAGAAATATTAGGAAAATCTGTGTACATTTGATGCCATTGTACGGTATGGCTGGTATCTCATCTGGTACGTGTTAAGGAGCAATATTTAGTTACAGCTTCCTATTTACTGCCATCCTTTTCCATTTGAGCATGTGTAATTTAAAATCATTTGAAAAACTAGCGGAGCGAAACAAACTGTCTGAAGCACACAAGGTTATTTCCTTAGAATTTGGGCTTTAATGGCATGCAGAAAGGGGCTTGCTTAATTTCCTTCAAGTAGTCCTTGATTTTGCAGGGTTCCTTTGAGTCCACTTTCGTATGAAATTGTCTTGGGAAGGTGAAAGGAATCACAATTCCTAGGAGGACAGTCCCTCCTAGGCAAGTCCCCTGCTACGAACCACAGGTACAGGGAGGTGGCACCAGCACTGCCTTTGGCCCTGTTTGTGAAGGAACATTTCTGAAGATGCTGTGTGTACTGGGCAGTGATAAAATGAAGAACCATGTCAATCCTGTAATTTTTGCAGAATAAAGAGGTTTTCCATCTCCCCCACCCCCATCTCCCAAGCATTTGGCTTAAAATGTGCTCTGACTCACTAGCCAGGTGGCTGGTAGGAAGTACAGAGCTCATGTCCCTGCCAGGGAAGGAGGCCAGAGCTGCTCAAAGCCCTTTCTGTGAGTGCACAGAGCCTGCTGCAGGGCTGGGATGTTGATGCTCTGGGATCTTCCCTCTCTCTGCCACAGACTTTGCCTGCTGTGCTATGCCTATTTTAAAAACCTCTGGGTTGTTTTTGTATGTTTCTTGCTGGAGTGTGAACCACCAGCTTCATGCCTTGGGTTCCTGCCGAAGCTGTGAACTGTGACAATTAAACCAAATTCCCGATTCGTGCAAAATGCCCTTTTCTCTCCATCTGATGCAGGGCTTAGCAACACACAGCTGTCCCAGGTGACTTTCTGAAAGGATGAGCAATCTCCTTATCCACTTTCCATCAGCATCCTGCTCTGCAGCTGTGTTGGTCACACGGCTGAAAGGCATCTGAATGTCACTGGTAGAGGTAACGTGTCAGGTGCAATGGTCTCTACAGCCTTTGGCAAATGCAGTGGTAGGGTCAAAGGTCTAAAGCTCTGGTAAACAGAACATAGCAAAGATAAACAGTCTTAAATAAAATGCTCTAACTCAGAGGTTGTGGATGGGCTCATCCTCATCCTTACTTCAGGATTAGGTTTTCTCTTGCTCCATTTATTCCTTTGTTTTTCAGCTGGCTTTGCTATGGGTTTTCAGGAACATTATTTCTGTTTAGGAGGGATGAGAGAAGTAATTAAAATCCTTAGTTCTGTAATTTGTCTTGTACTGGCAAAGCCCGACAGCCTCTCCACTGAAGGCGTTGCTGGCTCTCCAGTGCAGATGCAGCTGGCAGAGACAGGGCTCTTGGGTTGGGGACGTAAAGCTACTAATGCCAGGGAACTTAAAACTTTGATTTAACTCTTCTGAAAGTTGAATTTACTCTTCAGGACCTCCCTGAAGGTGTCCCAGTAGCCCCAAAGGTGCCATTACCCTGTAAGTTCTCCAGGGCATGGATCATTTCACCCCACGGATCTGTGTGTGTCTTCCCCACAGGCAGCTCGAGGAGCTGTGCAGCACATTCACCGTGTGACTGCAGTAAGTTACACGAAAGTAGGAAATAGGAAGAGAGATTTTATTTCTCTTGGCTTTTACTTTCAATAGCCTTCAGAGTAACAGAAGTTATTTTTCTCAAGCTGTCAAGGAAAAAATATTGTGTTGAAGCAGAGACTGAGCTTAAGGCAACTCGGGTGGAGAAGGAGCTTTCAGCAGTTCCCCGTGTGCAAGCACCTACTGGGGCTCTTGGCTCTGCCTGCCCCCTGTTCCAGCCAGGTTTTGTCCAGGAGCTGGGCGTGCCCAACCAGAAGAGGGCTGGGACACCTGCACGTCAGGAGCTCTTGGGAGGAGATGAGGAATCTGGACAAAGCACTGCTCTGGCACCCAAGTAGTCCATGGTACCTGGGAGCAGAACGTGAGTATTTCTCCTTTCATGCCTCAGTTCAGGGAACAGCAGGGAGGCACCAAAAGCTGTGAACTCACTACTGAGCAGCCTGTTCTGCACTTGTGCAGCAGCCAACAAATACTGAATAAGGTGCAGCTGAGGCTGGGCCTCCTTAATTCCACTGTGGGAAACAGAGAGACCCAAAACTTCTCTCATAATAGCAAAAAGGAAAGAAAGTGATGTGAGCACAGATACTTGCATGATCTTGTATTTTGGAAAGTGCAAAGGATCTGTAAACCTGCCAAGGAAAAGGGTTAAGCTTGGTTTTGCGTCTTTCTTTTAGGCAAGCAGGCAGCGTGCTTGGAAGCACACTTCAGATGGAAACAGCATGACTACTATTTGACCGTGGCCAGTCTTGTCCCTGTGACACACTGCAGTCATAGCCAGGCAGTGCTTCCTGGCAGGATGGCAAACACAGCCCGGATTTGGTGCAGCCCCGTGAGCGTGAGCATGGGGAGAGCAGACACAGAGTGTCCTGAGCAGGGCCAGGGCAGTGTCCGGGGCTCCCTGCGCCCACACGGCAGCTCTGCCCCGACCACAGGCCGGCCTTTTGTCACATGTTGTTGTGTGTCTGACATGTGAAATATCTGAATCGAGTACGGTGTTAACAACTGGCATGTCAACAGCCCATTTTGAATCTCAAGGGAAAACACAGCCTCGGGAGCTAATACAGCGTGCGGCGGGGGAGGACAGGCACACGCTGAACGTGGTTGTAGCTGTTGTTAACAATGTGGTCTGCTGCAACCTGAGGGCTTTATTAAAAGCTGCTCTGTTTCACATTTTGTCTGCCCATATCTATATTGTGCTAAAATAGGGACATGTGAAATGGATATTTGGATTCTTCAAAACTACCTAGTCCCAAAGGCATTGACTGAGATGTGAACGCCTGGATTTCATCACTCCTGAGGATGCCTTCCTGAACACAGACACTGGAGGAAGTTAAACACAAAGAAGAAATAATTTCTTACTTCAACTGCTGTTAAATGATGGACACTTAACAATGCTTTATGTTTTATAGCTATTATTCTTGAGACTGATCATAGTCTGAAGGACAGGTATGCCAAAACTCCTTGGTAAAAAAAACCATAAACTTCTGAGTTTGAAATAATGCTGTGAGTGTCTGTCCATTCCCCTGTCCATCTCCCCCATCCTGCTCCATTTCCCCACCTGTCCATCGTTGGCCTGGCCAGCCAGAGGGGAGCAGCATCTTGGGTGGCAAAGAAAGAAACACCTTCCTTGGTGCTAGAAGACTGAGTCTTAGTGCTCTGCCTAGGAACAGGTAAATGAAGAGCTTGATGAGGAAGGATAAACAGACCAGGACAGTCAGCAGTACAGGAATCCCCAGAATTGGCCTGCCCCAGGTGAAAGGAGCTGCAGCATGTCAGCAGAGATGCAATGGCCATATCCTGCTCTGAGTGGGACAAAGAGAGAAGGCGGCAGATCCTCCAGATTGGCACCAGCAAAATCACAGATGGAATTGTATTTTCTGAAATTTTTGAAGGGCAGTACAGCTCTGCCAGCAGAGTGAATGCAGTCAGATCCAGCTCAGCAGCAGTGGGGCTGGGACACCATTTTATTATTTTTCAGTTTTTAATAATTCTGGGCTTTAGCACTCCCACTTATTGCAGTGGCTGGCAGGGAACCTATGGGAAAATCCAGTTTTATTGAAAATGAAAAGGTCAGTTTTGTTGAGCATTTCCATGGTGAAAATAGTAAGTTAAATGCATTCAGACTTCTCAAGCTACTCAGCTCCACGGTTGGACTGACCGACTGGAAGATTTTCCCTGCAAACTATTGCAATAGTATCTTGTTGCACAGCTTTCATGTGTGAGGTGGGCTTGAGGTTTTTGTCAGAAAAATAAAAATTGCTGGCCAGATTCTTCAGCCTTTGCAGTGCTGTCCATGGTGACACGGCTGCCAGGAATCTTGTGACAGGCTCTGAAGGCAATGGGAAGGCAGCTTTTCAGTATTTCCATTTCTGTCTCACCTGGGACTTCTGCTGACTGTCCCTCTAAAGGGTGTTTTGTGCAAACATTCCTTCATTTGTCTCTGGCAAGTGTCACCTGGGAATCTGCTGTTTCCCCCTGATGTCAGTGAGGTCTTTGCTCTGTGTGGGTTGGGT
Organism: Chamaea fasciata; assembly: GCF_029207755.1. Lineage (NCBI taxonomy): Eukaryota > Metazoa > Chordata > Aves > Passeriformes > Sylviidae > Chamaea > Chamaea fasciata. The sequence continues at coordinate 18,331,897 of NW_027094097.1, read as the reverse complement.
TAGTCCACAACAGGATACATTTTATTAGGGCCCAGACTGATTTCGGTTAATTGTTCAGGTGAATGTGGTCTCTCTGTCATTCCCTGAACACTGGATGGCATTCACAGCTCCTGCCCCAAGAGATGCAGGCCCCCTTCTCTAAGGTGCTGCTACACCTTGAAATGTTCCTTCTCCTGTCTGCAGACTTGCGGGAATCTGCCCCAGCAAAGGCACAGAGGAGCTGAAGAGGCTTCTCTCTGTGCAGTAACTCCTCGGAGGGAGCAGTAACACATTTCTTGTTCACTCGTTGTAACTAAGTGTCCAGTCCTGCCCTATGAATTTTCAAATAATTCCTCATCAGTCTCATATACTTTCTATATTTCTTCTTCCTTCTGCTTGTTGCTGAGGTGCCATGGGCAAAAAATGGACATCTTCCTTTTCAAAAAGTTCATCTGCTCCTGCCGTCACTGCTAATTAGTTCTTCCTTCCCACAATTTTCATAAAGCTCTCTCAGTAGCCAGGTATGGTGGCACCTCCTACAGGGTTTCCTCCCTTTTGGCGCTGTGTAAATCCTTCATACGATCACATGGAAGGGGGTCCTGTCACCTCCCCTGGCTGTTCTGTAGACATCATCACACGTGTGAATGATCCAAAAGGTGAAGAGAAGCAATTGCACTGGGCAGGGAGTGTTCTCCTCCACAGGCAGGCCACGACCCCTGCCCCAGTGTGTGACACCAGGGGTGTCCGGGCTATGGCTCCTGTGTCATCCTACCAAAGCCCTGAGTACCTTGCGCTGGACTGCAGCTCAGAGACTGTCTGAGAGCACAAGGCTGGGCTGGCAGTGGCCTGGCAGGATGGTGGCTGTCCCCATGGGAAGCTTGGGCAGCAGTGGGGCAGTGTGAGACTGCTGGCCCCAGTCCCACCAGCCCACTCCCCTGGATGAGGGGTGCAGAGGGGCAGGGAGGGAATGTCATTGAGAGATTCCCTGCAAAGACTGGGAATGAATTTATTTTATTTTATAACTTTTTGCTAGGATGTTTGTACCTTGAGATAATCCCTGAGCAGGTGAGGCACTGCTTGGCTGTGCTCTGGGGCCCTGCTCATGCTTGTGGATGTTGCCACACTGGCCTGTGCAGTTTGTACAGGCAGCAGACCCTTGAGAGGCAATTGTCATGTTAATGGGAGACCTGCCTGCGTTTTGTAACCTTGGGTCCTTGCCCTTCACTCCCTCCTACCCCTGACTGTTTATCACAGCTTCTCCTGCTCTGGTTGCTGCTCACCCCTGTGCCAATCAAGCAGCTTTCCCCTTGGTATAGGAAGAAGCTGGGAATAGCTGAATCTTACATTTTACTTGCAAGACACAACTGTATGTAAATTGAGTGAATTAGCTTTGGTTGGGTCCTTCCCTTCCCTTCCCTTCCCTTCCCTTCCCTTCCCTTCCCTTCCCTTCCCTTCCCTTCCCTTCCCTTCCCTTCCCTTCCCTTCCCTTCCCTTCCCTTCCCTTCCCTTCCCTTCCCTTCCCTTCCCTTCCCTTCCCTTCCCTTCCCTTCCCTATTTTTCTTCCTTTTTGCCCCCAGTAGACTGCGATATGTATACCATGGTAATCCTTGTATAATATGCTCAGAGTTTTTATAGCTCCCAGTTCTCCTATACCCTCCTACCTGCCAGTTTCTCAGTGCAGTACCAGACACCATGGAGCAGCGTGCAGCTGCTGGGAGGCTGGGCAGTGCTCCTGGTCTCACCTCCACCCCACACTCCACCACAGCTGTTTGTTGAGGCAGAGTCCTCTCTCAGTAGGTTTTCCCCACATTGCACATGCTTTTTAAATCCCTGCCCTAATGGTTTTTAGCCATTCCAGCTGATTTCAGATTCTTCAGCCTATATATGCAAGAGCTGTTTGTTTCATTTTGCATTCAGTGTAACATAAATTGAAGACCTGGAAAACCAGGAGCGAACTTTGGCTACCTGCTGCCCCTTTGGGTTTGTATTCACATCACGCTGCACACACATGCACATTCTTGCTCACTTACAAGGGCTTGGCTGTTTATTTCTTTGGCCAGGCAATTTTGTAATTAAAATATGCAGAAGTTTTTGTTTTCAAAAACAGATGAGCACCCACAAGTTGGTGTGCATGACTGTTCTCCATTTCCCAGGGATGGAAGTTTAAATGCAGCCAGCAAACTTGGAAGAGGCCAAATCTCCTTAGCATCAGTTTCTTAGTGAATGTGAGTTAAACATTTGCTACACAAGAGGAAGGAAGGAAGGAAGGAAGGAAGGAAGGAAGGAAGGAAGGAAGGAAGGAAGGAAGGAAGGAAGGAAGGAAGGAAGGAAGGAAGGAAGGAAGGAAGGAAGGAAGGAAGGAAGGAAGGAAGGAAGGAAGGAAGGAAGGAAGGAAGGACAAGCTCAGAAACCAATACTACAAATCATTATTTAGTTTACAGCTGGCCTGGGGCATCTCCTTTCACATGGGAACTGTACATGCTTACAGAAAGATGGCACAGCCCAGTACAGGGAGGGAAGGAGAGGAATGATCCCCATTGTGAGGGCAGAGATGAGAGGAACAGACACATTGGGGAAGTCAGGATGAAGCAAGGAATCTGTGGCAGAGCTGGAGCTCTCTGCAGAGTGCCAGCACACCAGTGCCTTATCTGGTGTGAAAAATCATCTTTCCCCTTGTTAATAGTGAATATGATCTTTCAAATAAGATTGTATGTATATTTACATTTAATTGCTCATCCTTCAGGAAGGACTCAATCCTGCTTGGTCCTGCATCAGCTTGGGCTGGTTTAAATCGGTTGGGAGCTAAGGATGCTCCTCTTTTCCTAAACCAAGCCCTTCATGAAGCTGTGCTATTGACAGATTACCATTTATAGCTCTTTATTGCTTACTGTAGGTTTATTGCAAATTCCTTTCCTGCTTAGTTTTCCTTCCCTCTCTCAGAGCAAACATAATGTACAGCCTATGTAAATATAAAGCATTAAGCAATTACTGGGTTATTTCAGATGCAGCACTAATAATATATCATTTCTGGAGAGCACAGCTTCCCATGTCGTCTGGTACAGTACTCACTGGAAAGTGAGCTCAGCCATTACTGCTGTATCCCTGAGTTATTACTCACCCACCCCAGGAAACAAAGGGGAGTCCCAGAGGTTAATGTGGTTAGTAAAGCAATTTGAGGAAGATGAGCTTGAATCTGCTTACACAGTGTACAGAAGAGATTTAAGCAGCAGACTTCCATCTCCTGCTCTGCAGCTCCTGCATCACGGGCCTGTTCTGTAGCCAGGCTGCTGCTGGAATAAGGAGCAGCACCTCTGAGGATCTGCTGCGTCTGAGATCCCTCAGGCAAATTGTCTGGCACCAGTTTGAAGAGGCTCGGTGTGAGTTCTTGCTGAAAATGAAGACTCGTGAGTTTGCATGTGTGGTTCTGTCGTGCCCAGCCCTGGGACAGAGCCTGCAGAGTGCTGCGCAGGGCAGTGAGGGAGGCAGTGCCAGGGGATGAAGGGCAGCTGCCAGCTGAGCTCCCAGCCTGCTTCCCTCTGCAGGGCACACCGTCTCTTGGAGGGCGTTACATTTTTAACAGGAGCCAAAGGCACATCGGTCGGGCAGGCTCAGCAAAGTTTGTGCTGCCTCGTTGTGCCTGTTCAGTGCGTAAACAGCACAATCAATCTCCGGAGCTGTCAATCCCGCTCCTCCACTGGCACTGGAGTGCCTAAAAAAGATGTTTTTAGAGAAAGGTACGGATGCACTATGCTTCCTTGGAATACACAGTTGAAAAAAAAAAATAGGATATGCTTAAAAGCCTGTCTGTACAGTCTTCTTTTCTCCACCTAAAAAAATCCATCTTCTGAACTTCCGAAGTTCATTTGGTAAAACATTGAAATGAAAGCGCTGTGGCTCCTCGCTGGAGGAGGCTCCAAGTGACTCACACGCTCACCTCTGAGCTTTGCAAATCACCGTGCCCTGTGCTGTTGTTCCTGCTTTCACGGGTTTTGGTTTGAATGGGCTGTGGCTGTTTCCAGCTCCCTGCTGAGCCCCCAGACGTGGCTCCAGCCCTGCCAGTGCCAGCCTCGCGTGGCAGCGCTGGTTTTCCTTTAGCAGTGAAAAATGAGCTTTTACTGATGGCTTTCTGGCTGGCCTTTTCCAGGCATTTGGCTCACAGCTGAGCTAGCTGTCACAGCAGTAATGGGACTGCCTATGATCCTGATAAGGGGTTAGTTTGCTGACGGATTATCTTGCCCTTTCCTTTTGCACTTGGGATATGGGAAATGTGCTTATGTTTTCTTAAAAATGTCTGATCCATAGTTCCAGTTTGGGAACCATGGTGTATGGGCGTGCTGAGATACGAAGGTGTGGTAAGACAGAGAGACAAATCACAGTAGTGGGCTGAGCTTTTTATCTTTGAGTCTTGTTAAATTTGGAGTACTATAGGGCAACATCTTTGGTGAAGTGTCCAGATTTAATTTGTATTTGCGTAGGAATAAGCAGTGCTCACTTATCTCTGCACCATTTACCAATTGCATAAACAACGTTTATAATTAGGATTCATTTATTTAGATTTTCTCTTGTGGGATTTCCACAAGCACAGAGAATTAGAGAATTAAAATAATGTGGCTAGATTAGTAGCAAGGCAGTATTTCAGGCTTTGACTCTTTATCATTCCCGTTTGATTCAGTGTGTGAGTGCAGTGGCCACAGTGTAATTCTTTATGGACATCATAAAAATCTCCCAAGCTGTACATTAATTGACAGCCTGTTTGGATGCCCTGACTGTAACCTGCAACAGGACCAAGGCAGGTTTTGTTCCTGGGGAGAATAACTAAACTTGGGGCACTGTGAGCGATTCCCCAGTAGCCATCTCGTAATGTGCTAGTCTTGGGAACATACAGAAAATCCAGTGTTGGGCTTGTGCTTTTGTTAAATTCAGGATTTCAGTGCATTCAAGCAGAAATGATCAATACTTTTACACATCTTTCTCTCTTTTTGATGTGCAGAATATGTTGAGAGGGGTTGAAAGGCTCAGCTGCTATTCATTCCTTTGGGAAACACTGGCCTGCTTTGGTAAAATGATTCTTTTTTGGAAGAAAAGTTTTGATTTCTTGTAGAAGCCTTAGAAGATGCAAAAAATAAATATTTTTGGTTCAGAACTGGAGGAAATTAAAATGTTTTCAACATTTCCATAAAAAGCAGACTGCTTCAGGAGGAAACCCCTCACATTCTGCCATTCCCTGTTCTGTGGTCTGTTCCTTGAACATCCTTCACAAAAATCCCCCAACACATCCATAAAAGAAAACGAGAAGGAAAAAAATTCAAGCAACCTTGATATTTACAAAGGGAATTTTTATCAGCTCACAGTTTCCAGAAGGAAATCTCATTCCTGCAGAAGCAGTAACCCAGACATATCTCTTGCAATGAATTTCAGCCACGAGCATCAGTGTGTGATGTATTGGCCAAAGCCTGTGAAGGGAGTGGGACGCTGATAGTGCTGCCAGCGGGGCAGATTGGCAGATAGCCTCTCTCATGTCCTGCAGAGGAAATGACAAATCCCTATTATTTACCATCCTTAAATAACTTGCCACAGCCCAAAGCTCCCCTGTGTACTTAGCCAAAGCTCACAGGGAGTTGCAGTAATTTCAGTGGTTAACTGAGAACGTTGGGACTGAGCCTTGTGCCAGGACACCAGCATTAAACATCCAGTCCTGAGGGTTCGTAACTAGGCTGGAGAGGAGACATCCTCCTAATCTGCTGCTCTTCCAAAGGTGGCACAACCATGGCGCTGCCCCCATGGGCTCTTGGGGCCACTAAATGGTGAAATATTCCATAAACAGCACACATGGGCAAATGGGAGGCTGGGAGAGTTCCTGGAAAGAAGAGTCCCAGCCAGGTGCCCCACATCTCCTGGTCTGACTTCTCCTGGGAGCTAGGCAGGAAAAGAGCCCGCTTTGTCCGTGCTGGCAGTCAGACACTTCTCAGGGAACATTTTAATGAAACAGATAAAGTCTCCTGGCATTTTCTGACAGCACATGTTTTGTCAGAAACCCCCTAGCTACTCCGAATTCGAGGGCTGGATCTGGCCTCTGTGTTTCAGGCTTCAGTTTGGATATCGGATAGTGAATTTTTACCAGTGAGAGCGCTTTCCTAAAAATCACTTTTGGATTCTGGCAGTTTGTAAGATGGGGAAAAAAAATTTTAAAACGCTTAGGGGCAAATTTCCTGCATGGTGTACAGGGAATTTTAACACATAATAACTGCAGCTAGGTGGGTAGCTCACTATGCTGGAAATTTACTTCTTTATACCTTGAGATTATAAATCAGGGTGTTTCTTTGTGTCAGCCTTGGGGATTTTGCCTTTTTTAGACCTCAACTTTGTAACTAAGTGGGAGCAGATGAAGTTTGTAATGCACAGAGAAGGGAAATTTGCCCTGCTCTTAAATCAAACAGGGCTGAAATAGCTCAAGAAGATTTCTGTGAGCCAGCAATGCTACCCTTTCCTAAAAATCCTGTGGTAATCAAACATAATGGTTGTGCTGGGAGCTGAATGCATTTCAGATGGGGATTAGACCTATGTAACGAAGAGAGTGGGGCATAATTAAGGCACCTCATAACAGAGATTTCTAGATTGGTATGATACACTGACTTTCAAGGCATCTGCAACATTCCTCCCCAGTCACCTTAAGAAACTTTCCAGCGGTTTGGGACAGAGGAGTGAGGAAGGCAGGCCTTTGACACAGGGGTTTTAGGTAAGGCAGTGGCTTGATTTGATGTTGACCATCTGATGGTGCCTAGTGCTTAACAGGACACTGGGCTCTGAACTTCGCCGTGGGCCAAAAGATTATTTTAGAGTGCACCTAATGCTTTTTCTCTTCAGAAAGTTTTGATTCCTTGAGGAAGGATCAAGAACAATCTAATCCAAATTAAACCCATGACCCCCGTGTGCTGGAGATGTGAAGGGTCTTGGCACCTGCTGCTTTGGTCTCCTGATCCCACTCCAGCTGAGCTTGCTCATGGAGACACTGCTGAAAGCATCTGCAGGACTGCCGCACTTGGGGCTGCTCCAGCACTGGGAGGTCTTTCAGGGCCGGTAAAAACCTCTGAAGGCTGCTCTGAGTGTCTGTGGTGAATGCCAGCCTCCAGAAGAGCACCACAAAGGACAGCAGGGCCTAGGAATGGGGACCACGGACCTGCCAGGGGAAACTGCAAAGTTTGGCACGTAAAGAAAACTGAGAGAAAATGTAGGTACTATGCTAGCAAGGTTAGGGGGAGTTAAATCCTGTCACCAAAACACTCTTAATTAGAGCTGACTATAAGATCTGACATATTTGAGAGGTTTCGATAGTGACTGAGACGTGGATAACTTGGGGTGAGAGCTTTTGTTGACTTTGACTTCCAGATTGCTCAGCAGGAACAAGCATGTGGGATGCCTTATATAGCTGTAAAAGTTTACATAGTTTATATATAGTTTTGAAAGTTCTCAGATTTCCACATTTTTGCCATATTTTTAAATTTCCTCCTCTTCATCATATCTTAACTTGAATACAGAAGCTGTAATAACATAAAAATTTCCTTATCTCTTACACCACCCTAATCTGACAAAACAAATAGATCCGCATTATTACATTCAAGATGTAAGGTAAATCCAAAAACCTCAATCAGCCTTTCTCAATCAGTGCTAAGTTGACATGGGAGGGATGAAGATAATACTAAAAAAAATAAATGTTATTTCAAAAACCTTGTGTGAGCTGGAGAAGTTGTTCCTAGCCAGTACGTGCAGAATACGATACCAATGTCAAAAGAGTCTTTTTGCACAGAAAATTGTGCAAGAACAGAGAAGCGGAACAAAACATTACCAGCAAATCTCTGTAAAATGCATGTTTCACTTCAAAACAGCTGCTGCAATAATTTTCTTCTGATTCTGACCTTTGTGAATTTGACATTACAAAGCTGTAGCTGTAGCTTTGGATTCGGGTGAAGACAAAAACCTAAAAATAAACCTAATTTGTTCCAAGTCAGAAAACTGAGGTCTGAGTAACTTCAATGTGCAATTACAGGTGTGCTCAGGTTCACTTGACTAGTTCCTGTAGAGAATCAGTTGAGAACACTTGCAGTGTTAATTTAAAGCTGGTAGCAGAACTTGCCAAAAGACAAATCAGGCAGGTTTCCTGCAGCTTTATATTGCTCCAGAAATCTTCTTCCAAATGAGTATTTTTTCTCCTCCTGCTAATTCATTAATTTTACAGCACTGTGCCTACTGTCAGGATGAGATGTGGGAGTTTGTCAGGATGGATATTGTCATTATGGCTATAAGCCGTGGAGAGCAGGGTGGCTGTGGAGCAGGCAGGGGGTGGGGTGCTGGCAGTGAGTTGTGTCATGTTGTGTCCTGTGTCCCTCTGCCTGTGCTGGAGCCCAGCAGGCTGCTGTGCCCTGGGCACTCTGCTGGCTCCAGAGGGTCCTGCTGGCTGCACTGCTGTGCTGTGTTTCAGCTGGAGTCATTACTCTCAAAGGGGTTTACAGGAGTTGGAGGGTTTGGGATGGCAGTGAAGGGCTCCTTTCCACTGCCTGTGCCTTAAGGAGCTTCCTTCTGGAGGTTTTGGAGTAGTCTCTGCGCAGCTAACACCAAAGCTGTGCCCAAGAAACACGGCTAGACAGTCAGAGGTGAGGTTGGACAGGATAAATGTCCAGGAAGGGAGCATTTTAAGGACAATTACACAAGCTTGTTTGATCCTAAATTTCAATTAAGAGCAAATAAAATTATACTGCTGGGCAGTCAGAGATTTCTCTGATCACTTTAAGGCATTGCCTAAGGCAGTCTATGAATATTCAGTGTGATGACCTGTCTCATAATATTGCAATCACCTGAAAACACAAATCATGGAGGTTTTTTATCCTTGAAGCAGGATTTGTGTGACGTTATTTTTTTTCACCTTGATTGACTGGCACACCTTGAACTCAAGTGTTGAGTGGTTAACACTCCTTGATTATTTTATGTTGATCTTGACTATGCCTTTCTCATCATAGGACTGATTATTGAAGTAGTTGTGTGAGCCCATGCTAACCTGGTTTCAGATTATTCCAGTGGGTTTGAATTTTTTTTTCCTCTAATAAAACCCCTCACCTGCAATAGAAACGGGCTCTGATGCCTCTTTTTGTGCAGGGCTGGGGATGCTGGGTTCCACTCTGGTTCCTATTCCGTCAGCTGTGGACAAAGAAAGCATTTGATTCCTTGTGTTTTTTCACCAGAGCTAGCTAGCCAGCTTTTATTTAGCATTAGGCTAAATCAAAATACTCATTCACAGCTCCATGTAGGCCCGTTTTCTAGGCTTTGACCTTTCCCACTGCCCTCCTTCAGACCCTTGCCAAGTGGTCCAGGTCCCTCCTGAGGACAGTGCCCCACACTGCTAAGCTTCCCCAACAAGCTGCACAACTTGCAGACTATCCCTTTATTTATGCACGCCTGTTTCTTTCAAAATTGTGGCATTCTTGATTACCACTCAGTATAATTTACTATAATTCTTAGATCCTTTCCTAAACAACTTCTAACTAACCAATTTTCCTCCATCTTGTATTTCTGCAGTGGAGTATTTCTGCAGCCTCTTATTGAAATGCACCCTCTTGTTTGTGCTAGTTCCCCAGCTTGGTGGGACCATTTGCAATTCTGATGCTGTCCTCCCACACACTGGCAGTCCCTTCTGGCTGGGGGTCATTTGCAAATGTACTGAGAATACTCTCTATCCTACCTGCCAGGTCACAGCCATGTGGCATTGAACAGAGCTGGCTCAGGACAAATCCCCAGGCGATACCTTTGTTTTGTGCATCCTTCCATTTTGAGCAGTAAACAATCAATAACTCCTCCCCGCCTTAAGTCACCCTGTCTTTCTTGCATCCTCCTACAGAAGTTTAATCTACATTGTATATCCACGGCTTATATAAAAAGATGAGAAACAGTGGCAGAGACTTAGTAGGTTAAGTATGATGTTCACCCTTCTCCCTTCACCACAAGGTCTGCTACCTTGTTGCAAAATGAAATGATATTGTTTTGACATTAGTTTTACATGACAGATTCGTGCGCAGGGCTGTTCATCTCCTTCATGTCCTCCCTGGCCTTACAAATCACTTGTTTATTTGTTTCAGCATCCTCAACTGCACTTTCATTCCTCACTGCCGTCCTACCCAGTGTTCAGCGTGGGCACTGTCACTTTCCAGCTGGTTTGTGCCTCTCCGTGACCTCTCCAAGGTGAATTCCTTGCAATGGCCCTGACTAGTTCTGTGCAGTGACCTATGGGCTATTTTCCTCAGGAACTAATTGGCTGATGCATTCACGGAGACCAGATTTACTCAAGTACCCTTGAAACTCAGTTGCTGTGTGTCTTCTTTCCCTTTATGCAGATGGTGATAGTTACTTTCATCCTAGGTCATAGTTGTTGTCCACCTACTGTGGACCTGTCTGTGGAGATTATTGCTCACAAGAAAGCCTCGAAACCATCAGCATTCACCTCTGTTGTACAGAGCCATGACACTCCCGGTTTTCCTCCAGTTTCCTCAGTTCTTGGGGTTCTTAGGTGATTTCTTAGCTGTAGCACATTCTGTGATTTCAGTGACCTCCCAGCCCACGTTGCAGTGTGACAATGCCTGTCCTGGCAGGGCTGGGCACGCCAGGTGACACAGCTGGGAGCAGAGCAGGGCACCCTGGGGTGGGCACAGCAGGGCTTGGCTGCTGCAAAAGGCAGAGCTTGGCCGCCCTCCTGCTCACCCAGGGCTGCTCAGTGATCACACAGGAGTAAGCCTGTCTGAAGCCACCTCCATCCCTTGTTCTCAATCCATTCTGAGTTAGCGCAAACTAATTACATCACAGAATCACAGAGTGTTCTGAGTCTGAAGAGACCCACAGGGATCGTGGAGTCCAAGTCTGAGAACCAAACCCGCAGCTCTGGTGTTATTAGCACCATGCTCTGACCAAGGGAGCCAATCTCAGATGACCTGGCCTTTGTTTCCCTTTCAGGAGGCAGCTGGTGACGCTCCCAGCCAGCCCGGTCTGTGCTGAGCCGCTCTGCCGCGTTCTGCCACACGCACCCGTGTGTGCTGCAGCCAGAGCACCACAGCTGGGAGGAAATCGCAGACAATGGAAGTCCTCTGGCCCAGCCAGTCATTGTGATTTATGAAAGAATTGTGTTAATTTATATAAAGTGGCTTTTGCTAAGGCTGCTTCTACTGGAATTTGATTTTGAAAAGAAGAAATTATTCTCCCTCCGTAATGCAGACTTTGTAATGCTTATTGTATTCTTCGTTCGGGTCACTCGGTACCTGAAGCATCCCACTGCTTTTCTCCTGCAGATAAAATGGTGCCTTTTGTTTCCCCTTGCTCAGGCTTGACCTCTCCTCTTGCCCTGGCATCCACATCTCTCTGATGTCTCAATTTTTGTGGGCTTAACCGGTGTGTGAGGAAGCCTTTGTGGAGGATTTAAAGGAGACCATCTTGTGGGTCCTCACATGCCCCTTCTAGTTTCAGCTGCTGGCCTCTCCCAGCTCCAGCAGGATCCTTCCTCCAGTGTCCCAGTTCAATCTGACTCATTTTCCTTCCAGAAAATTTGCCATGGGAGGCTCCTAATCCTCTGCTTGGGGAACTTGCATTTCCCAGAGGGGACAGGACTAATGCTGGCTTTCCTGGCCAGCCGATGTGCTCTCCTGTCTGCTACTCAATGCCTGAGCTGGAAAAACTGAATAAAACTTTTACAGCTAATAAGGCACTGCTACTTCACCTGCTTTTCTCCCTGTACCTCTTTTGTATCTTCCCTTACTTATAAACCTGACACCTCATTTTCTTTCTCATCATTCTTCTCATGCTTGTCACTTGCCCATTTTGAGATTTTTCTGCACCTGGTAGATCTGGTAAATGAGAACTGGATTGTTAATGATTTGATAAATTTCTGTGTGAAGACAGGGTTAGAAGGTCACGATTAGCTAGTTCTAAAAAAAACTAGACAGAGTTGATGTAGAAATCCAAATTTCAAGTCAAATTTCTTACTATTTGCTGCTTTAAAAAATAAAAGGACATGGAAATATTAAATTGACAAGAGAAAGACAACAATTCAGAAACTGGTAAGTTTTTAAACATATGTCATGAGTGCCTGGAAATTGCTACTTTTGTCTATCAACATATAATAATGTTCATGGGAAAGGGCATTTATTTATGTGGCTAACAAGAATTCATACAATTCGAGAAGACTTAATTAAGTGAAGAAATCTGTAAGATGTATCCTAAAGTATACTTAGAGGTGTGTGTGCCCATTGAAATAACCCCCCAGCTTCAGAGCACAATGGAACCACTGATCAGAGAGAGTTTTGTTACAAACCCACAGCGGGCAGCACTGCAGCAGGTCTTGCCCTGGGGACCCTGCCCTGCCCACAGCAACTCCCCAGGCACCCAGCCGAGTTTCCTGGCTCAGGAAAGCACAGGGCATTCCAGACAGTCTGCTTGCACGAGGTTTTTACAGGATGGGTAAAGTGGCATCTCTGTTTCAGAAAGGTTTGATGAGATCTCTTCATGAGAACACACAGTTAGATGGGCTTTAGTTTTCTACAGCTTTCAAATACAAATACACAGAATATGGCTCTGAAGGAGTCTGTGCTCTTTGCACTCCCAGGGCACACCAGAGAACCCTTCTGCCTGGGAGAGATGATACCTGGCTCATCTTTACTGACCACACCCCTTAAAACATCTCTCTCCCCGAGGTACGTGCACATTTATATGACTATACGTGTGACCTAACAAGCTTTTTTCCTATTGCCTTTTTTGAATATTAAAGATCAGTATTTTTGTCATTGTTTTGCTTTTCATGACGTCTTTAAAGCTGATGTTAAGTGACAAATTAGACTCAAAACCAAGCACAAAGAGCTGTCGCTGGCTGAGGTATTTGATTGAAGATAACCACATTTGGCAGCAATAGTACTGGTACTGGCAATAGAGTTATAAAACCAAGCACATCTCCAGAGGGCTCTGTGTACTGAGTGATTTGAGACTTGTATATCTTTTGTCATGCAGCAAAATCCCAGTATAACTCACTCACCATAGCCCAGCCAGGGTAAGGAGTGTGAGTCAGTCCCCAAAGGTTGAAATCACTCCTCAGCTGCAGCCAACAGCTGCTGGTGGGTGGCCTTGCCACTGGGACAGGCAGGGACATCCCACCCGAGGCCAGGGAGGTACCCAGGAGCACAGCTGAGCTGGAGGGCTGTGAATCACCCTGCAGGACTGCTGGTCAGCGCTGCTGCTGCTCCACAGCCTGAGCCCTGTCACCCCTGCAGCAGTACAGCCAGCCCGGGGTTTGGCTGGGCAGGCATCCACATCAATAATGTTGGAGGAATAGGTATTACTGTAAGTCTTTGATAAATAGCTACAGCAAATAAGGGGCAGATAAGATGCTGTAATAAAAAGACAAATAGGTTACATGAGATAAGCTCGGAAGAAAACAAGTTAGATAGCTTTATAAATCACATCAAGGAGTTATGAGACATACAAGTTTGATCTTTGCTAGAGAGGCTAACAGGGAAGTGTGAGCAGTATCTACAGACAGGAGAGCTGGACGCTGCTAAATGAGAGACGTTTACAGGATTACAGGAAATCATTATCTTTCTATCATTGCACTATTTAGATCTGGCAGCTTAGGTAGATTTGAACTCACATCTGTCCTGCTTTTATTAATGACTTTAGCTAAAACATTCACAAAGGCCTTGAGGTCTCGGCAGAAACTGCAAGTGATGTCAGTAGCCCTGGGAGCAGACCCAGTGGTTTTTTTTCCATTTGTTGTTGAAGTTCCATGGGCTTCTTGGTCCCTCTTGGTCTGGGATCACACCTCACACCATCAGGAAGCAGGGGCAGGGATTTCATCCAGTGCCAAGCCAAAGGATGCGCTGCACAGCTCCATCCATATGGCAGCAGAGCAGGAATCTCAGTAGGATCCTTTTTTGCAGGGATGTGGGGGCAGGTGAGCCATGAGCCAAGAGGGGATGTTGTCACATTTCTGAAAGTCCCTCTGGAGCTGATGTGCTTCATCCCTTTTTATAATCTCCTTGAGCTAAATGACACATTGATAAACTGTCTAGGATAAATAGTGTTTTCCAGACATTACCAGACAGTGGGGAATTTTTCAATGATCCTTTGTCACCATTTAAGATCAAAAAGGTTTGTAACCAGTGAAATGGGAGGAAGAAAAAGCTTCTTGATATTGCAGCGAGTGTTTAAGTATCCTATTGTTTAGTTAACATGTTTTGACAGATTTGGTTTCAAGATGCATAAAAGTGTAAAAAACCGCTGTTATATAACCCTCATCAGTCAAGGATTGAAATTTAGATTTACTTCTTACTGAACAGAGCTATTGTGTTCTACCATGGAGCTAGTGAAAATGCATAGCCATAACAGTGCTTGGATTTAAAACACAATACACCAGGTGGACTCTCAGGGAGTGATCGGAATACTAAGTGTCACTGGTGGTTTGCAATGAGCCTGAGAGATTATTTGTTTTAGGAAGAAAGATGAGTGGGCTTGCTGTAAAAGCGTGAGGAATCTCTGATTGGGGTACACATGGTAGACAGGCCAAACATCTTTCACTGTGATAAAGTGGTATCAGACACTGAAGTTGGATTGCTCGTTCTGGTGATGCTGCTGCTCCCTGCGTGCCATGGCAAGTTAATCTGGTTCAGCAGTAGCTGGGGGATGAATTTTGGCATTTGGAGGATGTTTTATCACCTGTTCCCCTCCTCTGATTTCTCTGTTTGAAGCAGGGTCTGTGTGTGAGAACAGTCCCTCTGAGCTTTGATCTGCTTCAGGGTTTGCCCTAGTGTCGCTGTAATCTCCACACACAGAACAGAACAGAACGCTTTAGAACAGAGCATGGCACAATCTTCACCAATTTGGAGCTGGGTTTGTACTGCTCTTTGATTTTCCACATTCTGCAAGTTCCCACGTGACCCGTACCCAGCACCTGCTGTGTTAGGGCTTCAGAGGGGAGTCTCAGGGGACCCTGCTGACTTCTGAAACTCCAGCTTCTGATCTGGTCCTCCTTGCTCCCAGCAAAACAAAGGTGATGTGCAAGCAGGCCACGTAAACGTGTCACTTGCATAGGAATTCATCATTTTCAGCCTTTCCCACCAGGTACAGACTTCCTAGCCTACAATGAGGAGAAACAATAACAGCAGTGCTAAACAATAATGTTTGTAAAATGGCAGGTTTTGGCTACCCAGGCTTTCTAGTGCTGTCCCTCCTTGCTGGCAGCAGTTCCTTCTGGAAGGCTGGCCAGCCTTGGCTGCAGGGACATGCTGCTGGAATGCACACTTGGCAGAAAACCCTACTGGGAAAAGCAGGCACAGCCACTGATTTGGATGGAGTTACACTTGTTTACACTTGAACTGAGCTCCATCCCCAACTCTGCAGTAGTATTTAGATTCCTGGTGCTTTGCTGTGTCTGCCATTTGCTCAGGCCACCTACACACACAGGCAATCCTGCAGCTCCTCAGGGCTTACAGCAATCTTGTTAGTTAGGGTTTTGTACAGGGCTTGCCTTTTTCCCCCAAAAAATGTATTTAAACAAGTAGTAGCACTATGCTCTGCTTTTTTACTGAGCCAGTAGCAAAGGAACTAAGCACAACAAGAACAGCAGGAGAAACACAGCAGAGATGTGGGGGATTAAACAACAGGCATCTTCTCATTTTACCAGCAAAGCTTTTACTGAAATATCTTTACAGAAAGAATTTGAATGGTTCTGATTTTACACAGAGTGACATTAAAAATAAATGCGAAATTTTAAGCATTGTAAAATCTCTGTTACTGGACTATTTCAGGCTCAGGCAATAGGCAAGAATGTACACTTCTCTTGTTTGCAAGACTGTTGAAGTGGTTTGGGTATTCCTAGGGTAAAAGGGGAATGGCCCTGATGGATGGAGGCAGGGTTGCCACTGGTGTGTTGTAAGTCCTCTCGTAGCTGCTAATGAAGAGGTGCTTGCTGCTGTTGTTTGTAACCAAGAAGGATGAGGGCTCCCTGAGGCTCTGATTCTTGTGCTCCTGGCCATCGATAACTCTCAGTGTAGCCGCATGACATGAGCAAGAAAATGAAAAGGAAAAAACATTGGTTGTCTATAAGCATCTTTGAAAAATCGATCCAATAAAATGTTCAATGAATATATTCGCAAGTAATCTATGCAGCTCTACGAGCTGAAAAAAAAATATGGGAAAGAGGAAGGTCAATCATTATTTACCTTGTTCCAAATAAATCAAATAAGTTGTCAGATCAATTATTTGTCAAATATGAACCGAGCAATTTTTGTCTTCTCTAGTAGTATGTCAAAGAACTGCATAATTAGCACTAGTTTGGCTCACCAATGATGCTGACTCGGCCTTGAAGTTCTGTAGGCCACATTATTAAGCTGCTCAGATTCTTCTTGAATTGGTTTGTTGGTTTTGGCTGTGCATTGCCCGATGTCCAAACAGATGTATTTCATTGCTGGGTTTGCTCTTGAAGAGTTCCATTTTACCTTCTGCCCTTGGCAGACCCTTCACAGCAAACTGCTGTGAATGTCTTCTCATTTGCTTCCATTTACTGCTGCTGATGCCTTGAAGATTTCTGGTCCTTTGTCTCCTCGTTACCCTATTTGATTCACTTATTAGCCTGTCAATGTCCCTGGGAACTTAGAAATCTTGCCTAGACGGATGAGTGACTCATTATTAACAGAAATACTTTTTGAGAACTCATTTGTATATTTTGCTGGTAGGTTCTCCTCTATTCTTAAGAGTTCATGTCTGCTCTAATTTGAGAAAAGACTTTGATTCTTAATTTTGTACTCAGTACTGGGATGCTAACTGACAGCGTCTCTTTGCTTTTCTTCCCATTTTAATATACACAGCATTTAAGGCCAAATCAGGAAAAGTCATTCATTGACTGTTTAACCAATGACTTCAGCAGAAGCTTTGCCAAAAGAAGATGAAAGGTTTGGGCCAGTCACCAGTTTCAGTGCTACAGAAATACTGAAAGGCCTCAGACTCTGTGTCTCACGCCTTACACAAGCATGATGGGGGACAAAAACTGCCAAAACAACAAGATATCAGGGAGTTTCATGAGCAGAGGTGGCAAAGGGGCTGCAGGATACGGGAAGGGAGGATATACAGACTTGGGAAGTACAGAACTACAGAAGTGGAAAGGAGACTTTGAACAAATGGAAAAGCTCTCTAATTCCCAGCACCCACGGTATCATCTTCAGAGGCAGCTTCTCATTTCAGCTGGCTTTCTCGGAACTTAGACTCATGTACATGTAATATGTGATGACTTAGGCAGAAATAGGTCTATTTTCAAAGCTGATCTTTGCATTACATATTGAATCCATTATAGATTCTCTTCTACTTTAATGAAAAGCCTGCATGAATGGCTTAAAAAATGAAAAGAACTTACATCATAAATTGGGCTGAGGCACTTGCTTGAGAATTAGTATGAATATATAAAAACTTCCCCAATCAAATAAATGGTAATAGTAGAACTATTCAAACATCTCAGCATAAGTGAAAGAGATGTAAGTGCTCTCTGCATCCTGTGGCATTTTGTGCATCTTTGTCAGAGGTAATATTTCCGTAGTATTTAAAGGACACATTCTGTCTTTTTGTGCAGGGACGCAGTCTGACATGAGAGCAAGTCCTGATTAAGCTGAGGACTTGGATCAAGAATTCATGGCTTGTGTTCAAAAACATTTTAAGAAGTTGTCCTTCTGTGGAAGAGAGACGGAACTGAGATGTACATGGAGCTCTCCATGACTCATAAGCAAATGCATGGAAGTACATGCTGTGGTGTACTGTATCCTCACAAGGAACTGTTCAAAGGATGCCTCACAACAGTAGAGGGGATAAAAAAGTGGAATAATCCTGCTCTTGGGCAGTTCTTTCACTCTAGACTATGGCTCTACGTTGCAGTTTTCAGCCATGGAAGGGAATGATCACCAAGCAGAATGAAATAATTGGGTCAGAACTGTGATTACAGTGTAGCTCTGTTTTGCTAGTTAACCTAGTATTTTACCCAAAAGATTTAAGAATTTTGGACGGGTAAAGGAAATGAACAGACAGAATGAGAACAGCAAACAAATTAAACTTGGAGCCACTCTGTTTTTCTGTTTTATTTTCTTTCCTGGGGTTTGCTGGGCAGTACAAATGTTGCCTTGTTGACACTCCTATAGCCAATAGCATATTTTCTGTGCTTGATAAGGGAACAAGTCTATTCCACTTACCTGGGAGAACAGCACACTCAAAGTAAAACTATTATTTATTTATAGAACAAATGGGAAGGTACTGAGAGAAGATCAAGTATGTAGAATGAAATGCCAAGGTTTTCTTTTACATCACAGATGGAAGTGATTTGCTGTCATCCCTCATTTGGAAGATCCTCATCATTGTGGATGTTCTAACCCATCCACCCTATGCAGAATATGCAGGCCTCTGTGTGCTGGGTTGTCATGGGTACCTGTGTGTATCCATGAACTCTGTTCAGATGGAGCCTAAACAATCACATACCTACAGAGAGAGAAATTCTCTTTTCATCAAAAGAGCTGCATTTGGGCTCACACTTCTCTCTGTCTCTCCACAGAAGCTTGTTTACTCAAAAGCAGCAAAATGTAAAACATTTACAAAAACATCAGCATAGCTGCAGCTTTGGAGTGGAGGGAAGTGGTTGTTTGGGGTTTTTTGGGTTGGTTTTTTTTTTTTTTTTTTTTTTTGGTTTTTTGGGGTTTTTTTTGTTGTTGTTTTTGGTTTTGGTTTTTTGTTCCCAGAGGAGGGGTAGAATGACTGTTTTGATCTCATGATCTTGGAGAAATGAAGGACCCTCGGAAAATTTTGGGGTTGGTCCTGCCTGTTGACTACTCCAGCATTTATGGTTGTAGCCAAGGGACTGAGTGAGTGCCTACCACGGCTGCCATCTCCTCTCCCTCTCCTAGGAGCAGGGGAAGCAGCAGATTGGAAGTAAATCACCACAAAATGCAGTATCAAGTAAGGATTCAAGCTTTCTGCCCCCTGTTCCGCCTACTCTGAAGATATTTCCCAGCCTGTGGCCCATGGGTTCCCAATTTTGATGGAAAACACAGGCTGATTCTGAAATGTGACAGCGATTCAGAGGGAGGGAGGAGAGACTGCCAGATGGCTCTGCTTTGCACCTTCTTCAGTTTGCAGGATAACACTTTGTGATTTGCCATAAATTTATCATTTTCTTCTCTGCTGTGGAATGAAGCTAAACTCTTGGCCTCCCAGCTCCATCTTTCCACATCAGACCAAAATGATGCAGTATCGTGGAGAGAGGGGGAAGAATATCTGCCCTTGCATGTGCAAAGGGAATAAACGAGGGACCTGCTATGGAAGGAAGGAGAAGCAGCTCATGGAGAATATCACTAGCAGAGCTGGAAACACCCCCTCACTGCCCACAGGGAGTGCCACACATCTCATTCCTCTGAGAGTCTGCCTGGAGGTGTCTGAGATCCGTGAGTCCAGAAGGAACTGTTTATTGAGGTGATCATAACCCAAGGTGGAATTATAGCCTGAATTGATGAACTTTTGGAGGTATATTACTTGTCACTGTACAAGTCCAAACGACATGTTCTTTGCTAATTTTCTTTGGTCTCTTCCTGCTGGTGCAGCAGAAAATGGTGAAGCAATTCCACTGGGGCATGGTGGGCCACTAATCTTCACACTGAGCGACAGCAGGATGTGCTGTGCTTTCAGATCTGTGTTTCAGTGTCCTCCTTTGTCCTTCTGGCCTCTCTTCAGAGCTTCCATGGAGAAAATTTTATCCATGTTTTAATTCACTTTCACACTGTAACTAGTAGGAGTGTGATAATGTCACATTACATGATTATTTTTGGTAGTTGCTACCAGGGACGAAAGAGTAACAAGACTATAAATACCCATTGCATGACCTTAATACAATCCTTCTAGTTTATGAAAATGTCAATTTTCTTTTATGATAATTTTAACAAATATAGCACATAGAGCAGAAACTTGCAGTTGGGAGCTGATTTTTTTAAGTTCAAGAGAGAATCCAGTACAGAAAACTTGTCAATAGGAGGGGTTTGGAGCATGTGTCAACATTTGCAGAGAAACTAAGTTTATGCATGTAATTTCCATATTCTGATTGAATTCTCAACCAGGCTTTTAAAATTATAGTCCTAAAGTTTGCAGTGATGTTTAGTCTCTTCCAGGTTCAAATCAAGCCATGTGCATGCACTGGGCTGTTTGGCAGGATGGTGTGGCTCTACCCTCCACACACAGAAGGAAGAGCTTCCTGCAGGTTGGCCCCCTGCATTTTGTGTCTGCTGCCAGCAGAAGTCTTCTTGTGTAACTGGGGGAAGGAGTTCAGCCCAGGAGATGCTCCGTGTTGGTCACAGCTCCGTCACTGTCCTGCTGCAGCTGAGAAAGGATTCATGGCCCTACACACTCCCAGGCAACCACCCCTGTTTCCCTTCAAAGCAGCCACCCCAAATCCTAGACGTCCTTGTGGCTGCTCTGTCTGTGCCTTTCCCATTGTTTCGGTGCCTATGCAGCAGCACAGCACAGCATGAAATGTTCTGTCCCCAGGCAGGATGAGCTTTTTGCAGAGCCCAGTTTTGTGTCCATCTCCCAAACTCAAGGGTGCACATCTCCTCCAGCTGTCCCAGCCAGGCAGGTCGGACCAGAGCCTGGACACCGGCAATGGTTCCAGCAGTGAGCTACGCTTAATGTTTCTCATGTGATCTAGATGCATTTTATAATTAAGTAAAAGTGTAAATATCTGGTTTTGCACTCTGAAATCGATGCACCTTTTCAGTACAATGTTACCTGAAGTGGCTTCCTTCAGAGCAGACACTGTAGCCACTTGCCCTCTGATGGGGCATTAAGTGCACAGAACCGAATACCTGCTGTCATTTCTCAAAGAAGCTGCTTTGTTCAGGGACAGCCCAACTTAGGTTTAGCTATCAATTTACTGTAAATGTACAAGCAGTTTAACTTCTACTCTGAAATGTATCTAAAGCATTCGCTTGCAAACAACTGTGTGTGCAAGCTGGGTTTTCTCAAGAGAGAAATGTGCAAATGTGCCGAGGTAAGATTAATTAAATCCATTCTATCTGCTCCTGTTTTAAAAGTTCTTCGATGTTGCTGCAATGGCTAGCATCACAAATCTGCTTTTGCTGTGGAACGTATCTAAATGGAAATAAAGATAGCTACAAGTATATGTACTGTGCTGTGCATGTGAGCTGTGGTCAGGATAATAGCTTTAATGTAAGAATTCGTACTTTTTTGATATTTTTGGTACTCCAATAGGAATTCCAGACTTTGAGAATAAATCCTCTCTCTATTCAAAAATCCTATTCAAATGAAAATTGTAATTTAGACATAATGACATGGTTTAAAATAATCTGTGTATGTTGTAGCAAGAGTCTGTCCTTAATAAAACATTGATCTCAGTCTTATTTGTCACCTTTAACAAGGTTTTTCTTGCAAAGGAAGAACTGTCTCCAGAAGGTCTAGTATAAACTATAAAGCAGGATGAGGAGGCTCCCTGTTTTCCAGATTGAGTTTGTTTTATGGGATTAAATTCTATTAAGTCTGAATTTAAACAGAAATTCAGCAGGAAAACAAGTATCAGTTTCAATCATCTAAGATTTTAGTTTGCTTGGGGGTTTTTTGGGGTTTGTTTTATTACAAGACTTGGTGGCAAATCTGCTAGGACTGAAAATTTGCAGGTTTTGTAAAAACAAGCACTCTGTTTCAAAAGTATTTTCAGGTCCTGGAGTGAATTAAGATGGTCCATTTGAAGCAGGAGGTCTTCTGATTGCTCTTTGCACAGTTCTGAGCATGGGAATCATCACAAGTGTGCTTGGCACTGGGCAAGTCAGGAGTTTCCCAGGAGCCTGCTGCGTGCTGGCCACGTGTGGCTGACAACTCCCGGCCCCTCCCAGGGATGATCCACATCCCTTCTGGTGAGGGCCTGTAGGGATTTTTTTTTCCCTCTTCACCACAAATCCATTAACACAAAACCAGCCCAGGGCCCCACAGAGCCTCAGGCAGTGGGAACAGACACAGCAATGCCGTGCACACATTTGTGCCACTGCCCTTGGCTGGTGGGCAGAGCTCCGTGGGGCCAGGGTGTGATCTGGCAGCCTCCACACACTGACACTGGACAGGTTTTCCTGATGAACCTCTGTGGCTGGAGCCCTTCCACAGGTGTGTCTCAGTGCTTAGAAAACTACACAAGAATTCACCTCCAACTGAGACGCTGCTAAAACATTTGGAGCAGAATGGACTGATTTCAGGAGAGATGGGCATTTAGGCAGGATTTTCAGGCACGTTGTCTCAACATGGGCCCCGGCTTCTTACTACAGAGACAGGCAAGGCACCGAGCAGGAGGCCAGGTTTGCACAGGTCTCCTCTGCTTCCACAATAGATCCATTCAAATTTTCTTTTTCTGAACTGGTTAGAAGGCAAGTGACTTCTTCACCCAAAAAAGGATTCGAACTCACATTTCCCACATTCAAGAGGTTCAGCTGAGGCCTGTAAGATTAGGATGATCGTTTACACTGCTATCCTCCAGTTAGCTTTCACTCAGTAGGCTCCATGTTTGTCCACAAGTGAACAAATAAATGTTGTGCTTCAATCCAAACCCCCAAAGCTTGCATGTGTGAAAGAAGCTGCTCTTACTGCAACACAAGCCCTTGGTTACTGCTCTGCTGTGCCACCAGTTTGTCAGGATATATGATTATATCTATTATATGAATAGCAGGAAACTTTTCCTTTTTTTGCCAATGCCAAGGGTAGGGGGAGATTTGGAAATCACACAGCATTTTTGTGACAAATGGATCAAGATTTAATACTTCTTAACCATTGCTGCATGTGAACAAAAGGACTTTATTTTGTAGATTGTACAAATTCTGGTGAGCGGCATCTGTTTCTCATTGGCCCTCAGGGCTGATCCAACACTGCTTTTCCTTAAGCTTTTGCAGCACAGCTCTGTCACAGTAATGCTGGATAATACCACCAATATTGATTGTTCCAGGACTACAAAAGGTAGTAGCTGTTGCAAATACTTTGATCATTTCGCTACTCCATCGAATATACCCTACGTTCATGAAGACTTTAAAAAATCCCAAATAAATAGTTCTAATCAAAGGAACACAGGTGAGAGTCAGCCATGGTTCTGTGTGTGTAGGCAAGAGCAGAAATCTTGCACCTGGTGTGGGCAGGCTTGTGCATTCATAGCACTCAGCCTGTCTGTTTATCAATATTATGATTGCTTAAGAAAAACTGCATTTCTAAACCCTTAGTTTTGATTTTCATTGTTTTGTCAGCAATTTCTGCATGATTGGCAGAACTTTGGATATAAAAGCCTACTTTAGGCACAGAAACATTAGATCAATCATGAGATTTTTTAGCTATTGCATTTGTATCCTTTTCACTTGCCACCTAATGCTGAAACACTGGGGATTCCCATTTTCCACTTGTCTGAAAACCATAGCAGAAGACTTACCCAGCTTTGTATCACCTGCTGCACATTTTGTGATGACCTGGTACACACAGTCACCATGAGGAGCTCGAGGCCTACATGAATCCTTGGATGAATGAGTCCATGAATATCTTCAAGGCAGGGCAAACCCTGAGTTACCCCTCCTCAGCTGGTGGGTTGTGCTGGCTTGGTTGTGTTGAACTGGCAGTACCTGGAATGTTGTGTAGCTCAGCCTTGACTCCCTGTGTGGAACAGCCTTTTTTACTGTTGACTCTTCCAAGTGATAGCAGAGGTTTTACACTGTGTCCCTGAGCACACCCTTAATTATATTATTCTTTCCCTGCTTGCTACTGGTACAGCGAAAATATATTTTCATTTCAGTGATTGAAGTCTCTGTGACATCTAACCAGTGCCTCACAAAATAAAACTGTCACTCCTTTTATCTCTCCATTATTCCTTTAGCAATCTGATTCTCTACTTTTTCATTTCATATGTACATTGGCTGAAAACCTTAACAATATTGCTGATAAAACTGTAAGTTTTATCTCTTTTATGAGGTAGATTGCTCCAATGGCTTTCCAAATAATAGTTATTTCTTCTGCAAGTCCTCTGCTGGAAGACTTAAAAACCTGTATATCTACAATTGCCATCTATTAATCCAAGAGTATAATCGATCTAACGCCTCCATGGTATTAGAAACGGTTTGGATGTTTTCTCTAATTTAATCTCATCTGCAAAATTTGAAATGTGAATTTCAAGCCCATCAATCATACCACTTTTATACATGATAGTAGAGTGGGAAGATTGGGTTCAAAAGTTCGGGTGTGTAACTTGTTTCTGAGCCCTTTTTGGGTTACATGTTATTTACGCTTTCTGCTTAATACTTCTCCTTAGAGCCCCGTTAGTTATGTTTGATACCTTGGAACCCTATTCTGCTGGATTTTTAGCTCTTCTGGTATTTTTTTAACAAAAGAAAATCCTTTTTTCCCATCCTAGTAATAGAAGAAATTAGGGTAGAAGGGTCAACCAAAGCCCTGGATCAGCTGAAGTCTTTCAGTGAACTTCACTGAGTTTGAGATCTGTTCTTCAAAAAGGGGGATAAAATTGAGGTGGCAGCTCATTACCCTCGGCAGCCAGGACTGAAGGAGGCTGAAAAAAATTGACCACCTGCTCTCCCTTCAGTGTGGTGTGGATAGGTATGGATAAGTGGGTGAACAGTATTTGATTAGAAGTACTTCTGGAGTGTATGGAGCACTTGATATTTGCATATCCTACCATTCTGGCACCAATATATTCACCTTCAGAACAGCAGGCATAACAGTGTTCACTTGGAGGTAATTCGGTTTTCTGGAATTATTTGCCATGATAAAATAGTTCAAATCATCTCTCTTTTACTTTTTGGATCTGAATTAAAGTTTCTCTTTCTTGTGTGTGTGTTTTGTGGTTTGTTTTTTTTAAGGTCAAACTGCTGCTGCCCATGTAATCTGCATATGTTTGAGAGGAAACATCTGTTCTTATGTTTGGATTAATAATGTCCCTGAACTTCTTCCACCTGCGGGTGAGGCAGCACTGTCACCCCAGGTCCCTGCCTGTGGGCACCCACTCATTGCTCACTACTTCTTGCCTGGCTTTTTAAGGAAGGACCTATTGGTCAGATTGGTTTGGCTTAGATCACACAGCTTCAGCCAGAAAAGCAATGATATTCATGTTCTGTTCCCCAGGAGCAGCTGGAAATGCCTGTTTGAACAGAAAATACTGTCTGTACAAAAGCTGCCTCCAGCACAGGGTTGGCTGGGAGCTATTGCTGCTATCAAATGCTCACAAGGAGATGGGAGGGTGGGGGGGAAAGGGGCACTGCTGCCTGTTTGGTGTCTGTGCTGCCGTTCTGAAGGAGAGGCCTGGGGAAAAGGAAGGGGGAAAAGGAGATCTTTATACTGACGAGGAGTCAAGCCTGCATTTGATAGTGTAGAGATTAAAGGTTATGTCTCCACATTCCCATATATTTTACTGAGGTCACTGGAACCTCTCAGGGACTCAGCTGCCTGCACAGGCACAACTAATTGCAGGATTGAACCCAGCTGATTATATTTGAAATTGTCTTTATGATGATTACTCCATGTTCTGAAGCCCCGTCATGTTAGTAGAAATCTAGTATTTTTGCTAAATCTATATTTTGTGTGATCCTGGATTCAGAAGAGAGCTTATTAAACTTCTGTTTGTACTGTTCATCCCATCAAGGTTACTTATCATTGTTGCACAAGAAAAGGAAACATATCAAATGAAAAAAAAATCCCTTTTATAGTTGGCAAATGCCTGTATTTTGTCTTTGTACGATGTGTTGCCATTCATCATCTAACCTTGGGGAAATCATGGGCACTCTAACAATGTAAGAGGCCAATAAAAAAGAAAATGATTTCAGTAAAATTTGAGCTAGGGATATGTAAAAGAGAAATGCCCCTGGGTAATAAAAATTACCCATGCATAATGGCTGTGGATGTCTCAAGCAGGCGTGCTGTACATCCCCACACCAGCCCAGGCACAGCTGTCCCTGCTCACAGGCTCAGGTGCATCGGGATGATGGGAGAACAGGAGGTCAGGCGGGAAGGAAAGGACTGAGGAGCCAAGTGCTTGGTAAGTGTTCGTGTGTCTTTACCCATCTCTTTCTCCTCTTTGTTAGAGCTGTCTCCTTTGATCTTGCCTTTCTCATTATTACTCTCTGCTACAGAGTTTGGGCTCAGTTCCAAGGTTGAGGCCTGCTCCTGTTGAACGTCTCCCACATCCTTTCCCTGTTAGTCAGCCTGTCTCATTAGAGTCTGCAAGGCTTATGCTGTGCTGCAGCAGTGACATTGCTCTCTTCCTTTGGTGCACTGTAGGGGCTGTGCTTCTCTCCATTTAATAGTTGGATACATTTTCTGCTGTCATCCCCTTTGGACTTGGCTGGCATAGCTTTAGGAGGCTTCTAAATGTACAGCTCCTTAGTCTTCACTTTTAGTTTTGTGAGGACCTAGCCCCGATCTGTGCCTCAGCCAGGGCCCTTAATGTTCTGAACAAGAAGGCAGTTTTTTACAAGAAACCACTTTCCCAGCAAGTCCTGTTCCGACAGATTGCAATCCCAGCAAATAGTGTGGCTCCTGCTGGAGGCCTGAAGTTTACTGGATATTTCCATTTTAACATTTTTGTTTATTGCACTTTTTATTCTCACTCTCACTCAAACTAGCAAGGGGCATAAATCTCACATTAGGGAAGGTCAATGGGTTGTTGGGTGACTGGGGCTATGTCCTTCCTCTTGGCCAGAAGTTACCACACCGTGAGCATTTGACTGCCCTGGGCTATTTCCTGCCTGTCTGACCAGCTCCTGACAGGCAAGAGTCACATGCATAAAACAAGTCACTGTTAAAAAGAAATCATTACAAAGGGGTGGTTCTGCCAGCCAGCACTGAGAATGTGGGACAGGCCCCTGAACTTTGACACTGGAGTTAGAAAAGTCTTCCAGAAGCAGTAAGTCAGAGCTCTTGCAGCACATAAAGCTCCTTGCAGATAAGTCTAGACACAATCCCTCCTCTTCTAGTGCACATTACACCAATGACTCTTCATTAATAGGAGTCTCCTTCATTTCCATGTGCATTTTCCATTTGCAGTGACACAGAGGATTCACAGTGACTCTCCACAGCAGGCACTGTATTTACTGCTCCCTGCCCCTCTGTCCCCCACCTCATTGTCCACTACAGCAAATTCAAGCTTGTGGTCCTCTTGTCTTCATCAATGTAGCCTGTTGTAGCTCCTAGTGTGAGCAACTGTGAGTTTTCTCTTTGAATCAGACTGTTGCTGAATCAAGTCCTTTTATCTCCTTTTTCTCATTTTAAAAGGGGTTAGTTAATCCTGCTGGCACTAATAATTGAGCCAAAAAGCTGGGGTAAATGAATCTATGATGAGCTCTGTGCTATTGTATCTGATTTCCTCCAGTACCAAGCTAGGTGCTTTAAAAATAGCTGGGGTACCAATATGCTCCAGCACAGTCATTTCTGTGCCTGGAGCACAGACATGCCTGAAGAATCTAAATTAGTAACAACTTTGCTGACTTGCTTCCAGCTGCACCAGCTGTTTGTTTAGGTAGACAGCCAAACAGCAAACACCCACAAAGCTGTTAACTCTGCAAATCTTCAGTAAGTATTTCCTAAACTGCTGCTGACAAATTTCTGATGGGACCTTAATCTCTATCAAATCTATTGAATGATGTCAAAGCACCATTAGTCAGCATGTCATTGGGCCTACTTTGCCGTGTGGCTCAGTGATTTGTGTCCCCATCCTTACTGCAGAAAGATGAAACTGGGAAGACTTTGCACAGCAAGGGAGATGGGCACAGCCTGCAGCAGCTGATGAGCTGGTGGGTGGTACCCAAATGCCCCAAGGTGTGATTTCAGAAAGAAGCCTGAGCCTGAAAAGGTTTTTCCTTCTCTGTTTTTTGTATCTTTGGAAACAAGTGAAAATTAGCTCTTTACAGTCTTGGGAAAGCAACGTTTTGTTTTCTGCCCCTACTGATACAAGAGTAAGGGTGGTATCACCAGAGGGGTGCTGCACAGTTAAACGTGCAGTCAGCAGGAAGGAAATGCACAAAGCCATGTCCTGAATGAGCACCAGGTCATGTTTAATATTGGAACTGTTCTGGTTTATACCTGCTTTAGACCTCCTGATACTCAGCATAAACCCCTAACAGCTATCACTGAGAAGAAGCTGGGGCTGCAGGGGGACAGGCTGCCTGCCACAACAGCATCCCAGGGTGAAGCCTGCACTTTGTTTCTGCTTGGCATCTCCTCAGTTCTGGGACTCAGTGAGAACCCACACAATTTTCTGAAGCTGAATCCTTTGTCTCTGGCCATCATATAACATCAGCCTGGACTAGAGAAGTTATTGCTGTCAACAGCAACAGACGCAAAAAGATCACCGCTTTTTCTGAAAATGAAAACAAAACCGAACCAGAAAACCCCAGCACCTCTCCTGTCAGCCTACAAAGCGAGAACACCAGGCGACAGTTCAAAGAGGGCCCTTGCATAAAAACAAACAAAGATGCCCGTCAGGGCTTGAGGCAGAAAAAATGGCACAGCTGTACCACCACAGCAATGACATTGCATGAGCCTTCTTATCCTCAAGGATGCAGACAGATGCCACCTGAAACACAGGATGCTTGGAAATACCACACAGTTAAACCACACACATTCTCTGAGCTTCCCTTCTGAATCTCCTTTGCACAAATGGCATTAACGCTGCTAGTGCTGACGGGAACCAAGAGAAGCCGTCCTCACAAAAACTTAAACTTGTACAGAACCAAAGGGTGGCTTAGCAAAAAAG
The DNA here is from genome assembly GCF_029207755.1 of Chamaea fasciata. Lineage (NCBI taxonomy): Eukaryota > Metazoa > Chordata > Aves > Passeriformes > Sylviidae > Chamaea > Chamaea fasciata. The sequence continues at coordinate 18,303,087 of NW_027094097.1, read as the reverse complement.
GTTTTTTGAGATGGCAAATAATAATTTCTTAGAAATCACCTCTCTATTCATGACTGCAAAATTAAAAACAGACAATGAGATTTGAATTTAGAGGCTAGGCAGCAGAAGATGGTGAATGCAGGTATAATTTTTGTTGCCCAAGTTGACTTCTACTGAGCCTAATTTTCATGCATGCACGCGGGTCACCTTGTAGATACCTGTGCCCAGTGTGACTCGTGCAGGGAGGTGTACCCCTGCTTGTACCCCCAGAGAAACACTCTGCAAAAAGGGCTGTCTCTGCAATAAACTGAGTCACACTCTCATCAGGCTGGTAGTCTTTGAAAAATGCCTGGAAATATGACCCGTTTTTAAAATAAATATTGTTCAGTGGATTCATTAAAAGGCAAAGAGGCGGATAACATCCTTAGTGAACTTTGTGCTTTTGGCACAGTTTCCACTGCCTGGAGAGAGGCTGTGTAATGTCTTCAGGGGAGAGAGTGGTTGTGTAAAATAGTCATTTTTTACAGTTCAAAAGATAATTGAATTCTCTGATTTACAAGCTCTAGTTTTTTATCCTCTCTGTCCTCTAGTATGTTATTGCACAGTCCCCCTGGTCCTTCCAGAGCTCCCAGGTTAAAGCTGGCTCATGAGAGGGGGCTGTGGACACTGGGTAGTGTAAGTCAGCTGACCAAACTGGAAGAGTGCTGAAGTCCCAGGACATAGACTGTGATGAGATAATCTGATGGGCAGTTTCTTATCACTTGGGGTTTTTTAGGTTTAAATTGAAGGCAGGAGGCAGCTGGGTTAAATTTCCAGTCAGATGCAAAGGAGATTAGATGAGTGGCTTGCAGGAAGAGGAAGTAATTAATCTCATCATCTGCAGTTGGCACTGAGGGTCAGCGCTGGGAGGAGCTTTGGGGCAGCAGCACGGATGACTTTTGGCCGGGAAGGGCTGAGTTCGTGCGGTGGCAGACGCAGCTCCATGGCAACGTCGCTGTCATTCCTAGACTGACTCTTGCCACTCTGCAGGACAGCAGCAGGAAGGAAAAGCTCCAGGAGCAGTGGTTCCTGGCATTAGAGGGCAGCATCATAACCATGCCTTTCTTTCCTAGTAAGGAGGATAGGACTGTTCCAAGCAGAAAAAGAAATGCTGCCCATGCAAAGCCTGAAAGAACTCATTTCAGACAATTCTAATACGTCTGTGTAAGAGAGAGTAATTTCTTCATCATCAACAAAATACAGGTCTTGATAAACCGGTGGCTTAAAATTTTATTGCAAGATTTCAGAGCAGAAAATACATTCCAGATAAATGATAATTAAAGAGGATTTTCCTACCAAAAATATGAGGAATCTGACTTTAAATTGGTGTGAAGATACGGATCTTAATCTGCAAAAGCCTGAAGGCATTAATCTTTGGAGAAAATATTTACATATGCATATTATAATCTTGTTTGGGGATTTGTTATGCACTGGGTGGAGAGTATATTATGCAGACACTAAGGAAAGAAAAAATAAGCTTTGTAAACATGTTCTGTATTAAAATTGTACAATATGTGGCAAGGGTTCAGGTAAGTTCAAGGTACCACAGGGAAGTTGCAAGAGAAGTGGTGCTTTCCCATTGTACAAATGGCACAAGTTCATGTGTGTAGGCCAAAGTCTCTGGAACACAGTACAGGAGCTTCATCAGCCTCTCCCCTGCTTCTACTATAGAAGGTGGTGCAAAGATCCCTTGGATCCCTTCAAAATACAGCCAGGGAGCCACTCCTCACTGTAGAAAGAGGCTGTGCTTGTAAAAGTGAGAAATGCTGAAGAAAGAGGTCGTGAGCGATGTGAAGGGATTTTCTTCTCAGATGTGATGTCTGCTGTAACTTTGGTGATGCAGCTGGGGTAATGGCTTCAGTGATACTGACTACAGTCATGTCCCAAACCCACTGCTGCAAAATTCCACTACAGTATGTTCATTAAAACTCACTAAGAATAAACAAAGATGTTCATCTATCATGCTAACTAGTATCAGTTATAAAAAAGGAGATACAGGATAGTGGCTTCTCTCTTACACCTGGCAAATAGCCACAACTGAACTGCACTCATGTCCCATTTCTAATGCAGTACAGGTGCACCCAACTCTCTGCAAACCAGACAGGAGCCGTGGTGCTGAGCACTAGGCAAAGGACACACAGCCACACATAAACTGTGCCTTCCTGGCCTGTGGGTTTGCAAAAAACATAATATCAGCAAACAGACTGAAAAATCATTGAGAAGTCTCCTTTTATTGAAGCAAAGCAATATGTTGCAATATACAAAAATTGATTCTTTCAAGCTGCCAGAGATATTAGAGAAGCATTACAGAGAACATCACATTGGCCAATAATTCTTAAAAAAACCTGACCACCCAAACCTCTAAAAAAGGAAGCCTTTGAAGCAGTTTTGATAGTGCTGTTTTAATACAGCATCATGAGATAGGAGTTTCTGTGGCAGCAACTTACAAATACTGGTGGGCAGATGGATTAAAATGAAACAATTGCAGTCTATACTAATGAACTGTAGCCCTGGTTCTGTGCCTGAGGTGTTTTGGTTTTCTGAAATTCTTTTCCCAGGGAATTTTCTGTAAACAGGAGAAATGTTTTTGTAACTGTAACTTTGTTATTCATTCCTTTTCCTGGGAGGGAATACTTCTTGATGTCCCTCTGGTCTGACCAACGTAATTGAAGAAGTTTGCCTTTTTGTCACCAATCAAATTAGTCTGTATAGCTCAGAATCTGTGTTGCTGTAGTGTAAAACAGCATCAATGAACCTAAAAAAAATTAAAAAAAAATTATACATTTTTGTGAAGATCAAACAATAGCTGAAGAAGCTACCTTAGACTGTGTGATCCTTGATGGGCACATTTTGAATATACTAGATTTTCTTACTCTTAACTGAAAGTCAATGGTGAGAGTAATGAGGTATTGTAATGCTTTACCTTTCTTGCCTTTTATAATAATTTAGTTCAAGCAAGCTTTGGTAAGATCACACTTTTATTTCAAGATTCAAGAGATCAATACAGCAGTATACATTCAGTGCTTGAGGGAAAATTTACTAGAAATCGTTTCATGATGAAAATGCCAAAGGCAGATGCTTTTGTTCAATGTGTTGCTTTGAAGGACCTTGTAATGTTAATTCCACATAAAAGACTTATGGCCATTATTTCAAACAAAGGCAGCAGGGGTCCCTGTAGAATGATTCTATTAAAAAACCCCACAGTATTAACACATTTTAACATAGCAGTCTGTATAATTACTTTGGACTAACAGCTGATCCTACAATGTATGAAAAACTTTGACTCAAATATGGACATAACCTATCTGTTGTTCTTTGCCTAGCCAGTGCTCCCCCATCCAAGTGAGGAGGGTCACAGAGTATTTCAGCCAGCAATGTCCTATCTTCCAAAATTTTGGAGGAATAATCAGCAGAAAACCAGATCAAGCTGAACTTAGAACAATTTCTGTGCTGATAAAAGAGCATTTCCCATTATTTCTGTTTCTGTGGTGGCACATGTGCTATGGAAGCTTTCTGGATATTTAGAAAATGAGTTGAAAGTTGTATTGAAATCATACATCAAGGATTTACTAGGGAGGGTGCCCTTAGTCAGTGAGCATTAGACCCTGTTCCCCACTTCACATCATGGTACTGGCAGCTCGAGGCTCCTCACTGTGGTGCCACATTCTCAGGGTGGCTCTGGGATCCTTCACAGCAGCCCCAGATGATTTGGTCTCTCAACAACTGCATTTTGAGAGAAGTTCAGACACTGCAGCAGACAGTGTTTAGCTCCAGTATGTGACACCCCTTAAGGCTGGAGGGCAGAAGGAGAGGTGATGCTCCCCAGGCACATGCTGTGACTGCACCTGCAGCATCCTGCCTTTTCCACTGCCTCATATTTGGACTGCATGTGCCCTTGCCAGCTTTGGATTTTCATCTATTGTACTCTAAAACCAGGAGCAAATGCCTTGACCTGTACTCACAACAGTTGTGTAATTTTCATGTAATGAAAGGAAGTTTATTAACCTTACAATACTTCTTTCCAGCTGAGATAATAGAAGCAATCAGCACTGATGGTGCTGAACTCCCAGATCCTGCCTGGACAGCAGTATGAACGGTTGAAATACAGACTACACCCATCACATGGTGTAGTCTTGCATCTCTTGTACATCCAAACTGCTACAGGGGGAATTTTGAAGCTGCCTGAATTGCAAAATCAGGTCTTCAGCCTGAGAGAGGACGTTCCTGCTCATGGAGAGAGTCCTGCTGGGAGATCAGTGACAGCAGTGACCAGTCAGACTGTGGTGGAGAGGGAAGTGTTCTGAACTCGGCCTCTCAGATATTCAGGTTTACTCCTCTCAGTTGCAGAGTCAATTGCAGCATGGAGAGAATCAGAATTGTCTATGTGTGCAATATAGCTGGGCTTGCTCCCAGTCTGGCAGCCAGTGGCATTCCTGCAGCTGGCATTTCATGTATAGCCACCTTGCAAATGAGTTTAAGTTGTGCACAGTGTAGGAGTTTCATTCTTTCAAATCCTGAGACTGAAGAACAGGATATTTCTTTCTCCCCTTAATGAATGTAGTCTTATTTCCTGTTGAGATTTAATACACTGCAGGTAACTTCTAAATGTGGTGATTGTCTTTGGAAGGTAGGTAAAATTACCAAGAAGGAAACTAAAATAAACAGGACAGAGACCCAGAAAACCCATTTTAGAGAGCAGGTACTGCAATGCAGGAGACCTTTACAGAGGGCAAGTGTAGGGGTAGGCAAAAGGGAACAGGGAAGGATGAATGCCCAAAGCCACTAACTTGGAAAAGTACCTTGAAGGCTTTAGTCTTTTCTTTCTAGTCCTGAGAGAAGAAAGAAAAGGGAAGTGAGCTTCCCAGCCCCCTCCCAGTGCTTCTGTTGGAACCTAAGCAGAAGGAAGCCCCTCTGTAGGACTGAAAGCAGTAAAATATTTCACTACAGATCACTTTTTTTCTTTTCCCAATCTGCAAAAACTGAGGGAAGTTTCTTGAAATTCACCAGTTTATCAATCTTTTCTAAAATGAGGCTTTATCCATGAATCTGGACCCCAAAATAAGTATCGTTACTTGTCAAATGTGCAGTTCATGAAAGAAAGCTTTCAAGGTCTCTGATTCTTGGATGTAAAAACATAAAGAGCTAGAGAATGACTGCTTGACTTTTCTAGTTTTATCAATTTACATGTGCCTATCTAGACTTACTGAAGTCAATCTTTGCCTGTGACTGCCCTGCAGCTCTCACACACCACTCCAGAGCCAGCGGTGCATGAGTAGCTGCACTTTTCTCACAACTTCTAGAGGACAAGATGACCAAACGAGAAAAAGGGGCTTAATTGTGCATGTGTCTTGGTAACAGTGCACTGATTTTTCATAACACACACGAACTTTAAGCTCCATGTATTTTATGATCATACTCTGCCTTTGCACTGCCCTGCATTCCTCTCTTTCCTGAGCATTTGTTGTGGAAGCAGACCCTTCCTGTGCAGCAGCCAAATATTTCAGGTATCACAGTATTTTCTTTTGAGATCAGTGCCAGACCAACAGAGCAGTGGCATTCCTGAGCAGCCCAAGAGCAAGGACTCACGCTTCCATTCCAGGGAGGGAGGGTTACCTGCCCACCCAGAGCTGGATTTATCACTGGGTAAATAATAAATTCAGTTTATAATTGCTGCACACAGCAGCAGATACTGCATTCAGGTCACCGAGCAGAGCTCCGATCTCTCATTCCTACCCAGTGTTTTGTGTTCCTCGGTCCTTGCTTTTGCAACTGCATTGAGTTACTTGACATGTGAACCCTGGACCATGATAATTTCTTCAGGTATCTTGTAATTTTGAGGCAAGAACGAGTAGTTTCGGGTTCTGACAAAATCTGTGTGAATAGAAAAAAACCCAGCAGAGTGGGGCGAGCCCAAGGGCTGATGACAGCTCCAGCACACCATGCCCAAGACTGCTGTTAAACACCCTCACCACTTCAAAATGCAGGCGGAAAACATCTCTTGCAGGGAATACAGTACAACTGCACATAAAGTGCACTTTTGAGCATCCATTAATTGAGGAGAGGTCAGCCGTAGAGCAGCAATCCCTGTCAAAGGTTGTATTTACATTATGTTATATTGGCTTCGAGGCCTGGAATTGTTCCTTAGAAGCCAGCACGCGCGGAGGGCCGGAGCAGCCGCACATGGTCCCTCAGGACGATACCGCGGGGTCGGGGGATCCCGGTGCGCTGCCAGCCTGCCCTGCGGCGGGGCGGCCCGGCCGTGAGGGGAGCGGGACCAGACCGTGAGCGGAGCGAGGGGAGGCCGTGAGGGGAGCGGGACCAGACCGTGAGGGGAGCGAGGGGAGGCCGTGAGGGGAGCGGGACCAGACCGTGAGCGGAGCGAGGGGAGGCCGTGAGGGGAGCGGGACCAGACCGTGAGGGGAGCGAGGAGAGGCCGTGAGGGGAGCGAGGGGAGGCCGTGAGGGGAGAGAGACAAGACAGTGAGGGGAGCGGGACGAGGCCGTGAGGGGAGCGGGACGAGACCGTGAGGGGAGCGAGGAGAGGCCGTGAGGGGAGCGGGACGAGACCGTGAGGGGAGCGAGGGGAGGCCGTGAGGGGAGCGAGGGGAGGCCGTGAGGGGAGAGAAACAAGACAGTGAGGGGAGCGGGGCGGGGCCGTGAGGGGAGCGGGGCGGGGCCGTGAGGGGAGCGGGACGAGACCGTGAGGGGAGCGGGGCGGGGCCGTGATAAGAGGGGGCGGGGCCGCTCCGCCCGCTCCGCGCTGAGGCGCCGCCGCCACGTGACCGCGCAGGGCCGGCGAGCGAACATGGCTGCGGCGGCGGGGTGAGTGCGCGCCGGACCGGCACCGGGACCCCCGGCTCCGGGACCGCCGGCACCCCGCTCCCTGCGAGGGGCGCCCCGCGGCCGGTGGAGGCTCGCGGGTTCCGGTGGGCGGCCGGTGTCCGGGGCCGGGCAGGCAGGGCATGGGATGTGACCGGGCTGCGTGCGCTGGACCCGCGGTTCCCCGGAGCGTTTCGGGTTTGCGCGGGGCGGTGAGAGAGCTGTGAAGGGTCCCACGGGCGGGTTGGCTCGCAGTGCCTCGTCCCCAGCCTGCGTTATCCTTTAAGTTGTCTCAGGTTTGGAAGGGGTGCTTAAAGGCGGCTTGGATTACACAGCACAAGGGTTTTCGCACATTTTAAAGCAAAATTCAGCCATTTCTTCTCGCGCTGTAGGAAGGTGCCGTAGCGTATCAAAACGAAGGGGGAAGTTTCCAAAGTTGCCCTGGGCGGGTCGGGCCGGCTCGGGGTCCCCGGCGCTGGCCCGGTCCCGCCCCGGGAGCTCCTGCCCCGCGCTGCGCCGGGAGCCGGGACACGGAGCGGCGCCGGGACTTCCAGCCTCTGCTTGACAGGGAGCACCGAGTTGGCCGTGAAGAAAATACCCATTTTATACCTTGAACAGCCGTAGTTGCTTTTACTGTTTGGTTCTGTCGCCTGTTTCCTTGTGCTGCTGTTAGCATGGGCCTCTTGCGCTTTCACACGTGGGATGTGGAAACAGCACTGAAAGTTGTTTAGGCTTCAGGCTGACGTTGTTGCATCTGTTGCTCAAAACAAACAAATAAAAAAGGCCCAGTCAACAAACAAGTGATAATTTACTGAAAAGTAGTTTCAGTGGTTTCTCATCTTCATTGAAATCTGGATCCTCTCTGTGGGATCTCAGTAGAACAGAAATGGCAGTCCATGAATTTCCTGCTCAAAAAAACCCAAAAGTACAAGAGGTTAACTGAAAAATGGTAGGAAAACCAGAAATAAAATAGGAATTTTGGTTACTGGTGTGTTTTGGTGGTTGCTTTACAACAAATCCAAAACATTAGATGAATCATATAGTGCCAGAATGTACACTCTCTAAAATATAAAACTCCTGAAATAAGCATTGAAAATCAGGAGCTCCAGGCGAAAGAAAAATATCCTTTAAAGAAACAGATGTAGTTTAATGTTCCTAGCTATATCTCACTTGCAGTACAATAAAATAAAAGAGCTTGTCTGTGAGCTTGGGCCTAAGTGATCATAAAAATTGTATGTGACAGCCAGCAGGAAACTGCCAGCTGCTGTGGGAGGCCTTTACCAGACTGAGCAGTGGTTGAATGCTGCTACCAGACTGGAGACAACAAGGGAGCTGAGCTTCTTTTGCCCTGCTTTGTTCCTGCAAGTATCCACTTTTGGCACGGGCTAAGGTTTATTTGCAGAAGCTAGCGTAGTTTCAAAGAGGCGTGCAGCACAAAGCAGTGCTTGTATCACATACACTTCTTTATCAAATGTGTAACTTCACATCAGAGTTTTGGGTTGAGTTTGTGGCTGGAGGTGCCGGAGTCCTTGTGCTGACAGAAGAAACTGACCTTGAAGGACCAGCTGGTGTGTTGTATTAATTCAGTTCTGGTAACTCTGCTGCAACAAGTCCAGAGGAGGGCACGAAGTTGATCAGAGGGCTGAAGTGCCTCTTGTAAGAAGACAAGTTGAGAAAACTGGGGCTGTTCAGCCCGGAAAGGTGAAGGCTGTGTGGAGGCTCGGAGCACCTTCCAATATCTGAAGGGGCGACAGGGAACCTGGGGGGGGACTGTTTGTCAGGAGCTGTAGGGATAGGGCAAGGAGTAATGGGTAGAAACTGAAAGAGTGGAAATTTAGGCTGGATATGAGAAAGAAATTCTTAACTGTAAGAGTGGTAAGCTGCTGGAACAGGTTGCCCAGGGAGGTTGTGGATGCTCCAGCATTGGCAGTGTTCAAAGCCAGGCTGTGCAAAGCCTTGAGCAGCCTGCTCTAGTGCGAGGTGCCCTTGCCCATGACAGGGACGTGGGGCAAGATGATCTTTAAGGTCTGTTCCAACCCATTCTATGATTCTGTGATTTGTGTGTCTTGTGGGATATAACTGAGTGATTAGAGATCATGGACCAAAATGAAAAGCTTGTAGTTTCTTCCCTAGAGAGAATTTTGTGGCAGTTTTGTTCCAAGGCAGATACCATAGTTTACACTGCTTACACTGTAATTACATGTGTATTTGTAGGGTTGATACACATGAGGCAGTTACATATCCGCTCAATTTGCTACAAGTCGTTGAACAGCCAGTCCTATGTGTGACATTTTTTTCTTGTGGTCTTGCATAATATGAGAGTTCTATTTCCCAGTTTTTGTTTGCATTGGAAAGCTGGGTGTACAGCCATGCACCTTTTTGTAAGACTTAAATGCCCCTGTCAGTGTTGTCTCTGAAGAAAACTCTGTGTTAGCTGTGGAAAGCTTGTGCACGGCTCTGGTGTGCTGAGATCTCTGCAGGCAAAGCAGCGCCTGTGGGTGTTGTGCCGTGTTGTCAGTCCATCCATGGGGGTGCCATCAGTTTGGTGTCTGGGTGCTTGCAGGAGGAGAAAGAGACCAAGGGCTGTGGAAGAAGCAAACTCCTCTAAGTTGAATATTCTCTCTAAAACCCAGCTGGTTTTCTGTGCAGGATTCCAGTTGTGAAAGTAGGTGTATCTCCTGGCAAGCTCACTCTGTCTGAGGTATGAAGTAACATGAGTGCTCAGCAGAGAGCCTGAGAACAGAGCAGGATTTGCAGCAGCACTCAGCCCTTGCTGCAGGGTCCAGCATGCTCAGCTGTTGTGGTTTCTACAGCAGCCTGAGCACAGAGACCAAGGCCATGCCCCTAAAGAAACTGTCCCACTCTAGAACAGCTGCAGAGGCCGTGCTCTGCTGTGGATTAATGTTGTGGCATCATATTCAGACAGGGAAGGTGGGATCTGTTATGTCCAAGGAAGAACACACTTTCACTTAGAGAAAATGTGCACAAGAACTATCATTTTGCACTAGAATGCATTTTAGCTTTAGCATTAAGATCCCCGTAAAAGGCACACTTAGGTAGTTTGTAAAACTAGTGGTATGAATTGCTGCCTGCTGTAATTATTTCTCCTTGAGTCTCATTTGGATAAGGGATAAACATGTTGAAGAACAGTGTTTTCAGCCTCTTGTGCCTTGCTGAATTACTGAGCCACAGCTTTGCACCTGGAAAGCCTTGCCTAGTTTTAGTTTAAGGTTCACTGTCTGACTTAAAACTTCCAGTAGCTTTTGCTAGGATTGTATGAACCTGTTTCCTTTTTCCTTCAGGCATAGGTACCCAAAACATGCTGTGCTGATGTGCTGCAGTAGGTAGTCTGCAGCCCTTGTGTTCATTACCTGCCTTGGTGCTGGGCTGTCAGGTGTGTGTTGGAAGGAGTAAAAATAAACACATTTGGGGTTTGTGCACCATCAATCAGCTGAACTTGTAAGCAGATACTTTGAAAATTGGATTAGCAAGAACAGTCTTTTGCCTTCTAAAATTACTTACGCTGTTACATGAAGTGGTTATAAGCAAGTAAAATAAAGTATTTTATTAGATCTTTTATGCTGTGGCTGCAGTAGGAAATTACAGGGTTTACATTTCTGAGGTTGATAAAGTCTTTTAGGAGGTTATGCAGCTATAAATCAAAGGTTACCTTTCAGATTGCCTATGAAAGCTATATAATAATTAAGATGTGGAGCTTTGCTCCTCGGAGGTTAAGTCCTCTGGTTAATTTCTTGTCATCTTAACATAGTTACAAGTTAACTGCACCTTTCTGGCATCTCCTGTAAAGCAGAGCTGATAGAAAGTGACCATCCAGTCAGTCTTGGAGAAGCTGACATGGAGGGACAAATTGGACTTAAATAATAGGATTTTATGGGTAAATTTTACTGGTCACCTCTAACACTGAAGCTCCAAAGCACAGCTTTGCTGTATTAAGCATTAAAAAACACCCCCAAAACAAACTGCTTTTAGATTCTTCTCATATCATCAGGTTAAACTCCTCCCTCTGCTCTATATCCTAGAAAAGCTATAGTGTTTCTACTGGTAAAGCTCCAAAAAGTTATGGACCTGAAAGGTGAATGAATCAGCCACATATTCTTGAGGTACTTTCAACTGTTGGATTATACTCTTTTTGTGACTCAGAGATGGGGCAACTGAGAGGTGTTTTAAAAAAAAACTTTTTATTTTTAGTCTTATGTGAAGGGTGAGGCAATATAGATGTTAACAAAATTGGAATGGAACATAAAATGGCTTCAAGTGAAGAAGACTTAAATTTGGCTTTTGCATTCAACATATAAAATTACTTAGTAACAGCGAGCTCTCTGCTTTTAAACTGTATCCTTGCAGTTGCAGCTGTGTTGAGTACAGCCTTTCAGAGTCTTTCTGGGCTGTCCCAGCGCATTTGTGTTGCCCTAGGGACCAGCAGGGGTACCCAGTCCATGCTCCTGAGCCCAGATCTTTGAGTTCAGTCACTGTCTGAAGCTGCTTGTGTGCGTGCAAGAGTAAACATACATACATAGAAAAGAGATTGGCAGATCCTGTCTATGGGAAATGCAGTTGTCCTGTGTCTGCTATCCATCATCTTTTCTCTCCACTCCCTGTTTCCCAGAAGGACTTGCTGAAGTTTGCTAGACTTAAGGTAAACTTCCACTTTTGTTTTCAGCAACTCAGAACTAAGTTCTTCCCTCCTGCTTTGCCTGTCCTCAGCTGCCACGGGCTGTAGTCGCTTTGTGCTGTGTTACCCAAAGGGGTGCAGTGAGGGCCGTGCTGTGGGCTGTAGCCGCAGCCAGCCTTGTCTGTTTCCCCTTTTTCCTTTGGGACTCGTGTGAGCAGTGCTCGGTGGTGCCTGAGAGCGATGTGTGTGGACAGCATCCCTGCCCCGTGAGTGATGAGCCTCCTCTTAGTGGAGTTGAACTAAACTAATGAACGCTGTGCATCTGAATTGTGCTAACCACTGTCTTTGCCATTAACTGTCAATTGAAAACATCTCTTCTAGACCCTCCTTTTGGCTTGGGAATGAGACTTTGAAAGTGCCTGTAGCACTCTTTGCCTTGAACAGAAGACGACTGTGCGAGCGCCTGAGACAGAATAAGGATGTGCAGAAGAATTCAATTGTCCTGCTGCAGGGTGGAGAGGAAACCCAGAGATACTGTACTGATACTGGCATTGTGTTTCGCCAGGTAAGACCTGAACCAGAACTTCAAATTAAGAAACTAACTTTGACTGCATGAATTTTTAAATGATTTTAAATTGTTTTCTCTTTATCTCTCAGATGTGCGTTGTCTTGCTTCACTTAAATAAATTGGCTTCTTTATAACGTTGCTTCTTCTGCTTTGAGTTGCTCTCATTTTCAGTGCTTTCGTGCAGGCTCATTATCTGGTTTAAAGGGCTTAAACCTCTTCAAGGCCTTACTGCTCATCAGTGTTTGAATCTAATCTTGAAGACAGCAGTGGAATATTTCTCCATTTTTTCAGTCTTGTCTGTGACCCAAAAAACAAGCTTCTTTGTGTAATAAAACATGTTACAGTAGACCTAAGCTGAATTAATTAATAGAAAAGTGTATTTCATGGTTTTATAAAACAGCAGCCTATGTCTTGGAATTTACAACGTGTCTTTGTAAATTACAGTCTTCCTTAAACACCCATGTGTTCTTCTGTCACAAGTAGGACTTAACACATTCTGGGGATGTTGGTTTAAAAGAACTCAAATTATCCATATTCCATACCCTGCGTGGTTTCTGCAGCACTTTGTTTTGTGAATTTAACTGAGCTATTGTATGTTATGAAGAAACAAACCCAGTAAATTCCAATTTAGATGGCACATATCTTATTGAAGTTACTAGTCTGGTTTTAGAAGAGATGCACCTTTCAGGGTATTAGAGCATATGCCTGTTCTTACCAAAATTAAATCCTGTATTGTTGGGTGTTTTCTTGTTTGCTTGCTTATTCTTAAAATAACTCTTGGCTAAGGGCTGTTCCTAGTGCAGCTTCCTCTTCTCTGGGGAAGGTTGGGCTTTCACTTCAGCACTCTGCCTTCAGAACCCAACAAAGCTGCACTCTGCTTTTGCCTTGTCTCTTGTGACATGATTGTTTCTCCCTGATAATGCATTCTCTAATTCTTGATTGGCGGAATGTATTTTAATGTTTGGTGTATGCTTATTGTGCTGAGTTAACCTCTTTATGGTAGTGTATTAATCTCTGATCCTTTCCACTTAGCAGCAGAGGGATTTGTATTATTCTAACCTAAAACTAACCAGTCTGAAAAGGTTTAGACCTAAACCACTCTTCCCCCTCCAAAAGCAAGAGACTTCTTCCAGATATGTGGAAATAGGAATTAACATGTACTGTAGTGTGTTTTTAGAGCTGGTAGAAGTGAGGTCTAAGAATATATTTTGTTTTAACCTAGGAATCTTACTTTCACTGGACTTTTGGAGTAACTGAAGCAGGCTGCTTTGGAGCAGTAGATGTTGATACTGGAAGATCTATGCTTTTTGTTCCACAACTCCCTGAAAGCTATGCTGTTTGGATGGGAAAGTAAGACCTATCTTTTAACTGCATTCTGGTGTATCCAAGTACTTTATATAACATAACTGCCTGTAGAGCTCCAGTGTTGTGTCATTTAATCAGATTCCACCAAACCATGCCATGGGAATGATAAATAAAGAGTGATATATACAAACAAAGATACAAAACATAATCAGTTGATATTGATCATGTGATATGAAATGATCCACCATCATTTGGAGCACAATGCCCTTAGAATTGGAACCCACAAATCTCATGGTAGCTCTGAGAGGAAGGTGAACCATAAAGAAAAGTCAGTATCTTGTGTTAAGCCCAAGCAAGGTAAATAATATAAAGCAGGTTTTTCAAGCTGCTTTGCCAGTTTGCAGCAGCCTGAGCTAATGAAGCTTTCTGAGTGGCATAAGGTAGTTTAGCCTCTGACAGGCTTTTTTAAAATGAGCTCATGGACAGGAAAATGTGATTTAAATGCTATTCTATGAGTATGCCATGAACATCTCTCCACCCACCTTTGTAGTAAATACTGCACAGTGCTACAGTAGTGGAGGGATTGATTTATGTATTCGTTTATTTTCTCAGTCTTAATTGTATTTATACCCTCTACCAAACTGTAAATTTCTGTATCATCTACATTGTCTCAAACATTGGATTGCTTCTAGTTTAGTCTTCTGTCAAGCTGTTTCACTTCTAATTGAAGCTATCACCTTTAATGCTAATTTTGGGAAAAGGAAAAAACAGTTGTAACTGATCCCAGGTGCTGAGCTGTGCCAGACCATATGGCAGGGCATGGCTGCTGTCTTCTCATAGAGTTTATATGAATTTCACTGTCTTAGACCTGTCTGGGGACTGAAATTGTGATGGCATAAAACTCTGCATACTGCTGTCTGAAATACTTTAGCTGCGAGCCACACCTGTCTGGGAGGGCAGGTTCTGTAAGCCCCCCACGTGTACTCTCTGAAATCTGTTCCCACTTATAGACAATTTTAAGTTCTTAAGTTCTCTTCTGCTAGTTCAAAACAGCTGTTTCATACCCACACTGATTGTGCCTAATCTAAAAAAGCTTAAAAATATTATTGAAATTCCAGCATCTCATTTTGCATTCTCAAACAAAATATTTTGGTGCTTGTAACTAGTGACCTTTTTGATTTGTTTGTGCAGCACTTATCTGTCAATTTACAGAATTAATTAAGTCTAGTTAAAAGTGGTTTATTGTCACTGTGTCTTCTTGCAGAGTTTAACAAATGATCCTTGTTGTTTTCTAAGTTCTTCTCCTTACCCTGCCCGAATCCCTCTGTTTGAATTGTGCTTTCTCTTCTGTCAGCTGTGGTCATGTACTTTTTCTGCTTGTCAGAAGGAGGATGGGTGAATAACTCATTTGTGAGTCAGGAGCAGTTCTGCCTCATAAGTTGTATGACAGTGGGTACTGCACACTGCTAGGGGTTGTGTTCCTTCCCAGAAGATTCAATTTTAACTCAAAATTAGCACTGAAAGAAAGCCACAAATCAGTATGCCTTCCATCCACTACAGTTGGTTACTATAGTTTTCCTTGGAAATGCTTCCTTCTGAGCCCGTGGAAGGCACTGTCTACCCACTGGAGAAACAGTCATTTAACATCAGTGTAATGCTTTGTGTGGTGTTTGGGAGGTTGGTATCTTACAGAGGTCTGTAGCTGCTCTGCTAGTTCATAGCATAGGGTGGAGGTGCTTTGCCTGGTGTTTATTCTGTTTTACATTTAAGGCAGGTGTGGGAATCTGTGAATTTGGGGAGAAACACATAGATTCTCTTAAAATTAATACAAAATGCTCTTTACTACAGTTTTAGCACTGCTGCATTACTAAATGTATCATTTGATGTAGCATTGTGCCTTCGCTTCTGAAGAACACGTATTTGAGTTGCTTTTGAAGCATAGAGTGGATAATGGGTCGTTCAGAAGGGTTAATCTTTTTGCCTTGAGTATGAAAATGGGGCTCCTTGACTCCATTCAAATTGCAGTCTTAGTTTGGCCAAAGCCATTGCAGGGTCTGAGGGTGTTTGCTCGGAGATTGGCAGACCATGAGTCTGCAAACAAGACCATGAGCACTATTTTTTTCCAGCCCCACCACTGCGCTTGTTTCTCTGAGTGGTGCTGCATGCTGAGGTGGTGCCTGGGGGCTGTGCAGGACGGGTCCCGTGGCGGTGGGGAATGCCCCGCTCTGGGCTGGGGTCGGCAGTGCTGGTGCTGAGGGTGACTGCCACTTTGGAAGTGTTAAAGCTCTAGTAGGACGTCATGCTGAATGTGTGTGCTCCGAAGATGTGTAAAAATAGTTGTAAGGCTACCTTTCGGAAGTCCTTCAAGCCAAAATGACCTCTGAAGTTTTAAAAGCAAGGAGAGATTTAGTTTGACTCACAGGCTATGGACCTTCTCCAGAAAACCCCCAAAGCCTCTTAAGGTGGCAGTTGCAGAATTGTTCTGAGGGTAATTGTGGGACTGGTGGTCCTGTGTTCATGAGAGGGATCGCAACAACATTGCTCTGTTTTTAAATTATGGCTGTGGGCGTTTCTCCTGATGTTGGGCCAGCCAGTTTCTTAGCTGTTGGCTGGAAAAACCTTTTCAAGTAAGAGAACCACTTTGCCTGTCTCTTGGCTTGCGCCTCTGCCCCTGTCCCTCCGACATTTGTGAGGCGGAAACACACTCTGAGAATGACTCTGAACTTAGTGGGTGGCTTTTCTGCTCCTGAATATTTTTCTGTTTTTAACTTTAGAAGGAAGAGTTTAAGAAATGAATCTGATAGTATAGGACGGTAAAGGCTTCAGAAATGTAAATGTTTTGTAAATGTCCCTCTTTCTTAGCACAGTCTTACCTGGTCAAGCTTTTGGTGCAACAAAGCTGTTAGCCATCATTTCTGTTCCTAGAAAGCACTGAGTTGGTATGACTGCATGTCTTCACAAAGACTTCAGGTTTGCTAATTAATGCTGCACCTGCCATTTACCTCCTTAATTATAAATGACAGAACTAGTCAGTGTGCTGATTAAAGATATTTTATAAAGTAAAACATACTGTACAGCAGCTGCTTTATGTGGAGAGCATGCCAGAATAACTTAATAGCCTTGCCACATAGAGTGTTTTTAATGGAAGACAAAGAGTATTTAACCCTTTCATGCTCTAACTTCACAAACACATATTAAATTTATTAATGGTTCAGAAAAATAAAATGGTGCTGTGGTGCCCCATTAATGGTGCAATTTCCTGTGTTTTCCCTGAAGCTCTGCTGGATGACTGGTAAATATAGCAGCTTTAATCTGACATTGCACCCACTATAAGTAATGTTTTTCCATGGATTTGATTGAAAACTGACTATGTGTTCCAAGTTGAACCTTGGATTAGTGCTTGGAGCTGTAATAAAACAGAGTGAAATGCTTTGCAAATGTTAGCTGTTTCTCAGTGACCTGATGAGGAAGCTCTTTAAAACATTGTCATAAATTTCAGGTGGGTTACGACCAAAATCAACCTTTGGTTTTGGTGATTACACTTGACTGACATCAGCAAAACTGAGTAGTTTTACTGCCTTTTGGAAAAACTGCAGAAGTACATGGTTGGGAGTTTTTTGTTTGTTTGCTTTTTTCCTCTTAACACTTTTGTAAAGGAAGGTAGCCTCCCAGTCTGTGTGGACTTTTACCTTTTTTTTCTTACAGACTTTTTGTGACCATGCAAATTAGAAGCTAAGAAATTGATTTCTTGATCTCTTCTTCTTAATGGAGATTGGTGAGATTTTGTGGCATTTGTATTTTGAATAATTGTGAGTATTAAATTGTGCACAGCATGGTATGTTTATCTGACTATATCATGGTGATGGAGGCTGGTGCATTGATTACCCATGTTCTGGGAACAAGAGGACAAGCCTGTAGAAAGGAAGAGGACAGTAGAGACAGCTCTTTGGAAAGGGAGTGGAGTGTGGGGGGGGGTTATAGGGAACAAACTCCAGATTAATTGCTCCTTAATTGCTCTTCTCAATGTATATTTTGCAGGAATGAAGGACATTTTCTACAGGAGTTTTATTAATGTGGAGCGTAGAGGTCCTCTTCTCCATGGCCTGCTCCAGAGCTGTGTGTTTTATGGTTTTACCTTCAGAACTGATCTGCCATCTCCTGATGCTTTTTATTGTAATTTTTTCTCTAAAATGAAATATGCTTTTCTTTTCCCGTGTCTCTCAGTTTGTTCTTTTACTGCTGTTTGTCACTTCCCAGTACCCACTGGATCTTTATTTTGCTGTTTAAAAAAGCCCCACATTTTAATCACTTTAGGTCATCTTATTACTGTTTTGTACCAGTTGGCGTTGCAATTTATCTGCAAAGTTTGTTACCACCTGGAAATATTCTCTGTGGATCTCATACTCAGTTATGCTTCTGTTTCTGAGAAGTGTCAGACCTGATTTCAATCTTTGCAGTATCCCACTAATCAAGACTTGCAGTCCATTTCTGTTTATTGCTTTAACTTCTGGGAACATCAGTCTAAATTGACACAGCACTTTTCAGGTTGGCAGTTGGAGGGTTTCCCAGCCCAGGGAATGCTCATCTTTTTATCTATTTATTTATTTTATTTTCTGCTTTAGTCTTTTCTGATTTCGTATTATGACTACTCACTGGGTTTCAGGTTACACTGTAGTGTTTCTGTCTAAGCCGATTTGGGTCCATTTTGGAGAGTAGCAGTCTTGAGAAAGATTTTGTCAAATATTTTACTATTATTCAGGTAGTATATCTGTTGCTTTCCCCTTCATCTGATCCTTTCAAAACTGCACAATAAAGCTGGTTGCTTTTGATTGACAAGACTTACTTGTGCAGGGGTGCTTATTTTCCAGGATTCCAGTTCTCTCCCTGGTACAGTGATTTCCATTTCTTGTCCTCCATTCGTTTATTGCTGTATTTCATAGAATCATAGAATGGCCTGAGTTGGAAGGGACTTTAAAGATCGTCAAGTTCCAACCTCCCACCATGGGCAGGGACACTTCCACTGTCCCAGGCTGCTCCAAGCCCTGTCCAACCTGGCCTTGGGCACATCCAGGGGTGGGGCAGCCACAGGTTCTCTGGGCAACCTGTGCCAAGAACTCAGCACCCTCACAGGGAAAAATTTCTTTCTAATATATAATCTAAACCTACTCTCTTTTAGTTTGGAGGTATTCCCCCTTGTCTTGTCTCTTCAGGCTCTTGAAAATTGACTTTCTCCATCTTTCTTTTTGTCTCCTTCAGGCACTGGAAGGCTGCAGTTAGGTCATCCTGAAACTTCTCTTTTCCAGGCTGAACAATCCCAGTTCTCCCATCCTTCTGCTCATCCTGGTTCCTCCTCTGGGCTCTCTCCAGGAGCTCCAGCTCCTTGCTGTGCTGGCCAGGGCTGGGGCAGCTCTGCAGGTGGGCTCTCACCTGAGGGGCAGAATCCCCCTCCCCTGCTGCCCTCGCTGGGCTCAGCCCAGGGCAGGGGGTTTCTGGGTCCCAGCACACGTGGTCAGGGCAGGGCCAGCCCTCACCCACCAGCACCCTCAAGTCCTTCTCCCAGGGCTGCTCTTGACCTGTTCATTCCCAGCCTGGATTGATCCTGAGGGTTGCCCCAACACAGTTACAGCTCTAGCACGTGGTCTTGTTAAACCTCATGAGATTCCCATGGGCTGGCTGCCTGATTTCTCTGTGGATAAAAATTACTTTTTCAAAATAATAAATATCTGGATTTGTCTTGCCACTTTACTGACAATTGTTTTCTCTAAAAGCACTGCTCAAGTGCTCAGACTTCTCAAATGTTCAGTTTAGTCATTGTCCCAGTATTCTCATTGTCCACAAGGCTTGGTCTGGGATGAATGTGTATTGTTTTCATGACTTTTACTTCTGTAATTATTCGTATAAATCTTTGCTTTCTTACAGCTTTCTTAAACAAGTCAAGTTTCTTGTTGAGAAGGCTTGAAACCATAATAGCAATTTGTATCAGTCCATTGATTGGCCATCTCTAGCAGCATACACCTTTAAGTGAATGCTCCAGTTGGTGGTTTTCTAAGTGTTAAAGTGCTTCTTTTTCCTCTCCCCATTTTGATTCAGGTGTATTGAGAAAAGAATCGGCACTAAGCAAATCTGTTTGATGATGCTGCACCAGGGTTTTTTAATATCCGGATGTGGCTTCAAACCCCAGATTGAGATAGCACATCTCATTTTGGTGGTGTGGCAGGGAATGTTGATAACCCCCACCAGGCATTTCTGATTTCATACTCTGTGTAACGTGCTACCAGGAGTGCTGAGTTCAGTGATAGAAACCCCCGATAACATTTTGAAATATCCGAGAATCCAAGTTGGTTTCTTTTAATCAGGTGTGCCATGTGTTTTTTCACAAGGACTTGGCTGCTGCTGGTAGGAACGTGAGCTGCAGCAAAAGAAATGTCTGGGGTGGGTTTGCCAGCAGTGCCTCAGCAAGGCTCTGCACCTCCACATCTCCACACTGCCTTCTGCTGTGCCACTGCCCAGCCTGAGAGCAGAGCTTTGCTTCTTGTTGCCAAGGTGCTTCAGTGAAAAGAACCTCGAGTGAAATACCTACAGTGGTTCCTGTATTCTTGCACTTCTGAAATTCCACATTCTTAGCTCTTGATGTTAACCATTTTCCTTAGGTTTTTTTTATTTCTTGTGACCAGTCTGTATGCTCAGGAAGGACTCTATGAAAGAGAGTAGTCTCTGTTGAGAAACAAAAAGAAAAAACAAAGCCAACTGCTCTGTTAAAATATGTTAGGGAAATAATATCATTAATATTAATGCTTCTTAAAAGTTAAATGTGAGTGTAAAGCAGGCAGATTGTGTTTTACTGCTGTGCACCCCTTGCTGGAGCCCTGGCAGTGGGAGCAGATGGCCTAACCCTCACCTCTCCCCCCAAAAGTGGTGTTTCTCCAGAAAGCAGAACATCTGCTATTGACAGGTTTGGTATGTAATTTCCTTTGTTAAGAAGCATGAATTGAGACCAGTGTTTGAGTGAAACACATACTGTATATACTGACCTAGAAATTACACTTCATACCTTAATCACTATAATTCTTATGCTCTTTTTTTTTATTTTTTTTATTTTTTTTTTTTAAGAAGAGACCTTTCTAACGAGTGTATGTCATCAGTTTAATGCTACAAGAAATCTTCTGGGGATTTCAGTGTGTAAACGTTCCTTTACTCACAGTATAGAGCCCTTGACTCCAAGGAAGAATTTTATTTGCAGAGAGGAATACAGCAAAGGTTATCAATTGCAAGCTTTCTGTGTTTTTTGTTGGGTAGCTCTTGATAGTATCTCTTAAAAGTCTAATTGAGACACTGCTGCTTGAGGTAGAATTTATAGAAAGTCTAAAGAACTGTTCATCTTTTGGAAGGGTCTGCAGTGGGAATAGCTAAGCTGGAGCAGTGAGAGCAGTGAGACTGTATACTTGAAATAGATGAAATAGGGAGGTCAGTGTTTGGCTTTTACTAGGACTTGCTGTGAGATTCTCCTCAATACTTTATTTCTGATTTCCCAAGTCCAATGGGCTGTATTGCTGCTTCTGGTTGTTCTGACTCTACATGGTCTGTGTAGCCCTGGGAAGTGCAGTGTCACACACCCAGCACCTGTGTGCAGCTTCACACTTGTGCGCTCTGCTGTTCTGCCCCTCACACCGATGGGGCTTCACTAACAGTCCTGCTTGTTTTCCAGTCAGATCAGCTTGGGTTTTCATCTTCATCCTGGTTCCTTTTCAAGCCCATTATTTTCTCAGAATCCATCTTGGAAATCCACATTTTTGTGGAATCCATCTTACTGAAGACTGTATCAAAAGGAGCAGGCATGGAGTCTGAGTTTACGAGTGCACAGGTAGTTTTCAGAGTGTAGCAGTAATCTAGAGAAATGTGGAAAGGGAGTACCATTAAGGTAGTCAAAACATTGCTGGAGGCTGTCTGTGATACCAGCAAGCCCATTAGTGCTGTTTTGTTTTAAATCTAGCTTGATGCCTTTTAATCTTCTTGTTTGAGATAGTGCAATTCCTTTTGGAATATAAAGGTGATGGCACTTTTTTGGACAAAATCAGGAACATCTGCTGGTGTCTTTTAAAGTGTGCTGTGTGGTTCTTCCTAGCAGTTCTTGACACCCTCTTGTTTGGTTAATGCTTTACCATCTGTTAACTTGATGATATTGTAATGAGAAGGGAGTTTATTGGTGTATCTCTGACAACATTAAAACATGGCTTTTGCATCCATTTTCCTCTTTCCGCTCTACATATGCTAATGTATTTCTGTTCTTCTGCTTTAAATTTTGCCAAGGTTGTTACTCTGTGTTTGCAGTCTCTCTGAAATTTATACTCTGCTTTAAGCTCATTCTAGCAATGGCTGAGAAATGAGTTGTTGACTGTGTAGAACTTAAGTACTGAAGAGTATGCTTGTCCAGTTTTCTCCTTGTGCATGTGCTTTCCCTCATTTCTGTGAGGAAAAATGTAATTCATGCTCTGTGTGTGCTGCAGTGCCAGGTACAGGTGCTACCTGCAGGATAATGTAGGCATTTAATTTGCTCAAGACAAAATGATATTGCCATAAAGTGGTGTTTTGGATCTGTTACTCTGAATATGAAAGTCAGGGTTGAATGGAAGAAGCAGAAAGCTTTAGTGTGAAGTTCTTTAGTTTTAGCCTTTCTGTCTCACTGCATCAGGAGTCATCCTCTCCTGATTTTGTGATACAAGCTTGGACAATTTTTTGTGTATTTTAGGCAATAAAACTTGTTAGAACCTATTAGGAGAGTACTGTACCCTGAACATTATTGTGTAGAAGTCTTTGTTATTGCTCTGTTCTGTTACTGTTCCAACAGTGTTAATCCTTACATCAAATTACTGCTAATGTAAACATCACTTTATGGTATCTACCAGGAGCTGTGGATCCTAAAGAGAATTAGACTTGTGGGTCTGTATTTTAATTGTAGGAGAGAGTCTTTAGCATGGCATGTTGCTTTCAGTCAGTACTTGCTGTCTTCTTCTCTGACATAGTAGGAGTTCCTCCAAATGGTTGTTGACTGGTTGTTTTGAGATTCCTACAGCTCCTTTAAAAAAACCCAACACATTAAATTAGTGCTTTTGGGGTTTGCTGGTTGGTTGGTTTGGGGTTTTGTTTGTTTGGTTTTGGTTTTTGTTTTGTTTTTTCTTGCTAAAGCCAGATACAGTGATTAGAAATTGTAGGTAATTCCCATTATTTGCCCTAATGTACATTCAGTGATATCATGTGTGGTTAGCCATCCAGAATACTTCTTTGTTGTCTGTGCCATTTGATATTAAATGAATATTTCATTTTGCAGAAGTGCAGTTACATCACATTGGTGCTTATGGTAGGCTACATCTATTCCTTTCTTTCATATGTAACAGTGGAGTAAGACACCCTTCTTCCAGAAGAGCTGCAAAACACAAGCAAGGCCAGATGTGAGGACTTAAGGAATTCTCTGAAACCATTCAAATCTTAACATTAAAGGTGTATAATTTGTTTAATATTCATAGTGAACATACCATTTGGAACATTTTTTTCCTACATAAATATTCCACATTCTAGGCTATGCAGTAAGATAAATCATCTTGAACTAGGAGCCCCAACTGAAATGCTGAAGAAAAGCTAAATCAGGCTGCTTCAGGAAAAGCTGAATTTCATTTTAGAGCTGATCCCCTGTAAGAACTCAAACCTGAAAATCTGTCCTAGAAGCATTGGAACATGGAAGTACCAAGGGAATAAGTGTTAAATATATTGAAGTTTGGACAAATGTTTAGGTGCAAATGAAAGCATAGACATAAAAAATGTGTATCAGCAATTAGGCTTCAAATATATTAGCAGGTGGCTTAGATGTGTTTCTTTCAGGAATAGCTATCAGCTGTTATAAATTCTGTTCACAGTTTTTCTTTGGCATTTTTGATTTAGATCCATCTCATTTTACCTCTCTTCTGAATACTGTTATGAAAACTAGAACACTTTTTATCATGTTGGTATTACAAGGCTATTGCTCCAGAGTCCTTTAGCATACAAAGAAATGTTGCTTAATGGAATTCTTACAGTGATGTCAAATTTGTACAGATCTCTTAAGATTTGTGTTATGAAATTTTGTGCAATGTAATGAACAGCGGGTTTAAAATGTTTTTAGACAATGAGACCAAGTTTTGTTTAGTTTAAAGTGGAAACACAGCATGGTTGATAAACTCCTGCAAAGAAATTGTGATTTGAATTTTGTCCAAATATGTAAAAGCTTTAAAGTAAGTTTTTTGTGTATTTATAGGTATCCAGGACTGTCATAGCTGTTCATCTTACTGATAGATAAACAGAGGAGTCAGTGTTATATTCCAATTTGAGGATCACATCAAAGTGGAGCCAGTCCTAATAATGTGGTCTGGTAAAATCTGAACTGGTCTAATTTTGTTGTGATTTGATGAAGCATCTTGGTTTTTAAACATGCCATCATGTACTATGTGAATTTAGTTAAACCAAATGGAAAAGTTTATTCTAAACTTGGATTTTTTCACTAAGATGAATAACTGACTGGGGTCTGTGATTACTAGTTTTTAATACTATGCTCCCTTACACTTCTGCTGCAGGTTTTTGTGTTTGATAAATGTGTGTAAGAGCAATGAAGTACAGTTATTATTGTAAGGTATTAATTTACTCTCTGACTTAATGTTTCACACTGTATTTTTACAGTGAAAATTTTGCTGCAGCTCTCCCACCTCTTTTTTCCCATTGCTACCTGAGTAGAATTTTGTTTAAAATAAAGTTGTCACTTGTTGTCATTGAAGGATGAATCTTCAATATTTGGTGCTTAAATAAAATCGTAGCTGCTAAATAAGGCAGTGTACAACACAAATCTTCTTAAAGCGTAGCTACAGCTGTATTTTAGGCCCTCTTCAGCATTTCCCAATCACTGTGAAAATCTCGAGAGTAAGAAGCCAAGTCGGTGATCTAGATAGGGCAGAAAAACATGGAAGAGAGAGGAGTTTCATGGGAAGCATCAGCAGAAAGTAAACAGCTTAATGTTTAATTCAAAATAATTTCAGCTTTTCCCTCAGAAGTTGGGATGAATTCTAAATGATGAACTAGAGACAGTCTCTTGTTTAAGAGGTTTTGTGGCTGAAAATGAGAAAAATGAGGTCCATATTCATGTAAATTAATATCAGTGCAGGACTCAGGTTTTCTTTCTAATGGCCATGAGCTCTGAGATGCCAAATTTTTGCCTGGATGCTTGGCCATGCGTACCTGGGCGTGTTCCAGGAGTTTGGAGTTGCTTGTTTCCTCTATCAGAGAAAATGATGACTCCTGTTATTCTGGAAGTTAACTATTGACAATTCTAATTAACGCTGGTATTTGCTTGGCTGGAGTTATAAAACTATAGGGAAAGAATATTGAGCCTTTTTAGGGCTGATATGCATTATTCTCCGTGGGTTTTTGCCAAGTTGTGTTGTCAGAGAATCTAAACAATTTTGCACACCCTGTAAAAAATTAGGTCATTGCTTCTGTTCGCATCTCTTTACAAAAGGGTTGGGGTTTATATTTTTATAGGTAAATAGGCATGATTCAATAATATCTGGGATCACATCTTCCACTCGGGTAATCCTTCTGATTAATTTATGGCTTGCTGTGGGGTTTTTTTGCACATAGTCTCTGCAGTGATTAATCAGAATTCTAAAACTGGCAGCCCATAGCAGCGTTACAAATGACAAAGCCAAACCTAAAAGTTGTAACCAGTTAACTTACTCTAGCTCCTTGAGAGTCGTTTGTAAAGAGAAGTACTCCTCATCCTTGGGAAGTATCAGATGTACTTGAAATTATGATAACTGAATGTAACTTCTGATTTTCATTATGCCAGTGAGCATTTCATGGGAGATACCCTGTGACAGTGGTGATCAGTGCTAGCTTTAGCCTGTTCTGCATCCAAATTGGATAGAAATGGGTCCTGAGGCCTGTATCTGCTCAGAACTCTGCACTGGTACTTTTTATAGTAACTACCGTGTTGTGCTTAATTATCTTTGATTGAGCCCCACTGAACTGGGGAAAAAATGGAAGAGAGTAGAGAGAATATGGGAAGGTTCGACTGAGGATCACAGAATGATAGAATGGCCTGGGTTGGAAAAGACCTTAAAGATCATCGAGTTCCAGCCTCCCACCATGGGCAGGGACATCTTCCACTGCCCCAGGTTGCCCAGAGCCCCATCCAGGCATGGGGCAGCCACAGCTTCTCTGGGAAACCTGTGCCAGGGCCTCGCCACCCTCACAGGGAGGAATTTCTTCCCAGTATCCCATTCAACCGTGCCGTCTGTCAGTTTGAAGCCATTCCCCCTTGTCCTGTCAATCCAGACCCTCATAAATAGTGTCTTTCCACCTTTCCTGTCAGCCCCTTCAGGGACTGGAAGATGACAATTCGGTCACCCTGGATCTTCTCCTGTCCAGGTGAACAATCCCAGCTGTGCCAGCCTTTCCTCCCAGCAGAGCTGCTCCATCCCTGTGCTCATGCTGGAGCCTCCTCTGGGCTCTCTCCAGCAGCTCCAGCTCCTTGCTGTGCTGGCCCAGGGTGGGGTCTCACCTGAGGGCAGAGGGGCAGAATTGCCTCCCTTGGCCAGTTTTTCTTCTCCTGCTTTTCCTTCTCCCTTACCTTTGGTTGCTCTCTATACTACATTTCCGTGTGACAGCATAGGATTTTTTGGCTCTAATATAGACTCATGTACACTTTTTCCTGGCACCTCTATGGTTCTGCAATAGCGTTGGACGTCGAAATCTTCCCTGTGGGAGAGGCAGCTTCATCACTGGAGCATCATGGATCCCATGGGATGGTACTTTGTGGGAAGTGTATATGAATTTATTTTTCCATCTTGTTGGAGGTGCTAAATGACTGCATAAAAAAAGTGAGGCAGAGCTGTGAGGGCTTCAGAGAGGAGCTGAGAAGTCTGGCTCTCAACTTTGTGGTAAAAGTCTTGCTGACTTTTGAGTGAGGTAGCAAGGAGATGAGCAGGGAGGTAGACATCTGGGAATCATGGCAGCTTGTCATTAGGTGTGTTGAAGTCAAAAGGATCTCAAAGATGACCTCGTTTAACAGCTGAGGGAGAGGATGGAGGACTGTGGGAAGCTGCTGTTCTCTTTCTCTTAGAGCAGAGAAAAATTCCTCAGCCTTGAAAGAATGATGTGCCACTTTTGTTCCTCAAAAGAGTCATAGTGTACATAAAAAGAATGTTGGAGGCATTAAAGCGGGAACGGATTAATATTAACCATAACCAAAGAATTAAATTAGTAGCTGTGTGCTGTAGGCTACACAATTATAGGAGCAACTAGCTACAAAAAAGAATGAAAAAGAAGTTGAGGAAGATCTTGTGAAAAGAAATTTTCCTATTGGAGTGATGGAAAATGAGACCTATTCTTACTTTAACTGCATTAAATGAAGTCAATAAAATCCAGCAGACTTGTGGGTATACTTTTATGAAATATTTACTTTACATTAAACAGTTCTTTGATTTAAACAATGCAGCTGATTATAAAAAGCTGCTTTGGAGGTATTGCTCTGAAGAGCATACGTTACCATAAATTACCACTGGCCATACATTAGCTGGTTTTACAGTTGGGATTCTTCTGATACCTGATGAATTGGTTAAAACTGTAAAAGAGAACAAAACCAGAAGGTGCTAAATCTGTTCGTCATGTTTCTGGATTATTAAAATTCTTCAGTGTGTGGGGAATGAAGGAAAAATAAGGAGATGCCTGTAGGAGAAGCAGAGAATGCAAAAGTTGGAGGTAAGGGAACTATAATGTAGAGGGTATATAAAGAGGATACAGTGGGGTTTTTTTATGTGTGAAATAAGCCAGGGAGAAAAGATAAATGATAATTGCTTTGAAATCTCTGTCACTGATAAAAAGAGTCTACACAAGGAGTATTGCAAAAGGGAACCTATGAGATAGTTTTGTGTTACTTTTGAGTAGTACTTTCACAGATAATAAATTTTTTAAAGTCTGTGATTTTTTCTTGAGAACAGCATAAGTGGTTTTCATGTTGTTCATGCCACAGCCCAGTACTGTTTGGAGCATGAAGAACTGTAAATGATAAAGGAGCACACAAGATTAAAAAAATGGACATAAGGCAGCTCTGGCACGGGCCTGTGGTGTAGAGCAGCTCCTCAAGGTGCTGAGCTGTGTGCCCCACCACTTCTGATGGTCCTCCCTGCAAGGGTTAGAAATGCTCTTTGCCCTCCAGCCTCCTTCATTCTTTCCCAGATGAGTTTGTGCGCTTGTTGTGTAATGTTTACATTGCTGGAGCTTTGGTTCTGCACGGGATGGTCCAAGCTCCAGCACTTCCAGTCATGGGGTTTTCCTCCTGTTTTCTTTACTCTGGAAGTAAAGAAATGGTTTTTTGGTGGAAGGATAAAATCTGGGTGGTTTTATTATTTTGAGATCGCATTTTCAGGATTACAGAGGTTGTATATATTTCAGTGTTGGAGACATGCAGGTTGTAATCAGGGACTGAAGTCTCCTGAATGGCTGCTGCCATACAGTGAAGGAATGAGCAACAGTGCAGCCACTGGTACAGAAAACAGCAGGAGAGCCCTGGAGGGACTGACTGCAAGCAGATCCTTCGTGTTCTTCTTGCCTTTAGAGAAATGTCTGTGGCTGGACATCAGGAGAAAAGAGGAGAAGAGATTGAGTTTTGGACACAGACCTGTAAAGTTGCCCACTCTGTTGGGTTAGAGGAGTGGATCTCTGGTGTCCTGAGGAACAGAGGCAGCAGAGCCCACATCTAAATAGCCCTCAGTCTGCTAGGGTGGTTACCAGGGTAAATGATGAACGTTTTTTTCATTTTTTGAATGTTACACTGGGCAGGCTGATCTTTTGTTATTTCCATATCCTTCCAAAGTTTGGTGAGTTGGAAAGTTGTGTATAAATGGCATGGCAAATGTCCCTAACAAAACTGTCTTGCATAGGATGGGAAGAAACCACTTTTGTTCTGAGGAGATTGTGCTATCTAAACATGGACTGGATTAAAGCACGCTGAGTGTTGCAGCCGTGGCAACTTCCTGTGTAATGTCCTATTTTGAGAAGTAGAGTTAAAGATAAGATTACTAAAACATTCCTCATATCTGATTCTACTGTTGTGATAGTAGAGAATATTATTTCTTTGTCTGTGGCCTTATTAAACGTAAGAGCAAAGCTAAACCCAAGTATTTATTTTTGTTGTTTTCCAAAGGATTCATCCCCCTGAATTCTTCAGGAAAAAATATGCTGTGGATGAAGCCCACTATGTGACTGAGGTGAGTTGTCTTTGTCTCTGAATATTTTTTCTGTGAATACAGAATCAATGAGTGGCATTGATTTTGCTTAATTTTAGTCTCTTTTTTACTGGATGTTCCCTGGCTTGGTGGGATCTTCTCTCCCTTCCCTGTTACTGGAAAATATCCTTTTATCTTACAAAGCACATGTAATTTTTTTTAAGGCTACGCTTTTGATCTGAACACAGTTCTTAATCCAAAGGCAGTCTCATGTTCTGTGCCTGATGAGACCTGTCAGTGTGTAGCTTTATCCAACTGATAAATATGTCACTAAATAAATTTTTTGGAATGCCTTGGAGATTGCTGTCAAGGAGGTTGCATGTCCTAGCTTGGGCTTGGGAGCCTACATTCATTTTATGCCTCCAAAAAGCTGTTGGGAAAGGCTGCCTGCCTCACTCTTATTTTCTATAGAATCATCCTATTACTTGAATAAGCAAATGCATTCACATTTCCCAGTGCAAGTGTGCCTTGCTTAGTTAGGTTTCTGATTTAATTTCTGAGCAGATGTTTGTACACTTGTGCACCTGGCCAGGGATGGTTTTGGTAGGAAGGCTCAGCAGGTGAGGACAGCATTCCTGCCAAGCTCTGTGTGTGACTTTCAAGGAGAGCAGCTTGAAGAAGACTCCTCTGATTCTTCTGTTCCCATAGAACACTAACTCTGGCTCTCTCAACCAAAAGTTTTGCTCTCATCAGCTGTGAGGAGGTTTCATTTAATTTTCATAATGAGTCCAGCAACAAATTAAAATTTGATCTGTATGTCAGAAGCTGCAAGTGGAGGGAGCTGTGGAGAGGCTGATTTTTGCCATATGTGAGTTGGAGTCCTGTAGTGTTCTGGTGCTCCAGTGCTCATCTGTCGGATGGTGAAAATAGCAAGTGGAAAATACATGTTTTATTTTTAAAAATCACATTCACCTTAGTCATTTTGGGTCACTTCCTGTCAACAAATGTCCTTATTGCAGTTCTGTTCTCTGCTTTTTTACTGCTTAAAAACTTCATTGATGTGAAAAAGAGCTCTTTATGTGGACCGGTAAATAAATTAAAAATGACTGCATGTATTGAAGTGGGAAGCTTGCAGCATAACTGTTCAGCTCTCAATGGTTCCTTCTGTAACTTTTGCCATGTTTGCCAAGGAATTGGTTTTCCACCATCAGGACACCGGAGGCTTTTTTTTAAGGAATAGCTTTATGTCAATGAATAGCCAACATGTGTAAATGTGTTATCCTGATATTTCATGAGATAAGGAAACGATAAAAATAAGGAGTGGAATTGATATTTTTGAACTTCACTGCCATATACTTTCTTTTGTTAATATTAATAGGGTGCTATTAAGGTGGTTTAAAGTGGATAGAATATTGCTCCATGAAGCTGTCATGTGTTCATTGCCTCAAGATATGTGTAATTCAGCACCCACCCTTCTGCAGCTGCTCTGAAAGCCCAGCACTCTACAAGCCCAGTGTAGGCAGAACCTGTGGGATTTTGTTCTCAGTTTGTGAATGTTTGAAGGAGACTGGAGGAGCCTATAAAAGGATCAGTCAGTAGAAGTGACCCAGTGAGAATAACAGTAAATATTCTTTGCTAAGCATGTAGCACATTGTAATGTGATAATATTAATGCAAATGTTATATGTGCAGGATAGAGCATCCTGGTGTTCTTAATGTCTGTGTGACATTACAACTTTTTGGTTCCTGTGTTGTGTCTTCCTAATGATGACAGTAGACATGAGTTGTAATTGGTATTTAAAGGACACAATGAACTTGATCTCTGGTTTTCCGTCGATATTTTGTATTCTGCTGTCTCTTGTGGCATGTCTCAGCTAATACTACAATATCTGAAAGGTATCAGAGGAACATTTTTGCCTTTGCGGCTCATTTACTTTATATACTGTGAATATTGATTAAATTGGTATCAATGTGGTTATATGGAAGAAAAAAGACAAATAACAGTGATCTAAAACCTCTTTTTAGATATCCAGAGTATTGGCTTTGAAGAAACCTGCTGTACTTCTCACTCTGGTAAGTCATATTCTGGAAGTATTAAATTTCTTCAATAAGGATACCAGTTCATGCAGCTTTTCTTTGCACTGTCATTCCCTATTTTTTCCTCCCCATCTTACACCAAATTTAAGGTCACCTATGTATAACAATCTAGTCTTCTGGCCCTCCATGATTTCAAGATTTGTAGCCTCTGGCCTCATCTGGTCTGCATTCTGTCTGCCAGAAGCTGTGTTGGTTTTCTGGTAAAACATGACTAGCCTATCAA
This sequence comes from Chamaea fasciata, assembly GCF_029207755.1. Lineage (NCBI taxonomy): Eukaryota > Metazoa > Chordata > Aves > Passeriformes > Sylviidae > Chamaea > Chamaea fasciata. Next base: position 18,272,181 of record NW_027094097.1, on the reverse strand, counting down.
CCATGAAGGCCTCCAAGCTACCTACACTGACTCCAAACTCCTTTTTCCTTTTCTGCTGTTTTGGTCATGCCGTGAGCATATTTGGGCCTTTCTGTGGGAATCCCACAAGGATTCAGGGAATACTTTTTCTGCATGGAGTGGTTTAGTAAGAGCAGCTTCTGAGAGGAGTGAGGCAATATCAAATGCTTGCTAAGTATTTTGAATGGTGCTTGCTTTATTTCTTGGGAAGAAGCATGAATGAGTGAAGGCGAAGACTGCAAGTTTGTCCTTCCTCATCACCTCTCTCCCAGCTGCTCCCTGCTTTACAGGTGTTTTGTAAACTCTTACTATCTCTTTTATTATCTCCAGTCTTTATAAAAATTGTTTGCTGACTCTGAGCTTTCCCTTACAGCAAATGCAGTGGTAGCTCCTGGATTTCTTGTTTTTCCATGATAGAGGCCAGACAGAAATCTTAACAAAAAAAATCCCTCCTTGGGAAGTTACATGGCCTCAGATCTGAATTCTTTATCCATTAAGAACAGAGCCCTAGTTTTCAGTCTTTCCTTCATTTATATTTGTACACACACATATACACTTAAGAGATGCCCCTATGGCTTAACTTGATGTTCTTTATGAGAAATGAGAGAAATGGAATGTTTGACTGTCTTGTGCTTCTTCCCGTGCATTTTTTACATGGAGTTGTTGAGTAGTTATCACTCTGGGAGCATCCTGTTGTAATCAGGAATTTTCACATAATTTTTGGCTGAGAGGAGGGTGCTGTGGTGCTTTCACATTCCTCCCACTGCTGTGAAGAAGTGTTCAGAGAAGACAAGAGCACTTCTGTGTCTGCTGCTGAATGGAAACCTGGCCCTCTCCTCCTGTGGTCTCGTTTCAGAGCTGCTGCTCTGCTGGGTTCCCTGGGCACATGTCACAAGTGTTCATCTGCTGTGCAGCAGCCAAAATGCTCCTGCTTATCCTGCTTGCTTGAATGGAAAGCTGTAGGGGAGCAGCAAGCAAATTTAAATAGTAACATTGCCAAGGCAGGGCATAAGAATTTATTTTAATACTAAATTACTTTAGAAGAAACTTTGGCTCTTTTTCATTCTCTTGCCCTGTATAATTATATTACAGGTCTCACACCTCCCTATCACGACATAAGAAATCAAGGCTTATCTTTTTCCTAAGCAGCACATCCTGACCTGAGTTCTGTGCTGCTCTCCTGTGGAACTGATTATTTCTTATATTGGATTGTGTTTGAACAAACAGTTGGGGGGGTTTTATTTATAGTGATTCAGGTAAACTTATGTGTAAGTTTTCCCAAATACTTACTGCAATCAAGTTCTCCCCATGATTTAAATTTTAAATACATGTGTTTGGCTCAGAATCATAGTCCTTTTAATCTTTTTCCTCCCAGCGTGGTGTTAATACTGACAGTGGAAATGTCTCCAAAGAAGCTTCCTTTGAGGGGATCAGCCAGTGAGTGACACAGCTTTTTTGTACATTAACTGTTACATGGCTATGTTGAATTCATTTTGTATTTCAAATTAAATTATGTTTTTTCTTGATGAAAGGATGTTGAATGGCAGATCAGATGCCAAACATTTTATTTCCAGAGAAATTTTGATACATGTTTCTAATGACTTGAAATACAGTCGGGTTTTTTTTTCTTCTGAAATCTCTCTTGCATCTAAGTTAATCCAAATTTTCTCTCTGTTTATACTATAGCCATTTAAAACCAAATAAACCCATCCCATACATCCATCTCCACTTTTGGGACTGTAATATTTGATTTTCAGATTGAAGAAAAGTTATTCTTTAAGAGCAGCCTCTTTCTCTTACTCAGTTCCTTGTACATTATTAATCTAGATATTAGGGATTCTGGTAATGCATAGCCTTGTGAAAAAATGTTACATTACAGGTGTAAAATAAAATCACAAATCACAAAAGAAAAGGAGTAATCATTTCTCTGTCTAGATGTGAACTTTTAGTGTCCCTTTCTGCTGTCTTTTTATGGAGTTTGGCTACTAGTGAGGTGAAAATGTCTTCCTGCATGCAGTATCTTGAAAGGGCAATAGAAATACATCACGGCTTGCTCTGGGATGTGAGGATGATGGCTTCAATTTTTAATGAAATACAACTGTCCAGTTACGATATCTTTTAAAGGAGATAATTTTTTTGGTTTTAGCTCAAGTGTATGGCAAAGAAGAAACAGACCCCCCTCATTAAAAAGCCTGTTAAAATAACCAGCTGTGCTGAGATGTTGAGCCCTTTTTTTATGATGGCTGACTCCCAGTCACTCCACTGTATGTTTTTTCCATCCTCCTCTGTCAACAGCGTTTTAATTCTACAGTGAAGATGGTAAGGCACAGAATTTGCTGCAAGTCTGGGCACTCATTTGTATAGTCTGAGCATGCTTTCTGCTGGGATCCTTTCTTTGTGTCAAGGGATCTGAAATCTGGAATCTGATTTCATGATGACTTAGTGTCTCCTCTGCATCCTAAATGGGAATTGAATGGTTCTGTCAGGGATATTGGGAACAAGGTGCCAGGCGTTTAGGCATCTTTTGCTGCCCACTGAGTTAAATATGAAGTATTCCACAATACATGCAGGTCGCTTCTAATGAGCGTTTGTTGTCCTTTCTGCTGTTACAGCCTGTGTGAGTTCTGTTGCTTTGTCCAAGTAGATGGTCATTTTACACTCTCCACATACAGGTGGACTGCAAAATCTGTGTGGAGCAAAACCTCCAGTTTTATCTGATACACCTCCACATGAAATGTAAACAGTTATTAACTTCACCGGCAATTCTTTACTGGAATGATGGACGTTTTCTTCATTGGAATGATGTTTGAACTACCAATCCCCCTTTTTTTTACCCTGAATCTCCCTGACCTCCATTTAAAGAGTTTCATTAGTAGCCCATTCACTAGTCAACATTAAGCTAGGAAGCCACTCCATTTAGCACTTTATGTGAGGTTTTAGCAGAGCATCTCCTACAACACCTAATGATAGTTAAGCGTTGGCTTCTCAGTTAGTGCTAAACATGCTGTCCATGTGCTCCAGAAGTACTTCTCCATTCCTAGCAGGGTTTTGCAGCTGTTAGCAGATATTTCTCATTTGAGACTTGGCACATGTTCATCCCTCTCCACCCCTAGGCACTAGGACGTTGATTTTGCTGCCTTTGACAGGTCTGGTTGGTGCCTTGCCCTCCCAAGCAGTATGGAGGAGCATGCACTGATTTTGTTGTTGGATCCACTCCTCTCTTCTGACAGAGACCATCCCTTCAAACCACTTGTCCCTCCAGCCTTTCTTTGATCTCCCTGATTCTGTTTGTGTCTTCTCCCAGCTGTGGTGGCTCTGGTGAGCTCCATGTGGTGGCTCTGGTGCTCGGTCCATGTGCAGGGGGTGACTGGTGGTCTGGAGGAGGGCGTGAGCTTCCTTTTAAACTCTGCTGGCCTCAGAATTTTGCAACTGTCTATATGAACCAGTCCATTTGATACTTTTTTTTTAATACAGACCCAAACCGATTTCAACATTCCTGCTTTTCCACTGCTCCTGTAGCAAATGTTTCCTTTAGAGAAAGATTTATTTCAGATGTATTGATTGTTTCCAAAAGGATTACACCCACAGCAATGTGTTCTTTTCAAACTGTGCTCCCTCCTGCCTGTGCCTTGCTGGCTCTCTCAGTCTTCAGCTCAGCCAGGCTCTGCCCTGGCCATGATGCTCTATTTTATGCCTGATCTCCTGTTTGTTTTGTTTTCTGGCTTCCTGGCCAAGATCTGTTTTCCTGCTAGGACCGTTTTGTGTTTCTCTATTTTTTTTTTTCTCCTAGGTCGACCTGGCCCAGTGGGGGTGGGTGGCATGGGGGGTGTTTAATGATGGGTAAAAATGAAAATAATGTCTAGTTTCCTGGAAAAGGTGGATCTTGCTCTCTTTGCAGGCTGTTCATCTGCTTCAGTCAGAAACTGTCTTTTCCTTGCCCTAGTGGTGTTGCTTCCCTGCCTTACTTTTTGAACCTTTTGAACTTCTTCTGGAACATTATTACCTCAGCTATTTGGTTGATTTTTTTGGTTAATTTTTCTACTGCCATAAATAGTTATTCCACTGTCACACGGTCACACACAAGCTTGAATCTATCCTGATTATGGAGTTTGTAGTGGTGCATTTTTTCATGGTTTCCATTAGTTTATGTGTAGCTCTCTCATATAGCAAGGGATGTTGTCCTGCAGAAAAGCTGGTCTGTTGCTGCAGGCTGTGGGAACAGAGGCCAGTGGTACATGGAAAGTTCCCTGCTCAGCAGAGGGTGGCACTGAGGGTCAGTGAGGGACCAGCCTGGGACAGGAGACCTGGACCATTTCCTGGTGCTGCTCCTGGTAACTCCCCTCAGGTCAGCTCTGCTTGCAGCTCTTCAGAATCCTGCAGAAGTGGATTGCTCACTTGCCCCAGAAGGCTTAAGCACAGAAGACAGATTTCTAAAGTAGTTCTAGTGCTTTCTTTTCTAGAAATTCATTTTGCTAATAGAGGCCTATTCTGTGTTTGCAGTTCTGTGGTTTTTTTCCTGAGTCATGGATCCATTCTTCAGACTGGAAAATGTGCAGGATTTTCTTTAATCATGTCAGTTATGTAGCCCTTGTAAAAATGCTTTGAGAGGATGTGATTCACCATACAGACAAATGGATTTTGAACCTGTAGGGTTGAACAGTAATGTGCCACATACTTTAAAACATTGTTGAATAAATCTTTGCTCACTGTGTTGGCAGGATTTTTTTATCCTCAGAGTCCATTGAAGTAAATGACGGGCAGTTTAGGCAATGTACCTGATGTTTAAAGTTTTGCAGTGAAATCCTCTTTTCATATTGCATAGCCAAATCAATTTATTAGGACAAAGACTCTCCGTGTTGAAGGAGAAAATTCTAATGTTGTGTATGAATATGTTTTAGATTTTTATCACTGCAGACACACACAGTGTATTCATTAAACTAACAAAGAGAGGTCTCATTATACAGTGCTTTTATATGGGAGGTGTAGATTTCTAGAGTTATTTTAACTAATGAATTTGTCTTGCATGTAAAAGGACAACTGAGTATGAAATCAATTTGGACGTGCCTTAAAGTGTAGTATTTCTTAATTCTGCATTGATTAAATGGGTGCAGTAATATGTTACAGATTGCAACTGTAGCAAATGCCAATTTGTTTTCTTCCTCAAGACCACATATCTCATCATCTAAGTATTGTCAATTTGCAAGTTGCAGAAAAATGTAGAATTAGATTGCACTGCCTAATCCTTCTAACGTTAGGGTAGTACATGTTTTGTTGCGGGTAAGTTGTTTGCTGTCTAGTGAGATCAAAACTTTGCTGGGAGACCATGGTCAGGGGATTTTATGTAGGGGTTTGTGCACTAATTATGTGAATTAAACACTATTTCTATACTCATCCTGCTGGTGGTGAAGAGCTCTTCCTGTTGAGTTTAAGCAGTAACTTTCAGGATGTAGTTGGTTTGTTTGGCTGTGCTGTTGGTAGATGTCCTGGTTCTGGCCAGCACAGGGTCAGTTCTCTGCGGTGTTGGGGAGGGGGCATGGCCAGGACCCAGGTGTTGTTCTGTACAGCTCCTGTCAGGGCTGGGGTTGGGACTCTTGCTTTGGAGAAGGGTGTTCCTTCCTGCATTGGAATGTGGTGGGTGGAATGGTCCCATTTGGTGTTTTGTTCATTGTCAAGGGGTTTTCCATGTAAATCTTTTCTTTGGCTTATACCTTTTGTTCTTAATTTAGTTGCTGTTACTGTTCATTTTCTTCTCTCATTGCTGTTTCCCGAAAATTATTCTTGTCTCAACTCATGATCTTTGCCTTTTTTTACATCCACTTGGGGAAGCAAGTGGGACTGTGGTTCTAGTGGGAGCACTAAAGGAAGAAAATGGGACAACTTTTGAAGGACTATTCTGCTCCAAAGGTTCGAAAGTTCACCCCTGAACAGCTACAGGACCCTGTTAAAGGGAAAAAATATGTGTCAGCAAAAAAATCTGTGGCAGTTCCAGAGAGGCACAAAGTTATGCAACCTGCTGGGCTCTGGCTGTGATTTATCAGACACTGCTCATCACTAGACAGCACCCTCAGAGGGAGGAGGAGGAGGTGGAAGGCAGAGCAACAGGCACTGAGGACACTCCCAACTGCAGCTGAGCCAGAGGAACAACCTGTGCCGGGAGTGGTTGCATCTTTACAGAGAAAGAAATCCAAGATAATCCATTTGCTTAGTGAGGGATGAAGAGGAAGCAGGGCCCTCACAACAGGAGGAAGAGGCAGAGCCAGAGATAATCACCTGATCCCTATCCACAGGTGAGCTGGAAGATGTGCAGAAAGATTTCAGCTGCCAGTCAGGAGAGCCCCCTCCTGGTGACCCAGCTGGTCCAGTGCTGGAATATAATGGCCCAGGATATGAAATCAAGGACTGAGGCCAAGCAGCTGGGATTCCTGTCCCAGGATGTGGAATTGGCCAGGGGATTAGAAAATGAACTCAGCCTCTGGAGTCAACTCCTGTCAAGCATGAGGGTAAGGTATTCTCTCAAGGATGGTCTAATAGTGCAGAGAGACAAGTGGAACACCATGGAGCAAGGTATCCAGAACTCGACAGAGATAGCTGTGCTGGAGGTACTCTATAAGTATTCAAATAACAAGTCCCCCTATAAATCCAGATGACATCCAGTGTACACAGCCATGTGGCAGAAGTCCCTGTGGAGCATCCCATGGCTGTGTGCCAACTCACTGGCAGTGAGGTCATGAAATAAGAACAATCAGTGGATAATTTGGTTATCAAATGCAAGCTATATGAAGATAGTAGTTCTTACTCACCACAGTTCTGCGTCACGTCCATGGAAAGACTGTCCAAGGATGTCCAACAGTTTAAAGAGAACCACCAACAGTTTATAGAAGTGACCCATGCCCTGCCAGTACAGAGCAGTCCCTGGTGTTGGGAGCAAGTGCTCCCCTGCTCGAGAGAGAGGGGGCACAACATGAGGTATTCTCTGGTTTTACCTGCATTATCACAGGGAGGACATGAGGAAGTGGGATGGAAACCCCACCTCTGCCCTGGGAGCACGGGAATGTGAGTTGAGAAGAGGAGCAACCGCCACAGGAAATTCTTCAAGGTTAGAAGCAGCTCCGGTTTCCAATGTGCAACTCCTCAGACAGAAGGGCTGATGTTACTTTTGATCAATTGACACTGAAACACAGCTCCTCCTGGCGCCCTGACTGCCAGTGCTGGGCTGGATGTTCAGAGGAGAAATCCCTTCCACACATCCTGGCCCTGATGCCATATGGAATAAGTGGATCACTGATCACACAGCAGCCTTGAACAGGAAACCCCGATTGCCCAGGGATCTTGAAAGTTACCATGAACTGGCCTGAAGGTGAAGATTTCAGATTACCATCATAAGAGAAGGAGAAGGTGACGTGCTGAGGAGCCCCACCATATAATCAGCTACCACAAAAGGAAAAGCAATGCTCTCTTCACTGCTGTATCATAGAGACACTGAAAAGGGAAAGCTGCTGCACGGAGTCCGGCATGATGAGTCACAAAAGCTCTTGAGGGACAAGGAGCATCAAGTCAGGTTGCAGAGCTGAAAGCCTCCCGATGGCCTTGGCCATGGCTGAAAGAGAGAAATGGCCAACACTACCTGTGCACTGACCTGTGGATGGGGGCAAATGCCCTGTGGGGGTGGCTGGACTGGTGGGACAAGAGCAGTTGGCAGCACAGAGGGGAACCCCTCAGGGCTGCTGAGCTGTGGCAGAACATCACTGCCTGGGTAGAGAACACGGCTCTCAAAGTCCTTCACGTGGGGCTGCCGAAGGACATCGCAACAGACAGGTGGGTTGGGCTGCCAGATTGCAGTGTCTCCGGTGGATCTGGACTGGCAACACAAGGCTGAGTTATTTCTGGCTTGATGGACCCAGGACACCTCGGATGATTGGGGAGAAGATGCAACATCCAGCTGGGTTTGTGATCAAGGGGTGGCTTTAACCACAGACACCATCTCTCAGGTTATCCATGGCTGGAACATGCACTGCTCTCAAGCTGGGCAAAACGGGGAAAGCCTCTCTGGTGTGAGGGACGGTGGTGGAAACATAAATAAGGGGAGGCCTGGCAAATTGATGACATCATGCTTCTGCTAGACCTGCCAAGAGGATGGCTGGAGATTAATCCTTGGCCTCACACTACTGCCTGAGGCACAGCCTTGACAAACAAGTCCTGTAGTGACATGGCACCCCAGAAAGAGTTGAGTCAGACAGTAAGACTCATTTCTGAAACAGACTCATGGACGCCTTGGCCAGAGAGCACAGGACTGAGTGGGTGTTTCACATTCCCTGTGACAGACCGGCCTCTGGGAAAGTCAAATGCTGCAATGGACTGTTCAAACCACAGGGAAAGCCATGGGTGGTGGGACCTTTGGACATTGGGATCTACATTTAGCAAAGGCCAGCTGGTTAGTTTTCACTAGAGGCTCTGCCAATGGAGCTGGCCCTGGTCAGTCAAAAGCTCCACGTGCCATAGCTGGGGATAAAGTCCCTGTGATGCATATGAGAAATGTGTTAGGGAAGGCAGTGTGGATTCATCCTGCCTCAGGCAAAGGCAAACCCCTGTGTGGGATTGCCTTTGCTCAAGGACCTGGGTGCACTTGGTGGGTGATGCAGAGGGATGGGAAACATGATATTCACCTTGAGGGGATTTCATTTTTGGGTGAGAACAGTTTGTAACGTTGAATGGTACAGTACTTGTTGCTGAATGACACTGTCACTCTGTGCCATTACTGCCATGGACAATGAGTATGGATTGCTCAGATACCAGTTGTGAGCTCCTGGTGCAGCCACCAGCAGACAGCACACCAGCTCTCCTGACCTGGGTGACATCCAGGATGGACAGAACACACAGCCATGGACCCAGATGTAGTTTACACCCCTTCATGTCATTGCTGGGGCTGGGAGGAAGGGACCTTGGGAAGAAAAGAGTGTTCCTTCCTGGCTAGAAGTATTTTGGGCAGAACAGTCTGGTGTTTTGTTTATTGTTGGGGTTTTTTCCCATGTAAGTTGTTTCTTTTTCTTACACCTTTTGTCATTAATATTGTTGCTGTTACTGGATGTTTTCTTATCTCATTGCTGTTTCCAGTAAATTTGTCTTTCTTCAACCCATGATCTTTGCATTTTGTGCTTCCAGTTGGAGGGGAAGGGGGCAAGTGAGTGGCAGTGATGCTGTAGTTTTAGCGAGAGCACTAAATTGGAGAATGCTATCCCTAAACCACAACAGTTACCAAAGTGAAGCATAATTTGAGTCATCAGCCTTAGAAGTCTCACAGTTATGAACAGGTGGCCTTGTGCTGCTCACACAGGACCCACAGCTTCCATGAGATGAGTGTAGCTGAGACAGTTCTGTCCTCAGTCTTTGTCCTCCTTGAGAAAGTGACCTATGATATATTCTCTCACACACATGGATTGATGCCGTGTCTCAGAGGTCTGACATCTTATTTTCTAGTTGGCATTACATCAGAAAGCTGTCTTTCAGGTGAGAGAGAGAACTGTTCTCTCAGAACAGAATTTCTGTGGCTCTTCTCCACCCACCAGCACCCTCCTGATTCAGTCCTGCTGCATCTCTGGGTGTTTAATGAGCTTCCCCAATTGACAGCAAATCAGAATTTCAAGAAACTGCCACATCGTAGGTGGTCCCAGCCAGTAAGACTTGGATTTCTGACAGCACAAAGACAGTTCAGGAAGAGCCTTTAGGGTCAGGAAAGATAAAATCCAGGGTTTGTAGCTGAAATGGCTTTTCCAGAAGAGTGAGCTGCTGTAAGTCTACACCACTGTACAATTTTCTCCCTTTTTTGAATGCTTGGGTGGGACAGTCTTCTTTTATGAGATTCATGTTTTGCTCATTTGATTTGCTTTTGATTTCATCCATTTGTGCTTGTGGTAAAAGTGATCAATTCAGTTTTTTGAGATGTGGATTTTCAGAGTCAAAGTCAGCTGCCTTCTGTAACTGCCTTTCCCGTGCTTTATTTTCTTTTGTTACTTCACAATAACCATAGTTTACTCCTATTTGCATAGAGCTGGTGTTGGACACTCCAGTGCTGCACTGTCTCCTTACATTTCCCTTCATTGATCAGTTTTCTGTCTGACATACTGATGACATTTAAAGGTTTTGTCTCTGTTGTTACAGCTGCAGCGTAATTCTGTCTAGGTTTTCTGTGGTGGTGTCAGTTGGTGTGTTCTCCAGCCACACAAAGAGCTCAGGCTTTTGGGTTCTTAGAATATTCAAGGATTGATTTTACTATGTCATTCATATATTTTCCTTCAATATAAATTTGTATTTTGCTGTCTCTTCCATTGTAGATTTCTTTCTGCATTGCTGTACATAAGTGATCATTTTTGAGATGGTGATGGTTAAATTGAAAATATGCCCTTTTGATACTTTCTTGTTTCCAAGTGACTGATTTTATTATATGATGGTGCATGGTTCTGTGACTGGTGGGTGGCTTTTTGTCTTGAGTTGTTTTTACCGTGATTTCTCATTAATACCCATAACACTGTATACCATACAGCTTGTCCCTGTTGAGTGTTGTAGTAAGTTTTTGGTTTGTGTCTTGGTGTAGGAATACAGAGCTACTAGCCTTCTCCTTATTAGGGTTTTGTAAGTTTATAAGTATCTGTTTCTGATAAATAGAAACATTGGGGTTTTTTTCCGCTTTCTCAGGATGCAGGAAGACCCTTACACAATTAAAAGTGACTTCTAAGTAATTTTTTTTAAATTAGATTTGTGCTTCCATTGGTCCCTTCTGAGGAATAAAGAATGGTTAATAAGCTGGAATAGATTTAATTTTTTCCTTCAAAAATGTGGGAAAATGAACTGTTGCCTCATAACATTCTTTTGAAGAACTGTTGGGAGCTTGTAGCATTTTAATTCTCTTAAATACCCTAACTGGAGAGCAAACAGTCCTGAGCAGACAAAAATATCTTTGGTGCAGAACACTCCTTAGGCATTCAAATTGTAAGAAAAAAACCCCAAACCTTTAACAATGCTTGGAAATCCATTTGTGTTCCACCTAATTACTCTATTGGCCACTGTAGTGTTATTGTTTAGAGAGCCTCAAAATCATTCCAAGAATACATGAATTGCTCATGTAGAAAATAAACAGAAAAATAGTGAAGTGTCAGAGGCCAAGGCGAGCTGGAAGCTTCTGCTTTGCCTCTGTAGATTGGAAAAGGCATGGAGAGGTCATTTTCCTTTTCACTCTCCTCTAAGCAAGCTTGTTTATCGCACAGCCACCCTCTGTGCGCACAAACGTGGGAAGGCATGAAACAAAGGATGAAATCTGCAATTCACGGGGTTTCATTTCATTGAAGAGCGTTTGAGGAACAAAGTAAAAATCACAGAATAATTTGGAAGGAATGTCTGGAGGTCAGTCTGGTCCACGCCACATTCACAGCAGTGAACTGATAACCTGACATTTTATCTTTGTCAAAAGAATTGTGATACCTGTGTCTCAAACATCCTGTTACACTGGCTTCTGCACAATCTGGAAATGATGTATCTGGTTTAGACCCATGTATTTTAAAATCAAATGCATTCTTCTCACTGGGTTCTCTATTGAATTCTCATACAATACTTGTTTTCACTTTACTTCCTCAGAGAAGGCACGGTTAAAAAAGAAAGAGCATATAGTCTCTGCTGTTGTGTCTGGCTGCTTTTTAATATTAGTGTCTTTGGGTTTTTTTAGATTTAATGTGAACAACAAAATTCTTCATCCTGAAATTGCAGAATGGTGAGTAACATAAAATCTTTCTCTTTGAATAGTGTTGAAGATGCTAATACTGTTCCATTGCTTCACAGAGATTCCCTCAGCAGAAGCCTCCAACTTTACCACAGGAGTTTTAATTTTAAGTTGATTTCATGTTATGGACTGGAAATAATGTACATACATAGTAATAGGGTTAGGTAACAGCATTGAAAACCAAAGAATTTATGTAACATTTCTAAAGCCCTGTATCTGGATACACATTTCTTTAGGATGCGTTAGGGTTTAAGTCACATTCGTGTAAATATGAATTCATGCAAGTGGGAAAAGGACTGAGGATAATTTATGTTCTAGCAACAGAAATCAAACACAGATCAAAACTCTGTCTAAACAGAGTTTAGGTATTATTTCTTCGCCAGGATTTATTTTAACAGCCTTAATTTTGTTGAATTATTATTCATGTAATAATTGTACTTTGTAATTCTTGGGGAATTCTGCTGTAGCCTATCTGAAACAAAAAAACTAGATGTGTGACTAAGTGCAAAGTTGCTCCATTTTACTGGATTTCCTCTTTTGATCAACATTGCTGACTTAGTCCACAGGATTGCTCCATAACTAATGCTCTCTAGTTTTCCATTTAGGAAATTACTGAAGAAAATACATAGTGGATTTTTGTTCATGAATTAGGTTTTTATCTAAGCTTTCTTTTGTGTATTAATCTAGAAATGAGGAAGCAAATCCTTAGTTTAGACAGATAAGCTGAAAATACAAACCACAGGTGCACCCTCTGACTACCACTACTGTAGGGTATTGTATTGCATGCTACTACATATTATGCTTTTTAGTATTTATTTTCAGCACATAAGCTGAGAACCATGTTCTGCTGTCTCCATCTACAGCTAATTGCCAACTTGAAAACTGTGGAGATGTTTTTTGAACATCAGTGACTTCAGAACATTTAGAATTATTGAAAGGTCACGTATCTGTTGTGGCAGATGTTTTTCATTGCTTGGCAGGACATAAAGCTGCAAAAGGGAAGTGGGGAGGTTTTGTGTAGACATTGTTCCGTCCCTGAGTCGTGGGCAGGGCTGGAGCTGCGGTGGTGGGCTCCTTGCTCCTGCTGATGGGTGTGAGGGGGACTGATTTTTACACCTTGCCTATTCTGTCCTAGAATTTGTGCCGTTCCTTTTCCTAAACAGAGAAGTCACATTATAGGCTGGATTTCTGAATTTAAGGGGGGTGAGGAGGAGGACCTGGAGAGGGCCCTGTCTGACTTCCAATCCTTGCTCTGAAGACACAGCAGGACAACAGGGACAGAGATGGCAAAATTAGCTGCAGAAAGCTTTGCAGCAGGGCTGCAGGCTTTTTCCCAAGGGAACTTTCAGGTTGTCTCCATCCACCTTACCAAGGTGTCATAAGCTTTTCTCCTCCATGGTTTCAATTAAAGGGTGATTAAATCTTCTTTAGGGAGCTCAGGGATGGACAAACATAAGGTCCTGAAGGTTGTACTGAGAGAGGTGGAGCATTGAGGCAGTAGAAAGGCGGCACTTGGAGCTGGGGTGGAAAGAATCATCCCTTCAGTGAATTGTGAGTGGCAGCCTGAATTCTGATTTAATTCTTCCTGCAGCCTCATGGAAGAGGGATACTTGGTGGTGTGCACCTTCCCCACACCTGGTTTTCAAGGAAAGGGAATTCTAAGTAAAGAAAAAGTTCAGATTTGTTTTCAGAAGTGTCTTAAAAGGTTGTACTGAGTTTGGTGGCTTTTCATGTTAAGTCAGAACTATGTTAAAGATGGTTGTTGGGATTTAAGTGTCTGGTGAAATTAACATGTGAATGACTGGTCGCATATATTAAAGCTTACTAAACTAGAAATCTCCTTGGAATGTCAAGTACCAGCCAAGAAATTTTGTTTGGAAAGCAATATTTTTAGAATTAAGGAATTTTTTTCTTTTAGGAAGATGAATTCTTTTGGGTTATATTCTGGGGTAGGACATTGCATCCTTTGAATCATCTCCTTGCAGGGATGCATTTCATTTCAGATTTGGCAAGCTCTGAACTACTGTGTTTTACATGGTACTTGTCAGAAAAACTTTGCTCTATGCTATGCTGTCAAACTGCCAGCTAGAGATGAAATGGCTGAGCTTTCTGAACCAGCCAGGGAGAACTGGGAGCTACAAAAGGCAGCTCTAATATTATACAGTCTTACAATAAAATGCAGAAAAAATGGTTCAATACTGACAAGAGGCAAAGTGTTTGTGGTTAAGGATCTGTTGCCTCTCTTGCTTATTTTTTCAAGATCTCATCATTTTCTGACTTGGTATGGAACTTAAAACTGAGGAATTCAGCCTTGCACTGGATTTCAGCAGTTTGCAGATGGTGTTTTAGCTTTTTTTTTTTTTCATTTTATTGAGTGAGTGTATCTCCAAACAAATTTTAAAACTTTCATTTTAAATTTAAAGGCTTCAACTTCAAATTTTGTAGTGAATGGATATGCTAAGTATTGATTCCAGTGTTTTGAAAAGAAAATGTTGTCTAACAGAAGAAAGAATTCAAACTTGTCCAAATTATCTCCTTAGTAATTAGAAGGAGTTTTTTTGACACCAGCACTTAGCCAAATGGCCTTTTGTTCCTGTAATTTGCCTGTGTATGTCATAATTGTGTTGTTGCTAGAAGTAAACATTTAGTAATGTGCAGCTCTCTTTGTGCCTGTATATACTGTATTTTCCTGTAATCTCAGTGAAAATGGGGTTTGATAGTTTGATGTGGAAGATTTCATGTGTTCTGTATTTTGCGTTATTTTGATGGAAAGCTATAATTGTTTCTTTGTGAGAACTGATCTGTATATTAATGTCTTAAAACTGGGCATTTGCTTTTTGTGTTTTCAGAGGTTTTTCTATTTGTGCTGTAAACCTCTTAGCCTTTTTTTGGACTCCTGTCTTTGGTGTTCATGCACCTGTCTTTCAGAACTGCACTGTGATGCCTCTCCTTTGCATATGTGCCTTGCTGAGTTTGCTGGCTTTGATGCTAATTCAGTTAGCCATTTTTTATGCATTGCAGAAGAGCATAAATGTATAAACGGTGGTAGAGAAATTTCTATAAATAAAATGTGGAAAGGTAACAGCAGAGGTGAGAAAGGGTAAAAATAAGGCAGGGCTGTGAAGTCTGCCCACATGGGCATCATCCTTACGTATTAGGTGGTCTGTAAATCTAATATTCCCAGAGGGAAAGGAGGAGAAGACATTCCCAGGTGTTTTCCATGTATGCCACAGAAAGGAGATGTTCAGGTTGCACACATGTACTGAAAAGCAGCAAAACAAGCCAGCTGATAAAACTCTGATCTGATAACTGGAAACAAATACTTCTGGCAGCATTATCAGAGCTGCAGAATGCACACAGAGAACCAATTTATGTATCTTTGAGGAGAGCACTGGTTTAGGAAAATACAGTTGAGTTATGTGAGTTTCAGCCTCATGATTGCCTCAAATTCTATATGCTCTTGACCACTTGATTAGGTCATGCGTGTAATTTGGCATCCAGACATTTAAAATGCCCAAATGCACTTTCAGGATTGAAATGATACTTGTTCATATTAAAGTTGCTCTGTCCTGTTGAATGACTGACATGTGTGAAAAGACCAGCTGCTCATCTGGCTAAGTGAAAATAAAAGCAGGATATGTGTAAAAGGAGAATGAGGAAGAAGAAATGTTTTTACACTGGTATAATGGAGGGGGGGGAGGAGGGAAGGTGAAAGTTTTAGGTCAGTTCTGACAGTCAGAGACTTGTGCTTCTATTTCAACTAGATTGCACTGAGCGCCCCTCCGCTAATCTGAGGAGTGCCTTACATGTGGAATTTGTACATTGAGGCAATTGCATTAGCCAGAGCCTGGAAATTATTTGTTCCCGTTAAAATATTAATGCCTTTATGCAGAGGCCGTAACTGGTCCAAGAGCTGTTTTTAATAGAGTGCTGAATTTTTTCACGTTCATAAGAAAAGGTGGGATTTTCTTCCTATCCTTATTTTGGGAGTGGAAGAAAACATCATGAGAACTGACACACATCGTGTGCAAGATTGCCCTGAAGTGCCAACCTCTGCTGTAAGCCTGGCTTGGCAGGGTGCTGCTTTTTTCACCATCAAAACAGTGAGAAGGTGGTGAAATACAGGCTTTTCTACTACTCAGACATGATGTGGGACCTCCATCAGCAGCACCCTGGAACACAGGAGCCCAGTGTCTGGTGTAGGGTGAAGTTGATCCTGTTCCCTGCACAACTCTACATTCACTCCCTCTCCTTCCTTCTGGTGGTTGGATGGTGGTTTTTGTTGGTCTCGGAAGGACTAAATGTTTTCTGGAAAGTATTTCAGTGCCTGACCTTGTGTAAATGAAGGGGTTGCATTGCATAAATAGTCAGTGTGAGGCTGAGCATGAATTTCTATATTCAGATAGCTGAGAAGTTGTGATCTAATACAAATACCTTGATCCTTATGCCCTAGTCAAGGGAAATGGTTTCTAACACTGTTTGCACTTGCTGTGGAGCAGTTACTAACATTATTACCAGCAGATTGCAACAAAAAGATTAGACAACTGAATTATGAAACAACCTATTTTTCGGGCAATTGCGGATCATGGATATGTACTGTATACTGAAAGTAATATAAAGGCACATCAAACAAGTATTAAATTACCCTACTAGCACATGCAGTCTTCCAAGGAACAGGATTTAAAAAAAAATAATTAAAAATCTATAAGCCTTTGCTACCTCATTCTAAGTGGAATATATTTGAACCACTCTTTTTTATGTCTTGGCTGAAAGATGGGAGTAGAAGTTTGTTTCCTCACTCATGATCAGTGGATTTTACCATCCCAGTGTAATTTTTTCAGCTGGGTGTGCATTTTAAAATGTTGCACTTCTCATTCTCAATTGCATAGTGATTATTTTGTGTCATATTCCATTTGACTAGGAAAGTCAATCCACTCCTCTCTTCAGTGTTTCTGTTTGTAAAAGCATTTTGATCAATAATCAGGATTTTACAAAGGTACCTTTACTCTTGCCAGAAGAGTTGTGTTTGAAGGGGAGTGGCTGTAGTAATCACTGTGTATGGGAAATGCTGTAATCTCACATCAGGGGCACTGATGGCTGAGAAACCTGTTTCTGGACTCATTAAAACAAACTACAGAGCAGAAATACACTAAACAGTTTTCTTCAGCAGTGTGAGGAAGAGCATTTTATGATAAAAAGAGGGGTCTTGGTGGCAGTTTCTAAGTGTAATAACAGTTAAGGTTCTTTGTAGCTGCTGCAAACCCTGGAGTGCAGCTTGAAAATATGATTGAAATATTTTCATGCGATTCAATAGATGTAGTTCTGTACTTTGTAACCAGTAAGTATGTACTTCACAGCTGCCTTTGAGATGGGCATGAAGAATACCAGGAATTCAGTTTGTGTAATAGTGGAAGGAGTATGTGGTGTTTAACAGAGGTTATGGAACTGTGTCTGCTTTACTGTGCATGTCACACTCAATAGCTGCTTTTATTTGAAATACATGATAGAAATACATGTAGGGAAGAGTTAAATGGTGCATTTTTGACATGAGGTCAGAAGAGAGTACGAAGGCTCATAAACATACATGAATTCAGTATCTTGTAAGGCACAAAGAGTAGGACGGGGTTTTTAGGGCAGTCGTTTGTTTGGGGTTTTATGGTTTTTATCTTCCTTCAGAAGCATGTGAAAGAATGGACATCATGACTGTGATTACTGCTGCTGTGGTTTCTGAATTTCATGGTTTGGATTTTTTAATACCAAACAAAAATAGCATTTTTTCACACCACCCCCTGCCCGCCTTTTGAGGTATTGCAAATAGGTGGGAGTTGGGATTGTGCTGAACAGAAATTCTGGAGCTCTGGGAATTTAAGTATGTAAAATAGTTTGAAATTGTGTTTAAAAGGAAATCAAGCATGCTTGTAGAAACGTTCCATTTGAAGTAGTGCTAAAGTTATGACAGATGCAGAATTGCATTGATTTTGTTCCTAATGTATTGTAGAATGAGTTGAAAAAATGTTGATCGAACCACTTGTTTATAAGTATTAAACAGGGCAGGCTGATGTTTGGAATTCTTGTGACTTCCCTTTGTAAGATTGTTCTGTTAACGCTGAATCAATGCCAACAATACTTTGCTGTCATGAATACTATAATAGCTGTTTGCTCTTGAGGTGTACTTGATCTAATCTTATTATAGGTGATGCATATTATTTTCAGGGTTTTTTCATTGTACATTCTTAAGCTGTGAAGTTGCAGTCTAACATGCTATCTGTTCTTCTTCTCTTGAAGTCGTGTCATTAAGACAGACATGGAGTTGGAAGTTCTGCGCTACACCAATAAAATCTCCAGTGAAGCTCATAAAGAGGTAATGGATCCTTTACTGTTAATAATTTTTGCTCTTAGTGTAGCAGTGGTACTCAGAAAATGTCCCCAGCAACCCAGAATTGCTTAGTAATAAAATAATGGAAAGGCTGGATAGAAATAAGAGGATAATATCCCTCCTATTACAGCCCAGTAATATACCTTGCATTGTCCTTGAACTCACTGGTGCGTTTGTGATGTGTGAGAAATGAAGTGTGGGTTTGGCTGAGAGCTCACCTCAGCAGAAGGTGACCTGCTTGCAATCTATCTGTTCTGTGTGCACAAATACCTGTATAATGAAGGAGAAGGAAAAGATCAAAATTATTCAGGCCCATGTGCAGCTCTGAAAAGTTTAACTAGCAGGTAACTGTCCCCAGATCCTGATGGACTGGGAAGTCTCTCCATGCACAGCGTAGGACAGGGAAAGGATTCCTCAGGGTGGTCCTCAGAGCGGGGTATGTGCCTGGGGCAGTGCTGACCCTGCTGTTCTATTGCCATTCCAGTGTGGCAGTGACAAGTGTAGGCTCTCAGCAAGGCACTACACCAGGGGAGCTGCACTCCTCTCCTGGTGCTGATGACAAAATCCACTTGGGTGTCAGTCCTGTGCTCCATTTAGTGATGCAGATCTGCCCGTGAGTTCTGAGTGGTGATGAGCAGAGGCAGCTTAGGTGAAAGTAGCTGATGAGGTGACTGACTCACCTGTTGTCTTGGCTCCAGTTCCTCAAACGTCCAAACTGTGAAGGGTAAGAATGTTTTAAAATGAATATTGTAAAATTGAAAACTCAAAGGATAGTCATTTTACATTCATACTCCGTGGTTTTTCATCATCCTTGAATAATCCTATCACATCTGAGAGTATTTTTTTCTGTAGAGGGGCTGCACAGAAACAGACAAAGGAATAAAACTTTCTAAGCAAATCTGAGAACAAGGATCGTATTTATGACTTGTAAACCAGTGTTTCACTGCTAGGTGAAACCTAGTAATTTTCTGTTGATTCAGATTTCAAAATATTAAAGAGACTCTCCCATTGTAGAATAATCCAGTTCATAGCTTTGTTTTGCCTAAGTAGAACAAAAGGACTTGCTGCCATGTTAGCCACAGCTTTCACAATTGAACATGGATATTTTGATGAGTGGCACTTCATTAAGATATAGTAGTTTGGCAGTTAAACTTGCTTGATCGCTGGAGACTGAAGGCATTTTTAAAGATTCAAGTGTTTGAAACTAGTGTAGTTATAAAATGCATCTACTGATGTAAATTTAAATGAAGTACAGATGATATTTTTGTAATACAGGTTTCTCTGGAGATAGTCATAAGTCATAAATTCATAAATATGAGATTCCCTCCCACTCTGATGGTCCCATGCTAATATGTATCTTACAGGTAATGAAGGCCGTAAAAATAGGAATGAAAGAATACGAGCTGGAGAGGTAAGAGTTCTTACACTAATTATAATAAAAAAAGACAATATCTTTGTAGTAGGGGGGAAAAGCAATAGCTGAGACAACGCAGTAGCATGGATTCAGTTGAGCCTGAGAGTTCATTGGTGTTTGAAAGCCATTGTAAGCATTATTTCATTATTTTGAGGTGGTACTTCATCTGCTTCAAACATGCATTTGATGAGGGGTCATTATTTTTTGATTAAGTGTAGCGTATCTCTCTTGCTGGAGTTACAGAAATTTACAGAAGCTTGGTGAAATAGCTGCTCGAAGCCATCCAATAAAATGGTGTTTATGGTTAAACATTGCTTTAGTCTGGTTGTGCTTGGAGGACTACATGAGTGGGTGTTTAGGAGTCTAATGAAAGGCTGTGTTCAATTACACTTTGTCTGCAATGACAAGGCAGCAGTAACTGTCCTTAGCCTGCACAAGGAGCTCAGCTCACACGTGTGCTGGGTGTTCTGCAGCTGAGAAATCAATAAGAAAGCAGCGGATATCTCTTATGTTGAAAAGGATGTGCTGTACAGGCATCCATGAGGGGTTTGGCTGGTCCTAGCTGATACACTAATGATGTGTCTAGATCTAAGGAAAACATTGCCTCCTCTCTTGAATCAATATTTACATTAGATCATCAGCATTTATCATATGAAGCATGGTTTTGATCATCAAGTCCATTTATTTTTAGCTCGTACATGGTATTTTCGATTTTTAAAGTATTTGCATAATGAAGAAATGGAGAATAGCAGTCATATGTCAGTTACTGTTGGTTCTTGGCAGTAATTTTTCAAAGGCTTGTAAGCAGGCTAGAGCAGCACCCAGGGAAGGGAATACAAAGAGACCACAATATTTGTCATCAGGATTTCAAAGTAGCTCAAAAGACAAAGCCTTTAGAATAAATGCAATATGGAGAAACTAATGTTGCATTTAAGTTTAAATTTCTCCAAATACTGTAGGCTCATGTCTGTAATTTGTCAGTGCCTCAAATTGCATTTATATATACCACCAGGTAACAGGGGAAAAAAATGTTTCCATTCTGTCTTTAACTTTTTCTTATGAAATTTGTGTTCATTTTGCTCACTGGCCATGCCATACATGCTGACAGTGAAATTTTGGCTCTGGAAGTCATTAGCAATCAAAAATTTCCCTAGAGCAGAATTTGTTCTCAGGTGCTTTTAAATGTCATGATCCTGGCAGTTTGATTTAAATGTCATACAACAACCAGGTATATAAACACTCTTCTGTAAGCCTACAAGGTATATTTTTTCTCCAGAACTTTTGTTCCTCCCTGGCTAGCTCCTTCCATACACATCAACCTTTCGAAAAGATTATTTGTGTCTTTCAATTGAAAAAGATAAATTAATTAAATGGGTACTACACCTATTTAAAATTGCCTTCTATTCTTCCTTACATCTTGATGGATTACGCTTCTTGAAAGAGTTTGAAATTATTTAGCTAATAAAAGAGGTCTTGGCAGGCTGCTCTACTGTGTCTGCCTTGGAGACTATAATTAGGATTTCAGTTTCTTTTACTGGTGGAATTCAGCCCTGCGCCCGTTCCTTTAGGGAAAAAAAGGCCCTAAAAATTTAAATGCTGTCTGCTGTTCTTCTGTCTGCTGGGAAGAATAATGGCAGAGCAATTAAATAATGGCAAAAGCAATTAAAATTTTCTCTTACTGGATGTAGGACCTAAGTGTTGCCTTTTCTTTGTCCATTTGGTTAAATGCTGGTAAGTGATTTTGAACAGTAATGTGTTAGTGCTGAGATATATATAAAAAATAAATGCATTTAACTGCAACTCCAATCAGCCCTGACTTCTTTTCTGGTTTGATATTATTTTACTTTAATGTGTGGTTGGTTGACTTTAAGGAGGCAGCCAAGGCAATTATCTACAAACAGTAATTCACAGCATGTGCAGTTGCATATGAAGTCATTTTGGTAGGTCAGATTCTGGGTTTTCTCTGAAGCAATTTGCTTAGTATTTGTGCTTATCTCATGTTTAATTAATCTTTAATTAAAGGCTTTTAATTATGAAACTGCTCTGTAGTGAATATATTGTTAAAATACAGCAAAATGGTAAAAACTCTTCAGCTTGAGAAGTGTTTGAATAAATTCTGTGGTTTCAGCAAAGTTGTTTGAGTGTACATATATAGACAAAGATGTTTTATATATATATATATATATATATATATATAAACACACTGAAAGTACGAATTAGGACCTGTGGTTACCTGTTTCAGAGTGCTCTGAAGGCCTGGAGATAACTTCTCTAGATCAGTGTTTATCAGTTTCTAGATTTCATCTGTGTACCGTTTACCAGATGAAGTGTAGAATCTTCTATGCATTTCCTCATGTGTTCTCTTTTTATTGAAAAGAACATTTTTAAGATCAGTTTGATTGGGGAATGATGTGAAAGTGTATGTTATAGCAAGAGGTGAGTGTCTTCCTGCATCACGAGTTCTGTCTGGACACACAGCTGTTTGTATGCACTGCCCATTTTTGTGGGGGTTTATCCTCTTCTTAATAGCACTGAAGGTGCTGTTGTTACCAAATGTCCGAAATATGAGAATAAGATCTCCAGCACTAAAGTTGTGTTGAAGAGGGCATCACTTATTGAGGCCTGAGGTTCATGCTGGAGATCCTAACCTAATGTGGACACGTCGTTCTGTAAGAGTGTTACTTATGTACAGTTGCTACATGCATATTAAAATTTTGCCATTACCATAAATCCCACCCCATATTCCCAGAGATTCAGATTAATACAAAGCTTAAACTCCACTCTGCTATAACAGCAATAATTTGAAGAATAAAATGGCAAGAAAGCACCGACAGAGTTTTTTCTTGTTAGTTTACAATGCTTACAGACTATTTTTACACCTTGCCTCTCTTACCAGCTGATGCTGATAAAAGTCCTTTATCCCTCTTCTTTTCAGTGCTGTTCCTGATTCCAGAGCAGAGCCTGGGCTCTGAGATGAGTTGCTGTTGTATCTGTCAGTGTTAAATTTCACTATCTGGGGAAGTCTGAGAGCACTCTCACAGATTATGGCTCTCATCTTTCATTTTTCTCTCTATCCTTTGCTCCAGTGGAACAAACTGAAAATGAAACACACATGCTATTTCACTAAAAAAGAGAAAATAGCCAGAATAATTTTATTTTCCTTTGGGTATTTCTTTTTAGTGAAATGCTGATGATTTTAGCTAACCAGTATTGGCCACTTACCATTTCCTGGTGATTTTGCTCTTTGAATGTTTTCGAAAAAATCACTGACTTCTCCAGCAAATGAGCTTCAAAAATACTTGGGTTTTTTCATGAGGCCAGATATAATTTCAGCTCAATTATAACCTTCATAAGTCATTCACGTAAGCGTGCATAGATAGTAAATAAGAATGCCCACTGCAGCTGACAAAAATACGCAGGTGAGTCTTTCAGTGTTGCTTTTTGGCATGGGAATGGTGTTGAATTGTGTCATATCCCTCACTGGTATTTGTGTATTTTTATTAAACAAGAGACCAGCACTCTGTTATTCTCAAGCAGCATGTCAGTCTGCTCAGTTACTGGTAGGTCTTTTATATCTTTTTTTTTCCCCTCCTTTTTTTTTTTTTTTAAGTTAGTGTTGTGTAGTCTGGGAATGGCTTAACTGCCTTGCTTCCCAAACTGCCCTGCAATTAGAGGTGATGTGTTTTTAAATGTAGGGTGTTGCTATCGAAAGGTTAGTTTTAAAACTCTAAAATACATGAGAAATGGAGAGAGAGGCAGAAGGTGACTTTTCCCTGCATTTTAAAAGCCCCAATGCGATCCACTAATTTTTCCTTTTTTTCTGCAGGCCTGTGTGGTAGGATGGGAGTCTGCCTGCTAGACAGATGGTGGTTTGGTGTAAGATGATCATGTCCCTGATATTATTTATTTGTCTGTGTATCTAGTTCTAGCAAAAGGGTTGAGGGAAGACGTGGATCAGCCACAATCTCTGTTTTTAGCAAGAAATTCTCACTGCACAGCAGCCCAAGAGCTTCTGTTCAACTTGGATGCAGTGGGGCTGGCGGGGAAGGAGTTGCTGGGCCAGTGGTTTTGTGCCTGTGCCCGTGTTAGGGGCAGCAGGGGTCATCGAGGACTTCCTAAAAATGGTGATATGAAATGACCTTCAGTGTCCAGGGCCAGGCAGGCAGCTTAGTGCTGACAGCTCTGACAGCAAGCGCTGGGCTCCTGCTAATTGCTTCGTTTGAGCGAGCTGCTGAATCCCACGTGTTCAGTGGCCAGAGGGAAGTCAGATATAATGTGTTTGCCTGCAAGAGCGACTGGATTCAGAGACACTTCCTGCAGCCTTCCCCTCCTGCCCACTTTCCCTACATACAGCTGGTCCTTTGATGTTTTAAATTAGGCTGTCACCACTCATTTCCTAATCCAGCTGAAGTAAGGTTGTAAATAGTCTTTAAATGAATCTAAATTTAAAAATTGCTTTCGAAAACCCCTGAGCATTGTTTCTGTTCTGTGACATACAGGGGCACAATTGCAAATACGTGCGCACTCGACTCAGCAGAAATGGGGGAGAGGATTACCTGTGAGCATGGAGACCTCCTGTCTCAGCACCTCATCTGCTTTAGGAGATGTAAATCCGCTGCAGAAAGTCCAGCTGCCCCAGCCCTGGCAAACATATGCCCACTTCCAGTTTCCCTGCTCTTCCCCTTCTGCCCAGCTGAGAAGTGTGGGAGTTAGACAGCTCTTGGGGCACTGCAACCTCAGAGACCCATTTTACCTGAACTGCTGGTCAGTATGTCCGTGGTGGTTGGTGATGGACTCCATTAGCTGCTGGGAGGGAGCAGAGCAGTATCAGTATATTCCCAGTAACCTCTCAGCATTTCCCTTTGCAGGAGGGCCTGGGGGAAGCTCAGATGTTCTCTCTTTCAGTCACCTCCTGGTGCAAGAGTACTGTTTAATTGCACAGACCACTCTTGTGACTTGTGATTGAAATTCACGTAATTGGGTTTTACCTTCTACAAAAAATCTGTGAACTTTGACCACGTGAGAGATTTAAAATAAGCCCCTCTATTATCACAGAGATAACAAAGAACAATTACCATGCTCATATTGGAAAACGGTTGCCTTCAGAAAGAGCTGTGGCAGGATGTGCACTATGTGTGTGCATACAGAACTTGCTTGTGGCATGGCAAGAGATAACCCAACTTTGAATGCTGTGTCACTGTATGTCCTCACAGGGTTAGTAATGTAGTAAATGTGGTCATTCATAAGTATCCTTTGATTATCTTTTTGGAAATTAAAAAGTAGTGGCATTTTTTTTTAATTTGGTAACTGATTGAAAACTGCAACCATTATTAATTCCTATGAATGTTTTCTATAGTGACTTACTATTAGTCACTGCAGTGACTATTATTATATTAAAGGAAGAACAAGCTTTCTTCTCAAATTAGCAATGATCTCAGTTTTTACTGAATCTAGTGTGGTATTGAGATAGTGAACTAATTAACATTGCTAATGACAAGCTAAGATTGGAGATATGTGAAATGAAACTCATTGTAAAAGACAGCAGGCTGAAATTATTATTTGATGTGGATTTTGTTCATGCTTGTTCAGACAAGTCAAAAGTAAAGATTGTACCGTATATGAGGCTTTATCTGCATTGTAAGCTTTGCCTCAATAATTTTTGCTAATTACTGATGAAGCAGAGAGATGAGAACTTTGTATTTGTTGGCCATCTTTTAATGGCCAAACAGAATTGCTCATGATCAGAGACTAGAAGCTCAACTTGAAGGAAATGGACAGAATACCAAGGCTGTCCATTAATGTCATGATACCACACTCTGATCTGAAAATTAAACCTATTTCACACACATGGAAAGAGCAGATTTTGTTCCTTGCTGCTGGCATGCTCACTGCATGAATTCTTTTCCAAGTTTGTTTTTAGAGCATCCTTATCATCATAGTGTGCAAATGACGCCTTACAGTTTATTAAGCAGCATTTCTAATGTCTGTTGTGATGGCTCTTTTGTTTGATTTTTGTTTGGTTTTCTGTTGTTGCATCATCTGTCTAGGGGATGAACTGTGCAGAATTGTGTACTTTTTTGGCAGGTGATAGTTTTTTGAGTGTGTGCATTATCAGCAGTATTGAAAAATGCAAGATCAGGGTTGTTGTTACAGGGTGATATATAATCACAGAATCAAGGTTGGAAGAGGCCTTAAAGATCAAGCCCAGCCATCAGCCCAGCACCACCACCACAAACCTTACGCCACTAAGCCATTTCCCAGTGCCAAATCCAGATTGCTCTTAATCATCTCCAGGGGTGGTGACTCCACCTTCTTCCTGAGCAAACTATTCCACCACCCAAACAGTGAAATATAAATATTTATAAATGTGTGTTGGCTGGGCTTGATCCCCTGGTTGTCCTGCACATGCCGTGTGATGGCACTCAGGATGATATACTCTGTGACTTTGCCCAGAACTGAGGTCAGGCTGACAGGCCTGGAGTTCCCCAGACCAGCCTTCCAACCCTTCTAGATGGGTGTTATACTTGCTAAATTCTAGTCTGGAACTTCTCCAGTTAACCAGGACTGCTGGTAGAGGATGAAGAGTGGTTTGGCAAGTTCTTTTGCCACTCTGGGGTGGATTGGGCCCATAGACTTGTGAGTGTCTAACTGGCAGGTCAGGTCACTAACCGTCTCATTCTGAGTTATGGGGGCTTCATTCTTCTCCCCATCACCGACTTCCAGCTCCAGGAGCTGAGTATCCTGACGACAACTTGTCCTGATATTGAAGACTGAGGCAAAGGAGGCACTCAGTATCTCTGCCATTTCCTCATCCCCTGTCTCTGCACTACCCTCTTGCACTGAAGCAATGATGGAGACTCTCTTGGCTCTCCTTTTGCTGCCAAGGTTTTTATTGAAACTTTTTTGTTGTCTTTAACTGTAGCGGTGAAATCTAGTTCTAGTTGGGCTTTTGCTCTTCTGATCTTCCTCTGCATGACCTCGTGTCATCCTTGTGGTCCTCCCAAGCTACCTGACACCTCTTCCAGAGATGATAGATTCTCTTTTTTTGCCTAATCTCCAGCCTAAGTTCTCTGTTTAACTAGACTGGTCACCCCAGCAACTTGTGTTCCTACACATGGAGACAGCCTGCTCCTGAATACTTAACAGTTCCTTTTTAAAGAATGGCCAGCTTTCTGGATTTCTTTGTCCTTCAGGACTGACTCCCAAGAGACTCTGTCAATCAATGTCATAAACACTCTGCCTGCTGTAAGTCCAAGGTGGAAATTCTGCTGTTGTCCTTCCCAGTATAGAAAGTGCTAACATTTCATGATCACTGTGCCCAAGATGGTCACTGGCCACCACTCATCCACCACTCGTGCTTTGTTCACAAACAGCTCTGGCAGGACACCTCTTCTGGTAGGCAGGCATAAGGGATGGAAAATGCTAGGACTGGAGAGGAGTCTGAATGACATTAGGCAGGAGAGGTGATGTTTCTGCTAAAATCAAATTGGACTTTCAGGCAGTCTTGGCAAGTGAGAGCTGCAAAGAGCTTTGCTGACAACTGACTCTGGGTCTCCCAATTCATCTATTGATACCTGTATGTTTAAAAGAACTAATGAGATATGTGAAGGGTCTACAAATTAATCTGTTAGTGTAAGGTACAGTTGCTGTCACTTCTCAGTTGGTACAAACCTCTCATAAAGGGCCATATCCTTCAGGAGTATTGGACTGGATTTCTGCTTTTTCTTATTTCAGAATGAATCTGCAATGTGTTCTTGGTCAGTACGGAGTGGCAGAGGTGGGCAAGCATTCTTCTGTCTCTGGTTAGCAGATAATTTGCAAAAACTGTGTTAACTGTAGGTTTAAGCATTAGGACTGTGTGAAGTTTAGGATGTTACACGTGATTTGTTAATAGACTTTTGCCTGTGTAACCACTAGATTTGCTCTGTAATGGGAGGTTTGATGCGGGATGTAATACATTACATTGGGTCAACTCTCCAGTTTTTGGGGTGTTTTTTCTTTATTGTGTGTTTGAAGAAAGAGAAGAACATGTCTATTACTAATATGTTGTTTGGGTTGGAAATTGCAATGGCATTCAGGAATTAGTTTCCCAATCCTGCAAGATTTGGGGAGATTCCTGAGATGTTTATGTTGAGGGAGGAATCATTTGCTTTTCATCAGTAATTCTGTCTTTGTGAGAAGGAATTGGGTATTGTATGACAAGAACCTGTTAAGCTGAGGAAGGTCCTGGCCAGTGATGTTTCTGTTGCTGCGCAGTTCAGAGGCTTGTGTCCATAAGACCTCTTAGGGGGTCTAGAATTTGTTTGGATCGGGTGAACTTGTTGGTTTTTTGGGGCTGGTGGGGCAAGGAGGCCTCTGTTACATAAAGGAGTTCTTGGGTAGATGATATAACTTCTTTTTGGCAGTTTGCTTTTTTACTTTGTGCTTCATTTTCATCTTTGCTCTAATACTTAGGATCAATGATGTGATTTTATCACCTGTGATAGGCCCTTGGAGCTTGATTTGGGTCCCTTGTGCAGTTTAGAATAACAACTGAAAATTAATCCTATTTTGGTCCTTCAATCTGCATTAACCTCTCATTTCTGCTGTTGGTGGTTGATCTTTCTGCCCTATCCTTCAGCCAGCTCAGGTGCTGGAAAGCAGCCTGAGCTCCAGGCAAAAGGATCAGCGTTGGTTCAGAGGGGTGATGCTTGATGCCAGTGAATGGATCAGAGAGACCCTGTGAACAGGGTGCAAGGTGTTGACCAGTGAGGGGGTGTGCAGATTTTTTTGACCTGCCTACAGAGCACCTGTGTGGTCGTTTGTTTGGTCCCTGCACAAAGAAAGGAATGTTGAAATGTTCCCAGGATTTGGAAAAGGTGTCATGGTAGATGTAGCTGCAAAGTGTGTCTGGGTCTTCCTGAACCTGCTTCGTCAGCTTCCCTTCCCTTAAAAATTCTGACTTCTGCACCTGACTAAATTTGGTCCAGACATTGTCATCATAAATTGAGTGCCGTAATCTTTTATTATCCTTAAGGTAGTAGGTTTGCCTATCCCAAATGACAAATTACTGCCTTTTCCTCTCAGAATAGTTCAAGTATTCAAAAATCCATTGAAGGCAAATTAAACTCTATGCTGGGACACCAACGCCCTTTTAACCTAAGCCCTTACTGCATTTCTGCTTGCACTGGGTTGTTGAACACAAGTTCAAACTTCAAATATTCAATTTGAAACTGAAAGGAAGATTATGAGGCATTAGTGATTATGTTGGCACTCTGTCACTGAGCAGCACTTATGCGTTGTGTGCTGTGTGGGTGGCTGTGTATTTGCTAAGAAGCGTAACTGAAGATGAAAGTTTAATTATTTCTTCAAGGCAAATCCTTTCTCCCATGGACTTAAACTTGCATAAGAAAAATGAAAATTCATAAGGAGTTTAAAAATTGGCTAAAATTAAAAACCATTTATTTTTACCCTATTTATTCTTCTGAATAATAAAATTTCCCCGTGGGTTTTTGGAACATATGTAGAATAATTACACTGTAGAAGTGGTGCTTTAGCTCAGCTTTTGGAGCTAGGGCAAACATTGTGATTATGCTGCAAGCTTAAATCTGGGTCTTACAGAAAATCTCAGTCAAGGCTCTGTTGCCATCAAGTGCAAAAAACTGTGACCCATGGATTGGTCCCTGTGGGAGCAATTACTCTTTGCTGAGATTTTTTTTCTAGGACTGAATATTATAAATGTTAAAAAAAAAAAAAGTTTAACCCTCAGTACCTCTAACAGAATGTTCTCATTCCTGCTGGCAAGAATAATAATAATTAAAAAAATAGCTTGTATTTGCATTATTTTATGTTTGAGCCAGGATTTTTTTTAAAAGCTTTTCTTTCTAAACAACTGAAAGGTAAAAGTGCTGTCTTTTAAGTTGCAGTCTGCGTGTCTTGGTGAAGACAAAATCGGGGCTGGAGCTGCCTGATGCTGCTTAATGCGAGTGCCGAGCCCAAGCCTCTCCTCATGGGGCTCCTGCACGTTGGATGCTGAGTGAATTGATGATTAAAACCTCTTGTCTGGCGGTGGCAGAAGGGGAAGAGCGTGGAGGGAGTGTGGGGTTGCTTAGGAACAGGGCTGGATGTGATTGTCAGCCGCAGCCCAGGGACACGTTTGGGTGCCCAGGAGCGGCGTGTTCATCCTCAGCCGCGGAGGAGCCGATCCTGCCCTCGGCAAAGCCACTGCCTTTTAGGAGGGCCAACGTGCGTGTGCATTTCTGCTCCCTTAATCCTGCTGGTTGTTTAAGACTTACCAAATCAAAGCCTGTCCATTGTTCCTAGCAGAAATTAAAATAATAATTTTCTATTTGCTAAGTAACAGATCCAAACTCAGCAGATTTCCTGCCCCTTCCCTATTTTCTCATGTCTGTTCTTTGGTGCTGGATACAGTCTGGTCATTAACTGTGACAAAAGTTTGATAAAGTGGATTGAACTTGCATCATGTGTTCAAAGACTTCTGCAAAGTGACGCTAGTTGTGAGATGCTAAGAGGAATGCTGTGCAGCCTTGTGGCTGAAGTTTTAGTCAGGAGCAGCATTCACTCACTCTAATACTGCAGTGAGACATGAAGACAAAGGGGTCCCAAATATACCAACCTGGGACAGGATGAGTCACCTTTACTTGTACTTTTTTTTTTTTTCTCAGTTAGTGATTTGTATTTATCACGTTGTTTGGTGCTTTTCCAAATATAAAATATTGATGATATTCAAAATATGTTGTCTCAGGCAACATTTCCTGAAGAACTTCTGGTTTTGAGACATGAAGAGAGGACCTTGCAAATAAAAATCCAAAAGTCTTTTGCTTTCTAAAGGCTGCAGATCCCATTTGTGTGGGTAGACATAAGTGGTATCTTTTAGTTATTATGTAGAACTTTCAGTGAAATTTAACGAGTTTTTTTTTCCTAGAAGTTACATTAGGTTTTGGTTCAGTTTTGCTTAGCATGCATAAGTAATTTTAAAAGTTTTTGTGAGGCCTTTCAGCAGTTTGGAATGTTATTTCAGATTATTGTGACAAGCATGGAAAAATTTCTTCCAAAATGTGGGGAAATGCGCTGCTCTCCTTTTATGAATCCTATTCTGTAGCCCAGGTGACATTGCCAGGTCTCAGGTGGAGCTCTGTGACCTCCTGCATGTTCCCCCACTTGATCTACACAGAATGTACTGCTGCTCTGCAGGCTGTACCTGCATCTGTGGGCATGATCCCTGTGGGTTATTTTTAGCTAAATTGCTTTGTTGTTTGCCAGGTGTATTCACTCCTTCAGGGTTCAGTCCATACGTTTAACCTCGCTCCGCTTTCCCTCCTGCTTGGTGACAGAGGAGAGGCAGGGTTATGCCCTTTGCCAGTGCTTTGATGCTCTGGAGGCAGCTTGGAAAAACCAAGCATGTGTAGGAAGAGACTGCTCAAGGATTTCACTGGAGACTGCACGAGACAAAAGCTGTGTTACAGCTTTGTGCAGGGCCAGGTCAGCTGGCTGTGGTCAGGGGGGCTGAGTGGGGACTGTGGGGGGCCAGTCAGTGGGAGCAGCTCCAGCATGGGGCTCCCCCTGCCAGCCAAGCACCTTGCACCACGTTCATCTTTGGCATAATCCTCTAATCTTAAGGCTTTGCCTTAATCCTCAACACCTGAATGGGGTGTAGGGCTCCTGGCTTCCAGCCACAAATCATGGCAAATCACAGATGTCACCATTGTCACTCCAGATAAATGCCAGATCATTACCAGGTGCCTGCACTGCTTCCACCCAGCTCACTGGCCCTCTGCTGGCATCCAGCCTTGCTCTCAGCACGGGTCCCCAGATCCCAGGATTCACCCATATCCCCTCAGGTGCCTCCTGTAGTTGGTAGGGCTTGGGCAGTCAAGGCTGGGTTGCTGCCGGAGACCTGCCCTTTGGAGCTGTGTTCACTGTACTAAAACAAGAGGCACAGGGCTTCTCAAAGCTGGCAGTGATGAAAACATGGCTTAAAGTACTCCCTTTTTTTCTAGAAAGAAATGGGTGAAGGACTGAATGCACTCGTGTGTGCTGAAGGACTGCAAAATGAAAGTGCTTTGTTTGAGTAGTGTCCTCCAGCAGTAGTAGAAAGAAGAGACTTGGTCTATTTCAAAGGTCAGAAAAAAAACCCCTAGAAAATAAAGCTTTCTCTGCATTCCTTCATATATCAGGAAGAAAGTTAGAAGCTGATAGGGGTAGAGCAGGATGCTTGTGTCCTTCAATGTATTTTTTCTTGCTGAGAGATAACTTTTACACTGGTAACTGTACTTGTACATCTTCTTTTTCTTGAAGAAGAAGAAGAAGGCATTGCTTCCTTTATTTTTCAGGTGGAATGTAGGTAATCACAGCTGGGCATGTTGATCTACACTGGTAGACCATGCACCTTATTTTACTCTGGCTCACTCTTAGATTACTTTTTTTTTTTCTTTTTTTGTTCAGTCTGAACAAGTATTTTTGAATCCATGAAGCATATGCCTTGGTGGTTCTCTTTAGAACTGGAAGCAAGTGGAAATTCATCAAGCTGTTGAAAATGGATCTGGGAAAAAATAAGTCTCAGCTGCCATGGCAGGTAGTGCACTTGTAGGCATTGCCAGTGGCCTTTGGATCAAACAGCAGAGAAGCAGCTTCACAGTAAAGAGCTCAGAAAATTCTAACTAGGTAATGAGTAGTGACTTCCTTTTGATTTACAGCATAGCTTTGCAATCAATCTGTAAAGCTTTGAAGAGAAAAAATAAATCTTAAAGGAAAAGGAAAGGGCCATACAATTAGTTGCTACTGTCTGCTTACTTGTCTTCTCTAATTCCAAGAATGTGTGATGAAAATGGATGATAGTGTGCAAAAACCTCAACTACTGGCCAATTCCTTTGTAGTTTCAAGCTGAGATACAGTTCACATCATGCTGGTTCTTGGAGAATATTCAGTTTCATCTTAGCTGTA
Source organism: Chamaea fasciata (assembly GCF_029207755.1). Classification (NCBI taxonomy): domain Eukaryota; kingdom Metazoa; phylum Chordata; class Aves; order Passeriformes; family Sylviidae; genus Chamaea; species Chamaea fasciata. The sequence goes on along the minus strand of NW_027094097.1, from coordinate 18,239,664 downwards.
GATTGTGTGTCGATGGGTGTAGTTGGAGGAATTTGACAAGGGTTGCATGTGTGTTGTAACTTCCAGTTCTTGTATATCAAATTCCTGCTCTGATCTCTTCTTCTTTCATCTCCAGTGTGTCTTTCTTTACAGAACTGGATGGTGAAGTGGATGTGATAACTTGCAGAACCACATTCAGCAGTATTTTTTTTTTTTTTTTTTTTACTCAAGCAAATTACTACAGTTCAGAAAACTTACTGAGTAATCTTGCACTGGAATTTGGATTTAGAATTGCAGTTTGTAATTGTCAAGACGCCATTTGGCTGAGATTGCTCAGCCATTAATTTGTTTGAAGTTGACACTTGAGTTGAAAGACTAATAGCTGCCTTGGTGCATTGCTCAATTTTAAATGTAATCTGTTAGGGAGTTTGGGTGTACTGCAGCTGGGGATGTAGTTTGTCATTTTAATGGTGGGGGCAGAGCTATTGTTTGGGGACCTGGGGGTTTGCTGTTTGCATGCACAGGAGGGGTTTTGTGGTACAGTAGTTAAACTTTAACATATATAACAAAGCTGAGCTTAAAGTATTAATATGTGTATTGGAGCAGTTGTTTTCACTACTCAGAACAATTTATCTAGGATTAAAAAAGCAACACAAGAAAACTCGTGTTTTCATCATCTGAAAAGTTGAAAGGTTGTTCATATGTACAGGTGTGACTCTTGTTGTGTGCAGATTGCTGTCAGTGTTCCTGTGTTGACATGCAGATACTATCAGGGGTTTAATGCATGTGACAGACTTCTAGAGGGACTTTAAACAAGGATTCCTGTAAGACTATTTTTAAAAAAAGGCTACTAACTTGCAGACATGATCTTCATTTCCAAAATGGGTGACTTCTGAACTGAGGTACGGTTTTCACTCATAGTAAAAATCTATCAAATTAATTGATTCGTTTTTATTCATAATAAAGTAGTCTTTCTTATTTCACATAGGAATACTAATTTCAGTGTTAATGATGTTATAGACATGAATTAAAATGTTTCTCCACCCCAGTATTAGAAAGCTACTATTTCTTTATGTATCCCAGTCTGGCTCCTGCCTTGCTCTGGAATGGTTTAATCAGCAGACAATTCTTTTTTATTCGCAGAACAGGCTGAGTTGGAAGGGACACACAAGGACCATCCAGTCCAGCTCCTGCCCCTGCCCAGACCCCCCAACAATCTCCCTGTGCCCCCCTGGCAGCGCTGTCCAAAGGCTCCTGGAGCTCTGGCAGCCTCAGGGCTGTGCCCATTCCCTGGGGAGCCTGGGCAGTGCCCCACCATGCTCTGGGTAGTGTTCTTGGTTGGGTTTCTTGGTTGGGTTTTGGGTTTTGTTTCCCCCTGCCCCCCAGTACTTCCTTGCCTGCACCAGTTCATTTTTTCAGTGTCAGGAGTAATTGAAACTCAGAGCATAAACTGTGAAATATTTGGTGTGCTGTCTTTTACATAGCTAATAGATGTATTGGATCCCCAAAATATAAATCAAATCATGTAGCTTATTACACTTTACATAGTAGAAACAAAATATGAAATACTTTACAATGCAGAAAGTGCTTTGTTGCTCCTAAGGGATACAATTTTGACAATTTTATGAGGTTGAAATTTATTTGTGCAGTGAGTTGGCACATGGTTTTGATAAAAGTAATGTTCACAGAGCATTTTGCTAACAAGAATACATTTTTAAAGCCACTAGTCTTGCTGATTTGTATTGTACAAGCGAAGTATCTGTTAAACTCCCTGAAAGTGTGCATGTCTGAGATATACTTACAAACGCTGCGTGGTAATACTGCTGTGAGTGTGAACAACTGAATAAGCTTTCAGTCTGTGCTGAGGAACATCTTTAAGGAATAATAGAAAAGGAGAAACCTGTTAAGAATTCAGGGAAGCTGTATTACTTTTTTTTTGACACAGGCTTGATCTTACACAAAAGACCCAAAAAACCACATTGGCCTTGAGACTTTCATGCTACCCCTTGCTGTGAGAAAATGGTCTGATGTGGCTGTTTGGAGAATGGTGCAGTTGACAGGATTGACATTTCATTGAACAAATGCTTCAAACTGTTGTCTTGCAAGATATTCTTCTATAAATGTGTGTGAAATCATACTGTGCACTAAACTGAATGTACATTGCTCAAAATTCCAAGTATGGCTTTTTCTACATGCATGCTGCATGCTGTTTTTTTCTGAATGGGGTGTATAGAAAAGGTGACATGGGAATTCTGTGCCAGCTGTGATTGTGTTTCCAACAGCTGACAGGGACTGTGAGGCAGAGAGCAGAGCTCTGATGAGGCTTCCATACACATGTAGCACTGAAGAATCATGGCTGAAAACACAGCTTCTCTACTTTCCAGACTTCGGGTGGGGTTAGACATCAATTTAAACTTCCAACTCCATTTTTAGCATATCTGTTTTCACATCTTGTTTTTTTGAAATTGCTTGAAATCTCAAAGCAATTTTTGCTGTTTAAAACGCATTTAAAATGCTGTTAAATGGCATTTTTGCTGTTTAAGTTATGCCAGAGAGCAAGTCAGCAAGCTCCTTCCTGCCTCCCTGCCTTTCCTCTTCACTTGTACCTTTTAAATTGTTTTCAGTCTCTCTTCAGCCACATTCAGTACAATAAACCAAGGAAAAGGGTCTTACAGTATCTATCCCACTACTTGAGATATATGGGATATATGTTTTGTAAAAATGTTGTGGACAGATTACAACAGGCAGTAATGAACCTGGGAGAAGATAGTTTAGAAAATAATGATGAAAGGATTGTGTTAAAAATAAAATTTGTGGAGTAGACAAACTTAAAAAAAATGAGATTGGAGTAGGAATTAGAAATAGCAGGGATCAGAATTTTGCTTGTTATCAGCCTGATCTTTTCCTTATTATATTTTATCTTTCTAAAACTGTCAAGGAATGACAATATCTTATCACAGGGGAACTTAAAGCCTCGTAAGAGCTGCAAACCTGTGGGCTTTAAATGGTTAAATTCTGAAAGAAATGAGGTTGTCAAAAGTGTTTTCAAGATCTGTACTTGGCATGGAGCTCGGTTCAATATTGCAATGTGCTGAGAGATTCAGGAGGGCTTTCTGCAGATACAGGAGCTTTGTTAATGAGGATTTATACTAGTTAGGTGGAAGGACACCAAAAGGAATACTGTTACTTTTAAAAAAGCACTAGTTAGCCTCCAAAATGCATTTTCTTAGTTGGCAAAGTTATTAGATTATGGAATGTCTGAAAGGTGAGATATCATGAAACCAGCTGCATGGGTGAAAGAATGAAACTCAGTACTCTAGTTAGATACTGTCTATGTTTAAATATTATTTGTATGTATTTCAGATTTTAGAGGATGTAAGTGTGCACACACACATGCATTTCTCTCCCTACAATATTTAAAATTGCTTTAAATAGGCCCTGATGAAACACAGCATCCTATATGCTTTAGCAGCTTCAGTTGTTGCAGCTTTGAAACACATCTCTCTCAAAAGACTGTTTGAGTAGCAGTGCCCTGTGGGGTTATTAGCAGCTTCTGAAGATTCTTGCATTCCTCATCCTACAGTCACAGTTTTGGAAAGAGAAGATACATGAACTCGTCCAAATTTTTCCTGGTAAGACCCATTATTTCCCTGTTTTTTTATCCCCCCTGATCTACATGCAAAGCTGACTGTGAGACTCTGGAGCATCTGCAGCTGCAGAGGTGAGGAGGAGAACACCCGTGACTGTGGCCATTCCTCAGTGCTTCCCTCCCACCCCAGGGTTTGTCTCACAGTCCACAGCAGAAGATGTCTGTGTGCCATGGACAGCCTGGGAACACTGGGTGGTTCCCTCAGCACGGTGCTGAGGGCCACAGAAATGAGAAGTACCAAGCAGCACATCCTAGAGTTCAGGATCAGTAAATAGAGGTGGGCATTGCATCTTGCAGGGTGTTTGTTTGCCTCAGCAGCACACATCTCTTGTCACAGGAGTCTAGGCAATATCAAAATCAGTATTTATTACCCCATTCAAAGGTTTTGGTTTTCAGAGTGATTAGAGAAAGCTGAGTCGGGGTGCAGTATTGTGAGGAGACTTGGTTGAAAGGTGCAGAAGTCCAGGGGGATTAGGGAGGATGGATGCTTAAAAGGCTACTAAACATAAAGGCAAGTAGAAGTAAATATAGATACAGTCTTTATGCAACAAAAAATTTACAAAATATTTTACATAACCTTGCCGGTACTGCAAAAATCCAATATGGAGTAGATCAAAAAGTTGTAAAAATGTGAACAGATTCCTCATGTTATCAGGGTTTTTAGGAAATAGGAAGCAAATGGATAGCATTTTAGTTGTGAGAGCTTGAGAAGCCACTAGGATTTCACCAGGGGGGTAATTTGTTTTTTGTTGTGTTTCTTGTTGGTTTATCCCTCCTTTTTATTGAAAGAAGATTCCCAGTGAGGTAGTAGTTTGACAGCTGTAGATCACAAACTCAGAAGCCGTAAAATGGTTTATACAATTATCTATATTCTGAATAAAAACAGATAGTTCTTAGACTATTGTATACTTTATCTTTTTTCAGCTAGGAGGCTGTATCAGATTAATTTTCTGTGAAGTCCAGTGATATTCCCTATTCAAGGAACACATTTCTTGCATATGTGTTTACTGAGTGTCCTTAGACAATTAATTATGAATTGGCCTGAATGTACAATTTTGTCCAAGGCTAAAGAATCCTGTTGTGTAGGTGTGGGGGCAGTAAAGCACCGGGTAGACAGAACAAGAGGAAATGGCCTCAAGCTGCACACGGGGAGGTACATGTTGGACATCAGGAGGAATTTCTTCTTGGAAAGGGTGATTAAACATTGGCGGGGAGAGATTAAACATTGTTCGGAGTCCCCATCCCTGGAGCTGTACAGGGAATGCCTGGATGTGGTACTCAGTGCTCTGGGCTTGGGACAGGGTGGGGATTAATTACAGGTTGGCCTTGGTGGTCTTGGAGGGCTTTTCCAACCTTAGTGATGCTATGATTTGTAAAAAAATATCCCTGAGTGCCCGCAGGTCAATGCATTGCCTGTACATCCTGAGGTATGAAAAATACTTGGGTTTTTAATCCTGTCAATACACGTAATTCATTAATAGGGCTAGATGAACTTGCCTTGCACTGAAGTTCTCATCTGAGAACAGAACAGAAAACTAGAACTATAATAAATGCTCATCTAATAGCTGAAGTCAAGAAAGCTGCCAGCTGAGACACTGCCAAGTCAGCCAGCTGGGACAAGGATCAGCGTATCCAGGGGCTAAGGCTTGGACCAGAACTTAAAAATGTGTTTCCATGCTGAGCTCTGCTGGGAGATGCCAAACAAGTCTGGTTGGCCACCTTATGTTTTTCCTTTAATTATTTCTTGTCTCTGTGGAGACAGAGAAACTCCAATTCTCCCTACTGTACCCGTAACAGCAAATGACCATCCTGAGCTGATCTCTTGTTCCTCTGTGTAACACTCAAGTGTGCCCCCAAAACCACCCAAGGCCTCCTTCCTGCTCTGGTGCTTCCACAGCTGTGCTCCTTTGGAGTGTGAGAGTCAAATCCCAGTTTTCTGTTGAACTATTCAGATGCCTTCTGTTATGAGGTAAGGTTTAGTTATTGTTAGTCATTAGAAGGTGAAATAAAAGCAGAATACAATTCAGGAAATTACTAATTACAGAAGTGGTACGCTTGCTTTTAAGGATTCTCAACACGGATTAGTGAATATAAGAAGAACAAAATTCAGCTGGTAAATGATGGGAATAGGAACGTGAGTCTGGGTAGTCTCTAAACTGCAGTTCCACCCCAGTGTGGTGATTGCAGCGGGTACTGGAAGCAGCTGGAGTAAGTAGGTGAAACTTTTTTATTATCTCCCAAAAGCTGAGAGTATTTGTAAATGAGTTTGGCAAGATTCTGTAGAAAACTCACTCAAGAAGAACATGATAAAATGTATTATAAAATTAGTAGCACAAAGAAATGTTGTTTTTTTTTTTCCTGTGTGTGAGCTTTGTACATCAGGGTCTTGTTTTGGCTAGCTGTGATCAAAAAGGTGCTTATCTGAACTTGGTAAAGATGACTTGTAGCAGTTTGAAGAGTTTTTGTTGGATTGATTTTTTTAGTGGGAAAATAAACAAAATAGCTTGGGGAACTTCAGTTTGTTTCCTTATTGTGTACATTATAATAATGGCATCCCTTTGCACTTGCAATTAATAAACATTCAAAAAGAGAAATTAAAAATCTGCGTTCTTCCCTGAGAGTAACCACAATTGTTAAATGTTATGCCTGAGCCACTCCTCTCCCATTTTTCCTAATGAAGAGCAGAAGTAATTCCATTCACTGACCTGGGAAAGCCTGGAGCAGCCGTGTTTCCCCAAGGCAGGCTCAGGCTGTGCTGGGGGCTGGTGAGCTCACCTGCTGCATGGGAACCTGCAAGTGAAATGGATTCATCTATTTTCGTTATCCAAGCTAACAGGGTATTAAAAGTAAGACTAGAGAGAGAAAAATATATTGGATTCCTTTCAGTTTAGATTATCAAAGGAGCTGCTGTTAATGTAAGGAAAGATTTTGGTTTCAATTTTGAAAAGAGCTCTTGTTCCTCTTCCATATCACGTATTCAGTAGAATTTAAAGTTTTAAAGGCTAGATTTTTAAGGCCAGCTGGATCTTTTTGGATAGAGTAGGAATCAGTCTATAATATTGTGGGGATATGGGCCTAAATTTCCAAGATACTTGAGTGCTTTCTGAAAAGATCCTCTTACCTTCTTGGCTATTCTTGATTTAAAAGCCTTATTAATAATGCAAGATGGGCGTGAAGAGATGCTCCAGTTGAAAAGGAGCAGCAGAAGTCTGTGCAGTCTGTGTGCCATCTTCCTCCCTAGAAACCCAGTAAAGAAACTGGTGAGCAGCACTGTTGGTTTGGCACACAGGGCACCAGGTTGGTGCAGTGAGTGTGGGGTGGCTCAGAGGCAAGGGCAGGAGGAACCTCCAAAAGGACTGGTCCTGCTTCTGCTCCTGGTCAGGGCTGTGGGACGAGGAGAATTCTGCATCAAATTGTCACTCTTGAAGTTCATGGAGGTTATCAGCGTAAGAATACAAAATATTTCAATAAAAGTAATTTTTTCATTGTTTGATCTATTCCAAAGATGCAGTGCTACGGAATACAAACCTGGAACTTCAGAGAGCTGTAAGGGAGACCTGAAAATATTATTGGTAAAGAAGAAATGACAATATTTCTGTGATCATTTGAGCTCTTTGCCAGTAGCTGTTTTGGTTTATTTCTAGTCTATATTTTATGGGGTTTTGGTTTAATTTTTGAGATGGATATTGGCAAACACGGTAGAAATGAAAGGAAATAGAAAGTTAAATGCTAGCGTGATCTCTGTGCTTTTGCTGAACAGGATCAGGCGCTGCTGTGAAGCAGGTTGCTTTGATTCCTTTCTTAATATGAATAATACTGACATCCTGTCTTTGACTCATGAAAACTGGGTATTTATCCCCAGCAATCATGGAACTTGGGTATCTGCCCAGTTAAAAGTTATTTCCCTTTGACTAGTCTATTTTAAATACAGGTGGCATAAACCCAATTGTACTAGTTTGAAAACAAACCAGTGGGAGATTCGAGTCAGAACTGAAATTTAATAGGAAAATTAAAAGAAAGGCAGAAAACACTGGCCTAAACTGACAGAGTCAGGATAGAACCTGACACCCTGTTGGTCAGGATGGTGGTAGCAGTGTGATTAAATGGTGGCTGCAGTCCTGTTGAAGTGGTGATCCTGTAGAAGGGTTTGCTGTTCCTCTGAAGGTCCAGTGGTGGTTATGTAGCTCTTGTCCTTTGGGAATCCACCACTTAAGGCTGCTTGTGGTGTTCCAAACCTCAGATTATATCCAGATAGGAACGCTCGGTTCCTCCCTCTGGGCAGAGCATCTCACGGTGGGATGATGGAATTTATGACTCGTGCAGTGAGACTTGATGGCCCATTAGCAGAGAGAGCTCCTGGAGTTATCAGGGATGGGTCATGGAAGAGATAAAGAACACTGCCCCACCTGCTTTTAACAGCTTATGAAGATGGTGATAGAATACATACTTTTGGTTACATCTTACACTGTAACCTGAGACACCAAAGAATGATTTGATAGCATGTGGAGAAGCAGAAAATGTTGTTTTAAAGCTAGTGAGTTTTCTAGCAAAGCTGCTGTGTTTTCTCCTGTTCTGTAGTGATTTTCTGATTAGTTCTGTGCCAATCTTCTTTGCCTCACTTGTTCTTGTAGACCTTTGCTCCAATACCTGTATTAAGTAATTTTAATTTATTATGATAAGCCATATACAGTTTGCAATTCAGCAAAGTCCTTGTCACTTTGCTGTAAACCATCTCATGATGTGACCTAACCAATTCTGACAGCAGAGAGAGTACAGCCACAATGTAGAGTTTTAAAGTTATTTACAGTGCTTGAAGGTCTGTCTGAGTACACTATCCACTTAATCCAGCCTAAATCTAGGGAGCTGTCTTCTGGTGCTGCCACTCTGTCTAACGGCTGTTAATAATAGCTGTTCTACTCACCCTGTCTGCTGACTGAAAATCCATCTAGAGCTCTTGCGTCTTATGAGGTAGATCAAAATTGACATTTTTTTATTGATGTTACTGGTTTCTGCTGAATAGTTGAGGAGAAATAAAAGTAACCGAACTCAAAAATGAAGGGAAAATGCAGTTTGTTTGGTAGAATTACCAAAGTCAACTGACATCTGTAGTTAAATAAGTAGTCCTTCTAAAAATGCAGATTTTATACATACATACATACATACAATACATATATATATATAATATGCATGTACGTATACATGTGTATATGTATAAACATGACTTTATTAATAACTTTATTAAATGAAGCCATGATGCAGACAGAACTCTTTTAGCAGTTCCATTTCTTCTTCAGTGAATGTTAAAAGTGAAAAACTGCACATTTGTTCCATGAGGAAATGAATGAATATTGTTGGCTGTTACTGTGTCCTAAATATTTTACTATCCATATGTGTATTCAATATAGGAATTCTAAAACATGGTTTAAATTTTAACAGATCATCTGGTTCTGATTTACAGTGAGGCAGGAGGAGAGGGAGCAACCAGTAGGTGCAGACTGGGCTTATGGTTGATTTCAGGCTGAATTCATGATGAAAAGCTTATTTGGCAACTACAACAGTGCTGATATGAAGTTCCAGTAGTGGGGAACAAGTATTTAATTAATTTGAATTAATGTGGTGTTATGAAGGACATCTTATTAAAGAAGCCAGTATTTAATTTTTTATTTAGTTTACATTTGGTTGATAAAGTTAATTCCATGGCTTATGTTTAATATATTTAGCCTTCAGCAATGCATTTGACTTATTATCACACAACATGAGGATTAGCTGTATAACCATATTAATAAGGTACACATTCAGTGGATTTAAGCCTGGCTCACTGACAGAAGTGGTTGTCAGGAACGAGTCATCTTCTAACACTTGTTCTTTTTTCACAAGTGGAGTTGCAAAGGAGATGATGTTAAATCTGGCAGCAGTGACATCTCAGAAGAAATTTCTAGATCTCAATAAATCATGTAGGTGTAGACCTTTGAAAGTCAGTAGATTATCAAAGTGATGGGAATTGAGCAGTAAGATCTGGATCATTTGATCAGTTGAGCCTATCAATACAACATTTTTTAAATATAAACAAGAAAGAGGTCGTAAGTTTAAGCAGGAAGAATTTAAATGAAAGCTAGAGAATACTGCACTTCTGATCTGGAAATAATTTAGATGTGAGAGTTTGCAAACAACTGAACATGTCCTCTGTGTAGTAAGCTCTCAGAAAGAGCTAATGAGACATTTGTATATACATCAGAGCAAAGGCTTAATTACCTCAGGGGGAATGGCTCTAGTCCAAGGTAATGTTTTTTAGATGTCTCACTGGATTACTTCTGTGCCTGATGTCTGTGTGGAAAGTCACAGCCAATGTCTTCTAATGTCATCTCCATTTTGGAAGTGATGGGAAGGAACACTTCTTTCTTGAGAAGTTTGAGGGCCGACACAGCATTATCCAAGAGTGGCCATTTTGGTAAATACAGACAATTCTTTAAGGAACATTCAGGTTCTGTTGGGGGCTACTTGGGTGCTTAAACAAAAGGTCCCACATGTTTAGTAGCTGTATGGTGAAGCCAGATGACACTGAATAGAAACTGAAGGGCACAGATAAGATATACACTATAAACAAAGGAAATGGTGAATTCTGCCTGTTCACAGAATCAGCACTTCTTATATGGAGAACCAGCTTGTTTTGGCAGAGACTTTTTAAAGGAAGGACTTAGAAGGTAGGTGTGAAAATGCACGTGTCTGAGCAAACCAATGGGCAGTTCCTGACCACCCTGAATTCAGAGAATTCAGCAGCCGTCACTGCTTCCTGACTTTCCATGAAGACCTTCCATGATGACCTTCTATGGCCTTCAAGAATCCTGGTCTTTTAGCCTTCCCTCCTGCTCTTGGTGCTCTGCCTGGTGCTCAGGGCATGAGCCAGATCTTTTTGCCTTGTGTTTGTGGAGACCTATCCGATCCAATGGTAAGAGTGACTGTGTCCATGGCCTGTTAGTGGGGTTTCAGCACTGATTTCATCTGTTCTCACTTGGAGAGGAATGGCAAATAAAGCCCATATTTCTGTTTATATCTGTTTAGTTTACTGAATACAGTGAAAGATGTTTTCTTCTTGTGCATATAGTGAAAAGGTAATTGCCAGCTGAATCAAGAGGTCTTTTCGACTTTATATTCCTGGCAGAATTAGTGGCTTGTAGGCATCCTGTGTGACCTGTTGGAGCCCCTCACATTCTTGTTGCAGAGATTTACATGGCAAGAAATGAGAGTTGAGAATTTCTGTAGATCAATCCACTGCTGCCTGGATGTGGCATTAGACTCTGGGACATGCTTTAAGGCAGTGTGACTGTATCTTTGGGGATGTGATTTCCTCTCCAGCAACGTCAGCAGGAAGCACAGAGAAGTTTGTGGGGTTAAGTCTGGGAGATGTAGTCCTGTGAATGCTGCCTCTGCATGTTGTCCTGTTTTCTTTGTGCCTTCATGTTCCTGTAGGGAGAAGGAACTGGGGTCGGTGGGTGACAAATCTTCTGTGTAGAGAGAATAGATTAGGTCATTTTGGTGCAAGAGGTGGACTGTGCCTCGCCACAGACAGGGCTCTTCTATGCAGTTTCACATCCTGGCATAAACAGTTTCAATCTTTAAGTAGACATGAAGCATCAGGACAAAACCTCTTTCATTCTTTTAACAGTTCTAGACATTATGCTGTTAGCTAAGGACTGGAATTCTTGTTTAATTTGCTGCTAGTGAAGGCTCTGCCATGAATGGAGTAACTGAAACACCCTCAGAGTTTTAGGCATGCACTGAAATGTTAGGCTCATATATAGTTGGTCAATACTATCTTTCCAATCTTTACAGCTTTAATTCTTTCTAATAAGATCAGTAGATCTGCAGAAACTGATGAACACCGAGTCTGCCAATTTTCTGTGTGCCACTTAAAAGCAGGCAAATGGATTTGTCAAGCCTTGCATGACAGCTTGAATTGTTGAAAATTCTGTTGAGGGTGTACTTTCCCTTCACTTTCACCCAGATGGTGATTTGTGCTCTGCAACATGGATTAAGGGAATCACGATCAGTATTATGGATTTCTTCTTGAGACTGCAAGAGCTTAAAGAGCTGTTGGAATCATCTCTCCTGAATGCGTTTCATTTTGTTCCCCAGGTCTTGCAGTGGTATTTGTTTTCCAAGTTACATATTGTCTCCTTAGGAGTTGAAATCAGTTAATGTGTATTTAAAGCTTTATTCTCTTGAGTTCAGCTTTGCAAAACTCTCCCTGCATGAGCAGAAAAGCATGCACGTGGGAGTTTCCAGGACAGCGTGGAGGGGGTGTCTCTTGATAACACTTTCTGGTTCGGTTGTATTGGATTGACTTGAATTTAGCTTCCTGGTGTGTCAGGACAGAAGATTGTTGGAGACTCCACAGATTAGTCTGGACACTTTTCACCATATAATGTTAAAGTGTTGATGCATGTTTTCTTTACTCAGAGTCTTTTGCAAAGACTTACAAGTCCTCTCTAGATTTTTACAACAGATATTTCATAGCCCCAAGAGTAGATCCTTGGAGTCATCTATCTCAGGCTTGGCTCTCAAAAGAGTAATTCCACTGGATTGAAGAGGCAAGTGTTTGAAATTCAGGAGACTATAAAATTGATTCTTCCATAAAGAAGTAATTTGTGGTAAATGGTGTAGTCCTCTGGACAGCCATTCACTCATTTTATGTGACTGGGACCCTTGAAACATGGTCAGAAAGATTAGAGAAGGACATCTCTGATCTGTTATTTATCAAGCCAAGAAAACTTTCTTTTTGACGATACAGCATCTGGAAGCAGACCCAGCCAAACACGCCATCTTACTCAAGGCTTCTGGGACCAGGGTAAAAGCAATTTTAAGAAAAGTTTGCATAGTGTTGTGGAGTTTGCTAGAAGATTCTGAAATACTTAACCAGCTTTTCTATATTTAGTTGCACATTCTCTGCTGGGGAAGCAGCAATGCACTGTGTTACTCCAGAAAGCCTGTGGGAGATCCAGGCAGGGTTGTAGGCTTCTGAATTCTGGCAAGTAAAATTGCCTGGCATGAACCTCCTCCAAGAAAGTATCTTCCCAAGAAGTTGTTAGTCACCTCTCCGGTGACAGCTGGCGTTTACATGCTGTGTCCTTGCTCTGGCAGTCTCTGTAGACTGAGAAGGAAATCAGAACATTTAGTGGCCAAAGTGCCAGTGTCTTCAGACAAAAGCAGTTACTACAGTCAGCACTGGAATGAAGCAGTGCATTAAATTGGAAGTAAGACAAGCTGTCAATATATATCTGATTAGCTTCTGTCATAATGCTGTTTCTGCTATTGGCCCTGTTACTGTCCTTTCCCAGTGCTTCCAACAGCTAAAGTATTTCTTCTTGAATATATCATCTTGTTTAATATTACTGTGTGTGCAGTCCTTAAACTTATTTGTCCTTGGTCTCATACTGGCAAGGCATCATGAGAGACAGCAAAACCAGTGATGTGGTTGGGAGAACAGGGGGTGTGAGGTGATGCAGTCTTGGTGGTCTGTTTGTCACTTCTGTTGGCACTACAAGGGTCCTGGGGGAGCAGCAGTCAGGTACCATTCCTAAGTTTGGAGATGTGTTTTCTCCTCCAAGTAGATTTACTGCAATCTTTTAAAAAGTAATGGGTGTTCCCGATAAACCTTGATAAAGCTCGTCGCTACATCAGCATTTGTTCTTGTTAGATATTCCAAATGACCTTTCCAGACATGTTCTTTCAAGGAGATACAGCTCATATCCTCTTCATAATAAGCTGTTGTTCTCCTTATTTAATCAGAATATAAATGGACAATGCACTTTGTAAGGTAGTAAAATATATTCTCTGCCCCCAAGAGATTGCTTATAAGCAGAAATAGTCAGAAATTGAAATGAAAGGATAGGATTTATGTAAATCAAACTAGGCAGCAGCTGAGGTCTTGTTTTGTGGTTATTTCAGTACTTGTATGTTCAGTCACTTCATGATATGTGCCTGTGGTGAAAACATCTTAACTATCACAGTGTTTTAAATGTTAAATATTTTTAGAGAAAACCTGAAATAAACTGAAATACCGGAAATTTCATTAACATATCCAAACAGTAGAAATCAACATGAAAATTCAATTTTAACGTGTCCGAGTCAGAAGAAATAATATAATATACCCTTTTAAATATTTGTAAAGTACAATATAGTGGATAAACAGGATTCTCCTCCAGAGTTACTGGTTTCCTCATGTCACAGTCAGATCACTGCAAGCAGTGAAGCTGTAAAACAGTTTACAGTGATGTACAACTGCTTGGAACATGGAGAGTTTAGAAACATGTTTAAAAACTGTAATTTATCACGTTTTAGTTCATCTTAGCTAAACAAAATCTATTGAAATAATATGCAATTTTAAAGGTTGAATTGCTATGGGGTATTGAGTGTTCCTGACCAGCTTTGGAAAGAGATTTACACTGAACACTGACTTAGCCATAGTAAAGAACAGTTAAACTTTTATCACTGTCACATTTCTAAGTCTCAGCCTCCCATTAATGCAGGTGATGGGGAGCTGGCTGCAGCCTGACATTATGTTCACCTACCACCCTCCCCTCCCAGATGGAGGCATGGGGATACCCTAAAGAAATGAAGATTGATGGCTCCTCCATTAACTAAAGCCTCTCTTGGCTCTTGTTGTTTCCGAAAATTAGAAAGGAATTAAATAGGAAAATTGGTTAATTGTCACCTCCTATTTTTTCCTAATGAGCAGGCTTTTAGTAGCCTTGTGCTTCGAGTTGAAGAAACTTGAAGACATGCTGGTGCAATACTAAGGATAAAGCATTTCTCTTTATTATGGTCAGTTACTGCTAATCTCCTTTTAGAGTTTAAACAGGGATTTATAGGGATTCATTTGTGGCTTAGATTTGGAGATAATTAAGTACCTTTCTGCTGCAAAGAAGGAATGGAGAGAGAATTGGTTCAAAGCTAGAAAAAGATTCCTGTACTATCGCATGTATTAAACTTCCTTTTATTTGGTTGTCACCCCAATAGGAATGATTAGTGGGTTGTAAAGAAAGAAAATGTATTGCATTACATCTATTAAAGCATGTTTTATATGTAACAGTAATTAAAATATAATTGAAATTATGAGTTCTTCTAATTATTGGCTTTACATAATGCATAGTTAAAGAGTGAGCATCTATAAATGTGTCTTTTTTTACACATCCAGAAATGGTTTGCTGGCAGCATTTTAATTAAAGATGGATTAGCTAAAATGCAGTTTAATCATTCTGTCATCAAAGGATTTAGACCTCGTTAATTAGCTGTTGATAAATAGGTTTAAACTACAAAAAATTTAATTTAAAATATGCCAGTTGTGATCTAGAGTTATTAGAGCTGGAAATGGAGCAATGAGTCTCAGAAAAATCTGTGCCATCTCTTTCCATAATATTAAATTAAATATGTAATGTAGGCCAGTGCAGAATTTTGTTCTGCCTTGTTAGTAAGGGATGTGATTCCAAGTGGTCTTTGGATTTGGGGAAGAATGAAAACAGAGACTCTTGAATGATCATTGTGTTGTAGTGCGCCAGTGGGATCCATTTTCCATTTATGTATTTAGTAAAGATTGAAAACTATTGGAAAATCCTTCCTCTCTGGGAAATGGATGAAAACAACTCCTGTTCAAGGGTAGAGGAGCAGAGCAGGAGGAGCCCTGTGTTGGTGCAGGCAGCCTGGCGGAGGCAGGAGCAGCAAGGAGCACATGGAATGTGGGCTTAGCACAGCACAGGACAAGTTCCCACCTTCCAACCCTGTGCTCCTGGGGCCAGTGCTGACCCTCCCAGCTGGAGTGCAGTGAGGTTTTCCCCTTTTCCCTGCTGTGGGCACACGGGGGCTGTGGCTCTGTGGGGTGCAGCATGGTCATTCCATCAGCTGGGTTTCATTACCTGCGCTGCTCTAATCACAGCTGCAATTCCAGCCGTGGCCATCTCTGGTAGCAGGCAGGCTTTGTCTGTCCATCACCTCCTGGGGTTCTTGGCCAGGCTGGAGCCTTGCTGCCCTGCTGTGGGTAATCCTGGTTTGTGTTCTCTGCCAGCCCAGCACACACCTCCTGCCTCTGAGCTGCTGCCCACCAAAAACCAGAAGGTGAGGTAGACCTGGACTTGCAAGTCTGTCACAGTTGACATTAAACTTTTTTATTATGAATATCTTAATCAGCTCAATTACTGTGAGATGCTAACTGTATTTCAACAGGATTGATAGTTAAAGATTTCAGTAGTGTAATAGTCATAATATTTTTATCCACAATCAAGTGGGTTTTATGCAGATGAATCACTTCTGACAAATGATGACAGGTGAATTTTCTGAGTAGAGTTAAAAGAGTTTCAGGAGAATAGTAATTTGACAACCATACTTGAATACATTTTAAAGGCTTCTTAAGTGTTAATTTAAAGATTGACTTATTGAAAAGTGGTATTTACAGAGCATTCTTGGTAACTGTCCTATCTCTAGGGTACCCATTCCGTTGTCTTGCCAATCTTGTGGAAAAGCAGCAGCTGAGTAGGAGGTTATAGGCTTACATAATCATTGCTTGCATTTGAATATTGGTAATGAAACGGCTTAGCTGAACTTCTGAGAAAAAGCATAACTTGATGAATTCTCAGTCAAAGAGAAGTGGCACCAGTGTAGGATCAGATGAAAGAAAAATCAAGTGAGAGTGTCCATATGCACTTCTTTAAAATCACATCTTTGAAAGCTCTTGCCCTTTCCTCAGACTGGAAAAAGAAAAAAAATTTGATTAAACTCCAACAGTCCTGTTAGAAAAAATTGAGATCAGTCCAGAAGAGAGAAGGAGAGATCATTCCACAGGAAATCTTAAACTACTGCAGTACCAGAGTCATGTTCTCTGACTCAAAAGTCATTCAAAAATTCTAGATTTGCTAAGTGATGGTGAAAAATTTTCTTCATGTGGAATAGATAAAAGGAAGAGCTATGAAATTAAAAACTAAAAAGGGAATGTCTCTGAGTGTGAGGAAAATGCAATTCCTGATTCTCTAAATTCACCAACCTGTGTAGCTTAGGGAAAAAGATGAATTATCAGCTCATGTCATATAAGCTCTTCCGTTATTCTTTACATAAGACAGGTAATTTATAATTCCCAATTATGCAATTAAAATGCTAATTACTCCTCACCTAAACGCTCTGTTCTTGAACTGATATTATCAATTACCTTCTATCATTGCAAATCATATATGACATATGTGTCAGTGCCAAGTTTTGTATTATTTATGGACTTTCTGGTTTGTGTGTCTCTGGTTTCCAGGCTGTATTAATGGCTTTACCTTGATGGGCTTTGCCTCCTGAAGGAATGGTATTCCTTCTGCTCTGGGTTGTTTCGTATCTTAAAATATATCTGGATTTTGGGGTCATCTTACTCTGTTCCTGCTCTGAGCTCTGGCTTGTGATCCATTTCAGTACAGAGAAGTAACACACTTAGAAATCCCAATATGAGTTAGTTATTCCAGAGATGAGCCTGCTTACTTCTGTGTTGCTTCTACACAGCTCTTTCTTCAGAAATGTTCTACTGTATTTACTTTAATGTACTGCCAGTTTCCTGTGTCATACCTGCTTGCCAAAGTTACACTTCTTCTGTCCCTGCTCAACTCAAATACCATTTTAGGGTGCTATTTTTATGTAGTATTTGCTGCACATAATGAAAAATAACTTTTTTAAAAGAAAACACAGCAAAAATGAGAACAGAATCTAGATGTTAGAATTCAGAAGGATCAACATTTTTTTTAAAAAAATCACACATTATTTCTGCTTGTGCATGATACAAATTGGGACAATTGTAGAAAGAGATGCTTCAAAGTGTAGCTTCTTTCACTGTCTCTGGTTGATAGTAAGCTTCAGCAGCTCTCCTGTGTGAGCATGCAAAATAACCCAGCCAGGGATTTTAATCTAAAATTTTCATTAGGAGTAGTGTAACCAGTTAGTTTAAGAAGTTGATGCACAGAAGTGGTTTTGTTTCGTATTGTTCATGGGTGTCCAAGTTCTGTTCTAAACAATTTCCAGACCTAAATCATGAAGTATATTATCTCCAAGGTGTTGAATAACTTTGCTCATCTGCTTATTGCTATTTTTCTTGTTGACTGTGAGTTAGTAATCCACTGTTTGTTCATTAATAGTAAGTTGGATTTTTCCTCCTACACTTCTCCACTCTCTTTTACCCTTTTGCAATGAAGGACTGACTGTTTTCTTGTTTCTGTTTAACAAAACAAAACAACCTCAGAGATGTTTTGCAGTACTGCAGTGTGCTGTTGTGAATGAAATGAAAATGGGATTAGATAGGCTAAGCCTTTAAGCATCTAGTTGCCCATGGAAAATAAATTACATTAGCAGAGTAAGTAGGTTAACACAGAGAAATGCTCTGTTTTTAAGAACGTCACTATGTCTAGTGTGGGATTAAAGGAAGCACTGCTCACCTTGCTCCTGTATTCACTGATGGGCTGTTACTGACACCTTGTCTTCTAACCTCTGAGCATGTTTCTTTCAGCCTGGTTTGATGTTAAGTATAAATGCTTTAGTAATCGTGGGCAAATTATATTTACTGTGGCTCAACAGTTTTGTGGGGTATGGGCTTTACAGCTTTCTTATGTGGGGAATTTCATGTGTCTAAATGATCAAAACAATGGCTTTCAGTCCTGGTATTACTAGGGAGATCAGCTTTGGAATATTCGGCCTTCTGTGAACGCCGTAGAAAGGCTTTGGATTTTAACCTGAATCATGGCTATGCTTCATATTTACACCATGCAAAAGCGTAAGGGCACATTCTAGTTGTAATTCCAAAGCAATTCAGTGCACAGATAACTGATAGACATTCACCTACATCTTCCAATTGTAGTCAAAAAAATAAAAGAAGGAACTACGGAAAATCCTACAATTTCTGTCCAGAGCTCTCTTAAGTTACTGTGGTTTCCAATTTGTAGTTCAAACCCACCTGCTTGCATTTCAAGGCAACTCTCAGGGGCTATGGTCAAAGAATACTATTTTTGAAGTATACAAAGGTTTCTTTTTATTAGGAGGCAACTTTCTCAAATACATGTTTTGAGTATAAACACCATCCTGAGATAATGACCTACAAGTGTCCTTGTCTCTTCTGTTCTTGTTTGCTTCACAGGGCAAGTTGACAGCAGAGCTCTCTGATACACAACCTAAAAATCAGGTTCTTGAGCTACCAGTACCCACAGCAGTGTCTGGGAATAATGAACAGCATTATTTAGTGGTTCTCTCTTTCTCATCAGAAACCTTGGGATGAGTAATTGTCCCTGCAGCCTAAGGTGATGTGCATGTCTCATTCTGCAGCACTTTGCTGCAGTGACTGAGGGTGTGGGACCTTCAGAAGATGTCACTGAGGAATGACTTGGGCAGTGTTACAGAAACTTCGCCAGGTTTTAAATCTTTTTTTTGTCAGACATTGCTCAGATATGCTTACTGCTTTTAGTTCCTTCTGTATCTCTCTTTTCTCCATGTTTATTATGCTTTCTGTAATTGCATTTCTTTCTGGATTTGTAAGATACAGGTGAAAATGCTCAACTGGATTTTTATTTAAAATTTGAACCTTTTTGATGGAGAAGTGTCTTGGTTTCAGGAGTGAATAGCTGAGAAATGCAAATTTTGCTTTCTTATAATATTTCTTACAACTCAAGAAGGGCTGATGATAAGAATTAAAATTAGAGATTATTTATGTACTTATTTTGGGAAATAAAAATTACGCTGCTGAGTGTGTTTGGATATGTTGTATTCTAGGGATGAGGAATACCTGAAAATAAGCAAAATGTGAGAGCAATCAATGCAGATAATTCTATTCCTCCTGCTTTATATGTCTGTATTCTGTAAATTCACTTAAAATTAGGAAAACTCTTGACATTAAACTACCTTATTTAATGCAGTTTCCATTCATAGCACTCGTATGATTGTAGTTGTCAATGTGCATTAGATAACAGTAGAAACTGGACCAAAGGTGGCCATGAAACACAAACATCATTGTCAGAATGATTCTGATAATTTGTCAGAAAGACTGTTGGTAGAAGATTTTACTTTAATGCTTTTTAGGCTCTTTTGAAGTCTTCAAGCATTCTGGAGGTTTGTTTGGATATGTGCAGTACTCCATAGGATCTGAAACATTGCAAGTAAATACTTGTTCTGTTATTTCTACCGGTGAATAACCCATTATTTCTGAAAGGGGAATTCTCCTCTCTAAAGCAGTCAGTGAGGCAGTTGAGACTCAGCAGAGCAGTGGGGTTAACATCATCTTGTGCCTCAGAAAATTTGCAAGTAGGGGAGGTGCACTTATGTCGATTTACTTGAGTTGATGGTGACTAACACCTGGGGTTTTTTTAAACTGATGGAAAAAACATTGAGTTTTTTAAAACAGCCTTAACTCTTTGCATATTGTCAGTCAAAAGAAGTGATGGTTTTGGGGGGAAAAAAAAAAAGAGCACCAAACCCAGGATGTTCCTCTACACAGCAAGAGCAACAAACCAATTGTGTCCAAAGCAATGCACAGCCCATGCTAGCTCTAGCAAAGCTGTCTGCATTTGGCAGGTGACATGTGACAAGCCAAGTACACCACTGAGGCCATACTTACATGGTGATGCACTTGGCCTCTGAAGAAATCCTGCCCAAAACATGGCAGGAAGCTTTGAAACCCCTGCAAGGAGATGAGAAGGAGCTGCTTCATTTGTGCACCTGTGTTGGTTGCATTAGAAGCGCAGGGCAGAGCATCCAGCACCAACATTAAACTGGCTGAACACATTTATCCTCCTCAATTATCCAAAAGACCAGGAGAAGTTCAGGATGCAAGATTTGCAATGCACGCAGAGTGCCAGATTAAATTATATTCCATCCAACTATTTCAGACTTTATACTTTTGTGTTCCTCTTATAGCTAAAGATTCTTACAGAGTGTACACAGTGAAGTCTTGATATGGTGAAGTCTAGTTGGCAGAGTTTGCATTAACTTCAGTGGAATTGGGACTTTACCTACAAAGTCTTGGCACCTTCACCAATTCTACATACACACTTTGTAGGTTTGAAAGGCCAGCCTTTGTCATCAGAGGGATATCCAGTCCTTCATTTATCTCTCCCATATTATACAAGGGTGTTGGCTGTCTCTGATGGAAATTTTGAATTTTTTTCCAATTGCATGAAGTCATACTCTGAAAAAGTAAATTCAGAGAAGTGATGTGAGTAGTTTTACTAGCAGGAAACTCATCACCTGGCAAAGTTGTCCCGTCACCAGCTCAATCACATAGATAGTCTTTCTTAGTCTTAAAAGGAAGTCCACGATGTTTGATGAAAACAGAAACAAAGTTCAGTCAACAGCTGGATTACACAAAGGCTGTCTTGATTTATTGATTGATTTTTACTGCTAGTCGGGGAGTACTGCAAGAGGTGACTGCTGTTACTGGCTGCATAGTTTCATATTAATTGCAACTATGAATATGTAATCATTTGTCATGTGGAAAAATAAACCTTGCTATCCTGCATCACTGATGATGGAAAGATGTTTAGAGCCTTCATTATTTCATTTTTACATTTCATTTTTAAGCTCTTTATAAGATTACTGAAAGTTGCTGTCTAGAGGACATAGTTTATTCAATCATTTAAGGTGAAGGGTCTGTAAAACACTAAAAGTTGCTTCCTAAAATGTAATTATACACATAAAACAGGATAATTATTGTGCAAAATGTTTGTGAATAGTGTCATGTCTTACAGAGTAAACCTTGCCTGCAAGCAAATGTTTCCATATGAAATGTCCATTTCCCTGAAAGAATGTCTTTGTCAGAAAAAATTACAGTGTGGGTGATAAATTTTATTAGCTCAATTTAGTGATATCTCTGCTGGGTTCTCACCATGTCAGAGTTTCTCCTTACCTTTTCTGGCGTTTGACCTACTCATTGCTGTTATTCATTTATGGCCCAAAACAAACTTAGTGTTTTCTGCCTTGTAAACCACCACAGTATTTTGAACAGAAAAGAGATCTTATAAACAGGGTGTCCTTCTACTGCGTCTGTAAATGGAAGCTTTTCTTTTTTCAGATGTGATTAATTTGTATGCTTTCTTTTGTTTCTCTTCAAACACTGTCATTTTGTGTAATTTTAAAATCCAGTTTAGATTTACAAGCATGTAATGTCTTTAATATCTTTTGAATTTGCATTGTGTTCTGTGGCTTGCTGCTGAAGAAGGACAAAATCACAACATCTCTGTTCTTTGAATAGCACCATTATCACTCTGTGTTAATGAAATGATTTCAGTATTACAAGAAATGAAGTTTTGGAATTCATTCAGTATTACAGGGAATTGGATTGTAACTAGAGCATATTTCAAAAAGAATAAAAGGATCCATGATATGTGCTTAGCTCGTAAAGCACCTAATCCTATATTAATTGTGCTTTGGGCACATCTGCCCTCATGTGAAGGGGACTTTGACAGTGAAGATGAAAATACTGTAATGCTTTTTAAGGCCAAACAGCTCCTCCAGCAGGAAGGCAGTGAAGGAGGAGCTCCAGGGGCTGTTCTCCCTTCCTGTCCCAAGCACACACCAGAGCAAACAATGCTGCGTTGTACTGTCCTTTAGAGGCTGCAGGAGACTTGGCCTCATGGTACCACATGATCTTTTTGCTCGTAGGATTGAGTTTGTGTTAATTTTTTTCCCCATGTTTGGACAGGAAGAGATCATAGAGGTATTTAGGTTCCACAGTCTGAAATGGAGTCTTATGTTTTCTCTGTGTCTGTTGTACTACAGACAAGGAAACCTGAGGCTGTCCATTCCTGCCCAGACTGTGATGCAGAAAGTGCCTGGTTTTATGTGAAGGGAGAGCTCTGCTGGCTTGTCTGGAGAGGAGGGTGAACAGCACAGTCAGATGCAAATCAGGCTTAGGGGATATTTAGTTCAGCTTCCAGCAGAAGGTGTCTGTGAGGTGGTAAAAATGAGAGGGCTTCTGCTGAAATTATTTTGAAGAGCTTTGACCAGTCTGGCAAGCTCATTCCTCCGTGAAGGGCTGGTTGGACTTCACTTTTCCTGAATCTACATGATATAGATTGAGGGCAGTAGGGTTGAAAAGAGGGATCATGGATGACATTGTGTACCTGCCTGAAATGCAGCAATGCTGTGCTTTTCTCAGTTCCACTTCGGAGAGTTTGGCCAGCTTTTCACTGTTACCATCCTGTTTCTTCTGTGGTCAGATGAACTCTCTTTTGCCAACAGTACTTTCCCTCTTGGTGTTGAGCTGTAAGGAAAGCAATTGCCATCTGACGTCACTGAGCTGCACTCGAGCACTTTGCTGCAGAGTTGCCTAATGGCTCTGTGTGTGTTGATGGCGTGCAGCTCTGCAGGGCTGCTGAGCTCTGCATGGGGGGCAATTGGAGTGCTCAGCTGAGCAGAAATGGGCAGAGAGCCTTGTTGGGCAGCTGGGGATTTACACCAACACAGCTGTACTCAAGCAGAACTTGTTTTTCTCCCTGTCTTGGAGTGATTTTGCATAAATCATTAATTACCCCCTTTGTTTCTTTGCAGCCTGTTCCAGCACTACTGCTACACTCGAGGTGGCATGCGCCACACCTCCTACACTTGCATCTGTGGCAGGTAAGAGGATGATTTACACTCAACTGTGTGATCTTTATAATCAGTTCCCCCTGGATATTTGTAAAATTGATCCTTTTAGGCATGTCATGGGTTTGCAAATTCCCCCAGAATGAGTTTTGGCCTGTTTTCACTGGAAAAGACCAAGACAGGTAGGTGGCTACCATCTCCTGAAGACATAACTTGGTAATAGATTCTGCTGCACTCCAGAGGTTCCCCAATGGCTGCTGCTGCTGCTGCTGCTGCCAAGACTGTGTTTATGCTCACCCCTGTGCTGCACTTGGCTTTTTTTATTACATAGCATCATGGAGAAGGGATTTAAGCTATTCTGTGTTGCTCAAAAATACTTTTTTGAAATACACTTCAGGTATTTCTTATCATCCTCAAATTTCTTTGTCTCAAAGATCAGGATGCAATTAAACTAATATCATTGGAATTTGGAATTTTTTACTCTCTCTGCTTCTTGCTGAACAGCTAGTGTTGAAGGTCACTGAATTTGGGAAAGTAGTATAAAAGTTCTCCCTGCGGTTGTAGAAATGCACAAGAGAACAGTGTGGGATACATGCTGAAGAACAGCTGTGTGCTTCATGCAGAGATTAATCTTACTTAGTGGAATTAATCTAATCAGAGATGTATGACAGTTAGATGAGCCATATATGTTGGTATATATGTTCCACTTGTTCTGCTGCTGCTTAGAAACATTTGCCCTACACTGAGGTCACATCCACTCACAAAAGATGATTTTTATGTTAATGACAATAATGCTATATTGCTTTGAAGGTAATAAGAACAATTAGCACCACTTCTTTCTGCACTTTACTCAATTGCTTATTTGTAAATGCAGTTTTCCAATTTATATGCAAAATTGCAGCAGGAGCATGAGCAGTTTTATGGCAAATTGTGTATCTGAATTGTCTGAAAAGTTTCCTGGTTTAAGTACCGTTGTATAACTTGAGAATTAACATCCCAGTGAAATGAGACTCCATCTCTAAGCTTTTGTCACAGACAGTGATGGTATGCTTCTTCACAGCCTTACAGACTTCACATTCACTTACAGTGGATCAGAAGCTGTGCTGCAGGATCTGGTTTGGGTGCTGCTGGTCAGATCACTTTGGTAAACCTCTAGAAATGCCCAGTCAGTGTTTGTGTAGTGGGTCCTTGTGACCTGTGGGAACAAGCCTGAAGAACCCAGGACCTGCATTGCACATCTTGGGGAACCCTGGAGGAGGAAAGGTCCAACAGTAGCTCAGAATTGGGTGCTGTCAGGAGCTCCCTGGGCATCCTGTCCTGCTCTGCAGGGCATGGGGGTGGTGTTAGAGCTGCCTCTAAGCTATTGGAGCATTTAAAACATAGAGAGGGGCTGTCTTTGGAATGCAAGATCCAAACAACATTGTGACTCACTGTTGTCGTTAGGAGCTGGCATTGTATCCTACCACTGGAATTAAAAGTGCAGACATTCTTGATTTAAAAAAAAAATATTACACGAGAGCAATTTACAGATAAAGCTCTTTGTATTCTATGTTCTGACTATGATTGATGAAGTGAGAATGAATAATATTAACAGTTTTAAGCCAGCTCCTAATAAGTGAATGAATTCAATTAACATAATAATGGCAAATTTTTTTAATACTGTGAAAATGTCATGCATTGTAAATATTTCACTTAACTACATTTACAGCCAAAAATAGCTTTTGCAATTAGGATTTTTGAATGTTTTGTTCTATTCATGCTGAATTCTGTATTTTCCTGAACACTTAAAATGGGCATATTTCGACAGGATCTTGCCTTTTTAGATTACAGGCCTGATAGTAGTTTCCATAGAAAAGAATAATCCTTTTAAATAAAAAACAAGTTTGTTATTTACATTTTTTCAAAAATATGCTGATTAAACTGGAAATCAGGACTAATCAATGTGATATTTCAGTACAGAAATAAATCACTTGTCATGTGATGGGTACATTTGTTTATTGCTGTCCCTGTGCAGTGTTACATTCTTGAGGAGATGCTAAATGAATATTTGGTGTGACCAAAAATGCTTAATGTGTTCACTGTTATTATGAGAATAATAACACACATTGATGAGTGTGACAGGGTGTTACCTTTCAAGATTAGTCCTGTAGTCAGTGACACTTTCAAATGTTGTCACCGGGGAGTGGTTTGAAGTGCAGACGTCACTAAGTGTCATGAAAGGAGGATGGGAGCGTTTGTTAAGCATACTTGGATATATTTAGCACTCATCTACAAAGTGCTGCTTCCAAGTAGTGTCCAAATGCTAATGAGTTATTCACTGCAGTGCCTTAGGGTACCAAGGAATCATTTCTACAAATGGGAAAACAAAGTTAATCCATTCCCAGTGTCCTGGTGGTGCTGGGGTGGATGGCATCCACTGGGAAGCAGGTGCAGAGGTTCCAGCTGGTGTTAGGTCATGGTGGAGGCATTGGTGTCTCTGGAACCACCACAGAAACCACAGCTGCTGCTTGTTTCTCTCTGGTCTTAGGTTCAGATCTTCCTGACTGATGTCTCTGGGCAGATGACAGCTCTCATCAGGTGCTATCAGTCATTAAGAATAACACTGTGCAGTGAAACGTCTTCTTCTATCTGAGGGTCGCCTTAAGTGAAGCTTTTTGGACCAGATTGGGATAGTTATTGAATCTACTTTTCTTCCTTTCACTTCAGTACAACTTTTTAAGATTTCATGCATTAGACAAAAAAGTGGCAAGAAGGGTTAATGCTTTCTTCTGTGTTGATTCTGTGATGATTTAAGTCATGATGGAAATAGGTTCCAGTTTTAGTCAATGGTCTTTCTTTTTTTCTTCAGATGGTCTTAGTACAGAGCTACTAGCTACACTTTCTGTAGTGCTTGATGCTCAGCATAGTCCTGTTCTTAAAATATTGCTGACATTTCTCCCTTTCTTCTAATAATTTGTTTTCAGGGTGCTTTCTGGTCTGAAATGCACCTTGGGGGATTGTTTTCCTTTGCTAGTAATCAGAATCTCTTACCGCAGTTTGCATTCTCAGTGGTGTTAATTTGCAGCTCTTCCGCTGCTTTATTCAATTCTTTCTGTAACAAACGTGTCTTCCACACCAGTTAGAAGCAAGTTATTAAAGGAATAAGAATGGATACACAGAAAGTTCTTGGAGGGTTTCTCAGGTTGGCTGCCTGAAGGTGAGCATTGGCATCCTCACGTGTGGTGGTTTTCAGAGGTGCTGATGGAAAAGAGCAGCAAAGCCAGTGATCCTCCCCTCCCCACAGCACTTCATCTTCAACTGCAGTTTGGGGCCCTAATGCTAGGCCTTGCAACTGCTGCCTCTTGGAATAGGAAGAAGTAGCTTCTACATGAAGGCTCATTTGCTTTGCCAGTGGCTGGGGGTTTTGTTTCTATTGTTTTAAAGCCACCTTGAAAGGCTTACTGAATCATTGTGAACGATTTCTGGCTAACTGTAGCATTTTCTTTGTGGGTACACATCATTTCTGTAGCGTTGCTCCAGAAGCATCTTCCTGCCTTCATCTCAGGGCAGTGGTAGCAATGCACCCTGCAGGGGAGATTGGAGATGCTCCTCTTAGCAGGAACCCGCTGGAGGTTTCCATACTGCTGTCTTCATTTGGGTCAGTAGCGCATTTCTGAGTCAAGCACTCCCACTCATCCTCAGCTGCAGAGCCTGCTCAGAGCAGAGCCAGGGTTCAGTCCTGCAGTGCACATGCTGGATTTGTTTTGGGTGAAAAGCAGTTGGGAGAGCTTTCAGGAGCAGGTCGTTGCTGATGGGTGTTGAGCCCAGGGTACCTGCCCAGAGCCACTCCCAGGGGAGCAGACCCTCTCATGCCAATAAATCCCAGCAGCCAGAGCCCTGAAGTGCATATGGTGTGCAGATCTGGTCTTCAGCACCAAGCGTGCTGTGTGTGCTGTGATCCCATGTGTGTGTGACAGAGCCAAGCTGTGCCTGACTGAGCAGGAGCCTGCAATGCCAACGGTGCTGGGAAACAGAGCCTTCATTCAGCTCCCTGCACAGCTGCCGCTGAGCCTAACAGAAATATTTTGTAAACCCAACCCTTTACATTCAAACGTGCAAAAGAAACCCCTCATCTTTTTATTTGCAATGAGTTTTGTTGGAAGTGTTTGTGCAGTTGTCAAATTTGAGTATATGACTTATTTATGCACTGGTGTGGTGTATGTCACTGAGGGTGCCAGCATATCTTGATAAGTAAACGAGCTGTCTGCAAATACATAAGCATGGAGTCATGCCCTTAAGGTTCATGATGATTTTTCAAAAGTTGATCATAAATATGTGCATGTGCTGTTTGCTTCTCCTGTTTTGTCCCCAGTTTTGGAGGGAGATAAGGAATAGTATCTGCAGCTAAAATCCTGACAAACTGCTGTGGAGTATGTATGTGCGTGCCAGCTGTTGGTGGGTTTATATTATTTCTTGTGTTTTTCCTTAAACACCAAACAATGCCATGCAAGGTCATTCCAGTTGCTTCCGCATGGCATCCTCCCAAAATTTTAGCTCTCCACCTGGGAAGCAGTTCTGGAGGCAGGAAGTGATGCTGCAGTGCAGGGGTGGGAGCAGTCTGCACCTCTGTCACCTGGTGGGAGAGCTCAGGCTGGGAGCTCAGCTCCCACTGGACACAGAGCCTGCCACAGAAGACCTTTTCTTTTGCTCGCACTCCATTGCCCTATTACAGACTTTTTCTTCAGATAGAGCAAACTAATTTTGAAAGTGTCCTGGTGTAGAAAATATTCCAGCAGTGCCCAGGAGACAGAACATCTCAGAAAGAAGCTGATGTCTGTCTTCATCTTGTATACAGATCCGTTTTTAGCACAGCAGTAGAGGTTTTCAAGTCCACCATCCAGCATGGAAAAACCATCCAGCCAGTTGTGAAACTGCTTAAGCCATTGGACCGGCATCACAAAATGAATGTGTTGCAGCCTCAGTTCTGTGGGGCTTTTTAACTCTTGATTTAACAACTTCTGACTTCTCTATTTTTTTTCTGTTTGGAGTGTATATAATTTTATGAAGTACACTTGTATCAGAAAATCATCCCCGAGATTCTGAAATATCACCTTTCACTGTCTTATTACATTGTGATTCTTATATGCTAAATAATAGTTAACAATGATTACTTACTGTTTTCAAAATATCAGTGTAGAATTACTCAGGTTGTAAAAGCCCTCTGAGATCATTCAGTCCATCCATGACCCCAGCACTGCCAGGTTCACTGCTCAGCTGTGTCCCCAAGTGCCACAGCTACATGTTTTAGCTACATTTTTAAATTCTTCCAGGGACACAGTCCAGCCGTTTAGATTGAAAGCCTGCAGAAACTTACTGCTTTCTGCTCCATAATCATTGTTTATGAAATTATCTAAATGACTGATGATCTGTTAAATATCTAATATCACAACTTCATGTATCTTGAAGGTAATCTCCCTTTGGAAACAGTGCATGCTCACTGTTTTTGTAATTGCACACATCAGAAGTCTAATATGAGAAGTATGTCAGATGTCACATTTACTCCAGATACAACAAAAGATTGATTGAAATTGAGCCTCAGATTCCTGTCATCCAAGATACAAAGCTGTTCCAGCATCACAGCTGGAAAGAACTAAATTTTAGCAGGGTGACCAATGAAAGGTTTTGATGAAAGCTGAGGTACAGGCTGGCAAGTGAGCTGGAGGGGTTGGAGAGAAGCTGCAGTAACCCTGTCCCAACATGTGTATTTTTGGATGTGATATAATTCTTCCAGCTTTTTGAAGAGAAAAAAGTGAGAGCATCCATCTGAAGAGAACAGTAAAAATAGGTAGGGCTTGAGATCTTTATCAGCCTTTTAACTGACATTTTATAGACCCAGAGGAATATCAGTAGGCAAGAAAGGATGCCAAGGTCAAATGTAGGTCACTTAGTGGATCATGGAACTTTAGAACCACAGAACAAGTGTCCATCCTTCTCTGGTGCTGTTTTATTCATGTGAATCAGCAGTTTACTCTGAAAGGTTTCCAGGAATAAAAATCTTTTCTTTGCAATGTGATTTTTCAACAGCAGGTAAGAAGAGAGTGTCAGTTTTCATACCTGCTCCTGCTGCTGGCATTGCAA
Source organism: Chamaea fasciata (assembly GCF_029207755.1). Lineage (NCBI taxonomy): Eukaryota > Metazoa > Chordata > Aves > Passeriformes > Sylviidae > Chamaea > Chamaea fasciata. The sequence goes on along the minus strand of NW_027094097.1, from coordinate 18,210,341 downwards.
GCTGTGAATATTCCCCAAGCAGTGCATCCCCTCCAGCAGAGACCACCTGTAGCTGTGCCAGAGGGGAACTGGAGCTGTTCCCTCAGACAGCTCTCAGCACCAGTGATTCCTAGAGTGTTTCAAATGCCACATTTTACTCCAGTGGAAGTTAGTTTGTTTCATGCCTTCGACTACTTAACCTCGAATAGGGAAAAATAGCACTAAGTAATTAAAATTAAACAAAATATAAACAAAAATCCACCAGAAAATAAAAATGGGTGTAAATTGAAAAATTACTTGGGCATAGTTCTTTCCTTTGCACTGTCACGGACACAGGAAATATTCATATGAACTGTGCCATGTTCCTCCTGCAGCATGGTCCTGTCTTACAGCCAGAGGACAGAATTCCTGTGCCGTGCCCATCTCTGCTGCCCAGCTGGTGGGGTAGCTGTTGCAGCCAGGGCAGGGATTGACAGCTCTCCCAGGCTGCTTTTTATGTGAATACACTGATGCTTACAGTGTTCCTTCTTGCTGTGTGAATGTGTGTGGTAATGTTTCTTCTTCCACTAATTGTGCTGATTTTCTTTTTTGCCCATCAGTGGGGAGAACTCCTCTGTTTTGCACTATGGCCATGCTGGAGCCCCGAATGACAGGACTATTGAAGATGGAGACTTATGGTAAGTAAAGGGTTAGAGTTTGTTTGATGTTTTTGTTTTGCTACCATTGTTTCCATACAGGAACTGTATGTACTCTTAGAAAAAGGATGACTGCATACTGATAAAAAGTCTAAATCTTTAAAATAGAATGTACCTTTGCATGCCAAATTATTCTGGTTTCTTCCAAAGGTCCTGTACCCCTGCATCTCCAGTTGAAAGGGAGAAGGAGATATTTTTTCAAACACTTCTGGACCAGGGGCACTTAGAATTTAGTTTAAGATATGGCTGTATTCTAAGTACAAGGGCATTGCAAAATTTGTCATTTGAGTTTGCTCTGGGGCCTCAGATCCAAACCTCAGCTCTGGTGGTGGGGTGGAGGATCACGAGATTGTTGGCTACTTGTAGAGAATTGCATCACATTGCAGAATGGATTAGATCTTACAAATGCCTGTGTGCACACAGACACCCTTACAAGAAAGTAGAGATTAGAATATGTGGAGAGATCAAACTCAGTTCAGGTAAGGAAAGGATGTTTCTAGTTCTGTGCTGTGCCAAAAACTTCCTATGAAGATTTACTTAGAGTTTAGTGATGTGTAATACAGCTGCAAATACTAAAAAGTTTTCTCTATGTGTACTACATGTCCACATGCTTTGCAGTACCACTGCAGGTAAAAGCAGAGTGAATGGAAGCACCAAATACATTCTCATAATTTGAAAGATCAATCTATTTGTCTGATGTTTAATGTATCAGATCATAACTTTCATACTTCACCTCCGAAGACATGGGTCAAAAAGCCTCTGTTTATAAAAATGCAAAACTAGTTTTGGAGAAGTTAATCACTGACATTCAGTGGAGGAATTGTACTGGATTACCTTTGGAGCCTGTGCAGGAAGAGTGTAGGTGTGTATTTTCACAGTGGAATGTAAATGTATGAAGAAAAACACATTAGTATTATCATCGATAAGCTCAAAACCTATTATGGAAAACAAATTGAATCTCGAAGTTAAAAAATATGCCTTGGTGGCTGAAGTTCCAGGCACATCTTCAGGTGCTGCACAGTGAACTTACAGAATTACAGATAGGTAATTTCTTTATAACACTGTAAAAACTTTTTTTAAAAGCTTCTTGTACAATAGTTTATGTATTATCTTCATCTGTGGTTAATAGCTTACTAAACCCATCAAATACCAAAGTTAATGTATTGCAAGGCAGTAGTTTTGATTTATGATTATGTTGTGTTTGAGTAGATGATATGCTTTGAGCATTTTTTGATCAGGAAGGACATACCAATATAAGAGTGTATCAGCTGTGTCATTCAATTAAATTTAGAAAAGAAGGTGTGTAGCATACAGGAAATCTCAGCATATGTAACTGAGAGAAGATATGCCGCAGTGCATGATGATATCCCATATTTAAAATGAAGGGCATTAAACAGTGAGGGAGACCTCAGGGTGAAGGGTATGTGTAGGAATCTTTCACTTACAGTCTCCAAAGACAGTTTAGTGGATGGCTGTAGTCCTTCTTAAACCACAAGAGCTCATACAAGACACTTTGCAAACCCTTATTTTCTGCAGCACTGGAAAAGTCTTTAAAATACATTTGGGTTTTATCAGCCTCAGGTGTCTCAGTGTCAGGAAACCATAACCCACCAAACACATGGATCACTTCAGCATTTCTAAACTGCTGAGCAGCACCCCTGCCTCACCAGAGGTTTAACAGAGCCTGCAGTGACCTCCTGCTGAAATGGTGTGGTGGCACCTTGCACCAGCTGAGGAGATGTTTTCAGGTGCAGGGGGTGTCAGCAAAGGGTGCCCCAGATGCACAAACACCTGCCAGGCTCCAGCCACTGCCCTGCCTTTCCCACTGCCTGGTATTCACAGAGCAGACTCTGGTACTCACAGAGCAGACTCTGCTCCACACTGGCTGCTTTGTTTTTGTTTTATTCTCAAGGGAGAATAAAAAAAATAATAAGAAAAAGTGATTTAATTTCTGTAAAGACAATTTAGAAGCACGCTCGTTTTCCACAGTTAAAAATAGTGTTTCAGAAAAAGTCCTGAGGTGTAGCATACATGAGCAGCATACAAATTCTGCCAAGGCACTACCTGAGTGGTTTCACTGTGTGACTTTACAAATGTCTGATTTGGGTGTGGAAGTGTGTGTGTGTGCATACAGAGGAGGCATTAAAATGACAGTGTGCTGATTTGTCTGTGTATATTAGCATCTGTATATTGGCTTTCAATTAAGGTTTTTAATGGCTGTGGGGAGCCCTCTGTTGGATAGTCTTAGGAAGCCCTGAGCATGGGGAAAAAATAGACTTTATTTTTGGTGAAAAAGAGGTAAGAGTAGTTTTCAGGGTTATTTCTGTTTCTGCCAGCGTTTTGGCATAACATTAATTTAACTATTCATAGAGTTGTATGTAATAGAATTGGAAGATTGGGTGTTTGGTGTGTTTTTTAATAAATTATTCAGTCGAACTTCATGTCTTTTTCTCAGCATTACTTAGTGGATATGAACAACATTCATGGGTTTTGCAGAAATGTGCTGTCCAGTTTTTTTATGTACAAAGCAGTGCAGTGCAGTAAGTATCATAAATAAGGCAACTAAGCACCTGAATATTAGAAAAAATACATCTGGAAGACTGTGGCTTTGCTTCTGTGAAATGCTTGAGTTCATGCATTGTTTGCTCTTTTAAAAGTATGAGTAACAAGGATTTAGTTGAATCAAAAGAAGATCATAGGCCAAAATGTTTGTGCTATTTCATTTTTATATCTTTTTTTAAGGCTGTTATTCTGACTTCTTTGTCAAAAGCTGTGGCAGGTTTAGAAAAGCCTGGCTTTATGCTGTTCTTTTTTTTTTTTTTTTTAATTAGCCCATATCAAGTGGGTTTATTGCTTCTGTAAGAAACTGGTATGGAATTGCATCTCTGCTACTGCATCATAATCCACGCTTTTTATAGGTACAGCTTCTGCACTAAAAGATCCCAGTGTAAAACAAAGGACTATCAGGGGAATTTCTGACACTTCTTGTTAATACACACTGTCTTGCTAAGCAGGGCTATCCTTTTCAATCTGTTAAATATTGAAGTAGCTATCTAACACAAAGCACTGTGATTGACCGAGAAAGAAATCAGTATTTTTAGGGAAGTTGAGGTGTTCAGGATACAGGTATTTAACTGGCATGGATATAAAAAGCAAATATTACAATAGCAGCAATTCAGTGTTTTGTGTAAATGATGCATGTGCTATAGCATTCTGTGGTGGACATTGAAATTATCAATTTGCTGTAAACCAAACACTTTCCCTAAGCAGGTGTCTGTTGTCTCTGTGGTCAGAAAGGTCATCCAGATAAAGGCTCAGTCGCCATTGTTGGCACTTGGCCCTTTTACTCACTATTAACTTCAAATAAAATCTTCTACTTGGAATGTGGCAAATCACAGCTTGCAGTGGTGATGTATGGCCAGGCTGTTCACAAATACTGATTTTCTTCTGTTATCTTAATGCTCTGACAGCCTGGATTGGAACTGAGCCCTGCACTGACACTCAATGCATCCTCTCCAGGTATCACATTACGAATTGGATGCCAGGACCCCTTCTGTTTCTGTGCTGAGGCTGTAACTGCGTTTGGGAGTAGGGAAAGTGGAGTCATGAACTAAAGTAGTTGTTGTAGTTTGCAATCTCCTGCCTTGCACACAAGAGGCTTCCGGTATTTTGGAAAACCAAAGGTCTTTCAAAGTTTGATGAGGAGTAGAATGGAATTAAAAGCTGCTACTCAAGAAGACAATAGCCCAAATAAATTGAAGGAGTAGAGATCTGAGTCCTTTAGGCACAAATCAAGAGCAAATGTGCACCTGGAACTCCTGCTTATCAAATGGCGGCCCCCGCGTGGTTCATTCTTCTGGGCTCATGTCTCATGAGCAGTTTTGCTTTTGTTCACACTGCAGAAAATACTGGTTCAACTGTTGGAGGGCTTGTGGGGGGTGGAAACTCGGGTTACAACTCTTCTAAACTGTTCTCTGACTTTGGCTGGAAGTTACGGCTTGATCCTGGGCAACTAGAACAAGTTCAGTAAGAGCCAGTGTGCTTCTATGGAAAGTGTTGTCTCAACAAATCAGCATCTGCCGTCTGGGAAATGAAAGTTTCCTTAAAAATAGTGGAAGCAAATTGCCTTGGGTCTTTCTTTCTGCCTGCTGCCCTTGCCCTGCCAGTGCTGCAGTGTGGAGTCACACCGTGGCTGGGGAGAGAGGGAAGGGAGAACACTGAGCATCAAAGCCACGTGCAGCAGAGGAAGCCTGGGGCAAGACAAATGTCTCTGCTCACCTTTGTGATCTGCTGGTTTATTCTAGAAACCATCAGAGATGTGAACCTGAAGTGTACATTTTATGTTTTGATTTGAGAAGGTTTTGAGTACAATTGTAGTTTATTGCATTTGATTTGCAGCCTGGTGACTCCTGCAGCCTGACTTTGTGAGCTCCTGGCATTGCCGCATGCCAGAAGCATGGCAGGAGTTGATTGCTCTGTTGCAGTTGATCAGCAGGGCTCCTGCAATGTTTGGTAAATAGAAAATGCTCCTGTGATCTTAAAATAAAGGTTGATTCTTCATGATGAGGCTTACACTTAAATAATAGAAATGTAAGAAAATCAGCCTGAGCCCAGATGTAACTGGGATGGATACAGCTATTACCTGAGGTGCTTTTCTGCAGGTGCCGTGAGCTGCAGGTCTAGGTTTTTGATGGCATCTGACAAATGTACCTCAGTGAAAATTCAGCACTTTGTAAACGACTCTCATTGGCAGCTTCACTGACCTTCAAGCACTTAATGGCATTTCGGGGGGTTAGCAGGTCCATTTTGGCTTTGCAGAATAATGAAAATATTTGTCTATTCTGCTGCAAAAAGAAAGCATTTTTAATGTTTTGAAATGTCCCCCCAAGTTACAACGTTAATGAACAGCAGCCCCTGAGGCTGCAGAGGGTCTGCTCCACACCCAAGGAGCGCAGGCACTCACCTGGGCCAGGGCCTGCTGCAGGACTGGCAGCTGGGAGGGGACACTGCTCCTCCCTGGAATTTATTGAGAGGGCTTGGGTGAAAGCATAAATAAGGGGAGTACAACCAGCATCAACTGCTTGGGAAGTGCAGCAAACCTAAGAGAGAATCCATTAACCTTGTATTCACAGTGGTACTACCTATTATTTATCAAATAAATCTAGCTTTTAGAAGTTTAAATAGAAGCAAGTGGGATCATCGGATGATGTCTTTCACTTTATTTGACTGTTCCTTTTAACACTCATATAATTGATTATTGATTACTTATGTCTTTGAAATAATTTATTGATTTCAATGACAACGTTGGGCAGTGTACAGTATCCTTGGTGAAACAGAATGTCTCTGCTGTTCCTATGATGTGCCATCACTGCTGTGGGTGACAGTAATAGAAGTTTTACTTGGAAATAGTTTTATTGCATTCAGGTACCAGAAAGCTTTGTTAGTGTCACAAAGCCTAACACATCTGTCATAAAAGTACAATCTTAGCATAATGTTAAATGATTTAAATGTGTCTTGGCTATATCAACAAGCTCAGTTATTGCTGAGTCAAATCATAGAGCTGGGGATATGGAAAACTGTCCAGTATTGCAAAATCTGAATTTATCTGAGGCATATTTTTGTTTCTACTTCTTTCCTTAATATCCCAGTGCAAATTTAAATCATCAGAATAATGCTGACAGCAGGGGGCACTAAAATAAGAGCTGTGGAAAGAAGTGAGCTTTGCCCAAGTTTTCATATTGGTAACATCCTGTACTTGCCAGAGCAAACACTCAGCAACCTCCTGGGAGCACTGCCTTTACATGTGTGTGCTCTGCTAAAGCTGTCAAACTTGCGTTTCCTTCCTTCCCTTTGGCACTTGTATGTAGCTTTTGGTGTTTTCTTTTTATTATTATTTGTGGTGCTCTCATAAGATCCTTCTAGCACCTCTCCTACTGTCGTTTCGGAAGCTTTGTTCATCACAGGGAGTTTTTCCTGGCTGCAAGTACAGGTAGTCGTAAAAGGTTGTTCTGGATGATGCAGAGGGAAGATGTTGAATGTTTGGGGCTTTTTATTTTTAATGTCTGAATAGGGACAAAGGACAGTTTTCAGCTCCCTGGAGTGGCTGGTCACTCCAAGGTGTGTGAAGGGAAGGGTCGGGCTGGAAATCAGGGAGAGGTTTTTCCCCCAGAGGGTGCTGGCACTGCCCAGGCTCCCCAGGGAATGGTCCCGGCCCCGAGGCTGCCAGAGCTCCAGTAGGGTTTGGACACCAGGGATGCCCAGGGGGGTTGTTGGGGGGTCTGGACAGGCACAGGGGCTGAACTGGGTGATCCTTTTGGGTCCCTTCCAACTCAGCCTATTCTGTGATTCTGTGTAGAGTATCACAAAAGAAAGTTGCCTCTTGCAAGAGCTAGCCAGATTTAGTTGTTCATGGCTAAGCCTTCTATTAACTAAAATAAAAGTTACTTTGCTGATTTTAATTCTTTGACCTCAAAGCATAATATACAGTTTTCTATAATCAAAAATTCGTCAATTCATGTATAATCCATGTGTATTTATCTTTTATATATGCAGACACTCTGCTTCTGCTGCATACATATTGCATTGAAACGATATCCGCATATTTATTGTAATATTATACAGTTTTATTTGTAGGAAATGCACTAGTCTCTTCTTTGGAGGAATGAGTAAGTGGAAGACTTTCTGTGAGTACTGAGAGGCTGTCGTTTATTTCAGGAAAGTATTGGAAACATTTCAGTAAATCAAGAAAAGATTTCGGTAAGCTTGAAAAAGCTATACCAGAAAAAATGATCAAAGTTTGCTGTATCTGTTTTCCAAAATGTTTTTTGGAATTCTCAGTATTTTATCGAGTTTTACGATGCTGATATCAACCTAGAACCAAAACTCATTTGTCCAGGTGGGGGCAATGTTGCCTTTAAAAAGCAGGAGCTGACCCTCTTTTTCCATCAGATAATAGAAGTCTTTCCTTTTCCAACCCAAATCCTTCAGTGTCTGCTATTAAAACCATCTATCCTACAGTACAAAATATTGTATTTATTACTTCTTGAAAGCACTGCTTGTAAGATCTCAGGATGTTAATGTGTCAGATGTAAATGCTCAACTATTTTATGTGGGTGAGACTAGTATTTTCATTTGGCCTCGTGCACTTTTATGCATTTGAAGTTCATGCTGTAATAGTATGCAAAAATAATGGTTAGCTTTAACTTTTCAGTCTGCAATTTTGAAACAGCTTGTTGGTAGTAATGGCTTTGTTTCTAATAATAATACAAAGTACATTGCTACTACTTACTGGTTGATGGCAAAATTAACTGGCTATCCATTTCTGAAATAATTCCTTTGGCTTGATTCCTCTTGTTGGATTAATATTTACTGTTTTCATCAAGTGTAGGTATTTTTCATTTTGTTGTACCTATGGACTATATTAATTTTATGCTAATTCAGAAAAATTGAATTTGATTAAAAATAGAGAAATGTATTTGCTAGAATTAACAATAATTTTGCTGTAATTGAATGTGTTCTGTTAGTACTGGTTAATTCAGGCTGTGAGGTTGCTTGCTGTCAGAAATGTTTAAGCCTTTTCACCAAAGCCCTGATCACTAAGTATTAGTAGTGTGTTTGCTGTAACAAATTTTAGCTTTCCTTAAAGTGCTGTATTATGGTCTGCCTTGTAATTTTTGCTGTCTATAATGTGTGTGAAATGTCCTTTTAATTGTCAAATGTGAGTTTTTATCTGTCACAGTTTTAGCATTCCCAGCATCGTCTGAAAAAAAAAAAATGGCTGCTGTTGGACTTGTAGTCTACTCTTTGTGGTGGTCTTTAACACAAATACACGTGAAGTATGATAGAAGTACCCTTGATGGATGTTGCTTGTGTTGGATAGAATTCAGTAGCAAAACCTTTCTCATTGGTGTGGGGAGCTCAATTGCGTAAGTCAAAATACAATTTTAGTGGGAGTCTGCCTGGCTTTTAATCCACTACATGGCTCAGAGGGAAGGTACAGTTAGTGCCCAACACAACTTCTGTGTGCTCCCCCTGAACCAGATGCAATTCCCATTCTTGTGTTCAGGTCAGTGTGAGGTCTTGTGTCTGTCCAGAGGATCTCTGTTCCCCCCTGGCAGAGGCTCAGGAGGAGCCCTGCTGCTGAGGTGCTGCTGAGCCCACTGAGGTGCTCAGGGCAGGAGTATTTCTGATTGCACTTGCACAGTGCAGTGCTGTACTTCCACTACAGGTGCTGCCGTGGAGAGTGGGTGTTTCTTTCAAATAGCAGAGAAATGTTCTTACAGGTGAAATAACATGCTTGGCTGGGGAATAGGCAGCCTCCTTTTTGGAAATACTAGTTGCTACCTTCACTACTGGGCACTTGGCTTGAAATTTGTCCATGGAAAGGCTAACAGCTGTCTTCTCTGGAGGTTTTCATTCAGTTGTCAGCTTCTGTGGAGTATTCTAAAACTCCTGTCTGTTGTGTTCCATTTGAGAACTGATAATTTGGAAGTTGCTTGAGCAATCAACAAAAAAACCATAGGCTGTCAAAAAACCTAAGTGAACCTGTGCCATTGGACACTGGCCCAGTTTTCATCATGGAAGGACATTGGAAGTGTTAGCTTTTTACTTTCATGGGCATGTGTGTAAGCGTGCACATACACACATAAGAAAACTTGACAATATTTACAGTAAAATCATAAAGTAAGGTCTGACCTTTCTTCAGTTGATGTCCAGTGGTTGTTTGTCAAGGCTGGGCAACACAGGTCAGAGTGTCCAGAAACAGCTGCTGGAAGGCCAAGGAGGCTTGTAATTCTGAATATCAGCACCCAAGAGTCGTGGCCTGTACTGGAAATATGAAACTTTCACAACTCACTTTCAATGCCTTCCACTTCTCAGTAGATGTCTAGAAATGGACTGATTTAGTCAACTGCAGAAGTTTAGTCACTTGCAAAGGTGGCTGTATTGTTCTTACCCTGCGTGGGCGAGACACATTCTGGTGAGGAGCCAGTGAGGTTTGCTGTTGTGGTGTTGATTGGGAAGTACTCAGCTGCCAGTACAGGTTTCTCCCTGAATGCACCCCTCTCTTCCCTGCAGCTCCTTGTTTGAGCAAGTCATCTGCAGCCATGAGTGCCCCAGATACTGCCTTTCCAATGGGGAGGCTTCTCATGGATGGAAACCAGCCAGAACTTGGGGTTTGCTGCCATCTCTGCTGACTTCTCAGCAAACTGTCTCTGCTGAAGAGAATACTCGGCTGAAGAGAGTAAGTTGAGAGACTTACTAAATATGTCTGCTAAAAATGGATAATAATTAGGGTAGTAAAGACAGAAAAAAGAAATCATCCAATCAGCAAAAAGACAAGTCAGGTAGGTAACCCTTTGGTCAGAACTTCCCCTGAGCCTGCTCCTGGTCTCTGGCACACGGTCAGCATGGATCTGGCTGAGGTTTTCAACTGCCTTCTGCTTCTTGTGGAGCCCTCATGCTGCCACCTCCTTCCCCAGCCCAGCACTGTGTTCCCTGTACTTGTTACTTGTGTGCAGCACCTCTGTATCAGAAACATCCCTCTGCTTTAGCTGAAACACTGAGAATGGCACTTGGGGGCAAATTTATCTGTGAACAAGCCTATCAGAAGATTTTTGACTCCTTGCTCTGGGCAAACTTAACATTTTTAAGAAGGTATGAATGCAAACGGCGTGGGGGTAGAAGAGGCCTTGTATTTGGTCATGGAAATGGATTGTTTTAGCACAGAAGCTTATGGATCTTGTCATAGATTTCTTCAAGAGATAAATGCTGTAAGCAAGGGACTCCTTCTTAGCCTGTGCATGAAAATAGCAATCTTACTGGTAGACGTGGATGTTTGCTGAGCCAGCTCTTATGTGCAGCTCATTTGGTAGATTCAGTGAGGTTTAGATTTCATATCCTATGGGAGGAATGGATCTGAAGGTCTGCTTGGCACAAATCATTGTAAGAGAGTCGTTGTCCCACTCACTGTTGCTGGTTTTCTTTCAGCATCAGGGCTGAAGCTGCAGAGCAGGGGCACAGCTCTCTGCCAGGGGTACAGCACCCAGCTCCACACTGCTGCTCTGACTGTGTGAGCCAGTGTCCTGTGTCTGTGACAGTGAGGGGAAATCCTGAGCAGTGCAGGCACCCAACACCTGGTGAAGCTTTTGTGTTTGGTTGCTTTATTTTATTTTTTCTGTTTTAATCCAGCCAGCTCAATTTTTGTATGTTCTTGCTACAGCCACTGAAGTCTGTGTAGTTGGAATTGTAGACATACAGGCACGCAATCCTCTCTCCTTCAAAATCCAGTGTAGACAGAGATATTTATTTTTATCACACTCTTTCTCTCTGAGCAAAGCTTAGTTAGTGGCAGATCTTGTCATCTTCTGTGAGAAAAGTTTGAGACAAGCCTCCCATTATCTGTGAGATATTTTGGGAAAGCCTGTGAAGTGAGACAGTGGTACAGGATGAATGATGATGAAAAAATTGTGGAGAAGGTAGACAAGATGAAAAGACACAGCTGAGGAGACACAGCAGGTGTGGGACCACATGGTTACCTAACTTGCAGCTGGGTGGAGAATAGAGAGTGGCCATGCAGCTGTAACTGCATTTACCTGTGTGGCTACAGCCTCTTCTTTGGAACAGGAGGCTTAAACAGGAATTTGACTTTTTGTGAATACACAGAATCAAATTTCCTACAGAAAAAGTATTCTCCAACACTTCTCTAAGGGTATTCTTGACTCCCCGTGTGCTGATCACAAAAAGCTGGCTTTAAACCAGTGAGCCAAGCCTGGCTTCAAGACAGAGCCAGTACAAGTTCCTTGTCTGCCATGTCAGATGGAAGCTGGTAACAGCAAGGCTTCTCTTAAAAAACCTCTTCCTGAGCATAGTAGGGCTATACACCATACTGTCCCAATCCTTTCTTGGGGTTTGTGATGTTACCTTACCCAGTGTTGCTTTTTTAATTGATAACTCTTGGCTAGTCAAGATGCAAGTGCATGAAAAAGTATGTGTCACTTATCTCTCTGTTTTCTTCCTTGTGATATCATTTACAATAATTCATTCTTGTGGTCTCCCATTAAACCACCCTGTTTCCAAACCGCTTGGCCCGTTTCCAAAGCGTATCTCATAGAAATGCTGATACCTAGCTCCCTTAAGCTCGAAATTGCCTTAGAAGTGTTTAACCAAACAAATGGTTGGATTTTGTTAGTGTGTGAATTCTTAAGGGTTTAATTGCTGCATGAAGTGTAAAGCACAGAGTGCACTCTCTGAACTCGGAGCAGGGTATGCTGAGATCACAGAGCATAAATCTCCAGCTGGGAATAACTTGCTTTTATGGCAGTAAGAGAAGGACAAGACTGTATGTACCTTCACTCCTGCTGTCCTAAGACTGGCTGGCACCAGTTCATCTGTGTGGCTGCTCATAGCCGTGTTGGTTAATAATGCCTCACACCCCTGAAACCTCAGGAAATGTTGCTGAGTAAAGTGCTTCAGTATTCACACCTGCTTAACCTGAGGTGTGAGGAGGGCACACTAAGATAGGGCGATATCAGTTTTCTATTTGCTATTTTGCAAGACTAGCAGGGAAAGGGAAGATTTTGTCCTGAGAATAGGCTCTGGGGAGGACATGGGTTGCAGGTGGGTGATGCTCAGTACGACACCGTGTCAGGATGTGTTGCACAAGGACATCCACCTGCCTTTCACCCCAGTCATCATCGCTCTGCCACATTAACAACTGCACAAGAGTGATTATTTTATAACTATCGTGAGGAGAGCCAGTTCTGAGTGTACAGATCAAGCAGGTCTGTAGAGCAGGAAGGTGACAGCTTTATGTGTTAGCTCGTGGGAGTAGATGTGGGCTTCCCAAAAAATGCCTGCGAGAGCTTGTCTTTGGGTTGGGTTGGTGGTTGGATCATAACAATTCATACACATGGCTCAGATATCCCAAATAAAGTATTGCTTCCCATTGTGATATTGGCCATAATTTGCTTCATTGCCTGGCAGTTTCAAATTATTTGACAATAAAAGTGTCAGCAAGCCTATAAAAGTAAAACACATGCTTAAAGGAAGATGATACTTTATTTTTAAAAAATGGCACACAGTGACTTTATGAAGAGCTATGACTCTTTATAGTCCACAGTGTTCAAATTTAAAGTGTTACGCAAAGCGTTTCATGGTGTTTCACAGTCAAAGGTTAAGAAAGCTAAAATCAATATCAAAATGCATATTATTTTTCTTGGCTTGAAAGCAAAAAAGTAACTATAAATCTGCATTTTGTGGTGCCAATATTCTGTGAAAGTAACACAGCCATGTCTTACTCATCCGTTTTGTTTCAGAGGGACAGGAGGGGAAAGGAGTTTTGTGCATCACGTTGTGTTTCAGTTCCAGCATTGACTTACAAACCTGTATTCACTTTAGAATTGACAGGACTTGAAATATTTCCTCCAGACTTCCCTCCTGGGTTCCTGCAGGGGGAGCAGAGCCCAGTTGGGTTGTAGACGGAGGAGCTGCTGCAGGGACTTGCTGGGAAGGGCTGGGAGCTGCTGTGAGGAGGAGCATGTCCAGCCAAGCTCTTCTGCAAGGCTGTGGCGTGTCACACACGTTTCTCCTTCTTTTTGACTGTGATACTGGTTTATGTGCAAAATGATGGAAACTTGTGGGTTTATATTTTTCCCTGTGAAAGGAATTAAATGCTCTTGGTTATTTTTGTAGGTGGCTTGTAAAGCAGGCAGAAGGCACCTTGTATTCCCACGCTGTTGGCTAATGTTGGGTTACTGGTACTTAAACAAGGCATTCTGTCAGTAGAGCAATGGCAAGTTATCATCTGGCTCTTCTTATACTTGGCGTTGTTCAGTTTCAGTTAGTAATGCTCACAGTATTTTGTAGTGTGTTTTGTAGGAAAGATTATGCATACACACAGAACTGAAGCCTCCATTGGGAGAGCTATGCCCATACTTCCAAGAAGTTTGGACTGTGTTTGCTCTGCATCTTTTACTTCTGGTATAGCTTCCTAGTCATTCTAGAAAATAAATTGAAACAGTAGCATGCAATTTTCATGGGGTGCTCGGGTATTCTCACTGTTAAATCTGCTTTATACATCGTGCACTTTTCACCCTGAAATGAAGGTGTTTGTTGCTTTTGCTCACCAAAAAAAAAAAAATGACGCAAAGCAAGATCAGCTTCTCTCTCAGAAGGTTTTGAAAGAGATAGAGCTGACCTCCTCAGCTTCAAGCTAAATCAGTGAACAGTTTGACATAAAATCTAATGTCTCTCTTCGGTCAGCAGCCCTCCTCTATTCACCGTCCCTTTCAAATGCCTCAGAAACCTGACAGCCTCAGACATACCATCTCACTGAGATCAGCAATTCACAACTGTGTTCTTGCTGAAAAAGCAGTGCTGAACCGGTATTTTTAAAGTGAAGTTTTTCGTCATTCAGCAGAAAACTGAATTCACAGTTAAGTTCTGTTATACAAAATGTAATGTGTATGTAATGATGACATACACAGTCTACTAGACGTGTAGCACTATCTAAAAGGGAAATATGATGGGGTTTGGTGAATGTTTATGATATTATTGCCTGTGTCGATCTGTTTTAAACAGCTCTTAAGAGATAAGCTGTAGATCAAGATGCCTACAAGGCCTATTTTCATTTCTGCATTTGATTTGTTGATATTGCTGCTACATTTGATAGCAGTCCAAATAACATTAAGTAGTTGTTTCTGTATGTGACCCTTTTAAGACTACACTTTCAGACAGGTGATTTTGTACATGCAGCTGAGAACAAACTCAAATGCACTAATAGTATCTTTTTCACTAGATTTGCCATCTAATTTCAGGGTAAAATAAATGTATTTTTTCTAAGGAACCTTCTTTTAGATTTTTTTTTTCTGGTTAGTCAACAGGAAAAGATAGTAGCTGTCATACATTTTATTTGATATAAATGTGCTTCACCATTTATTTTGCCTGGCAAGCAAATACACGAAACTGGGATCTTCTTAGGCTCCCATTATTTTCTCAGAATAACTACAATATTTGGGCTACTTCCATGTCTTGGGCAACATTTTAGCTGATGGATATGTTCCCAACTGAAGTTAAATGGAAGAGAATTCCCGATAAAAGCCAAAATATCTCCCAGATGTCCCGTTTGGTTTGGATGCTTTCTCACTGAAGCATACAGGCTGGATGGTGTGCTGTGATCTGTGGTGGAATTTGAAAGATCATCTTCCCTCATGTCTCCTCTTGTCTGGAAGCCAGGAGACCTGAACAAATGGTGCTTCCTAGCTTGTGAGCCTTGTTTTGGTGTACCATCAGCTTTGTGATAGTTTTTTTTCCATTGCTCAGTTCTCTAGTAATTCAAAAACTATTTAACAGCCACTGAGTGATGAATGGGTTTGAGAAAATGCTGATAATTGTAAGGTTAAAGACATAGGAAGATTCTACCTCTGGTAAGTTCAGAATAACCACTTTGCAGGTAAAATGTACAATAAAATATACAAAACATAGCAACTTCCAGTAGACACGTACAGGGAGTTCTCGAGTTGTTAGTCACAGCTTTACTGCCACCATGCTGAATGGGCATTTACACTTGTAAATGCAACAGAGTTAGGCCACAGAACTGCTGCAGAACCCACAAAGCATCTTGAAACTTGATTTGTGACTCTGGAAGGGTCAGTCTGGGGTGTGTCCAAAGATCTAGAACTGATCTGTTATTACAGCATGTTAGCAGCTTCTTCCATGATTCTCAGTTGCTGCAGCTACTTTTCTGTATCTGTAGATTTTTTATGTGTATCTTTAGCTATTTTTAGAAGCAAGTCTAACCATAAAATCCAAACTTAGTAAGTGTGGATGGGGTTTCTGATTTTGAGGTTTGGCCAGGCTGGTTTGCAGTTTCTTTGTTGGTGTCCAGTCGTGTTTTTTTCACCCTGTGGATCTGACATTTGCTGCCTGTTTTGTGTCTTTTTTCAGCTAGCAGCTTTGTCGATTACCGTTCCGTATTCCGTATTAAGTGAACGATTGTAGTGTTTGTATTAGTTGTACTGTGCACACAGGGAGCTCTGCAGTTCTCTCTGTAGCACTCCCCCAAGGAGTTTGCTGCTGTAGCTTTAAGCCTGGTGCAGTTCTGCAGCTGCAGCCACCGGGGCAGTTCCTGATGTTCCAGTCCTGCAAGTCTGCAGCTAAGCCTTGCCCAGTCTGGAGAGGCTGGCAAAGACTTCAGGCAGGGCACAGATTCACTCAGTGCACAGATTTGTTCATGGAGGAAGCTGGAGAGTGGGTTTTAAAAGTTCTCGGAGTAAATCTTCATGAGTTTATGTCTGTGTGTGCAATGTAGCGAGAAGAGTCCTAGCCCAGGTGAAATATTGTTTAGTTTTATCGTGATTGCCTTTGTTTACTCACTGTCCATTGCTCTCAGTAGCAGTTGTGTTGGAAGTGGTGATCAGCTACAGCAGAGTGTGATAGCACTTTTTGTGGTAGCTTGTATTCATCCTTACCTAGTCACATTTGGTGCTTGGGGACAGAGCTACACTGCACAGTTTTCCTGATTACTGCTGCAATTAGGACTCAGTGGCAGAGAGGGTGCCCCAGTGGAGTGCCCTGCCTTCTGCTTGTGCTGTCTGACTGACCCTGCTGTGAAAAAGCAGCCAGGGGAGGAAAACTCCCAAGGTTTTCAAACACAGTGAAGGAAAATCTTATTTCTTGTGATGATTAGCCTCTCATAGTTGTTTGGGGTGGTTGGAAAAAGACTTACATCCACAGATTTAAACTCTGATTCATTACCATAGAAATCAGGAGGTGACACAAATACTGCATCAAGATCAAAGTCTTGTATGTAAAATGTGCCTTCCTGTAATCAATGTATGATGAACCAAGGGGGTTACTGGCTCAAATGTTGTCTTGTCCAAATGATTATTTGGTTATTTATTGATTTCTGAGCCTGCTGAAGGCAATGCAATGCCTTATCAAGCAGGCTTGAGAAGCATAGTACTGCAAATGTCTGACATGGTCCTCACAAGGGTGTAGAGTCCCACTTGCTATTCCTGTAGATTGATTTCTGGCAGCTGAGCAATCAGTGGTGAGTCATTTATTCATGTGTAGAATAAATATATTTCTCAAGGAGTAAGCCAGTTTTTTTCTCCCCAGAAAAGAAAGCACTTCATAATTTCTTTCTTCTGCCTCTGATGCAGAAAGCTGTACTGTGTGTACTTCTATGGTTGGATTTTTCCATAATCCTTATTCCACCAACATTTCTTTGTTAAGTGGGATTCAGTTTTGGGTGCTGGGTGCTGTATGTGGTGCTGACATTTTTAAGGAAAGAAAAAAAAGGACATGGTTTTTCTTCTGAGAAGAATTGCTAGAAACTGGAACTGAGGAGCCTAAAGTGGACTCTTCATGTACTTTTTGTCCTTTCTGTGTTCTCTGAGCATTCCCCTTCTGGACCAGCACAGCCCATAAGAGTGTCCATTTAAGCCATATGGAGTGCAGACACCCTTCTGCCAGGAGATTCCAAGGGGCTGTCATCCTGTTTTACTTAGAACAGTGGTCAAGTAGTGATTACATTGGCCATCTACCGAAACGCAGCTGATTCTAAATGCAGAGCAAGAGAAAGGTCCACCATGTTCTACTGCTTCTTTGGAACTAAGTTTCTCTTTCTTTCCCCTGTGTTTCCTTTTCAGCCTGTTTGATATGGGAGGAGAATATTACTGCTATGGCTCTGACATCACCTGCACCTTCCCTGCCAATGGCAAGTTCACTGCTGACCAGAGGGCTGTCTATGAGGCTGTGCTGAAGGCGTCACGGGCTGTGATGAAGGCAGTCAAGCCAGGTAAAAGATCAGAGCCTGTCAGCAGGAATTGAGAGCTTTGCTAGCAGCACTCAGGCTGCCACATCAATTATGTTTGCATTTTAGAAAGTGTTGGAAGGGAATAGGATGATAAAATTAATTTCCATGGTTAAGCAGCTCCTAATATATAGAGGTAGGATGCGCAAAATTTTCCATACACTTTAAAAGACATAACATAGAAACAATTACTAACACAATTAATAAGATCCTTTAATTTTTTAATTCCCTTCATCTGAGAGTGACAGTTGTTACTCAGATTTGTCTTTACACAGACAGCCATCTTCTCAGGATGCTTATGCCAAATGCTGAAGTCAGAGTTCATGTGAGCACATGTTGTGCTTCAGTTTGTTTTAAACATTTTCTGTATTTTGTGTGTAGGCACAATGGAAATCTTCTGTTGAAAAAGGGGATGGA
The DNA here is from genome assembly GCF_029207755.1 of Chamaea fasciata. Lineage (NCBI taxonomy): Eukaryota > Metazoa > Chordata > Aves > Passeriformes > Sylviidae > Chamaea > Chamaea fasciata. The sequence continues at coordinate 18,192,437 of NW_027094097.1, read as the reverse complement.
GTGTGCATCTTTGAGAAGGATAATTAGCCTCAAATAGCTTTCAAAAGCACTGGCTATTGGGTACTCCACTGTACCAATTTAAATGCCCTTAAATTGCAGGCAAACTGATTCAAAAAATACACATTTTCATTTGAAACAACTGTCTGGCTTAATGAAAGCTTTGTTTTTCTCCCATTCTGCTTTCAGGCCAGCAAATAAATGTTTTAGAGCTAGCTGCTTCTGTGATTTTGTCACTGGTGAAGGTACTTGAGCATTTCTCAGTATTACTAATGGAACATCTTTGAGAGGAATGTACTCGATGCACAAAGCACACTTATCCTCTAAATGTGCCATATTAGTCTTCAGTCATCAGGCCCTGAGTGCATGTGCTTACTGGATTGCCAGTCAGAACAGAAGCAATTTTCCTGGTATACAGGCTGGCAGCAGCAATGTTTATTTGAGCAGCTTGGAAGGGAGTGATGCCTTAAGTTTCAGCTTTCATATTTTCCAGATTCTGTACTGCATTAGTGTATAACTCTGAACTTCATATAGTGTTAGCAAGTTCTCTTCACAGCTCAGTCAGACAAAACAATCCTTTTCCAGCCCCAGAACCAAGGACACCATTGCAACTTCGGGCCCAAAAAGTGCAAACGACAGCAAGTTGAGGAGAGCAAACTGGGAGGATGGGACTTCATAACCTGAAGCTGTAATTGGACAATTAACCCCAATATGGAAATGAACCAAAACTTATAAAAGTGTGAAAACTCGTGATCGGGTGTCCATCTTGGGTGGAGCCATGGCCAGGCTCTTGTACTGCCCAAGGTGTGTCCTTTGGAGGCCTTTTAATAAATCCCTACTTTATTCCTTTAACACTGTCCAGCCTCTGTTCTAGGCAGCCTCTCAAGGCATCAGGAGAAATAACACTTTACCCTTATCTGCAAAATGAGACTGGATATTTTGCTATTTTAATAACAATATACATTCTTCATCATCTGCTGTTCTTCCCCTGAAGACTCATCCCTATTCCTTTTCACAGTTTGTGTTGCATTTCAGTGTCACCTTTAATTTCATGTAACATTTTTAACAGTGTTTTATGCTAATAAGTTGCAGACTGTCTTCAGATTTGAGAGCTGATATGATGTTGTGCTCAGGATGGTGTAGAGAATTTTTCAGTTTGCTGAACACTTTATTTACAGTGTCAGAAAATAAGGACATACTGAATTGAGTATTTTTGAGAAGTAGTTGCAAGGGTCTTTTGCTAGCTTTGGGAGCTTGAGATCCACAGACAAATCATTTTTAATCTCTGGCAGAAAAAGGGACTGAACTTTCTGTTCTTACTGTTGTCTCGCCTGTTTGGAAGAACGATGCAAATGCATTTGCACTCTTCATGAGACTAGCAATCATGAATTCTGTATCTACAGAAAATGGTCTGTGGAGTGCTTCATTGGTTTCATTCCTCTTGTACTTCAGAGTGCAATGAAATGCAACCTGCGCTCTTGGATTACAGATCCAGTTAAGAGTCTGGTAACAGGCAAAATTTTTCACCATCTGAAAGTCTGCTTTTTAGGTCCTTTTTAAGATCTCCTGGAAGACCAGCATTCTGAATAAGAAGAAATGGGAACACTGACCTTTATAGCATGGTTAGTGTCCCCTGCTTGTCAGGCTGCTGAGAAACCCCAGAGCCCCTCAGGGGGCTGATGCCAACTGATGCATTGTCACTGCTGTCCAGTGGGAGAGGGGCTGCAGCCTCCCTAAACACACCCAATTTGTGAGCTCCTTGACTAAAGCACTGGGAACTGCTCCTGGGGGAGCCAGGAAATGATGATGTGAATTCACAAGTGTCGCTTCTCCCTGGAATACTTCGGGCCTCCAAGAGAAGAGGCAGAGGAGCTTGAAGGATTAATGGCACTAAATTTAAAATCCAGAGCCATCATGTTTTAGTGAGATTTTCTGGATTATGGAGCCTTTGTTAATTTTGCTGTTATTTTTGCTAGTCTTCATTTCCCAGAGTGCCTAAGATCAAAGGCAGCCAAGTGACTGGTCAGGGGGCAGGAGCTGTTCCTGGAGCAGGCCGAGGGAGTGTGGCACAGCACAGTCAGCAGCTGTAGGAAATGGTGTTTATCTGCAGCTGCACAATTGGGGCCTTCCTTGCGCCTTGTGGCAGAGGGTCACAGGGCACATCGGGGTGTTAGTGGTTCCTGGGGTCTTTCTGACTGCAACATGGGGAGTGAGCACTTCAGGGGGAGTCACTGACCAAATACTGGCTTACATAACTGTGTTCATGGGAGGACACAGCTTGCTAGCGACCTTAAACATTCTGTATAGGTGTGTTTAATGCAGAGATTTGCTTTTTTTTTTTTTTTTTCCAGTTTGGATCTCGTATGAACCTCATTAACTTTTGAGTGCAGAGATAATAGACCTGCTAATACATTCTGTTTATATTTCTATATACAAACAGTTGTTATAATTTAAAAAATACTCCAAAACATTGTATTTCGTTATAGAGAAGCATTCATCTGAGTACACTCTGTGCGTGCTCTGAATGTGCAAATAGCTCTAATCATATAGATGGGTCTTCTTACCTTACAATTCCAAGAACAGAATTCCTTCTGCAAGGCAAATAATATACTCTGAAAGTTAAACACTCTCTATGGGATTACAGCCCAGGTTCAGTGTAGTTGTCACAACTTCTGCCACAAACAAAATCTGTTTAAAATAAATGGGGAGGAAGACTTCGTCAGTCTTGCATAAGCAGCAGTTTTGAAACCACTGCACATGGAGCACTGATGAAGACAGTGATGCTTGTCACTGAAGGGAAAGTCAAAGAAGTGCACTTGTGTGGCAGTGGGCTAATTGTCTTTTCTACAAAGTCAGGCCTAGGATCCAAGATGTCACAGAGGAATGTTGCATTTCTGCTTAGGGGATATTCTTAATTGTGTCAAGTCCATCTGCATTAAATTTCCTCTTCCACAGAACTGAAATAGAGGGGCAGATGTGCAGAATATTGACACTTTGATTTCCTTCAGTGCTGAGGCGTCGTCTGTTTCTTCCTCAGGACAGTGATTTGAGACACAGTTTGCTTTACAGAGATATGCTGCATAGAAAGAATAGTTTAAAAAGAGAAATTGTAAAGCCACATATCTCAGAGTATTCCAGAAGTTGGTGTCCTAATTTGTCTCACTTCTGCATTCTTTTTTAATCTCATTGGATTTGCCAAAGGTTGAGGAACATTAAATGCAGTCCTGGAGCACATCTCCCAGTTTACTGTCATCTGAAATGAATTCAATTCATGCACTTCAAAATTCCACTGTGTAAACAAAAACACAGGAAGTGGGGACAACTAAGAGATTTCACCTCCCAGGATGACTGGAATTCAATATTCCTGTAGATACATTCATTGTCTCTCACTTTGCTGTCTTCACACAATGCATACAACAGTAAGAGCTGAACTAATGAGCAACCATTCAGTAATTTGGTTTAACCTTTTGTTCTCTGCATGGCCTGGAGCTGTTTATTGCCTACTGTTCAAAACCTGCTCTGAATCCCAAATTATCAACGTCCTCACCAGTTTTTCTCAGAGTGCTCATCATAACAGTACACAGGTGCTGGGCAGGCAAGTAAGTTTGCTTGCACTGCATCTTAATGATGTTTAAGTGTGCAGCAGTCCCCCTTCTGCAGGCAGGAGCCAACAGGCTAGAGAAATAAATGTAAAAGCTATTGACTTATTTGGGATTCCAAGAGAGAAATTCATCAGACTTTTTTTAGGGGAGCTGAACATTGCTCTTGCTCAAACCCCGGCTGGTTTGACCTCTGTTACAGCTGTTGAGTGCCCAACCTTTCTGCAAATTACACTCCTGATTGTCAAGCCAACTCTGGCAAAATGAAAGAAAATGATTAACGAAAAAATGTAAAATAAATTTTTAAAAAACCCTGTGTCTGAAACAAGTTGCTTTGCATCCTGCTGGGAACCTGAGGCTGGTGCAAGAAAGGTTGCTGATTACCAGAGGCAACTTTTAGGTGCATTTGCCATGCTTGCCTGTTTCTGAAGTCTCTTGGGTTTTTTTCATGCTTGTTTTCAGCTTTTGTAACAGATGGAAGAGGAGTTATATAATGAACAGAAATCTTCAGTGGTTTATCAGGAGCTGTGCTTGCCTTGGAGGTTGGAGTCTTCTGGAAACTGGGTAGCCCTAGAGGGAAATGAGCTTGGAGCTTCCTGTGGATTTGCATCTTGTGGTTGATGGGAAGCTTTGCTAGGTCTGGTGGAAGCTTTTCCACTGGTAGTTCTGAGGCTCTCCTCCGTGTCTGTAGTAACACATGAATGGATGTTGCAGTTTTGCTTGCATGAGGTCTTCTGTCCTTGAGCCAGCTGCCTATATTGCAAAACACAGCCCTGGGTCTGCTCTTCTGGCAAGTGCCATTGAATTTTTTTTACATTTTTGAAGATTTTACTGCAGGACTGGAATAGGCAGCATCATCAAAAAGGCCTAGGTACTACTGAAACCCTGTGTAAAGGGGTAGATGTTCATGGAACTAAAGGACTGAACCGTAACACGTCAGCACCGAGGGTCCAAGCAAAGCTCACCCAGACAGTGTCAGTTGATATTGCTCAACTCTGGAGTCCTTGATGCTATAACCATAAAATTACTGCTTTTAGTGGAGCTCTCCCCCACCCCCATAATTGCCCAGGCTTAAAAAAGCAAACTGTGGTGGAAAAAAAGCCCTGTGTAGCACACCCTCAGTAGGCATGAGGCTGCAGAGTGCAGTGGTGAGGGGCAGGGTGCAGGTCTCAGCTCTGATGTCTGTAGCACCTCCAGTGGACACCTCTCGTGGTAGCAGTTGAAAGCCTGAACTGCAGGAGCACACTGGATTCTTTCGTGAGCAAGTTGGGCAAGTCTGTTGATAGTGGAGAGATCTGAGGGGTTAGAAAGGGCACATGTGCATGGCTCCCAAATCTGTCTCACTCCATTCTTTATCTTAGTTGCATAAGTTAGATCCAATGTCAATGTGTTAGCTTTGTTATCCATCATTTGTCACTGGTTACACCTGGGAGACCACTATTGTTTGCTCTTTGGAATTTATATCAATCTATTTGAAAAAAGTGTGAAATAATTTGCTTTGCTCTAAGTTCCTCTCTCAAAGCTCAAGAAAACAATTTGTTGGAGAAACATGATCTTACTTTCAAGTTAACCCTACTCTGAGCCAGGACTTGGTACCCTCCTGGTATCCCTCCTAACCTGAACCACTCCATGCTATGTTGTGAAACATGCACATGGAAGTGCCAGTGGCAGAGGGCAAGGAGATACTGCTGAGGGTCAGGGCCCATGTGCTGAGCTTGGCTGTGCCCAGGGCAGGTGGTGGTGCCAGCCCTGGGCACTGCCCAGTGTGTTACTGTCAGTGGTACCTGCGAGTCCAGTAGTGTTGGGGAAGTGTCTGTGGAGTGGCTTCTCTTCTGTTCTTCAGCAAATGACTGTGTGTTTATACCATGTGCAGCCCCTCAAGTTGTTTCTGCTATTTATTGGTTGGGTTTTTATCTTCAGCGTTTAGAAAATATTAATAATTTCAGTTCTATAAATTTGATTCCTAGTTGATGAAGACAGTATGTTTGCTATATAGGAAGTTTCTATGTACAGTTTCTGTCTATAGAAGCACTGAAGTTTCTGAAATGTGTTTAGTTGCTACTGTTGAGAAGAGCTAAAAAGGAAGTATGCCTATCTCTCAGCTTTGCAATTAGAGCTATTTTGCATTAATGCACTAGAGCATAAACAGAGTCTTTAAGATTAATGAGCTAAATATTGGAGCAATCACATACTTTCCATCTTCATCCTTTTGCAATTGCATCCTGGGACCTCCAAGCACTACTCTCTGTCTTCTCTGTAGACTAATGGAAAATCACAGGAGAAGGGGAAGGAAGAGAGCTGGCTGTGCTTAGCATGCCTGGGACTACTGCAAAATCTATGTTTAAAAAATCTTTTTTTCAATCTTTTAAGTTATGTACATTAATATTTGGGGTGCAAGGAAGGAGGAATTAAAACACCTCACTCTGTAAGGTCTATTGTCCTAAATTCCAGTTTCAAAAAAGATCTCCTTGTCTAGCAAACTGCTCCCAAGGAACAGTTGAGTAAGGCTAGGTTGGCAGCCACTCAAGTCCCTATCTCTACATTTTTATGATTTGAAAAGCTTGTGTATACAGAGTCCCCATTGAATCAAAATTGCATTCAGACATTAGCTATGCAGCTGGGAATATTTGCTGATTGATGTTTGTTTCAATAAAATGAAAAATAAAAACTAGTTCCAAATATGCACAGAAGTTGTTGTTCATCACATCAGTTTATGTGCAGTGTGAATTCCTCCTTGGGATACTGACATTACCGCAGGGTTTCCCTATAGAATTTGTATCTCTGCATTTTTCAAGTTGGAGCTCATCTTGTATGCATCTCCCCAAGTTCTGCATTTTACTGTCCAAGACAGTGAGTATTGCCTTGTCTCTGCCTTTCAGGCTTTGCTTTTCCAATAAATGCTTTTGAGGAAGGTCTTGAAGAGAATCTCCGTCCCAGGGCTAACATCTCTGATAACACAAGATGGAGGTTTCTCCATGTTAGGGCTGGAAGGTTCCTTGTGTATGGTTTACCCAGAAATCCAGTTTCACTTGAAGACGTGGGTTCTTTAAGCTCTTAAATCCTGTCTTTCAGGAGCAAAGATCAGACTTTTCAGATTTCATTGATGCCAGGATTGCTATATAATCTTTGGCCAACAAAGTGCAACGAAGTACATTTCAAGTACAGTCAAAAACATTTCAGGCCAAGAAGTAGACCTACATGCCAAGCAAACAAAAGATCCTTTTGTTAATCATGCCAGCTGATCCTCAGTGCCTACAAGAAATGGGTATTTGCTGTAGATGCTAAATAAGCACAAAGAAGTAAGCAGTTCCCAAAAGATTCAGGTGTTTTGAGATTGAGAGGCCAAGGGGAGCAGGCTGGAACAACCAGTGAGCACAGGCCAGCAGTGTCTGGCTTGGAGTTCACAAAGTTCTCTGCAGCTGGTGGTCCCTCCTCTGTCTTTGCTCCAGGTGCCTCACAGGGTCAAGTCTTGCATTCTGCAGTTGAGAATAGGTGTCTGAAGGTATTTCTCTAATGTTAGGAGCAATCCTTCCACTCTGACATTTCTTTGTCATGCTCAGGCAATTTTTAAATGAGCAGTTTGAGGTACAGAATGATTCAGAGGGGACCCCTTCTGTAGGTCTGACTCTGAGGACTTCTTTGAAGACCAGGAGAAACAGTCCTTGGGAGTTCTCAAGGATGGAACATCACAGATCTACCATGAGCCACGTGCCACAGGCAGCCTAGAGAGCAGCCCCAGTGTGTTCCTCTGGGTGACTGCTGCATCCTGCCTGGAGTTTGTGTCACCCGCTCTTGGTTTCCCCCTGCTACAAGGGTTTTGTAGGTGTAGGATGCAGAACAAAGTTAATCCCATGCGGTCTTTGTCGTGTGGGCAGCTGTAACTGCACAAGAATTGAGCTGTTCTGTGAAACTCTGGCCACTTCTTGTGCATTTCTCCTGATTTCTTCAGGTTTTCTCTTTTGGGGTAACTTCCTAACTGCTTTGCAATGGAGGGGTTGTCTTAGCTAGTTTTCCCATATGCAGCCTTCCAAGGAATGTTGTGAATTAGAAGGACAGAACAAAGAAGCCACTTTATTTTCTAGTGTTTTGCCTCCTCCCTGTTTGCCTGATGCTAAAGGATTGAGGTAGTAAAACTGATGGGGGCAGAGGGGCAAGCCAGGGACTTTACAGGGTGAATGATCTGTGTTTTAGCGCAGCGGGATGTAGATTTTGGATGGTGTGTCCTCCTTTGGTACCTAAATACTGAGGCACAGTCCTTTCTGTGAGACTGTCAAGAGGAAGTAAGTTTAGCGAACCACTACCAGTTTCATAAATAACCTATTTAGACAACAAAAAATGCTGTGATTTGAATTCAAAGCTGCAGTATGATTCCCTGTTCTGTTTTCTAGTAAAACGCCTGTAACAAAGAAAGAACAGTGGTGAATCCAGCTCAGGTAGAATAGTACTAAGACCAGAGATTAAAATAACTCAATTAAAGAACTGTGTAATAAAAACAGTTTAATAAAAACTAATAGCTAGGGTATATATTTGGCATAGCAGATCATACTATACCAGCAGGTGTTTCTGTTATTAAGTTGAGCAGAGTTGTACTTGGCAACATATGCAAATTCAAAATTTGCAGCTTCACAGATTACTGCTTCTTTTTGTCCACAACAGTTCTATAACTTCTTTACAATTCAGATTTTTTTTTTTTTGGTTTCTAATACTGCTTTAGAGTAATTGTCACTGTATCCAACTAGGATTGAAATCTATTAAACCTAAAAAAAAAAATAACTGTAACTGTTACTAATATTTATCCTCTCAGGTAGAGGGTTCTTATTCACATGCAGTTGGTGGTTTTTTGCATGGAATTAATTTTGAGTTTTATTTTGTGTAGTCCAGAGTTGTGCTTAGTGGAACACCATGTGGTCATGGTGCTGTATAAAAAAATAGCTGATTTTTGGTGAATTTTTAAAAAGAAACCAGACTGTAAATTGGATTTTTTGACAGTAGCACAACAGGGAAGGGTATGAGAGCACAATCTGTTTTACAGTTTGTATCATTTCAGATGCCCATATGAGTTATTCCCATTCAGATTGTCATATTTTAGTCAAAGCACTGCTGATCATTATTAATCTACTGTAATATCTGCAGCAAAACAAGTCAGCTTAGGAATAAAATATTAATGACAGAAGTTGAAGATTTTATTCCAGTTCCCCTGAAGAACTTTTAGGGCATGTTGTAACCAATATTGGATATTCACAAATCTTGCTGAGTGGGACTGCAGAATTATTTTTCCCTCCTTGCAGTTCAGAATGTGTTACTGTGTTGAAAGTCAGATTAGGAAGTAAGTCTTGTCAATGTGTGTTTTTAAAAGCTATTTGTAATCTCTCTCTATTGAATGGAGTTGGCTGTACTTCTTTGCTGGCATTCATGTTCATCAGTTAATGAGCAAACAGAAAATTCAACAGAAGTTGAATCCTGACTCTGTGAGATGGACCCAGCAAGGGCAGTACAGCTTTCTGTGGTGCATTAACTCTGGTTTTGTCAGTATAAATGGTTAATGCATTGCTATTACTTGGGAAATGAAAGCAGAAGGCGCTAAAGGATGCATAGACACTACTGCCTACTAATCAAATTAAAATTCTTTATTCTTTCAAGATATTAAATAAAAATGGTATGATTGATTACTGGAGCTCTCATTGTTGGTCACATAACTGAACCTTGTTCAGCACAGCAGCAGCCTAAGGCAAGAGGTGAAAGAAAGGGGAGTAAAGGGAGTATTTTCTGCCAGCTTCAGTAGATGCTGCAGAGCCTCTGTGAAAGCAGCAATCTGTTGAAGTGAGAGGTCTCAGACTGCAGACCTGGGATTTGCAGGATGAGCAGACCTGCTCTTCCTGCTATGATGGACAGGAGCTGCTCCACAGACAGTGACCACTGCAGCATTCAAGGCCTAAAATAATGCTGAGATCCTCCCAAGGGTGTAAAAACAGGCACTATCAACTGTTGGGCCTTTCTGCCCTGAAGTCCCTGTCGTCTCAAGATACCTGAGCAGCATCTGCAGGAGCTGCCATGGTTCAGGGGCAAACCTGCAGCTTTCCAGCTGGCCTTAACATGTGGATTTTTTCACTACTTTCAGGGATCCTTTGAAGATACGGCTTGCACAAGCAAATATATTTCGATATCTTTACAGAGTCAGCCTAAATTGACTGCAGGTTTTTTGGCCTTTCTATACTGAATGGGTTTTTGTTTAAGGCTTTTTAAAAAACTTTTCTTATTGTAACACACTGTATATTGTAGCATTGTACAGTTCTAGTTTTAATAGTGGCTTTTGGGGAATAAGCTGCCTGTACCTTGTCTGGTTTTTAGTACCTGCACTGATTTTCTTGCAGCTCAATGTTCAGGAATTGTGCTTGTTAGATGTTGTAATTTCAGTTGAAGGGCAAAGTTCACGAGTCCTACAATCTTGACACTGCATCAGCTGTAGCTGTCAGAGTGCAAACCTGCTAGACATAAATTGTGCTGTTTGCCCTGAGTCTTATCTAAACAGTCTTTTCTGAGCTTCAAAGATTGATAAGTTTCCACACCGCAATCACTCCCTCCAACACTTCCTTCATTCTGTCAATCTTTTTCCTTTTTTCCTCTTCAGCATACACCTGTTTTGGAAGGAGCATGCTGTAAAATCCATAGTGTCTGCCAGCACTGCTCAATCCCAGTGCTGCATCCAGACATGGAAATAATCCTTCCTCTTGCTTCACATCTGCATCTAATGCTTTTCTTAATGTTTCTGCATGGCAGAATGTTATCCTCATGTTGCTTCTGATGACTGACAGCTCATCTTGTGCAGGGTTTGTGACTGGGAGGATGGACTTACTGCTGAAAACCTCCATCATACCCATGCAAAAGGAATGTCATCGCACAGCCTTTTGAAGAAGAGCCTGTTCAGCCTTTTGAAGAAGCCCAAATTTCAGAGATGATGAGGATCAATCTCAATCTCCTTCCAGTAACTCCCATCCCTGTAAGGGAGGTGCATCTTTCTGGGGAATAAAGGGATGTCTGTTGAAGGAGTCCATCCTGGTTTGGAGCTTTGGCACCGAGGCTCCAGGCACAGGTCTAGTAATCCCTGCAGTCAGAACTGTGGCGTTTTGCAGGCGTGACACAGCAGCAAATTCTGTCTGGTTCCCTTTTGGGCTGGGAAAGTTAAACAGGCTCTTCTCATCATGTGGCAGCCAGTTGCAGCCATGCCACAGCTGTAAAGTACAGTAAAAAGTTGGATCCCTGCATTAGGCTCACCCCAGCAGCCATGTGGTCATTGCACAGTGTGTGAGGCTTTGAACAGCTTCACTGCTGCCCAAACACTGGCACTGTTAGAGTACAGCATTTGGGGGGTTTGCCCCATGGCCTTACCTGCTGCTGAATATTTCATGTAGCGGGCCGAAAAGAAAGCATAAAAGTCACAGACACGACAACTGTTTCTCTAGCACCCGAGTGAAGAGGGAACAGATAATTGATTTTAGTATTTTAATTATGTTTTGGTTTGTCTTTTAAACTGGGTCTGATTGGAATTTCCAAAGACCTATTGTTTTATGTCTGATATGGTCTCTGCCAGTTGGCAGATTTTAATCTGTTCCAATGGGTTGCTGGCTGGGCTGGGATTGTGTGTTCTGTCTGCATTTCAGTGGCACTGCCAGGGGACATTGGGCCTTTTGCCCTTGTCTGTGGACACTTGGAAATTAAATGTAACTTAACCTTAGCACAATTTGGGGAGAAGTTACTACAACCTTGCCATACTCGTTTTTTTTAGTAAGATTGTGACATCTGTGTTGGCAAAAAAACCCCCACCCAGTAACAACAACAACAAAAAGAATCCTGTTAAATCATTTGTGGTTTAATCATTGTCACATTACAACCACAAAGTACCCTAAGTAGTGGCCAAAAAAATCCTGTCAGGCCTTTTCAGAGTGCTTTCTGACCAAAGTGGCTAAATACCACGCAGTAATTCTAAATTATTTTTGTGTGCTGTTTCTACTTTATGTTCTCAAATGGCTTCTAATAAAACTTCAGATAATAATCACTGGGATGAAAATACCAGTGAGTTAACAGCAACTGAGGAACAGTTTATGGTGTGATGTGTTATAGCAACTCATCTTTTTAATTCTACTGTTTAAAAATTTATGGTATATTCATCAAAAGGCAGGAATGCTTTTGATTTCTGGTTTCACTAGAAGCATTTCTTTCTTTTTGGGGGGGGCAAAGAGGGCACAGAAATCTCCCCCATTGGTGTGATCAAAGAGGTCACACATTATTGCAGAGATCTTTATTTGATGTTCCTGAGTCCTTGAACCTGGTGTTTTATCTGAAATTTTGTGGGGGTTTGGCAAACAGATATCAGAGGGGAAATATTTTCAAGGAAGCAGAATAATATTAATTTTATCTTTTTCCTTTCTTTCACAGTAATATCTAAGAGTATCAGATTACATTTAGCTTTATGGGGATACCCTAAAAAAAACCCCAAACTTCTGGCAAACTTAATGCACTTAGTTTGCCATTTTTAGTTGGTACCTCACACATCTGCAAACCTCCACTCTACTGTTTGCTTGGTGTCTGAAAACTAATAATCTCCTTAGTTTTTAATTGTTTAATTAATCCATGGTCTGTTTTATTTCACTGTTGGACTTCTCCACTTTCTGGTTGCTGCTGTGCAGCTCATTCACTCTGTATCTCGAGGAATCTCAAGTGCTTTGGTTGCTGTAAAAGGTGGGTTTTGACCTGACCTGAGCACGTGCTGCATGGCAGGTAACAAATCCCAGCCTAATGAGCCCTGGGAGCTGAGCTTTCCTGGGGAGCCAGGCACTGGTTCAGTGACCTGTATTACCCAGTATCTCATTTGGCAGAGAATTAAGAAGGGAGCAGACACCTCATCAGCAGATTTTTCTGAGTACAGACTCATTTTGGTACAAGCTGTCAAAGTCCAAGGACCCTCCAATCTGACTTTTTAAACCTCATCTGTCAGTGGACTATAATTGGTTTATAAATTGGCTTAAAGATAATAACAGAACTAACCTTTCTGCACAAAAAGCACAACTGCAACTATCGTAAAAGTTCTTACACAAAAAGCACGTCTGCAACTATGATAAACTTCACCAAAGCTTAAAAATCACAGTCCTGAATAATACATGAGTAAAACATCCCAGTGAGTGACTGGTGGTGGGAGGTCGGTGCTGGCCCATGTTGCAGGACAAGCAGCCACTGAAGTAACTGACACAACCCACGGTTAGAGGCACCTGTGGAAGTTGTTCTTGTGGGGTTTGGTGGGTTTTTAACTGCATTTTTTCCCTACAAGAATGCTGATATGGTGTTTGAGTTCTCCTGCCAGCTTGCAGGGCACAGAGGTCTCTGCTGGATCCCCAGTAATCCAAAACCTGAAGTGCCTAAACATCAAGGAGCCTCCATGAATTAGGGGTTCTTTGTACAAAATGTTGTTTATTCAGCACTGTTTAGCCAGTGTTCTTTTTCTTCACATCTGCAAGTCTGCAATGTGGGCAGATTGTTCCCTGGCTGCCCGCAGACTCTTTGTTATTGTTTCCTTTAACATGCTAAAGCTATCCACACACAGATGTGTGCACAGACATCTGAGCAGGACACAGACACCTCTGGGCTTTAACAGAGGGACTCACATATTCTCACTTGTGGCATTTCCACGTTGTTGAGTTGCACATCGTGTGAGAATACCAAAAATTCTGTTCGTGGCTTCTTATCCAGTTGTCAGCTTGATGAAGCTATCAGCTCTGATATTTAATTTTTCCTCCTTTCTCTGCTTTCCGCAGTTATTGGAAGTTCAGTATCTACAAAGGAAAATGAGATTAGCAGAATTTAAGGACTTCTACTCTTTAGGTGTACTTCCTAGTTATCTAAATGACACTTGAGTGCAGGCATGCCAGTCAGTCTCAGAGACAGCTGGGCTTGCACAGGCCATTGTATTTTAAAGATTTCAATTGCCAGATAAAGCTAATACAATTTTAGTTTTAAAATAACTTTAAAGCGTCGTATATTTCTGCTTACTCTATAATAAATGTATACAACATATGAATATACTTTTGTATAAAATGGACAAAGATATCTTCCTTGAATTATGGTTGTTCCTTTTTTCAGTGGATCTTTTCTGTACTTTTAAGTAGCTGCCTTAGTACTGTAAAATAGTTTTTTCTCTTCACAAAATTAATGTTTTTAATATTATAGGGTAGTAGGAAATGTCTGAAGATTTGCATTTAGATCCTCTTTCTGTGTCAAATTACCTGTTTAAGAAATGGGTAGAAATCTGTTTGAACCTTACTATTAAAGTTTATTCCTGGCATGATGGGAATCCTCTCATATCAAACAAGACAAGGATATCACCATTTTTAAGGTGAAAACCAGAAAAATCACTCCACTTAATTCAGTGTCTCTAGTCAGCTCAAAATATCTTCCTCTTTTGTCCTAGGGCTCAAGTAATAGTCTGTATATGAGTGTTTTGTCCAGGGCTTGTAGGTCTTGGAAGGGGGGTGGCCACCACCCCATAGTCATAATAGAATAAAGCAGGAAGCCAGACAATAGAATAGAAAGTGCAATCTATCTATAAACCCTTTGCTTTTTAATTAAGACTATTTGAATACCTATTTATTTGTAAACCAAGATTCGTATTATTTAGCAGGGTGCCTCCAGCAGAAGCTTAATTTCCCTGTGCCCAGTGCAGTCTGCAGCTCTAGCAGCTTGTGGGAGAGGACTGGAGCTGACAGATTTCATATCTCGAGCAAAGCTTGTGGCACTGGCTGGATAAAGGAGTGGTCCAGGGTCATTTTGCTGGGCTCTGTCTGAAGCACCACCCTAGCTCCAAGAGAGAGCCCAAAGCTGCCGATTTTCCATTCAGCCTCATTTTTTATTTCACAGTAGAGCTTTTTGTTGTCCTCAGTTTCTAATGAAACAGATAAGATGAATAAAACCCAAAACAGATGGGGAATTAGGAGTACTGGGCAGAGGGAGAAGAGAAGTAGTTGCGCTTTAGGCCAATGAGAGAAAAAGGAAAAGGTTGGGATGAGAGAAGAAGGAGTTCTAATGGATTTCCTCAGTGCCTAGAAATACTCAGGGTTTACAACCATGGCAGTTAAGGCAATAGTGTCATTAATTTGCTCTGTTAAACTTCTGCAGACAAATGGATGCATAGTTTTGGTGGTTTTATTTCTGATCAGTTTGACATTTGTATCTCCTTTTGGATCTCTTCCTCAGTTTGATAAAGGTGACTGTGTCTCTTTAAGTGGAGTCTGTGGGTTTGGATTGAGACCAACAGTACCAGCAGAGCTGCAGAGGGAAGCTGAGCTGCCAACAACAGACACCTCAGCTCCACTTCTCTCAGACAGCTCAGCTTGACCCAGGGCATCCAGGATATGGCTGTGTTTTGTCTTCCAGCCATGGAGTTCTCATCTTCATTTTTAAAAAGAGAGGGTGAGGCTTCAAACAGCTGACATGGGTCAGCTGTTGTTACGTGTGGCTTTGCAGTTGTGGCAGTGAAAATAGGTGACGTGGAGTAATACTCAGCTAAGAAATCATGGGAGAGATCTTGAAAGAACACCTAGCGTGCTCAGAAAGAAGATTGAAGACTTTTAGAGCAGTTGGAGTTAGCTGCAAACTGCAAAAGCTGAACCTCCACTTAGACATAGAAATTCTGTATTCCCACAACTATAAAATAAACAGGAAAGCAGTTGTGATTCAGTAATCCTTTTAGTGTGGTATCTCTAATATTGGTGTGATGGATTGCAGATAGATTGGTTTCAATTTGTCATTCAACAGAGTGGAGCCTGACGTGAGAGACCTGTGAAACACAGGTGAATCTAGAGAAGTGAAAATTGCAATACAATCAATATTCAGAAAGATAAATAATTATAGAATATGTGGAACAGTTGTCACAGAACAACTGGTTATAGGTGTATTGGTTCGTATTGAATGAAAAATCGAAATTCCTTTTTAAAGCAGGGAAACCATTAAAAATAGCGCTTTTTGAGCAGGAGGACTGCACCCATTTTGTGGGTGAGCATCACTCACCTGGGCACTGTTGGCTTTTGTGAGGGAGTCGCAACCAAGGGTTTGTCCTCTACCTTGTGGCCTTGCTTGGCAGGCCAAGGCTGCGTGCAGCAGCTGCAGGTTGGATCCTGAGTGGTGTGATGGGGAGGGGGCTGCCTGCTCTCTGATTACACACTGAGCTGCTTCCCAGCCAGTGCTCGTGGCAGTGTAAAGGTGCATCACTTTGTGAGAGGATGCACAGACCAGAGCAGCCACTTGCTGCTGGGTTTGATTCTGATCTTTATATCAGAGCCATAACAGCTGAGTGCTGCACCCAAGCACTCCCATAGGATGATTTTATTTTGGTCTTTGAAGCCTCAGTACTCTTCAGCAACAAGTGATAATATAATTAAGATATGACATTTATGTTCACAGGACCCTAGAGCTGCATGTTTAACTGGATTAAAGCAAATGGAACTTGGTGGGAGTTCGGCCTTAAAAATTGCTCATTTCTTATTTGTTTAATCATGCCAAAATTGAACAAGGAAAATATTCTTCAACTGTACCTTAGCCCTAGTTGTCTTGACTCTGCAACTGCTGCTCTGTTGATGATGACTCAATGCCATGGTGAACTAATTAGGACAGTACTTTGTTACTAACAAAAGAGCTGCTTTCTTCCTCCCTCCTCTCCCCAGCAGTTTGTCAAACAAAATTGTATCCTATACCAAAATAATAGCAACCTAATGTATCCTGGCACTCTGTCTCTAGTCAAACAACAGTATTTTGTAATGTTGTTTCAGTACATGTATTAGAGGAGTTGTGTTTTACACAGCCCATTAACACAAGGGAATCATTAATTTCTGGAGAGTGTCTTTGCCAGAAAGATGTGGGCTTTGAATCTTCAATGTACGTAGAAAAGTAGTGTCCGTGTCAGATGTTCTAAATGGGTATGATTATTCTTGAAAATAATTATAAAGGATAACAATGTTCTATGCTCTGCATTTTAAGTAATGCAATCTTTAGCTGACATTCTTATAGGAGACTCACCTAAGCATTCACATCTGTGTGGACATATTTAGATTCATTGTATTAACAACTTTTCCTATGGATCTGGATTAAGGGTGCTGCAGTTTCTCTGGTTTGTAGTTTTCTGCACTTCACAGACACGTTAAAATAGTTTCGTCTAGTTTAAAGTGTTTTTGTGAAAATGTAGTTGCTCTTTCCACTTTTTTTTTTTTTTTTTTTTGTATAAACAGAGGGCACATGTCTTATGTCTGTTTTTTGGAAGTTGTTGTTAAAATCTTGTAGCAATAGTTAACTCAGCTGCCTGTTCCTGCTCTCCAAGGGGTGGCCTGGCCTGATATGCACCGTCTGGCTGACAGAGTCCATCTGGAGGAGCTGACCAGAATTGGCATTCTGAAAGGCAACGTAGATGACATGGTGAAGGTTCATCTGGGTGCAATATTTATGCCACACGGACTTGGACATCTACTTGGAATCGATGTGCATGATGTTGGAGGCTACCCAGAGGTTAGTGTTTGTCCATTCTCAACTCCCCTGCAGATTAACCCCCTCGCTTCAATCAGCATTGCTCTTGCTTTATGTGTGGTTACCCAGTTGCATCTTCCCAGAAGTAGAGCAGATGGGCATTTAAATGTCTCCTTCTTTTTAGATGTGGTATCTTATGCAGCTTACTCTAAGGAAATCCAGTAGTTCATTGAAACATAAATTGTTTATGGGAAGAAGTCAACCGAAGGTGCTCTTTGGGCATTCTTTATCTGTTCAATTTCTGCACACACTGTCACTGCTCTGACAGGTACCACCCAACACCCTGTGCTGTGCCAGAGCATCCCAGTCTACCTGAGTCCTGTATTGGCCAGATTCACCTGCTCCGTTCCAGCTGTGAGGCAGCTGCAGGAGCCCCCTGCTGTACCTGGGCAGTGAATCCCAGTGTCCTGTGGAAACAAAGGCTCAGAGCCCTGTCTTGAGCTTTGATGTCCAGTGTCAGCATGGGCACTGGTGTAGATGTGCTGTCCTGGAGTGAGAGCAGAAAGAAAAAGTCCACCAAGTCTTCCAGTCTTTGCAAATGTGAAAGCATAACCTCTTGTATTCTGAGTTTCTGCAGAAAACACAGAATGATTGTCTTTTTCCTTGAATTAATTTGGTGATTCATGACTATGATCTGAAAGCAGAATAGGTAAAATTCTGTTACCAATTAACTGCAATTAATTAACCAAATAATTGCATTATCTGCCATGATAACTAAAAGAATAAAATCTCTATGGCCAGTTGTGCTTAAGGTTTGAATAAAGAAAGTTTACAGCAGCTTCAGAAAGCTTTCAGAAGGATTGTGTTTGTGTTAGGCTGTGGTTATTTGAGGCTAACCGTTTAAGGATTTTCAGTAATACTGTACAAAAACGGATCATTTGTCTCCTCTCATATGTAAGCTGTTCTTCTGCAAGAATCTGCAAAAGAAACTAGGAACTTTATAAGGTAAGGTTTAAGCATATTTTGATGCTTGTTTGTGTGGGGTGACCAGGCTACAAAACAGCTGCTATGGCTGGTACAGTTTTGCAGGCAGGAGAGAATCAGTACACTACAGTGTAGTATTGGAGGATACTTATTACATCTACAATATAGTTACAGTTGAGGTGCAATGCTGTGATAATGATGTTTTAGCATCAGCTAATAAATTTACATGCAATAAAAATGAAACAAAAATCAAAAGCAGTCCTATTCTGATTTTAAGGTTTCTGCGCTAGCTGATAGATAAAGGATGGATGCTTGTCCCTTTGTTCCTCTGAAGTGCATTCTCTCTGTGTCCAAATAGAGACATTCAGCAAAGCACAAGGACTGGGGTTACTTGGGGAGTTTGTAAACTTTAAAATCCAGGACCCTGCTGCTGCTGCATGCCTTTGCTTAGATTGTTTTCACTTGTGTTGTGAATAACCTCTCTGAATTCAATGGACTTAAAGCACAGGAGCATGTGTTCAAGACCTGGTAGGGTAAAGAGATAATTAAATTTTAGGAACAAGTGAGAAGAATTCTGAGTGCCAAGTACCCTTTTTTGTTTTGCCTAAAAACTGTATTCTTTGAGGTTAGAGCAAATACCTTACTGTCAAGGAAGAATTCTAGAACTGATTTTATTTGAGTCTGAAGCAATGGACCCTGTGCACCTTCCATCTCTCAGACTTCAGTAGTGTGGCATACAAGCTACGGAATAATTTTTTTGACAAGGGTCATTTTGTGAAAGCAAACTGATCTATCCACAATTTTGAAAGAGCAGCCTGTTACAGACAAAAAAAAGGGACATAGGGACTGTGTTGTCAAATGAGTTAGGCTCATAAGTTTTGTACCCACTATGTGTAAAAATGCCAGAGCTCTATGCAGAATTTTATACCTGCAAATACTAAAATCATTTGTTTGTGTTGGCATGCAACTGCATTCTTACATGAAGAATGTTTGCATGGCTAATTTACTTTCAAAATCTCATCCTAAGTAGCAAATTCCTTGCATATGAAGCGTGTATGAAAGCTCACGAACAAAGGGCTAATGTTCTGTATTTGCATATGAAAGTGCACGAGATGGGTGTATGGCAACACCTTAGTTTGAAAAATCATGAATTCTGCAGAAGAGCAACCCCTATAAACTCTGTGCAGCATTAATTTCAGCTCTGGTAGACCCTTCCCTTCCCTCTGACCAGAGCAGGATGAGGTCCCTGGGTGTGGGGAGGACACAGCAGGAGCCTGTCAGGGAGCTGGAGCCCTCCTGGGAGGACACAGGGGATGTGGTGCTGCCCAAGGAAATCTGAACACCAGCACCTTTCCTGCAAGTGTGGGACGTGTCTGTGTTAAATGGGAGAAGGCTTATTATCCAAGCCTCATTGTTTCATGAAAAAACACATTTTGAAGACATCTAGTACACTCTGAAGTGATTTGTGGTGCGTTTTAAATGCTTACCAGCTAGCAAGATCTTCACAAAGATTTTTATAAAGCCATTTTGGTGTTTATTGTACGCCGAGCCCATGCCCATAGTATCATGTTCTTTTTTCTAGCTGGTTTAAAAGCAACTTCTTTGCTTTTGGCCGAGGGAATTTCTGGGAGTATTACAAACGATTTTTTAAAAATAAAAACTTTCCAAGTGGATATTATTCCATTATTTTCCTCAAGTGTAAACAGTTACATTTGAAATAATACAATAAACGTTAATTTCCTAATTTTTATCCGTCAGAAAGTTTTGTGTGTTCCAAAAAAACTATTTCCAGACATTGTTAGCTTAGATTAGTTATTCATTGGTAGCCAAAGATTTCTTTTTTCAAAATTGGCAATAATAAGTTTTCGTCTTTTCCAGTAAGCTGCTTTCACATGCAGCATTGAACAAGCACTTTCTTCTTCTTTGACAAATGCTGTAAATGCTTGCAGATTTTCTGCAAAGTATACTCTGGGATATTAGAAAATATAACATTTCCCTTCCTATTTTTTGCCGCGATAGAGAATAATCGGTTTTGGCCAGTAACGAATGTGCCTTGGCAACCTTATTTCAGGACAAACATGTTGACAGTGGTGTAAGCAGCAGTGTTTCCCAGTGAAGCGCACAAGTAGAGGTGCTGGTTTCCAGGAGTGCTGAGCAGCCAGGAGCTCCCTGGGGACCACAGCTTTGAAAACCCGCCTGCCTCTTCTGAGGGTCTGACTGCAGCTCGAGCTCTTCTGAAAATTCAGCCCCAGTGGTACTAATCACTTCAGAAAATCTGGCCCTCAGTCACACAGAGCTTGCTTCAAAGGGTGAAAACCCCACTGGGCTCAGCTTCTGCTGGAAAATTTAATCATGGAGATGGTTTTCTCGCATTCCTTCAGTTGTTTCTGGGTAAATTCGATATGGGATATAAATGAGGGCTTGTGCCTGTTGCAGTGAAGAAAATGTGGTAGGTGGCCCCAAATTTTCAGACCCTGAGGTAGATGAGGCTGAAGTTTTCATTTAAATCTAGGTTCCGTGTCTCTAGATGCCTGAGTTGATTCAATTTCATGCTGTATTAATTGACTATAAGGCTCTAAAGAATGCTAAGTACATTTGATGACTTTCTATAATAATAAGCCAGTTAATTTAAGTTAGGTTAATAACTACTGTGATTCTCGCATCTTATGAATTAAGGGTTTAATTTCATTTCGTTTGTTAAAATTATAAGATTTACCTTAGTTTAAATTTTTAATTCCATTCTCATGAAAAGCTGATCCTTTTGTTGCTATTCTGCATCACAAATTAAGTTTGGAGGTCTGTTTTGGAGTTGCCCAGATCCTTCCATCACTGTGCGTGCTTGGGGAACATCTCTGCTGTGCACAGGCTGTGTCTGGCTTTAACAGAACGCTTGCTCCCAGACCCCAGATGACTGACTGGGAACTGCCTGGGAATTTAAGCCACCAAATGCACTGGAGAATACAGGAATAATCTTGTTCTGGCAAAAACTGTTTTCCTTATGTATCCGGCTTTATGCTGAAGCAGAAGATTTCGTTTTTTGTGTGGTTAGCATTGCAAATGATGCATTAATGTTTTTTCCTTTAAGAATTAGAGGACGAAGTGAATTTACCAAGAAGCCTAAAGCTGTTACGTAGGGCCCTGGTGGTGCAAATTGCTTCGCTTGCCATAACCTTGCAAAGCCTTGCCCCAGCTTTGGTTACCCAGGCCCTGCAAACATGAAACAACCTGTGTGGAAGGCACTTAGAGTGCCTTTACTTCACAAAAACTAAAAGGGCTTTTCATTAGTTTTAACTTTTGGTTTTGTTCTTGCAAGTGATTGTACACCTTGAGAAAAGATTAGGAGAAAAGACTTGCTGCTTCTGCCTCTTGGGACCCCCTTGAGTCTGGGAGGTTTTCTGGTTTTGTTTCGGGGTTTTTGTTGGTTGGTTTTGGTTTTTGTGGTTTTTTGTTTGTTTGGTTTTTGTTTGTTTGTTTTTGTTTGGTTTTGTTTGTTTTGTTTTTAATTCCTGCATAGGAAAAACATACATACAGCCACGGAGCTGGCAGCGTGCAGGAAGGAAACAGACAAGTGAAAACTGCCTTTCCTTGCAGAGCAGCGCTGAAATCCACAGTGCTTATTGTACCTGCTGGGTTGAAAACCAACCTGGAGAGTTTCCTGCAGCCTAGGATTCTTCAGTGGGGTTTAAACCTCTCCCTGAGTCAGCCTAGGATTCTTCAGTGGGGTTTAAACCCCTCCCAGAGTCAGCCTAGGATTCTTCAGTGGGGTTTAAACCCCTCCCAGAGTCAGCTTAGGGGTTTAAACCCCCTCCCAGAGTTAGGCTAATAAATCTCACCCTGCTGTCATCTTGTGTTCAGAAGAGCTGTGATCAGTTCCCAGCACGTTTCCCTGTGAGGATGGATGCTGGAGTCTGGGTGTTTATGGAACTTAGGGCTTGAGCAGAGGCAGAAGAGCAGGGAAGGCTCAGGTGTGGGTCAGTGCAGTGCCATGATGGAGACAGTTCCCCTCTGCTGAGAAAGAAGATGTTAAGGACTTGAGGTTTTTAGTTGCTTGATTTGAGTTTCATTAGTTCTGTTTTATTTTTTTTATGGAGATGCATGCTTATGTTTCTTTGACTTAGTGAAGTTTGTTGCAAAAGACTTCATGTGCTAACAGAGTTTTTAATCTGAATATTTATTGTCCAAATATTTCTGAAATTTTAGCAGCAACTACTGGAGCTTGTGTTTTTGAACAATTCATTCTAGGTGCAATAGGAGAGAAAAAACAAAACAGTAGAATTCTGCTTTCAATTCCATGAAAAAAAGTAAATCATTGATATCATTGATACACTTTAGGGTTTTTTCTAAACAATTTTCACTAATGGTATCTAAAGATCACAAAAGAAAAAGCCCTTTCATTTAAAACTTTAAATGAAGACTTTAAAGTCTGCTTTCTGTGTGTCACAAGAAACTTGTTCATTAGATTTTAAATGGTGGTTGTCATTTGTTTCATTTTAGAACAGTGATGTTGGTAGCTTTTGCAATTCTTTCTCTCATTTCTCATGAAATTCTTATAAATTTCTTCTAAATATTCTCGTCATCTTCCAGGTTAATGCTGTAGTTTTCAGCTTGGTGATTTTTACTAGTTGCCATCTCTTTCTTTCTCAAACTTAGCTTCGAAGAAAAGCGAAAAAATACAGTCCATATGTTTTGTTATTTCCATTGTGATAGCACTGGAGCTTGGTAACATCAGAGGATCAGAAAGCAAAAATTATATGGGGAGTTCTGCTCAGAACCATGCTGTAATGATGGATTGAAATTCAGCTCCAGCTGAATCGTGGGGCAGCAGTGCCTCAAATAAGTGGCAGATGATTTTTCCTCATTCCCTGCAATAACAGGAAAGTTATTAGGTAACTTAAACCTGATGCCACAGTTAGTCCTTGGAAAAAGAAGAAAACACTTCAAGTGAAATAGCTAGTTAAACATCATGTGTCCTCTATTCCCCCAATATTAACTTTGAGCTGTGTCCCAAAAGCTCCAGCTAGTAATTAGATTCTCCTGCAGAAGTGGAAGCTTTGATTTGCAAATGCCACGAGTGATATGTGGTGCTTGGAGCGTATTCTCCTGTAACCTGCTGCTGATTTCAAAGGCAGGACTGACAGCAGTTCCTTCAGGTGACTATAGGCAGCTCAGGCTGCTGGGGAAAAGCAGGATAGATTGAATAAACTCATCTTCATTAGTAGCACTCAGCAAGTGAAACAAGGGCTTAGAGAGAAGGGACCAGGAGACATGTGAAATGGAATTTGAGACTTTTATTTTCCTAGCTGCACAGAGCTCTGTTCTTTTTATATTAAATGAGCTAATTAGAAGTTAGGTATATGCAGTGGGAGAATAGGGAAGAGTGAAAGAGCTGAGATTTCACTTTGGTGCTCATTTCATATTATCTGAATGTAATGTTAGTTTCTGATTAATTTAAATACTTGATTGCACTTAGCTTGGTAAAGTGGTTTGGACTTCACTGCACTGGATGTGTTCCAACTGGGACAGTCTGGCAGGCTCCAAAAAGTTCTGTGAGGATTTAGCTGGAAAAGAGAACCTGAAACTAGATTGTGTCACTAATGAGTCTTTTGCTGTGGTTCGGTGTTTGCAGTTATGGGCACCTCAGGTGTTCTCTGCCCTGGCTGGGGTTTGTTGGCTTGAGGAAGCTTTGGGGTGATGCCCTGGTTTTGGCAGGGAGGGTGCCCTTGCTTCCCCCTGAACTTGTGCATCTCTAGCTGTTGCCAGGGCCCTGTGGGTGAGCCCCAGCCAGCACAGGGACATCACCTGTGGTTTTCTTCTGTTCTGATCCAAAACCAAACCCAGGGTCAGGCCCGAGTGCGCCTGGAGGTGTCTCTGCTTCTGATGGCTTTGCCTGGTAGACAGTGCCTGTGGAACAAGATCCAGCATGATTCACAATGGAGTTCTTCCCTGAAAAAAGCAACTTATTAACCACTGAGTTGCTTAGGAGCAAGCAGTGGTTCGTATTTATACTGAGATATTCTGGGGGTATTGCAAATTCTAGTCTTCCACAGCCCTTTTTCTGGGAAATAGGCAGATTCACATACTTCCTAATTCCCTGCTTATTCCAAAAATAGTAATATTTTGTATTATTGTACACTTAATTTGAACTTTTATTTTGCTTACATAGTAATAAAATCAGTTTACAAAATAATTCGCTTGTTCCCTTGACAGTCCTTATTGCCTAGCCATGCTGGTTTTGGTTACCTTAGATGAACCATTAATTGGAATCCAATGTTCTTGGCAGGAGTACAGTCACAAATGACAGTGTCATACATCTGTGCTTACTGGAGGAGGAGTGTCTCAATCTTAAAATATGAGCAGAACCTCCAAATAAAGTCAATCTTAGAAAACAATTTCAGATACTGTCTGTTGTTGCAATATACTGGAGAATAAACAGTTATTCAAATTTTAGTTTTAACAGAATATAAGTTCAAGTCTCTTTTTAGATGCCTAGGCATTCATGTTTTCTAGACTATTCTGTGTACTTTCCGGGGGCAAATTTTCAGCTTATACTTCCTCTCTGTAGAGCACTGTGAGAAGGGTACTGCTCAGTGGCCAGGCCTCCAGGATGTAATGGTGATAGAAACAGGTACCCACGCAGCTGCTGTACCTGCACTCACCTTTTCTCTCTTCATTTCATCTGTTTGCAAAACAACATCATGGTCATTGCCGAAAACAAAGCTTGAGTTGTTTAGCTGCAAGATGCAGGGAAGATTCCTCCTCACAAAGAAGGAAATCCATTAATGGCCGAAGATTCCTACTGATGGATGACAGTGCAAGGTTGCCCTGTCGGGCTTTGCTCCCAAGAGAGTTTGACTTGATGAAAAATGGCAAGTCTTGTTTCAGACCCGTCATCTTCTGTTTGGGGATTGTGCTGTTTCAGTCATTAAAAATAGTCCTCAGTTTGTCCTACTTTTCATAAACAACCACAGCAGACTGAGAGCTGCCACCCTGGACCTGGTGGGTGTGGTGGCTACCAAGGTGGTCACGGGTGCCCAGAGATCAGATGTCACTTGGGATGCTGAAGCCATGGTCTGATGTGTGTTTTAATCCAGCACTGTTCTCAAAAGAAGGCATTTTGTCATCTACCCAGCTTGGTCACTGGCCCCTCTCTGCTTATTTCCTGTGCCAGCTCATTTTGTCCTTCAGCCTCGCAGCAAATTGGATTTGGGCTGTCATCTGCTCAGAGTGTGAGTGGCCGCATACAAGCCATAGCCAGAACCTGTCTCTCTTCAGCCATTTCACACATCTGTCTCCTGGTGAACAGCCTGCTAGTCTCTGTTAAAAGGGACAAGCCCACCCAGTGCTGTCCAGCTTTGAAAAGCTGAGCAGTGTTACCCTTTCTTTGAAACCCACTGGAGGTGCCTTCGTGGCAGGGATATAACTGCATCGCTGCCTGCACAATCCAAAGACCTGGAGATGAAACCTAGAGCCAGCACAACCCAGGACAAATGGGATGGGGAGAACAGCAAAAAGACTTTGCAAATTCCTTCCAGAGAAGTTAAAATTTTACTTTTGGGTGAGCAGCAATATTCAGGTGCCTCGGGGAGTCTCCCTGCATTGCTGAGAGACGTATCCAAATGTGTATCTTGGGTCTTGTTCCTGAGTTGCAGTTAGCTTCTTGAAGGAAGAACCAAAAGCAAGATCAGACTGCAAGCAGTCTAGACAAAATGCCTACCATTGCTTTAGCAGCTGTACAGAGGTAAATAAAGGGGGCTGCTGAGGCTTTATTGTCACACCTAGATGTTAAACACCATTTATTTTAAGTAAAGGCAAAAAAATATGCATGCTGTGCCAGCGCTGCCTTCAGAGGATGTTTGCGATTGTTTTCCTCGCTCTGCATTTGTCTTTCTAGCATCTGTCTTGGATTGACTGCCTTGGAAAAGGCATTTACAAGTAGAATTGAGAAGTGTAGTTAAAAGCCAAATATGGGTTGTTTGTTGTGAAGTAGCCGATAGATACTTGGCGAGGCACCAAAAGGTCCAGACACTAATCTAATTGTTTACAGCTCATGGAGAGATTAATCCACAAGATTGGATGCCCTCATTTCCTTTACACATTACAATGAATGTGTGAAATGCCAAACCCCAAGGGGCAGTATCAGAGAAAAAATGGCTCCATTTCAGTGCAGTTATTGTTTCAAGTTTAGAAATATATTGATTTTCTTTGAGTTTTGATAAGAATACAAATTCGAAATGCCTTGCTTAATATCACGGTATTCTTGTTTCCTAGGCTCAGTAAAACAAAACCATGTTTTCTTATTTTGGTGTAATATATAGTGCTCTGCAAAGTCCAAATCAAACATACAACATGAAACATACTGGATACACAGTCAAAATGGGCAAAGCTACGTCCAAATGTCCAGGCTTAGCTCTAGAAATCCTGGCTACTGTAAGATGCTGTACCTTGGAAGAGAATAAGCTCTGCAAAGGGAACAAGGGCAGCCCCAGCATTGCTTGGGTGACCAGTGAGAATAAAGCAAACACTGCGGAGGGGCTGCTGCAAAGCAGTATTTCTGTAAAATGGGCTTTCCCTGAACTGAAAGTGGAGCTCAAGAGCAAACAATACTGCAGGGCTGTGTCCACTCTGAAGAGGGAATGATTCAGTAAGATGAAAACATGGGAAATGTGCAGGGTGTGCTCCAGCCTCCCTCCATCCCCCTGCCCTGGCCTGGCAGGAACACGGGGGCTCGGCTGCGCCTGGACATGGTGCCCCAGCACCGAGGGTGGTGCTGGGCAGGGTTTGTCTGGGAGAAAGGGGAACTTTCATCCTTGTGATGCCAGTCATGCTGATAGCGATGCTGACACCAGTTTCCCCTTGTGCTGGCAAGGGAAAGTACCGTGGCTTTGGCCAGAAGCGAGATTCAGGAAAGCCAAGTGGACACCAGATAAATGATGCCGTGGTCTTGCAGATGTGTTAACCTCAGACTCGCTGGCTGAAGCGGAAGAGGTTTCATGAGCAGAGTGTGTGTGCATGACTGCAAGCTGGTGGACCTGTGAGCTCTTCATGGGTCATTATGATAATTTGTTGGGGAAATTTTGCTACAGTTACAAAGAATTTTCAAAAAGCTAATGGGACCGAGATATATTTATTCTGATATTGCAAGACCTGGCACATTTGGGGGAAAACAAGTTAATATCTGAAACTAGTCTTTGCAGTGTTTCTAATTCCTTGGCTAAGCACGTCCTCATATATCATTTTATTTTACCAGCTTTTGGGAAGAAGAGAATGTTTTGCTAGTTCGGACTTGTTTTGACTTAACTTTTAATAATACCCATCAGCACCATGTTGCCTGAAAGTCTGAATCTGACAAAAGTTCAGTTTAAATGGGCTGCTTTTATGAGGTCATGTGTAGACTCATTGCTCCTGAATCAAGATCATAAATGTGTAATTTTAATAACATTTGGTGAGAATAAGTATTTGCATATCCTTAGAGAAATTGTCCTCTGCTGCATAGTTCAGCTGTTTCAGCCATGACGTGGCAGGGGCATTTCAAGATTTGCATGTCACTTACAATACCATACTTTGCAAGGGAGGCTTGAGTGAGGAATAGGGCAAGTAATTATTTTTGCTTGTAGCGCAGTATTTCTCCCAAGGCAGAGTGTACCAGTACCAAGCATATCCAAAGCCATGACTTCTGTGGTGCTAAAACCAGTTGGGGCGTTGAGTTGAAAACTGGTCATCACCTTGCATGAAAACTAAGTGAAGACTGATGGGAGGGAGGTAATTGCATAGCTAAGTTTCAGTCCTTTATGATAATTTTGTATGTTTTGTGTGTCTAATGGAGCAGTCAGCATGGGAGGGCTTGCTGCGAGGTGCCGCACGTGCTGCTGTGTGAGCAGGCTGTGTGTCGTGCAGGGCGTGGAGCGCGTGGAGGAGCCGGGGCTGCGCAGCCTGCGCACGGCGCGCCGCCTGCAGCCGGGCATGGTGCTCACCGTCGAGCCGGGCATCTACTTCATCGAGCCCCTGCTGCAGCAGGCCCTGCAGGACCCTGCTCAGGCCTGCTTCATCAACACCAGCGTCCTGCAGCGCTTCAGAGGATTCGGCGGGGTGAGTCCTTCCTCACTGATGTTGTTATTGATCGCTTTTCTCTTCCTTTGCCCTGGCTGTGTATCTGAGGAGAAGTCTTTCGGGAGTCGTAACGTGTTCCACACGGGGCTGTTCCTGCAGCAGCACCTTGAGTCACTTGGACTGTTTGACTCTGCAGACAAACTGGGGGGGTTTATTCTAATTTTTTTAATGTGGTTTTGTACTAGTGATTAATGATAGACCCGTATTTTCCCATTGACTGAAATATCTTCTGCCAGCACCATACAGTAGTTGCCAGGTAGGTGTTTTGTCTAATGTGTGAAACATGTATGTTATGAAATATGAGACTGAGTTCTGTAGTCCAGAGTTGGCTTCCTTGACAGCAGCACAGTCCAGTGCTTCCTGCCAGGGCAGAAGAGCCTGATGCTGTTTAAGCTGGGGAGGCAGTAGATGAAAACAGCAGTACTTGCTTCTTACAGGATTATTGACAGAATGGCATGAAACCTGTGCCTTGGGGGAGCCTTCCCTGCTTCCCAGAACAGCTGATGCTCAGTGTGACAGGCTCAGGCAGCAGTGTGCACAGGAGGACTGGCCAGGGGAGGCAGAGGTGATCTGGGCAATCTTCGCCCTGCAGCAGCCTCTGGGCAAGTAGAGGGGCCTCGTTTGTACACACAGTCCAGGGCACGTTTCCCATCCAAAGCCACCTCCCTCACAGAGCATTCAGCAGTTGCAGTGCTTCCAGTGGGTTTTTATTTCAGCAGGGCAAGCATTTGAAGGGCGCCTCATTGTTCTGCAAGTTTCTGTATTCCTGCACAGAGGAGATAGAGCAGGCAGCTACCATGCCCCATCCTCCCCTGGCTCTGCTGCTGAGTCGCAATCGCTGGCAGGGGCGGTGATTTTCTGGTATGAAAAGTCACTCATTAGGAATTGTTTGCTGCTGCCATTGACTGATTTATCACTGTACCCCAGCCTTGAGAGGGTGATTACTGTAGCACTTTGGTCTGAGCTGCCTTGGAACCACCAGCCCTGACAGAAAAGTTGTGTGTGTTATCCCCAGTCATGTGAGCCAACCAGGCTCAAGGGCAGCCACCCATGATGTGGGTGCAGCCTTATTAAGAGACACAGGACTTTACCCTAGCTGGTATTTAATTCAGTGCTGAGGTCTGGGACATTATCTGTCTCTGTGTCGTTTCCTTATCAAGATTTGCCCGCCAGACAAACTGAGGTACTGGTGAACAAAAGGCAGCTAATTCTGCATTTCCTAACTGTGAGCACATTCTGTATTTTAGAAGAACACTGCGCTGTGCTTATGCAGCTTGACACTGCAATGGAAAGAGGTTTAACTGTCTTAGTTTTCCATGTAAACCCTTCATGGGAATTTTTCGGCAATTGAATTGATTCCTGGTGAGCTTTCCCTGAACTTGCTCAGCAAAGCCCACGTTTTTCCCAAATGGCTGCGAATGCCCACTCCATTTCTGCAGCCTGAGGTGTGCCTGTGGCTCACCTGCTGCCTGTGGGTGCACAGAACAGGAGTGACAGCATGGCATCTCCAGCCTGGTAGTAAGTTACTGGATCAGGCACTTTTGTTCCAGAGATTTCAAGCAAACTTTGTTCCCTCATTTTTGCTTAGCTTCCTGTAATGATGACTTGTCAGGAGAGCTAGCCAACAAACTTTGCTAAAAGA
Organism: Chamaea fasciata; assembly: GCF_029207755.1. Lineage (NCBI taxonomy): Eukaryota > Metazoa > Chordata > Aves > Passeriformes > Sylviidae > Chamaea > Chamaea fasciata. The sequence continues at coordinate 18,162,608 of NW_027094097.1, read as the reverse complement.
AGGGGCAGCCCAAAAGGGATTGAGCAAAAATCTAATCTCTGATCCCCCTGTGAACAATACATTTTACTCAGAGAGAAAAAATAATAATACACACATACCCTGAGCCAGATGTTGTCACTTGATTTTGTCCAGGAGAAGAATGAAAATAAAATCTGAGACTGGAATACATCTGAATATTTCTGAATTCTTCTCAAAAGCTGAATTATAGTGCAATCAAAATAAGTTTTTCCATCTTTACCATTCTGAATTGATTTTGCATAAATAGAAGAGGCAATTTGTGCTGAGTGCTTAGTTATGAACAAGATGTTTCATTCTAGTTTATCCAGAATGACTGAGCATTTCTCACAAAAGCATGCCAGAGAACTTCCTTTCTATGGGATTAAAAAAGGTCTTATAAAGCCCAGTGTTTTCACTGACAAATACTGATAGTACAGGGGCTAGTATGGGATTTAAAAAGGTCTTGTAAAGCCCAGTGTTTTTACTGACAAATACTAATAATACAGGGGCTAGTATTGGTGTCAGTTCTAGCTGAAGAATTCACTACAGCCAGTCCAGTCTTCCTTTAAGTGTAAAAGTAAAACACATTCTGCAAAAGGAAATAATTTGTCCATTTCTCTCTGCAGAGCTCAGCACTAATTAAAATATTCTTAATTTGGTTTAGTGTAATTCACTTCAAAATGAACATCCACTGAAGTAACAGCACTGTAATTCTAACTCAGTCCACACAGGGAATTTGTGGATTTTCAATAAATTCACCTTGAATTCATGTCTTTTTTGGGCTTTGGATAATCTTCTTGACTATGACAAGTCTCTGCATTGAGAAGCAAAGCTCTTGTAGTGTGCCAGAAAGGACAAGACCGTAGGCATTTTTTGTAGTTTGTGCTGCCTGGAGTAGCCGTGGAGAGGCTGCAGGAGCTGCAGGAGCAGAGAGGAAGAGTTGGTGTGAGGTTTCTGTGGCTGCACTGCTGGGGCAGGTCCATGGGCAGCCCTGCACACCTCAGGCACAGGCACAGCCTTTGTGGCTGTCTCTGCTGCTCAGGGACTCCTCACCAGGGCTTTTTACCCCTACTGGGTCAAGTGCAGCTCCCTGTGGAGGGAAGCAAGCAGTGCTCAGGGGATGTTGCCCTATCTGAAGCCCTACACTCTTTACTTGTCAGCTGGTTGAGTTCAGTCCTTCACAAACTTCCTGGGCCAGTTTTGGGACATTTCAGTCACATGTACTGCAGTTCTCCATCTGCAAAAGCAAGGTCCAGTTTGCCGAGGTCATAAATCCTGTGGGACAAGGGCTGCTGCTGCTGCTGCTGGACGCTGGCACCGTGCCTGGCCCGGGGCACCTTTGCTCTGCCTGGACTCTGCCCCACAGGCTCCTGAATAAACACAGATGTGCAAATAGAGGGATGTGCATACAGTTGTGTGTATTGCTCAGGAAAAGCAGCTGAATCCTCGGGGAAGGGGAAAGGCTGACTCCAAATGCTGCCCTTCAGGGTTTGACATTTCCATTCTTCATAAGCTGATTACTGATTCATGCAGTTCATATGATGTTTTCTCAAAGACACAGTAAAGCCATTCAGATTTGGGGTTTTTTTCTTTGGCCTTAAACATTCAGTTTCTGTTCAGGCTTTATTTTTCCCTAGGATTTGTAGAACTAGCACTAGACTTAATATCTGAAAACTATGCAACTTAGAGAAAATGCTGAAAGACAGATGGGTGTTAAATGCATTACTTTCTTTTGTTTACAGATTTTTCTCATTTAAAAATTCAACAGATTTACAAAGCTCAGGAACTTGAAGATCCGCTAGTGTTATAATTTTTTCAAAACAATAGTACTTCCCTTACTCAGAATAAATGCTAAACCAAATAAGAGCAAGATATTTAACTGCTTCTGCCTTTGGTTTAGAGAGCCATATAGTTGTCTCTGTCTTGATTTTTATTTTTCAGAAGATTAGGCTGTGTTTCTGAGTTTATGGTGAATTTGTATTGTGAAATGAAATTGTTTACCAGGCAGTAAACATTATGCTCATCTACTTTTTAGCATTGCTTATTGTATCACAGTAATACTGCTACACAGCATTCCTTCGAAAGTTTTCATAGGAAAGCAGTTGTCACAATGTACATAGTTAACTTCCTTTGAAAGCTCTTCTAAGGGAAGTGATAGGTGAAGGCAACCCAAAAACTTACTGCTAGTTGCTTATAAACCTTCTTTAACCCATGTCTAATTAACATAATTAGGTTAAAGTAAGACCAGCTGTTTCTAACCTGTATTTAGCTTGTAGTTTAATGCTTCTTTTTGAGCCTGGATGCGGGGACTGGGCAGCTGAGGCTTTTTTTTCCATCTGTGTCAGTTAATGTAATAAAGTACATGGCCTCACCCTACTAATATTGATCCTCCTCTATAAAAATGTGAACATTTAAATGTGGACATTTAAAATAAAGATTCTCTTGACATGAGGACTCGGTTGTGAATGAAACCTGCTTGTGCCAGGAAGGCTACAGCCTGGGATGAGATTTACTGAGCACAGAGCCTGCAGGCCTCTGCAGAAAACACCTTGGCATAGGCACTGTGTGTAACAACAGGGAAGTGCCTTCCCCAGCCCTGCACCCCGGGTTTGATGGAGCAGCTCTGCTTCCTATCCAGTCCCTCTGAGATACAGAAGTCAAACTCTGCTCGTGGTAAGTTTGTCCTGTTAAAGATTCCTGGTGAGTCGATGGCTGAGTTGAAATTAGTTCCCTTGGCTACACACAGCTGCCTCTGTAGGACACCAGCTGTAGGAACGGACCCAGGGTCCTCCAGCCCCACGTGTGCTCCTCTGCCTTGGATGGTCCCATGTGTGGCCACGTCCTGTCACCATTGCCAGGCAAGTGTCCCTCTCTGAGGTCTTGCAGAGGTAGTGTGGCTGCTTTCCGCAGCCATAATTAAATAAATGATCAATAGATTTTTTTTTTTAAAAAAAGAGGACATTTCACCAGTTGCCTTTTTTGACATCTGGGATCTGTCATGCAAATCTGGATTATTGAATTGGCCAAAACAGTTTGTGGATTGTCAAAAGCCTTGTATATATATTATCATCCAAAAGAAATTAGTAAGTGCTTCAACCCCGTTTCCCTTGGAAGGTAGCACAGGAGGCTCTGGGGAGCATGACTGAATTAGTAAGTGAGGACAAAGTGCGAGGCTGCACAGAGCTGACAGCAGCCCTGGTGTTTAACTCCTGTGCTGTCCTTGGCTGTGCCCCCACAGCCCTGCTTTGGGCCAGGCTTGGGACCGTTGAGTGGAGCCACATGGTGGCCTGGTGCTGGTGTCAGGCACTTGTGCAATCAGGTCTATCTGGGCAGATCATGCCACTGCCCTTGATAAGGAAAAGGCATTTTTGGAGCAGCCCTGGCATTCCTGGCCACTGCATCTTGACAGGAATTGGTTTTTGAAGTCTGCCATTTCACACCCAAAAAGTAAAGCCGCCCCTAGGTTTTTGCAGAGCACCCTGAAAGCTGGGGGTGCAGTGAGCCTCACACTTCAGTGCTCAACTCCCAACCACTCTGTGGCCCTGAAACAAGCAGTACTAATGAACAAAAAGCCTGCAAACAGGGACAGCTCTGAGAGGAGTTTCATAACCACTGTCCCCCTCTGGGAAAGGCAGTCCCAAGCCAGTGAGCCTTGCCAGGCAGATCCAGCATCTTTTGTCCATTTGGACAGAAGACAAGACCAAATGACAGGATCTCCTGTGGGGAAGGTTTTGCAGGTCTTCTGAAGCTGCTTCTTGCTGCTGCTGACTCAGGGTGAAGCGTGGAGGGTGTGAAGGAAAAGAGCAAATGAAACCATTTCCTTCCCCTTGAGAGCCTGTTCCTCTGCACTCATGTTGCTTTTAGGCAAAGGAAAAACTAGGCACTGAAAATGGGAAATTCTCTCTTGTGGCAAGCATCCATTTCAAGTGAGATTCATCCAGCAGAGGAAGGGTTGGGTTCTGTGGAAAGAAGTGGCATGTTCCTAGGGAGTGGTGGATGGTCTCACGGAACCAGTGGTTCTGTGTGCCCCCACCCACATCCATCCACATCCCAAAGACCATTTGGAGGTGCTGGTGCTGAGCAGGCTGATGTGACAGCACTGGCTCTCCCACTTTTCACAGCAGATCACAGCTGTGTGATCTCCTAACAATGCTCCTCCTGTAGAAGGAGCCTCTGAGCATGGCACTCATCCTCCCCCACTCGGTCACTCTCAGTTCCCTGCCTTTGGCAGCTCCGGCCCGTGTGCTCTCCTCATTCAGGATGTTTCACTTCTCACCTCCACCAGGATCTCCCTACCCGGACTCCTTAGCCAGTCCCAGCTTTCTTTGTCCATTTTTTTGTCAATCCTGTCTCACCTCACCACACCTTCCTTTCCCTGGTCCTTTCATCACTCTTAATTATTTCCCAGCTCCTTCCCCACCCTGATTTTCTCTTATGGCCTAGGCAGAGAACAGCATGGACAGACACGTTGCCCCACTTGTTCTTCCCCACTATAGTCTAGCTTTCATCTGCTCTGCTTTTAAAGTCAGTCCATCCTCCCAAAGAGTGCAGAGGTATTGGTGAAGGCATGAAACACTGAACTAGAAAACACAAACCATTTTTCTTGCTTTTTTTGCTAATGTTACTGGTTAAGAGGATGAATTGTGGCTGATACGTCTCTGTAGCTGGGGAATTTCAGCTCAAGCAGGGGGAGGTTTGTGAAGCTGACAGTGCTTGGGAGAAGTCTCTCTGTAGGCAGAGTCAGTTCTAGCCTTGGCTGGCCTTTCCTCTGCTCTCAGACTTACTTTTGCAGTGACCTTTTTACTTTCCACATCATCGCTGTGTCCAGCTCCATTTACACTGGCTGGGCTTTGCCAATGCGATGCTTTGGCTTTTACCATCTTACCAGGTCTGTCCCTGGGTTCTGGCACTCCTGCAGGGTTGGCCTGGTACCATCAGGGTTTTGGCAAGGACTGGTCCACCCAGGCAGGCTGTGCCCAGGCCCAGGACCCAGCAGGACAGGCACATAGCAGGATTTGCCTTTGGATGCAGTGGGACCCTTCTGCTGAATCCTTGGGTTATGTTTTGCTCAGCAGTCAAATTTGAAGCAGGGAATCAAAAAGCTCATCCTGGTGAGATGTGTTCAAGTGCAGAGTCATTGCATGTGTGGCTGATCTCTTCTGCAGCAAGGCACCAGCCTTTCAGGCACACTGAGCATACAGAACCTCGCAGCTTTCAAATTTACAGCTGTCCAAAACACATGTGTAAACTCAATGGAGTTTGTTTATTTAATTCTGCTTTATAATACACTTAACTTGGTACCAAGTAAAAGAAATAATCTGGCAAAGACATCATTAAACAGTTTAATAAGGACTGGATGACTCATTTTGTTTGAACAAATGGATTATTTTGCAATCAGAAGTACAAATGTTAACCAGCTTTATTTTTAGTTGAAAATGTCAAGAGGTCAGAAACAATTAAAGCAATTGTAAGGTGGGAGTACCCAGGGTTTGTGTTCTTTTGGATTTGCACCTTACTAAAATTGCTTTTATTGCAGCTTAGCAATTTAGCAACATTTTTCTGATAAGATAACGGGAATGACTGTGTAGGCACATTAACTGGTAAGAAGAGATTAGAGACAAACAGAAATGGAGCACACTTTTCATTTTAACAGCAAGAGTTGAAAAACTGAGAGGATCTGCTTTTTCCTTCCGTGATTTGAAATTTAGTGGTTGTATTTTAAATGTCTGACCTGCTTAGGACTTTCTCATCGGCTGAAAATTCGATGTTTGGCATATCAGCTACAAGCTATTTCATGTTCCAAGTTTCACTTTGAAAGTTTATTGTGTTTAGAGAGAAGTTTTAGGTGTGAAGAGAAGCTACCTGAGTTGCAGCTCAGCAGCAGGACAGCTTTGAGAGCAGACACTGTGGGCATCAAGAGGCAATGTCCCTGGCAAGCCATGTGCTGAGAAGGCTGGAGGCAAATCCAGGGAAGAACGTTCTTTGTACTGCTCCTGCTCTCGGGGGGGTGGGATTCACGGGCCCCACAGAATGACGTAGCATCAGCTCACTGTTGCAGCACCCTGCTCAGGCTGCAGCAGGGGCACCTGAGGGGCCACCACACACCAGGGGTCACCACAAAGCTTGTGTGAGCCCAGGAGGGTGGCAGGGCCAGCGGCCCAAGGGGAACTGGAGCCTACAGAGCCCCGTGCCAAGGTGCTGACAGCAACTCCGTGCTCGCGGTGTGATCTCCGCCCGGGCTGCACCAGCACCTTGTGCCCTGGCTGCTGTTGCTGCCTGAGGTGCTTCTCAGGAAGCTTCTGCTTCTCATGCCCACCTGGAATGCCCTGGTAACCGTGTGCTCCCTGTGCAGGTGCGGATCGAGGACGACATCGTGGTGACAGCCACCGGGATGGAGCTGCTCACCTGTGTCCCACGGACTGTGGAAGAAATAGAGGCTTTCATGGCAGAAGGCCAGAGCAGTGCCAAATCATTTGACAGCCTCTCCAGCCAAAAGCAGTAAACTTCAGGATGATACCTATGGCCTCAACTAATCAGTCAGCATGCTGATTTAATGCTGCGGCATACAAAATAAAATGCATCCAATTCTTAATAGCAAGAGAGGCAGGCAGGCTATTAGCTGGAAAAATTCCTGTGTTAAAAACAGAGGTAGAAGGCCCAGTTAACTCAACTGCTGCTTGCAATCAGCAGTTTATGTGACCAAGTGACAGCAAATTGCCCTGCTGCCTTATCAGTGGGGCTTATACTTCTGTCAGATCTCAGCTCAGATGTATCTTGCAATTAAATCTGAAGTTTGATGATTTAACTCTGAAATACTCTAAAATACCAAATGGATTATCTGAAAGCTATGAGCAATTGTAACACTCTTAAGTCTTTTTTTAAACTTTATCACAAGTGCTGTGAAAAACAGAAATAAAAATCAGTTGTTCTCAGTGGACATACTGACACATATTTTTCTTATGGATCTGTATCCATGCAGTAAGCAGAATCAAATTTTTATTAAAATTCACCTTGGCATCATTTGTGTGCACAACTTCGTGGTCATTATGCTTTTCTGCTCCAGTTCCTGCTTCTTTATCTGACCCTGCTACCAATAGGTGCTCTGTAAATGTTGACCCTTTGCTAGCCAGAGTTTTCTGCTCTGGATAGTGGCTGTACTGATCCTTCACACACAGCCCCATGCTCATTAGATTTGTTCATCTATTTGTTCCTTAAAAACATAAATTGCTATGGTGTTCATGATCCTTAGAAGTTGAAAGAAGGGAATATCTTTGCTGCAGGGCTTGTGGCCATTCAACAGCATGTGCTGTGCAGGATGACAGAGTTATTTTTAACTGTTCAGTGTTAGTTCAGAATGTAATAATGTAAATTTTACTTGGATACCTTACAAACATATTAATATTGATCACAAAATGACCATTCTTTCCACTCATGGAAGATTTAAATTACTGAGAGAAACTTTTTTTTTTTTACTGTAGGTATTCATCAGCTTGCAGGATAATAAATACATTTCTTCTAGGTGCTGGTAACTACATGAAAATAATCTTTCTCACTCTACACACACATCAAAACTCCTGTTCCATCTTCAGATTCTGTTGCAGTTTGACTGCAAAGCCAGTTCAGAACATCCCTGTGCTGTGCTGGGGGCAGCTGAAGCCACAGCAGAGCATCAGGACCTTCCTGGGTCCCCCTGCCTGCCAGGTGAGGGTTCTCCCGCTGAAGGGATCCGCTGAGTTGATATCTCAGCACCTTGGTGTGGGCAGCTCAGTTCTGCTGCCAGGCCACTGACACGTGGGATCAGCCGTGAGCTCCTGCAAGTGCCCTGTCTCAGGTGGGCTTGGATGGTGTCAGAAACCACTGCTGCTGCCTTTGTGCCCCCCTCGGACTGGGTTTAGGCCTGAAATAATTTCCCTAAAATCATCAGATACGTTGCTCTAGGAGAGCTGTTGGTCTGTGTGACAAGAACCTGCTCTTTATTCCCAACGGCTTGGTGATCCATTGCTGTGTAAGAAACTTCATGTGGGACACCAAAGAAACATTGTGAAACAATCCAGAGGACTTCATTCATTTCACTCAATTATAAATAAGTCTGTTTACATTTTTTAGCGGTTTCTTGACATTGGTTTGTAAGAGGCAAGTGCCGAAATTCTTGACCTTGAAGGGAAGCAGATTTTTTCAGGAAGAGAGCTGTGAGATCAGCTTGTATGTGCTGCTGCATTGAAGTTCCTGCTGTGGCGACTGGAGTCTTCCACTTCTGAAACGTAGCACCTGCCCAAGGACATCAGGCTTTGCTTTGATAGCCTTGCAGATATGAGAGCACAGACACTACACTGGCATTGCTCTGAACTCATCTGCCTCCAAAGCTCGGGTTTTTTCAGTGCACAACAGTGCTGGTGGCCTCGGCCCCGTTCCCTCCCCAGCCAAGTGTTTTCCTGTGGCAGGCTCTGAACACACCCAGGGGATGGCTCAGTGCTTTGGGCACTCCGAAACCTGCTGCTGCTTGGCTTCGGCAGCCGTTACTATTTTATAGTAACACTGCACAGATTTGGAAAGGAGAGCTTTGGAACTGTGTCAAGCAAGCCGTCACCCCGGTGTAGTTGCGGCGATGGGGCTGGCAGGAGCCGGGCTCGGCGGCAGAACAGGTCGGGCGGTGCAGGAGGCAGAACCGGTTCTGCTCCGGGTGCGGCCGCGCCGCGGGCCCGGGAGCGCCGCTCATCCCCGGCTCCGCCTGCCCAGCCCGGGGATGCATTCTGGGATGGGATGGGGCACCCTCTCCCATTTTCCTTCATCATCAGGCCCACCGACTTGGTGAATAGAAAGTTCATCCTTCATTCCAGAAGTTTGTCCTGTAATTATGATCGTTTTTATCCACTTGAGCAAAAAATGAAGAAGACCTTTTTCTCCTAATTTGGGGAGGGGAGGGGGAATAAACATTTTTTTAAAAGGCAAAGTGATATTTAATACTTTAAAACGTGGTGTTTAATAATTTAAAGTGTATTAATGGGGTGAAAGTACAGCTTGTGGCAAATTTTCTTTTTTTACTGCATTAAGACATTTTATACTCTGTCATATTTTCCCAAACGCTTCTTCCCCTTGGCACAAACAGACTTGAATAGAGTTGGCACCGAAGTAACAGAATGTGTCTTATGCGGAGCAAAATTGTGTCTTTAGAAACGTCTGAGCCCTTCTGCAATGAGACATGTAAATTGCTCAGCAAATTGTTTCAGCTCCCCGGGGTCGGGTGCACTCGGAATTTACCTGCAGGAGCAGTCGCAGGGTGCAGGGTCCCGCTGCCGTGGGGTGGAGCAGACCCCTTCCCTTAGCGGCTCCCTGAGGAAACGGGAGTCAGGCGTCCTGCTGGAAGGTGCGGTGCTGGAACTCCGTGTGCGCTGACAGCTTGTCACACGCTGGGGTTAAGAACAACGCCTCGAAAGGAAAATGGTCACTTCGATCGGTCGACGCTGAAATTTTCTGTGCCCTGCAGCAGAGGGCTGAGCTGGAGGTTCCGTGCAGTCACAGCCCGGGCTGCTTCCCCCCGGGCGAGAGGGCCTTTGCTCCTTGGGGCCGCTTTGGCGGCGCGGGCTGAGGATATTCCTGAGCCCGTTCTCGCACCCAGCACTGGGGATGCGTTTGGAACACGGATGGGCGACAGCCATGGCAGTGAGGGGCTGCAGAGCCCCGTGCTCCTCGGGCCTTGTCCTGCTGCCAGCCGAGGACAGGGATCCTTGTCCCGGTGTCTCCAAGGCCAGGGATCGCTGTCCCAGTGCCAGCCAAGGCCAGGGATCACTGTTCTGCTGTCCCCAAGGTCGGGGCTCGCTGTCCCCAAGGCCAGGGCTCGCTGTCCCGCTGTCCCCAAGGCCGGGGCTCGCTGTCCCGCTGTCCCCAAGGCCGGGGCTCGCTGTCCCCGTGCCCGTGTGTTGGCAGCAGCGGGGACAAGCCCCAGGTGCCGTTTCTGTCACTTGTCACCTGTCCGGGGACAGGAGCAGCTATCGGAGCGGGGCCGTGTTGGGCTCGGAGCGCTCCCATCGCCCCGGTGCACGCTGCTGGCGTTGGTGTTGCTGTCACTGCTCCTTTTCTTATCTGGTTGTTGTTAAACTGTAAATTGTTACAGTAACAGTAAATTGTTATCTCAGCCCTAATCTGCATTTTGTCTCTCTCACCTGAGGGGGTTGGGGACGGGAGTGGCTGCGTGGGGCTTGTTTTCCAGCTGGGCTTAAACCACCACATCAGTAAAGAAAAACCAGTGCAGATGTTTCTGATAAACCAGAAATTCCCTTTTCCAAATGACTTTTCATAGCTCAGTGGTTTTAAACATGAAAGAAATAGGATCAGAGCTGTCAGGAGCAACAGGTGGAAAAGTCACCCTTGAGAGCTTCAGAAAGAGGATCACCCGCACTCACAAGAGATCTGAGACATCATTTTTCACCAAAATCACGAAGCAAGCCTAGATTTGCAGTCAGTTCAGTCTGGTAGAGGAGGGCCGGGCCACACACGCGCCTGGCAAACCAAGGTCAGGACACCAGGGCCAGAGTCGCAGCCCACAGGTGTGCGCTGGCCTCTCACCAGAGGAGGTGCAGTTAACTGGAGATGCCTTCAGGTCATCTTTTTCCTTGTCATTCTTGGTGTTCTCTCCCCTCCCCTCTAAGTGCAGTAGATTTTCAGTCTTAATTTTTTTTTCCTTCTTTGTTAAATCAGACATTTAAACAAGAATTTAATGAGTTTCTGATTGCTGTCATGGAGCAGAAACCTGAGTGAAAGAGGGGGACAGAGACTATTGCAGAGATTTCTCCAAGATAACTGTGTGAGTTGGGAAACTGCACTTGAGGGAAATAGAAAAGGGACGGGAGAAACGAGGCCACTACAAGCAAAACATTTTTATTAGCTTCTGGTATTTCAACCCTACCAACTTAAGATGCAGTTAGAATGAAAAAAACATACCTGTAAAAATCTACCATAATCCAAAACAATCCATTAAAGTTTTCCACATGTATTAAAAGTTTAAATTCAATAAAGAACTTCTCAAGGTTTCATTCTCTAACAGTATCTTCATAGAGATAACATCCAAGTTTTTTCCTAAATACAGATACAAAGCAAACAAGCGTCCTCCAAAATAATCTATGGACAAAGGTAGTGTAAGAGGGAAATTAAGACAGTGTAGTAATCTACAAGACAGACACACAGGTTAAATGTAAAATAACCATACCATCAATGAAATATTTAAAAATGAAAATAAATTAAAGTTACATCAAAGTTCTTGCTTTACTTTGTTTAAATCCTCAATATAGCACACAGCACTGCATTATGGATCATGGCAAAGACTAAGCAGTAGCAATAAAAAAGTTGCTACAGAAAAACTTCTATGGAAATAGAGTAGAGATACTCCTTCACACAGCTGTATGATGGCTGTAGAAATTCCACCAAATCAGTTATTGATACTAGGGCCATTTCTTTTTAAAATCACCGTAAATTTCTGGAAGATGAATGTCAACCAGCAGTGATCCACACACCCCGGCTGAACACCTGCTGTCCTGCCCCCTTCACTGTTAAGCCAAGCTGCACTCTTTGTTCTCCTCAGTGTCTCCTAGCAAGAATGCAGTTTTGCAGGGCACAGTTGTTTTGGTAGCATTTTGAAACTTTCTGAAAACAAACTCTTGTTCTCATAAGGCCCCAGTCACTAGGTGAGCAATATGAATGCAAGTTTAAATGAAAGGCTTTGTCAGTGTGGAGCTTTGCCTCTTGCACATGAAGCTTCATGTGCCTTTTGGAGGCCAACTGCCTGTATATATCATCAGAGCATATTGTTATTTTTCTGGTGAGCACTGATAGGCATCCCAGCTATTACTACGACCTCCCCATTAACTACAGCTGGGCAGGAGGAACCCACGTGGTGCTTCATAGGACTTGTTCTACAGATATAAAGTAAAAAGCAAAAATTCTCCACGGCCTTTGCAGTTTGTAAAATGTAATGAAGAAAACAAAGGGCTAAAATACGTTAACGGGTATTTAAAGGATGTTCTATCCAATTAAAAGTTTCTGAGCCATCCTGCTGGATTCCTCCCATTCTGTGAAGTCCAAAATGGTAACTGAATATTCCTGTGAAAATGTTATCCTAAATATTACATTCCTTGTTGGCTAGGAGTTCAGATCTGCATAAATCTTTGAGAAAAAAAAAAATATTTAAAACAAATACCCTAAGCAGTTTCTGGTTTAATTGTTAGAAATCTTCAGTGTTAAATCTAAAAGAAGAAAACCTCCACAAAACAATGACTAAAGGTACAGTTTTTGCTTGATTACTGCATGGGCACTGCAGACAGGCTGCACCTCAAGAGTTTGTTTCATGATAAGGTCGCAGGTGTCTACTGTCCACTGTTCTCTGGATTTGTGGTGGTGGTCTCAGTGCCAACAGGCTGCACATTATCTGCAAAATTGTGGGCATGCTCAAGGAACAAGTCTTTCAGTACGCTCAGCTCCTTGGTCAGGAGTTTAATTTTTGCCTCTAAACGTTCGTTTTCTTCTTTGAGCTGGTTGACCCTCTGCAGTGTGTCTTGTGCTTTCTGCTTGCTTTTTAACCGGCTCTTTTTCACTGCCATGTTGTTCCGCTCTCTGCGCTGACGATACTCATCACTGTTCCTATCCACAAAGGAATTTTTCTTGCCCTGTTTGCTCGGAGGCACAGCTTTGCCTCCACCACCAGGACTAACTGGCACCAGCTGGGGAACCTGCTGCAAACCACTGGAGTGTGCTTGGGTGTGAATCACACTTGCCCCGCTCGCGTCTGTGGTGGTGTTCTGTTGGGATGTCTTGCTCATTTGGACAGGCTGTTCTTGGACACAACAGAATTTATTAGGAGACTGGAAACTCTTGGGCTTCTAGAAGGTGTTTCCAACAGATCTTCACATGGATTAAGAGCAAGGTGAACCTAGGAGGGAAAAAAAAAAAGCTATTAAAAATGCTGGCTTCAGCTACAATCTTATACATCACTGGCTTTAGCATAAAGTACCGATGGTACATGTGGCAGGGACACATTGTAACTGTGCTGGAAGTGGACAAACTGCCAACTACATTTCTGAAGCCTCAAACATATTTGGATTGGATGGGACTATTACTGGGTCATCTAGTCAAGCTGTTTGAATTGTTCACTGGCATCGCTCAGTTATTCCAAAGCCATCCCTGATGGATGGGTGTCTAGCCTAGCCTCAAATATCTCCAGTTTCACAACCTCTGTCTTGGCAACATGTTCCACTGTCTAACTTTTCCTCCAGTTATACAATTTTCTTAGTTTTCAGACTGGAGTTTTCCTTCTGTGGCTTAAACCTATTAACAGCCTGACTCTTGACCAACCAGGGGTATTTGATCCTTGTCCTCTTCGGACCACATCTCTGGGTGTATCCGCAGACAAATTCCTCCCTGATCTCTTTTCTCTGGAGCAAGGGTGCTCAGCGTGTCCACCTTTTCTCAGCCATCTTACAGCACTTGTTTTAAAGATGATGTTCAAATTGATGGCTGCCATAAGGTCTACTAGCACTGAAAAATAAGCCTATGGAGCAAGGTCGTGCATTGCAAAGGCTGTGTCTGGCCGACATTCTACCACAAGCAGCGTGCTGAGCCTGTACCAGTATGATTCGAGCAGGTGGGAGGGCAGCACGGGGTGAAGGCAGTGTAGATCACTACACAAAGACTGTCACCCATCAAAAGACAGCAACCACAGCTGACTCATCAACAAATAAGGTCGCCTGCCATAGTTGGTGCACTGGTCACTGTCCACTCTGCAGCAGACAAACCATCCTGATGAGCAAGACATCCTCTCACCTGACTCACGTCCTCCCGCTGCTGGGGTCAGCCTGCTCCTGGCCCTACTGGTGGCACAAGGAGGATTTCACCACAGCTGCAGGGCCATGGCCCTGGCAAGGCTAACAGCTGGTCCCCTTCTCTTCTCATCTCATCTCACAGGATGACTTCCTAAATGGCTGGGAGAGAAGAGGGGAAGGGCAACAGGATGGTCCTAAGCTCCTGAAACACCTACCTATGGCTCCAGTGAAAAATACTCAGTGGTCAGCCAAATCAGCGTGGATTTGTCATGTTGAAGAAAAGCATTTAACTGGCACTAAACAATCCTACTCCAAGGTCAGCCTGTGTGGCAGCAGTGCAGCCACTGTCACACGCAGACATGCAGTTTCCTCCCTGCCATCCTGCAGAGGACTGGGGAAAAGCAAGCACTGCAGCAGCACTGACTGCCCAGGGTGGGCAGCGTCCAGCCCAGGAACATCACAGCACGTGGATGGCTCCACTGTCTGGCTGACGAATGGAGGGATGTGTGAGAGGTTTGTAAGGCAGCTCCTGTGTGTCACTGATCGTTCTAAACTCTCAGGTTCAGCAGCTGTGCACTGTTCCTGTTTGTTTTTCTCAGCAGTCTGAGCTGCTGTTCTGCTTTTGGATGGGCTATGGTTAAAATGTTGAAATTCAACTGTGTAGATCAACTGCATATTTTCTCCCATGTGGAAGGAGCCGGAATGAGATGCAGCTGCAGTGTGGTTCAATAGCATTCATGGAAAAGCCCACTAAATTTGGCTTGAATGTTACTCAAAATTAACAGTCTGTCACCAAGAGGTCTTCCCACCTGTGAAGAGGTATGGGTATACACACACCCTTCCTATCAAGAATCTTTTCATTTTCCTGTTTCAGGGCAGAATGAGACCATCAACACTTTTTGACATCGGTGGAGCTGGATGTAGATACAGTGTCTAACACCTTTGTGTTAGTATTTTCCCAATTTCAACTCCTAAAGCAACTTTTGCAAACGATGTTTCAGTCTCACTCTGACCTAATATGCAGTTTGGTTGGGCAGTTGAACTGAACACCCAGCTAACAAGGTGTTCCTGTGCACCGACACCAGACTGGCAGGGCCAGTTGTAGTAGCTGTGCATGTGTAATTGCACAGACATTTTTACTCAAGGTGTAAGTGTATGCTCCTCTCAGACACTGGCCTGGTCTGCCCTTTATTTTAAAATACGGGATTTCTTCAGCCCTCAAGGCATATACAATTCTCAAGTAAATTGTTGACACCTTTTCCAAATCTGCTGTCCCTTCTGCTTCAGCACATTTCAGTGCTTGCAAGGTTCACCTGGACAGGCTGGTTCTGTAACCCACACCATTTCCACCATCCGATTTTCGTGCTCCATGAGCTCCTACAGAGGAAGGGGTGGCTCCTGCCCCCAAGGGAACCCCACCCCACACGTGACAGGTTTCTTCACACCACCAGGTTCCATGTGCTACTTCTCTCTATGCTATCAGAACTATTTAATACTGCTTTCACACTTCTTTCCTATCTCTATAAGATTTCCCCATGATTCAACAAAAAACTTTATCTGTTCCATTAAACCTAATATTAATGGAGTACTTTAGCTGGGGAGTACACGGTTATAAGCAGAGAAGATAACCAGTGTCACACCTCTCAAAGCAAGAATTCTAGCCCTGCCTGCTAGGACAGACCTCCCTCAGTTCCTTCCCACTGGAACTGATTTGTTTTTTAATAGATAACTATTTCTTAAGTGAGACGTGCTCTTATCTGGCCTGGTGATCAGAACCCTTAACTGGGACAGGGGACACTTGGATCCCTGTCCTGCTCCAAAGAATAAGCAGAGCAAGCAGCACTGACTGTACTGCATCAGAGTTACACCAGTGCCAACAGCTGAGGCTTGAAACTCATTTTTCCACCTGGTGATTTGGAGCTGGATGCCTGTTACCAGTTGTCAGAAGGCTATCCCAGACAGCAACAGGTGCCACGGGGCATCCTTCAGCAGCTACTGCAGGGGGATTTAAAGGCAGCAGGATGAGAAATACAGAGGGGACTCTCAAGAAGGGTGAGGTACAGGACATGGTAACTGGGAGAGCCGTGAAGGTGGGGAGGCAGATGAGGCTCAAGTTTCTCAGAGCAACACAAAGCTGCTCCGCACAGGTTGTTTCCCTGTGACTGGGTGACAGCCCCAGCACAGCAGGAGACAGCTCCTCGGAGAGCCAGCCCCGTTTCCCAGCATCTTGTTCCCATAAAGCTGCTCATGAGCTTCAGCTCAGCAACAGCCCTAGGCCGGTTCCACCCAACACATGGTACTGTTTCCAGTGGCCAGTTAGAACTGCCTGCTTCTCTCCTTGGGCCACCAACTGCCCACCCAGGAAACCAACTGGCCACCCACTACAGCATAATAGCTGGTAACTCAAGAGGTGTCTTCTCAGGCAGAAAGATGTTTCTTACTGTCTCACAGTACTCCTCAGGGGCCAATGAAGCAATGAAGGCCTTCATTTGCTTTCACACATACAAAAAATAAAAATAAAGACATTAAACTTCCAAATGTTTGCTTTGGGAAAAAAAAAAAAAAGAAAGAAAAAAGTGTTTTGTCAATTAAATCAGCAATTTTTTTAACTTGGTAGCAAAAAACACGAAGTGCTTCTCTGCTCCTTTCCTGTGAGTGTGCTGATTCTGATCATTAGTCGGAATGACTTTATTGCACAAATTCACAAAGCTGTCTTGTCAAATGCAAAATCGGTCCCAATCTGAACAGCAATAGGTGGCCTCTCTTGTCTTAGACCTCCCTAGGAACACCCGGCTAGGATCCGATTCCAGAGTGCAATGAGGCTGTGCTAAGGACTGTGGCACAGAGCGGCAGGCACACGTCGGCTGCGCAGTGGGAGGGCTGACTCCTGCACGGCTCACACTCACAGGTCTGCAGGAGCTGAAGCCAACTCTCACCTACCGAGGGCTGGGCAACAACACTTCGGAGACTGAGTACCTCGATCCCATCGTTTCTTGCCACAGCTGACAACATCACTTGCACACATTTATTTCAGCATCTCCATTTTTAATACGCGTCTTGCAGAAAAGTGCACTCTGGCAACCTTAGCAGACGGCATCAGAGCACATAAAGCATATATTTTAACATGACAGAACCCCAAACACCGGGAGGCAAGGAGGAGTCAAAAGATTCTGCCTTTCCAACTAAAACGACACCTGTGATTCCTAACGACAAACCCGTTCCTTAAACCCGAAAGTTTTGCAGAATACAAACGCTTATACTTTCCGAAGAGGCTCTGCGCGGCGCCGTTACGGGGCTGCGCCTGCTCTTCCGGCCGGATGTCAGCGCTCAGGCCAACGCGGAGCTCCCTGCCCGCCAGAGCTCTGCTTTGAAACTTGCCACCGGAGCCACGGAAATCGGTGAGGGACCTGACCCATCTGCCGAGCGGCCTCCGGGGCGGCCGCACCGGACGGCACCGCGGGCGCTCCCCGGCTGCCCCTCGGGCCCGGCCCCGCCGCCGAACGCCCCCGGCGCCGCCCCGGCGCGGCCTCGCTGCCCTCACCCCGGGCCGGGACCGACCGCGGGGACCGGCCCCGGCCCCGGCCCGGCCCTCCCCGGCGGGCCCGCGGCGCCGCCGCCGCCGCCGCCCTCCCCGGGCCGCCCGCCCGCCGAGGCCGCGCCGCTCCTCCCCCGTCCGAGCGGGGCGCGGGGGTGCCCGGCGCTGCCAAGCCGTGACTTCACCGGGGGAGGGGAGGGGAGGGAGCCGGGGCCGCCCGCCGATTGCATCACGGCCGCGGTGCGGGCCCCGGCGGGCGGGGGCGGACACGGCCCCCGGCCCCGGCGCGCGCCCCCCGCGCTTACCTGAGCGGCGCGAGCGGCGGGAGGGGCCGGGGCCGCGCTCGGTACCGTGCGCGTGCGGCCGGCGCCGATTGCGACACCGCGCGCCCGCCCCGCCCCCGGGTGATGCAACCGCCCCGGGATTGGCAGCGCGCGCGGCCAATCGGCGCCCGCGCGGGGCGGCGGGGCGGGGCCTGGCGTGTCTGCGCCGCGGGGCCGCGAGCGCCCGCGGGATCGGCTCCGGGCCCGCCACGGCCGGAGGGCGGGCACGGCAAGAGAGCGGGCACGGCAGGGCAGGAGGAGTGCGGGCAGGGCAGGAGGAGTGCGGGCACGGCACGGCCGGAGTGAGGGCACGGCAGGGCGGGCAGGAGTGCGGGCGGTCAGGAGTGCGGGCAGGGCAGGAGTGAGGGCACGGCACGGCAGGAGTGCGGGCGGTCAGGAGTGCGGGCACGGCGGGAGAGCGGCCACGGCCGGAGTCTGGCCACCGCCGGGGCCTTGTCGCGGCCGCTGGCAGGGTTTGTGTCCCTGCGCTGCTGCAGCCGCGCTGAAGGAAATCGCTGTCGCGGCCGTGCCCGGGCTCCCGGAGCCGCCTTCCCCTCCGACGGGGGCCCGGGTCCAGAGGCCGCCGTGCCCGGCCCGGGGGCTGGCGGGGAGCGAGGCGGGCGCTGCCCCGCGCCGGTGGAACCGGGAGCCGGCCCTCAGTTCCAGGAGGGTCCGGCGCCTCGCACAGCCCCAGGGGGAGAAGCCGGCACCGCGTTTCCCGGCCGAGTCCCCGCACGGGCCCGGCGGGAGGGACGGCGCGGTTCGGTGCGCCCGGGCGGGCGGCTTCCTGGGCACGGGTCGTGGGTTCGAGTCCCGTAAAGGGCTGGACTCCATGAGCCCCGCGGGGCTCTTCCAGCTCGGAATGTTCTGCGGGCCTGGTGAAGTTGGCCGGTGCCCCACGGGCATCGGAGTTGATGGCGGTGTGTTTCTGTACTGATTGGCATCTCCTAATTGTTCCCAGGCTGCTAATTAACACCGAGCGGCGTGTTCCCATCTCGATCCTAGCTGCGGTGTGGTTTGCCTCCGTACAATGTTGAGAGGTCGAGGGGAAGGAATGCCAAAGACATCCCAAAAAAGCATCAACGGTTCTCTTGACAACAGAAATTACATCAAATTTCTAAATTTCATAGTTTCTCATTAATTTTTCTTTTCTAACTCACTATTAGAAAAGAAATCCTAAATGCTGGCAGAGCAGGAAGCATCTGGATCATAGAGTTAAATGTCACGGGAAGATTATGCACCATTTCACTGGTATGTTTGTTGTTACAAAATACACCACTTTTTGCGGAGAAAAGTTCTTTTTGCCCTCAATGGTTTCCAGACACTTTGGTTTATATCACTTTAGTTCTGCCCAAACAAGCATATACTTACTATATATATACACACATATGCTCACGTCTTGAGCTGTGCGTGAGCAAAGTGTGTTTGCAGCTCCCTGAGTGGGAAATGCACACTTCAATACACAGGTGTGCGTGTGTTTGCAGTGGGCAGGTCTGAAAATCCTCTGTTTACAAGGCAGGCAAGTTTGGAACAAGTTCAAGTGTGCAGGCAGTGAAAACAATACTGTTAGAAAAGTGGGATTTTTTTTAATGCAGAGAAAAAAAAAAAAGTTAAGGATCTATGCTATTCTGGTTTAGCACATAGACCTGCTTGAGAATGTTTTATGTCTGCAAAAGACCTGCGAAGGATTAGATTTGTAAATACAGTTGCGAAGCTCAGTGATTTAGATACAATTATTTATATTTACCATTTTTACGGCTGTCTGATGTTGTGGAGGGGCTTTGTTTTTGTAAAGCCCTGTGGAAAATAAACCATATTTACAGAAAAATTTGGAGGGTTAGTCTGGGCAGTTTTACTCAGCTCATTTACCACAAAGATACTTTTCCTTGTCAGTCATCAAGTGTTTGCCTTAACTTCTCTGATGTTTTTCTGATTCTTAATTAAAACTGTTACATTTTCTGTGACAATGACTCATCCATCTATAGCTAAAGTGAAAATCCAGGTAAGCTTTAAACATTATCCTTTGCTCACAATAGTTAAGTAAATGTGTGCTCTTAGTATGCTTTTGTAGGATTTTAGAGCACTTTATGACCATTCATTCATTAATCCTCATCAAAGATAGCTGAAGAAAATAAAATCTAGACGAACTTATTCTCACAGAGTGTGACTATTTTCAAAGTTAAAGCTCACACATAATTCCCTGCATTTAAGACACTCCAGTGCTGGGTTAGCATTATATCCTTTTAAAGGAAACCATCACACAGTGTACTTCAGTTTTTGCAGGGTTTTTTTTTTCCCCCTGCAATGTTACAGTAAAAATAGAATATCATGGAAGGAATCTAAGAAATAAGCACGGAAATACATGGACAACTGGGATGTGGTCTTGAAATGCACATTTTGCCTGCTTGTGTACAAGTTGTGCCCAGTGAGCAGTGGCTCTGGAGTTGGGTGTCACAAGCAGCCTGATCCCTGCTGGGACAGAGCCCTTCTCACTCCCAGTCTGGGTGTGTTTCTGTAGCTTATTTTAACATGCATTATCCAGTCTCATGATTGTTTGAAGACTTTAGTCCTGGAAAAAAATTACAGTGATATTCAGTGTCTTCAAGTAATCTACAGCAATTCACATTTAGAGGCAGGAAGGCCATTGAGGAAATAGAAACTGGGGGAACTGGAGTCAGAAGGTATAAAGGGGAGAGGAGCCTGTTGGGACAAATGTCCCTGTTTACTGCCCACGCAGTATGTTCCCTTAACACAAAAACATTAAGAAGTTCCCTGGTGCCTTTCACTTAGAGCAAAAACTACTTTGTTGCCCTTGGAATAGTTTCTGTTGGTCTGACTCCATTGTTCACGCATTTCCTCTGTCTTCACGGGCGATTATTTCTTTGTCTTAAAGTACAAACCCTACAAACTCCTGGACTACAACCTACACATTCAAAAAATGCTTCTTTCTGTGAGTATTTGCCTCTGTTTCCCTCATGGGTAAGCCTTCACCAGATATTTTTTTTATTTTTACTTCAGACTTGCACATTTCAATTAAAAGTTTACTTTTCACGCATGATGCTGCTGTGTACTTTTTCATTCTAGTCTAACAGCCATGCCTTTGAATTCTTGAGAAGAAATCCCTAACTTCTCTCCAGTGAAAGAAGAGAGAAGAATAAGTATATTTGTATATGCAGTTTACAGGTGGAAATAAATAGGCCCCTTAGGAAAAAACACATAATTTCAGGCTGTGAGGAATAGTCAGATGTATTTAAGGGCAAATAGACTAAATTATATCAAAATATAACCTTTTCTTGGTAACTGCTACCCCTTTTCTTGGTAATCTCAGCCTAGATTTACTCAAAACTGGAAAGATTCTCTCAATATGATTACATTCCTTATGATCACCAAGCAGATGGCATTCATTCAGGAATATCCCAGAAATACAAAGTATGTAATAGAGGTTTTCCATAATCTTATTATTGCAAATCTCCCTTCTCTTAACACCCCTGCATTTTGTTATTACAATAATTACTTTTCGTGTTCAGGACTGACCTGCACCAAGACCGAAATCCTGTTGTTAGAAATCTGAATTTTGCAGAGCTGAGGCTATTAAAGCTTCAGAAAGAAGAAGGATCACTGAGTTTCTTTTCTCAGGACTCTGGCTATATTAAAAAAAATGAAACACAGAGAGAAAAAGCAATATGAGTGGCTCTGCCTATTTGTTTGGAAAGGCTTATACTTCCTAAGCACAGAGTTTGGTTTTTCACTGTGATTTAATAATTTAAATGACAGAAACTTATCTGTTAATAGCTGATTTGTCAGAGGTAGCCTTTTTGGCTAGGAAGACTGCGTAGTGGTGATTGCTGTTTCAGTATCATCCTGCTAATTCTAGCACTGACTCACTGAACCTCGGAAAATTACAGCACTTTTGCTCTAGCAAATACTAAGTAAAGAAAGGAACCAATCTGTTCTAATAGCAAACATCCATTTTATTGTCACATTGCCTGGAGTTCATTTGCAGGAAAAATCGAGTGCCTTTGTTCTTTTTCTCTATGCAGCTAATAAGTCTTGTAACTAGTTTCTAGTTCTGCATCTTCCAGAACTACTCCCCTTCATTTGCATTTACCAAAATATCCAGGTTGTCTAGCTATCTAGAGTTACTTATACTGGTTTCTGAAAATCAATTAACTCAATTACATGTGCAAACTAAATGCAATGGTTCTCAAATGGAGGACAAAAAGGCTTTTTTTTGTAATAGACAGCCGTTCCCAACAACTTCAGCAGGCTAGTGGGTGATAGCAAAAAGAATCAGGCTAACACAGAAGTCTTACAGTGTCTGAAAAAACTAAGAGATCAATAAGATGTATACATGATATAGCAGAAAAGTAATGCAGTGATGGTATTTATGCTTTTACAACAAACCAAAGCTGTCACTTCTGTTGGTGTTATATGCTGTCCTCCTCCAGCTACTGCAGTTCACGTTTCCCTCTACAGCTCTGAGGGGAATGAGAGGTTTGCTTCTTCAAGCTTGATGAACTGGTTTAATCTTGGTAGAGTCTGCAACAGTGGTGCCCTGAGATTTGATTTCCCAACTGCCATACTTTTGTTTCATGCTGTTATCAGGAAGGTAATTTTTTTTAAATCAGCAAGCACCTTCAGAATCAGCCAACTGCGCAGATAAAGGTGTGTGCCCATTTTTGCAAGTTTCACTTTTTTGTGTGGTATTCTGGTTAGTAGGCTGGATTCTTCAGCAGTCACATATGAGAGTCTTCTCTTTCATAGCTACAAAATACTGTTGATGGTAAATTTATATTTTAATGGAACCCTTACTCAGTCTGTGTTGCCCTGCTGTCATGAATTTGCTCTTCAAGCCAAGCCAGCTCGGGTTCTCCAATATCAGTGTTCCATTTCACCAGATGGTACTTTGACCTGGGAAGTGTGCCATTACAGCCATGGCTTCTTGAGGGATTTGAAGGTGGAGGGACGTCTTGTTACCTTTGTGACAATTCTTTGCACATAAAAATACTGTGACAAAAATGTGCGCTATTTCAAAATGTAGCATGTATCATCCCATCTCTTGACTGTATTCCAGAGGACTGCTTAGGAGATGACCAACATATTTTAGGTATATAAAGATGACCAGATATACATTAGTGTTCAGAAGCCACATGTCCCTTTGAAGTGAATGAAGCTGCTGAGATTACTATCTGTGACCTTCTATGGAAGTATCAGAGTATGGAATTAGAAGCTTTCTTGTAGGTATTTGAGTTTAAAAATATCAAATATACCCCTGAAGAACGCCTGGTCTGTGAGGAGGCTTCTAGGTGTGTCAACCCAAAGTATTCAGATTTCTGGAAGATAATCTAACAAAAAGAATGAACACTATACTCCTAAATAGTTTTTTTAAAGGATTTTACAAACATGTGTTTGTGTTTGAGTGTTCTCTGGCTTTGCTCTGATGTCTAGTGATCCCATAAAAACTAGCATAGCCTTTGTTGTGAATTTCACTGGGGCTTGGCTTGGGTTTTTAGCCGAGCTTCTTTAGTAATTGTACTAAACAATGCAAACTGCAAGTCTTCTGGTATCAACAGAATATGACAGGGATCTGTAGACTGCCACTGATCATTTTGGGGGTTTGCTGCCCTGTGAATGTAAAATGTTAGGTGAGTTGGGGGCAGCATGGCTAAAGATAAGCAAAAACAAAATAGATAAATGGATTGAAAGGAAAATGCTATTTATTGTGTGAGTATATGTGCATATATAAAATCCGGTTCAAAAGAGACTTGTTAGAACTGAACAAGTCTGAGCGGGAATTAATGGCCCACACCTGGGAATAAGAGGTGAATTCTCAAGTATCCAGATTTAGTAATTGCCACACCTGTCCTATATTCCCAAAAGCATAAATGAGGCCTGCAAGGATTTAGATAGCTTAGCTTCTGAATGCACAGTGCCATGGCTCTTTTCCAAGGCATCATCAGTCACCGCGTGAAAATCCCCACCCATAATTACCAGGGCATTATTTATCACAGGGCATACTCTACTGAAGAACTTTACCTTACTCTTATGATATCAAGAAGAGTGAATAGTTTTAGTCATTAATTTTTATACAGACTTCAAAATGGTTTGGAACAGAAGCCTAAAATAAATACCCTTCCAGAAAAGCAATGAAATTTGAGAGGCATAGCTTTGTTGATGGTCTCATGGTTTTGGAAAGATGAGGACACAAACTGCATTCTTAGCAATGGCTTTATTGTTCCCTGCAACCAATAAGACCTTCAAAATACCATGAAAAGCTCAAGGAACAGCCATTTGAAACACAAAACTGAGAGTCTGGCACTTGGCAGAGGACAGTCCACCTGACTGTTAGCTCCACCTCTGTTCTGTTCATGAACATGAATAGAAAATAAATTATTTATCATTGTACAAAATATGTGGGAGGACAGTTTTCGAAAATGTATTGGCAATTGCAACATGTCTGTCATTGACCTCCTGCTGCTAACATTGAGGAGAATTTTGGATGAGATAATCAGTGACTGATACTTTGGTCAGGCAAGCAGACTCTTACGTTTTGTCCCCAACAGGAAAGAAGGTAAGTACTTACCTCAGCAGGGCCATCTTCCTTCCAGAATGTCAATTCTTTGCATTTGGTGAGTTAACTGTTTCTGGTTCTGATGCCTTAGGATTTAGCTTTTATATTTTTCGGATCCTGCACTGCTTTAGTGTATAACTCTAAAATTCATAGCCTGTCAGCCACTGTTCTCTCATTTTATTCAGACAAAACAATTCCTCTCTAGGCCTGAAACTCAAGGACGCCTTATTGTCTCAGGCCCCAAGAGATGTAAACAACAGTGAACTGGGGGGGACAAACTTGGAGTAAATTACTTCATTACCTGAAAATGTAATTGGAGGATTAACCCCTGATATGTAAACAGACCAAACTTAAAACTGTCTGAAAAACTCGTGATCATTGTCCGTCTTGGGTGTAGCCCCTCTCGGAGGCTTTTGACTGCCCGAGGTGCACCTCTTGAAGGCCTTCAAGAAATACTTTTATTCTCTGAATTTTGTCTAGCCTCTGTTTTAGGTAGCCACTCCAAGGCATCAGTTCTCTTGCCTCCTGAAACAGAAGTAGTTTTCAAAGAAACAGTGGGGCACAGCTTTCTGCTTTGGCTCTGCCAACCTTCAAACGTAATACAGGCTCCCAGGAGAACAAAGCAATTGCACTTCCACTTACAGAGTTCTGATTATCTCTGTCATTGTGAATTTACAAGACACAATCTGGGTTTGTATTGAATATAAACATTGCAGACAAATTTGTAGAAGAAAACACTTTGTAGCATGTTCCAGGAACAACAATATCTGGTTTTCTCTCCTCTCAGCTGTAACCAGATCAGACTTCCCTCTGATAGGAGAAACTTTGTGCTCCCTCCATCACTGCATGTCCTTTGCATTCATGTTTGTGCACCTCAATGACTGTGAAATTCAACTTGGCAAATCTCCATACAAGAGGAGTCTCCTCGTTCTGAGTTGTTTAGCCATCATGTGGGGGTTTCATGCATCAGGCATGATTTATGTGATCAGAAGTTCTCCCACAATTAAGACACCAGCTGAAGTTACCAGGAACCCTTCCCAAGAAGAAAAATCAGGTTCAGCGATATTACAACAGAGTTGATGTCACTGACTTACAGTGGAACAACCTGTTCGCAAAAATAAGGGGCAAAAGAGAGTAACATGCAAAGGAAAAGCTGATGACAGCACAGAACACTACAAAACACTGAACCTGCTCTCATGGACTCCCAGTGCTGCATGTGCACTGGCAATCAACCACCTGCAGCCAGCTGGCAGACGCTGAGATTTACTCTACAAAAGCACTGCTGTCCCTGAAGTCTTTTGCTGCAGACTCAATATTTGCTGAGCATACACATTCTAAAGAGGATTTCACCAAGGTGCACAGAATTGTGGAAAGTGCATAATGAATATGTTAAAAGTCACAATCATTTGTGCAGGTTCTTGAGGCTCTCCTCCAAGGAGTACAGGCTTTGCTTTCAAGTCACCTGTAGTCCTATTGTAAATGTGACTTGGCAGTCGGAGAAAGAGACTTTGCTTACCAGGAAGAGAGATTCTTCAAGGTATGTTTGTTTATGTGTGCTTTCATATCATGTTCTCTTTTTCTTCTTGTGTAAAGTCCTTTGACATTAAGGGGCTCAGCAAGTGGGACAAAGGGTCTAATGCACATGGTGGCCTTTTTCTTTCCTGTGAACAAAATGAAGACAGAATGGCTGCATGTAGGTGTATGTGTACTCCTAGCAGGAATTTACACACAGGCAGCCACTTCCAGAGAACACCAGCTTTGAGACATTTTAAAATATGAGTCGAGTGTGTTCCCAAAACTTTCTGCACTGCAAACTTTTCTGCACTGCTAGCAAGATAACATGGGATGTTGTGCTTTAGTGGTGCCATAGACAACCGAAAAAACTCAGTTTTTCAAAACGAATTCCAATGCCTTAAACACAAAAAGTTCATAATAAAATATTTCATTTGTGTGAACACTGATTTAATGTAGAGGCATTTTTTCAACACCAGTGTATGGCACCATTGGAGAGTACTGCAGCAGTCTGAAACAGCCCATGTATCTTTGGCGTCCCTCACATGAAGGCTGTAGTTCTTGTGCAGTTCACAGTCAGCTCTCAGACACCTGATGCTATAGCAGCACCAGTAGCTGAGCTATGGAAACTGAAGAGCTGCATTCTTTGACTTTCTTTCTGAGTGCTTTTTAAGAGATTTCTGGAAAGGTTTTCAGTCCACTTAAAATTTGGTAAGTCACACATTCGGATACTCCCCCACCAAATGGATATGATCAGAATATGTAGATCCAAGGACTTAGAGGCATTTTAGTGCTGCAAGGGAGATTTGACCGTGTAGCTCTGAGGCCAGTGAAACAAAGAGGCAAGGGGCACTGGGGCAAAGCACCTTCCTTAGGACTGAGTTTGCAGTTGATACATCACAAGATCTGAACTCTTCCTGCAGCGTTTCCCGCACTTTGAACATACAGCGTTTCCTCTTAATAGAGACACATACATTGATTGTCTTCTATTAAACACTGGCACCACTTTTTGCATATCCCTTGGAAACAGCATCTGAACTTGCACAGCTATGTACAAGGGACAGCTGTAGTCAGGAGTCCCACAGTCTTCGACTTCCATAAAAGAGAAGGAAATGGGAGCCTCAGACTTTATCAGAGACATCCTGAGATGGGTGAGTGGTGTTTATTTCAGTTTCTTAATAAAGGAGAAAAGTAACTCCCATGTGGTCTAGACCCTACCGTAGATGCAAATGATCTCTTGAGGACTTCAATTACATGTAAATAGTCCATAAGCCCTGCCCTTAGTCACATAAATACTTCCAGCTAGTAAGCCTTTCTAAAGGTCCCAGAACATTCATGCTGATGGGGAATAGCCCCTTTTTAAACCGAAAATCCTGACCCACTATCAGCTGTACTGTCTCGCCCAACATAAATGCCAGCTGTGTTGGCTGTGGTAACTGTCAGCAGCTGTTTCTCTGACAGGGAGCAACGGGGTTCTGTGCCAAGTTACACTTTCCTGTCCTTGTCTTTTGCAGCTGAGTGTCAGATTGCAGACAAGCAGCATGGATTCAGCCGTGAATGCTATGGCTTCTGTGCCACACAGGTCTTTAAATCATCATATGCCTTTTAAAGTCACGTATTTTAGTAAAACAAAAGCAAGAACTGTAGCACCCAACACTAAAGCATGTTGCACGAATTCTTTTTAGAATCATGCAACTCCCGTAATTAAAAATCTGGAATTTTTGCCTGCTTTAAAGAGGACAGGAGTTATTTTTCCGAAATTAAATTTTACTTTGCCAAGTTGAATTTCACTTTATATTTACCACATTCACGTCATAGATGTGAGCAGCTTGTACTGCTCATATTCCCCATTAATATAATTATGTAACATTAATATAATCTTGGTGTTTGTCAAGGAATGTAGGATTTATACTCACATTAACATATTACATGTAATTTGATTAAAATTAGCATCTAGCATAATTGTTTAGGCTTGAAAGAATTATTCAAAGTGAATAATTTAGAGTCCAAAACCTTATTCCCATTTCCTATCTTTAATTACAGCAGAAGAAAAAAAAATAGACATTTTTGCTATATGGGAGTCCATTCCATAGTTCGTTATTTTTTTTACTTGGAAACACAAGTACTTTGCAAGGATTTTTTGTTTGGAATTAGAAATCTCTTGGCCCTGGGCTCTTGCTGAATGATTTGCCTTGATTATACTTAGCTCCACTATTAATTATGGCCAGGTAAGTCACATGACATTGTTGCTCCCTCCTATCTGAAGGGCAGTGTCTTTTCAGCATTGTTTATGAGCATTTAGATACCCAAACCTTACAAAAAACCTAGCACTGTCACTGGCTTTTTACTTTCTGAAATATTTTTGCAAACTAAATACTTTTATGATTCCATAACATGAGTAAAAAATATAATGGCTTCCATCAAAAGAAATCTTCTGATTGTATTAATATGAATTCTGTTAATATTTATTTCAAGTATTCTGTAGCTCAGATGTCAGCTGCCTTTAAACACTAAGCAGAAGGAATGGTTTATTCCATCATCATTTGAAGTAGCCAGCCCTGTTTTCCTCCAAAATTTTGAAACTTTGCATTCTAGATTTTTATCTGTCTTTGATCCTTTCAGGAAATCCCTACTGATCATTAGACTTTCTTGCTTTATGATTAACTCTTATTTCAATAAAGTTTAAGACTTGTTTTACCTAAAGCATAAGATTCCAGTTTAAACAAAAAAATGTAAATATGAAGGTCTTGAGGAACTTGTGCAGTGGTGAGTAAAGACTCCTTCTTTCTACTAACAGGAGTGTCATGCTGAATGTTACTGTGAGCAACTTCTCTTCCTGTGAAGGCTGAGAATAGGTCAGAATAGGTGTTATCCCAGCAGGCAGGAGTGCCAGGTTCTCTCTCTGCTTTTGTTCAAGTGACCTTGGAAATCCCTGCAGAAAGGAAGGACCACATCTCATGCCACCACCTGCCAGTTGCTACAGGAGAGCTGGTGCTGCCCTGAGCCTGCTGCAGGGTCAGTGTGGCACAGATGGAACATCAGCACTGCGTGCCAGCCCCAGAGGATGAGCTGCCTCCTTGGCCTCATCTCCGTGCACTGGTTACCCCTAGGAGAGTCAAGGAAGTTCTGGTGCCAGAAGTGCCACTATGATTAACTTGAAACTGATAACAAAACTGTGATCCTTTTCAAGGTGAGATTGCCTCTGACTTGATTCCTTCCTCTGTGCACCTGTTGTTCCCCCATGCTGGTGGTTGGTTTGATCACGGCTTGGATTCACTGGTGATGTCACTGAATGACTCTAAGAACTTTGCTGAGCTCCCTTTCCTCTTGCTGCCATTGACATTTTTTATTTAGTAGGCAAGCTCTTGCTTGGATTACTCATGCCAATAATCCCTGGGCTAATAGTGGGATAATTAAAGAAAACTGAATTTATCTCAACAGGGGGGTCAGATTTTAAGATACAAGATGGCATGTGCTCTGAGCAGTAAAATTGCTTCCTTACTTTAGAGTCAATACTTACAGAACCTGACATTCTAAAATATGAGTTTAGAGTGTTCCCAAAACTTTCTGCCACTGAAGTTGAATGCTCTATGACATTAATAAAAGAAGCTTTGCACCAAAACCATATTATCTTCATATTTTAAAATCTTAATTCCATAGGTATTTTCAACATCAAATATTTGCAGGCTGGAAATGAAAAACTGTGAGGTCATGGGTTATGCCAGTGTCTGACCAGTGAATCACACAATAGCTTCACTGTAAGAGTAGTGGGAAAAGTCCACCAGATCCTTGAGGTCTCTGAGGGCTGAAGTCTGACATGGATTTAGCAATGTCTTCATCTGTGAGACAACAGCATGAGGCTTTCAGATCCATTTTGTACTAAGGAATGTAAACTTTTACCACATTTTCACTCTTTAGCCTAATCTTGATCCTTGTGATGACCTCTCCTAAAGGGGAGTAAGTAGGATGAGAACATAGAATTTAGTCCATGTCAAGGACTAAGTTGTATGACAGGATGTGTCATGTACCAAAATATGTAATTTAAAAAATGCCATGACTATTTTTATAAGTTGATCTTCCTCATCATTTCTAGTCCCATAGCTCTCACTTTTCATGTCTTCTTCTAATTGTACATTCTTTGTGTAGCAAAGCATCTCTTCCCATACTTCTGGAAAATGCTTTTCGGTATTTCTGCTAAATGCTTCTGGAACATTTTTTGGTACTTTTGTCTTTTTTTTTTTTTTTCTTTTAACCTCAAAAAATGACATCTACATTGCAAACCTGTTAATAAAGAGTGATGAAGCCTGAGACATGCTCTCATCTTTTTGAAAGTCTTTTGAACTGACTTAGATTTGCATTTTGAAAGCAAAATGTAACATCTATGTCAGTGGCAAGCTTCCTCATTACTTAAGCAGTCTTCTCAAGTACTAGCTCACCTTTCTGAAACCAGATGATTTTAGATTGACTATGGACTGCCAAAAAGTTATGCTTAAAAATGACCTTTTACATTAGAAGGAGAGGTATGAATAATGTTGCAGGATGACTACATGAATATTTTCAAAGGTTTAATGCACAGTCATATACAAGAGGCACACGTATAAGAGACAAACAAGGGTATTTCCTTCTTTGTGATTCAGTGCTACCTCCCAGTGTGTGCTTTGAAACCAGTGTAGCTGTTTGGCCTTAGATGGCACTTTAGGTTGTATTGCAAATTGCTGTTTTAAGGAGAAGCTTATAATCACAATGTACTTTGGGTATCAGAGTGAATTACTCATACAAGTGAGGAGATGCTACTGCTCTAACTAGCAGGATTTTGGTAAATACTGATGCTAACCCAGGTGTGCAGTCCTGCTGACAAGACTATTAAGTTGCTGTTATTTCAGCATCTAGTTTTAGGTGCAGTTCAGGACACTGAGATTTGTAAATCTAAATTCCCTGCACAGCTTGTGTAGGCACTTTGAGAGCATCTTAATTAAATGCCAGAAGTTGGTGTCACCTGAGGGGGGGGGGGGGGGAAGTATAGTTTTTCTGGATTTACAAGGATTTTAAATCTCTGGATTTGGACTACCTCTTTTATAATGCCATGAAAAGTAGCTAGCCAAAGTCTGAGAGCCATAATGTTCAGAGAGTATTTCAAGAACACCTCCCTAAAAATACACTTGGGAGATGAGTTTGGGGTAGGATGCCCTTTTACTGTTCTGCTGCATAATTTGTATGCCAGGTAAGAGTCTGCACAGGTTCCTGCTGAGATCAATGAGAATCTTCAATCAGTAGACTAGGGCTAGGGTCTAGAAGAAAACAAGCTGTATTTTTTATATGTTTCTTTAGGCATACAATGGCAAAAATCAAAAATAATTACATTTCCTTGGCAGTTCACCTCAGGGATAAATTTATTTCAGATAAAAAAAAATGATCTAACTATTTCAATTTAAAAAACCAACAAACAAGAAGGCATTGTATGAAAGGATTTCCTTTGTAGGAATGCAGCAGTCAAACTTTTGCATGCTCATTGGTGGTGATATTAGCAGGCTAATATTAGGGCACAGGAGACATTAAATGCTCAGCTTTTTATGTATTTCTTGGATGGCCTTGACAAGTCATTCCATCTCACAGCTCTCTAGCTATGAAATAGAGGTAATAAACTACTTCATCATCCAGGGAGATGTAGCATGAGCAAATTAAAGATGATGAGCCATTCATGATGAGAGAAACCACTGAAGTTTGTAAGGTAAAGACAAAAGATTGGAAATTCAGGTGTGAATGAAAGGAGGTTATCATTTAATCAGAGGTGAAAGACTAAAGAGAGAGAGAATGGATGATTGTGGATAGGCGAAATACTGAACAAAGGGATAACTGATGCCTACCATTAGGAAAACTACTATTGAACATCATAACATCATTTGTGGAAGTCTTGAAGGAAAGGTGATGGCCTAGTACTGCAGAAGAAACAGTACACTGAGAGGTTAGGAGCAACAGTGTCACTTGTTTGGGGTTTTTTTGGTGGTATTTCAAGTGTGTGTTCTTTGGAACAGGACTTAATCCTGTATCTGAAAAACATCTGCAGTGTTTTGAGCACCATGGATGTGGTCAGTGAAATATGGTCCTAATTATAAGACAGGAACTGTGTATGCAATGGCTCATTAAGCATCCAAAGATTGTCAATGGATAAGAAACAACACAGACTGATTGGTGCAAGATTACAGGTGACAAACTAGAAACAGATTGGGCTGTGAGGGTCATTTGAGTGGAAGTGAGCTGTTATCAAGTAAATGGAAGTGAAAAGATGCCCTGGGTCACCTGGCTTCGAAATTGCAAAGGACTGAGGTCTCAGTAGAAGATCCGGAAGTCAGTAGAGCACAAGGATAGCAAGAATTGAGGACATGGTCATAGACACTCTGAAAACAAGGGAATGGTACAAAAAAAAAGAAGAGGAAGACCGCGTGGATTTGAGTTGGTTCACCTTGGAGATGTGTTTCTCCAAAGGAGAAAAGCTTTAATGATAAGTCATTAAATCATCTATTGTTGGACCAAAATGCACATTGAAAAATGATAAGCAGTCCCCAGCTGCCTTTCCCAGCTGAAGGGAAGGTTCTGGTTGGGCTGTCACACACTGCTGCATACTGATCTACAGGCCTCCAAGGCTTTGGCATATAAAGTCTCTTCCTTTGAAAATTGTCATGTGTGGCAGCTTTTATGTGCAGTATCATGTGTCTCCTCCCTGGGGCAGAAAACACTACAGGGGAGGGGAGAAGTTTGTGTTTCAGTGTACCACAACAAGTAAGATGGTAGATTGCCAGCTCTCTATTTGCATAGGAAACCACGGCTGCTCCATGCCTGCCTCCCCAGGTGCACTCAGGACACAGCCGAGGAAAATATCCTCTTGTCACTCCCAGGGCAGCTGTCCCACAGTGCCCACCCCCGTCTTCTTTGCCCCCACCAGTTCTGCAGGTGGGAGAGAGGAGAGGCTGGGCTGTTGCTGCCACTCACCCCAAGAAGTTAAGTTTTGCGTGCAGACTCCTGCCTGGAGCTTTGTCAGTAGCAACGAAATATTCTGGTTTAACAAGGTAGTAAAATAAATGTGCAGTTGCGCTCTGGTTCCTAACAGGGCTGCCACATGCTGTGTTGTGCACAAACTGCCAGGCTGTTGGATCAGCAAGCAGAGCACCATCCTGCCCACAGCCTGCAGAGCCAGCCAACATCCTGCAGCCAGGAACCCATTCTGGAGCCTGAGAACAACACAGGAGCAGAGCTCAGGTGAAATAAAGAGATTTCAGTGATCCAGTGCAATTAAAAACTCTTAATAATATCAAATGCACTTAGTCACATTCTTCACAGTTATGTTTTTCTGTTCAGTTTCCTTCCCTAAGGAGAAGGGAGTGCAGCTGACTCAGAATAGATGACCCTTTGCTGCTGTTTTGAATTGTGGAGCACTTTACTCACCCTCCCTGAGCTTCTGGACAGCAAGATCTGCTTTGGGATGGAAGAATAGCACCCTCAAGAGTTGACAGTGCTGCTTTAGGGAGCCAGAGTGCAACACGCATCCTTCCTCTCTTAGTTAAATCAGCTCCCTGGTTCATGTAACTTAAGCAACAAGTTTTCTCTTTAATATTTGAAATATTTTGTATCAATCACTGTTGAAATGAATGTAGATATAAGCATTTGTGCTTGTTTAGGGATGATCTGGTTCTAAACATTTTATTTGTCTTCAAACAGGGAGGGAAGAGAAAAAGACAAAGGTCTTTTTGATTAGGCTGGGAACTTCATTTTATACCATATTAAAATAATTTGAACAGGAATTTAGGTTTCTGCGTAAAAATAGAAGACTTAAAAGTTCTTAACTTAGATAAAAGGGGTCTATGTAAAAAAAAAAAAAAAAAAAAAAAAAACAAAAAAAACAAACAAAAAAAAAAAAACTGAGCAAACCAGTCCTTAAATTGTGGGGACTTGTTCGTTAATTACAGTAATTAGGAATGGAATCTGATCCTAAATGTTCTGATTTACTTTATTTTTTTAATATGTAGTTAGGCCTTAATTTCAGAATGATTATAAAATATGAGAGTGTTTTAAAGACTAGAGAGGCGTAGGTAGTATTAAATCACAAACTTTGTGATATACTTCTGCTTACGCTTTCTTAGTTATCCTTCTGCTGTTTCGTGCAGCATTGACTTTTTATTTTATATGCTCATGGCCTATTCCTGTTTCTGTTGACTTCA
Source organism: Chamaea fasciata (assembly GCF_029207755.1). Lineage (NCBI taxonomy): Eukaryota > Metazoa > Chordata > Aves > Passeriformes > Sylviidae > Chamaea > Chamaea fasciata. The sequence goes on along the minus strand of NW_027094097.1, from coordinate 18,128,649 downwards.
GAGGCAGACAAGGCCTCTTGAAAACTCTGAGCATAAACTGCTTACCAGCTTTTATTCCAGATGATATTTCTCTCAGCAGGGAAAAAGTCCAATTCTGTGTTTGTCCCATTTATGGAAATTGGTTCACCTGAGTAGAACAAGAAGAATTTGGACAGTTGGGTGCAGTCAGGGATATTTTACTCTCCACTCTGAAACACCTAAAACTGACTCCTGTCACAGACCTGAGGCTTTTCCTCTGTAGCAGGGCTTTGTTCAGAGTTCTTGTGAGTGTTTTCATTGCTCAGACTGTGCTGCAGCTCCCTGTGGAAGCAGCCCTGTGGGGCACTGCTACTGCATTGAAACCAAGGTATATCATTTCAGAAAATACTGACTGCATATAAAAACAATGTAGGATTAATTTTTTTCAATTGATAGTGAAAAGCATATTCTGCAATCTGTAAATTAATGTTTCCCTGCTGTAATTACAGAATCCATTCTCCTGAGAGGACACTGGCTCTGATGGGCTTGCATTTGCTCCTGAAACAGTTCACACCTGCATTGTGTGAAACAAAAACAAGGGGGTTGGTACATTGTCATTTTTGTTTCCTGTTGGATCCTTTGTCAATTATTTTTAATTGCAAGAAATCTGTCAAACCCTTTCTGAGGAATTTACTGTCACAATTTCCTGTTTTACTAAAACACTCAGAACTAAGAATTGCATTTTTTTCCCCTCCGGCCATCACTATGTTTGATTAATTTCCCCTGCAGATCTTTCTGTAGCAATTTTAAGCCCGCATCTACTCCAGTGAGCTTGGCTCGTCCTTTCAAAGGGACCTTCAGGACCAGGAGAGCTAAATGCCCGTGGGACTGCACCCGGGTACTGTGCAGGTAGGGATAGACACGTCTATTCTGCGTACTGCGAGTGATGGAATTCTGTGCACCCTCAGCCCTCCCGAACTGAAGTTTGAGACGGAGGCTCCTAGGGAGCCAGTGGCCCGTACCCAGGAGCCACATGGAGGTGCACACCCCGGCGGCGGGGAGCGGTGGCTGGGACACGCAGGGTCCTCTCCAGTCCCGCACTTGCGGGAATATTGATGACCTTCAAAACCCGCAGAAAACGGAGGCTGGGAAGGCTGCTGCGGCGGGGCCGGGCACACACCGCGGTACACGGGGATACCGGGCCCGGCTGCGCCCGCGGTTATCCCGGGTCAAGGCCGGGAGGCGGCCCGTGCCCGGCTCTGATCGAGATTGCTTAGTGTGCTTGGAGGGAAATCCGTCGTTAAATCTACCTGCTCGATTCGTGCGGGGAGTGAAGCGGCCCGCAGGTGACCCGACGCGGGCTGCTCCGTGCAGGCGGGGCAGCTCCTCCGCGCTTGGCACCGGCGGTAAGCGCCGGAGATGGCAGCCGATCGCCGCCGAGCAGCGGAGCCGGGCACCCTCCGCCGCCCGCCCCTGTCCGCCGGGCGCCATCCCGGACAGGCTCCGGCGGCGCTCGGGGCCGGGCTCCGCGGGTCCCCCTGTGAGCGGGCGAGCCCCGCGGGTCCCGCCGGCGGAGCCGGGCCGCGCTGGAACGCCGCTGCTCCGAGCCCGCCGGCTACAGGGCTCTGCCGGCAGGCAACCCCCGCCGGTGAGGCAGCGCCTCGGGTCCCAAGCCCGACGGGGCGAATATTTCCGACTGGGCAAATATGTGCAAGTACGCGCGGACGGTGAACTTTGAGACTGTCTGCGAAGCGCGGCCGGGGAGCGCTGGGCCGAAGCTCTCGGCGCAGAGCGGGCGCTGGAAACGTTCGGGGCGCCTTTGGCCGCCCTGCCCCGCCGAGCGCAAAGTCCCCGCGCCGTTCCCCCGGGCCTCTGTTCAGCGCGGACTTTCCTTGGCGGGAGTCGCCCAGCGCTCAGCGCCCGCCGAGCTGGGGGCGGCGGCGGGAGGAGGGGAAGGGGGGGCCGAGGAGCGCGGGGCGCTCTGCCCGCGGTGCGGTGCGGTGCGGTGCGGCGGCTCCCGGGGGCGGGCGGGAGGTGGCCGTGCCCGGCCGGGGCGCTGGGAGCCGGCTGCGCGGCGGTCAAAGGTTCCCAGCAGGAGGCTGGACACTAGAGGGCGATCCCCGGCCCTGCTGCCGGCTGTATATATACGGCACGCAGGACCGCGGCAGCCCACTAGCAACAGGGCAGGCAGCGAGCGGAGCGGGGCTGGGCCGGGGGACGGGCTCCGGGCGCACCGAACCGCGCCGTGCAGCACCGCGCCGCGACATTGCTGCTGCTGCCGCCGCCGTCCCGTTCGAAACCTGGATTGCAGGAGCCCTTCACCATGCCCGGCAGACTGTAGTTGCTTCATGGAGCAAGCCAATTTCTACGAGGTCGATTCCCGGCCCCCGATGAGCAGCGGCCAGCACCACCAGCTCCAGACTCCCCTGCCCGGCAGCACCTACAGCTACAGAGAGGCTTCCTCGGCGGCGGCACCTGCTGCGGGCGGCGCGGAGCTCGGCGACATCTGCGAGAACGAGAACTCCATCGACATCAGCGCCTACATCGACCCCGCCGCCTTCAACGACGAGTTCCTGGCCGACCTCTTCCAGCACAACAAGCAGCAGGAGAAAGCCAAGGCCATCCTGGCCGGGGATTTCGACTTCCACACCATGCACGGGGCCGGCGCTGCCGCCTCGGCGCCGGGGCACCAGCCGCAGCACCACCAGCAGCCGCTCTTCGGCTGCGTGGCCGGCTACATGGACGGCAAGCTCGACCCCCTCTACGAGCGCATCGCCGCGCCGGGCTTGCGGCCGCTGGTGATCAAGCAGGAGCCCCGCGAGGAGGAGGAGGTGAAGTCGGCGGCCCTGTCGGCCCTCTATCCCCATCACGCCCCGCAGCAGCACCCGTCCCACCTCCAGTACCAGATCGCCCACTGCGCCCAGACCACCATGCACCTCCAACCCGGGCAGCCCACGCCGCCCCCCACGCCCGTGCCCAGCCCGCACCATCCGCACCACCCGCACCCTCCCGGCGGCCTGCCCGCCGCGGGCACCCTCAAGATGATGCCCTCGGACCACCGGAGCAAATCGAAAAAGACAGTGGACAAGAACAGCAACGAGTACCGGGTGCGCCGGGAGCGCAACAACATCGCGGTGCGCAAGAGCCGGGACAAGGCCAAGCAGCGCAACGTGGAGACGCAGCAGAAGGTGCTGGAGCTCACCACCGACAACGAGCGGCTGCGCAAGCGGGTGGAGCAGCTCACCCGGGAGCTGGAGACTCTGCGGGGCATCTTCAGGCAGCTGCCCGAGAGCTCGCTGGTGAAGGCCATGGGCAGCTGCGCCTAGCGCCGCGCCGGGGCCGGCCGGGCTGCCCTGCCCGCGCACAGATACTCTATGTACCGGCGCGGCCAGCGCCGCGGGGAGGGGAGTGGGGGGTTGTTTTGGTTTTGTTTTGTTTCGTATGTTTTTTATCAGTTCACGACCTATACAAGAAGCCAGGCAGCTCTAGTATTAAAAGGTTTGTGCCTTAGAGATGACACACGAGTAAGCTGAAAACATGGTGGGTTTTCTAAGGAGAAAGGCAAGGGGAAGAAAGAATTAAAAGACCACGTGTCTACACAGGGTAAATAACAGTAATAATAATAATAATAATAATAATAATAATAACAACAACAACAGTAATAAAGCACATATAGCAACCCAGATGTGCCTTAAAAGCTGGCTGTAAGCTCTGGGGCTTACTATGCCCTCCAGCCTTGCAGGGTGCGAGGAGAAGGAATGAGGGACGTGCAGGCTTGAGGGCTGGGGTGTCTGGGGTGTCCTGCTAGACCCCTTCAAGCTGGCCTGCAGTGCAGCAGGCAGGAGCAGCTTTGGGGAAGTCAGCGATGAGAAGAGGACTTGAGGCTGAGAGATGTGCAGCACTGGACGCCGTTAGCACTGAGGTGTGGGGCAGCCACCAGACTGCTGCCAGGACTGTCGCAGCCTGGCTGGGCTGCCCCTGCCGAGCCCTGTCCCCTGCCTTGGCTGGGAGGGGGCAAGGGGCCGGAACCGCTGCAGGACTGATGGACAGCCTGGGACTGATGGAGCAGCAGCTTGCAAGAGTATGGTGAGCTCTCTCCATCGAAAGAAAGAGCAGCAGTGTCTTGTACTGTATGTCACGATGTGGCGAAGCACAAATGAATAAATACCTATTGATGCGGGTATTTACTATGAACTTTCAGTGTATTTTGCTTTATTCCAGGACATTTAGCTCTTCTCCAAGTCTCTGTCCGACCAAAATGTGCCTCATGTAATGTGAAAGCCGTTCCGTGTACACTAGCTGTACTTTATTGCCTTACTTAGATCTTTGCCATCACAGGAGTTTCTTATCTGGTGACAGAGACTATGCCCTTGTGCTGCAACGTTATTTTATTATTTGTATGGGTGGGTGAGTATGAGTGTGTGTTGCCTTCTTCTCACTGTCCTGTACTGGCTGCTGCCTCCCGACCCCAAGGCAGGAGTACCTGGAACGGGGCATGGGTTGTGGGGCTGCAGGATGCCTGTGGTGGGGCAAGGAGGCTTGCCCCTGGTGCTGCTGCACCTTTGGACTCTGGAGCTTCTCCCAGAGTGAGAGAAAAATAAATAAACAAACAGGCCCCCTGGGCATTCTGGTAGCCATGCAGAACATTTCTTCCTTGTGTCGTAGCTGCATAACAATTTGTCCAACTGAAGTACGTCTTGACAAGAGAGCAGAACAAGGCGGACGGAGCTGTTTGAAAGCGTGACAGTGGGAGCACAATGCTGGCTGCGTGTGTCTGTGTGTGCAGTGTGTGTGTATTGGATGTATACGTGTATGTATATGCACACACATTGTTTGTTTGTCTGTTTTTTTAATTTGGGGGGGAACTGCATATAAAATTTGTCAGAAGTCCTGGTTACCTTCATAAATAAACAGCATATATTCTACCATAACCATCCGCCTCTCTGCTTGTTTCCAGTTCTTCTCCTTGCAGGAGTGCAAAAGCTCCCCTTTTCCTCCAGACCAGCGTCCAGCTCTCCACCGACTTCTGCATCCCCTTCCAGGGCTGGTGACTGAAACGCGTTAATGGAGTGCAACTCCCCGGTTTTCGCCCCAGAGAAATAAATACACGGTTTTCTTTAAGAGAACGGCAATTTCCTAAACGCTTGCGGTGGCAGATGTGTGCCCGTGAGTCACGGCTCGCTTCACCCTTCACCCGGCCGGGCCGGGGGCCTGCGGGCGGGCTGCGGGGACGGGCGGCCGGGAGCGACGAGGGAGACGCCGGGTGCCGAGGGCACGCAGCCCGCCCGCTGGCCCGGGACACGGCGGGGCTGAGCGGGGCGCGGGGGGCAAGCCGGGGGCACGGCGGGGCCTGGCGGAAAGAGGCGGCGGGCAGGGCAGGGCAGGGCAGGGCCGGGCCCCGCTCGCCCGGCAGCACCGCCGCTGCCCGGCCCTCCCCGGCCAGACACAGCCCTCCGCGGCCCCGGGGAGTTTCGCTCCCGCGGGGTCGGGCCCAGAGGCGCCGCCGCGGGGCCCTCGGTGCCGGCGGGACGCGGGGCAGGCCCCGGGGCAGGCGGGGTCCGGCCGCGGGCCACGGCGGGGCGGCGGCGAGAGAGCGGCGGCGATGGGGGCGGGAAGGGGCGGCCGTGAGGGGGAGGCGGCTCCGCCCGGCCCGGCCCGGCCCGGCCCGGAGCTGCCCCGTGGGGGCGGCGGGCCCTGAGGCGAAACGGCCCCCGGCCTGTGGCGCAGTGCCCGGGCGCCCTGTGAGGGGTCTGCGGGGTCTCGGGGCGCCGCCCGCCCTTCTCTCCGGCGGGACTTGGTGGGACTTTGCTGGGACTGCGCCTCAGGCGTGTGAGGGAAAGCTGCCCCAGGCCCTGGCCCTTCAGCAGCGCCTGTGTCCGCCTTTCATGGAGGGCGATGCACCCGGCAGAGCCGCGCTCCCCGCAGCTCACTGCTCCGCGGTGTGCCCGTTGCCCTCACGTTGTGTATGTCCAGCGCGGCACATCATAGCAGAAATTAAACACCCCAGAGAGAGAGAACTGGATCCGCACGCGTGTGGCCCGGCGATGCAGGGGCCGTGGGGTGAGGCTGGGCTCCCGAAGCGCCTCAGGCGGGTGCGGGTGCAGCCCCCGAGCCCTGGCGTGGATGGTGCTGGGCCCGGGCTGGACGGGGTCGCTCCGAGGGGCTTTGCCTCCTCCCAGCGGGGTTCAGGCTGGGCCGTGAGGGCAGGGAAGGTGAGGCTGCTCTTCAGAAACCCACTGTGATGGTGAGTCTGCAAGCACTCGCCGCTTGGGGTGGTGAAAGATGAGTGCAAATCGGGATCGAGGATTTCACTTTTCAGTTAAATGTAAGTTGTGGGGTCCAGAGCTAGTAATTTTCCAAGGAGAGAGTTAAGTTCTAGTGGTGTTGGGCAAAAATAATGACTTTTACTTGTGCTTCCTTCCTTCTCCAGCCCTGCAGAGCTATACAGCCGTCGGGTAGGATGTGCCTTACTGAGTAATGCTGTCCAATGTGTAAAGTGGGGAAATGCTGTTATCATTTGAGCAAAGATTATTGCAGGGTATATGTGGGAGGGACTGTAATCTAGTGGTTAGAGCATGGGAATACAGTCCTGGTTGTTTGAGTTATGTACTGAACTGTGACTCACCGTGTCTTGTGTGTGTGTGTGTGGTTTCAGCAAATCATTTCTGGCCTCACAAAGCAGATTTTTCCATTAATTTAAATGAACTGTAGAATAAACTAGTCTTCAGTGGCAGAAGAATCAGCCATTCTGTGATTCAAAAGTAAGATCACCTGTCTACCACAAAGGTGTTTCAATAGTTATATAAACACAGAATGCCCTGGAATAGTACGAAGAGTAAATTATTGATAGGAGAAAAGTGTTTAGAGACGCTTTCCTTAAACACAGTGCCAAAGCGAGCAGCGTTCTCTAATCCTAACCCTAACTGTAGGCTGAGCCCTCGACAAGGCCCTCAGCCATGGCTTAGACAAAACAGTTCCCACAGCACGGAGCTTTTTGCAGTCTCTGCATGCTCTTTGCGGACTGCCTTTTGCTTTGGCAGCCCCGTCCCAGGCCTTCCCAGCTGCAGATCTGCATTTTCTCTTCCTTTCAAACCAAACCCTTACTCTGGCACGCAGCTGAGCCTTCAGAAAGTCCCTAAGTCATTGCTCAGATGAAAAAAGTCCTGACAGCAACATGTCCAGAAACATGTGCCTTAGCAGCAGGGTCAAAGCCTGCAGTCCTGCAGGGCTCAGGTCTCACACGTGACCCCATGCATTGCCTGTTTCAGCAGTATTTAGGCATGTACTGCACAAGCTGGATGGTGGAAAGGATTTCATATGCTGTCCACTCCGAATATCACAGGACAGTTGAAGCTGGAGGGGACCTCTGGGGTTTGCCAGGAGCAGCACACTCCTGCGAGCACAGCTGCCAGCCTGTGCTGCGGAGGAGGATGGCAGGCAGCTGCTGCACTGCTCTGCTGTGCTGTGGGCACACATGGGTCAGTGTGACACCTCCGTGGGGAGGGCCTGTCCTCACATGTGGCACTTGCACTCATCCCCCCGCACACAGGCACCCTGCCCCGGGATCAGCCCGCCGTGGGCAAAGGCTCGATCGCCTCCAGCCCTGCCAGGGTGCTGTGTGTGTATGTGCTCAGCAACATTTGTCTTCATGACTGCTGGGTGGTTCTTTGGTTTTCCCACTGAGCTTGTTCCTTTTATACGCAGCACTGCTGCAATGCTGCCAAGCCTCTCTGCCCGTCCTGCCACACTGGTGGGGCTGTGCAGTCCTTCCTTCTCCAGCCCTGCCCCTCAGCAGTCCCAGACGTGGGGCTGGGGACACGGAGGGGGTTGAGCACTGACTGAGACGCTGAGCAAGTAATCACATGTTGAGGATGAAGGGAGTAGATGTCTGCTAGCACTGTGTACAGAGTTGAGAGATTTCTCATGACCATGGCAAAGTCCTGCAGCAGGTTGGGGGTGGTGGAGGGGTGTCATGATTTCTCAGTCTTTTATTTTTTTCTTGCTGTCACAAGAGAATTGCCCCTGAGGAGCTTTCCTCATCTACCCACTTCAGGAGTTTGGAGGAAAGGAACAAATTTCTACACTGAAGTGGGGCAGTAAGAGATGCTTTGCAGGTGAAAGCAGATGTTTTGTGCTTACTGATTTGGATTTATTGGTTGAATTGGGTTTGACCCAATTCAGTGGTGAAAAGAATGGCACATATCTGAGTAAAGGGTGGAGAAACAGGCCCACTGCCCTCTCTTGGTAAAATGAAGTAAAAAAAAAAAAAAAGTTTTATACATTGACAGCTCTGGTTTTTGAGTGTGTCTTTCTTCCCCTGTAATGAAATCCATGTTTTTACACATGAAATTGCATACAAACACCACACAAATACCAGTGTTACGGTGTGGTTTGCTGTATCATACATAAAGTGCATACTGCATTTTAAAGCCAAGACTTAGTAATAATAAGCATATCACAAGAAACTTTGGAAGAACCAGAAAGCCTGTTCAGATGTTCCTTCCAGTCTGTATTGTATTATATTATTATTATTTTACGGTACTATTAATCAGACTTAGTCTATGAATCCAAAGAGAGAAAATCAGCCTATATCTCAAAGAGTTTACACCTTTGGTGGAAAATCAGCATATACTTAGCTGATTGAATACCTGTATATCCAGATTAAGCCTGTGTATGTAGCCTGAAATAAAAATCAGCTGTTTGGAATACAGATCTTTTTAATGTGCTTTCTATTACTAGGTTGCTCCTCAGGTTACTTCTGGTGGGGCAAAGGCAGTATGTTTACCTTTACTGCCAAGCACTTTGCTGGAGACTTCCACAAACTCCCTCCCTATGCAGGAGGACTGGGCTGGTGCCTCCAGGACTATGTGGGTATACCTCTTTAATTGGAAGGGAATCCTCATAAAGGGAATCTGATTCATTTACTCAGTAAGTGCAATTTTCTTAGTTTAACACTATCCTATTTTACTGCAGTCTTGCATCTTGCCTCTGAAATTAATAGTCAACCACAGAGAAAGACAGGTCTGGCAGAATGGAAGTTAGGCATTGTATTATCCCATGAGTCACATACATGCAGAGAACCAAACAAGTGTCAGCCAATGGCTTTGAGCCCAAAATATGTCAAAGAGGAGATGAGTATCTTCATTTGTATTAAGTAGATAGAAGGCTTGTTGGTGTTCCCATTAGACAGGTTGGAGTTCTGCCATTGACTTCAGTGGGAACAGGATTGGGCCCATGTGGTAGAAGCTGGCTCTGGTTACCTGCACTGACTGTATTTTCTGTGTGGCAGGGCAACTTAGATTTTAACAACAGTTCTTAGTCAACAGAGAGATTCAAGACCTCCCCTAGTTTTAGGCATGACTCTTTATTAGTTTGATGACTTCTACGAAATGTGAGAATGCTCAGTAGAAGGCAGCAATGAATTCTTGTCTGAGTGCAACTTTACTGACAAGTAGAGAGGAATTAGCACAGAACCCTCTCTGAGAGGGGTTTTGTGATTTTTAGTTGCTTACATTTAAAATAACCACGTTTAGGAATTGACCCCACTTTAGACATTCAAACCACTTTCTCTGGCAAAATCATTTTGAAGTCAGGGAAAATCTTGGCTGAATAGATGCCTCAAAATGTTTCAGACTTTCTTGAAGACTGGAAATTTTGTGTCACGGTTTTCTTGCTCTGGGTGTTTGCTCTGCAGCTCCCTAATGCATCTGGCTGTAGACTTGCCTCAAGAACCAAATGAATCTTGAGCTGCTGTTATGTATTGGATCCAGCATATGATTTGTATTCAGGTCCCTCCGGGAGGGGAGACTATGAATAACAGTAAGTGCACACAAACCAGCAACTCTGAGATCAGGGCTGAATGCCAGATCTGCTGTGGTCACTGAGTGTCACATATTCTAGCTCTTGTATCAAAGCTTGTAATCATTTCTGTCACATAAATTTTCCTTTCTTGTATAATTGTTCATACATTAGGGTTTAATTTGCTGTGGTGGAACCATGTTCCGTTTGGTGGACTGGGATGTATCTTCCCTAACTTTTTAGAAGTTATATTCACATTTTTCTTGGTATGTCAGTTCAGTTAAAATGCTGATGACAGAGTCAGGCTGAAATGAATGTTGTTGATTCATAATTGTGCAAATTAGCATTTCGACTTCTCAAAATCTAATTTAAAATTTGAAAGGCTATGTGCCACTGATGTTTGCTTCATTCCAGTCAGCAACCCTCCTGTGTTTACTGGAACTCATGTTAAATATCAAAAGAATGGGATTGCCAGAGTTTTCATACCAAAAATTTCTTGACCTATCTTATTATTTGTTACAGAATCAGCTTATTCAAATTGTATCTGGAGGTGAGGGGAGTTCCTGTTGACTGAAATAAAACTGGGATCAAATTCCCTGGAGTGCAGTTTTAAGAGTAACACTCTCTATTTGGTTTTCTAAGTGAGGAATGTATATAACAACTCTATTGGCAAGATTTATTTGAAAATGTCAGTCTATGATTTCCACAGGACAGCATCAAGTTCTGATTTTAAGTGAACATGTAGGCAATGTAAATAAATAAAGCTCTAAGTATACTGCTTTGTGTTTGCATTGTGAGTAATAACATTTGCAGATATCACATCAAGAATTCTGAGTTGATGAAAACAGTTGGGATTTGCTAAGGCAAATCTCAAGTGCATATTTCATGAGACCCACAGCAATATATAGGTCATTATATAATATGTGAAGAATGTTATTCATGTTTTTAACTCATGTAATATATTATGTAATGGGATTACCAAGTGCTTTAGGAAATCTGATTTCTTAGCTATCAGTAATATAACTAACTTTTATTAGCTAATTTGTAAATGGATTATTTGCTTAGAATTTTAAACAGCAGCAGATACTTCTTGACATGACTGATGTTCATCATGACTTTTTTTTCAGTAACTGGATGTATTCCTCAGTGTTACATCTGTGACCTGAATTATCCCTGCAGGAGCTCATGAGCAGCCAGCTGAGAGAGTTTTCATGTATTCATTTAGTAGAGTGAAATTTGCTCTTTCCCTTTCAGTAGCCAATAGAAGAAGATTTTAAGTAATGAAAACATTTTGGGGCTCAGCTGGACAGTATGTATTTTAGTATTTGTATTTTGTGCCCATAACTGAGCAATGATTTTGAGGCTTACATGTTTATATGCAAGATGCCCATTATGAAATACAGGTATCTTTGATTTTGCTGGGCATTCCTGGTTGGCTTGGAGGAGCTTCCTGGAAGCTCATGGAGTTCTGTCTGCTTTTTCTTTTGGGGTATAATAGAGAGAAAGTTTACATATTGGTGTGGTTGTTCTTTGCAAATGCTGCAGCTGACAATGACAGAAGCTCTGCTGCTGCCCTGCCTCTGCTTGTTCATACTGCAGCAGGGAATGATTGAGGAAACAGAGCTGAGCAAACGAGCACAGACAGACCTTCCCATGAGTGTGGCAATGCTGTCTGCAGTGCTGCTGTACATGTAAAACAGATGTGAATGAGGGAGGAGCTTTCCCTTCACCAGCGTGGTGCTGCAGCGCAGGTCACTACAGGTCAGTCATGGGCACCCACCAGCCAGCAGAAGCAGAAATGCCATTGGAGACAAGGAGGGGTGTATTTGGAAGAAAATGTGATCCTGAGGGATGGTTGGAGAAGAGAGGAGAGAAAAAAGGCTGCAGTTAGGGTGTGAGGCTGTTTAGAGTTTAATTCTGCCAGTGGCAAAATTAGCATTGAGTTTAACTGGACTGGGAGCAAATGCTCAAGGGCAAAAATCCAGGAAGAAGAGAAAAAGGGCCCAAGAGAGAGAAAACTGACATCTACTCTTGGAGGGCCCAGCACTTGAAATGTTACCCAGCCAAAGCCTGGGCATGTTTGTATGTGTGGTGATGGCAGGCAGGGTGTAGGCGTGCTGAGCCTACTTTATTTTTTAAGTTTTCATGCTATATAACATAATCTGTTTATTTGGAAAAGCATATTTTTGCCCCAGACAGAGTCATTTCCCATGAAAAGCAAGGTGCTCTTGTTGGGGGGCTGCTGGGTATTATGAAATGTGAGAACAACAAGAAAAGTTGCAGAAAATTTTTGAAAACATATGGGAATCCTTCCCTCCATTTCTTTCATCAACAAGAGTCCCACCCATAATTCCAATATGATGGTAGAGCAGGGTAAGGTAGTGCAAGTTTGGAGTGTGTTCACATCCTGAGCACTGCTTTATTATGTGCAGTATGGATTGTATCCTCCCGGTAGAGGAGGAAACATATGGGTGTTTTTTCCTTCACACATTTAACACCTCAGACTGGCTAGAAGCTATCACATTAGCACAAAACTCAAAACCGGGAAATAGGCTTTTATGGAAGATTTATCAGTAAAAGTGGGCTTGTTGTTACAGGGCTTAAAATGCAGAGCTTAGCTGTGATATTGCCATTTTGGCAAACCTGTCCCACAAGCCACTGTGAAGCCCAGTGATAGCATTTGCATGGCTGTGTGTTTATGGTGCAGCTAATTAGTATATATTGTTGCAGTTCATATGAAAATTATTCTTACAGGCTGAAAACCTGGCACATTGTTACACATACAAATTGAGCTGTTGTTTACATCTGTGTAAGCTTTTCTGATTTGGACACACAAAAACAAGTTTTCAAGAAAATCTTGTGTTATGATTAAAATGTGGGTCAAAAGATCAAAATCTTTTCAAGCCAAGTTTTATTTTCTGGGGATCAAAATGTATAGGCTGTACTAGAGTTCTTTCTAAAATGAGCCTTATATATTTCATGGGTGACTGCATTAGTAGAGCCTATAATCTGTTGGCAGCTATTACTTATAGACCTTTGTAATTTCAGTAATTTTATGTAGTAATAAATGGCTCATAGGCAGCTCCCTCTTCTTTGCCAAAATAATAATGCTGACTGTAGAATCAGGAAGGGAGGGGAGAGAAGAGGGGAGAGAAGAGGGGAGAGGAGGGGAGGGGAGGGGAGGGGAGGGGAGGGGAGGGGAGGGGAGGGGAGGGGAGGGGAGAGGAGAGGAGAGGAGAGGAGAGGAGAGGAGAGGAGAGGAGAGGAGAGGAGAGGAGAGGAGAGGAGAGGAGAGGAGAGGAGAGGAGAGGAGAGGAGAGGAGAGGAGAGGAGAGGAGAGGAGAGGAGAGGAGAGGAGAGGAGAGGAGAGGAGAGGAGAGGAGAGGAGAGGAGAGGAGAGGAGAGGAGAGGGAATGATAAATGAGATTTTTTTTCAAAGTTTTTGTCTCATTCCTTTAACTTAGTGCACTTGAGCTAAGTTTTGAAATTTTGCCTATGCTCATGATTTTTAATAAAAAAGGATTTTTTTTTTCTCAGGCCTGGAAAACATGTTTTGCCTTGAGAACTGATCACATTGTAAGTTGGTGGTGTTGCTGACTGTCACCTTGCATAGCAAGGTAGAGCTGATGTCTATGAGTCAGCCAGTGCAGATGTACCTGCATTGCTGCACGTGCCCAAGGAGTCCCCAGGAGAATCAGCGTTCACTCAGCCCCTGTGCCTGCGTGGAAATATTCACCTTCATGAGGAAAGGCCAATATTTCCAAGGCAGTTGTTGCTTAGCAGTGTGCAGGAGTCCCTGGGAGTCAGAGGGGGAGTGTGCCAGACACCATCAGGGGCATAGGAGAGAGTAACCAGGCCAGACTACCTTAACTGTGAAAGAGTGACTCAGCTGTTTCTTCAAAGTTTTGAGTTTCAGCAGAATATTTTCCCACTATGCTAACAGCTTTTCCACCCACGTATTGTATATGTGGCTTTGTGCCATAGAGGTATTTTAGGCTCATGAAGCCTAGTGTAAAATTATCAAGGTAGGTGTGAAAAAAGGGTGCCTTCTGGATCTTAAAATGTATAGATTGCATGTGGAGTGCAGGGAGTAGGCATGCCTTTGAAAAACCCAGGATGTGCAGGAGGTATATTCCCATCTGTCATTTATCTGGTTTTATTTATTCACCAGAACCTAGTCAATTAGGATTCCAGACAACCTGTATCAACAGAAATAGAGTTACTGAAAAATCACCCCAGACTTACGGCATTGTTTTTTTATCATGAGGCATAGTCATTCACATACGTGGTATATGCTAGTCTATTTTTGGTCCTGCAACTGTATGGCATTCCCAAACAGTCCTGCAGGGAAAATAAGAGGCATACAAAGGGAATTAAGCCTAATAAAATAAAAAAGGTTTCTTAATCTGTCAAGTGTATTGCAATATTGAATGAATTACTGTACTCAGCTGAAGATGAAATTGGATGGAGTGTGCTTGTAATATTATTCCAGCACATTGAACCCTTACATGCAAATCCATCCAGTCTGCTTTGAGCAAGTCATTTGTCAGTTCTTTATGCAAGACTGTAACCCTTGCTGTCACTCTGTGACTGCTGCATGAATCAGGCATGGGAGGACAGACTGAGGGGGAGGACAGTTGGTCACTGGGGTTGTGCTTGGTCATTTAGGTCTTCAAGCAACATAGCTGTGGAATCCAAAGTTTTGCTCTATTGTAACAATATATTTTTTTTCGTGCCAGAAATGCTGATACAGCAGCAAAAGCCTCTATCAAGGGTCTCACCACATCATGGGACTGGAGAAGAAAAGGATCAGAAATCCAGGGAAGTCATGCTGGTGACCAGTAACCACCAGTCAGTGGCAGATCATGTTGTAAAGCAGGCAGGGCTATGGCTTCTTTTGGCTCTGTGTCAGTTGAAGGAGCAGTAATTCACGTGTCATGTCTGTAGAACTCCTCAGTTTTCTATGGTGTTTGGATTTTGGGGTTTGGGATTGTGTTTTCTTTTGGTCCTTTATGAAGTTACTTCCAAAAAAAGCTGTAATACAAAATGACAGCATATATTAAGCATAAAAGCATCACAGTCCTCTGGGAGTTGTCGGAAAAGAAAACGCAGAACCACTGGCACCCCATCCACTGTCAGAAGTGCCCACTGGCATGTCAACAAATCTCTGAGATCATTGCTGGAGTGATCTAAGAGAACCAAAAGGACAAGTGACTTTGTCCCTGGCTGGCAGGAAAACACCAGCCAGGGAAAAAAACTCACCCTTTGTTTCACCCTCAGGTTGCGAACAGGCAAGAAAATACATCCTCCCAACGCCTTGCACTGGATGCTGATCATATTTTTCCCGTGTCACAGTAGGGCAACTTGGTTTCATACAATAGTGGTCAGAAGAAGGGGAACGGTCCTGCTCCATAACTGGAGCCTGGGCTTGGCATAGTTTATCTCTCCAGGCTGAGTTTGGAGATTTGTGAGGCTGAAATTCAAAGTGAAACTCGGTGGATGTGCCATGGGAACCAAAGCAAGCAGGAGGTTTGCAGGAGGTTTGCATGGATCTCTGTAGAGTTGGAGCTGCCAAGTTTCGTATGGTACTATAGAAAACCAAAAAAACCAGTGTCTCTGGAAAAAAAAATCTGTCTGTGTCTTGAGGCAACTGTAGGCACTTTAAGCCAGCACCTGATTCACTAGCAATAGCTACCTTCAAGGCATTTCAGCTGGCAGACACTTGTCCCAGGTGCTCTAGGCCATAAGGACTGTTTTCAGTTTAATCTACATTTAAAGTGGCACCCTATTGCAGACTGCTGAGTTCTGACATTCCTGAGCTGTCATGGTAATAGGATTGTGCAGTCTTATTGGCTAAAGTTTTCCACTCCAAGTGCCATAAGTTCAGTTCCTAAATCCAGATTTAGATTCCTTAATATGACTGACAAATCCCACATGAGACAGTAGGAGTTGGCCTTGGTCTTGGACAACAAGCCAGGCCATTAGGTGCATCAACCAAGTCTGGCTGCAGGCACACGGATTGTCAGATGTGGGCCATCACAGGAAAGGATTGAGCCCAGACTGCAGACAGGTATCCCCAGAGGTCAGAGTGGTTCAAGTGCAGGGTTGTGCCCCAGTGTACCTGTTTGTGAGATGAAACTTCAAAGCACGGTGACTGTGTGAACTGTGATGCAATGCACAGGGTGGCTTTGAAAGGGCAGCTTTTAAAGCAGATGTTCCCCTTCCTGTCATGGCTGCGTTTTTGTCCGGAGTGACTACCAATGCTGATATGTAGGCAGGAGGCAAGGTTAATGCAAGTGGTAGTTTTTTTCAGAAATTTGGAAATAGAGTGCATTTAAAATCTAGTAAGTGGCAGAGAGCAGCAGCATGCCTGTTGCTTTCATTGACTTCCTGTCTGTGCTACTTCTCCACCCGTGATCTAACACTGCATATTTTTACTCTACTACCTTCTTCTGCTATTTCTATTTGTAGCACCCTGCTAGACTTGTATCCAAGCCAATCCAAAATTATTCTGAAACTCCCTGTGCTAGCAGCAACATGAAAGCAGAACTCTGCAGCGGCTTCAGCAGTTACAGCAGGGTTTAACTAAAGTTAAGAGTGGTGTCCGTCACTTCAGCCCTTACACTGGAAATGGAAATAACATCTGCCAAGAGAAACAGCTTGCAAAAATTGTGTCATATTGCCTTTTTTCGTGGGATTACCAACCAGCACTTTCAGCTGATGCACTTTTTTTGCTTTGTTTTATATGGAAAATTTGTTTTCTTACTGTTGTTATTTTTATTGCAATACCTCGCAACAGATAAGGCCATGAAAGTACACTGTGCTTTCACACAGATGAGGCAGAACTTAGTGCAGTGTAAAGATTGTTCTGCTGCAGTATGAAAGTGTCAAGTCATTTTTCTCCTATTTTCTGTAAGGGGGAAGGAAAGAAATTTTCAAAGTGCACTGTCCCACCAAAAGACAAAAAATATAGAAGAACCAAAACAAATCCCTATAGAACATGTCCATTCACTAGCCAAAAACCTATGAAGCTTCAGTGAACCACATCCTTTCATTCAAAGAGCACAGATGGAAGACAAGCCCCTGGTGGTAATAGTGCCACCCGGGCACCCCAGTCCCCTGGGTTGTGAGAGTGGTGCTGACTTACTGCAAGTCAGGGTGTGGAAGGATCGGTGCCCAAAGAGGGGGTGCCCCTGTCTCTAGTCTCAAGAGCCAGACCCTGGTGCCAAAAGCAGCACTGTTGTGCCAAGGCTTCCTAGCCCATGGACAGGGAGGGGACAGCAGGCCAGGCTGCTGGGATGGGCTGTAGGGATCATAGTCCAGATGAGCGTATGCTCCCCAGAAATGGAGCAGCAATGCTATACAGTGACATAGTGCCTCCTCCCTCTCCTTGTTCCCGTTGAAGTAAGGGCTACTTTCAGACCTAACCTAGACATTCGATACACCTTACTCCCAAACAGAGATCATGTTTGGTGTCTGAGAGCAGACTGAAAATACAGGTGTTTCTGAAATCTTCTCTCCCATCCATGCCATTCCATCAGAGCACAGAAACCTCACTCAGGACTTAGTGCTTGAGTCCTGTAAACACTCTGATAGTTTGCATCTCCACAAGGACAGTGCTCTTGGAGATAAGATCTTGAGTGGTGTTCCTTCCTTCTGGCTGATGTCTAAGTCACTGTCTTTTCACTGAGGAAGTGGGAGACCTGAGTTCAATGTCTTCCTCAATCTAACAGTGTTTGTCTCTCACTTCCCATGAGACTGTCTCACTGCCAACTGATCAGCTATTCTGGGTGAAGGTCTTCAGAGTGAAACTGTGCCCTCCACTAATGGGATGGTTGCTCTCCCTGTCCCACAGTTGGAGGGCACCTTCTGTTTGAGAGTGAAGGGATTAGAGCTCCATGGTTTGAGGAGCCTCAGGCTGCATTTGGTGTTCTCAGAGCTGGTTTACAAGACGCCATCCCTTAGGGCAATGAGAGAAGAGGCACCTCGTCTCTGGGTGCCCATGGAGGGTAGTGTAAAGTGCATCTCCTTGGAGATGTGGTGTGGAAATATTAAACTTGAATATGAGCCAAGGAGAGACCACAGAGTACAGGCACATTGAGAGCAGGACTCCATGACTCGGGACTTCAGTGCCTGAGTACTGTTAAAGTCTAGCTTTATGCACTTGAGTTCTTTACTGGTGATAGTTCCTTAAACCTAGTCTACGTTTGACTCTTTCATGTGGACAGATCCAGGTGGATCAGTCAGGATCTTTACTGCTGCTTTGATAAAACATTTCCAAGGTTTATTAAATAAATTCTGTGACATTCTTTTGTGGAAATACTAATTTGACAGTGATCATGTGAAGAAACCAAGAGTTTGCCATCTGGCCTGGCAAGACTTTTTTTTCTCTTTACTATTAATTAAACTGAGGTTATTGCAAAATTTTATTATGGTGGTTTTGATTTGTCCTGTGATAACGCTGGGGCTAATACTGAGGCATGCAAACCACCTTCCATGCTGGCGATCTTCATGGGAGGTGCAGCTGAGCAGCACCTCTTTGGATTCTGGTGTCAGCTTTAATAACAAAGTTTCAGGGCCAAATCCTGCTAGCCCTATTCAGGCATCTTACCCTGGAGTGAGTTCTTCTGGTTCTGAGGGGATGGTTTCATAAGTAGGAACACGTAGCTAGGGGGGGAGGAAGGGGGCAGTTTCTTGGCCACAGTAGTGTCATATAACATGCACTGGCAGGATATCTTGCTGACCACAGTTTTGCCCTGCTTAGTGAGACTGTGATCATTCATGGGAAAGTACATCGGCAGTAGCAGATTCTTAGAGCACAGTGAGAAAAGAAAGGAGGCAAAGGCAATAGGACTAAAGCTGAAATCATCTGCCAAAACAGCTGCTGATGACAGCTGAGGTGAGAAAGAAGGAAACAAAGCTTTTCTGGTGATGTGGCAGAAGGTGGCCGTAGCCTGTATGGGATGGACGGGTGCAGTACTTGGCAGCTTGGAAACCTGTTTCCAGTCCACACACAGACCCAGTCTGGGGCCCTTGAGTGTCAGAGGTTCTCATCCATTCTTTCGTGGTCCCCAAGCTGTGACTTGGCAAATATGCTGATACTGATAGGTTTGGGGAAGTTGGCTGGATGTGAAGTTGGTGAGTAGTCTTCTCCCAACACTAACTCTAGATGTCATTCCTTTCTCTGTCAGAGACTTGAGTGTTTCACTGCTCGAAAGTAACAACTTCACAATAAAATTTATTTTTATACAAATCCCTCACCATCTGAGGGGCTGGAGACAGTATCAGTTTGTGATGAACAGCCAAGAGAAGTAAATCATTCTTGGGTCAGAGTGAACTCTCATTTGAAGCAGCCAAGATGGCAAAGATGTTAATGAATCAGTGATTTCACAGATCTCTGCCCATTCAGAGAGTAATGTGTGTAAAGAGATATGAAAACAGCATTGGGTCACAGAGCTTTCCAGATCCCTTCTGTTTCTTTTTTTACTGCTTAGGGGGACCTCCACAGAGAAGGAGAGGGCTAAGGTTCTGGCCACGGAGCTAGGCTAGGGATGGTCATCCCACACTGCTGCAATTGTCTGAGAGCCAAGGAACAGGGTGATGGTGAGACACTGTTCACCTGACATCACACCCAGGTGTGCTCTTTAGTGAAGGAGACAGCTACCAACAAACCCAGTGTTTGGGGAAAGGGAAAGGGAAAGGGAAAGGGAAAGGGAAGGGAAAGGGAAAGGGAAAGGGAAAGGGAAAGGGAAAGGGAAAGGGAAAGGGAAAGGGAAAGGGAAAGGGAAAGGGAAAGGGAAAGGGAAAGGGAAAGGGAAGGGGAAGGGGAAGGGGAAGGATGATCTGTTGCACCATTTCCCTGCTGCAGGTGGAGAACAGCTCCTGGGTATTTGGGTGGTGTGGAGCAGGCCTGCACCACCAGGCAGCTGCTCTTGGCAGGTGATGTGTGCATGGAAGTGAGGAAGAATGATGCAGGAAGCTGTGGCAACATGATCCTGCTCTTTGATACACAGGATTCTTCCTGCCCCTCTCTGATGTTTGCCAAATGTTATGCCTGGAGAGTACAAGACCAGCAGGGTGTGCAGAGGACCCCCACCTTTGCTTGGGTTGTGTATTCTAGGAACTGCTGGCTAGCAGGGCTCCCAGAGAGATGCAGCATCACTTCCATTCCTGCCTGAATGTAAGCCCAGAAGCCACTTCTGCTCTAGAATAGCATGTAAGTGGAGAAAACTGACCAAGCCAGAGACTGTGCCTGAATTGTTTGACAGTTTTATAGACTGCGTATCTGGATGAAACACAGAGCCCAGATCTTCAAAGCACTGTGTGGGATGGCAGCTATGGAGTTCTTATTAAAGTTACTAGGCATCACATGGCAAAACAACTGTGGCACCACTGTGTTTGTGCAGAAGAATTGCTGGGGATGGGGTAGCTGAGACACAGGGAAGTGGAGGAAAATAAGCTCTGCCGTGCCTGCCAAAGCAAGACCTCACAGAATTTCAGCCAGAGGACCAGTGTCTTTTTTGTAAGGAGCAATTGGAGTAGGTATCACAGGAGATGTAAAGGAAGAATTTGAAACATAAGGATTTATTGTCAACAAATGAGATGCTTCAAATGCATTGCAAAGATGGAGAGCTTCCTAAAGAACTTTGGGGAATTAAATGGAGTAATTGGATGAATATGATGGTGAAGTCAGAGCATCACCTTTCCACAGATGAGAAGAGGTTCTCAGAGAATGTCTTCCCGTGGCATGGAGCACAGGGAGTGAGCACAGTCATGGAGTAAGAAATTGCCCACCTGTCAAAGACAAGTGATTGTATCACAGAGAAGGAAATTGAATCAGTTTGGTCACAGTGCTTTTTATTTTATAAGACAGTGATAAGTGAAGACTCAGTGTAGACACTGAGTTTTCATACTGTTTTGATGTGAACTACTGGTATCCTGATTTTATGACCGGGGACTGACAGCTTATGTGACATGCTCAAGATCACATGAGCGGTTTGTGTCAGAGTGAGGAACTGCACCTGGATCTCTCACTTGTGAGGCTGTTGTTCTTGGGACTTTGTCCTTCTGACTTCAAGCAAAGATTGACCTTGTCTGTGTCCAGATTGACTTTGTCTGTGTCCTTTCTGTGCCTGCAAATGGTACATTTTTTGAACAAATCAACAAAACAAAAAAGTCACTTCTCCAAATTGTACATCCAATCATCCAAATGCTGTGGCATAATGTACCTTAGAGGAGTCTGCAATTAGTACAAGTAATTACCCCATGCTGCAAAAACTGTGAGACATCACTGGTTAAGAATCTAGATGAAACTTTCATCTTGTTTACCATGTACCTGATGTTTTCCTTTACAAAATGGATTTGAGTGATACCTGTAGGATAAATTAACTTAAAATCAAGATGAAGTCTACAAACTCCTTGGTGCTATTGTCACATTTGGTCACTATTGGAGGTTTCATACCAGTGGAGACAAGTCAGGGAAATAATTAGGTAGGAAAAGTAGTCATCAGCTTTGCAGGGGAGTTCCTTGTGGTTGTCAGAGTTTGCCTCCTTCATTCAAAAAGGTTTAACATAAAAACTGACAAAGTGGGTAGCCATAGTTTGTTGGGACATTTGCAGATTTGTAGGTATGTTCTTGATCCTCAGCTTCACTGAAGATCTGCAGGAGTGGGATATTCCAAAGGAGCCATTCACCGTGGATCCTAAGGCACAAGATACCTGGGGCACATCCAACAGTCCCATTAACAGCACGGCAGCTACTGAAAACCCAGTGGTCTCAGTGGAAGTACCTATCCTTTTGATTCCAGTTCCCAAACCTACTATTGACTTCTCCTGCTCCAGGTTTGTGCTGTGGGCTGCTGCTTTTAACCTGGCAGTGTTGCCAGAGGCACTGTGCACCTGACATTTCATGACACCAAGGGAACAGCCATTAATTGAAATTCATCAAGTAAAGTGCCACTTCTGCTTGCTGTGGCTGTTTTCAGCTCTTCAGCTCTGAAGCGAAGCCGACAATTTCAGATCTCCTGTGGAGTTAATTAATATTTGTGAGGTACTTAAATGTTTTCAGGTTTATGGTGATCCCAAGAAGTGTTATTACTGTTGTATTATTAGGCCTAATAATACTGTTAATAACCTTGGTGAGCCTGGCAAAATTCAATTTGACTAAAATCCTTGCCACAGATGAAAAAAACTAACTCCAGGGATGTGAGGGGGTACGTGACTCAGTTACCAGTAACTTCTGTTTACAAGGGGCAGGAAGAGTATATTTGCTCAAATGAAAAAGGTCAAGGCAGAGGCCCATTTGCTGTTTGTTAATAAGTAATCTAAAGTACAGCACAGCTTTACTGTAACAAATCAGCCTGGCTTAGCTTTTCTTCCATCACCATTATTTCCAGTTCTGGACTAAAATACCAGTTAAAAATAATCCACATTCACACAGATTATTTTCAACATCTCCAAATCTATTGAGAGAGTTTGGAACTGGGGACAACAGCAGAAACAACAACAAAATCTTTTCCATTTATCTTCTGGTGTTTGTCTCAGGACACTGTAGGCAATCAAGGCTGAAATATCAGACAGGGCATTATTTATCTCCTTGGAAATTCTCCTTTAGGCTCAGACCTCTGCATCTTGCAATGGAATTGTTCCAGTCAAGAGCTGTGGTGCAGCTGGCCTGCTTACAGACACCACACTAAGTTACTAATGTAATTTAAGAAAACACCTACGTCATCTCTGTAGCTGGCTCACAGTCAACAGTTAAAATTCAAACATGGGTGCTACAGCACATCCTTCCTTCCAAGTGACTGAGCATAAGTGCACTTTATGCATTGTGACCTGTGTTCTGTCATTGTCTTTTGCAAAAAAAGCCCCAAACAGTCATTTTCTAAGAAATACTTGTCTTTAAATACCAAAGAGTATTCTGGAAAAGAGATGGAGTCTGTCCTTTGTGGTTCATCCACTGGCTGCAGGCAGGATTCCCTAGAAAAGGTTTTGCCATTAGAGCCACTGATCATAAAAGTAACACTCGTGACACCTGCCAGCTAACCGCAGCTTCTCAGCTGTCATGCTTAGTGCTCCTGTCCTTCAGCTGGCCTGGCCTGAGGCACATAGCTCATCCTCAAAATAGGGAATGTGATGGGCACAGGACAGGAGCAGCCATAGCCAAAGCCCAGCCAGCAGGGCATGGCCCTGCAGTGCCTGGGGGTCTGTGGGTGTGCTGCCCCAGGCATGGGGATTTCTCAAGGGAGGGTGGCACATACACAGGCACACACACACACAAGATCACCTTTGGAAACAGAAATCATGCAAAGTGCAGGTTACAATTCCTAGCTTCCTGAAATGCAGTTTGGAAAGGTAATGATCCTTTAACAAATCAACAACCCCTGCTCCAGCAGTCCCAACTGCCTGTTAACCCCGGGGGAGGGAGAGAGGTTGATGAGGAAAGGTTGTCTCTGCAGAGCTGTGAAGTCAGAGCATCTTTCAAGAGCCAGACCTTTAACAGAATCTTCTTGAGCTCTGTAGTCACAGAGGGAGCAGGGCCTGCCTCCAGCCAGGGCCTGGCCACACAAGCAGGAGAGGGAAAGAATGGCTTTGTACCAAGCTGCCCCTCTGCACCAAGCAGAGGGCAGTGAGGCTGAGCAGCAGATTCTGATGTGAAGGAGCAGTCGAGTATACTGGGAAGAACATCTGTGGGGTGTGTTGTAGGGTCTTTGCATCATGAGGAAAAGAGGATTCATGCAACTGAGTGCTCACACACCTCAGGAGGCAGCACCACTGGTTCTTTGCTGCTGGGAAAGGGATATTTTGGGTGCCCCAGAGCCCTCATATTTGCCTTACTGTGTTCTGTGTTCTTGACACTGGGATGGGAAGGAGGGGAGTGGAGGACACACAGTGTCCTGGTGAAGCAGGCATCGTTAGTGCTGCCCTTTCTGTCTGTGCTGCATGGTGGGTTTCAGGTGGGTGGCTGGCTGGCAGGCAGTGCAGCTCGCAGATCCTTGAGCAGGGTGCTCATCCCAGAAAACCTGGTGTCAGAAACGGGGTTAAGTGAAATTGATGCTCACTTTTATGAAATCTGGCTGAGCTGGGGATTTTGGTGAATATCTTGTAGCTTAAGCAAGGCTAGAAGGATGGCAACAAAAAGTCCAGATTTTGTGTCTCCATGCTGCTCTGGAGGAGCATGTGGCCATGCTGTACATCATGGTAGGGAGAGCAGTAAGTGTTACTAGATGACAGACTGCAGAATTGGGATGGCACATGAAAATTCACCTTACCCATGAGATACACATTTGCTGCAGCAGTATACAGCCAGGGTGGTAGTGTTTTCTGCTCCTTCCCCTGGATTGTGTGCTATTTCCTCATGTTGTTCTTTGTTCTGGGTAACATCTGTTGTTTCTACGTCACCTAGCAAGTTGCAGGAGTCTTTAACAACACTGATTCACTCCACTCTTTCTCTAAAAACCAGGTGATGATTTAATTCTTCCCCTTGGAGCTGTGGAAAACCTGGGGTACCAGGACGTACTACCTGAAGCAGTGGGATTAGCTAGAAAATGTTAAGCATTCCCTGAACCTCAGCCTGAGTATTAGTCACCACTACCATGTCCCCCCTCAGGGGCATCATGGCAGTGAGCTTCTGGACTGCACAGTCTCCTGCACACAAATGTGAGGCTTTTAATGAAAAGCAAGCCCAGTGCTGCCAACACCACTGTAGAGACATACACTTTGTTCTAACTGGTAGCCAGGATGCCTGGGAAAAAATGCAGGTGGTTTCTGACAATCATAAGTAGGCCATTATCACAGAGGAGAGGAGGAAGAAACCCTGGGAGTTTTCCCCATGACCATCTGTTGGTTTTCCCTTGAAGCCGTTACTGATTTGCACAGGGTGGCCCTGCAAACAGTGCTGTGAATCAGAGCTCTGCACTGCCATTGCTGGACCAGGTGAGCTGCCCTGCTGGGGAACAGCACGGTGACCTCCTTCCTGAGTGGTTGTGTTGGAGCTTCATGCACCCCGGCACTCATCAGCCTCAGAGAAAGTTCTTTTCCTTTTCCACCTCTGCAGTATCCACAGCCCTCTGTAGCTAATGGTGGTCTTGAGGTTGGACCCACCAGTGACTGTGTTCTGCTTCTGCCTTGTGCTGGAGGAGCCAAATTTCTTAGAGCAGCAACTCTTATTGCTGCTGGTGATGTAGAGCTCAGTCAGTAGCTGCTCCAGCTTTTAGCTGGGGAGTTGCTAATACTGCCTGTGATGGCAGAGGCAGTGGAAGTCCAGAGATGAGTTATGAGTCATAGAGTCATGGTGGAGCTTGCTTTGGCTGAAGTGCACAGTTCGGAAGCATATTCCCAGCTTTCTCTTTCCTTTTTTCATTCTTCTGAGGTACCAGAAAGAGGTTTTGCCTCCAGATCATGGCATGAAAGCAATGTGAATAATTTTTCTCTTTATCGTGTCATCTCAGCTGGAAGCCTGAGAGCATTTATGAGAAACAACTTGGCCTGTGGCTCTCTCCTGATATTTTTGGTGTGTGTACTGGGTGTGCTGAGTGGTTTCCAAAGGAACATCCTCAGCACTGCAGCAAATAGGGAAATTCACTCTGGAAGTGTTTTTGAATAAGTGAAACTTAGAAACAACCTCTGCTTTGCATTTATAAGCAAGATACAGCATTTTTCAAAGCATTTTTGCATATTTTGTCCAGGGTAGAATTATCAATTTCTAACATCACAAATATAATTTTTGTAGTTAGAATGGAAACCAAGCAGACCAAACTGCACACTGTCATGAATTTGGTCCAGATGGAAGCATGTTCAATTGGATGTTTCCTCGGAGAAATGCAATAATTTGTGCATTTTTATGGTAAAATAATTCTTCTATGAGCAATGCAAGCAGACACAGAAATTATTTTGCTATTTAAAGATATAGATGCAATTTCCCCCATTTTTAGAAGAAACAAAGCTGTTTGCTCTCCCACCAAAATGGTCCTGAATGAGACAAATGCACCACTAGTTGCTAGGGACAGAGCATTGTCAGGAAGGAAGCTGATGTACTATTTGGGTAGGGGAGGACTTTGTTTCCCTGTAGCAATAGCAGCAGTACAGATTTTCCCAATGGCTTTCTCCCTTAGCACGTGTTAATTCATGTCAAACACCAAGACCTGAGTGCCTAGGCTGAGGATGTGGTATATCCGTTTGCAGATGCAATTGCAGGTTTTTTAAGCTATATAGTACTTTGATGTCTCAGTATTAAACTCTGTTTCTTATTTCTAGTGGCCAGCTCCTGATTTTAGAGACAGCAATCTCTGCAGCATGCCTGAGGCAAGCCTGGCACTTCCACACATGGATCAAAGCATTCAGGGTGGTGACCAGAGAGATTAATAGGGGAATTTTAAGGCTTAAATGCTACTGCTGCAGTACTCCAGACTTCTGGAAGCAGCCTTCTGTCACAGCAAAACTATCTAATCTGAAATGTGGATTCCCAGCAGCCAGAAGTGACAAACAGGGTCACTGTTCTCCGGGGGCTGTTTGTCCTCAGCTCCCACCTCTGGCAGAGCACTGAAGCCACAAGGCTGGGAGCTGAACACTGCAGCCCAGGGCTCTGCTGAGGAGCTGCTGCTCCACAGACAGCTCATTGCACAGGGGCTCAGGTGAGCACGGCTGTCCTACCTGCTGCTTCCAGCTCTTGTGAGGGAGTTTGAGATTCTGGACTCTGCTCCCAGGGCTGTTTATGCATTTTACATGAAACAGTCACCAGGTAACATTTAATCCCTGATCAGAGCCCTCAGGGGATTTAGGCAAAGCAACGCCTAGTTTCTTGATCCTGATCAGACATAGGTGTGAATTGGGCTGAGCTGCTTGGCCTTGTCAGGACTAGGGCAGTTCTGGGCATGCATGAAGGTGCAAATCTAGATCTTCTGAGCTTAAAAGTATTAAAGTAAGTTAGAGACTGAAGGGGCCAGATAGCGAGAAGGACCTAGGAGCTGCAGGGGGATGTATATGACAGTGTTTCAATCCAAAGTGCAGATTTCAGGTAAAACATCAGGTGCTCCAGTAACAAATTCCTCTTACAGGGAAACGATTGTTCTCACAGATTCCTGAAGTAGAAACTCATTTACATAACCATCTTATGTGCTATTAAAAAAAAAAAAAAGGCCCATCCTAGCTACTGCATTTACTCAGATTTTTTTTACACTGGGCTGCATGTGCTGAGCTGCACAATGATGGCTGCCATGTGAATAGCTTGTTATTCTTACCAAGCATGACGGCTGCTGTAGTGAAATAAAGAGCAACCTGCTCTAATGTAAACTGATTTCACATTGCTCCTGGCAGTCCCAGCTACCTCACCTAACATCTTGGTTTTTGGCCAGTCTTTTTCTCTCTCTCTTTTTTTTTTTTTTTTTTTTTTTTCCATGGAAGACACACCCTGTGTTTTCTTATAAGGGCGTTTTATCATATTGGCTGTTGCACTAGTGTCTGTGACCTGCAGATGTGCTTCTCTGGTATTATCCTTCATGCATTCCAAAGCCACCTGGGCCCTCTAGCACATACAGATTCCAGCTGCCTGTCCACTGCAGGGGTAAGGTCTGTAGTGCCCCTGATGCTTGCACCCAAGCATGCTTACCTGCAGAGCACCAGAGATGTGTGTCTGCCTCTTGATGTGGCTGTTGCATCTCTGACATCCCACCTGCATGTTTGGAGTGCTGCAGGGCTGGATCAATGTGGACAGAGAGAAGCTTACCCAGAATGACACTTCTGCCAGGCTGAACACGTGCAGATACCCAGTGGGAAGCAGTTGTGTTGGTAAGGGAGTGAGGGACGTGGGGGAGTGGATTTGACCCAAAAGTGCCATGGGAGAAGCAGTCCAATTTGCTGATCATAGTTGCAAGATCAGTGGGGATGATGGATGTGATATGAATTACTATCGATACATAAATACCACAACAGCATTTTAATGAGCTGATTTCTAGTAGCACTTGTCCAGGCTGGTAGTGTTATGTTAAGGCTGGAGAAGTACCTCTGAGCAAGCTCCTTGGCTAAACTTTGATAAGCATGGTGTCACCCAAGATCTAACGAAGATTTGTTTGGATAAAGAGGTTTTGCCTGCTGGTTTCTGAACAGACTTTCAAATAGGTCTGAGGTTCTACTTCTATTTATTTATTTTTTTCTTTTTGGCCCAGGTTTTGTGTTGGTGTCGCAAAACACAACTAATGTAGAGATCTGCCTTTATTCTTTTTAATGCACAAATCTGGTGCCTATTCTGAGATTCATTGTTGTTCTGAGAACAATAAGCTTACAGAAGGGCTGAGGGCTGGGCTTTTTGGGGCTGGAGGGAATTTGGGTGACCTTGTGTCTCTCCAGAGACCAGCAGGTCAATCTGTATATCCTGTATCTCAATATCCTGGCCCACTTTTGGGTGACACACCTGGCATTGCAGGCAGTGCTGTTTGGAGGCATGGTCTCCCATGCCTCAGTGTTTGCAGCATGGTTCTGTTCAGACTCAGTACCCAACTTTGGTTGTGGTTTTGTCTTGGCAGCAGCTATTTTCCTGAACTTCTGGCAGCGTGGGCTGTTGGACCAATAATACACAGCCCAGAGGGTTGGCTGGGATGCAGCTGAATGCAGGTACCAAACGGGGGTTGTGTGAGCGTGAGTGTGAGTGTGAGTGTGTGTGTGTGTGCAGAGTTGCTCAGTGCCATGTGCTCCCTGTATGTCCTGCTGTGTGCAGTGTGTCAGCACTGGAAGGTTGTTCCCTCCCACCCGGGGTCCCAGGCTGCTGCACACCCCTTTGCCAGGGACAGTCTGGCAGAAGGGACGGGCTGTGATGTCTGTGCAAGCAGATCATGGTGTCAAGGAAATCCTGAAGCACACATTTGCTTTGGAGGTGGGATCTCAGGTGTTGCTTTCAGGGGAAAACAATGTTTTCATTAGAACACCTCTCAACATGTTGAGTTGCCACCACAAGAACGTGTGAGAGCTGCAAATATCCAAAGCAAAGCTGAGAAATAGTCTTTCTTCTGCTAGCTCTCAACTGAGAAGGTTTTTGCAACCTATGTGGAAGCAGGTCCTCTTTTCTGCTTAGTTTTAAGATCTGAGAGAGAAAATTAGTATCTTTGATCCTTAAACACAAAATCTCTGAAGTGAAGTCTCTTGACTGTTTGAACTTGTGATGCATAGTCAGAATTCATTCATATTATAAATAAATAATTGGCAGGTAACCACAACAGTGGTAACAGCTTCCACTCTGTCTAGGGAATCATTAACTCCAGATGAATCTCCCTGGTTAACAGCTATAAAAACAAACAAAAAGGCCCACCAAAACCAGACACAAAGTAATATTGGTTGGAAGGGGCATCTGGAGGTTGTACACCAACTCCCTCAAAGCAGGGCTAACCTCAACATTGGCTGAAGCTGCTCAGGGCTTTGTCCATTACTTTTTTGAAAACTCTGAGAATGGGGATTTCACAAACCTCTCTGGGCACCTGCTTGAGTTTGACTTCTCTTATTTTGAAAAATTTCTTCCATGATGTTCATTGCGATTTCTTCTGTTCTTGTGCTGTTTACCTTTGCAAAGCCTGTCTCACACATTGCCCATCAGCCCTGCAAAGGCATGCTGCTGACTGTCACACAGCTTTATTCTGTGTCAGGTGCAGACTTCACATTTGTCCTTGATGAATTTCAACAGATTTCTTTCAGGCTCATCTTCCAGGTTGCTGAAAACCACCTGAACGCCTGCCTTGTCCTCCAGCATAATGACATAGAACCTCAATTCAGTGTCCTGCAGAGACTTGCTGAGGAACCATTATTTTCCGTCATCCACATTGCTGGTGAAGACTGGCCCTGGTGTTGTCATTTGAAGAATGCCATCTGTTAATACTAATTAAATGTC
This sequence comes from Chamaea fasciata, assembly GCF_029207755.1. Taxonomy (NCBI): domain Eukaryota; kingdom Metazoa; phylum Chordata; class Aves; order Passeriformes; family Sylviidae; genus Chamaea; species Chamaea fasciata. The sequence goes on along the minus strand of NW_027094097.1, from coordinate 18,099,023 downwards.
TCATTCTCGACCATTATTATCCTTCAAGCCTTACAGGACAGCTGTGTGCTTTTTTCAGCCAGGTTGTGGTGCATCCATTCAGGCAATGCCATCCTGGATTGGCCCCTATGGGAGACAATGCCAAAGACCATGGTAAAACCAAATAAGAGACATCCTCTGCTTCCCCCACCTTGTCCATTGAGCACATCATTCCAGTACAGAGAACAACCACACTGGTCAGGTACAGTTTGTCTCTATTAGACACATACTGGCTGTTACAAGCTACCTTCTTGTATCTGGACATGGCTCCTTTGTGGATTTGCTCTATAACATTCCCAGGAAAAATGTATGGATATCCTGGCTTTGGCTAATCCCTTTCAGAACAAGTGGGTTGATTACATGTGTTGCTTTTGTGAGACCTTCAGCATGAGCCTGTGCTGTTGGTTGAGGAAATGTTTGTCAGGGAGTGGCTGAGCAGGCCAAACCCAGAAGTAACCTAACCAGGGCATTCCTATTTCTCCTCCTTTGAGACTCTCTTTCTTCCCAGCCTCCCCACCAAAGGACAGTCTTCCTGTCATTGTTGCCGTGGTCTTTGTGTGACTTCAGAGCAGGAGCCCTACAACAAATGGGAAGAGCAGGGGAATGAGGCTACCAGGCCACTGGACAGTACAGTTATGGTGGTGCCAGGTCCTGACCCTGGCAAATGTTCAAATAGTTGGAGTAAAAGGAAAAAATAAGCAGGAAGAAAGGGTATGGTCAGCTGCATGGAGTGTTAGGGATAGGCATGGTCCTTTCTAGACAGCATGAGTAGTTCAGTCAAACAGGAAGGGCCAGGCATTTGCCAAAAACCACATTTGCACAATGGCCTATAGAGGTTTGAGTTCAGAGACAACAGCTGAGTTTCACTAGGTATAACTTTGGTTCACAGGTATCTGAACACAGGACTGGGGTCAGTGGCACTGCTATAGAAGGTAAGAAAGAGAAGGGTTGAAAAGCCACCGGGTCTGACTGTGGAGCCCAAGCAGGACAAATACTAATGTAGCAAGCTGGCTGGCATCTGGGTGGCTTGAGACTTATTCCTGCCACAGGGGCCCAGCTGCAGCCACAGCACCTGCTCCCAGCCAGGGCAGCATCTGTGACATCCCCTGAATCGCCCCTTTGCTGTGGAAAACAAAACTCCTGGAAACACTGCTCAGCACAGCCATGGCCTGCCCTCACAGGTGGTCCTGTGAGATTCATTGGGGCCTTCAAACCAGAAGGTCTCAGCAGAGCAGACACATTCTTGGTGACTGAAAGTGGCCCATGGAATTGCACTTGAGGAAAGAGGCAGCACAGCAGTGGCTGGTAGTGACTCTGTGGGAACACTCAGGCAGGCAGTGTCGGGCACGTCTTGCTAACTGGGAGAAACATACATAGTTCTGTCATCATTTGTCACATCCATGCTAATGTGATGGTGATTCTGTGATGGACTTACACCATAGTGTAAGTAATATACTATATTACTTATAGTAATCTCCTACTAGCACATTAGAAGGCTCTGAAGAGTGATGCACAGAAAAGCAAAAGGGATGTTGGTGTCGTGACAGTGCTGCCTGGAGCCACGTGCATTGATAATGAAGGAGACACAGATTCCTCTGCATGGCAGGCTGAGGATTCCAGGGTCCCAAGGGAAGTGTGAGCACCTGCACACTTCAGTCCTGCATTAAGGAAACCTGATTTGCTGGGTCACCCTCCTGGAGTGACACAACATCATTTAAAGTTGTTTGCTTATTACAGAGATACTATCAAAAGGTGTGGTGCCCTGATTGGAGTCTAGCAAGAAAGTAACACTCTTATTCACCCACCCACCTTTGGCAGATGGTCTGAGGGTCTCTCCTTTCTTCATGACTGAAAGGGGTTGATTCACCCCCACTCAGCAGTAATTATGTGTTGCTGCCTACTGGCAGTTCCCATGTTGGCATCAGAGTGGTAAGCCTAGAATTCACTGCTAAGATTAATTGCAATGTAAAAGTATGATTTCTTGATGTCTGTTTCAGTTGATGTCAGTTACTTAACACTTGGTATCATTTCCTTGTGCTTTTTTCAATGATCATTAAAATGTTCCTAATTGCTGTTACCCCATCATACTCCTATTTCTCAGCAGCTGTTTGCATGCAGCCTTCCCATTCAGCTAGAAAGCAGCTCTGGTAGCAAAAAAACTTTGCAGCATTTTTGGGTTTTCCTTTCATTTTAAAAAAGGAAGAGTCCCCTTTTAAATTCTAGAGCCTCCTGTGTAAAACACAGTTCCTACTATAGAGGCTTTGCCATCCTGAAAGCTTATAATTTCATCCTCTTACTTTGGGACAAAACTATTCCCTTGTCAATGCAGTTCCTATTGAACCAGTCCAGCTTGGCAGGCCTTCACTCCTTCTTTATTTAACGTTATTTATTTTTATATCAAAAAGGTAAAAAAAGGTAAAAAAATTGACAAAATACATTTATTGAGATTCTAATCGTACAGTTTTCACATCAGCAAAACAAAACATCCGACACACTTCCTTTATGTATGGCATCAGTGCTGAGCCATTCCAGTACCAGCAGTAGGCAACTTTTCCTCCTTTCACCTTTGGAAACCTCTTTGGCACCAGTGTCCCACAACCAAGCTCTGTGGTTGCTCAGCATCTTCCATCATCACAGAGGGTTGTTAGTATGAAGTGGAAAATGTTTACCAGAAGCAAGGCCAAGCATGCAGGCAGGGCCCCAGCCCCAGAGTGGAGGGCTCTGCCTGGGGTGGGAGGGCAGGGGGAGCAAGGCAAGGGGCCACGGTGCACCTTCAGACACTCAGCTGGGTGCTCCACCAAAACGCAGTCTGCAGCACGGCTCATGGGAGCCCTTCTGGGGGGGCTCAGGTTCTGTGGAACCCCTTTCCACAGGGGGGATGTTCCCAAACACTTCATCAGGGCAGTGGTGGCCTCCCCTTGCCCTGGTTCTAAGGTTCGGAGCTTTGGTGCTGAGAGCTGTGCTGAGTGACCTGTTCCACAGAGCGAATGCTAAACCCCAGAGCTCTTACCCAGGAAGTGGGCTTACATTTAGGGATCAGATATAGTATCCAAACACACTTATGAACACACTGTGAAACAGGAGCAGCAATCTCTTCAGCACGATCTGGTTTTATGTATGTTCATCAGTTAATTGGGATCAATGAGTGTAGGTCCCAGGGGATGGCTGACTGTAGTTACCAAAGAAGAAAGATGTGTGGGAGGATGGAATAACACTTCAAAAAAGAAGATGCATTAACATCTTCACTGTTCCTAGCCAGTGGACAAGGATTCTCTTGATACAAGGATACATGGGGCCTGGACAAGAGAATACATTGTCTTTTAATGTGCAGTTCAATGAAGGAAAAAGAGAAGAGACAGCAATGGAGGGTGCAATCAATTCACTCTTTTAATATACAAGCTCCACAACCTCTATAAGCACTGTAGTATCAGTGTCATCTGATACACGTGACATGTCACCTAACAGGGATGGCAACAAGGCAAGGATTAGGCCAGTGACAGCCATGCCATACCCTGGGCTGTTTGCTGCAGCAGCTGTTTTGCTTCTAGGACTGGGATTACCCAGCCTCCAGACCTGTGAGTGTTTTGGGGTGCCTCACTGTCCTGAGGCTCTGCTCCCCACTGAGACCACGTGTGGGCAGTATGTGGGTCTGCAAAAGGGAATTGGGGAGTTACTGTGCCTTCCTGGGCAGGGTCACTGCACACCAGCTGCTCCAAGAGCAGTGCAGGTTGCAGACAATGTCAGCCGGCATTTCAGCTTGGCAGGCTGTAACTGGCATCAGATCATGGTCTGGGTTTCACAGGGCTCTCCAGGAGCTTGCTGTGGTACGTGCTTCTGAAAGCCAGTGGGATGGGGTACCCTAATGCCTTTGGTGCTGTCCGTGTCCCTGTCTTGCTTACTTCAGGCGTGTCCAGAAGGTGTTGACCACCAGGGTCAATGCCTGTGTGCAGTGAAGTGCCTGCCCTTGGGAAAAATATCAGGACACTGGCTCTTGCCCTAGAAAGGATGCCCAGCCTGTGTGTTCAAACCCCCAGTGGGTGCAGCCAGCAGCGAGACTTTGGGAGCTGTGGATCTGTTTGACACTGCCCGATCCTTGCCCTTGAGAGTGCTGCAGCTGAGGTGAGGTGACCCTGGTTTGAGGAGCCACGCCCACGCTGGTGAGCTGTCCCAAACTGCAGCAGTGTCACCTTTGTGCTACTTCCAGCTGAACAGAGAGAGAACTTTGCCTCCCCTTCACGTATCAGGAAGGTCAATCTCTGTATGGACTGCCTTTTCTTTTGAATCTATACATTAAAAGGTGTCATAAAATGCTCTATTAGGGGTGCAATTAACAACTCTTTAGAAGCACTATGAGATTACGGGCTCTCAGTGCAGTAAATAGAAAGCAGGGAGATTCTGGAGTTCATTTCCAAACAGGTGAGTGGAAACTCTCAAACCAGGAGGCAATTAATGTGTTTGCAAGTCTGGTTTCTCCTTTCCCTGAAATGAAGGCGGGCATTAGGCTGAGGTGTGCAACATTCACATCATGCCTCATCTAAAATTTGCCAATATTAATTTGTTGCTTTCTACTCTTTAGCAATCAAACAGAAACATTTCAGCTGGTACCTCCTGGGTGAAAAGGTTTGAGAAATAACTTTTAGTCACTATTACAACTGAAGTGTAATAAGTGAAAATGTTCTTAGATGATACAACAGCTTCATCACATGAGCAGAACACATTATTTCAGAGTTACCCATATTCTCCAGTGTGATCCAGAGAGTTTATTAACAAGAATGTGTATTAATTCTTGGAGTGATACTGTACACAGTCCAGGGGAAATGCTGCTCAGGCTTACAGGAATGTACTTCCCTGATACAAAAACCTTTAAACTTGCCACTGCTTTGACACCACCAGTGGCAAAAGCTGCCCTGGCTGCCGTGGGAGCAGGCCTAGGCAGTCATGCCATGTTACAAGAGAAGGGCCAGGTTGTATCACCAGCACTGTGGTTGTTCAGTAGGCTGTTGGTCGTCTAGTTAGTTTTGAGAAATTAAACCTTTAAACTCCAAAATTTGCACTGTGATGTTTAGCCAGTGTAAAAATGTAGGTAATGATATGTAGCAGGCAAAGGTATGTTTTCCCAATGAAGCCATGTTGAGTCATTTTATATTAATACCAAAGGAACAAACCAAGTTTTTACAACAATAGTTGGCAATATTTCTATTAAATAGCATTAGCCAATAATTTCTATAACTGCCTGTTAATTACAGCATTCAGGCCTTGCAGGCAGCTCTATTTTACGTAAGTGCCATCAGTGGCAGACTACAGCCTTTTGTCGTAGGCAAACAAAACCATAACTTACCAAATTACTTTCTGGGGTAAATCCATTGACACTGGGGGATTTTTTTTCTTTTATTTGGTTTGGTTTTGGTGGATTTTTTGGGTTTTCTTTCAGTTTAGATTTTGGGGGGGGTTTGTGGGTCTTTTGAGTGTTTTGGGTTTGTTTTCTTTTTGTTAGGATTGGGGGATTTTTTGGTTGTTTCTTTGTTAGTTTTGTTTTTTTTCCTGACATTGACAGGTAACATTCAAATGAGACAGCTTACATGGCACAATGTCACGTTTGTGCCACAGCTGCTGGCCCAGGCCTGGGGCCCGTGGCAGTCAGGATGGGCTGGGCTGGCTCTGTGGGAGCTGGGGCAGCTGAAGAGCAGGAGGGTGGCTGCACTTTGGGATGCCCATCTCCATCAGCTGGAGCAGCTGAGCTGTCCTGTGCATCCCCTGATTACTGAAACCCTGCAGCACGGTTGGCAGGAGGGCTGGCACTGGTGTGCTGCTGCTGGTCCCCAGCTGCTCTTGGGAGGTGTCACACCAGGAGGACAGAGCCACAGAGCTTCATCATCGGCCTGCTCAAGCACATTCTAGAACACACAGCACTGGAATAGATAAGGATAAACTTCTTGCAGGTAACTGTAACAATGACAGGAAAAAAGTGTCATTTATTATGTACTTATCACTTGGACTAGCTGTGTTTATTATTGCTGTTGTTAGTGCAGCTATTGCAACGTTACCTGCAGCTGCCCAGTCAGTGCCAAGCTCCACTGTATTTAGCTCAAATGCACCCAAACCCCTCCAAAAAACTTACAGCTCAGAATGCAAGTGACTTACAGTGGTGAAGAGGAGGGATAAAATCAAATGGATACAATTAGCTTGGGCACCATTTAGTCATTCTTTTCTTGGTATAATTATAAAATGGACATAGGTAGCACCAACTAACCTCAAATACCCTCCTAGCCATAATTAACAATATTGCATAATAATGGTGTCAGTTTAAACATCGTTTAAAACTGATTCTTTGCTCAAAATTACTGTATAGCCACATATCTTGCACAACAGACTAACACACAGCAGTGTCTTGACTTCCATTTTCTATTTCATTGTGTCATCTGTGCATAGGAAAAGCTCCTGGCCAAAGAGGAGTCAGTGGTATAGTGGTAAATAAAAGTGGGCAGATTCATCTGTCTGTGGTACATGAGGAGCAGGTAAATACCAGAAGTGCACAGAGCAGAAGTAGCTACAAAGGGAGTGCCCTTTGCCTGAATTTACCCTTGACTACACCACTTAGAAGAATTGCATAATTGATACAATTGAACCACATTAGTCCTTTATTTATAGAACATAATGAAATGGTTTTCAACATCCTGGATCACGCTGCATGGGTGATTGCCATATATGCACCCAAGGAGAATAAATAAAAACATTTCCCTAAGGTATTATGTCTCTTCACCTTCTCTAGTTGCATCCAGGGCTTTATTTGGAGAGCAGTTCTGTGAGGAGTGCAGCACGTAATCCTGCTGTGCCCTTGCACAGGTGCCAGTCAGAGGAGTGCTGCACTGGGGCTGCTCCTGGAGTTCCCCATTTCCCACGATCTCATAAAGCAGTTTGTAGGCTGGCAAAGGGTGTATCTGAACCTACCACAGACTACTGAACACAGTCCCCTCTATGGCACCTCAGGTAGTCCCTGTTCAAGCCCCACAGCCTGAATTTGACACAAATCTGCCTCCCCAAGCCCTGCAGTGTCAGGCTCAACAAGCCCTGACATTGTGGCATTTGGAAGCTGTTTTCCATGATGGCATTGAGCCCTTGCTAAGGCAAAGGACAGAGCTACTCTGAGCTGCTGTGTGGGCCATGGGCTCCCACACCAGCCACACCATCAGTGTGTCTGATGTTGTGTCAGGGCTGCCTCTGGCACCCTGAGTGGGGCTCACCCACAGCAGACTCTGGTCTACAGCACAAGCAGGAGCATCAGGTGGCACCAAGACAGGGATGCTGTAAAAGTTGCATAAAATAAAACACAGCACCACTATTCTTTTATCTGTTGTTGTTGTTGTTATTGGAAAAATATAGATAATTTATAAGTATTTCTCTTACTGGCTTTTTTGTCCATCTTTATATGATGTTCTACTGTTCCTATTGCATCATTTATATTTGGCCTTTATTTATGATGCTACACTGTTTTATGTATACACTTTATAATTAGAAATACTAATTGCAAGCTTGCCTACTACCTTCAATTGGCTTTTCCAGAGCATTACTTGCAAAAAACCTCACAATTACTCAGTTGTTTTCAACTGCTCAATGGGTGTTTTCATAAATCAAAAAACCCAGGACTGTCTTTTTAACTTATCCTATTTCTAAGTTTTACATGGTGCCCAGCTGGTGCATAGAAATTAACCACATCTAAACTTGCATCTCCTCAGAAGTTGTTTAGGGACTCTTCTCAAAAATCCTCTTTTTCTGAATGAAAATAAAATATTACTTACCACAGAGAGATACTGAGGGATTCCCATGCTAGCTGTTACATTAAATTTTAAATTTTTTTTTGACATTTAAAACTTTAGCCTAGGCACATTGTCATATTTTTGATACATTTCAAACTGAAAAAAGTCTATATAAGTTAATGGTTCTGCAAGAGGGAGCTTGTCATTTCCATGCACTCACTGCAAACTTTGACACAATGCTCCCATTTTATCATTTGTTATTTCAGCTTTGCTGATGATTCAGTGGTGTTATTCCACTGAAAAACTGGAGTAACACAGCAGTGAATCAGGCTCGTTGGCTCTGCATTTCAGTATCTAAAATGAAGATCCACCTACAGGTAAAATACTATCACACTGCAAGTATCTCACGGACTGAAATCTGTCCTGGCTTGCCAGATCTTCATCGATAAAGGATTGCACAGGCTCAAAATTAAGGTGCATGGTGACTGCATTTTAGTCAATGGGAATACTCATGTCAACGAGAGGAGCTGGTTTTGGCTTTTCTCATTACAAATTGCTCAAATCAAAAATAGCAGAGCAGAGGGTTACTTTTTTTTTTTGTTGCTGCTGTTTTCATTATCTGTCTGCCATGGATGTAGAAAGCAGCACCTGTGTCACTTGCCCAGGAGGGCTGCAAGGCCAGGGCCAGCACCTGCAAGGCCCAGCACCTGCAAGTGTGTGTTCCTGCAGCGATGGGACATGAGACACTGCTGCTGCTTTGCTGGCAGCCATGAGCTTCACAGTGTGACACTTCAGCACACAGGATGGCAAGTAATGATAGAAGGTGTCTGCAAGTGTAATCACCTTATTGGGTTTTCCTCCTTATCATGTCATGATTTATTAAATAGTCTCTACCGAAAGTACCAAATAATTTCCCTTTCCCCTTATTATTCCCTTAAGAATATGTCATTCTTGTTTTGTTCCCTTCCCAAGTTTAGTCTTTAAATGCATCTCATGGAGAAGTACATTCTTGCAGTGCCTGCAGATGTGGCCCTCTGCCTTGTGCACAAATGCTGTGCATTTACCTGTCATGTACCCTGTGCTTAAACTGGCAGATAAAATAGTGGTTCCCAGTTGCATGATGGCCCAGTCAAATGTCTGTAGATTGACAAACCATCATCACCGGTGTCCTGAGCAGTTAACTGAGTGTATAGTTTTACTTGGAGGGGAAGGGTGGGAGAGGGGCTGCACTTATGACTAGTGATTGCATGGGGAGCACAACTGCTAAAGCCCTTCTGTTACTGCTCTTGGTACAAATGTCACCCTGGGTAGCACCTCTGCTGCTTGGCAGCACTGAGTGAGCCCTCAGGCGTGGGGCTTTGCCTGGCTTGGTTCAACCTCCACCCTGGAAGCGCAGATGCAGTGCCCAGGCCCTGCTTGCCCAAGGCACTGGGGTCTGGAAGTGCCAGGCGTGAATGGCCTCACACAGGCTGTGGTCTGGAGAATGACATCAACACTGAGACACTGTTTCTGCATTTCCCTGGGTTAGCACAAGCTTTTTCACCCCATCAAAGGCTTTGTCTTTGTGTCTTCAACCCAAAATCCACCCAGTGTTCATAGGTGGAGGTTGGTACTGCCTGCTGGTCTTTAGCTGGAAGGTGCTGATGGCATCAGGCTATGGTGGCAACCGGGTGACACTGTGAAGAGTGTCAATTTTCTGGGGACCCCAGCAGTGGGGAAAAGGGGCTGTGGTCTGTTGCTTCCCTGCCAAAGTCACAGTCTCCATGGCAAGGTCTGGCTGCAGCAGATGGGAGAGATGAACCATGTCTAGTTGCTTTCAGGAGCAGATGATGTCTGCAGTGACAGTCAGCCTTGACCAGCACTGAGCAATTGAAACTGTCAGAGACATCAGATGAACCCAGGAAAAGTGAATGGCCATGAGATAAAATACAAAATGAGCCAAGAAGGCAGAATCTTACAATAACATTAATGTAAGCACTGGTCTGTTAACAAGTCAGCCAGCTCTTACCTTGTAGCAGGAAGATTTTTTTGAGAACCTTGCAGAGTCAAATGAATTCATGAACCTCCATACCAAGATGCAATCATTAGTCAGTAAATGAATTACACATAATTATCTGCTTTGTATTTAATTCACTTGGCTTCCAGTTTCTTACTCTTCATACAGTGAAACTCTTTCTCCCTCTCACACAAACACACTCCATGGGCAGGAGGTTTTGGAGGGCTGCCATCATCCTGACTCACAAATCAGACTCCATGATTTGAATGATATTTATCTAAGCCTGCAAACAAAGAAGATGGCTATGTGTCCAATGAGAGAATAATTATTGTTATTATGTTTATAGAGCAACAAAGTTGGGAGTTAGGACCCTGGGGGAAAGGCGGCAGGAAGGGTGAGCTGGGCAGAGGCAGGAGTCTGTAGGCAGTGGTTCAGGACAGGCTTGTGCCAGGGCCCTTGCAGGGTTCCCTGCCTGAGTCACCTCTGCCAGGAACGGCCCAGCAGCCAAGGGCAGTGCCCAGGTGATGCCTGGCCTGGCAGAGATGCTTTGCTGGAAGCTGCAAGACCACCTCCCTAGGGGTTTTTGTTATGATACCAGGAAAGCACTGGCCCTGCAGGGGATTTGGCAGCGGCTGAAGGGAGCTGGGGTTGGCACAGAGCATCCAGACAGCTCTTCTGCTGTGAGGCTGAGGGTGGGCGTGTGCCAGGCTGCAAGAGATCCAGCCCCGGCTGCCCGGGGTGGCAGCACTGACAGAGCAGCCTCCTGCTTGCAGCAGAGCCAAGGTGTTCTTTTCTTAGGCAGAAGTCAGCTGTACACCTACATCCACAATTACTTGGACTCACCTGCCAAGGAGAAAATCCACAGCAGAAAAACCTTGTTTTGCAAGTAACAGCCGCTGCCACAGAAGGTTGCTGAAAAATAGAAATGTCCTTTGAAATGGTATGTGGGCTCTCCCTGCTCCACAGTGCAAGACTGGGCAACGGAGCCCTGCTCCACCACTTGGGAGAGCTTTGGACTCTGTGACAGTGGCAGTGTCGTGTGTGTGACCCAGGCTCGATCCTGCCACGTCGGTGTTCTGTGTACTTGGAGAGGGCAGTGACAGTGGGGGATCTATGTGTCCTTCAGGACTTGTCCAGGACACGTAGTAAGTTTGGTAAGACTAACAACTTGAAACCGATATTTCTAAAATGCATCTAACCACTCAAAAGCCTCATCTTGGCTGGGATTTCAAGTGTCCCATGGATTTAAAGGGCACCCCATGTCGTGCTAGAAAGGGACCCCAGATCTCTGCTGTGTTGCCAAGCCATGCACCTGCACAAAAGTCTTGGTTTTTGTTGGGCCCGTGGAGACACATCTGACTTCTGGTGAATCTGTACAGAGGAATTCTGACTGGCAGCTTTTCATCAACTTGGTACCAACAAGGAACAGCCTCAGTCATTACAGCTGTGGCTCTGGAGACCTTGGAGGACATCAGACTCTGGAAATGCTTTGGTTTAAGGACACATCCAGCTGTGGTAATGGCAAGCAGCACTTCTGTCAAGAAAGCTGGAAAAAGTGTCATTTTTACTTCCACTAACTCAGCTTGAGGAGGGTAAAGTTTGAGCCACTTTGTAATTATCTCAAATCATCTGTAGGTTAACAACATACCGCCAGGGAAACAGGAGGGCAAACAGCCAGATGAAGACATTGTCTGGAAATAACAATACATTTAGAATGAATCCTACACAGAGAACAAGACATCCCATTATTGTTCTTCCACAATCTCTGTGAAAGAGTTCCAAATTTTGTCCTTATTATTGGAAGGGAGGCAAAACCAATAATCTGGATAATTATTAATGCTTAAAAAACTACCACTAAAAATGCAAGATAAATAAATTGATGTCCCTTCCAGCCAACCCAGTTTTAGAAGCAAGTTTTATCTTGCTAGATGCTTTAACTGATGCTTATGTCTGTGTTAATATACCAGGAAGAAAAATGGAAAGGCTTTGACAAAGGAACACTTGCCAATGCAATGACAGGCAACAATACTTTGGATCACAAAGCATTTCTTAGAGGATGGGTATTGGAAGTGCTGGATTTTTAAAACTGTAGAAAATCTTCCCCACTTAATTCCGTTTTCAGAGCAACTTAAATTTTCTGGAGAAGGTTGAAAACACCTATATGCCAACATTAGCATCCCAAAGGCAGAGAAAGGCTTTATAGGAGAGCAATCAAAACTATTTCTGAGACAATACCGTCCACAAGAAGGAAAACGTGATTTTATGGCCTTAGTAAAAACTGGGAGCCTTGGATCAAGGTTTCCTTAGGTTCTCAAAACTGGCAGCTAACCTTAAGAGAGCCAAGCCATCTCTCAGTGCTTCAGTCTGCATTTCTGGAGCAGTAATGGGGCACTATTTGTCTCCCTGGTATGCTTGGAGAAGCAAAGGACCTTGCACCAGTTACCTGAACTCACAGTAGCACTTAGCCCATGTTTAACATTGAGAATTGCTGCTTCTGTTGCAGGTTATTTTAAAATGGAGACAGATCTTTGTGGCCCCATATGTGTTTGTCTATTTAAATATCTGTTTGTTTGTCTATCAGTTGAACTAATAAAAATATTACTGCTCTTCAACGAATTAGTATGAGGCATTTTAAGACCCTTGACTGGAGGAAGAAGACAAAGTCTTATTACCAAGCACAAGATTTCATGAATATCATTGTGCATGCAGCAGTTTCCACATCTTCCTCTCTCCCTCCCTGGTACACAAAGGGTTTTTATTATTACTACAGGTAGAAAATCTAGAAAGTAGCCAAACTTACCCTGTTTACAGTCCCTGAGCAGTAATGCCATGAGATAGGGGCTCAATATGGATACCACAAATTCTTCTCTCTGAGCTGACAGAAAACAGTCAAAAGAGCAGGGATATAAATCACTGCTTCATTATAAATCACTGCATTTGTCACTTTGTCACACCCATTCCAGCACACCTTGGATTTGATGTGGCTTTCATTTTTAATTTTTCTAATATCCCAACACAGATGGCAGCTGACTTTGCACACCTGAGCACGGCCACGTGGCCACATGTGCCCCCAGAGCACGGAGCAGTTCTGCTCATCACTGCCAGGCCCGGGGAGGTTTGTGATCAGTGTTGTTCCCCAGTTGCCCGGTGAGCCTGGTGCTCTCCAGCTGGGGCGCGGTGCTGTGAACACGGCTGTGGAGCACATCCAAACCTCACAGAGTGCCAGCAAAGCAAGTTCTGGGCTGTCCTCACCCATCTGGAGAGATGTATTTACTCAGCATAAGAACTTAGAATCAGGTCCATTTCCAGGGTGAACACTCTTTATTTTGGTGCAAGATCAGTGTGGAGAAATACATTTCCAATTTCACGAGAGGAATTTTCCCAGTTTACAAACTTTTCCATGTTTACAGGGTTTTAAATTATTGTAAGTAACAAAAGGGCACAGTAGCAGAAATAAGAATAAAACATACAGTTGCTGGACATCTTGAGTTCTACCAGCGAGGCCAACATAGTATTTTGCAGAAGGATTAATAGATTGTGCTTATGGAAGTTTTACTTATTTTTGCTGAAGGTATGTAAGTAACCTTGAGTGTCCCAGGTTACCAGGCCTGGGACAATTACACTGCTGAGCCATGCTCATGTGTGCTTTGGAAGGCTTAGAAGGGGACAGGGAGAACGAATGGAAAGAACCACATCCTCCTCCAGACCACAAATCATGCCTGTTTGTACCTGAAAGACTGTAAATTTCTCTGTTTGCAGAGCACTGGCAGGTTGCCTGGGAACTTCCATGAAAAGATGTAGTTCTGCAATGCACCTCACAGTGTCAAAGGTGGTATCTTTAGCATGCAAAGGAAGGTCATGTCTGTGATTAAAAAAAGAAAAGTCTCTGGTTAATTTGACTGCATTAATCTGTGTGTCATTTTCCTGTGAGGCTGTTGGTGCACTTCCTCCAGTAATGTTGCAGTCCGCTCCAGTTCCCAGCTTTTATTTTATTCCATTTAGTTCTGTTGCACAAGCCTTGCTCGAGGTTGAACCTATGAATTCATATTTTGGTGATGTGAAGCAATCTAGCCCTGACCTTGCCACGGTTCCTTACACACACATAAAGTGTCCTCTGAAGCCAGGGAGAGTTTGGCTCTAAAAGCTGATGGCAGGACAGGTCATGTCCTTTATATCCCAGGCAGGCAAGATCTGACTGTGTGCTCACAACTCCCAGGTCTTTCCAACACCTTCTTGTCTGATAGGGAGGAAACTCATACCCTGGCTCCAGGGTGCAGCTTTGTGCTGGGATCACACTGTAAATTCATGAAAGTGAGTCCACCCAGCACAAGTAATGGGCACAGCTGTGAAATACAACCTTTTCTGAGGAGCCCATTTCTGGCCCCGCCTCCTGCTGCCCCATGCCAAAGTTATGAACTAATCCCATTTACAATTGTTTTGCTCAACATATGGGTCCCAGATAGGGAGAAACAGCAAAAAAAAGAGGCAAATTTAACTCAATCTGGGCAAGTCACCACTGCACTGGGTGTGGGTACTGGTGAGCTTGGCTCTCAACAGAGAAAGGACAAAAAGCCAAAGAGAGGAGAAAAGCTGAGCTGGGAGCGGCAGAGGAGGATTTTTTGTGTGCCTGGAAAGGAAACAATGGGACACGGGGAAGGAATTAAAAGAACCACATCCTCCTCTGCATCCCAGCCCTGCAGTTGAAGTTTCTCCCTCGCACTGGACCAACCCCTAGTGCCCTGCTTCTCACATTGCTCCCCCGTGGCTGCTGTGGTGAAGCTCCATCCCATGAGATGTGTCTCACCCAGGGACCATGAGGGCAGCAGTGCTCTCAGCATGTCAGATCACGTCTCCCTCCTTCTTTGCAATGACATTTTGATGTGTTCCCCACCCATTTAGGCCCACCACAAACCCTTAGAATTGAGCTCCAGCCCCACAACCTCTGCTGAATGTAAGCCAAAAGATGTTCCTCCCTTCCCTCTGCTCCTGACCTGGCAGCCAAACTAACCCTGCTCCAGGCAGATAAGCTCTCTTTGGAGGAAGCCTTCCCACCCATTGCTTCCCTGCAATGCTTCCTGGGGAAGAGCTCCCCAGGGGAAGGACAAAGGCAAGATGGAGTTTCCTTGCGCACTCTTGTACCTATGTCCTCCCATATCTGCTTCCACTGGATCTCTCGAGCTCATTGACTTCTTTGTGAACTGCTCTGTGTCTTATTAGTGGCAATATTGATCCTTTTCCATTATTGCTCTATTCCATAACATATTAATAATATTCACCCCTGTACACTCTTTGTATGTTCAAAGCATTTGCAACTACTTAGTGCTTATTTGTCCTAAAAGCAGTGTGAGGGAAGTGGGGAAGTCAGCATGAGAGCTCCCACTCAGCAAATGCCCCAGTCACTGCAGAGAGGATAAGAGTTAGCAGCAGCATCCTTGGCAGCTGAGTGTCTCTTGGTCTGAACAACCCAGGAATATCTCTCCTCGATTTACAGTTCCCTGTAGACACAAAACTGCCAGTGGCCATTCCGTGGGCCACCTTAAGGACTCTCAGCCATAAACAATGAACAAAAATGGTTTAAAAGAGGTGTGTTTATTAATACACATATGTGTGCATGTATGTATGGATAGATGGGTATACATGCATATATACCCACCTAATGTATCATGCACAGCCAAGGTAGAACTGCAAATATACCATAATAAATTGTATATTATGTTGTAGATATTATATATGCTGTGTATGGTTTAGATTATATATACACATCCCTATGAGATATAATCACGTTTCATTTTGTTTCAATAAGCCTTGGGCTATGGTCAAGGTAATCTATCTGAATATTTGGGGTTCCCTGTTTGAAAAGTGAACTATAAATGTGCAACTTCCCTGTCTCCAAAAGGCAGAGGAGCTTCATCCCGTCCTCTCAACACCTGTGAGAGTATTGGGTTGACATTCATCAAGAGAAGCCTAAAACAACCAGAACACCACCATCCTCTCAGCTCTCTAAGTCCTGTTTCTGTGAGGTCACACCACAATAAATGGCACTGCTGCCTGGAGAGCTTCTGCTGCCGAGTGTGAAGGGACAGGTTACACACTTGGAAGTGTACAGCGTTTATTTGTTCACTGCAGAGAGAAAGTGAGTCATGAGAAACCTTAAGGTGGAGCACTCAAAACAAGGAGTGTATAAATGATTAGCTAGCAAGGGAAGGTCAGCACTAGTCCTTCAAGTCTGAGCATGTTCCATTAATGATGGCACATAAATAATCCTAAGCTGAGTGCCTGTGGCTGCAGGAGAACAGCTATCACCCTTCTAGTCTGACATGTCTCTGACTCATGTAATATCATCAATGAGGCTGATCTCAGTTTTCTTAAAAAAAGGTAGTTAAGGTTCTAGAAGTGGTAGAAAATGGAATTTGATCAACAGATCCAGTTTCAGGATGCACAGTTTTTACAAACAAACAAAAAACCTTCCCTACATGGAGAGCCAAATGCAGGGATGGAAGATGGACCTGAATTCTATTTACACTCGTGCAACAATGCAATTAATCAACTTGTCAGATAAGGTCCAATTGCAGAATCCCTATTAGCACACTGATGAAAATGAAAGAGCATACACTGCCTATTTTCTTCAGATCACAGGTTGAATTTAAAGCATATGGTGATGGGAAAAATCAGTTGACTTTGTCAGTGAGCAAGAATGACTAGTGATTCACTTGGAGGTATCTGACAAGAACACTGAGATCTTTTTTCCTAGAATAAACTACTGATTTTAGAGAAAATATTCTGTGAATAATACACCTGAGTACACTAAGAATGTTTTCCTTAAATGCACTGATACTTGTGGCACTGCATGATGAAGCATCTAACTGCTGTCCAAAGGCTGGAGGTTCTGGTATTTTCAGCAATATCAACTGCATCAACCATCCAGGACATTGCTGTAGTTTATTATCCAGCTTATGATGCAGTTTATTGTCTGTGGCTGCTCTTACGCATCTCTGACACCACATCTCTTGTACAGATATCCAATTGGCTGAGAACCCTTTTTATGTAGAACCATTTAGTACTAAGCTTTTCTTCAGATACTCTGCAGTAAATTTTTTTATCATGAATTCAAGTTAGACAGATGAGCTGTATAACAGAGGTGGGGCAAATCCTTAATGGTGCAGAGAAGCAGTAGCTTCTGTGCAGTGGGAAAATAAACATTCATATAAGCTTAGTCTAAAGGTCTTATGCTAAAATGTACTTAATTTCACAGACATCTTGCATAAGAAAGGATAGACTACACAGCATTGGGCGAAATAGTAATTTTTTCTGCATATTTCTTTTTAGAAATTCAAGACCACAATCCTCCCATAGCCCAGCAAGTAGAAGGAATACCAGGAAAAGTGAAACATATAACAGGCAACACAATCATCAGTCTGCCTATTCTCAGTGAGTTTCTCACGCGCATTTTTCTTTCACCCGCAGTCAGTCTGGGGCACTTTGATCCCCATGTCCAAGCAGATATCAGGCTGAAAGGAAAGGAGCCAGGAGCCCACAGAGGGGCAAAGCCAAGGCCAAATGTTCTCAGTGAGCAGTGGGGGATGAGAATGGATGAGGTGCCTGGCCTGCTGGATGCCCCAGAGCAGTGAGAGCAGGGGCAGGCAGAGCAGGGAGGTGCTCGTGGATCAGTGGCTCCTGTCCCAGCTGCAATAGGGCAGGTGACAAGTGGATGATGCCACTACAAAACCTGAATGTTGGCCCCTCCCTGCCCCTCCTTGCTGTCAGGCAGTGGGTGGCAGGAATGGTGACACTCCTGCCCTCCGACTGCAGGGAAGGATGGAGTTTCCATACCTCGTGTAAAGACCTGATGTGGGCCCAGGGACACCCAGGCACAGTGTGCTCCAGCCTCAGAGCCCTCTGACTTACCAGCACCTTCTCCGCAGCCACCACTTTCTGCCTGGGGGAGTTCTCAGCTCCTCAGGTGCTGCCTTGCTGGTGATCTATTGAACCGTAGAATTAAAATGCAATTTTTCATTTTAATGAGGTTTCACTCTGTGCAGAACTGTACAGAATTCATTTAAATAATTTTGCATTGTTCCCTGTCTAAATACATCCGTAGCTATATGTCTTATCTAATGTATTTGTGGATTGGGTCCATGCATCATTTTGATGTGAGAATCTTTAAATATTTTTAAACAAACATTATCTAGGGAGAAGAAAATCCTTAATATGAACCGTTCTTACCCCTCAGCATAGCTGAGATACAGGGGAGACATATTCCCTTCTACACTGCAATTATATTTTTCAAGATCCCCAAACTCTGATATTGAACTGGCCAAGAAAAGAGACAAGTCTCTTGCTTTGGTAACTGGATGCCAACTTCCCACCTGTCAGACAACTTCAATTAACACTTGACCATGTCTGGTTTGCAGATTTATTTGTCTTCTTGCTTTCAAAAGAAACTAAAATATCAGGAAAATCTTTGAAAAATAACAGAAAAGATGTCTGAAAAATGCCAGTTTTTGTACAAACGAAAACAGGTGAAACTGGGAGACAGAATTTTCTGTTTGCATGTGTGGGGAGTGGCAGAAGGAAGCAGGACCACTGAGGAGCCATGATAGGATCTTCAAGTTATGAGATCCTCTTCTAAGCCATTTCAGCAAATGCTCTATGCTGAGTTTGCATCATTCTTCTCTCTCTTCTGCAATCACATGGATACTCGCTTGTGCAGCAAGAGCTGGGGCCAGGAGCCAAAACATAATGGCCTTGTTTAGGCAGCTGAACTTCTGAAAAGGTTAAAATCTAAAATGAATTGTAAGTTCTGCCTGTGGACCAGGCCCACGTAGATACATTTTGGCTGGAACAGTATTTTTCATGTGCATTTCTACAGGCAAAGTGAGTGCTGACATGCTGAGTGGGCAGTTTACTCACGCAGAAATAATGAAAAGCAGTCTCTTCCCTGTTTTCTTCTTCAGTAGGTGCTACAGAGGGTTGTGTTTCCAAAGCAATTGTCAAT
Organism: Chamaea fasciata; assembly: GCF_029207755.1. Taxonomy (NCBI): domain Eukaryota; kingdom Metazoa; phylum Chordata; class Aves; order Passeriformes; family Sylviidae; genus Chamaea; species Chamaea fasciata. Next base: position 18,080,260 of record NW_027094097.1, on the reverse strand, counting down.
GAAATGGTGTCTGCAGCCTTTTGTGCAAAATTAAAGAACAAGACAGAACAGAACAGAAGTTACAAACTAATCAGAGGTGTGGAAGCTGCTTCAGATCTGCATACATTTAAATGAATAAATAGCCAATTGAACTCAAGCAGTGCTACCATTCTTTGTTACTGTGACCCTCATGCTTATGCCAAGTGTATGAATGCTTCTATGCCAAGCTGACCAGCACGTCAGAGAGAAGACTGGTCACTCACAGTTCCCTGTAATGAACTACACTGAAAAAGAAATTTTAAACTTGCAAACTCTGCCTTCATCACACAGGAACATTGCTGTGACACAGCTGACTGGGAACACAAATTCCCAGATAAATCTGTAACAAAGGTCATGTGCTTATTCCTTTTAAAAGACAGGAGGAATGACCCCCCAGAGCTGTCCAATCAATTTCTTTCTGTCCCCTTTGTTATTTTCTTTAGTATCTCTGGACCTGAGTCAAAATGACTTTTGTCCACCCAAACCTTCCCGCTGATTCCTCTGGGGCTTGGATGGGCTTTGCTTGTTATCAGGATTTGGTGCTGACCTCAGTCTGCCATCTCAGCACCCAGGCTCCCAGGAACTGAGAACAGAAGACCCCAAGCAACATGAGGGAAGAATTCAGATTAAAGTTGCCTGGGACAGGTCTCAATATGTGTTTTGAGATAACTGCTAGTTAAGACATGGCTTCAAAATCCTAACAAAGGGGAGATGTCTTGGCACAATATCCCAGTATGTGTTTGAAGGGCATCGTACACCATGAAACTGAAGGCTTTGGGCAGTGCTGCTGATTTATTAATAATACTAAAATACAAAATGGAACGGTGATTGAATTTGAAAGTTGACTGTATTTCTTGTTCTCTCAACTTCGCCAGTATACATTACTGCTTCATTTTTTCCTAGGAAAATCGGAAATAGAAGCTTTGAAGGTGTAACTTTCTGCCTGGACCTGCACTGCTTCAGGCAGCTGTCTGCAAGTGGCCCAGGCATAAATCCTCTGTCATCCAGAAGGGCACAGAGGGCATCCCAGTCATTCCCAGACTTGCTAGCAATGCCTTGTCAAATCTTGCCATGCATTTGGGTCCTGGCCCAGAACACATCCTCTAAACATTACTCCTTTCAGACCAGCAGCCTTCTATTCTCCCATCACCTGTGCCACTTCCTATTTTGCACTAAATTTGTAAAGCACAAGGGAAAAAAAAAAAGTCAATGACTGCTCCAGTCATCTGGTAAGGCCTTGTGTGTGAGACGGAATAGCTGTGGCACCCAGAACATCAGAACACAGCTCTGTTTGAACCTGGTGTGTTTGACTAAAGGAGTAAAATCAGGGAGAAAATAGAGGAATAAGGTTCTGTTGAGTAACCACAATAAACAAGTACTAACCATGTAGTAATCCAGAGGTTTCCATAAACCCATGAACTTTGCCAGGCCACTGCTGTCTTCTCACGTGGGAGAGCTGGGGGACCAGGGCTTTTCCTGAATTCATCCCTTTAGTGACACCTAGGAAATGCCTATTTTTGACAGCAAACACAAGGAGCCACCCCTCTTCCACAATGTGCAAACCCACAGGCAGGGAGGGAGGTGTACCCAGCAGAGTGCACCCCCAAACTTCTGGATTTTCGGAGGATCAACCACCTTCTTTGTGGATATGCTCCGCCTTTGGGGGTTCACTGCTGTTCCTCAAGGGCTGTGACTGCTCCAGGGAAGGAGGAAATTTGTTTTAAAGAACATGATTTTAGGCTTGTGCTTTATTATGGGTGGCAGTCTTTATAATCCTTTTGAAAGGGGGGCTTCAGTGGACCTTTGAGGATTTCAGTGTTTGTATTTTTGTTTTTTGGGCTTTTTTTTTTTTCTGTTTGGATGAGACAGACTACAAGATGGATTTGAAAAATAAAGTTAATACCCTGCTAGCTTTAAAAGAGAAGGTCTGGCATACACATCTTCCTTTTAGGGTTTTGATTTTTCAGGTATGAACCCCATGCAGTAGAGGAGCCAGATCATTTGGCAGTAATGCAAAGTGTGGCATGGTGACACTTCTGTTCACACAAATCCTTGCACACACAGAATTTTGCTGAAGTGCAGATAAATATTCAATAAAGATACTCCACATATTTGAAAGGTGTCTCTGTGAGTGAAGAGCTGGTATTGACGTCCTGTTGCCACAGGCAGACCTGTGTCACTGTGGGTCTGGAGAATGAACCTGAGGGCTCAGCTCCTTCTTACAGCACTATGGGGTACTTCAGCATAAAGAGCAGAGCCTTGTGCCAATCAACCCCAAAATATCCTTAACCCCTGATTCCTCCCCCCTGCATATCGATGACTTACCCACTGTGTTTCTCCCCCTCATCAAATTCCTGTTTTGGCTGTTTTATTTAGTAAACTCTGATGTGATAAACAGTGCTGTAGGTTTTTTTCCTCTCTACTCTCAGTGCAATTCTGTACTACAAAGCTCCAGTGCCACTTACTACTGTGAGGAGGAATAGTGCATTGACTGCAATGTATGTTGCTCATGTTCTTCTTCACTGTTACAATGACTCATTATTCACAGTGTGTTTATGTAATATCATAAATACCAATCTCTGGTATTTATGCAGCATAGTATTTATTTGGGCAAGTTGCCACATGCACTAAAGAAGTAAACAAAGAGCCATTCTTCAGAGGGTTAAAAAAGTCTTAAAATTAATCCAATTTTCCTTCATAAGGCACTCCTTGTTATTTTACCTAAAGTGGCTCTTTAAGATATACAGTATGATAAAACACAATTCCTGGGAGACGTAATTATGGTTCCTAAGAGACTGGTGAATAAACAATCAGGAATAGAGTGTTTGTTTTCCCTAGGTTTTTCTTAACTATTAATGGAAGGCATTAAAAAAATTGGGGAGGAATGTGTTGGGGTTGATAAATGGTAAAAAACCTGAGGAGCACACTTCACTGAACACCCAGGATTTCTGTCTAAAAGCACGACTATTTTATTTGATTGCAAATAATCCTATTTTGCTAATGCATTTGCAGTGAGGGTAAATACCACAGCGGATTCTTTGTTTTTTATATTTACTGTACTGTGTACATCAATGGCACAATGTGTGTTCTAAAGCAAAGAGCTTGCCTTGTCTCACATTACCTTTAGGCATTAACACCAACAGCTTCCTTTGACTGAAGGTGACAAAATCTTCTGCGTTGTACAAAATGTTCTGTCTGAAACAAATTCCTAAGGAATGGCAGAGGGCTCCCATCCAGCACGGTGCTGAGCCATTGCAAGTACTTTCCTAGGAAATCAGGGACACTGCAGTCAACCTCACGTATGTGACCACTGAAAACCTAGAAGGTGGCTAAAGCTACACTTGAATCAACAGCTGAGGAAAACCTAATTGCCACCTGAGTGTATCAGAATGCAATTGAATCCGGTGCAGTGTTTAATAACAATGATCCCCATGGAGTTAATCAAGTGATTCATCACCTAAAACCAGAGGCCAGTGGTCACCTCTCTACATCAGAAAATCAGACTGATGAAACCAAGCTATTACTCCAAACTGACGGTGTGAATCTTCAACTTGTCATCATCAGTAATATGTAAGTAAATGATGAACTTTGCAGGACCCTCACAGAAGCACAGCTTCACATCACAGATCCTGGGCTTGCACCAGCATCTGCCACTGCAGATTTTTCATCTCATGAATATAATGATCAGGTCTTATTAGTTTAGTAGAAACAGACATAGATCTCACATTCCTCCTGTGGCACGGGGATGTCAGAGTAATAGATCACACTGCTGTAGTTAATACTCATTTATGATCTACTCATTTTCTTTTTTTAAAAAAGGCAACAGAAGTATTGATAAAGTCAGTTTTGTGCCAGATCTGAGGTAAATGCCTTTTCAGGCAGAAAAGCACACAGCTCACAGGTTATTGCCGAAATAATGGGCATCCCTTGCCTCTTTCTATCTTGCACTTAGAGATTTGCAAAAATGGCTACAAGGAAAATATATGCACAGATGAACCTGGTCAAGCTAGTACATGTTCCTGTCTCAAGAATTTATTAAAGAAGTGAATAAACATGCTTGATGTGGTAATTAACCCCATGTAAATAGCAAATCTCGCCTTTATAGGGTTTTGTTTGTGCTGCTGTCATTAAGGGTCATTCAGTATTTCCAAACTGGAAGCAGGTCTGAGGTTAAACCTCAGCAAATGATGGGGGAAGATGCACAAAATGGGGATAAGGGGACTCTGGCAGGGGAACCCAATCAGCAAGCCAGCCCACTTGCCACTGGTTCACTTCCTTGAGAGTCCAGAGAAAGGAAAGGGAGCAGCAATAAAACACATTGAATCCTACAATCTTTGGGCAGTCTCAGCTCGGTACCCACGTTCCTGTAATCTAAAAAAAGAGATTTACTTGCAGGCTCCTCACTCCCGGGCCATTTCCCCTGCCCAGGCAAACAAGGGCAATGTTTGCCCAGCCCTCTGCTGTCCTGGCATGTGTGTGCAGGGCACAGGGCACGGCCGTGCCTCGCCCTGCCAGCTCCCCGAGGTGACTGCCCTGCCGGCTGGGCTGCTGCTCCTCGCCGCCGTGTGCCCCTGCCCCGGCCACTGAAACCTACAGCAGCCATTGCATACAAATCAGTGGGTCAGTTCAATCTTTCCAGCCAGATGTTGGAATGGACATAGAGTGGCAGTTCAGCCCTCAGGCTGAACTTCTCCTTTGGCTTTAGGGTCCATCCTGCCCTGTTTTTTCCAGCACCTAACACCATTAGCAATGAAAGTCTATGTCTAAAAGGAAATGCCTTCTCTTCTGTCACAAAGCCCTCAGATTAATTACCAGCAGTGTGATGTGTTTGAAGAAAATCTGAATTACTGCTGTACCACCTATGGAGTGGATACTTCAGTCACTTAGCAGACCTCTTGCTGTAGCATGCAAATGATAATCCATAGCAATAATGAGTGAGTTTCTGTGTACAGTCTTCTGATCACTCTGGTGAGGAGGTCCATCAGAGATGCCTTTCTGTTCAGGACGCTTTGTCCTAGAGAAAGTTTAGTTAGTGAATATCCTGCAGCCACCCAGACAGGAGCATGCTGGAGAATCAGAGATGAGCTCTTCGTAGGCCAATACTGCTTGTGAGACAAATACCCTTCTCCCCTTGTGCCACAAACCCATCTTGTCTTCTGGCTACACTGAAGACAAAATGATCACCCAAGAAAGACAGCACAACACAGCAAAATTGAAAACACATTTAGCAATTTGCATACCTTGCATGCCACAGAACACCCCCAAATCCTGGTGGAAATGTGCATAATGTGCCAGACATCATGAACCCAGGAACTCCCCTCCCCATAATCCCTTGGGACCAAAAAGTTTCTGATTGTTCTCCAGCTTCCCCATAAAAGCTTCATTGTTACTGCAGCCCAGCCTTTACCAGGAGTCATGGCATCGGGCCACAGCCTCCAGGGACACTCTCAAGCTGCACAAAACAAGTTTTTCCAAACAGTTTAAGTATTTCCCAGCCCAGACTCTCACATTCTAGTTGTTTGTGCAGGGACAGTAACCCACCAAGCCCTGCCTAAAATACTGGTTGTTTAAACTCCACAGAGACATTTTTTGCTAACATTCCTTACTGCTGTAACCTCTTGACCATTTAAAACTACTATTAATGGGCAGATTCCATAGGCCTAATGTCAAGGAGCTATGCCTGCTGCAAAAAAACCCCAGCAATCAGACAATAGATACGTAATTGCAGCTTCCTCCAGACCATTATTGAGCTCACCATTTCTTAATTCAAATGGACCTTGCAGGAGTCCATGAGATTTGTGCAGCCTCAACTGAGCAGCTCTTAGCTGCAGTAATATTTTGCGATGAGAGCAGTAAAATTTGCTCCGTTGGAGTCGATTCAGCGGCGCTGGAGGAGCTGCACCTCTGAGCCACCCCCCAAGCAGCAGTACCAGGGTGCCACAGCAGTGCTCAGCTCCCCAGCTTGGTGCCCACAGCACCCCAGTACATGGGGGGTTTCCATGGCCATGTTCTGGACAGCATTTGTCCAAGATCCTGTGTAGAGATTTTGCCCTCTTTTCTAATCAGGCAGCACGATAATGGGAGGAGGCCATTACAAAATTGCTTATTGCACTTACATTTCTCCCCTGGGAGTTGGGGAGGACCCTAGTGACTGCGTCAAGGACACAGACAGGCTGGGTGCAGGGATTTGATGGCAGCAGGTAGAAGCTGGGAAGGGTGAATGTCACTGGGACACTGCAGGTGCTGTGACGGTCTCTGAAGGTGCCTGTCTTGCACGCTGCTCGTTAGCAAGGGGACACCACAGTCAAAAGCCTCATGAAAATGGCTCAGGCTCCCCTATTCCCACCAGAGAGAGCAAGAGTCTCCTCCTCTCCAGTAGATTTCTGCCAGCCTCAATAGGCTCTCCGTGAACACAGACCCATGATGATTGCAGCAAAGGGCCGGCAGCCTGAAGCACACTGCCCTTGGGGGTCTGGTCAGTGTCGGCACAGACAGCAGCAGCCTGCCCACTCATCCTGGCCAGCCCCAGCCAGCCCTGAGCTGCACCTTCCATCCCTGCAGGACAGCAGCTCCTCACCCAAACCAGAGCAGGCTCCTCTGCATCCCACACCTTCCCCTTCATTCTAGTCCCAATCAAGTTAACCATGACATTCATTTGGTAAATTAGTACGAATTAGTGAAGTGCTCATTAAGAAAAAGGAATGACAAACCCATAATGGACTTCCCTCTCAGCACTTTGGAGGCACTGCCATCTCTGCCCTGTGCTGAGAAAGTCAAAGCCATTGGAAGCCATTCAAAGTCACAAGCACAGGTCACAGGGACACTCCAGTCACAGTGCCTTGGCTTCCCCAAACATCCTGGTGAAAAATAACACCAGTTTGAGTCACCACTTAGCACCATGGAGTGTTTGGTGGTTTTCGGAATGGGGCCCTTCAGAAAGCGACTTCTAGATGACTTGCTCTGCAAAGATAATAAAGCAAACAGAACTGAAGTTAGAGAGGAATTTCTGGAGTGCTCAACACCAGTCCTGGCTTCTGCCATGAGTCCAGGCAGGCCCTTAATGAGCCATGGCAGGCTGGTGAGTGCCAAGCAGGCCTAGCCCTTTTAGAGATGCCTAAATACACACTGTTATTTAAGGAAATAAAAGGCTTTAAAATGTGCTCATTATTTCAGTCAGATGTGCTTGTGCTGAAATGACTCTAGTCCATCTAACCTTTATCTCTCAGAACCTTGGGGGGCTTTGGGTAGGGACATAGACTGTACCAGCCAGCTGCCCTTCTCACGTGCTGCCAAGCTTTTCACTTTGTGTCAGTGCCCTCTCCAACCAGGCAGCAGCAGAAAGCAAGCATGCAATTGCAGCCTCATTTAATACCTTAACTCAGTTTGTTCTAATTTGCTAACGCACACACACCATAATTACAGGGCTTGTGTTTAGGCATATCTCAAGAGCTCCTTCTACATGTAACAGAACAGGATAATTCATCCAGATCCCATCAGGGAAGACCAGTCCTAAAATGTCCCGGGCCAGACACAGAGCCCTGTGTAAAGATGGGAAGAGCCTCAAAGATATTTGGGGAATCTGGTGCAGATCAAACCAGATGTCTGGCAAGATTCTGCTTTAGCATCTTGTCCCTGTGCCTTTGCAGCCTCACTGGGAACTGCTGTCAAGAAGCAGAGATGCAGGCAAATTCCCTCACACTCCAGTATTCAGTGTGGGCCATCTTCCTTGCCTTGTCTTGGTTAGGGACACTCTGGAAGCCTGAAGATGCCAGTCTGGAAAGGAAATATTCATGCTGGAGAGGGCTCCTGTGTGATCATCCCCAGTCTGCTAGAGGGGTGCACAACACAAAGGAGACCTGGCTGTTCACACCAGGCTTCTTGCCAGCATAGCTCTGTTGCTCAGAGGTGCATTACCTTTCTCTTCCTGACCACAGTAGCTATGGCAGCAAAAGTTTAAATGAAGCTCAGGTGTTGGAGTTGATCCTTTTCCTTGTGTGCACCTGATGGCAACATCATGTGTTGTTCAATAAACTCTTTCTTGCACCCCTCATCGCACAGACCAAGCCTTGACGAAGTTTTTTGGATCTTGTAAAGCCCTTGGCCAGGTAATGTGCAGCCCTGCAGAAGGGGCAGCCTCTCCTGGTTGTGCCCCCAGCAGAGGCTGAGGTTTTGCTCTGCTTCAGAACGTTGGCTGAAGTTCTGCACCAGAATGCCAAAATCGTCCTTGTCCCAGACTCAGTGATGCTCACTGCTTCTGAACACAAAGCAGGGCTGTTTACCTGCTTTGAGATGGCATTAAACCAAGAAAGAACAGCTGATACAAATAGCTGCTGGGAAAAGAAGTTCATGGTGTTTTTTCATGTAGAAACCTATCTGGCCTTAATGCAAATATTCTGTCAATTCTCTAGCGAGCCTGTTCCCCAAATGGATCTGCACCTGACAGAACAGCAGGGTGGAGCTGTGCTCTGCAGCTCCTTGCTAGTGGGCTCTGAAGATAAGTGAGGTCCTGGGCAAGGCCCTGAGGGCTCTGCACCCTGGGTGCTTGCTATTGAACTGCAGTGGCTCCTCATTACAATGCAGGGAACTCCTGGCCTTTGAGTGGGCCTGTTGTGTGTGGGCACAACGTGATGGTAACAGCTTTGCAGTGGTTATGGTCTTCTGGGAGATGGCAGGGTGGCAGTGTTACCAGGAAGGTTGGTGCCTCTTTCCTGACGCTTTTATGGAGTTTCTGACAATAGTTTAAGACACTTAATTTATAAATTTCTCAAGAGAGATTTTTACTTCCCAGAGGACTGAAGCATTTTGAGCTCATCACACTGAATTATTGGCCCCAGATGAAGATGAAACCATGCAGCTGCCTGGACCATAATGCTTCTATGAGAGGGTGGACGTGGCTGTCAAGGGCAGGCTCTGTCAAAGCCTATATCCTAAGGATCACAGCCCCAGCCTGGAGCTGGCAAGAGCCCTTCCACTGAAGGAATAACAATTTACAATTGCTCATACTAAAGCTACACATGTCCTTTTATCTGACCTTCTTTGATCTTCTCCACAACCTCTGGCAGGTCTTCAGTGCATTCAGTTCTCTATATTAAAGCAATTAATTCCACATGCAACCAATTAGGTTCAGACATAGTTCGATGGCCATAATATTGTACAGACATTCTACCAAGTTTCAACAAGTAAGGGTGACTCCTACATGGCACTTTCTAGTGACTGCAGTTCAGAAATATCCCAAGGAAGAAAACACATTCCAGAATTACCCTCCAAGGCTGAATGTCCCACTTGCAGACAGCAGGCTGGCTTTGTGTACATACAATAGGGACTCAAACACTGCTCCTTCTTGTTGGGTACAGCATACAGGGCAAGAATCTCACTAGACCTGTGTGAACAGGTTTGTCATCCAATAACCTCTTCACCTGCCACTGTCATTACTGTGTGCAGCCCACACCAAATGTTTTGCTTATCAGAAGCAAAGAGGCAGCAGCATGTGTGAAGTCTTTTAGCTTCATCCATTTTGCCCAGGTCCCTAAGGAGGGGTGAAAGGGCAGCTGGCACAGGGGAGCATTAGCTCTTACTGCTTTTGCTCTGAGTACAGTGCAACCCTCCCTGCTTCTCTCTCCTGTGCTGCCGTACTGATGCAGTGCAGTGTGGCCAACACTCATGGTGTTACCTAAAGCTCCTCTTTGGGTAGTGCTCAGTTTGTGAGGAGTTCTTCATCTGGTCCTAGTGTAAAATAAATCACAGTTTTATCTGGATAAAAAATTGAGACTCTCTTCTGCTTGGATATCGCTGGGACTGCTCAAGTCTTCCAAAATTCAGCAGAGGCATTGAAAGCATGTCACCACTGTCTCTTCTCACCTGTGGGGTACAGGCTGTTGGCACTGGTATATGTTGAAGTGTCCCAGAGTCTGTTCACTTGGACTTTGCTCTGTTACTGACAGAGAAGAGGCACATTTCCTTGTTTGGGTCCTTTCCTTTCAGAAAGGAGCCAGAACTAATGCCCAGCGCTGGTTTGTTTGCTGGCTTTCCTGCCAGGGAGAGGATTTCTTGTGTTTGGGGGCCTGACAGCAAGAGCAGCTGCAAGCTATATCTCACATCTTGAGAGCTCTTTCAGAAGCAGTGCTCATTCCTTCCTGCTCACACCTTGCCAAGGACAGGGAGACACCCATGTGGATCTTCTAGGTCTTGCCATAGCACAAAAGCACAACAAGAAGCCCACGAGCAGCAGCGCTACAGACCATGGTTCTGGCACTAGGCTGTTTGTAGAGTTTTTGTATTACAATAAAAGGTCTGGACAATGTGGCAATAGGAACTCTAATGGACTTCAGATGGAGAATTATTTAATGGAGCAGCTTTCCTCCAAAAATGTCGCTCTGTCACAATCAAAATGTTTGTGAAACTATCATTTTACCAACTATTTTTCTGGGGGGAAAAAAAGCGCCAACATTTTTTAAAATAAAACATTTAGAGTTCTTTATTTTATATAATATATGCATTTTTAAAAGTTATAATGATCTAAATAAGCCTAAACTATTTATTTTTGCGGAATTTTCCTTTGTGGAGAATTTCAACATTTTGAGGTTTTGTTTTGAATTGGAATGAAAACAAATTTCAAAATCTCAAAATTGTCTGCGAAACACAATTTCCACTCTCTGTCCAGCTCAAGTTTCAGGCTACAGCATGTATAATAGATCCCCTGCAGGGAAGCTCTTTAGGAAAAATGACTCTGAATAAATTTATTGGTGCAAACATATAGTTTTAAAGATTTGACAATTTGTCCAAGCCGATGTGTTCCTGCTGAAAGCTCTTCCAAGTCATAGGAAGCCTCCACGAGTTCCTGAAAGACTTATTTCTGAAAGGCATTGCTAACTTTGTAAAATTGATGGTGGTCATTTCCTGGCATGGATATTAACCAGGCAGTTACAGTTGTCACTGATTTGCAACAAATCTCAGAACTGATACCATAACTATTTTCTTAGTCGACTTCAGTTGGACTCCTTTTAATAGTTTAAACTAGAGATTAAGAGCTTTATATCGCATTTTCAATGTAAGTCTTGTTTGTTCAGACCAAAATACTCAACAGAACAGAATTTATATACTACAGTGTTTAGAAGAATTTAAATATTTACATCCTTAGGAAATAGTCTTGCCTCAAAAAAACCCAAACTACTCACATTTTCATGTGTAAGGAACAGAAACCTACCATAGGAAAACTTAATTATTAGGAACATTAATGGAGACTTACTGTAAGTTTTGTTTTCAAGTGAGTCACTTTGGATTTATGGTGACATAAATGAGATCACAGGCCAATCTCTTCACAGCAGCTTTATACACTGTACAGGTATGGAGCAGCCTAATACTGAAGCACATTAACATAAACAACTTTTAAGTTAATCATGCATGCTTTAAAATAAAAACAAACCAAACCCAAACAACAACAAACCACCCCTGCATGCTACAGGACTTTTTGCTGCCTTTTTCTGGTTGTGCTTTACTGGAGAGAAGTTGGTGTGCACTGTGCTGAGGTACTCCAGAGAGTGTCTGCTCCTCCAGAAAGCAGAGGCTTTGTGTCAAGGTGAAAGCTGAACCAAACACACACTCTGCAGTCAAAGTTTGTTTATAACTCCTGACTCTGCTGGGTCAGTTATGTGGCAGTTTCACTAAACAAACAAGTAAAACACAGGTCAATGTTCAAATACTGGAGTGCAGCTTATTTAAGCAGCTTCAATAATTGGTAGAGGAGCAAAGCTGTAAGTGGAAAGAAACTGCCTCTGCAGTAAATAGCAGGGAATGAAAGACTGGAGATCAGATCAGGTATGACTGAGGGGTTTTTTGAAGATGCCTTTGACCAACCAGCTCAGCTTGATGCAGGAAGTTATTGAAAGCACATTTGGCACTTGATGTGTTTGTTGCAGAATCAGCAGCACAAATCTTTCAATCCACTATCTTGAGCTGCTATATTGTCAAGTGTGTGTTAAATCATCATGAAAGGAATCACTCTCTGAAGGACTGGAGAGGGGAAACCAAACCAAAACTACGTGGTAAATCTATCAAGGAACGACAGAGAGAACTGCCAGCTGAATCAGAACCGTATGTGTCCCTTTTCCATTCCTCAGTTCAGCAAGGTATTTCCGATGATCCTACTGAGATAGCTACTGACCTTGCATGTATAAACCATCTCCTTTGCTAGACTGCCCTTCCATCTCATACCCCTTAGCATAGTTATACAATCCCCATTTAAATCCCTCACTCCTTGCCTTGTATTGTCCAAGAAACGCTAGCCTGCTTCCTACTTGGATGCTGATTTTGCAAAAGCATTGCCAAGGCACCTTGTCACACCACCGCCATGTGCAGCTCAGCTCAACAGCAACTCTTTCCCTTTGGAAGGGGAGCTGTCACAGCTGGGAGTGAGAGGAAAGGGTCTAGCAGGGACTTGGCTCCTTGCTGGGAAGGACCTGTTTGTGGTTGTCCTGTGCTTGATAGTATTTCACTTGTTTGATATTAGCAAAGTCATCAACTGGAGTCTTGGGCACTTTCCTCAGTGTAACATTTCAATATACAGAATATTCTGAGTTGGAAGGGGCCCACAAAAATCATCAAGTCCAACTCTCAAGTGAATGGCACTCTGTCTTGGTTTGGTTCTGCTGTGCCTGTAGAATAGACTGCCTTTAACAAGAGTAAACATAAACTAGGGTTGTCTGGCTTGGAACACTCCAAACTGGAACAAAAATAGAGGACATTTGCAAAATTAAAGCAGCCTTACTTATGCAGATAAGCAAGGGAAGTGGGCAGAGAATTGGTCCTAGGAAGATTGCAACACAGGAATTCTTAGATTCCTAAACAAAACCTGCCTAATTAATTTTGTGGTCAATACTTGAAGCAGACATTTGACTCCCGCATCAGCTCTTTCAGCAGAGTGATGGTGGCTGGCACGGGGAGCTCCTCTGTGGCTTCTGCTGGCAGTCTGACGTGTGAAGGTGTGCTAACATCCACTGGGCACCACAGGATGGAAACCGCTGCTTCGTGCTTCTTTTGATTCTACGTGCAAAATGCTTTTGCTACTCAGCGTGTAAACGTGGACAAACAGGGACAATGGCTTAAAAAGCCGCAAGCATGATTAAAATGCTTAAAGGAGAAAAAAATATTGTTCAGCTGAGCAAAGATGAGAGGGAGGCATCTGTCCAACTCGGAGAAACAAGGGATTTGTTTGTGGAGTCACAGAAATATTTGTGTGGAAGCCCTGGGAGAAAATGAAGGAATGATGGTTTATAATAAATATCAAGACAATCTTGTATCATTAAGATTACTAGGCTAGGAAATATTTTCTTTGGGACTGGCCTCCAAGTCTAACAGAGATTTTCTAATAGCTGAAGAAGAAATACATGTGTGGAGTACTTAAAATAGCATTAGATTCCCATGCAGAGCAGCAAGCATTACACAGGACACAAAACCAGTGAGAGAAATCTAAATTGCTGCCCCGAGGTCAACTCAGCTACCTACAGTCTCTAATCTGCAACTGTGTCAGCAGGAAATAATGGGAAAAATCAAATGGTTCAGTATCAAACCAATAACGAAGTAAAAGAAACACAAAATCTATGACATAAAATCAGTATGTCACTCATTTTTTGTGGTCCTGCTCCTTTTACAACATAGTAAAAGCTGGTTTGCAGTGCCATGGCACAAGAAAAGCTTACTGCAGGCTTTCTTGCAACTTTTTAAGCAGTTAAACACGATCACACAGTCTTCTTAAAAATTCTATTTTATTGGTAGTAGAAGCATCAGTAGCAGTAATGGTGGTTGTGTAACAGTAGCCTTGAGAGCCATGAACTGCATCCCCCAGCCTGCTGCAAAGTGCACTCTACAAGCAAATAATAACAGATGGAAGAGTTTAAAACCTTGACATCACTTGTATGCAAAATTTTGATTTAAAATCTACTCTGTTCCAGCAAAGATTTATTTGTGTGTTTTTCTTTACCACTGTGAGGAATGCGACTACTCACAGAGTAGTGGAAAGCAAAGGACATACAGGATGAAAATCAGAAACAAATAAGCAAGAGAGGGGAGACGGAGAATATTAGCACCCCTGAAGGCTTTATTTGCCTTTGTTTCCATGAAATGTGAAATTTTACTTTCTGCTGAGCCCTTCCATACTTAGAAAACATGGGTGAAGACCCAGAGCATACTTAGACTACCTTAAAGCTTTGGATATTGAAAAATGGCAACACGGTTTGGCTTCTCATTTGGCATCTGGTTTCTGAGCCTTGTAATGCATTAGGATCACAGTGTCAGGCTTTCCCCTGCAACTGGAAGAATTAGAATTTATTGTTTAAAAAAAAAGAAAAGTCAGAAAGTCATGTGATTTTTCTGCTTCCAGAAGCTGAGACTTGAAGAAAAAGCCCACCCTAGACTCACAATAAAATCATGAGAATTGAAAACACCAGACTTCAGAATGTCATCCAAGCTTTCTGCTGTGCATATGTAAAACCAGGGTGTTGTCAGGACTAGTTAGCTAATGTCATAAAGCACTCATAAGAACAACGTTAGTTATTATTTAGGAGGAAACCAAAGTGTAAAGTGTTTTACATATAAATCTGCCCTTTAGAAGAGCAACATTAAAAATGCAAGATTGAGCTCTGGATTACTGAAGGGTAATAAAGGGGTTTTAAACACAGCCATAACTCATTCTGCATGAAAATGACTCAGCAGTGTCTTGACCAAGTTGGAAACAGGACCTCTGGAAGTGATTAGGAGTGGACTGTCTCCTAACATGCCTTCCTCCACTAATCTGCTCGGGGTGGCAGATGTACAGAGCAGCCTGGTGACAGGAGCAAACCCCTGGGCTGAGCAGGGAGATTGATAGCTCTGCACCTCCTCAGCCTTTGTCTCAGGAGCTGAGTGAAGAATGGTGGCAGTGGCTCTTCTGGAATGACAGGTAATGTCTTGCAAAGAAGCAGATTGTGCTGTGAAGTACATGGTGTGGCCATCCTTGTGTCTCTGTTGCAGTGATTTCGGTGGTTTCGGACTATCTGCAGCTTGGCTATATGGACTGAACGTCCCCACCAGCAGTCACAGCCCATCTGGTGCACTCCTGGAGTGCTTTTGGGCAGAGCAATCCAGTTTACACTGCTAAGACCATGCTGCCGTGGAAGCAGATTTCAGTGAGTGGGGACAACAGCAAGATTTTCTTCAAAAGCTCCTTCCCTGCGGAACCAACCCGCTGCCACCCGCAGCTCAGCACGGCTGGTATAAGGAACATAATCTCCGAGGGCAGAATTGAGCCTTCTGCAAAGAATAGTTTGTGCCAAGTGCTTTTCTTCTTTGTCCACTTGTGGGTTCATAAAAATGGTGCCAACCCCCCTGTTGGGGGTGAGGACTTGGTGACAGCAAATGCGAGCCTGCTGACAAAAGGCTTGCTTTTCCTTGCACCTTTTGCAGACTCTTCAGAAGACCTTCCTAGCCCAGACACCCCCAGCAAGAGAATTACTAGTTCAGTCTTTTGGAGCAGATCTGTGAGCAGCAGAGCTCTGTTCAGTTTGATGGCAGTAAAATAATTTGCACATGTTGAAACACTCATTTCCTGGCTTTAGCTGCCTTAGAGCAGGACCTGTCTTCAATGCAACATTGCTGCTCAGAACCCCCTGGTCTGCTCCCCTTTCGGATGCATCGTGAAGTGACTGCTGTTGCTTTGTTAGGAGAGAGTTTAAAACAAACAAGCCACCACCAACTGCAGTTCATGTATATGGGTATGATTTTAAATTGCAAACAGGAGGCTACTTGGCTTTGCATAGTAAGCATTGTCTGGCAGTAAATTGTCTCCTCTGATCTCCCTGAGTCTTGGATTACTGCTGTGAGATTGTGTCACAACTAGTCATTAATTATTTCATCAAAAGCTTATTTTTCTCATTTCCTCATCATTATTTCCACCTAGTTTCTTTTAAATTGAATCCATTTATTGGCAAGGCTTGTTTCTCCCCTAAGTGGGGTCTGGGCTTTGCAGAGAACAACACTGACCTTGGAAAAAATGTATTAACATATGTAGTTCACGTGCATACATATGCATACACTGAGCAAGAAATTACTGTATGTGTGTAAATAAACATTGCTCTGGAACTCTGATCCTCCTCTCATTCACTCTGGAAGTAAATTCCCCTTCTCGCTACCTACAAATTTCTCCCCTCTTCCTACCTGATAAATATGATAAATGATAAAATATTGGGGGGAAAAAAAATTGTGCAAAAACCCCCCGATATTGCCATTCTCACCATGGGAATGAATAGATGAGGAAAAGCAGAAATGAGAAAGGAAAAAGGTGAGTGTAGCTCTCAGGAGATTCATGTTCTTGGGAGATACTTATTTTTTAGAAGTGCCACAGTGTTCTTGGAAAAATGGAGACCCCTCCTGGTAATGCCAGCCCTGATAGAGAAGACAGGATAGTACTACTCATGGACATAATTACTACCACAAGAGCGTTGGGACTCCTGAGCCAAAGAAGTGAGGGAGGAGCAAGGCAGCCAAAACATCCAGTAGAGAGGCTCAGAAAGTTCCCCTGTCACCAGCTGCTGAGATGCAGGCAAAGAGAGAAATGGGAAGAACTGCCAACACCTTCATCCCCTCAGAGAACAAAAACAGCCCCACAAGCACGTTGTAGGCAACAGCCCGAAGAACAGAGGCTACTGGGCTGCAGTGGGACAGAGGTGAGGGGAACGCCCCAGAGTGGCTTTCCAGATACAGCCAGCAGTACACGACCCTGGATGCTAAACCAAAACACATTCTGTTAGACAGAAAGCTGCTGCTGCCACCCTTCCATAGCCTGCAGCTGGAGCAGCCTGGCTGCAGCAGACAGCAGTTTGCTGTACCTACGTAAGAGTCATCTTGGTGAAGAGCCTGGTTGTTTTTGGGAAATACAGAGTCTTTCCTTCACAATCTGTTCAGCATGTTGTGTGCAAAGCAATGCTGAATGTCAGCAAGATCCCTTTGTGTCTGACTCAGCAACGGCACCATGATAAGCCTGGTTTGTCCTGCAGCCTGTGCTAAAGAACGCAAGGCCTTACCACAAGGACTCCAACTCTTTCACAATATCAGAACACAAGAACAGAAGAGCAGCCACACTGGGCCAGGCCAAAGGTCCATCTAGCTCCTGTCTCCAACAGTGGGCAAAAGCAAAATGCCTGGGGAAAAGTATGAACCCAGGGTAAGCACATACAATATTTCCCCTGAGTGCTCTCCCAGCCACCATCTCCAGAATAGAAAATTTTGGAGCCAAGGATGTTTTGATGTACTAAGAGCCCTGGGTCACATCCTTCAACAGTCCTTGTGCTTTCTCTAACGCTTTTGCTTTCTCAAGACTTACTCTTTCTGGTCTCTTATTTATCTGCCCTTCAGATGCTCTTCATTGTCTTCATGCTGGATGTATGCCTCTCTATATAATTCATCTGTGTTTTCACAGAGTTTTAGTCATACATGCTCCTCCTTTCTTCTCCATCCTTCAAACTTCACCACAACTCATGAAGAAGATGCCTAAAGCTCAAAGTCACCCACTGGGACTGTCCATCACTTGAAAGTTGCTACAAACCCTAAAACTTTTTGGTTCCATGGAACACACATTGTCCCATATTTCCTCACCCACAGAGTTTCTTTCTGACCCTTCACTTTTGCAGCTCTTTGTCTAGTGCTGGTGCCCCTTTTTGAGGTTTACCTGCGGTGCCCCCGAAATCTCAGTGGATTATCAGAATCTTCCCTGAAACATTGGGGTTATTTGTATCATAACTGTTGATTAGAAGTGGACAAATTTTTTGGTGCTGTCACCATGTGTAGTCAAGGCCGGGCCACAGAGTGTGTGACACTCCTGGACTAGGTGGATGAAACATACATCAGATTTCTGCAGTGTGAAAAAGACAGAAGCCTTAGGTCTTTCCAGAAATCCCCACGCAATCTTTATGGCACCTGAGAAAGACCCCTAAAACTGTCTGCAAGCCCTTTTTGACAAAGACCCCATTATGGGGGGACATTACACGTAGTGGCTCAGCTTTAGTAATTCAGAAGTGACAGTGAGGAGACAAGTCCCTGAGATCTGCACCATGGGCCATTCCCAGAAGCAGCAAGTCATTTTCAGTGCTTCTACAGTCAGGGGAGGAGTTTGTGCAAGAGATCACAGCTGTCCCTTTTGGGAAGGTGGTGTCCATACTTCATCCTGGACTTCTTCAGTGATGAATCACCTCTCCAAGAAAGATGCTCCCATGAGTGCCGCTGTCCAAAGAACTGCTCTTGCTTCCACGGTGATGAGTCAAGCCTCTGCTCTCTAGGCTTCCTGTTAGATTGTCATCAATGTTGACATGCAGAGCCCACAGTTCCTCTGTGTGGGGTAAAAAATGCCAGGGGCTTCCTCAGTAGGGCTACAAGCTTGCATTCTTTTTCTTTTTTTTTTCTTTTTTTCTTTTTTTCTTTTTTTCTTTTTTTCTTTTTTTCTTTCTTTCTTTCTTTCTTTCTTTCTTTCTTTCTTTCTTTCTTTCTGAACTAATCTGGTGAATCAAAGAAAGGCTTTTTTCCCTCTCACCACTCCTTTCTTGTGGAAGGAAGTAGGTCATATGGTTTTTCTTACTCTTTCCTCACCAGTAACCAGAGTGAAGGATTGAGGCTCATGGGCCCTGGGCAATTTTTTCCCCATCCACATGCTTCACAGATATTCATTATATAGAGTTAATTTCTTGTCTGGCCTCTAATTTTGAAGGTTGAATTCCATTGCTTATAGAAATGGTGCACTCTGGGCAGAGTTCTCCACATTTCCCTGTGCTGACATCAAGGTGCAGAGACCATGTGTACATATCTGCAGGGAGTGTGTTTGAATGCCCAACAGCCTCAGGCTTTTCCCAGCCAGTAAGTGTTCATCATTCCAAGCAGTGTTCTTGTGAGCTCCCAAGTGGTGCCCTGCCAGGAGATATCTTCATTTCGAAAAGCAAATAGTCAGGGCAAGCTTCATCTTGCTGCACACACAAAGAACAGAGAGCATGTACAAAAATGTGTAGCTTAACTCTTGGGTGCTCATTGCCAAGACGTGGCACAGGAGCCACTGCAGGAGTGTCAAACCTCTGCCAAGTCAGCTGCTGTTCACCTCTGCAAATGGCATTGGGAGAATCTGTACATATTTTAACCCTGCAGCACACCAAGACATCTCAAGCCATCCAAGCAGATGACCAGCTGAAAACTGGTCCAAAACTGGAATTAGCTTCTGCTCTAGAAGGGGCACACAAAGCACAGAGGAAAGTTATTATCAACATAAATAGAGTCTAATTTTAGCCTTGCCTTTTGTTGCCCATTTAGATCTGGTGTGAAGTTGTTGTCCTGTAACTAACAGCTGGCACATGCCTGCATGACACTAACAAAGCAGAAGATGATGTTGTCATTCTCCACTGGAATTAAAAATCCTGCCAGGAAGAGGAAAGAAGATTTTTAAATATAGTGCTGCTACATTCCCATGACTCTGCAGAGCAGGAAAATGGTTTAAGAATTCTTACTTAACATCTTTATCAGTGTGTAAGCAAAATCAGACTCTTTTATAGCTAAGGTTTTCAGTGTAAAAATGCTGGGATAGAAAAGGATACTTAAACCCCATTTAAAGTAAATATATAAATTAGCCTTTGTTTGGAAATGTTTTCTTCAGTTCAGGGAAAAGAAGTTACTACAGCATTACCTCCACCCACACTTTTATTCTACCTATTCTTTTAACTGTATTTCAAATACTAAATATTTTTCATACTTGCTGTGTAGGGACTGAGTTCTTAGGGGCAGGACTTTTTTCCTCAACGTCTAACACAACAAGGTTATGCCCTGGCTAATAGCCAGGACATCTGTTCCCAAATAAATATTAATGCTACACCTCAGCATGCACCCTCTGATAGTTGTCAGGACTGTAATTCACAACACACATCTCACCAAGAGATTTTTCTGCACAGCACTCCAAAGCCCTAGCAAGCTTTGAGCAGATGACAAAACAGCCTGGCAAGCTGGCAGTGATAACAAAGATGGACATTTTTGCAGGAAACCCGGAGATTTATACAATTTGCTCCAAACCAGAAATACATTATGGAAACACTACACATCTGCATAATTGCACGCCACATAATGCTGTCTAATTCATACAGCCCACTGCGCTGGAATATGTGCACTGAGCCCCTAAGGTCCACTGGGCTCCATTTAAAACAGATTAGCACTAATCACAGTGTCTTCTCACACTTCCTGTGCAAGAATAAACAGCTGAAGGAGTGACTTGCTCTGCCCCTCATGGACATGCAGCTCATTGTGTCCTGCTCACAGCAGACCTGAGACTCAGCACGATATAGGTAATCTCCTGATGGAGGTAACATCACTCTACACAGCCCATGGGTTTAATTTTCAGCAATCTGTCTGGTTTAATTGGAATTAGCCCTTTTAAGAGCTTTATACTGTACATAGACACCCCTAGACCAGACTAGCTGTCATTGCCGGGCCAATGCCAGCAGCCTGTCTCAGAAGCCCCTTTGGTCATGGACACTTTTGCTCATCCTCCTGCTGTCCCATCAAATGTACTTTGGACACTCCTGAGTTCCAGCTGCCACCAAAGGACAAACACAACAGCAGCGGCACATTTTGGTTCCAAATGTCAAGCACAGCAGGTGCATCAGCTGCAGGAGCTCATGGGTGCCTCATGCCCCCTGCATGAATCTCCCCTGAGGCTGAGCTGTAGGCATCTCCACAGCTTCCCTCAGTGTTAGCACCACTAAACTGAGCTCTGAACAATTCATGTGCGAGAGCAACTGGGTCCCTCCTCCCCTCTTGCCTGTGTGTCTCACGGCCTCCAGCAGCAGCTGTGCATGGGACGGTGGGGAGTGTAAGGGAGATTTAAATTGGCAGTGAGAGCTTGGCTAGGAAAGGCACACAGAAAGCAGAAAGCTAAAGGGACATCATGGTTCCAGTGCTGTTTCTGAGATAACTCATTTGAAAGCAAAAGGGGAATAATATATTTAAACTGAGGCAGGATTACACAATGAGAAGGGGCTGGGATACTACTCAGTTGACAGAGTCAGCAATAGAAGAGAGCCTTAGTCATGCATCAAGAGAGGAACTAGATACATTTTTGGAACTGAGGCAAACTGAGGCAAAAAAAAGTCACTGGCCAAGGTTAAATGAGTTGGAAAAGAAACTCATTTAAATGTCCTGGGCTGGTAAGGGCAGGTCTTGCTGCACTTTCAAGGTAGACTTCCCCCATTTCTTAGTGTCCCTACATTGCTTGCATACTTTGTTCATATTAATGAGATTAAATGTAATTACTTTGGAAGTGTGAAGACATGACTGCTTTGAAACTAAATCAATGGGACAAATCCAGACTGCCTTCTCCAAAGCCAGTAGAGAAATGCTGGACTTAAACCAGTTTGGCAAAAAGCAGTATTCAGCTTTTGAGAACATATAACACAGCATAACATAGCATAACCAGCACTTGAGAATATATTGCTTACATCATAGAAGGGATATTCTTTCTTTCTCTACCATGAAATCAAAGTACATATGGGCTGAAACACAAGTTGAAATTTTACAGCTCCCATTGGTTCAGCTTCTCTGAAAAGTCAGTGCTGTGCATATGCACAGTCTCAGTGGGAAAATAAGGATGAAGCATCCTGGAGAGGAGAACAGCTCTTCCCTGGCTCACATTAAACATATCCATTCAAGCACGTGCATCACATCCACCACCACCATCACCTACTAACTGGAAATTGAAATCCTTTAACCAAGGGGAGGGAGGAGGCGTGTGAGGGGGTGTCTTCCCTCTAGACTTGGGAATGAGAATGAAAAGTTGCATCAGGTTTTCTCAGAAGCTAATCTGTGGCTTTCAGGCCAACATGGGTTGTTGCCAATGACTATTTGATTTCTGCATCAGCAGGTCACAGAGATCAGGTGGGGGCAGAGGGAGTGCATTTATCAGCCCAATGAGACAGGGCTGAGCTCTTTGTCCACTGTCTCCTTGTCCTGTGGTTGGCGTCACCCTGTCCTGAGACTAGGGGTGTGGGGTGGAGGTAACCCTTCGAAAAACATAACCCAGCTGTACTCAAAGGCAGCTGCTGGCCACCCCTGGCAGGCAGCTGAGATGCTTCCTGGACAATCAGGGGATTCTGTAAAGCCAGGGGATGAAATGACTGTGTAACATGCATGGTGTTTACTACTAAAGGCTAGACAGATGAAACAGTGGCTGTGATACCTGTGCTAACAATACCACATTGATTTTCTCACAGCCACTGCAGGGCCAGCAGCTCAGGCACTGCCCTCTTGCCTCCTGAGTTACAGTCCTCACGCACAGAATTCTCCAGCTCTGCACGTCAGACACCACGAGAGGCCTAAGCATTAGATGCCCCAGTGTCGAAGGCCACTGAGCAGCCTGATGGGGACATGGGTGCCATCACACTGGAGTGGCCAACCTCACTCCAGGTGAGTGGTGTGGAGTCACCACACACACTGGCCTTGCTGAGAGTCTTCCCTGCTGCATGGGCTGCTCTACAAAAACAGCTGAAATGGGTGCAGGACCTATTTTGTCAGAAGACAGCATTAGACAAGAGGCATCTACTGACACATAATGTGATGTAGGATGTAAGATCTACATCCTGGCTCTTGGAGTCAAAAAAGAGGAGAGAGATGAGAGGAGGACAGGATCAATCTCATATCAGCCTGGGAACCTGGCTGTGCTGCAAACACACTAGAGCAGGAGGTACAGCTACAGAGCCAGTTAGTTCTGGAGCAATCTGAGGGTATTTTGGCCCCTCAGACTTGCACAGCATAACCTTTCCCAGCCTCTCCCAGAGCCTGAGAGAGGCCTGATTTGTTCTGATGTCCTTGATTTTGGGTCAAGCCCAGAACGTAGGTGGGTTTCAACAGAAGATGGTTGGGACCAAAGCTACTCGAAGAACCCTAAAAGTAAGCTGATAAAGGAACATCCATGACACAGCCCCATTTTATAAATGAAGCAAGAGATGAGGGCAGATAACAGAT
The DNA here is from genome assembly GCF_029207755.1 of Chamaea fasciata. Classification (NCBI taxonomy): domain Eukaryota; kingdom Metazoa; phylum Chordata; class Aves; order Passeriformes; family Sylviidae; genus Chamaea; species Chamaea fasciata. The sequence continues at coordinate 18,057,232 of NW_027094097.1, read as the reverse complement.
TAGAGGACATGAACCCCTCTACCTTCCTCTACCAGTCCATGATACTGATCATGCCCAACTGGCTTTAGCCCAAGGCCCTGAAACACTGCAGTGTTGAGGCCCAAGGTAAAACGTCATGAACTGAATATTGACCTCTTGGTTGTGGCCATGATTCCTGAATGATAATTACAACTTCCCTCACAATGAAACCCTGAGTAAATAACAATAGCCATAGATAAAACTTTTACAGTAAACCACTTCAGTTTTATATTGAAATGTGGACATCTGGGATTGTGACTGGAATGAGGAAAACAAGAACTTGCAGTGTCTTGAAGGTACACCAGCAGGTCATGGTTGAGGAAATCTCAGAAGCAGGACTTGCTACTGCCAGCCCACGTTTAGACTCTGATGCTAACAATACAGAATTGTAACTTCATTAGCAGAATTGCATGATTATAGCATAAAAATAAGTTTTAAAAGCAGTTAGAAATTACTAGTCCATACCAGCAGCAAACTAATGAATTTGTCTCATCTTCCTCATCCTGACACGTGTGGATGCTTCAGTTGTGCAAGTTGTACATTGGCTGCATGCCAATATAGCATTTGACTGAGGAAAATCTGCATTTCCTGACTTGTTCTTACTTTTCATACATCTTGGAATAATGTACTATAAGGTACATTTCCCTCTCTATCTTTAAACAAAGCCAACCAGAAAAAGACAAAAAGCAGCATATAGCCAGGACTTTTTTCAAAACATCTGCTCTTCAGCTCAGTCAGACTCTGTGCCCTGTGAAACTAGATTTTGATGAAGAAGGAAAGGAAGAGGAAGCAGAATAACCTGTGGCTTTGCTTCTAAAGAACTGGATGGTTACATTAGGTTTGCTTTAGCCTGGCTGTGAGCACAGGTGTTAACTACAGAAAATGTGTTGCTTTCCTGAACAGCAGTCTTTAGTAATAGCAGGAGGAATGCAGAGCATGATAGGAAGGAGTCTCTTGCAAGTCAATTAAGTTCATGGAGTATAAAATTCTCTTTCGGTTGCTACATTTTGAATTTATATACTACATAGCATAAGTGTGTTACTGGCTGTCACTGTTTCTACAAGTACAGGTGCGTCAAACTGGACTAACATGAACTTGAAAATGTCAAGAATTAGCACATTTAACATATTAACTGCCAAACATTTCAGAAATTACCCTGTTTCACTAAATCTTAGCACTAGATCCTCTTACATAACCTAAAGAACAGATCTCTTTTTGTTTTTAAAGTGTACTCGGTGTTGTCTGGTTGACTACCAGCTGCTGCTATCTGCCTGCTGTGGTTGGTAACTGTAAATGTGGGGGGCCATTTTGAAACCAAAAGATTAAAGACAAGAAGAGGAAGTCCAACAACTTGAAGATGCTATCATCAATCCACAGCTGGCCAGGAACAGGAAGCAAGCAAGGATGGCATTCATAATATACAACCTCTATGGCAGCAGGACAAACAAAAATTAAAGGCTGTAGAAATGGTAGAGGTTCTTTCTCTACGGGCATTGTCACTGCTTCAGGCTGGTCATTTGTGAATGAGGAGCAGGCACTCAGAGCATGGGCTCTCTCATGGTGCAGATGAGGGACAGTCTGTCCTACAGCATAAATGCTTTTTCAGCAGGTTTAGAAGGGGAGCAAGGCAGAGCACAGAATAAAAAAATAATTATCTGCAAGGGAACTTGAGGATCAAACTTCGTTCTCATGAGTGCTAGAACTTTGTATTGACCACAGTGCAAGGGTATTCAGGATGGTTTCTGAATGGTTTCATCACCAGTTTAATTGCAGATGAAATGAGACAAGAAACAGGACACAGCTTAACATGCACAGCTTACAGGGAAACATAATGTTATCATCAACTTAGGAGCCTGTGTGCAATGGAAAAGTTGCCATTAGGGGAAAGGCCATTTCAGGCCAAACATGAAAGAGCCAGATGTGGTAAGGCACAGGCCTGGAAAGGCAGGCATGTGCTGAACCACAAGAGCAGAAGTTCCAGCAGAGCTGGAGGTGAGGCCTCTGCTCAGGACTGGCAGGAGCACATTTGCTGGTGTGCTGTATCCACTTGGGGTGGCAGATGTGTGTGCTTTGGCTGTGGCTTCCCTTGCACCGGGACCATGGCACAGTGGCTGTCCAGCAGCATGCCACACCATCAGGTACGTGGAGGAAGGGGATCCACAAAGAGTCTACAATATTTTTCAATTCCTTATGATCCCTGAAGGCCAGTGTAAAGCCCTCATGCCTGGAAGGAGCAAAGCATTAAGGCTAGTGCCAGGCACAGGACGGGGAAATGAAAGCATTAGACACTGACTTGCAGCCAGAGGAGTTCAGCCAGCTCCAAGGAACTGACACACAGCTCATTAAACCCTTCACAGTGCAGTCCCAATCAGTTTTTAAATTTTGTTAATGCCATGAAGTAAATTGTACCTGTAATGCATTTGCATCCATAGCTTGCATCACGTTGGATTAAGGTATAAAAAGCTTCTTAAGCACAAAAGTGCCCATTGTAAAAGTGCTGTCATTAATGGCACTGTGCTCATTTAGAGCAGAACTCAAGCACAGCCTACCTAGCGTCACTGTAGAGAAATCAAAGTGGGCACATTCAGCCTAAGCACTAATACTCAATATCTGGACCAGTGAGGTAATTACAATAATCCCTTAATTACTGGCACCAGGAGAGTTTGAGGAAAACCTGCCTGGCAAACAAGCTCACCCTATAAAAACAGAAGTTCACAGACCTGAGAAATGCGGAAAATATTCAAGTGGGTGGTTATATCAGTACAAATAAAAGGTAGTCAAAGAGGGAGACACATGAGAAGAAAAAGTAGGATCCACATTTTATGCACAGCTTTCTGGTCTTTGCTGTTTGTTACCCTTAGTCTTTTCCAGCAGAAACACAGGATCCATCTAACAGATTTCCTGAGGTCCCTCCATGCCCCAGCTCCTCATCCATTGCACTTCACCCTCTGCAAGGGCAAGAACATGAAGATATACAGGCAGGAGCACCAAAACACATGCTAGCTGGATCACTGGCTCCTACTGATCTCTGCACAGCAAACACACAGTGGGCAGCAGTCCCCGTGCTGTCCTGAATGGCATTAGGTGCTGACAGGAAACACAGAAAGACTAGATAAAAACTGAAAGGAAATGAGCAGCGCCAGATGCAATGAATTTTACCAAGGACTAGCCTGTGCCTGAGCAGCTTGTCCTGAGTGAGGGGCTGTGTGTGGCTCTGCTGCCTCAAAAGCAAAGAATGTGAACTGTTAGTCACCACTTGTTTCCTGTTCTCTCCCGCCTCTGCAACAGAGCAACTTGTGCTGGCACTGCCAGCTACCTTTGCTGGGGCATCCAGCCTGGCTCCCCTGCCCTGGGCTGCAAAGGAGAAGGGAGCAGGTGGCACCAGCGTACTCTGTGAGACTCCCATCACCCCTGCTTGGCCTGGGGAAGTCAAAGGCATCCCAGGTGTCACATACAGCAAGTGGTGACGCTGGCCTGGAAGCACAAGTCACAGCCCAGGCAAACTCTGAGGAACTGGCTTGGTCAGAGGAGAGGAAGGGTCTCAGACACATTCCCCAAGACAGAAATCTCCTTGGAAAGTTTTAAAAAAATCGAATTATTCAACAATTTGGCATCTCAAGACACTGCAGTGCCCTGCTTCCATTGAATTTTCCCCCCTTTGAATAATAAAACAGGTGGCCACAGACTCTAGCTCCAAGAGAACTTGGTTCTGTGTTCTTCCCTTCAGAGCTCCAAAGGTGATGATGGGAAACATATCATGCTGAACTGCATGGAAGGTCTACTTAGGCTCTGTAAATAGTGCATTCAGGACTGTTTAGTAACAGAAAATCCCAAATATAGCATAGCACACACTGTACTCAACCACTGTAAACTGACTAATGCAGATTTGTTAAAATAGAATAAAATAGGCCAAGCAAAGCACTGAATAAATTCTGCCACAATAATCTTCCCTTGTCAAGATGGCACTTGTTCTTCATTCTCAGTGTTTTGCCGTAGCATATGCAACTGGCTAATATCAACTCATACAAAAATTCCTAGGCAGTTTTGCCATTTTTTCAATTGGTAAAAGCATAGGCAAGTCTACATTGGGGTCCAGGCATGAGTTTAATTGATTAGCTGATAACTACACTACACTATTGCACCATGGGCAACAACACCAGTAGAAAAAGCTTTAGGGAAATATGAATTTTATGAAGCAAATAAGTACATGCCCTCACTATCATGGGGTACAATCAGTACAGATTTCCATCTTCAAATGACCCGACTAGTTAGAGTATCCAGGGAGTCTGTTTCTCAGAGAAGAGGTATTGGGGGAGACAGAAACGAGCACAGAGCTAGTGGAAACTTCTAGTATTAATTAAACCAAAACCTGAGTCCAGCATCCTTTGTGACTTACACTTTGAGAGCAGTTGCATGCAATGCTTTGCTGAAAATTGCCTTGTTTTGTGAGTGTAAAAAAGAAAACAAGCACTTGAAGAATTGTTCTTATATTCACTCGTCCAACACCAAATATCAGGCCAAGTTTACAAGCTTCGCTGGCTTTAGTAAAGATACCCGCAGACTAAATCTGGCTTGATGAACTTTGCGCCTCTTTAAATTTGGAGTAAATGTTATTAGTTGTGAAGACGATGGACTGAGCCAGACAGGGTAGGCACGTGCTGTGCAAGCTTCCCCACAAAAGTTTTGCTGATACAACACAATCCTGACCTGGCCAGGATTACTGGTTTTACAGTCTGCCTTTCTTAAAGAGAAACTGTTACCAGTGTGACACTATATACAATTGTTCCGTGACAATGAGCACATCTTTTCTAGGAATTATACCAAACATACTTGATGTGTGACCCAAAACAGCCTTGAATTCTGCTGTAGGTCTAGAAAAAAATAAAACGTAATTCAATCATCAGGGCAAAAAGTGTCCCCATCATTTACACCAGAAGCCTGATGTTCAGGTTTCACCAAAGACCTCTCCAAACCTAGGTGAATCTACCAAAAATAGAGCATGCCACACCTGGCTAGCACTTTCCTGGAATGCTCCAGTAAGCTGCTAAAGGAGATAGACAAAACTGCAATGTTTTTATGAAGGCCTCTTTAAAGGTGTGCAGGTCATGAAGGTTGTGTGTACCTTGCAGCACAGAATGACACCAGAAAAGTTATTGGAGCAGATTCTGTCACTTTTTATACTCTCACTGTAGTCTTGTTCTCTGACTTGCCCTCAGGCGTAACGATGAAATGATTCTATATAATGGGTGGACTAGAGAGTTGTATGTATACGCTCTGCTTAATTGCCATTGTGTGCTGTGGTTGGTCATGCAATAACAATGAATCCATCATAATTAAATCTGGGAATTATTAAATTGATTCTATTTATACATACTGTCATCTTCTATAGGAGCTGCAAAAATCTGTTGTCTTTAATGAAATTGCACTAAAAATCTTGGAGCCCCTTTTAAGTCATAAAAGGCAGACTTTTACCAGTGGTTGTTATTCCTAGTGAAAACTGGGTAATTATTTTGTGTATGAAAAAAAGGCTCAAATTCACGTTTGTAATTATTAGGTTTGTTTGGCTTTTAATGTCAAAAATTAGGGACTTAACTTGTTTACTGCCTAACTATAGATCAGTTTTTGTGGAGATGTTTATAATGAAATTCAGCAGCAAGGGAGCAATATAAAGACCAAGGAACTGGAACCGATCTCAGGAATAGAAGTTCAGTATTGTCCTAATAATTATGCTGGCAGCCACATTTGCATGAAACCATTTTTTTTTTTTCTGTAGTACTCAATTAAGGTTATTCAGCTGCCTTGATGTGTTTAGAAACAAAACCACTGGCATCCAAATAAGGCTAATAACAAAGATGCAATACGATGTTTCCCATTTCCAGCAAAGGGTAAGAGAACAGATGTTCCTTATGCTGCCATGTTTCACCAGCACAGGGGGGAGCTGAGAAAGTTCGCCATTCATAGCGACAGTGCCATTAAACTAATGTAGTGCAGAATGTGCCTGATGGAAGCGTGCAGCTCTGAACGATCTGTTTGGGCACCCAGGAAAGGACGGGGGGAACTAGAACTGGCCTTTCAGGTTAAAGAAGATAAACCAAACACTCTAGCCTCTGTTCCCATGCCGCACCGAGCCACTGGGTAGGACTGCCGCCGGTATTGCAGGCTCCTCACGCTGTGTGGACATGGTGCCTGTGGCATGCTCTGTCACCCCCGTCCCATGCGAGGGAGTGCTGTGGACAGTGCTGCACGGGCAGGCAGCTGCCATGAGAGGGATGCCAGTGCGGGGCACAGCCAGCGGGGCCCCGCAGCTGCCTCAGGCCGGGCGGCGATCCCCGCAGTTCTCACAGGCGGCCGCCGCCAGGACGTGACCCTGCCGCAGCCCAGGATGGACGGACACAAGGTGGCAGTGCTCTCGGGGAATCGCCGCCGAGTCTCCTCCGGGATCTTCCCGAGGCGGGGTGCCGCTGGCGCTGGCTGCCGCCGAGCGCGCGTCCCCTGGGTGCCCGGCAGTGCCACGAGGCCTGCCGGGCCCCACAGAGTGCCGGCTCTCCCTGGGCCCGGGGCGCTCTCGGCCCCTGTGGCTGCACGGAGCCCTGAGGAGACCGCGCCGCTGGGGCCGGGCCCGCGGACTGCTGCGGGACGGGGAAGCAGCCCTCGCTGCCCTCAACTGTTTATTCCTCTCCAGAGGCCTCCTGGCGGTCAGTGCTTGCCGCATCTGTCGCACTCGGGGACCCAGACGCTGCCGAGGACAGCAGCTGGTCCTGGTTTGGACCTTGCGGACGAGGCTGCCGGCCCCGGTGCCGAGCACGGCCCACGCGCGGCTCGCTGGGCCCCGCTGGCAGCGCCGCTCGGCCGCTGTGGCGCCGGGGCTTCGGCACGGCCCTCGGCAAGGCTGGGGCAACTGACTGCGAGCACCAGGACTGCCTGCCTTCCCAGTCCTTTTGGAGCCATCCTCCGTCCCCCCTCGGGCGGTACACCCGGTGACAGCTGGGCAGGGGGAGCCTTTCCCACTGGAAATCCCCAGAATGAGTTGAACAAACCATTGAGCAAACACGCTGCCCCTGGGAGATCTCCTCTCCTGAACTCGAGTCGTCTTAATACCCCAAGGCTATAAACCCACGAGCAAAATACTCTGTGGCATGTTAGCACATTCTGGGGAGTGGGGACAGGAACCACAGACTGCATCCACTGTCTTCAAAGTCTCTGCCAGTGCCCAGTTAATAGTTCATGCTGGGCCAGGGGGGCAGGCTGGGTGCCTCGATGGGAAGGCTGCTGGAAAACCCCCAGCATCAAGCAAAGGGTAGGTCTCCAGTGATGCAGATGAGATCAGGGCCACCAGCAGAGGAGGAGACACACAGGATCCAGTGGCCACCGAACCCAAGTCAAATGGACCCAACACCGATTTTGCTTTCTGTGCAAATTCCTTGGGAAGGCTGTGAGTGCCCACAGTGCCCGAGCAGGCAGGTTGTGTTCCAGCCTTCTCCTGGCCGACCACGGACTCGGAGGGGTGCTGAGCACCTCCTCAGCTGCAGCAGGACCTCAGCACTTTCCAGCATCAGCCCCTTGGGCAGATCTGGAGTATTTTCACTGACCTTCCTCCAAATGTGTCTTGCCCTGCCTCACAATGCCAAAGTAAATAAATAAATAGACTAACAAGCAGAAATGCCTTTACCGGACATTATTCTGGGCTGATTGGTTGTGAAACTTTACTCAAAACCCCAAAACCACAAAAACTGCCAGTTTTCTAAGCCCTGTGTTTTTCATAGCTCTCATAGCATTCTGAATAGTTTGCATTTTCAACATAGAATAAATATACATTTAAGCTAGTTGGATTATTGACACAGAATTTAAAAAAAAAAAAAAAGGCACTTAACTCCTTGTTCTGTTTCTTTTTCCCATGAAGTAAAATCAGAACTAACACCACTGAACTATGCCTTAAACATTCACATGTACAGATGTAAATGCTGACAACAGGCAGAGTGCCTGCAATGCATTCATGCATAATTCATTGAATAGGTGTACTTTAAATAAAAAACAAATCAAAACTCACCACTTATGTCTTTATGTCATTTATCATTTACCCAAAGAAAGTCTATTGCAATGACCCCAGGCGCTTGTACTGTTTACTGCATTATAGACTGTGTTCTTTAATGTTAGCACATCACCATAGTTCAGCTGAGCTCACTATAACATGTTGGGCTGTAGTTACTCCTTTTTTACCAATGGAATAACAGATAATTTGCCAGAACCATGCCTAAATCAGTGGCAGTGATAAGGGGTTTCAACCATCAACTCCCTGCTCTCGTTCTGCTCCTGAATTGTATTTAGTGGCCACAGACTGGACTTCTAAGGCCAGAGGTCTGTGGTACCACCTGGATGGGGCGTAACTGTGTGAAGCACTCAGCACTCGTGCCCATGGCATGCCCCAGCACACCACTCCCCTGAGCTCAGCCACTCAACCCCTGCCCAGGGTCACTCACAGCCACAATGCCCGAGTGCAAAAAATATTTGAGCTGCTGATCCTCTATTGGAAAAGAAGACACAGAATACAATTTCTCCATTATTCCTTCAGAAAAGCTTTTGTATTTCATATGGTCATAATGCTATAAACTCAACACACTGCCAGACTAAAGGGAACTCAAGGACAGGAGGACAGACATCTGGGAAAGAAAAACATTCAGTTATATTTGGAGATCCTGCTCTAATAAGTAACCTTATACAGTTATTCAAATACAAATGTCTGGGTAGCAAAAGTGTCATATGTGATTAAATCTCTGCAACAAATTACATTAATATTGTTACTTCAAGAACAGAAATTAATTTAAAAGTTACAAAATGTGGGCATGGAAATTACGTTGTCTAGAACCTGTACACACAGCTTCCCCTTTCTTGCAATAGCTGGATGAATTACTGAAGTTGCAAGAAAATGAGAACCCGTGCCAAGTTAGGTATTAGAGACTTCAAGAGCCTTCACTGGTCTCCACTCTTCAAGAGCCTTCCTTTTAGTATTCTTCATGCACATGAGTGTAATATAAAGAGATACTCATAAAAGAACAGGAACAGTGCCGTGTGTGTAATTTTTATCCAAAATGTAACTTTGAGATTATTTAAATTAAATAGTTTTGCTGAGGGGGAAAAAAAAAAAAAAAGATCCGTTTGAGTTTCAGCACTTAACTGTTCCTCAGATTTTGGCTGTTCTCTGGTTATAGGCAATGTAAATTGACTGATTTTTTTTTTTTCAGCTTCATATTTGTTTCTGACCTGCTTCATTCACTTGTCTAAATAACTCTTAGGAGATGGTGAGTCAATGGCATTTGGGCAGTTGTTAAAAATCAGGAATTTGCTTTAGAACTATTGGGATAAGGAAGTGCTTTCCTGAGATGGCCCCTTGGTCCAAGTCTCATTTCTATTGAAAAAAAAAATGAAAACCTTTCTTTAAACAAGTAATAATTGAACTGTGAAAAGAAAGTAAATGCAAACAACTTCAGTTAGGCTTCAGTTGCTGCTATTTAAACAGGAAAAAAAAATCCCTTTCAGCTCCAGTTATACTCTGGGCCTAGGAGTGTCCAAGTGTTCCCACAAGCACCCATCCTTTCTCTGGGGCAAGAAGAGGGGATGCAAAGGGTCAGACACAACCCTGGTACACCAGCACTTCTGTGGAGAACAGGAACCAGAGATCCCAGACAGACTGACTGGAGCTAACTGCATTCGGTGCAGGTGCCTAACTAGGCAGGACAGGAGCCTGAAAGAGTCTACTAAATCAAGTGAAACAGCAACAGACAGAGGAGCCAGGCTGCTTTCCACTGAAGAGCCAAATGCCTTCAGGACTGCCTGAGTTCAATACAGAGCATGCAACCAAAAGTCTTTTATTTATTTCTTTGTTCTTCTGTGCTGAGGGAGGGATGCCATTTTTCTCTGCATGCTGCTGCAACATAGTCACCTATTAAAGTTATGTTTGTGCTCATTCCTGGAATTTGTAATGGACAGTAATTGTGCCTCTAATAGTAAAATTGCTCTCAGCTAGGCTTTAGATTTGCTGTGATGCATTCTCTACTGTCACCCAAATCCCGGGATAATAATGAGGTTGAGCTTTTATCACAGACAATAAAAACTGAGTACAAAATATTGCTGAGAAACAAAGTAGAACACTTCCCATCTGATGTTCAACATGTAGTACATACAGGTTGTCCTAGTTACAGGGATAAGAGGCAGAGCATAGCATTATGTGAGGGAGACCAAAACTGTGTGTTCTACAGTCCCCTGAGTCATCTTTGGAGGACTGTCTTTTTAAGCAGCAGGCAGAAGAGGAAGGGTGGCCAGTCTTCTCTGACCTGGTGCTGAGCTGAGGTATGGGCTGCCCAGATGGCACCACCATCTCTGCATGTCCCCAGCTTGTCATTTTTCCAGCCCCATGGAGTCCAAGTCTGGAAAAAGCAGCTCCTGTGCGGGAGGTTGCCACAGGAAATGGAGCACCAGGACAATGCCAGCCCAGCCAAAGCCTGCTGGAGCCTGGCCACGTGTGGGTGCTGAGACAGAGAAAAGGAGAGAGAGAGAGAGAGAGAGAGAGGGAAGCACCCGCTGCTGCATGCCACAGCAGCTTGGCAGAAGAGTTTCTGGGTTGAACTGGCTCCCTAGTTTTTGTTTTTCCGTTGTTGCCAGGCTGGAAGGAAGAGAAGGTTGAGCTGCAAGAACCTCTCTGGCATACTGTCTTTGTTCTCCTGGGCTCCACGTGGCAGCCAGCCTGGGGACAGCCACCATTTGGGTTTTGTTCTCGGGGGGAAGCAGGTGATATCTTGCCTTTATTGTTTAAACCATTTTGGTTTTGTACAATCATTTATTACTGTTGCTGTGTTTCTTGCGAGCCTCTTTAGTAAATTGTGCCTCAACTTCAATCTCCCTTAGTATTTATTTCTCCATTATAGAAAAGGGGATGGCTTGTGTGGCCTTAATTTCCCCATTGAGTTTTTAAACCCAGGACACCTCTGGCACCCAGTGAGGGGCACAAGAGAGAAGTTAAAGTCACGATTTGGATAAAAGTATACAGGGTACAGAACTTCCTGGTCATAGTCTATTTGTGTGGGTGTGGTACCTAACCTTATATTTGTGTCCTTATGTGTGGAAGTATTTGCCCATCAGGGTCCTCCTTCTCAAACCAGGGAGAGGAATCCGGATTGCTCTTTTTAATATACTATGTGATAATCAGTTTATGGCATGATAACATCAGGGGAAATGAGGTTCATTTGGAATGTGTGTTTGGTGGTATTTGTTCTGGCCTTGGCTGCTACCTATGGGAGTTCATTAATAATCACATTCAGGCTGTGGAGGGAACAGGAGAGGATGATTTTTCCCAGCCTTTCACCTCCTTCTCCTCCTAGAGGTCTGTTACAACAGGTTTTGAGAATGCTGTATTCCCCAGTGGATGCTAGGGATAGTGTAATCTTGTTGCTAGTTTTGCTATGTTTCCTCTATACAGTTTGCATTATCTACACCATATTTACTGTATTCAGAGATAACACAAAGATTTTGAGGGAAGCTGTTCAGAGGTCTTCCCCTGGGGTGAGTAATCCTGACTGGCATGGAATGGGGAAGGAAATGGATTAATATTTGGAGGACCTCTCTCCTCCAATGATTTGGGAGTTCACCCCTGAACAGCTACAGGATGCTGTTGAAGTGACAAAATATGTGAAGGGAAAATGTTGTGACATTTCCAGAGAGGCACAAATTTATGCAACATGCTGAGTCCTGGCTATGATTAATTGAATACTGTTTGTCACTGGACAGCACCTTCAGAGAGAGGGGAAGGAAAACAAATCAACTGGCATCACAGTCAATCAAGCAGCAGCTGAACCTGAAGGACAAGGCAGTAGCAATTGCCCCTGATCAGAAGAGGAAATCCAAGTGCAAGTCAGGTCACATAGCGAGTGATGAAGAAGAGGCTGGACCCTCACAACCAATGAAGAGACAGAGCCAGAGGTAATCACCCAGTCCTCATCCCTGTGTCAGCTGCAGAAAGAGCTCACCTGCCAGACAGATGAGTCCAAATTGAGTTGGCTGTTCCAATTTGTGGCCAACAATATGAACCTAAATGGTAGTGAAGCCAGGCAACTAGGATCCCTGTTCCAGGATGTGGTTCTTGACCAGGGAACTGGAAAAAGTCAAGAACATCTCAGCCTCTGGAGGCGACTCAGCTTAAATGTAAAGGAAAGATACCTTTGCAAGGAAGACACCAATGCTCAGCAAGGCCACGGAACACCATTAAGTGAGGTATCCACTGCTCGAGAGAAATGGCTTTGCTGGAGATAATTTTTTCAGATGACAAGCAAGTTGCTAAAAGTCCATGTCCAGTGTACTTCGCAGATGAGGCCAAAATTGACACAGCTTGAGCAAGAGATATATTACCACTACTTAGCAACACTTCAATGGATGGAGAGAGAAGACAAGGTGGGTGTTATGGCTAGCAAACTCCTTCTATATGAAGACACTACCTTTGCCTCTTGACAGGTCCACACCTTGTCTGTGGAAACAAAAATGGCCAAGCATGTCCAGAACTTGGAAGAAAAATTTGAGAAAGCCACCAGAAACTCAGAGAGGAGCTCATTTTCCATCTCATCGGTATAGACCAGTCTCTGCTATTAGGATCAGGTACCCCTTGGCTAAGGAGAGGGGGTGCACTCCACAAGGTAATCTGTGGCTTTAACTGCCTGAATATGGAGAATACATGAGGAGGTGGGATGGAAAACCCACCTCTGACTGGCAGCATGAGTACATGAGTTGAGAGGAGGAAGGACCACCACAGGAAACTTGTCAGGGATAAATGCCAGTGTGGTTGCTCAGGGGCAAGCCCCTAGGCAGAATGGAAGGGATGATGATCCTCTTGAAGGGACCTCCAGTTCATATTTATAAGAAGTGAGCAACAAATACCATGACAAGGACTAGAGGGTCCTGCCTCTAGCCAGGTGGAGGTCAGTTTGATCTGGTGGGCTGTGTGGATCCATGGCCTGGCACAGCAGAATCAGAGGAGCAGAAGGCTTTAGTTGACACTGGCCCACAATGTACCCTGATGCCATCAGGATTTGCAGGGGCAGAATGCATCTGTTTCTGGGCTGACAGGGGGATCCCCACAGCTGACTGTACTGGAAACTGAAGTGAGCCTAACTGGGAAAGAATGGCAAAACCACCCCATCGTGACTGGTCCAGGGGCCCTGTGCGTATCCTTGGTGTAGATTACCTCAGGAGAGGGCATTTCAAGGACACAAAAAGGCTTTTGGGAGAGCTGCTGTGGAGACAGAGGAAATTAAAGAGCTGAATCCTTTGACTACTATGGGACTGCAGAGGCTTGAAGAACAACAGGCCAGCCCAACAGGCACCCCAACAGCAATATGGCACTGACTGGGATTTTGGGATACCATCCATGGGATGATCCATGAACTGGAGAGCTGGGAGTGCTCAGCAAGACTTGCTCACCCTTCAATAGCCCCATATGGCCTGTGCATGAGTCCAGTGGAGACTGACAGTGGACTGTTGTGGCCTGAATGAAGTTACACCATCACTGAGAGCTGCTGTGCTGAACATGCTGGAGTTTCAGTATGAACTGGAGTCAGAGGAAGCCAAGCAGTGTCACCACCAATATTACCTATGTGTTTTTTCCCATTCCTCTGGCACCATAGTGCAGGCCACAGTTTGCTTTCCCCCAGAGGGGTGTGCAGTGCACCTGGAACTGACTGCCCCAGGGATAGGAGCACAGCCTCACTGTTTGCCATGGAGTGATTCCCACTGCATTGGAAAAGGGCGAGGCTCCAGAACATCTGAAGCACAGTGATGACATCATTGTATGGGGGAACATGGCAGAGGAGCTTTTTGGGAAAGGAGAAAAGAAATTCAAATCCTCCTGAAGGCTGGTTTTGCCATAAAGCAAAGCAAGGTTAAGGAACCTGCCCAGGAAATTCAGTTTCTAGGAATGAAGTGGCAAGATGGACATCATCAGATTCCAATGGACATGATAAACAAAATATCACTTATGTCCCCACAAACCAGCAGGAAGGAAACGCAGGCTATCCTGGGTGCTGTGGGTTTTTGGAGGATACATATTCCAGATTACAGTCAGATTGTCAGCCCTCTTCTCTATCACGTGACATGGAAGAAGAATGCTTTCAAGTGAGGTGCCGAACATCAACAAGCTTTTGAACAAATTAAACAGGAGACTGTTCCTGCAATAGCCCTTGGGCTGGCCAGGACAGGACAGGGGGGAAATCTTGCTGAACACTGCAGCCAGGGAGAATGGTCCTTCCTGCAGCCTCTGGCAAAAAGCACCTGGGGAGACTCGAGAATGATCTCTGGGGTGCTGGAGCTGGGGATACAAAGGGTCTGAGGCCTGCCACACTCCAAAAAGGAGATCCTGGCACCTTAAGAAGTGGTTGGCACTGAAGCACAGCTCCTCCTGGCGCCCTGACTGCCAGTGCTGGGCTGGATGTTCAGAGGAGAAATCCCTTCCACACATCCTGGCTCTGATGCCATATGGAATAAGTGGATCACTGATCACACAGCAGCCTTGAACAGGAAACCCCAATTGCCCAGGGATCTTGAAAGTTACCATGAACTGGCCTGAAGGTGAAGATTTCAGATTACCATCATAAGAGGAGGAGAAGGTGACGTGCTGAGGAGCCCCACCATATAATCAGCTACCACAAAAGGAAAGGCAATGCTCTCTTCACTGCTGTATCATAGAGACACTGAAAAGGGAAACTGCTGCACGGAGTCCGGCATGATGAGTCACAAAAGCTCTTGAGGGACAAGGAGCATCAAGTCAGGTTGCAGAGCTGAAAGCCTCCCGATGGCCTTGGCCATGGCTGAAAGAGAGAAATGGCCAACACTACCTGTACACTGACCTGTGGATGGGGGCAAATGCCCTGTGGGGGTGGCTGGACTGGTGGGACAAGAGCAGTTGGCAGCACAGAGGGGAACCCCTCAGGGCTGCTGAGCTGTGGCAGAACATCACTGCCTGGGTAGAGAACACGGCTCTCAAAGTCCTTCACGTGGGGCTGCCGAAGGACATCGCAACAGACAGGTGGGTTGGGCTGCCAGATTGAAGTGTCTCCGGTGGATCTGGACTGGCAACACAAGGCTGAGTTATTTCTGGCTTGATGGGTTGAACTGGCTCCCCAGGTTTTGTTCTGGCCCTGTTTTTCCGTTGTTGCCAGGCTGGAAGGAAGAGAAGGTTGAGCTGCAAGAACCTCTCTGGCATACTGCCTTTGTTCTCCTGGGCTCCACGTGGCAGCCAGCCTGGGGACAGCCACCATTTGGGTTTTGTTCTCGGGGGGAAGCAGGTGATATCTTGCCTTTGTTGGTTAAACCATTTTGGTCTTGTACAATCATTTATTACTGTTGCTGTGTTTCTTGCGAGCCTCTTTAGTAAATTGTGCCTCAACTTCAATCTCCCTTAGTATTTATTTCTCCATTATAGAAAAGGGGGTGGCTTGTGTGGCCTTAATTTCCCCATTGAGTTCTTAAACTCCAGACAAGGTTCAAGAAAACACAATGCACTTGGTGATTAATTTCAGCATTAATTAATCTCTGTACTAAGATACATCTATGTAGTGGTGGAAAAAAAAGGTTGAGCATCTCTCTTATTTAATTGAGAAATTACAGCAGTTCAAGAGCTTTGGAAAACATTGCATACCTTAAAAGAGATCTGCCTTGCACAAATAAGTGTCATAAGGCTTAAGTAAATCAACTACTCCAAAACCAGCCCAGAGTAACAGTCTGGTAGCCCTGTGCTCACCAAACATGTAGAAGGCATTCAGAGGCATTGTTCCTAAATATGTTTCAATCCTTTGTTCTAGATATGAGATTATTTACTTCCGCGTCTTTACAGCAACTTTACTGACACTAATCTCCCTTTTAGCTGCAAAGATTTTGGACCCAGATTTGGGGTGACACAAAATGGAAGTCAGGCTAAGTCTGGGCTGCAAATTTGAGCTCTTGCATCTTTTCTGATATGGGCTGATGGTATTTAACTGATCTCCTTCATGAAATGCGATAAAAGTGTGCCAAGCTAGAAATTAATGGTATTTTTGAAGCCTTCTGACATTTTTGTCAAAGGCTAGGTGAAACCATCAACACATGGTACTACAGCTCACAAATAGTAGGACATAATTTCTGAGTGCTAATTCATGCAAGCAGAATGGGTGCTCAAAAGGTGAAATGTTGCCTATCTCAGTGGTATACTAACTTTAGCAATCATCCTTCCGGAGGAAAAAATATATATAGATTTGACACTGTTTCTACAGGTGCTGGGCTTAGGAATTGCAAGAAGAATCCATAGTTACCTAGAGCTCATTGCCCTCCTTATATTTTCACTTTAATGTGTCAATGCTCTTCTTTCCCCAGGTCATTTTAAGAATGAATCTGCCATGCATAATTCTCTTCTAAGCCTATTTCAATGGGAAACAATGGTGAAATGGCTTTGAAATAATGATGAATTGGGCATGTGGCACACGAATGTGTGCTTTGCCTGCAGTGCCTTGTGAACACTCTGTGTGTCTCTGAAGCAAATCTTACTCATATCCCATAATTATTCTTTTCAGCAAGGAATATCTCTTCTGCTAAGCATGGTACTCCTCACCCTGGGACCCTGTTCTGCATTTCATAGCAATTCTGTTTCCCAGTTCTTTTCCCATCCATTTTTGGCCCACATTCTAAAATAGGAAGGACCCTGATATGGGTCTGCTGATGTTACTTGGTGGCTATGTCAGAGTTTCCTATCATGGCATGTCTCAACAGCAGAAGATGCACATTGCAACAGCATGGAGCTGTGGCTTAGGGCCAATCAACTGTTACGATTACGCTATTGCATTGAGCTACTTTTGCATTTCTTGTTGAGGAAGCCTTTCGGAGGCCCTAACTGTGTTTCGTAACTTTTTCTGGTTTTTCATGTCAGATGCATCTTACTCTCTTGCCTCTTCCCTTGCACAAGTTCTCCTTGGAATTCTCTGGGAGATGCAGATGTGGGCAGCAGAAAAATGAGCCCTTATTGATGTTTACTGTTCCTTGAAGGAGTGTTAATAGGACACTAGTCAGGACATTGATGGCGCCTGGGTGCCCAATTTCGTTTCAACAGGGAATCAGTTCAAAACCCTGTGGGAATGCCTGCCCAACCTCCCAGATTCCTTTATAGGCGTTGTACAGCCAGCGCGTACAAACCATCTTGGGTTGTGTCAAGATAAGGATCCTTTCGATAGATAATGGTTGAGTGCAAAGGTCCTGCTTTTGGCTTCTCAGGAATCATAAAATAGGAGAATCTGTGTACAGTACTAAATAAATTTTAAAAGTGTGTGTGAAACTCTTCATAAGCAACAGAATCCTAACAGAATTACCTTCAAATACATTAATACACTTATCAGCAGAAAGCCAGTAGTAACATACTTATAAAATGGAAAAAGCTGAAATAAAGAATCAGTCTTGCTAAAGTAGGAAGAAATTGAAAAGCCATAGGCCATGTCTATTTTTATCTGGGTATATTAAAAATCCCTCATCTACTTTATTCACTCTTGCTATAACCAAGGAGAAATGGGGTAACAAGATCTAAAAGACAGTGTCATGTAACGGAAAGCTCATTACTATGTTAATACTGATTGTGAACATATCTGTCTTTTATAGCCGAAAAATCTGGGAGCCAAATGTGGCACTCACATCTTCCTGAGCTCAGTGCAGTGTTCATTCTCACCAGCCACGTATCAACCAGGCGCTGAGCAGATATTCAAAAGTGTCCACTTGCAGTGCATGCTGTAGTCTATGATCATACTAATCCTATAAGGCAGTGCTCCACGGCTGCCTAAGATTGATTAAAAAACTGGAAATACTACTTTTTTCCTTTCCCAAATGATGCCCAAGGCAAAATGTGTTTCTTTGCCAGATGCTTTCAGCTCTCTGTGAATTAGCTTCCCAGACGGGGGTAACCAGACACATTTCTAAACTGGCATTAAAGGTGCAGCCTCTGGTTTTCAGTTCTTCAACCTGTCAAATCTTCCAAATGTAGAGACTACAAACTGTGGACCACTGCCGAGCAGCAAGGGAAAAATCTGTCAAGTAACCCTTCAGGTCTCTCTTCATTAGGGTCACCTGTAGTTCTGCCTTGACAGACTAACGGAATTAGGGCAAGGGCTGGACCATGCTTGGGTGCTTTCTGCCACAATGCTGGAGAAAACAGCCTTTGAGCTGAAGTGATCTCTGTTTCCAAAAGGCAAACAAATCCAACATCTCAATGCAAAGACTGTTGTCGCAGTCTTCTTCAAACACACACTACTCTGAAATGCAATTCACTACTCAACAGCAGGGAAATTCAGTGCCCTGTAAATGTTTCCTCTCTGCCTCGTACCACAGCAAAATGTCATAAAAATGTAGCAGCCACTGAGGCATGTAGAAAGGAATGCCCTCAGCAACACTGAGAGTTTCCTGCAAGCCAGGGACCAGGTAGGAAAGGAAAGAAATTCGGGTCTTATGAAAGAAAGCAGAAGGAGATACAATCTCTCTAAATGTGCAGGCCAAAGCTAAGGTTAGGAGGTGGGGGCACACAATGGGGTGGGTAGCTGGCTCCGAGCAGTGCTCTGATCCTGCTCTGATCCTGCTGCTGAGCACCACGATGTGCCTCAGCCTGCCCCATGCCAGAGTCCTGCAGACACGTCTGCCTCTGCTGCTCCACTGGGACTTTATCAGTCACTCCATTAGGATCTGGAAGGAATCCATCCTACAGCTTTGGACTCCAGTTGCTTATTTGTTATTTATTATTGTTTTTATTATGGTAGCCTTAAATGGCCCAAACATACAAAGGTACCACAGGGTTCAGCCTTGACGAGAAGCAGATGAGGAGGCAGACCCTGCCTACAGTAATAAAATGCAGAAAGCTGATGTAGCAATGCAAAAAGGCTTTTGTGTGGTTTCCTTCTCACTACCCTGTCTCTTGGTTCCTAGGGATGAAGGCGACAGAGTCCTGGTACTACTTTGCAGCATTACTATTAGGAAGACATACTTTCAAGGCAGCAGAAACTTCAAGAAGCTTCTGCCTCCTTTGGCCAGAGCCAGATTCTAATACTACTGTTGCATTCAGAGGCACCTTGTATTACCAAAAGGGCCTGTGATATTCACAGAGCTGCTGCTCATGCAAACATAAAATGAGAGGTAGAGAGATCTGGTGCTAATCATTATTTATTCACAATTGCCTTGTTTGTGCCAGCTTTTAAACTTCACACTTCAGCTGTTTTGTGGGGAGGAAGATTTTTACCAGAGCTCTGTTCACAACAATTCATATTCATGGTTCAATTTATGCTGAGGAATGTGTAAAAAGTTCTTCTCCCATACGCAGAAGTGGCTGAAGAGATCCTGCTAACCATAGCACTGAGTGCTGTACCCCACTGCACAACAGAAGCCGAACTCAAGAAACTTCAGCAAACAAAATTACTCAGTTCAGGAAATTAGAAGCCTGCTAAAAGCAAGGATTGTGATGGAAAATATTTTGCAACCATAACTCTAGCTGTTTCTAGAGAGATAAGCAGAGGATAGCCAAATTGAAATCCAGCTAAAACATCTGGACTAATTCTTCTGCAAAATGTCCCATAGAATTTTTATTAAAAACAAAGGCAGGGCCCTTAACAGCCCAAAGCAATATAAAAGCAATGTGAGTCTCTTGACTCAAGCCACCTACAGAACTAGTAATACCACTTCCCTCAGTGTTTTCATTACACCAAGAGGTTTCCCATTCAAATTCAGATCAGAGCCAACTCTGGTTTGCTGGTTAGCTCTGGTGAAATTGTATCAGAGGAGATCTGACTTCATATGGATTTCAAAAACCCTCTTTGATTTTTTTTTCTTTTTTTTAATGGAGGCAGAGACTGCCCTAAGTAATATACTTCTAAGAACTACCAGTATTAATAATGCAAATACAGAAGGGATAGATACATTTGTAATTGCACAGCTAGTCTGTGATATTGGCATAGCAGAAAATGTTTCAAACCTACAATACTATCAGTAAGAATGACTATAAGTAATCTGGGATTCATTACTTCCTCTAAAATTGGAAATTGCTGAAATTACTCAGATTACCAGAGCTGTTTGGGAACGTTATATACACATACCACTTGTCCTATGTGCTTCTTGGGAATATGTTAACTAATGGCATATTATTTGATAGAAAGTTATGGACTATCCCTAAGTGTCAGTTATTACATCAGAGACAGTTTTTCATCTAAATCTGATTAAAAGACCTTTTTTGTTTCCCAAGTTTACAGAATACAGAAGATGTGGATCTGAATGATGTTGTCTTTTCTAATAGATACAAGATACATGGTAGTGTGGCATTAATAAAGGTTTGAGCCAAGATTTTCAAAAGTGGGAGACTAATTTTAAGATTCCACTATCCATATTTACTGTTGGAACTCAACAATCTTTTTTCACAGAGCTCCAGCAGCTCCTATTGAAATCAGTTGGTGTCAGAGCTTTTGGAAGTTGAACCACTAATTCAAGAATCCTAAGGGAGAGTTAAGAGCCAAATTTTCATCTAGTCATGTTTGAAAATCTGGGGATAAGATTCTGTGCGTACCAAAATTTCCATCCACTTCAGTGAAGCTGGGATTTTTCTCTAATCTGGAACTGATTTATGAGAAAACCAGGTTACCCTGAGAGGCACAACCAAAAGTGGGTGATATAGGCCCTTCCACCATACAAAAGCATAAGGTCATCCCAGAGATGCCAGGAATTTTATAGAACGACTATTTTGCTATTTTAGATTATTTTTTTTCTGACATTTTTGACAGGCTGGTTAGAGTATTTATTGTTTTTAATTTTGCTATATTCTGAGCATTCTTACACACATGAAAGTAAAAGACAATTTTTACCTGCGGGAGGACATGCTCCAAATCAATACTGCACATATGTGATGCAATGGGAAAATACAGAGACTTTTCACAGCTTTTCAGCTTCCAAGATAGTTACATTACAGGCATGTACAGGGATTGGAAATGCAGTTCAAGTGGTCTTGGAGCGTAATTGTTTTTTCTCCAATTACTATTATTGAATGTCCCTCAAAATAGCTTTCTAGAAAGCGTTTCTGCAGCTACCACAGGCAGGAAGAGGGGCTTCTTGACAGCAGAGAAGTGAGGCAGGGAGTCACATGCAAGACCCAAGGCTGGTCTCTGCCCTTTGGTCATCCCCTCCTCTTTGTGCCCATGGGGCACCTCGGAGATTCAGGTCTGCTGCCAGAGCTGCTGCTGAGACTGCACTGCCATCAGGATGTATTTATCCTCGTTATATCCTCGTGGATGTGAAACTCTGGAAGGCAGGCAGATTCACTCCCTACCTGTCATCAAAACCAGAGTCACGCCCAGTCAGGCCAGCAGCAAGCCCTTTGGCTCCATCTGTGGTGAATCATGCCAGCGTGGAACCTGATTCTCCAGAAGAGATAACATTGTAGCTCAAACATTTAATGAACAAGGCTGGGCTTGAGCTTCCTCTGGGTAAAACCACACAGGGTCCCTTTCAGTTTCAGGAGGTGAGAACCAGAATGATACTCTGCCTCCAAACAAAAGCTCACTTTTATCAGTTTCCAGGATTTTCCTAATGCCAATGTTGTGGTTCTCATTTTTCCACAACAACAGTGCTAGTAATGGAGCCATCTCTTGAAAACTTCCAGGGTTTATAGCAACTGGCAGAACGTTCAATACGTAATTTTTTTTGGAACAATCATAATCTTATTAGTTGCCAGTCTCCCCTACCAAGATAAATTTAAAGGAAATCAATCTGCTGACACTTCCCTGGTAATTCTGGCAATTCTAACCTTTAAATTTAGCAGTTGTATTGAGTCTATACCTTGAGGGTGTGAAGCCCTAAGAATTAAACAGTTAACTACTAGCAGTGAACAAAGACCATTCACTGGCAAAAGCCCCGACTTTGTCCAGTCAGGATTACAGGAAGATACTGAAGCAGCTTTGTCAACAAGTTCAAGCAAAGATTTAATGCAATTATCTGGATGGGTAACAAACATCAGAACATCATTAGCAAAGAGAATTATTTTATACTGCTTCAAACAAGAAATATGTTGTATCCCCTGACCTTCTTCCCTGGGTCCTGTGGTGATAGAAGGAGGTTTTGAATCATAAATTATCTGCACTTTGGGATTGGTAAAGGTTTTGACTTATCTGACTATGTTTACAAAGTACCCCTGCTTAGTGTTAGCTGGATTTATTTCTTTAGTGGAACTTCAACTGGTCTGGCTGAATATCAAAAGATGAATAACTGTCTCTGTTCTTGAAATTCTAATCTTTGGGAGAATGAAAACCTTGCAATCAAAAATCCAGTTTACCTGATAACATAAGATTAGTAATGGTACTGCTGGCAGTGTCACCATTACTTCTAGTGGTGACAAGGCATTATTTTGGCTGCACAGTCATACACATCCAAATGAAGATTTTTATATAAAAGCTCTGCAACCATTTGTGTGCAAAATTCGGCCCACTGAACACACACATGAATGTATGAATTGAAAACAGAAATACAGAGGTTAGATGTGACCAGAAGACTTAGCAGCATTAGTGTGGCAGGTTCATGTGCCATGCAGTGTGTGCTCAGTGCAGCACAGATGCTCGTGTGCTGTCACACCAGCCGTGCTCAGAGTGGTGAGCAGGCTCTGCAGCCAGCCTGGACAGGCAACCAAACCCTACAGATCACTCAAGAGATTTACAGGTGAGTCAAAGTGAGGGTTAATCTCTCCCAAGTGTCAATATCCATGGCACTGAGTGGCTGCATCCAACCTAGTCTGCAGAGATTTGACGGAATACTTTCCTGCAGTTACTGCTTGTTGCTATCTGGCCACTTTGTAACCTCTTTTCAGCTGTGCAATTATACAATGAATACACAACATCTGGTTTCTGTTTGAAGCACGCCTCATCAGTGTTTGAATGAGAGGATCTGCTGGCTGAAGAGCTCTGGAGGGCTGGAGCAGCAGCAGACAGCAGTGCCTTTCCACTGATAGCTCTGGCACTCTCGCAGCAGCCAGTGTGGCCACAATGGTATGCGGATGGCATTTGCTGATTGGAATTTATTGATACAGCTCATTAAAGAGGAGTCTATTAGAGAGTGCCCCCTCCTTACACTGGAATGTTTCACAAGCAGGAAGTATCACATCCTCAGCCAGCCTGGATCCCACCACTGCTGGAGAACAGGGGATGGTGCAGCTGGCAGAGCTGCACTTAGCAAAATGGCTGAAGTTTCGTTGTAAGGAGGAGAAAACTGCCTGATTTTTCATTATATTCTCTTTTCCCAGCATAGTTTGGGTGGGGGTTTTTTTCCTTCTCTAGCTAAACCAAAGGTACAGCTCCCGGTAAATACTCTGAGGGGGAGACACTGCAAGAGCTGTTGAAACTAAAAGAGAGCTAAAGAAAAACAGATAAAATATTCATTAATATATATGGGTTAGAAATCAAAGGAAAGTTCTGGTCATGAGAGGATGAGAGACAGAACTAGACTCTAATAAGAAAAGAGGAAAGAAAAAATTCATCTCATTTATGGGTAGGATTAGAAGACACAGCTGACTGCAGAAGCTGGAAGCTAGACTTGAAACCTTTTCCCACCAACATTTTTCTGTCTCCTGCAGGAGATGGAAAACAGAGGCATTTTCCAGACATGGCTCAAAAGGATGGCTCTAGTTCTCTGGCTGCCTGATTACATCTGCAGCTCTGAATCCCAGATGTGTGACTTTAGGGCGACAATCTGAAGCCTGAACTGGGTGCTTATACACATTCTTCATAGCCTAGGGATAAAAAGCCTTTATTAAGGCATCGGGATGTGGAAATATGGGCCCCTGCACTGGAATGATACAACTCTGTGTATCCTCTACTGCTCATGGTGGTACTACTAAGTGTCCCCTTCCCAGAGCTGCTCAGTCCAATTCATAATCCAACTCATACAGGCACATCCTTTCAACCAAGTTCATATTATGAATTGTAATACTGAAAATTATTTTTATCATCCTTCAGAACAAACCCATTACTTTTCATTTATAGATTTTGTCTTCCTCTTTTTCCCCCAATAAAAAATACATTTTCTACAAAGACAGAAATTATCCCCTAACGCTTTAACTGAACAGCAGATTTCTACTCAAAAATCGTAGACAGGCAATTTTTGTGGAACTGTTCTTCATAGACAGAAGAAATCCAGTGGGCTTTTCTTACCTTGCTAAAGCACGTGAACTAATATTTTCTTTTATGATCCTTTCTTCACACAATCCAGCATTAGAACCTGGATTTTGAACAGTTGAAATCCTAATTGAATTTCCTCAGGAGAGATGAAATCACTGAAACACTGTTCATTGTATAAATAATGCTGGAGAAAATCAATCCTGAACTAAGAACCAGTAACTATTTTTAAGATTTAGATAGATCTTTTACGAACTGTCACACTTCAGGATTTAGTAGTTAAAAATCCTGTTTATATTTCAAGACAAATTACAGAGCAGGAATTAATCTCTATCCATATTCCTACCCATTTAACTGAGTGATGACAGGTACTATATAAACATCAATATGTGTGATAAACCGAGTTGATTTTATTTCACTGATCCGACTGAAGAAGTTATTGTGCTGAAAGGTATTTTGAGAATCAGGCAAATACAGTCAATTGCCTGCCTGGAATGGGTCCTGCTCACTCTTTGGTGACTGGGGTCTGCTCCTGGCCGACCACATGTGCTACTGAGAGATGAGCACAAGCAGCTGTTGACCCACACGCTCAGCCAAGGCCCAGGTGTCTGCTGCTCTGCTGTCTTGTAAACTATGGCTTGTTACTCAAAGGAGTTTTTGTTTCAGGAGACCGCTCTGCCATGGCAGCTAAATCCCACTTATGAATGAAAACATTCGCCAAGTTCCTCTCGTGTCAGGTATTTTTTCCCTCCGTTACATGTCCCATGCTAATTATAGAATTATCTGAAGGGCTTTCTAAGTGAAAATGACTGTAAAACACAGTTCAGTTTTGCAATTACATTTCCTCTTTCTATCCTGTGAGGCTAAAGATTAACTGATTTCCTTCTAACATGTTAGTTTTTTGATAACTTCACAATGTTTCCTAATCTCTGACTAACTTCCAACTGATGAGTAAGCTACCGTAAAATAGGTAACAAAATACCATGATGAACAACTTTTCAACAAAAACAGTGAGGGAGAAAGGCAGAGAAACAGAGTATATAGAAACAACTCGGTTTTACTGTGATTCATAGGAATACCAGGCTAAGTTATGGACTAATTTTAACTACAAAAATACTTTCCGTAATTTTTGATGACTCCTAACATATCTCAAAGTCTTCATGTTTCAAAACTTCCATACTAACATCTTGGGAATTAAATGTTCTTGCTTTCATTTGAAAACATTTTACCAAGGGGGAAAAGAATGTTTAAAAATACAAAAAATCAATATCTAAATGACACTCAATTTCAAGTTTTTTTTTTTTCTTTGATAATTTGCAAAACCTAACCACTTTTAGGTTGTCTCAGATTTGGGATACTTGCTTCCAGCATTTTGATATTTTCAGGAAGAGAATATTGGTTTCTGGGCAGGAAGTTGGCACCTGAACTTTAGGAACCAATGATACACTGAAGCCAACTATAGGGCAGTCTGCATGCTCATTTCAGTACTGAATTCTGTCTTTCAGACTCTTCCTAGTACCAGTATCCAAGAAAGAGCATTTTCTTCTATTTTTCCTCCTTGGAATTGTTGAGTATCCAAGGACAAAAACCAGCACTGCTACCTTCCCCTGGCTGCTGCAGGAGCAGCGATGGAGGAGCTCTGAGGCAGCTCCCTGTGCTGGGCTGCTCTGCATGTCTGCTGCTCTCTGAGGGAATCACATCAACTGCATGCAGTAGAAACTCTTCCAGGCTAATTAGAGAGCCCAACTGTGCCCACGTTGATTGCCCCATTGTTCCTCACAGCGGCAGCCAGTCTGATGCCCCAGGAAATGGCAGAGACGTGGTTCAAGTCCTATAAGCTCTTCAGAGCATGAAAAGTAAATCCGACCTGTCCCAAAAGAATTTGAACTAGTGAAAAGAAGCTGGTTCATCTGCATATATTTCTGTCCTAGGGTTATTTGGGTCCACCCTCTGCTGTTTGAGATGTGGAGCAGGGATACAGATCCAGTGCAAGAACAGTTGAACTCCGTAGGATGCAGCTGAAATGGTACATGAGTTCAATGAATAGTTTCTGGCAATTACGGAGAGCAGTGGCCAATTAAGTGAAAGGGAGGGAAAAAGCATTATCATAAGCCCTGTACTGAGAAGGAACAAATATTCTCAGTAGATTAATAACAGCATTGCCTTGCACTGCAGCATCCCCGTTAATTCTGTCAGCCTGTTCCTGGTAGAATGGGACCCAGCCCCCAGTGGTTACTTGTGCCTATGTTTTGCAGCATTGACTAAACTAGGTTTGACAAACACTCATTAATCCCACAACTGCCTTCCGTGACAGATCAGAGCATGCCCTGATTTGACTTACGTTTGCTGTTGAAGATCACACACTGAGTCAGACACAAGTGGAATCCAGGAATTCTGCCTCTGTCTCCTGCATTACCCACCCAGAACTCCAGCTGGCAACTGATTTCATCAATCAGTTCAGTGTTTAGGGGGTGCCAGTCACCAGACTGTAGGGTCCAGGAGGAATAGTTGCCTCAGTGCTTGTGAAAATGGGAAGAACTGCATTCCCTGTGCATGGCTCTGGGTGCACACACATGGACTTTTTCAAGAAAGTTTTCATCAGATGACAACCTCAGTCCTAAACAAAGGAGAAAGGCAGATCTCTGCTGCACTGAGCATGGCTTGTTTCCTTGGAAAACTCTGTAGAGATATTTCAATAAATGCGTTTAGATGTTTTCAATAGATCTGCATTTTTCCAGACTTGCCAAATACTGCCCATGTAGGAGCCATCATGGAAAAACTTCACAGGGTGCAATGAAATGCTGTAATTCTATTCAGATACACTGGGGACTTAAAGCTGTGCAGGTAATTGTAATGATGGCATTTGCTATCTGCTTTGTGTTTGACCTTGTAACCTAAATAATGACCTTTTGCAAGAACAGATTTCATCAGCTGTCTACCTTCTGCATTTCCAAAGTCCTAGGGATAAATTCCATCTTTCAAAACATATAAACTGCTTTCTGTCACCTTAAAATAGACAGTGGTTCTGCCAGAGAGATGTGAAAAACAGATTATCAGTTGGACCCTGTGGGGTTATTACCAATGCATCTATTTTTTTTTTTAGAATTGATTAATAAGGAAAGGAATGTTAGGGGTGGTTGTATAACAAATTATAGTTTTCTTCCCTTCTCATAAGTGTATGCTATAGGAAGCAATAGACCACAGAAAATGGCTACCCCCTTTGATTTTACTGCAGATCTGGCCACAGGAAATGTTGCACACTTGGATCAAGCAGGATAAACAGCAAGGACTTCCTCTTTTGTGAAATCATCTCTAAGCAGCACCTCTCCCCAGGAAAATAGGTTTTCCACTTTACATAATGTTGCAGCAGCAGTGGTTTGTTCCTAAGTTTTTTCTGGGTAGGTTATGAACTTTACAGCTCTGACCACAGATCAGTTATTTATCATAACAGGAAAGATGAGACCAAAGATATTTCCTAACCTTCTCTTTGCAGATCAGAGAGAAGCAAGGCAACAAACATTAATGCTTCATAATCAACTGACAAAGATTATACAGAAATATTAATTCCTCTCTCCTAATCATATTTGGTTGGATTATTCTGTAAATTCGAAGAGCAAGGTGCAAATAAATACACAGTTTCACTCAAATCTCTTCTCCAATGCAATATGATCAGTCTTTCAAAAGTAGGTATGCCAGTACAAAAAGAATGCTTTTGCTTAGAGACAAACAAGGAAGGCAGAAAAGAAATATTCCATTTTGGGAGAATACTCCTCCATTTGATATCTGTAACAGGTGTTCCCATGTATCCTGGCAGTATATAAAAAAGTGAAAAATGTCTTTGAAGTACTGTTGGAGACAAAAAGCTTTTCCTCATCTAATACGTTTGCCCCTCAAGAATTGCCCCTCGGCATCAGTGAGCCTGAAAACGCTGAAATCCAGTGGTAGGCCTAGCATATTTTGTATGCTGCAGCAGAAAATTAATAACTGTTGGAAAGTGTGTTCCTAGTTTATAGTGCCATATGACAAGTTGCACATAGCTTGGATTGCTCAAGTTACTGCACCACAAACCTGAAGTGCAGAGTATTTCATACAGGACCAGATTGCAGAACTTAACCACAGGCCTGCAATGTGCTGGTGCTTTTGGAGGGGGAGGTGGGACAGATACCAACCTCTCCAAAGCTAATTCAGAGCAGTCACCAACAAGCATGCTTACAAGTAAAAGATTTAAGAAATGAGGGATTAGTCACAAGTACCAAAACTTTTACAGCAGCCACCTTGGAGGAGTAGTGTTGAGTCCCTCTTCAAACACTACTCCACATTGCCACACACATCTATTGCTGCAGTTCATGATGCAAACCTGGAGTAAGCACCTTCACACTAGTCAGTGAAAGCATCTGTTCCTGTTATGTTTGTCTTACGTGTAGGCAGCATTCTGCTACCAGTCCTGGAGACTTCAGGGTCATGCTTTTCCAGCTAGCACTGTGTTCAGGTGCCCTCAGCCTGTTTTAATAGGTTGCTTCTGGCATGTTACTCAAGTATCTGGTCACCACAAAATCAATAGAAAAAGGAAAATCAGGTGCAGTTCTTTGCAGCTCAGGAGACTGCCTTGGGAAGACCTTTCCTACTCATCTCAGGTGACAGAAATGCGTTCAGACAAGCAGGCAAAGGAGGTGAACGTCATTGGTCACACTACAGAAGATACATCCGGTCAAAAGGCTGAAGTCATGAGCCTCTAGCATTGGCTTCAGTAAACTTTGGATCTGATTCCATATGAATTGGTTTTGTTTTGACATCAGTTGGACACTTCCTAGTTCACATGAGCCTGAACACGCAAACAGGACTCAGCATGTTGGAACTGCAAACCATACAAAGAAATCCTGCAAGCCTGAATTTGCTGAGGCTTGCCTCAGAAAGAAATGTGGGTGATCTACAGTTTATGGGGCGTAAACCACAGGCTGCTGGCTGTAAAGAGCACACTGCTCCTTCTCCATGACTGTGCATCAGACAACACAAAGATACTGAAACACTGTCGTGACTTTAATTCAAAACAATGCCTAACTCAACAAAAGGCTTCCAACTGTTTCCTTGCTGGAAAAAACATCAAGAGAATATATGCAATTAGCACTTTAAAAAAAAGATTGAGTAGCTCCCAGCCACCTCACCACTGTATCTCCAGTAAGATTAACTGGGAAGTATGGTCTTTATGAGCCTGCCACAGAACTCAGTGCTTTGTTCATACAGCCAAAGCTAGCCTTAAAGGCTCTGGCTATCTTGCTGTGCTTAAAAATCTTTTTTTAATATGGATGGATGGATGGATGGATGGATGGATGGATGGATAGATAGATAGATAGATAAATAGATAGATAGATAGATAAAAGATAGACGAACAGCAAATAAATTTAAACACCTTTGTTACTGATATTCCTGAATTTTCTCTGAATGCAAGCAGTATAAGTCTGGCTGTTATGCAAATATACAAAATATAGTCCGTTTGATTCTTTAACAGAAATTCTACTTTTTCTGGTGCCCTGGACAGGGTTAATTTTTGTGTTAATGTTTGCAGTAGCTGGAGGGGGCATGTGCAGGACTCAGAGGTTATGCTATACCATCTCACATCATTGCCAGGGATGGGAGAGGGAGTCTCTTCCAGGAAGGAGTTTCTTGCAGCTGAGTAAGCATGGCAGACAAAGCTGGAGGGTGACACTGATCCCAAGCCAGAGAGAGTGGGTGGGATAACTCTGGTCCCAAGGCAGAGGGAGCAGTCGCGGGGGGGGTGGCTGCATTCTCATATGGTGTGTTGTTGGGGATCTCCATAGTGAGCAATAATGTTTCTTTTCTTGTACCTTCTGTCAGTTAAATTGTTTCTGTTGCAGTTTGTTTTCTTATGTCATTGCCGTTTCCACTAAATTGTTCTTACCTCAACCTGCCATCTTTGCTTTTTGTGCCTCCAGTTCTCTTCTCTATCCCACCACCAGGGAGAGAGGAAAAGGGGAGGAGCAAGCAAGCGGCAGTGTGGTTTGGAGTCTCAGTGGGAGCACTAAACTGGGGAGTGCCATTCCTCAACAACGACATCTGCTACAGAAAATTTGACTGATGCCCTTTTTGAAACAAGACCCTTCTGTTTAAGCAGAAATGGCATTTATAATAAATACAGTACTGGTGGAAGAAAGACAAATCTATTGTCTGAGAAGAGCAAGCTATTTAAATTCCACAGTGATGGAAAAATTGAAGGGAAAGGCAGTGGGGCTTTGTGAGTCGCACAATGCCTCGAGTGCTGCAATGAGAGCAGAAAATAATAGTGATCTGCTGTAGAGATTGTGTCTGTTTCACACACACATCATTTCAAACAATGATGACAACTCTTCCAGTCTCATTTTAGTACTGTTGCTGTTATGGAAGCTTTCTCTGTCCTCATCAGCTCGATTATGTGTCTTTACAACAGTAATGCATCACAGATGACACTTCCGGGACTCAGCCTCTTTTGAAGGCATTTGCTTCCACCTTGGTCAAGTTTAAAATCTTATTTTCAGAGGCTGAGTGAACGGTATGACGAGATTTTGAGGATTCATTGAGAAACAGATGAAAACAGAAATGACTATTTATTCTGGTACTTCTACCACTGACATCTTTCTAAATGATGCCTTTAAATTTTTGAGACACAGTCAGACATATATAAAATGATGATAAATACGAATAAATAAAATAAATTCAGATTCCTTTGTCTGATATCTTGAGTGCCTGTTATCTCCTTTGCTGGGACTAAGCTTTTACATCTCCTGATGAAAATTCACTTTAGGTACTCCTAAGGGCTCAGGGCAAGAAGTATTTCTTCTGGTGGTTTGAGGTACACTTAAGCACTGGATAATTTAATCAACTTTGGAACAAGACTCACACTTCCAAGGATTAGATGCACCAAAGACAATTTTAATGCTGGCTTTTAAGAGCTCAGCTATCCGGGAGAACTTGTAACCCTGAATACACCTTGCTGTAAAAGACTCCAAGAAAGGACAAGTGTAGAAAAATCAACAATGTAAAATAGCCTTTAGTAAATGCCAAGAAGAGGGATATATCTTTGCCTCTACTATGTGCATATTTTCCTCTGGACTGCAAAGGCACAGTGCCCACTACCCACATCCTTGCCTGCAGGCTGATACTCCAGCAGCATCAGCCCTCAGCCCTTTCTCCCAAACCCGGCAGGGACAGCATCTGTTTTTCCCTTGAGGAGCTCAGTGGTTACAGAACTTGTCTGAGATGTGGGAGGCTGGAGTCTCTTCCTTCCTCTGCCTGAAGGGAATTGTCCTTTTGGGTGCACACATCACCCACTTCTCAGGTAACTGAGGGGGCCTGGGAGGGCCTGCCGTGAGCTCAAGTGCAAAGCTGCTGTCTTGAGTGTGGGGTGCTGCCCAGGCTCCAGGAGAGAAGCTGCCAGCACAGCCAGGCCTCTCCTCCCTCTCTCCTCCAGGGTGTCCTCTCAGCTGCAGGCTTCACAGGAAACAGCAGCGTGCCTGGGCCAGGTAACATTCACTAGAGCTCTCACATCTGCTAGCTAAAATGAGGATACTTAAAACCCCCAACACACCCTTCTGACCAAAACTGCAGTGGGATGGGGTGGGATGGCATGGCATGGCATGGCATGGGATGGCGTGGGATGGGATGGCAAAGCAAGGCAAGCAGTATGCACAGCAAAGGCACAGTTCTGAGCAGTTCAAGCACATGTAGTTTGACTTTAGTCCACTAATACGCAACCCAATTCTGACTGCTAATGAGTGTGAAAATTCTCTTTCAGTATTTTTATAATTAGCCCTACAGGAATTTTTATTGTAAATCACTGACAAGTTCCCGTCATAAGTGGAGATAACTTGGTGTTCAATGGCAGAGTTTGGCAGACGGTTTTATTACACTCCTGAGCCAAACAATAAACTGCATTTAAAGCCAGATGACTCTCTTGTTGTACATCCATATATGTTTCACAGTGCAGCTGTAAACAATAGTGAAAACTTCAACAGTTAATTAGATTTGCAGGTTTCAGCTTTTAGAATTAATTTGATTATTTAGTGCTCATCAGTCACTGAAGCATTTTGCATGTAACATTCCCAGGGACCTATCCAAAGTGAGAGACACAATGTGAGATTCAAGGTCCCACTCTCACCCTAATTTCCATTTTATTCAGTTTGAAACTTATTTCTAGCAAATCAACAAGCACTGACTTATGGTTTCCATTAGCTCTAATGACATGAAAATACACTTATCCATTAGCTTAAACATATAATGCAATGGCAGAAAAGGCACAAACAACAACATGAATTTCATCTCAGTAGAACTATATGCTGTGACCATTTTTCTTGGTAGCATTCCCCCACCAGATGAAGCTGTCCCCATAATTCAGTCTAAAGAGCAACTTCCATCTCAGCATTTTGGAGTGTATTTCCCATTTCAATTAATTTTTTATTATTTGAACTCTAATGAGCGGTGGGGTGCAACCCAGTGGCCTCTTCAAGGCACACTGACTGTCCAGCTTTGTTACTTCATGCAAAGGCCTTTTCATTTCTCTTAAGGCTATTAGCTTGGATGGGTATGTAAAGGGAAAAAGTAATATATAAGAGGATTGAAAGTAAAAATCATACATACTTTTTAAAAATCTATCCTCATGAAATCCAAAGTGTCAACGATAGCTTGCATGTAGCATTAGTAGACATCCTGTCTTGCACTTTCACTTTGTAGTAATCAACACACAAACCTGTACCAGGTCAATTAAAGCAGTGAAAACTTCAGCTTAAAAGTAGAATTTGTGCTTTAGCTAAGGTGACATCTGATTAGGCTCTTTAAAAGCTGGCTAGTTCCAGAAGAATGCTTCAAAAGATCCTGCACGCAGTATTTACACACAATCCACAATAAAATTACATTTTATTTCCAAATCAGTTTAAACTGCAACTTCTTTTCCTAAAGACAGAGCCAGTGCACAGATCAGATTAAGAAACAGGAAAGAGAACAAAGTCATTCAACAAAGGCACTAATAACAACCCACAG
Organism: Chamaea fasciata; assembly: GCF_029207755.1. Taxonomy (NCBI): domain Eukaryota; kingdom Metazoa; phylum Chordata; class Aves; order Passeriformes; family Sylviidae; genus Chamaea; species Chamaea fasciata. Next base: position 18,024,011 of record NW_027094097.1, on the reverse strand, counting down.
CACACAGGAGGAAATGTCATGTAGTGCTTATGCACTTAGAAAATAGTTTTCTAGCTTTAATAGTGAATGACATCAGTTTACCAAGCACGTTCAAACGACAAGAAAACCCCACAAACAGTGTAAAAGGCTACTGGTGAACTGCTCCCCTAATCAAAGTGATTACAAGTTACCTACTTTCTCATATAACCACTGCCATAAGTCTTGAGAAGCAGCTCCAGAATAAAGTATTGACATTAAAAAAAAAATAAAGTCATTTTGTCTGGAAATGGATTGTCCATGTACCCTGAAAGATTTGGGGCCTTTTGAATGCAACCTTAGGAGACCATTGTCAAAATGCCCCCTTATCCAGGGGAAAAAAGAAAACCAGGGCACTGGGAAGAATATGGCAAAGATAGGGAGAAAAAAAAAAATAAACCTTGGTAAACTTTGAAACTCTCTTCAAGTGTAACTACTCCTCGCTAGAAAAGCTATGCAGCCGAACAGATGTTGACTGCATGCTTATTTGCACGAAGCAAAGTTTTTTAAATAAAAGAGCTAGATGCTTGCATCACCTCTCAGGGAGCAATGCAACAGTGCTGGTTTGGTGCTCCTCATGCTGCTAATTCAGCCAGCCCTGTAAGCTGGTCCTCTGTCAGCTGCTGCTTCCATGAGCACACAGCATTATTTTCAGTGCAGCAGGCAGAAAGAAGACAGGCATGTAGCCAGAAGAAGAGATCTGATGGAAGGGTTTAAGTTTTTAAATTGAGCAGTACATGCTGTTTAAAAAGCTGAAAGGGAGAACAGGGAAATTTAAGAATGGTGGGGAAAAGGAGAGAAAGAAAATTACTGCCCTTCTGTTGGTGTTCTTGGAAATATTTCACTTGTTCTATGTGACTAATGTGCAATCCAAGGCATGCACTAAAGGAAAAGTTATTTTCACTCCATCAGTGAGATTGCATCATTGCCTTGAAAACAGACCAGAATTCCTTCCCAGGAAACCTGCATTGGGATTTATTAATTCCCTCCCAAACTCAGATTATGATGAAGTTTTTACAGAGTTAAGATAGCAAGAACATAATTAGATAATTACTCATCTTTGAGAGGCCAGGAGAGCTGTAAAGTGGGGATTTGTATGAAAAATTCAGCTGTGGTGGAACATGTGAAGCTGTGCATATCCACTATCCCTGCAGAGACTGAAAACAAATGAGGATTAGCATGCAGTGAAGAAAAAGTAGAGCAAATTCACACCTTTGTCATCCCAAGGACTTTAGCATCACACAGATCTGCCTATGGAAACAGCTGTATGGGAAGTTTGGCTTCAACAAAATAATGCCTGTGTGAAAGAAGCGTCACTCACATCCTTGGAGCTGTGGCAGGTGCACTTCCAGACTTACTCTACTTCTTCCCCTCCTGGGCCAGAGGCAGTCCCAGTGCCTGTCCCCTGGCCTTGGGTCAGCTCTCCACGTGCTTTCACAGGCCGTGGGAGCCACAAGGATCCGCAGAACGAGGTGCAATAAGTACCCTGTTACTGATAGGCTGAAAAATCCTCCATGTTTTTGTGGTGTTGTGGGTACACAGAGCATTTAAGACAGGAGCTGAGACTGCTCCACGGTGTCATATACAGGGGTTTTATTTCCTCCTCTTTAGCTGACTTGGGCCATGGTCAGCCAAAGTGCAGCCTGCAGCAGCTTCTTTCTTTGATTAGTGATAAGGATTAGGACTTATATTTTATGTACATCTCTGTAGGTGTGCAAGACATGTAACACAAATGTACAGGACAGGGCTCTGAAGAGTTTATGCAGCCCAAAAAAGTAGCAGCACAGCTAGTGAAGACACACGCGATTGAAGGCTTATTGATGCAAACTCCATGTGTACCTTACCAGGAGGACAAAAGGTAGGGTGTTTTCTGGGGCCTTTTTCTGAAGGCAAAGTGTCATTTTTAGAAGTAACACTTCAGCCTTTTGTTATAGCAACCTGCTGTTTCAGAGCATCCAAGTTTGGGGTGATTGGCTTCAAAAATAGCTTGTGAAAGGTTTACTTGTGATCCTCACTCAGGAAATGAACATTGTTGGGTTAAGGGCAGAAGATGGCCCTTTGCTCTTGCTTCAGAACAAAGACTGCTTAGCCAGCTTTGCCTACAGGACTTAGTAATTATTTGGAAGCATGGGGGACTACTTTCCCAAGTTTCTCATCCCTTTATTCTCCCAGGAGTAGTTCCAAAGGTTGGGCAAAGGAAACAACAGGATTTGCCCCAAAACACAGAGTAATAGTGCCCTTCCACCTAAAACAGAAAAAAAAAAAAAAAAAAAAAAAACGAACCAAAAAACAAACCCCAAACCCCAAACAAACAAAAAAAGGAAACAAAAAGTGGCAGTATGCTTTCTTCTGTTGTTATCTCTCTGCTGCTGGCACCTCATTCCGGACTACAGCTATATCCCAGTGCCTTCCTGTGGCTCGCAGCAGGTATCCACAGTCACTGCTGCTTCTTACTGTTTTTCTTTCTTCCCACTCTCAGTGATTAAAGGCTAGAACCAGAGGCAGCCTCACACTGTTCATCCTCACACCATTCTCCATGCACCTTAACATGGAAAAGCCTTCTGTGAAGTTTAAAATATGTTTTCGTGAGTTGGTTTTCTAACATTTACTTGTGGATCTTATTGCCTGTGCCTTACCATGATACAGCATCTGAACCAAAACCTGCATAAAGGATCATTCTCTTCATGTTTAACAAAGTGAAAGAGTTTTAAATGACAATGTTTTGTCTAGTCCTTAAGCAAACCAGCAACAGTATGGTCTGAATAGGTGAGTATTGAAATAGGTAAGATCAGCATGTTACACAGATGTTCAAACACATCTGACGGACATCCTGAGGAGGGACATCTGGAGGACCACAGTTCTGCTGTCAGCTGCACTAGATAGGTGCTGCATGGCAGGTGGCTGAGGCTCAGATTGATGATTCTCCCTCAGCTTTGGGGCTCGGGCTAAAAGATAGAGAGCCCTGCTTAACACGTCCTATCTATCCTCACAGACACTAGGAAGAAATTGTCACTTTAGAAAGCTCTACTCTGAACTGTCCCCAGTGTGTATTAGTACATATTCCAGTATGTTAAAGGAGGATAATAAATTTAAGCCTCTAATATGTGTTTCAAAGGGTACTCTATGAGATTTGGGTATGATGGTGGTGGTGAGGATTTTTTTGTTTGTTTCTCTCTTTCTCTTATGGAATTTTGTCCCATTTGTTGCTACAAGACAATAACGACCAGTACTCAAGAGAGACAAAAGATGTAGCCAAGGAGGAGGCGAGGGGAAGTGCAGCCGGCCGCACACCCAAGCTGAGGGCTCTTCTCTTGGAGGGGCAGAGATACCTCGAGATTTTGGCCGGGGCTGAGGGCTTGGGCCCGGCTCCTTTCCCTCTCTCTCACACGGGATCGGAGGAGGAAGGTCGAGCTGCTGCTCCCGCAGGAGGGCTCGCTGCCATGGTGGAGTCCAGCCCGTGGTGCTTCCCCTCCCGTGGGTGAGCCTTTGCTCATGGGATCCTCACCATCCACTCGGGTGTCGGGGGGAAACCCGGGACCCCGAGCCCCGAGGGAGCCTCTCCTGGCCGGGCTCGGGCTGCCACTGCCCATCCCCACTGGTTTTTATTTCTGCCGCTGCTCTAAGGTTTTTTGTAACCCAGCAGTCCATTCCCACCGGGTCACCCTGCGGCTCCTGCTGCAGCTGCAGAGCTTTCTGTCACATTTTATTTACCTCCCCGGGGTCTGCCCGCCTCTGCTGCTCCAGCCTGCTGCGCCGGGGATCCTGCTACAGCCCATTTCGCCATCCTGACGGGCACCGGGAAGCTCCTGCCTTCCTTAGCAGACACCTGTCTTTCAAACCAGGACAGATGAGAACGTTGTCAAAGTAAAATTCATGCTGAAGATGAAAAAAACACATGTAAGGATCAATAATGACCATTCGTGCTGCTCAGTGGCGCGTGACTCCAGTTTACTGCAAGACTTGAACGGCAGACACTTATACAAACCCTCATCGAGGAAATCCTCAGTGCTCTGGGAGAGATGCGCAAAAGCCAGAGGTTAACAGTAAGCAGAAGAATCAACACAGGAATATTGAGAACTAACTTGGCATACCTGAAACCCACTGAACAAGCAATGCTTACCATCAAAGACATCTAGTACTAGCTGAAGAAAATTACCGTGAACCAGCTGGCCAAGGGATCCCAGATTAGACAATATAGCACAGCAATATTTGAAGCCAAAATGAAGCAATAGCTAACCAAGAGGATAGTTACATCTAAAGAATAAATCTGTCAAGATGGGACCTTATGGACTCACTGCAAAATACACAGTGCTGTCCGTGATGCTTCAGCAAAACCCTTCCTGACTCCTGCAGCCTTTAAATCAGCAATATCTATTGTAAAGGATGCAAACCCAGATACCTTGAGTAAAAGTGAATCTGTGAAACGCCTTTTCAGATAGGGAAAAAGGGCACTGATTAATAAGCTGGCATAAACAAGTGAACTTTTTATTCCATTAACTTTACAGGTTGGCTTAAAGCCCCCAAAATTTTGCAAATAATGATTGCTCCTAGGGGACTATCTCTGTCTGGTTAGTTTATTTGTTTGCATGTACATTTGGTAACTAAGGTCAAAAGTTTTATGGCAGCAACTGTCTCTAAACTATTACTTGGCTTTGATTTTTTAGCTATGGCACTGAGACTTTTATGCAATATTGTTAATAATAGAAATGCACTTTGTTTTAGTTTTGACTAATTATAGATTTGCTTGATGCAGTATTTCATGTGCATGGGGTAAAAGGTAATAGTTACAGCCTTATAAAATCTCAAGATTAAATTCTGCCTTTAATTACAAACATGTCACTGGTGATGCAGAGGATTCAGGGATGTCAGAATTCATTACAATTATGGTTTAGCTATGAGATTAGGCAAAATACTTAATGTCAAATCATACTGACACAAACATATCTACCACTTTAGAAATGACTGCCCGGCCTAAGTTGAATAAATACTACCATAGCACAGTGCAATTCACACAAACATAGCTGTTTCCAAGCTGCAAAATTCAAATCACTAAATTTGATCAGTGCAAGCACTGGAAAACCCAGCATCCACCCTTGTACTTACAAATTCAACATCACTCTTATTCCACACAATTTCAAGACCCTTATAGGGTATTTGACACAGCTTGCACAAAATAGTTCTCTTCATGTGCATTTTAAGGAAACATGCAATAGTGAAATTTCAGCCTCCTTTGATTTTCTAAAGCAAGTGTTCTTAAGTCAATACAATTACTTGTTATTTTCATTTGCTTCTGGCAAAGTATGTATACAGGGCAAACACAACTTGTCTTTGAAATCTGGGATCAGAGCTGATGCAGTTTAAATAAGTGACCTATCCTTTTCAAATACTAAATGGAAGCAGCAAAAGTGACAATTTGATCTTTTGTAGTCAATGTTCACAAATAACTAAGAAATAACATCTGCAGAAAGTGGAAGTTTCATGAACAGAAACATAGCTAAACTCACTGTGCAAGGGATTTGTAGCTAGCATTGCAGACTTACTGATGTGTAGCTTTATTTAAAATATCCACTGATAAGCTGAAAGAAAAATACTAACACCAAAGAAAACTGACATTTTCACCTTTAATATAAACTGCAAAAAGAGGCAACACCACAAGCGTCTACAACAAAGAACCTCTCTGGGCATGATGCCATCATCATCATCATGGCTCTCCATTATCCTTGAACATTTGCAAGAATTACGATGTTCAGGTTCCATCTTGAACTCCCATTCATCAGACCGTATAAATTTGTCCTTTTTCATTTTTTTTCAAACTGCATTTTGGCAGAGGAGTACTGGTGGGTGGAGAGCTTTTGGAAAGATTAATTTTTTAAAAATTTTGGTCTTTTCAAACTGTTCTAAATACAGCAATGGGGAATGTGCCCTGAGGAGCAGTGCTGTTGCATGTCTCTCAGGGGAGGGGTATTGACAATTAGATATTGTCAGTTTCTTATTCAGTGCAAGAGGAAAACAAGCATTCGTGTTTCAGGCTAATTCATGGAAGGCCTCTGGCCCAGCAACAATGATGAGTTCAGGGTGATGCTGTGGGGCCAGGAGGCCGGGAAGCTGTCCATCAAGGCTCCCCAAGGGTGGTCTGTAGTTCTCTTGCAACACACAGGGCTTTTGTATGTGGCCTGAGCAGGATCTGGGGGTTGTGGCTGTCCTCCACCAAACCAGCTGATTTTCAAGCTGTAGTAACTGTGAGGTGTCCTCCAGCAGCTCTGGGATGGGGTGAGTGTCTGGACACCCAGGATCTGTCAGCCAGTGGAAGCCTGAACCAGCTTGCCCCTCCACAGCAGTCAGGCATTTTGGCAAGTCCAACAGTTGTGTATTTCAGGCCCCTGGCTATTTCTCCAAGCCTTCCTATGACTCCACATGACAATGAGAGTCCCCTGCAAAAGCTGGCCCAAGAGTGCAATATTTCCAGACTTAAGATGAACTTCAAGCAGAAGCAGTACACAGCCCAACTCATGGTGTTGGAGTCAAACACAGAGGGGGGTAACAAATACCCACTCCAACCAGGCACCAAAGTGATGGACAGACTGACTCGAGGAGATGAGCTCCAGCAGGAATACCAGCAGTTAAATGTGAAAGAGGAAAAGAGTGATAAGGATTGATGATGAAGAATAGGGTTGAGGGAGTCTAAAGAACAATTTACAATGCTAATCCCCTGTTAGAATTCTTCTGAAAGCCTACCTGGCCTCACACACCAGCACATTACCTGCCCTCTTCACCACAGAATCCCAGAAACCCCAAACACAGTCTGCCAGAAGGAGAGTGCTCTAGAAACAGTGACCTTCATTTCTGGGAATCAACTCACAATTCATGTTTCTTCTTCTTTCTCCTTTTATGCCTGCCTGCGCCAAAAGTTCCCAGAAGAAGTCTGTAGATAATGACAAAAGAAGTGAAAGTAACTGACACAGGACAGGAGATGCTGTTGTGGAAAGCTCAACACAGTTACATGCTGTGAGACCTCAGTGTTACCTGGACATTGCAGGGTGCCACAATGGCCTTAATTACTTTCACCTGATGGAAATGTTCAAGGCCAACTGGAAAGAATGGCCTTTGGATCAGGCCTTTATCCCTTAGTTTCCACACCTGATTGCTTGCAAAACCCCAATGCTCCTTCAGCCCAAACCTAGAAAGATGTCAGAGATTGAGAGTTAATATCAAAACAGGGGCTTGAAATTCAGGACAGAAATTTCGAAAAACTTTTTTTCCAATTATTTTAAAGAATAATGCATAAATGGATATTTCTGTAAATTTGTGCTGATTTGGACAGAGTTGTGGGGAGCTCCTAAAGCATGCTATATTCTGCAAGGTACCTTCACCCATCCATCTAAAGAAAGATTCAAAAGAGGCACAAAGTGAAATGTTGGAAGATGATCCTTTCAGCCCTGAGAAAAACTGACCATCTTCACACCTGCTGGTATGTTACTGGATTCAGCAGATTTGCTCATTTGCATTTGTAAGGCTGATTTGTTTGGGTACCCTTTCGTGGCACATTAAATTTATCATCTAAGCAGCAAATATACAATTGATACAATCACCTAACAAGAATATGTAAAAAACTAGGATATGACATGAAGCTGTATTTCCTCCTGTAGGTCTTAGAAATGAATGCAATTACGAAATTATTTTGATGAAACCCTATTGATGACTCCTTTATATAAGGCAAAGTTACTGGCAGGCTCTTATCATCTCCATCAGAAGAGTGTTCCTGGAAACAGGACAATCCATAGCTAGAGATAACACATCATGGAACCTTCTGCACCTGCTGGGCTGCAGCATCTGCCCTCTTGGTCACGTGTAAGTTATGGTGATAGGAGATAATGATTTCTGTCCCTGTACAGATCAACACACTCATTCCACAGAGCAGCAGTGGTGGTTTCCATCTGCTCAAACAGCATGAAACCCTTTAAGGATCCACTTTGGAGCTACATGCTTTTCAGTCAAATCATATAAACCCTGCAAGGAGAAGGTAACCTGTCTGTCTCTCCAAGGGCCTTTCTAACATGCAAAACCTACAACTTATAGTTGTTGTTCGGAGGACAAATGTTTTAGGTTGGGACCAGGTGCTAATTAGTGACCATCATCCTAATACAAATTACAGACAACCTTTTACTGTACTGTACTCTTATTGGGAACCAGCACTAGGCATGTTTTATTTCCAGTACCCAAAGAGGAGCTCATTTAGTCCTCAGAGAAATGTATCTTTTATGCTCATCTCTCCTTCCCTATTTCTATACAGATGGCATGAGTCTTTCTCAGCAGCTGCTTCGTCACCAAATTTTAGCTGAAGAAATCAGTTCTTTCAGTATATGACTGTCCAGGATGGCAACTGCCACACAAAAGTTGCCAGAATAGAGATGAAGACGTGGCTCACCATCAGTTGCCTTTGACCACCATACTTTACTTGAACTACAATGAACTCAGTACCCCCTGCCTTGAGGAACTTGCAGGTCAAGCCCAGTGATACGAGGCCTACTGTAACATCTGCTCTCGACCAAACCTTAGGTGGTAAACAGGAGACATGAATCAAGTAGGTATAGTTTTGTGTTGTAGTATCTGCATTACTGCTTCCTAGTCACTGTCGGCACCCAACTTGGTGCTCAGAACAGGGCTGATTTAAAAATGAATTTTAGGAATGTAGGGAAATTGTGCCATGATTTCTTTAAATCCGGGCAAAAATAAATCAGTCCCTGAATTATACATCTGTTCAGCTCCGAGGGCTGCAACCCTGCTGTTTTAATTACGTGGGAAGCTAGCGCACTCCTTCTGTTTTAACATTTATTTTCTGCATCCTTGTTTTATTTTTAACAGCTTACAACAGAAAAAACATGTTATCTCATGACTGTCTAAAGCAAATACATTGTGGTTTTGGGCTTGGACACTTGAACAAGTAACTTCCCAGCAAGAAATACTGTTCTCTCTGTAGGGCACTTCTGGTAAATCATCTCTCCGAGTGAGAAGTAAGGAAAACTGTCACTTAGTGAGCAAAAGAGCTAGTTCATAGAGGCCTCCCAGCTGAGAAAACATAGAAAAATTACTTCAGATTGCATTTATTATACAAGATCTAATGCTGCACAGAAAGCAGCAGGCCTTACTGATTAACACCAACACTGGGCGTTGGATAACTGCGATTTGGTCTGACCTGCTCGAGGCTACTGTACCTCCTTGGCCAAGTCATCCCGCTTTTCTGCACTTTGATTTCCCAGTCTGTGAAAATGAGTATACCGGGGTTTATTTTTAAGCATTTCAGCTACTGACATACCACACCTCAAACTCCTTAAATAGTAACATCACTTTCACTACTACGAAAAGTTGACTAAAACAACATTTCAAAATCCCTCTCTACGTATTGTACTTACTGCTCGCAAGTCTGACTGTGGTTTGACTTTAGGCAGCTGAAATTTGGTCTACTGTGGTTGTTTGACTTCAGTCAGAAATTGCTAATGAACATAGATCTTCTGTAGATTTGAATGGGTTATATAATTTATGGAAACCATCAGTGTAGCTTTAAACACCAGTCTATAATTTATTTGTGCAGGTCCTGTTCATAGTGGCAACTCCTGTGAGAGTAATATTAAGAGCCTGTAAAAGTTGACAAGTGTGTTTTTCAGATGCAGCATTCATTCAGACCTCTTAAGAGAAAATTCTGAATCTGGATTGATGAAGAATATGCATGTAAAATGTCAAAACCAAAGTAAAACACTTTTAAGAAAAACTGTACTTTCCAACCTTGTGAAAGACAACATATAGGCACACTCAGGCCTTGAGTTATTTGTTCACTATTGTTTAGTCAGAAGCTGGCAGGTCCAGCTTTGTGACCAAAAATGACCAGAACCTGGCAAATTATTTTGGTGACAAAATCATCTTCTGCAAGATTTTTCCTGCCAATAGCTTGGGTTCTTTTAACAATATTTGATCTAAATTACATTAAAGTTAGAAACTCATCAAATAAACCTGGTTTCTCTCTTCTCAGTTCTGCTGTGTTTCCTTAGTCTGCTGCTGCACCCAGCCAGTCAGTGATCTGCAAAACAGCAACAAAGGGGCTCCAGAGCAGCTGAGGCCACCGGTCCCAGACTGTGAGGAGAGATGACAGATGGGGGAGGAAGAGATTATTACAACACATACAGAGAGGAAAATGGCCGGGACTCAATTTAGGTCACTCTAGTGAAGTTAGCCCAGAAATACCAGACACTGAGAGCCATCACAACACTACCATGCCTGTACTTTAACAAGAAAAAGTCAGTGGGGTGTTCAACAGTCACAGCACTGAGGCAGCCTCCGTAGGCATGTACACTCATTGTGCATGGGAATAATGATTCATATAATTCTGAGAGCTGATAGAGACATTATAAAACCACTTTGCCATGATAATAAGGAATCTTTAAACTGCTGAAGTAAATAATTGACATTTCATGAGGACTCCTAAAGAAAGACCAAAGGGTTTATTCACATGGTTTGGATCCCCAATTTTTGGCTTAAAAAATTTGGTCCTCTTATAAACGGACCAGAGGATCCATGCTATTAGCAGTACAGTAATGCTATGAGGAGGTAAGCAGGAGAACAACCTCATCTTGTGCAACTGAGTGAGGCTGGGAAGCCCAATGTATTGCAAAGATGTTTCTTGCTTTCCCTCAGAGGACCCATTATGCTAATTCAGCTGAATTCACTGGAACTCAAGTCAAACATCAGTCATTTTTCACCACCACCTATCCTCTTCTCCCACATGGGACCTTTGACCTGTATCCTAGAGGCATGTTGCTCTTGGCTGCTCTTCAATACAAGTCTAGAATAAACACCTGTTATGTGGAGCTCCTAAAACAGAACACAACCTGTCCTGTGGAAAAAACATTCCACATATGGGGGCCTATTACTTTAACTCTAAAATCAAGTAGGTGAGGAGGCTTCAATCACTGAAAACATCTTTCCTAACCATTATGTCCAACTATTCTGTAATTGAGCAGTTTTCTTGCTGCACCAGCAGTGGTGCCAACTTATCTTTCAGCATTATTTCCTACTCTGCCCTTCATCACTGCATTTAGACTCATGATATTTCCCTACTATAATTGATGTAATCCTACCAGTGTCTAAGATGGTGATTTCAGATGTAATATCAGAGCTAGAGAAACAAATTTGCAGTGAAATGTCAAAATTAAGGAACTGCAAGGAGTTCCTTGAAAGTGTTATGTGAAAAAGTGAGTCCTGCTCTTAATTATTTCCATTATTTGCATACTTGTGTTGCTGAAATCAGAACAAAGTCTTCCAGTAGAGTCTGGTCAACTAAAGGACTCATATGATTTCTGAAGTGATCATGGATTGCCTCTGAGCTACATGCACTCACAGGAGTTCTTGTGTCCAAGGGAGGACAAGAAAAAAGGAGAACTGAAAATGGCTGACTGTAAAGATGGCTTTGCACTGCACTTCCTTATTCATACCAAAATAAAATAGAAAACATCATTAGCCATTTTCAAATTTAAATGGCGCAAGCCCCGGGACTGGGAGCACCGGCAGACATGCATCCAAGTGCAGGCACTGCATTCTTGCCCATCCTGCACACTAACCAGACATCATACACACGTGCAGAAGGACTGCTGCATTCATCCATGCCTCACCCTGCCTGCGTGGCCTCCCTCAGCAGCACAGACGAGTGGGTATTCTGTGCACAGCCAGTCTGAGGCTTCCCATCACCCTGTTCACATTCAATTACTATCTCTGCCATATTTCCACTTCCAAGCCTAGTTGAAATGAAAGCTAATAGCAAAACATAGCTACAGAGTGAAAAATCCAGACCGACATTTTCTGGTGATTTTGGCATGGTTCCAGGGTTGGTGCTCAGCTTTTAACATCTGACCCAAGCCCGCTTTTTTGGGCACAAGTGGAATTGTTCACTGCAGGTCTGGCAGGGAGAGCAAACAGAAGAGGAGTCATCCCAGTCTTTCTCCACTTCCAAGGACCCAGGAGCTCTCTGGATCTTAGCAATGGCTTACTCAGAGCCACCTTGCAGGTCTAAAATTCTAAATCCAAAAACAAAAGAATACAAGAACGGCACTGATTAAGCAATACATAAATGAAACTGTTTTTAAAGACAGACGAGTGACTGAGAGGAACAGTGAACTTAGAAAGGATAGTGTTTTCACATAGGAAATCCCACAGAAACTGCAGTGGCGGGGTAATGCACTGGTACCCCCTACCTTCAAGAGGAAGAACAACATTTGTTTTTGGGGTGTAGGAAATTGAAGGGTGATGTACACTGCTCCCAGCTTTGACAAGGAGATCACTGTGGTCCCTAAAGCAAAAACTACAGAAGACTGAATTCTGTGCAAACTCTGAATCTTTGTGCAATTTTTCCTGAAGGGTAAAATCTACTGACTTCATTGGAACTGCTACACAATGAACGAGAGTAGATCAAAACACAGAGAAGAAAAACACTGTGTTCAGAATTTTAGTACCTGCATCTTCAATACAGATTTATGTTCTCACTCTTTTGAATGCCAGTGAATATAATAAGGAGGAGCTTGGAAGAGCATGAGTTTGCTTTTTCATTCCACATTTCCTTCTTGCAGAATTTGAGCAATTAATATCACCAGCCAAAGCCTCCGTGGGAGGGAAGGGTCAACATGAAATATCTAATTTCCTGAAAAACAATGTTCTCCCTTCATAAAATTCTGAAAGAAAAATTCTGGGGGGAAAAAAAAAAATCTAGGCCATGCTACAAATCCTGCAGAGGAAGAATGGCCCAAAGATAAATTTGCCTTCTTCCCAAGACATACCCTTGAGTAGGACTTCTTACACATGCACCCCAGAGAAACGAGCTATCAGACAGCACCACCACGAACAGAGTGAGCAACACAGGTGTTACTTTTACTACATCTCTCAGTCCTGTCCTGCAGCTGATGGTTTTTTCATGACATTTTACATTTATAGGAGAGAGCAACAGGCAGCTAAAAGTAACACATGCACTGAAGCACAGAATAGAAGAAAATATAAAACAGTAATAATAGAGGTTTCAAGCTGCGGGAAAATCAGAATTGAATTATTTGTGTCTTCCCGAGAAGTAAAAAGGTATTTAAAATCCACCTGTTAAGGACACTTAAGGCCACATGGGCTTTCTCTTCCTGACCCTACTTAACCTCAATTTTTTAATTGTCTTGCTCAACTCTGAAATCATCTCTTGTAATAAGGGGCAAAACAAACTCCTCTTCAGAGCTAAAGTCATGCAGAGGAAAATTATAGCTTAATTCCTTTGGAAAAACACTAGCAGATTGTTATCTTGACACTGATTATGAACGGCACCATGAACACTAAGGAGAGGACTGAACTGTTTCTTCTTCCACCTTACTGAAAGCCACACAGTCATAATCTACACAGTCCTACTAAACGAGTCTTTAAAAGGGGGTACATAAGCATGGCTAGAGCAAGGTCAGGGCTAAAGCATGGAGCTATGTTATAGCTGGAAACAAAAAGCATCAACCACTCACAAAGACACACTGGTCTTATTAAAATGAGTTCAAAGCTGCTTCAGTTAGTGCATTTAAAGTTACTTAAAATTCACCCAACATAATTTACTGTGGCAACCAACTAGATCCAGGTTCACTGATATGGACTGTTCTATGTGAAGGCTACGTGGGGCATTAGATCCATGCAGAAAATAGGACTTTTGAGTTTGACTTGAATGAGGGTGCCAAGCCCTCAAAGAGGTTTGTTTCCCTTCTCAGCCTGCTTCCTCTGACTCACCTACTGCAACATCTTGTGCACAACTCAGGGTGGGCAAAGGAGGACTCTGATTTGGGAGCACAAGATCTTGTCCCATACAGCCAGGTGCAGATACAATATACTCCTTTGGAGGAGGAGGGAAAGGAAATTTACACAGTACTCTGCATTAGCCTCAGATTATACTTTTCATTCAACTTTCTTAAGCTGTCTGAAAAGAGCATTGAGGGCTGCACTGCATTTGGACAGTCCCAAAAACAGCAGATGGGGAGTGGCAGAGTTTGTGGGGATGATGGGGGCTGCCAGCAGGGGACTTGGAAATGCTGACACAAGTTGCAGGACCTGGAAAGAGGTGTCCTACCTGTGTTTGCCTAGGTCCTGAAAGTGCAGCATGAGGGAGATGGGCTCTGCATGGTGGGTACTGCATGTCCTGAGCCCTCAATGGAGTGTATAAGAGCATGTACTACTCAGCTGCTGAGGGGTCTGAGCAGCATCAGACCAGAGGGAAAGAAGACATCACAACTGAGAGATGTGAAATCTTGGACCTGTATCCAAGAGGGTGGTGTACTCTTGGGTGTTGGAAGGAAAGCCAACCAAATTTAGTTTGCCACCAGCCTCTGGCTCTGTGGTTTAATCTGGTGCTTAAAGAAAGATAAGGGTTTCTCCCTGACGTAGCTGGATAACCTATGCTCAAGCTGCAGAGCTGCACAATGCACAGCAGCCATGTGCTTAAGGCAGCTGTGTGTGTGAGGAAAGAGTGAGATCCCAACTTTTTCTCTGTTTTCCCTCTCTTTCCCCTTTGCCCCCAGAAACTCATCCACTTTTGGCATATTAGATTTATCAAGATAGCAGCCAGCAGTGTTGTCCTCAGTTTTGTCTGCTCTCATGGGGAGTTTGCTTCTAAAAGCAGTCCAAAGTCCTTTGGGGGTTGCTCAGAGCATGCAGAGCCTCTGCAGCATCATCAAACCATGTGCTACAGAGCAGGTGGGTCAAGTTCCTGCTCTGCTCCCCTCACACCACTGTCAGACCCATCTATCCCCATTAGCAAAGCAGCAATGCTGTGCAAAACTAAACCTGCTTGTCAAAAGAGATTAACATTATCCCTCCCCACAGTACAGAAAGAAAGCAGTAGTAAGGCCTGAGAAAGAAAGCAGTAGTAAGGCCTGCTTTGTCAAGAAAGGAGCTGAAGTCAATGTAAACATCATAAAAGCAGCAATAGCTGGTTTGTAGTGCCCTTCTCCAGGAGCTCTGGCCTCCTCTAAAGGGCATCTGTAAAAGGCAACTAGAAGAGCTGAGTGAATCACCTCTATCTGGCTCCCACTGTAAGGGCTTTGGGAACCTATCCCTTTCATTCCACACCTCCTTGCAAATCTCCTCTTAAGGATTAAGCTCTTTCCCAACCATTGGAAAATCCAGTTCCAGATGCCTGACCTACATGCACAGGCCCAGTCAATAGGGAGTGGAGGGGGACATCACATTTATTTCTCAATTGATTGAAAGACCAAATGTAACTTGAATCAGACAAATCCCTTTGTTTCCTCACACTCCACTCCCTTTGCTTTGGGGAGCTCCAACATGTTGGGAGGGGAGATGACATTTGGCAACAGCAAAGAGGAGTGTGCAGGAGAAGAAATAGGCAAGTCCACCCCCCAAAAATTGCTGTAAAATCTGTAAAATCAAAGACAGGCTGGTGAAAATGGGAGGAAGCAGAAAATTGCCAAGCCAGGAAGGCTGTATTTGCTAGTCAAGGAGCACAAGGAGCAGAAAAGCTGGTTACTGCTGGCAGATGTCTCCTGTTGTGTTCTCTCTCCCTGTTGAGCTGCCCAGTGGGAGGATGATTTAGTCAGCCCATGGTGTCTCCACTTCCACATGCTGCCCCCTTGGAAGAACTCACTCATTTTCAGCCTGGATATTTTACCCTGTCAGAGTGGGTGCAAGCAGTTCCTGCAGCCCCCTGCAAGGCCACAGCAAGGGCACAGAGGGGTTGCCCAATACAAGCCGTGTTCTGACCGGCCACAATGGCCACTGCACATGGTCATGATTAGAGCAGCTCCCAGGACATTGTAATCTCTCCTCCAATATTGCTCCAATCAATGCTTGTAACCTGTCCTGAGATCAGGGAGCTATAATTGATTGGCTGCTGCTCCCTGTAGGATCCAGGCACAACCCAGATCCCAGCCTTTGCAGTTTAACTTGAGGCTAACACTTATCTGTTAGAGTCTAATGTTGCTGTAATTAGTTCTTTGCCAGTGCAGATCAGGACCGTTAGTGGTGCGTGTTAAATAGAAAAGACAGGAGAACAGAAGTATGCTAATTTCTCAGTTTTGACTACTGTTCAGGCAAATTTTGGTTGCCTGTTGATTTTTCTATGGTATGAAGGCCCTGCCTCAGTGAAGAACCTATAGAATTGGGACCATACATAAATCAAACCCATGCGATGCAGAAAAAGTACAAGTATGCATTTCTTCCAGAAAGGTAACAGTAAATAATCGACTAAGTTAATGGTTCACTGATGCAACTCAGCTTAAGAGGTGGAAAAAACCAGGGAGGTTTTATCTATGACCCTTGGCTTAGGTCTGAGATAACAGCTTTAACGGAAGAGCAAAGGTTAACTGTAACAGAAAATATCTGCATTACTACAGCTTAAAAGTCACATTCTGGTGGGGTTTTTTGGTCAAAATGATGACAATTTCTTTAGTTATGGCAACACAGCCATAAAAAGTTGATTGCAGAGAACTATTTGTCAGTGTTTCTCCAGAGTGTCCTGGAAGAAGAAGGCAGGAGGAGGTGGAAAGAGAAGCTTTGGGAAAAGGGGAAAACTTCACATTTGCTTGAAAACGATGAAAAGAAGCAATAGTCAGGAGAGTTCTCATTGATGGGAGTAGCAACCCTTTAGACAGAACTAAACATTGTAAAATTCATGTTTTAAAAGGTGTGCCAATGCACAGCTTCCACTATTGGCTTGGTATCATCCTACCAGACAGGGCATAAGCAAAGAAGCAAGATACAAAAAAATTAGGCAAATACTAAGAACTCTTCAAACAAATGTTGCTCTAGGGTAGCACAAAAATGTAAAGGAGAGCAGAACTGGCCTCAGCCCAGTGGCCAGCCTTCCAAAATGCAGCCAGGGGAAAGTACATTTCCCAGTTGGAAATCTAACAAACAGAACATAAGTCTGGAAGGAACTGCCCTGGCTTTGTTTGACTGACAGCTGCTGATACCTTGGTGTGTGCTGAGGGGATGGAAACTGCCTCCTGGCTGCTACAAACAGCAAGTCCCTGCCCTTGACTGGTATTAGAATGTACCAGTGGTGAACCGGTCAGCTTGCACAGAAATAGTGTGAAAATAAATTGACAGTGAGGGCAGCATGAGAGACTGACAACCACCAAAAATAAAAAAAAAAAAAAAAAAAAAAAAAATTTAATGCAGTCAGTCTCCACTGAGAGGAATTTTCATGTGGTTTTTCTGGTATTGTCTTTTGGAAAACACTGGGGGTTTACTACCCTTTCAGCTTCTGGAGTTCTCACAAAACCTCTAAACCAGGTCTTTATTTATAATAAGAATTTTGAAACTATTTTTTGCATTCTTTTAGACTCATTCAATTCTTGACCCCAATTATATTGAATAATGTGGTTACGACTAACATAAATATAGTTCTATTATAAATCAGGATGTGTTTGCCCAGAGGCAGCCCTTTTTCTTCCCCTTGTTCGTGTTCTGCAGCTGTCCAAATACATCCCCACACTCCCTGAAACCTGCAGCATATTCTCTCTGCCACAGCTGGTGAGGGCAGAGGTAATGGGCTGCAGGCTTCTCTCCCTTGGTGCCCAGCCAGCAAGGCAATGTGTGCTCCAGTTTACACTGTGATGCTTAAAAGGCTGAAAGAAGATCCTGTTCTTGTGAGGGGTATTCGATCTCCCTATCAGGGATGAGGGTTGTCTGCGTCAGTTTGATAAAGATTCAGCAGCTGGCTAGCTAAGTCCTTGAGGCACAATTCAGTCTTGGCTTAACTGGAGCAAACATCTTATTGCATCTCTGTGCAGAGAATAAATGATTCCAGGAATGCAACTACAGTTGAGCATTCAAGGCTTTCCACAGAGGAAAAATTATAAAAAAGACAGAAATTGTCATCAAATATCAGTGATACCACATTTGATTATCAGAGGAAATAAAACCTTTACTGATATTATCTGCTGATGAATGCTGATCTTAACTGTCATGCTGCTCTGGTACATTAGGTGTCAACACCAGGACAGCTAGGGGAATTAGGAGCTCAACAAAGCACTTTCATAATTCTGTCCTCCCCACCAAACAAAAGACTTGTCAGAAAGATTTTGCAATGAATTATACAAATAGCAAGGGCAGCAAACTGATGGAGAAAAATAGGACTCAGCCACCTTTACAGAACTAATTTCTCACCATGTGTCCTGTAGTTCTTTTTTAACCCTCACCTCCTACAACCAGTTTATTAAAAAAAAAACACCCAAACCCTTGAGCTGTCCCAGAACAAGAGGACCAGCTCAGCTTCTAATGCCTTCATACTACGCCGGAATCCAAAAGTACCAAACTGCTCCCAAGAAAACATATTCTTAGGGGGTTCCCACCCCAGCTCTCAGTTTACTGGATGTCACCAAAGATCAGCATTAGTGAGCTTAAAGGAACACCAGGATCCAATATCCACCTGCATGTAACATGCCAGTTCAGGATCTGCTCCTTCAAAAGTGTTTAAACTCCTGCTCAAGTGAGTGACACGGCACAATGTCCTGAGAGGAGAACCTCTGGCATCTTGTATAAGAGTTCTAAAAATATAAATGAATTTTCAAATTATGCTGAAACACCACTAAGCATCTAAACTGTCATTAGCAAACATCAACCAGGTCAAAAAGAAGAGCGCTTAGCCTTCTGCCTCCCATGAGATCTAGAACTCAAATTTCATTATTTGTACCAATTTCTCAGATGTCCACACAGTTTTTGACACTATCTGAGATATATAATGGCACAGTAAGTTGCTGGCGAATCTATTCAATTAGAAGTTACATCAGGACTGAACTTAATGTTTTTATCGTGTTAATTTTAATACGATCAGGAAATTCTCTCTTTGATTCAACAAAACTTACTCTAACAGTATGTTTGACAGAACGCACTGCCTGGAGACAAAAAAGACCCTGATCATCAAAGTCCCAGCTGCTTTTGGTCTGAATTCCCCATGCTAGTGTGCCTGATGTGGGCACAGGTAAGCCCTAGATCTATGCAGCAGACTTGCAGGAACTGCCTCCACCTGCCTTACACTATTCAAGCAAATAAGGAACCTCAGAGCTTCTTGCAGAGCAGTCTCCTCACAGAACATGGTCATCTTCCATTGGCTTCAGCCTCTCCTTCAATAAAGGCTCAGAGGCAAAAAATTCACCCAGAAGGACAATGTGGATGAGAAACAACTTTAATTCCTGTCTGTAATTGAGGAACATACCTACCACCCCACTGAAACTGGAGGAAGGGCTTTCTCAGCTTTTTTGGGAGCCACTGTTCAACTTTGCATTGAATCATTAAAGAGTGTCTGAGCCAGAAAGAGGGGACAGTACAGACTATTTCTCAGACTAAAGCTAAAAAATGCTAAAAAGGTGAGATGACTTACAGAATAAACCAACTCCCATCTCAGCTTCATCCACAGCTTTAGCACTTTAGCTAAGGTTCGGTAATTATGACGGGCACTACCAAAAAATGTTCACTTACCCTAATCCGTGACTCTGGTAATTACAGCTCCTTTCTGCATATTCCCGTTCAATGATGTTGAATTTAGAGGTTATTTAATCAGCTGCAGATTCTGATTCATTAACACAAGAGGAGCTATTCCATGAATAGTACCACTGAGACCAACTGGACTTTCAGTTATACTGCCAGACTCTATAATTTTTCCCATCAAAAGGTGAACTGGGAGTAAAATACTAGATGATTATTTTTATCCACTTAGAATTTATTTCAAAATACCTCCATGCTTTCAGAACATTGAGTTTAGAAAGTTCAAACATTAGCTTGCAGGGCATTGGCATGAAGTGAAAGTTTGCAGCTACACATGATCCCGGAAACTCTGCAATACGTGCTGAAGTGCTGTATCATAGTTTTGCAATGTGATTCACATTCTACAAAATAACTGACAGAAACTAAGAAGAAGTTCTCCTACAAGATGCCAGAGAATTAGGGGAATTTAAATGAAGTTTGCAGACAGCTGCTTCTCAGCCCTTGGTTATTATCCTGGGCTTTAGCAACAGGGGGAAGAGGGTGGAGCAAGAAAGCCATCTTTGGACACTTTGTAGTAAGTCACTCTGGTGAAGATCTTATCATTAGTGTGAAATCCACCTCTTGGTACCTTGGGAAGCCTGCATGCATTCACAGTGCAAGGATCTAGTTTCACACATCGTACTGAAGGGTTCCCTGCACTAACTCCGAGCCAACACTGACCCTGAGACTAGTTCTGTTGGTTAGGGCATGACGTTAATATTGCCAAGGTTTGTGGGTTTGACCCCTGTAGGGTTCATTTGCTAAAGAGTTGGACTCGGTGATCCTTGTGGGTCCCTTTCAACTCAGAAAGTTCTGTGATTCAGAAAAAAAAACCTCAAAGCAACATATTGGAGCTTCAAGGTGAGGGTTGCTGCTGCAAGGAGTAGGTCTGATCATGTTATCTCTTACCTTGTGCAAGTCCTAATGCCTGTGTGACTGCACAGTAGGGTAGATCTGGGAACCCATTCACATAAAAAACAACCCTATCTATCAGCTACCCTGTGCTCTCCACATCACTCCATCAGCACAGGTGCTGAACACAGCTGGAGCAGTACAGCCAGTTAGACACTTTTCTCAGGAGGAACACACACCTGGATTAGCACAAGGCAGTCATGATGCTGCAGGCTAAGAAACTCTGCTGTCACGCTAACCTCATGAAACACCAGTCAGTGGGAATGACAGGACAATTGCTGAGTGGATATCCATACAGCACATATCTGATGTACAAGGGTTCAAATGGAAAATTAGGTTGCTCTTTTATGCCATTACGAAATTCTCTCAAATGTTTCATAAACAAACATTTGCATCTTGGACACCTTTTAGCATTTCTTCAGACACCCATGTTGAGTAAAGTAGATACATATGTTTTCTTTGTAAGGTTTCCAAACACAGTTGCCTCAACTCCTATTTCAGTGTCACTGGGAATCTAAGCTAGGTAAAAGACCTCAAGACAGGGCCCTTTGGGTAAAAGAATATTGAAAATTATTCATTCCAAAGATCCAGTATAATGTAATTTAATGCAATTTAATGTTTTACAACTGCAGGTATTTCACACGTATCAATACCCCTATACTGATGGTACAAGCCCATCATCCAAACAGGAGCCTGCAAAGGGCCTCAGCTCCCCCCAGTACCTGTCATGCAAACACCACTGGAACCACCAGACTTTTTTTCTGGCAGGAGTGACTTCAGCTCTGTAGAGGGCTGTGTTTCAGACAGAGTCTCTGTTGTGCCCTTTGCTAGAAATAGGTGGGACCCTGTACAGTTCACATGTCAAGGGCCACAGAATTTTCTCGTTCCCAACTCTTATATTTAGTTCATCATTTTTTACCCATGGATTCTGTGAGGAGAGACCAGAGAAACAGTTGTATGATTCTAGGTCATTGCTATCCATATATATATGTTGTGATTTAGGTCACCAGAGGAACGTGCACCTGGTACTCAGCTCAATGGCAAACTGGTGAATAAATCCATGGTGGAAAATACTGAGTAGGTTGCTCAGGGCTTGGCAGTTGGAACAGAAACCTTGGATCAACTACAGGGTGTAAATCTTACTTCAGGGGACTTAAAGAGACTTGCTTGGGAAAATTCACCCCCAAGATTATCTCTTGCAAGATATACCTTGCAAGATCAAATTAAACATGCAAACAGAAACAGTACATTGGACTTTCTTCCTGCTTCCCTAGAACAACTCTATTGATATGGCAACAGAGACTCTTTTCTGGATGCAGCAGAGTGATTCTCCATCCACTGGCTTAAAGCTGGCAGTTAGCTATGGCCTTACACCCACCTAACAGCAAGATTTGCTCTGTTGTCTTCTTGTTGAAATGTGACTACCCTTCCTCCATACCCTTCCTTCTCCTGTGCTGATGCTGACCACAAGGAAAACCACAATGATAAAGCTATTTTCTCTTATTAGTCCATTTTTGTAAACAGTACTGAATGCATGAGCATAGCTCCTTGGTGTGTGTTAAGGAATGGAAATCTCCACTCCAAGTTGAAATCTTATTGAAAAAATTTATGGTTTTTTTAACTTGAAAGGCAAATGCTACCTAGGTAAAGCTTTATCTAGAAAAATCTTTGCAAAATAAAAGGGAATTTAGGGAAAAAAATAATGCAGAATCAGCTCCTAATTGTTCCTATACTTACACTGTTCTTTTCTCCTACTTCACTAGAGCTTTTTTTGTTTGTTTGTTTTTATTCTTTTATTTACTTCATTGAGTTATTAATACTCAGGTAAAATAGTAAGATATGTCAAATGTATCTAGAAAGTAGGCCTGACTCATTAGCCTGAGAAAATCTAGTATATTTTCCAAATTATACCCATATAGTCTAATTTTAAAACATTTTAATGTACTTTAAAAATGTTTTATATATTTTGACAGAAACAAAGGCAGCTAGTAATGACAGAAAGGAGAAAAGTACTTTGATAAATACACTGTAAATGGCAAGCAACTAAATATCTACTATGATGAAGCCAAATGGATTTTAAATTACTCAGCTAAACTGTCTATGTGTATTTTTAAATAAAAATAATTAGCCATCTTACAAAACCAACACCTTAAATACAATGTGCTTACAGACACTCTTGAGTAGAAAAGCTTTCTACTGCTCTGGCTTGTAGAAGCAGCATACACAAAAGAAATTTTTCCCTCTAAAGCCACATACTAACAAATGTGGTTTTTTCACACATTGCTCTGCAAAAATTATTAGCTGTCCTAAATAGAGATTAAAAAAAAAAAAAAAAAAAAAAAAAAAGAGAGAGAGAGGGAAAAGCAAGAATACAGGAATACGGCAATCCTTTACCTCTCACTGACAGAGAAAATAATTTGGGCTGATTATCAGATGAGCCGTTTTTACTAAATGGAAAAATATGGATGTTTTCAGAGGTGCCTCTAATGGAAGAAATAAGAAGCCATTCTCACAAAATGGCTGGGGTTTTTGTCCTGAAAAGGGTGTATCGAGAACAAGTATGATCTCTCTATTTGGCCTTTCCACAGAAAAGTATAGTGACTAGGACAAAACCAAAAAGGTTGAAAAGCAAGATATGTTCAACTGAAAATAAGAGAGTTAATCTGGAAATCTGGAAATGCTTAAACGTCTCAAATGGAGGCAAATGTCCTGGGTATACTACATCTCCCATCAAGTTCCAAGGTCTCTCCTGTCTGCATGGATGAAAATTTGGTCACAGGAAACCCTCACTGCAGGATTTCAGATGTGAAAATAGCCCAGCTGGGGACACTGTCCTCTTGCCACAGATGTGCTCACAAGAGCCTCTTCCTCAATTCCTGCTGCTAAAACACTCAGTCTTGATCTGGCATTTTAGAAGTCTTTTGGGTTTAGGAGGCACAAAACACACTTGCTTTTCAGATGGGTATAGAAGATAGCTGTGAGAAAAGAAAAAGCTTCCGTGAAAGAAGAAAAGGTTTTTCTGGATATTAGTGTGTCAGTGTAGCTACAGTCAGAGGAAATCTCTGCAAAAGATGCTGACACATACTAGGCAAACAAACCTTAAGCACTTAAACACCTTTTGGCCCCCAGCAGCAGGACTTGTGTGGTGTGATGTGACTGTGGAGACTGAAGTAGGACAAGACAGAATCTTACAAGTGCCCAGAGGGTTCTGGGGTGCCATCAGCAGCCACAGTACAGTGCAGTGGCTACGCTTACTGCTGTCACTCTGGAGGTCAGCTGCAGCTGGTCACTGATTTGCAGAGCCACATGCTGCATCCTGCACAGGGGCTACTGGATCAAGGTCACTGCAGTAACTGAGAGACAGGTCTACTGCAGGATGGACACTCACAGCACCTTGTACACCACAAGAGAGGCCTCTCTGGTCTGAATTAATCAGTAACAGGTAGTCAATGTAGAAACCTGAGCTGAGAGATATTTCAGTTAAAATCAGCAGCAAAGAAGGCAGCAACTAAGAGTGTGATCCCTAGTGATACTATGCTAGAACACCATCTTGCTAAAAGCCCCGTCAGTAGCAACAGTTATTTTGGGTAGCTGCTCATCAGGATCAGCGAGGACCCCAGTCCTACATGGAGATCCTCAGTGACTTGACTGCCCTTAAAGCCAGTAAAAGAAATAGTCTCTTTGCAAGACCAGATTAGAGTGTTTAAATGTCCAGAGCAGTCAGCTCTCCCTGTCTCCTTTCCACAAAAACATGTGATGAAGAAAATTACCTAGCTGTATCTCCTCATAAAACCTTGCTGGTGGAGGTTTCAACCATCAGCCTGCTGGACATTTGCAGGAAAGTCATAAGATCATGCTCACCATAAGCCTAGTCTCTCTATTAATATCTTAGCAGCTCATCAGGAAGGTTCACTCCTATGCACTCTGCTTCTGATGGAGGGGCTGAACAGCCACATGTGCCCAGAGGTGTAATGATCATACAGTGCTAAGGAGGTGGTGTGGAACAGCAACGCGAGGTTTCTCTCACCAGAGACCCCTTAGATTGGTTGCTGCTGATACGTGTCTGTCTCTCCTTTTCTTTTCTCAAGGCTGCTAGCTCCAGCCACCACGAGGCTTAGTGCCAGTTCTCTCAAGCAAGGAAGGACAGTGCAGCTTTCCAGCCACAACATATCTCACAAATATTTTGCACAGCCTCTGCCCAGCCCCCAGCACAGTGCAGTTTCAGGTGCTACCTCCAATAGTGTAAACGATGAACAGTTCCTGGCACAAGCATAGACTCAATTTTAGCAGCACAAAACCAAACTAGTACCAGGAGATGGTTTTAGCTGTTCAAATTTGCGGTAATTCCAACATATAACTCAAAAACAATTGTGGTATGCACAATAAAAATTTAGGAAAAAACAAATCAAAGGGTTAAAGAGATACAGCATTACAATTGATGAGTATTGTGTGGTGTGGGTTTTTTCTTCATGATTCTGCCAAAACCAACCTATAACCGCAGCATTCAATTTTTCAAGTGTATGTGCCTGAGGCAAGGCAAATTTTTGCACCTACACTCATGGGTTTTTTCCAGGCATGTATGTGGCTGTTGTGAGTGCTATTATCCTTCATTAAAAGTGATAGATCTTCAAGATAAACAGGCATGAATTACCATTCCCCAGCTGAGTCTGATCTATTACGTAAGTAGTCACTCTGTTTCTATAGTTCAGCTTTATAAACATAAAGTTATATGTTCTTTCTCAATGTCTCTCATCACATTATAATTTCTCTTTACCTGGAATCCCTTATAAATTTTCAGAAACCAAAACAGTTTCTCTTACTAAATACTAGCCAAGTAACAAGAATACATGCATTAAACTGTGGGTTCCAAACCAGAAAGTTTTTCCTTAGAAAATACTCCAGGTGTAATTACTTGCTCCTGCAAGTTTGTTTTTCTGTAAAGACAAAGTAGAATTTTCTTTCATTGAGAAAAAAAATCAGTAGTCACTTTTGTGAGAAAGCATGTCTGAAGTGATGATAGGTCAGCTGAATATACCAAAATGTGGGGATAAATCAGAATGAACCACAATTATTTTTTTCAAGGACAAACCATATTGTCAGACATTAAACACTTAATCAGATTTTCACAGAAGTGGTAGTATTTGTTCAATTAGCTCAATTTTATTTTCCAAGTTCAGCTAACCTCTCAATCAGCTCCTTCATTTGTTGACTGGACGGAAAGATTCAAGCAAAGGTTCTTAAATGGCCCTTTAAGTGTGTCCCAACACGCTGCAGATAGTCTAAATGCCTATGAATGAAACCAGTGCAGTGAAAGATGACAAGCAGGAAGACACAAGAAATAGTATCTTAAGATTATTTGCAGTGTTGTAAAACTACCCTAGTTCTTCTATATTTATCCACATTTGAAGTGCTCTGGTGGCAACCTCTGGCCCATGCAGGTTTGGCAGTTGGTTGATGCCCACGTGAAGCAGACAGACAGCTAACTGCTGCACACCCATCCACAGGATCCAAAGGACACTCAGGTAGGGCTCTGCCTCCAAATGTTCATGTCCAAAGCCATGGAAAAGTCTGCTTCTCAGAGCCCTGGTTGAGTTTGCCATGTAAAGAAATAAGGGCTGGCCTGCAAAAAGATCTTCCATTTCAAGGAAAATAATTCCAGTGTTTGAAATTTGTCTTTAACACAATACAAAACAAAACTAAAACCTCTCAAATATGCTGGCAGACTGAGCCCTGAATCCTCAACTCAATAGTCAGCAGGTTCAAGTCCCTACTTTGAACCAGGAAAACACTGACTTGAATCTGGATCTCCCACATCTCAGATGAGTGTCCTAACCACTAAGCTTGGGTGGAGCTCTTCCTCTTGCTTTACCCCACCCTGGATCTGATGACACTTTTACAGGAACAGATGCATTTGTATGAAGAAGAAAAAAAAAAGAAAAAAGGTGCCCAAAATTCACAAACAACTATCACACGGAAAAAAAAAAATCACTCTTGGTTATTTAGCATCCACCAGAATCTGTGGATGGGTAAAAATGGGTAAAAATATGATGCTTATCCTCTTCGAAGAGCCTCATTAGCAAATACAAGACACCCTATTCTGCAGTAGGGGGGGGAAGTATTTTTCAAGTGAAAGAGGGAAAAATATCCATTGCAAATTTTGCAATGCTCTGCAGGACTACTGAGTAGCAGCCAGTGCAGGAGGACAAAGAGATGGTGCCAAAGGTTTCAACAGAATATAGATGCTCTCAGCACTGTTTCAGTAATGGAAAAGAAACTTAGGACCAAGAATATATGTATGGAGCCTGCCTTGATCATCCCTGAGTCATGGAGAGCAGGACAAAGGGTAAACTGTATCTCTTCCTTTCAGACCAGCCCTCTGGCCTGAGCACTGGAGGGTGGGCTAAGAGCTTTTCAGATGAGGATGCCAAGAATTTCAGCTGGTGAATTAACCCAGAACCCTCATGCCCCAGGCAACAGCTAAATCCTATTATTTTCAGGGCAGAGGTTGAGCCTGCTGAGTATGGTCCCACTCCTCTATCTTTTTGTACCATGAAAGCTCAATGAGAAGATTGCTGTGAAAACAGCATCAGTTCCAACAAAGCTGCTTGCTTTTCTCTTCAGCAAGTGTGAGACATGACTAAATTATACCAGTACTGGGGGGGAAGGAATTACTAAACTGTCTGAAAAACTGCCACAGATTTCACTAGGAACTATGCCAGCCTTCCCTCAGTGAAGTTCCCACTGAGGAGCCTTGCTTCGGGCTCAGTGACACAGACTACTCTGTGGCCCTACTCTGCTCATTATTTCTTTTTCCTGATGGGTCTCTTAGCTGTTCCACAGATTTTTTTTTTCTCGATTTCTCTCTACTAAATTTGTGTATTACATTTAAATTTTTTATGTGCTCCTGAACTCTAAAGCCAGAACTGTTAGAGAATTGGCTAATATCACCTCCAAAGGTCTACCTGAGTGCTAGTAACTAACTCAGAACCAATGAAGCTGATGTGGGTTTCCTATGTATATCAGTACACACTGAGGTCACAAAGGCTCTGCTAGTATACTGGAGTACAGAATGTATCACATGAAGATCTGGCATCAGATGCTTTAAGTATTTCAAGGTCTCTGTGTGATCTGGTTGGTTTTGTTAATCACAAACATCAATTCAAGTCTTCTCAGCTTCTAGGGTTCCTCCCAGAGGGCTGTTCAATCCTTAACTTTGCATAATAGACTGTAAACTAACCACATTGTAATTCCTGAGAACAGATAAGCACAGTTGGTAGATAAGGCTCCTAAAGAAAATTTCCCTAGTCAGAACTGGATCCAACTCTTCTATTTTCCCTCCACGTAATTTTTCAAAGCAGATGAACTACCGGACACAAATTTTTAATGTGTTGACTTCTTTCTTTCCCCCCCCCAAAAAATTAGAGAATCTCATATGAATCTGTGCATAGCTGAATGAATTTATTTGATAAAACATTAAAATCCATGTCACTTGGTCACCAATCATCTTTGTATATGCAAAACTCTACATCACACAGATAATAGAGGATAAAAGCCTGACAGACTCCCAGTTACTCACCTTCTGTATCACATTATTTATTTCAACTACATTTGACAAGAAAACAAGAAACCAAAACAAAGAAAAGGCTATAAATAAGAGAAAGCATTATATATTTTAAAAATTCAGCAATATCAAGAACTCTTTGACTAATTCCAAAACAAAACCTCTGCCTGAGTTAGCCTCCTCTGTGGTGGATACATTGTCAAATTTCACAGAATCACAGAATGGTTATGGTTGGAGGGGACCTCTGGAGATCATCTTGTCCAACCCCCAAATTTGACCCAATAACTCTTAATCTGGAAGTGGCCAATAATCTCCCATGAGCTCCAATGCTCCATCACACTCTTCCACATTGATGTGAACCCCTCCCCTCCAAAACCATACAAATACACTTTGGATTTCACAGTTACCTGTGTCCTAGCTTATAGAATGGGCCAGGAGGCTTTAGGACTCCTTTCCAGACAGCTAGTCCAGCTGCAGGAGAACTTGCCTGTCTTCCAAGAGCACCATGGCAAAGGCATTGCAGAACTAATGGCCTTGAATGATTTAGTCTCACTGTAAGGTACACAAGTTCCAGTACACAGTACAGGCAAATCTGGGCCAACACAGGCACACACTTCAGCAAAATTTGGGTTAAATCACTCTGATAACTAAATCAAGAAATTCTTACAGGGATACCAAAGTTCTGAATCCAACTAAGACCCACGTTGGCAGTGCAGCTTTGATGTGCCTTGACTGGAAAGTGCCTTGTGGGAAGTACCCCCTCCTCCTTGAGTTTGGCAAACATGCTCTGTCTAGAAGACCTTTCAAACCAGTGTATCCAACCTGAGGTAAAGCTGGGAGTCACTCACTTTCCCAGTTGTAATCAGATGCCAGAAAGCACTTGTCCAAGAACATTTTTGGTTTCTTTCTACCTCCTTTCTCTTTCTCTCTCATCCCACACCCTTTGCTCAGGACAGCACTTTGTGATTTGCCTGCAGCAAGGTATATTCCTGACCTGTCTAAGACATGGAGACTATTTTAGTATGATGTCCTTTTCCAAATCCTCTGGCCCATTATCAGCTGGTGTTTAAGTACAGTCAGCTGGGGCTGAGGATGTTGTCTGTAAACAATGTGAAGAGAGTGAAAGAGAGAGACAGTCAAGCCAAACAATTTGACACCCTGCCAGCCCAGCAGGCATCTGAAAGGAGTTTTCAATTTCACATCAACTTTTTTTTCCAAGAAAAAAGAGAAGTTGCAGTCTATTTAAAAGCTGTTACAATTCTATATGCTGCCTGAAAAGGAGCATACTTCACCTAAACTCTTCACATTTTATAACATATACATTGACATAAATTAGGAGCGTCCATTTCTACACATCAACTCTCATTTGAAGGGTTTTATATATTTTAGCCTACAGAAAGAGACTCAAACCTGCCCTTTAACCTAGTGAAATATGCTTCTAATTCAGTGTGTAAGTTTCAGCATTTAATATCCTGCCACACTCTCCTTGCTTTTTATCCTGGACCACATGCTTTCATCTCTGTGAATGATGCCTTTAAAAGTTTGATTCATTTGCCAAATTTAAGAACTACCCAAGGGTATTTTTTATTTCTACTAATAATTTGCAAATATACACGTTGTTAAAAAGCAATCATATCTCAATTTTATTTCTACCACTGCAAGTTTTCAAGCCTGTGCCAAGCTAAGTAAAACTACCGGGTTCTTGAAGATATTTCTGTCAGACAATTATACATGTACTTTCAAAATTTGGAATTCACAAACATCTGGCAAAACTTCTTTAATTATGTCTTCTCTTTTCATCAATTCTTGCAGTCAAGTTGATTAAATACCCTAAAACACATTCTCATATTTTAAATAATGTAATTATGTTTAAATAAAAAAGCCTCCAAATATTGCCTCTGTAACACTACTCCAGTCTCCTAATGTGTTGTATCCACAGGAGATGTCTTTATAGATCAATATGCATGAGAATTTTCTGCTGGTTGTCTCGCTAGCCAAATATTACCTGAACTTTAGAAGCCACATTAGCACAGTCATAAATCTGAGATGCTAAATCTTGCTAATGAGGCAGGTATATCAGCGTGGGCTTAGTATTGTGCCACTCTGTTTGTGCTCACATCCAGTCAGTTCAGTGCACAAGAAGAGAAGCACGTGAGCTTTTTTTCTCTGGTAGACATATCCATTGCATGCTATAAAAACAGGATCTGTAACCTGCAGGCAACTATGCAATGAGATATAAGCAATACCTGTCAAAACAGACTGAACATTTAGCATCCACAAATACTCCTATTGAAATAAGACGGGCTATGAGAAGGTAAGATTGGCTTATCTTCAAGGGTACAGTTAATCCAGGTAACACACACCATGTGTAATGCTATTTCACAGCTCCTACAGAGTTCACTTGCAGCATTTTCTCATGTGGGTTTTATGGACTTTGAAAGAGCTCCAGGTACTCCGCTCAGTTTAGCAGCTTAGAAATTTTATGATCTCAGTGTGGCACACACCATATAGAAAGCAGCTGGGATTTTCAACAGGTTCTCTGAATCTTTCATATTCTACCTTTTTTTACCTTCTTTTCCCTGAACCTCCCAAATACTTTTTCACAACTGATTCTCCCCTGTGTCAGGCAGCCACATCTCTCACCTTTAAAATAAATATGCTTCACACACTCTATAGATTATTATCTTTTCATAGAGTATCCCAAGTCTTCTTCCACACTGAAAACGCAATTTCTCAGGAACCATGAAGTAAGGTAAATTGCTTGGTGTTCCCATATATAACAAATAACTTATGATGCCAGAGAATCTAGAATCTGTATGCTTCATCCGTTAAGGTTTTGGCTTCAAAGTCACCAAAGCAGTCCTACCACCAGACAAGCACGGCCTACAAGTATTTGATGACCTCCAGAATGAGACTACAAATGCCGTCCTAGAATAAGTCAGATATTTTCCCTAAAAATAGAAAGGTAATTGGGAAAAAACCACTTTAAAAAGCATGTTCACATGAGGAAAATGGAGTAGCAGTGTAATGCTGCAGCAGGTAGCAATGCTGTCACTGGTTTATGCCAATATGAAGAATGCCATCCTTCTGGCCACCAGGTCACAGCACTCAGATGAATTGTGCACTAAACTGCTGCCAGAAGACAGGCTAGGCTCAGATATTCATCATAAAATGTAACAGGCTGCCCAGTGAGGTTGTGGAGTCTCCATCCTTGGAGATATTCAAAAGAAGTCTGGGCATGTACGTGGGAAACCTCTTCTAGGTGACTCTGCTTGTGCAGAGTGTTTGTACAAGATGACCTTCACAGTTCCCTTCCTACTGCAACCATTCTGTGACTCTGGAATGACATGGCTCCTCTCCAGAGAAATGAAGATAATATCCACTGCTGCACACTCACACTACTTCAAAGCAAATACGAACAAAATGGAAGGACAGAGGGGGAATCTGCAGTGCAGATTTTTTCACATTTTAGAAGTGGCACTTAGGAAGTCACGCTTCATCAGTTCCCTGTAGCCATCAGTCAGTGCTGATCCTTGTTGAGTCAAGTTGCCTATCTGGCATTTTCTTGAGATGCCACTAACATAGGCGACCCTCTGCCAAACAAGACTCAGTGGAGAAGAGCATTTCTTATGGCACACCAACTCATCTTCCTTGTCCCCTGGCAGGACAGCATGAGCAGCAGAACAGATATATAGATTAATCTGTGCAACCAAAGGCCTACCTTGCACTTTCCCTTGTAGGGAACATGAGGCTGGTAGATCCCAACCAGATTATTCTAAACAGCAGTATTTGAATCTCACAAGGAAGCCATAGGCAAAGTAAGACTAAGATCTGTTGGGGGATTGATTGTTTGATTTTTTGTTTCTGTTTTGGTTTATTCTTTAAATACAGATAAAACTGACAGGTTTGAGGAAAGGTTTTGGGGAGAAACAGGATGGAGAGCCTGACCTTCCTAGACATAGCCTCAGGTGTAACTCTCTGGGCAGGTGTTCTGTACCGTTTTCCCACTCTGCTCTTCTGCTTGTCACAGAGCTAAAGACCTGAAGAACATCCTGTGTATCATTCCCCAAATCATGGACACAACAGAGTCAGTATAGGAACCCATCCTCAGCCCTGCTTCATCCACCTCAGATGTCCCATGTTTTGCAGGACCTCAGTCATGCTGATGCCAGAACATCTTCATGCAAATATGAAACCTTGTCCTTTTATTGACTCAAGTTATTTACAAAAAGTAAAGAACCATTGGCTTGAGACTACACAGAGTAATTTCTATGGATATGGTCAACAGTGTTTTAAGATTTTGTTTCTATGACTGGAGCTTGTCTCCACAGAAATGCTCTCCTAGCTACAAGGTACAATTGCGCTGCTGTAGTTAAACCTCTATAGTTACAGTAGAATTACTTCTTCCTCCCTGTGATCACTCTTATTCCAGAATAAGCATGGGCTTTTATGGTTTATTTTAAGTACTTCCAGCTACTACATGAGATAAACAAACAAACAAACAAAAAGTCACTTTGTATCGGAGTAACACTGCCCAGAGCCACAAGACAAAATCCACAATGCTCCCTTAGTTTCTTTTTACAATTAACTCAATCTGAACACGGTTTACTTGCAGACAAGTTCCTTGCTGCTCTTGCATCACACAGTTTTTCCCCAGCTGCTGGAGAAAAATCCACGTGGAAGTCAAAGCCCTGCTGTGCACATACCATGGGTCGCTGTGCTTGCTTTGAAGGTCCCCTTGGCAGCCCTCCTCACATCAAAAGATTTTACTCCAGAAGCTGCCCTCTCAGAGAGGATGCATTTTCTATGGAGAGAAAACATTTGCCAGTTCTCCAGACAGAGCTACTGTGGGACCCTTTACCTGTCCAGCCCCATCCTGCAGCCGATGTCCAAAGCCTGCTCACTGACCCCATCCAGGCAGCCATCGAGAGGCAGAGCTGCACTGCAGCAACAGCACAGCAATGGACACCTTCAAAGACGTGTTCAGCTTAAGGCCACCAGATTGAGATGCCTTGGCCTCTCATGGTAACAGGTTTGCAATGCAGAGACAATTGCACGGATACAACAGCTTATGGACTAAATCTCCAAGTGTATTTCCACAGTATTGTGATTGCCTGCACCAAGGGAAGTTATAGCTCACTCTCAGTCGAGTACTACATGGACAGCTCTGACTCAGCTTTACCCAGCTGCCTCCAAAGTCATTTTATAAACCCTTTTCCAAAGGCATTCTTCCTGGTTCACTGTAGAAGGCGTTGGGGTCACAGCCACCACAGGAAAGCAGGAGAAATCAAACCTGAGATGGAATGACTGAGCCACAACTTCCCCCCAAACACCACAGCAAAGACAGAATGTCCAAAGGTGGCTCAGAATGCCTTACCATAACCTGGGAGGGGTTGGGAAGTGCAGAAGTGGTGTGCTCACCTCCCTGGAGGGAAGGTGAGCCTGGAATCACTCATCAAGAGCTTCCAAACCAAATAAGAAGAGACGCTCACAGGCTACATTGTATTTTCCTTTTCTAAAAATTTTTATTAAAGGAAATTGCTGGGCCCCAGTATCAATGAACTCCTACCTCTTTTCTGGAATCCCATACAGAAGATTATACTGAAAACTAACTAGCTAACTAAATAAATAAATAAATAATACCCCCACAGAACTTCCGTGAACTTTTTCCACTGGCAAGAGCCCATTCCACAGTCCTCACTGGCAAAAAACTCCAAAATTATCAGATCTGAGTAAAACTTCTCATGCAAAAACATTTTCCCAGCACTAAACATTGTTTTACTGGAACCAAACCTTTTCTCTAGCAATATACTTTATTTGTTAACATTTAGCTATGACAACCCTTACAGCAAATTTTTCCTTGCATTAATTTAAAAATTTCACTCCAAATAAAATTTTCTTACACTGAAATTTCCTGACTTTTTTGTTTGTTTGTTTTCTTTTTTCAACAGGAAGAACATCAAGGAACCCTCTACCTTCTACTCATCGTTAAAAGTATCAGTTACTCGTTAGAACTTGTTATAGGAAAAACACCAGGAAAAAGACAACACTGTGACTGTTTAGGGTTTCTATTACAGGTTTATATGCTATTAAAATGTTTAGGTCTTATTATGCACTTTAAAAATGTTGGTGCTTAATGTGCTCCGATTAGGGCTTAACAAGCCCTTTAAAAAAGTTACAATGTTAAACCACCAAATCACATTGTCTCTAAGGAGTAAGAGGCTTTAAAAAAATCTTCTGTTCTTCACAACCTAGCCCTTACATTAATAAAAACAAAATCCAGCCATAATAAGTTTACATCATATATCAGAATGTTTTGACATCCTTAATGACTGGGAGTTAAGAAGTTGGCTTAACTCTGTGTGCTAGTGTGTGCTTGTTTGAGTGTAGGAGTGAAGGTTAGTGGTTTTCTGAAAGCCTTAAATAACAGAGATAATGGAGATGAACATTGTGCATTTTTGCCATAACTGGTGTCTGGAATCCTGTTGCCTAATTTAAAGGGCCAGTTATGTGACGGTGAATAGTTGAGAAAATGTCCATTCAGCCTCAAAGCTGTGTTGTAGTGGGCAGAATACTGAGGCAGTGATACTCACAAACCTGGGCCAGGCCGTGCTACCCCGCTCAAGGCAGTCACTATGACATGCAGTGGCCTGGTGGTCATGTACTGCCAGTATTCCACAGTTCTGACAGCTCTGCTCCAACAATGAACAGTTTTTGTTACTATTCATCACTTGGAGAAAAAGCTCCACAGCAAAGGATGTCTGTCGCAAACTTCAACATAACATGACAAACAATTAACTGGCTAATGAAGTTGGCTTCATGGAACGGATGTAAGTGATATAATATTTGCAAACTGTGGCATTCTAACCGAAGGAGGAATTGTTCTGGTTTGTACCACAAAGGACACCTGCATTGTTGGTCAGTAAACATCCCCTATCAACAGTTGTACACAAAAAGTCACAACAGTAAACATGAGAGGCTGGTTTCTTTATTCTGCTCTTCTAATTTAAATATGTGTTACTCTGAAATTTGCATGATCACCCAGGCAAAGTTCTCTTCAATTTATGTCCAGCTTTCTTGAAAACCATAAATATGTGAGAAATCAAATTGCAGCTAAACAAACCCACATCACTTATTTAGCTAATTACAGAGTGTGAACAGTGAATTCTAAAGTAATAACCGTGGCAGGTACTTCTCAAGGTTGAAATACACTTGCACAACTTATTCATTAATTCCAAATAAATAATTCAAAAAAATGCTCAGACTTCATGGATAATAGAAAAAGTGGTCTATTTAGCTCAATACACTGCTGCAATTACATTTAGGGCCAGTCTTCATAGCTACACTTTTCAAGAGGACTATTACAGCATTACTGAGTATTTTCCAGTGACATGGGATGTGTTTTCAAACTGACTACTGTCACGAGTTGGATCATTTCAAGATGTGGACAGCACTGATGGCTCTTCTTTTTACTTTCCCACCATAAATATCTCAAGTGAACATAATTAATGTAATTTATGCACACATCAGTGCCAATATACTACACTGCTATATTCACGTCCCTAGTTGAGAAACTTGTTTACTTTTACCTACTTAAGTGTTATTCCTCATTAACTGGATCAAAATTTGTTGCTAGATAAAATGACATGAAGAATTTATCTTGTCTTTGGTTTTACTTGTTTACTAACATCAGATTATTGTGAAACAAATATGAAAAATGTTCAAAGGCTTAAAAAATTCTTTCCCTTTCCCTGGAACTGTCATGTTCTGTCCAATTTAAATATGTGGTAAATTTATTATTTTCCATATTAATTTCCCCATGTTCCTTTGTATTAAAATAACTAACAGAGAAAAATGATTCCAT
This sequence comes from Chamaea fasciata, assembly GCF_029207755.1. Taxonomy (NCBI): domain Eukaryota; kingdom Metazoa; phylum Chordata; class Aves; order Passeriformes; family Sylviidae; genus Chamaea; species Chamaea fasciata. Next base: position 17,988,126 of record NW_027094097.1, on the reverse strand, counting down.
CTGCTCTGCACTCAGTTGCTTATGCCTTCAGAGATGCTGGGCTCTGTGCAGAGAGCAGAGTGTTTCAGGGCTACTCTTCTCAGTTCAACTTTTCTCCAACCTCAAGCACCCAAAATCACAAAGTTATAAAACTCATCAAGTAATCCAGACACACACCAAAAAAAACCCCCAGTGCTTTGGTTTTCTTTCCATTTTCTTTCCAGTGTTTGAACTTTTCTATTAAATGAAGAGTGGATTTTCAAAGTTGCCTGTTTAACAATTACAGCTTAAAACTTGTGTGTGAGAGGGAAGAAAAAGGAGAGCAGTGAGGGAGAAGAGAAAGACAACCATGGGATTGCTGTCTCAGCAGGTATTCCTTGCCCAGGAAGGAACTGGGGTACCTGAGCCAGCACCCAGCAGAGTGCCCCGACACACCAACCAGCAAGGGCAGCCTCCTGTGTTCCCATGTTTTGGGGCCATGTGGCCGTGGGAGGTGCATGAGCACAGGCACGTGTCTGGGACCAATGATTCCCCAGGACACAGGGAAATTTGCCCATAGGCAAATGTTCTGCACAATTGCCTGCACACTTCCCCTCTGTGGACCCACAAAACACCCAGGCCTGTCTCCCTTCTTTCTTTTGTACTCCTCTCTAACTCATTACCTTGTTTCAACAAATAGGAATAGTTTTTGTCCTGTGTCAGCCCAGCCCGTGTGCTGCAGCTGCAGCTGACCAAGACGGCAGCGTTGCAGGCAGGAGTTTGTGCAGGGGGCCCAGTGACACGGACATGCTCCTTTAGCTGGGCTCCAGAAGCTGCTGCCAAGCTTCCTTCACTGGAAGGGACTGGTGTGACTGCTCCTTGCTTCATGCACAACTCACTCTGTTCCTGGGACACCAACCAAGCTGGCAGCAGGCTACAAGCACAGGAGCTTGCAAACACACCTGCTTGCAGTGCTGATGAGTGTTTGCTGCCCTGCCTTCCCACAGTGCCACAGAGAGCAACATTTGCTGCAGTGGAGAAACTATGAAATTAGATCCTCTTAATATTCCTTAATAGGCAAAAGGCAGAAGAGTGGGCGAAGAGAGCGAACAATGTGCAACAGTGTTTAAATTATAGTAAAATACATTAACAATAAATACTCCCCTGTCAAGAATATGTCATGAAATTATATTTACTGCACTGAACAGAGCTAACCAATGTTTTCAGAGGGTGGTTTTGCACTCCCAAGATGACTCTCCTTCAGGGACAGCATATGTGAATAATCATTTAGACATGGGATATCAGCTGTGAAAAAAATTGCTGCAGCACAGTGTGCCAGATGTGATGGCTAGAAAGTTAGCTCCCTCTCCTGGATTAGATCAGAAAATTAAAGTACATTGCACTGATCTAAACCAGTACTTGGACATTGTTAATTTTTTTTCCCTAGTCCTAGAACCTCAGTCAAGGGAAATCTACGCTTCCTGAAGTACTGGGGTTTGCTGAGAGATACAGCCTATCACCTAAGCAACGACAACAATCTCACTGCCTGACTTACTGCAACCCAGCTGAATTGCCATTAAATATATGCAAGAATGCAAAATTCACATCTGCACACATCTGGAGAGCCCAGGCAATGTGACTTACTGTCATAAAGTGCCACAGTCCATAAAAATGTCATTGCAAACCAGACCTCTCTAATGGCCTTGACACTGTCCCTCAGCCCTTCTGCAAGCAGAAGGACCATTGCTGTGAGTAGCAATTTGACCAGTTCAGACAGATTGAACTAAGGACAGCAGGACTTATGGCAGAGCTGAGAATTTGAGAACTAAGGCTGAGATGAAGACAGAGAGCGGATCATAAAAAAAAATTTTACTGAAGTTTTGAATATTTTTCTAAGTGTCTTGCAAATAGGCTGAAATATTGCACAGTTTGCACAGTTTCCAGACCACATGGGAAGTCGAAGTCCTTTTACTTTGACAATTGCATTTTCAGCTTTCAGATCACAGAAGTTTGGAAAGCTGAGATGCAACTAGGAAAAGAATGAAAACAGAGGTGTTCATAGCTTACTCACCACTTTGGATTTGATCAAATTCAGATAAAATCAGTGGCGAAGAAGCTCCCTTTAAAGGTAGGGTTTACAATAGCTTTATGAAACTGCACAATCAAAACTTTAAATGAAGTTTTCTTCCTGCCTATCTGTAGACTGTAACTGCTAAATACAATCCTTTATGATTATGTAGGATCTTTCATCCAAGAAACTGAAACTTCTTCACCCTTTGAAGACTGCCCTTCTGAGATCGTCATGCACTATTGATAAATAAGAAAACAAGGCAGAAAATCAAAGAAGTAACATGCAATTCACACGTGACAGCTGATTTGTCTAAACAGAAAACCATTATGATTAAAGCCCAGACGGTTCAATTGCTCTATCTCTGTTTTTACTACAAAAAGAGTAATTCTAAAAGGGAGACTTTTACAAAAACAGTGACAAGAAAGAGACATATCCGTGGGCAATTCAACCACCTGGAAGTTGGAATCACCTCCTGAAAGAGGCTTGCTCTTTCCATGGAGGAGTCAGCAGCCTTCCAGCTCAGACACTCCAACTGGGCAGTTGGAGGCTTCTAAGAGCAATATCGTTGAGGAGTTTTAGAGCAAGCATGGGAATCTATGCCATAACAGGAGAGATACACTCGTGTACCTCACTAGCTGGATAAGGAAATCAATCTTGTTATCCAAACTCGAAAGGTTTGGACTTGATTTTACTACGATAAGTGCATGTTCATAGATACACACAGAGTTGTCTCTGGGGTGTTGGTCCCATGTAAACACCGAGTGAGCTTGGGTTACTCTAGTTCTATTGCTTAAATAGGATGGACTCCCTAAAAAATTGCAAACCTCTCTGTTGCTGAATTGCAGCCTCCTGAGCATCTCTCTCACAAAGCTACTATTCAGTTGCAAATTTTGGGGCCAGTTTTAATAAACTCCATCACTCTGAGGTTTCAATGTTTGTGAGAGTCCCTTACTGACTGACAGCCTTTCCCAACACAGGTGAGGTACAAATAGGATGGGTAGTGCCATGGACAGTGCCTGCATTGCCCTACTCTACAGACCTGTCTGTTTGGATGACCTTCATAAGGGCCAAAATGTATGCAAGAAGTTTTAATAATGGTAATAATAAATAAATAAATAAATAAATAAATAAATAAATAAATAGCTTTTACAATAAGCACACAACACAGTAAACTATAAAATTATAATAATTACACATTTCAGCAATTATTTTCAGGATACCCTATTGAAAGACCCTCATAAAACATTCTATCTTAATACCAGATAAATTAGCAGCTAGATTAGGTCTAGTTGACCAATACTAGAATTAGATGAGATTATAAAAACATACTGTGTTTGAAATAGCACAATATCACATACAGAACAGCCATTTTACCCGTGAGAAGGTGCAGAATTTTCTGACTCCTGAAAAGATCAATAACTGTTGATTTTCACTCCTGGGGTCTAGATAAAGTTTGTCTGTGGCCAGAGACCAAGTGACTGGCAAGAACACTTCCCAGCTTTCAACTCAAATTGTACAGGACTTTTTAGCTTGAATAAACACTGGGGAGGAAAAGGGACAGTAAGGCCAGTGACAGCTCCGTTTATTTTGAAGGAATTCAGTCAAGAAAGAAAGAAGATTGCCCACATGATGAAGCACAGTGATACAGAAAAACAAACATACTGGAAACATTCAAAGGGTCCTGCAAATAACCTTCTGCATTTAAAACCTTGGTTAACACCTGTGAATGTATGTGTCTTCCCAGAGAGATGTGTATTTCCAGGCAAAAGAAGCACCCAAGTTGTCCTAGACTGTTGCCAGCTCTCTGCACAGCTGGTATCTGTAAAGGAATCTCAGGAGTAGTAAAGCTTGAAGTACTGAAGCTCCCTGAGGACTCAAGCCAATTACGTCATTTCTATGTCAGGAGGAATGTAAGTTGCCAGAAGATATTCTGGCTCCTCCAAATTCTACAGAAGTCCTGGAAAAATGAAATATTCCCAAATCATCATTTTGCTAAATCTGTATCTTAAATTCGGCCCTATTTATGCCACAAGATTGTATCATCTGACAGCATTTGAACACAAATAGTGTGTACTGAGTGAACACTAGTAACTAACAATACAACTGCTCTTTTATTCTGAGTATTTGGTATAATAATGTACAAGCTTGTGTAATATTGCAGGATTATAATATTACATATTTTGTAGATTTACTGTAATTCCTATTGCTTTGAACAAAAAAATTCTTTCCTGAATGAAATATTGCAAGTTACTGAAGATTTTATTCTGATTCTGCTGTATAATCTGATTCACATTTACCCTCAAAGGCCTATCAAAAAAAAGTAGCAGCCTTACAAACTCTTAGTTTCCTGCAGTGACTGTTAAACTCTTTTTAGGCAGCTTAAAATAAATGCAAAGTATTTCTTCAACTTGTGCCCTCATGAAATGTGTAATTTTAGGCTTGGCTTTTGAAATTACGCTAAAACAAATTTTTAAAAACTTGAAAAAATGTTTTTGCCATAAAGTCCCTCAATAGGTTCACTGCCAGTATTTTTGTTGCTAGTCCCGATGGAAACCAAGACAATGGCTTTCAAATTTGTTTCTCAGAAAGGACTATTTCCATCCCATCTTCCAGTCTCTGTAGATTTTCATTAATTGCTGGCATGTTCTGATGTTCAGTGATACAATTCAAATAAGTGTCAAAACAGTGCTATTTTAAAATATTCATTTAAAATACTATATGCACATTATTAAGAACTTGTCAAAAAGTGTCAAGAAATTATTATTTCATTTAAATTTAAATTGAATATTTTACCTAAAGTTACAAAAGAATTATTTAGAATTTAAATACTTAAAGTCAATTAATCATTTTGGTATTATTGACTTTTGTTGCTTAATTTTTGACCTCTCCTACTCCCTTTTGCTTCCAAATCTCTGCACTCGTGATAGAATGTGAAAAGAAAACAATAAGAGATAAGAAAGTTCATATTTTTAAAGCCTGATTTTCACATGAAGAAATTTTAATTTTTAACCGATTTAAAATAATTAACATCTATCTTAAAAATAAACAACATCAGGGACATATACACACATGCAAACAAAGACCTAAATTGATAGGTCGAAAGTCTGTATTTCTTTTAACTAGCATCCATGCAGGTGCAAGTCAAGCACAGAACATGTAAGGCTATTTTAAAACTCACAGCTGTAGAAATAGTAGAGTAGTAAGCTATAAAACCTGATATTTTTCAGAAAGTGATGAGCAAATATTTCAGACTTTTTCTGATTTTCTTGATAATTTGAATAAAATCAGAACACACACACATCCCACCCTCCCCACCCCCCAAATTATGTCTTTTAAGAATTTGAGTTCCTAGTAAGGAAAGAGAAGGCTTAGAGTTGGGGTTTTTAACAAATGATTACTGCCATGATCCGTCTGTGAAAATAGTCCTGACTTTCAGTGAAAAATAAGGACCAATTAAACTAAGTTAGAATATTAATGACAGCCAGTAATCACTTTGAAGCTTTACACATTGAGCCTGTTTGGATGTGAACTTATTTTTTCTGGTCTTTTTGATTGGAAGCAGATTCCCTTAATGTTGTCCTGCACACTACAGTGTGTTCTGCCACTCTTCTTCCCACATTCCCAAGGTACTGAGAGAAAGCCAAATGCACCTGTACTACTGTGAAAGCACATAGCAGATAGAGAGGATCGTTTAGGGACAGCATTAGGGCCTGTGCCCATCCTTACATCCCAAAATTGTTGTTGAAAAGTCAAAGAACTATCTAGTGACTCAGTAAACTGCAGTATGGTATTAATCCTAGACTCTGTGAGACCTGTGCAAAGTAACAGCCCTTATTGTGAGTTTATGTTCTGTCACCCAGGGAAGAAGGTGAAATGAGAGTGCAAAACATGGGAGCTGATCAAGAGAGTGTCTACATAAAAAGAGACTCTCTTACGTACTCAGAAGATACTCAAGAGAGACTTTGTCCTGCATGGAGACAATCGCCATTGCTGAAATAACTCAGCTGCTCCTCAGGACTCCTGTCAGTCTTGCCCCTTCTGGCAAACAGGACACACTTTGCGTTCCTGTTCTTTATTGTTTCTCAGTACTGCACCAGTAATACCAGGAGCTGAGCAAGCACTTCAATCAAACTAAATAGTAGTGCCCCGTAGAGTGAACAAGAGCTTTACTTCTTATTTCTACAAAGGCAAATCACAATGTAGGTGACTGCTTTTCCTTCCAAACACATTGAATCCTAAGCAGGCAATTAATGCTTCTTAAAAGCTTATACATTGTCTCAGTTACTTTATATAAGTCAGATGTATTTGAAAAATGTTCTCCTCTTATTCAGTATTATGAAATTGGATGGGAAAAATGTCTGAAGTTCCTCTTTAATGGAGGGTTTATCTCATACAGAAAGTACTACTTTTATTACATCTTGAACTCTCTTTTTGTGACATATCTCCTTAGGTTAAAGGGCAAGGGCTGGCCAGCAGCTTCTTTTGCAAAGGACTCAAGAGCTAACTTACGAAGGCCAAAACGTCCCCCTCTTTGTCCACAGTTGCAGTTTGCAATTTACCTAGCTAACAGGTGATTTGAGTCAAACATTCACATCCTGCATGGGCGTAATTTCTGAACTATGAATGGTATCTGCGCTATTGTTGATATACCCTCTCAGAATTTGTGGTGAGCCAGTAAATGTGGTATTTCTGCCCCAGCATCACTGAATAACACCAGTGTATTTGTATAATGACAGGAAGGGAAGCTAAAAACTGAAACCTAAGATGAAATTTGAAGAGATAATTATAGTTAAAGAATTTGCGTTTTATTACGGGGTTTACATCTGGGAGTGTCCTGTTGCACTCTCATATTAATACAATCTTGGCAATCTGAGAACGACTGGGCAAAAGAAAAAACCCTATCATTCTGTAGAGATGTGAATCAGCAGAATTGTGTTTTCTCAACTGGGAAGTGGTTTAAACTTCCTCTTTCATCTCCTATTGTTTTTAGAAAATTGTCTTGTGATTGTTCTTCAGCTACACAAAATAGGCCACTCCCTGGATAGGCCCAGCATATGCTTTGATTTCATTAGCAATTTGAAACAAAAAACAAGGGACCTAGCAGGAGGATTAGATACGGACCAGGAGATATGTTACCATCTCCCTGGCACAAAGGGGCTTTTTCCATTTTAAGCAATGCTGAACTTTGATTAAACGCAGTTAGCTAGGGCATAATCTCTTGGCTTAAAGAGCAATGCTTGTCCTCCATTCCTCCCTTGGCAACACATACTCGGTACAAGATGAGACTAAGCCACCCTTTGCTACTTGCCTTGCAAATTCCATTGCAATGAACTGGAGATCGTATCTGCAAGTTACAAGTTTCTGTGCAGACTCTGGGCCTCAGGTGTGCCTCAGATCTATATACACTGACATACAGACATAGAGCAGGAGCTCTAAGTCTGAGCGTAACAAAGAGAGTCTCACAAGGAGCTCTGTGCATCCTGATGCACTCCCACTCTGAAGGATCACGCTGGTTACTGCAGAAAGGCCTACGGTGCATCTGTTGTAGTGCCCACCACCCCACCATCCCCATTTTCTTTCACTGATAAGTGGAACTAACATAGAGAAAGAGATAAAAATTATAAAGGAAGAAGTCTGTCATGTGGCCTGCTACCAGCACCAGCTTACCGTAACACCCTGCTTGAAGTTTTTTTGCCTTACGACAAGCAAATGCATTTATCTTCATTTGATGACAGGGAATTGGTGCATTTTCAATTTTCTTCAGTAGTAGAATCGAGTTGGCTAAATACTTTACACAAAAGAGAGATGAGCATTCAGAGCATCTAGGTAGGATTTGTGTCTCTACCATGCCTGAGAAGTCAGTTCAAGCAACGAATGCTCCTCCTAATGGTCACCAGATTATACCAGGAGTAAATTCATGAGTGCTAACCAGATCAAGCTCATAAAATCACAGTTGCCTCATTTGGGGTCACTAAAATTGTCCAGTTACAGAAGAGAAATCATAGGGGAGTGCTTTTTAAAGGAGAGGGAAAGAGATTAGAGTGCACAGCATTAATTCTGCAGGGGAGATCCCAAAGGGAAGAATGGTGGGAAAAGCAAACAGTAAAGGCAGAAGGGGATCTGTGGGATAGTACCTGTGCTTGTCTGCATTTTCTCTCTTCCCCCAGCATCTGCTTCTGGCCTTTGACAGAGACAGGGCACAGGGAAGAGGAAGATGAGGAAAGACACTGAGGCAGAATCTTCAGACACAGCAGCAATTACTAAATATCATGCAAATTACTTTTGTTGGTTTTGTTCCTGTTGAATTAAAGGCTGTTAACTGGCTATAAATTTATTAAATATATATATTACATTTAAGCTGGGGGAAAAAGCTGAAAGTTTAAACCAGAAAAATTTCCCTTGAATAAACTAAGGGAGAAGTGATTTCATGGCTATTGACATCAGAGTGGTCAACTGCATAGAATTCACATTTCATTGTGGAAAAAAGCAGATAAACAATCTCCTTCCATTGTTTGCAGTAATCACAGACTGCTAAATAATTTCATGTCATTATTTTAGTTGTGCAACAAACAAGGGAAATACCAAATGAAGTCTAAAGCTCCTTCTGAGAGTTTTGTTCTTGTATTTAAAAATCTGTCCTTTTTTTTAAACCCATTTAAGGCAAATCTACAATTTATACATGAAGTACATGAAAAGTGGACAGGCATACTTTTGCCAGAATAAAAGTGTGTTCCAAATCTGCTTCCCATAGAAATGCAGCTCATTTATAAATTTCTTTTATGACTCCAGTCCTCTCAATGCCATACAGAAGTGAGGTTGTGCAAAACCTGTTAAATCAAATTGTATTCTGCTGGCCAGTAAAACTAAAACTTTCAAATATGTAGGACAAGGTAAGGCTAAGAAGCCCTGGACACCTAACACCAAGGAAATAAAGGAAGTCTGTATTATTTGGTAAAATTCTCACCTCAATCTTGGTAATCTCCTTTAAAATAGATTGGTGGTTGGGGCACCTAGAAAGCAAAGAAAGTGAAACAAATTTTTAATTTGATTTGTTCATTCTTATGGCACATATTATAAAATCTACCCTATAGTTTTGGCTCTGTTCAAATACAAAAGAAAAAATTATCTCAGCCTACAGGCGCAAATTGATGAAATGAATAAAGTCTAGCAGACTTGAGCTCTGCTTGCTCACCTTTAACATCCTCCATATTTGCTGTAGAGGGGAGGGTATTGCTATAAGACCAATTTATACATCTATAGCAAGATAATAGTTCTTTTTGCTTTATACAACTTGGTATTGACCCTTACTGCTGACAGAGATTAAAGGAGAATATTTTCAAATAAATCCTTTGCTTTGTTTTGTTTTCCAAAACCACATAGTAACTGTGAGCTCAAAATAGATGTTTTACCCTTGATCTCTTAAGCCCAAATTCAGAACCAATTTTAAAACAACATTTAAAAGACAATTCAGAAAATTATTGGAATCTGAACACCTGGAGTTGAACAGGATAACCTTGTGGTACCTTTGGCTTGTTCTTACTAATACACTGAAATTATGTGACTGCATTCCCCAAGAACAACTCTGGAGATGACAAGGAGAGGAATTATAGATCAAGCTGCATCTTCCCCACAGATTCCATATCTAAGTAGAACACTAGAGAGCCACTGAGTGCATGATTACTACACTATCAACACAGAGCCAGGCAGTCATGATGTTAGCTAAATGCAAAACAGTGCAGCCTTGACAGGAAAATGCTCTTCCCAGCTGAATTTCACTAAGTGGCCTGCACACCATGTTTCCTGTCACTAAAGTCAATAATTTTGTGACCTCTCAGGTGTAATGACACAACCATGAAGAGCTGTGTGTCTTAGTGTCTTGGAGCATGGAAATGGGAACTTTAAAGAAGAGAGTAGAGTCACATTGGAAAGAAGGGGTGTACAGGCAACTCAAAAGAGCACATAAATGGGGAAGAATGTAGCCAGGAAAAGGGAATATACAGAGGAGGAAGAAAGAATTGAGAGACATGATAAAGAAACAAGATGCACAAAGGAGCGAGCTCAGCAGTGGAGTGGAGCAGGGTGACTGAGAAATGCTGGTTTTAGTCATTCCGAAACTGTTAAGTGGTCAACTGGTTTCATGCAGAGAGAATTAGCAGGGGCACAGGGGGAGCAGATTCACAAAGCTGCCTGAGGAAGTGGTAATGTCAATCCCCTATCACCAAAAATTCGGCTGTCAGCATACTCACTCTGGTTGTGTGGGATCAGTTGCCTTTTCTGGCTGATGACATCTGAACCAACATTTCTGGAAGTGCCTTGCCCTAGAGCAAGTGGGGGGTGTACTGAGCAGGGAGAGAGGGAGGGATGCAGCAGCCTCTCACGTAGTGCTGTTTCACTCTAAGATATACATTTATTCAGCATGTGTGAAAGATGAGGGAGTAAAGAGAAAATTACTCCATTACCTGGTTGCTGACAGGATGGATGTTGAAGTTGCTGAACAGTAGATACTCAAGAATTTCTGCAAAGTGACAGAGCAACAAAATGATAGACTGAGGACAAACAAAAGAGCCCAGACTCTATCCCAGTGAGAGCAGCTGCTGCTCTCTTAGAAGATGTTATTTCCCATTAGGCAGAATGGGAAAGAAACTTCTGTAATCCACAGCAACTTACTTAACTACAGGGTCACTGGGTAAAAAATGCTTACAGAAAAACAGTTTGAAATGTTTGAAACAAAAGGAGAATATCAACTGACAAATGGCAGCAATTCATGTTGGTAAAGAAAAAATGTAATTTAATAATTTCCAGGAATTTTTTTTTATTATTATTACCATCATTTTAATTTTTATTATCTAACTTGGTGAACAAACCAAAAATTGATTTCTTGTACAGATCCAAAAAAGAGACAGGAACAGAAACTGTGGTCTTTCAACCATGGGATACTGGAAGTTCCTGGAGAATTTGGTCATCAGCAAGGAGCAGCCAAAATCAAAGGCAAGAAAGCTGAGAAAAAGGAAAAAATAGATACAAAGAGGAAGAGCTAACCCCACTTTCCCCTCTTCTTTCTGGCATGACAGGCATACAGAGTCCATGACACGTGATTTCTTCCACTCTTATGGGAGTAGGAGGATTCACTTGATTTCTACCACACCTGCTTCTTATCTACCATCTTCCACCTACATTTAAGATTCAGAATTGCTGGAATTCAGATTTTCTCTTTTGGCAACATTCTCTTGTCCCTCCCTCATTTCACTCTGAATGTGCTGGGTTTACCAGGGTTTGCTTTGATCCCTAACCAGATCTGAAGATATCTGCACAAGAACTATTCAAGCTGTGAGCATGCCCTTAGGTTATGCAAGTTCTTCAGCACTACTCAGTTATTCTCTCTCTTTCTCTTACAAAATAAAACCAAATGAACTAGGCAGATGCAATCATGATTTCATTCATACATCTCAGTCTCCATCCATACATAAGCTCCAAATCATTCAGTCTAAGTAACTGTAATAGTAAAACCATTCAGAGGCTTTGCAGTGAAGTATCACTCAGAAAATACTTCAGTTGTTAACTTTAGGATCTTCTTTATGTTTTTCACTTTCTAATGTGGTTAAGACAACATTAATATTTCTAAACACAGTTCAGTCTTGAGCTGCACTGACTTACGGGAGTTCTATTGAGTAACTTTTTTATACACTTTAGTTTACTGGAAATGTACTCAAATGTTCTGTTGAACCAGCCATGACTCAGTGTGAAAGTAAGATTCTCCATCTAATAATCAAGAACACTTCAACTAAGGGACACATGAACATGCTGAGGACCCAGCCCCATTCAGCCTTATGCACATGAGCAGCCCAGGTAGCTCAGGAGGGTCAGCTGTGTGAGAGTGTGGATCTTTACATCTTTAATACTGTGAAGCTTCTGTGTGCAATGCAAAATGTTTTCAGGACTGAACAACAGCTCTGTTTCTGAATATAGCAAATATAGACTATATTATGCATTGCTTTAAATAATCTCTTGCTTTTTTTACACCGCCAGCAGAAAATGGGTGTTTTTCTGGTTATTTATCCTCAATGTATTTTAATGTCCTCTCTTGAAACATATTCCAGAGTGGTTTAGCAGCACATTGTCGGTGTGATCAGTATCAATCACACAGCTGAGGACTGCTTTGAGCCCTTTGCAGTACCCCATATTCAAGGTTCTTTCATGGTGACCACTTAGGAAGCACGACAGTTGTGTTGATTTTTCAGGATAACTTAAATAAGACAAAAGCCATTATGATTCCTTAAATTTAAATTAAAGTAAAATGAAGTTAATTATGCATGTTAATGGGATTGCCTATGCTGTGATAATTGCACTGTTGTGCTTATGAATTGCATAACTAACCTGTAACTAGATAGATAGATAGCTAGATAGATAGATAGCTAGATGAGTCAGCTGAAAAGAGGAACTCCTGTGATATACAGCCTTGTGCACAATCACTACACACTAACACAATCTTAACTATTAATCTTTTGGACTTGCATAGTACTTTTTATCCATAAGTACTTTGAAAGCTGTATATACAAAGAAATTCAATGAAAGCTCTAGAATCCTAAGAGCTCCCTGTCACAGGAGTCATTCCACAGATCAGGATAAAAGCCCTTGACCACCTGCACCAAGACAAGCCCTGCCACAGAGGGAAAGTACCAGTGGCCGATTGAAACTCTTAGAGAAGCAGACAGGAGCTCCACTTTAACGCTGAGAAAGCTGAAAATTCTGCATTTGTCTTACTTGAAAGAATGCAATATTAAGATATCCTACAAATATTTTTCATGCAGAATGTCTGACATCTCATTTCATGCCTCAATTCAGTTTAAGAACACACAAACTTCTTAACTAAATTAGTTGCACACCTTTCCCAGTCTTTGCCATGTCACTTCCACACTGCTCCCTTTATGCTAAGAATAGTTTTATTTTCCTGGTCTCTCTTATCCATGCTGTTCTGCCATCTCTTTCTCATTCAAATCCTTCCTCACAAAGGCTTGAGCAACACTAAAAACAATAGGTAAAATATATATGGCTCACTATCTACTTATGAATAAGTTCTTTCTCACTTCCCCAGATGACAAATTGTAAAACAAGTTTTGTTCCTTTTTTTTTTTTTTTTTTTTACTGCAATGGGCCAAGTAGTTTGTCATCTTCTAACAAATGTATTTTTAGGCTTGTGTAACAGCTAAAATATACATATCTATTTGGTATTCAGAAAATATCAGCTATTAGTCAATTAAATCAAAGTAACTTTAAAGTGCTCTACTTGATAGGAACTCACCCAGTCATTTACAAAACATATTCTTCAGCCTCTCCAGTACAATATCTTCTTTAAAATACCATAATAGATATCACAAGAATAGAATGGTTCTAATTTTAATCATAATCAGAAGCCAGGTCCTGCTCAAGCACATCTGTACACTGATATATCAGTGGATCAGAGATGTTACACTCTGCTGGCATTCACCTCCTTTCAGGCAGTCAGCAGAAAACTCCCCAAAACAACTCCCACTTTCATGTCATAGCCATGTTATTGTAGCACAATCAGACAATAGCAAAAAACCCTCCCAAACATAAATATATAAATAATTGTCTTTGCTGTCTCCTTGCTCTTGTTTACATTTTAATGAACTCTTTTAGTAATAAGTTTCCTCCATTTCCAGAAAGCCAGCACTCCATAAATACTGAGTTGTACTCAATCTGCTGATGTACCAATTTTCTATAAACAGAGAAAATCCAAACTTATCACTAGGCCTAGCTGTTGAAAAAGGTTAGTGTAACTAAATAACAAAACAAGAGTGTTGTTTACTTGTTAATGTTCTACTAATGAAAAAAAGCTGTTATGGCTTTGATTAATATAGACTATACCGGACAATTCTGGCATAACTTTCCTTGAAGAGTGACTATTGATTTCCTTTTCATTCTACACTTGGATACCACATATCTGGAATCCAGCCCAGGTTTCATAACTGCTACTATCTCCACATTAACAGCCTGTGCAAGATTAGAAATAGCTTTTGAAGATATATGCAAGGGTGAGGCAATCCAAGAATTTTCTCCATTTCCACAGGTTGAGCTTTTCCATCTGTCTGTGTAACAACTTTTAAGGAATTAAAGGTGTTTGTAGGCATGATCAAATTCATCAATTGCAATTAATGAATTATACCATTGTTTAATCTTTAGCACTGCATTGTCCCTTCCCTTCCCTTCCCTTCCCTTCCCTTCCCTTCCCTTCCCTTCCCTTCCCTTCCCTTCCCTTCCCTTCCCTTCCCTTCCCTTCCCTTCCCTTCCCTTCCCTTCCCTTCCCTTCCCTTCCCTTCCCTTCCCTTCCCTTCCCTTCCCTTCCCTTCCCTTCCCTTCCCTTCCCTTCCCTTCCCTTCCCTTCCCTTCCCTTCCCTTCCCTTCCCTTCCCTTCCCTTCCCTTCCCTTCCCTTCCCTTCCCTTCCCTTCCCTTCCCTTCCCTTCCCTTCCCTTGGTGTAGACACGGCAATTATCAGATACTATGGGATCATGACTCAAGTAGATGCCAGTAAAAATCTTTGTAGTACTCCCCTCTCTCTCACAGTCACCCTAATGATACTCCCTCTCATTATGCTGTATTCTACATGGATCTTCCTCACTGATCTATACACACAAAGCTTGTCCAAGACTTATAGGTTAGGTAAGTAGCTTTCAGCTACAAAGATCAATGTGTTCAAAAGAGGACATGGGAATTTGCAAACAACACGACAAATTACTTTTAAAGAAACTTTTTTTTTTTTTTTTTAAATTCAGTGTAGTTTATTTATTGTCTGGCACATGTGAGACAACAAAATGTATTCTGGTCTTTTATAGAAACATAGAGCACAATAAGTGACATGGTATTGATGTCTCAGACAAGTCTTCTCTGAGAATGGATGTATTTTTCCATTCTACTTTCTCAAGTCACAGAATAGGTACTCTAAAAATCCTGTGTCTGGAACTCATAAGAGGCCCAGCCATGGGGTACCAGGTTTATAACCAAAGAACTGCAATAAATTAGGAGTTCGCCTGAACTAGGTGTTCATCGTTTGCAACAACAAATATTAGGACCTGGCCCATGGAATTATTATGGAGCAATAACACAATGCCATAGTTAAAGAGACAACTGTACTGCCAAAATGGATCAGAAAAGGTTCTTTCAGCCATTAGGAAATATTAATGTTATGTAAAAACCTCCAATTTAATTTATCAATGGAAGAAAATGAAAACCTTTTCTGTCAACTGTCAGCAGTTTCTGAAAAACTTTTCTGTCAACTGTCAACAGCTGGCACAGTCAAAGGCAATGAGATGGCCATTCTTCTAGAAATCTAGTTTACACATCGTCTTTTAATAAAAATAATACTGTTAAAGTTGCTTTAAGTGTAAATAAATGTAGAAGTCAAACTACCCAATACAGTAATAATAAATTTCTTAAGACAAAACCAATGCTATGTAATTTTTTTTACATCTGTTTCTGCCACAGTCTGCTAGGTACTCAATACCACGAGAAAATTTTTTCTATCTGCATTTCTGTTGGATGAAAACATGAGAAAATTAAGATGTTATTCAAAAGGGAGACATACTGTGACACAGTATCTTTATTATTTTGCTCTTGTCATGAACTCCAGAAGGACAAGATGGTTGACAAGGGACAGTGACTACTGCTAGAGCAGAAGAGAAAGCCTGGCAAGTGAGAGGCTGAAGGGGAATCTGAACCCTGAGAAGGGGTCTGCTGTTGTAAAGTGAGCAATCATCAGGTTGAGAAGCCAGAAGGAACTATTATGTATAACAGCAGGAATTATGCAAAGAAAAGAAAGTTACTTCTTCCTCCACTGGCCCCCACCAGGGCTACTGCTACTCTGTGCTACAACTCTCTGCTCAGATGTGGAGCAAGGCAGGAATTCAAAAACCATAACACTCAGGGACCTAAAAAATGTGATTTATGCAGATAAAATAAAAGAACTAAAGCTGTCTCTAAATAACAGAAAATCAAGTACAAGGTAAGGAATTTTCAGGTCCATAAAAGATTCCTGCTTGGAAAAGTATCAAGAAAATTTTGCAGCTCACTAAAAGATAGTGTTCTCTAACGAATGGTAGGAGTGGAACGGAGTGACCTGCAGGCACTGGAGCTCCTTTGGGACAATTTAGGGAACTCTCTGAAAGGAGGAGAAATAGAATCAAAAAGTCCTTTCCTTTGCTTTGTTTTTCCCCCCATGGAGTAATGATCTTAGCATACAGGTTTTCTACTCTCATTATTCAAAGTGCAGAAAAAGAGAGAAAGAGAAGCAAAGGCCCACACTGAGCTTCCAGTGACGCTGGATAAAACAAGCAGCAGTATTTGCTTCATAGCCCTGAAAACACCAAGCCACAGTCTGGATTTGGTTTCTTCCAAAGTTCTTTACGGAAAAGGAATCAGCCTAGTGGGACCATGGACTAATCACATAATCCAATTTCCTGAAAAACTAAGAAAACATGCTGAACTGAGTTACCAAGATGTTTTTTAGTGCAGAAATCAAAGGCCATAGGAATGGGCTGTATTTTACTGAAGATGCACCATGTTAGCAATGAGATCCAATCTCTACGCACAAAGTAGATTATTATGTTCTTGATGACCAGTTGCATTCACATGAGGATCCACTTGAAAAATTGGAAAATTTGATTCCTGTATTTGCACTGGATATTACCGTAAGCACTACAGACAAACAAACAATAGGATACTAAGACAGCATATGTTTCAGACAGGCAAAATACATGCCATGCATTTTTAATAGTGCCGGTGATTAACCAAGTCATCAGGGATGTGGTATTAAAGTCTTTACATCAAGGCTGGATATCTTAGCACGTAACTAGAGGATACTGGTTTCCTGCAGGTATTGCTTGATGAAAGCCTTGGCCTTTGCAATACAGGTCAAAGCATTCCCTTCCAGCCCAAAGAATGTGCATAATAAGGGCAGTAAGACAGTTCGTAAAGAACAAAGTTGGCCACTGGCAAAAGCAACAATTAATAAATAATAGTTTGCAACACTTTAACATAGCCCTTCACATGTCCAATGTGATAACTAATTAATCATAGCAACAACTTTGTACTCTATGTAGCCTTTCATCCAGCACCTCAAAGTGCTTTGCAAATGTTAATTAATACATAAGCTGTACTTTCAGGAATAATATTATGGCACTGGCCCCAGACAATGTTAATTCGTTCTTCAACAGCACAGCTTGTGAAATCTGGTCGACTTTCCCAATGAAACATAAAATGTGCAAATCTTCCTGGCACAAATCTGAAGATGTGTTTCTCCATTCAAATATAAGCTATTCCATTGTATTGCTGACAATATGGCATTCTCCACTCCTTCATGTTTTACTCCAGTATAACCTCACATAACACAGCATGGTTTAAATGTAAGAGGAGATTAACTTTTCACAAGAAAATTGGATAACTGGTATTTTAGTCTGAACATCTGGCACATTTTTAGCTAAACTGTTTCTTTAAAAAGCTTTTGCCTTTTTTTTTCAGTGCGTTCACATACTACGAGCATTTGACTAACTTTAGCTCAACAGCTGCGACAAAAGCTAATTTCTTTGCTGCAATGACTAGACTTGGGCTGCCCAAAATGACTGGAGGTCTGCATATTTTAGAGTTATTCTAATTCCTCTATTTAGCATTGTAACTTTACATGACATTTTGTATACATTAAACCATTTCTGCTCATACAATCAATCTTCTGGCTTCAGAGGGGCATGTGTTTGAATAAGATACACAGGATTTATCAAACATTCCCTTTTAAAAATCATAATAGATTGCTCTTTAAATTCTTTGAGTGCGCTCATACTGTGCACACATCCTGACCACAGAGCTGCTGAATTTGGGCCCCAAAACTTTTGGGGCCCTATGGTCAGAGTTTGAAAAAGCCACCTAGTTTCCCTCTGTTACACAGGTTAAGCAGAAAACAATTAATAGCTGTAAAGCTTTTACCAGCTGTCACAACTTCTTTTTTCTGATCTTAAGATCTCATAATAGTGTATCCAAAATACCTTAAATTTACACTAGAAAGATCTATTTAACCTCTAGAATAATAAATGTCATTCAGGTTTTGAATCACAAACATCTTTGCAAAGATATTTAAAATACACATGCACACATTTAGCTTGGTGGAAGGAAACACTAAGGAGAAGAAATACCCAACTAATCTAATCACTAACACATTAACATCACAGAAAGGGCTGCCTACTATTCTGCCTTTAAATATTTACCATTTATTTTGGGAACCACTGTCCATCTTCATGCTCTAGAAAAATATTAGCAGTGCAGGACAGAAAGACAACTAGCAATCCTTACTTTTGAAATGAAAAGTGTGCACAGCAGAGCCAAGTTTCACCTTAAGGGTCAAAGAAGTGAAGGAAGAAAGAAAAGGGGAAAAAAGAGGGTGTGAGAGAGAAAAGCACAAGAGCTATCATTGAACAGGTGTCTGCATAATAACAACATGAGTAGAACTAATAAATTTAATTTCAGTGAGCCTTGAAGCCAGTTGCAGGCTATTAAGAAAAACAGTGGGTTAGCATTTCTGGGAGCAGGTTTACTAATAGTATTACACAAATAAGAAGTAATTTCTTTACATCTTGAATGGTCATAATAAGCTGGGCTTAAAGCTTTCTTTTATCAATTAAGTGATTAAGACAATCCCAACAGCAACGTAAACTGACACACTTTGTGGATGACTCCGTATGTGTGTCTATACATGTGTAGCAAATGCTTATGAATTATGCAAAACATGTACCTGTGTTACCCTAATTGGTCTAGAACTATAAAAGGAAGATGATGTAAACTGGAAAAAGATGAAAAACCTTTGCCTAACGACCAGTATCATTTTTCACTACATCTGAGGCATTCAAGGGGTACACTTACTATTAAGAGAGAGGAAAGAGTTGAAGATTCAAACTGTTTCTGGGATCATGGAGCAAGCAGTCTTCTGCTGCTCTTTAATCAAGATATATTTCAACTTGTCATTATTTCTCCCACCCAGGGACCTGAGGAGCAACTCCCTTGCTACCATTTGTCTTAAGAGAAAGATGGCAGGTCCCAGGGGCACAGAGAACCTTTTGGCACTGTTCTCTTTTAGGAGTTCACATGTGATTTTTAATAAAAGTAAGAGCAATCCTTTTAGCTTTGAGATAGTAAGGAACTATAATAAGGATAGTACCTATATAAGGAGCTATATTAAGTTCTTTATATAGTAGCTATATAAGGAACTATAGTCAGGATAGTAAGGATTGAATGTAACTTCCATCTAAACACATTTGAGTGTGTTGGTACAGTATTTTTTGAATTCTTAAGGGTACACAAACAGCAGCCTCCTGACTTCTGCAAAATGCTGCCTTTACTTCATTGAATTCAATGTCTTCTTCCATGACTGCTTAGTCTTCCATGACTAAATAATTCAAATTCTCTTAGTCTAAACATAAAGACAGTTCTTCCCAAAACTTAGCATATGGCATAGCTGGAGATAGTAGATGTCTCTATTAAAACAACCTATTCTTCCATATATCTTTAATTTCACCAGAAACTATGAAACTTAACAAAGAACTATGATTACATCAGTTTGTGACACACTGCTTTTCTGGTTACAATTTTTTTCTTTTAAACCCATACTAGATACCCATTGTCAAGGTCAGGGATATTAAAAGTGATTTGTTAGATGTAAAATACTGTTTATTATAGTCTAAAGAGCAAGCCAGCTTGAAGTAATAAATTAGCGCCAGATGAAAAACTGCCAGAATTCTCTATTATACATGCGTTTCCCTGGAAAGCATCCCAGATTTTTTTTCTTGATAGGCTCTTTTACTAAAGACTCCCTGACTTATGGAGTGTGAGCAAAAGTTATAGCTTATAAAAGGGTCAGTGAGGAGCATTAAGGGGCTCTGAAAACAACAACAACAAACAAAACTCCTGTATAAACTGAGCTGTGGTTACAGCCTAAATAATACATACTGATGAACTGCAATAAAATGCTAAGAAAAACTTATGGAGTTTACCCACATAATTGCACTAGGTCAGATACTTGTAGCATCATCAGAAATCTGAAATCTGCATGAAGGAAAAAACCTGAATTATTCTCGTCTTCCCCACTGCTCTCCTGTGTGTTGTTTCACAGACAAGATTCGTCTTAAGGAAACAGGTAACTTGTTGAATTACAAATTTCATTCTTAACAGTGAACTGAAGTGATTTGGGAAGAGCATAACTTGATACTACGAAAAACAAAAGCACTATTGATACCAGCAGGAAGGCTGGACTGCAACTGAAGATTGTTTCCTGTGCCAAGGTAAATGTTGCCAGGTGTACTGCAAACTATTATCTGTTACTATTCTTCAATGGAAAAATAATATATTTCTTCTTTTTTTTTTTTGGTCGGTTGGTTGGTTTTTTGGGGTTTTTTTGTTGTTGTAACTGTGAGAATAAGGAGAAATGGAAACGTCAACCTCTTTCTCTCTCATGCATGATTATTGATTTCACCACAATATGCTGAGAAAGCAGGGTGGGACCATCGATCACTGGAAGTGAGCATTAACAGCAGGGGCATAAGGAAGTGCTTAAACCCAAGCAGCTGACTGTGGCTGGGAACCTGGAGAGGGAAAGGGATGACTAGAAGTTTTCATTGTACATGTTGCAAATACCATGTGGGTCCAGCTCTGTTGGCTTGCTGCATCATCACAAATAAGCCAAAATGTACCTTCAAAAGCCTGCAAGCAATAAGGCAACAAAGAGACCCCCACCAGAATGGTCAATGCTGAAAATAAAAGTCATGTTATAAATGTTTACATGATGTAAGCTTGGAGTGTAGAGTCCAATAATTCTATCTGGCCCTTCTCTCTCACTTCCGTTCTTGGCAGCTAGATAACAAGTTCAGCCAAGCAACTTACTTAAAATGTACTGACACGAATCCCCATAGTGTAAATAACATATCTTACCTATGAAGGGTGACTATGTTTCTTTTATTCTCAAAAATACTATCTTCCTAGCCTTTTCATGAAAATTGTTTGCATTCCTCATACAGTTTATAGTCTATAATCACAATACTGACTATTGCTGTTAATAACTAGAATGACATGGACACAAATCTAAGCCATGGAGCTGACACCCCAGAGCAGAGAGGAAGTTTGAATCTGAACATTTCATCTCCAGTCTGTCTCTACGGGCAATGAATTCACAAAGCAATAATAATACCATAAACAGCACTTAACATGTTAGGGCTGATCCTGTCAACCCGTACTCCTCCAGCGCAAAAACTCTTGGCAGATCTCACACACTGCTAAAGTCTCACTGAAACTCTCTAAATGGACCTTATGTGGGATTTAAGAATCACACCATTGCCAAAGGGTGACATTAACCATTGCACGTACCACTGAAATCAATCATCATGCCGGCATAACCAATGCATGCGCTATACAAGTAGATCTACACATCACCTCTGCAAGCACACTAGTCATCAGATTTTTGTCATCCTCCCTTTCGGGATTTTATCACTAAGGCAGAAAAATCTCATGAGCACCGAAGTAATGAAACAGGTTTGGGTCATCTTCTGCAAAATAATAACTGCTGCTGTTTGCTCTGCAGGATCAAACCCTTCTTATTGACCCTTTCTGCAGCTGAGAGTCCTGTTGAGTCTGGCAGTATGTCTGTCAGGGACTGGCCTGGAGGGCATCATACAAACTGAGAGGGAAGCCAGCAAAGGCAAGTGCTGTGTTACTGGAGGAGGTGCAGACACGCTGAACATGTTGGAACAGTACAGCTCTGCTAGCTTAGATCTGTCCCCTGTCCTCACACTGCTGGTACAGTTTCATTCTCCAGCTGGCTACATGTGTGTCTTCCACAACAGAGCAGCATTGTCCTCCTGAATATACATATTTCTTGACTTCAGGATTTCTCTGCTGAGATTTTCTTTTCTCCTAGCACATCGCAGAAATTCAAGTTTTGCCTGTATCTTAATGCATTTTCTGAATATTAATTCCTGGAGCAATTCTTTACCTTTTACTCTTCTACAATCTCCAATTAAAAATAAGAGCATAATGTGAAATCTTCCAGACAGTGAAGAATGCTTTCTGTGCAAGGAACAAACTGGCATATGCAAATACCACATATGGATAAGATTACCTGCAGGGACAGGTACCATAAAGATACTTGCATAGACAAGTATACAAACATATATACTGTATCCAATTCTGTCACACAATGTTTGCACAAGAAATCACAGGTATGTCTGCTTTAACTTATTTATTGCAGCTACTATCAAACTACCAAAATTTTTATGTGTTTCTTGACTCTATTGTAAAGCTGAACTTCCAGAGTTTTTCTATGAAAGGAAAATGACTATTTAAAACTGTGGAAATTGCCTTAACAACACTTAGGTATTATCACCTTTCAATCTAGGCAAGAAATAAAAGCCTAAAAATGAAAATTAAAAAAAAAAAAAATCTAAACACTGAGACACTCTTTTCAAGTTGAAGGTGAAAAATGCCAAAAGGTAATACTCAGTTGCAGCTGCCCTAGGAAACTTGGTTGAAGACAAGTCAGACTGAGTTGGTGTGGATTCTTTTCACTGCATCGATGGAAAACCAGCAGTACAGAGAGTATTGAGATCAACAGGGGTCCAGTAGTGTGGTTCTCAAAGGATCTTTGTCTCACACTGGTTCTCAACTGGAACTTCAATAGCTCCATGTCCTGTTGGAAGTTATGGAAAATCATCATGGACAGAGGAAGATAGACAGCATTCAGATGGAACGTCCTTGGCACCAGAAGTCACAGGACTGATGTGACAAGCTGCTGAGAAAGACCTGCTCTCTTTGTCATACTTACCTGCACTCTTTGTCATACTTAGCCCCTTATCTGCTCCAGGATACCAACTAGGAAACTTTTAACTGCAAGACAACAAAGTTGGCAGGAAGGAGAAATGAGTTTCTATGTTTGACTGCTCATATACAAACACTCACAGCTGATCTCTTTCCTTCTGACACGTTCCCAATGGGGATTTGGAGCATACATCACAGAATTCATATAATGTGGGATATATTTACTTGCTGCCTTAAGGCTTTCCCTTAAGGTGACTTGAGAATAAAAGACTTGAAAGGTAACAAACTAAATCATGAAAAAACCCAAACATCTCAAATGGGATAACCCATGGCAGCAAAGATAGCTAACAGCTGACTGTCAAGCACAAGTAACCCATATCATTGAGGATAATACACAGAAGATGTACTTAATAAAACATATCTTCATGCTACATATATGAATTGAACAGTTGGAAGCCTTTTCTAGCAGAACCGTAGCAGACAGCCATTGAAACTGCTGCTGGAACATAGCAATACAGCAGGTCATCTTGGAACTCATCCTCTCACATATTGAGTGTTATATGTGGCCTTTCCTTCCACTATCAGACAAAATTCTCAGAAAAGCACCTTTTGAACTGGTTGCTGAGCCATTACACCTTCCCTTACCATCCCTCAGCAAAAAAGCAACACAGCTCAGGATAAATACATAAGTACTAGTTGTACAATCATATTGCCCATTACTTTTAATAATGTTTCCTCCATTATTTGTAATAATGTTTTCATTTGTTTCTGCTGTCTGGCAACCTCTGGCAATTTTCAAAATTAAGTTCTCTCTTCATACAATGATGGAGAAACTGAAACACTACAGCACTATGATATTGTTATAACTTCACTGCATTTGAAATAAATTCACCTAAACAGTGAAGATTTTTTTAAATGTATTTTCAGAGCTTATATCTGAAGTAAGATGGTCCCACAGTATGAACAGCAATTTGTAAAATTTGCTTCGTTTTTCATCCACAAATGTTTTTCCTCAAAGCAGGGGTAAAACTTCTAGCTTTATTTCACAGACAAGGGAAAAAACAACAAACAAGTACTGACTCTGCAGAAGTGCTGGTACTGAAACCCAGGTCTTCTCACATTTCCTGTTTCATGATTTACTCACTGGGAATATATTCCTTCTATTCTCTGGGGATCTCTCCACCTTTTCAATAACCTCCAGTAGCAACCATTAATTTGCCTGGGATTACTAAAGGAAGGGGAACTGAAGGTCACCTGTGGGTTTGAGGAGATGGGCTAGAGGCCCATGAGCAATCTAGTATCAGGCTCGCTGCTGGCAGGGAGCATTGCCACATGGTTCTTTCAAATCTTCTCTGGCAGCAGGAAGACACTGAAATGCAGAATACAGCCAGGAGCCATGAAGTCTAATGAAGAGCCAGAATGAATTCCTTGCCTTTTTCCACCTCAGTTCTTCTGATACAATGAAGTGCTTCCCAACGAGGAGCACAATCATTCTGAGTGCCAGAGCATGAATCAGCACATCAGTCCTCTCTGACCAAGGATCCTCCAATGGTTATCACACTACTCCGTAAGGCCTTTGCTCTGCTCATATTTTCCTTTGCCAACAAAATAAAAGCTTTCATGTTTTACTTGTAGGATCTGTCATAGCACCTCATTCAGGGCAAAGAAGTCTCACACTGACTTATATTGCATATTTCAGCCTTGTAGAGGCTCAAATTAGTTCAGACACTACAAGAAACCCTATAAAATTTATCCTTAAGCACCAGTGGAACAATGTTAATATGCTGTCAGGTAGAGTAATTGAACACACGCTTTTCTCAGTTTCTGACAGTCAATACTCAGGGACTGTACTGTCATACTCTCTCGTATTTTTTCACAGTTCCTTTTTGTCATGGTACAACTCTACTAAAAACCTGTCACTCAAGGCTTTTCAATAACTAGGCTAAAGTATAAGGTATTTTGTGACCTGGGTATATTCTAAAGGAACTGAAGTAAATCAAAGTAGTGGATACAAGCATTCCAAATAAGATGCCACTTTAGTTTACAAAAATACATAGGGATCTAAGGATTAACTGGCATGAAAGGTGCAGGCATTTCACAGTATCATTTAGGAGGAAGGTACCTTTATACAAGGGGAGGAAGATACCTTAATACAAAACTGTGATACAAAAACCTGATACGTCAACTAGATGCTATGCAAGTTTGCAGACATACAAAACTGGAGGGAGCTGTCGACTCACTCAAAGGCAGGAAAACCCTTTAGAGAGACCTCAACAAAGCAGAGGATTGGGTAATCACCAATCATATGAAGTTCAACAAGAGAAAGTGCTTAATTCTGCATCTGGGACAGTCTGGGATGTACAGACAGACTGAGGAATGAGATGCTGGAAAGAAGTGCCACAGAAAAGGGCCTGGGGGTCCTGGTCAGTGGCCAGTTGGTTCTGAGCCAGCAGTTCCCTGGCAGCCAGCAGGGACATCCCTGTCCTGGGGCACCAGGCCCAGCATTGACAGCCAGGACAGGGAGGAATTGCCCTGCTCTGCTCTGAGCTTGGGCAGTCTCACCTTGAACATTGTGGGTAGTTTTTGTCACTGCAATATAAAAAAAATTAAACTATTAGAGAGCATCAAAAGAGGGCAATGAAGATGGTGAAGGGCCTTGAGGGGGAGCCATATGCCATATGAGGAGCAGTTGAGAGCATTTGGTGTGTTCAGCCAGTGGAAGAGGAGACTGAGGGGAGACCTTATTGCAATTATAACTTACTCATGAGGGGAAGAGGGGGTGTAGACACTGATTTCTTCTCTCTGGTGACCAGTGACAGGACCCGAGGGACTGGCCTGAAGTTGTGTCAGGGGAGAGTTAGGTTGGTTATTAGATAAACGTTCTTCCCCAGCTGGGTGGTTGGCTCTGGAACTGGCTCCCCAGGGAAGTGCTCACAGCACCAGGCCTGGCAGAGTTCAAGGAGCATTTAGACAATTGTCTTGGGCAGCTGGTGTGACTCATGGGGATGGTCCTCTCTAGGGCCAGGAATTGGACTTGATGAACCTTATGGACCCTCTACGACTCACCATATTCTGTAGTTCTGTGATACACCCTAATTCCAGAGGAATCCTTAATTTTTACAATATTGTCTTGTTCCTCGAGCTCTGCTCAGCATGTATATAACTGCTAACTTGAATCAGGATACAAGAATTCAGTGCCTGCCCATCAAAGTCTCTTGACAGACGGTCTCATGCATGACAGCAATCAGAAGACCCCATTCCTTCAAAATGCAGTCAGAGAGCATACTCTGTTAAAGTGCTTGTGTGCAAGAAGGAATTCAGAATTCACTGGACCAGAAAAGAAAGAGAAGCCAACAGGAGCCTACCTCCCTAGCCAGGTGGCTTAAAAAGAGCACACCTGGGAACTGTTTTGAATTGGAATGAAACCCTGACTTCTGGTGAATTCTTTAGTCACTCACTGACAGATCCATTCCCTTCTTTGTACTCACTCTCTCACACTATGTTGTGTTCCTGTCACGATCCGCTCACACAAGCGGGGTTCGTGATGGTTCGTTTTAGGGATCTCAGAGCGCAAAAGACACAGCGGGGGACAAACTCAGTTTACTCAATCACAAATGCACCTTTATTTAGTGCCAACAAATGCGATAGTAGGGAGAGAAAAAGAGAATAGTTAGAAAAACAGAAAAGAGGGGAAGGGGATTATAGCTACCAACATGGAGGGTCGAGTCCTCGAGGCTTTTGAAGATGCCTATAGACGCGAGTTTCTCCAGTGGGGTGATCACAAAAGTGAGCGGGGGTCTCCAGGGTTTTTATAGTCCTCTCCGAAGCGACAGGCAG
Source organism: Chamaea fasciata (assembly GCF_029207755.1). Taxonomy (NCBI): domain Eukaryota; kingdom Metazoa; phylum Chordata; class Aves; order Passeriformes; family Sylviidae; genus Chamaea; species Chamaea fasciata. The sequence goes on along the minus strand of NW_027094097.1, from coordinate 17,961,400 downwards.
TTGGCCAAACAGGTGGGGGAAATTATTGCAATGTGTTCATTTAGAGAACCCAGAACAAGTCGGTCGTCAGCAGGTACAGTGTCAACCAGTACAAGTCAGCAGGCGCAGTCACTTCACCGTGACTTGCCCATTGTTTCTGCTCAGGTTCTGATGTTCCGATATGGGTGCTGGGTTTTTCCATCGAACACACCTGCAGGCAGCACTTGGCCAACATCCCACCTCAGCCAGGCCAGAACTCCTGTATTGAGATTTTAAAGTCCCTTTTAGGGGTTTCAGTCTCTGTCCTTGACGATGGTCGTGAGGCAGATGAGGGATCTTCGGACCGTCTCTTACACCACCCCGTGACTCACGATTGTCGTCAAGAGAGCTCCTTCTGTAGGGTTCCGTAGTCTTGCGAAGTCTTCAGGACTCGTCCATGTCAGTAGCATATCCCGGAAAAAACAGGGACAGTAGAGAGTGTGTGTGAAAGAGAGAGAGAGGGAGAGAGAGAGAGAGAGAGAGAAATAGGAAAAGGAAATAGAAACAAAACAAAATCAATCAATATTGATTAAAACAATTTCATCAAAATAATCAGAACAAATCATAAAATTTCTTAAAGTTATAACAATTTTCAAACAAAAGCTTAATTTTGATTACAATATAACATAATTAAAACAAATAACAATAATCAAAACAAGCAATTAACATTTTCAAATTAATCTGCTGTTGGAGGCCTAATTTTTACTGTTAGGGTAGTACATCTCGTGTCAATAACTTTGGGAGGGTCTTTTGCAAAAGGGGTATTGATTAAACTGTGTGCTTCCATTAGAAATGCCAAGTGTGTCAACTTTTTCATCATTTTTCAATTTAGGATGTATAAAATGACTGATAAGACAAAACCAATCAAAACCAAAATCAAAAAAAAACAACAATGGGATAACACACTTTGTTCAGGATACCTGTGGCAGTAGGTGACTACCCAAAAAGGGTATCCTACCACCTGTGTTCAGCATCTTTTCTTACCCTTTCCATGACATGATGTATTTTTCTCACTTTGTAATGAATAGTTACCAGGGCTTTCTGTCTGTTTTTCTTGATCTTTTTCAAAATCTCAATTAAATCCTGATGAAGCAACAATTGCTTCACCAAAGTAAGATTTATCCCAATAGGGGGAGGCAATAATTTGTGCATCACTGTATAATCAGATTGTAAAAGGTGATAAAAGGTAACTGGGGCTGAGTAAGAAAAGTCACATCTTGTAGTTGTGGTAAAGTTACAAATACAAAAATTTGAGTGATTCTTAAGATTCACTACTATTTCTTCTACAAACACTACATTACAAGCAGTTCTAAAGCATACACACCCATTGCCTATACATATTAGCACTACTTCAGAAGTTTGGTTAGGGTGAATTTTAAAGTGGCAGATATTTTGTTCAGTGTCCAGACAAATGTCTTGAGCTATGATTGCATTACTCTCACAGATGAAACCTTGCTGTTCCCGAACAATACATGAGTCTAAATTGACAGTTTGCCATCTCTCGCCATTTTGACGGGCCCATTCTCTGTGCTCAAAAGCATAGAGAATAGCTCCATCATGATTCAGTCCTAATGCAATGATAGGAAATATCGAGTGTACAGAGGCATTACATATGGTTAACACAAAAGCTGTAACTGTGTTGGTATTGGGGTTATAGGTAAAGTTTACTAATTTCTACCAGGATTGGAATTCCTTTTCAAAATCATTTGCATTGTCTCAAATTATTTTCTAAATTTCAGTAGGAAAACTGCCTTCTTCTCCTTCCCTTATGATTGAGGCAACAACTGTTTGCATCCACAGCTGTGCCTGGATGCAGCTAAGAGCCAAAGAAACATTGTTTTGTGTAGCACCAAGAGCATCAATTATCATTTTGTGATCATTCACATTCACTTTTTCCCAATTTGGTAGTATGTTTGATAGCAACCACTGATGTGTTCCCAAAGCCAATAAGGATAACTACAATGGTTGTTGTAATTTGGTCAAATCCCTAGTTTTGGCAGCCAATTTTTTCATTAATACTTCTAAAAATTCCCAATTTAAAATATTTATCATGGTTTATATGGCCTTCATGTCCCTCGGAGTTCTCCTGCAAAAAGTAAGTACAACAGAATCTGCCACCAGAAGGCAGAAAGTTAGAATGATGGAAATTTTCCAGTGTGCATTTATTCGATACTCTTTCTCTAGAGCATCAAAGGTTACCCATGTGTATTTATTCAGAGGGGGTTTTAGCACTAGTGGTACCTCTCCCTCTGTGGGGAGGTCCACCAAAACAGGTTGTCCAGGGTAATGAACTGGATTTTCGGGATCATTTGGTCCTCTTTGTGAGGGAACTATGCTTGGAGCTGTTGGGCTAAAAGGAAAAGTATCAGTAAACCAAGGACTTGCTGACTGTTCGGGGGAAAAGGGAGGGGTAATGACTGAGGCAGGTTTGTTTTGGATGCTATCCAAGTTTTCTGCTTCTTGTACTGCCAGTTTTTTCACAGCTCCTTCGGTTATTGAGATGTTACAATAATGTTCAATCTGAGCATACCACTTTCTTACTGAGGCTGTTTGGGCCACCCCGTCAGATGGGGGAGTCCCAGTAGTGACTGACTTAAAAACTTGGAAAGGCCCTCTCCAAACAACTGGTTGTTGTTGTACAATCTTCTCTACTTCTAGGAGAGCTAGGCTAACCACAAACAAGCCTTTTCCCCAGGTATTATACCTCTTTTCAGCATCTCTGAAACCACGGGAATAAAAACCAGCAGGCCATGTCGGACCCTCAGGACCCCACTGCCATATGTGTACTGACAACCCTGAGGAAGCAAATCCCCATTCTACCTGAAAAGGATCTGTTGGGTGGATAGGGCCTAGGGCCTGATGAGCTGTGGCTCCAAAAATCAACAATTGTAATGCTTCTTCCTGAGAAGGGCTCCAGTCCCATTTTACTCCTTTTCTTAACAAATCATAAAGAGGTTTGGCAAAAATTGAAAAATCTGCAATGTGTTTTCCCCAAAACACTAATAATCTCAAGGCATGCTGTAAATCTTTCCTGGACTCAGGCACTTTAATTTGATCTAAGGAGGTTAGGGTGTCAGGTGGGATGCATGTCATACCTCTTTTCCACCAGATACCCAAAAATTTTACTTCTTGAGAAGGTTTTTGTATTTTTTCTGAGGGGATTTGCAAACTAAGGCTTTCTAAGTGGGAAGTTATTTTCTGTTGAACACCCCCCACTTGCTGTGTCTCATTGTTTAAAACTTGTGCTAGGGAGTGCTGTGGCTTGTTGCCCAAGGTTTGTGGAAGAGGAGGTGCACTGGGTTGTTGGTTGGATGATTCCAACACAATGGGTTTGGGACAGGGCCAATCAGAAATTATTTTAGCCAATTTATCATAAAGCAATTTATTCATAATTTTTTGCGGCACTCCCCTTTTCAGTCCTAGTGACCACAGTTGCTGCCGGTTGGAAATTTGTTTTCCCTTTTCTGATTTTTCATTAGGAGAAGCAATGTGCCTGACTCCTCTGGGTTTTTCTGGTTTGTCCTCTGAGTCCTTCACTGGTCCATATTTTCTACTGTAACTTATTAACTCCTCTGCTACCTCACTCCATGTCCAAAGTTTATGACTGCTGTTATATTGTGTGCTAGAAGTTGTAAAAGGTGGGGAGTCAGTGGAGTCAGTGGAACCAGTTTGATCTCTTGTATGTCTAAGAAATCTTTCAAGTCTATCTACCGGAGAGATAGATGCCATTGTTTTTTGAAGAATTGCTGTTGGTTTAAGAAACTCTGGCAAACCTCGAATTAAAGGGGTCATAATCTCAGGTTTGACAGGCTGTTGCATTGGTGACTCACAGCCAGAGATTAATTTTCTTTCCTGTATCATTTGCAAGCATGCAGCTTTGTGTATGTTTCCTAGGAGTTGGTCTGAGGTGCCGACTATTGCCAGAGGGTCGCCCCTCTCAAGGGGGTTTAACCCCCCTGCCCAGTGAGCTGCACACTGTGTCAGGGACCATGGAGCACGTGTATTTCCTGTTGTTAAGAAAACTCCATGTCCCCAATAGCCACTTGCTTCTTGTTCACTTAATTTAATTTGGTCGCCCCCTGTGAGGGAAACTCTAAAAACATACTCCATCTCTGATTCACTAGGGAGGCGGAAGTATTTTTTCTTTAATTTAGCTAATTCAGTGGCCGTGTATGGTATTTCTTTGGTGGTTTTGTGGGGATCATGATCCTCTTCATTTATATAATTATATTCTGTTTTAATGAGAGGTCTCAAGTTGGAGCAACAGTGTTCCCCACAATTTTGCATGTGTACTAATTCTTTCTGAGGGTATATTTGTTTAATGTTGTATGTCTCCTTTCCTTCTATTTCTGTGGGTGAATCTACAGATTTTAAGTTTTTGCTTCGCTCTTCTGCAAGAGAAATTTGCAGCAAATAATTCTGATTTCTTTCCTGTTCTAATTGTTTTTGCAAAGCTTCTACCAAATTTTGCAGGGATTCTATTACTGCTTTTTCTTCACTTACCCGTTCAGAACGGGTCTTTATGGCTGCCGAAAGACAGGCCCCCAAAACTGAGCAAAGAATGGTTTTATTTCTGCCCAGTTTGTATCTAGCATCATGTTGCAAAGAATATATTCTATCTACAATGTTTTTAAAGTTAAACCAATTATTCTGTGCCCACCTTTCTCCGTCTGGAGAAGGTCTAGCACTATGTTTTGCTAGCAAAGCATAAAATGCATTCTTATGTTTTTCACTCATTTTGTGAAGGGACCAAAACCACTCTCAGGGAGGTACGCTTAAAGTTACACCAAAGGCACAGCTAAAACTGTGTTTCCCTTCGCTTCCCTGGAATGGGCGAGGAGACCAAAACTGCCTGGGAGGTTCACCTTAGTTACAAATGGTTGTCTCCTCAACTACACCAAGCAGCCCAAAACACAAAAAAAAACCAAAACCTAACTACAGTCCCATCTTTTGCACAATGAGATCCTTTTGTGAAATCCTGATGACAGGGAGTGCTACACGCCTGGGTGTATACAGTTTGCGGGAATTTTCCCTCGCCCCCCTTGCTTTCTAACAGCGCTCACCGAAGTGGCGTGCTAGGTGCGGCTGAGACGAGGGTCCTTCCCCTGTTACAAACTATATAAAACCCGCAACCCCTCTGTCCATCAAGATCCTGTCCGTGACGCCAATTTAATGTCACGATCCGCTCACACAAGCGGGGTTCGTGATGGTTCGTTTTAGGGATCTCAGAGCGCAAAAGACACAGCGGGGGACAAACTCAGTTTACTCAATCACAAATGCACCTTTATTTAGTGCCAACAAATGCGATAGTAGGGAGAGAAAAAGAGAATAGTTAGAAAAACAGAAAAGAGGGGAAGGGGATTATAGCTACCAACATGGAGGGTCGAGTCCTCGAGGCTTTTGAAGATGCCTATAGACGCGAGTTTCTCCAGTGGGGTGATCACAAAAGTGAGCGGGGGTCTCCAGGGTTTTTATAGTCCTCTCCGAAGCGACAGGCAGTTGGCCAAACAGGTGGGGGAAATTATTGCAATGTGTTCATTTAGAGAACCCAGAACAAGTCGGTCGTCAGCAGGTACAGTGTCAACCAGTACAAGTCAGCAGGCGCAGTCACTTCACCGTGACTTGCCCATTGTTTCTGCTCAGGTTCTGATGTTCCGATATGGGTGCTGGGTTTTTCCATCGAACACACCTGCAGGCAGCACTTGGCCAACATCCCACCTCAGCCAGGCCAGAACTCCTGTATTGAGATTTTAAAGTCCCTTTTAGGGGTTTCAGTCTCTGTCCTTGACGATGGTCGTGAGGCAGATGAGGGATCTTCGGACCGTCTCTTACAGTTCCTTAGAGGCAGCCAACACAGCTCTCCCGGGAGAAGAAAGATGACTGAAGACTCTCCTACCTGAGGAGGCTCTGAATATTGGCTTCCTCATTAAACTACTGGATTATTATATACAAAAATGGCTAAAATCTTTTAAAAAACTTTTAAAACCATATAGTTTCTACTTAATTTTTAGTAAGAATTGAGCCAGCATCTATCCTTGGGAAGGCTGTTTAAGCAATGAATCTGCAGCTCCTGCTTTATGTAGGCCCACTTGCCTACATATCCCCAGCTAAAGATTCAGTACCCTGCACTCTTCCTGAAGGTTGTTACACTGTTTCCCACTTCCAAAACAGCTTGTGCTGCCTTGGAACCACTGTACAGCCCTGTGCTGCTCCAATACAGGGCATTAAGCCACCACTGCCTAGAAACTACACTCCTACCTGGATCTACCCTCCAAGTCTAAAAGCTCTAGACAAAGGACACCAATTAACAGCTTCTCCCATCTCACTAAGCACCCACACAAACACCAAGCCTTGCATTTCCCTTCCAAACTGATCTAGCCACCATCCTTTGCAAACGATCCTGTCCATTATGCTGAAAAAAGTGGCATAGCAGAATTTCAATGAGAACACGGAAGAACTGAAAGGAAAAGGAAGGAGTTCAAGCATAGAATAAGAAAGTGTCTACCTGAAGATTATCTAGAGGTGGCTGAAAGGAGATGGGGACAGACAAACTCATCTGTCTTTAACATCAAAGACAGCTACATCACCCATCCATACAAACAGGGAACTTCTTTACTTCCTCAGAGCTGCAGTGCAGCAACTTGTAAAAGAAAACTGAGCCTCTCGGGGATGCAACATCAACTCCACTGGTCTAAAAAACATGAAAACCTTTCTGTAGAAAGGTGTGATTGAAGCAGTCATTGTCAGCTGTTTAGGAAACTAATGTCCTCTTGCGCTCACAAGTCAACTCTGTATAAAACCTAGTGCAAAGCTACCTGAACCCTACTGCGACTGACCAGTATAAAAACCTGACAGTGCTTTCATTTCTTTTCATATGCTGTACTTCTGCAATGAAAAGATTAGGTGTATCTTTTTAAATAAGCATAAAAATTTACACAAACATTGTGTGAATAGAGTGAAAAAACTTTAACAGACAAAGCCAGAATTCTGCAAGAATAACTGGCAGACATTTTGCAGTTTTACAGTGGTTATAGCCAACACTTCTGCAACAAAGGGGAGTTTCAATTACTCTGGGGCACCAGGCACAGATTGAAACTCATATTTTCTTATCTATTTAAAATTGCTCAAATAAGCATAAAGCAGTGGTGTAATCAGAGAAGCTATTTCCATTAATCTTTATTTAGATTTTTTTTTTAAAACAGGCCATAAAGTTATTTTATAGGGATGATCTTTCTTTGCACGCAATCTCACAGTGCACACAATACCTGTGGGTTTACCCAGGCAGTATTCCCACTGAATCTATAGGGATTTTTTCCCTGATTATAGAGTACAGAGTAATTTCCCGTATTTTATATTAGCTATCTCTCAGATGAGTATTGCCAGTACTGGAGCAACTTTAAACAGAGAAGCAAGACTATAGTAGCTTTCACCTGAATTTTGCTAACTATGACATTTTAGAAGTCCAGAACCAGCTGTTATTAAGGTCCCTGGGTGCATGTTAGGGCAGCTCAACTTTTGATATTCTACATTTAATTAGAACTTTAGCTGAAATATATTGAGACAATAGTCAGGATAAAAGCTCTCCCTCGCCTTCATTCAAAAGAAATTATACTCTCTAACACACATGTTAAAGAGAAAGTTATATTGTTGCAAATTCTAATTAGGAAAAAAATAGAAAAACAATTCAATTACCTCACAAGTACTCCTGTAAGTTACTCATACAGAGCACATGAATGCTGTACCTCCATTACAAATAGTACAGCCATGCATTTACTCCTGGTATACCAACAATTGCAGCAGATGATGTAACACATGTAAAGCAGACTGCTTAGAGGAGAGACTCATTTGGTTGGTTTACCTGGAAATAGGAAAAAGCGCACTAACCCAAGATACTCGCATTAACTTCGGCAGGCTTTGGATCAGGCTCTACTTGCCTACCTAATTAGGGCTCTTCTGGCCTCCTGGCAGCGAATTTCCAATTGGCCACCCTGCCAAGAGCTCTCCTACTTGCTGCTGACTCTACTACTCCCCCTCCCCAAGGAGGTGGGGGGTTCTACAGCACAGAAACCAAATACATCCTTTACTAACTGCCAAAACATGTATGAATCCAAATGTGCAATCCAAAATTCGGTTCAGCTTTAACAGTATTTCCTTTGTCATATGGAAATTATTGCATGTTCTAGTCCAAGGAAAACACAGATATCCCAGAATCTTACTCCGAAGTCCAGCTCTCAGTATTTTGTAGTAAGCTACAAGACGGGAAAGCCCTGGCGTTACCGGCCGTTTTATCCAATGGGGTTTAATTGCCATCTAGCGGGAATAATGTGCAACTCCCTCTCTCGACTTTTCTCAGGTTACAGCCTTTCACAGAGAAGTCCTGCCCTCTCCATCCCAGAAGAACTTGTACATTTACATTACCCAGAATGTGTTTCCACTGGCTCGGTTCACCTGGACAAAGACCTTTATTCTTCTAGCTCAGGGGGTGTCTATCAAAACAAAGTGGAAGTGCAGCCCTTTTGTCCTCAAAGACAAAGCTACACCTAATCCAAATAAGCCTCACACTTTTCTGAGGTCTGAGAAACAAGCTATTCCTGTATGCCATTTCCAGTGTGAGGTTTCCAAAACTCTGGAAAGACTTAAACTAAAATACCCAAAACCTAGACTAAGGCACTGGTAAGAAGATACTGCAATGCTTGGGAATCATCATTAAATCCCAAGTATTTATAGGGAAAGAAAAGACACAATTTTCCACTTATACGTTGTTAAATCCTTAGCACGAACTCAACAAGTAGGCCAACCCTACTTTACAAACATATAATCAAAAATATTTTCTTATTTTCCAAGTGTAAAGCACTGAGCCTACCAGCAAAATCATTAAGCAAAAGCAATTTCCATTTATAAGAGCTTAGATTCAACTTTCCAAATACCTCATTTCTATTCTTCCAATTAGCAGCCACATATGGAAGATATTATACCAGCTACACTTCACCTTTTGTCCTCAAAGCTATGAGAAGGACCAAGTGTTCCTTACTTCCTGATGAATCCTTAATTACCTGCAATATGACATATTCCTCCTTTTTTCTTTTTGATCTCCTAAAATCCAAAAGGCAAAGCCAACAAGGCACAGTGTCTTACTCTGACCCTTTCATTTTATATATTTCCCAGTAACCGACTTTAAATAATAAACACTTGCGAACGCATAGTACCCATCTGCATTTCCTTTCAGTCTGACAGTGTCTTCACAGACCTGGTAGTCTCTTTGTTAATGGCTCAGCTAAGTCCATGTCCATGACCAGATATTCCTCTAAGGGCAACAGAGACATGCCAGACAGCAAACTGCTGTCTGCCCAGTATGGTGCCAGGCCATCAGATCCCAGGCATCCAAGTGATCATTAGGCATTACAGCACAATCAGCCCTTAGTTTGTTACGTGACTTCAGGTCTCAAATCCCATGTGTTAACATGGGCTTCACAGGCTGACAGACACAGGAAGGGGGAAACAAGGAAGTGCTGGAGTCATCAAATGTACCTTTGCCGAATCCCCACTCTGAGAATGTCCCAGTACCATAACACTCCTGATAATAGCAAAGTATTTACAGTAGCAAATAACTTTTTTTTTTTTAATCCAACAAGCCCTAAAAAATGCATATGCCTTTGCATTTAGCATCCTGTCTTACATATACACAAGTTGCAGGGTAAGCCAAAGATGCCTACCTGCAAAAGAATAGCCAACTAGATGTGGCTTTCAGCTGTCAGCCTGGAGTTTCCATGTTAATGTACCTTTATCAGGGCTGGATTAGCATTTAAGATACACTTTTTGTGTAAATTTGGAATCTTGAAGTTACTATCTGGTCTGTGCTGGCAAAAATTCTTGCATAAAGTTGACAAAGCTCACACGGGCCGATACTACTCTACATCTGTCAGGATTATCAAATACTACTTTATACTTGGGACAGTGGAGACAATGACACCAGTAAGACTGCCACTCTGAAGGGCTTTGCTTCATTGTGGCTTTATTAAAGCAGAATAAAAATGCAGCCTCAGTGGATGAGTTGGGTCTGCACTTTTCTTAGATAGTATTGTGGTACACATTTGCATGCTGTATTTAGAAAGTGTAAGAATAGCCTAAAGTAATTCATTTCCTTTTTATCTTTTTGCTTTAACCTCCTTTGGAATAGGATGGCACCAAAGCAGCTCAAGCAGCTTTCCAGTAAGTGTGTCAATGAGCAAGGTAAGTTGGTTACATCAGTGATCTTGACTGGCAGAGACTGTCTCTCCAGACACATTTATCTAATTGCAATTAACACAGAAGTCCTGTGTGTTAAAGTCATACTTTATAGTACATGGCAAGTGAGGACAAAAAGAATGTGACCTGCCAATAAAACAATAACCTTATTGAAAGAAGTTCATTATCCCCAAAGGATCTGATCTTGTTTGTCAATACTGCCTTTCTACTTCAAACTCCTGAACTCTCAGCTACAAGAAAAGCCCAATCACATGCTCAAATCCATGTTAAAGTACAAGAACAGTTTATAACTCAACATTTTCTGAATTATTATGTCCTTGGGATGTGGAGTTGCTGCTACAGTCAGTTACTTTTACTTCTTGTGTAGCCATGATTCCTTCTGGAAACAACACAGTTACCCCATATCCATCAAGACAGTGAGCCTCCATGTGCTTCGTGTCCATTCCCTGGACTTCAGTGCTACAGCTGAAAAAAGGAGAAACAGGAGTGGCCTGTTGCATAAGGCACGGTCAGCGCCCCACAGGACTGGCAAACGCCAAGGCGGTACCAGGCGCTGATTGCTAGAACAATTTTCTGAACGATTGCTCCACAATGCTGTCTGGGTCAGGCCTGACCAGCTACAAGGAAGCTATCAACAGAGACTTTCCAGGCTGTTATTGCTGAGCTAATTCACTACATTTAGAAGCAATATGACCCTGTTACACTGAAGTGAATGATTTAAGGTGCTCAAAGTATCCAAACAGCCAGACATTTTGTGACAATCTGCTAATAGTCGTTAACATTCTCAAATAAAACCACCTCGTATCTCAATCCGAGTATCAGTTTAATTATTTATCGTGCTCATAGGGACTAACTTTATACCATACAAACTAAACTGAAAAGCAGCAAATACAGTGGTTTTGGTGTTTTTTTCCCCAAAACATGGTTAATAAAATAGTAATAATGTACCAGAAAAACACAGACGCAACATAATTATCCTTCACACTTGAATAGCACGTTTCATCTGAGAAACACAAGGTACTTGAAAGACCAAAATTAATTCTAATTAAACCTCGCAGCATCCTGTGTAGTTATATGACATTTACAGAGTGGTAGGTGAAAAGACTCAGAGGTTTGCTAAGTTGCACAGGATGATACAGTTTGTCATTGGTGGAGTCACAACAAAAATGAAGATCCCAGCTTCAAGTTCTATTTTAACTGCTAAGCTACCCTTCTTCTTTTGTCCGGCACCAGATTTTCTGCTACAGTAAAATGACAGATGAGGCAAAGGGAAGAGCAACCTATTTATATTCCAAAATTTGAGATTTAATGACGAGCTAAATTGTTTTAATAACTGACTGTTTTCTTCAGGCTTTATATATGCTTCTCCATTCCTCAGGTTTTCGTCTCATACATAGTCTAAGCATGTTGAATCAAGCACTGTGAGGATAGAAATTACCTCTGGGAGGGAAAGGTTTTGTCTGTCCACACAAGACGCATTTTCCAAATCTAGAAAAATTTCAAAGTACAATTAACAGCAGCAGCCATCACAAGTAGTGCTTGCCATTAGAAATACTTGTCAAAACATACATATTTAACTATCTGTATTTTAATGAGAGTTTTAATAATTTTCAGTTCTCAGGAAAAAAAGGGGGAAACTGAAGAATACAGACAAGAGAAAAGATAGTGGGAGATGAAAAAGAAAGAAGGTGCCAATCAGATAATTGCTTAGACTGAAGATAAACACCTTTTAAAGCATAAAAATAACATTTCACATTTAGAGATGTAACATCTGCAGAAGAGATTTTTTTGTCTTTTTTTCTTAGCTTATAGTTATTTAAACTATAAGGTAGAAAAAAAGTGCTTTTTTCAACTAGGGAATCTTTTAAAATATCCCTCAAATCTATTATTTAAAAAATACCAGCAAATTTAATAATTACAGCAATTATTTGAAGGTCATCAAGGAAAAGATTTCATCTGCAAGAACCAACTATTCTGGATGCTTAGTTTCATCTATGTAATTCGTGTCATTGATTTTCATTAAAAATACTATACATAATGTAGACATTTGAGAAATGGGGAGAAAACTATTACTAACTCCCAAAGAAATATCAGTTTTCATGGTCCTATATCCTACATAATTCCCACTGGCCAAACAACTGAAGCTGAAAGCATTTACTTGCAGTTTAACAATACTGGTCCTTTCTACATGAAGGAAAGCAGGACAGAAAATTACAGATCTGACTGTAGCCACCCATAAAAGGACAAGATCAAGGAAATGACAATAGAGAGGACAAATCATTATGCCTAAAATTACTAAAATACAAAACATGGGCTTAAGTCTATTTCAAAGTGTGTTTGCTGAATTTACCATTTTTTAATTAAAAAAATACTTATTCTGACAAGTAGAAAATCATCTATTAATTTTGTGTCACAGGATTTAAAAATCTGGTCCATAATAAGTCATTTCTGGAACTAAGACATGCAGAATGAGATACAGATCACAGAATAGCTGAGGCTGGAAGGGACTTTTGTAGGCCCCTAGTCCAACCCCCTTGCTTAGCACAAATCTAGCTACAGCAGATTGATCAAGGCTCAGCTTTTGAACACCCCAAGAGCAGTGATTGCCATCTCTTTGGGTAGCCTGTTCTAGGGTTGGACCACCACCCTAGTGAAAAAAAATTCTCATAGCCGGTAAAAACATCTCCTGTTAAAATATGTGACCATTGAGCTTGTGTTTTGTTGCATCCCTCTGGGTAGAAAGAGGTATTAAACAATTCCTTACTGAGGCTCCTTTTTCACAATGACATGACAAGGGTTTGGTATCTGAAATCCTGGATCTTGTTCATATAACCCACAAGAGTAAAGATGTTTGGTTTTTTCTTTCTTCCTAAGCTTTTTTTGAGTTGAAGACTAGGTTTTTCCTGTGGCTTATGAGCAAACTATAACCAGTTCAAGTGAATAGATGGAATCACCAACAGTGAAACTTTAGCATGCACTCCAGAATGAACAAGTAAACTAATACACAAAAAAAAAAAAAAAAAAACAGATGGCAAAGTACTGCACCAATAAGAGGTCACTAATATCAAATACCTTGCTGCTACAGAACCCTCAGTTACTACCCAGACCACCATACAGATTTTCATTCTTTGCTGGTATTGTTTGTGTTCTAGGTATATAAGGTACACAGAAAAACTGTGATCCTGAAAGAACTGTATGTGGGGATGGGGGGGAGGTGAGAGATGAAAGCTGCTATATTGCAGTAGCAGCTCACCTTGCCTCACATCTACCAATCTTTTCCTCAGGAAAACGTCTCTCAGATGAACTTACATTACCTAATTTAGCAATAAAACTTTCCTCTTTCTTTTACTCTAGCAGCAATGTTTCCTGTTTAAAATATGTTTTGCAATTTTCCTGAGTCTTTACATCAAGGGGAAGGGGGCTGGGGATGTATTTTTTTTTTTAATGTAGAGTTTTAAACTGAAACCGTAGTGTTATGATGGTACAGGACACCATAAGGAGTAGGATAGGATATACTTCTACAAAGGTGAGAAAATTGCTTGTTTGCTGCTTGTGCTTGCTACGGCTGAACATTTGCACGACAGAGCTAATCCTATTTAACAAGCAGACACTCATTTTATGAGAGTTCTGCTTTTACAATCTTCAGTTTCTCAGAGTCTATAATCCAATTTTTATTCACTTCAATCTACAAAATAATTGAAACTTCCACCCACTGGTTTTTGGTTTGGTTTAGTTTAGTTTTTTTAGTGGAGAGACAAGGAAAAAGAAGCACAAAAATTGAATTCATTCCACTTGAAAAGTCCTAGTTTCACTGACCAATGCTTCTGAGAGAAATCAAGATACAAAAGGATTTCTTTCTTTTCAATGTCAAAACTCAGGGGATCAGAAAGGAAATTGTGTGATAAGCTTCTGTTTTTCCACAAGGACCCAGCTGATTACTTTCCATGTAGCCATTAACCTCTGAAGAAATGGATTGGCATGTCAATCATTTAATTGGAGCAACACGAGAAGAATGACTCTATGGTTAGCACAGAGTACTGAAAGGCAAAGAGAAAAGTTCCTGTTCATGTCTGATACACCAACAGTCTGTAAGAATGAGGTAAATTTCATCAGGGTGCTGCGAAGATCCACAGAAGTGTTAGTTCATGGTATCCTGCCCAAGACATCTAAACTCTTGGAGATACTAAGCAGCAATAGCTCCTGTGAAGAAGACTGTGTTCCTGATTGTCCATCATGGTCATCATTATCCAAAGCTAGGCATTCAAATTTTATATTTGCAAATATAAAAGCCACAGTCCTTAGGACTCCAAATGTGTGCTTGAAATATTTACATGACTCTCGAGTTGATTTAATGACACTGAGGCTAGGATGCACAAATGTGTGATAGGATCAGAGGCCATTGGCTAAGTAATCCAGCAATACAGGTAAACATGCTTCCTATAAACACCTGCTTGGCTCTCAGATGCTTGCAAATTAAAAAAAAAAAAATAGTGTTATGAAATAAAAATAACCAAGGCTCACTACAATAGGCATTTACAGATTCTATTTATGAAACAATACTGTGTAAGGTGCAAGGAATACACATAAGAGAGCAAAGTATATATTTATATGTATCACATGGTTGCAACTTACAATATTGTGCAAGAAAACAATCTAGGTGGTTTTGATCTTTTTGCTGGTTTGGGCTGGGGTAGAGTTAATTTCCTCCACAATGGTATGGGGATATGTTTTAGGTTTGTGCTGAACACAGTGTTGACAATATAAAGATGTTTTTGTTAATGTTGAGCAGGGCTTACATAGAGCCAAGGCCTTTTCTGATTTTTGTACTGCCACACGAGCAAGGACATTGAGGGAGCATGGGAGGCTGGGAGGAGACACAGCTGGGACAGATGACCCAAACTGACTTATTCCAGACCATCTGATATCGTGCTCAGTGTATAAAGTGGGGTGAAGCAGGAAAGAGGGATGTTTGGAGTGATGGAGTTTGTCTTCCCAAGTCACCATTATGAAGGATGCGGCCCTGCTCTCCTGGAAATGGCTGAATACCTGCCTGCCCATGGGAAGCAGTCAATTAATTCCTTGCTTTGCTTTGCTCTTGTGTGCAGTGTTTGCTTTCCCTATTAAACTGTCTTTACCTCAACCCACAAGTTTTCCAGTTTCTACTGTTCCAGTATTCTCTCAGGTCCCACTGGTAAGAGAGTGAGTGAGTGGCTGCATGGGGCTTGGTTGCTGGCTGCGGTTAAACCACAACAACCTTCTATTTTAACCCTTAGCATTTTGTAAACAACCACAGACCATCTGTTACCAATTGCTTTTGTACCAGTTTCCACTTTCCTATTGTGTAAAACACTGTTTGTTTAGTGTATTTCTTACAGCTATACTAACCTTAGTTCAATGAGGTCTCAAATACTCCTGTAATATCAAGCACTGAGTTGTTGCACAGCCCTCCACACACCTACAGACTACATGGCCAAGAGTGTCCCATTTCTGCTGGAGGGCGCAGTGGAGCAGGTGGATAGAGAGAGAGTTACTGAAAGCCTAACAAGATTTTTTTTTTTTTTAAAGCCGCCAAGGTGTTTAAAAATAACAGTGCTCCTTTGAGGGCAAAAAGCAAGAGGATGAAAAGAAGCAGACAAAGACAAAGCTCCTCTAAAAACATGCTCAACATTTGAAAAAAGAATTGCCCTGTCCAGACTGCTCAGATAGGAACTCTCCCTTTCTTACAGGCCTAGACTCTTACTATCTTTTTTTTTTTTTAATTCAGTGACAATTCAAAAAGACTTCTTGCTGGAGTTGAATTAGCAGAAGTAGATATGTTTTGGAGGGTTTTTTTTAACATGAAAACCATTTGTTGCCCATGAAGATATCCAACAGCTTTTTCTTTTTCAGCTTTTCTTAAAACCAGATTTTGCAACATAATAGGATATCTCTGAATAAATAACACGGGCCCTAGTGCAGGGCTAGAGCACCCAGACACTGCAGCAACAAAGCACTCACTGTTGAAAAGCCTCCACTAGATTACAAGAACTAGCTAATTAATATTACCATTTTGTCTTCAAATGGTTGGTCTCACAGATCTGCTCTCCATACACCCCAGCGTAGTGACATTTTTCTTCAGAAATTTCACGTTTCTGACAATTTCTTTCTTCCCTTACCACAAGTCTGTCCAACTCTCCACTCTTGTCAGTGTTTCACCTTAGAAAATGCACCAGACTAGAACTATTTCTACTCTGGAGTTCAGAAAACACCAGAATCCGTGGTCCACATAGGCCTTTTAAGAATCCCATCTTTGCTCACATCCTCTCCACTAAAAGAGAAAAATGTTATACACAATTTCCACACAAGATCGTAAGTTCTTGCCTGACTCATCAGATGACTCACTTAGAACTTATTAGCACTTCTTTGATACCAAGTTGCAAATATTATCAGGTGGTAAGAAAAAGATTGCAAGAGCACAAGGCATTAAGCTTAGTTTCACATTGAAGATACATCTGGGATTACAAAGTCAGAACCATCTCACCGATCTCGTTCAGAAAGCTCATTGTCAGATCCTAGAGCAGACTTACCAGACTGGACCTTGAAGAAGACACATCTGAAAACAAACAAATGGGGTACTGTTCCTGAGCCCTTCTATCTCATCAGTTCAGTGCACTGAAAATTTATCTGCAATGACATCTGGCACATGTACCCCAGCCTGTGCGAGGGCCTGAGCTAGAAATACCTTTAAAGGCATAAGCTCCATCACATTCCACTAGACATTCACAAGATGATGCTCACAATATGATGAGCAAGAAACAGAGACTGAACCCTTAGCCAGTGGTTGCAGCATTAAATTGTCAAGAAGAGCAAACTGAACAACTTCAGTAAAGGAAACCAGCAGTGACAGTGTGTCCTTGGCAAGGCAGGCAGGAGAGCACTGCTGAGCACACTACCCTTGCTGAATTGTCCACCCCTTTCCCAGGGTGAAGGCCTTGATGTGTAAGGCAGGGTTATGGAGTTTCCAGCAGAGGCAGTGGAGGAGGAAGCTGTCAGTTTATGGTATGCATAGGACCACAGGTGTGCAGAGGGCCTTTCCCCAGCTGTCAATCCATCACATCACATCACATCACATCACATCACATCACATCACATCACATCACATCACAGGCCAGGCACCCTGTCCCGCGTACTGCAGCCCCTCATGAGGGCAGTAAATCAGCTGCCACGCAGAACCTCTGGAGCATAGCCACAGCACATCATGGGCAATGGTCCCCTCTTACACACATAAAGACAGAGCAATTTTTGCAGCCTTCATTCCAAGATTCTGAAAACACTGAATTAGGTTCAACCAATGTGAGATAAACCAACCCCTGGATCTGAACTTTTATTCAGAAGCATTCCAACTCTGTCTGTTCTGCCTATGTAACATAAGTTCACTGGTCATGCCTCATCACACAAAAGCAGCTGATGATAAATACTAGCATATAGAATACCAGAATGGATCCTGTCATTCCAAAATGTTCCCACTTGTCCTCTTCATCTCTGGTCTGGTTGTTTTTTGTCCCAGAATAGAAGTGAACAGAAATTTAAATAAAACCAGATAATTGGAGAATTTCAGGGAGAAACCTGTCCTATGTGGAGTATACATGTGTTTATGAGTACCAGGGTGATCTTCTTTATCCTTGAAGGCATAGGAGAGAATAAGCTTTTATTTTCTTCTAGTGCTGGCCTCCCTGATTCATGTTACCTTTTCACCCCAGTTAACATTCTTGTTGCAAGGAGCATGCAAAAATCAAAGAAACAACCATGTACAACTAGGGCTAGTGCCCTGTTTTACAACACAAAGGAGACGGCTGTAGGCATTCTTCAGAAATTGAAAAGCAAGGAAAAAAGGGTGTGTTGGGGTATATGAATTTTAACTTCATAATTACCCTGTTATTAAAAGCTAATGAATAATTACTACAGCAACCTTGCTGTCATACAGCATACACCTATTCACCCACAGCTCAAGATGAAACCAGAGAATCACATTTGGGGCCCCAATCTTCCAAATACATCTTATTGAGTTTAACACCTGGTTTGCCAGCATCTCATGGCACTACTCTCTGTTTACCGAATCAGATCCTTCAGTGCCATCCATTGGTCTCAAAACAGTTTCATCTCAGAAATTACATCAGGGGCATAATACTTCAAAATTCTTGACATTCATGTTTGCATTCATTTTTCAATTCTTCCTTGGAATTATTTCTAGCATTGAAAACTTTTTAAGTACTGAATTTCCCCTCAGAGGTGCTGCTGACAATGAAAGAACAAACCCAAACCCCTACATTTAGTACTTGCAATCCACAATAACTGAGAAACCCCAAAAGTGAATGTAAATCCAAGCAAGCTGTGATGAGAACTTTTGCAACACCTATAACACTGGAACTTTGAAAAATTAAGGCACTAGAGGTCTATATTCTCCTCTACAAATCCTACAATAGGGCCAGTACTAAGAAAGTTAAAATGGCTCTCCTATAAGCAAGCTTTATCTGCATTTGCTGTTTAGTAAGACAGATTTTCTAA
The DNA here is from genome assembly GCF_029207755.1 of Chamaea fasciata. Taxonomy (NCBI): domain Eukaryota; kingdom Metazoa; phylum Chordata; class Aves; order Passeriformes; family Sylviidae; genus Chamaea; species Chamaea fasciata. The sequence continues at coordinate 17,942,593 of NW_027094097.1, read as the reverse complement.
CTACTGTGGGCTCCTGTATGGGAATCAGAGTAAAAACAGTGTTTGAAGAAAAAAAAAAAGATAGAAAATACTAACCTCAAATATGCTTTCCCCCTATTATCCCCTCTGCAAGGAAAGTACAGGAGAGAGGCTGATTCTGGTAGAGTGGTGCAAAAGTAGATGAAATCCCACTACAACTCTGGGTTACTGGGAAGGAATAAATACTGTATTACCCTAACGGACAGCAGGTAAACTTTATTCAGCTGCCTTATCAACAGTGAAATCATTGTTTTATAGACCACAAAACCAGAAATAGGCCTGCTTTGGGGAAATGTGGGGTTTTGTAGGGGGAAGGGAGTTTTGTTTCAGGTTGGTTGGTTTTTTAGTTTGTTTGAAAGACAACCATGGAAGAGTGCAGGAAAAGAATGCAAGCTGTCTCATATAGCGAAGTACTGACCCTAGATCACTTCTGAGTAGAGGGAAAATAACGTGTGCAATGTCCCTCTTGTCAGAAGAGAGGAATAGGCCAGCTCTTCTCTTACCGGCACAGCAAGAGATGCACAAAGACATAGTAAGGAGCAAAACCCAGCATACAGACTTAAATTTACCCCATCATTTATGGTCCCTGTCATCACAGTTCCAGAGTTCCAGCAAAATAAACCTATTTGTGCATTATCATACAAGATAATCAGGGTGATCTAACTGTTATTACCACTAAAATTGAAATGTGGATATTAACCAGGACTATCTATACTGTAAAAGAATTTAGGACTAATTTCTAACACCTACCACTTAAAATCTGTGTTCAGTACTCATCCTTCTGCTCATCAATACGGTTTTGAGGATTCTTTTCAGCTAGAGTCTGTTGGTATAGTGGAGAAGAAAAATGGTCAGCCACATATATGCTGTACCAATATAAAGCAGAGTCAGTGAAAAGACAGGAGATGATACTGTTTTCTCAGTCAATCTCAGATGTATTTTGATATTTCTAATGGAACAAGCTCTCACAGAAGATTTGCACAAAATAGCCATTATGGACATCATAGCAGCCTGCATCACCTGCAGGTCATCATTTCCAAGGTGGCTTGCTCATTTTCAGCAATCTTTCTAGAATCACTTTGAAACAGATGTCAAATTTCACACAAAAAAATAATGACATATGATCTACATTTTAATGCTGAGAAAGAGACCTGAGATTTCCAGTGCCCAGAAAGAGAACAAACAAAAATAGGGCAAAGTTCCTGGACTACATCACTACCATTAAAACAATTCCCTTTAACAACCAAATGTAGATCCAAACATCTTCAGTTTTACTTCTCTAACTACATGAAGTACAAGACAAATGCACATAAACATTTGCTGTCTTTGGAACTAAAACACTAAGCATGATTTGCTTTGGACATTGAATTTATTTGGTTCTCATACAACCTCAGCCATAAGAAAACTTTACCCTCAGAAGGCACTCCTTACCTGAAAGGTAAACTTAGTATTAAACACCAAAAGAATGTTTGACACTAAGCAGAGCACATGAAGACAGGAAATATATGCATATTGTTAAGTCAACTGTCAGTTGAAACCTTTGTTTTGTTAACCTCTGTGTTAGGGAGTTCCAGTTCTCCACAATAACCTGACTGTTCACTGCTTTGCAGGTCTGAGCCTCAGGACAGGATTAGCCAGGATCAGCTGGACAGCCACAAGCCTAAACCACTAAGGAATGATATGTATATGGTATTTCCAGAATGCATAGCAATAATTCTAAGTGGAAACATTTGTCCTAGCTGTCCTCCATTGACAGCTTCATAAAGAGCATGAGCTGTATCTCATCATCAGTTCTCAGTTATACAGACTAAAATAAACCAATGACCTCTTTGTTGATGTAAACCAAGCAACTGAAAATTCAGGAAAGGATTGAAGTCCTACCCCTTTAACTGATATCACTTGTGATATGCTGAGGGTGGCAGGCGGGTGCTAGCATGGAGGTAGGCAAGAAGTCAGCCTAAGCTGAGCAACTTCACATGTGGGCAGTAAAAAGGCATGAAAACTTCCACATAGGCCTTGGACATTGCTCTAGTCAGGCTTTCTGGGTCACAGAACAGAAATTCATTCTTATGAACACAGCAGAATAGACAGGCCACCAAAAAAATACCACAGGAGGAGAAGTCAGGGTGTTTTCTCAGGGGAACACAGTGAGATAAGTTTACCACTCCAAGCTGTTTTGCTTTTCAGAGAGCAAACAGTAAAATAAGCCATTATTAGGGTGGAAACTGTTGTGCTCTTGACCCCCTTTTAGGACTGCTTTTCTCCCTAGTCCAAGCATCGTGCAGACGAGCAACAGGTCCATCACACCACAGATCTTGTCTGCTGGGTTCTGTGCTACTCTTCCCTGGAAACTGTTGCGAAAAAATGCTTCTTGCTCTGCAATAGGATAGTGGAGTAACAAAAGAAAGACCCTGACAGTTGTCCTACTGTGGACTTCAGGAGGAGAAACACTATCTCTTCACATTTATCTGATTTATCACGGTGTTAGTCCCCTCTGGGTTTTACCACCTCCTCCTTGTCCCTTCCTTGTCAGGAAGAGGATGGAAATTATGAAGAAGAGAATAATGAATGTAAGTCACAACGACAGCAAGAGAGTGTTTTTCATTGAAAGGGATGGAGGAGGAGAAAGAACAGCCTGGGGGTGTAAGAAGCAGTCCAGAGCTTGTTTGCAAGGGAAGAAGGGTGAACTAAATGGGGAGAGCATAGCTACCACTGACCATCAGATGCCTCTTTGAGGCACTGTCTCAGGACTAAAACACCACTGGCGTTTGTCACCTTACAACACACATTTGGCTACCTTGCTCCCATTTGCTTTGGGCCCTGACACCCTTTTGAATGTTTGATTCTCAGTGTTAGTTGCCTTACACACTAGGCTCTCCTGAGGTACCCTGTGGAGACGTGGGGAAAGAGAGGCAAAGAAAGACCAGTGAAGACAGTGATTGTGCATCACAAGCTCTGGTTCTCAATTCACTTACAAAGGAAAAAAATAGACAGTTGGATGGCACAAACATTACTGAATCTTTGCTATTAAATGAAACTAACTTTCATTATTTCTGCACCTGCGTTGTAATTGTGACAAGCAGGGTAAATGCAAATGTATAATAGTTAATTTTAGTTTTCTGAAACCACATAAAAATGAAACAAAATTTGGATTTGGGATATCCTCCATGTTGAAGCAAAGCTTTATAACACCTCTTGAAACAGCTATAAAGCTGTTACTGAATATCAAAACAATAAAAAGCCATCCCAGAGCGTGTTAATGTGGCACTATTACAGTACATTACACCTCTTAGCTATTTTTATAGATTTATAAGAACTGAATTTCCCAGTTGTTCTATCTTCCCACAGGCCCCACTGTCACGGATATAAGTCATTCACCCATTCACAGTATGCAAAATGTTAGATACTGAATGCCCAGGACCAGACCAATTACTCACATAAAGAAAAGGACCATGAACAGCTTCCCTGTGGGTAAACACCCAGATTCAAAGCTATCATTTTCTTCCCTTAATACACTTCTTTTCAGAAAGGCAGAAGCTCTGACAAACCACAGAAACAGAAAGAACGAAGCATCAAATATTTCAGTTTCATAATATATCCTACAATAACTCAGTACTAAAAAAAGTGGGCATTGGAGCTTAGATGAACAGTTTCAGAATGTCAGTAAGTGGAAGGGGCCTATAACAAACCTTATGTTTGTACAGTGAGCAAACCCATTACTCAATATCCTCCACAGAATGTGCTAGATCTCTCTCAACTCATGGACTAGGAGTTTTTATGAAGTCTTTGTAACGTGCTTCCCTCAGCTCTATTTCTATCATTAGTTTTCGTTTCCACGGGAGCTCTCCAGACATTAGCCTTAGAAAAGACACCTGAATTACTGAGAAACAGGGAATAAAATACCAGCAGGGATTTCACAACTGTGTCCAGAGATTTAAACCATCGAGAACATTATTTTCAGATGACTCTCAGTTTCCAGGCATTTGGTCCACATGGGGGTATCCTGTTGATCTCTTGTGTCTTTCAAGAGCCAGTTCCTTGGTCTGTTGGGTTTTTTAATTACCTGACAGGAACTTCTATTTATTTCCTAGCAGTGAAGCAGAAAATGTCTCATGATTTAATGAGTCTGTGGGTGAAATAATTTTAAAATACATGCCATCCTTGGAGATCAAGTAGACTTGCCACAGTTTAAGATCCTGCGTGGTTTATTAAGTGGAGAATAATACATGTCTCAAAAGACATTCAGTAAATCAGAAGAACACTATTGAAATGATTTGTGGATGGTCCCTCAGGGAACATTTAATGCATTTCTGATGATGGAGCATTATTTAATCCATGTTCAGAAACAGACAAAAGTAGATATATAAAAAAAATCTACTGGGAAGTCATCCACCACCCCAAGTCCTCACCAACTGTTGGGTGTTCTATGAACGGTAAGTTGGGTGGCAGCAGAATTTTAGAGTAACAGAAGCCCATGTCATAAAAATATCTATTTGAATAGTGCCTCTATAAGAAAATTCAGGAAAAAAGCTACAGCAAAACTGTAATGAAGATTTTAGCATCCTCTCCCCATTGAGTAAATAGGAAGCCACCCTCTGACTCATGTGCTGCATCAGACCTTCAGGCTGTAGTCTCTGAAGCACCTGTTCTTTGAAAAGCCAAAAGAAATTAAGATGGCCTGGATAAAGGTGTGACAGGAATGGCAGAAAGTCCTGCAACAGAGGCAGATCTTGAATATCAGACTATACCTAGAGCACAGGCTAAGACTTCTGCTATTATCTGAGAAAGCAGAGACACATGAAAAGAAAAGGGTTAGGGGGAGAAGTTGGAAACTGTAGCCAGAGGTGCACACAGGAATTCTTCTGGTATGATGCCAGGCTCCCGTGGAGTATTGGTTCAGGAGTCAGTTTCTGTACATTCAGCGACATCTTAGGGTGAGACAAAATGGCACAGATTACGTGCTGTAGCTTGAGCAAGGAGTCCTGGTACTGGTGTGAAAAACAAGTATGATAAAAAATTGAAGATGAGAAGGAATTTTTCAAGCTTCAGTCAACATACAAACACTTTAATTTACAAACCTCAAGAAAAGGGTTCCACCAATTTCTGCAATCTACAGAGCCCAAGTACTTAACAAAAACATGGTCTTGTAGAGTATTCCTTTTTAAATGGAAACAATCTACTTTTCTAATTAGTAAATAGAAACAAGCCTTCTGCCTTTTACTTTCTTTTTTTTCCTCCCCTCCAATCTCATCTTCTACCTCTTTGTGACTGAGGAAAACTTCTCACTTTGCTGGGGCAAAGCTGAAAATTGTTTATTTGCTTGGAAAAGAACAGTAGCTGCAACAGGAGTACCTGGAAAAACAGGCCAGAAGCTAGATAAGGGACTTAAAGAGAACTTGATCTGCCCCTCTCTTCTGAGTTGTCTTCTGCAAACTTGCCTTGTCAATCCTCCGTGTAACCCAGCCTGCCCCAGAAGGCTCTTTGTACAGCAGCTGTGGTAAAGACTGAGGAATACTGAGGACAAGGGAGTGGATGCCAGCAAGGAACTGTTCTTCTGTCTGTGCACTCCGTTCCTTTCCCTTCAAGTTAATAGGGACTGGAGCAAACCCTTTTGTAATGAACATAACTAAAGATGATGAGTTAGCCTTAAAGCAGTAATAAAAAAAAAAGAAAAGAACTCTTATAATAAAAAATGCATTCATATAACTGGGTTTTATTATTTCCCACAGTTTTATTTTAATATATGACTCAGGGTGTGGAGATGAAGGTGTGATTCAGAGCAATAATGGGACTTTAAAAGCTTGTGCCACAGGGGTGGGCTAGGCCCTCTGGTTGCTGTTCACAGGAAGCCTCTGGTCAAACAAAACTACTACCCAGGTCCACTTATACTTTGTCCATGTAAGATAAAATGCACATAAGGCATGGTGGGTATACTGGGAGGAAGAGACAAGAGATATGTATATGAAGATAGAAAATAGTGTGACTAGAAACTAGCAGAAATGAAAGCCCTAAACTTTAGGTGTTGTTAAGTATGGGTAGCACTTAACATCAGGGACCAGAAAAAAGTTGGTCCTTAGATCTTGCAAAGTGTTTATCCATGCCCTTTAGATTTTAGGAGCTGGGCCCCCTGAAATCCTGCAACACACGGTGCCATCAGCAATCTCTGCTGGGTAACCAAAGAGAAGTAGGTGAAGAATGCAGGTGTTCATCTTGGCTCTGGCCTCCTGCACACACCTGTGATTGCTCCACTGAGAATCACCAGCACAGCAGAAAATTATGTTTGCTCCTTTTCCTTCAAGAGGACATCTTAGGAATTGTCAGTGGAAAGAGGCAGATGTTTGTGAATTAAAGGAATATGTCAAGCCTCAGAAGCAAGTGCGGCATTCAGCCACAACCAATTTAAACAAGATTCTTTGACTTGTCACTGGCTTCCACAAAGCCCCAAAGATTTGGTTTGAGCTCAGCTTGAACGGCCAACAACTCAGGTAGAAAAACACCATTTTGTCTGAGTTGGCAGCAGCTTCCTGAGCTATTCCTGAAACACTACAGGACTTGACTCAACAATTTGAGACTTTCCAGCTGAAAAGATTCCATATGCCACAGTATGGACCATGGTTCCAGCTCAAGAAAGCACTTAAGCACTTTTCATTAACAGCACTTGCTGTACAGTCTGTTGTCCTATAGTACTACAGGTGATACAAGGTCTAAATTATCAATATTTCCAACACTATGCATCATGTAGTTCCAGATTCCTGCACCTCAGTACTTTCAGAGTAGCTCCTCTTGAATACTTTTGAGCATGATCTCCCAGGAAAATGAGAATTTGCAGTCATGGTGTGTGTATGCCTGTCTGTCCACATCTTCCAAGTGCGAAAGGAGTATGAAGGTGGTCAGGAGGCATGTAAGCACATATGCAGGGTATCAGGAAAGGAGCACTAAAGGCAGAATACTGAAGAAAGACAGAAAGAAGACACTGAAATTGCAGTGAAAAAACAGTAGCCTTTGCTCTACTAACATACAGAATATTATTGGAAGACAGATCTGTGAGATGACCAGTAAAGGATGTTCTCTAGATTCTGGTCCTCCTTTCTGTTAGGGACACAACGTTTCATAGTTTACAAAGTCCCCTTCCCTTTCCTTACTGTGATGTGCCACCAGCATATGAGTACCAACATTGAGCTGAAACCGCATGTTTCCATGAGGCTGATGGGATCACATGAAGGATCATTAGCCAAATGCACACACAGAGAATAGCCCAGCTCCTTCCAACATAATCTTCTCTATTGGCAAGTTGCTCCAGAAAGAAGAAATGTGCTGCCTTGGAGAATCTTCTGCTTCTACTTGCATTTGTGCAGGCTGCTCCCTGTTTGGATTGAAGGCCTCTCTCTACTCAGTAACTCTATGGAGAGGTGTAGCCAAAAATCTCAATGCACCCACCAACCTCCTGAATTTCATCAGGCAACACCCAAAGAGCCTAACCTCTTCCAAAGGAAAAGGGCAAGCAGGAGAAAAATCTGATGCTATCATCAAAAATGTTTGGGATTACGCACTCCCCAGCAAGTCCCTTACCCCTGCAATGAAACTGTCAAAGCCTAACACAAAGAAAAGGCACCCTGTGCCTCCTCTTTTTGAAAAGGTCCACCACTGATAAAACCCAAGGATAATGTAATACATACAAGTGTCTAGGCAGATTGCAAGAGGAAGGGACACATCTGGTTTAGAGGTAGGCAACCAAGTCCAGAGAGGTAAGAAACTTGTCCTAGATCATATTACACACCAGTATCTGAGCTTCATTCACAGTTTTCTGGGCTGGTGCACATAGCAGATGTAAGTGAATGGGCCCACTACCTACCCATAGCATCCCTCCTTCCATGCAGCTTTTCCTTAAACACAAATCGTTCTTACTGGGAAACACTTGCACTCAAGACTCACAGTTTAAAAATGGCCACCCAGAAATGACAGAAAACCAACAGTGCTGCAGTACTCTTACAGTCCATATTCTTCAAGCAGCGTGAGGAAAAACAGGTCTGGCGGCGCTGCTCTAGTGCACTTGAATGGGACAGGTGTATAGCATTATCTATATTTCACTCCTGCTCTGCTTTATGTGTTAGCAAAAAAGAGCAACAAAAAAAGCTCAAAAGCAACCAATCCCTTTTGTCTGAGTGCACCTGTACCCTGCAGCAACCAGAAAGGAGGGGTAGGTGGATGACCCAGTGTACTTGCGAGAGCCTGTCATCTCTGTCTCAGCAAATTTTGGGGCCTGAGATTGTCATTAGTGGGGAAGCCAAGCCCAAGTATTAACTTCCTTGCAGCTCTGTTTTCCCTCTTTACCAGAGAAAACTATTTCATAAAAATTATTCCAGCAGGTTTACAGTGTAGTTTCTGTGAACTCATTTAATAAGTAAGTACTGGAGGGGACATGTGTGAACTCTAAGCACAATGCACTTGTTACGATCCGATTTAAACCCAGAGGAGCAAAGAAAGCTATGTCTTTGTATATAAACCAGAAAAAACTTTGAAGATTCAAAATATTCACAAAAATGAGATTAAATGTTGATGCAAAAAAAAAAAAAAAAAAAGGATAGATTTTTATTTAAAAGTAAGGGAAGCAAAGAGAAAGAAGGAGAAAAGTTTAGAAAAAGCCAAGGTTACCTTAATCAGATAGGTCACTACCGCCACACTGTACTACTTTTGGTGCTGCTAAGATGGGATGGGGTAGAGTGGAGTGGTTTTTGCCTTTTTTGTCAGGGATTCTGCCCCTCACTTTCCCCTCCACATTTTGCACCAGTTTCTCCTTCCTTTTTATGGACCTCAAGGCAGGCTACCCATGGTCCATAACACAAATAATTTTCAGGAGTTCAAGAGTGATTATGATAAGCAGACATAATGATGAAGCATTTTTGGAAGCCTTTTAGGTGTTAAGCAGTCATAATGATGAAGCGCTTTTTGGATCCTTTCTCTTATTATTAGGTTCTTACATCACTTAAACCAAATACAGATCTCTGTCTATAAAACAACTCTTCATCTTGGAGACAGATTTGTTCCTGGACAACAAGGGAATCTACTTTAGTTGTGGTTCTCTGTGCACATATTCACCAATACATTAAGTTAAGGGTGTGATACATGTTCTAACTTTTTTATTATTCTCAAAAATTATTATGTTGTACAGATAAAAAGTGCTATAATTTCCTTAGTATTCCATGATCCAATAAATGCACCAGCTTATTAACAGAAGTGGTAACAAAAAGCATTTTTGTATTTCAGAAACTGTTAAAAAATGTGCCAAACTGCCTTCCCCATTCTCTGAAGCAGACAACAACATAAGGTTCTACAATGGAGCCTCCACTGCAAGCAGCCCTGTAAAGCACATGGTGTGGCTCCACTGGACACCTTAGGTACAGGAATCTCATCTGTGCTGCACAGGTAAGGAACACACCTTTGCAGAAAAGGTACAGCTGAGACATGACAGCTTTTTTATTGAATTCCCCTGGTGGAATAGGCCATAGAAGCACACCTAATCTCCTCAAGGGAAAATGAACAGGCTAATATAAAGCCTCTCACCTAGGGCACACAGTTCACAGGCCTTTTAAAAAGCTGTTCCTTTCTGTTTCTCTGCTGTTAACATCTTACAGCTAAGTCCCAGTAACTGGCTGTGTAAGCACTTCTAGTCAGTTCTAGGGCAAAATCAAACAAGTTCGTTCAAACCACTGTCAGGTGGCTCAGCTAACTTGTTTTATTTTGTCCTGGAAGACTCAGAAGTGCTCATAGGTCAGGAAGAGTTGAGAGGGAGCTCTAAAATCCTAGATGAATGAAGTTAACTTTGCATCTTAAGCATTGCCCTTTGAAGGCAAAGCCAAGACAGGTAAGTTAAGCACCACTGACAGCACAGCTTTTGTTTTTGCCTTAACAAAATCAACTATCAGGACCACAGTATTTTAACAAAATCAACTGTCAGGAAGAGAGTATTCAAAAAGGCAGGAGACAGCAGTGTGCCCCATCATGTGTCAGTGGTAAATCACTGAAGCAGCAGTCTGGAAATTTCTTCAGGCAGCTGAGTTGCCCCCTACATGCAGAAAGCTGCCCTGCCCCAGCACCCTGATTACAGGCCCACAGCACACCCACACAGCCACACAGACATGCCTTGGACCTCAGAGAAAGCAGGATCCAGACTCCACTTCCCAAACCACTGTAGAAACCTACAGGGCACCCAGCATGAGCAGAGTCAAGAGATCCAAGCTTTGGTCACGTGATGCCACCAAAATGAAGCAGAAGGTATGGCTTCGGGCAACTTAAATACAATCAGAAACAGAATTCCAGAGCTAATGTCAGTAGTGAAACTAATGTTATTTGAAATCTTTAGCACAGACTCTACCTTTTCAATAGATCTATGGATCATGGTAATAACAGTTGGTCTCATCAACCTTCATGCCTTCATTGAAATTACATCTGAGCCATACTCGGACTGGGAGAACACGTGGCAGAATGATTCCCATCCTCTGCTCCTCCTATTTTGCTTCTTCATGCATCAAACATGGATACACAAGTGCATTGCACAGCCAACACTGGAACATGTCCCAGCTGTCCTCACAGAGCTGGATTACTCCCTCAATGGCATACATAAAATTGTGCTTTACAAATACATGCTGAAGGATTGTTGGGGGGGGGCAGGAGGTGTGAGAAGTTAATAACAATATAAACCCAAACCCAGTTACACAAGACTTTTACTGCTACAGTAATTTTAATCTAAAACTTAGATGCCAAACTTCAAAAAGTAAGTACTTACAATAATCGTCAGAGAAGGCAACTGAGATCACATTTACTGTAAAATACAGATTCAGAGTGCCATCTAGTGCGCTTCTGTGACAAGAGTTTGCAGAGAGAGGGCATTATGTGAGTCGTGGTTTTCATGTCTGATAGGGAACTTCTTTCAGTAGATAAACAGGAAGTGGTCGAGATGAACTAGCTTCCTTCGAACTAGAGTTTTTAACTCTGCCAAATGTATTATGTCCATAAGCAAGAAGATACGAAATTAGACCCAAGTTTTAATTGTCATGTTACCTGTGTAACTAGTTTAAAAAAATAATAATAAAAAACTCTGTCCCTCTTGATTTAATTATTCAAAATGCACTTGCAAGCCAGAAAGAAATTTCCAAGTGATTCCCCTGGAATCTATCCAGGGACCAATCACTTCACCTTGAGTGAACAGAGGCTAAAAATTCATGGGTTCACCGAATGCAGAAGTGAGGGATAAAATTCAGGACAATCTCAGCTGACTGGTGAAATGGTGTAAAGTTAGGATGCTGATGTTTAGCTGAAAAAGTGGTGCAAGAAGAAAGAAAGGATCTAGCATACATATGCAGAATAGGGAAGGACAGGGTAGGAAACAATGAAGAAGAAAAGGACCTGGTGGTTCTCTTCTTTCTGTAAAGGATATGAAAACTTCCAGTGAGCCTCAACCTAAATGCCTGAGTCAACAGGCACAATTTAGATTGGTGATTTAAGAAAATCTCTTTGCTTTTGATAGTGATGAAATGTTGAAATACCACAGTGTTGTCAGAGACCTTTAAAAAGATGCATAAAACAAGTGCTTATTCTGAAACTGGTCATCCTTTCATTCCCTTTCACCCTGCATTTCAAGGTACTCTCATAACACACCAAATGAACCAATGCTTAATTCAAATTAGGTTCTTTCAATAACTCTGCCTCCAGAAACCTCATTCATCAACAACCCACAAATAGCTCTTCACATAATTTATTTACCCTCATCTACTTAAGCGTTGTCATGAAATGTCTTTGAAGGGAGGATAGAATTTGAACATTAAATGACCCATTTCATGTAGATGGAAATTTAGAAATAGTTTTTGCATAGATACCTGTGTGTCCAACAGTATCTAAGTATCTGAGCAGTTCATACCTGATGAATTATCTACCTAAAAGACAGTAAACACTCCAGTCACCAGAATCTACAGATAAAAGCATGCTGTTCAAAGGATGTGAAGCAGCTGGCCCTGAATTTTCTGTATGTTGTCAAAATACTGTCTTTCATAGAAGCTACAGAGTTATCAACAGTGGGCAAGTCCCTGCTGTGTATAAGACCCACAGTCCTGCTAGAGGAGCACAAAACACAGTGACACTGCCTAGAGAATCTCCTGAGATTCCTAAATTATGGAATGAAAGTTCCCAGATCCTGCAGATGCTCATGGAACCATTGCATCAGTCAGTGCAGTCAACCTTACCTATGCCTCTTCCCAATGCACAGCAAATGCCATACATAGCAGAATTCAGAAGGTGTACGCCATTGTCTGCCAGAGTCTAGAAGCATTTGGACAATGCTCTCAGGCACACGGTGTGATTCTTGAAGGTGTTCTGTGCCAGGTCAGGATCTGGACTTTAATGACCCTTTGGAGTCCCTTACAGCTCAGGACATCCTATGATTCCATGAGCCTCTTTAACACAATGCCAGAACCACAGCTGAGGGAACCTCTCTCCTGTTGCCCTTATTACACAGAAGAATAAAAATAAAAGCTACTCTGGACATTTTCCTACTTTACTAAATTAGAGAGAAAAAAAATCTGCCTTTCCTTTTCAAACATACATCCCCCATTTTCTTGTACTGGGTTGTACATTTTCTGGTACTGGGGAGTCACACAGAAGTCACATACTCATGCATCTTCCTCTACTACAGCTTCCTGAAAAGAGATGTACAAGAGAAAATAGTTCTAGAAATACAAAGGACACGTTTTCCACCTTTGTCTTAAGAGATTGAACATAATAAAGAAAGGTGATGGAGAGTAGGATGCTTTCAACAGGTAGCTGATCCACCTGCACCTGGGCTCGATTCAGAGTTACCTGTTGGGACTCATCCACATTAAAGTGGAAAGGCTTCCTAGGAGTCCCTCCCTCTGATGTCACTTCCCACTAATGGGTGGCCTTCTCCTGTTTATATTCTTGCTTAATCCTAATGCTCTACAAGTTTCTGTCCTGCTACAAAAGCGTGATGAAACACAGAGTAACAGCGACCCCATTGCAGTGGGACCCCAAAGGCCCAAATCAGCTGCAGGGGTGGCCAAACCCCTCTAACATGCACTTGTGCAGGGAACATCCAAAAGACAGTTAAGATCAGTCTCCCGCATTTTGTATGAGCTTTCCACAGACACTGCACAACATGGAAAACCTCATTCACAAGTTTATTAGCAATTAAGGAACACTTTACAATCCCATTACTCTCCAAATTTCCTTTCGCTAAACCAGCCAGCCCACTGTTTTATTTAACAATACTCAACAAACAGATAATTCTTCCAAGTTACTGTTTCTCAGCTGCTCTTCATGGACCCGATTAAATTCAAAGTTGAATTATGTTTTAATAACTGTTGCAAGTTTTGGGTTTTGTAAGGTTGCTTATATTTTAAGACAACAGCGATTTGTTTAGATGGATACAAAAACAGAGTGATACTGGGAAAAATACCTGCTATCATGGCAAATCTTTATATTTCTTTAACCTTGCTTCCTTTCCATATATCAAAGATCACCTTAATTTGAAAACTCAGTCACAGCATCCCTTCACAAATAGCGCATTAAATTTCCTTTTTTATTCCCAAAATACAAAACTCAAACTGCATTATTTGCTTCTTTTTTATTTTAGAGCATAAGTAGCAATGAATGAAATAACTCATTCCAGCAACTCCAATAATTTCTGTACATTTCAGAACATGAAGAAAAAAAGGACAAAAATAGCAACAGAAGAGAATACATGCAAGCTTCACTGCATCCTCTCTATGCAGTTGCTATGCAGCAATTGCCTTTCCACAAAGAACTTTGGCTTTTTTGCTTTCTAACGTTTTGTCACTCAAGTAGATACAGTATGTTCAGATCCAAAACAACTTAAAGGAGTTTTTTGCTCCGAGAGTTGCCTCAGATAACTACTAATTAGAACCTACATGCCCTCTGACTTGCTCATTTTGAAACTGTATCAGCAATAGGACAAAACACACAACCTAAATAAGCCAACACTACCACAAACAGAGAAAAGTCCTCCCTTCACCCTCATGCAAAAAACAGTGTAACAGGCAGGCACTCAGCCTGAAAAAAAAAAAAAAAAGAAAAAAAAAAAAGAAAAAAAAAAAAGGAAGAAAATAAAGAAAGAGCGTTTTTTGGCAGTTAATGTGGGCAACCTTTGTCACTGCTGTCTTTTCCAACAGGTTTCTGGCTCACTGCTGTTTTACACTCCAGTGTTCTGCTATGGATGTGGGCATATTGAAAACTTGTGTTGTAAACAGCCACCTGCTTAATCCTTCAGCAATAGTAAAACACTCAAAACTTTGAAAAGGAAAGCAAATTATTATGCACACCCCGAGAAAACAATCAGTAAATCAGTGTTCTTTATGTGGATTTAGGGAAAGAATTTGTCCAGGGACAAGTGAGAAAAATTAGGTTCTCCACAGGGGTCCAGGACTACAGTCCTAAATTAAGTTAGTAGCACAGATTTCTTGGCTGCACCCCCTTGCCCGTAACCTTTAATCCATATGGCATGAAGTCAGTCTCACGTGGCAGGAAGGGACTGTGCTGCTGCTGCACAGCCACCATCCTCCTTCATCACCAACCCAGCTGCACCCAAAACACCACGTGGCCACCAAATAACCAGGCTAAACTGCTCACAAGCTTATGACCTGCATTAGGAAGTACATTCTGGCAGAGATGCCGCAAAGAAGAACCTTTGAAAGTGATGCTAAGCATCTTGAGAAAAAGGCAAGTGTATACCTTTCATTTCAACTCTCAGGGCAAGGGTACAGGTCCCTTCAAATAGACATTTTTAAGGTCCCTGCTTGGGCAGGCAGCTGAGCCTTGGGGTCTGCTGTAATACAGCTGCCCAGGAAGCACACCCAGACCAGTCACAAAGGCTGCCTATTCCTTCTGGGAGTACCCCACACAAAGGCCAGGGCACAATGCTGCCCTCAAGGATCAAACTCACACACCAGGATCTGCTGCTGAAACTGTCAGGTGTCATAGACAATATCCTGCCGTTCTAAGCTACAGTGACATGTGGCAGTTCATTAATGGTTTTGCTGCAAAAGGTTTTACTGGGAGGAAGCTGAGATTTCACCCCAGAAGCTGAGGTTCTCCAGTGCCAGCACTTTTAGCCTCGTTCAAAATGCACCCGATGTGAAACTGGACAGCAAGATAAAATGCTTTAAGGTTCCTCTGCTTTTCACAGCTTTAATGGTTTGTTGACTACCTCTCCTAAGGAGATGTTTCTGGTTCTTTTCTGTTAGGTTTTTCCTTCTTATTACCTGTTAAATCAGTATAGTCAGTTGTTCCTCTTGACTTTCAGTAAGGAAGAACAGTTACAGAACAAAATATTTGTATTGGCAGGCAGAGTACACACAGGTACAAATATCTAGCATTTTCCCTGGCAAAGCCTTCTAAACTGGCCAGATTATTTTTTAAAAACCTTGCAGCTACTGATCAGTGTATCTGAAGAAGATTATTAGAGTTAATTGAGTTCTAGTATTCATTTTCATCATCCCATAGCCAGCATACTCTGTTGCTCACTAAACAGTAGAAGAGGGCTGACTGGGATTTCTATCTTTCTCACAATACCACAAAGATTATACACATTTTTCAGAGCAAACCAACATTTTCGCCACAGCCAAAATAAACAAGCACACTGTTATCCTTCCAAGTGTCATTCATTTAACAGATTGTGGCTTCTCTGTAGGGGTTAATTGAGCCTAAATTTCATTAGGTTCTTGAAACTCAATAGAGTTAGAAACACCCTTCATTCATGTATTTCTTGATTTTTGGTCTTTTTCAATGACATTCAAACTAACTCTTTTTTAGCTTTTACTAAAGAAATAGACTATCATAGAAAACTTTCCCAAATTATAATGTCTGTATAAGGGTAACATGTAGAGACTTTCAGAGGTACCTACTAGGATATACACTAGTTGCTACGAGTAAAAAACGAAGCTATGAAGCAATCAATTAAGGCATCTGGAAGAAACAGCTAATACATCAGGTTACTTCTGAACACCTGAAACTTTGTTTCCAGTCTCTGCATATATTTCCTAGTCTTTAAAAGGAGATCAGTAGTACTGTTTCCACAGCCCAAAAAGTAACTCTTGTTGTAAACCTTCTTACAAAAATCACATAGTATTTCAGTAACAGGACGTTTTAGAAGTGGTTAGTGAGGCAGTTCGTTCAGAAACTGAGTAGTGGATCAACTAAGGGAACAAGCCTCAGCCTCTGAAAATCAGTGAGCCTTTCTATTAAACAAGCAGTATAAAGCAACAGTTTAAAGTAAAATCACCTACAATTATCAGCTTTCTAAGAATAGTCCACGGATTTTCTCAGAAGGTTTGCCAGTTGTCAGGTCATACTTTTCATTCTAAAGTCAAAGAAAATCAGATTGATGTCACCACAGAAACTTTCCAACTTCCTTCGCTGAAAAGGTGAAAAACCAAACATTCCTTGTTCCACCCCCCACAACCAATTTCCACTGCCTCAGTGTTTGCCCCTGATGCACGTTGTCAGTTACCACATAATCTTCTCACGGAATTTTATAACCCATGCACTTTCAGAATGTGTCACCTACACAGGGGTCTTCTCTGAACGTAGAAATGGTCTCAGGAAAGTGTTCTCTTATAAACAAGTAAGGAACTGGGCATTTCCCAGTCAATTTCCCAACAATAAACCCTTGGCTGTTCCAACTTGAGGGAAGAGCTCAGGTCCCCAAGCTGCTATTTAGGTTTTTGGTGTCATATGAGAGCAGAGGAGACCTCATTCATTGACGTTCTCGTGAAGGCAGTTTGTTCACAGAGAAAAGGATTTGCAAGCAGACACAGATCCCACCATTTAAGTTCCATCCCCTGTGTGAGGAAAGAGAACGTTTCTCTCCTCAAGCTCCCGGCTGGTAACCTCAGGCGGCAGCCGGCAGCGGTGCGAGCCCCGCGGGGCTGTGGGGACACGGGAGGCAGCCCCGGCGGGGCGGAGGAGCTGCTGCGGGCACGGGCTGGGGCTGGATCCCTTCACAAGCGTGGGACAACGTGGGAAGAAAGAGCGGGGAAACTAACGTTGAAAGCTCGGAAACCAGCCAATCTTGGGCATTACCGGCTTGGTTTTAACTCCGGCAGTCCTGATGACAAGCAATGAAGTGTTTATCCTTTACGTTATCGCGCTACCTCAAGTTATAGAGCCCAAGAGGAGGCGGCGGCCGCGGAGCCCGTGCGGGGCCGGCTCTGGCAGGGGGCCGCGGTTCGGCGCCAGGCTGGCTCGTGGCGGCGGGCAGGACCCGCTGCCCGACACGCCGAACGCCCGAGCCCAGCGCTCGGCGTTTAGCCGCCGCCGCCCAGCGCCGCCGCTGCGGCTCCTGGGGACACACGGGGGGTGTCCGAGGGGGCCGCGCCCCGAGTGAGGCGCAGCCCTCAGGCACGGCCGCCCTCAGGGGTCCCGGGCACCTTCCGCGCCCCCGTCACCCCCCGGCGCCGAGCGGCGCGGCCCCCCCGCCCCCGGCCCGCGGGGCGGCGCATGCGCGCGGGGCGCGGGGCAGAGCAGCGCGGGCAGCGATGGCCGGCGGGGAGCAGCGCGCGCCCGGCGGCCCCGAGCGGGTGGCGCTGAAGAAGGAGATCGGGCTGGTGAGCGCCTGTGCCATCATCATCGGTAAGGGCATCGCGTCCCGCCCCCGCGGCAGCGCTGACAGCCCCTTCCACCCCACTGTGCCGGGACGGGGGCTCGGCACCGGCCGGCGCGGGGACAGGCGGCGGTGGGGCGATGCGCGGCTCCGCGGGCAGGTGTGCGGGACCGGCGCGGGGACAGCGCGCTGTTGCGCGGTCACGGTCACGGCGCGGCTCGTCCAGTCGCTGTCCCTGTAACACACGGTCCGTGCTGAGGTGCCGGTCGCAGTAAGCCCGCTCTGCCCAGTCCTTCGGCTGAACGCAAAATCCTGAGGTTTCCTAAAGACTTCTCCTGGTGAGCGGTGAGCTGTTGAGGCGTCGGCGGCGTTTACTCGTAAGGCTCAAGCAGACCGATGGGTTTGTCTGGGATGGGGGTTATGCAGAGTGAGGGCGGCGGCGGGGGCTCTCAGAAGGCGCTGTCGGAGTGTCCCGGGACCCGCAGCGCCTGCCGCGCCAGCTGGCAGCGGGGCTGTCCCGCAGCAGCCAGGGCTGGCAGCGCGCTCCGCCGGCGGGGCTGAGCCGCTGCCCCGTCAGAGTCAAAACTGGGAGATCGGGACAGCGCAGTCCCTCGCTGTGCTCCAGCGCTGTGCTCCAGCGCTGTGCTCCAGCGCTGTGCTCCAGCGCTGCGGCCTTTGGGCTGGAGACGTGGGGACGAGCGTGGGGAAGGAAGATTTGCCCAGGTGAATAAAAGCAGCCTGTACTAACCCACTAAGCCTCAAAGCCCCGTAGGAAGACCCAGCCGTTACCTTCAGCAAGACCTGTGGACAAGACTTGCAGTGACAGGTGTGCCAAGGTCCGTGGCAGCACAGCGAGGTAACAGCGGGCACAGCAGGATCTGCCACATCCACTGGGAATACACTGTTCAGTAGCAGAATTGGCTGGGACACCCCGATGTGTCTCTGTGATTGATGTCACCAAGTTTGAGGAAGAAGACTTCACTGCAGGCTTCCTATAGGTGATCATAATGCTCTCCTGCAATTTTATGCTGTTAGTCATGTATGCTTTTATGTCCAATGTAGGTGGATATGGTCTTGCAAAAAAGAAAAGAAAAAAAAAAGACATTTCAATGCCATTGAACAGGATTATTGTGAACAAGACTGTTACATGAAAAGAAAATATTTCAGTCCATTCCCATAGTGAAACACTAAAATCTGCATCTGCAGTTTGTGGGAAGGTGTGTTCTACATACACAAAGATACCTTTATTTTGAATCCCTCAGCATATTTAAGGGGGAAAATCTAGGTTCTGGATCTCAGTGGAGCACAGATGACCTTGTGTTAGAATGAAGTATTGAGTGCTGCACATTGCTCTAGGTAAGGCACGTCCATGGTTAGGTATTCCCTGACTTATTGTTGGCCGTAGGGAAGATTTATGGCATCTGTATCATTTGTTAGGTATTAGAGAATGGTATCTTGAGACTGCTACCCTTCTCTCCCAGTCAACCTTTCATCAGCCTTATTTGCAGTATCTTGCATATGTCATGCCTGTCCAAAATAAATCTTGTGAAATAGCCTCTCGTCTAATCAAGGACATTTGAGCAGGGAAAAGCATTGACATTTATGATAAACTGCGGTATTCTCAAGTGGTCTAAGTATTAGAGAAGGTTATCTGCTTTGCCTCATAAAATTAAAAATTTGTCTGCAAATTCCCCCATATTTTCATAGAAGACATTTGAAACACAACATAAGATCCTGTTTTTTAGTTTGATTTGTTTGCGTGCAAATGCATGAAATTACATCACGTATGAAAGTCTTCTGTAAGGAAATGGTATGTAGTAGGAATGTAGTCTCGCTTTGTTCTGATTTAGCTGACTGTTCTACAATTCTAATCAGCTGCAGGATGGATATAGAGAATTATAATCTTCTAGTAATTAAGAAGAGGAAACATGAGGGAGTATTTGAAAAATACTGTAAATATGTGATTAATAGGTTTGTGGTTGCCTTCTATACACTAATTCTGCTTGCTTAAAATAAGGCATTATATGAATTGCAGAGCTGGGGAGTCAGATTGTGCTAGGGAACACTCAGAAAGCAATGACATGAAGTGAAAGAGAAGGCTTGGAGGTGGGGGCACCTTTGTCACCATTATACCTTATTGGAGAGAATTCCAGTAATGGCAGGGTCTCTCGATATTTTGTAACCTGTTAGTACTCCATCACAGTTGCAACCAAGAGAATAAAAACAACCTCTGCAACAGGTCCATCACATCATCCAGGTTAAACATGCCATGCCTCTGGCTGTAAGAGCTACGGAGGGGCTCAGCCTGCCCCGTGAGTATGGGCACACTCTGGTTCAGGGAGCAGGGAGGGCACAGACAGCCTGGATCTTGCCAGTTGTCCTGAAGCTCCCATACCCTGTGCTAATTCCCTGGAAAACAGGTCTTCCTTTTCAATCTTCTTGCCATGTTTTGAATTGTAGGGCAATTTTCTTACTACTTTTACAACTGAGGTATTCATCAACACAATAAATTGCTATGCTGTCTTAATGCGTGTACAAAACTTATCCTTTTTTATCCTCCTTTTATAGAGGTTTGAAAGGTTTTGCCATAAGAAACACCTGTTCATCTAACAAAAACTATGCATAAAAAACCCATAATAAACTGCATCAAATTAGGAATATATCTTTTCTATATCCACCCCATAGAACAGTCTCCTGATCTCTTCCCGCAGCCTAGCTTTCATACAATGTAAATCTCTCCTCCATTACTTCATTTATATTTTTTAACTTGTTTACAAACACGCCTGATTAGAGGAGAAGACTATTTCCAAAGTTTGCATCACACTGAGGCAGCTCTTCTGAGTATCCTAGTGTAAATACAGGTACTAAATACAAAACCTCTTAACTCTAACAAGAGACTGGTAGTTCATTACCGTAAAACTGAACAGTGTTTAGTAGTAGTAACAAATCTTTCTGGCAATTCATCTCTGTCACAGAAAGAGCACTTTTGGAAAGTGCCTGAGACATGCTGTAGAAGCACCCAAACTGCTCTGTCTCAAACGTGGTTGTGTACAGTGAAAACAAATCTCTCATGGGCTCCAGACATTAATAATCTAATGTACTCAAATGCACTGCAAATCAAGCTTGCCAGTGCTTAGATGAAGTGATACAGCTTAAAAAGTAGTGACATACATGTGTTATTATCTCCTCGATAATAACTTATAGATAGTAAATATTTGTTTTGAAATCCACACTAGATTTTATTTAGCAGACGCAGAAATCAATTTGATGTATTTGATTGAACAGTTATTCCATGCACATACACATAGCTGACTTTACATCTCATTTGTAGAACTGTGTATGCAGTTAAGATTATTGCATGTGTATTTTCTTTGAGCACAGGCATCTTTTCTATACAGTGCCTTCCTTGGTGTTTTGCCTGTGTAGGTAAAAAGCTAAGTAAGAAGTTTCATGACTTGTCTTTGTGTAATTTCTACCACATCCCATTGTTCTTTAGGAAAGTACAAGAATTAGAAAGTGCAGACTGATGAATGTCTGATAGCAGCCTGGTTCTTTGAGTCTGAGTAACAAAATTCACTGTTCTTGTGTTAGAAATGGATATTTAACTGTATACACAAATTGCATATAAAACACTTTAAAAGGGTCATTTGACTGTTTAATATAGATCAAGTAACATTATATAAAACAAACAGTTAAACATCTCTTAAGATCTTTATTTTTGTGGTTGTAAAACTGTGTGAAAGTAGCCATAGGGTCATACTAGCATTCTGATGATATCTGTTGTATACTCACGAATGATTTAATATCAGGTTATGTGAGACCTACTAGAAGACTTACAGATTCAACTACAATAAAATATGTTAGCTAAGACTAAATACATCTCCTTATTTTGCTGAGCACAGGCAGTCAAGTTGTCTGCATCAGCTGACTTGGTGTTGCTTAAAAAATGCTTGTGGTACTTACTCTACCCACACCCAAATTTGATATGAGATCCCTTATAAACTGATTCCTGATTCAGGTCCAGTGATACTAACAAAACTGTGTTCAGCTGACCAGTGAGCAGGATGTTCAGTTTTTGCAAGTTCTGAAAGTAACTTTCTGGAATTCGTTTGTCCACATTGCCCAGACAACAGCACACACTTACTTTATCCATAGCTGACGTCAGTCAGCCACCCAGTGGATGGTCTCAGCTGAATACCTACAAACTGAAAAGCCTCCTTCCATCAGAGATGCTTCCTTAGTCAGGGTTATCCTAGTATGTAGTGCAATTTACTGCCCACACCATGATAATCCATCAAGGGAACAACTGAGTTGCCTTGGTTGTCATTATATCTGCCTGTCATTGTACTTACATACAAATAATTGCATGTGCATATACACGGAAGTTTTTATTTGCATAAATATCACTTCCAGGTCCAGCACTCCAATGTGATTTTTCCTCCTTGTCAGTAACAAAAAACTATTTGCCAGCCTTCCTGTGTGTCAATTAGCTGTCTCCTTACTGCTGTGCCTCTTGCCATTCTAACACCCCTTAAAATCCCACAGATAGTCTATTGGCAGAATCCTAGCCACAGGATCAGCAACCTGCTAGCTTAACACTGGGGAAAGAGAATGCATGGAACTGGGAATAGCCTTCACAGTCCTCTTTTTCAAGTGGAAGTGGAGAGGTGTTAATGCACAGTGCCTGCTTTATCCTCTCTGGTCATATTTCATGTGCCACCATTGGGTTTTGGTCATTGAATCAGATCCATCTGTTAATCAAGTAACATACCAAATCATTAGGAGATCATTCCTAGTCAGACCCCATGGACTTCGCTGGAGTAGTACCCAAGTTACAGGAATGAAGCAGGAAGATGTATGAAAAAAACAGCAGAAAACCACCACCCACATCACTGGATGATTTTTCCTGCTTTCTGTGATCCTGCCTGGAGTCATAGAAAACAGTGTCGCTGCAGCAAGAATTTTCTCCCTCTCTGAATCCATGCGTGAGCATTTCACTATTACAGCTAAGTGAAGTTTCAGGACACACTTTTGATGGGGACTTGTGAGAGTAATACAGATTACACTTCAATGTAAAAAAAACACTCTCAAAAAAAAAAGTTTCTAAACACTTTAGAAAGGAGTCAGCCTTCCTTATCTGTTACACACCTTGCTAACTAATATTTTGAGCATTTAGTTCCTCATGGCACTTACTGATGTAGCACACAAAGTATTTACAAATGCACAACTGGGTTGGGTTTTTTTTAGGACGATAGTTCAGGATCTAGCTTTGGACTGTAGAGAAATGTAATTCAGTATCAGTTCAGTCAGCAGTCAATTTTTATTCCAGATGAATGGCACATATTCCTTATTAGTGAGAAACCACAAAGACACTTTTGGGGGACTTGTGAATTTTTTTTTTTCCTTATAGCCCAGAGGCTTAGGCTCAGATTCAAAACTACTGAAAATTACATCTCCAGGTTCCATATGTACATTTAAGCTGATAGGTATCCATAATTTGGGATGGTACCCAATAGGAAAAAAGGTTCATACTACTGAGAAAGGTCCAGTCCTGCATTTGGAAAAAAAGAAAGCTAAAGATCACAGAATCACTGGCTTGGAAGTGACCTTCAAGATCATCGAGTCCAACCCAGCCCTAACATCTCAACTAAACCATGGCACCAAGTGCCATATCCGGTCTTTTTTTAAACACATCCAGGGATGGTGACTCCACCACCTCCCCAGGCAGATCATTCCAGTACTTTATCAGTCTTTCTGTAAAAAACTTTTTCCTAATATCCAACCTATATTTCCCTTGGTGCAGCAGGTGCCCATCCAAAATGCAAGTTACATTTACAGCGTAATATTTTAGGGTTGATAAACGGTCTTCAAGCCTGGTCCAACATACAGTTCTCCATCAGAATTGTTTGGGGTAGCCTTTCACTTGAGTTCAGAGAGCTGAAAACAAGCTGCAGTTTTCATTTGAAAATAAAAACCATGGCAAAGTTCAAATTAAGCTTGGTAAAAATTCAGGGAGATTCTGCAGCTTCTCTGGGCTAGCAGCTTACCACTGAGACTAAACTTACTTACAGAGGAAGTCTAAAAAGGAGCTGTAATTAGAAATTCCTGGCAGAGGAGGGGGGGGGGGAAAGAGCCTTAAAAGCCTTAAATTTATATTTTTCTTTACTGAATATTTCTGGAGAAGGAAAAGGGTTTTATTTGTCCACAGATGTGCTTTTCTGCTGCAGTCTGTATCAAGGAGAATTCAGCATGTGAAATCCCACCTGTACAATATTAAGAGTAAAAATAATAATTTTAAAAAAGCTAAATTTGTACTTTTCTGCAACAATTGCCACACAATTCTGTTTCGAAGTCATTAGCTATCTGGGTTTGACTGGGTTTAGTTTGGGTTAGTTTTGCTAGTTTTGGGGGGGTTTTTTTGCCTTCCTACCTTCTAAAAAAAGTAGAAAATTGTGATTGAGACATAGTGAGTAATCCCAAGGCCGAAGCGATGAGCTCTCTGAAATGAATGCCAGTAGTTCAGATACCCTACAACAGAAACTCTTTCCTTGACAGATGAACTAACAAAGGTAACATCCTTTGGTAAGTGTCTCACTCCTGATCTGGCAGTACAGTGCCTGCTTTCAGCAGTGCCATAAATCTCCACTCGTGTTCCCTTTTCCTGTGCCTTGCAGCTCATTTCCTTCTAGCATAATGTAGCCTTTTCTGTTGAGAAAGTCTGTTCTGCTTTGGCAGGCTCACAACAAGCAGAAATGGTTTGGTGGAGGTTTAGCTTTTTTTTGTTTGCAGCTTTTCATGTGCCAAACTTTTCCTTTTGAGACCCTGTTTTTTGTTGTACTGTGGGGGGAGTTTCTACTAGCTGCCACACTTTTTTGTCATCTTGATTGCAGCATGATAAAATGAGAAGGCATTTGTCAGTACTGAAGTTCCCCAAATATAAAACATCCTAACAGCGTTGTGTTATTCTGCTGGTCCTTAGAAACCCAGAAGTGTCCCAAAGAGTTCTTTAGCAGATGTTCCATGGCAAAAAGTAGGGAGCCAGCAATCCAACATTTACTGAGTACCTCAGCACCCTAATTCTTTTTTAAATGCTTGCACCCCTCTCTGTATAGTGGCAAAGCACAGAGAATATGCAAGCCCTGTTGTCCTGCAGAGAAAAGACATGTATCGTGGTAAATACATTTGTTCATGTCAGCCTCCACAAATCTCTTTATGCAGTATTAGTTTGTTCTCCTGAGGTTTTCTGCTGGCACTGGCCTTTGCAAGTCAGGAGTGAAAAGAAAGATTTGAAGGGTGATTGCCTACAAATTGTTCCCATCTTCAGGAACTTGTAGATGCTGTTTTTCTGATTGCAGGGTAATGTACGTAACAGCTAGGGTGAGCTGTTTAAATTCTTGCTCCTAGATATGGTTCATCATCTCTTTCAGGCAATAGAGACAAATTCCACTGGATCTCAGAGCAAGAAAAGGGCAAGGACCATACTGGTGATGTTTAAGCCCGAGGAATTTCTGTATCACTGAGTAATGGAATAACCCCTGGAGCTGAATTGCTCTGACTCATTTAACATTTTATTTAGAATAGGACCAAAACTTACAGAAAACTAAAATCTTTTTGCATCTGAAAATCAAGTTTAATTTTTTTTATCTGATCCTTAAATAATGGCGTAATCACACTTCAGACGTGGGACTAAAATGTCAGTAAGTGTAAAACATACCATTTAAAATCAGTAAAACTTTAGAAAGGTTACTTCTAACTCCCAAGAAATAGGTCAGTGATCTGGATGAGTGGCAGTTTTTCTGCTGTGAAAAACAATAGCTCTTTCATCAGTTATATGAAGCTGCTTAATCTAGATCAGGCAAAACATCTTAATATAGTATACCAGAAAAAAAATTATAGTTGAACAATATAAGGGCCTTATTTACATCCACGAATACCAGGAGAAATCAAGTTAAGGAAGAATCTCATTCTGTTGAATACACTGGGTCAGAGAGCTAAACCCCACAATATTCATGTGATCTGTGGCAATGAATGTCACAAGGCTGCCTATCACAAAATTTCTAATTCACATGTAGCAGTGGTCAGGCACGTTAATTACTGTACATTAACTCTGGTTAGAAAATCACGCAGGGACGAGCAGCTGGTATAAAAAGTTGATCTCTTATAGAGATGGATCCAGACAGTGGAGGACAAAAGTTGAGGTCTGAATATTGAAATGCCTTCTCTGTCACACAAGGAGTTTTGTGAAAAGGCACTTGTGTACACATGCATGACATTGTAAGCTACAGGTCTGACATGAAGAAACATCCTTACTTGGCTAGTCTCCCAGTTCCTCAGTGTCTTCCATCTTTTTGCTGTTAAATTGTGCAGCCATCCTGAGAGAAGGAGAAATTACTATGAACAGGTGCCATATTATGATAGGTTTTTAATAGTATTGTGCTGTGAGATTGCTCCTGGTCAGGCCCCACAAAGAAGGCTGATGAATCCAGAATAGTGTTTCTTGCCTCCCTGCCCACCTATGCCTTGGAGAGGATCAACATGTGTTTCTCCATAAACCTGAAGAAGGAATGAGGACTTACAGCTTTAAAGTGTGTGCTTTTATATCATAAAAATTCATCCTTTTGTACAAAACACACAAGGGATCATTTTTTCTTAGGGAGTTGCAAGAAAAGGACTGACAAGAATGAAAGTGTGGGGTTGAGTTCCTTGTCTGGATTATTTCAAAATTCTTTAGCAGCTCTCCTGAGAGCTTAATAGGACAGGATTTACTTGTTTGTTTTAAGAGAGGTCACCTCAGACTATATTTCATTTCGATTTCTCCATGGCTTATTTTTTCTCTCTGCCCAGGTTTTGTCCTGTTTTGATAGCAGACTCATTCTTTGGTATCTGGGGTTTCAAGCCTTGTTTTATCACTAATTTAAAACAACTCAGACAGTTCTGATGTCCTGAAAGGGATAAGAAACTATGTCAGAAATGTCATTCTAGCTCTCCATAAATACAGGTTTCTTATATCTGATACTTTTAAATGCAGTCTGGAAATTTGAAAAGCCATACATTTTGGAAACATACATAATCAAGTCTTTTTATAAGAGTCTTGAAAACAGTAATAGCCTTAATTTGTACAAAAGAGCAGAGAGTATCCAAGCTTGTTAAGCTTCCAAACACTGTACTTTGACTGGAGTAAATTTAAAAATAGCTGAATCAGTATTTTAAAGAATAAAGGAAAGAAGTGTTTGATTCTGGTGGTGTCCTCACATGCCTAGCCTTCAGCTTGAAAGGGATTTCCATGTGTGTGCTAGAATTAAAATATTTGTAATTAAAAAAAAAAGAAGCTGACAAATCACATTTTTTGTACTCCTGCTAGTAGATCGTGTTGCAATTAAGCCATTTCTTATGGTAAACTCTGCCAGAACCCAGTAGGACACAATGTCTCCATGTTTTTTGGTTGTGGACAGGGCCAGTTCCCTAGCAACACAGTAAGATTTAAGCAGACTATTACAAAAAGTGCCCAATCCTGTACATATTACGAGTGCGTACAGCAGGAATAGCTCTCCTTCACATGCTTGTGCTCCTGACAGAAAATTAAAGACCCTTTTCTCAACTGCTCCCAAGTCCCTCAAATCCTGCTGAAGGCAACAAGAGTGGAGGTCTTCATTGCCTCATAGGATCAGGCTTTAAATTAAATTAAAGCAGCGAGGTGCAAACACGTTAATCCTTTATTGCCCACATGCCTGAGCGAGGCTGGCACTCACACTGCAGTGAAGCAGTTGAGAATGACCCTTAATGTTCAGTGGAATCTGTTCTCATTAATTGAAGTTCCAGGGGCCAGTCCCATTCACTCATTTTACCACAAATGTAAAGATGAACACGCTTGTCATTGACTGAACGTAGCCAGGGGACAGGAGCGGCGTCCCGGCTGCCCTTCGCAGCCGGTGGGGACCATCCTCTGTATTTCACACAGGGAAAGGGGCACGCAGAGGCCAAAAGGAGCAAGTTCACCTTTAGCCATCAGCTCACAGAACCTCCCTGGATGGTCTATGAGTATACCATCTTAACAAAATCCCTTTGTTTCCCTTTGAGGCCTTCCGAAATAGTCCGAGGAATTCATGGCTGAGCTTTAGCTGCTCAGAAGCACTAGAACTGAAAAACCCCAAACCAAGGAGAAAACTTCTGTAAAGTGACGTTTATAAAGAGCAATGCTTCAAACATAAGTCTGTTACTTTAGGAAACTAGGAAAGAAGAAAACAAGACAGATCTCCAATCTGTTGGAAAACTGCAACAGAAAGTGTGGCTTATAACCAGGGCCTTATACTTTGTGATCCAGGGGTGTTCCAGTCTGTGTTAACATCTGTTTTGCAGGATTAGCTAATTTAATTCCATGTTTCTGTGTACTCAAACTATTCTATGAACAAGTTTTTCTGTTCAGGGGGCAGGAGTGACATTCTTTTGATGGATTTTTTTACACACCTGGTCAACTGCTTAGATAAACCTGATATATAAAGACATCAGTGAGCACCATGAAGTCTCATAATTCTGAAGATACTTCAGTTTTAAAGATAGTTGTGATATTTGCAAATACAAGATTCACACATGCATAAGAATATTATATAGCAATATTACTAACTCATGATCATATTACAACAGGTCCTTAAATCCCCTGAGCATAGATTTTTTAAGAACTGCAAGAAAAGCTGCCATTTCTTTTGGAAACCCAGGAGTTTCTAGTTCTTCTCAGTAAAATTGTCTAAACATGTTCTTTAAAATAAATTCTAAGTTTAAAAATAAAGTCAAGATACAAGTCAGCACTGGTTATTAATACGTGGACAGTGTACATCATTATTACACCATAAATACATGTATAAATACATCATAAGCGGTGTCTGTCAAAGTGTATACTGAGCTGATGGGTGTTTGTAAATCTCATTTAAACTCGGGTTGAGCTGTTTACCAAAGTGCACTTTGAGTTAAGTGCAAGCTTTAAGTCAAATATTATTGTGCAATACTTGTGCACACCCCAGGAAGCATAAATACCTTTTTTTTTTTCTTTTAAATTCCATCTCAGTTCATTGACCTTAGCCTTTGTATTCTTTGATAAAACAGAGATAGAGCCACTAGAGATGTAAATGAGAGATGTAAATGCTGAGACTACCTTGCTAAGAGGTAAAACTAACTATACAGAATACACCAACACAGATTTACAGCCAGAAGAATGTAAACTTGAGAGATTGAATGACTTCTGTTCAAGGAGGTGTGAAACCTGCAATTACCCCAAGCTTTGCTGAGAAGTCCATGTCTTGTTTACATCTGCATCCAAAATAAGGTTGTGTAAGATCCTAGGCAATTTCCTACAGGAAAATTTCTTCTCATTAACATAATCTGAGCTATAACACAACAGTTGATGTATTTGGATGATTTTTACAGCCATTTTCACATAGCTTTGTTTTAAATGTGTATTTCCAGGAATTTCGATTCAGGAAGGCACTTTGAACATTTTAGCCTTTTACTATCCAGGGTAATATTGAAGAATAAGCTTTACCTTAAAAGTTTAGCATACTGAAGTTCTCAAAATACCCGCTCAGAAATCAAGGATTAAGTGATGCCTAGTTTAGAGATTCTCTTAATGGATCCCAAGTTTGCAGAAGCTGTGTAGGCACAGTCAAATGTCCACCAACCAGCCTGAGTGTGAGGACACTTTTGCAGGGCTCACCTTGGTGGGATCAGAGCAGAAGGCATAAACCCCAGTAATGTGAGAGAAAATCAGAGGCAAAAGTGGGAATTAGGCTTTGCTTTATCTGCAGTTGTGCAATCAAGTTCAAGCTGTGTCTTTTCTCCAGACCTGCTCATTCCTGTAGTGCTGCTCCAGAGGTCTCACACTATCCCTTGGCTGGTGCAGAGCACACATGGGTTTTTGGTAGCCTGAGGGTTGCAAGGACACCAATACATGCAAATAAAGTTTTTAATTCTGAAGGAGGAACATTTTTCACAGGAAAAAGCTGCAGAGATGCTGTGTGAGGTAAGCAGGGGGAGTGGAGCAGTGTGGGGGTCAGCCAACTTCCAGGCTGGTTTCTTCTGCTAGAGCCTAGGCTTGTCTAAGAAAAAAAAATCCTTCTGTGTGCTGTGTAACTCAGAAATTGCATACTGATGTTTTATTTAATCTTTCTGATTCGGGCAATGACACATCCATGAGGACTGACAGCTTTCGGGAATGGACAGCAAGAGACTTTCCCACTGGGCAGCAGCTGCTGATGAAGTTTCCAGACTGAATGATCTGTTCACCATGATCAATCACAATGAGCAAAAAGAAAAGAGTTAGGGGGAGAAAAAAAGGAAAAAAAAAAAATCCAGCATTTTCCATAAAACAAATTGTACTTCAAAGATGGTGCAAGGGTCTTTGCCATTGGCATGAGTAGGGCTTAAAAGCGGGCTGTAAAAAGCTGTATCTGTCATATTGTCCTTGTCTGAGCCACAGCACTCCCTGACACAGCTGAACTCTGGCTGTTTTTATAGCTGAGTTGGTGATCTTTACAGCAGCATTTTGTAACTGCTTTTCTGCTTGGTAAATACTGAAAATCTTTGCAGGTGTAGAGGGCCCTGTGAGAGCACTCCCAGAGATGTAGCTGTCACTTGTGGGATTTCTCAGCCAAGGGACAAACAGTAAATCAGCTGAATGGGCTGGCATCTGCCCCTTTAGCCACTAGAGAAGGACTGATCTCCACTACCAGTTGCTTTTCTCAAAATCAGAATTTATCAGTTAGTAATCAGTCACATAGGGTCCTAGAGAAGACCCCCATGTCCTCCAGCAGGCTTGCAGGGCAGAGCTTTACACACTGCCCATTTCTACATCAGGGGATTTAACAACGCATTTCTACCATTTGCAGGTAAAATTCCAGGTCAGAATATTGAGATCCAGAGAGCACAGAAACCAGATGCTGGACAGATAACAAGGGCCAAAAGAACATAAAGCTGCATTATTTATCGAGAACAGTCAGTGTGCAGTGCTGCACTTTCTCACTAGGGCAATCCGGGCATTTTAGGAACATCACAGGGGTTTCCTCCACATGCCTCTCATATCATCAAGGTAGGTTTGGCATTCGGTTTCTGTCTGGAAATTTAGTAGGAGGGTTGTAGCCTTCTCTCCTTTGCTTCGAGGGTCACAGTAGCTCCTTTATGTGCTGAAGTCCCACAGTCAGGGGGCAAGTTTGAACCTCTGTTCCCCATAGACCCATGTAGCACTGCCAGTGGGGGTGCAGTGGGAGCCACCAAAAAGAACTGCTCTGCAGCTGTCTGTGGGCTTCCCTCATCCTCACCTGGCAGCACTGCCCTGCAGTAGACACTGCTGAAGGTCCCTGATGTCGAGGAATAAGGCAGAAGTGGAAGGTGCAATGTGAGGCTCAGCAGGAGTAGCAGGTTGCGTGTAATCCCCTCCTGGACACAGCTGTACTGCTGCACAGGCTGCTCCGCGTGCAGCAGCGTGTGGGAGCTCACACTGAGAATATCCCACTGAAAAAGTCACCTGGTCCCTAGGACAAGGCTTTTCCTGATATTTCTGCCTTATCGTTGCAGTGTACAGAGAAGGGCAAGGGAGGCTGAGGTTTCCTCTTCATGGTAATGAAATGCAGCCCACATTTCCCAACGCTGGCAAGAGAAGAGGAGAACAAGTCAGAAGTTAAGGAAGTAGAGAAGTCAGACCAAGTACAAGAGTCAGAACAGAGGAGCAGGAAAATAAAGCAGTGGACTGTGTGCCTGAAAAGAGGAGACAGAGCCTGCAGCCTGTGAAAGGATTAGCAGAATAAAAGGAGTTTCAGTTTAGAACAACAACAAAATCCTGTGATAGAGGCTTTAGCTTCTTCTTTGAAATAAACACACTGTGACAATGTTACTCAAATAAAACTAAATAACTAAACGTGTACTAGCAGACATCTGTCATCTTTATTATTTCACATGCTCCTAAGCATAGCCTGATCCCCAGCACCTCCTGGCCATTTATCTGCCTTAGTGCAGATCTGTCCCCTGCACACATCACCTAAATGTTTGGTCTCCAGCAGGTCAGCACTAGCACTCACTGATGGGGACAACCAGGTTTCCTTCTCAGTTAGGCCCTGCAATTTTGGGCAAAAGGATTTCTAAATTCATCTATCATACCTGGTGTATGCTCACATTCATACTCAGGAGAGCATGATGCTTGCAAGCCAGAGAACTGGATCAGAGGTTCCAGTGCTGGTTTTGGTTATTGGAACATTTGCATTTGACTCAAGTACTATAATGAGAATATCACCACATCGTATCTCCTTTAGTGAGGTCTTTATGTGCCCTTTCTACAAGTAGTCAACACATGCCAAAGGAACCTCCTTTGAGTGATGTTGAAGCAGCAGACTATTTTGTGAACATCGTGTTACCAAAACAGAGGCTTAAAAGCTTTCCTGATGATGTTTCTCTTGATTAACCTGCTCCTGTAGAAGAAAAGTAATTGACAAATTGTCACTAATTTTACAGAAAAGTAGAAATTTTAAACCACCATACTTTTGTGGGTTTAAGCTGTTGGGTACTTTGGCAGAGGTTGGACTGCTAATAGCCCGGGCATGGTCAGTCTCCTGTGGCAAGCAGCAGGCTTCAGCTGAATGGCAAAACACTGCAGTCCCATAAATGTGTCTTGCAGGGTTAGAGTACTGCTTTCCTTTAAGGCTGCCTTCCACTGCTGGTGGAAAGGGAACCCAAACAAACCATCATCATTAAGCAGTTTATATACCTTAAGCCAGAGCCAAATGTGCAGCTTACTATTTTTGAAGAACCATTCAAATGGCCCCAGATATATTAAAGGTCCTATGAAGACTGAGGTTACCACAAATTCGCCTTGATTGCTCTTCTTTGGATTGTTATTTTTTTCATCTAATTGCAACACAGCTGCCTAACACACTCCCAAAATCACAACAATGCTGGCAAGTTGAATCCACTTGCTAGTTCTGTTTATCAGTGGTCTTTGCAATTTAATAAGTCTGGTGTTTTCTTAAAATAACAGATGAGAAGGCAGAGAGTATTCTCTCTCTGGGGAAGGATACATGCCATCATCCTGCAGACTAGTTGATTACTGGGGAGAACAGCAAACCAAAAATTTGGCACCCACAGTAACATTGACTAAAATTCAGGATAAGAATGATATTCCATCCTTGCCACAGCTCTTCAGGTTCACCAGAGAACAGATATTTCCAGCCCATTTCCCACCATCTGGGCAAGTCTGCTTTTTCCCTGTCCTTCGTGCAGCTGGGCAGGGCACAGCTGTGCCCTGCTGAGCAGGTATTGATTTTTAATATATAGACATTTAAATTATTTACAGATCTCCACAGTACCTCATGCAATAGCAAAATCTAACCCTTCTCACTGGAACAGAATGTTGCACACCTTGTGAGGATGCACCAGGTATTATTAGTGAAGCTATGCCTGAAATATTTACTTTCCTTAACTCAGTTTTCTGTTTTATCCACACCTTCATTGTTAGAAAACTTTGGTTTTTCCAGTCCTCATGGACTACACCTACATATTAGCGCTCAGAAGGCAAATAATCTTCTTTATACACCTATCAGAAGTTAAGGAAAATATTTTTGTCAGTATTTGAAGCAGCCTGATTTTTAAAATCTTTAAAGCTGTGTGTAGTCTAATCAGATTATAAATTCTTAATGCAGTAAAATCCAGTTGGAATGCTGGAATAGCAGTTTATAATGGCTGGTCATGTTCTTGCTTGCTAGGAATTTTAACATAAATATTTGAAGTCAGGTTTTAAGTTTGTTTAATTTTGTTAAATACTAATCCCTGTAGACATTAAATTATCACTGTTATTTTTACAGGCATTTTTGAGAGGGGGTGGGTTGCAAGCATATTAGCAGACCAGCCAAAATTCATTTTCCACTGATACAGAAGTTCCATTTTTTTACTTGCATGTGACGTTAAATGGCTATTATTTTAATACCAAGCTTTATAGATCCTTTTGTTCTTCATCCATTTTTCATTAAGTTTTCTGAATGCTATTTAAAAGCAAAAAGCTCCAAGAAATTGCACTAAATACCTTAACTGCCACATAGCCTAAATTCATGTTTGACTAGAGGTTAAGAAAACGCACTTGAAGTGTTTGATAGTTTTAATTCTGTTGAGTCCCTACAGCCTAATAATTTTCTAGACCTGTTTTCTTGATTCAGAATTTCTTGGAGTCTTTGTATTTTAGCAGGGGAGGAGGGGATACTTCTAATCTCTTGCATTAGGTGCTACACTTGTGTCAGTAAGCTGGAGAAGAGCAGGGCAAAGCCTGAGCAGCACCTTGAGCCTGGCCTTGGGTCACTGGGAGCCTCAGAGCAGCTGTGGTATGTGGCAGCCACCTCTCCTGGCACGGGGCTGAGCCAGAGCTTCAGCTCAGCCAGGCCAGACAGCAGCAAGTTCATTTACCGTGAATAAACAGAGTCCTTGGGGCTGTCTGCACTGCCACCAAATTTCCAGTTCACACCAAAATTATGAGCTGTGCATTTTACATCTTGACTGGTTTTGTAGCTGTCTCATGCCCTGAGTTCACAAACAGGCAGTGGCAGTCAAAACCAGTCACTGGCATCCTCCGTTGGGAGTGTTTAACTCCTGGGAGCCAATTAACTGGCAATTAGCTGCATCAGAAGCTGCCTCATTTAGCAGATTTCTGCAAAATACATACATAAATAAATATCCGTGATGAGTTACATCATCACCATTATTGACACAATCCACCTCATATTTAATTTGGATTTAAACAGTTCGCAAAGCACAATTCCTTTTGATTAAGCATTTTTGTCGCTGTTGCCAAACAGGATTCTCAATTCTTTTCAGTATTTTCTACTGAAAAAAAGATATATTTATTTATCACTCCTAGGCAGGATGCAAAGCTTCAGCGTTTGTTTATAAGAAAACTTTTTTAAGCAGTGACACAGACTGTCATCCTGTTGGCCTGAGCAATGTCTACCTAAATGTGGGAGTCCTGAGAGGATGGGAGAACTTTTTGATTATTATTCTATTCTCTGTGAAAACTGCCTGTATCTGCTGTTAAGGATACAATATACCAATATGTCCAGAGAGAGCTGTACCTGAAATCAGGTTGTTCTCTAACATTTACTTTAAAAGCAAAAAAATTCCCATTTTCTACAGCTTGCGCACATTGACACTGAGAAACGGGTGCCAAACTTGCCCTTCATAGTAAATATACCCAGACACATACTCAGACCGTGTGTCACAACTGCAGCAATTAAACACCCACTCTACAGTTGGGAATATAATCTTTGATGATGCTGACTACTGTGATTGACCACTCTTACCAGTTCCTGTTCTGGTTGGATAACATGGGATGCACCTCCACAACGAGGCTGAAGGGAGCAGGAGAGCCAGTTCTCACAGGGATTCCCTCTGCCTGCCTTTGAACATCACAGCTCCCACCTCCTCACCTGCAGTGTGCCCTGAGTGACCCACCCTGAGCGTGGAGTGCCATCTCCTGTGGACAGCAAACAGCACTCGAGAGTCTGGCAGGACTCGTATTCATGAAGCATGCACGGTTTTTTAGCAATGTTGCCTGCTATAATCCTTCGCTGAACAACTAGTCACAAACTGATTTACCTGACTGCAGCCAAAAAAAAAAAAAAAAAATTAAAGACACAGAATTTCCTTGTTGTTAATACTTCACTTTGTAGGGGAAAGAGCTGCTTAGACAAATTACTGATCCATTCAGAATTTCAGATGTACAACAGATCTTTAAAGAAATGTGCATGCAATAAAAAGCCATGGGTGATATTTTTCTTTGCTAACTCTACGGGAAATTGTTTGGTTTTATCCAAGCAAGACCAAATATGGTCTCTACATACAATAAGTCCGTTCTTACAGAACTGATAGGTACTTTAAACAGGCTGCAAGATCCATTATTTTTATGGTCTGTGTGGATTGTGTGCTGCAGATAAATAAAAGATTTGGCATTCTCTTCACAGAAAGCCAGGTTTGGGACCCACTTCCACTAAGTCAGAGATGGAGCATGGCTGATAGGAGAGGCTGGACCCACTTCACACCCATGTTGCAACAGCTGGTTTGGGTTCACCCGACCCAGGACCCGGCAAATTTGGCCCCTTGGGCTGAGCGTGCAGCTCACAGAGGACAGGCTGGGCTCCTTGTTTGCAACTCTGTCTGAGCTGGAAACAGCCAGAACTTTGTTTAAGGAGAATACTTTCTGGGTGCAACTCTCTGAAGGAGCAGGACAAGGACCAGACAACCTTCTGGATGGTTCTTCCATGCAAACATTCTGTTAATTTTACTACCAGCACTGCTGGATGTGTTATTGACTGGAGAGATAAAAAGACACAGACGTTTCTTAATTTTTTTTTTTTATTCCCCTCCCCCATTTCCTATTTTTCTAGGATGTGGACACTACTCTCAACATTGTTCAAAAAAAAAATAATAATCATGACACTGGATAAGATCTCAGAAGTGATATATATATATTTCAGGATATTTTTCTTGCCTTCTGACTCATAAGGGTTAGTAACATAATTTTTAAACAAAAGCTGCAGTTGGCATGGTATTTTTATACCAACTCTTTCATATTATTGTGAAAAGGAGAAAAAAAAGCAACAAACACTGAGAAACAAGAGATGACCAAGTATCATGCTATGTATGGGAAAGAGTGCATATTGCATTTTCTCACCGCTAATGACTTGCTGACCAAGACCTCCTGGAAACTGCTTCTCATCCGGCAGTTTCTGGCATCTTATTTTCTGGAGCACTTCAGTATCTCTAACATACCTATTTTTAAAACGTGGCCTACGCCAAGTGAAGTGAAGCTACTTTTTGGGCACATTTGCCACATTCATGGCAGATTTTCATAAGAACATTTTGTTATCAGAAGGGGTGGAGCACTTCCACTCAGTCACATTTGGTCACAGTTTTGGAGGCAGGCACACGACTGAGCACGGCCAAGGTCATGCGACCACAGCCAGCATTTATTGATGGACGCTCCTTTTATAGGGGGTTCAAATCCCCACCCAAACACCTGATTGGTTGGGGTCTCTGCCCCGCCCAGCTCACTGACCAATGAGATGTCTGCATTCAGGATTGAATGGGATTGGCTGGGGTCCCTGTCTGAGTTCGAATCCAACCTATCATTGTCACCCAGGGACTTGATTACTTCTACTCTTTAATGAACTAGGCTAGCCTAACTGGGGCTCTGTAATGGCCAAATTTATCTGTCCAGCTACAGACCAGCTGTGGCTGTCACACCGCTCCTACTGATACGACTTTTGCACGTGCTGTGAGTGCAAAGTAATACGTAATGAATTTGGAAGGTAATTTTGCCTTATTCTTTATTCATGCATGAAGGATATTACATTTTTAAAAATATGATTCACTACTTAATTTGCCAAAAAAATTTAATGGAATGTTTATATGAAAGAACTATCCAGAAAGCTGTCTGGTCCTTGTCCTGCTCCTTCAGATAGTTGTACCCAGAAAGTATTCTCCTTAAACAAAGAAAGTTCTGGCTGTTTCCAGCTCAGAGTTGCAGATGAGGAGGACTGCTTTGGCAGTCTTACCATGAAAGGAGACCATCATTCTAAGCCACAGACACCTCCTCTCTGCAGCCATTCGGATTTGAGAAAGAGCCCCACTGCCAATGCCCCTCACTGCCCGTCACCCAGACTGCCAGGAACGAGCCGTGCCCCTTCCTGGAGGCAGAAACATGAAACACCGAGAGATTCAGAGCTTTGACAACGCCAAGTACAAGCATTCAAAAACCACATCAGCGACTGTTTATTTAGACTGCACTCTGGCACTGCTGTGCCACATCACTGCCACCACCTTCTCCCCGCAGTTACGCCTCAGCAGGACTCAGCCCTCTTCCCTGGATCCATCACAACATGGCCAGATCACACTGTTCCCATGGTGCTGCTGATGCCTCTCTCTCCACTTCCTCACTCTTCCCACCCCACCACAGGTCTGTCCATCACCCCACAGCAGCTGAGTGGGTACAGAGAACCCAGGGTGCCATCAGCTCACCGCTCACCAGCACAAAGCCACAGCAGAGCTCAGGGAAGCACCCTGCCAGCACCACACAGCACAGCTCTGCAGAGACACGCTGTTACATTGGATTTCTTGTCCGTTATCAGTTGGAGGGATGCCATGCTCTGTTTGGATCCTTCCTTCATGTACGGACAAAATGCAAAGGTGACCCAAGGGATAGGAGTGGAAACTGAGAGCCTGCTGAGGGATGAGCATTTGCATCTGCTCAGCAAACCTGGGCTAAAGTGAACAAGGGTAGCGAGCAGGAGGAGATGGCATGAAAGGAGCCAGTGGACCCATTTAGGGGTTATTCTGTCTCTGGGCATTTGTTCAGTACTGGGGTGGCCAGAAAAGGATATGGTTCCATCCCAAAGAGGCAATGGAAACCTACAGATCTATTTTGGTAAAAACACTACATCTGAACTTTAGCATGCTCCCCAAAATACCACCAGCTCCTCCCAAAAGTGCAACGTGTTCAGATACATTGATCTGTGAAAAATGCAGATACACAGGTACATATGCTGGCAGGCCATTTTTGAGGGGCTTTTATAACTTAAGGGCTTTCTCCATATGCATGAGTGCAACTGTTAAACTGTACACAGCAGTACCAAAGACTCATAGGGCTTTCTTTCCTGACCCTTTCCCATCCTTCTCAGCCTCATTTGGATGCTGTCTTGTAGTGTAATGTCTTTTTCATGCTGTGGTGCCCAGAGCTGTCCCCAGCACTCGAGGGGGGCCAGCCCAGCCCAGCCCAGCCCAGAGCAGAGCAGAGCAATCCCTTCCTGGCCTGGCAGTGCTGGGCTGGTGCCCCAGGACAGGGACGTCCCTCCTGGCTGCCAGGGCGCTGCTGGCTCAGCTCCCACTGCCCACTGAGCAGGACCCCCCGGCCCCTTCCTGCAGCTGCTCTGCAGCCTCTCATTGCCCAGTCCATGCACACGGCCAGGGGTGCCCTGTCCCGGGGCAGAACCCAGCACTTGCCTGGGTCAAACTCCACAGGGCTGGGGATTGCCCATCTCCCTCTTTGCTCTGGGTCTCTCTGCAGGGCCCCTCTGCCCTCAAAGGAGCCAACAGCTCCTCCTAATTCAGTGCCATCAGCAAACCTCCTTCACGTCCCTTTGAGCCCTGGCTCCAAATCATTAATGAAGGTGATGAAAGCACTGAGGATGGAGCCCTGCAGAGCCCCACTGGTGACAGGCCCCAGTCTGATGTCACCACAGTCACTGTCACCCTTTGTGCCTGACCACGAGCCAGCTGCTCACCCATCACGTAACACTCTCTGGCTCCACATGAAAAAAGAGCACCAGATGGGATCCAGCACTCCTTTTCTATACCCAGCACTGCTTCAGCTCACATTGTCTCAGTTGTCTCATATTGTCCAATATTTTAGTCATGCCACATTATAACTTTAGATTTTATGGCTGATGACTAAGCAGCACAGGTATTGCAAGTACAAAATGCTTATGGATTTTTTTAGTATTTCAGAGTTTGAGATTACTTTTTCAAGAACAATCTTGAATCCATCCTTGGTGGCAAGCACACCTTTTGGGGCCATTGTTATAGACAATGCTACTCTTTTCTTTTTTGACCTCCCAAACTCCCAGGAAATGGGCCTTAACTTACTCAGATTCCTCTTAAGAATGGATGAAAAATCTTCATGACAGAGTCCCTTCTAACCCCTTTCAGTAACACACTTGGGCATGGCAGGTGAGAGCAGACAGTTTTGCAAGCTGAGGAAGTTCGTGCCAGAAAACTCATGGATCCTCAGCTGAGACTTATCATGCTCCAGCAGAGCTGAGCACACACACTCACTACCTTTTTTTGCTGATAAATGGCAACACTTTGGCCAGGGTGTGATCAGAAACAGCGCGGTGATGCAAAATCTGAAAAGGGGGGTGTGGGGACGGCACGGCTGTGGTTTTTTGTCCGTGGTTTCTGTGCGAGGGTGGGCCATAGGCTTGTTTACCTTTTTTTGAATGAATAAAAGCAAACTCTTTACTTTCTTTTAGCTGACTGCTAACGTCTTGTCCTTTCCAGGCAATATCATTGGCTCTGGGATCTTTATTTCCCCGAAAGGCGTTTTGGAGCACGCCGGCTCGGTGGGCCTGGCGCTCATTGTCTGGGTGCTCGGGGGCGGAGTGGCCGCGCTGGGCTCGCTGTGCTACGCCGAGCTGGGAGTCACCATCCCCAAGTCGGGAGGGGATTACTCCTATGTCACTGAGATTTTCGGTGGGTTAGCTGGGTAAGTACCCTATCTCGATAAAATCATTTGAAAGCACGTTTACAGTGTGTATTTGGTGTGGGGAAAGCCGTCTGACTTGGAAGAGACAACGTTTGTCAATAAAAATGCTTCGGCAAAACCAATCTTTCTTTTCTCTGTAAGAAATACCAAATTGTCCCTACACCGACCTCCCAGTGCTGCTTTCCAAGGGAAGGTGACAGATCCTTTCACTTCCCTCACTGCCTCAAAGTCCACGACAGAAAAGAGTGATGCTGTGTCCAAGTGATCTTCTTGTGTGCACGTCATGGATGGTCAGTGCCTTGTATGGAAGAGCTTTACCCATCAGGGAGGCCGGGCTGGAGCTACTTACCAGAAATAAAGCAAAGCTTCTTCCCTTACTGCAGCTGAACAGAATAACCAAGTGGTGTAAATACAGATAAAAGGGGGAACGCTAACTCAGGAAAGGATTTCTCTTTGAAAATATTACTAATGGAGTAGTGTGGCTAAGTGAGGAAGGGACAAGTGAGAGGAGGTTATATTTTTTATTTGAGTGTACACATTTTCATGTATTCAACACAATAAATTAAGCTGTCAGCCTGTACTCACAGACTGCTAGAGAAGCACCAGAATGTTCTGACCAGCTCTCTCATTGTGAGTAGAGAGGCCATACCACACACTGGTGGTTTAGTTAAGAAAAATAAGCACCAGCACAGAAAACTAGAGAAAGAGTAAGGAAAAAACCCACACCTGGCATCACAGAACACATTGAGGTAACAACAACATTGGCTTGATTAACCAAATCTCAGCTCCACTGAGGTCTGTTCTCTCACGGGGGCAGGAGCTGCACAGCAGAGTTCCTGCCTCTCCAGGGCACTGCAGCTTCCCTATTGCCTGCTCACGGGAGCAGTGTCTGCAGGAAGGGACAAGGGACCTGAGAGCAGAGAACCCCACAAACCATCACAAGTCCCATCCCTGGAACATCACTGTGGAGGAGGCCAGAAACATGTGAGCTCCACAAAACCAAAAGATGTGTGCTTTCTAGGGGCGAAAATGAAACTACTTAGAAATCAAGTACAACTAAACCTGGCTTTAAATTGTTCCTCAGCTCCCTCTGCCGCATTCAGAGAACTTGCCTGGTCCCTGCAAACGCCAAGCTATGCAGCTGCTCTAACCAAGCACACACCAGTTGATTGATCACTACCCAGCACCTTCCTGGGGACAGTCTCACCTCCCAAGGCAGGAAGTTCTGCTTGGGCAGCACTTGCTTGGTGTCCAGGCTGGTAATGCAAAAGCAGTATTGAAAAAGCACAACCTGAAGGGAAGTAGTGCTCCCATTCTTCCTGTGTAGAGACTTAACCTTTCTCTCAAGAAAAGAAACAACCCCACTATTATGACAAAGGGTTGCCTTAGGCAAAAGCCATCAGTTAGGTTTTGATGTAAAAACAGGGGCTTTGGCCATAGTTTCCAGTAAAGCCAAGCTGGGATTGTGCTCTGCTGCACTTTGCTGAGCCACACCTAAAGGCTGCAGCTTTGGGAAGCTCTGACAAGCCCCTTCTTCTTCCCACTTTGGGGAGTTTCCATTCCCCACTGGCAACTGCACAGGC
Organism: Chamaea fasciata; assembly: GCF_029207755.1. NCBI lineage: Eukaryota > Metazoa > Chordata > Aves > Passeriformes > Sylviidae > Chamaea > Chamaea fasciata. The sequence goes on along the minus strand of NW_027094097.1, from coordinate 17,901,090 downwards.
GGCCTGAGCTTAAAGGGGCCTGCACCGTGCCTCCCCTGAGATAAAACCACTGCCTCTCTCTTTTGATTTAATCCTTCTACTGCCAAGAACATCAAACTCGGCACACAAAGTTTTAGTGCATCTGACTTCCCCGGTGACCAATTGGATGGTCTGGTCTGTTCATAGAAAGGTGTTTGTTATAAGAGCGCATGCTGTAACCAGCCAGACCACAACTCCTGTTGTCTTTTCCCTGTCTCCCCAAATCCCCCCATTTATTATGTTTTCCTGCATAGATATAAGGCACAAAGAAATACTATTTGAGTGTAACAGCCATTGAAGCACACACCTCAGCTTCTGTGTCTGGCAGTATTGATAGCTAGATGCATAAATTTTTATTTAAAAAGCCACATTGCTAGGTATGATGTAAGTATGTGAATGGAATAACAGAGGAAGGACAGGGCCATCTCCTGAGCTGGCAGGAGCTGTGGCAGCACAGCAGCAGCCCTGCTCTGAGTGCAGCTCAAGGACAGCAGGAAACACTGCTGAGGAGTGGTGGTGATGGCAAACCTTGTCTGGAGACAACCCTGAGCAGAGACACTCCGCAGCTCCTCTGGCCAGAGGAGAAGGAAGAGGTGAGCAAGGGTTCCAGTGTTTCTGTGCTCTGGTCTGGGACCAGAGAAAGACTTCTGCTTTCGTGTCTATTTAGAAATGATTTTGGTTTTAAATAGCATTTGTGTGTGAGCACACAAACTGCAGGGAACGTGCCACAGCCTGTGCTGCAGGAGCCATCTGAGCACAGCTCTCCTGAACTGCATATGGGCTTACAAGTCTGTTCAAGTCACAAAAAGAACATTACCCCAAATGATAAATAAAGGGCTTAATAGATATTCTTGCAGAAGACAATGAATAAATTCAGCTTCGTGAAAAACCCTCCAGTGTGTTTCTGATCAATAGAACCTTTTCTGAATCCTCAGCAATAACGCTGCAGCTAACACAGCAGCTTCACCAGCAGAGGCTGTGACTGGGCATATGTCTTTATCAAAATCAGTCAGCAGTGAGTTTTCAGCCAAAGCTTTGATAAGTGTCACCATAAACTGCAAGCATAACATGCTTCAAATATACTTCTAGGTTACTTTTTTTGTTATTGCAAAATTTTGAATTTTCCAATGGCAGTAAGTCTTTCAGCAATGTAGTATTAATTGATTAATTAATAGTATTCAAACTGGCTTCAACTTAAACCAGTTCAGTTTTTCCTGAACTGTATTAAGATGAGTTGTACCATTGCTCCTGTTTCAAACTGTTTTCTGTTGCTAATGATGCACAGGTAGGGTACACTGGAATTTTATATTTTCACAGGCTGCTCTGAATCCTTAACATACAAAATGTGAGATCCTCATGGGAGTACAGGCACATCCCAAATTTGAGAACCAATTTCACCAAGTCCACTAGACTGTTTAGGACCCAGATGAAACCATGTTGTTTATTTCTTTCCACAGGTGAGGAAATTAGTAGGCGGAGGTATTTGCAAAGAAAATCAGTTTTGGTCCAGGGAAGCCTGGCAGCTCACATGAATGCCACACCTTCCCAAGAGCAGCACATGGCACCACTCACTCCAACCTCTTTCTGAGATGGGGATGGGCTCTAAGGAGACATTATCTCATTCATACACACACTGATGGGAGTGTGTGCCATTGGATCAGGCTCAACAGGCAAACACAGCTGAGGCCATCCAGCCAGGAGCTAGAATACAGGCAGAGAGGTTCTTTTACCAGCTCTTTCACCCCCAGCACATGCAGGAGCTCTGGTTACTCATGCAAGCTGCAGTGTTCAGAAAAAAAAACCAAAAACCCAACCAAACAACCAAAACCAACCAAACCCAACTGAAACCAAACTACATCATCCTTTTTCTTTACATTGAGCTGTCTCAAGCCTATTATAAAGATTTGATCACTTCTCACTCAGCAACAAGAGATTTAACTTCTCTTATTTTTGCAGTCACAGCTGCTGAGTAACTGTGGAAGTCTCTAGGGTGGAGTTCCATCTCCAGTGCCATAGCTCAGCCCTCAGGGCAGTAATTCTGCCCCTTTCCCTCTGAAGAACAAAGTAATTCCAGGTATGCCATGCTGCGTCATCTCCCTGCCTCAAGCAGGACCTCCAAGTCCTCCTCCTGCCCTGGCAGCTGCTGGCACTGTGACAACATGGCAAGAGCCAGCACTGCCTCCTGGCCCCCACAGCTGATTGTTTAGGGATGTGAATGTGATCTGAGTGACCAGCGTGGAGATCTTCTTCTCAGAAATAGGTTTTGATTACAACTTACGTGCAGAAACATGATAAAAGTGGGCCTACACCTTAGGCAAGCTTCCTTCTTGTTTTACTGAAGGAGTACTGTCTTTAGAGCTTCACATTTGACAGTGCAGCTTTGTCCCCCTCTGCTAAAGTTATGCATTTGCTTTAATCTGTGTTATCAATCCTACATTTCAGTTCCATGACTGTCATAAACAATCCATTCCCATTAAACCATATTCTACCCAATACCAGCCATACCACACTCCATATTACAGCATAGAAACAAGGGCCAATTTTGCCTGAAATAGTGTTTTCAGAGTCATTCTCGCCACTGAATGTTTTACACCGTTCTCAGCCTGTGTAATTTGTGTGGATGAAGATAAACATGACAGGAGAAGCCTGGTAGCCTCTGCAAGGCCCTGCCAGTCGACAGCCATACAAAACAGCTTGACCTCAGGCAGCACCATCAGTATCCTAATCATATTCGCCAAATTGTTGTTGTAGTCTTTAGGTCCCATTTATGGTCCAGTGTGGACCAGCTGAGTTAACTCAGCAAGCAGGACCTGCAGAGCTGTCCCAAGCTGGGTACATCATCAACACCACCAAATAGCACAAAGCAATCACTGGAGAAAACTGCACTGAACCACAATGAAAAATATTAGAAATCGGAAGGGGAGAAAAAAACCAAACTGATTCACACAACAAAATCAAGAGAAAGAAAAAAGACCTGCTGAATTTATTGTAGAAAACTACAGTGCCAGTTGGGAAGGTACCCAGCTCTTCACTGGTCTGGTTTACCAAATTAACTGTGGTAGCTCATAATTGCCCCATACTGCTCAGAAACAGGAAGGCAAAGTGGAGGATGGGACTGAGAGATTTACCACCTCAGCTGAGGAGCACCCAGCACCAGTGCTCCCTCCAGGTTAATGACACAGCTCCCTCAGCTGTGCCACATTTACAGGGCTGGAAGCAGGGAACTGGGTGAGTGAAGGCCCTTACAGAGCAACCCATGTAACATAGAAATTATACTGTCTTATTTGAAAATATCATTTCGAATCCTCATTTGTGTCACACATCCCTGCACGTTACATTTGTGCATGTATGCGAACGAATTACTGTGTGTGTGTGTGTTCTTCTACATGGCAAGAAAAACTTCATTTTCTTGCAGTGATTACTTCTCGCTATAGAAATAATGATACTTCAAATATTTTTAAAGACTAACCTGATGCACTGCTGCCTTTTTAACTTTTTTTTTTTTTTCTCTTTTGAACAGGCTGAAAAGCCAAAATATCTCACACTTTATATTTGCATAGTACCTTGCTGGGTGCAATCACCTTAAGCTGGAGGCAGCCAGCCAGCCCAGCTGTGTGATCCATCACAATATTCTGCAGCACTAACCTGCCCTGCCCGGGTCAGAGAGCCAACCCCAGTGGTGACAAGGAACCCCCCGGTGACCAGCAGGGAGCTGCTGGCAGCCCCAAGAGCACAGCAAGCACAGCTGCTGCCTGTGGCTGAGGGTCCTGCCAAAACCCTCCAGAGGTGCCTTCAGTGTAGGGACTGCTGTCTGCTGTGGTGACATGGCAGTGCAGGAGCAGCAGAGCTCCTTTCATCTAAACACACAGTTAAATCCAAACGTGCCCACTGGTCATAATCCTCACTCTTCTTCACATTCCTAAACCATGCTTTGTTTTCCAGTGTTTCATTTAGGATACAGATTGTGCTGAGAACATGGGAAAAGGGGTGAGGAGAGTCACGAGTGAGTGACTGTTATGTGTGACCGGGATGAAGGTGCTCAGCCCTGATGTGTTGTGCACAGTTGAGCTGCTGTGTGTCATCTCCTCCAGCACAGCACCAGCACTGCTTTCTTGTGCTTTTCCTTGTCTTTCCAGGTTTCTGCTGCTGTGGAGCGCAGTGCTTATCATGTACCCAACTAGTCTGGCTGTCATTGCACTGACCTTCTCAAACTATGTCCTGCAGCCCGTCTTCCCCAACTGTATTCCCCCCTATAATGCCTCTAGGATCCTCTCCATGGTGTGTTTACGTGAGTATTTGCTTCTTGCACACACACAAGTCTTGCCCTGGTGTTACAAGAGACCACTTGAGGGGCCATTCCAGCCAGGCTGGGGTCAGGGCCACAACTCCAAAGGCCAGTGGGGAGGTCCCAGGAGAGGCACTGCGACTGGTGTGGGATATTCTGTCCTTTTGCAGTGGCCTGGAGGGAGGCACAAAGGCCCCCCAACCCCTGTGGGTCCATGGAAAGTGGCGGCAGGTGAGCATGTGGGATGGGACAGTGCTGTGCTCCCTGTGGAACCACGGGCACCTGGCACAGGTGACCCACCACCCTTTGAGCCCTTCCCCTTCCTAGGCTTCTCTCACACTCACAAACGTGAGTGTGCAGAAGGCAGTGTGCAGCCGGCTCTGCATTAGTTACTTCTGGAGCTGGCAGAAGCAAACATGAGCTCCAGGACTGAAGACTTCCACTGTTTCTGTGAGGAGGCAATGATTCTTGCACACTGAGCACTACTCAGGCAGTTGCTGGAGCTGGGGAGAGCCCCAGCTGGCAGCACCCAAGGGGCTGGTGGCCACCAGGGACGCCCCTGCAGCTGGGAAAGGCAATGCTCCTCTGCACCTTCATTACGGGCCATGCCAGAGCTCCCTGCAGGAACACGCGTGTGTTTTTCAATATTTTGACTGTATGTTCTAAAACAAACATAATTTCATTTCACTGAATTCAGTCTTTTGCTCTCCAGTCCTCCTGACCTGGGTGAACAGCTCCAGTGTGCGATGGGCAACGCGCATTCAGGATATATTTACAGCAGGAAAACTCTTAGCCCTGACCCTTATCATTATTGTGGGCTTCATACAGATCTTTAAAGGTACTCTGGGAGACAGCTCTAACATTGGTATGGTACTGTTGATAGACTTGATTTTTCCCACTTACTGCAATGTTTCCTCCTCACAAACTGACCTGAAGGTGTGCTGGGTTTTGCCAAGCTGTGGAATTGCATACTGACACAGCTGAAGAAAGTATGACACAAGGGAGAACTCAGCTGTATCCCCTTTAAAAAGTCCCTTTCCAGCCCACCTTGTAGGATTTGATAGAATAATGTAGAACAGCTCACAGTGTTTTGGAATAGTTACTTAAAATTTTTGATCTTTTGTGCATTCCCTGAATTTGAAGTGCTCTGGATGTAAAATAAATAAGCAGTGCTTGGCCTAGAGCAGGAAGATACCCGCTTCATCTCAGGCACTAGGCCAATTACCCACAAAAAGTCACAAGATTAAACACAGGTGAAAAATGTCTCACTGATTCGCCAGTTACTGGAAAGCCAAAAGCACAAAAGACTTACAATATATTTATCATGTATATGATGAGTCATAAAAAGGACCAAGAAATACGACATTTACAGAGAGTAGAAAGCTTGTTTTCTCAGTGGTACTAGTCCTACAGTCTTGACAAATCTTTCAGGCCCATAGACATTTAATTTTCAAGGGTTTCTACTAAACAACACCAAACTCTTGTAAAAGAAAATTGCATTAGGGGCAGGTAGGAGTTGACACTGCCATGGGTCCACCCTCAGACAGTGCAGGGTGACAAAGGGTCTCATGAGTTGCTGCAGTCCTGGTGGTGGTGAAGGGTGCCTGTAAGAGCATGAGCTGCCTCACCAGGACACTGTCCTGCAGAAGGCACTGCAATTGCTACGTCAGCCCATGGTGACATGAAGAGCATGAAGTCTCAGTTCCAATAAAGACTAAAAAGTGAAAGCTTACCTATTTCTAAGTGTGTGAGGTAGGTAGGCGTGGCCTAACATCTGGCTTGCACTCCCTATGCAGGAAACTACAAAGAGCTGACACCAAGCAGCGCATTCAAATTTTGGATGACTCCATCTGTGGGCCATTTAGCATTAGCTTTTCTTCAAGGGTCCTTTGCATTCAGTGGCTGGAACTTCTTGAACTATGTAACAGAAGAGCTGGTTGATCCCCGCAGGCAAGTATCCATTTCCATGACACTCTTCTTGAAGTGCTGAGACAATGGAGCTGTCTGGTAGCATTGCTCCTTTCATAAGATGCTGCAGTGTCTTTCCATGTCTGTGAGACTGGTCTTTCTAAAGGAGCGTTTTGTTTAGAACAGACAGCAGGCAAGTTACAGAAACACTGAAATTAAAAAAATATTGCACAAGGTATTGGATTCAGTAAACTGAATCCAAGCAGCCTACAGACAAGGCAGTAATCTCTATGTCACCATTCAATCATATCCAGTCTTCCACAGAAGAAAATTAACCATAGATGAGATACTGTACAAGTGTCTTCAGCGAGAATCTTCTTTGTCATTAAAAAGTTGAATTATCCTGGGAGTTGCTTTGCTTTTCACCCAAAGGTCTCCCACAGACAGCTGAAAGAGAAGATCAGTTGTGCAGTGACAGTGGCACTCTCTGCCCCAGCACAGCTGTGGGTGCCAGCCTGCCAAGGCAACTTATATTGGGTCACTGCTGACCCTGGAAGGGCTTGGAGAGGATTTATCACAGGCAGGCTGAGAAGACTGGAGGGAAAGGGAATTTTAGTTTAGCAAAGCTCAAATGTTTCAACATTTCTGAGTTAATAATGTGGAAAGACAAGTGTCAAGAGCGGCTCTTGGAGTATTAGTTACTTCTCAGCATCCAATGCACACAGCAATTAAACAAGAAGAAATGTAAGCTATTACAGCTTGGATGAGAATGACTTAAAGCTACAGCCTTATGAGCATCTCTGCACCCCAGTGAGTGGCAAAGCGTACGTCCAGAGATCTCAGCAGGAGTAAAGGAACTGTGGTAATGTGTTTCCTTAATAAAAAACAATATTTTAGTAGACCACCACAATTTCAAAGATGAATAATAAAAAAGTTATTACTTAAATAAGGTAAATATGGCCTTAATTGAGAGATAGAGAGAGAATGGAGCAAATAGCCTCTTTTTTTTTTTGATTATTATTGCAGCCTTATTGGAGAAATTAAAGTACTAAAAAAATTGGATAACCAAAACCACTTCCTGCTTTTACTAAATCTATTCAAATTCACAAGGTTAAACATGCTTTCTAAAACCTTTTTTTTCCCCAAATCTGACACACAGAGAAAAATGCATTATGTGAGATACAGAGCAGTTCAGGTGTGCACCTCTAAGAAGGTCTCTGGACTGGAGACCTGTACTACTGCAAGTTGCCATTGCATGACCAGAGCAGTTTTATGGTACACAATGGGCCAGGGCAGCAGCTGAACAACAGGATCCTTTCTAGAGCAGGTGAAGGCAAAGTAAAGCAAGATGTGTTATTCCACCACCGTGCCTGTACCCAGGGCTCTTGGGAAACAGACGTTCCATTTTTCAGTGACAGTGTGTCCCAGTCCCGGCCGAGAGCCCGAAGGGAGCTGGTGGTATCTTGTCCCAGGGAGCTCCCTGCAGACACAGGATTTCACAGCACTTTCCGCCTTCTCTAACTTGCAGTGGGTCAGAGAGCTGATGGAAGCACAGCTTCCCCCCAGGGAAGAAGCCAGGGAACCCCCCCAGCTGAGTGACCATCCAGGGCCATACGCAGACGTTGTGCTCTTGCTGTGCATGATGCCGATTTCTTATCTACCCTCCTAATTCTTTTATTAGGAACCTACCTCGTGCCATATTCATATCCATCCCATTGGTGACATTTGTGTATACGTTCACCAACATTGCATATTTCACTGCCATGTCACCCCAAGAGCTCTTGTCCTCCAACGCTGTGGCGGTAGTAAGTAAACCATTCCCTGGATGTACAAAATACACTTTGATTCCGGTACTGTGCTTTGCAGTGTGTTTCAGTTTCTCTGCCTTCTGTTGCTTTAGACATTTGGTGAAAAGTTACTGGGCTATTTTTCCTGGGTTATGCCAGTCTCAGTGGCCCTATCTACATTTGGAGGAATAAATGGATACCTTTTTACCTCATCAAGGTTAGATGGAGTACAATTTTATGAACATTATCTAATTTGGGGAGGGGCTGTTTTAATTGCATTTGCTAGAGAAATGCTAGCTAGACATTTTGGATGTTGTAGAGCATGAGTATGTTGCTGGGTGTGTTGGATACAATCAGTTATGGATTATTCTGTTTCAAATCAGCGAATGTAATATTGAATCATGAAATCTCTTGCAAACTAATCCTCATGAGTTATTGAAAGTGTTTGCACATGTGGAATAATTCACAGTAAGAGCCAAACACAGCTTTAGCATGGAACCAAAGTAATTTTTTATCAATCAAGTTCCAGTAGCTCACAGCTAAACTGTGCTTTGCTCAAAGAGGAGTTTTAGGGCCTGGTGCTGTACTCGGTTCCGAGCATTTTCATGCCCATATTGGAAAATCACCTTTCAAGCAAGATGCTTTGGATGCATACTGCTGATAGTTGGGCCAGAATCTGTAAAGTCTGTAAGATTGTAATCAATAAAGTCTGTTTATAATAACTGACCTGTCTGAATTCAATTTAGAAGTTATAAAGATTTGGAGGAAACAGCTGAAGTTATTGGGAAAGTTATTTATCCCAGCCCTTTCATGGGTATGATGAAATGCAACAAATCAGAGTGCATATGTAACAGGCTATTCACTTGGAAGTGAAACTCTAAGGCATGTTAAACCTTATCCAAACCCCTTTTGACACTGCAAACACCCACACAACCTTCAGAGTATTCATCCCTCAGTGGGTAAAGAGACAACGCCGGCCAGCAGATAGTCCTCGGAGATATTTGGGCATCTCAGAGCAGGTCTTTTCCCAGGTGATATTAGCTGTTAAAGGCCTTGTGTACTGGAGGGTTTAGTTTAAATACCTTTCCCCTGGGGTCACAGTCTCTAGTTGTCTCTGCAGTTGCAGCCACAGGTCCCTTCCATGAGAAGACCAAAGCAGGTGGTTGAGATAAGAGGTGTTATATGACTAGGGACAGTGGAGTCACACTTGCACACCCAGTGGATTCATCACTACTCTTCTCATTTCCAGGTTATGTTTCTCTGGTGCTCGAGAAGGCCATTTGCCAAGTTTGCTGGCCATGATCCACGTCAAGCACTGCACGCCCATCCCTGCCCTTCTCATCTGTGTAAGTTACTGTCCCTGCCCTGTCACCTGCTTTTAGAAACACTGAACCACTTAGAGATGGGCTGGAAAAACCCCTGAGAGGTGGTTTTACCCCAGAAGAGGAGCAGTGGGTCACCCTGGATTGCAGCTGGTGGGCACCAGCTGAGCAGCTCCAACTGCCCCAGAGAGAAGCAGCCTTCACCCTGGGAAATAATTCCTCCTCCTCCCAATCCCCTTGACACATGACGGGTTTCCCTCATAACCTGAGTTGCAGTGTAAGCTCATTAACTCTTGTCCTGCAGCAAGGGACAGGGACTGGCTTCTGAAACAGGTATTCTTCATTTAAGGAAACGCAAGTTCCTTAGACCTATTTTGTCTGCTTCCCAGAAGCATTTGGAAATCTCCATGGTCACTGCTAATCCCACTCCCTCAAGTCTGCCCTAGGTCCTGCCACCAAAGCCAGAGACGTGGTGGGTCCCAGGGAAAGGACAAAGGGCTCCTAAAACTACTTTCAGCAACCAAGACATCTTGTGAGTCAGGCAGTTCTAGGACCACAGGCATTTCTTTCCACAGGCCAAAAAATTAAGTAGGGACAATGATTACAGTGGCTCTGAGCGATGCATCTGCTGAATGGTACATCGGGGTCACCTGCAAAGATCAGACAGCCACGGGCCAGCTGTGAGGGGTGGTGGGGGCTGGCCCAGGGTGTGCTCCCGTGGGAAAAAGATTCCCCTCACTTTTTAGACGGTATAAATTTCCACAATACTAATGCCTTAGGGAAGTTGTCATTTGAAACAAAGAGCTTCATATGCTTTTACCAATAGTGAAACTAGAATGTGTGATGGGTTTTACAGTGGCATAGAAGATGATAAAGAAGATGATTCACACTGCTGCTGTCCTTGGCTGCAGGGCCCAAGCAAAGGAATTCCCCAAAGGGGATTTGCTTGAAATCTTGGCTGCATCGATGGCTGCCAACTGCAGATTTGCCACTGATCTCAAAACCACGAGGGTTTGACCCCAGATGCACTAGAAAGATGCATGTTTACATGTCTCCCAGCTCTAACAGCAATTCTGGCACAATACACCCATGCAAAATTTCACCAAATAGGCCTCCTGTTCATTCCGCTTTTATGACAAAATATGCATCTTGCTGAGGTTTTACAGCATTCCTGGGGCTTAGTGCCCCGACACAAACATCTTGTGTATTGTCCACTGAAGGTTTGGGGTAAAGTGCCCTGGGCAGCCATCACGGGATCCCGTGTTCTACAGGGGCCCCTGGGGCAGAACTCTGTCCTTTGAAATACCTCAGCTGAAACAACACAAGGAGTCTCAGAGGTTGTTCCTCTGTGGAACAGCCCCAACAAGAGCAAGCTGCCTGTGGAGCTGACTGATCCGTGCCACACCATCCCCCCCCCTTGAATCACAGTGCAAATCACAGAATGAGTCTGGCATATCAATTCATCATTTGAAGGTGTTTTAACGCAGCTCAGTGCACATCAAATGCTTCCAGGAAATATTTATTTCTAAACAAATAGAAAGATAATAATAGTGTAGTGTAGGCAGCTACAACAGCAAACGGGGCCACACTTCAGGCAAATCTAATTAATACATCAGGCTCCTTTTCTCCTCCATTGAATCACACCTAGCTCTCTGCATGGAGAGATGTTTGTAAGCTAAATGTAAAATTCAGACTGCAGTTTTTTTGCAAGATGGTGGGGAGCAGCTGGCCCCCCTGCCAGCCATGTGGCCATGGCCAGGCCATCTGGAGGGCAGCACCCCTCTTCAGCCACGAGCCACTGGGGGTGACACCCACGCTGGGAGAACATCTGACACACCAGCATCACCCACACGTGGAATCTTGCCACTCCAAGTGATGCCTTGGGAAGGCTGACCTGGAACACAGACTGGGCAGAGCGAGAGAATAAAGCAGATAGTTATTGAAAGGCCTTTAAGGGTACAGCTTGGGCAGGACAGGAGCCTGGCCAGGGCTACACCCAAGGTGGAGCCAAAATGGTCCCAAAATGGCTCACTGGTCACAAGGTCTCACAGTTTTATAAGTTTTGGTTCATTTGCATGTTGGGGTTTAATTGTCCCATCACAGCTTCAGGTAGTGAGGTCCCATCCTTCTTGTTTTCTCTCTTCAGTCCACCCTTGTTTGTGGTTTTGGGCTTGAAAGTTGTACCTGTTGTCCTTGGTATTCAGCAGGAAAAGATTTTTTTTTGTCTCCCTGCTCTGTGCAGAGCTGAGTGGCACTTAATATGAGGCTCAGAACTGCACCCCTGGGCAGCACAGAATCTGAAATACATGAAAACTAAAACTTAAGGCATCATTTCCCCCGTTTAGAGGCTTGACAAGGCCTTTTCCTTGTTGAGTGTCTGTTCTAAATATCTACTAATAATAGGTATTCAATAACAGAAAAGTATCTAACCATAGTAAACAACTAACAATAATAAACATCTAACAACAGATAAATATCTAATAGTACATAAGTATCTAACACCAGATAAATATCTAGTCACTGCAAACCCTCAGTGGCAGAAGAGATTTGTACACACACATGGCACAGTGCACACTTCAGGGGAGAGAAGAGACTACGTTATATGACAGCATACAAGGTGGTGTCCAAATTTAAATCCATTTTGTGGTGCGACAGTCCAAGGTGTTGAAATCCCCCAGCCAAGCCTGCAAGGCTTTGAAAAGGGGAACAGAGGGACCAAGAGGGTGTTTGGTTGTAGTGGGACTCAGTTCCTGGTGCTGGAGGTGCAGAAACCTTCCCTCCTGGGAGGAATTTACTATCGAAACACCGAATTAAGAAAAAAGGGAGATAAGCACAAAGAGAGCCTGGATCAACACAAACCAAAATCTTGAGCACTCTCTGGAGTGCTCACTGGACAGGTATTTTGTGCAGGTGAGTGCTCAGCTGCTGTGACACCAGAGTGGAGTGGGGGGCTCAAGGAGCAGTGCCCCGGCCCCCAGGTCAGCTCTCCTGGGTCTACAGGATTGATGCCGCTTTGCTGGTCCTAAAATCACAAGCTAGACACAGTTAGATGACAGAAAGGGTTTACCTTTATAAGAATCCTTGGGTGCACAACTCGCTAGGTGGAAAGTGACAAAGATGCACACATAACATAAAGTGCAGGCAATTTTTATATGTTTAGAAAATTAGCATAACTGACAAGAATCCCCAATTAGAGGCATAAATGATGAGGTAACTCCCCCTCTCAGCTCAACCCTTCCTGAATCCTCCCCCCTCCCCACTTAGACAGGAACTAAACTTTCTTAATGAAAATGCGTCTCAGAGAGCTAGTTTCAACCTTGGCTTCCCAGATAATCTAAATTTGGACCCCCAGCTTGAAGCCATTAGGGAATTTATTTTGACTTTCTGTCTAATAGAGTAGGCAAAAAGCTAGCTACAACTACTATAATAGGCTACAGCACCACAAATGTATGTCTGCAGAATACAGAGAGCATATAAAAGCAAAAAAGGTGAAAACCAAATGAGTATCAGTAGAAAGCAAACACAGAGTTCAAAAAAAGCAAGCAAAAAGCATGGAAATTTCCACCATCCATCTGCCAGTCTCCAAACATTAGTAATGCTCATAAGATTGATGATGCTGATCAGCTGTGACATGAGCCAGCAGGAGAAAGGGCAAACCTCTAATTCTTTGTAATATACAGGGCACCTGCAACAACATAGTGCCTGAAACACAACGTGTTAAGTCTAGGAAACCCTTTCACCTGGAGTCCTCACCACAAGGTTCAACAGCTTTTAAAACCCTGAACAGGAAAAGGTGGAGTGGGGGCTTTGCCAGCCTTCCCAGCCCTAGCCATGGGCAGCAGAGACACCTCTGCCAGCACCCGGGGTATTTATAAACAGACCCTCAGGTCTCTGGCTTCAGCATGCCCAGAATCACCCTAAAAAACCATTTAGCCCCAGCCCAGCTGGCACAGCTCAGGGATAAGGAACAGAACCACAGGAGGCAGCACAAGCCCGGCAGGTGCCATAAACAAAAGGATTTGTGATGCCTTAATGGGATTTTTGCTTGGTTTTGTTGTTTTGAAGCTACCTTTTCTAGTAACGGCTGAAGAAGGCTGTGCTCCTCTCTTTGCAGTGTTTGGCCACACTTATCATCATGCTTGTTGGAGACACATACACGCTAATCAACTACGTGTCCTTTATTAACTACCTCTGCTATGGAGTGACAATTATGGGCCTGATTGTTTTACGCTGGAAGAAACCCAAAATCTTCAGACCTATCAAGGTGACACTGTTACAGCTAAATTCCTTGGTTGCAATAGTGATGGCAAAGGGTGGGATGGGAGCACCTTCCAAACCACGTCCCAAGTGCCATTAGTGTCAAAGGAGGATGCACAGGCAGATGTCTTGTGAACTTGTTGGGATGGGCAGAGGGAAGGAGGACACAACCCGGGGGGGCTGAAGCTGCAGCCCAGCACAACCAGTCAGCCACTGCTGTTGCTCTGCACAGTCGTGCTCTGCTCTGCTCTCTCCTGCTAGGTGAACCTCCTCATCCCCATCACTTACCTGGCGTTTTGGGCATTTCTGCTGATCTTCAGCTTGTACTCTGAGCCCATCGTCTGTGGGGTCGGACTAATTATCATTTTGACCGGAGTGCCAGTGTTTTTCCTCGGAGTCTACTGGAGAAATAAACCAAAGTGTGTAAATAGGCTAATAGGTAAGCCAGCACTATGTGCCTCCCTGCCCTCCCTGCTTAAACTGACACACAGGCACCAAGAGCAGCCAGGAAACTGCCTGTATGAGGCTGGCCACCACTCTCAGCCATGGGCAGCCCCTGGGCACAAGGTGGCCGGGCAGTGCTTTTCTTTGGGCAGATGTTTTGCTCACTCCTGGGTACATTTGCCTCCTCTCATGCCTTTGCACCCCATCCACTCGGCTTGCTCCCAGCAGCCTGTCCTGTGGCAAACACACCAGGGTGTCACTTACACACACAGGGATTAAATGAGCAATCACAACGGGACTGAGGAGTTTGTCTGACCTTTGCCCACTTCCGCTGCACCACCAGCACTGTGCACCAAGCCCTGTGTGACATGAAGCACTATCTCAGACTCAAAAGTTTCTTATTAAGCCTTACATTATCCCTCACAGAGAATCAAAACTGCAAACACTTTCATGTTTTGGTTGTATTTGATTTTTAATCACTTTGCTCCAAGGTGAGGGCTTTCAGACAAGCACATTGCAGCCCTCTGCTCTCACTGGAGGGTCTCCCTCAGCTGCAGTTGGCTCTGCTGCCAGCAGCTCCCCAAGGCCAGCAGTCACTGCAGCCAGGCTGACACAGTACAGGAGGGCTGGCAGCCATCCCATCCCATCCCATCCCATCCCATCCCATCCCATCCCATCCCATCCCATCCCATCCCATCCCATCCCATCCCATCCCATCCCATCCCACCCCACCCCACCCCACCCCTATCAGCCTGCCATGGACGGCACTGGCAGCTCTGTGAGGGGCTGGGGAAAGGTTTCCCTAAATCTGTCCCATCTTAATTTGCCCCTGCTTCACAAACACTCTGATCACTGAGCTGGAGTGGGAAAGGTTGGAGGGGGAAGGCAGCGGGGCAGCAGGGCTGTGCAGCCTCCTGCCCACGTGGCATTCATTCATTGCCCCAGCATCAAATACTTGTTCAGTAGAGCTCAAGCATCTCCCCTAACCACACATTAACCTGTGTCATTTGCTCCTCACAGAGTCCGTGACGTGCTGGGGGCAGAAGCTGTGTTTTGTGGTGTACCCTCAGTGTGGAAGCGTTGAGGAGGAGGCCTCCTCAGCCCACTCCTGGCGCCTGGTGAACGAGGCAGCAGTGAGGAAATAACAACAGCGTGGCCTTTGGGGCTGAAGTGGCTTCTTGTTTACATGCTGATTTTTGAAAAAAAGTTTTTCTGGAAAAAAAAAAATTGTTTTAGAGCACCAATAGTGAAGCCCATTAAATGAGCTACATCCTTTATGGCCTCTGTAGCTTTTAGTTATTCCCTAAGGAAAAAAAAAAGAAAAAAGGAGAAAAAAAAAAGAAATAAAATGTAAAATAAGGCGCTGGTTGGTTGGGGTTTTTTCTGGCAGCGTTCTTGCTCAGCAGGGGAAAGCAGCACAGACACAGCTCTGGAATACTGATTTCAGTCACCATAAGGGTCCACCAGAGACATACAAATTTAAGCATTTCCAAACTAGGGCAGTTCCCAACACAAAATCCAAGTACAGAAATCAAGAGAAAGCAAGGAGACCTCTTGCTGTCCCTGGGTGGGGTGAATGCCCACGTCACAGGAGGCATCAAAGTTACATCCAAAAGATCAGTCCTTCACACACCTGGAGGAGCAGAGCATCTCCAGTGCAGCCAGGGCAGGGTGACTGCACTGAGCACAGAGCACAGAGTAACAGCTACAACACCAACAACCATCTGCACCCTTCCAGCACCATTTTGTGACAGAGAAAAAAAGATACAGAAGTAGTGATCTAAATCCCAAGTATCCCAGTTCTGGAGTGATCTAAATCCCAAGTATCTGAGTTTTGTAGCACTGTTGTAAAGGTGGAGGAGGGTTCCTGCATCCCAATGGGATGGGGCTCACTGCACCACCCAGGAACTCCAGCATGAAGCCCAGCACAATCCAGGCGCCAGCTGGGGAGGATGGAGACATGGAGAGGTTTGCAGTGGGCTCAGCAGTGCAACTCAAAGGAAACACAGGAAAGGACCCTGATGTTCCTCCTGTCCACTGACATGTCAGGTGGTGTGACATTGCTTCAGAGAGCTATTCCCCATTTCAGCTGTGCTCGACCAAGTAACAAGCCTAAATCACTCACACATCAGATGCTCCCTTAGAAAGTGTTTTGCATATTTTATTTTTGCCATACATTAGGAAAAGAATCTCATTCGTGCACTTAATTAATATATAGAGATTTGCTGCTGTAGCAATATGGCCACTTTCACACCAGGGAATCTTCTGAAAATGCAGAATATGAGAGCAGCTCTGAGCTACTATTCTTTCACAGTATTTGAAAACAAAACCTATCACATTCAGTAGCCTTGGTAACAGCCATCTGAATGTAATTTTAAAATTATCTTCCCATGGCCCTGGCACAAAAATTACAGATTCATTTTTTTCTTAGTTAATTATTCAAAAATACTTTTGTATCACAAAATAATAATAATAATAATAATAATAATAATAATAATAATAATAATAATAATAATTCTATTAATATCTCCAAACTTTCATACGGTAGACATTGAAAACCCCACAGCTTACATTCCTCTCTTTGTATAAAGCTGTTAACTATAAGAGATTAGAATATATATATTTAGCTAGAGAAAAAAAGTGTGGCTTTGTGTGTCTATATGCACACATGTAAAGAAATATTCCACATTTTAAATAACAGTGTATGAATATATCGTTTGCTAATGGAAATCATAAATCTTCAGCTTGCTTTTAAACAAAAGTTCAGAGCAGACCTCCCTGTGGCTAAGCAGCACCTGAACCTTTAACTAATGCCAGAGGCTCTCATGACTACGTCTCCTTATCCATAGCTCAAAATCCACTTTCTGAGGTGTAATTTCCAACAGTTTGATTCTTTCAATACCTTTACTAGCCAGTGGGAAAACTAAATGCATTACAGCAGAATCAGAAATACTGATTGCTTTCAGAACTGCTAAGTTTTGGCATGAGTTTATTTTTGCTTGTTTAAGCAATTAAGGTATGGAAATCAGCCAGCAAGGAAACTTTGCAGCTCTTGAGACAAGTCTGTATGGTAATGAGAAAGGTAATAGTAATAAGTAAATAGTAATAGTAGAAATGCTGCAATAGCTACCAAGGCTATTCTTGCCTGTTATATAAGGAAATAAAAAGCAAAATTAAGGAACAAATTCCTCATAATTGGTAATTGAGTTTGGCTCAAGTTTTCCCTGATTATACTGACATGCTTTAAAAGTAACAACATTTGGCCTTAAATCAGAAGGCTTAATTTAGAACAGGATGATTTACTAGACCTCATCTCTGAATTACATACCAATAACCAAAGAGTGTTTCACAGCGTTTCATTTTTAGGAACAGCTTCATCTCTGCTCCCAGCATCACATACATTAAAGGCTTTGCAAAGGTTAGTGCTCAATGTGTAGAACTTCTAACCATAGGAATCAATGTACAAAATTAGAAATATAAATTCATATGCATATGAAATATGAAAATGAAATTGACTGAGTGTGCTGCTAAATTCACATGAAATTTAGCAGCACACTCAATCCACGAGATTGATCCTAAAGACAAAACAAATAGCCCCAAAGGAGACATAATTACTAGTATTTTAAAGCCCATTGAACAACAAAACCTTGAAACAGCTGACACTATCAGCATGTTGAGAGTACTGTGATACTTGATACAGAAAGGCAAGCTGTGTCCAACAGAAAGGAGTTTGAATAAAGCTTGAATAGCAATGCAATACTATATAACAGTATTATGTGCTATTATATTTACGTAGCAGAAAGTATTAGAGGCTGTAATGCAGAAAAATACTCTGTGGAGTTCACCTGTAAGTCAGCCTAAGGCAAAGTCAATAAAAAATGGATTGGATTATTCTTACCTGATTTATCACAGGACTGAAAAAAGCAGCAAGAGATCTGTCACCACTGTGCTCCATGCTTTGCAAGACAGAAGTGGAGAAGATAAAATTCCAGTTGAGTGGGCACTGTTGGGAAGCACAGAGAGAATGAGGCAGATGTACTTCTGCTGGCTTGGCCACCTTCAAGCGTTTTCAAAAACTTGATAAAGGAATTGATTGTTTTCCATTCACGTTAGTACATAAACTAGAAGGGTTTGATCTCGGCAGGATCAAGGGATGAGACTGACAGAATCACAGAATATTCTGAGTTGGAAGGGACCCACAGGCAACATCAAATCCAGCTCTTAGGAAATTGGCCCATATGGGGATTGACCTTGGGTCCAGCACCACGCTGTTTCAGTTCAGAGCCTCTCTCCAGCCCAAGAACGACAGACGAGTCCCTGTGTAGTTAATAAAACATTTGACTTGGAAGCGTCTTTACAAAACACGTATCCAAGAATACGCAGACATGATTTCATTACTCCTCCATCACTTCTGAAAGCACAAGCCCTGATGCAGCCATCAGCCCCAGGACGGGGGCTGGCGGCCCAGGGGAGCAGCACCCCTGCCTGGCCAGGTGCTGCGGTGGGCTGGGGAGCCCAGGACAGAGCCACTGCCACAGCCAACTCCACACGAGCTCATGCTGTGAGAGAAACCTGCTGAAGAGCTGAAGTTAAACAAAGTCATTCATCTTCAAAGGAAAGACAACAAATGAACAACCAACCAGCCCCCAACAGACATGCTGCCCCATGCTTCATATTTGGAGGCCTTTGTCAAAGTATTTCTCACATTTCACTTACTGTTAAACCCTGGAAAAAAATAATTAGGTTTCCAGCCCCTTTGTACCAAAAACCAAATCAGAAATTGCTAGCAGTTCCTGCTAGCAGGAATTTCCTCCAGAAATTGCTAGCAATTCACCTGCTGAGGAGATCTATGACAGACACTGAAAGAAAAAACAAAGGGTGAACTTTGCTCAGAATTTGTCGTTTCCTAAAGCTTTAGAGTTCAGAGAGTTGTGTCCTGTCTCCATCTCCAGCTGTGAGTACAGGCAAACCAAACTCTGCTTTTTAAACCTCCTCTCCTTAGGCCATGACTCCTCTCACCAGTACTCTTATCTTCAAGGAGAAACTTCTGCACTTGGAAAATGGAAAAGGAAAATCCAAGAAAAAGGATATAAAGTAAGAAGATGCTGAGGCCAAAACCAAATTTATCTTAAAATCCTCCAGTAAGACACAGTGATAGAAGGGAGGGAGATCCAGAAGGCATCATAGAGCAGGGAACACACAGAATGAAAGGGAATCAAATGTAAACCTCCAGGACTCACCTCAGCCTTGGTAACCATTTAATCCCTGCAGCCAAGAACACAAGAGCCAGAATCTGAAGGGGGAGGAACAGCTCACTGAAATGTTTGCTAGGGTGACAGGGTGACAGGCTGACAAAGGACAGGACACGAGGTTTGCTGCCTGCAAGGTTCAGGTTCAGACTGCTATTTGTACTGGGAGATTAAAACTCAACTTCCAGCCAAGCCCAAAAACCTGAAATAAGCAAAAGCAGTTTTTCCTCTCTGAGAAAGTACCCAATTCCCTTCAGGCTTCACAAGTTTGCCCTCTGGTTTGTTGTAAGACGGATCTATTGTACTGCACAGGCTGTCAGAAGACCCACAAACACTCAGGTGTCGTTTACTACTCCATTTCCATTTCATGAGTTATTCTCATTTCAGCCTCACATCAGGGTATGGTGGTATGGTTTGAAACACAAATGCTTCTGCACTAGAGCTGAATGAGCAGGGCAGGGCAAGGCAAAAGCAAAAGCAAAAGCAAAGCAAAAAGCAAAGCAAAGCCTTTCTGATGGGTAGAAGTTGTTATTATCCCTCTGCATCAAGCTGGGTCCTTCCATCCTTCATGGCTACAGATAAATCTGGGCTCACCATGAAGTCCGTCCAATTCTCTTCCATACAGATAAAGATTTCCAAGCCTGCAGAACACAGTCAACACAAAATAACTCACCCCTCACCTTCTTCTGAAAAAGAGCAGGACAGAGCCAGCAGTACCTCAAAGAGATGGGGAAGGAGAAACATCAGCAAAACAAGCACTGGCCTCAGAAATGGGAGAGGCTGTACTTCAGAATTCTTTTTTAACCACCCTAACAGTCATACACTTCAGGGCTTCTTTTTTTTAGCTGGGATATGTGCATACATTAAAGGCAGCTGTATACAACAGTGAATCTCCTAGTACCAAGATTTCACATCTATTATTTAAAAAGTGATATCCCTTCAACCAGATTCAGCTACCAGAAAAAGCAGATGATAAAAAAAACCCAGAGATACAAAACCAAACCAAAATACACCCCCTCTGCCCCCCAAAATCACGTCAACACATTGAGTCATGGGTTGACACGTAAGAGTCTGAGTCAAACTGAGACCGTGGGAGTGCAGTACAGTTCGGGAATCCACAAGCTTAGGTGTTAAGAGTGACAGTCAGAAACCCACAGGCACTGAGCAGGTGAAATTTTATTAAAAATTAAGAGATCCAAAGCAAGGCAAAGTACGACGCCCAGCATCTTTCTTGCTTAGTACCTTGCTCGGTGCAGGAAGCAGCAGCAGACACTGCTAAACATGACGCCATGCCTGCATCACATGCCTGCACACACACTATGGCAAAATGGTGTAAATAATATAAACAACACAAACTAAAAACAAACAAAAAAGCCAAAAAGCAGAGAAGAAAACTAGAGAACAAATACATTTAAGGGATGCTGTAGAGTAACAGACAAGCTGTGAGGTACCACAATTTCTATCAGAAATATTCTCTGTTTTAATAGCAGAAGAGAAAATATTAATGGCATCACTGTTCCCCTTTATGCTGCCTATGAGCTTGTGTTCTTTCTAAACCAGTAGGTATTCTTCCCTATTCAGAGGGTTTTCTTGGAAAGGGGTTTTCTTAGAAGGTGGGTTTTTTTGGCTTGTTTCGAATGGGGAATTCTCTATCTTAAAAAACCAAAACCAACCAACCAACCACTTTGTTTCCTGCCTACAAAAATCTTTAAAGAGTGCAGAAAAACACTGAAGTAACAAAAATTTTAACAAGTTTACTAGCTGATTAACTTAAGGTTGTATAGTCTTTAAAGTGTTGTATTTTCACTTTTTTCCTTTTTTTTTTTCTAATTTTGAGAACTTCTGAATACAAGGAAGGAGGCAGTTTACATGAACCAGAACTGAGGTGCCTTCAAGGATGGGCGATTCCCTGTTTAATACTTACAAGAGACGCAGAAGGGCAGACATACACTAAGGCAGACTTCGTGATTTAGGCAGGGGTTGACATTCCAGGGCACTGCAATGCACCTCATTGTGCTCGCAGTGCCAACACAGAGATTTCTTCTGTAAAATTAACAGTGAATCTGTGGCTCTTCCCTTCCAAGGGGTGAACCAGGAGAGAAAACCACCCTGCAGAAGTCAGTGCTTACAAAGAGCACCAGGCTTGTATTTCTCACTGATGCAAAGCTGTATAGTCCAGTAATGAGGGTGTGAACACTTCTGTATGCTTCAACATCAAATTGTCACTAACCTGGACATTTTTTTAAGTTTCTAAAAGTAAAACCTTCTTAGTGAAATTTTCACTGAGTTACCAAATGAATCAGTACACAAAATATGTATGATAGACGTAAGAAATAATGTGAACTTACACATCTTAAAACAGTGTTAGCTGTTCAGCACTCCCAAGTACATATTTCAACTTTATGAGCCTTGTGATGGTGATGGTTTAAGGCATGGCATGATCAGCATTATTTCATTGTAGAAATATTTTTCTGTAACAGAAATAACTACACATGTATTTCTAAGGTCCTTCATACACACACAACATAAACCTTTAATCTTTCTCCTAACTATACTTAACTACCTTACACATACAAGTCTGTGGATTTAAAATTACTTGTAGACAAACAAACAAACCCCACTAAAACCTGTAGCCTTTGATGGAAACAACCACTCTGGCAGTGCAATGACTACAGTACATGGCCTTGCAAAGGCAGGACGTACCCAAAATGTTTACAAATGCTAGGAAAGCAAGATCTCTTTCGAACCTGCATTTTCTTTGATGAAATGAGTTCTGATCACAGAAGAACCTGGAAAAAATTATTGAGCAGTATTTATTTAATGGAACTACAACTCCTGTTATGCATTTTGCCACAAGCCCTTCCTGGTATTACTGCCCTTAAGAATTTGAATCTTCTAACTCTGGAATGCACACTATGAAACCGATCTGCAAGAGAAGAGGAAAAAAAAAATCACTTCTATTTAATTCTTCCATATTACATTTCAGTTGGCCAAAGTCCTATTCCTTGTTTTTTTTCAAGGCAAACCCCCAAAAGGAGTGAAAAATCCAGGGCAAAAGGCAGCCCATTTAAAGGAAAAAACCCCTCTGACACTTTGATGTAAACTTAACTGTTCACTGCAGAAATCTGTTTGCCTTTACAGCCAGGAAAGTCCTGTGAGCAGCAGAACTCAGGTCCACAGATGCCACAGACCCCAATTTCACAAGTTCAGTTAATAACTCTGGACAACTTGAATTCCTACAACAACAAACAGGTTTTGGAGCACTTGGATGTTTACAGAGCAGCCACATCAACTTCCTTTTAACTCCTTTATAAAGCATTTTTGTTTGTCACTGTCTCAGGGGGAATGGAAGCAGAGCTCTTGTTAGAGTAGGGAGAGTCTGGCCACCACCTCAGCCACCACAACAGGACCAAGCTATCACACAGCAGAGCTCTGTCATTCTGCAGGGACTCCTCATTAAGCAAGGCCACCTTCTTACAGGTAAATATAACTTGCTTACTTTTACTTACACTGTAAAAAACCAAAAAGGCACCAGTTTACATTTAACTGTGTACAATCTACACAGTGTCAGCTTTAAAACGCCACTGACGTATTTCAGTTCTTCAAAGAAAAAAAAAACAAATAAAAATAAAAAAGCAAAATAACATTCTCTAAAAGGAAAACATAAATCACTGGCTTATACATCTGCACTTACATAGCAGATTTACAAGCAAACTTGTGAGACAGATTTTTATTTCAAAATAAAACAGAAGTCTGACCCTGACCAAGCGCTCAGTGCTTCCCAGTGCAGCCCCAAGGAGCTGTAAAGCCTCCGTGTCCTTCAGGCACATTCAAAGTGGTATCAGCACAGAGTCCCTGGAAACACAAAGGAGGAGAGGACAAAGGGCAGAGAAGGAGGAAACAACTCTGCAACACTCACAACGTCACTATGAAGAAAATGCAACCAACACAAGACAATGCAAAAAAGAAATATTGCTGCAACTAGGATTCAATGCACTCCACTTATGCTGAACATGGCTACACTCTCATTACAAAGCTTTAGTAGACAAGACACCTGGTTTCATTCTGGGTATTCCATACAGAGACTTTGGATTAACGGATGCTTCAAGGTACACATGGCCATTGAAACATTTCTGAAGGGAGCAAAAGAAGTGAGCACATTCTATAAAAGAAGAAGCTACAAGGGATTTTAATTCCTCCTAAGTATGTTAATTAAAATTATTAAATTTTAATTAAATTATCATGCCTAAAAAGACAACAATGTTATCTGTAGCTTAGTACTCAGAGTTACAATGACTGGTGTGTCTGCCCAGGGTTCCAACAGAATTCTCTAATTCAGTAAGACCACTGAAAGGCAAAGAAACCCTGAGAGCAGAGTGACTAAAAGTACAAAAGAAATACCAGAAGATGGAGATGCCTCCAGACTACAATGACACATTCCTCTTCTCCTAGCCCCTACCATCACATACTGGCCTACTTCTGCCCCACTGCAGTTTCAGGAATAGCAACGGTGACAAAAACTTGTCCCATTTAATCTTCTACTGCACTCACTGTGGGATTAAAGCACACTCATTTTAAGAGAGAAAGTTGGGAGCACAGACATACCACCTATCATCAAAGTGCATTGCCACAAAAACACCGAAGTTCCAAAATTTACATGGACAAAACAAAAATTTTTATTAGCAAACAAGTAAAGATTCATCATCACTGGTATTGTTTTCAGAGAGGGAAGTAGATGACTGTAACATTGGCACTTCCACAGAATGGCAACAAGCCTCATGAACACCCAAAGGCTCCTCCTGGTACGAGTTAGGGCAGCATTGGCTTTGTCCATCCACTTGGATATGAACATTCATTGGGCTGTCTGGATAACCAGACTCCCACTTTTTTAAGGGTAATCTACACGGATCTTCACTCAGCGGATGACTTCCACTTAAACTACTGTCCTCTGGCACAGTCCTCCTGGATACTGACCCTCCATGGATCGTGTCTGTAACACTTTCAGATAAAGGATCTCTGAAAGCCTTTCCTGTATCTACTTTACTGGACTGCTTAAGCTCTCTGTCAGAGTCAGCACTTAACGATTTATCGCTGTGTCCAGCCTCAGGCTCTGCATGTGCTGCTGTGCAAGTATTTGGCTGGAAGATGTTGGAAGGCGATGGCTCTGTAATTTCAGTCTCTGGCTGCAGGCTGCTACATCCAGCTTCTTGTGGGCCCCTGGCTTGGCCATTTGCCTCTGAACTAGATCCTTCAGGGGAAGGTGGAGCACTCCGAGCAGTCCCATCAGCACTGCTGATGATCCCATCGCCCAGTGTAGTCTGTGAGGTGCGGGCAGGTGTCAGGAGGGGGATCTGTCCTCTCACCCGGGGTCTGTGGAAGAGTCTGCTCCAGAGCCTGCCCAGGCGCCGGCGGGACGAGCTCCGTCTGGACGAGTGGCGCCTCATCTGCCTCCTCATGGCAGTCCGGATGTTCTGCAGCACAGACGCCTGCAACACACACAGGTGGCAAACCAGCATTTCACACGCACTCCAAAGATTTCTAAAGCCTGCTCTCCCCACGAATAGCTCCACTTTACCGCAAGACTCAGACTGTGCTTCCTTCTTAAATGTGTATTTTCTAACAAACTGTTTGAGAACACCAAAGACAGCCCTGCCTGTACCAAAAAACTCTCATAGATTCATAGAATGGTTTTGCTTGCAAGGGACCGTAAAGATCATCTAATTCCAAATTCCCTGCTGGGAACATTTCCCACTACACCAGGCTGGTCAATGCCCCACCCAACCCGGCCTTGAACACTGCCAGGGAAGGGCAGCCACAACTCCTGTCCCTTACAGTGTTTACTTTATGAGTTTAAGCTCTATGTGTCTGCCCAAGAAGTTAATTTTCCACTGGAGTAACAAACCACAAGTGCTTTATCGCATTAGGAACTGTATCTCAGTTGGATACTTCTGACAAGGCAGAGGAGTTTTCTGAGTACTCAGCAATAAAACAGAATGACTTAATAGCTTGGCAGTGTAATTTACCTGTAAATAAAATCATTTTGGAAAATTAGGAATTTTTCAAAAATACTGCTAGAGACTTTATTTTCTTATCATTTCAGGTGCATTTAGTTTCAGCTTGAAAAGCCCTTTTCTTCTATTTACTTTCTGACCTTTCTCTCATTTTGTCTTGATGTACAGCAGAAGTGCTTATCACACTGCTGTTCCCCAATAAATATACTTAATGTGTTCAAAACTACCCACAGCACCTGTGGAACTGTGGTTCTTCAGCTCCATGTAACGCATACATATTTTTATATTACTTCCATATAATTAGCACAGACACTGAAATGCGGTTCCAGCTTGATTTTATCTAATTTATAGTAGTTTGGCTGCTGAAATGTTCATTGGCACTTGTCTGCATACCTGTGATGCATTGTACACAGGGAAGTCTTCCACTGGGGGAATAAGTCCTTGTGCGATCAGCTGTCCGTAGGAAGGTGGAGCTTCCCGCCGCACAAACTCTGCCTCCAGCCGCGTCATCTGAGTCTCAAATGCTCTGCAAACAGAACCAGAGAGAAAACGTCAAAGAGAAGCAACAGCCTGTCCTGCCTCTCTGACACTAATGTATAAAAGCATTGCCAAAGGGCTCATGCTAGGAGTAAAAACCACAAACCTTCCACTAAGCTCCATGAAAATCTTATAAGGATGTTAAATAAACAAAAGGACTAAGAGTACGGGGTATAAATATGAATGAGTCAAACCAGCAAACTCTTTAGTGCAGTCTCAGGCTGGACACTGTGGCAACTGAAGTTTTTTCAACTTGCCAGTAATTGTTGTGCCAGTAACTGGCAGTAACTTGCTCAGCAAGGGCCCAAAGGTTATTTTTGGAAAAGACATTAAGAACTGGAAACAATCACCCAACAGGGGCAGCTTGCAGTTGCAGAGAGGTTTGCCAGTCCTGACAGAATAGAGACACTGAAGTTCCCACCTTAGCACAGCAGCTCTTTTGCAGGTCCTTAATCATGCAGATTTGATCAGGAGAGAACGTAAAGCACACTGTTTAAAACACAGTGTCAGCAGCATGGCACAGAGCTGATGCACGTGACAAGAAGGGAACCAGAACGTCCCCTATGACTCTCTCCTACAAGGCAGAACCCTACTTACACACGTGTAACACACAGGCAAAGAAACACACACACTCCACCTAAAATGAGGCATAAAAAACCAGGGCAAAGGGGCACAGCTTGTACCATGGACAACTCCTGCTCAGAACAGGCCCCACCATAGCAGGACATCACTTTTAGCAGAACTGAGAACTGGAGTACCGGGGGAGGAGTGAAGGGTTATTCAATTCAGATTCAGTGAAGACTTCACTGTGGCAGTTCAGCATTCAGTTTTTGGCAGGAGCAAGAGGTTTGTTAGAAGGAGATGAGAAGAAAAAGGAAACTGCTCTAGACAGATTAAGTTAGATACAGATTCTGCCATACCACACAATAAACATGTAGTTCTCACAAACCACAGGAGCTGATATTTCCGCTCACTACTCCCAGAAATCTTCTCTAAGCCTAATGCAGTGACTACTATTTAGCTGTCATGAGGTCCCTGGATTTGATATCACAGTATTTTGCAAATTCTCTGGTTAGGAATCAACTTTTTTTTTCCCTTTTAACAAAATGGAAAAAACCACCACTATGAAAACATCAGCAAAGCAAGACACTTACCTGTACTCTCTGGTCCTCAGAGAATATAATTTAAATGCACAACCCAGTGCTATCACTAGCAGCAAGCCACACACGAGACTCCCAATCAGAGCAGCTGTGATGACCTTCCTAGGAACAATCACCAGGCAGTTACGCTCATCACTTCCATCCTGGCAGTCTTCTTGGCCATCACAGCGCCAAGTCTCAAAGATGCACAGATTTGTCCCACAATGGAAATTTCCTGGCTGACAAGTAAAGCAGTTTTTTTCATCTGAGCCATCTGGACAGTTCTTCTGGTTATTACAGCGGTCAAGTATTGAGTAACAAAGCCCACTGTTTCCTTCACATGGGTACTCATTCTTCTGGCAGGCAGGACAGTTCTCCTCGTCCTTGCCATTTGGACAATGCCACCAGCCATCACAATGCTGCTTATCTGTGAAACACTCCTCGTCACTTCCACAGGGGTGCTCCCAAGGAAGGCAGTAGCCTTTCACCTGATAGGTTGCATTGAATCCATGGCCAGTGCTCTTGGAGTGGGCATGATACGAGACAGTGAGCTGGCCCTTTGACGACTCCACACTCACAGAATGCCTGTTGTTGTGGTGTGAGAACGTCTGCATTAATTTATCACCTCTCTCTCCGATGCCATCATACACCTTCACATAGTCATTGTAGCCCAACTGCAAATCGAGCTGCAACAGCACATGCCGATTATCCTGCGTGTCCACATACCACGTGCAACGAAGGTCTGATCTGCTGTGATCAGCACGGAATAAGTCTGGGGAGGCAAAAGAGCCGTAAAAATTCCCCAGCCTTTTGCCACAGGAAAGATCAGGACAATTATCTTCGTCCGAACCATCGCCACAGTCTTTAACGGAATTACACCTCAGCTCGTTCATCAAGCATTTGGTGGAGCGGGCTGCGCTGCACTGAAACATTCCTGAGGGACAGATGCTGGAGGGAGGGTCTGTTGGAGGGACAGTGCAATTTTTCTCATCTGAGTTATCACCACACTCATCCATGGAATTACACTTCCAAGTACTGGGAATACACTTCCCATTTGCGCAACGGAATTCATCTGACTGGCACGCAGACTGACCTATCTTTCCTGTCAAAGAGGACAAGGAGAAAAAAATCAGTATCAAAACTTTTGGTACGATCTGATATCACTTTTCAACACTTAGTACCGTGCATGTCACAAGCTAATTAGTCAGGCCAGTACACTTCAGCAATGCTGTTAAAAAGCCACTTGCAAATGATACCACTATTACCACACCGATACTTTACAGTCATCAATGGCCCAAGACACTTGTCAAAAAAAAAAGTACTACTGTCTTCCAAGTTTTGCCAGAGAGCGTATAAAGTGAAGCCAACAAACCCCTAAGATTTTACCTCTAATATATGAAAGGCGAAATCCCTGGGCCTGTCCTGAGCTTGAGGCATCTGAGTGAAAAAATATCCACACATGGTCCCTTGCAGAGATGAAAGATGGAGGTATGGAAGATCCACACACTTTGTACTCCTCCCTCTTGGAAGATGGGCCAATCATCAACCAGTCTACTGCACACTTCTGAGAGTCCTCCAAATCAAAGTTCTTAAAACTGTTAAGAATAAAAGAAAGCACAAGTTATAAAGAGGACATGTATCTGGAACAAAGCCTAACACAGAAAGAACAAACTGTAATGAGCTGACTTTCTGCATCAAGCAGTGCTGACATAAAGTGATCACATTCAAATAATCAGGGTAGTATATGGAATCTACCTTCTATATACTA
This sequence comes from Chamaea fasciata, assembly GCF_029207755.1. Taxonomy (NCBI): domain Eukaryota; kingdom Metazoa; phylum Chordata; class Aves; order Passeriformes; family Sylviidae; genus Chamaea; species Chamaea fasciata. The sequence goes on along the minus strand of NW_027094097.1, from coordinate 17,872,365 downwards.
CCCTGAGTATATAGAAACAATGCACATCCCCCAGTGTGGAACAGCACCCATCTCACAAGCATAAACATCACACCAAAGTAACTCCAAAAGCTGAAAGAATGATTCCTCTATTACTCAGTCCTTAAACAACACTGCTTCCTAAAATACAGATATGAGGAAAAGTGAAATTAGAGAATACATTATACAGAAAGTAGATTAATTTCAGCAGCCATTTCCAACCGTAAAAACTATGGAACTAGGGTTGACTACTGTCTTGGAAAAAGAACAATAGGAAGCAGTACAAAGAACCCTAAAGGGCTAAGCATGAGAGACACGAATCTACTCTTCAAGACATGGATGGGCAAGGAGAGATCAAGATGAGAATAGGGGTGGAAATCGAACCTAAAATCTAACACCATTATCTTTTAATTCAAAGATTAAAATATTCCCTTTCTGGGAGTGCAGAGCAAACAAGACTATAACCTTTTCCAGTCAAATTTCTATCCCTTCTGCTGGCACAAGCCAAGTGATTATTCAATAGTATCTTATCTTAGCTCAAAAAGGTGCCCCGGCTGTTTGCAGAACACTGAACACAACTGGATAATACTCCCTAACCTGTGGCTCAGGAACCATATGTGGTATTTGCTCTCTGATGAAACAGACTGCATTTGTATTCAGCAATCTGCAATGACAATAGCAGATTGCAGACTGCACAGGAAAACATACTCATTAGGAAAGGGCACACTGCTCAGAACACTTAGAAATTAATTTTGGTCCCTTTTTATGTAACTCAGTTACACCAAATTAACTCGGTGTACAAGTTTGTGCATACTCCATGCAAGTATCTAGACAGAATTTTCAGAAAAGCAGAAGAGGTGCTGCAAAATACAGGTCTCCTTCCCTAAAGGATTTTTTCACAAACATCAAAGACAAATTCTTTGAAAAAGGTAAGTTGAAAGATGATTTTCTGATATCAATGTGTATTTACAGAAGGCTGTCAATGCCTGCCAGATCTTGACCTTTGAAGATGAAAGAGAAAGAACAGCAACTATGTAAACTAGCTAATTCATTTTAGCAGGAGACTCAGCCTACCCACACGTGTTGGCTTTGCCAAACACATTGGCTTAATAACTCTCAAAAAACATTTTATCAGCAAGAGCACGAGAAGTAAGAGAGCACTGAAAGTGATAAGTTAAAATGGAAATTAAGAGATGACAAACAACGTGTGTGCAAGGACAATCCACCCAGAAACATCCTTCCTCTTCTAACGCTTTTTCTCCCACTAACCTCTTTGTGTCTTCCCAGCTGTGAAGAAATATTCCCACAGCACTTGACTCTTTCCTATAAGCAATCTCATCAAGCTTCTGAAACCAGCATCTTTTGCAAGGAAGTTTTAGATGACTGTGCAGCTAAAATAAAAAGGTTTAAGTATTCAGCCATTCAAAGATAAACCAGAATATTTTTCTTACAGGTGTTCCACATAAAATGCTTTTAATGACCAAGGAAGTGAACAGCCACTGCATCATGAAAAGGAATTACCCAAAGCATCAGGGAAGCTATAGGTACTCACATAAAGTTTGTTTGTTAGATGAGATGTGAGACAGCATTACTGAGCTACCACACCAGTTTTGCTCTCTGCAACTCATTTTGGCACCACACATCATGTAGGGTTTCTGTCATCTACTTGAAGGATTGTTCACAGGAATTTTTTAATGAAAACTTTTTGACTAAGTGTTAGATATACCTATCTGCCCAACAAGAAAAGGTTTTTAAGAAAAGGAAACATTCACTGAATCAAGAAATGGAAACTCCAAACTGGGAAGGGGGGTGGGAATGACTAAAAAATTTCTGTTTGTACGATACAAACAAGTTCATTTACTAAATCTTTTGATCCTTTACTTCTGTAGTTATTTTAGATGTACCAGAATCAACCTTAAAGAGGCAAACAAATTGTTCTCCTATCTGACCCAGTTCCCAGCACTCCACCTGGGTCCCAGAGTCACTCATTTTCCTCACTCTGCTGGAAAGAGCTACTTTTGTCTATGAAGTAAAGAATTCAGCCATAGCATGGTTACGCAACACAGACTGCACAAACCCAGGGCAGAATTTGCCTATACAATAAGCTGTCTATAACTTACTTTAAATGCATTTCTTTCCAGAAATCTTTTAAGATTCATACAGAGGAAGAGTACAGAAAAGTCAGCCACACGCTGACATGCTTGTTTGCAAACTCCTTTGCAGACGACAGCAATACCTCTCAAGAGCCTGCATTTGTGTATAATTATATCTTTTAGTTGCACTTTGAAAGTCTAGTATTGTACATTGCTAATAAACAACATTTTAAAGTTGTGGAAGAGGAAGAACCTTTAGTTCCAGCTTCCAATGCAGAAGCCCAGGCATACAGAGGATAACTGATTTTCCTGAGTGTCACTTGTGGATCTCAGACAGATTCGGAGTGGAATCCCACACTTTTTCACTAACAAATCCAAACTTCAGCCACAGAGTACAAGGGTGATGAGACAGAAGAGACTTGCAAGGAAACACTGTGTTTAATAGATTCCCTAAGAACATCATGCCTCTTGGGGATACACAAGCTACTGAAAAATTGCCTTGGTATTCAAAAAGGGCAATACAGAATATTCACAAGAACAAACTCTTTTACAAAAACAAACATCTTAACCCCGAGTGCCTAGAAGTTTCAAACACATTTTCTCTGTCTATGTTCTAGTTCTAATGTGAAGTTTTATGTTTAATAGATACCACAGCAGTTTAAAAATTTCTTCTGCTAAGAGCCTAAGCAAAGTCAAAGCAATTATGCTCCCCCTTATGCAAACTAATCAACAGATGTATTTTCAACCAATTTCCTTTTGATGAAGGCATTGTCACTCTATTTCAGCACCCTTTTGAGTTATATTGCCCCTACTAGAAGCAAACTTTTCCTCATTTACACTGATGATGATTTTACACAAGACCAAAAACATGATATACTTGAATAAGGCCTCAACACAAAAAACACTACCTCTGAAGAAATATGAAAACAATATGAATACATATATTTGCACTTGTAAGTATACAAAATTTGGCTTCACTTTATAATGCATTTGTGACAACAAGGTCTTGTGTTAGACGTTTCTGCCATTCTACTCTGACATTAAGTAGCCAAGTGATTTATTTTAGCCAGGAGTCCCGAATCCTGCACTCAGCCTCTACTGCTTTACTTCTTTGATCATCTCTAATTAGATCTAGAGCTGCTCTGTTATAGTCCTCTGAAGAATAACTTAATCCTGCTACCCACAAAACATTTATTTATTCAGCTGAGCATTCTCAATCTGGAATGCAAATTTTTCTATCAAAAGGATAAGTCCAGTGTTTGAATGAGTATTGGTATACAGTGGAAATATGGGACAAAGACTTGTGCTTGTACTGCTTGTAGGACTACACAGACACTGGACAGTCTTTGGAAAAGTACTGAAGTCTGTAGTTACTGTTTCCGAGGGAAGTCTCAGACCTTTTGTATCAAAAACTACATCATTTTTTGTGACTAAAACAAGAAACAGGAGCCATACTGAAAGAGAACTACAACGTAAACAAAACACTACAGCCATCACAGAACACCCTTTAAAATGGCCTGGCCCTTAGGCTGTTCTTACTGCTACCTGTGCATCTCCAAAACAATACAGGAATACAGGAGCAGACTGGTGTACAAGATCAAAATTATTGGACCAAATTTTGCAGGTTTTGTTGCTCCTGAAAGATGCTACTGTCTTGCTCTTGGAATGTGTCTCTCACATTTTTACAGAAAAGTACAATAGCCTGTTAAACATTGAAAGTACTCAGAATGTGAGGATCAGCACAACTCAATGTGAACTGAGAAATGCAGCACTAAGTCTCGTTTTCACTGAATTCTGCAGCAATCAGTAAACTCATCTGATTCTTTTACCAGTGGCATGATACTGAAAAAGAGGTTACCTCCAGCAGGGTGCAGAACTCCAGGAGTTTACAGAAAATTACAGGGTTAGTCATACATATCAGTTCTCACCTACGTACTCCCAGGAAGTAACAGCCTACAATGGTATCTTCCCACTATCTGACAAGTACTTTTACATTGCTGGAAAGTACTTCATTAAACCAGACAATCATAAACACACATTAATAGTCAACAAATACGAGGAAAAATGTGCTTCCTGCAAAACTAATGCTCAGCAGAGCTTAGCTTTTTGCCATCTGCACTGAAAGGAACAGTAGCAGCTAGGAAAAAAAGAACTTCTATAAATAACGTGGGGAATTCTCTACAACCCTTTCAGTAATTTAGGCACGAGGGACTACAGATTAAAGAAAAAGAAAGCTTTCTTAGTAACTGGAAAAGGACAAACATGGGATGCAAAATCTGAATGAAAGCAATTAGTAAATAAAGAAGAAAGTAAATGTCCAATTTGGCCCTCTAAACTAATTTTAAAGACTGGAAAATAAATATTATGGATAGGTCAGTAAAGTACAGTCCCAAAAGAAAACCAACCAACCAATTAAGCAAGAAAAGTTACTTCTATTTGCCAACTTCTCACAGAAAGTGTAGACTGTGAACAACTGATGACTTAATTGGCTCATTAAAAACTTCTGCTTTTAAAACTGAAGCGCAAGGACCTGAAGTCAGGAAAGCTCTATTCTACCCCCAGCTCCCAAGCACCAGCTAACTGCATAACCTTAGGCAAGAGACACTGGGGCTATTTCTTCAAAAGCTGAGCAAGTAAATGGCTATTATGAGGTTTTTTTCCAATTAATGTCAAGTTCTGAAACACTCTAAGTTTGGTAAATAGGCTGTGAAGCAGTTCCTTTAGCTCTCACACAATTACAGACCAGCAAGAATATATGAACAGACCTGAATTTTATGCAGAAATTGAAACTCAAATGGTATCTGACAATTTCTTTTTTCAAAGCCAGTGTTATGAATCACTGCAGTGAAAGCAAATGAAGGTGATCCCCTCACCTCAGATAATGAGAGACAGCTTGAGTAGGTCACTAAGTAGACCACCTTTCAATACTCTTATCTTGAATTCTGAACACAGAAAGCATTTTATTTGCAGTCCCATAAATTACAGTAATAAAATAATAAATTTATACCCTACCCACACTAGGGTTAATTACAACCATCAAGTAACAGCAAATGCTAAAAATTTTTTTTTTCATCTTTTTCTTAATATGAGGAAACATAAACCTGTAAAGTCTGTAAACGATGGTACAAATGCAGTTACTGCATATGACATCTTTATCTGATCTTACATGATTTTATGTAATCCTCTGTGAAAAGAAGCATAAAAATAGAGAAAATGGGTGGAAAAAATCAAGTAGTTTCCAAAACAGTAACTAGCAACTGATTACCTGAATTTAAAGAGATGTAACACAGTCCTGGAAAACAGTGGCTACAGACTTGTTCACAGGTCTAAACAGGACATTCCATCAGACACACCAACTTGAAAGATCAAGAACTGAAATATGCACATTGAGTGGTAAAAGCACAAAGAACATATAATTCCTGTTCACAGGAAAGCTCCCTCAAGGATTTCTAAAAATTAAACTATAAAGCAAAACAGTAAGCATGGAAATGTGAGAATATGCAGAAAATCAATATACACATTAAAGACAGACATTAAGACACAGCTGCTAAAGGAGATGGCCACAGAAGCCAGTATCTTACATACACATGTAGATCTGGTCACTGTTCTACTGACAGCTGCTGAAAAATAGGTTTATTAAAAAAAAAAAAAACCACCAAGCGCAAACAGTTTGGAAATAAAAAATACTTTCAATTGCAATTTCATCCCTTAATGACTCCTGCTGTATCTCATTATATGTATCCCTTATGTAACACTGCTGTCTTATTGTCAACGAGAATTCAAGATCAAAGGAAGTGCATACTGTGCCACACAACACAAAGGAGATGGGGTTTTTTGAAACCTTTCAAAAACCAGATGCTAGCACAAGAACTGTGTTTGATTTTCCCAGGAAAATTTGAAAAGCTACTCTTATGCCCCCACCAACACATTGTTAGAACAAGCGGCTGGAATATCCAACTGGAAAGCAGAAAACATGTTTACATTTGAAACCTCCCAGCCTAAGCAATTCAGCTCCTCCTTTTACATCCCTGGCACTGCAAGGGCAACAGCCTTGTAAAGAAATCCTCAGATGCTGTAACACTTTGCATGTCATACACTGGAGTGAGTCATTCCAAGTACATTTACAGTCAGAAACATAACAGCACAGCACTAGTCCCTGGGATGTAAACACAGTTTCTATTGTTTGCATGTGCAGAGGAGGGCAGGATGTGCCTGTGTATTCAGTGATAGAAAACAAACCCATTAAGAAGAAATCTTTCAAGTCATATTGCTGTGCATACATCTAAACTGTACACACATTATTACCAGTTGCCACACCTCATGTTCCTTTCTTTCTTTAGCCTCTGTTACACACATACTTGCAGATGAGCGTCCTAAATCTAACTGGAGCTCTGAGATATTTTCATAGCATAAACTGCAGCATTATTCTCCAGAGTCATGTCTTGTGTCTCATTTGTATGCTTTCTCAGTTTCCAACAATCCCTGCTTTGAAACAAATTCCCTACATCCCATGTAATGTAATGGGGTTTAAAAGCATGTTTCTATTTATGAATTTCAAATGCTGGAAGGTATTTACTTCATTACTTTTGGTGAGTATTTCCTATTTTGAACTAAGGGTGGTGGAGCATTCCTATTATTCCATCTGTGGCAGATTTGTTTTCAATTTCTGAGCATCTGCAGAAGAGGTTTTGCGGTCCTTTGAAGCAGCTGAGCAAAGAATGAGCAGATGGTGTCAAATGTAACAGTATTAACACCACACCCCCCCCGCCCCCCAAGAAAAACTTTTCTTAGGTTTTATTTTTTAAGTAAGAAATTCTTGGTTTGCGAAGGATCCTACCATTAAGTCCAGAGAAATTAGGCACATTCACAGTATGCTCATATTATACCCTAAACATTCTTAACAAACCATTTCCAGCACATTTGAGTCTTTATTGAATAGCATTTTTCTAGAATGGAGATGAAATTGTACCACAAATGCTAACTATTATTTGATTTGATGGAAATAAATATTAAGCAGAAAAGCATGTGTCTTTTGGTAAACAAGTAACAATAAGTAATAATTGTCTTCAACTGTCTATTAAACATGGCACCATTTCAAGACACTAGTGAAAATGTAATTTCTTCTCTAAGAATTTTAGATGCCCACTGAAGCTGTTCTAGGTTTTATAGCCTTCACCTACTCCTATCTAAAAGCAGTGAAGGGAAAGGGCATTATTTAGTGTGAGTAAATATATTGGTGTTTCCCGCTCCCTCATCTGCCAGTGGTATACGAAGTCTCACACAGGCATTGTGAAGATAAATACATTAAAAGACCACAAGTGACTTCTGTAATAATGGATATCAGAAGTAGTCCACAGAAGCAAGACACAGTGAAGCATTTTTAAAGAGAGAGAGAGAGGTGCCCAATCTGGAACGATGTTCCAATGTAAGCAATTTTGGCTTTCTTTGATCATCCAGTGGCTCTGAAGACAGCCTCACATTTGTGTATCAGGTAAACTCACATTTTGTTGTCTTTCAGCAAAGCAATCCCTTACCTCCACAAATATCAAGCCATACCTTATTGTGATCATATCTCCATGATCTCCTTGAATGTACCAGCTGCAGTTTATGGCTGGAGGATAGTTGGATGGCCAAGAAGGACTATAGATGACTCCTCGTCTCTCTGTGTGCTGTTCCAGTTCTCCACTGCAAGCAGCTGTTAATAAGGAAGAAAAATAATATTGTTAATGCTATGCCTAATCAACAATTCATATTAGCTTCAAGAGCTTTCATCAGTTTCTAGAGACTGCAGACATATGAGAGTCAACAGTTTTATCCTCTTACTGCTTTGTTCCCTGCCCTGTATTTTAATTAAGACACCCACACCAAGTGTAGGTAAGCATAACCTGCATTTCAATGCAGGACCAATCGATAACCTTGTATGAATCTACCACAGGCTACAATCAATATTACTGATGGATCTGCCAAGAGGATGTAATACAGAAATCCTTCTTATCAGCTCCCCAAAGCCTAGGTAGGTCACCCAGCAAGTAAAGAAGATCCATGTTAACTGTAAAGTAGCTAGTAGCTCATTTTGTTGTAACATGGTCCAGGACATGTTGTTTATTCTCTTTAACTACGTGAAGAATTTGTAAGGGTTAAAAAAATACCACCACCCACCACACCCCCACCCCTCCCACAAAAAAGTAAACTGCAGTCCAATGTTAAATGTTTTCACTGGACATTACTAAAGTAGTCTAAATTCCTTCTGAACCCACATAGATGGGAAAAATTTTCAAGACAGAGAAAGGAGCAAACAAGGCCAAATAAAGCTCAGCATTTTCAAAGCACTTTTAGTTCTTCCTATGGAAGACAGCAGGCTACATCAAATACTTATAATTTGTAATTAAGCAATTCAAAAATGAAAATTAAATGTTCCAAGGACAAGTTGAAAAGCTGTTCTGAGAGGAAAACGTACTCCAAGCAAGAGGGAAAATTCTCTGTAATGCAATAGCTATTCTGAACAGTCTCCAAAAATATTATTTAAACTATTTTTGAAACAAATTACTATCTAGAGCATTACTTGTGGACTGCAACTGAATATTTCAGTTTTTGACAGAAGCTTACATTCTTGTAGCTGAAAAATGTAGCAAGGGAAAAAAAAAAAAGGTTGCCTATACCTTGTTACCTCTTACACATACTCATCCAAATACACTGCATTATAAAGGAGAGATTTATAGTATTGCTTGAAATCCAGACACATAAATACACCATTTTCAATTCCCAGTCAGGATCAGATTTAGCTGCACTGGAGGGATGGAAGGAAGAAGTACCAGCAAAGCTACCTGGCTGCAGTCAAGTCAGGTGGCAGGGCTGCCTGTGGAGCTCCTGGCTGGGGCTGGGCGGCAGCATGTCCCCTCCAGGAAACCCAGGCCTGGCACTATTCTGTTTGTCCACAGCAAGCACTTTTGAAGTGAGAGCCACAGGAATACAAAAAGCATGAGGTGAGTAACTTACCTGAGGCAAAACATAAAAATGCTATTGTTTTCAATCTCCAGGTAGAGCATTCCACTGGAATACATGCATTTGATTCCTACCAGTTTCAAAGGCCACAAAAACATACAGAATAGACGAAAACATCTGTTTCCAAACAAATATTTTGCAGTAATGAAGTTACAAAAACAAGAACACTTTTGTTATCAGATTTATAAAACCAGAGCAGCTCCATGACAGATGCTGGAAAATACTGAGATGCAGCTGCAACTATAGAATTATAAAAGTAAATGTAAAATCCACGACAGGACTTTCCAACTCCAGTTCTTAGTTTCTTTAGGTCTATAATTGTGCTGCACATACTTGTTACTGCATCAACATATCACAGCAGCAAAAGAGGACCAAGAGCTAGCAAACACACAAAGGAGCTGGAAAGGCTGCATTTCCTGTCAGGTTGGTAACACTGCAAAATGGGAAGGAAACAGAATGCACAAAATGAAAGAACAAATACAGCAGACAGCACTATCCAGAAGCTTCCAGTAACACCTGTGCAAATATTTCTGCTACCCCCGTACCAAATTATGTTCTGGACTAATATCCCCTACTCATAGTATTTGAGACAGAACAGAATCAAAATGACACAAAACTTACTTAGTTTCCATTCTCAGGAAGTCCCACTGACAGACTGATGGCTCAGCATGAGCACTTCCATTCACACATTCATCAGTGTAGTTAGCTGAGCAATTACTCTCCCAAATACTTATCTCCCAGTTTTAGGAAGTAATTACAAAGACACTGAGCAATAGTTCAATGCAGGACCAGTTTTTTTGAAGTAACATCACTACATTTTTTTTTTCTTTTGGAATAATGTAGTTTCCTAATGTAGAGAATCTGCTGTAACGTCACAGTTCAGGTCTCCAGTGAGAAAAGCTTTTCCTTAGTAACACAGCACATCTGATATAAATGTGAGGCAAGAAAAAAAACAAGGAACAAAACCCCCCCGATTTTTCCTTTTAACAGAAGAATTGTGACTGAGCAAATCTAAGGGCTGCACTGACACTATGTGCCATTTCTGGCAGTGCATCTGACAACGGCTATTGTTGCCAATACTTTACCACAGCCTTATCCCCCCTGACATATCAAGCATTTCAGACTTGTCCTACTCAAAACCAAAAGGACAACTGCTTGGCTCTTGCAAGGGGTCTGCTTTGAATGGGCCACAAAGCTGAATTAATATTTATCTTGGTTCAAGACAGTTTAAAGGAGAAGCCTCTGGGTCTAGCTGTCTCCCTCACGGGTCCAAGTAAGTAATGAATATAAGTAGATTAAGTGAAAAAATAACCCTTCACTAACAAGCAGAATAGTAAGAGTCAGAAACAACAGCAAATAACGACTACATACAAAACTGCTCAATCTTGTGGACTCCCCGAAAGAAAAAGAGACCCCAAACAAAACCTGCCAGGCACACCCCCCAAGACGGTGCCCTGGATTTTGAGCATGCAGGTCACAGGACAAAGGGGGAAACGGTGTCAGTCTTTTCTCCACCGCCCCCACTCCTATCTCATTAGGTTTATCTCCTGACGGCTGGAGCCCCGACTGAAGAAGTTCCTTGGATGCAGGGGGCTGGAAACTCACGGAGGGGATCTGTCCTGCTGGAGGCAGGGGCGGGCAGGACAGGGCGGCCGGGCTGGATCCTCTCGGCCGGGCGCGGCTCAATGCCTTGCACCGGAGCGGGCTGCACGCCCTTTTCTGCCGGCGCCGGGCCCCCGCGCCCCGAAGCCGCAGGCAGGGGGACAGACAGAGAGACCAGGGCTGGAGACTGCCGTTCGCCGCTGTTTTCTCTCGGCGCGGTCCCTCCGACCTGCGGAATGGCAGAGGAGAGGAGCCCGCTGCAGCTGCCCCTGGGTGCGGTGATGCCCGGCCGCGCTCACGGCACCCGCGCCACGGGGAGCTCACACTCCGCACGCCACAGACACACAGGCGGCTCCCGGCCGAGGAGCCTGAGAGATACGGGAACCACCTCTGCGCACTGATCATTATGGGGCACACTGCCACTGCCAATGACTTCGAGACGGTATTGCCAAAACTTAATTACATTGTTTTCGTGATATGTCCACGAGCCCCTGAACAAGTCGGAGCGAACTGGGGGCACATCCTCCCAAAACTACTACAGCGTTTACCCAAACCCCACTTAATTGCCTCATGTTTTTGATGTCTTTGTCCCCACCAACGCTCACTACTACAGGATTTTCAAACATCAATCGACCTCCTTCCTAAAGCAGTCGCCTGCCTCTGCACTCCTTGTGCACTGACTGCTGCAAGGCAGAAAAGGTGAACTACCTGAGCACAGCTTTCAGCAGCTCTTCTTTCACACACATAAATTCTGAAAGAAAAACCTTTACTAAACACAGCCTTCAGTGCTGACAACAAAATGGCAAAACCACACACGGGCAGAATTTTATACTGTTGGGGCTTCAACATCAATAAAAGGGTCCCGCTTCCCTCCTCAGTTCCTGGCCATGAAGTCTGCAAAATCACACACATGCCTAACTAATGTGTTACTAAGTTGGGCTTCAGCATGACACTGTGATTCCTTAAGGAAAATAAACAAAAGCCTGTTCAAAACATCTAAAGGAAAGGGAAGTTCCTAAATAGAAAGGTACAACCCTGGATTCTGAAGACCTTATCAGTGACAACACATAAGAATAGCAGTGATAACACTTTCAACAATTCTGTGTCTTTCCACAGCGTTTCTGCACAAACCTAGAACAAAAGTTAAATCCCAATTCACTAAAAACTCAAAACGCTTAAATTTCCCACATTTAGCATTAAGCGAAGAAACATAAAAATACCAATTCCTGGATTTGCAAACCAACCAACCAAAAATCTTAATGAGATGCTGCTTTTAAAGAAAAGATAAATTATAAAGACAGACAATTGTAGCTCTGGTTTTGTGCTTGAGATGTTTTGGTTTTCTGAAATTCTTTTCTGGAGAAATTTTTTGTAAACAAGAGAAGTGTTTTTGTAACTGTACTATGTTTTCATTCCTTTTCCTAGGAGGGACTTCTTGATGTCCCTCTAGTCTGTCCAGTGTAATTAAAGAAGTTTGTCTTTGTTTCACCAATCAAATTGGTCTGTTTAGAATAGTATAAAAGAAAGACGCACCCCAAAAATAAAGAAGTCATTTTCAGCCCTCTGAAGTATGCAGCCTGTGTCGTTGTACTGTAAAAGTGTCAGACAATGATAAATCTTGCAGAGTCAAAAAAACCCCTAAAAAAACAAAACCAAAAAAGAAAAAAAAAAAAAAAAAAAAAAAAAAAAAAAAAAAAAAAAAAAAAAAAGGAAACCCAAAACTTTAAACAAATGCCAGAAGGGATCTGAGGTCAGAGTTTTTCTCAAGAGGGCATAAATCTTAATGAGGCTTTGAGTAACAATCAAATGGATTTCTACTACTGTTAACAGTAGTAGATTTCTTCTGCCCATTGCATTTGCCACAAATACGTGCAATGACATTTTCAAAAACTTTATATGAATAATATTACTCTTACTTTTGCAAGAGCAACTGTAATAGAACAGACATTGAGCTTCACCAAAGGACAGCACCGAGGGTACTATGCTGTGCCAGAATAAATTTTCAGACAATCCCAGAGGAAAATAAATCCTGCAGCTTCCCATTCTTCTCCACCAGGGCCTGTCCCAGCCACAAGGAATGCATCCCAACTATCAGCTCCAGGATAAAAGATGTTTTGCACATGCCACAAGGAGCCTCCTCTCAAAACCAAATGCTTGGCCATACACATTTCCTCAAGTAGCTGTCTCAGAGTGGACAGGAAACTCTCCCCAAGTTCTTGCAATGCTCCCTCAAGAAGGGCTTGCATACATGGTTTAATGCAGATCCCTTATGCATGTGGAAAAAGACTTAAGGCTCCCCTTCTCTCTGCCCAGTCTCCAGCCGGCTTCTTCTGCCCCTGATCAGAATGAGCGACGGCACAGTCCACAGGCTCCACTTACAGACGTGACAGAATCTGAGCTCATGCTGCTCAATCAAGAGGCCAGCCTAGCTTTCTGTGAGCACAGGTAAGAGAAGCTACACATGGATCCCTCTGCTGCAAGGACCTTTGATGACCATTTTCATCCCAAGCTCCAGTTACACCATCAGGAGACAAGGTAACTCAAAACTGTATGAAGACAAGAAAACATGAAGGCTACAATACTCTGAGGTTTTCAGCATACTTGCAGAATAAAAGCCAGATGTTACAACTCTATTGCTAGTGAAAAAAAGCGTTAGAAAGCAGCAGAGCCAACTGGAAGAAGCTCTAAGTATTTTAGACTGAGGCAGTCTAAGTAAGCAACTGTCTAATTACTTCATTTACAAATTTTTTAAACTCACGTATCATAAACAGATGCCAAACTCCATCAAAAGCTAAAGAACCACCCAGGCAGAACATACTAGGACTTAATTGACACTCCGTACTTTTTCCAGTGAAAGAATGAAAAAATACTGTGTTGGAAACAACACATGCCCTGCACGGTTTATCCATACTTCCTCTAAGCTTAATTTAAGCAGGTTACCTAATCATAAAATTACTACCTTCTCCTGATTTAAACCTTTCCTCAATCCCCAATTTTGAACACTCAAGCTCCCACATGATCAGACCTATTGTCCTAGAATTATTTTTCTGTTTTCCAATATCCTTTCCTCCCATCTCCCTTATTTGCCGTTCTCAGTTTTAATGTAAATTGCAGCCTCTTTGGGAATAAAGTACATTTACACGTATGACAGTGGATTGACAGTCACAAGAGGGTCCTAATCACTAAGAGGACCCTGACTGCAATATTCCCATGTCAGTAAGTCACAGCACTGCTGAGAGAAGGAAATTACACTAAGTGCTACGATTCCGGTTGAATTTCCACGCTGACACTCATGAGACATTTTTAATATTATTGTTTTAGCTTCTTCAGGAATGAGCCACTCTCCCTGACTTGATGCTCCCAGGCATGCTCCCTAAACAGAGTTTTCCCCTAAACATATCAGCATGCACTACCGACCTTAGCCTCAAGCTTACAATTCTTACCTACCACAATGACAACGATGTAGTCTATAATCCTGTTGTGGTTTAAGCCCAACTGGAAAACAAGCCCCACACAACCACTCCTGTCCCCAACCCCCTCAGGTGAGAGAGACAAAATGCAGATTAGGGCTGAGATAACAATTTACTGTTACTGTAACAATTTACAGTTTAACAACAACCAGATAAGAAAAGGAGAAGTGACGGCAACAACACCAATGCCAGCAGCGTGTACCGGGGCGACGGGAGCGCTCCGAGCCCAACACGGCCCCACTCCGATGGCCGCTCCTGTCCCCGGACAGGTGACAAGTGACAGAAACGGCACCTGGGGCTTGTCCCCGCTGCTGCCAACACACGGGCACGGGGACAGCGAGCCCCGGCCTTGGGGACAGCGGGACAGCGAGCCCTGCCCTTGGGGACAGCGAGCCCCGACCTTGGGGACAGTGGGACAGCGAGCCCCGACCTTGGGGACAGTGGGACAGCGAGCCCTGCCCTTGGGGACAGCAAGCCCCGGCCTTGAGGACAGCGGGACAGCGAGCCCTGGGCCTTGGCTGGCACTGGGACAAAGCCCAGGAAGACTTGAAAGTCTTAAACTTCCTAAGATGCCATCGTTAGTCTGTCTTAAACGTCATTACAAAAGTCACTCCTTCATTAGAACATCTCTTTGTATGGGGAAGAAACAGCTTCAACAGCTCAAATGAACAGTAAATACAGGTAAGAAAAGTATGTCTTACCTAATGAGGTAACAGCACTTTCTATTTTCCCAGTCAGGAAGAGATTCACTGTGTAAAGACAGAAAAATAATGTTCAGACAAGTTCTCGCGGTACAGGGTGGCAGTCAATAGTTAACCATTCCTAGGTGTTTGCTGGGGTGTTAGCATCAATGTATTGCAGTTTTCCAACATGAACTTGGCTTATCTGCACAGGCAAGTCATATAATCAACTATTATCCCTCACTGTAGCTAAAACACGTCAATAAACAATGTGAGTTTACTATCTCTGAAACACACTACCACAAGAAACAACTGCCAATCTATTCCAAATTATCTTCTATAGGATTAATTTTAATTGAGGAACACAAAAGAACAATCACACTAAAACATTTATCATCACGGCGAGTGACTTTACTTGCTTAAATGCTAGATAACTACTGCGATTATTATCCTAAAATACTTCTCCTCTGAATAAAGCAAAGTTTGTTCCCCTCAGGTAAATGTCACCTTGAAAATCAGCTGCTAAAGCTAGCATGATTGCCTTGACTAAGCAAAACCAACGAAGTTTTCAACAAGGTCCACTAACACTAATCAAAACAGGATGAGGCAGTACTTGCAATATATATCTGACTTGCAAATTAAGTTCCAAAGACTCTTCACCTTCTCAAACGTCTCCTCTCACAGTGCATACTATTAGAGTGATCTGGAAAGAGTAGTTATTGCCAAAGAAAATTTGTCCTGCGTCATTGTTGCTCCAGAAGTCAGTATTAATATGTAGTTCCCTATTAGTTTCCCCACACATTCTTTAAGGCACTTCCATAAAAATTACAGCGTGTTCCACTGCCTGCTCTCATTTCAACAGTAATCTGTGATCTACAAAGATAACCTATCAGTAAAATGGCAAACGCTTAAAAGAATTAGAAAGGTTTAAAATGTTACCAAAAACTTTACTTACAACATCCCAGCCCAAGCACTCACTTTGGCTTTATTTTGTGTAAATTAAGCCCTGAATCTTTTAATAGGTAATCTCTTGCGAGAATTCAATTAAAAACATCATCTAAAAATCAACAATAGGAGAAGAGAGGAAGAGAAACCATCCCTGTTCCCAACAGTCACTTAGGAAGCAGCTGACAATTAACACTATTTATGGCTCAGAGTGTGGGCCCCCATTGTCTTCCACACTGTCTAAACACACCACAAACAATGACTCTTGCCCTGACTACCTTCTGTTATAACTTAAACCAGCACAAGAGGTACAAAAAGTACCAGACACCACAGGGGGGGAATAAAAACCAATCCCTTAGCTTTCCACTTCAGGCCCAGTCACGTTTGTCAGTCAGCACACTGCAGCAGCCCAGGTGCCTACAGCTGTCCCTCCCTGACTTGAATCTGGCTACCCACAGTTTGGAATTTCTCCTTTTGGGAGGACTGCTACAGACCTCAGGCTGAGGCCAGGCCCTGCAAGACAGAGAGAAAAGACTGCTCCTGGTGTCACAGGCTTCAGGGCTCTACCACAGGGACAGGGGCAGTGACTTCTCCCTCTTTCTAAGTAGTCTTGGGACTGAGCTTTTAGGAATACACAAAGCCGGGAGGGCAATTAAATGGCAGCGTATGTAAAGCTACAGCTTGAGGAAAAGCGCCCCTGAGCCATAGTCTTGTGTTAATAAACATTACTGTGATGTTCAAAGGACCTTAACGGCACTAATTTGATTACATAATTAGCTAACATTAGTAACATTTGTTACATGATAATAACAATGTGCCAGGCAATTATTTCTTCTTTCACAGTGCTAGCTTGCTCTGTTAGGTGAGTAAGCCGACCCAGGAGCAACATCCTGTACCAGGAAACAACACGGCTCTGCTAACTCTGGCAAAGCAGCACATCCGTTTGTGACAACCTCTGCACCATGGCAGTGACAGCAACACAGCATTTCCTCATTCAATATTCAAGTGCCACTATTTCTGTAACCATAGTAATACAGTCCTAAAGACTGAGATGAAATTAATCCACGATTATGTCACAAACTGATATTCATGAGAATTAAAATACTTGGTTTTGCTCCAAAGAAAGTACGTGGATATACTCTGCCTAACCAGGATCAGCACAACTGAAAGCAGTGTTTGACGATACATGGCATGGAAGAGTCTGGGTCCGTACTACCATTGTAATCTTTTTGTTTCCTACCTGAATACTCCCAAGAGCCATAAGAGAAACAAGCTCTGAAGCAGAGGTTTCCTCACATGGCTTATAAGAGGCCCCCATGCCCTTTAAAAGGAAGTAAGTAGGATAAAGACAAGGGGCATAACAGAGTGGAATCAGCCAACTCAAAGCTACATTACTGAGGACTGATGAACAGAGAGCCCTGGTTTACTACCACAAACGCAGTTATAGGCAGCCCTGCACACCACACCTGGCAGATACCTATGGAGGAGAACCCCATTTATCTCTGCAAAAAACTTTTGTTGGCTGCAGTTGCAAGTTCTTCGCTCTCATTTCCAAACCCTTTTATACCCAGTCAGCAAAAACAGTTCTTTAAAATAAAACCTAAGTCTCACACCAGATACTTTCCCAAGCAACTGAATAAGCTTAGTTTTCAATATCCATTTTGCTCACTCAAGACCATCAAATCAAACCACAAGAGCACTGTTGAACCAGCACACAGCTCTCAAAACTGTCAGAGGCCCATAAGAAAGAAAAGCCATTCTCTGCTGATTTTCTTGTCTCTTGTCAAAACAAAACCTTGTCAAAATAAAAACAGGTGAGAGACTAGAGTATTACAAAGTTTTCTAGAGGCCCTTTTTCTTAACTGTTGAGCAGTTATGGGAAAGTCAGAAAAAAAATCCCAGAAGTGGCTCAGTTGGCTTTAACTCCATTTAGGAAACTTACTGTGCCATTCATTTGGATTGCTAAATAATTCTCAGGGTGAGGTTTTCAGCTTGGAAAGCTGCTATTTGGATCAAAAGGGAAGTTTACATCTTGGCACCTCCAAACCAAGTGACAGCTACCAGGCTTTCCCCACAGCCAGAAGGAGAGACATCAGCTTCTCTGATTCCTTCTTATTTGGTAACTTTCTATGTCCTCCAGAATTTCTCAAGAATGATAAACAAAATGGCTTCACGAAAGAACAGTTGAAACAAACCCAATTCCAGCCTTTGGAGCAGCAGTTTACAGATGAGGTCACACAGCAATGGTCGGCAGCAGTGCATTGAGACAGACACCAAACACCCACACACAGGCCATGGGAAAACAACAAAAGAATGGCAAGAAGCAAGAACCAAGGACGAAATCAAAAACAAGGATGAAAGGAAAGGACAGACGAGCAGGAAGTAAAATACAAAAATAGTTAAAGTAGCAGCATTATATTCTTATGGGTTCACTAAAGCAAAATACCTTACAAGCTTCCCACCTCTCATGTTTCTCAACTTCCACTACAGTCAAGTAGTTTTGCAAGGAATAGGAATAAAACATTCCAGCTGAAAAGAAGAGCCAGACAGTGAAATTCTAGAAGTCATAGAAAGCAGAAATCTACTAAACTTTCAACCTGACATCACCCACACCTAAACACAAATAGAGTTCTCACTTCAGCTCTGGAGTTTACACAATCTTTTGTTATCTCATTAGTCATTTTAACAATAACCATGCTGTTTATGTCTACTAATAAAAGGTTTAACAAAGGTCTGACTGGGCCACAACAAACAAACCCCCACACTAAACAACAAAAGAAACAACTGCCCCCCCCCCCCCAAAAAAAAAAAACAACCCAGTAAGAAATTCAGAGATACAGGGAAAATATGTATCTTTTTCTAACTTTAAACAAGCACGGTAGTAGACATTATCCTCATGCTGTGCACATCTCTGAAATCCCATTAAGACTCTGCAAAAAGCAAGAGTTGTACGACCTGGATGGTCAAACTCTTCTGTAGTTTAGCTAGCTTTTCACATGGTACTTACGTTAATTAAAACAGATACATTTGAAATAACCACAGAAGCCTTTCAACTTCAACTTCTACATTTTTCTAGGTAATCACTGATGTTAGGGAAGCACTTTTACAAAAACAGAAGAAGCAGTCTGGCCACAGAAATCCCTTTCTGATCATTTACATAACGAATAGTAACTGTCACTTGGGATTATTAAAAATTAACTCTAACCCGCTCCATTAGCAGAGACACGTGGGTTAAAACATTCCGGATGAAGGAGCTGTGACGGTTTACCAGGTAAGCGTCTGGAGGGCTCAGCGCAGCCCCAGCACTGCTCAGCTGCATGCGGCGCTCCGGACTGCGCTGCCCCACCAGGATCCTTTGGCAGGGCTCGGGAAAGGAGCAGTCAGCTCCACCAACTCCCAGCTTCACGTGCCCCTGTGAAATACGCGGGGCCTGATCTAGTCACAGCCAGGCGCCAAGGCTTCAGCCTAACAAAAAACATCTCCCCTGACTGAACGGGCTGCCAGGCTGGAAACCAGTAACACGCTTCATCACGCTGCCATAACTTAACACCCGCAGAAGCAGAGCGGAGAGCAACGGCTTCAAGCGGAAGGGAGGGAAGAGAACAGATTATGGCAGAGACACGGAGGGAGAGAAAATGTTTCTTCCCGCCGCCACCCAAGAGAAGGGCCGGGCAGTCCCTCACTGAGCCCCAGCGCCGCTGCCCGCACGAGCTCACAGCCCAGGGAAGAACCGCTGATGCCTCCTGAACTTTTTTTTTTTCTCAGGGCTATGCGAGGTTATGGCAGCGCTTCCAAAGCCAAGGGCAAGGCGATGGGCGCGCTGGGTCTGGCCGCGCTCTGCGCGGCCCCACACGGCCGGGCATGGCAGCCCGAGCGGCTGCCGGAGAGACCCGCGGCCGAGCCCCCTTGGGAAGCGGGGTGACGGGAGGGGGCTCCGCCGGCACGGTTCCGCGTGTGGCAGCCCCGTCCCATCCCGCGCCCCCGCCCCCGGTCACTTCCCGTAGGGGAGGAGGGGGCCCGGCAGTCCCCACCGGCGCTGCCCGCCGTGCCCGGACGTGCCCCGCCGCCAGGGAGCGGCCGGGCCGCACTCACCCAGGCAGATGGCAGTGAGCGGCGCCAGCGCACCCTGACGGAGCTCCGCGGCCGCTGCCTTCTCCATGGCGGGTCGCTGTCGCCTGCCCTTCAGCGCGGGGGAAACCGCGGCGGCTCCGCACCCGCCGAGCCGCTACGCCGAGCCGCAGGAGCCGGCGGCGCCGCCGGCCCGCGGTGCCCCCGCCCGCCGGGGAACCGGGAGAGGCGCGGGCGCCCGCCGCGGCGGCGGCCCCATGGCCGGCCCGCGCTCCGCTCCGCTCCGGGGCAGGTGGCGGAGAACAGACCGCAGCGCCGCCGCCGCCGCTGCCCCACGTGACAGGCCCGCCGAGCAGCTGCGGCGGCCGGGCCAGGCAGCGCGGGCAGCGCCGCCCCGCTCCGCTCCGCTCCGCGCACACCTGAGGGGCCGCCGCCAGCGGGCGGAGCGCGGCCGGGGGCGGAAGGGAAGGCGAGGGCCGAGCCCGCCCGCGCAGCGCCGGCGGCCGGGCTTCCTGTCAGGCACGGCTCTCCCGCTGTCGCCGCGCCCCCGGCCATGGCGCAGCCCGCCGGGCCGGGCCCCGCGCCCCCGGGGGCCGCCCCTGCGCCGGGCGGGGGCCCAGAGCCGCGCTGCCGTGCCCGGAGGCCGCGCCCAGGGCCGCCGCCGCCGCCGGCCCCCAGCCCGGAGCTGCCTCGGCCCGGCCGGTCACCCGGATGCCTTTTCCCAGCGGTTTCCTCCGGAGCTACGCTAAGCTGGCTCCGCCGCAGCTGCCGAGAGTGAAGGCTGTGATGGGTGGTGGGCGCAGGGAGAAGCAGCTCCCCAGGAACCCGGCCGTCCTTGGGGCTCTCACAGTCCCTTCACCCGGACCAAGTGTTGGGACCCAGGCCCGGACCCTCCGAGGCCCTGCCGACCGGGAAACAAGTCATCTGCTCATCAAACAAGTAACGTGTCCACAGCAAGGCAGCCGGTTTGGATTGGTATAAACGACGTAAACCCATCCTGTCCCACGGAAAATGGACAAAGTTTAATGTGTTTACAAGCAGCAAGGCGACAGAAGTTAACTGGGAACTTCATGAAGAGAATTGCAAAACAGTGCAAAGTGACAGACGCCCCTGCTCAAGTTGCCCTAAAAAACAGCCACAGTGAACCAGCTCTACCTCACGTTTCTGAATTTTCCTTGTTTTCCCATTTGCAGATGCACACATACTGCCCCTGAGAACCAGTACCAGTGCTGCTTCAGGCCTTTTTATTTCAACAATGTAAAGTGTGGCTATGGAGGTACATCAGGGATTCAGGACATCCTGACCCTCGCTGAGCTACAGACCTGTGCCTTATCTTTTCCTTATCAATTCCTTTGTTGGAATTATATTATAATTGTAATTTGTATTTGCCTATCACTCTGGCTCTTAATGAATGCCTAATGGATGATTGGCTTGAGGATCAATAGTATCCTGTCGGGTGTACCTGGAATGAGAGAAATGGATGTCATAATAAATACTTCTGTGCTAAAGATGCAGAAATAATAAGTGGGTCAGTACAAATGGAGTTTGTCTATAGGTGAGAAGGCCCCACGCTCAGCACAGCCATGACCTGCCCGTTCTGCCGCTACAGCCTATTTCACGTGTCTGTGCAATTTTAAATACCATAATAAATCACACAACACGTTTTTCACAACTAAATTCTTCCTAATCTAACCAGACAGCTCTTAAACCTTTAATGGACCCATGACTGTAAAATCATTTCATCTGAGTTTTTGAGCAGTAATCCTCAAATTATGGGTCTGTAAAAGCAATAATGGAAGGTTTCATAAAATAATTTTTTCTCGGTGAGTCTATTCTTGTAATTTTAAAAACCCATCTAGTCACTTCTATATTCTGCATTAACCCTTTTTATGATAATTATGAGTAAATTGCATCTCTCATTTCCATGAAATAACACCCTTGCATCTCACCAAAACAGTAGACTGTATAGGATTGAAAGCAAAATGATGGATGTAGACTCTTTTTTTTGACAGATTGTGTCCATGCTACTAACTTGTTAAGATAAAATCCATGCAGTTTAGAGTTATACTTTGATGTTCACTTAGGACTAATTTAAAAATTCGAGACCCGATTTTCAGTCACACATTTTTGTGTTCACATAAATATATATATATATTAGAAAACTATATATTATAGTACATGTTTATATGCTCCAGCATCTACTGGCCTAAGGGAATTAATTATCACAACATCCACCTTGAAAACATAACCAGCAGAACCCACCCTGGGTGCTTTACTTCAGCACGATTTGCAGATTATTTTAAAATCACTTTAAAAGAGTTGTGCCAAACTAAGTCATTGCTCAAGCCAAGTGTCAAGCCTTCATATCCCATTTCAAAACATATGATACAGAGATGGCTCTAGGAGTAGACAGCATATATACTGGAGCTGTAGGTATGTTCATTCATTTTAATGCTTTTGACAGAATTGGATCACAAAAAAGGTCATGTAACACCACCAAAATAAAGTTTTGATGAAGTTTTACTGAGTGCAATCAAAAGATACTAAAATTTTTAAAAATATGCAGTAGATAAATGAAGACATAGAATGATACAGCAATATTGACAAAGATGACGGATTCCATCAATATTAGTACTAAAAACATTAAAGTAACTTGGAACCTTAGCCTGTCCAAGTGTAATGCCTGTCTTATTCTGATTACGTGTCATTTGATCACTTTATTCACATCAGTTCCCCCTGTATCTAGATTTTGTAACTAGTAAAAGCTTATGCTTCTTTTACGAGTGTCTCTATCTATGGATTAATTTGGTTGAGATTTCTTTAAACTAAGACTATAATTTTACTAGTTCCACTAGTAATTTTTATGCATTTATCTCTTTATCAACATGTATCAGTTTCAATGCTTGTACAGATTTGTGCAAATCAGCAAGACTGCCATCCCATATTATCATCATTGCTCTCTCTTGACAGCCAGCATTAAAGTTGGGTAGAAAAAATTAGGTGTGGTAACACATTATTTGTCTCAGCCTCACACTGTTCATCTCTATTTCTATTGCATCACTGCACAGCACTATCTAGCTGCATTTAATAAGGTTTACATTTAGTGACAACTACACTTTCCCTGAAAGAGAAGAAAATTCTCAAGGGTACTTTGCTTCACCAACTTTAACACTATTTCTGCCTTGATCCATTACAGCTCATTACTAAACTTCACAGTGATCTATTTTCCTTCCTCTTCTTTAGGAATTTGTTATTCATGAATTCTGTGTAGAGCTGGAAAAACCCTGTTGCAATTCACGTTCATTTTATGAAATGTGATGGGAATAAATATGAGCAATTTGGTATCACAAGAAGGCAAGTCCAAATTGTTTGATGGAGAAATACTATAAGAACATCACCAACGTATAGGCATTTTTCCAAAGAGAGTGCAAAGCTGTGATATTCCTCTATGACACTCTGAACGTTCTATGAAATCCTGAGTTTGTATCAAGCAGACCAGATTATGAGCAGCAATTACATTAGGGTAATTGCTTGAAAAACAAAATAAAATTATTCTCCCTCAAAAGGGTTCAGTTGTCTTTCTAACTACTATCACGGCAGCATTAATTGCATATTAGGTTTTTTTATACTTGTAACTTAGCTCTCTTAACAAAACTGAAGGTCCACACAACCTGCTCCATTAAGTAAATTATGTCTCATTTTTATTTAATTGTGTTATTGAGATCAGATTTTTGAAACATGCAGCATAACTACAGAAGAGGATTAGAATTGTCTGCATTTCAAATACTTACAGAAATAATTAGAGGAAGTTTATCAGGGTTCCTTAAATATGTTAAGCTGCACTTTATCGACGCCAACAAGTCATTCCAGACACCTGAACGAAAAAGCCAGGCCACAACCAGCACTGTGTTATTTCTCTCTTCTTTTTGGCTTTATATATTTTCAGTGTGACTCAGTTTTTAAAGTATAATGTCAAGTTGCTGCTTTAAGTCAGCAGTTATGTCAACTGTTTCAGGAGGCTGCCATCCATCACAGGCCAGCACACAAACTTGTTCCCTGCAGTCCACTCCTCAACTCTGCGCAGTCCCACTGCACAGCACAGGGATTCTGCAGTTCACACAACGACAGGGAGTTCCTACACATTTATTTCACCAGTGACGCCACAGTGAAAGGCTATTTCAATATCACACCACAACTCCTACCTCCCTGGTGACTTTCTTTTAATAACTGTATCTGGATTGATTTAAACTGTGGTGATGCTGGGTTTTAATATCTACACAGTAGAAAAGCACGGCAAGACAATAGTGAGACCCCGTATCTACTGAGATGCTAAACCGATTTCTCTCTTCTGCCTGTTCCTTCATATCTACTGATGAGACGAGTGTGGATGATTTAATTTAGTTTATGATAAATGCTTTTGTGCTTTGGTTATGTTAGGAGCTTACTCTCTCTGGTAGTTGGAGTCTTAAAGGATTTACTATTCTCCTTGACATACAAAATGTTTGGTAAATGAGGGCTAAAGTAACACAAGAAGTCTTTTCTGCTTGTAAATGATAGAAGAGCAGTACCAAAATAAGGCTGAATTGCATTTTAGGTGAATTAATGTGCTTTCAGATTCCCCTTCACCTACAAAAATTCAGAGAAATAACAGGCTCAGCGGAGCTTGAGGTTGTCTTTATTACTTTACTTCTTTTCTACAGAAGGAAATGGAACAAACTATCAATACATCCTTAGTCAACATATACTAGCTGCATGAGTTACTAGACTTATTTTAGAGTTTAAGTAGGAGATCAAACAGATTGGAATTAGAAGCATGAAAGCTCCTCTAACTCACAGAATGAACACGGTGAATGCACACTAAAGCTATCTCCTAGGGAGAGAACAAATATCTTTGCTCGAAATGCATATTGTTATCAGAGCAGGTGAAAATAGCCACCTGAGGTTGCTCAGCAATGTGCTCCCAGCCTTCAATTCTGGTAAAAAGAAAAAAAAATAGAAATTAATTACAGTGTTACATACAGTCAGGCCTATCTAAAATAAAGCATGCACAGAAAACCAAAACATATAATTAGGACTGAACAGACACCTTCAAATTAGTTCAGTGACTGGTTTTTGTACTGTGGAGAAGGCTTGTAAACTACTGCAGTGCAGATGCAGAGGCTGCAGAGCAGCTCCCCTGTCACATCACCCCTGTGGTGTTCCCCCTACCAGCCCAGAAAAATGCTCTTTGGTGCAATGTTACCCATTAGCTGGGAACGCTAATAATTTTTAGAGCTGTCTTCCATCCATTCTTACAACTGGGAAACTTGTGCAAAGACTTACAAGCTAGCCAGACCATGCTCTTCAGCAAGCTGATGTCTGAGGAACGGTGCAGCACGTAACTCAGCTGGTGCTCTGCCATTTCACCAAGAAGCACTGGGTTAAAAATCACAGCAATACTGACAGTACAGGTCTGAACCAGATTACATGCACTGCAGCAATCCCTCTGTAAACTGAATTATAGTTACAGTCTAAACCACACAGTATACTTATTATAGACTGCCATTTTACTCTCACTCACCAGCTGAGCAGGAAAAGCACAGTAGAGGGTAAGGATAACCAGGTTTCTCCTGTTTCGTTGACAATTAAATATTTTTATATTTTTTTATTTCCTACTGCTTGTGTTACCAGTAACTAAAATTTAGTGTCTCTGGGTAGTCTTCATTAAAATTTGGCCCAGATACTTCCTTAAAGGTTTTATTTTGTCCTAGAAAATGCAATTTGTGTTTCACCTGTCTCAGGGGTTGTCACTAAGACAGATGTATGGCTTTGTTTCTCTTATTTGTCTATGACAGTTATATTTTTAAAGTTCCAGTCGTATGCTTTTGAGTATAGATTTCTCTTACACCCATTCTGCATGTAGTGTTGCACTTCTTACTCACTGCAATAGGTTTAAAAGTCCTTATTCACCTAGCGCACATAGATTTAAAAGTTCAAATGATTTTACAGTATGAAAGTATCCTCGGAATCAACTAGAATAATTATTACTGACAATTCTAAATTTTCTTCTCAATGTTCTCAGTACAGATTCATAGCACAGTGGTTTTTGTGTTCATAAAAGAGCAAATTACAGCTTATTTCCCAAAGCTCTTCTTAACAGGAGTAGACTGATAACACAGCAAGAATTTGGAACTGTGCCTCAGTGAAACTGTTCCACAGAAAGAGTGAAAAAGGATATAAATGAACACGAGCTCACCTAAAAAGGTCTACTCTTAGTATTGTATTAGAAAGGACATAACGATTACAATGTATTGATCATCAGGACAATAATCTGTTTAGCTAATTTCACTAAAAGACAAAATAAGTTTAAAGTACTAGGAAAGAAGAAATGCCAACCTGTGCTAAAGTGTGGGTGTCAGATCTTTACACAGGTTGTGAGCCAACGCCTACCAGGAAGGGGACACAGAGCATGTCAAGTCCATCATTCCCAAGTCATGAGGTGGATTTCCATGACACAAAATGCTCTGCTCTCTTTGGTTTGTCACACTGGATAAACAAAGACTGTCTTTCTGGATCCTCAGTGGTTCTGCCAACCATTGACAATACCAGCTAGAATGGTAAAAAACTGGACGCATGTCATAAAGGATGGTGGGCTTGCAGCTAGGGATAGGAAATTATACCTGCCCTGAAGGTGTAGTGTTTTTATCTCTGTTCCATGCTGCTTAGGCTGTTTTTATTATTGCACATTGTTCAAAATTTCTAAAAAGTAGAATCTGTCTGAAGTGTACAAGTGAAACCTGATTAATATAAAACCCAGTAATGTTTTCACAAACCAGCATGCTAATACAGACCACATTACATAGAGGAGGAAAAAAAAAAGGAAAAGCATAAGCCATGGAACAAAACTACTGTCAGAGATTTGTAGAATAATCAAAGTTGCTTCAGCATTCAATGGAGTTTAAAACCATGAAAAGTCAGATTTTCTTGTGCATAAAGCAAACCCTGTAATCCAATACACCCTTTAACTGTGACACAGTCTGTGCAGCAGAGCTGTGGATCCTAGTTGTATCTTCCAACCAAAGCATGAAAATAAAAGGAGAGTCTGTGACATGGGTAGAAGAACAAGAAAGAAAAAAATTTCAACAACTGAACAATGAGTGAACAAGACTGGCAGCCCTGTGGATTCATACACACATAGGCTGTAAGTATGCCTAGAGAGAAGAAAAAAAAAAAAAAAAGACAGTGAGTATGAGGATAATCAGTGATTTAGATGATCAAAACTCTTTTCAGAGAGCACTGGCACTTGTCTTCACAAAGCTTTAACCATACATATTGTTAGGATGCAACATCATATGTAAACCCAATGCCTGAGGCAGTGACATATTCATCAAAAACCAAAGGAAAAAATCGAGAAAATTTCTGCCCTTGCACTTCCATGTTTTTGAAGGCTGAGTCATCTGAGATCCCCTTTCCTACGTATCAACCTCTCACAAGGAAACAATGGTGCTTCCCTGACCTGACATTCATTCATTTATACTTGAGGGCAGCAGTAGCATGGCTGCATGCAGTACTCCCCCCAGAATATCCATGTGGTTGTCAAAACATTCCAGTTATTTCCTCAGTTGAAGATAAAGGTGCCAGATAGGGAAGCCAACTAAATGAATGAAAAACATTATTTTTAAAAAAGTTAGGAAATAAAATCAAAGAAAACTGCAGTAAAATCACTTAGGGTAGTATCCACCAGTGCCTGCAGTGACAAATAAACAGGAATGTTGCAAAAGGGTACCTGCTTAAAATCAGAATTACGTGAAATTAACTACAACTTTTCTAAATAAATATTTTCTGTACAGAGTTCTCGCTTTGGGAAATCTCAGAACCAGTCATATTTCAGAGGGCATAGGGGAGAATCCTGCAGCAGGCAACAATAATCAATTTTTACATACGTTGCTCCATGTGATGCTCTATATTTACACATTATGAATTCTTTTAAACAGAAAGCAATCAAGCTGATAGAACCACTTTTAAAACCTATTTGAATAAAATACCCAACTATTCCTTCAGACTTAAATTTGTACTTACATTGTCAGACTCTCTTAGAGACTTTTGAGATGTTTATAGATTTTTCAGTTACTATCTCACACAACCAGTTGTTTTGGGAGCTAACTGTAATTAGCTTTCATGAACCTATCATTATTCACAGACCTTCTTGGAACAAACGAACAAAACCACGTGGATGCACTTGTGTTGTTGACTACCAAAAATATGGCAGTGCACATTTAATTGTCATGTAACTTAGGAAAACCTACTACTTTTAAAATACTCCTTCACTACAGTAATTTGCCAGCTGTCATAAATGACAGTAATTACAATTTTTTTTTTTTCAATCTTACTTACTCCATGCTCTTCTTCTCTAACTACTAAACAGTAGTAATAGTTGGCCCGGCAGCTGCCAAAGTCCGGGCGGCCCCCGGGGCTGCCGGAGCGGCATCAGGAGGCAGCGAGGCCGCGGGCAAAAGCGGCTCGGAGCAGCCCGGACAAGGGCCCCGGGGCAGCGCGGGGAGGAACGCGGGGAGGCGGCGGGAGGAACGCGGGGAGGAACGCGGGGAGGCGGCGGGAGGAACGCGGGGAGGAACGCGGGGAGGCGGCGGGAGGAACGCGGGGAGGAACGCGGGGAGGCGGCGGGAGGGACGCGGGGAGGAACGCGGGGAGGCGGCGGGAGGAACGCGGGGAGGAACGCGGGGAGGCGGCGGGAGGGACGCGGGGAGGAACGCGGGGAGGCGGCGGGAGGAACGCGGGGAGGAACGCGGGGAGGCGGCGGGAGGAACGCGGGGAGGCGGGTCGCCCGCCAAGGCAGAGGCGGCGCCAAGTGAGCAGCGCCCGTGTCGCGGCTGTTGGGAGCTGCACTGGAGGGCAGCGCGGGGTGGGAAGACCGCTGTGGGGTGGGAAGGCTGCTGTGGGGTGGAAAGACCGCTGTGGGGTGGGAAGGCCGCTGTGGGGTTGCACTGCCGCGCGAAAGGATCGGAGCCGGGCGAAGCGGCGCCAAGCTGCATCCGTCCCGGAGCTGGTGCGGGAAACCGCGAAAAAAAGCGGCGACGTGGGATTTGGGGAAGCGGACGGGCACACGGACTGCTGAGGCAGCTGGTTAAACGCACAAAGCAGGGCGGAGATGATATTTTAGAGGAAGAAGGCATGGGCGCGGGGTTGGGGGCTGGCCCGGATGGGAGGCGAGTTGGCTGCACGGCGGCTCCAGCCCCGCGGCGGCTGCGGACGGGCCCGGGGCCGCCGGGCGGCTGAGCGGAGGAGTCTGAGAAGTTCGGCGAGCAACCTGCTGAAGGATATGGGGAAATCATAGGCTCAGGAGGGGAAAAAAACCAGCTCGGGGGGTGGTGGGCGAGGCGGAAAATGAGGGAGGCTAGCGGAGGCAGAGTGGAGCCATCCCGGCGGAGCAGAGGGATCGATCGGGAAAGGAGCCGCGGCAGAAGCAGCGATGCCATCATCATGGGAGCCGGGAGGGACGGAGGGAGCCGCTGTGCGGCCTCGCGAGGGCGGGGCGGCCGGGGGAAGCGGGGGATTCGGAATCCCGCCCTGGGACGCCGGGAGAATCACGGCGTTGTCCAAGGTGCGGAAGGAGGCGCAGAGCCGTTCTGAAGCGCAGAGAGGGGCGCAGGGTCGTTCTGACAGGCAGAGGCGCCGGCAGAGGGAGCCGCCAAGTGATCGCAACTCAGCCACCAGCTCCTGAGTTATCAGGTTGTGAATTGTTCTGGCAGAAAGATTAAAAATTCTCAGAAATATTTTTATTTTGACATAATATTGGGGAGGAGGATTTTTTTCTTCACACTATCAGAGACTGGAAGCTTTTTCTTGTATGGCTTTGTTGCTAGTTTTAGACTACTTGAATTTTCTTTGCAGGTAAGAGATGAGGAAAGTGGCTACAACAAAAATCTGTTTTGCATTCCTAAGCATTACGAAGAAGATTTAGAGAGAGTCTTCATTCCTCATGGTCTCATCCTGGACAGGTATGAGGGTAAACAGAAAAGAATAGGGACAGTGGTGCCTATTTTTGTCTCTCCAAAAGAAAAGACTGAGGTCCTGCCCTGTGCAGCCCATGAGAAACATGGAAACCCTGCAGCCCCAACCCTTCTGTCCTAAAGTCTAGTACGAGAGGGGTTTACGGAGAGGATTCCTCTACAAGCCCAGTTAACCTTCCATGTTCCCTCAAAGATCTTTAAGCCCACCTATCCTGCAATATTGAGGTTTGTGGATTAAATCAGCTTGTGCTGTGCAAATACATAACTAACTTTCCTATGACATTCTGTGGTCACACTCTGCTAGTTATAGAAACCTAACAGCAAGATCAGAATTTTTACTTGAACATTGCTTAATAAATGGACAAACAACTATGATATACAGAACACTTTTTTTTTTTCCCTCACAGGACAGAACGTTTGGCTAGAGATACCCTGCAAGACATGGGAAGTCACCACATTGTTGCACTCTGTGTCCTTAAAGGAGGCTACAAATTCTTTGCTGATTTGCTGGATCATATAAAAGCACTAAATCAAAATGGTGACAAGTCTGTGCCTGTTACCGTGGATTTTGTCAGAATAAAAAGCTACTGTGTAAGCAGCTTTCTTTTCTTTGGAAAATTGATTCTCTCCATAGACTGGCATTCTAAATAGTGGTACTTCGCATGAGAACCCCACAAAAATTGAGTTCATGTATCCATTCTGTTCAAATTACCTACTAAAAAGGAACTGATTTACTGATCTGCCCCAAAGGGCGGAGATTATACCTTCACTGGAATAAACGTAGAGCAGAACACTCAACATGACGAAGGCAGGGGCAGATCTCAAACTCCCTCCTCTTGCAAAATAGCAAGAGCAGCACACCTTTCAAACAAATACAGGATAACACTGTTGGGCATGTTTATGTGACTTCCATCTCTTCTTTGTCCTTCTAGAATGATTCACCTGCAGAAAAAATCAGTTTTGTTGGAGAGGAACTGTCTACACTAAATGGGAAGGTATGAATTAGTATCTTTGTCTTTTAAAGGGAAACAACTGTTCTTGTGTATTTTCCAGGAAATCCATCTTTATTAATATTTTGGTACTGCATACTTCCAGCCACCTAACACTGATTTAAAATGCTGGGCTTTGAAACAGAGAATAATTCCCACTGATCTCAATGGAAACTTGAAGTGATCAGTAATGAGTGCTCCCAAGATCCTAGTCCCCATTTCATCCCAGAACCCCCAGGAAGGAACCATGCTGAATTGACTCGTTCCGTGTGGCTCTACAATACTAGTGCTATACATAGAGCGATATCTAGACCTGACATAGGTGCCTGTATCACCATATTTTAAGCTTTCATAAATACAGAAATTTCGACTCTTCAGAAATCGCCAGAGTCAAGTCAGTAGTTCAAATGTCAACCTCCTTTGAAAATCAGTGCAACTTCCTTGTAACTGAGGGTTTTAGTGTGATTTTTTTGGCTGTAGAATTTGCTGGAAATTGCCATTTAAATCTTTTCTTTCCCTTCTTTTCCTATATAATATCTTCCAGAATGTGTTAGTCATAGAGGTAAGTAATGACTGAAGGAGGGGTGGAATGACATGGATTTTTTTTCTCCCTTCTTTTCAAATTAATACATATTACATGTAACATAATAATTAATTATGCTACTGTTCTGCCGGGTTGGTATACTCTAATTTAGTCTACTGACAGTCTGGTTTTCCTTTCAAACTTGAAGGATAATTTATTTTTTTATCTCTTTCAGGACATTATTGAGACTGGTAGAACAATGAAAGCACTGTTGTCAAAAATAAAAGACAAGAAACCCAGGATGGTTAAAGTTGTAAGGTACAAGGATATAGCTACTAACTGACATATTCAAATCATTTGGGTGAATCGTCAGTGTATGCTGACAGGTGCTTGTTTGGCTTGAAGTTTGGGGTGAAAGGAAATAAATGCAGGAAGTAATCCTCATCCAGCTGCTGAAATATTAAGTGTTTCTTAAAGAGACTGGGAAATTTACCCGTGCACTACCATCTTCACTGCTCAAATGAATAAAATAAGGTTTTATGGCTCTTTCTGTGTAGTCCATAAAGTCTCATGGATTCCCTGTTTCTTATTTTATGTTTGAAGGAAATTCATCTCTTTCCATAGGTTTTCTAACACCACCTCAGTTGCCTCAATACTAGAATGACAACACCCAGAATGTTTGTTAATATTCTCAACCGTAGAAGTTACCAGAATCTAAGAGTCTGTCAGCACTTGGAAGATGACTTCAAGTAGCATTCTAAATCTGCTTTTGGTAGATCTCTAAAAGGAAATTTTGTGGAATATCCCTGTGCCTGTCAAGTAACCACAATGCTTTATTAAAACAGTTGCTTTATGCACCAGTTATTCACACAGTCCTTCTAGTGACTGTCCAGGAGGTTCTCAGTTTCTTCTGAAGTGCACAGGCAAACCAAGAATAGATAGGATTTTGCAGAAGACATTGTCCTTTCCTCCCTCCCTCCCCACTAAAATTGCTACCAGCCACTTGGACATGCTTCCCCCTCTGTGCTATTCTAGTGTCCTGAGGCATTGCTACATGGAAGGGCAATGATCCGAGACACAGGATCGAAGGGAACTGAATACAAAGTAGAGCCACTTGAACACGGAGAATGAACCTAGATCAGAGCCTTTGCTTCTCCCTCCACTACGAGGCTGACCACTGCTTTTTCTGTGCAATACTCTCACTGTTTGAAGTGCATGATTTTAGAAGCTTATGGGGAGGTGTGGGAGAAGGAAGTTTACAGCTTAGAGTAAGACATAATTTAAAAACCAGCTGTCTCTGCTCTGCCTTACAGCCTGCTCATTAAAAGGACATGTCAGAGTCCAGGTTACAGACCAGACTGTAAGTATGGTGTTTTTCTAGTACTTTTTTTCTGTATTTTCCAAAACACAGTCTTACAGTTTCACTTCAGGCAGCATATCTGACGACTGGCACATAAGTTTCATGAAGGCCAAGAGAAATGGGGAAAAACTACACAAAACTTGTGAAGTAATGACCAACTATGCCATCCTGAGACCTCATGACCACATTTTTTCCCTGCTTGGCCTGAGTGCAGGTTTAGCTATTTGATACACAAGTTGAACTATTTGATAGTAGAAACAGAATCAAACCTTAACTGTTTTGCTTTGCTTTGCTTTGACCCTAGAGGACATTTGTTTTGACTCTGCATTATTAAACTTGCCTTGTTTCCAAACTGGAAAGTCCTACTGGATCACATTTCATCTACTTTCACTCAAGTGAAATCTCATTCCCTGTCTCCTCTCCCAGGACTAACTCATAACTAGGTTTTAAACAATTATTTTGTTAATAAAAATCATTCTCTTAATACCTTAATTATAAACTGACTGATGGGAATGGTTTAGATTCAAACCTCTGTCATCAATTTACAACTCAGATTCTTAAGGAAGCACCCCGAAAGAGATGATGCCAATTACTCTTTGCTCAAGTATGTGTTGAATACAAACTCTGCACTTAAAAGCTACTTACACCACAGATATAAAAAGAACTGTGTTTTCTTACAGATGTAGGCTTTGAAATTCCAGATAAATTTGTGGTTGGATATGCTCTTGACTATAATGAATACTTCAGAGATCTAAATGTAAGTACATGCACATGACTCCACTGCCAGCTATCAGGCACCTACCCACCACGGGTACCCAGCAAAAATATTTGTTTCTACTGAGAGCTTCTCAACAATTAAAAAACCTTCAATTCCAGCTAGAAACTTCCATTAAAAGAGCAAAGCCATTTTTAAGGTGCCGGGTTGGTAATGCAATGGAGGTGCATAAGAAATGTCTGGCTTCATCTTTTTATAATTCTAGTCCACAAGTCTCATGGCTCAGCCATGCTGCAGGACCTTCTGAACCCCCAGGATAGTGAACAGCATGCAGTCTGCAGCCCCAGCTGAAAATAAAATAACTTGTAATTTGACTTGAATTGGAAATTTGTCTGCCTTTGTTCAATCCTATGTTGCTCTTCTATCACCGAGTCTTTGAAGCGGCTGGTCAGGGACTCCGTGCGAAGGTTTTCCATACACCTTTGGATAACGTGTCTGTGAGATCTCTCTTCCCTTATTCCTTTAGAGCTTCCTTAGGCTGTACAGAGTAGTAGACTTGGAAACACCGTAAACTAATAGGGTTGATCTTTTCTTCCCTCCTTTGTTTTCAAAAGTACTCTCTTAATTCCGGGTAACTCGGAAAGTTTTTCACTTCTAAGTCTTTTTACTAAGACAAACCAGTTCTGCTGAAGACACAAACAATCTGTGCTATTGTTCAGCAGCATGAAGTAGTGTGCAGTAATTTAACAAACCTAAGTTCTTTCAAATATATAAACCTATATATTACAGATAAGCTTGGAAAGAATATTAAAACCTCGAGTTTACTGCAAGTAGGGAACTTGCAACAATTACGGTTCTAGTGTGTTTTTATTACAATGCTGGGAATACAGCTGAAAATCAGTCTCGCACTTCATTCGAAGATAGAGGTTGATAAATATTGTACTTCTTCTTTTAGCACATCTGTATTCTGAAAGAGAAGGCCAAAGAGAAATACAGGATGTGATAACGTCAGTCTTCTGGAGCACTAATTCCTGGCTGCTGCTTAGGTGCTAAACCATTACACCAGGAAATCACTTCCGCTGCTTGCGTGTCCCTACGAAGAACGAGAAGCCAAATGTTAGCGCCCAGGACCTGCAGCTCTCCGATCCCCACTTGCACTCTGCGCTGCACACGGACTGTTGAGTTCCCGCGTTTTTCCCGCTGTGAGGGAGCAGCTCGGAGCTGGCTGCGAGCCTCTGGCGCCGCGCCCGTCCCGTTCCGGGCCCCGGGGCGGATTCCTGCCGCTCCTGCCGGGGCCCGAGGGGGAACCGAGGAAGGCTGCAGCAGGCGGGGGCCGAGGCGGGAACGAGGTCCGCCCGGCGCCCCTTTTCGGCCCGGCGCGGCCGTCACAATCGTCGCCGCGGTTGCCCGGGAGCCGCGAAGGTAACCACGGCTGTGGCCGCCGTGCGCCCTCAGTTGCCTCACGGCGCGCTCCGCACTGGGCGCTGCAGCCTGGGCGCCTGCGGGCGGCTTCACTGGGCGATTTGCCGAGTGAATTGTCGGCGGAACATTGGTTTCTGCGAGCGAGTCCTGAACTCGCGGGGACTCTGTCTCTGCGAGCGAGTCCTGAACTCGCGGGGACTCTGTCTCTGCGAGCGAGTCCTGAATTGCCTTTGAAGGTAAAGACTGACTAAAGTTGAGGTTTTTGGTTTTGTCGCATCTGTGCTCTGAAAAAGAATGCCAAAGGGAAATACAGGATGTGATAATGCCAGTCTTCTGGTGTAGCAGTTCGGTGGCACGTACAGCCGAGTGGGTGAACAATATATGGTGCAATGATTGTGCTCTCTTTTTACTGAAGAAATGCAACATCTCCTAAATACACTAGTCTATACATTTTTTCCTGTAGTGATTACTTAAACTGCTTAAAGGTGAATGAGTTCTGTTCAAGTTTCAGTGGATTGTTATGATCTGGTTGTTAACATTATTAGGAAAATGCATCTGAATTCAGGTGCAAACGAGACCATATGCCAAAATCAATAGTCTGGATTTAATGTAACAGCAAATGTGAGGAAGAGAGAGAGAAAGAAATAGGAAAGGGGAGGAGGGGGGTTGGGGAGAGGGACAGAAAGAGAGTGACAGAGACTGATTAAGGTGGAAAATATCACCATTCCATGGAACCCATCGGCATACCATTAAATCCTCTTCTAGTCTTCTCTGTGCTGAGGTGTGACAAAACATAAGAGTCCAATGGATTCGTACAGATTTGGGCAAGGTGGGACTGCCCAGGTACCTCCCTGGGGCAGGGCAAGTTTGACTCTGTCTCTTGCTACTTTCAACTCATATAAAACCTTTAGCACCAGCATATCCTTGGAGTCTGCCATGAATTGGGTTCTGGATTTTCAGATCTGATGCGTTACTTTGCATCCCGTGCAGTCACCTGGTGCAAGGCCTCAGGCGTGGGTCTGGGGGCACTTTGGAGGTCTTTGATGGGTTGTGACACCCCCTCAGCTGCCCCTCACGGCAATGTCCCTTGGATGTGGCCTTCTGGGAGTGGGGGTTCTAGAGCTGAGCCAGTTTGTGTGAGGGAGGATGGGTGTCCACTGCCTCTGAGCAGAGGTTACACCACGCCCCCAAAATTTCCTCCTTCCCTCTCTGTTGATGGGAGGTTTGTGTGCAAACCTGGCCTCAGCAGATGAGTCTGTGGCTGTGACTTCCCCACCCTGAACCCAGACAGAGCTGATTTTCAGGACAGCTGCTGGGTTTGGCTTCAGTGTGGATACATTTTTCTCCCTCAGCCTTGTTTCCTTCTCCCCAGATCTCAGATAACAGAACAATAGTGTCAACTTTTTTTTGTTTCAAGTTAGGTGGCTTAACTCACAGTCTAAAGTTCCAGTTGGGAGGCATTTTCAGGGAAGGGTGGGCTTCAGTGGTCGCAGCTTCTTTATACAGCTTTGTCACAAAGGGCAAAAATTCCTTTATGACACTATTTCAGCCATTAGCCATGACATTCCAGTCTCTCACAAGTCCTGTGAGAAGCAGCTGAGAGAGCAGGGGTTCTTCAGCCTAAAGAAGAGGAGGTCCACTTGAGCTGTTTTTAAGTAATATTTAAGCTACAGCTTTGTCTGTTCTAAC
The DNA here is from genome assembly GCF_029207755.1 of Chamaea fasciata. Taxonomy (NCBI): domain Eukaryota; kingdom Metazoa; phylum Chordata; class Aves; order Passeriformes; family Sylviidae; genus Chamaea; species Chamaea fasciata. The sequence goes on along the minus strand of NW_027094097.1, from coordinate 17,835,803 downwards.
TATCATTAATATTCGGATTCTTAGCTCCAGGTTTCAGTATGATCCATCTTTGAATTGCACAACATAGCCATATAGTCCTCAAATACAGTCCCACTAGAGGTCTAACAATACTAGCTACTTATGCCAAACAAGCACTTAGCTACTTTTAAGTAATGTAAAATTTTTAGCACCAGTATATCCCTTGAGTCTGCCATGAATTGGGGTGTGCATTTTCAGACTTTCATTGTTGCTCCTTCCAGGTGAGGCATTGTCGCTTATCTATGACATCCTCCCTTCAAAATGGCTTCTGGATTCTCGAAAAAGACACCACCACCACCACCACCGCCACCACCATCACCACCACCACCACCACCATCACCACCACCACCACCACCACCACGACGATCACCTCGTTCTTTGTTAAGAAAAAGACTGGCGTCTGTTAAAGTGAGTACCCACTGGGGCTGTGCTAAGGCTGGAAACTCCCCTGGTGTCCCTCCTCTCCCTGCCCTGCCCGTTGTCCAGCAGCACTGTCCAGCTGCAGACCCCGTCCCCACCTCTCTGTGCCATGCTCCTCTTGGTGGGGCTGTCCTGGTGCAGTAGGGAACACCGTGTGTTGCTTCAGGGACAGTCCAGCTTGTCTGGCTCTGCCACCGGAGCCAAGTTAAACCTCTGTGAAGCTGAAGCCCTGAGCACCTGCTCCTTTCCCTCCCCTTGGTCACAGTCATTCCTTCTGTCAGGTGGACACTCACCAGTGCTGCTCTGACCAACCTGCCCTTGGGCATGTGGGGGGGAAGCTCAAACTCTGCCCAAAGCCTTGAGAGACGCGGCTGGTCCCAGCCTGAAGAGGTTCCAAACCAGCTGTTCCCTCTCCTCTCCTGTGTGGGGCACAGATCCAGCCCTGCAGGCAGCAGAGTCAGGGCTGCAATGGTGCCTTGGCTGTTGGGAGATCACTTGACTGAAGATGCCCCACGGCTGAGGCTCTGTCAAGGAGATCCCTCTGTTTTCTTCTGCGGAGGGATCTGTGAGCCCAGGCAGAGAAAACCAAAGCCAATTAACGGAGAGAACTAAAACTTGGACACATTCCTGTGCACCTCACTCTTGGTACAACTTTGCTTTCTTGCGTCTCTTGGACTCACCCAGCAGTGCTATCTCCTTGCTGTGAGTTTTGAGTGTTGTGCAGGAATGGAGTTAGGGGAGTGCTGAGAGCTCCACCCCACTCTCTGAAAAGGTCACTGCCTCAATCCAATAAAACTAAAGAGGAAAAAAATGCCCAAAGAGCAGAAATCCCCAAACAAGTCACATCAAATCATGGAGAAGCTAATGGGACAGAGCCATGTGGTTGGAGTATGTGTATTTTACTCTGTATTATTAATTTACTGATGCTAAGTATTTCAGCAAGTAACTTCCAGGGCTTCCAGGACTGTCCTACTCTATGTGATCACAAATTATTCACCAGTGCCGCTTGTTCAAGAGAAAGCCTATATGAACAGTGGCATCTCTGAGGCTCTTGCTGCCGGTTTTTTTTGCCTTTCAGCTGCGTCCATCTACGTTCCTGAGGGAGAAGGTTCAGGCCAGGATCGGGAGGCGTATTCTGCCCAGCAATAGCCTATTTCAGATCTTGAGACGGTCTTGTCAAAAGGTAGCCTTTTCCTGCTCTTTTTCTTTCTGTTTGTTGTGAAGTTTGAAGAGGATGTGTGCTTGTGACAGGCTTGCCTCCAGCAAAACATCTCAGTGTCCAGGTCCTGTCATTGCAAACTGCTGCTTGTGGTGGACTTGGAGTCCTGATCTGCACCAGGCCAACACAAATAACCTCTGCTGAAGCTGCTGGGCTTTGCTGGAGTGTAGCTGCCATTGCTAAAACAAGGGGGGGAAGGCTGGGGACGCAAAGGCACAAAATTGCCATTTGCCATTCTCCTGCTGAAACAGCCGCCTCTTGCTTAGGTGCGGTCACCATCAAATGCTTGGGGTCATAGGATTCCCTCCACAGTGGCAGCGTTGGCCTTTGAAGGCCGAGGAGCTGCAGTAATTACTTCAGATTTAACAAAACTCATTGCATTCATGCTTTGGGTTGGAACCCTGACGTGGTGTTAGATTTTGCACGCTGCCAGATGTACGGGGGACTCACCCTGGGCAGAGGGGAATGGATGTGCTTTATCTGGATCCGTGCCTGCTTAGAGGTGTGTTTAAAGCTGCTTTTCTTGCAGGGCTGGCTCAGTATAAAGCCCACTCCAAACGGGTAGGTGACCGAGGTGGGCAGTTGAGCATGAAATTGGCAGCATGAGATGTGTAACAAACTGGTTAAGGATCGCCCTGGAGAGGGGGGATCGGGAACACCTCAGAGAAGGGCATGACTAAGGGGACAGCGTGCTGCAGCCACTCCCTTGGGCAGAGTGTGCCTCCTGTCAAGTCACGGAGGATTCCTGCTTGTGTCTCTGGAGTGACAGCAGTGTGTCTGGAGAGGGCAGACAAAGCAGGGGAGAGTTTTCTCAAAGCAATGTCTCTGCTCCAGAAGCATTTGTTGCTGTTGTGTCATTCCAGACGTGCTCTACAATGGTATTAAATAAGATAGCAGTAACAGATTACAAGAAAGCACCCATTTAAAAAGGAGATACCAACTCTACTGTTACCCAAGTTGCTGAGAAAAGAACTGAACGTTATCCTCATTCAGCAATCACCTCATCTGTCTTTTTCCTAACTTCTGTGTTACTTTACTTTTGCCTTTACCTCTGCTAGCAATACACTAACTTTTAAATACAATTAAAGGGGACAAAATCATCCCAGCAAAAGAAAACTGTTTATTAGTAACGATTCAACTGAGCTGGGTGTGTCTCCCTCTCCCCTGGAGACAAACAAAGACACCCTCCAGCAAAATGGCAATCTTTCTATACCCTTTATACCTGCCTGGGGCGGTCCCTGGCCCCTTTCCCGTTGGACAGTACTTGGGAACTTCCATTCTCTCTGACCACCAACTTTTCGGTCCCCTCCCCTCTCATCCTACTTCCTTTTGGTCAGGTCTTCAGCCACGTCCTTCTCCCAGCTCACAGCAGCATGCAACAAACCAACCTGAAAAAATCCAAACCACAAACAACACACAGAACCAACAACTTTCATTCTTTAACTTAATAACCTTTTGACATTGTTCAGCAAAATACCACCTCATCTCTCACACCTCCTCTGGTACTGTTCTCTTCTTACTGATGTCTAAGTTCTAGATGAAAAAAGATACTTGCAGTTGTGTGGGCCTCAGTTTCCCTGTCTCAGAATAATGGACATCCCAAAATTGTTTCCCATGGAGTCTGATGTAAATTTATGGGTTTTACTTACTCCATGAGTCCTCAGTCAGTGCCCCAGAGCTCTGTGACCTCATGGGCACAGGGCAGTCCTCAAGGTAAGTGCTGCCTGGCATTCTGGAGAAGGAAACCTGGAGAAATAGGTGCCAAAAGAGCAGCTTGGCTCGAGCCTGCTCTGTGTGGCCCTGCAGCTCTTGATCAGCTGAGAGCAGAGGTGGGTGAGCTACTGTTTCCCTAGTGTGGCCTGGGCAGAGGTGCTCGCCATGAGTCTGTACTTCAGTGGGGATCAGTGTAAGATTCTCCTTCATGAACCTTCCTCCCAGCAGCTGAACGTCTCCCTGCTCTCTCTTGCCTCTCCAGTTGCCATCAACTCCCTGGAAAAAGAGATCGTTTCGCATTTCTCCACCAGAAGTGGTATTTCGGAACTTCGTCGTTCATGAGGTCTATGAAATGGTGGTGTCTCTCATGAATAAGGGCGAGGTAAGTGCTGGGACATGGAGCGTTAACACTGTGCTGGAAGAGTGGTGTAATTCCCATAGTGTACAGCAAAGCAAGTTATCTGCTGCAGCACATCCAGAAGAAAATGTCTCAGCATCTTGTTCTGCAAGATGGTGGAAATCTTCCTGTGCTGGGAATTCTCCCCTGATTTTGCCCATGGGCTGACGGTATCTATCCCAAAGGAGTTTCCTTCTTTTGAAAGCTCTGATTGATAGGAATGTTGAGGGTTGTACAGTTCTTACCTGCTCTCATGCTTTGCCTTGAGTCTATACCACATCTTGTGTCTCCTTGGTTAATCTTGGTTCCTGGTAGGAATTTCTGCCTCTCTCAGCCTGTTTGGCTCCCTTTGTGCAGCTCACAGTCAAAGCTCAGGGGCTGAGTCTTCTACGCTTTCTGCTGGAATCACTATCATTAGTGGCATTGGCACGGCAGGAAATGTTCTGAAACAGCCCTGGAATCAGATTGATGTAGCAGAAGCAGTAGGAGGCCTTTAGGTGCCACTTCAGGCTCCTGCTAAGCTTCATCCAGCTCTGCTCAGGTTTTCCAAAAGCATCATGGTGCTCTGCTTTCCCTTTGGAGAACCACAGCACATCCAAAGCCATGTGCTCCTGTTTGGCAGTTTCCCAAGAGAGCTGAGAGGGAAAACGTTGAAAAATGTCAGCAGTTGTGTTGGACTCTAAAGGGGAAAACTGAGACCATTTGAATTTCAGTCAGGGAAACATTTTCTTAAATGAGGCTTGTGCCAAGAGTGGGCTGGTGGGAAGAGACAGGAGGGAGTCAAAATCATCTGGTTTAGACTTTTTGAGAGCATTTTGGTGCTCAGGGGTTGATATGTATGTGTTGAAAATGCATGTTTGCTGTGTCTGTGTATCCCAGAGAGCAGAACTTGGCCTGCTGGCTGCAAGCGGGAATGCCCAGCAGCCCAGCTTGCCTGCACAGGCAGCAAGAACCCCTGGAGAGCCAAGGTTGGCTTTTAATACTGAAACCACACTGTGAGTCAGTGCTGGTCATGTTTTGAAATATTGCCCCCGCAGTCCCCCCCCCGCAGCAAGCTCTGGAGAGGCTTTGGAGGAATATCTCCAAAGGGACAGGACAAAAGATTTCAAAAGAGGCTCTTACCCCCAGATTATTCCTCAAAGGGGTCCAGGGGCCGAAAGAGAGAGAACAAAGAAATCCAGGGGTCTTATCTAGTCTCCTATTTTGGGAGGGTCCTGGCATTCAGCCAATTAGGTGTGGACATGTAGGGAGGAAATTCTCGAAGGGTCAAAAGGCGAGAGACCATTCCCCTAAAGAATTACAACGTTTCTCCAGGAGGAAAATGCCTTTGAAGCCCACAGTCAGTAGGCACAGCCTGTCTGTGTTTCCATCACTTTTGGGGAGGTGATTGCTGTAATCAGTTGATGATTCTTCCTTGCTGCTTTACTGGCCCTTTAAATTCTCTTTGTCGTCTCCTTTTTTTAGGGATTGCTGTGTTCCTTCTTTTGCTTTTCAGGTTTGCTTTTATTCCCAGTAAGGCCACAGTGTTTGGTCTCCTCTCTTGCTGGTCTGCCTGCATGACTGTATCCCCCAGAACTGCCCTATCCAAAGCTGACCTGCTAGAAAGGAATTTCTTCCTTCCCCCAGGATAATGTGCTGTTATGCTTTCAGGTAGCACAAACCCTCCGTGGAACACAACTGCATAGCTGTGTGCAGGCAGAAGCCAGCAGGTTTTTGGCCCTGTTGAATATGCAGATGATTTGGTTCAGGTGCTCTGTCTCCATCCTGCCGGTGCTGACCTGCTCGGCCCTTCCTTCCCACCAGGCACTGCCCTACTGCCCCTGGCCAAAATGCTGGAGCCAGACAGAAGGGATTCAAGTTCACCCTTGGGAGTTCTGTGCCTGTACCTCCACAGCTGAAAGGGCTTTGGAAAAGGGGTCAAGGAAGGACGTCACCAGGGCATGGGCAGGTCTCCTCTTGTCCTGTTTCCTCAAGTGGCAAAATCATGGTTCCATGTCTTTCCTGCAGAATCTTCAGAGGGTGCAGGTCTCCATGGAGAGCTCGCCTTATTTCCAGGTGGTGGGCCCCAGTGATCCATGCCGTGCCGTGCCAGGAGGCGCCGTTACCGATGTGTACATCCACTTCACCCCTGACGAGAACAAGGTGAGACTGGAGGAGCCAAAACAGAATTATCTCCAAAGCCCTTGTTGTCCCTGCACTCTGGGTACAGCCCATGCTGTGAGCTTGGCTCCAGGCCGTGGGCAGGCAGCCTGCAGCCAGTCCCAGCTTGGCATGTGCTGTCAGGCCCTGCACCCAGGCCTGACAGGCCCTGCTTCCCCTCGCTGCACTTTCCTCTGAGCATTCCCAAGGGAAGAAAGATGCCCAGGGAACAGTATGCAAATGATAGAGGGGTGTTGATAGATGTCTGGCCATCTCTAGGTATAGTGGAAGGGGTTTCATTATTCTGCAAAGTACTAGACGAACAAAGAGGTCAGAGAGCTTTCCTCCTTCCTGACTGGCAACAGCTTCCCTGCCTCACCCGGGGCTGGAGCAAGGACGGTGCTTTTTCACACCCTCTGTTCTCCAGCCTTGGGCTGTGCTGTCCCAGAGCACAGCTGACCATGATACGGCTGCAAGGCCAGGGCAGAGGATGTGCTGTGCCCGTGGGCCCAGCCTGGCACAGGCACACTGAGCTCTAGGTGCCCTTAGTCAGCAGGAGCTTGGTGAGCTGCAGGGGACTTGGACACCTGCCTGAAAGAGCTCGTGTAGGGCAGGTACAGCCTGCAGGCAGGCAGACCTGTGGGCCCAGAGCCGGTGGCAGCGACACTGCTGCGGCTCTGTCTTCATGCCTGTCACTGTGGTTGCTCTGTCAGCTGGCGCCCATTCCATGCCAATTCTGCTTTTGCGTGCAAGTTTGAACACCAGTGCCAAGGCCCTGGCAAGTCTGCTCTCAGCGCTGTGATCTGGAGGCTGGTTCATACAGAGGGGTTTAGGACATGGCATGGAAGGGAGGAAGCCTTGCTGGGAAACAAAGAGAGGCTCTTTCCAACAGCATCCTGCTACCTCTTAGCACTGTTCTTCTCGTGACTTGGTTGGAGAGGCAAAGTTAGAGGGGAGTTCTGAGCAAACAGATATTTCTACACCAGGCCAGAGGTCCAGGATCTCTTTGGGTGCAGCTGTTTTCTCAGTTTCCTTTTGTTGCTTAGATTCAGTTTAACACTTTGTCCTATTCTCAATCAGTGGGAATATAGTAACCTAAGGAGGAATGTCCTGTGTTCCCTAGCTCCATGTTCCTTAGAAGGGACTTAGGAATTATTTAACATCATTAAAATTGAGAGTAAAAATTATGGTGGCCTAGGGCAGTTGTCTGTATGACCCAAGTGACACAAGAGCTTAATGCCACTGAGATAGGTTTTGCAAAGTGCACTGGTGCCTTTAAAATGTGAGATATTAGTAGAACTTATTGTTCATTTTGGGGTGGAATAGGTAAATTGATACCCTTGAAGGGATATAGGAAATGGCTTTTCTTCTGCCATGGAGATGGCACCAAATGACCTGTGCTGAGACAGTTTCTTTTCCTGCAGGTTTATTCCCATGAGCTCGTCTGCATCAGTGGAGAGGAAAGGATAGTTGTGCCAATTTGGGCCATCCCTGCCCGAGCTATCCTGAACTTCCCCGACGAGCTGGACTTCTCAAAGTGTCCTGTCAAAGGCAGCACCCGCAAGAGTCTGCTGATTGAGAATTCTGGTAGTCTGGCAGCTCATTACCAGCTGAGCACCGAGAGGTGAGGCAGCTCATCTGTCCTTGTGCAAAACACCTTTGGGGGATAACAGAGTTGGGAAAGAACAACAAAAGGAACCAGAGCATGGGAGCTGCTGCCCTGTGTCGCTGGCTGGAAATGGGCAGGATGGATGCCATCTGCTCTTGCTTTCGGTGTTCTTAGCAGGATGCAGCCTTTGAGCTTTCTCCGTCCCAGATTTCCTGGGGGGTGCTGGAACATGTTAGTGGCTGGCTTGCGCCCTCCTGAGCACAAGCAGCTTCTGAAATGGTTCCTCACCACTGTCAGCCAAACAGACCCATTCTCTGGGAGGACACAGGCACATGGCTTTCCAGTGGTCCCTGCATCAGATGCCCAACATGAGCTGTGTTGCAGGCAGCCGGTGCAGTTCCTGTTACTTAAGGCTGATCTGATTTCCCTTGTCAGCTGAGGGCATCAGTCCCCTCTTCTGTTCCATGATGAACCTTTGAAAGCCAGTTTAAAATTTCAAACACGTGCTTTAAATCTCTGAATAAGGTTGTGCCCCCTTTCATTGAGATCTCTTTTTATATATTCTGAAGTTCCTGTGTTTCTGCTGTTTTTTCATTTTGGTTTGTGTTAAATGTTTGCCAAAAGATCATGAATTCTTCATTGGGAACTTTCATAAATGTCAAGCTCCTCTAATGCCTATCAATACACCACATGCCCATAGGTATATGCACAGGTGTATTAGAAACATGAGACATTTAGTGAATGTGTGAAAAGCAATTGGGCTGATTTAGAAGATAAAAGTATAGAATAACTTTTTCTAGAGGGGACCTCTGGAAATTGTCTGAGCAAATACACTGCTCAAAGCAAGACCAGTGTCCGGGGATTGCAAGGGGCCGTTGGGAGATCTGGAGTTGTCTTTAGATGCCATACAAGGAAACAAACATACAAATGGACTAGTTAAAAAGCCAAAGAAAACCTATTAAAACCCCTCCATGACCTTATTTTTTCTGCCTGTCGGGTGCAGTAGTGATTCATTGAAAGGGTAGATCTAACAGGATGAGAACTATCTTAAGGAGCAGCTCACAATTAACTCACTATATTGCTCTAATCAACCCATAAAAGGCCAAAATTTATCCTGCCAGCCCCATCTCTTGGCAGTGGTTTTCATTTGGTTATTATAGCGTCAGGGATGTCTCCTTCACAGTCCTTCCTATCTGTGGGCTCAGGGAATAGCTTAGTGATGTTGACTGAAATTCAGAGGAGTTAAGTTTAACTGTAGAGCTTGTGTCCTTGGGTCTTGGGGAGCCAGGTCTATATGAGAGATGACTGCTCCAGCAGGAACAGAGGAGTCTGGTGGGTACAGCCTGGGGTGGGATGTAGGAGATGCAAGGGCTGATTTGCACTCAGTTTTTCAGCCCTGACAACTGAAACTTGGCTGGATCCTCTTCTCCTGGTAATTTGAAAATAAGAAGATATCTTCTTTCTCATGCAACCCCTGAAGTCACTCCCAGGAGTGTTATTCGCATCCTGCCATCTGAGGGCAGGAGTATGTAACATGGGGCAGGAGTGGGAAGGGAAGGGAAGGGAAGGGAAGGGAAGGGAAGGGAAGGGAAGGGAAGGGAAGGGAAGGGAAGGGAAGGGAAGGGAAGGGAAGGGAAGGGAAGGGAAGGGAAGGGAAGGGAAGGGAAGGGAAGGGAAGGGAGTGCTGAAGTGTGGCCAGGGACTCCCTTAACTGGCAGCTTCTCTTTCTGGCAAAATTCCTGACAAAACAATAAGAAAAAACTCCTGTGCCTTGCCCACACCAAGCACTGATCCCCCAAGCCCCAGCAGAGACCTGCAGCAGTGCTGGCTCACCCTCGGGGCAGATGTGGGAACTCGTACAGTAATCGGGCTCCGGGGCTGCTGGGGCCTTGTCTTTCCTCCTCTCTCCCCAAAGTCTCACATCCAGCACATAAACATTGCTGGCCCAAGGCTTCTCCATCAGCCACTAGTGATGTTCTCACTAGTGGTAATGGAGCAGGTCAGGCCCATAACTGCAGCAATAGGTCCTTAGTGAGCAGAACCTGAAGCAAGTTCATCAGCTGTCACTACTGACATGAATGAAATTCAGCTTGCCAGATGTTCTCTATATTTTTGTGTGTGATAAGTTCATCACCAAACTCCCCAGAACACCCTTTCTGTGGACAGATTGACCACCAGCAAAGCACTGAGGAACTTTTGTTTCCTCAGTGGGGCTGTGGAAGAGCACAAAGCCCAGCAACTTCTGGGCAGAAGCACATTTCACCTGAACTGTCCCTGAGCATCAAAACACGGAGTCTTGTGTTTGTCAGGCAAGAACTGTTCGCCTGGTGACCAATCCTAATTGCTCCTGTTACATCCAAAGTGCACCAAGACATTTGCGTAATTATTTCCAACACATTGCACAGAGTTTGTCTGGTGAGCCAAGCAAACAGTTACCAGCCTGGATGACAACCCAGGGCCCCAGACTGCACTGCTGGTAAATACACAAAACCCTCCTGTTCTGCCTCCTCGATGTGCTCCTGCTAATGGTGCTTCATAGAGCTGGGATTGGATCCTTCAGATTGTAAATGGCATCCTCCTTTTGGGTCTTGTTTCCATGTCACTGTATTGCTCTAATCTGCATTTGCACTCTTTCAGAGTTTTGATTGCTCCTTCTTGTAGAGCAGCTTTCATTGAAATGCTGATAAAATGTGCTAATTCAGGATCTTTTCAAGGTAAAATAAACCAAAGAGCCACGCTGCAAATTCAACAGTAATTATTCCGTGGTCTTCAAGGGAAAGTTCCTTCTCCCTGTCTAATTCCTAGGCTGTAATCTCACAAGAGAGGTAGTGCCCTAACATTTGCATCTCTTGAGAGGAGGTTTATAGGTAGCAGGAAAAGAGAAATTCCTGGGGCAGTCAGTGTCAAGTTATGCATGCAGATAGCTCTTAACTCTCTCTGTGCTTTTCACAAACCATTCTCTGATGGGATTGCTGGCAGTCAGAAGGCTGGATGCCGAGTATGGGGGGGATTAGGTCGTTTTATCCCACAGGATCTTCTGAGGGCTGGATCTCCTCAGAAGTGGGTCAGTAGCTGTTTCTGATCCTGGCTGTTCCGTCTGTCTTGGCTGTAGTTTGTTTGCTCCCTGCTTGCCCAAGTGAGCTGAAGTGACCTGCACTGCAGAAGGAATGTCATGGCCAGATGTCCCCCCAAGTCCTGATCTCTCTCTTTGTGTTGCAGTCCTTTCTCCGTGGTTCCAGCCGAAGGAATTCTGGGCCCTGGTCACACCATGCAGGTGACAGTGGGATTTCACCCGCTGACGAGCGGTGACCATTTCGGGTCCCTGGTGGCGCGCTGCACAGGTGAGTGCTGGGCAACGCACGGGACACAGGACAGTTCTCCACCATCACTCCCTGTTCATCCCCCTCAATTCCCTCTAGATGTACCTTCTCTGTTCCAGCTCTGCCCCAAAGAAAACTGAAGTAGTTGGTGTTTAAATGGTTGATAAAGTGGATCCCCCCTAACAGGGCTAAGATTTTTGGAATTCTGTTTTGCTGGGTGTTGCTGAGTGGAGGAAGGAGGAACCCTGATTCTCCACTACTGTGTGGCTACGCCTGGGTGAAGTTTTATTTTACTCCTGGGCAGTGCTGTATGTGAGCTGCGAGGTCTCCGTCAGACTCTCTCCAATGCAGTGTATTTCTTGCACACCTCTGTCCTGTATGCCGCTTCTCCACTGGCTTGTCACAGACCCTTTTACTATGTTGCCCTCTACGCATCTATGTAGTTTTTGCCTAATAACACCTTCAGGCCCTCAAGTTCCTGTATGGTGACAAATCAAGACAAATTTTTCCTCGTCCCCATTTCCCAGGCCGTTCATGCTGTTGCAAACCTCTCTCATCTCCCATTTGATTTCTAGACTGAGGAATCCCATTCAGTCTTCGTATAGAAGCTGCTCTGTACTTATTAATCTTTCCTTGTCCTTTTTTATTTAATCTGAAATGCTCCATCTTGGTTTTTGAGATCAGAACAATATAAAATATTTCAAGACTGATGGGGCTGTGGGTTTGGACAGGGAGATGACAATGATGATTTTTATGGTGTTCATTTTGTAGTGGTTTGTCATATTGCAAAGCCAGGCTGGTTGTGTTTCCTCTCCTGTGTCCCCTCCTGCTGTGGGCTGTCACTTCACCTGTTCCTCTGGGTCTCCTTTTTCTGCCCACATGCCCCCAGGCATATTTGCTTGTCAGCAACAAGGGATCCAAGGGATCAGGAGAGGCAGGAGTCTCGTGGGATGTGCAGGGGAGGCCTCGGCAAGCCAGGATTGACCAGGGCTCCTCAGTGTCACCTGAAGGGCTTTGATGCAGAAATCGCAGTGATCTGAGTGGGTCACCTGAGCACATCTGACAAATCCCACTGTACATACTGTCACCTTGGGGCCAAATCTCTACAAACACTCTCAGAAATAAGGTGGTTAAGGAGGTGGCCAGGACATCCTCACGCCGTACACACAGAGCTGTCAGGACGTGCTAAATGTACTGATCCATGGAACTGCTAATACATTTAAAAGCTATGACACTTTCTTCCGTGACCTGTGGTTTGCTTTGTTCCTTGTGCTTCCATCAGCAACTGAGCTAGCTGAGCAAAGACTCTGCTTTGTTCCAGGTGAAGAAAGTTTCTTCACACTCCTTCGCGCAGAAGCTGCAGATGTCAACATTGGGTTGAGCACATATTCCGTGAAGGTTGAGAAGACTTTCATCACCACAGCAAGCCACACAAGCATGTTCATCAGGAACAGGAGTAACATCACAGCCCACTTCCAGTGGAAGATGTTTCCTACTGAGGAAGCCGACACTGAAGAGAAGAGGAGGTTGGTTTGAAAGATACGTTTCAGTGAGATACATGGCCCGAGACTGAAACTAGTGCATGGCCTCAGGGGGGTGTTGGTGATTTTGAATGGTTTAGGCCAAGTAAACCATCCCTGGCATTAGGGTGTGTGTCCCTGGGCTGCAGGAGCTCAGCACAGCATTCCAGTTCCATTTATACTCCAACCAAGGATGGCATTTTGGGAAGGAAAGGTTGATTGCAATGACTGGATTTCCTCAAGTTCTAATTGGGCTTTTGCCTCCCTGATCTTCTTCCTACATGACCTGGCAACATCCTTAAACATTTCCTGAGTTGCCAGCCCCTCTTTCCAAAGGCGATACGCCCTCTTTTTCCCCTTAGTTCCCTCAAAATCTCCTTGCCCATCCAGGCTCGTTGTCTTCCCTGTCAGCTCACCTTTCAGCACACAGGGACAGTCTGTTCCTGTGCCTTCAAGACTTCTTTCTTGAAGTATGTCCATCCTTCCTGGACTCTTTCATTTGTAAAGGCTGTTTCCCAAGGTCCTCTCCAAAACAGTCTCTTGGACAGGCCGAAGGCTGCCTTCCAGAAGACCAGAGTGGAAGTTTTGTTGATGCCCCTCCTTGTTTCACTGAGTGTTGAAAACTCGGTTATTTCACAGTCACTGTACCCCCAGACAGTGGTGAACAGATGAAGTTCATTTAGTTCTTAGGGAATCTCCTGGTGATATCCAGTACCTGGATCCCAGGGAGGCAGCAGGCTTCCCTGTGGAACGGATCCGCTCGATATGCAGGGCCCTCATTTCCCCTTAGAAGGGATTCACTTACTACCACTACCCTTCTTTTCTTCGTAATACTTGAGGCTGGGATCTGTCTGGCAGAAAAAGTGCAGCTGTCTCCAGACAGAATTTTCTCTTTTAGTGTCATCTGTCTGAGCCTCTGGATCCAGGGCCTCATACCTGTTCTGTCAGGGTGCAGTGATGGGGGTCAGGACAGGATTTCATTACCTCCTCAGCACAACCCCATCTCCATTCCCCACTGTCTCCTAGGTCTTCTCCTTCTGCCTGATCACAAGAAGGGCAGGGCTCCTCTGACTCCTGCTGAGCTTCTCTCGGGCTTGGAAGGGTGTAACTCCAGCAGTTTATTTTTGTTTCGCTCTCCCTAATGCTCCTCAGCCTTTCCACTTCTTCCTTACCTTCTGCCACTAGACAGAGCAGATCATTCACCTGCTCACACTGCACGCAGGTGTCTTTCACATTATCCTCTGATATTAACACCAGGCTCAGACCCTCCCTGCAGCCAGGGGCCTGGACAGCTGTGTCCTTCCTGGGGGGTTCTGTTTGAGATAGTACACTCTTGCTGGCAGCAGCAGCAGCAATGACTTTGGATCATTTGTAAACTATTGCTGGGGGGGAAAAAAAAAAGGCAGAAAGATGAAAGGAAAAAAAAAAGGCAAGCACCTCACAACCAACCAAAAGACACAGCCCACTACACAAGGAGGGTGGGTGGCTGCAGCCTTTCTGCTCAGCCTGCTTGTGTGAACTGCCACGCAAAAATGAAAAAATGCTGTGCAAACTGCCAGCCCAAACTGCTGTGCCAAAACTGCTGTGCCAAAACTGCCGTGCCAAAACTGCTGTGCCAGAACTGCTGTGCCAAAACTGCCGTGCCCAAACTGCCGTGTCCAAACTGCCGCGCCCAAACTGCCAGCCCAAACTGCTGTGCCCAAACTGCTGTGCCAGAACTGCCATGGCAAGCGCCTGTTTGCTGCGGGCCAGGTCGCTTGCACTCCCCAGAGCCATTTTAAATCACCTGCAAAGGAACAGGAGGTCGACCCTCACCCGCTTGAATGGATGGCAAGAGGGTCCTTTAGTGCCCTGGGCTTCTTGGTTCTCCACTGTTCTCTGTCTACTTACACAGTGTCTGACTTCCATACGAGCTCTGTATGTTAAAAGAAAATCCCATGACCTTCTCTGGCTATTTCCCTGGGCTGTTTATTTCCATTTTTTCCTACTTGCCTGCCTCAGCCTGGATCCCAGGTGATCCACTTTCCCCTCAAAAGAAACTGGGTTTTCTTTAAGTAAACCTCAACCTGGTTTTGGTTTTGTGGAATTTTTTCCAATTACATTTGTTTTCATGCCAGTTTGTGTCCTAGACTGTCACCAGGACATTTTGTTTTTCCTTACTTCCAGTCTTAGGGATGGTGTTAGCCACAAGGCCAACTCTCCTGCTGTCAGAGATACTTTTGAGATCTCAGAGCAGAGAGGACTACTTTTTATGAGAGGAGCCAGTGCAGGATCCTTTTCCTCTCTGGACATTCTACTACCATGCACTGGGATGGGACCCAAAAAGCTCTGGATCCTGAAAAGATGATCTCTCCAGGAGTTTGCTGTCTCCCTCCTGCACCACGAAGTCCCTTCCCCTCTCACAGCCTCTGTTTTCATGCATATAAAACCTTGGATGTCACTGAAGGGATGCGGTGCCTGAATTCATCAATTTCCTTTGGAAGTGCTCTGGGATGCTCTTGTGAAAGGCAGAGTAGGGAACAGGGCAGGTCCAAAATGGAAGAAGCAAAGAGCGATGCTGGTAACACGTAACCACAACCCAGCTTTGTCTCCCTTTCCCAGGGAAGTCCTGCAGTGGGTGCTCCGTGATCTTTATCTGCCTCCCCCGAGCAGCTCAGTGGTAGGAAAAGCCAGCTGAGGTGGCTGGTGGATTCTCGCTCAGTGTTGGCAGAGGCTTTGAGGCAGGAGATTCTTTTGAGGGATGCTGGCTTTCCAAAGCTCTCCTGAGCTTGCAAGCGTGGAGTAAAGCTACCTACTGAGCTAGTGCACAACAAGTTATCTTCTGATCCAGTTGGGACCCTCGTGGCTTGGGGTCAGCCCTTGCTGGGGAGCTGCCGCTCCTCCCCAAGTGCTTTGCTCTCCCGCACTTCCGCTTCTCTCTGCAAATATGCGGCTCATTAAATGACCTGCTGGCTTTTTCTCTCCCTGTGGCTGCAGGCAGTGTGATTTGCTGGAGCCACCACCAAAGGTCTGGATGGAAGACTTCATGGAGAAGAAAAAAAAAAAGAAGGTGAAGGGCTTTTGTGAAAATCGCACCGCCCTCCTGAGCAAAAAGGTCCAGGAGGAGAAGGCAAAGGTGCAAGAAGACCCCCTGCTGTTCTCCAATGACTTTTTTTTCATTGAGCCAATGGTAAGTGATAGCTGAGAACCTCATTTTCCTCCTCTTCCTTCTCTTCCTTCTCTTTCTCCTCGTCCTCCTTCTCCTCCTCCTCCTCTTCCTCCTCCTCCTCCTCTTCCTCTTCCTCCTCCTCCTCCTCTTCCTCCTCCCGCCCACCCTACCCCCGCCCCTTCCCCCGGGTGCGGTCACTCAGCAGATCCTCAGCTGGCTCGGTGAGCTCAGAGGGAGGGCATGGAGTTTCTGGTGCGGCTGCAGAGCTCACTGCTGAAAGTATTTCTGCCCTGCAGGCTCAAGGCAGGGCTGGGAGCCTGACAAAGCTGAGCTCTGCTGCCAGGGCTCGAGCTCAGGGCACTCCGTGTCCTTGAAGTGTCCACAGGGAGCAGTTTTTGTAGGTAGGGGCTCCCCCGACACGTGCTGCTGCGTGGGGTTCAGCGGAGGGTGTTGGAGCAGTGCCAGTTCACGGATTGACCTGAAGCATGCAAGGGTTCGCTGGGAAAAGGAGGCCAAATTCTGCCCAAGGTTAATCGTAGAAATGCCTGTCCCTTCCTCTAACCACGACTCGCACTGTTTGAGTCTCCCAGTGTCATCTGTGAGCCTGGACACAAGGGTGGGAGGTTATAATGGGCATTTTGAGTTCTCTTGCACACGGGGACAGTAAACCTTTTCTTTTTCTGTTTATGCAAGCAAACGCCCATGTCCTCCCATCAGCCAGAGCCCTGATTCTGAGTATTGGCATTGTGAGAGATGATGAATGCCTGGTGTCTGCACAGTGCAAAATGCCTTCTCATCCTGGAGTAAATCCTAGAATAATCCCAACCTCTGCTTTCTTTCAAAAAAGGTTAAACTAATATTTTTATTTCCAAGGAAGGGGATCGTGTTCTTGGTTACTCCTATGGCCCATCTAAGGCCAAGAGCCACCAGTGCACAATGGCAGTTAGATACCACTGTAGCTGACTGCAGCATGATGAGACCAGGAGCTTGTGTCAGAGCAGCAGGAACATTGTGGAGAGTGGGGGCTGATCAGCTGAGCATTGAGAGCGCCCAGTGGTGTGTTGAGCTGGGTTTAGAGTGTTTCCTTGGGCTCCTTATGTTGTTCACTCATCACTGATGCTCTAAAGAAAGGCTTAGAGGAGTGGTTGAAAACAAGAAGTGTGAAGTTTGAAGATAAATCTTTTTCTGTCTCTTTCTGTTTCAGGAGGGAGAGATTGGGCCACATTGTTCGGCTGAAGTCAAGGTGACCTTTAAACCCCAGGAAGCACTGGAGTATCAAAGTGTGGCCTACTGTGACATCTCAGGTACTGCTCCTTTGCCCTGCTTCTCTCACCCACAGTGAAGCCATGGAGCAAGCCTGAGCCCACTGGGCTCCCATGTAACTGCTGGGAAGAGTTCCTGGTCAGCAGGGCAATGCTGGCACATCCCCAGTGTCCCTGCAGCTTCCAGGGAGTCTCCCATGCAAGGCCAGGGCTCGGAACACCTGTGTCTGGATTGCTGATCCCAGAACAACCCAGGCAGTGCAGGGAGATCTTTTCATGGCACGGCTTTGCCAGCATTTCCTCAAAGGCCAAGGAGCTGCAGAGCAGAACAGCTTTAGTGAACAAGCACTAAGCCCCTCTAGACCACTGACCTCCAGGATGGGTCCATTTGACGTGGATCCACCATCAGGCAGTCGGAGCTGAGTTAGAAATGTGCTCCCTGAGCCTGGATCACCTCCAGACACCACCAGGCCAGCAGGGGCGGAGCCCCGCTGAGCCCAGGGTGTTGGTAGAAGGACCACCCTTGGCCAGCACCTGCTTCTCTCCCTGTGTGGGAATTGTCACCTTGCAGCTCTCAGTCTGTGCAAACAGAACACAGTGCCGAGTGTCAGAAGTGGAGGACAGCAGTCCTGTGCTGCTGGGCCAGGTGGTTTGGCAGTTGTTGCCTGGCAGTTTGCCAGGTAGCAATTGCCAAATCTTTGTGAGCTTTGTGCCTTCACTGAATGGATTTCAAAGCTCCTCTAAGTGCATGGGGAGGAAACCCTAGAGTCATAGTATGTTAAGGATGGAACGGACCTCAAAGACTGTCTAGTGCCAAGGCCCCTGCCATGGGCAGGGACACCTCCCACTAGACCAGGTAGCTCCAAGCCCCATCCAGCCTGGCTTTGAACACTTTCAGGGCTGGAACCTCCACAACTCCCCTGGGGAACCTACTCCAGTGTCTCACCACCTCACAGTAAAAAAATTCTTCTTAATATCTAACCTAAATTTCCTTTCTTTCAATTTATACCTGTCACTCCTTGGCCTGTCACTACAGGACACCAGAGATGTTTTAAACTCAGCAAACTGGTGGCTAAAATTGAAAACCAGCCCAAGGAATGGGTTAGAAATTGCAAGTCAGCCCCAGGGGATATCTCCTGAGGAAAGAGAAGGGTCCATATCTTCTGCTGCAGCATCAAGAGCTGGTTGCATGCAGCTCAGAATCAGGGACTAGCATTGAGGCAGCCTGGAAAATCCAGTAGAACAGAGGGAATTATTGTACTGAAATGGACATCTCTCCCCAGGCCGTGAGAGCAGGCTGGCCCTGCGCCTCAGAGGGGAAGGCTGCGGACCCTTGGTTGAACTCAGCTGTGATACCCTGAACCTCGGGGAAGTTTTTATCGAAACCGCCCACACGCATAAGGTGAGCACCAGGGGATGGGATGGATCCTGATGGCTCCCGAGGCAGCAGCAAGCCTGGTGGACCTGTGGAATTCCTGGCAACCTGGGCAGTTGTGAGCAGGGAATATCTGATGTACTGGTCAAATCTGGGGGGGGGGGGGGGGTGTCCAGAAAGATGTGTCTGTTGTTCATGAAGCCCCAGTCCCTTCTTTTGGGCAGCCTTCCATAGGGATCAGCTGGGAGGCTTCCTGCAAAACAACCCCTTTTGACCCAACGCTGGGTCAAAAAGCTGTTCAGAGGCTTTTGTGGCAGCACCAGACACAAGGCACCTTTGTACTGGGCTGTTCGGAAGCAGCTGGGACAAGCTGGCTACATTTGAGCTTCAGTCCACCACAAACAATTTTTAGTCAAGTGTCTCCTGCTCATTCCTGGAAGTCACAGGAAAGCCATCCAGCCTCCTGGCTCAGTGCAGGCCCTTGCAAAGGGCTTGAGGATTCTTTCCCTTGCTGTCCAATTCCTCACCATGCTTCAGGCTTGGTGCATCTCTGGCTCTAGAAAGAGAAAAGTGTTCCTGGGAATAAAGCAAAAGATTTTTCTACCTATTTGCCTCCCCCCTATTGGGGGTCAAGTCTGCAAAAAAAAAGAGAGAGCAACTGAAAGAGGCAGAAAACGAGGCACTACATCATGCCAGACACTTTCAGAAGTTTGGTTGTGGAAGAGAAAGACACGTTGAGTTTTCTTACCAAAAGATGGTGCTGTCTGTACATTTTGATGTTGATGCCTCATTCTCAGTGTATTGTTTTCACGATATGGGAAAAGGTAAATGCGTAGATACGGTACTGCTGGAGCTGTGCTGACTGGGGCAGCAGCAGCTCTGTGGTGATTCACTACGCAGCTGCAATCACCCCACGTTGCTCTCAGGGCCAGGTCTGAATGAGCTTGGTGCTACTGACCAGAGGTGGACTGCTCTGTGTCCGTGGGGTAACCCCAGGGTGACTCCAGTTATGTGGAGTTATGTGAGCTTCGCATGAAAACCCAAAGGCAGAACTTGTCCTGTTGTATTTTTTTGACTTCTGCCGTCCAGCAGCACAAAGCATCTTCTGCCTTTTCTGGGTGTTAATTGCGCCATTAGAAAATGACTCCCAAGAAGGGAAGATTTCACGTGTACTTCCATTTTGCTTTCTTGCTGCTGCAGGTGAAACTGATGAACAAAGGAGTTCTTGATGCTCCCTTCACCTATATCCCTTCAAACACGGAAGTGGGCTGCTGCTTCAAGTTTGTACCCGAGGAGGGCCTCATTGCACCAGGTGGGATCCAGACTATTCAGATCTCCTTGGATGCCGCCGTGTTGGGGCGGTTTGAGGAACCATTCCAGTTCCGTGTGGCTGGATCTCCTACGCCTGTGATCCTGACCATCGAGTAAGGACTCTGGGAGCTTACTCTGGGTGGGCACATCTGTAGCTGTCTCTGGGACATCCCCCACCTACCTCATTTTGGGGCCGGGCAGAGAAAAAAGATGTTTCCTGAGGTCTCAATCTCTGCTCTGATCCTGGCATTGCCTTAGTGTGGGGCTGCCTGCTGCCCTGTGTGGTACTCGGGAGCTGGAATGACTCCTCCCTGCAGGGATCTCCCTCTGCCTTGGGCCATGGCAGGCAGTGGCATGGATCAGCTTTGGGCAGTAGCTGCTCTGGGATGTCCCCCCTGAACACCCAGCAAGGCCCCCAGGGCTTTGGAGATGGGCCAGCCTGGGTGCTTCTCCACCAGCAGCAGTGTTTTTAAAAACTTCTGTTAATAATCCATCCCAAAGGGGCAGCAGCAGCCTCAGCTCACCTCTCATGGCCATGCATGGAGGCAGGCTGTGCTCCGAGCTCCTGTACAGAGTGCTCTGCTACCTCCTTTCCACAGCCAGGAAAAGGCTGATGTGGGAGACAGGGAGCTGTGCAGCAGGAACCGTCCCAAGGACATGGGCTTCATCCCATAATCCTGGCCCTGCAGAAGGGAGAAGGGGTGATGATGGGGGAGGCAGAGCTCAGTCCTCAGGACCACAGCAGCAAGAGGGCTTGTCCCTGCTAGCCTGAGGCGTGTGCTGGTAGGATAACGTAGTGTAAGCAGGAAAGCTGATGCTGGCTGCTCTGGAGCTTTGGAGCTAGGCTGCTGCTGTTGGGAGGCACTGGATCAGGGCAATAAAGAAATGAAAGCAATCTGCAGTTGATTATACCAATAAGATAAGGGAGATGGATTAAAAAGAACATGAAACTTATTACTTAGCAAGAGAAAAGTGTTGACTAGGTCTGCCCATAGTAGAGAAACAATTGCACCGGCTTTGCTTTTGGAGGAAAAGTGCTGCTATTTTATTTTGGAAATCAAGAGGGAACCTTTCACCATCAAATAATTGATTCTCCTCTGTCCCTCCCCCAAACTGGTCATGCATGGGATGTTATTCCATAAGCAGCTTCCTCCTTGAGCAAGAGAAGGTGTTTCTTGTTGAGATGTGTAGAGCGGAGCCAGGGGCAGTCCTGTGAACACAGGAGAAGACACAGTTCACTGGTCCTTGACTTTTAACCAAAAGGCAGGGTGCGCATTGAGGGGCATCAAGCACGAAATAAACTCGTGTTGGGCAGCTTCAGGTGCTGCCTTCAGTGGATGTTGGTGACTTTTAGTGCCTGTCTGCTGAGTTCAAGGACAGGGGAGGAGGTGTGGTAGATTCAGGACACCCATGTTTGGTTGTTTAAGCTATTGCTCCTGGCTGTGCCAGCTGGTGCACTAGTGACAAGCTGGTCCTTTTATCTAGGATTCATCTATCCACTGTGTAGAACTGTTAATGCTCTTTTTTGAGGATGTTTGGGGCTCCCCTGGCTTCATGTCTCAAAACTCTGTCTGTAATGATTGTGTGGGTCAAAATCTCCTGAGAAAGCTCCTCCATGGGAACACCAGTTACAGCCAAATAGCAAAGCAGGGAACCTGTGGCTGGAAAGGCTGGTTACAGAAGTTTGTGGGGACACCTTTATGTCCATCCCATTACAGATGGGGAAACTGAGGCACGGAGACACGTCTGGGTGGGTGTTCAGGGTCCCTCATGGGACCACCAGCAACTTGGGGGCTTTTCCTGCCTGCCTTGCGTCCAAAGCCCCATCAGTGGCTGTGGGCTGCTGGCCTCTTGGCTTTAGCTGCCTCCTGTGCACATGGACGCTGTGCTGAGCACGTGGTGGTGCGTTGATTTGAAACGCACGATGCCCCTGACACCAGGTTTTATGCCCCCAAGCCACGATAGCCGGCAGCTTTGCAATTCCCTTTAACGTAACCATTTCCTTCTGTGTCCCTGTCATCGCAGGGGGTGTGTCGTCGGGCCGACTTTACACTTCGACACCGATGAGCTCGACTTCAGTGACATCTCCTTTGGTGAGTGTTCCCTGCGCTGGGACGCAGCGGGAGGGATCTGTGTGCTCCAAAATGGAGCACTTGAACGTAAAAGCATCCAGCACTCATGCTCTGCCTTAGCAGCCTCTTCAGGGTGTGAACTGCAGGTGCCTCAGGTAGCATTTTGCCATTGTGGGATCAAATAGGAGCAAGTGTTTTCTGGTGTCTCCGTCCTGGTTTAAAAGACAGATTGTGCCAAGGAAGGTGGCAATCTTCATGGAATGGAATGATGACCCTCTTCTCTCCAAATTACTATACCTTTGGAATTACAGGGCTTCCAGGCAAAAATATGGAAAAGGAATAACAGTTATTTACTAGAGTATATCAGGATAGCACAGACAACAACGCAATGCCAGAAGTTTCCAACCCGCCGAGTCCCGTTTTCCCCTTTGGTGTAGTTATGATCACAGGCTGGAGGAGCTGTGGGCTCTGGCAGGGCAGTGATTCCCTCCCAGCCGGCACGGGCAGGGAAGGAAGGAGGAAATCGCTGCTTTTGCAAACTACGGGCAGCAGGAGATCTGGGCACTGGCAATCGGGAGCAGGCAGAAGCGGGGAAGGCGGGCAGGTTCGATCACGGTGCTGAGCCCGGCGTCAAGCGCACGACGTCCCGCAGCAGCACGCTGCCGACCTTCCCGAGCCCCGCGCGGAAGGACGGGAAGGTCTGCCCCCTGCAAACCTCGGCTCCGACTTCACAACCGCCCGCGGCATCACGGCACAGCTCCCAAAGAGCCCCGGACGGAAAAGCCCACCCGCACAGCCGAGACCCCCCAAACCCCCTGTATCTCCCTTCCCGGACCGAGGCCAAAATTCACTACGAAACCTAAACTCGTAACAATGAAGTTGTTGAACGTTTTAAGAAAACGAATTGCCTTTCCTGAGCTGCTTCTTCCCCACCCTGCATCACCACTGAGGCACTTGTTAAGTTGCCTTTTGAATAAATGAAACAAGAAAGGCAACAGGTAGAAAAGCATTCCTAAAGTCTCTTCAGCTGAAGGCAGCTGTTGTATCTTTGCTTCTGTTTAACTGTTGTTGACTGTTGTCTGCATGTGGTGACCTCAGTCTCATTTGAGGTTTTGACATCTGTGTTTGTCCCTTTTGTGCTTCTCTTGCCTCCCTGCTGGAGTCCCTGCTGGAGCCGGCAGTGATTACTGTTGATGGGCACAGAGAAGCTCTGGGCTGCGCCTGCAGTTGTTTTTTTCCCCCACCTGTGTTCAAATGACTCTTGGTGAGCAGGCCTGGGGAGAAGTCTCCTCCCCACAGAGCTGGCCAGCCAGTCCACTGCAGAGCGGGTTGTGGCTGGTGTCCGGGCTCTGCAGGACATCCCCACCATGCGTGGCAGTGTCTCTGGCTTTCCAATATGGAAAGCAAATCTCAGAGTTAAGGTGGGGTAAACCCTTGCAGGCAGCAGTCACAGTGAGTAGTATGGGTGTGATGTCCCCACTTGCTGGGTCAAGGCTCGGGTTTGCCTCCAGCTGAGTGGGCTCTGAGCTGTCACATGCCCAGTCTGTTTGGCCCAAACCAAAAGACGCCTTAAGAATTCTGCAGAGAGAAACTGTGTTAGGGTGCTTTGCATCACGTTCTGGTTCCTGATTCCATCCTCACTTTGTTTTGCTGTAGCTCCTTCTCAATGACGACTCACTGTTTATATATCTTGAAAACGGTAGGAGTGTTGGCAGACTTAACAGGGAATTTTACAGTTTGAATTTTCAGAGGAAATGCTCGGTCTGGGTGCACAGTCATCGGTGAGAAATAACTGGTGCTGGTTTGGGGCAGGTGAGGGAGCTTCTCCCCATCAGAAAGAGAGAAGCTTGCAGTGTTGAGCAGGGCTAAGAGCAGGCATTTTCAAGGCTGCAGTCTGGAATCAGTGTTAAAGGGAACTAAGTGACGACTAATTCCTCTTGCAGCTTCTCAGTAATCTGTAGTTCAGATAATAAAGAGCCAAACTCCAATCACGCTTTCACCCTACCAGGGTATTCCCACCAGGAGTCACGACATAACTGGTGCCTAAACGGATATTTGTGTCCTTTTCCTAGGCTTTCCCTGCACCAAGACCTGTCGCCTCACTAACACCTCGCGGGTGCCCGTGACGTTCAGGCTCCGCGTGTCGGACGATGGCACTCAGCCTGCTGTTAGCAGCTTTGAGCAAATACTCAGCGACAGTGACCCCTCCTGGAGGGAGGGAATTCATTTTTCTGTGAAGCCACGGGAGTTTACAATGAATCCCAGCGAGAGGACCCTCCAATCCCAGGAACACCAGGACATCGAGGTATGGGAAGAGTCCGGCCATACACACTTCAGCAGCGGGTCTGAAGCTTCACGGGAGTGTGGGAGGGCTTTAGCTCTGATGCCAGCTCTGATCATCGTGTGAGCGAGGATCTGCACTGGCGTGGGGCCTCTGTGAGCTGGGTTACTCGGGACGTTCCTGAAGGAGCACTGATTTGTTTCCAAAATCACAAGCTGAGATCATGTACCGTATGGTCAAGTACTGAAGGCATTTTGGTGTTTTTGAGAGCAATGTCTTCGATTGCAAGTGGGCAGAGGAAGGACGAGGACCAAAGGTGGCTGTTAGAGAGATGTCATTATATAAAGCAGTTTGCTTTTCTTCTTGGTCTCATTTCTCCTGTCCTGGGGAGTAGAATGATTTGTGTTCACTGCAGGGATCTCCAGTGAAGGCAAAAAACTCTGCAGCCATGAACTGCCCAGCACCTGCTGGCCCACGCTTTGTCTTCAGCTTCCTGCTGTAAAGCTGAACTCATTCTGTTCAAGTCAGGAGATTTCCTCTGCATTTATGTCATTGTAGTCAGATGAAAATTTGCCCCTTAATTTGAATACGGTGCTGCACAGAGCTTTAGTCTAATGTTTTCATTTAGCTGACCTATGCCCTGATAGCAAGGTGTGCTTAACAAATCTGGTATTTGCCAGACGGCTTCTGTTACTCTTCGAGACTGTGCTCTCCACATGGAGCGGCAGAAGAATTAAGGCAAAATCCTTCCTTTTCTTACCACAAAAACTGGAGGACATCACACGTGAGTCGTGACCTTTTGTAAGGAAGAATTTATTGCTCTTCTCTTCCACCAGGTGACCCTGTGTTCCAACACTGTGACGGAATACAACCGGAAATTGCTGGTGGACCTGGAGTGGTTTGGCAAGGGAGTGGCATCACTGATCATCAAGGCCAGGTACCAGCACTTCCCTGGCCTCCCCCAGCGCACTGCCTTGCACAGGATGTGCTGGCTGCAGCTCCCAAGGAGACGTGTTGTTTAATGACCTCATGTTCTGCCCAGCTGGACATGAGAACAGCAGTGCTTGAAAAGCAGCCTGTGGTGAAAAGGAGCCCTGCTGACAGCCCAGCGTGGTCCTGGGTCGTTTTCTAAAGGGACCAGGAATGATATCATTTATTGACCTGGTGCTTGAGGTGAAGCAGATTTCCCAAGGGCCTCCTCGCCTTCTTCCTGCAAGAGGTGGAGTTGTGCTGGGTTGCAACCAGCCCGCGTTGGCTTGGGGCACACCAAGCAGTCTGCTGAGGGTCAGGGTCTGGTTCTGTTAACGAGGGCACGTGACAGTGGGGAAGTGGCTCACAGCAAGAGAGGTGAGGGCAGGATCTTAGGAGGGGAAATGAGTCCTTGATGTGGCAGGTCAGCTCTATTTTTTCCCCTTCTCTCTGCTTCCTGTTTTGAGCTTTGATGTTCTCAGGCTTAAAGCAAAAGTTGTTCTTGCTCCAGCAGAATTCCAGGCTGCTGTGCTGCTCTAGGTGTCAGTTTAATGACAAGAGGGATGCAGTTCCCTGGTGCTGTTCCCACTCCCAGGCAGAGCCATCTCGTCAGTGCCTGGGCTGCCATGTTTTAAACGCAAGTGCCATTGGGGACAGTCAGTGTTTGGACCTGTGGAGTGGAGGACCAGGGGAGTTGTAGGAACTGGGAGGGAGTGATCTCCCACTCTGTGGGGCAGGTGATGTCTCATGCCCTCCAAGGCTGGGGCAAACAGCTGAGTTCTCAGGCAGGGAAACAGCACCATGGGAGAGAAGGGAGTCATTTTTACTGAGACACTAGAGTCGTGTGTTCCTGGAGCCTTAATGAGCACTGATCCCTGTTGGGAAGGCTCCCCCAGAGCTCATGGATCACTGGGACTGTTACAGGAGTTCCTGCAAACCTTCTTGGGTAAAGGAGGGGCTGAGGCAGCTGTGGGACCAAGTGCTCTGCCTGGGGCACTTGGCAGCCTCTGGGTGCTGCCTCTCAGGTTTTGCCCCTCCTCGACAAGACATGTTTGAGTGGGAAGACTTTGCAGGCAATTTTTCACCATAGGGCTGGTTAATGTGTATTTGACAGTGACAAATGTGTTGTGCTCCATTTCACAATCTTTGGGGGTAAATGTTCTCCATTCTCTCAGTATCTCTGATTCCCTTGGGGTCATCTCTTTGCCCAGATGTTTCGTTCCTGAGCTGCAAGTGTACCCCCAAAACCGCGGATTCCATGAGTGCGACCTGAAGGTGCCATTCGAGAGGAAGTTCTTCATTTGGAATAACACCCACCTTCCTGGCTGCTACGGGCTTATTCCCCAGGTTTGGCATCGCATCCACCTCCTCCTCTCAAATATTATTGTGGAGATTATTAGGGGGGAAAAGGGTTTGGATAAGACCTTGCTGGTTTCTATTCAGTCTTAAAGATCTGCTGAGAACAGGATCCTACCTGAATGTAAACTTTAGGATGCAGTTTAATCTCTTGAGGAAACAGCTTACGTTCTAGTCCTCAGGGTATTTTCTTGTGGGAGATCTTCGAGGGTTGTGAAAAGCTGCTGCATCCACAGACACCAGTGCTTGTGCTGGCAGCCTCCTTGCAGAACCCCCTGAGAATGCTAAGCCTACAATTCTTGCACCTTGTTTGTGCCTTTTACCTTTGTCCTGGGGATTTTTAAAAATGTGTGTAAGTTGCTGTTGGGATGGATGTTAAGGAGTTTGAAGTTTCTTCAGAGGTCCCTCTGAAGCTGGATTTGATTCTGTCCCTTCTAGGAACCCGAGGAGGACTCTCCTGTGCTCTACTCCAGTCCCAGACCCTGTGGGATTGTCCAGCCTTGGAGCGCTGCAGAGATTCCAGTTACGGTTGAAATCCAAACATTGGGCAAGCATTGCACCGATGTTTGTATCGGCGTGTTTGGGGATGCAAGAAACCCACTGGTGAGTGCAAGGGGAGGTGTGTGCCTTTGTGCAACTGGTCCTGGCAGGGTGCACAGTGTGCAGGGATTCTTCCGGGGAAAAGAGGCGCAGGCTGCTGTGGAGAAGGACAGCAGGGACTGGTGGCATAAACAGCTCGTGCCTTATAGGTGGCAATGTCAGTGTCTGACCCAGAAGGTAGTTCATCTAAGCTGGAATTGAGGATCATTTTAATTAATCTTTAAAATGCTATTAACTTTGGAAACATCTTTTTTAAAATGTTACCTCTCAGCACAAAAGAGGATGTCAGAAGATTTCTGGGAACCTTGAGCTTTCTGTAGAAGAAAGGAAAGCTGGCATTTGAAGAGTAGTTGCAAGGATTTAAACTTACATTCAAAGATGGAAATGGTGATGCCAAATTCCCTGGATGGCACCAAACATCTGAACCTGGGCCATTGTGGCACTGCATGTAAACCAGTCAACAGGGAGGACAGGCAGTGCAGGCTGTGCCAGGGAGCCTGAAGTTTGACTAAACACTTGCTTTCAACTATCAGGCTGCTTACCTTAAAGAGAAGGGTTTCTCCCCACCAGAAGAACCAGTTGTTTAACTGTCAGCCTGATCTTAACTAGAGATTTCTTGCAAAGCTTCTACCTTTGGACCAATAATTTGTAGTTTGAAAGTTTCTCTTTACTTAATCCTTTTCAATTTGGAGGTGAATACATAAGTTTGGTTTTTTTTTCCCCCAAAATCCCAGGATTTCAGCTGGAAAATGGTAGCTGTCCCTAAAGAAATAACTTGAGCTAGGTTGAGCTGTTTAAGCTTTTTTAGGTTTCCCTGTTCGGGTTTGATTTTATTATTATTTTTTTTTTAATCTTTCTTGCCTGCTTTCTGTAACAGAGAACAGAACTACAGAGCCTTGGACGGCTGTCAGCAGTCTACATAAGTCCAAGGCTGATAGAGTTCGGCAGGATCCCAGTGCTAAGGCCTAATTCACAAGCTTTTGGCCTCTTCAACGAAGGTCTCATCGATTTAGACTTCAGGCTAGAGATTGTAAGTATCTGTGGGGCCGTTTTCCAGGGAAATTGACTGGTTGACCTTACAAGCAGCCATGACTTGGTTTTTATATGCATCGGCCTGTGTGAGAGGAAGCGAGATACTCCAAGATTCCATCTGGGTGAGGCAAAAGGAACCTGGCTCTGGAGTGGTTTTAGCTGGGGCACTCCTCAGTGAAATCAGGTGCAGAGATGTTGGAGCAGAAATTCGTCTGGATTGTGTTGACAAGTTCTCCCATAATTTTATGGAAGGTCTTTAGCTGTGTGTGTCACGGTTTTTGAGCTCTGAGATCAAGAGAAACCTGTGGTCCTTTGCTCCTCGGAGAGCATGGGTTTCCCTGTGCTTTCCCTGTTCCATCTACATTTGCTTTGTGCCAAACTGCTGTTCATAGTAGAGAAGAGGGTGTGAGGTCTGTCCTCAGACTGCTGGTGGGGAGGCAATTTTCACACCTGCTGTGGGTCAGGCCAGTTGGGCTGTCCACACAAAGACATGTGTGGGGGTTGTGCACCCCCCCAGCCTGTGGTCTCTGTGCCTTTGAAGAGCATCTTTGGGGACCGGCTGCAGAGAATGGCTGTTTAATATGTGAAGGCTGCACAGGGCAGAGGAGCTGGGGCTGCTCCCCTGGCAGGGAGAGCAGGGCTGCTGCAGCCAGGAAGGGCTTGTAGGCTGGGCCTGGGGCTGGGTGGGATGTCTGCTGGAGGGGGAGATCTCTGAGGGGCTTGAGGTCTGTTCTTCTCCATGCTGGGTGTGTTGAACTTGGAGCTGGTTAAAACCTGATCCTGTGGACTTGTTTGTGTCTGTGGATAAAGCATCAGGCCATGTGGGAAAGTCCAGCCACAGCCTCCTGAGCCAAGGAGGAGGGGCATGAATTTTCCTCTTGCTGTTTTCCTGCTGTTTGGGGGATAGATGTAACCTTAAAGTGAGGGATTTTTCCAGGACAGCTTTCTCTAACTACACAATGAAATTCTGCCTTCCACCTCTTCAGGGAGCAATGCACCTTGTCTGGGTGGGCCTGGTGTGTAAAGGATGGGCTTCACGTGCTCGTTCCAGGGCTGGACCTGCAGAGCTGTGTCTGTGCAGCTGTGCTGGTGCGGGGCCTTTCCTCCCTCCTTTGGGCAGCTTCCAGCTCTCTTGGCCAATCTGTGAAGTCCATGAGAAACCA
Organism: Chamaea fasciata; assembly: GCF_029207755.1. Taxonomy (NCBI): domain Eukaryota; kingdom Metazoa; phylum Chordata; class Aves; order Passeriformes; family Sylviidae; genus Chamaea; species Chamaea fasciata. The sequence goes on along the minus strand of NW_027094097.1, from coordinate 17,806,879 downwards.
GAGGACACGAGTTCTTAGGAAGAGTGGGCCATGCCCACTGAGCACGTGTCATCCAGTTTTCTTTCTGCTTCCTGCTTTCCTGCTCTGCTATAACCATTCAGAGGTGACTTTTTCAAAGCAGAAGGCCCTGGGGCCCCTCTCTACAGCGGATGATCAGTGGGAAGTGAGGGCCTCGGTCCTTTAGGGGACGTTGAAAAGCATTGATGGCCTCTTGGGAAAGGATAGTTTGGTGTTGGGGTTTTGCTCAACTGGTTTTGCAGAGATATTCTTCAGGCTCTCAGCAGTGTCCTCCAGCTGTGTGGTTTCTGGAGTGGGATTTGAGCCGTCATGACTTCCTCTGGCCCTGAGCCTTTGTGAGAAGCCAGGAGAGAGAAAGCAGCTTTCCTTGGCACACACTCCAGAGAAGGACTGGGGAAGGAACACTCTCCTGAGGATAAGCGTCCCTTGGGTTGGGCAAAACTGGGTTAATTAGGTGAGAGTCTGTTAAAGGAGGGGAAAATACAGGTTGTATAAGCTCTGCTGTTCTCCAATACTGCAGCTTAAATTTAGGGAAATTAGGCCTTTAGGATTTTTATCCTCCTCTCTTTAGTCTTCTCCTTTTCTTACACCCCATAAGAGACCAGGGTGTATGGTTTCCATCCTAAATGCACGTTATGCTTGTCTTACAGGCTTATAAACCTCACTGCTATGTTATTGAACCCAGGGAAGGAGTGATCCCCGCCAGGGGTGAGGTTCCTGTGACTGTCACAGCAACCCTGGATGACACTGGGGTTTTTGCTGATGCTCTCCAGCTGTTCATTTGGAACAGACTTTGGACCACCTCCACCCTCCTGGCTTTTGGCACTGGCACCACAATTGTCACGGACAAACCATTTGCTCCGGAGCTCAACTTGGGATACCAATTCAGGTAGGAGATCTCCCACTCCCACCTCTCCTTCTGTCTCAACAAGGAGCAGTTTTGCTGTAGTCCTTCAGGCACGATCTTCTTCAGTGTTCAAAGACCCTGACTCCTTCCCTGAAGGCAGAGATACCTTTAGAGACACGTGATGGCCAGTTGAGCGTTGTTAGATACCCTCAAAAACCACCGAAAGAGAAACCAGTTGCTCAATTGCCACTGAATTGCCTTCAGTTCTAACACATCTATGTCCTCACTTGATCAAGTAATGATCTCGCAGGCTCCCCCAGAACAAAAGGTTCCCGAAATGGCGCCTGGATGAGGCGGGCCCTCCGTGTGGCTGCGGGACCAAGGGAAGATGGCATCGCACCCTTCCCTTCCAAAATGGCACCTGCCAGGCAAGCAGGGGCCCTGGGAACAAAGAGACGGGAGGGTGACGACCCCCCTGGGAAGGCAGGAGCCCGCAGAGCAGTTCCAGAGGCAGATGGAAACTTGCTGGTTTGTGTGGGGCCTGCAGTGCCGCTGCCAACGCTTCCTCACGCTGCTCGTGGGCTCTGCTGCTGCCCTGCCTGCCCAGGACTGATGCTTGTGCGGGAGGCCAGAATGTTAGGGTGCCCTCTCAGGTGCATCACCTCTGGGTTTGACCGGCAGCCTCAGGATGGCTTAAAATATTAGCAAGGCAGCATGATCAGAGGTGTTTGAAAAGCAAAACTGTTTTAATTAAGGTGAAAATAAAAAACCATGCAGAAAAAAAGAAAAGAAGCTGTGCCAACTGCAAGGAGGACCTTTGCACTTGCTACAGCACCCCAAAAATGCCCTGAGGATCTTCCTCTATTCTCTTAAGTATGTAACAATCAAGGCCGGATTCATCCTGCCCAATAGAAATAGGAACAGGGCTTGAGGTACAGTCTCAAAGATCCAACAGCTGTCTCCGTCCTGGCACAAGGCCAAAAACGGTATCAAAATCTCTGGGTTTTACCTCATAAGTGAAACAAAGAATGGAACCCAAATCCTTCCCTTAAATGGAAGCCTCCTTGCCACTGTGGGGCTGCAAACCCTACCAGGTGAGGTACACTTCTACACAGGACCTTGCTCATTTTCCCATTGCCAGCGGAGTTTGCAAAGTTCACTTCAAAACAGTTTCTGATTGCGAAATGAAGTTTCTACAAATGACCACCGGTGCAAAACCAAAACTTCTATGAACGAGAGAGCCCCTGCTCCCCTGGTTTCCTCTCCTAGAGCAGACAGATGATTTCTAGCAGCTTGCTGGGATCATCCAGAAACTTCCTCCGCGCTGGCTTTTAAAAATGCCTGCAATCATACCCCCGCACACAAGGGCCTCAGGTGCAGGATCTCAACGATTCAGTAACAGTTTTGGGTGCAGATTAACACAAAATACAGTAACAGTACGAATCACCCCAGAACACATATTTTGGAGGAAAACACCAGATCCTGTTAGCCTGGCCTGGAAAATGCTACATTACCATGAGAATCATATTCCTCTTTGCAATAACGACATCAGAAGGGCAGCTTATCAGACACTATTCCCGGTCCACATTAAGAGCTGGAAATGAAGACGGTCTCCAAGCTATTCACAGCTCAGAATCCTCAGTGGGAGCAATCTGATGACCAGGACAACAGCTACTCCCATACTATTTTCCATTCTGGTTTCTCTTCTAGCCTCCTTCCCTGTGCTCGTCAGTTCAGACTAACAAATGGGGGCCACCACTTCCATCAGCTCTTCTGGAAGGTGGAATGTAACAGGCCAGCTGGGAAGGAGGGCCGGAGCACCTCAGCCCACAGTAGCCCCACGGCCAAACGTGATTCCCAGAGGCCCAAACGTGCGGCCCCCGCGTTTCGGCTGGAGCCGCTGTCAATGGACCTGAAGCCAGGAGAGTCTGTGGACATGATGCTGCGAGGCTTCTCCCACAAGGCGCAGGTGAGGTCCCCACCACGGGCTGAGCTGGGGAAGCATCAGATCCCCTCCCCTGGGCTCGTTCCACAGTCCCTTGACATTTGCCTGGGGAAATGAGCAGGGGCCTTCAAGAAACTGGTTTAAGACCACACGTTTCTGTGGCAGCACCACTTACTTTCCTTGCTGGTCACCATCAGACCAGCTACAGCTTTATTGTGATTCCACAGCCACCAAAACCTAGTGCTGATCCCGAAGTAGGGGTAGAAGGAAATACTGCTCTTTTGGGGCAGACAGCGTTGCATGCTTAGTCAGCAAAGAAGGACAGAGAAATAAGTTAGTAACACTTAAGACTAGGAGCCCAAAAAAAGTGAATTAAACAAGTGCCAAGTGGTTTATCTGGGGTAAGCACAGAGTAAACCAAAAGCCATGTGAAGGGGGGGAGTTTGTCACAAGTGCCTTTTGTGGTTATTGGGGTGCAGTGCTACAGACAGTTGAGTGCAAAATAAATAAGCTGCATCACTGGAAGAAAAGCGGGCAGTGACCATAACTCTGTGGCAGGAATAGGGCGCGTGGTGGGTGGTGGGTGCTGAGCCAATGCTGGGCATTTGCTGGATGCCCTGCCACCACCCACTGGTGACAAGTGACTCTTGCATGCAGGTGGTGCAGAATTACGCCATCTGCGAAGCTATCATTGGGACAGGCGGCTCGATGAAGAAGATAATAGAAGCAACCATTACCTGCGAGTTTATTGATCCCATTATAAATTTATCAGCCAGACAATTCTCTTTCCGGGTGGAGAAGGTAAGTGTCTGGATTGCATCCTGGCATTGAACAGCGTAGCTGAGGGCGGGGTGTGCTTGTGTAAAAGCCCCTCTTTACCCTTCCTGAGGCACTTTGTAAAGTGAGGGGAGATGCTTTTAGAGATGAGACTGGTATTTAACGTCCCCAAAGTAAAACTGCAGTTACAGCTGCACTGCCAAGGGGGATCGTGGCCACCTCCAGAGAAATGCCAGTTTCTCTGCTCACGGTAAAGGGAGGTTTCTGAGAATCCTCCAGGGCACGGTGATGTCTGTACACCGATGCTGTAGGAAAGCAGGGAAAAAATGGAGATTCCTGTGAATTCCTCAGGCTGACAAGGAAAAACCCAGCATCTCCTGTGTCTCTTTGCATTCTCTGCTGTTGGCATAGATGCTGTATGGTATAGCTATATGGTATAGCTCTGTGCATTTCCCTAAGCCTCACCTGCTTCAAAGCACCCCCAGACACCCTGCAGCTGCAGTGATGATAACACTGAGGCAGAGCAGGTACCCTTTAGTCTCGGGATCCCAACTCCAGCATCATGCTTCCCTCTCAGTAAGTTGTCTGAAAAAGAGAAGATGTTTCATGAGTTGCTTTCTGTAGTTTCAGGCCTCTCCTCTGGTTCCCAGGTTTCCACTCAAGTACAGAATCCCTGGAACAGGCAGTTCCGATGTAATTAGAAGCTTTTCAGCTCTCCCTGATTCTGCCTGGGTTCTGCTTGACGCCACACACGCAAACTGATTTATTGCATACTATGGCACCTATTTGATACCAGTACATGCAGAACTAGTTTCCCAAACTCCCTGGTTTCGCTAAACCATGCAGGAAGCCCAGCAGAATGCAGACAAGGAAGGAAGAGCCTAGGCTGATCATAGCTTTGAGGCCACAGACACCTTGTCCCTGTAGCAGGGACTGCAGGACGCATCCTGCAGACAAGCTGCTTTATGAGCCAGTAAGGTTGTAAGAAATGGCTGTATGTGAGTGAAGATCATCTAGTGCTGCTCTGCACAACAGAGAGACAAAACTGGAGACAAATGGTCTGGAATCACTTTCTGCTGTAGATCTTGTTCAAGCAGCTGCCTCCTCTCAGGGCCCCATTTCCTCATCTGTACCTGGGAGTGTTTCCCTGTCCCCCAGAGGGTGCTGTGGTTTCTAAACATGAAAAGCATCTGCTGTAAAGAAAAATCTCCTGGAAGTGTAGAAACAAATAAAAAGGGTAAATAGAAATGTGTGCACTTCTGGGACTGAAAACTGCGAGATGCAGCAGAAGCAGGTCTGTGACTAGCTGAGGTTGTTTTTCCTTGTCTCCTGTTTGTGTAGAAACCCAGTGATGTCCTGACTCTGCAGTACCAGCCTTTGGCTATAAAGAACACCTGCCGGCTGCCACTCGACCTTATGCTCTACTTGGAGCAGCCGTTTCAGGTCTGCAGTGAGGACCAGCAGCCACTCCCACATGGCCAGGTGAGCAGCCCCGGACTCCTGCAGTGGGGTTTGAAGAGGAGGGACGCGGTGATGCACTTCTGTTGGGACGTCCTTAAGTCAAGAAGTTTAATCTGTAGCGTCAGCAGTGGGATGGCCTGAACTGCATCAGCAGAGCTGCTGAAGGAATCAAAAACTTATCTGAGTTGAGAAGATCCACCCTGGCTCTCAGGCACAAGGAGAAGGGAGCAGGCAACTAGGTCTGGGCAAGCCATGCCGTGAAGGTGTCTCCTGGAAAGCATCCCAGCTCTCCAGCAGCCACCCCTTGTATTGCTGCTGAGCACAGAAACGTGAGCCTGAGGGAATCCTGGACTCGAGTGTGGTGCCCGCAGTCAGACCCTTGCTGTAAAGAAATGAACGATGAACTGAGAAGCCCATGCTGGTGTCACACTTGGAGCATTTACTGCTTCATGCTGTCAGACCTTGGGATGTCATCCCACAGGTGACTAATTACTGTTCATCTGCTTGCAGCCTGTGACAGTGGACGTAGGGCAGACCTGTCACCTCTACATCGCATTTGACCCAGCTTATGGACTGGATTTTAATAGCTGGAAAACAATGAAGATCCTGGAGATAGAAATGGTCAGGGGCCATCCTTATGGGAAGTATATCACCCTTTGGGGGGAAGTCCACTTCCCAAATCTCCAAATCCAGCCCAGCACCCTGGAATTTGGCTGCATCGTGGCTGGCACGAAACAGGAGCGTTCTCTGGAGATGACCAACTGCAGCCCACTTCCCGTCAAGTACCACTGGTCATTCCAGACGGACGACCATGTGAAGAAGCTGAGGTATGTGCACCTTTGCCCTGTCCTTGAAGCTCTTCTTCCTGGTGTCCTGTTAGTACTTTGCAAAGAACAAAGCTGTTTGCCTAGGAGCTGACAAACTGCTTCTGCCTTGTCCTTGTGCAAATAACACTGACTGGCTGCGGTCAGGCTGGATGCTCAGGGAATAGGTTTTCCACCAATTTGGTGCTCCTTGTGGTTTCCCCTGGGAAGGAAAGCTGGGGCAAAGGCTGCTTTCTCAGACCTCCGTGGCCTGAGGCACTGTCCACCCTGCTGAAGGGCTCCTAGTCCCAGCTGCCACAGTGCTGCTGGAGGCCCTTTTGGCCCCCTTGCTTTGGGATGGGTCCTCTCTGCAGGAGCTGCTCTCTGCTCCTTGCCTTCCTCCCTTGCGCTGTGCTGGAGGACGCCCAGAAAGTCCCAACACCAGAGAAAGTGCTACTTAGCAACTGGGCTGATGCTGAACCTCTTGTTACCTTCCCTTTCCTTCTTTTCTGAGACAACTCCTTTAGTGCCAGGACAAATTCTTTCTCAGGGGTCAGCTTTCAGTGGACACCTTGGATTCCTCACGACCCTCTTTTTGTGACACTTGTTACTCACTTTGACTTTTCCCCACTGCAACATGTCCCTTATAGGTTCTGTACTGCTTGACAGCAGGACTTGTTCATCACATCATCTCCTATCCCTGCCTCTCGCTCCACTACTTTAGAGTGAAAAACGTTGTCTGGGCACCATGGTCCTGGGAAGTTGCCTCAAACCATTCATTAAAACTAAAGAGAGTGGAACAGATGATTAGGGATCTCTTGGGGGTTATGGTGAGAGAGCGCCTCATGCAGAAATGAAACCCAGCCTCAGATAACAAGCTACAAAGCTAAAGACAGTTTTTCTTTGGGGAGCAGGCACTGAATGCCTGTCTGGGAATGGAGCATCCAGGTTGTGTTTGACTGTGTGGGAAGCACTTGTATCTCAGCAGGGTGACAGGCAGGCACGGCACAACTTTGTCCCTCACGTGGCATTAGAAACACAAGCAGAGTTACCCTGAGCACCTGCTTCAATTTAAAATGGGGAATGTGACCTGAGTCACCTGGGAGTGCTGGAAAATGTCAGCCAACCTCCCCAACACTCTCAGGGAAACATTCCTGATAAATACCTGGTAAAGCCGCAGAGTTTCTGGCGTTGGGCGCTGGGGGGGCTGTGCCGGCTCATCACTGGCTGCGTCTGCCCCTTGGTGCCTCAAATCTCCCCTTTTTCTTGCCTTCCCTGTCTTTTCCTCTCCCACTGTGTTTTTTTGCATCCCCACGAGGTGTGAATCCGTGTCCTCTGTAGTTCCTCACTGCGAGCAGTTGCAGCTGCCTGCACCACTGCTACCTCAGTGTCAGCCCTGGGCCACCTTTAGATGGGACCTGCTCCAGCCTGGATTGGGAAGGGCTGGATCAAACCATTTCTCAGTTCAACGCACCAGCACCCACCCAGGGGCTGCATCCTGAGCAGGAGCTACTGGTGCAGGTGTCCTTTCCTTTCACTGCAGGTCCCTGTTCATAGTTATGTTCTTTTCCAGACAAGAGCTTTGCCCACCTAAATTCCAACCCAAACCACCGACGATGGTGTCATTTCCTTTGGATAAGCCGGCAACTCAGTGGAGACACTTCAAGATTAGAAAAGCGGAGGAGCCAGCCACAGCCCTGGAAGAATCACGGGATCTTGCCCAATCTTCAGGAGCAGAGGTAGATTTTCTTGTACACCTACTGCTTGTGTTACCTCCCTAGCTTGCCACCAACAAGTCCTGCTTGTGCTGACCTCCCTTTTTGCCGCCCTGCTGTCCTGTGCCCTGAGAGCAGGCTGGGCAGCAGGGCCGGTGGCTGGACATGGGGTGTGTGGGAGGGAGAAACAGGAGAGTTCTCCTTGGAGAAACCTGCTCAGATTCTGTGTTAAGTGTGGGTTTTTTGCCTTGTTTTCTTCACAATGTAAGATGAGGCTTTTGTCTGCATCATGATGATAAGACCTCCAGCTTCCTTCCCAGAGCAAGCTGTGATGAGTCCTGATCTCCATGTACCCTCTTCCCAAGCCAGCCAGACGACCTCTTCCCAGATCTCTCTTTTCACCCAAGAGCTGGTATCGCAGTGGTGGCTCTGAAGCTGTCTTACAAAATGAGACTTTGCAAAGTGGCTGTCTCTTCCTCCTAGCATAGAAAATGGCTTGTTTTTCAGGTGCCACCATGTACTTGGGAGAAGTATTACGTCCCACCAGGGTTGGAGGGAGTCACCTTTTTCATGGACTTAGGGTACACTCCCCTCGAAACTGAGAAGGTAAGAAGGAATCTGTCTCACTCCCACTTTTCCAGTGTGGCAAGCAGGGCTGTAGCTCCCAGTCCCACTGGTGGCCCTCAGCATTGCCCACAGCGGGGCCTCACATCCCTCCGGACCCATCGCAAAGTGCTGCTGAAGCAACTGGTTGTTAGAGAGGCTGTGCAGGACATGTTGTAGGGCTGCCCAAGGACGCTGTGCAGCACCTATGGAGGGCATTGCTCCCCTTGGACCTCATCAGGTGGTCCACAGGAAATTTTTGCTGGAGCACGTTGAGAAAGCAGCATAGAAATCAGAGCGGGGCGGGGAAAGCCTCAGGAGTCAGATGAGCTGGGCTGGAATCCTTCCCTGAGCTCCAAGAGCTCTGGCTCTGAGTCGCATCCTTTTCTAAAAGCAGTAAGAAATGCTTTTTAAGGGCAAGTTGTGCATCAGAGAGAATTTCTACTGCCAGGACACATCCCAGTTCACTTTAATGTAGTGTATTAATTAATGCATTGATCTGCGAGTATGGGAGAAGATTTTCCCCATGGTCCCTCCACTGGTCACTGGCATGGATACAAGATGAGATTAGGATGATTCTGGCTGTATTTGAGGAACAGTCCCCTCTGGCTACAGCTGCACTTTGCTCCAAGAAGCTCTTCTGCATCCATTTCCATGCTCAACACCTCAATCTCTCCTGTCCTCCATCCAGGTTTTCAGTATCCTGCCGGTGTCGGGTGTGCTGCAGCCAGGAGAGACACAGCAGGCCTCCTTCACCTTCTTTGGCCTTCTCGACACCATCGCTCGTGTCACGGCGCTGTGCCACGTGGAGGGAGGCCCCACCTACAAGGTGAAGCTGACCGGGGAGGCCTCACGTGTCAGCTACTTGCTGAGCTCCCGGGAGATTGACTGCGGCTTACAGGTACCCCACATGTCCCTGGCACAGCTCCCTGCCCTGCAACCACGGCCAGCGGGTTCCTGCCCGCCTCAGTCCAGGCCTCCCTCCCCTTCCCAGCCCCTTTGTTGGCCTGCGGCTTGGAAGTACAACCTTTGAGGGACAAATCTGGCATCCAAGCTGGCTTCAAATGGTCATCTCCAAGCCTCCCCAAAATGTTGAGAAAGGTACCCTGAGAAACACTGCCTCCTGGGGCAGGCAGGGTCCCAGTGGGGATGCTCTGAGGGACATGTCCCTGAGACATCCCTCTGCTGATCCATTCCCAAAGCCTGACCTCCAAGGAGATGCTCTTGTATAAAGCTCTTGCTTAACCCACACAATAATCAGGGGAAGAATTTGGGCTTCCAGTCACTACAGTTGCAGAGACTGTCCCAGAATAATCCCCACTTCACTCTCTTTCAGTTGAAAGCCCACAGATATTTTCAGCTGCTGGCCCTGTCTGTGTTGCAAGGAAGTCTCCTTGTTGCATGCATGTTGCTTGCCAATACTTGCGTGCAGGTGCCTTTTCTTCTGGAATGCCTGTCTTAGAAATGCACTGACTTTTAGATACAATTCAATGGGGACAAAGTCATCGAAGCAAAAGAAAACTGTTCATTAGTAACAATTCAGCTGAGCCGGGTGTGTCTCCCTCCCCGAGAGCCGGGAGCCCAGCACACACACCCCTTTCACCGAAACGGCTTCTTTTATCCCTTTTTTACCCGGCCAGGGTGGTCCCTGTCCTCCTTCCCATTGGATGGTACTCGGGAACTTCCATTCTCTCTGACCGCCAACTCTTCTGTCCCCTCCCCTCTCATCCTACTGCCTTTTAGTCAGGTCTTCAACCCTGCCCCTCTCCCAGCTCACAGCAACACCCAACAACACGACCTGAACAAATCCAAACAATCCAAACAACAACACGCAAGAACCAACAACTTTCTTTCTTTAACCTCCTAACTCTTGGATTCATCTCACGCACCTCAGTGCCACCTCCTTTGTTTCTCCTGGCAGCTGGTGACCCCTGAGAGCACAGAGGGCCTGTGTCCCCTGGTTCATTTATTACTGGCCCTCACGTGGTCGTCACCACGTGTCTGTGTGCTGCCAGAGCTCCCTGGTCCTGTGCAGGTGCCCTGTGCCTGGGGCTTGCCCAGCTTCCCAAGGGCCCGTATCTCCTCCCTGGTCCCTGCTCCCAGGTCTGCTTTCAACCCCGGGAGAGAGGAAGGAAATTCCCAGCCGCAGGCCTGGGTCTGTAACCTCCTGCTCCTGTGCTTTCTCTCCAGATGTTTAATGAAATTCATCACGCCACGGTCACCCTGGAGAACACCTGCAATATGGAATTCAGCTGGGTGCTAAACCCTAGCACTGCAGACCAGGATCTGCCTGGTGTGTTTCTGGTCAAGCCCACCAGAGTAAGTAGCACAAGTGACTCACCCCAGCCCTGTGTCGGGTGGCCCAGGAGAGCGTTAAAGGGAAAAAAGAGGGGGCGGGGGGGGAAAGGGACAAACAAGTCAGAGGGGAATACCCCAAACCCAGCCATGAGAGAGAGAAGGGTGTGAGCGGTTTCTGCTGGGGGCAGAGAAGGTCAGACAAGTGCTGTCCTGATAGACTCCCCCACGGCCTTGGCTGGCGGGTGGCTCTGCTGTCTCACGGCAGACAGCGGCGGAAGGCACAAGTGTGTTGGTCACTGTCCCGTCCCGCTGTAAGGGGAGCAGAGGAGAATTCTTTTTGATAGATTTCTCGGGCGAAAATAAGGCACAAACGCAGCAAACATTATATCTGGAAAATGGTAAAGAAAGGGTACGGCCCCGACCACAAGGGGACAGAAAAGAGAGCAGAGAGAGACAATGGGAAACAGAGGGAGTAACAGAAGCCAGGGACAGAGCGGTACCGCTGGAAGCCTGGGGCGCTGTGTCGGCGTCCTGCTCGGCGGCTGGAGCAGGAGCCCGTGTGCGGCCAGCGCCCCGAGCGTGCTGCCGCGGCGGGCTGGGCGCGCTCCGCGCCCGCGGCAGGCGCGGCGGTCCCGCGGGCTGCGGCGTCCGGGCTCCGCAGCTGCGGCTGGGCACGGCCGGCGCGGCGGCTGCTCCCGCGGGGCAACGGCGGAGCGCTGCGGGGCCGTGGCCGGCGGGGAAGCGGCGACAGCGGGGTAGGCAGGCGGGGAAGGAGCGGCTCTGCAGGGAGCCGGGCCCTCCAGGTGCTCCCGGCACGACCACAACCAAAAATGGCGGGGGGAAACCGGCAGCGTTAACTGCTTTTGTGCGCCGAGATTCCTCCCGTAATTCAGCCCTTTTGGGAAGACTTAGTCAGACGGGCAAAGTTTCCCCGGGCTTCGCGGTCTGCCCTCCCCCAAGGGAGAGGTCGCTTGCAGCCCCCCCGAGACGGGGCCTGCCTGCATCTTCTCCTTGCAACCTCCTCCACGCCTGGAGTGTGTTAAGGCTCCCAACGCGACTGCAGCCCCTGTAGTAATTTTTCACCCCGTGTCAGAAAATGGATTTATAACATACGGTGAGGCACAAATAAAACTGGAATCGGTTCCCCACTGCGGCGGTGCGTGTCCTCCCACGGCCGGCTAGCCCCGACACGCCCGCACACGATCTATAGAAATGTGGGATCTTGGCTGCCGACCTGCCCTGCCACGTTGGGAATGCGGAGGAAGAAAGACGGGACTCTCAAGAGGCCTGACTGCAACTTGGGTTTATTGGTAGGAAGGAGGGAGCCCTCACCCTTCGACCGGTGCTTCAGGGAGACCCTGAATCTCAGGAGGGAGAGGGTTTTATACAGTGGCTGGAAACTCAGGGTGGCTACACGTGCAACCAGTGGGGTATAACTGGGGAGTGTCTACTGACGTAACAAGCATTAACATTAAATACCAATGATCCGAAGGAAGGAGGGGAAAGCTTCCAATCCAGCCAGTCGCCAGAGATCTCCCTTTGAAGCTTCTGGACCCGGGGGACAGGCCCTGGGTGACTGGCAGGGTGGGAGGGTTTCCCGACGAATGGTGGACAGGTAACCAAGGCGGGAAAGGTGAACCAAACAGGGGTTGTATGTGGGGCAGGCTGAGGGAGAAGCTTACAATTTGTAACAAAAGGGACCTAAAAATACAACGGCACTGAACCAGGGTACAAAGAACAACTATCTTACATTAAAACTCATGATAAAAACCACACCACCGCACCTCACAGTCACTCTGGGGACCCCGACGGCTGAGATCTCAGGCTGCTGGCACTGGAGCGTTTCTGAGGGTCGCCTTACCCAGGCTGTGTGATCACACAGGACATTGTCCTTTGCCCTGCCTCCCCGTTGCCAGGGCTAAGAACCACTTACATAGCCCTTCAGTAGGCCTGCTGGTCCCTGCCTCCTGCAGCTTTGTGCTGTGCAGAGGCTTTGTGGGGCAGTGAGGGGGCCGGGGAGCAGCGGGGCTGGAGGAGCGATGAGAAAAATTTGCAGCGTCATCCTACCATTTGTCCAAGCTTCTCAGTCCTGCCTGGGTGTCTTTGAGCCGAAGCAGCACTCCTGCCTTTGTCCCTCCTTGCAGTGGGAAGAGGGAGCCGATTTGCTTTCCCATTTCTTCATGCCTGTCCTACAAGGGATGGGAGGAGCTGCTGGCCCTGCTGAGTGCGGGGACTTCTTTTCCATAGCAAAAAAAGCCTTTTCTTGTTGAGGCGGGCTCTTGCTGGCAGAGGGCGAACCCCATGAGCAGCAGAGCTGTGCTCACATCACATCAGGCTGTGCTGGGGCTGCAGGCAGATGAGCTCTTGGGAGGACACACTGCACCCCCGGGTCAGTGGCTCGATCTTTTGGGCACAAGGAAGGTAGGAGGTGTGAGAAGCAAAGCCCACTCATCAGTTAAAATTTCAAGAAAATTTAATGTGAGACAATAGGGGACAAAGTCAATAAAGCAGAAGGAACAGCACTGCCTGCTTAGCCACATTAGCTGCAGCCAGAGGCACACACCAGTCAACACAACACCCCTTGTATGGCTGGGGTATTGCATCAGCCCAATGCGTATTTACAAGCAGTTCTTTGTATTCCAACGTTTTAACAGAGTTCCTTCTCCGTCCGGCCTTTTTGGCGCATATGCGGTTGTCCTAGTCCTGGTCCTTTGTTACTTTTTGACACATTCAACAGGCTTCAATTCCTTCGTTGGTTAAATGTTAATATTACAACAATTCTTCACCAGCATTGGTATCACAACAAAACATTTGAATTAAAAGAACTCTGAACTTTAGCAAAACTTCTTTTACAAAAGTCAACATTATAAAACATATAGAGTTTACTCTAACAGTTGCAAAAGCCAACACTGTAATGTATTTATCATGATGGTGGTGTGGTTTGATGGCTTCTTCTAGATGAAAACCTGTCTTCTCAGCCTGTCTGTCCCCTGAACCATTCCCCATCAAACTCTGATGCATTCCCTCTCTCTTCTGTCCCTGCAGGGCTCCATTGCACCTGGCGAGACGCAAGAGCTGAATTTTTCTTACATGCCAGGATTACCAGGAACCTTCAGCAGGACTTACCACCTCAAAGTGGGTGACCTGGAGCCAGAAAGTATCCATCTGAAAGGAGAAGCATCCTTTTCCATGTTTAGTGTGAACCTGCCCTAGAACATCAAAGGTGGGTACTGCCTGTCTGCCTCCAGGAGGGGCCCCTCTGGTTTTGTTCCCTACCATATGCCCACGGGGCAGCTCGTGCCCACCTCCAGCAAGCCTGGAGGGTTGCAGGACTCCCAGACCAACTCAAGCTCTCTGGTTGCCTCATGAGTCTTGAGCAAGGATCCCATGTGGGCTCTGTCCCAGGAACCATCCTGCAGAGCTTGCCAGCACATCTGGCAGGGTTCTGAAGGGTGATGGCTAGACTGAAAGGCTTGGGAAAGCTCTAAGAGAGGCTGGCAGGGCTTCTGGCAGGGTTGGATTTGTGTGACACTGCAGGGGATGAGATGCTCCTCTGTGGGGAGGAAGATGGGTGAGGATGCAGAGAGGAGCAGCAGCAGCATCCACTTTCCATACATGGCTTGAGGGATTTCTTCCCGGAAGGAAGTGTTGGGAGGCAGGGACCTCCCAGCTTTAATGGGATTGGCACTTTACTCACACTTCTCTTCGTGGATGTTTTCTTCCTTCAGGAAATGAAAAGTATAAGGAGCCATTGGAACGGCATGTAAAACAGCAGCAACAACAAAGTCAAAGGAAAGAATCACTTGTTGGCAAGAAGACTCAGACCCCAAAGACTAAGACCTTGAAGACTCGGAATCCGAAGACTCGGACCTCAAAGACTCGGACCTCGAAGACTCAGAATTCGAAGACTCGGACCTCGAAGACTCAGAATCCGAAGACTCGGACCTGGAAGACTCGGACCTGGAAGACTCGGAATCCGAGGACTCGGAACTCGAAGACTCGGAATCCGAAGACTCGGACCTGGAAGACTCGGACCTGGAAGACTCGGACCTCGAAGACTCAGAATCCGAAGACTCGGACCTCGAAGACTCGGACCTTGAAGACTCGGAATCCGAAGACTCGGACCTCGAAGACTCGGACCTCGAAGACTCGGACCTTGAAGACTCAGAATCCGAAGACTCGGAATCCGAAGACTCGGACCTCAAAGACTCAGAATCCGAAGACTCGGAATCCGAAGACTCGGACCTTGAAGACTCCCAATCCGAAGACTCGGAATCCGAAGACTCGGACCTCAAAGACTCAGAATCCGAAGACTTGGACCTCGAAGACTCGGAATCCGAAGACTCGGAATCCGAAGACTCGGACCTCGAAGATTCGGAATCCGAAGACTCGGACCTCGAAGATTTGGAATCCGAAGACTCAGAATCCGAAGACTCGGACCTCGAAGACTCGGAATCCGAAGACTCGGAATCCGAAGACTCGGACCTCAAAGACTCGGAATCCGAAGACTCGGACCTCGAAGACTCGGACCTCGAAGACTCGGAATCCAAAGACTCGGACCTCAAAGACTCGGAATCCGAAGACTCGGAGTCTGAAGACTCGGACCTCAAAGACTCGGAATCCGAAGACTCAGAATCCAAAGACTCGGACCTCAAAGACTCGGAATCCAAAGACTGGGAATCTGAAGACTCGGAATCCAAAGACTCGGACCTCAAAGACTCAGAATCCTAAGACTCAGAACCGGAAGCCCAGCTTGCTTGGCTCTGGCGATGTAGTAAGAACAGCTGCAGCCCAGTTTGGCACATGCCACCCTCTCCGTGTCACCTGAGGCCCTCGCAGCCCACAGCAGCTTCCTGGTGCCCTGATGGCATTTGGGACCTCCCTGCCCACTTTACAGCCATGTGTCACCTCAGCATTGCCCCTAGGGCTGCCACTCTGGTCATGGTCTCTTCTGGTGTTGCACCAGCTTCCTGGCTACCCCAGGGAGAGATCCTGAAGGCCATGCTCAAGGGATGGAGTTGATGGCGCTTTGAAGGAGATGCAGGTCATTTCTGGGGAGTTTGCTGGTCCCAACCCAAGCCCTGTCAGATTTACAGACCCGAACAGTAGGTGCCTGACTGTGCCCTGGGACAGTGCTGGCCGTGCTCATCTCCACGAGGCACCAGCTTCCAAGCTGTGCCTTTCAAGACACAAGGCTTTCAAGGCTTTCCCGGTTCCCTTTCAAGACAGCTTTTGTCCAAGCTGCCTTGGTACTGACTGGGGGCAAGCAAGGATCTGGAGCTCTGGAAGGTTCCTGGCTTGTCTGTCTGCCCGGCCAGATCAGCTTTGCCAACAGTGGCTGGGCAGGCAAAGATGTGGGAGTGACTACCCTGGAGATGAGTCCTGGCTAAGAGCAGGCGGTGTCATAGGCCCTCCCCTCGCAAGGGTCGGTCACCAAAGTCGTCCCAAGCGTGTGGGAGGCTGTCACGATCTGCTCACACAAGCGGGGTTCAAGATGGTTCATTTTAGGGATCTCAGAGCGCAAAAGACACAGCGGGGGACAAACTCAGTTTATTCAATCACAAATACACCTTTATTTAGTGCCAAAAAATGCAATAGTGGGGAGAGAAAAGAGAATAGTAAGAAAGACAGAAAAAGAGGGGAAGGGGATTATAGCTACCAGCATGGAGGGTCGAGCCCTCGAGGCTTTTGAAGATGCCTATAGACGCGAGTTTCTCCATTGGGGTGATCACAAAAGTGAGCGGGGGTCTCCAGGGTTTTTATAGTCCTCTCCGAAGCGACAGGCAGTTGGCCAAACAGGTGGGGGAAATCATTGCAGTGTGTTCATTTAGAGAACCCAGAACAAGTCTGTTGTCAGCAGGTGCAGTGTCAGCAGGCGCGGTCACTTCACCGTGACTTGCCCATTGTTTCTGCTCAGGTTCTGATGTTCCAGTATGCATGCTGGGTGTTTTCCATCAAACACACCTGCAGGCAGCACTTGGCCAACATCCCACCTCAGCCAGGCCACAACTCCCGTGTTGAGATTTTCAAGTCCCTTCTAGGGGTTTCCGTCTCTGTCCTTGACCATGGTCGTGAGGCAGATGAGGGATCTTCGGACCGTCTCTTACACCACCCCGTGACTCACGATTGTCATCAAGAGAGCTCCTTCAGCAGGATTCCGTAGTCTTGCGAAGTCTTCACGACTCGTCCATGTTAGTAGCATATCCCGGAATAAAAACAGAGACAGTAGAGTGTGTGTGAAAGAAAGAGGAAAAAATAGAAAAAGGAAATAAAAACAAAACAAAATCAATCAATATTGATTAAATTTTTTTCAAAATAATCAAAGCAAATCATAAAATTAAAAATTTTCAAACAACAGCTTAATTTTGATTACAGCATAACATAATTAAAACAACAATAATCAAAACAAGCAACCAACAATTTCAAATTAAATCGCTGTTGGAGGTCTAATTTTCGCTGTTAGGGTAGTATGTCTCGTGTCAATAACTTTGGGAGTGTCTCAAAAGGGGTCTTGACTCTTCATCATTTTCCAATTTAGGATGTATAAAATGACTGATAAGAAAACCAATCAAAACCAAAATCAAAAGAACAACAAATGGGATGACACACTTTGTTCAGGATACCTGTAGCTGTAGGTGACCACCCAAAAAGGGTATCCCACCACCTGTATTCAGCATCCTTTTTGACCCTTTCCATGACATGATGTATTTTTCTCACATTGTGATGAATAGTTATCAGGGTTTTCTGTCTGTTTTTCTTGATCTTTTCCAAAATCTCAAGTCCTGATGAAGCAACAATTGCTTCACCAAAGTAAGATTCATCCCAATAGGGGGAGGCAATAATTTGTGCATCACTGTATAATCAGATTGTAAAAGGTGGTAAGAGGTAACTGGGGCTATGTACGAAAAATCACATCCTGTAATTTTGGTAAAGTTACAAACACAATAATTTGAGTGTTTCTTAAGATTCACTACTATTTCTTCTACAAACACTACATCACAAGCAGTTTTAAAGCATGCACACCCACTGCCTATATATATTAGCACTGTTTCAGAAGTTTGGTTAGGGTGAATTTCAAAGTGGCAGGTATTTTGTTCAGTGTCCAGAAATATGTCTTGAGCTATGACTGCATTAACAATATCAAGTGCACCAAGACATTAAAAGCTGTAACTGTGTTGGTATTGGGGTTATAGGTAAAGTTTACCAATTTCTACCAGGATTGGAATTCCTTTTCAAAATCATTTGCATTGTCCCAAATTATTTTCCGAATTTCAGTAGGAAAAGTACCTTCTTCTCCTTCCCTTATGATTGAGGCAACAACTGTCTGCATCCAAAGCTGTGTCTGGATGCAGCTAAGAGCCAAAGAAACATTGTTTTGTGTAGCACCAAGTGCATCAATTATCATTTTGTGATCATTCACATTCACCTTTTCCCAATTTGGTAATATGTTTGATAGCAACCACTGATGTGTTGGACCTGGATGTGTGGACCTGGACCAAATGGAGGACCTGCCTCCCAGACACACCGTGACATTTGAAGTGTGCTTTGAAAGTGCTTGCCGCCCACAGGGTGACGTGGATGTGCTGCTGCCCATCAAGGTACCACAGCTCTTGGGGCAGGCAGCAGGCTGGGCACCGCAGCAGCTGTCACCTGCACCCTCCGCTGAATTCTCTGTCCTTCTCCAGGTAGAAAAAGGCCCCAGGTCTCACATCCGCCTCCATGCCGCTGTCGTTGAACTGTCACTCAGACTTTCAAAGAACACTCTGAAGTTCTCGGATACCCTCGTTGGGCAGTGCCAGACGGAGACAGTCCGGCTCTACAACTGGTTCCATGTCCCCTGCACTTGGTTTATTACTGCCATCCAGCCTGTAATGGAGGTAAAGCACGGGCAACACTGAACACGTAACTTCTTGGTTGGGTTTTCTTTGTGTCTCTTGCCCTTTCTACTCCTGTGGCTGCCTGAGCACTTGGGTTTACAGCGTGTTTGAGGAAGCTTCTGAGGGTCAGATCAAGGCTGGTTTGCCTGGACCTGTTCCATTAGCTGATGCTTTGCTTTTCTAGCACCTTCACCCATTCGCCCTCCTCTGAGGACTCTAGTTCCCTCTCTGCCTGCCCTGTCTACAGGTTTTCCCTCCAGCTCTAGGCTATGGGGGCCACGCTTGTTTTGGCTGTGGGTGCTCTCAGCACCGTATCAGTGTCTCAGAGCACTGCAGGAACTGAGGCTCTGTCCTCGCAGACCCAGGAGACCTGACAGGATTTGTTTCTGTGCCCAGAGCAATCAACGCAAACGCAGGACACCAGCCCTACCTCAGAAGAAGCAGGCACTGGAGGATGAGCCCTGTCCCTTTGAAGTGATGCCCTGCAAAGGAACCCTTGATGCAGGAAGCTGGCAGGACTTGAAAATCCGGTTTACACCGAAGGAGGAGGTGAGATTGGCAGGTGTCAGCCCAGGAGGCCGAAAGGAGGGCCTGGTGCCGAGAGTGTGCTCTGAGCTCTGCCTTGGCAGGGAGCTTTCTGCAGGCCCCGTACTCAGCTACTCAGCGTGGCTCAGTTCACCCCACAGAGCATTGCCGTGAGATGTGCTTTGAAATGCCCACAGGGAGCTTGCACAGAGAGCATCGGGGCTCTGTGGCTGCCTCTCGGCACACGGGAGGGATGCGCCCAACTCCCCTCAGCCTCCCCCTTGCCCGGCTGTATTTGCAGCTGCGACACTCGGTGCAGAGCAACTGCACACTCGCAGAGGATAATCCTGGAATGGTCAGTCTAGGCTCATCCTGCTGCAGAACTGACAGACAAAACAGCCACCAGACACCTTCCTGGGCACAGCAGGACAGTCACCTGTAGTGCTGTGCTGCCAGCAGTCCCTGGGGCTCTGGCCTGCCTGCACATTCCCATGCAGCTGGGGATTCAACTTAAAGGATGGAGCGTTCCCAAAAGTAGTTTGCCTGTGGCCGCTGGGTCTTGGAAACTGACGGCCTGTACCGGTATGGACACAAGTGCTTCTGTGCCTGCAGGCGGTCCCAGGGATCTTTTAATTGCTCCAGAGACATAACCATCTTGTGTCTGGCTTTGACCAGAGCCAGACACTGAGCAGAGAAGATGATCCTTATTTCTAGCCGGTGAGAGCTCATTTGCCTCTCTCCTGGAGCTGGCGTTTGCCTGATGCAGCAGTGCCAGGACTGTGTCTGGGACACTGTAACCCCGAGGGCCCTTCTCATGAGCACTGCGCTCCTGGATGGCTAGGTGAAAACATCTGACAGTCCATTGTAGATCCATCTGATGCCCAAATACCCAGTTACAGTGCACACCAGGATTCCTCCCAGTTACTCAGCCCCAGACTACTACAGACGCTGTAGTCCCTGGCGTCAGTAAATACCTGGTGGTTTCCATTCACCTTGGAGGGACTGGTAACACCCTGACCTTGGAGAAAGCGTTGTATCTGGGGTCCCATCACCTGGGACTTCATGGATGAGTTTTCTTCACTTTTCTCTTTTCAGAGGTCTTACAAGAATAAGCTGAAGCTTAAAATTTGTGAGAGCAGCAATTGCTTAATGCTGCACCTGTCAGGACAAGGTCTGGAGCCACGGCTGGAGTTCAGCCCCCCGGCACTAGAGATGGGATGGGTGCTGGTGGACAGCGACGGAGTGGAGGCCACAGTGGTGGTGAAGAACCCATGCAACTTCCCCATTGAGTTTTACTCCCTGGATTTTGATGAGCAGTACCTTGAGGAGGAGAAGGTGAGAAGGCAGGTCTGGTCCCCATGTACATGCTGCCCAAGCTTCACAGCACTCCAGCATTCCCAGGCTTGTGCCAGGGAGATGGAGGCAATCCCCAGGGAAAGCCAACTCTGCTGACATGCTGTGGGAGGACTTCAATAGTTTGTGTTGTTGGGAGGAAGAGAGGAGACAGAAAACGGGTTTGTTGAGCGTGTGTGATGAAAGGCCAGAGAAGGAATCTTGCGGATGGTTTCTCTTCCCTGTGCACACAGATCCTGCGGACGGCAGTGGGGTCTGAGTACCAGAAGAAGTTTTTAATGCCTCCCCGTGCCGTGGGCGAGACGCTGCCCCCAGAGCTGCTGGAGTACTATGAAGCACAGAAGAGGCTGAATGCACAACAGGAAGAGGTCAAGGCCATGGCAGAGGCTGAGGCTGAGGCTGAGGCCATGGGCGAGGCAGAACCAGGTCAGGAAAACAGTGAGGGTTTGGCGGTGTCTGTTTTGACTGTGGTCGCAGCAGGGAGTCCAGCCCATATACCCTGAACTCTGTCACCTTCAGGGAAAGCCCATGCTTTTAAAAACTGCCTGTTCCCCAGCTTGGTGGAGGAACTCTTGGGTGAAGGACTGGGGCATCCTCTACCAACCCTGAGTGTAGCCAAAGCAAGCTCCTATCTGCCTGCCATAGACTGGGGAAATAATCGGGATATTCACAAAGACTAGGATTGGATGAGTTCTTCAGCCAGTAGAACCAGGTCTAATATCACTGGCTCTTTTCTATTTGTACCTTCCCAGCAACAAAAGAACAAGCTCATGTTGCTTTCACCAAGTCTCCTTTTCCGGGATCTGAGCAGATTGGGAGGATGATGAGGATCAAAGGTAGGCAGGAGGCTGACCTTTTCTCCTGGTTTTTCACTGCAGCACATCACAGGGCTGTCCCATTCTATCCTGAGGCCACGGTGAAAGCGACTGGGAATCCTATCTCTCGAGCTGTCATTCCCCACCTGGGCATTGACCAGTCTTCAGAGAGGTGTGAAGCACAGCAGGACAAAGGGATTGTTGTCATTGTCCACGGGCCACCCCTGGCAGGTATGTGAGCTGCAGCCCTGGGCTGCAGGGAGAGGGGCAAGCAGGAGAAATACATCCTGGTGGACCTTGGTGCTTAAGGCAAAGACCTCAGCCGAACAGGAGGTGGAGATGATCCTCCTGGCTCTGGAATTCAGAGCTGGTAACCACGCTCCAGCTGCCTCCCTCATGGCCTCCCCTGGAGGGACACTTGATTTCCCCCTGTTCTTTTAACTTTGAAATCTTGTTGGAGATTTTTCCAGGGCCTGTCCCTGTAATGCCTCATGTGCACGTGTCACCAAGCAGTCCTCCTCTCTCTCTCAGGAAAGACAGAGATAGCGGCGGCCCTGTGTCACCATTACGACGCTGCTCCCTTGTCCCTTGACACCGTGGTGAAAGAGGCCATTGCCAATGATGGCAGCCAGGCAGGGCTCCGTGCCCGGGAGCTTTGCACCGAGGCTGCCATGGAGCTGAAAAGCAAAAACAAAGGTAATGCTGGTGAGGAGAAATGCCAGACCCAGAGCCAGTGCTTGAGAAACCCACCATGACTGTCCACTTCTGCTCACTCAGAGCAGCAGTTTTTCAGTCCTTGGGTCTCTTAGGGAACATGGGTGAAGTGCATCTCTGGCTGGTCTTAAAAAAATAAAAAATCAATTTTAAGGGCTCAGTCGGGGATTCTTTGATATCCCCCCTTGCTGCCATGCTTGGCACATGTTCATTTTTCTAAGGGTGGTGAAGCATGCCTGTCTCTTTCCCAAATATTTTCTGTTTCCTCAAAGCTGAATCAAGCTTGCTTCTCATGGGCAGCAGGCAGGACTGCTGCCCACTTTACCAAGGAAAAAGCCTTCTGAAGTGGCTCATTACGCACAAGAGGACTGGCTATGAGTGTAACCTTGCAAACAAGAGGAAGGGAAGTACAGCCTCCCAGAGGAATTTCCAATCAGAGACGTGCTCCAAATGAGCTCTTGTCTCCCGAGATTTACCTGTGCTCACTGTCAGGTTACACAGCTCGTGTATGTTGGGCTGTTCTCCATGTGAGACCAGAGACTTTTAGGAAGCTTACTGGGCAGCTGGTAGCCTGAGCTCTGCAGGGTGAGGCCAGACCTGCCACAGTGCAGGGGGAAGTTTTGCACTGCTCACTTTTGAACCTGGCTGGGTTGGGAGCTGGCGGAAGGAAAAGGAGTCTGTGTCCCAGCAGGGTTTTCCCACAAGGAGCATTTAGCTTCAGCAGAGACGGCTGGTGCAAGCGGGGCAGGGCTGCAGGTCTCCACATGAGAATGCAGGATGGGTGCAGTGTATGGAAACAATGGTCCTGGAGGACAGATCCTTGGCTTGATCCATGGGGAACTCCTGTGCAAGCAGTGTCACCTGCATGCACAGTTGTTAGGAGAGACATAGTGCTGGCTTTAAAATCAAGTATGGGATAGCGTGCTGGTAAGAGAAGCAGGGAGGGAGCTGCTTCTGAGTGTTGCCAGTGCCCAGCAGACTGGGGAAGAAGTGCCAGGTTCCTTCCAGGGTCCAAGGCTGTGCCCATTGTGGTGAAAGGTGCCTACTTGCTTTTCAAAGCCCTCCTGAACCATATGTCCCCTATGCAGCTAAAAAGCATCAGCTCACTCCTCTGGCCAAGAGAAGACAAGCCTCCCAGGAGAAAACGAACAAGAATTCCAAAGGCAAGAGCGCACCAGCGCAAAAGAAGACGGAGCCAGCCAGCAAACCCGAGGTAAACACGATCTGCCTGGGTTGGTGCCTGGGACCTTTGCATTGTCTGTGAGATGGGCAGGGGCTGCTTACGGTGGAGGCTCTGTGCCAGCCAGGGCCTGGTATGTGGGTCCATAGTGCCAAGCCCAGCTGGCTGGCTGGGCATGACTTGGGCTGGGAATGTGCTCTGGCAGACAGCTCCACTGGTTCTCAAGTGGTTTGCTGGCAAAGTGCAGCCCTGGCTAGTGTGGCTGCAGGCAGTGAGCAAAGTGCTGGGAGGCTGCACCAGGAGTTTGCAAGCTTGGGTCTCTGCTGGCCAGGGGATGGGCCCTCCAGGACCATGTTAGATGTTAGCAATTTGTGATCTGGTTTAAACTGGGAAATCAAGAGACGAAGGCAGTTCTCAGGCATCTGTGCAGAGAGCTGGTGGCTCAGCCTTTGGCAAGTGGGCTAGAGGTGTTTGGGTGTGCCTTAAGAGGGAGGTTGCACAGTTAAGACCTTATGATGGCAAGGCTTAGGTTCAGCGGGTCCTGGAGGTCCCCTTCCACCATTCCCCTCCCTTGGGATGTTCCAGGCCTCTGTGGGTTGAGGAAAATTCACAGAAATGGTCTTGCTGTTCTGCCTGGCCTCAGGGTCAAGGAATAAAGTGCAGGGCCAGCCAGGACTAGCGAGCCCAGGTTTCTGGTGGTGACTCTTAGCAATGTTTTCTCTCTTGTTTCCTGAAAGGAGCAGCAGCTGCTGGCTCAAAAGCTTGAGGAGGAGGCAAAAGCCTTAGAGGAGGAGGAGAGATGGAAGGAGGAAGAAAGGCGGAAGGAGGAAGAAAGGCAGAAGGAGGAAGAAAAGCGGAAGAAGGGCAAGCAACCTACAAAACCAGAGAAGGGGAAAACCAAAGCCCCAGAGAAGAAGGAAACCAAAGCCCCAGAGCAGGAAGAAACAGAAATCTCAGAGGACCCAGCTGAGATGGGGAAGAACTTGATCCTGAGGTTTCAGATCCATGAGTTTTCACAGCAGAACGTCGCACAGGTTTTCTCCTACTGGGACAGGGTTCAGGGTACCGTGGAGTTACCTGTGATGAAAAATGGAAACAAGGCACTGCCTTCAGCTGAAAACAAAGGTCAGGAGACCAGTAAGCCTCAGGAGAAAGTGGAGAAGAAGAAGCCCGCACAAAAACACAGACGCCAAAGCCATCCTCAGTCACCTCGGCTGAAGACTCAAGGCCAAGTTGCAGGAGAGGCAGTCAGAGTCGGGGTGCCGTGCCTGGACATCCAGTTCACAGATCCAAAGGCCATGTTTACAGAGATCCTGAGCAGTGGGAGGCTGCCAACGGAAGACGAGGTAAAACCCTGCAAGGCTCAGATCTTGAGCTTGCCGTGGTCTTGGGCCCTGGAGCATTGTGTCCTCCCAGGGGATAATGGCACAGAGCCTTTTCCAGGCGCCTGATGATGTTCCATAATGACTCTGTAAGTATCTGTGTGGATGGGGAGGTCATCACCATCCCTCAGATGGGCAGAAAGTGAAAGTGCTCTGTGTACAAGTATCCCATCTGTTCAGAGTTTCCCAGCCTGGAAATCATTATAAACGGTCCCGGGACAGGGCAGCTCACGGTCATTGTTTTTTCAGCTGAGTCACTCAGGAGAGATTTCTCTGCTGGTCCTGCTTGTAGCTCTTGCCTCTGCTCTGGAGCCTGCTCACCCCACTGGGCATAACAAAGCGTTTGTACTTCATGATTTTGTAAATCAAAAACCCCATTGCCAAAAGCTCGGTGCCTTTAAAGAAGGAATTGTGAGGATGAAGGTGACAGAAGTATAAACAAGATTTTTCTCTTCTGTTTTAGATGCTGAGACATCTGGGACTGCATCCTGAGGGGCCTCCGCTGCCCCCTGCGTTTGTCCTCTCCGTAGTCAACTACCCAGAGGAGCGCTTGGGCTCCGCAGAGCACGTGGAGCTCTTCACCATTGAGGCACCGGGAGGTGCTGCTATGGAAGATGATCTGGTGGGTGCTCCAGTGGTGCTGGCACTGAAGGTGCCAGGGCAGAGGGCAGGCTAGATGAGGGCATGGGGGACAGGTTGGATGGAGAAGGATCGTTGTGGAGAGGGAGTGAAGATGTGGTGGGGCCATGTGTCAGCAGGTCTCCTTTCTGTCAGGTATGGGAAAAAAGAGACAGCTCTGCTGGGGACAGAGCAGTTCTGTAAGACAAGTGGGAGGAGATCACTTCGAACCAGCAACTCCCCTTGAGGAGACAGTCCTGAGTCTGAGAAGGGGGGTCCCAGGCAAAACAAACACCAATAAGGAAGACCAAGTCCATGGGCAGGTGGACTTATTTATTCGTTCTTCCATTGGTTAAAAAACTCCATTTTTGCTTTCCAGGATGGGGATGTCTCAGGGCTCACCTCTCTCTCCCTTTTCTCTCTCCCCTTAGGCCAAGGCCCGAGATGTGAAGGGAAGTTCTGCTGAAGGCCAACCAAAGACGGATAAAGAGGCCAGCAGAGACAGCTCTCTAAAGGACAACCAGGTCTCCACACAGAGAACAGAACATCTCCGGGATTCCTCCACAACCAGACCCAAAAGTACACTGAAAAGTGCCTCAATCCCCACAGAATTCCTCAGGTGAGCTGCACGGGGGGAGGTGATGCCTCTGCTTCTTGGCCCTCTTGCCAAACAAGGTCCATCGTCCCCAGCTCCACAGCGACCCTGTGCCAGTGCCTCCATGGGATGGCGAGCGCACCCTCCTCGTTTGATTTGCTCCTTAGCAATGTCTGAAGCCTCCTCTTTAATTGCCAGGCTGAAACGGTACCGGTGGATAGTGCCTGCCCACGGTGAGGTGGAACTGAAGGTCCACTTCTCCACCCAAAAGCCATGGAAGTTTGAGCAGACACTGAGGTTTGAGCTGGTGGGCACAAAGCGCCAGTACGAGCTGCCCTGCAGTGTCACCGGCCTGTACCCCAGCATCAGCCAGGACCCACGGTAAGGCTGGCCCCCGGAAGCCTCCCACGCTGCTGCCCCTGAACTCACAGCAGGGCTGCCCCTTGGGGCTTCTGGCCTGGGCACATCGTGCTGCCTGAGGTCGTCCAGCATCTCTTCCTTCCTGTGCTGGGAGCTGGGAAGGCAGGTGGTACCTCAGCCACCAGGAAGGGGTATGGTTTTCTGACTACATTTCCTATTTGGAGCATCTCATAGCTCCTCCTTCTCCGCTTTCTCTGCCCAGGCTGGTGTTTCCACAGTGGAGGAAGACCATGGAGGCAGATGAAATCATCTTCAAAGAATACGTTGAGAGCACAAAGCAATTCCACTTTGGACCGCTGCTGTGTGGGAAATCAAGAGAGTGGTATGTGCTCCCTGCTGGGCCTTGTACTTTCCTGGACACGCTTGGAGAGCCATGCTGTCCTGGTGGCACAATCCAGGGCAGTCCCGGCCAGAGTCCTGGGAGACACGGGTTTGCAGGGCCACGGGTGTGTGAACTTGAGCAGATAAGGGGCACGTGAGCCTTGGAGGAGCTGCTCTGCCTACCCAGTGGGTGCCTTGGTGGCTGCCTCGGTGGCCAGAGCCACATGCTGCTGCCAGTCCAAAGGTGACCTGGGGGCAACTCCTGTCCCCCTCTACATCCCAGTTCAGCCCTTAGGAAATGAACTTTCTGGTGGTTTTTGAAGTGCTTTGAGCTCTGCAGGTAGCCTGATTGAGCAATTATTCCGTGGACAGTTTTTCAAACCTTTCATTAATCTGTAATTATTACTAAGATTTTATGGCTGACCTGCCAATGGGTGTCAGGGGGAACACAGAGCAGGAATTACATCTTCCTGTAATGACATTGCATCCTCACTGCTGGATGAAGTCCACCTAAACACGTTGTCATTGAAGCTATTGCATATTTCTACTTTTACGGTCACTTTTTAAAAAATAATATTTAACATTAAATTCTTGTCTCCATGGGATCTCTGGAAGGCTAGGTCGATTTTGACAACCCAAGGAAATGAAATCGAAATAGTTTAAAATATAGACAATCTTTAGACAAGTTGATGGATGATCTGGGATTTCTGTTTGCCTCTTTAACCCTTTCACTCCAAAGTCAAATCCACACCTGAGAGAAGGAGGTTTTTTTATCTTTTGGCATTCCTCTTGGGAATCGATGCTTTATATTTCTTTCTCAGACTTTGAGCTAACCCATGAAATCCAAAGCAGTTGCATGACTTTTATGAAAGAGATTAGCTAAACTCTTTTTCCAAAAGCTTTTCTTTATACCATGCAGGGAAGGCACCCCAAGAAAGAAGGGGAAAGAACCCATGTGCCTGGTCTCCTGTTATTCTTCTAAGCACCTTTGAATGTACATTGTATTAAGAACCCTTGAAGTGGCCTGAGCATCATCAGGCTTCTGGGGTGGAGGCACCGGGTACAGGGAAAGGCACCAAAGTAAGGCAAGGATGAGCACATGCTCATGCCCCTGACTGGGATCCATTTCCCTCACTTGTTTGTTAGAGCAGGATCTCCCAGCACCGCTTCCTTGGGTGCCCACGGTGCTTTCCTCCATGTGCGGCACAGGCAACAGTTTCCTCTGCAGCCTTTTCCCCTTTTGTGGACAGGTACAAGGCCCAGAACAGCCACAGCAACAAGGAGACTATAAACATCCTCAACAACTCCCCCATGGACGTAGAGGTCCAGTTCACCTTTGAGAAGGACATGAAATCAGATACATTCCTTTTGGACCCTCCCAGCATGACCCTGAGGCCAGCGGAGAAGCGGGTAGGTGAAGGGCAGGTAGAGCAGGCACCGCAGAAGTGCCCAGGGGCTGCTCCTCCTGCTCACACGCAGTGCTCTTTCTATTTCTTTCTGTGGGGCTGGGTGCAGGAGCTGACCATTTGGGCATACCCCAGTTCCCCTGGCTTCCTGGAAGACAGATTGATCTGCTGCATTGCGAAGAACCCGGAGCCAGTGGTCTTCAGCCTGTGCTGCCACGGGGTGCACGTGAAGCTGGACGTCAGCCCCCTGGAGCTGTCCTTTGACAAGCTCCGTCTGCACAGGTCAGTCATCCCACAAGCACTCCAAGACTGGTGACAAAGAGAAAACCTTTGACTCTGGTTTCCAGGGCATGGAGCTGCTCCAAGGGCCGTGGATGGAGCTGCATTCAGTGGTGAGGCTGGTGTGACCATCCAGCAGCTGATGCCAGGTGCCTTCCTGTCTCTGCAGGACTGACAGCAGGACCTTGGTCCTGAAAAACGACGCCCTACTGCCCATGGCCTGGCAGCTGCGTGGGCTGGATGACCTTGTTGAGGACTTCTCTGTGTCACAAGATAGAGGCATCATTGCTCCCCGCTCAGAATTTGAAGTGACACTGAATTTCAAGGCCAGGCAGATTGGCAGCATTAAAAAGATCCTGCGACTTGAGGTGAGAGGGACTGTGCCCTGCCTGG
Source organism: Chamaea fasciata (assembly GCF_029207755.1). Lineage (NCBI taxonomy): Eukaryota > Metazoa > Chordata > Aves > Passeriformes > Sylviidae > Chamaea > Chamaea fasciata. The sequence goes on along the minus strand of NW_027094097.1, from coordinate 17,778,534 downwards.
CAGAGCAGCCGTGCGCTCTTAGGGACAGAGTCAGGAAGAGCTGCACCTGACAGACACAAGGGTGCTGTGACCCCAAATTCTGCCTCTACACAGCGTTTGCCAGAACGTGCAGTGCATCCACATCCCCCCAGATAACCAGACGCTGCGTCCTGAGCCTGTACCACAACCACCTTGTCCCTGTGAGCAGCTGAAGGTTGTTTGGTTGTACAGACTGCAGCGTGATCTCTACATTCCTCCTGGACTTTGTCTGAACCTTTTGCATAGTGCAGCAAACTCTCCCCCTGGGATTTTGTTCCCCATGCTTTAGGGGCTGCATTTCCGAGAGAGTGCTAGGTGGTGGCAGAGGGTTGTCAATGGCACCTGCTCTGAGACACCTCACACTTCTTGTGGTTGTTCTTACATCCCTGTGCCTCTCAAGGATGCTTTAGCAGCATCATTCCCTGCTGTAGGAGTGCAGAGTTGGGCTGATAGGGTTTTTTACTGCAGCTGAATCCCACTGCGGCAGCCCATGAGATGAACAGGTTAGCAAAGCTTGGGAGTCCACCGACGCTTGTGAAGCTAAGGACGCAGCCAGCAGAGACAAGGACTTACAAATTGTCTACCAAAACGATTTGAACAGTGTTTGTTTCTTGCTGCCTCAGGTTTCAGATACAGAAAACGTGCTGCGGTTTGTTCAGGCTGAAAACATCAAAATCTCTGCAAAGGTCTATGATGTTTCTCTGAGGATCGACATGCCTGAAGGTCAGTGGACGCCTCCCAGACAAAGCAGTCCAGGTGCACTGCATTACCTTGGGGGGCGGGCGACCAAAGCACTTGGGGCGCTTTGGTCCCAAAGCATGACATGGATTCATAAAGCACATGCCCTGCAGGCTGCATGGAATAAAGCATTGTCAGGGCACTTGCTGCAGTGCAGGCGTGTCTCGCCCCGACCAGCCCTGGCACCACGGCAAGCAAGGAACAGTCCAGTGACAGATATCACCTTTTGAGCCTGGGGGTCTCGATTAGACCCCAGGCGATTACTGGTGATAGCGGGAGAAAAAAGAGGGACTCTGCGAAGGATTCAACCAGCTGGGTTTAGTGATCCCACAGCGCAGAGAAGCGAAGCCCAGCCTGTCTCTCTCAGCAACCCTCGGAGCACCCGACACCAGCAGCTTTTCTTCGGGGTGGAACCAGGGGAGGGGTTCGGCCAAGGCCCTGTCAGGAGAAACGGGGGGTGGCTCTGGACACAATAGACAGTCACAGCAACAAACCACAGGGAGGTAGGAGGGGGGAGCCGGGATCCTGTCCAATCACTCGAGGCTCTCCCTGGAACTTTCCAGACGCAGGGAGAGGCCCCGAAGTGACAGACAGAACCCGGGAGTTACAGAACATCTGATTGACAGGTAACTGTAGCAGGGAAGAAACCGTCCCTCACACCAGAGAGGCTTTCCCCGTTTTGCCCAGCTTGAGAGCAGTGCATGTTCCAGCCATGGATAACCTGAGAGATGGTGTCTGTGGTTAAAGCCACCCCTTGATCACAAACCCAGCTGGATGTTGCATCTTCCCCCCAATCACCCGAGGTGTCCTGGGTCCATCAAGCCAGAAATAACTCAGCCTTGTGTTGCCAGTCCAGATCCACCGGAGACACTTCAATCTGGCAGCCCAACCCACCTGTCTGTTGCGATGTCCTTCGGCAGCCCCACGTGAAGGACTTTGAGAGCCGTGTTCTCTACCCAGGCAGTGATGTTCTGCCACAGCTCAGCAGCCCTGAGGGGTTCCCCTCTGTGCTGCCAACTGCTCTTGTCCCACCAGTCCAGCCACCCCCACAGGGCATTTGCCCCCATCCACAGGTCAGTGTACAGGTAGTGTTGGCCATTTCTCTCTTTCAGCCATGGCCAAGGCCATCGGGAGGCTTTCAGCTCTGCAACCTGACTTGATGCTCCTTGTCCCTCAAGAGCTTTTGTGACTCATCATGCCGGACTCCGTGCAGCAGCTTTCCCTTTTCAGTGTCTCTATGATACAGCAGTGAAGAGAGCATTGCTTTTCCTTTTGTGGTAGCTGGTTATATGGTGGGGCTCCTCAGCACGTCACCTTCTCCTCCTCTTATGATGGTAATCTGAAATCTTCACCTTCAGGCCAGTTCATGGTAACTTTCAAGATCCCTGGGCAATTGGGGTTTCCTGTTCAAGGCTGCTGTGTGATCAGTGATCCACTTATTCCATATGGCATCAGAGCCAGGATGTGTGGAAGGGATTTCTCCTCTGAACATCCAGCCCAGCACTGGCAATCAGGGCGCCAGGAGGAGCTGTGCTTCAGTGCCAACCACTTCTTAAGGTGCCAGGATCTCCTTTTTGGAGTGTGGCAGGCCTCAGACCCTTTGTATCCCCAGCTCCAGCACCCCAGAGATCATTCTCGAGTCTCCCCAGGTGCTTTTTGCCAGAGGCTGCAGGAAGGACCATTCTCCCTGGCTGCAGTGTTCAGCAAGATTTCCCCCCTGTCCTGTTATTGCAGGAACAGTCTCCTGTTTAATTTGTTCAAAAGCTTGTTGATGTTCGGCACCTCACTTGAAAGCATTCTTCTTCCATGTCACGTGATAGAGAAGAGGGCTGACAATCTGACTGTAATCTGGAATATGCATCCTCCGAAAACCCACAGCACCCAGGATAGCCTGTGTTTCCTTCCTGCTGGTTTGTGGGGACATAAGTGATATTTTGTTTATCGTGTCCATTGGAATCTGATGATGTCCATCTTGCCACTTCATTCCTAGAAACTGAATTTCCTGGGCAGGGTCCTTAACCTTGCTTTGCTTTATGGCAAAACCAGCCTTCAGGAGGATTTGAATTTCTTTTCTCCTTTCTCAAAAAGCTCCTCTGCCATGTTCCCCCATACAATGATGTCATCACTGTGCTTCAGATGTTCTGGAGCCTCGCCCTTTTCCAATGCAGTGGGAATCACTCCATGGCAAACAGTGGGGCTGTGCTCCTATCCCTGGGGCAGTCAGTTCCAGGTGCACTGCACACCCCTCTGGGGGAAAGCAAACTGTGGCTTGCACTCTGATGTTGCAGACAGGTAAAAAGTGTTACAAAAGAAAGGTCTTACAGAATTTGAAATTAGGTCTTGCTCTGCTAAATTAATAGCTAGCCTGGCACTTCTTCTAACTGCAGCTAAGTAGTTTGCAAGTTCCTATGTGAAAACAATCTTGGGTGCTAAAAGCTTGTTAACAAAACAACTTATTCTTGGGGAGAAAAACAAGTGCACTTGCATAAATATTACATCTGTTCCATGAGTACCCACAAAGGGAAACTGTAAACAACCTGAATCTTAGCACGTACACACGAATCCCTTTCTGACCAATAAAAGAAGTAGGAAGAAAATTACCAGCCGATGGGTGTTGCACACGAGGTCTGTGAAAATTGTATAAAATAAGTTACGTGAATAAAAAATTGGCTTTTTCTGCATGAAGAAAACGGGAGTCTTGGATGGTTTATTACAATACTCTGCTGCCAGAGGAATGGAAAAAAACACATAGGTAATATTGATAGTCATACCACATGGCTGCCTCTGACTCCAGTTCATGTTGAAACTCCAGCGTGTCCAGCACAGCAGCTCTCACGGAATCACAGAATAAACTAGGTTGGAAAACACCTTTGAGATCATTGAGTCCAACCTGTGACCTAACCTTATCTGCTAAACCATGCTATTGAGTGCCCTTTTTTAAACACCTCCAGGGATGGTGACTCAAGCACATCCCTGGGCAGACTATTCCAATGCCAAACCACTCTTACTGTGAAGAATTTTTTTCTAATATCCAGCCTAAACTTCCCCTTTGGCCATTCGTTCCCAGTCAGGTTCACTTCAGTTTCCAGTACAGTCAGCTGTGGGGATCCCCCTGTCAGCCCAGAAATGATTCTGTCCCTACAGGTCTTGATGGCATCCTTGAAGAATTTCTTGTGATGGTTCCTTCTCTTCTCAACTCGCATTCCCGTGCTTCCAGGACAGAGGTGAGGTTTCCATCCCACTTCCTCATGTCCTCTCTGTGATCATGCAGGTAAAAGCACAGGTTACCTTATGGTTTGTCCCCTTGTCTTGGGGTGATTTTATGAGGGTACTCTATTCCCTAACCATCTGCTTTTTTCCCAGAAAGGCTGCTGAACCCGGGCTGGAGCTGGAGAACCCTGGGCAGGCTCTGTTCAAACCCTCTCTCTCCAGGTGCTCCGGTGGTGCAGACTGGGACACTGCATTGTTCCTTTTGCTGGATTTGGTTTTTTGCTAGCTTGAAGCAAAAAACCTTTTCTCTTCCTTCCCCTAGCCTGGAGGCTGTATCAGGAATTCTCTTGGCAGCTTTTTCCTGTTGTTGTTTTTGTTTGGTTGGTTTTTCTTCTCTTGAAATGTTTCAGCTTGGCGTGTTTTTCTTTTCGGCCAGTGCAGGGAGCCAGTGGAGAGCCGCCCTGAACCAATCTCAGAGAAGCTGAACCAACACGAGAAAAGGCACTAAAACCCACCAGTCAGCTTTGCCTGCTGCAAGGAAGAAACTTGCACCAGAAAAGTTCCCGTTTCTTCTGCCTGAGCAGCTCCATGAGCTCCTGTTCCTCCCGGCCCCTCAGACAAAGGGGAGCCACCATCTTTGCTTCTCGGCCACTCTGCAAGGCGAGAGTGGGCTGTGAAGTTCAATTTTTTTTCCTCTGCTTTGTGGGTATCTCGTTTTGTTAATAAACAGTTTTACTTTTTTTTCCACTTTCATCCGTGGGTATTCATTCCTCTCATTGGCAAAAAGGGATTATCGGAGCCCTTCACTTTGGAGGACATGCTAATTCCAGGGCATTTTCTCCTAAAATCTGTCTCTAAACTGAGCCACCCCTCTTTCTCAAGCAGGGGAGCACTTGCTCCCAATACCAGGGACTGGTTTGTCCTGGCAGGGCATGGGACACTTCTTTAAATTGCTGGACATACTTGGGCAGTCTTTTCTCAGCTGAGATGCAGGCCCATAGGAGAAGAGAAACTTTCTTCATCTCACCGGAGGTGGGCAACCAAATTATCTCCTGTTTGTTCTCTTTCTGTCCATGCCATCACTGCCAGTGAGTTGGCATATGACAATTGTGCACTCTACAGAAGTTTATGCCACATGAGTTTTGTGCACTGGACTTCATAGATCTATAGGGGACTGCTTGTTATTTGAACCCCTATAGACTACTTCCCTGTCGTAACAAAAGTAGAAGGGTAAACTGAAAATAAACTGAAGTGTAATGGCTTCACCATCTAAAAAAATACAGTCACAAATTGCCAAGATAGGCAAATAGACATCTAAAATATAAGAAGTGAAAACACCTGCCAAAAGACAAAATTCTGCACATGAGCCAAGCAAAGCTAATAAACATTTTTCAAAAAGGTCAAAAGAACACCTCCAAAACTGCCTCACTTCTCCCAAAAATCCCACAGAACCTCATGATCTGTGGCAATGGATTTCAGACTTTTGGATGAAAACGTTTCTATTTTGCTGCAGGAGGGCACACAACTTGCAATTTACTAGACAGTTATGCTCGCTGCTTGAACAAACTTGTGTTTCATTATGAGCCAAAATACAGTCAAGATTTCAAAAACTTTTTTTTTTTTTTTAATCTGGTGTACTTATGAGCTGGACTGCCTGGAGGATGGAGCAGCACAGGTCCTAAAGAATCTAAATTGTTCAGTGTCCTATTGCTCTCTCTTTCTTCCTGGCCTCTGTTGCATTTTTTATCTTTTAAGTGACACTATGGGATATCTACCACATCCATGTCCAAGTTCACAGGCCAGTTTCATCTCTGTAAACATCTAGGCTGTAAACATCAATATCAAAATGCTTCAGGGACTTCTCTGCTGGGTGATGGAGGCAAGTCACATTTTTTTCAATAAGACACTCTGATGTCATTGCTTACTTTGTAAGAACAGACAATGAAAACCTTGTAACAAGCCTACAAGCAACAGGTATAACTTCTGTAAATTACTTACAATCCTGCTTACATCCCTATCAATATTTTCTACAAGCAGCAAAGGAATAACTGGGAGATGTCTTTGTTTTCCAGTATGTAGACTGCAGTATCCCAAACAGTTCTCCCCCTCTCTCCCCCCCAAAATTCAGAGCTGACACTATGGCAAATCCTTCCACGATCCATAGATCACATTATACAGACATGACATCATGTAGCTGACCATGCCTGTTGAAGAATGACACATCACAGCAGAGCGTGTCAAGAAAGACAAAAAAGCAGTCCTGCAAACTGGGGTTAACAGGCAATGTGGCTTCACTTGATGTTTTTATCAAATGTTTTCACCCAAATCTTTGTGAATAACGTGCAGGCAGCAATGCCAGCTCCCAGGCAAACTGGAGATATCTTTCCCCAAGCCTATAGTCAGTGTTGCAATAAACAGCCACTAAACATTTGGCAGTTCCCTTCTTCAGGCAACTGCCACTTTGATAAAAGATATCTCCAATAACCAAATCTGCCGACAGGAGTTACTTCACTTCTTCTTATTCACAGACATGGAGGAATGAAAAATTAAATTTGATCAGGTCTGCATTTGAAAGTCCAAGACCCTGAGCTGGAAATCACCAGAGGCTGGTAGGGTATTCTGGCAAAATATTGCTGCCTGTTTGCCCTGTACTTATGCTCTGCCCTAGACGTGTGCTGTTGGCTGTGGTTATTAGAGAGGACACTGGGCCAGACACACTGTCAGTCCGATCCAATTTGAGTCTAGATATTTTCTTATGCTAAGTAATACTTAACTGTTGTTGTGGAAGGTTCTGGATACAATTTCACAGAGTAAGCTGGCTATGAAATGCCTAAGAAAATTATTAATCACAACAGCACAGGAGTTAAAGGTCTTCTGCAACAATTCTGCCACTTTAAGAATTCTTTAATTTGCCAGATACTGTCTTTGTATTTCACCACTTCATATTTTTATATAAATACTAAGCTGCTAATATATTATTTCACATGTTAGTCTTCCATAGCAGCTCGATAGAATCCCAGTAGTTGATTCTCAAGAACAGGTTTGTTTTGTGCTCCTAATTCAACTATTAATCAATAATAGATACAGATCACATTCTGCCAACTGTCTGGGGTAAAATATTATTAAAAATATACCTACAGGGAAAACTTAAATTTAAAATTATTTAAAATTACGCCTCGTTTCACTCAATTTACTTAAATATTGTCTTATAGGATTGATTACCATGTAAGTATATAGATCATCCTTGGAATTTGGGGATTTCAAAAGGTGGGGCTTTACGGGAGCTGGGGCTGCATATTTCTGACTAATGCATAAAAACGGAGTCTTGCAAAATCCAGAAAAATCAGGTCTGTGCTCATGACCCAGTTCAGATTCTGATCTTGCCCTTCTTCTTCAAACATTTTCATTGAATCATAGAATCATAGAATACACTGAGCTAGAAGGGACCCATCAGGAACATTGACTCCAACTTTTGGCCCTGCAGACTCCCCAGCAATCCCACCCTGTGCCTGGGAGGATTGTCAAAACACTTCTTGAGCCATGACATGCTTGGAGCTGTGACCACTTTCCTGGGGAGGCTGCTCCAGTGCCTGACCACCCACTGGGGGAAAATCTTTTCCTGATAGCCATCCTAAACCTCTCCTGATTCAGCTTCATGCTGCTTCCTTGGGTGCTGTCCCTGGTCACGGAGAGCAGAGATTGGTGCTTGCCCCTGCCCTGCCCCTTGGGAGGATGTTGAAAAGCTCCGTGAGGTCTCCCCTCACTGTCCTTTTCTCCAGGCTGAACACACCAAGTGTCCTCAGCTGCTCCTCAGTGAGGGCTTCCCCTCCAGACCCTTCCCGTCCTTGTGGCCTCCTCTGGGCACTCTCCAATGGCTTCATGTCTCTTTTGTACTGTGGTGCCCAGAGCTGTCCCCAGCACTCGAGGGAGGCCAGCCCAGCCCAGCCCAGCCCAGCCCAGAGCAGAGCAGAGCAGAGCAATCCCTTCCTGGCCTGGCAGTGCCGGGCTGGTGCCCCAGGACAGGGACGTCCCTCCTGGCTGCCAGGGCGCTGCTGGCTCAGCTCCCACTGCCCACTGAGCAGGACCCCCCGGCCCCTTCCTGCAGCTGCTCTGCAGCCTCTCATTGCCCAGTCCATGCACACGGCCAGGGGTGCCCTGTCCCGGGGCAGAACCCAGCACTTGCCTGGGTCAAACTCCACAGGGCTGGGGATTGCTGTCTAATTTCTCTAATTTGTTGAGGTCTCCCTCAAGGGAGTCAAGTTCGAGTTTTCAGGCTTTTTTTAGGGCGCCTGTGTTAAAGCAGAAGGTGACAAGCCCCTTCCAGTGCCATCTTGGCTGGCTCATCATGCCATTCCTGCTGATGCATTACAAAAGAGCATTAACAATTTTTGTATACATGTCTAAAACTCTTTATATTGGTGGTTCTCAACTACAAGCCAAAGAACAGAACCTAGCTGGAAACTAGCAGAGTGACAGCAGGTACAAATATTCAAAGTAAAGGATGCCTAAGTAAGCTCTTTCTCTCCTGTGCAAGAGCTGAGAACAAGTCTGTTTCCTTGGCTGCATTCACTGCAGCTTCTTTTCTCAAATCTTCCTTGATTTGCACTTTCCAGTTGTCTAGTTCTTGTTTTCTTTTAGATAGTATCAATCGATGGCAGGTTAGTCCCAAGATACTTCTAATCTTTTAAAAATATATCACAGTTTGCAATTAATGGTTTACTTATATTTATGACATACCGAATGCTATCTAACCTGCATTTTCATAGTAAGTGCTACTCAAAGAAAGATTCCTGCAGGTAAACGTTGTAACCAAAATGTTCATCCTAGACATTAAGCCTTATACTTTACATGTGAGGCTACCAACAGCTGTGATTTGGGTGCTGATCTGAGTCCTGAAAACCTGACCTCCAAGTGTGGCTGTGAATCCATTTACTTCCATCACTGCTGTGTGAGCACAAGAATAGCACCTGAGGATATGGCTGCTGGGTTGGAACTCGTATTGATGGATTTTGAGCCTTTTATCTTTAGGTTTACGGACGGATTCTGCCTTTCCTTAGCGTAACACAAATTTGGATTATTTTTGCTTTACCTAATTCCCAAGCCTAACAGAGTAAGGTTTGGCTTTTGATTTTTTCAAGATTTCTAGGAAAACCTTTTGTCCCTGTGCTGTGTCACTAATGACGTGACAGTCATTAGTCATGATGTGACAGAGTGCTTATTGCAACTTTCACTTGGAAAAGCCAGACTTGATGTGACAGTAGCAGGTAAGAGGCGAAAGGCAGGTCTCAGTGCTGACGGACAGCGAAAAACCGCAGCAGCGAACACTGAGTCAGCAGGCACTCCAGCTACAAGAGGAAGAAAACCAGGCAATACTAGCTTTGTTTAGCCTAGGGGCTATTGAAGATGTGGCAATAAGAAGAGAAAATGGTGAGAAGCCTTTTCCTGACTCTGTGGGTGTAATTACTCCTGGAAAAAACCTTCCCCGTGAAGCAGATAGGAGACAGCCCGACCTCGCAGGCGCCAGGAGCTGTTGTCTGCTGTGTGTGTGTGTGTTTACGGCCGCTGCCACCCGCACCGCCCCCGGGCTGCTCCCCGGCCCGGCGGTAAAACAGCGCTGCCGATAAAAAACCGCCCCGCGGGCGCAGGCACCGCTGGGATTCGAACCCAGGATCTCCTGTTTACTAGACAGGCGCTTTAACCAACTAAGCCACGGCGCCGTGCGCTGAGAGGCGCTTCAGTGCGGCATTAATAGAGCTTCAGTGCAGCGCTAACGGAGCTCCGAGCGCGGCACAGGCCCTGCAGCCGCCGTGCCTTCTCCGCCCCGACCGGCCCGGAGCGGGACCGCCGACCGCGGCTCTGCCCCGACCGGCACCGCCGACCGCGGCTCTGCCCTGAACGGGACTACCGACCGCGGCTCTGCCCCGAACGGCACCGCGGACCGCGGCTCTGCCCCGACCGGCACCGCCGACCGCGGCTCTGCCCGGAGCGGGACCGCCGACCGCGGCTCTGCCCCGAACGGCACCGCGGACCGCGGCTCTGCCCCGAACGGCACCGCCGACCGCGGCTCTGCCCGGAGCGGGACCGCCGACCGCGGCTCTGCCCCGGAGCGGGACCGCCGACCGCGGCTCTGCCCCGGAGCGGGACCGCCGACCGCGGCTCTGCCCCGGAGCGGGACCGCCGACCGCGGCTCTGCCCCGGAGCGGGACCGCCGACCGCGGCTCTGCCCCGGAGCGGGACCGCCGACCGCGGCTCTGCCCCGGAGCGGGACCGCCGACCGCGGCTCTGCCCCGGAGCGGGACCGCCGACCGCGGCTCTGCCCCGGAGCGGGACCGCCGACCGCGGCTCTGCCCCGGAGCGGGACCGCCGACCGCGGCTCTGCCCCGGAGCGGGACCGCCGACCGCGGCTCTGCCCCGGAGCGGGACCGCCGACCGCGGCTCTGCCCCGGAGCGGGACCGCCGACCGCGGCTCTGCCCCGACCGGGACCGCCGACCGCGGCTCCGCCCCGAACGGGACCGCCGACCGCGGCTCTGCCCCGAACGGGACCGCCGACCGCGGCTCTGCCCCGAACGGGACCGCCGACCGCGGCTCTGCCCCGAACGGGACCGCCGACCGCGGCTCTGCCCCGGAGCGGGACCGCCGACCGCACAGGCGCCCGCGCCGGCTGTGGCACAACACGCGTAGAGAGCGGAGGAAAATGCATAAATGTCGGCCTTTCGGACATTTATAGGCGAAGCTGCCTACGGCCGAGCTCCAGCCCCGTCTCATCCTGCAGCGCCTCGACCGGCCGCGGTTCATGGCACAGAACGCAAAGGGAAGATCGGGTCTCAGACTCTGCAATCATCTTTAATGATGAAACATTAAACCACGATATACACGTGCACACCCTGCCATGTGCTTCGTGGTCTGTGCACACACACCGGCACAGTGTCGAACCAAACGCGTGGGTTCCTACAAGCTAAATTCCCTGAGAGAAAGAAAAAAAAAAAAAAAAAAAACATGGAAAAATCCTAACCTCCAACACACAAATTCCCCTTCACTGTCTGTTTTATGTCCTTCCCCTCTGTTTTTTTCATTGATTCCTCATTCTCAGTCACAAATACAAGCTCTTGTCTTCAAATACAAAGCTCTGTGATTTATTCTCAGATATTCATCTCCCTTCTGCCTTACCTCTGAGGCCAGCCTTTGTCACTGTCTTGGTTTAGACAGACAGGTATCTGCCAGGGAGGGTTGGAGTCTCCCTTAAAATGTAAGCCCCTCCCCTCCTTTTCCAAATTATCATAAATTTGCAATTAAAACGCTGTCAGGCAAAGATTTTGGGAATCGGTATAGCAGTTCTTTACTCGGGATATAAAAATACAAATGTTGTAGTACAGAAGAATAAGCAAACAAACAAACAAACAAGAAATCCTAGAAAAACCCTGACAGAGTCAGAAATACAACCTGACGCCCTGTTGGTCAGGGTGTTGGAAGCAGTCCAAAGTCAGCCCTCCTGGAGTGGCAGATGTGGTTCTGTTGGAGTAGAGATGGTTCCGTTGAAGAAAAAGGGTCCAGTAATGGTGAGATGGGTCCGGTCTTCCTCCAGGGATCCGGTGGAAAACTGGATCCCTAGGGGGACTGTGGCTCCTTTTTATCTAGGTTAAGATGGGTTGGCTCCTCCTCCCTGTGTGGAGCACCTTACAATAGTGCACTGTAATGTGTCATGTCATTGGTGAGCTCTTAATGGTCCATTAGCAGAAGATATTCCCATGGGAGTAGTGAAACAATGAAGAGAGATAAGTAGCACTCCACCATCTGATAAGCGACACTGACCCATTTGGGCAAAGAGAAGCAATTCTGTTCCACCCAGATGGAATAGAACGACAGTCACTTAGTTGTTACATTTTTAAAATTTATGGTGTTCCCTTTGCTGTCCTTCATGTTTTGAAGAACTCACTTATAAATAACTGGAAATCTCTCTCATAATAGAAAATCCCACTGATGCCTTGGAGTGGCTACCTAGAACAGAGGCTAGACAGAGTTAAGTAGGTATTTATTAAAGACCTTTGTCAGGAAAATTAATCCACAAACACCAGAGGTTTATGTCCAAAAAGGAGACAGCTTTATTCAAATAAAGGGAGAGGCCATGGGGCATTTTCCCTGGGGTCTCTCAAATTTTTGGAGGACGCAGCCTCCTTTTTATCCTAATTTCCTTACTGCATTTCTCTCTCCCTTTCCCCAGTGGCTGAGGCACTTAAGAGATACAGACTCCCTGAAACGCCTCATACCTAAGGCTCCCTTCTAATGTGTAACCTCCTTTTTTCATTTCCATGTGTCACTCAGCGTAATTCCTTTTATTTTTCACTTATTTTCTCAGTGTGTGTCAATGCACTAACTGGCACCAGAATGATCAGGAATGTCTTTAAGATCAAAGAAAAAAAAAATATCAAAGCTACTGTGTGTTCTTGTTCTGTGGAGTCAAAAACGTCTTGCAGTCAAGACTACCCTTCTCGACTTACCCAGTCTTTGTCTGCTGCATGCACTATTAATCTTTGTTTTGGTTCACAGAGATACTGTTTGTTGTCAAGAACTTCAAATGATTTCTCAGTACAGCCAGTCATTTGGTATCTGCCCTTTCAAAGGGAAAAAAAAGAGAATGCCAGACTGAAAATTGTTAGGGCTGGCCTAGCCCCCCAGGATCCTAATCCACCATACTGTCCTGAATTCTAATTGCTTCAGCTGTTCCTGTAGGGGAGGAAATTAGGCTTGTCATAATACATTTTACATAATCTTGCCTATACATTGCTGTCAGAAAGTTCCCAATACTCAGGCAAATACTTTTAGATAGATTCTGAAAAATAAGAATTGCTCAACAAGTGTTAAAGAAAACCTCCTTAGGCAGAGAAAAAATTTCTTAAACAGAAATGACACACTTCAGGGAAGTGGCACATTTTAGCCTTTTCAGCAAAAAGAATATTCAAGGATCTACTATACTTTAAAAAAATTAATGGATTATCTTATTTTCTGGTCTTGATTTCAGTTTACTTACACGTAAGAGAGCTGAATAGCATTTTGCTGAAGACAGAAAAATAAAAGTTCCAATTCTGAGTTCAGACAAAGCAGGTGAGTTTGGAACTTGTCAGTCTGGCACTTATTAAGCTGTACATGTCATGACTAACACACCGAGACACTTATTTTTATATCTCCAACCTACAGTATGTGCTTACAGTTGCCATGTGTTTATTTGCTCGTCATTAGAAGATGCGACTTTTTCCTTCTGCATTGCCTGGTTTCTTTGAGGTAGCCATCACAGCTCTTGGCTAGTATAATGCTGCTAAGCTGAACCTTGTCTGAACCCAGACTTTTTATGCCATTGGGCTTCTTGGGCCTTTTCAGTACGCCTGGAAAAGCTTCTGGATATGGGAGAAACCTAGCATTGCACAGCAGGAAATCAAAATGTTAGATACTTTATTAAATCATTTCATCTGAATTCATATGACATTAATGCACTACTACCCATTACCAATTCTTAGATGAAGTCATGGCTGCTCACTGAATGCCAGATCTCAGTGCCTGCAGTCTGCTTAGCACAGATAGAGTCATTTGCTGGCATAGCACTCGCGGGCTCACGTAACGCCACAGTTTAGCCCACGAGGGGGAGGAGGAAAGCAGGAACCATAGGAGAATGTATCTTAAGTTCCAGAGTTCCACTTGACTGAGCTAAGTTCACATCCTTGATACTAACTTGGAGCAGATTTACCAAATCTGGTTGAGAAAAAAAACCGCTGATGGATGGGGACTGTGTTTTAATTTTTCTGAAGATCTGTTTCCAAACTCTACTTCCTCTCAAAAAAAATCATCTTTACATCTCATGAAGTCTCTCAAGTCTTTCAAACACTTGTTTCCTTGACTGTGGCCCATCAAAATGCAGCACATCAAGCTCTCAGGCCACAGGTTTTAGCCAAGAGCGTTACAAATTTGGGCAAAGATACTTTGAGAAATCTTCTCTTCACTCCTTTGGGAGTTTGCTCATGACTGTCAAGTGTGTGTTTGTGTGAACTAACAAACCCCAGCTGCCATAAGCATTAACCACACACAAAGTGACAGGGAGCTCTTCATCCCTGGGCTGCCAGCAGTCCCCCAGCTCCTCATGGGCACAGGGCCCAGCCTGCTTCCCTTCCCCACACCTCCTGTCAGGGCTCCAAGCCGGCCCTAGAGCTGCTCCCCATCACCTCCAGGCAGCTCACTCTTATTTCATGGCTGATACTGAAATTATTCTACAATATAACAATTGCCGACAAAAAGCAGCATGAACAGCTTTCTTTATAACTACAGAAAATGAGGCAGTTTATAATTGTATATAATCTTTTAGCTCATTAGCCGTAATAATTTATGTGAAATTAACTCCACAGGGCCAGGGCTTGGGCTCGGTGATCCTGATGGATCCCTTGAGTTGGGTCCCTTCCAACTAAGCACGTTCTGTGATTCTGTCAAAGGTTATTGGTTTAGAGCTGCTATAGTAAATGTTATGCAATTTGGATAGGCAAAAATAACAGCCAGATACTCGAAAACTGCGATGGGAAATTCTGCAGTAAGATTCAATAAAGATACTTGCACTCAATAAAAATTGTACATTGCTTTAATTTTAACTTCCTAACGTAATTCAGACTGAAACTTCCTCTCCAGCGTTTTAGAGGTCCTAGGCATAGAAAATTATCACGGCACAAAACTTATTTGTAACAATAAAGTTTATTAAAATGCTTTGTTTAATTAATTAAAACAAAGCCTGCAATATTTCAGATTATTATGCCCAGAAAGGGGTCTTTTCAATGTTCTATAATCCATATATTTTGAACTCATGAAACATCATAAAATAAGCATATGCACATTTACTTTCACAGAAATTCAATATGAATACTGTATCTATAGTGCTTCACATTATACACCACTGATCTACCATCATGGAGGAGATCAAAAATTTGAGATCAAGTCACATGATACTGAAGAATGCAAGAGAGCTCTTCAATACTGAAGTTGTTTTAATCTAAAAGGGAGGAAAAAAACAGGAAAAAGGTCACACTAAACAGTCACACACCACATTAGGAACATTTCATTACTTGAGCAGTTACTTAAACCCTAGTTTCAGAGAGAGATCTGGGTTGTATTAGATAAACCCGTTTTCTCAGTGATGAGAGACATGCAAATGTGAAGATTACAAAACAACTGCTTGTACAAAGAAATCTATTTCGTGCAAAATGCATAAAAAATATTTCAGCTATTCAGAAATCCAAGCAGTAGTTTGTTTTTGAATATGAAAACACCAATACATAACCGACACTCAGTTCCAAAGGAATGGAAGGCAGAGTCCTTTCAAATGCCAGTTGGTACCTGCCCATTCCACTCCACACCTCGACCCCAATCACTCTGCCATTAGACCAGATGGATGTGGTACTCAACAAATACCTGGAGACACCTCCAGCTAGTAAGAGACACAAACAGAAGCCAATACAGTGACTGTTCCACATGGGACGTTTTTGAAGCTGACTACGATCTGCACTAGAGACAGTTTCGGTTGTTCCTACTTTACTTCAAGTGTGTGTGTGCGAAATATTGTGAAAGGTGCTTTTCTGATTTTCACATTTATGTTAGCACTCTCTTCAAGTCTCTAGTTCATAAAAATGCAATAGCACAGTCTGAACTCAGAAGACATGTACATGACTCAAGTATTGTTCTGCTTGCTTCACCCTTGCAAGTGACTCAGGTATTGTCCCTTGCAGAAGCACAGATATCTAAAGCATTTGGTGCCACACAACAGATCTATCTGAATGGAATCTTAGCGGACTATGTTTCTTCCAATGTCCCCAAGTAAAGAGGATTAGATAACTGAAAATATGAATTTCCACTTTCACTAGTTCAATTTTTAATTCCAATTCAAAATACCTTCCAAAAATATCGGTCATCTTTAAGTATAATGTCCATTAGCCCTGCTAGGCCTGTGTGTTTAGTGGCCCTTATTTTAAGAGGCCTCTATCCTAAAATTACCCTCTAGATTAAAATCTCTAATATTTGTACTCTTTCCTCACCAAAGTGAGCTCTTCATAAAGAAACTGGCTTATTCACATTAGCTGCAAATAGGTTCACTATATTGACAGCTCATAAATTGGTATTTTAGTTATTCAAGGTAAAATTTGCAAGTGTTTAAGCAACCTTTCTGCTTACCTTCTTAGAAGTTCTTTAGGTGACAAGCCTGTGGTTTCCATATCACTAAGGCTGTCACTGCTATCTGTAGTATCTGAGCTGCTGTCTTTTTCTGATTTTTTATTTTTGTGTTTTCCTTTGTTTTTCGGCTTCTTATGCTTCTTTTTCTGTAAAAAGAACAGAAATAATCCTTTATCTCCTTGTAAAAGACCTGGATTTTTCTGAATGTCAACAAAAGCAAAAAGTTTGTTTCAGTATGGACTCAAAGCTGAAATGAAACAGAACACTTACCAATGACTGTTTTCCACTACTCAGACTAAGCTTAAAAAAACCCCCTATGAATGAAAATTCACTTAATCCAAAAACTCAACTCTCCCTAAAACAGACCTTTCATTACAGTTATTTGTATATAAGCCATGAATGCAATTCCCAGAATGTGTTTGACATCTTCCACACAAAACATCAAACTACCCACAATATTGTACCTGCAGTCACGTATGTGTATATGAAAAAAGCAGCATCATAGAAGGATAATTTTCTCATTTCAAAACATCAGAGAAATTCTGTTGCTTTAATTCTAGTCCCAGTATATGTTTTTTCTACAACCAACCATAAATAATAAAACATTTTGAAAGGCAGATCAAAGAACAATAAATCAAAAATCAGTATTTAAATTCGATACCTTTTCCTTTTTGTGTTTGCGTTCTTTCTTAGCCTTGTGCCTCTCTCTGATTTTCCGATGTTTTTCTCTCCTACTAGGCCCAGGAGAAGTTGCTGGCACCACTGTTTGTTGTTGCCAAGTAGTGCCTAAAGTACAAAGCAAATGCATAAAGAATAATAATAATAATGGTAATTTGGTTATTACATTCTGTATTACTTTTAACCTAATATGATCGTTAAACAAACAAAACCCCTAACTCTAAAAAGGAAATTACATGTCTAAGACTCCTACCTACAACATCCCTATTGAAACTAAATGCCTTTGCAATCTGTTAAAAAAATGAAATTGCAAGGCTGTCCTATATTTTCACATCCATTTTTTATCATTACCTCTATAGACTTCAAACTGGTACACAGGCAAAGGGTCCCTGTTGGTGGGTCACAGCATGGCAACAAAACATTTGCTGATGCCTGTTTACGTTACACACGTTTAAGAGACAGATGGCCTATTCAAAAATGCTTTTTTTAAGGAGAGATATGTATTTTATATACAATTTCAATGTGCAGAATTTACACTCCAGATGCTTACAGAACCTACCAGAAGAAAAAGCTGGTGGCAACTTCGGTCCAAATTCCTCTGTTGCATCCAGTTCCTGCTTTGACGTAGGCAACGAAGAAATGCCAGAATCAGTTGTAGCAGTCACACTCTCTATGAAAAAAAACAAAACTTGCTGTATTTGAAAATAAGACAATACTTTTTCCAAGAAGTGTTGAAGAAAGTTCAAGGAGGCTTTCTAAAAATCTTTAAGAAAGAAGATGCTGATCTGTTTGCTGTCTTTATGGACTGCTTCGGCCAACTGGGTAGCTGACATTCTGAAACATGTCAACATACTGTAGGTTTTTTTCTTTTAAACCAAAATTTACCTTTTAAACTCTAAAATTTTTAATTAAATTACTATCAGTGCATTTGTTTGCTTTCCTTTTGTAACAATGTTATTTTTCCATTACTCAGAATGAATAAAAAACTATATATATAAGATTAATAAACACTAAAAGTTAAATGTTAATAGAACCAATTGTGACAGTAAGTGAACAAAGTATTTTCATTTTAAGTATGTTCTTAAACTAGATGTTTTGTTTCCCCTCACTGTATAACAGGCATATTTCATACAGCAGTTTGCTTGTAAAATCTACACAAAAGGTACATGGCAATGCTAATAACACTGGAACATGCAAGGCCTTATTCAATGCTGTATTATTTGCATTTTCTACACGACCAGCTCTGCCAATCTCAGATGATCTGCACAGGAGCAGATCACTGTCCTAACAGTCCAAGAATGTGTGATTCAAAAACAAAACTTTTACAAGGTATTTATTTTATGTTGCATAAAAATGAACATCCATTAAGTACTACCTTGTATATTAGAGGAAGAACTGTCTGGTACTTCAACTTGTTTGGCGGTTTCTGATGCTCTTTCTGAAGTAGTTGGTTGCTGTTCTTCATCACTCTCTTCTTCAGAGGAAGATGATTTTTCATCTGAGGAGCTCACAAAGATGGCCTTAAATAAGTCCATGGGTGGTCGTCCACTTTCTTCCTCCTGATTCTTCTCTTCATCAGCTACCTGCTAAATAGCATCATAACAAACTATATTTAAACACTAAAGAAACCAACAGTCTCTCTCTGACAAGGAATAACTTCAAGCACAGTCTCTCTCTGATAAGAAATAACTTCAATCACAATGACAGGTACTTACAAAACATTTGGACGGCACAATAGCTGTGAAATAAACAATCTTAGTCCCAAATAGTAAAGCCCTGAAATGCTGAGGAACTAAACCAGTGTTCACACTTTAAAGAGTAGTGCAGTTTGTGAAAATAGATCCCCAGGTATTATAAATTCTAATTCATTAATTCAATTATAAATTTCAATTATATAATACTAAATTTAAGCAAAAGGAAAACATCACCTTTCTCCCCAAAATATGCACTCTCTTCTATGGAAAGGAGAAATAAGTATACGTTCTGCCTGTGAGCAGAGTGCTGGTAAAGTTACTGAATTTAGTTCCCAGACTACTGAGCTACATTTTTTCTTCTCTTAAGCTCTACTTCAAGTATAATCAGAGGTAAGCTGCAAACGCCTTGCATCCCAGAGTTACAACCTCAGAATTCTTCTAAGTGCCATCTCATGCCTTTGCTCATCCTGAGTTGGCTCTTGTGCAAACTGATCTGAATTAGAACAATTCATATATTAACTAATCTTATTTCTGGGTTGTCAAGGTTTACAGCTATTCCCTTAAAGTCCAAACCCTGTAGTAAACTCACCACTGTGGGAAGAGTTTCAGTTGTCCCAGTTCCACATTTTTCTGTTGCTGGCACTGGTGGCTGCTGCTGAACATCAGCTTTTGATCTAGCAAGACTAATGAATTCACTGATAGAATCTTTCTTCTCCTTCTCTTTATCTGACACATCCCACCTTGAAGATTTCTTTGGTTCTAAAACATCCAAAATATTCAAATCACCTGCATGCCAAAATGTTCTGCATTTCATAGCCTACTTGATTTTAAAATACTCTGCTTCTTCAGTTTGACACTTTTAGAATCTAATGAATACTTGACCTATAAATGTCTTTTAGATAGAAGAAATTAGCATTGTATATCACTAACTTCAGTTATTATGTCACTGAATTTTAATTTTCAATTCCCTTGTTTGGGTTTTTAAATGAAAAAAAATCACATGGCTAGGTTCTCAATGAAAAAGATGCTTTTCTGCACTATTATCTCATGTGTAGATAATTAATAAAGTAACAACAAACTTACTGTTGACACTGCTACTCTCTTGGATCTTTTCATTTGTTGCTTGAGTTACAGATGTGGTGGGCTCAGGCACAGTCAAGAAATTAAAAACAGAATACTTGTCTCGTTTCACTTTTGGTAGACCCACTATAGAAGAACTAGAGGGAAATAAAATTGTTTGCTGATTATTGTTTCAACACAGAAGAGTCCCCTAATTAGCAACAACAGCCCCTACAGTAGTCCTTCAAATGCATGCTGTTTTATCAGAGGTCACCATATTTCACGAAGCAAATAATATCTTTGTGCAGTTCTGTATTACCTTATGACAAAAGAAAACATCAAGGCAGATTTTCCACAAGCAAATGAAAAACTCAGAATTTATAGAAAGTTCTAAAAATACAAGTATCGATTATCTTACTCAGGATATGGATCACGAACATTAAATCTTTTACACAGCAGCTTATCAGGATGCCATTCAAACTTGTCTCTTGTGAGTTTGCCAAACATCTTCATCTTCACAGCTGTTTCCTTATCATCAATATCATTCTGAAAAAGTCAAACATTTAGAGCTGATAAATAAGTAACAACATCCCGAACTGTTGTAAAATCAATGAACAGGACAAATCTATCAATATTTAAATGCTGTTTAACAAATCACTACTCTGTAAGCAATGAGTGTTTGCAAAAGCTGCTAAACCAAAGGGCAACAAAATAGTGACATATCTTCATAAGAGTTTAAAGGAGAAAGAAAGTCAGGGCTAAGGCAACAACTGCAGCTGCGGTCTGTTAAAAGATTGTAGGCAGCACATACCTCTTGGTCTCGAGGAACTTCAACTTTGTCAACATCATCTTCGTATTTGGCGCGGGTGAATCTGGATGAGAGAGTTGAGTTTGAGGATCTGTAGAAGATGGCTGCACGGAAGAACTCCTCCTGTTCCCTGCCTCGCTCCCACTTGGTCACATTCGGATCTAAAAAACGCTCCAATGCTTCTCCTGTAAGATAAGGAGAGAAATGCTTAGCAGAGATGACAGCTTACTTCGGGTCAACACTTTTCAAACAAAAAATAAGGTAAAAAGCAAACGTTCTTGCAAGTAGTTAAAGAATATTTAGCTCGAGGGTAGTATTAATCTCAACTGTGTTAATCCCCGATAAATGGAGGTAGTTTTTCAAAACAGCAAGAGTGATGGCATTTGCCAAATGCAAAATCGGTATTTTAAGTAATTTTACTTGTAAAACTGATTCTTTACTCATTGCCTTTTAAAGAATGTTCAAAATACTTAATGGATTTAACAGGTGATTAGAACAAAAAGGATAACCCAAAACTTTATCAAATAACTAAAACATAGAACAAAAGAGTTTAAGCCTGGCTAGGCTTTGGTAACTTGCTTTCTGGTCTTTAAAATGCCCACTGGTAAATACAGAGTTTGCACACAGGTTTACAGCAACAGGTTCACTTTTTCTGCCAGAAGGAAGAGGAAGTAACACCAACCAGGCAAATACACTTACAGTAAAACAGACCTTTAACCATTCCAGTTATTTATACATGTCTACATTTTCATCATTATGACTAGGGAGGCACTGACAGTCGTAATACAGTCATAACTGAGAATACCGATAAACAATAGTCCAAAATATTGAATATTTTATGCTAATATTAAATAATATTCAAAATTAATATTCCAAATATGAAAATATTTTATTGATAAAAATATTAAAATACTTAATATTTTATAGTATTAAACAGTATTCAAAAATATTGACATTTTATCCAGGGAAAATCCGAGTTCTGAATAGAGGAACTATCGATTCAAAGTTCAAGTAGTCTGTCCCAATGTGGTAACCAGAAGATGCTACTGACCAGAAAATATTTATTTTATAAAATGAAAAGGACTTAAAAAAAACCCCAAAAACACAAAACCCCCAAACCACAACTAAATCAACAAACCCAGGTTTTCTACCTGTCACTACATTGTTTCCTCTGTCAAATTTCCCTGGTGCCCATTTTCTTCTTCCCCAATAATCCCTGTGTACTTCAAAATTTGAAAAAAAACCCCAACCCCTCCTCTTAAGAAGTTTATTTCATGGCAATTTAAAGTCACGAGCTGATGATGAACTCCCTAGATCAATTTCAGCTTTTTATGCCTTACAGAAAAATCACAGTATTGGTGAACTCACCACAAGGCATTGCAAATACCTGGTTTAATCTAAGATACAAGCCAGTATCATTTAATAGCAAAAACTTAAACAAAATGGAACTTGGATTCAATTCCAAGGAGCTTGCATTTTTTTTTTTTGGTTTTGAGTAAGAGCTCTGTATGTATGCTGTGTTTTTAGAGTGCTAAATTTTTCTGAGAAGAACATAAGTGACAGCAGAAGTCTCAGTACCCAAAGGACATACAATACAAGCTTTGACAATATTCACTTTAGGGTTCTTATCTTCCCCTGGTGCAGAGGGTATGGAGCTTCTTTTGATTCTGTTGTTACCCAATCATCTTTCTGCCTCTATATGATCTGTCAGTTTAACTCTTTGAAGAGAAACTAACTAAATTAAAAGGCTTGTTCCACTGACCAAAGCTGAAGTGTACCTTGGCAAGTGAAATAAGGGAAACCCAGGAAATGAAGTAGAACTTAACTTCTGCTACATCATAGAAGTATGAAATGTAATGCCTAAAATCAAGACTTACTGGCAACTGAATAACTGAGCAGTTTTCCTGAAATCAACATGACTAAGTATCAATAAAGATTTCTGTTAACATTGGTCCTGAAAAGAGTAAAAGGAGAAATGCTGTGGAATTCAGGAAGAGAACTCATAATGAATATAAAATGCCATGGAACAGAACTCATAGTGAATATAAAAAAAAAGGGGGCGGGGGAGGAGGAAGAAAAAAATTAATCAAGAAATATTTTACCTTTTTCTCCTTGTTTAAGACTTTTCACAAAATTTTCGTATCTTTTCTGTTTTTCTGGATTTTTTGCAAATGGTTTGAAGTCACTAGAACCAGCATTTACTAACTGTCCCTCCAGCTGCCTTTGCCATTTAAGAGTGGCACCTTCTGGGGAGGCTGACTGGAATCTGCTCTTAGGTGACTGCTGAGACACTGTTTTTGCTTTCATTTGTTGTTCAGATGCTTGTTTCACTTCTTTGAGTCTTTCTCTATCTTTCTCAGACAGATATTCCAAAATAGAAGGAGCCGGACCTAAAGCAGAAAAAAAGCAGTAAAAGACAAATGAAAAATTACTAGAACTATTTCTTCCACTTTAGTAGAGGAAAAATCCCAACCACACGTGTATACATTCAGATAAAATGCTCTTAAGCAGAAATTAACAATAAAATGGCATACATGCCAAATAAAAATTTGGTCACTATTATATCTTTCATGCTATTTACATATAAGTTGATAAAGTTTACTATTGTAAATGCAAATGTCAGCCACAGTTACAATTTATCTTTTTAGTATATTTGAATGTATTTCAGTGAAACATGATAAAAATCATCACAGCCTACTGTATTCATAAAAGGCTACAACCTTCGCCAACAAAACACAATCCAACACATACTTTTGGTCTTTAAAATATTGAAGTAAACGAAAATACAGACAGTTGTATAAACAATTCAACTGCTGAGATGAAACTGAACAATGAAATGGTAACTAGCTCATGGTAACAAGATTTGATGTATTTATGTTAGAAAATCAGTGCTCAAGGCCTGACCCAATTCTTACTGTTCTATAAATAAACATACAAACATGCTTGAAACACAAGCAAAGATATGGTCACCTATGTCAATACCTTTCAGCTCAGCCTCTCCCAGCTGCTCCCTCCTCTGAGCTGCAGTCAAAGCATGCCTGCTTTGGTGTGTTGGATCACTCCCAAGTTTCCCAGCTGACTCCTCCAAAGCCTTCTGTAAGTGGCAGTTTTCATTCCCAGCTATTATCACAGGTCGAAAGTAATGGACTGGTCTGTAATTTCGTGGCAGGCTAGGTGCGGGATAAATCTGGGGGGAAAAGGGCAACAAAACAAAAAACCCACCTTTGTATGCAACACTTAAAAATGTACTTCAGAAAAAGTCAGCTCAACCTAAGAATTCTTCAATTTACATCTTAGCAGAAGAAACAGATAGTACAAGCTACCAATTCCTCTGGACCCAGTCAGTAAGTGGCACTATAATACAAACTCTGGGAACAAATATATCGACAACATATTTACAACTATGAAAAAATAAAACGTGCACATTAAGTGACAGAAAAATTATCAAGTCTTAGGATGCACTGCTTTTATTTGAGAAAATGCCTCTTAATATTGCTTACTATTTTTTTAAACTGAATTCAAATGATTTAATCAATTAATTGGATTACTGAGTACTTCCATGCTTACTGTATTTTAATGTCTTTCAAAGTGCTTTTCCCCACGTTCTTCATTCAAGCTGTTACTTAAGAGGTTATCTCTGTGCTCCCTATACGATGCAATTTTACATACAACACAAATATTCTCCCTTAGAAGGAGGACCCTGTCATAAAATCGTTCGTCATTCTAATTTATGCAAATATATATGGCATGAATTATGTAAACCCGAAGACAGGACTAAGAAGTTAAATTGTCACCAAAATAGCAAAGTGAACAAAGCATGAGGCCTTGTGGCATACAAGTAGAGATATTATAAAAGAAAGGCCTTATAAAATCAGGCCTTGCTCTGTTAAATTACTGGCTGGCCTGTTACTTCTTCTGAGTGCAGCTAGCTAAGTTCCCATGTGAAAGAATCTTGAGAATGACAATCAGTTTGCATAACAACCTATTCTTAGAGAGAAAAATAAGTTGCACCTGTAATAACAAAAGATCTGATCCATGAGAATCCACAAAGAAAATATGCAAACACCTGTGAATAGAAAAAGTCTTAACACTTACAGCCACAGACACCTTCTAACCAATAAACTGAGTGGAAATAAACTACTAGCCAACTGGAGCTGAACATGAGGTCTGTGAAAACTGTATAAAAATGAGTTATGTGAATAAAGATGAGACTTTTATGCATGAAGAAACAAAGACCTGTCTGCTTTTTACTGCAACAGGCCTGGTTTTTACAGAAAACTGAATGTTACATATGAAAGATCTAGAACCAAAATATGTAATACTTTTTTTCTTTTCTAAGTTAAATTAAACCGTTCCTCCAGCCTTATGGCAAGTAGCAGTGAATTATGTGGAAGGCATTTGTTCAAAGCCAGTACTCAGGGAAAGTTTAAATACCTGCAGGTGTCTGATAAAGTTTAGGATTCTGTTGAACAGCCCCCAGTGCTACAACTGTGTTCATTCATCAATTTTTACTGCTGACCAAAACATTTATTTCTAAGAACAGAAAAACACCAAGAAGCAGTAGAGTCTGCACAGTTCACATGATGAATGATGTTATTCTTAATACATAAAATATGGCTTACCTTGATTGGAGCTGATGGTTTTGATGCCAAGGAAAAACCAGCCAGGACTTTGCCTATATATTTAAATTCTCTTTCAGGCCCTACAAAATGATTGCAGAGCTGGTCAATATCTAAAACATGCAGGTTAGGCATTTTTTTATTCTGAATAATTTCCATATGTTATTGTCTATTATGAATCATAATTGTAGTTTGTCTTCACCACCTATCATTTAAAATTAAGAGTTCTGATTATAGATTAGGATTATACAACTAAAAACTGCTACCAGAGTGATTGCTGCAGGTTGAATATAGCTCACAGTGAAGCAACAGTATCCATACTGTGCACAGCTAACACCATCAGTGTTATTAATGTGTACACCTAATGTGAACAGGTACTCCAGAAATTACAACAGTACGTCATGCACTTACATAGTGCAGTAAAAATAAAGTGGCACCAAGATACAATTTACAAAAATTATCTGAAAATACAGAAGTTTATCTAAAAAAAAAGTTCTCTTTTTAAGTTATGGGTCATATTTTGTAACTGTGATTCACAATCACTTTTTTTTGTTCAGTGAAACTGAACAAAGCATCCACAAAGCAGCACATATTGTCCTCTTGAAAATATGCTTTGAGGATTTAATCTACACTGCGATTAGTGGAGGACTTTGGACATTATTTCCATAATTGAACACTTCAATACAGAAGGAGGACTAGTTGAGTTTTCAAATATCAAGGCTGAAAATTAAAACATACGCCAAATAGAGACTACATTTCTTTCTCTCTTTTTTTTTTTCTCCCTCCCATATTACACTTGCTCTTTAAAGAGAACCACAGTTCTTACTTTTTTTGGATTTATACTGTTTTGGTGCTGTCCAGCCATACAAGCCATCTCCAGGCTCCTCATCCTTTAGAACTGTATCGTATTTTGACAGCGTGTCAGTTGCATAAATATCATCATCTTCTTCCTCTAAAGCTCCTACACCAAAAGCCTAAAATATATATTTCAAATGAGAACTCCAAAGTGTAAAAATACTTTTAAGTCACATATCAAAACAGATCCACATGGGTATGTATTCATCTATATTAAATCTACAGTAAAATTTATATATACAGGGAAAAATGTAGCATTTCATCACAAAAACTGAGGTGGAAAAAACCCCACACCTCAGTGAGCACAACAGCAAACACATCCCACTCCCTTGGCAGGGAGGGACAGCAAGTTTGGTATGTACAAGCAATGACAACAGGCCAGCTGCACCAAAATAACACATGCAATCCGACTAAGAGCAGGTTAAGTTCTCAAAAGGAAAAAAAATAAGTCAGTTGACAAGGAAATTAACTAAGTAGAATTCCTAGAAAATATAAACTGACAGTGCTTCTAGATAAGAACTACAAATACCCTGGAGCAACACAAAACTTCTCTAGCTGACAGATACTGAAAGTACAATAGACAAAAAAACAAACTAAAAATCTACTGAATATTAACTTTATCCAACCGAAGTAACAGGACATTTTTCCATCCAGCTACTCAGTCAGATAGTTTTTATAGTTGTCTTTTACAGTTTCAGTAACTGAGGGCATTTGAGAGTTCTAAGGGTTTTTCCACATCTTCAAAATAAGTTTTTAAAAATCCTATTCTCAAACCACAGTTAACATCTCTTACAATAATACTACAATGACTAGGAGATTTTCACTTAAGAAAAAACAAAATTCATGTGGATTTTACTGCACCAATCATAAAACACATTTTAAAATGTCCTTACCTGACCTGTAATACCTAGTTTTCTTCCTTTACTGTGTCTCAGATCGCCAAGCAAATTGCTCATTTCTTCAGAACCACCTGTGAAAAGATTCAGGTGTTCTCTTCCAGATACACCAAACAAAGCTTGTGAGGGGTCCAAACCCCTGTAGCCAAGTCCATGGACATTGTCTTTTGGAGTCAAGTCTACAGGCATTACATCTTTCGGCGCAAACGTCACATTTTCTGGCTGATATTCATCCTCTTCATCCTTGTACAAAATTGAAGTTTAAAAGAGCAAATATGACTAAAAGTTCTGTTTGTTGAGCTTTTACAACATTCAGTTAACACGAGCCCAGGCAAGTTTGCATTTCCTGAATTGTGTATGAACTATATCTGCTTACGTAGCAAAAGAAATTTAGATATTATAACCTTTCTTCACATTAAGCATAGAAAGTATTTATAAACACTTTTCAGAAGATTTGAAACTGCATTTTAAAATACTGTTTGAGGATGTTAAAGAAGTTGGTTTGTTTTTTTAATCTGTTATCACATATTCTTACGTAAGTCAACAGACCATTTTTGCCTGTTCAGTACCTCAGAACCCTCAGACAGTCCGGGTGGCAATGCACAACCATATATTTTCACTGTAGGATCTGCAAGAGACATCATAACATCATATTACATTAATTAAAAAAGGGTTTAAAATCAACTTTCTAATCAGTCTGTGAACTAACTTTCTACTACCAAGAAAGTTAATTAGCTCGGGAACTTACCAGGTTTCTGTCTGCATGGCTTTCTTTTGACTCGTGGTCCAATTCCTTGTCCTTCTTTCCAGCCCATCTTTCGTAACAGTTCAACCCCAATTGTTATTCTAAGAAGAAAACAAAACCCAAAATTACTTCAAACCACTTTACTATTTGTTGATAAATAATGTACATATATAACATTTGAACTTCTGGTTTTATATCCCGCTTTAAAATCAAATCTAAATGTGCTAATATTTGTGTATGCAAATATATTTGCATACACACTACTTTCCAGTGTATAAACGTTTACTTGGTACAAGTCCGCACGTTCAAAACAAAAATCCAGGTTGAGGCCACTTAGGAAGTGTAACACTGCAGGATCTTCCAGTCTCACAAGTACAGTGCTCAAACATTACTCTTCTAAGCAATACAACACTTCTGAGTGAAAGGAACGGTTTGGCAAACTTGTATGTAAATTTACTCACTTGGATGGTCCTATTAAATCATCAAATGCAGTGGTTCCTGGGATGGGAGCAACTACTCCTGCTATCTGTCTAGCTTTCTCCTTTATTCTGTCCTTAGCTTGAGATGCAAAATCATCTGTAGTTGTAATATCTTTTGGTGCTATCCCAAATTCACTAAGATCCTGGAAATATACACAAAATGTAAACGTTTAGATTAAACATCCTTCCAATTCTTACTTACTGTAATAGTAAAGTAACGAAAATGGCACAACCGTCAAATTGCTAATTTTCTCAAGCCACTTATACAGTTGTTTCTGCAATAACTTTAGTGGAAATATCTTAAACAGTTTCAAAAGTATTTGCATTTTCTGATAAAGTAAAAAGGTTGAGTTCTAGTTTTATTTTTTTAATACTGACAATTACAGGAGCTTCTTAAGTCAACCTATTAAATAGTCTATACAACCTAACAGGATAACACTGCATACAAGAAGTAATTTCAAGTTGCTTTCATTTTTGCTGTCATGGCAACTATTTACACAGGTTTTCAATTCCTTTCTAAATTTACCTCTTCATCCATGAAGTCTTCAGGTCCACGAACGGTTCTATCGGCCCTCTTCTGCCGTGATGATACAAAAGCTGAAGGTGTCCATCCTTTAAAGAAAGTAAATATTTAAGTAAGGCACTTAAGGCAACACAGTATTCAGAAACATTCAAACATTTCAACCTTACATCTTAAGGATACATCAAAGAAATATCTCTAAAATTACAGTCCAAAAACTCAAGGAGAAATAACTTCAGCAATACTATCTCAACTATTCACAGTATCAGGAATATCAGGAACAAAAATGCTAATGACAGTTAATTTGCTTTCATTAACATGACAACATAGTTCTCGATTTAACCATTCCCAGAAGACAGCAAAGTATCTAACCTTCCTTTGTTCCAACAGTGTTAAAGTAACCAGCAGAAAAGCCACCAGTAAATGCACCATGGAAACGCTGGTATCTTCCCTTTGCATCTTTAACAGTCTGTTCTTGAAGAGGAACTGGCTTTTTAATTCGTTCACCTACAATCAAATAAATCAGAAAGTAAGACACAACTTTACACGAAGAGGAGACTTCCCACTTCCTCCAGAAGCTGTTTTTTCCTTGCAAGTAAGAACAGGATCAAACACTAGCCACTCTGATGTGGAAATCATCAGCAGTTCACATTTATTTCACTCCATTGTAACTATTTATATATACCATTGATGCACATTGGTAGAGGAAAAGCATGAAGTGTTCACTCAAAATCCTTAATTCTACCAACTTTTGAGAATATTAGAATTTTTTCTTGTGAAAGGAAATTTTTCGTTTCTAAGTATGCAAGACCTCTGGCAGGATTTCTTCACTTCAGCAATTGCTTGAATAATTACACATTGAAAGTGTCTAAACTGAAACAAAACACAAAAGCCATAGACTTTGACAGAAACATTTACCCTCTTTTAACAAAATTTCTTGAATAAAGTGGCACGGACTTAGGAGTGACAACTGTACATTAGTCCTTCAACAATGCCCTGTCCATCTCACCAAGATGGATGGGTGGAACTAGTCAGGAGACATTCTTCAACAGAGACTTCCCCACCTTAGAAATTGAAATCTGTTGAGATTTCTGATCTTAAGAATAAAAGAAAATAACATTCCCCCAAAAGTTATTACAGAAATATCTTTCAACCACATCTTTTTAATACAAGACGATGTTCTCTATCATTTGATTTTGTTGGATGTAAATATGATTTTGTTTGCTTGTTTCCTTTGCCATTTATGTATTTAAATGGCAACCTTTGAAGTGCAAGTACAATGGATGTCAGTATTTAACACCCCCGGAGCATTTCTCTGTGATTACTTACTTGTGTATTTTTATCACAATTTCTAACCTGACTCTCCATCCATCGGGCGGTCAGATTAGCGTAACTGTGTACACTTGAACTCTTATACTTAAACTGTACCTTTTTTTTTTTTTTTTTTTTTTGGAGGTGATGGGGGGGAAGGACAGAAGCCAAGCCCAGCACCTAGCTACAACAAAAATCCAACAAAATCCCTAGCAGCTCCCAGCGCAGCCGCCACCAGCCGCGGGGTACCCCAGCCCAGCCGCACACCGCTGTAGTGCCGGGAAGGCCTTTCCGCACTCCGCTCCCAGGCCCTGGGCTGGCCCAGAGCCTCACGCAGGACAGCGCGGCTGCCGAGAAAGGCCCCAGGGCCCGCGGCAGCAGGAGGAAGGGGCAGCAGGTCTGCGCGGGACGCACACGCCGCGGTTCCCCGCAGCAAGGGCTGAGGGCGTTCAGCCGGGAACCGCGCCGGACCGCGCAGGCCCTCGGGGACACCCCGGCCCCAGCGCCTCACGCCGGGCCGCTCTCCAGCGCTCGCCACAACGCACTGACAGAGGGACGGAGGAGGAGGAGGAGGAGGAGGAGGAGGAGGAGGAGGAGGAGGAGGAGGAGGAGGAGGAGGAGGAGACGGACCCCCCCGGCGGTCCCTTACCCTCCTGCAGGGGCTGCAGCGGGCGTCCATAGCTCACCAAATCCTCCTCCTCGCTGTCGCTGCTCTCCGCCGCCGCCATCTTACACGACGGTGGCCGCGCGGGGCGGGGCGGCGTCACCCGAGGGAGGCGGAGCCGCCGGCCCCGCCCGCCTCCGGCACCGGGCTGTGTGGGGGACCGGAGCCCTTCAGCCCGCCACCGGAGCCCTTCACCCCGCCGCCGGAGCCCTTCACCCCGCCGCCGGAGCCCTTCACCCCGCCGCCGGAGCCCTTCACCCCGCCACCGGAGCCCTTCACCCCGCCGCTGGAGCCCTTCACCCCGCCGCCGGAGCCCTTCAGCCCGCCGCCGGAGCCCTTCACCCCCGCCGCCGGAGCCCTTCAGCCCGCCGCCGGAGCCCTTCACCCCGCCGCCGGAGCCCTTCAGCGCCTGTCGGCCCCAGCGCGGCATAGGGCTCGCCCGCCGGCACAGCTCTCGGTCCCCCTTCGTGCGCGGAGGGCACGGCGGGGACCGCAGCCTGTCCCAGGTCCAGGAGCTCTGCGGAGCTGCTGTGGGCGGCTCCACATCGACGGTCCGAAATGTTGACTGGAGTCTTTAAAAATTACCGACGCCACATAATGTCGGATTCTCGGTGGTCATAGCCGTAACTCCCTGGAACCATCGAGTGCACCAGATCAGGCCCCCTCAGACTCAGGGCTAGGAAAAGGGCAGCAACGACTCCGACAAACAGATTTCATCTAAATCGAGGTGTAAAGCAGATTCCACCCTGAATCCAAACCGACGGAGCTGCGGATTTCATTGTACACTTAAGCAAATACATGGCAAAATTTGCCCAACCACGTTGTCTTATGCACTGTTCAAGAATTTGCACAGAAATCAGGGCAGAAGTCTGGGCATTCAAACCTTACTTCAAAGAGCTTCATCTCTGAACGCTTTCAGGGATCTCTGCACCTCCTTGGGAAGTCCTGTGTCGAGAAACGTTTACTGAATGCATTTTGTATAAAGACCAGTATTTACCAGTAGGACGCAAGTGTTCAAACTTTGGATTTTAATTTCCAGTGTTACCCTCCTCCCCCTCCCGAAAAAAACCCCCAAAACCAAACACTTCGGTTTCTGCTGAAATCCACAACTTTTTAAAGTATCACTAGTTTCTTTGAAATCCTTGAAAATAAATCAAAACACAGTCTTCAGAGATTCCTGCCCTTAACAGGCAAGACTTTTGTGTATTCTCTATCCCAGTATTTCTCTTCCATTTATTTACATGGAATTGGTTTCTTTCAAAGTGAAACTGCCGGGGTTTCACGTGATTTCAGGTTTCCACAGGAAATATTTACACGGTTCCATGCAAGTAGGGAGTACTCTGTTTCATTTAGGTCTCTAATCCACTTACAAACAATATAGCAGAAGCCACAGACACTATCTATGTGCATTATCTTTTCTCATCATTGCTAAGCACTTAGCAAGAACATACAGTGCACAAACGGGTTGTTAGCATATTTGCTGTTTCGCTTTGTTTAGGAAATAATTGTTCCTGAATAGTCGATACTATGTGACTTTGACTTAACACACCGGCTTAAATAAACTTATTTTTGCACAATGCTAACAGAGAATCTTTTGAGTGTTTTGTCTGATCAATTCAAAGACTTGGGGTAATCAAATACTGAAGCTTTTTTTTTTTTTCTTCTTCCCGTTGAGGCTTTTCTCAGATAGGAATTACTTTTGGATCCCAGTGGTATTTCCTTCTCCATGGTAAACTCTCTTGTTTACAATTATTAAACCAGGTGACAATTACTATTTGCAGCTGTTATATAAGACAATAATTCCAATGTCTTTTTTTTTAAATTGCAATTAAACTATTAGTAGAACTGAAAAGCTTACGTTTCAACTATTTTTTTACAGATATTTGCCTGGTGGAAAAAAACCCAATCCGCATTTCTGAATGAAAGTTCACATATTTGCCAGTGGATATAAAGCTGAAATAGAGCCCTAAAGCCATAGGTGGACTTCAGGCTTTTGTTTTCCAATACACAGTTTTCAACATCTGGTTCTGTATTGGTTCATCAAGAAGATCAGGCGTAGAAGTGTTTTGTTATGTTTTAAGTCATGCGAGTCACTAGAACTTCAGACTAAAATTGGTATAATCGATATATAAAAGAAAAAAGCAAAAACTTGATTCACTTAAAGGGTTTTTTAAAATCACATTAAAGAAAAAAAACAAAATCATAAGCACAGGAAGTATAAAAATCCCACATTTTTACAGACAACAAAAAGAGACAAACTTATCTCTGCCTTTTCTTGCATTCAATCGAGATGTTTCCCTGAATATTCATCCTGCCAACTCAAGGCTGTTCTATCAGTTGACAAAATAGTCACCTGAAGGTCAGCCCCTAAGGCATTGCTTTAGCTTCTCCAAAGCGCTACTTATCGCTTTTTAAAGGACTGGAAAATAAAAAGCGATAACACATAGTGTTCTTAAATACCCACACTTTCAACTGTCCATCTCAAAGGCAAGGCATTAGCTGGGAAAAGTGGTGATGATTTTGCCCAGGTTTGGTCTTAGTTTCCACATAAACTGCAAAGTCTTTTTTCAATGTGATTTCAC
The DNA here is from genome assembly GCF_029207755.1 of Chamaea fasciata. NCBI lineage: Eukaryota > Metazoa > Chordata > Aves > Passeriformes > Sylviidae > Chamaea > Chamaea fasciata. The sequence continues at coordinate 17,745,462 of NW_027094097.1, read as the reverse complement.
AGTAGAGTTGGCAAGCATATTAGTTAATTAATAGTAAAAGGGATTTTTTCACTGAAGATAATGCTGCAGTTAATACCTCTAAGGTGAAGAAGCAGCAGTGGAGCACTGCACCTACAGCAAATAAGATCGTGCTTATCCAAAGCCCTGATACTGAGTTTGTGTACCATTTTCATATCATTTTATTGTTGCTCAGTAAATTTCTTGGTAAGGAAATAATATAATCCATCTTGTAAATTTGTAACAGTTTCAAAGCAGATTCACATCACTGTTGCTACTGTGCCTCATGCCCTATTTTTGCAATTTGCCATATTTTTTTTCCTCCCCACAAATACTATTTGGAAAGAGAGTGGAAAAAATCGACCTATCATCATGTTTCCTCACTCCTCACTTAATACTTGCTAACAGTAGGCAGACATTTGCTCATTAAGAACTGCAATATTCAAAAATAAAGGATGATACTAACTCAACTAAACCACTGCAGTGGAATTTATTGACATAAAGCCACAGGCTGTCAGGATTACTGAAAAAAACTTTCTGTTTTTTCTAATCGGAATCTAAGTTTAATATTCAAAGCCACCAACAATAGGAACAGAATGTGTAGCCAGGTGTCAGGTTCAGAATTCAAAAACCTACCTTGAAAAACAGCAGGAGTTGATGCATACTTCTCCCTTCATACAGTATAATCCTAACATGTTTTTCCTGGTAAGCCTCTGGGTTTCTCTGGGACAAAAGATGTCTTGTAGGCAGCTGCTACCACCATATAGCCAAAAGGTCTGCAAAATAAGGGATAAGAAACATTCTCTCCAGAGAGCAGACAGATTCCTATTTTGGGTATGGAATGATACATCAACCAGTACACCAGCAGGAAATTAATTTCCCAAACTGGGACTATTTCCTAGCTTCCAAAGAGAAGACTATTGATGGGATTTCTTGAATTCACATATTTTTTTCATATGATGGAGGAGGAGAAGAAGGAGAGGATTAACAGAAGGAGTGGAGTGATACAAATGTATGAGAAATAGATACATATATATCATATATATATAGTGTGTCTGCAGTAAGGGTGTTCAGATTCTGGTCCCAATTCTTGCCCCTTTTACCTTTACTACTGTGGGACAAAACATGGGACAACTCAAGGTCTGCCATTAGTTGCCAGTTTCCAGCATGGTCATTGTCTAGATTACCTGGCTGCTTTTTCTGTGAAAATGCACAACGCCAGTTAGCACCTAGTTCTGCAAAACTAACAGAGTTGCTGCAGAGATAAGAAACATTGCTTTCAGATTCAACACTGCATGCAGAACTGTTTTGCCATTTGACAGAGCAACTTAAAGGACACAGACACGAATGGAGAGAATGGTCTTATTTTACTATGAATAGTAAGGCGACACAAAAGTAAAATTATACATTTAATAAAACAAGAAGCTTACAGCTCAGCTTTAACAACAAGCAAAAAGAAGCAAGTAATGCACCTAATCATTACTATACAAGAAAGAGAATAGTGATTGAGAAAGATACATCACCAAGTGCCTAAATACCATCATCCAGAGTCCGCAATTGCAATTGCTGGTGAGCCCCATTTCACAAAGAAGACCTGGAGAACTCTTCCTGTCAACTGGGAAAATCCTGCACGGTGTATCCACCCACAGGTGAGGTTTCTGAATTTGTCCTGAAAGGGACTCCAGTTTTTATAGGTCCAAATCAGCCAAAGTGACTTCTTTATATTTTTAGTGCAGAAGCACCTGGATCTGATGGCACACTGGGGCATATTCCAAGCCTTATCTGGATGGGTTTTCCCTAAAACATCATACAAACAAACCTTAATTAATGCCAGCTGGGAAAGTTTCTTAAAAGGATCCATTTCTTGCAGATAACTGCACAAGATTACGGGAAACTTTCTAAAGCAGCTTGTTTGGTGTTAAACAGTCATTTAATTAATAATAGTTTATTATTATTATTATTATTATTATTATTATTATTATTATTATTATTATTAATAATAATAATAATAATCATCTATCTATTTGTCGCTAAGTAATGCTCATGGTGTTAGACACAGTGCCCAGGACTGTAAGACAGCCCTGGCTTAAGCCTGCTGCTCAGGCCTCAGCACATGAAGAACATACTGATATTCTTTAGATGCAAATTCTTAAGCATTTGATACTTTCTTATAGATAGTGTGCCGGTGCACTAGATCACAGAATTCACTCTCTTCTAATATTAAAAAGAAATGTCAGGCAAACATCTGCGTCTATACAACCCATTTTCTGAATGCATTAATCTGTATTTCTAGCCTATCTTTCTCAGTCTTTACAATGCAGCAACAAAGCCTTCTGATTCAGGCAGTAATCATGAGAAAATTTGTGGTATGAACCCAACTCCAGGAATTCTAATAGCAACCAAAATACTACTGGAGACAAGATGATGAGAAGGGCAGGGGCATGGGTTTTTTTGAGCATAAATCAGGTTTTGGAATGTTATAAGCTGCAATTTACATTCCAGGGTCAGAGAGCACTCCTACTCAGTCATTATACAGCTGAGCACTACTAAGACTATACAATCAATATGTGCCTTTTGCAAAAAAAGCACATTCACTATATGCACACAAAACCTACAGTGACCGAGTTAAGAAACACTCGATCAGTGCTAATGCAGTCCTGATGGAGCACCCTTTATTTGAGTGAGGGGAAGGCCCAGTCTGATCTGGCAGTTGTGAGAGTGCTGGGTGATACACCCCAGACACTAACAATGGGAAGGAAGCCTGCTATCTTGGACTCCTGGTTTTACTGTAGAAACTTACTGGATGTGCTGACTTTGCTTTATTCAAACAAACCACCAGCAATGAAGAAACACTCCATTTTGTCACCAGCATTTGATAGAAAGTGTCTTTGGTGTTGTATCATGCAGAAATTTCTGGAAATTTGTGTTTTACACGTAATCATGATAATGATCACTGTTGTTAACTGAGCCTTTGGCCTGACTACAGGCTCTTAGGACTTTATTTGGAGTAATAGCTGTAGCCTTTTAATGAGATCCATTTTCAGTAAAGCCAGTGACAGCAGCACAAACTCGAAAGAGGGTTACATTAATGTTGCTTTAATTGGCAGATTGTATCAGCACAGCCTGCACTGGCAAATTACTCATTTATCTTAAACTAGTTTCTATGTATTGCATTAGAATTTTATACTGATTTGCAAGGTTTAAATTTTAAAATCCTTTTCTAATAGCACAACATTTTAAAACACTTTTACACACTCAAATCAGAAATTGGAGCAAGTTTCCTATTTACACCTATTTACATTTGATACCTATACTGATACATTAATCCAATATCTTTAGAATTACTGGGGAAAAAAATAGTGAGGTGGGAGTGAGCAAAATCCCAATGAACAAAATTCAGCTGCTTTCAAGACAGCAAATCTTTGGATCCCAATTTCTGAGTTGTTGACTCTAGTATTCTTCCCTAAGAACATGCAGTAGACACACAGTTTACCCAGCCTGCCCTATAGAACCCTTTGGAGACCTCAGTATTTGCAAAGAACTGTTTCCATTAAGGATATAAGTCCAAGGATATTTTTTCCTTTGATAAAAAATGTTCTCTCTTCATTTTTTTTTCCCCCCCCTAACACAACTACACCGTAATTCAAAGAAAGCTAAAAAAAGAGAAATAAGGCCAGGGGATGTGGGGAGGAAGTTAAGTTTGGTAATACCGATAGAAGTATTGCATCTTTCAATGGTAAATGTGCGGCAAGCTCTGTAGGTTAGGCATGGCTAGGAATAGGAACCAATATTGGCAAATTCCTCACACAAGTGTCCAATAACATTTGTGAAGCCGGTTACCCAACAGAGCGTTCAGATGGGGGGTCTCAGCAGCACGAACACCTGCACCCTCCGCAACGCTGAGGTTGGTCCCACAGCAGTTTCCCGGAGCAGGGCCAGCCCTGCCTGTCACCGAGATACCGCTGCCCTGTGTAGGTCCCCGGGCCCCGCGACCTCTCCCAGGCTCCTGCCTTTACACGTATCAGGGTGCGGGCGGCCGGGCCCGGGGAGACACCGGCCCTGGAAGCGTGCCGGCGGGTCGAAACGCGCCCCAAAGGCGGTCGCTGCAGCGCCAAGTGGCCCCGTGGGCGCTGGGACCCCACGGTGATCCTCGCTGCGGGCGGCACCCGCGGGCTTGGGAGCAGCCCTCTCGGAGGAACGAGCCTGCTCGGAGGGACAGCCACCCGCGGGGAGCCTCGTCTCCCCAAGGCGGTCCCCGGGGAAAGCTGGTGGCGGCCCCACGGTGCCGGGAGTGGCCGCTCCGGGTGGCCGCCCCCAGGGGCTGTCGCCGGGCTCGGCGGCGCGGGAGGCCGCGGGGAAGCGCCAGGAGGCGAGCGGTGCCTTCGGGGCGGGCGGCCAGACTCCGGCACGCTGCAGCGGAGAGCGGCCGGAGGGCCGAGGAGGAGCCAGCTGAGCCGCCACCGCGCAGCGGGCTCCGCTCTCCGTCAGCCACGGCCACCGCCCGTCTCCGCACGAGCGGCACCTCAGCCACCCCGCCAGGGCTCCTACGGGGACGGGGCCCGGGGGTCGCCGCAGGGACCCCGACAGGACCACTGGGCGGCGGAGGAGCAGCGCCGTGGGGCGGGGCAGCTCCTCCCCGCCACCGCCGGAGGTGGGGCCGGGCGGTGCCGTGGGGCAGCGGTGGCATTTCCGCAGGGTCGTGGCTTCGCGGAGGGCAGTTCGTCTCGTAGCAGTGGTGGAGGGACGGCCGGCCAGCCCGCCCGAAGATGACAGACGCCCTGCCGCCCCGCGGCTGCCAGGCGGCGGAGCCGGCGGGGGACGGCTACTTTCGGAAGGTGGGAAGCTTGGTGGCCAGCCCGGGGCGGGTGGGCTGTGTGCGCACTGGGCCCGGGGCGGCGCTTCCCGAGGCCGGTTCGGGGCCGGGGGTCCTCTCTCCGTCGCTCACGGTCTGCTTTCTCCCGGCGGAGCGTCGTGGGCTCTGTCTTGTGGCAGCACACGGGCGTGGGGAGCTGCCCAGGGACGCGAGATGGGGACCTGGCCCCGACTGAGCGCGGCTGCCGAGACTGCCCGGCGGGGCCACACGCCTTGAGCTGGCGGAGCCCTGCGCGGGGACCCTGGCGGGCCTCCCCTGCCCCTGACCTGGGCGTCACCCCGAAGGACAGGAGTCCTCGAAACTTCCCAAAACGAGTCGAATTGCACTTGTCGGCCTTCTTTTCGCTGTCTTTGTTTAATTTTTTTTCCCCCCTGCTCTCTTCCCCGTTTGCTACTCACTGCGTCTCCTCTCGCGCTCTCTAGTAAATTGCCTTGTGTACCTGTAAGAAAGTTTACTGGAGTAAGGTAGCGAAGTTAATAGATTCGTTAGGAAGTTCCTAATGAACATCTGCCCTAATTACTTTTCAGACTGACTGGGCGGCTTACGCCATAACCTGCACCTGAGTTCTTTCTGCACAACAGTAATTATAGTTAAGTATTGCCTGTAATGCAGCCCTGTGGGGTCCTGTGAACTTCAGTGGAGGTAAAGGGCAGTAAGTGCCGTTCTCAGAAAGCTTTCATTCGTGTTCCCTTGCTGTTTTTAAGTTCCCAGCAACTGTAACTTCCGTCCATAGGTTTCAAGTCAGGGTACACGGGGTTTCGGTGTAGATTTCGGATCCAAGACCATGAGCTGTCTAGTCTATGGAGGACATAAAACAAACAAACAAAAAACCCGAAAAGCCCTGCATACATCAGGTGGTTGCGGCTTGGCTTTGCGCAAAAATACCCCCATTTTGCACTTCAGCAACCGCCTGGATTATCTGGTAGGGAGGCACATATGCTTTGCTTTGTTACTCTCTTTACAGGCTGTTTGATTTTTTTTTTTGCCACAGTATTTATCAAATATGTAAGCCTGCAGGAGCTTAAACAACATTGCCCTTTAGCAGAGGAACTGTTTCTAGCTGAAAAGAGCCAAGCTTTACCTATGTCAGCCAGGCTGCAAGGTATCATTACCACTTTGTAAATAACTAGACAGACTGAAATGAAACTTGGACTAAATCTTGTCTGGCTTCCTCATTTGAGTAATCCTACTATAACATTTGGTGAGTAAATCACTTTTTCTTCAGCAGGACTTCTAGTCCTTAGCAGTCTTTCCCAGTCATACAATGTGGCCAAGCTGTGATTACTTCGTCTTCATAGCTATGTTTTCTACACTGTAGCAAGCTTGTGCCTTGAGGCATATTAGTAAAAAAGTTGGCTTTTCATGAACTTAAGTTAAATAAATCGGCTCTTCCACCTATTTGTTTTTACTGATAAGGCCAAACTGAAGTTTAGTAGCCAAGTTGTACCTCAGGTCATAAGAGTAGTAGATCTTCTACACTCAGACTTGCTAAATGACTGAGTTTATTTTAAATTAAGTTGTTGCATGTTACAGTTGAGGTCACTGAAACAGTATTAGATCAGTGTAAAGCCTGTTGGACAGGAATGGAGTTTTTCTCATATATAAAAACACTGTAAGATCAATTTAATACTTACTCATGAGCATCTTTCCTATTACTCACTGCTTTAAAACATAAGGAATGAAAAAGTGGGAATCTGATAAAATCTCAGTGAGCCACATGCTGCAGTAAAACATTCTTCCCTCTGTTCCCTCAGATCCTGGAAAGCTTCTGCCAGCTCATGAGTGTCTTTAAAACAGTTATGAACTTCAGATTAGGCTAGATGCTCAAAGCCTTTGGTCCCTAAAAGTGAGCAGGAAAATAGTATACCTTGTGTATGTTATATGTTAGTTGAATGGTCTCAAGAGTCAGAACTTTAATTCTGACTTAGAAGTTGGACATGAAGGGGGAGGAAAAACAAAACACAAAAAATGCACCAAAACAATCCTACTCCTGGAATCTTTAACAGCTACAAGCTGTGAACCCAAGGAGATACTTTAAATGTGGTATCTACACATCTCTGTGAATGGTATACTTGGTGATTTTATATGACTGAAATTAGTGACAAAGCTTTTGATGGCTGTCCATGGATCTTCCCCCCTTTCCCCTCTGAGTTACCTTGGTATTTTCTCCTTCCTTTCTAAATCACACTGTTTGTTTTCCTGAAAAGATTTGAGGGTTGTTTTACCACTCTTGTTGGTGCAGAATCACATCAGTTCCCAAGGATAGTCCTTGTGTTTTTAGGTCAAAACATAGTTACTTAATTGACTTTTTAAATTCTGTAAGCTGTGTAGCGAGGTGAAAACACTTGCTTTGCATCAGTGCTGCTCAAACATGGCTTCCAAGCACTACTTACACAGTGAGCTTGCCTCCTATACTTTCTAAGAATATTGTGCACTATGAAATTTTATAATTGAGAAAAATTGGGCAATTCGTACAGTATCTAATTGTTTTAGACTCTGGATAATTTCTTTTGATGAGTGGATTACTATGGGAAGTATGCTCAAAGTCTCTCTTGCTCTTTTGTGTATTATGCTTTTTGAAGTTTTTAATACAGCATACCAGAAAGCAGCCCTCAGTGTCCCCAAGATGCAGTATGTAAAACAACTTACTTACTTAATTTTTGTTCAATGCCTTTTTGGTTTTTTTAATGTAGGGAGGGGGCCTTGTAAAACTATGACTGGCCAGAAATGGGGAAACAGATGCACAGTCATGTTTCCTGCTTTGGCTTCTGTTGTCACACTAAAAAGTGACTCTACCATGTGAGTCTGAGATGTGATGGGTGCCAGCAACTGAAGTCCACTTGCACCCTTTCTCAGATTTACCCTCCCCATGCCTTTCCAGTGATGTCAGAGCTGCTCTGGATGGACCTTTCCCCCTTTCCCTGTCTTTTTCCATTATCTCCTTTTTCCCCATGGCAAAGACCTATCATTTATAGATGCAAAATTGAAGTTTTCTTCAAACCTGTAAGATACTTCGAGCTGGCTCAGTGCTGGTGTGTCTTTTGTTGGTATTTTTTCTTTTTTAATAATCTAATTTTAATCAAATTTACCTGTGCAGCCACACAAGGTATCTATAACTCTATCACTGTTGCCCCTATTCAATTCCTCTTATATCACCCCTCCAAAACAGCCCTCTTTAGCTGTTTGACGACCTGCAACCAAACTTGTGAGAAGACTTTTATTTTTAAAAGCAAAATATACAACAACAAAAAATATCCTTGCTGGTGTCCTGAAGACGCTATGGCAAAATGGAAGAAGCACCTTACTTTCCATCAAAAAGAAGATGGAACTTCTGCCTGTAACTTTTTAATTTCTGAGAAGATAATGTACCAGGAACTGGTTCTGCTGCTGTTCTGTTTATCTTGGCGTAGTTCAGTGTACATTGCCAGGGCACACTGTACCTGTTCTCCTAGATGATGTGAGTGCTCATGGACCATGAGCCTCATATCTTGACCTACTCTCTCCAGAATGTCACATTCTTTCGCTGTTACTAATACAATCTGTGAATCAACGATGCATATTCCACACATCCATCCAAATTTTGCCCCCAGTCTTTTTTCTCTGTGAAAATAATGACAAAACTAATGATAAGAGCAAAGAACAATTTGTTTTAAAAGTAGTGCAAAGCATTTAGACAGGAAGTATTTTTCAGCAGACCAATAGTAATTAAAGCAGGTCTGTTGTCATGTGCTGCTTTGCTTACATGAGATGCTTCTCCCAGCCATGGTTATTTTTTACACCTTGCTTGGCCTCTCAAATGTCTTAATGTCTTCCTGGGTAATTTTTAGTTACCTTTGAATTCTTATGAGAGAAACAGCTTGCTTTTTCAAGCTGTTCCCCTGCTTCTTTTTTTTTTTTTTTTTTTTTTTTTTTTAGCACACCACCCCACCTAACTGGTCAGCTTTTGCAAAGTAACTATCCCTGAGACACATCAACATACAGAGCTCAGGATATTTATGATACAGTGTTCATCCTGTCACAGGATCCAGTGCTTATATGATGACCTATTGGTAGGGCTATGCCTGCCTTATTTTTGTTTGTTTGTTTGGGGGTATTTTTTGGTTTTGTTGTTTAGTTTTTTTGATGGGTAGGAGCAGAACAAGGAAAAGATACCTAGCAATTCTTTCAACTCTATTTTCCCCACCTTGGCTTACTGCTTTGTAACACCTCACACTGGCTGTAACTTTTCAGATTTCTCTCACCGGTCAAAAAGCTGCAATAAATGGTAAGAAAAACCCATAGTAACTTTTGCAAGGTTAACATTTGTGCAGCTCTCTAGGTATTGGCTGGCTCAACATGTAGCATCCCAGCTTCAATTTGGTTGTTCTGGATAGCAGCCCACTGTGCTACACAGAGGCAGAGCAGTAGGACAGTTAGCTTAATAATTCTTTAGATTCTGATCAGTTAAACAAAGATGCATAATTCTTTTCCCTCTCTTAAAGCTTTGCTTCCACCTGTGAGGCTAGATGCTTATCATATAGACCAAGCTGATTCAGAAAGAATGACTATATTAGTCCCCTATGTCAGGGAAGAAGGCTAAAAGCAGAAGCAAGCAGCTCCGTAAGTGAAGCACACCAGACTGAAGATGATGATATGTATGGTACCTAGCTCATGAATCAGCACTTCCCTAATTAACTCTGTGTGCTTCCCCTTTTTTTGGGCTTTTTTCTTCAGGGCTTCCCCCCACCTGTTGTTAATGTATCAGTTTACCAACCTGCCACACCTGTCCTTCCACTGGGGTTTAGCTCATGAAGTTCTTTTTAAGTCATTAGTAGCCAGGCAACCATCAGCATTAGCATTGACACCAGAATATTTATTTGGCTATTTGTTCTCTTTCCACTTGTCTGGCAGGACAAAAACAACATAGCAATGATTCATAACCTTTGTCATCCAAAATCCACTTATTATATACAAATTCATAAAACCTAAAACAGAAAGTAGGCCTTCATGTGAAACTAAGAATCATCTGAAATGTGGTTAGTCAAGAGACAGATGTCTCTGATGAAATATGAATGTTAATTTTAGTGAATGCTTAGTGAGTGCTGTGACAAGGTGGAGTTCATGTAGGAAATACATATTTGGAGTCTAATACAGTAATTAGTTATTTAGCTTTATATTGATCGTTGGGCCAGGCACTTAGAAGTATAAAATACTTTGTTCATGGCACAAGTAGACCATGCTCTGGAAGACCAGATCTTCCCCACCTCTTTATTAAAACAAACAACAACAACAACAAAACTCTCAGATAAAACTTGTGCTACTGAAAGATCTGCAGTGTATAGCTACATTTTCAAAACTGAACTAGTGATAACTTCCGAAAAGAAACATTATTATACTACTGCAAGAAGGTAAGAAAATAACAATTTAGCAGGACTTGGGATCAGTTCTAGAAATACTGGTGTTCAATATGCCGTTTGCTACGATTGCTCTTAGAACTGAAGACGTTGTGTGCACAAGTTCCATACATACTTGTTATTTAAACATCCATGTTTAAATACCTGGAGGATATGGCCATTTGTGTACACTGTTGGGCTTGACAAGCAGCACAGGCTGCCCTGGCTGGAAAGGACTGTTTTCCTTTAAGTAAGGAGGCACACCCAGTTTCAACTCTGTGTCACCTTCAGACAGTGTGGCTCATCCTAAAAGTTCAAACCACTACTTCGTAAATCATATTTATGTTAATTTCAAATACTTACTGCCACTACTCATCGTTTGGCAAACAGTCATGATTTTTGTGTTCATCATGACTGATGTGAACCATGTAGAAATGCTGTTTGGGAAAGGGATCTTCTACCTGGAGGAAGACAAAACTAAGCACTTGCTTGGACCTGCTAAATAGCTTTTTAGTATGCAGAATTCGTGCTTTACACAAGGGGGTATCTTTCCCAGACTGTATTTCTTAGGGTTTTTTTTCAGATATTAGTTACTTTTGCTGTCCTCTATGCAGACTTCTACTCGTCAGTTTCATGGCAGCTTGATTGCAATGAAGAGTTTGAGCCTGCAAATGAACACGAATTAGCTGAGCATCCTCATCCCCTGTGCAGGAGATGTAAAGCACAACATTTTCCAAAAAGTAAAATATTAATTCCTTATAGGCTTTGTGGAGTTAATGGGAGCCATATTCTTGCAACAGGTGAGCGTATCCTGAAAACAGAGTTCTCTGTCTATAAGAAGCCTCTTACCAAAATTGTCACACTTGCAGGCACACTGGAGGTTATACACATACCTTGATCTGTCTGTGCCTTGACCTGTTAGGGCCCAGGGCTGGTTTTCTTTCCCACAGAGAATAATGCCTGGGGACCTGAAATACAGGGAAAAATCTCTTACACTTTTTCTCTTTGCAGAGTCTCAGATCACTGCAGTCTTGTACTCGTTGTTCAGTGGGAGCTTGATCGAAAGTTCATTAAAATTGAGAGATCGCTTCTACGAGCTTCATGGGCTGGGCAATAAGGCAGTTGATCTTCCTGAAAAATTTCTCAGAAGTGAAGCTGTAAAGAGGTTATTTGAATGATGTCATCAAACACGTCTGACACACAGAAAGGGCTGAGAGGAAGTTGCAGCTTTACAGAAAAACATGAAGGGCAAGGCAAGGATACATTTTAGAAGGATGCTTGGACTAAGTGGTCAAAAAGAAGTTGGCAGGAAATACCTGTGCATAAATATGGAAATAACAGGTCTGAGATGATAATTAAATACTCAAAATGAATTCAAGAGCAAGAGGAAATAATTGGTGAGGTTCAAATGAAAAATGGCATAGATAGAAAGGAAGGAGACAAAGCTTTGAATAGCAGTGGTAGAAAAGACAATGCAACACAAAATGAAGGAAAAGCAAAGTGGGGAAGAACAGCTGCATCCCAGAAAAAGAACCAGACTAAGTGCAGAAAGTAACTTGTGGCTACAAGACCATGTTAGACACTAAAGTGTGCCTTGCTTCTGTCTTTGTGTATAATTGTATGTAGAGGAGCATAAAAGATTTTGGCAGTTAAAGGACTACTTCTAATCTGAGATGAATGAATGAGTTTGCTGCATGTGTGTATTCCCTCCAGTAAAAAATTAATCTTCTATGTGTGTCGTGGCTTGACACTGGCCAAACACCAGGCACCCATGGAAGTCATTTGCTCACCCTCTCTTGCTCTCAGCTGGGCTCAGGAGAGGAAAAAAAAAATAAGGAAAGGCTCATGAGTTGAGATGAGGACAGGGACAAATCGCTCTAAAGGCAAAACAGGTTCAAATCTAAAGGTATACAGTAAATTTACTATTAACAGAGTCAGAGGAGGATAATGAGAAGTAAAATAAACCTTTAAAACACCCTTTTTTCCCTGCAGCCCCTTCCTCCTTCCCACTGACAGAGCAGGGAGACAGGGTGTGGGAGTTTTGGTCAGTTTGTCACTTGAGATCTTCTGTTCGTTCAGGGTGAGGAATCTTTGCTGTGCCGGGGGGTCCCTCCCACGGGCAAGCAGTCATCCCGAAACTGTTGTGGCATGGGTCAGTCGTCCACAGGGTGCAGTTCTCTAAAGATCGGCTGCTCTAGTTTGGAGGCAAGGATCCTCTCTGTCTCTGGAAGCAGGGGCCCTCTCTCTCCGTTCGGGTCTCCCTCTGGATCACAGCTTGCTCTGGCATCCACCCGCTCTGCCGTGAGCACTTTTCCCAGGGGCTGTGAGTGCTTCTCTGCATCCCCTGTGGACTCCATGTGTTACCAATTGTTTGTTTCACCATGGTCCTCATCGTGTCTTGCAGAGGGAGCACCTCCTCCCCCTCTTTCTTTCTTTCTTTCCCCCTGACCTGGGTGCCACCATGTTGTTTTCCCTCACACGCCCTCCCATCTCCCTCTTCTCTGACTAGAAAAAAACCTACTGCCCGTAGGTACCATTGCCAAGGAGTTCCACTGATTCAAAGATTCTTGCAGGATCCCACAGCACCGAGAGGTTGATTTTGTCTAGGTTCCACATCAGAGAGGCCCGGCCCCGGACCCTCAGCACAGCTGGCCGGGGGCGGCCGGGCAGGCAGGGCTCGACCTGGGCCGTGCTGAGCTGGCGGCGGCCGCGGCCCCTCGCCACCCCTGGGAAAACCCCTGTGTGCGCTGTTTGATTTTCTTCTTAAATGTTCTTTTTCTTCTTTCATCACGGAGGCGTTACCGACCTCTCTGACTGGGCCAGCAGCGTGTCCGCCTTCAGAGCCATCAGAGGTTGGCTCTGTCAGACATGGTGGAAGCTTCTAGCAGCTTCTCACAGAAGCCACTTCTGTGGCCAAAAAACCAGGGGTGTCACATCAACACTGGGGGAGCTTTCTCAGTGAGGAGAGCTGGGGGCTTGTGCTGTGACTGGTATTTCAGTGCAGAAACTTTTCAATGTAGTAATTCAGTGCGGTGTGTTTTTTGATGTTATGTGGCAAGTGGTGCTTCTGAAGATGTTTTCACAAGCTTCCTGTCATTTTACCTATTTATTACAAACTTTTCAAACTAGAGATGTAAAACTAGCATTACTGGGTTATGTGCCTTCTCAGTTGAACTAGAATAATCTGGTTTGATCAGCTCATTTCTCTGTTGTTAAGTCAATTTGCTTTCACTTGACAACAAAAACAAGAAGTGATCTTTAAATACATGATCAGAATTTCATATTCTATTTAAATACTCACTTTTGTTTTGCTGGTATGTCATTGCTTGACCACTCATAATTAGAACTTGTTAATAGACTTTTAAATGCTCAGGGGGTGTTAAATACTGACATCCATTGTACTTGCAGTTCAGAGTGTTGCCATTTAAATACATAAATGGCAAAGGAAACAAGTAAACAAAATCATATTTACATCCAACAAAATCAAATTTTTCTAGTCAAAACTAAGAGGATGAAGTCCAAAACAAAGCATAATTTAGTGACTGGAGTAGTTGAAAGAAGACTTAGAGAAGTCTGAGCCTCCTTCTTGTGAAGTGGACAATACAGTTGGACTCTGATAAGCCTTGTAATGATACCCAGTGAGGCCACGCAAAAGGACATTTTTCATTTAAGGGTAAGCTTTAAAACAGTGATTTTATTTGCTTCAGAATTATTAGTTAAGGCTGAAGGGATGTGCTGGTGGACTCTGAGTATTAAGATTCAAAGGCATTTGATCCTTTTTAAAAAAGGAGTGGCAGGGGCAAAGTATAAATTGTGGAAGGGAAATTTCTAACATATTTTTAAAAGGTGTTAAAATTGCATTTCCCTTAAACAAAAGAAGGACAAATGTGCAAACATCTGTAGCAGTTTTAGCTTATCAGTGTTCAGAATACAATGGCTCAGTCCTGCTCAAACACAGGTTTCAGCAATTTGAGTCTTGTTTAAGGTGTGCACATATATGAGAGCATTCTTGTGAATTCCAGATTTCACACTTCACTTTCAAAGAACCTAATTTGATAAGAGTTTGAAGGTATAATCATTTTACCCTGTTAAGCTCTGTTTTGATAAATTTGTCATGTGAAGAGAGGAGCTAGGGGAGGAGGGGTAGGAGTTGTACTGAAGGTCTGAGCCACCAGAAGGAAAGATCAGAGATCCTAAAACTGGGAGCAGATTTTTGAGCCCCAAACCTTGAGCACCACAGTTGTTTTGGATGCAGTTGTATTTCAAGGCTGCATATATCCCAGTATGAAACGCTTGATATTTTGCAAGGGTTAAGCAGAAGCTTTGATGGGAGTTTCTGTCTTGACAGAGACTGTTTTCATAAAATCCTAGAAACTTAGTAACATTCTGTCAAATTTGGTTGCATTTGCAAAATATCTTGAAAATATTTTTAGGGGAGAAGAGACTGGCTCACATGTGTACTTAAGATTTAAAACAAGTATTTTCTGTCTGGATTTTGATGTTAAAATGTACTGTGGTCATGGTCTCTTTTGGTTTTAATGGCCAAGTTTGGGACAAGAAATACTGTAGCTGATGTCAGGTCATCATTGTCAAGGTAGCTAATTTGTGTTCATACAGAACCTGTGCTATTAAAGTTCATTTAAATTCAATGTTAGTCCCTCTTAAGTTTTTTTCCAACAGCCACAAAAAACTTGTTTTCTTAATTCTAGGGATGTAATCCTCTTGCCGAGACTGGACGAAGCAAACTGCAAAATCAAAGAGCTGTTCTAAACCAACAGATCTTAAGAGCTGTGAGAATGAGAGCTGGTGCTGAAAATCTTTTAAGGTACGTGTCGTGGTTTCTTAGTGTTCTTGCCCAAGGAAAAGTTGTTAAATTTTCTTTTAATTTTGTAGAAGTCTCTTAGCTATTGTATTTTCTCCCTTTTTTTTCCCCCCAAACATGCTGCATTTCTTACTGTAGAATGATTTGTGAATCTCCCTGAATTTTTTTCAAGCTATAGCTGTACAGAGTCATGACTTGCTTTCAGGTGCATTTTCAGTACTGCCATGTTGTAGTAAATGGACCGAATCTTAGACTTTATTAGGTTGCTCTCTTTGTTCAGCTTTATTGCTAATGATAATGGCAGGTCAACCTTGCTGAATATTGTAATGAGTCCCTTTTACTCCTCAAATCAAATAAAGGTAATGCCACTATGCTGTTGGCTTTTTCCAACACCCTTTAGTTCTGTGCTGCATAGTAGAAAGAACTGTCTGTTGCCTTCTTTACTCCATGTAATAATGATGTAGGAGTAGCAGGGTAGCACACATGTAATTTGAGCTGGCTTTTCACCAGTTGCCACCAAATTCTCCTCAATACAGTTTGAGGTAGCTTCATCTATTATGGTTTTTTTTCGGGTATATTTTCATATGTGGCTGTCCCCATAGGAATATAGCCTTATGTTGACCCTGTCTTAAGGCTGTTACGTCCTGTGATTAATTCTTTGGCAAAGAGCCTGTAGATTTCTTATCTTACACAGAAGAACTGAAAATTATCCCTGTTCTTCTTATCTGCAGTAGTTTCCTGTAGTGTCTGTTTCTCTGCAACCGGAGCAACTACGGGTCTTCAAACCCCACATCTAGTAAATATACTTTAAGAAGTGAAAATGCTTGGATAAATTAGATTTTCTTAAACTCCATTAATCAATAGGTTGCCTATTGTCTGTTACCTGCTTTTGTCTCCACTCTTGCAAAAGATGTGAGAGGTTGAAAACTTGAGGAATTTTAGCCTCTGTGACTCACTTAAGTTTGCTTTGTTTTCTGGTAATTGACTTAAGGAGTGAGACTTAGAATTCTTCTACTTTTTGTATGGTTAGCAAAATTATTATACCTGCTTTTGCAACTGAATGCTTCATTCAGTTACTGTTTCTGCTTGTCGATTAAGGAGTGTTTTGGAAGAGCTAAAGAGATGAGTAATATCTAATGTGGAAACTGGTAACATTTAACCTAGATATCCTAAAGTTCAGTTTCCGATGCCAGTATTAACTGCTGAAATACTGAAGTTGTTATTTACAGGAGTGGGAACTAAATGTACTTAAGAGTAGAGGAACAGACTTATTTTTAAGATTTTAGAAATCTAGAATGAATTTACACCTGTTGAACTACTAAAACTTGCTAGTTCTTTGAAAAAAGCGATTTTAGAAGTAACCTGACCACTAGACAGTTCATATGACTAGTTGTATCTACAGTCTCCTAAGGAAAAATGTAAACAAGCTTTATGTTTGCAGATTCTATTTGAATTTCATCAAGTTCTAACAGAAACAAACCAATTGTTGCCCACAAGAAGCCTCCTGGAGTAGGACTGAGAAAAAAATGGAAATGGCAGATTTCTTTACTTTTGGCTGAAAGTAAGAGCTAGGCTTGAAGCACACGATCCATATAGTGCAAAGACTTTTGTTCTTAGAATTTGTAAAAGTCACCCTCCCCTTTTTATTTTCTTTTGCTCTGGAAGTTGAGTTGAAATTAAATTCTGTGTAGAGTTATGTGATTCTCGACGACATCACATTGCCCCTGTAGCTGTCTTTTTGCTGGTTGTTACTAAAAAGTATGTCTACAGTGTAAAAAACATGAAAAGGTAAGAAAATCAAATTGACATGGATGTTCATAGCAATAGAGCAATTAGAGAGCTCAGTCTGGATGGAAATTTGGGGGTTCTGAAAAAGGTATCAGAATCCCTCCTGTGGAGGATGGTAAGCTAGACCAAACACGGAGCCTTAATCATAATTAAAGTGCTTGTAGCATCAAAACTTGCCCATTTATCTGTGTGGTTCTGCCTTTATCAAGGAAGATCCACCCCCACCGTATGTTTGTATCCAGTTTGGCTTATGAAGGCAACAGATGTTAACATTGCTTAATTGAAGCAATCCATGTATTCAATAAAGTACAGCACAGAAAAACCACAGGTAACTCATTTATAATATGAAAAACAAACGTAGAATTTTAGTCTTGGAATAATTAGGGTTTTTTATCTCCATAAAACTAGAGTACTGCTGTAAGTGGAGCCAAGATTTATGAGATGGTTGTACATAAATATTTATGAAGGTGAATTTTGTCTTAAAATGAAGGTAAATGCAAAATGCTGCCTATTTAAGTTTGTTATTGTCTTAAACTTCAGACTCTAATGTAAGGGTACAATATCTTAAGCATGGTTACCTTTTATCTTAAAGTCGTACCTGTGGGTTTATAGATACAGATGATTTAAGTATCTTGAAAAGAGTAATGTTCTAATGAAATTGTCAGTATGGAGAATCGGGTTAAAAATTGTGATAAAAATACCCAAGTAAGTAATCACAGAGAAATGCTCAGGGGGTGTTAAATACTGACATCCATTGTACTTGCAGTTCAAAGTGTTGCCATTTAAATACATAAATGGCAAAGGAAACAAGCAAACAAAATCATATTTACATCCAACAAAATCAAATGATAGAGAACATTGTCTTGTATTAAAAAGATGCGGTTGAAAGATATTTCTGTAATAACTTTTGGGGGAATGTTATTTTCTTTTATTCATAAGATGAGAAGTCTCAACAGATCTTTATTCAATTTATAAGGTGGGGAAGTCTCTGTTGAACAATGTCTCCTGACTAGTTCCACCCATCTGTCTTCTTTGATGAAAAAGAAATCACATAATCTGAAAATAGGATAGTGATTCTTGTTTAAGATGCTTTAGTTTTTTTGATTAATGTATCTGAAAATAAGCTTGACCCTTACTCATACACGGAAGATTTGGCACCTAGCAAATCTTTAGTTGCTGCATGCTAATATCTGGAAACTATCACAGGCACTCTGTTGACAGAAAAACCTAATACATTCTGAAACATGAGGTCTTGT
Organism: Chamaea fasciata; assembly: GCF_029207755.1. Taxonomy (NCBI): domain Eukaryota; kingdom Metazoa; phylum Chordata; class Aves; order Passeriformes; family Sylviidae; genus Chamaea; species Chamaea fasciata. The sequence goes on along the minus strand of NW_027094097.1, from coordinate 17,727,354 downwards.
ATCATCTCTTAAGGAGATAAAAAGAAATCTTAAAAATGCTGAGAATGCTTGCATTGAAGGTTGAAGGGGGTCAACCGAGCTTGTAGAGAACCTTTTCCTCAGCAATTAAAAACTGATATGTCTCTGCAGAGCAACCACCAACAACAAAGTACGAGAGCAGGTACTACTGGAACTGAGTTTTGTAAACTCAGACCTGCAGATTTTAAAAGAAGAATTGGAAGGACTTAATATCTCAGTAGAAGTTTATCAAAATGCAGAGTAAGTATAAAGCTAAGTTATTCATTTATTAACAGATCTTCTGTTTACCCTTGAAAACAAAATTGTTTCTAGGTGAGCGTGAATGTTGGACACTAATCACATGAAAGAACAGAGAGCTTGATGGGAAGAGAACATTCTTGATGGTAGATTTGTTGACTAAGGGCTAGTCTGCATATTTGTCCTTCTCTTGGGAAATGTATGTGCCACTAGCCCTTGGATATGAAGAGTATTGTGAGGATTGAAAGCTCTTGGGGCTGCACTGCAAACAGCTGACCCTTAGCAGAATTTCCAGAACTGGAATGGCTGATTGGCTCAGTGCATTCTGGAGTGAACTAACTTAGCAATACATAATATCTCTTCTCAAATATGCTGTATGCAACGGTCCTCTCTTTAGCTGTAGAACAGAAACACAATGCTGAGTTGATGTTTAGAGCAGACTAGGTAATCTTGAATGTGTGCCCTTCAGTGACAGAAAAACACAAATACTATGGCTAAAGCAGGGGAATTTTTAGAAGATGAAGTTGGATTTTTTTCTCAAGATATTTTTTTCCACTTTGAAGAGCACACTAGTTTATAAATTGTGATGGATTCCTCAAAGATAAAACTTCAAAGTTAAGGAGAATTCATTGCCTGCATACTGAAATGATTTCTGTATCAGTTATATGTCTTGTTGCTCCTACAACTAAATATTTACTATTTGATTAACAGCAGCTCAAGGTACAAATTGAAATGCTTCACGTGGTGGGAGTATAATTTTGGGTCCCTCTTAGCACTGTTTTCAGTTAGGTGTTAAACTTCCAGGTGGATTACACAAGGAATTCTTAATGTAAAAGAATGAAGCACATTTCCAGAGAGTTAACTTCCATCTGAATGCTGACTTGATGCAAAATACTTATGTTGCAGTTTTCTCAAACACGAACTTACGCTAAACTTCTTATCCTCTACCCCCATGGCAATTTTTGACAACTGTTTGATGTGAAAATATTTTGGGGGTTTTTGGTTGATCTGTTTTTTTTGAGATTTTGGTTTCTTGTTCAAGATTTTACTGGTCTTCATAGATGCATGTGAGTACAGAGAGCAGTTATGGCTGTGGAAATGAGAGCAGGGCTCCACAAGTACTATTTCTTGTTCTAGCTAAAGAATTTTAAAAATATTTGGATTCTCACTGAAGGATGAGCAGTAGGTCAGGCCCCAAGGCAGGCAGAAGCCTTGAGGCTGGACAGCAGTATGCTTGCTATTCTCTCCTGATCTTATTTTCATAATCTAGTTTGAATGGTGTTTTGCCTTTCTTAGCTTTTCATTCTAAGCTCTAAATGCTTTTTATGTTTCATCAGCGAAAATAATTAATTTCCCTGTAACTGCTCTCCAGCCTTTAACAGCAGGTAGCTATTAATAGCTGCTCTCTGACTATTGTGCACACAGTTGTCAGCATAAGGTCACACCCATGGTTTAGTGGGTTAGCCTGTATTGTGTCAGAACAATCTGAAGGGTTGGCCCTCCCGGGACTTGCACACATTTCAGCTGGACTGAGAAGTGTGACGCTATTTCTGGTCTGTTCTGGAAATCCAGGATCGCCTCCCTAACTGTTCAGTACTCTCATGAGGTTGGCTCCATGGGTGTGGCACCTTAGCTGTGGAAAAAAAATCACTTTCTTTGAATGACCAATGCTGATGTCTACAGGGACTGTGGATGGTACTAGAATGGAATAAATTAGTAACTTGGGGTTTCTTTTCCATGTGTCTCATTTCCTTTTGAGGAAGAAGTCTCGATACAGTCTGTAGTAAAAGTGTTGAGGTTTCTTCTAAAAGCCTCAACAGAAATCAGATCATTTGCACCACTTGAAATGGTGTTTTGGCTCTGTATCCTGGAAGTACTTTTCAAGCTAACAGAGCCACTTTCTGGATCGTGAAGGACTCTTCCTCTGCTTAGGAAGCTGTATTCCTACTGCCACCCTCTCAAGATGGAATTTTCACCAGTAAGAAAGCTGGTTTTGCTGACAAGACCATTAATGAATGTGGGATTTTGTAGTTAGTTGGTAATGGAACGCTCTGAACAGTGATTAGACAGTCAAAAAGTTGTTTTCAGGAAAAAAAATGAAAATATTAGATGAACTTTATAATTGCTTGATAGTGATCTGTTAAATCTACACAACAAATGATGTACCTGGAAGCAATTCTGGTAGTTTTAAAGTCAGTTCTCATCCTTACTGCCCTTTGATATTCTAGGGTTGACTTGTCCAGAGGTTAACACCTAGCATTGTCTAGAAACTAAGTAGTTCTTGGGCTTCCTACTGCTACACCTTTGACCGTGAAAGCTGGGATAGTTTGGCCTTACTTCTCCCTGTGTTACACACACAGCTACGACATCCAAACCCACTGGTAGCATGTAAAATGCTGATTAAAACTACTGATACTTACCATGGCTCTTCCTGTGGCAGATCTCCTAGCAGCTGTGGAGCTAAACTGCAGTAAGGCAATCTTTGAGAGTCTCCTTTTCTTTACCTGAAGGAAAAATAGGCTTAAATGAAAAAAAAAAAAAAAAAAAAGTGCAGGCAAGTAGATTTCTTCACTCTCTCCTTGAGAAGTGCAGGCCTTTAGGCAGATCTTCTTGTGTAGGAAGAAACTGTATACTTTTCTCTTTATCAGTGTGTGAACTTCCTGTCATCAAGTAAAATAAAAGTAATTATAACAGAAGCAGAAAAAAATTCTAAATATTTTTGCTTTTTTTCCACAGAGAGACTTTCAGTATTCCCTTGGTACCTCTTGGCCTAAAGGAAACCAAAGATGTAGACTTTACACTCCCCCTTAAGGTAAATTTTGCATACACATTTCAGAATGAATAGTTAACAGAAATAACTTCCATTTCAGATTTGTTTAAAGAAACAGAAGTAATTTAGGTACAAATTATTTTTTGTTTTGCTCTAAAATTAAGATCGTGATGTGTTAAAAATTAACTGCCAATTATTTGGGTCATTGCTCCTACCTAATTAGGACAAGAAGTCCAAAAATGTTGTAAGAAATTCCACTTTGAAGACAGAGTTAAACCAAAGAATAAACATTCCTTCCATGGTTTTATTTCTAATAAGGGTATTGATTACTGATGTAAGTGTGAAAGCAAGTAGTAATGAAGGTTTTACTCAGCACAAGGCAGTGGTACACCACCTTACACTAACCCAAAGAGCTCAGTTGGGAAGCAGTGTTGCAGCATTAACACGGCTTGTTTGTTGACTAATGTACTTGGCTGGCTACTTGAGCCATCCTCTGTATTTTCTGAACTTCTGTGTATTGTGCAATGTAGATTTTTACCTCACAGTAAACTATCTTGTATCACTGTAGCATTTGTCTCTATTTTTACTTCTGTGGGTTAAATTCCATGGTCAGATCATGGTACCACTTCATGCCATTGCAGCTTTGTTATTTTAAGTGGAATTGCCCTAGCATAGCTCACGAGAAGTTGGCAGTCTCTCTGTTTTTTTCTGTTTTATGTTCACTTGATCCCCTTGTCATTTTAGATAACAGGGTTTGTTTGTCCCTTTCAAAACCACTAAGTGTTGTTGTTTTAAAACCAACTGGAGCTAATGTAGCAGATGTTTGGTTCCTTTACATCATAGTGAAATTCGTCTAAGATACCAAATCATAATTCTACTGTCTTCTTGTAGTCTCATTGCTTTATATTACTGTGCTATTGACTAAAAGGGAGTAGACACCATTCAAATCCCAATTGAATTAATTTCATACTGTTTGTAACTGCAGAAAAAATAGTTTAGGATAATTTAAGATGTTCCAATTTTTAATCTCTTATTCTTTTTCTAGGACTTTATTCTGGAACATTATAGTCAAGACAGTTCAGAGTATGAAGATGAAATAGCAGATCTCATGGATTTGAGACAAGTAAGTTCAAGTATGGTATACCTTGAGGTCTTTTAATATACAGTTGTAAATAACATTTGTATGGATCAAAACATGACATTTTTAGTTAGAACTAACTTACTGACTTAATTTCTGAGACATGGGTGCATGAATCTCCACTGTCCAAGGGCTTTACAATCCCAGTAAAGAAAAACCTGAAAAAACAGATGAAGTTACACAACATGATTGAGCTATTGATGCAACTTTGTAAATTTTGTTTATCTAAGAATTGTCTTGCCTAGAATTTTTTTATTTTAAAGTATTTTAAATTTAGCAGGGGGAGCGTTGAAGCGGATTAATCTGGCAAAATATTGTAGTAGTATGGTGGGTATTTCTAACTATTGTTTGTTTCCTGTACCATGCTAGAAACATAAGCCTTCTCTGTAGCTTTCATAAAATACCTACAATCTTTATTTAATTAACTTTGAGACTTGCCAAACAGATTCTGTTTGCTTTTTTAAAGGTTATGTGCTACTTGTGTGCAGCAGAAAAACTTTTGGCACAAATCCATATGGCTTTAAGCTTACTGTTTTCAGATTCCACACATTTCTATGATATGCAGAAGTCCAAAGGAAGCAGAGCTTTGGGGTTTCAGTATTCATCCTGTAGCTCAACAGAATGCACTTCATTGTAATCTATTGTATTTCAAGGCCTGCCGCACTCCTAGCCGAGATGAAGCTGGCATTGAGATGTTGATAAGCTATTTCCTGCAACTTGGTTATGTAGAAAACAGATTTTTCCCACCCACCAGGCACATTGGAGTTCTATTTACGTGGTAAGTGTGTAGTCGGTGTTTCTCTTTAGTCCTTTCCCCCATCCCCAGAACACTGGTTAATCATTAACTTCGTTTTAATCTGAAGTATGTCAGTGTGTGTCTCCTCTTGAATCCCTGCAGTGTGTGTTGTCAATTTTTTTTAATAGTTTAGAGTAATTGAATGCAATACACCCTTTACATGCTTAGAGTGAAACCGTTGGCTAGATTATGATTTGGGCTACAGGTTAGCACAAGGGAGAAAGAGAGAAAATAATCTTCATTTTGGACATGTTTCCAAATTCTGAACCAAGGTGAACAAAATAAGGACAAGCAACGGGGTCAGACCTTAATTCCCCTCTTTCAATTTGTTAAGAAGACCACTTGGGCTTGAAGAGAGAAAGGAGCAACTTAACTTTTTATAAGGAAATATTTACTACATCTGAGAACAAAATTTGACTCTGAATTCAAAATTTTTATGATGAAAAAAGATGACTACCATGTAGCCAAGAGGAACTGGTAAATTTCTAGTCAGAACTGCAAACAGAAACTTCATACACAAGCAGTAGAGGATCTGACCGTGCCAGTGGTTGATCTTTGGCAACATCTAAGAGAATGTAGCAGCACACAGGGATACTTCCCCAGTATGCTCTTCACCTCTATGATGTTTTATGGGCACTTCTGATTTAAATGTAATGACCTTATTGGGGCACTACTGTAAAACCTGCTGAAAACTGTCTCAAATAAAGCTGTTCCCTGGCTTGGGGTTAATTATGTGGATTGTCCTTGCAGAACATAAAGGTGTTTCTGTTCACTTTCATTTTCACTGTAGCAGGAGAGTTAAGAATTCCACTACTCATTCAGAAAAATAGAATGAAAGTACTTGTTTTTTCAATGGACTCTGCTAATAATATTCTAATGTTTTTCTAACTTCTTATATTTGTTTCCCAAGGTATGATTCCTTCACAGGTGTCCCAGTGTGTCAGCAAAATCTGTTGCTTGAAAAAGCTAGTGTTTTATTCAACATTGGAGCTCTTTACACGCAGATTGGAACAAGATGCAATCGTCAGACCCAGGCTGGACTTGAAAATGCTGTTGATGCTTTTCAGAAAGCTGCAGGTACACATGTTAAATTACTGGAAAGGTCTTCCTGCAAATGTTCCTAATCTCATTCTGGTGTCAGACAGATTTCTGCATTATCTACTGGCCTGATTACACAAAAAAAGGAGGAATAGGGACATTCAAGAAGCCTAGTGATGAGCTCAGCTTAAGCTTTAATTCACAACCTGGAACTGTAGTCTGGACATGCAGATAAGACTGTGAATTCTGTGGTTAATGATTACTGAACTGCAGTTCAAAGGTCAGACTTGTAGCACTAGCATTAACTGCTTCATACCTTGTTTCACTTCATAACTGCTTTTATCTCAGTGACAGCACATTGGTGTCAAATCTGTACAAGAGACAACTCACAGGTTTGATAAAAACCCTGTAAAGCCTAGTTTTTCATAGGAGGGTCTTAAAAATTAATCTTGCTTTTTCCTCTGGTGAAAGTTGCAATTCATTGGAATTTGACTACCTCTTTTTCATAGATTCCAAAGGCAAACAGGTTCAAAACAATCAATCTCTATCCCAAGCAAGGAGAAATAGAAATTCTATTAAAGGGAATCCTATCTCTTGAACTAACATGTTATGGAGTCTTTTGTTTTCAGTGGGGGCTTTTAAATAGATTTTCTGATCAGTTTTGTAAGTATCATCTGTGCTACACATAATATTTAAAGACACGTCCTTTGTAATGAATATGCACTGTGAGATTTATTTCTGCACTAACATCTGTGACTATTGGTTTGCACTGTATGGGTAGTTTTATCAGCTAAAAGCTGGGGAGCACAGAGTTGAATTTTCATAAATCCCCTCCTCTGAATACACAACTATCAAAAAAATGTATAGTATTTGTTAATGCAAATCTAAAATAAATAAAAAAAATCTTTTTCAAGAAAGAAATTTCAATAGCTGTGAAATTTCTCAATTTTACTGCTACTCCTTCCATTTTACAAATTAAAAAAATCACTGCTTTTCACTTCACCATGTTTGCAGAGCAGAATTAATGCAAAAGTGTGTTTTGAAGTGTGGAAAGGTGTTGTTTGCTACCACAGTTACCTTTGCAGGGCCCCAAAGCAACATGCTCAGGAGGCATTTCATTGTACCTGTGCATGGTGCCGGAACACTTCATTATTTTGGCAGAGGCATGATCTGGAGTCTGTATTAACTGTTTCCCAGTGCTGAATGGAAGATGTTGCACAGAATTCGTCCTCAGCACAAACAGAAATATGTTGAGAACAAAAAACCGCATGTTTTTCTCCTCCTGTATTTTCAGTTCCTTTCAGTAGGACACTCCATCAGTGCTTGGGATATGCCTGGTAAATTTGGGATTAATTTTTTAATGCAAAAAAGGTAGGGATGGCCATGTTTCCAATTTGTTTAATGGCATGTTAAAAATTCAGATATGAGTGTAACATGGAAAATCAAAAATCACAGACACCGTTTAGTAAGAAAATACTGCACAGCGTGGCCTGAACTGAGTGTAGTGGCAAAAAGTAAGATTACAGAAACTGGAATACTTTAAAGGCAGAGATCTTACTGTTACACTTCTGCAGGACTGTCAGCTTTAGCAATCTAGGTGAACTCACTAAACCAGTTTGATGACATGCCTGCTGAAGGTTACGCTTCCAGCCATGAAACTGTTGCTCAGTATTGCACTACAGGTAGTGTTTGTTTGAAATGTGATATAGGATAGAAATTACTAATATTTTGGTGGAACCAAATGTCTAGATAAGAATCTTACTTTTACCCTATTAAATATATTTATATATATATATAAAAATAAAAGTTCTAGTTTACAGGCATGGAACGGAGCTTTCATTGGGACATAAAATGCACTTAGCTGCATCTGAAAAAAAGATTAATATTTAAATAAATTTATAGGTTTGTGTCTTTTCTTTCTATCCAGAGGTTCTACTACTGGCATCTCCTTTTAGCTGTGCAGATTTTCCTCTTTTTTGTCCCCTCTATAAGCCACAGCCTGCCACTCCCACATAGAAGTCACATTCAGTTCAGCACAGTCTTATGTTCAATCACAAGAACTTTTACAAGCAAATCTGCAGACAGTGCCCTCATAACTTGCAGTTTCTGTTGCTCCTCTGAAGCGTAATTTTGACAGCTGTACTTGGGGATGGCTGATGGCAATGCAAAGCGAAACCTGTAGGTCAGTCTAACTTCTTATGCACCAAGAATTCCTTCAGATTGCTGTAGCGCAATACTAGAAAATATCCTTTAAATCCTAATTATTATGCTACACACTAGAATTAAGTGCACTTGTTTATCTTTGTAATGCTGACAAAATCATTTTGTAATTGCAGGAGTCCTAAGCTACTTAAAGGAGACCTTCACTCACACACCAAGTTATGATATGAGCCCAGCTATGCTGAACGTCCTAGTAAAAATGATGCTCGCGCAGGCTCGAGAGTGTGTTTTTGAGCAGATTGGTCTGTCTGGAATACGCAATGAGTTTTTCACACTAGTGAAAATGACACAGGAAGTTGCCAAGGTAAAATACGGGACTTTAAATCTAGCCTTTAAAATAACTGTTTACAGTGCTGTGTTACTACCTACAGCTTTTAGTAATATTAACTGAATTTATGAAATTTAAATGTTAGCAACCATTACTGGAAACCAAAAATAGCATGGGGCAGCTCACAAACTACAGTGAAAAGCACAACCTTTCAGAAGATTAAAACGTGAACAGACTAAATTTAAATACTATTTCAGAGTTGTTACAATTTATATAATACATAATTCATGGAGATTAACAGAAATAGGCAGTGAACTTGCTGAACGTTTTTTACAAGCTATTTAAGTTGGTCTTTCAAACAATACAGATTTCAATACACAGAACTACATATAAAAGTCCACAGATTGTTTGTGTGGTTCTCTGTTGAGTATTGAACACAATCTGTCTTGCTTCCCAGCTGCTGAAGGATATACAAACTTAAAAATCTTAATCCAAAAGAATAGCTAAATTGTAACTAAGGGAAGGACCTTAACAAACAGTCAAATTGGTACCTGCAGAACTGTCTTGGGACTAGGCAGAAAATGGTGATATAGGCTTGCCCCAGAAGGTAGTGTTAATATAAAATTGAAGTATCTACCAAAAAACAAGTACGCCATGAAGATATTCCTATGCTTTCTCAGTTATTTCAGAGTAGCAGATACATAACTGGTTCCATACTAGGAAAACAGGCAAAGCCTTTCATACCAACCCTGTAAAGCCACCATGACATATCTGTAGGATTGATCAGCTGCAGGGGAAACATTTTTTTATCCGGTCGGAGTAGTTTGATTAAATCAGCATTCCCTGCTTGAAACTCTTTTATTTCCTCTATATAAAGGATAATATCCCAGTTTTAACTAGACCACACAAACTGCAGGCTATGTATGACTCCTCAGTTTCAAAATGTAGCACAAACTTACTGTCTGAATATGCTTCACTCTTTTTTTCAACTGAATTAAGATGTATTTGTAAATTATGACCTGTTTATTATATGGTGTTTTTATTTAACTATGAAGCCATATAGATTGACTGACTTAGTCCATCTGTTCTTGTACAAAATTGATTTACCTTTCTTGTGAGGGAAAAATCAGAGAAGACATTTCAAAATTTTTTCTAAACTTAATTTCGACCCATCCTAACCACATTTTTCCCTCCTTTGATGTGATTTTAGATGAATTTTTCTTAAGCCTGAATATGATATCCTTTACCTGAGTTCCTAATACCTCATATTAAGTTCTCATACTTCAATTATCTGTTTTATTCTAGGTGGGAGAGGTTTACGTGCTGGTTAACACTGCAATGAATCAGGAGCCAGTGAAAGAGAATATTCCCTATTCCTGGTCTAAGCTGGCTCAGATAAAGTCAGACCATTACAAAGCTCTGGCACATTACTTCATTGCCACCATTCTGTGTGACCATGAATGTAAGAATCATACTTCTTTATATGTTTGTATAAATAAAAATAATAAATACACCAACAGTTATAATTTAGTCTGTGAATAAGTCTTGGAGCCAAGAACTTTGGTGCTTTGTTATATGTTGAATTGTGGTCATTTTCCCCAGTCAATATAAGGGGCCATGCTCTTTTTGTCTTTTGAGAAAAATGTGAAAATTCAGTAAACTAACTTTCACAGAAACAAAAGAAGAGTTATACATCCATTATATGCTACTAAATAGTTCAGATTTTATCAGTATGTTTTGGCATGTGAGTACTACTTGCACATTGTAAATGATAAAACCAAAACCTTGACATTTTTATTTATATACACATATGCACGTATATAAGTATTTCACTGCATTGCGAGAGAATGTAGTACTAACTACACAATAACACACCTAAAGGAACAGGGCACCAAGAGGTGTGTATGTATGGTTAATGTTTTTTCTCCATTCTTACAGTGCAGCCCAGTGATGATGAAGATGAGCAGGAGAAAGCCTTGTCCCAGCTGTATGACCACGTGCCTGAAGGGCTGATGGTTCTTGCTGTTTTAAAGGACAAAGTGCAGAGAAAACAATTGGGTAACTGCCAGTTTCACACAGCTACCAGCTGCAATTTGAAGATTATCTTGTATTTATTGTCTTGTGGATGACAACCAATGGTTTTGAATGTTTTCAGGGAAAGCACATTTACGCCAAGCCATTGTTTACCATGAGGAAGCTCTGAGAGTCTGTGGGCTGTGCAAAAAGCTCCGGAACATTGAGGTTCTTCAGGAGGTTCTGACAGCTGCACATAAACGTTCACTTCTCAAATATGCTCAGCAGGAGACAGAAGATGACTTTCTAAGTCTAATTCAGGCTCCAGATATACTCCGTAAGTGTTCACAGCCAGAAACAAAGGATACCTGACCCTCTGCAAATATGCTTTCATGGGGATGGGCCTTTAATTGTACATATGAATACATATATAATATACTTCCATACGTAACATAAATAATGTACAAGTATTATATAATATGTAGAATACTGTACCTTTGTAGAGTTCAGGTTCCTTACATGTTCCCTCAATCACAGATCAATATATTTTGATCAATACATTTTGTTAGAACTGTTTTACAGTATTTTTGCCTCTAGCAACACTTTTTTGGGGTAGATAACAATGGTGGTTAGTTATAATCCTTTTTTTTTTTTTTTTTTTTTTGATTACTATCTTGTGAGCTAGAAAAAATGGGGAAACTTGAAAAGTTAAAATTACATCAGGGAAAACTATAGTAACCATTTCTTGAGCCCAGCTCTTGTACTAGACTGGGTTGTTAACTCAATTTGACTGCTCTTTTTTTTTTTTTTCCTAACTTAGTCCAGCTCATACAACTTTTTCCCCTTTGGATGCAGTAGGAAATTATGAGTGCTGGTTTTAAAAACTTCTCAAAGAAAAAGAAATTAAAGATTGGAATAGCATAATTTTGTTGAGATGGATTTTTTTTAATTTTCCCATATTGATACTGTGAACTCTGAAGACATTTTTAAAGCAGTTTTGATATCTTACAGACTTCCACAAAAATTATTTTTTCCACAGCCCAGTAAGAATTTAGGACAAATTCCTATCTAGCTTGGAATACAAGAAAAATAAATTTTGATGTCTTTTAACTAATACTTAAAAAGAAAATTAATTTTGTTTTCTTTCTGTTTTTAGCTAAAACAGAACATAAAATAGAAACTATTGCTCCTCAGTTTTCCAAGGTGAAAATTAAAGACTTCTTTCACAAGCTGGTATGTAACATACTAATGCCGCCCAACCTCTGCCATTTTGACAGCAACTATTAATTCACTCTAACATGAGGGAAGGGACACAAGCATTTTAGCCTGAAAAAATGATCGATCCTGTAGTAATTGAGTTTTTTTTTCAGAAGCTATTGGGGAAATCACTCCTAGCTTTAGAGGTATAAGTCAACTTGAGAGAAGCAAAGAATAAAAGTGCCGTTTCTACATGGCTTGCACAATATTGTCTTGAAAACCTTCATAAAAGTCCCATGAATTCTCAACAGATAATTGCACACAACTTAAAGGGTGGGAGAAATACCTAGTATGTGGGGACAGGCATGCAGAACATGTGACTGGTATGTGACACAGCCAGTCTTGCAGGTGGCTCTATGTGTCAGTGAGCAAAAGGAACTGGGAGTTATGGTTAGGATCAGAATATGCAATGTCTCATGAGTCAGTTTATCTCCTCTGAAATAGAGTAATATAGAGTATCAGCTGAACAGTCACTAAATAGGACTTTGCATTTGCAGGGAATTAGCTGGAAGTGAACCTGAATAAAATGTACAATAGATGAGCTTAAAGCATTATAACTTACAAAACCAGAAATGCTTAGTTACAAGTGACAGTAAAGCACAATATGCCTGCTGTTGTGTTACCTCCAGGGCCCATTGACAGTGTTCTCAGCCAAGCAGAGGTGGACCGCTCCACGGACCATTTGCCTTCACCATGAAGCAGGAGAGCTTGGATTCAGTCTAAAAGGAGGTGCACCAGTACAGGTTTATTGTCTTGATCCAGTTTGTTCTGCAGCAGTAAGTATATTGGTGTGATATTAATTTCTCTGCAGACTCTAGCATTAAAATGTACCTTTAGCTTGTGTACTCATGTATGGAGTATTTATTGAGTTCTATACATCAGTATAGTCAATTCATATAATCTGAAGGCATTTTAAGTGCTATATATGCTGCAGATTGTTAAAGTACCCTTATCCCAAACATCACATGAAACTAGAGTTGATTTTTTCTCTGTTCATTCTTAATAGTTAAAAAGTCACAAATAATAAAGCAGATGTTACTTTGTGTCTTATTCAGGAAGTTAGAAGGAATAAACGCTTTAAAAAATAGCAACAAGAATAAGGATCAGGAAAGGAATGCAAGGTGTAGTGTCTGCCTGAGGAAAGAGGGACAAGAATGTTTTATTGGCTTGTAATGTTCTTTCAGGGGAAAATCCAAAGGGATAAAGCAACATGCAGTGATAAGCATTTTACTTACAGAAAAGGCAGAAATAACCACAGAAGTACAAATAAAAATAACAAAGAAAAATAATTAAACACTGCAGAAAATGTCTTCTGGGGGACAATAGCATAGCAAAACCCAGGGTTCATTTACTTAAGGAGAAAATGAAAAGAACATAAAACCAGCCAACATTTGAGCATAGAAGAATCACATCAACAGTAACTCGAGAGGAAATTTGTGTACTTAAGAAAGTTGCACATGTGTGGCTAGAGAATGGGTTTGTAGCATCTAAGACTGAAATGCCTTTGGGGCAGACATGACGACAAAAACATTTTACGTGTCTTTATAATTCCACATAATAACCTGTACCAAATTTTTTGACAGTCAGCAGGCCTAAAAGAAGGTGACTACATTGTTTCAGTTGGTGGCATGGATTGCAAGTGGCTTGGTGTGAACGAGGTGCTGGAAAAAATGAAAAGTGTGGGAAAGCAGCCAATAGAGCTCGAGGTTATCAGTTGCCAGGATACAGCGGCATCTTTGGTATGTAATGAGACAAATATGTTTTGCAGATTTGATATGCTGGAGTTTTTTCACTTGCCTGCCTTCAGTTCCTGATTAATGTTTACTTTCATGTAGTCAGATATCCCACTCAACCTGTGAATATATAAAGCCTTCAGATGTGTGTTCAATTTTAAACCATTAAACCACTGTGACTGGGTGAGCTAAAGTAGTCTGTCTGCATAAGAATGGTTGGATGGTGGGCTTTTTTTGTAGTGGAGCTACTTATTTCAAGACCTATTTTATTTCCCCTAACTTGTCCCAGAGGGTGAATGCATTGCCCTTTTCAGCACTGGAAAAACCACAGTGAAACAATAATGGAATGAAATAGAATGTCCAAGACCACATATTTATTTTCTATGCACTGTTATTCTAAATGATCTGTGACTTTTGTATTAGATCATGGATTATTGTTTGTATTTTTTTTATTTTGGTGAACTTTTAACTGTCTAGTCAGTTAGTAAGCTATGTAGAAGCTTTAGACTAAGGGAGAGTCATCACAAGATTAAAAAATATTAAGCTCTAAATAACTTACTAGTTGTGTGAAAAGAACCTATAGCTTAGCTAAATCCACTGCTTCATGCTTTTAACATTCCCTGGCAAGCTTAGACACTCAAGTAGTGTTGCCCAAGAAGCTGTTAAGGTGCCCCTGCTGCTGTTAGGTTTTCTTGTTTTGTTAAAATTGTTTTTCCCTATTGAAAATAAGGAATTACACATCTGCCATTCCAAGTTGCAGCTGGAAAGAAAAAGCTAGAATATAATCAGATTGCTTCAGGGCAAAGCTAAGAGAAGACAGAGAAGGCTGTGCCTTTCAGGTATCCCAAGAGAATGTCACACAGGAGCTCTCATAGTTGTGATCAACACAGAACCTGTACAAAGACAGCAAAAGGGCTCTGCTTCACATCTGTGCAAGAACACCCTTGAGTCTACATGTGCAAGACACCAGGATCACAGCACTCTGAAGGGACTTGTGCTCAGTCAGTAATGTTATTAGCACGGAAAGCTTGCTGCAGTCTGCCCTGGAAAACCATTTGAACAGTAACCTTTTGTTATTGTCAAAATTTTGACCCATTTTGGATGGCTGATTCTTACAATGCTTCTCTTTTTCCTACAGCATAGCAAGAGTGCAACTTACTCTATGGGAATGCAGAAGACATACTCCTTAATCTGTTTGGCCATGGATGAGGATAAAATTGATCAGACCAAGAAAGCCCCACTAAAACTCCCTTTTCTAAGCTGGGGAACTAAAAACAGACAGAAAGCTGCAAGTACACTCTGCCTTCCTTCAGCTGTGGCTGGCAGTTCTCAGAATAAGAAGAAGCTTTCTCCCTTCACACTTTTGAATACAGAAAGTTCATTGTACTGAATCTTTCAGAAATATCTGTTAATGTGACTTTTGTTGAAAATGTAGATAAAAATATTGATCAATTTTAGCTTCATATGCATATGTATAAACTCAGACAAATACTGTTGGCTTCATTTGCTGTGCATTGAGGCACATATGGTCAGAAGCTGGCAAAAACTGTAAAACTTAAGTATTTGAAGGTTAGAATGAAGTGGTTTGGGAGGTATGCAATAACAAGATGTAGATTATAGAATTGCTTACGTAAGGACTGGACTCCTTTGGAGTTTCAAAATACAGTTATGACTGATTTTTCATAAAAATAGTCATAACTATGCTAGATGGGAGTTATTTATTGCAAACTTGATGCTGAATGCAAAATAATAGGGGACAAATTAAAGAATGATTTGGCTCGTGAAGTTTAGAGCAAATAATGAATTACTTCACACTATTTTAAAGAATTATCTTAACAAACCACAGGTGGGAGGGAATAATACTATTCAGAGAAACTAGTCTTGTGCCAAGGGGTGGCTTCAGAGAGTTGTGTTTTTATGCAGAGATGCTTCCTCAGAGTACCAGATGTAGCCTACTGAATAGGTTATTTAATTCTGGAAGAGAATTACAAGGCTTAAAATTTAAAAGGTCGTTTGAACTCCAAAAGGCTTTTACTCTGCTCTTTTTGTGATTTAGGTAACATTTTAAATGCCTGCTTATTAAATTGTTAACAACAGGCTTTATTTCAAATGTTATTTAAACTACTTAAGACTTGTATCTCACTAGTCTTGATAAAATGGATAGCGGTGAAACAAATCTCAAAATGGATATAATATATTGATTCAAGGGCACATAAACTGCAGTGATGCTTTAAAATATGAAAAAAGAAGTGCTTGTGCTAAGGGGCAGGATACTTACTATCACATCAAGCAAAAAAAATTCCTTCTGCCCTTGGAAAAAATCATGAGCAAGCTTTATCTATAGTAAGGAGAGGGACAAAACATAACTGGTGAGCATTTCTTTGAGATTCTTCTATTTCCTGAAATTAATTGAAAATTGCTAACACTGTAGTGTTAGTTAACATTGCCATCTACAGAGTAGATAGATACTTAAAATTTACATGAAAATCTGCATCTGGGTGTAAACTTTAGAGTTGTCATTTATTTTTAATTTCTTATGTAGTAGGTGTAAATATCTTTATGACCCTTATTTAAGAATAAAAATCAGATGCTGCCGTTTAGTAGTAGCTTTTTGATTCTGCTGCAGATTGGATGATAAAGCATAATTTACAGGTTTTTGCTATTTACTGTTGCCATACCTCTTGTGTGTTTCTCTAATGTTGCTTACAGACATCTAAGAAACTTTTCTTCAAAGTTCCTGTATTGTGCAATATCAACTAAGAGTTTAAAAACCAACTTCCTTACAAAGAGTGTAAACATATTCCTGGTTTCCCTATAAAGGTTACATAAAACAATACTTTGTAAATTACTTGTGACTTGCCCATCCTTACAAGTTACTTTTTACGTGCATTGGTAGGAGTGCTGCTTTGACACACAAAAGCAGCAGCAGCAGCAGCCATGCCCTGATCTGCACAGCTCTGTCATACAGTGTTCCATAGTGATGAGATTTACTTCAGCTGTGTGCTGAAATTGCTGTCCAAGTAACCAAACCTTTAGCAAAGTCACACCAGTCACCCTTCCAGCTCTTCACTTCTCTTAAACTGCTGTGATAGTCTTCCTGGAAATACTTCCCCTCTTAGCTCCTGAATAACTGTCTTTCCCTTCCCATCATCACACTCACTTGTCCCTGAAGAAAGTTTGGCTTTTTAAATTTAAGCCACGCTCATCAATTCAAGTAAAATTTTGGGCCTCTCAGGTGCCATACAAATACTCTTCTTCGTTTTCTGTCTGCTAACTAAGGACTCGTTCTACACTGAGTGGTAGCCAACAGCTCACTTAACTGGCGGTGAAATGAGTGTGTGCCTTATGTTCTTGCTCAGACCACAGGAATTCTTGTAACAAGTGTCTACTCACAAGGATAGGTTGCTGTAAAGCCCTAAAAAGAAAGGTTAGCAATAGATTAGTAGTTCAGCCTGGAATTAATATTGTTACACTTGAAGTGAACTGTGTTTGATGCTCTGAGTAGATGGCCTTTTGTCACAGGGGAAAGGTGTTTGTCCTGCAACACAATAGCCACATGCCTTTAGATGTGAAATCCAGTCTTCATAGCAAAGTGACAAATAGAGGGAATAAAGGGGTTAAGGGGATAAATTCCCTTAGAGGGAATAAAATCTGAGCAAAGCCATGTATAAAGAAGCTTAAAGTACTCCCTACTTGCCTGAAAAAAGTAGTATCTTTTTTTGTACTTTTGAAAATTTCTGATGTTTATTATTCACTAAATGAAATAATGATGGCCAAGTTACAGACAAATTTTCATCCCAAGTACAGAATCAATATAAATAACAGGTCCACCTGCTGTCCATGCTAACCAGTATAAGAGGTGACTTTCAGAGGTGCCAAGGCTCCCATAAAAGGGAAAAAAAATCCTACTCAGCTGCCTTCCTGCTGTGATTCAAACTCCAAAGTAGTATGAAAGATTCTTTTCACATACCTCCTCATGAAAAAAGGCAATTTTACCCTTAGAAAATAGAATAAGAATGTAACTTAAAATAAAACGCAAGATGTCAGGAAAACCAATCCTCTTTACAAATAAATTTTCAAAATATTAACACTGGAAGAGTAGTATGAATTATGAATTTTGTTCAAAGCTTCCCATATTATTTTCTTTGTAGTGTATATTATAGTATAATTAAAATATTAGAAGTTATAATTAATATATCAACATATTTTACAATTTATTATTAGTATGCCAACCTATATGCAAAAAGACAACATGAATTAACCAGTATTTTGGATATTGGCCATATGGGAATAAATTTGTTAACACCGTATGAACTGGAGGGTGACCAGAGAAATAAGGGTAAAATCAAACCTGTATTCCAGTAGGACTTTCCAAAGGAACTCCAAAAAGTTATAAATCAAAGATGTTACTATAAAGCAATATATGCTAACTTGTAAAAATATGTAAGATGTTAACATGTTAAAAACATGTAACATAGTTCGAGTTACTGAGAAGATACTATGCACATATTCATATGGTGGTTTTTTCTGTAAGACCAAAGTAAGCAAGCATATTGCTCTTCCCTTTTTTAACACAGATACTGAAGAAGACAGCTTTCTTGTTTTTTTTTTTTATTCCAGATATATACAAAATACTTTACAGACTTCTTTCCAAGACACTCTGCACAGCTTAATCTCTATGAACAGAGCAGACGTAAAAAAAAAGCATCAGAGTCCAGTTGCTGCTCGCCATGATTACAAAAATGAGCACAATATGTGATTATTAAAACCAAAGTTTTATAATTCAGAAGAAACCCCCCAAGTTTTCATTTTGCAAAATACCACTGCGCATGCCCATCAGGAGTGTAAAAAAGAATAAATCTGTTGTGCTGCTGCTTGTCCAACTATTTGCTCGAGCTCACTGACGGATGCGTTACACAGCCGATGGATGCTTCCGAAGTGCTGCAGCAGCAGCAGCGCTTTTGTTTTCCCGACGCCGGGGATGCGCTGCACGGCGCGGAGCACGGCGGGCTCTGCCCGCGGAGCGCGCTGCCTGCGGAGGAAGGGGTTGGCACCGCGATCCCGGCTCTGCTCCCGCACCTGCGGCCAGAGAGAGCTGTCAGCGACACCCCGCGCCTCTGCCAAAGCTCTGCCTCCGGCGTGTAAAATGACTCGGCTCGAAACAGAGCAACGCAATCCCTAGGAAGTTCTAAAAACAAGCTCCCTCCTTAGGTGGCCTCCTTTAGTGGATAAAGTTCGACAAAATCCTACTAGGAAACAAGCAATTTCTTAATAGTGACAACAAATGAAAACAATTATTTTTGTTGCCTTTTTGATGAGGTCAGAGAAAGGATAAAAAGAAATAATTTTAATACAGTTCCCCTAGCCTTAGAGAAAGCAAAATCTCAAGTTGATTTTGACAGGGGCATTTGCCTAACGCTACCTAGTGGTACTTCAGGACAAGATTACATTTAAAAAATCCAGGATCATATTCTTCAGCCTTTTTTCTTTGTTCCCAAATGAGCCTTCTTTCCACTGAACTATACCACCATATCACTGTTGCAGAAGATTTATTCCTTACATTCAAATAATGTTGTGTTCCTTTAAGATCCTATGTATTCTTTCTGAAACGATCATTGAGGAGATCCACCTGCTTTCCTATACATCCCATGTTTTGATATAACACAGAAACTTACTAGTTGAATAATAAGCTGAGAAGCTTCTCCTTGATTTGCCACAGGAAGCAACACCATTCCAAGTTCCAGTACAACAAGTTTTTGTACTCCAGAGTAGTACTGATCACTGATTTGGGTTTTCTCTACAATTACAATTCCCCTCAGACTGCTGGCCTGTATTGAAAGGAAAAAGATATTAGAAAAAACGTTGTTAATGACAAGTTAAAGCAATGCAACAGAGAGAAATTCTTGCAAGTATGAGCTGCCTAATAGCAAATCAGAGGAAGAATGTAAGTTGCAGCAACAGGACTGAGGTTTAATACAGCATTATCACACAGCTGCAGAATTTTTCAGTTTTCACGTGAAAATTATCCCAGAAGGTCAGCTCCAATGGAATTAAAAACAAACAAACAAACAAAACCAACAAAAACCACAAGAAGAATGTTTTCAGAAGCATGGAATAAACAAATATCAAGTGAAAACTTTTCTTTTTATATAGCACTTACATTTCTAAACCTAACCAATCTTCGTTTGAATTCATCCCCTGCAACCAAATCTGCCTCAGAAATAAGTAAAATGCAAGTTCTGTTTGAAAGATGAAAGTCCACCAGTCCCAAGCCATCTTCAAAGATGAGTCTAACTTTGCCTTAGGGTGAGATTGTTAGAAGAAAAAATACAGTAGTTAAAAATATACCAACAATTACTTTACAGCACAGCCTTCCTAAAGTGTCAGTAATTCTATTGACTTCATAATGAACTTTATAAAAAGCCTTTTTTTCCCTTTAAGTAAATCTATTACAAGCAGTCAGAACTACTGTGTGATCTCTTTAGTAATGCAAATTAATAGCAATTCCGGTCTACAGATTTAAAAGTACTAGAGCTGCTCAGTAAACTCTGGACTTGAACAAAAATATCACACATGCTTTTCTGGAGGGATCATCATAATTTTGTTTGTTGCGCCAGCAAGAGGGTAGCAGAGTATAGATGTAAATTCAAGGCAGTTCAGTGGAGATGCATATGCACAACAGCAGATTCTGCTGCTTCCCTCCAGTGCTCTGCAACAATGAAAACTGAGCTGATCACATGGATACATGACAAACAAACGGGATCTTCCAGCCTGCTAAGGAAGTCTGTACTACAAATACAGGACTAGTCAGGCACAGAGTAAAGCGTATTCCAGCCGTTCTTAACGTTACTGGGCAATAGAGGGGAATGTTTTGCCTGACTCGCTTTTCCTCTTCCAGCCCGGTTGTGCTTACCTTGGAGCCTTTGGGCTACCTCTGACCCTCTCCACTTCTCATTCCCAATCACATGCCCGTAAGGGACAACTATAGATCCTGCTGTCACAGGAAGGTTTGCTTTTGTTGTCATCAGACCTCCTTTAAAATCCTCCTTCAGCAGCAGTTACATCCTAGAAAGAAATGTCGGAAAATAGCAACACATTTTACAAACCTGTTCCAATCTTATAAATTTTAATCATCAACTTAGGATGCAGTATTCTGGAGGAGACACTATCTCCTTCCTCAAGCTTCCTTACCATTAAGGTGAACATATCAAAATCGGCCAGCAACCCTGTTCACTTTAATACACGCTGCTGTGTTGGGTTGCCTATTCTACTTCCAGTTTTACTACTCAATCTGAAAAACGCCTGAATTAAAACACACAGACGGCGGAAAAAAAAAACCACAAACAAACAACAAACCACACTGCCTTTTCCGTACCTTCATCCACCCTCGGTGGGAGAAAATCTTCCTGAATTGCAAAGCCAACTCCAGAGGCACCTCCATCCCTCAGCTGGTGGAAGTCTCCAGACCAATTATTAAAAGGCAGCTGCTGGGAGAGATGATTTTCACGTTTGCCGGCTTGACGCGGTGCTCCGGCTCGAAGGGGAATCGGGAGCCCTGGAGGCTGAGGCACGCTGTAAGGACGAGCACCGCCGGCAGCACGGCGGGCACGCAGCGAACACGCGTCCCGGAGCGCAGCCGCACGCTGAGGGCCGGCAGAGGCGCAGCGGCGGCCGGCGGTCCGCGCTGCCCGGCGCAGAGGAGCCGCCGCAGCAGACACGGGCCCGGAGCACAGCGGGGCCGGGAAGCGGCAGCCCCAGCTCGGCGGGCGGGGCGGGCCTGGCCGCGGGGAGCAACGCGCTGAGTAAGGCGCGCGCTGACTGGAGCAGGGCAGCCCGCAACGAATCCGCCGGGCCGTTGTTTCCAGGCGGGTCGCCAGGGCGAAGCGTCCGGCGCGGCGGCCGTGGGGCGGTGGTTGGAGGCGTCGTGATGGCGTTCCTGTTCAGGAGAGGCCGGAGCAGCCCCTTCGTGAGTATCGCCCCGGCTGGCGCGGGGCTCCGTTGCCGTGAGCGGGGCCGGCAGCACGGCGGGGTTCTGCGGGACCTGGGGTGGTTTCTGGGGCAGGCGGCCGCGCCCTGCGGCTGATGCCGGTGATCGCCGAGCGCCTTGAAAATCGGGGAGAAAAACGAAGTCCAGGCAAAGACAAAACGGTATCCGGGGACCGTTGCGTTCCTTCCGTCAGTCGCGGGCCTGCCCGGCTTGTTCGGAAGGGCGGAGGTTCGGCGGGCCGGGGGCGGCTCCTGCCCTGCCCCGCGGGGAGCTCCGCGCGCCGGCCGGGGCTGGCGGTGCGGCCCCGCTCGCTGCCGGGCGGCCGAGGCCGTCCCCGAAACAGCCGCTCGGTGCTGGCGGGCGAACTGATAAAAGTTCTGATCCAAGGCCCAGAGGAGCCCGTAGGGTTGCCGGCAGTTGTGCGGGTGTTCTTTTCCAGCGTACTTGAACTAATTGGATTTTTATTACTAGAATGAAGTTGTCATACTTTTACTGTGGGATGACTTCAGCTGTGTTCCCTGGTAGCCGCAGTAGGGTCATTCATAGTCGTGTCTACAACCAAGAAGCTGTAGTAAACGGAATGGTGCATGCCAGACAGACATGCAGAATTAGAGAGCAGTGCATTTGCAAGACTGAGTAAAAAGATAGTCTTTTAATGCACCATTTAATTATTTGATGTGCCTTTGTGTAAAAACAGAAATATTTCCCAGTTTGCATCTTCATTCTCCTGTTGAAGGAGTGAATTAAAAAATAACTGAGAGAAAAAAGAGCTGAAAATAGCAGAAATAGCAGGAACTTAGTCTGTTTCACCCCGTAAAAAAGTAACATCTGCCCAAAGGTGGCGGACTTTATTATGGCATAGTATTTTCTGATGCCTGGAGAGAGGACAAGAGGCAGTGAGCACAAACTTGTGTTTACAGTGAATTCAACTTAAACGTAATAATAAAATCCTGTGGGGTGGTTCAGCACTGGACCAGGTTGCAGATACACAAAACATGACTGGACAGGATACCAAGCAACCCTCTGGTGACTGACCCAGCTTTGAACAGGAACTTGAACTGGACAATCTCCAGAGCTCCCTTCCAACCTCGGCCAGGATATGGTTTCCTTCACAGTACTTTTCTAGGAACTCTGGCCCTAGTTTTTCTGACCTGGTATTTAATGTTATACCAGTTAAAAAAAAAAAAATACTGCATTTGCTGATGAAAAAATGTATTAGTTTGTTTTTGATTTTTTTGTAATTAAGGTTGAACCTTTGACTGCAAGACTTAGTGGTAAGGGTTTTTTTTCCATCTCATACTGCTATGATTGAGGATAGACAGACTCTAGAAGAAAGGGACTAATATTGTAACTCTGAAGCAGCATTCAGATATTTTGAAAAAAGTTATTTTCTAGTACAGTTTTTTTTCTATATATATTGGAAAAAGATGAGTAAGTTAAAATTCTGGCTTTGCAGATTGCGATATAGTGGATAGAAAACACATTCATGGGTCTCATGTAAATTATATTTCTAATCTTCAAGAGCAACTTGAAGTTCATAAATGTTAAATTAACTTGCCAGCTTTACATGGTGTTCTGACTTTAAGGGGAATGAAATGCCATTTCATGTCTTCTGTTTACATTAATTGCATGTAATTGTTCTTCCTTTTTGTATTATTTTGCATTGATAGTTTCTGTGCACATTCAGTTCTGTGGTTTTATTCATTGTGATCCTTAAAGTCATTGTCAACTAATTTTATTTTAAATCATTTAGAAACACATAGCTCATGGCCTGGTCCCTGCTGCTACCGTAGCTCCTAAACCTGCAGCTCCCCGCACCCCTCCCCCTCGTAGTCCAAACCCTTCTCCAGAAAGGCCCAGGTATGTTTTGAATTTTTTTTTTTTTAATTTTTTGTTGTTTTGTCAGATATTGTAGCATACTAGAAAAGCCTGATTAGAAGAATTGCATGTCATTATAATACAAAGCTTTTTATAAAAAGAATATATTTTTAAGGGGGGCAGTTTCCCACTCTGAACTTTTTCTCCCCCCTCCTAAGCATGGTAAATATTCAGGACAGTAATGGTTATGAACATGTGACTTACCTGAGTCAATTAAAGACAAATGGACTGTTTAAAGTTAGCCTAATTTTTAATTTGGCTGCTACAGTAGAGTGTAGGACTACAGCAGCACTAGTGCTGTGAGTAAGGAAATATTAGCTCATTAGACAAACATAAATTAAACCTTGCTCCTGTACCAGGGACTTAAAAAACTGGCATGTAAAACCATGCCGGATTGGAAAAATGCAAATTATTTTTCTTTTAAGTTTGTAGTTTCTTACCGTTTTTATTCTGTGTTTTCTCTGCATTTAGTTCCGTTCTGATTGTTTTCCATGGTCTTTCTAGTGTCTGTAACATTCCTACTTAATTCTAGTTAATTTCTTCTTCCTTTCTGGCATCAAGTTCTTGTCTTTCATTTTACAGTTCTCAGTATTTCACTGCTTTAATCTTAGTTACTACTTATTTTTCTTTTTCATCATACCCTTCTCTGTACTCCACAGGATCCCACAAATAGGCACTTTTGTTTGCTTGTCCTGGTTTGCAGTATGCCAACATTTATTAACAACCTCACAGTCATCAATAAAAGGTTTAGAGTAGGGAGTAATGGAGACAAAATAGCAGGACATGGAAGAGCTTTCCAACACAACACCAGGTAGTATTGTTATAGCTAAAGTGAATGCTAAATACTGTAAATTATTGATGTGAATTTTGGGAAAGTAACTCAGTATATCCCATGATTTCCATGCATGTGATTTGGGAAAACCAATAGATATTGTACCTTACTCTTGGAGAGCTGCATTAAAATCGCTTGTTGTATTTTATGCTTTACTTTGGGATGTAATAGGTTATAACCAGTCCCGTAGCATTCAGTGGTATTTATGCTTGTTAACTGCGAATGTTGTGCTTTGATTAAACAGTGAAGACACTTTGCCAAGGAAAAGCTGTAAAATGTGGAGCACAGAGAAAGCATCAGTACTGCTTTATTCTGTTTTCTTCCAGGTCTGCTCTGGCAGCAGCGATCCTCACAACAGCTCTCACAGGGCGCACTGTGGCTATTCCTCAGCCTCGGCAGCAATCGCTTTCTGAGGGCGATTCCACCTGCTTGGAGCAAGAATGTTTTGAACCATATGCAACAGTCACAGAGCTCAGAATAGGGTAGTGTATACTTTCTGGTTTGATATCTTAAATTAGAAATGGAGTCTCTCAATGATCAGTTTTACCAAAGAGACAGCACTCCTGCTGTTACAGCTACTTACTTTTTCTTAGCACATCATAAATTCAGTCTGAAGTGTCTAACAATCCTTATTCCATTTCTTGTGAAGTGGTGTCACACATACAATCTTAAGAGAGGCAGATTTGGATTGTACAGTAGTCAAAAGTAAAATCATATACTATTTCTGTCAAATGATGATTAATTTTACAGAATGTGATGAACTGAGGAATCACTTGAATTACATGTAAGATATTTCCTTTGTGCTACAGTGATTATTTCAGGCTGTCTTTTTGGTAGAATTAGGAACCTTCCATCTCTAATTAGCATTTTAAGATAGGAAAAGGTAGTACCATTGTTAATTGTCTGTTTTAGAGTATACACATAGACTACTGTCTTGGAGATGGTTTATTATTCCATATCGTTTCGAGGAGTTTTATCAGTTTTGTTTAGTTTGTGCCCAGGGTGGCTGCTTTCCCCTACCACCCACCCCCTCATCTTCCCTGGCTGTGGGGCTGTTGAGATGAATGGGAGCCTGGCGGGGTTTCTGGAGGGAGTTTGTGGCAGGGCGAGACGCAGCCCTTCCCTTTCGGTGTGGGCTGTTGGACTGGACACATGCGGCCGGTATCACTGACTGAGGATCCTGCTCTTTCTGTGGGTTTTGCCTGATTCTTTTTGGTTCTATTTTTTTGCTTTTGCACCGTGACCGAGCTTGCCGGCTTGGCTTCTTTTGCTGCTGCGCTGTGGGGAAGCCCAGAGCCGGTGCGTGCCCGGGAACACCCCACTTCCCTCCGGGGGCCACCCCCAGGCTCCACACAGCCCAGAGCCGGGGAGCAGCCGGCACCAGTGAAAAATCCTACGGGTCTCCGTCTCTGCCCTGCTTGGGAGCCGGGCTGCTCCTGCCCAGTCCTCTCTGCAGTGCTCCGCCGTTTTTTGCTGGTATCTGCTTCTCTCATTGGCAGAAGAAAAGGGAGTTATTGAAGCCATTTCTCTTTAGGGGAAACGCTCATTCCAGGGCGTTTTCTCCTGAAATTTGTCTCAGAAGCAAGACAACTACATTCCTTGTTTGCAGCTAACAGAAGCTTAGATGTCTGTCTGTCTCTTTGGTCTTGTGTCTATAGTAAGACTGATGGTTCTACTTTACTAATGTTGGGGGTTTTTTGAAGAGTAAGCACTGCTGAAACAGGCATTAAATTGCTGTTTTGCAGATCTGACTGGAAACTTGAAGGTTGTGACAGATCTCCTCCACAATCCCTGGAAATATCGGGCAAATATGGTGAAGATGAGGACATGGATACCTACCTTTCAGATGCTGATAAAGAGGCAAAGTCCAGCTGTCAGAGTAATGAGAAAAGAGAAGGAAGCTTTAGCACCAATGCTATTTATTCTGTTCCCTGCAAAACTAAAAAGGTAAGATTTTTAAATGCATTAGTTCCTTTACCATGTTTTAATATATTAATGAATGTTTATATTTATGATACTTTGTATTCTCTTCTTACTCTTCAGACATGTATTCAATATTTATTTCCCATTCTAATTTTTGTGATTCATTTACACGAGTTAGATAGGTTTTTGGTTGTCACAGTCCTTCTCTTTGATTATTAAGATCACACTGGTATTGTATATAATTATCATGCATAATTTAGTCTTGTAAAATGTCCAGTAATGGTACTTACATAGTAGATGATTTGTTATAAGCACTAGTAACTTTACTGTTAAATGGTGAAAGCTTAGTTAATCGTTCAGTATTGTGCTAATGAGCACAGACTTATATAGAAATGGGGAGATTCAGAATCAAACAAAATAAATTAACCTATTCTTGAAGACCAGGGAATTTTTGTGTACTATAAATTTTGATTGTCTTAACCAGCAATGAACTTAGTACTGTTAAGGCACACTTAAAGTTAAATCAAAAATGATACAAAAATTGAACAGACAGGAAGAAGTACTGAGTAGGAAAAAGGCAATGAAAGTTTTCTTAAAAAAGTCTCTTCAAAAAAACCCAGCACTAGTAAAGTAGAGCCATCAGTCTTAGAATATACACCACAAATCCCAAAACGTGAAAGAATCAGAAAATCTTTACCCCAAGGTAAAGATACAGTAGCTGGTAAGAGGAGGGAAGGGAAGGGGAAAAAAAAGGAGTGAGTAGAAGATGTGGAACACTGGTGTGTGATCAATGGGTAAACCAGCAAGGATGTGTCATTAATCCCTCACAGCTGTGATATAGTAGGTAAATGGTTGATGATCAAGATTACATATGCCATAGCAAACAAGCAAACAGAATAATTTCATGGACTCTTGTAACCAAATAAGGTGACAGAGAGTACTTGCCCTGTGAACTAATCACTTCATGCTTGCCAACCTCCTTTTGATCACTGTAAGGTTTAGATTTTATTTACATAAATAAATGTTGCCCTAAACAACAACACAAAAACCACAAAAAGCCCCCAAGAAAACAACAACAAGAGAATAAGCAAATTTTATAATTTAGTATCTTAAAATATTAGTGAGAATTCTGAATGTGACTGGGACATTAATACACTAAATGTGTCATAGAGATATCAAGATACACAGGCTATTTTAACAGTGATCTCATGATTTAGAGAAGTTTGTCCTATTTTTACATAGGAAGAGTGTCCCCCATCTCCTATTCCTAATGCTGACAAGAAAGAGGTTTCTTCCCATGAAACTGAGTGTCAGGTGGTGGATAAGTCAAGTGTGCAAATAGAGGGTAAGTAAACTTACTTTAAGTCAAAATGCCATGCCTTTTAATACCATTGGGAAAAACAATTTTTTAATAAAATAATTTTAATACTATATTGTAATATTGTATATATATATTTTAAAGGCCAGTTAAAGAAATGCTGCTAAATACTTCACAATTTCTAATAGTCACAGAAAATTAAAAACCTGCATAAAGAGGAGGGATTGGTCTATATTCACTGTGAAATGAATTGTCAGTCACTGTAAAATGCAGGGCAGGGAGGAAAGTTTTGTGAACTCTTGTCTTGTAAACTTCAGTCATTCTCTACTATGTTTTTGTTGATATATGTGCCAGAAACAGTCAGGGTGATAATCTGGAACTTTTTGGAGTGATACTGTGTTAAAAACAAAACAAAACAAAAAAAAAAGGAAAAAAAGTAGAAACTGTAGAAACTAGCAGTGTTCAAAAAAAAAAAAAAAGGCTAGAGAAAAACATTTTTAATCAGTTATTTTACTTGTATGAAAAAATGCCATGTCTGAAAAACAGTAGTAAAAGCTTCTTGAGTTTTTTAATAATCAAATGGCATGATAGTATTGTTGTTTATACCTTCTACAAAGTTGTATCATTATGACTTTGTATCATCATGACTTTGCTGTCAGGATGTTTCTTCAGAATAGAGAAAAAAACATGATCATTAGGCTCAGGTTATCAATCTCAGCACTGAGTTGTTAAGCTTCACAAATAATTTTTTTTCATTAAGTAATTTTGTTAGATTAGGAACATTTGGGTTATTACTGGATTATAACAACAGAGCAAGACCAATCTACTGGAATAGCAGTTTTCTTGCATAATTATCTTGTCCATTATTTTAAAATCAGGAAAAGGGAAATAAGAATTAGTTTCAGAGCTGGAAAATGCAGTTTTTACAGAGGATGGTTGCAGCAATGATGAATGAAGAATCATAGACTCCCCTTAGCAGTTGCAAAGGAAAATCATTTACTGCAAAAAACCCCAGGCCTTTTTATGCTGAATTCGGACACGAAACTCTTAGCTGTTTACATTCTCATGAAATAAAACCAATATGCATTGGCTGCCTGCCACTGGAGGTGTTGCTGTTCACACATTCCTTTACCCAATCACCTTTTTGCTCACACAGTGTCTCATGTGTACCCTTGTCCGTGCAGAATCCCAAACATGAGGTGCCCACACACTGGTTATAGAACTTCTTTTCTGGTTGTGAAACTTGTTTTTTGCTGTCCTGTTAACTGAAGCTTTCCCAGAGTGCTTTCTGGTGAGCAGAAGGGACAGAAATGGACAGAAGTGAACAGAGGCCTGTAAGGCCCTTACTCTATAAGAATTTTTTTATCTCCCACAGATGGTAGCACTCTGTAGCTACTGGATAGGAAAGAGGAAGCAAAACTGAGTCAATTTTGAAAAAATTGTGGCTTTCCAAATTTTTTTCATGTTGGATCGCAGCATTTTTTCAGTTATATTTCAGTGGAGTAATTTGAAAAATTTTATAGAGAACAATATTCAGAAAGAATGGTTGCTTTGATAAAACCATTTGGGAAGGGAAGGCATTAAATGGAAAAAATATATATGCATTTTTTTCTAATCCCTCTTCTACATAGTAAGTGCTGCAGGTCTTGAAAGCTGTCAGAATTCCACTTGTTTGGTTCAGAGATGCAATAGGATTCGAGTTCAGTAAAATCAGTGAAAATATTTCATTTGTTCTTTGGACAAATTCTAAACTTATGACAGAAGCCAACAATACAGCTTCATTTCTTCCACACTTGCACCTGTCCAGTGTGAGGTAAAGTGAGGTCTCACATCAGTGTCCTGATATGCCATGAAAGAGTTATTGGGAAGTTAGTGATCTAATCTGTGGTTTGGGAAGGACTTTCTTACATTTATTTGCATGTATAATATGTGTGCATACATATCCTTATGAACCCTTATAGTTCATGGACTTAAAATAATTTTAGTTCTAATTGACTGAAATATCTGTTTTTCTTTAACAGAAGACCAAAATCTGGGCTTGAATTTAAAGGTAAGACTTAAATAAAGGTTGATTTATAACAAGTTTTGGAACATAGGGTGTCATAAAAAGTTGATAAGTTTGCAGTCACTTCAAAGAAAACTAATTTATTGCCATTACGGGATCTTTTTCTTTTGGAGTACAAGTATGGCTAATCATTCCTTTAGAAAAAATGCAATTACATAGATAGATGGGCCATACAAAAGTTGTTGGGTTTGTTTTTTTTTTTTAATAGTATGTCATCTGTTATTCCTCATGTGAAAGAAAGAAACTGAGAATGAGACAAGATACTATAGCAAGAGATAGCTCATACTGTTAATTTTCAAATTCTGGGCCTGACTTTACTGCATTTTTCTATTGTTTTCTATTTGAGCTGATCTAACTGCTTTCATAAGCTTGGAAAGGAATACCCAGAAATTTAGTTTCTCAGATCAGTTTGCTAGAAGATTGTTTATGAAGATGGTCAGTTCTTTCATTGTTATCATAACTTTTTTCTACAAATTAACCACACATTACCTTTTCCTTTGAAATTGTTCATGAGTTTTGTCTCATTTAGTCATTGGTGTCACTCAGTATCATCAATGTGTTAAATTACATGACAGCATATCCTTACAAAACTTTACTGCTCTTTCATAAAAACATGGAGGAAGTCTCTAGGATCACCTTCACCTCAAATAAATACATTAGCATAAAGGACTCTGTAATTCTTTCCTAGTGAAAGAACCTTCTGAAATGTACAAATACTTCTGTTTTTTTTTCCAGCAAAGCAAGAACAAAGTTCTTCAACTTTGAAAAACATTTTAATTGATTTGCTGATATCCAGTTAGGGACTGACATAATTGACTGGTCTAAAGTCTTACTCTATACAGACTAACAAATGGGAAGAATATTCTTCCTTTGTGTTTATGTGACCTTTATGTCATCCATAAAAAAAAATTGTTCTGAGAACTGTGTATTTCTCATTACTAAAGATAATAGTGAGTTTCAGGTGTCCACAAGTGACTGATGGCAGTGATAATTAGCAAAATGATGTCGAGATGAGTAGATGATAAGTTGTGTATTATCAGCAGTGAATTCAACCTTCAATTTTGTTGATATAAAAGAAACTCCTTTAAAAGTTTTATTTCTTACGTTCTTCAGAAACGATGCAGTTAAAGCAAATTGTCTCCTTTTTTATTTCTCTGCTAGGAGGAAAAATTAATAGCTGAAAATGGGATACATGACAAACCTCCACCATCCCCAGGTACTATGAATTTTTCTATGACTTTGCTACACATTTTCACTTTATTAATATGCTTGTGTATATGAAAACACATTTTTCTGCTTGTATTCACTAAGCTTAATTTATGTGCATGTGTGTGTGTGAAAGTAGTTTTCCTGTATAGGGGATGAGAAAGTGCTCTGTGATATGTATAAAAACAGTAGTTTCAGGCTTTTTAGGTTAAGTGGTTTAGACTGGTTTTTATTTTCCAATCTGAGTGACTTTGGAGGTCTAAACTAAATCATTGTGACATGATGTAATGAATTAGTAATCTCAGACCTCTCCAATACATTCAGTTCAAACTACACTAGAAGATGTCACCATTATTAAGTATCCTATCACAACTGGAATTGTAAACATAGAGCCATGAGATACATGGTCTACCGTCAGCTCATTTGTGTGTTTCTGGATCCACCTGACACCTTCAGGCACAGTACTTCTGAGTTCTGTGTGTCTCATGATGGGATGTGTGCCTGTTATGAGTTCACGGGGTTTTGTGTATGCCTGTGCTGTCCAAGTATCTTATCCTTCCACAGCAATTTAACAGTGGCCAGAATTGCCTGAGCAATCACTAAACACATGAAGCTGTCACACATCATCAGTACAAGAGACAGCTCTTTATTGGGTTTCATATGTATCCTGTCCTAAGGAACTGTCCTGTACTGAGTTTTATTGATGCCTGTATGCTATTAGATTGTGCTGCTAAGGTTAAAATCTCTGCCTTCATTTCAGCTAATCACTCTATATAGATGGAAAGGAAAACTTGGAAGTGAGATCCATTATTACTGATGCAATAATATATCCACAGTTTTCCACAGATTAACTAAAAGTTTACTTTTGTAAGAATTGTTGAGTAACTTCTGTTCAGTAACACTGAAGCTGTTCAGTGGGAAGGAGTGTAAAGCTTTCATTGTGTGGGTGATTGAAATTTGTAGGGATCAAGAATACTGACTAGTCAATGCAGGGCACAAACACTTTACTTACTGCAGTGGACATTTCAGTTTTACCTCTCCAGCCACTAATGTTTGGGAGAGAGCTGCTGACATGATCGTTTCCATTAAAAGAAGGAATGTTTCTAGTGTCTGAGGGAAAAGATGGGAACTTGCAGCCATATCACAATTCTCTTTCCAAATCCACTTTGTTTGTTCTTTCTGGTCTTATCTTTTGGGAGCCATGAGCTGATTTAGATCTTATAAAGTATTACTCATATATAAAGTTAAGCTCAGAAAAAATGGATTGTATTTTGCTGAAAGTCCTATTCCAGTCTGGATACCATTTAAATACCTTGTTCTGTGGCATTCCAGATGTGTCTGTTCGGACAAGGCAGGTGTGGGAAAATATAAGCAAAGAAAAGTTCAGAGAACTAAAACAAGAAAACTGGACTCTGAACAAGGCATACCAAGCTGTGGTCCAACAATTTGAGGGAACAAAACGGCACATAGAAGAACAGCAATTAAAGCTGAAGAAACTAGAAGAAGAAAACAGAAGACTTCAAGAAGCTGTAGAAAACTCACATAGAGGAGGTGGGAGAAACATAAAAGCTGTTTGTAGTTATCTTGTTTCAATTTTTCTAATTTCTTACAACCTTTTCCTCTAGCAGTAGGTTTCCGGTCATTGATTTAGGTAAGCATGCATGCAGAAGTAGTTTCCAAACAGTATTTCCTACATTTGTAGAGATTTTGTCAAGGCATGATATGAAAAAAAAATTACTTGTTGTTTGAAATACAAGGATTTTTTTGCTAGTAGTTTTTCATGGGATTTTCCCGTAGCAGTATTTTGAGAGAACTTATTGGTTATTATTCTAGCTTATTTAATTGTTTTTTCATTACAGTTAAGAAATTGTGAACATTTCTTGAATTTTAATAGAACTTTCTTGTTGGATATTTGTTTTGATAGAGGAGGCAACAGAATTACTTTCTCTCAGACAACAAGCACAAGAACTGGTAGATGAAAATGATGCTTTGAAAACGATGGTCCATCGTTTAAATGTAGAATTAAGTCGCTATCAAACTAAATTCAGGTCATTGTCCCAAGAAGAGGTGAGAATCGTGGTTATCAAGGCAGTTTCTACTGAAATGTCCCATTGTCTGTTATTTAATCTTTGAGGTTTTATGACTATTTTCTCCAAATTTGCCATAAAGTCTACAAATTACACAGGCTTTTTCTGAAATTTAAAATCATTCAAAATAAGCATATCATTAAGTCTAATATTAAGAATTCAGTATTATTTTTGTATCAATAAGATACTGACCTTTCAGTTTTATTGGGTGTGTGTTACATATGCAACACATGTAATAAAAACATAAGCTTGTTTGGGGTGATATTTGTGACTGCAGTGGACAGTTGCTGGTGTTTCAAAAAGCAGGAAGTAATTCAGTATCTTTTAAAATATCTCTCTAGAATCTAAAGCTGAAAAGCTTACCCATGAAAGGACCACAACCACCATGGCTGGTAAGTCAAATAATATTTTCACTTAACTGTTCTTTCCTCTCTGAGTAAAGTAGTAGAATTTCTTTACTGGAATCAAAGTATTCACATATTACTCTGCTGAACTATCACATGCTAACAGAATGTTATAAGCATTTCTTTTGTTGTAGAACAAAATATGTATGGCAGAACTTTGTAATGAATGTGTGCAGGTCCAGTTGAATGCACAGTAAGCTGCAAACTGCACATAGTCACCCACTTTGAACTATTGAAAAGTATTGTTACACTGAGAATCATAAATGCCATCTTCACTTAGAATTGTCTGCCAGAGTTTGCTTCAAGGTCTTTCAAGGTCTATTGCTTAATTGTGAATCTTAATTGTTAATCTTTTTTGCTGTTACTTTTTTTAAGACTATACTAGAAGAAAACAGAGTATTTCTGATTGTAGGAATGGTCATGGATCCTGTAGTAGCCTTTGAATTTCTGACAAGGGGAAGGCAAATAGCCCATGAAAGGGAATGCATTTGTAATATGTAAAACAATTTCTTCTTGAAATACTAATCATCTTATATTTATCTTATTTTTTATATCAGATCTCTCCTTCCTCACTGTTAATGAGAACTGTAAAGAATGGGAAAGTTCTCCTGCTCTGTCTTTTTAGCCAAAATAGCCAATAATCACATATGTATGTATTTAGTCTTAAAGATGCAGATTTGAGAGTGTAAGAATTCCTTTCCCACTTACTAATGAATCTGGGATAATTTTTTTAGCAGTAGCATTCACTATAGTGTTTGAATCTTGTTTTGTATTCACTAGCATCCATATTATGCTGTGTTACATGTAGCGAAAAGTTAAAGCTGCTTTTTAGAAGAAAGAAGCAAGTAAAGCATGCAGACTTTTCCTCTCCAAAGCTTCTAACACAGCATATGAAGTGTTTTGCAGCATTGTTGTGCAGATGGTGGTCTGCATGCTTGTATAAGTTCTGCATTTTAGTCTGCAAGTCATATATGAAACCCCTCTAACAGCTTTCAAAACTAATAATCTATAGCTGAAGAAAAAAATACAGATGAAATTATGGCTTGTAATTAATTTACATGTATTGATTTTTAAAATTTTCTTTTAAGTTGGATATGAAGTATTTGTCACCTCTTCTGTTGGCATATGAAGATAGAATAAGAGAAAAGGAAGACTTTATTCTTGAACATCAGGCAAGTTTCCATTTAGAAAAAATACCCACTAAAGCAGAAATCAATTACTGAATTTTTTTAAAAGGGATTTACCAGTGCTGTTGTCTGCCTAAAATTTAAAGTGACTTTTCCATGCATAGTTATTGTACTGTTTTATCCTGCTTGGCTTGCTTGTTTTTGTCAGCCTGTTCACATTTAGGAGCCTGCCCTACACTGAGATACAAAAGATGTGCTCTAAAAACACAGCAAACCATAAGCCAGTCAGTGGCAGAGAGAATTTATGACTGTCATTCAGAATGGGAACTCAGTGCCCTGTATAGGTGCTTGTGGGTTTTCTGGTAGAAGAATACTTCTAGGTATTAAAAGATTAGGTACTCTTTTTTGCTTTATAGAAGTTTTTTTTGTTTTTTTTTTTTTCACTGAATCTTTAAAAATAGCTATTTGCTTCAGATTACAACTTCCCTAGGGTTTAAAAAGAAATGTATTTCCTTCGAAAAATTAAGCCATAAAATAAGCAGAAAACAGCAAGGATTTTTTTTATTACTGTAAATTCACTGTGTTATCATATTCAAATCCATGTCACTCCTACTGAAAATGGATAGTATCATCCAGCAAATTCCAGAATTCAGCTTTTTAAACCTATCTCCTAAGGGTCTACAACTTGCAAAAATGTGGCACAAAATCAGTATTATTTTTAATCAAATATTACTAGATTAATGAAACAATTTAGAAATCAAATACGCCCCCCTGAATTAGAGATGAGTGAGTAGTGAGATAATACTTTGTTATGACAAGAACTAGAAAGCACCTTAACATGTGTGCTTATAAAACTTTTTCTGAATGTAAAACTTAAAGAAAATAATTGTAAAGAGTTTTATATTAAATCCTTTGTCTTCCAGGAGGATATGAAGAGTTTTAAAGCACGAGTTGAAGAGTTGGTGAAGGAGAATGAAAATCTGCATGAGCAATTAAAGAACTTCATTGCCCCTACAGAATGGCAAGTTATATTACTAGAAATGAATTTAAAAGTTAAAAATTATTTTGCTTATTTCATGCAAACTTTTAAAATTACGGATCTTAAGGAAAAGCTTTTTGTCCTTCTTGTTTTTCTGAAGAATTATTAGCGTCACGATTGTCATGTTGAAACAATGCTGATCTGCAATGCCTGGAATAATTTGGGAGTAAAGATGAAATATGAATGTGGAGTTTTTCACTGGAAGTCCATGTAATTCTGTCATAGACACTGCAGATCACATACCTTTACAGTGTGCCAATGACATCAGTTTTCCGCTAATACAAAATAGCATTGGAATGTGGCATTAGAAGAATTTGATGTTCTTGAGAACTGAGACAATGCATACGTAATGAAATTGAGTAGTTGTTGGAGGTTAGGATTTTTCTTTCTTTTCTTTCTCTCAGGGAATTTTCTCCCATTTGTTGCTTAAGATGATGCTTGGGAGACAAAAGATGTGGCTGGGAAGAAGAGGGGGAAGGATGCAGCTGGCTCCTCTTAGCTGGGAAGCTTTCCCTTGGGAAGTGCGGAGATTCCATGAGATTTTGTCTAGTGGGTTAGAGGGCTCAGCTCCTCACCCTCGGATTCGGGATCACAGCGGACCGGTGGGGTTTTGGTGCCAGACATGCTGCCCAGAGGATTCGCTGCCACTGCAGAGTTTTCATCCTGCTCTGATTATCCGTACTGTGGGGGAGCTTCTGCTCGCAAGGGCAGCTGTTGAGCTGGCACCTTCTCCAACACCCGACCCCCAATCCCTTCCCAGAGGGAGCGTCTCCCGGCTGCGTGCGGCAGCTGCCTGCGGCAGCCCGTTTGCCGCTGCTTCAGGTTTTTCACTACAGCTTGCGCCGTGGCTCCGGAGTCTTTGCTGCACCTCGTGGCCGGCTCTGCTGTTCCCGCCGCGGCCATCCGGCCGTGCTGAGGGGCGGCGGCACCGCGTGCCCCTGCGCGTTTGCCCAGGAAGCCCCGTCTCCGGCCCCGTCTCCGGCCCCTTCTCCGGCCCCGCCGCCACAGCGCCCCCTGCAGGCGCGGGCAGCCGCCCCCCGGCCGGGAGCCACAGCGCCCCTGCCGGCTGTGCCGGAACTGCACCGCAGGGGAAGGTGCCGCAGCCCGAAGACGGCCGGGCTGGGTTCCCGCCTTTGTTTGCGGCTGCCGTTGTTGTTTGTTGGCCTTGTTATATCGATATACATACATATATTCTAGCAAAGAACTGTTTTTCCTTTTCCCATATCTTTGCTTGAAAGCCCAGTGATTTCAAAGTTATAATAATTTGGAGGGAAGGGGCTCATATTTTTCCATTCCGAGGGAGGTTCCCACTTCCCACCTTCCTTGGAAGACACCTGTCCTTGAAACCAGGACAGTAGTAAAAAATACTTGAGACTTACTAAAAATTTACCTAAGTGAGGTTGATTGGTAACTGAGATAAGAGAAGATTCATCAGTTGGTAACTGAGATGGAGAAGACTCTTGTTTGTACTGGTTCATTGCAAGGTAACTGTGAGCTTTTTAGGGCAACAGCTACAAACAGAAAGAAAGGTCAAGGGATATGTTAGAATAGTCCCTCCCAGTATAGGCTGGGCAATAACAATACGGTTGGATGGAAATCTCCAGAGAGTGCATTTAAGTACAGAGAATCAAAGCTGAAAGGGTTTGTGGTGTAGCCAAGGAAATGAAGAGCCTCTTTTATTTGGGGCTTAGGCAAATTGACCTTTCTCAGTTATAGAACAAAGGCTGAAAAAGACACTGTTGCTCTCTGTATGTGCAGCAGGAACAAGAGACATGACATACACAAAAAATTCTCCTGCTGCGATTGCGGTACTCGGGATGGTGTAGCTGGAACAACGGCTGGGTATTCATTCAGCATAAACAAACTTAAAGTGGAAAATGAAGAGAATTCTTAACCAGTGTAACAGGTTTGGGAACAGCATCCACTATGAGTGAACATAAAAATTCTTCCTGCACCCATGACACAGGTAGTAGCTGGATACAGGGGCTCAGATGACACAGTGTCTACATGAGGAGGACTTTGGAAGAGACGGCATGCATCATAATCTTAAATCTTTTGGCAGATTCGCCCACTGGCATGGACCGACTTTCAATGAGGCAGAAATACGGGTGTTAGTATCTGTATAGATTTGGTTACCTCAGGTCCTGATACTGCTTTCAATGATGATTTTTAATCTGTTTTTTAAAGAGGTTCAAATATGATTTTGTAAGTTTATGCTGTTGAAAGTCAGTTGTGTTAATTCTTTGGACATTACATTTGAGTTGTATTGTATTTGCAAGCTGGTTATCGTTGCAGGCAGCTGCTGCAAACTCAGGCCAAGCTGGTCTTGGAAGAAAATGAATTGTTGATGGAGCAACTCAAAATTCAAGAAACTAAAGCAAAAGATAGTCACAGAGAGCATGTTCAAGAAGGTAAAAGTGCTTGAGTTGCTAGTCATCTGAACTACACTAAAAATGGTAGTGCAGGTTTTGACTTTTGTAGGATTCTTTTGTTTGTTTTCCCTCATCATTTTGTGTTTTGGCAAGCTTGGCAGAGCTTTGGTTTTGGTTGGCTGGGGTTTTCTGCTACTTTATATATGCCTAAAAAGTGTCCCTGAATGTCAGTAACATAGGAGATCAGGCTCTGGATGTCAAATAGTTATTAAAAAAAAAAAAGTTGTTATCACCTATTGACACTACAAAAAATACTCCATTTTGACTTACTTCTGAAAAAGTGAGAACTGTTAAACAGCAATACAGTCATTTGCATAATTGAAGTGCACTTTAAACTGAATCAGAATTTTTCAGAGTAAAATGGCATTTACTTATGAGCTTATAGCCTTGAGGAGAGGTGCTCTTGAAGTTTTTGCACTTTTCCAAAACAAGTTGCTGTAGACAGCAAAAAATCAAGTCCAAACTGTTAAAACACAAACATGTAAATCCTCTGTTACATAAACAACTAGGAATTAATGTATTAATGGTTTTGTTGAAGTTTCACTAAGTGGTTGAATTAGTTCTGCTACACACGACTGACTTTTTTTCCTCCTTCCAAAAGCTTCAAAGTTGACCAAACAAATAGTAGTCTTAGAAGATAAGAAACAGAGTCAAGAGGAAGAAATAGCAAAGTACCAGAAGCAGCTAGAAGCTTTGTGTTCCAAATATGAAGAGCTGAAAGCCAAAATGAATAGCAGAATACCAGCAGAGGAGCACTTGGCTTTGGTGAATGATTTAAAAAGGTATGAGTTTACATATGGTGCATGGAGAAACATTGGTGCAAAGCATGCACGTGGCCAGAGTTGGGCATGTAGTGCTCTGTAGGTGGGAGGCCAGTGGAAACTTACGCTGGTAATCCAGGAAGGTAACTAGCAAAACACAAAGAAAGGGAAAGAAGTATTTTAAAAAGACTGTCTTGGCTTTTAGAGACATTTAAAATTACAAAAGGAAATCCCAGTTTTAGAAACATTGGTAGAAGTGTTTTTACTATAGAGTACCTACTGGTAATTGTACCATTTTAAATAGTAGAAGAGCAATATACCAGCAATGTAATATATAATATATATATATATATATATATATATAGCAAAAATACCATTTTTGTCAAATCTACTTTCTTCTATCAATACTATATATAAAACTTTCTCATTCTTGTGTTCCCATCTTTGAAACATGTCTAAAGAGCCCTGAAATTCTAAACTAGAAGTTCTAAGTTGCTTCAGTTGTTACAGTATGGAAATTACATGAAACAGCACAACTCAAAAGTGCTGCCGTGCAGCATAATCTGCAGAGTAATGTTTCTGTGAAGACATTCCATAAATTTGTATGCTTTCAAGCCTTTGGATAGTGCAGGTTACTGTTTCATGGTACAGTGCCCTCCTGAGAAGTCCTCACACCTTGTATTTTGGTGTTGATAGTTTCAATTTCTTTGGGAAAAAAAACCACGAAGGGATTACATCTGGACTACATATTTTTATAATTTAAATAAAGTGCAGTCAGATAGAATTACATGAATAATTTAGTTGTGATTTTGGTATGAGATTGTAATACCTCTCTGATGTCACCAGTGAACACTGGGCATTCTCAGGTGTATCTCATTTTATAACTTCAACATGGGTGTCTTCCTGTAACTTAGCATTTTAGTGAAGTAGATCTGTACATGATACCTGTTCTACACTGTTGGTTTTTGCAGCTGTTTACAAGAGGACCAGGAGAAGAAGCGCTGTGAGGTGGAAGCTGTAATGGGAAAGATAGCATCACTGCAAACTGAAAACAAGAAACTGCTCTTAGAGAAAAATAACTTCATGGCTGACAAGAAAATCCTGGAAACTGAGATGCAAATGACTCAAAAGACAAACAGGTCCTATCACAGTCTCATTTTCTTGTACAGAAATACTTTTATTTCTAGAAAAAAATGGATATGTCTGCAAAAATACTGTCTAACTTCCCATCACGTATATTTTCTACCTACTGCAAAAAGCACGTTTCCTAAACGTATCTCTGTCGTGTCTAGAGGCCTGATTGTCAAGTTTTGCTAACCTTTGTATGTTTTCATGCTCACATTTCTGTGTCTATGTGTGAATTAAGAATATATCTTTAATTTAGCAGTCAGCTATAGCAATTAATCATTAGGTCCACTCATCTGAAAATAAGATGAGTAGGCATACACTATTTGCAGTTAGTTAAGGATAAGACTTACACTATTTGCAGATCTTCTCATGCACCTGGTTGCTTAGAGATGAGTCCACAGTATTTTAAAAAGTAAAGACAATATTGTCCTGTCTTAAGAAATACAAAGTTGTAGCCATTGCACCAACTGTTCTTTTGAATCATTGTTACTGTTGTTATTCAGATAACATATTGCAAAGAAAAAACAGCCCCAAAAATTGGAACATGATACTATTGGCACTGCAAATATTCTGAGCCAGTGCATTTTTAGCAGTATGTGTGATTGTTTGAGACTTGTACATGTTGATTTGCACATGTGACACAGGTTTTTTAAGGCCAATACTAGTTCCCAATCCAAAGATTTTCCTTTTTGTTTTGTAGACGATTAAAGAAGAAAGTAGGTCTTTTGCAACTGCAGCTGGAGGAAGCCATGGAAAAAGAAGTCACAGCCCATCACTATCTAACAAACCTTATTGGGCTGGTGGAGAAGATAGCTAAGGAACGTGACCATCTTATATTTTTGGTAATTACCTTTAAATAATTGATATGACTTAATTGATATTTCACACAGTTATCATGCTACTGACACAAGTTATTATTAATCTGAATTATCAAAGAATAAAGCTGTAATTCCAGTTTAAGAATTTAGCTCTATTTAAGTAGATTTTAGCAAGTAGGATAGGAGCAGTGAAAGATTTTTTCCTAGAGCAGTGATTAAAAGCAACTACCCTTATTTCTGGAGGTCATTCATATGAGCATTAGGGTTTGCAATGCAACATATCAAGTTTAAAAGATTTTTTTTAACCTAGTTTTAGGAGTTGATGTTGAGCTACATGTATTTAAAAACAGCACACAGTCATAAAATTT
The DNA here is from genome assembly GCF_029207755.1 of Chamaea fasciata. Classification (NCBI taxonomy): domain Eukaryota; kingdom Metazoa; phylum Chordata; class Aves; order Passeriformes; family Sylviidae; genus Chamaea; species Chamaea fasciata. The sequence continues at coordinate 17,686,493 of NW_027094097.1, read as the reverse complement.
TAATATTTGTTTTTGAGTCTAAGGGTGAACTGTTACCCTTGAAGTGATTTGTATGGACCTTCTGCTGTGGATGCATATGCATATTATTGTTCCTCACTGGTTAGCAGTCATTTTGACAGGCTGATTGAGAGTTTTTGAGTTTCTGTTTAGTGCAAGTGCCTGGCATGGAGGTTTCTGGGCTTTTTGTAAGCCCATTTTGTTTCTTTTACAAGATACTGGGCACAATTTCAATTTTACATATTCAGACTCTTGTCTTCAAATTGAATCTGAAATAATTTCACAAAACTTTGTTGAAATAAAGCTTCTTTTACTTGTTGTTCAGGTAGTAGAACAGGTTGTCATCAGCATTGGATAAAAAGCTACAGCAGTTAATTCCTAATTCTAGAAGAGGAGCTATGGTGACAACAACTCAAATCCTTGTCCACTGCAAACTGTACTTCAGAAATGTGAAACTGGGCACAATAAATGTCTCCTAGAAACTGGGGGAACTGATTCTTAGATCCATCTCTGAGATACCTACTTTTAAATACTAAACATGCCACATTAGAAATATCCTTGCCTGAACCCCTGCCAATTTCAAGGGCTTGTTTGAGAGCACATTGTTAAATGTGACCCAAAGCATGAGTCTCATGCATAAAAATGGGATCCCTATGTATACATAGATGTATCTATAGAAAAACCTACGGAATTGGATGGGTTTACAGTTAGTATATTTCATTTCAGAAGAATACTGCTTCATAGTATTAACAGTCAGTTGACAAATTACATGATGATACTGTTAAGAGAATAATTTCTAGGACTCTTTATCCATGTTGGTTCTTCAGAGTGTTGGAGTTCAAAATGGAATTGCTGTGTCTCCCTCACTGTATGCATTTTGTCTGCCCTGACAAAAACACAGAATAGTTACATGTAGCTTTGTGTACTGCATGGTTCCAGGCCAGATGTTTGGAAAATGAGAATCATGGTGTTCTCAAGAAAACTATAGAAGGCAGTCTACGCTTAGGAAGATTGGAAGAAAAAGTTAAGGTAAGCAGTGTTTCTAAGATAAGTATCTGTTGTGAAATGTTTGGGTTTTTTAAATGAGAAAAGTAGTTAATCTGTGTCAGTGTTTTTATGAAAGACTTATGTATAGATTATCTTTAAAAGTTTTCAAAAACAAAATAGATCATCATTATAATTTTCACTAGTGTCTTCTTCCATTGTATTTATGCATTGCATATCTACCAGATCATTGTGTTCACAATGATTACCTAGAGAATTATGACTAGTTGTAATAATATTAAAAGATTATTTCCATTTCATTTTTTGCTCTATATTGAAACCCAAGTATTCTGTCTTCTGCTTTTTTGAGGCTATACCACTCCTTCAAGTTGAAGTCCATTACAATTAGATTTGGAAGAGTTAAAAGTGTTATCTCAAGTGTACAGTTACCATCAAGTACTTTCTTCTGACCATGAGGAGAAGGTTGAGAAACTCAGAGGATGTTCAAACATGTAGCCTAGTTAGAGAATACATTGTAAGTTATCTTTCCAACTCTCTAAACAAATAAAAAGCACACTATGTAATTGCAATATAACTGTGAAATAAATGCGAAACATTTTTGTTTCAGCATTTTTGGTCCTACTATGATTGCTTTTACTCTAATCTTAAAAAAAGAAAGAATAAAGATACCTGGTATGTTGATTTCTATATCTAGAAAGTAATGTATATATGACTTCCAAAAGGTGTTTTGTATTAAGTCAGATCTGTTCAGTTTATCCTAAAGCAGAGTCTCCAAATTGTACTTTGCCAGTCAAGACCTCCACTGCTATTCCTGCATCAAATGACACAAATGTGCACTACACTGTGTTAATGGAGACCATCTCCTTCTGCAATTTCATTGTAAGGATCAATGCAGCATAGAAATTAGCAACAAAGAAGTGTAAAGAGAGAGCAGTAAGCTGAAAAACAGCTTGAATTTGTAAGGAACCCATCATAAAATATCTGAATGCATGAAACACTACTGTAAAAGATTTAACACTACTGTAAAAGATTTACGTAATTGTACTAATAAAGCCATAAAATATTTTTAGCTTTCTTCACCCTCATGCATGTCTAGCTCCCCTACTCAGACAGTGGCTTGTATTCTTGTTAAATGTGGATCTTCTGCAATGTAATAGATCTGTGACTACTAAGGGATAAGGGATAGAGGAGAGGTTGGCATAAAATTGAAAACATTTACATGTAGTGAATTTTAAATGCAAAACCAAGTTAAAAAATCTTTACCCACTCCTATTTACAGACTTTTTTCTAATTTCCATTAAAGTTCTTAAATGTAAGTGTTTCTATTTAGCAAAAGTAGGACTAACCTACTTGCAAAATCTTTTCATTCTTTATTTTTGTCAGTAAAAGCAGAGGGTTTGAACAGTCACACAACACCTACAAATACCATATGCTCTTTGGTTATTGTATTAATGGATTTATTTCTTTGCTGCTTCAGGAAATCACAAATTGGGTAACTGCCCTCTACTGAGTTTCAGAATAAACCTCTTATGAAGTGTTTAGGTGTAATCCATCTCCAGTGATAATAGTATTTAAAACACATTCATTCTTCTGAAAAGTTGACACAGTTATTGATAATGTGTTAGGCTAGTTCTTATCTTAGAAAAGGTTATTTTGCCTTGGCTTTTAGCTATCTTCAGATATTTCTGCAAGATACAAGATATGAAATACAAATTATATCATATGAAGTAGAGCATGGAGTTCTCAGGTTATGAGGAGAGAAAAGTTTCTAACTTACAGCTTTGAGCTACTGACAGACTCACACTGTAGGCACTTGTATTTTCTATTTTTTAGATATAACTATGTATACTTACATTTACCTTTTGCGGGGTTTGTTGCCTGGCATCTCAGGGACAAGCTCATCCAAAACTGTTACAGGTCAGATGCAAGTGTGTGTGTGTCTCAGAACATTTTTCTGGGGCTTCTTTCACCTCACTGCGAATCTTTCTTGATGGAAGGAAAGAAGGAAGGTTAGGTGGGACAGCCACATGGAAACATGTGGCACACGCTTCCCTCTGAAGTCAGGTCACTTGCACAGGCCTTGCACATAAGAGTGGATGTGGTCTTCTGACACAGAATTCTCCCTTTTAATTAATTCTTTTGGAGAAAGTAAATTAAGAAAATCCTATGGTTTTTGGTTTGTTTTTTTTTTTTCTTTGAGAAATCTCAAAATAAATTAAGATTTGGCAGACCTGTTACTTAAGACAAAAATCTTTAAAGCTAAATAACAGGTTATTGCTAAAATAAAATCCCAAACCATGTCCATAAGTATATACATAGCTTTATGACATATTTTAAATGGTTTCTGCTGAAGTTATACAGCAAATTAAAATTAATTCTTTTTATTAATTAGTACAAGTTCTGTGAAAACAATCCAGGGTTTTGGACTTAGAAGTGAGAATAGTAAATCTCTGGTAACAGAATTTGCACTCCACTTCATCACCAGACACCTTTTCCTTTCCTTCACTGCAAGTGTAATTAATCTTTAAATTATGCACACTGTTGAACAAAAGAATTTAGATTACAACAAGTTCATTGATTCTGAATCTCTGTTTGATAATAATTTTGTAAGCCATGAGATTTTAGTAAAAACAGAAACGACCTTTGTACTGAAGATATCTACCATCTACCATCTCCTACTGTAACTGCCCTCATTTTCATGCAAGTTTACTAATTCGGCCTTATTTTTTTTCCTGCCCTCTTGCTACCTTTGCATTTAGAGTACAGAATTGTCATTGATGAAGAGGAAGCAATAAATGTTTATTCCTAACACCTCCTGATCACTGAGGAGTTGTGTATTTCAGAACTGTGTGTACTCATTGCACAACATCCTGTTTGTGTAACCAGTTGCTCATGCCAGCACATTTGAAGGAGACAATGTTCCTATCACCAGTGTTCCTTTGCCATGTTCCTATCAACATTAATCTGGGTTTAGAGAAAGGTGCTTTGTGTCTGAAATCAGGAGGCCATGGACTGACTTAAGTCTTGCTGCATACATGGCTTTTCTGTTCAGAGGACTCATTCTGCTTTGTTGGACTCTAGATTTTTCCAGTATGGGTCCCTTGAAAATTCATGGAGCATTGCTGGTTTTTTAAATGCAGCCACTTAAGAAACTGCTTCCATTGTTTTGTCAGTCCTAAAGATGGACTATTTTTTCCCCAAATCTTTTAATTATCAGGGCAGGAATTCACCCCTATTTTTGTCCCAGGTTACCAATGTACAGCGTTAGTTACCATTAGTACAGCATATAATATTGCAGTACCTGTTTTCCCTTCATTCCTTTCATTCATTCCCTTCCCATTCATTCCCTTCATTCATTTATTCAAAATCTGTCACACTTTGTGATGTTAGCTGATGTATTCAAAGAATCTTGAAATTTTTCTGGTGTATGTCACTAGGTAGCTTACTTCCCAGGGTTAACCATATTTGTGTAGAAAACAGAAAGTATAACCAAAATTGAAAGGAAACGCGTCCATCTTGCTGGTTAGGAAACATTGCATTGTGTTTCACACCCATAAGTTGATCTGTGTGCAGAGGAGAGAGAAATGTACCCAAATTTTTTGCTGGCTTTTGTCTGAAACGGTTTCAGTTTTCTCGCACTTCTCTTCTCAGCTGTGAACTTGTACACTCTGCACAAAAGTGCTCCCATAAATCAGGGAACAGATCAATATCCCCAGGAAGGTTGGTTATGTGTCTCAGGCATTCTGAGCCTGCTGAACAGAACCTGTCTTTCCATGACTGCAACAAAATCATCTATTTCCGAGATTTCTGTAACAAACCCAGGAGCCAAGGTCTTCCTAGGAGACTAGGCAGAATGACAGCATAGTGTCTACCCTGCTGGCCTAGATGACCCAAAAAAATCCTGTGTGCGTATTTCCTCTAAGTCATCTGCAGTCTGTTTTACTGTCTCTTGACCACCTGGGGCTGGAAAGAGGCAACAGAACTGACGTGTTTTACCCTGGTTCAGGGCAAGGAGGGAGTGGCTGGGTCCCTTTAAAAACAGGGAACAGACATGTGGAATTCTCTTCTGTTCTCTCCGGGCTCTCGAGGGGGTTTACCTCGGGCAGGTCTCTTGAGTCACAGCCCAGGGAGCTGCACGTGGAATTCCGAAGTTGCCCGGGAGCTGCTTTGGCAATAGCCCCGCTGCGGCTGCCTGCCTTTGCCAGGAGGGGTTGGAGCACTCCCTGCCAGAGCTCCAGCCGTGGAAACCAAAACAGGCAGTTTGCAGAGAAACCAGAATCGCCTTCTATGCTGAAACTTTCACATTAGTTATTAGATACCAAAGTGATGTTAGAGTAAAACCTTAAATTTATCACAACAACAAACTAAAAAGTCATGTTTCTTACAGCAAAATTTTTTGTAATTACAGTTCCTGACAGGAATGGAATTGTGTTTGTGTGTGTGTGTTTGGATTGTTAGTGGTTTTTATTTTGTTTTGTTTTCTTTTGTTTTAAACAACCCTTCAGTTGTTTAATAAAAACTAGAGAAATTGGATTTGGTTGCTGCCATCAACATGTTATTTCTGAAGTAAGAGATTGTACATGATGGCAGATCACTAAATCAAACCACATCTGAGATCTGCTTGTATCTCCTTGAGGCAGAAGAAACTTCATTATCAGGTTTAATAAGAATCTTTCCTACTGGGGTTTGAGGAATAAGAACAGACTAGTAAAGTAAACATTTAGCGTTAGCACATTGTAGTACCTTTTAAAAGTTTGTTTAGTCTTTTGAACTTCTTAGGATAAATCTGAAATGTAACAAAAGCGAATACTTTCTAGAAGTTGCTGTGGTGCTATAAGGCCAGTATTTGAGTTATTCATCTCTCTTACTGTTGTAGCAGTGCTCTTTTTCATAAAATTGTAAGACTTAGTTACTTGCTGTGTTGCTCAGCAAATGGATTTTGCTTTGCCCTATCCTTCCTCAGCTCTCAAAAGCTTGCTATTACCATGGAAAATCCCACTTCCCTTAGAAGCTTCTAGCCTTTCTGGTTTATAGATATTTTTAAAACTTTACAATTTCAGCCTACAACTTCAAAAAATGGGAGAAAAGTTAAAGGAAACTCAAGGCTTCTCCTGTGTTTTTGCAAGTTCTGTACTGGATGGGAATAGAATGTTTAATTATACCCCTCTTTTGGACAGGAAAAGAGAATTAAGATAAAAGTAGATTAGAGATACATAGGTTAAAGAAATAGAATAAGATAAAAAGAGGTTAAAGAATAGAGTAAGATAAGAGTAAGTAAATATCCTGTATGAAGTGATTTATCTAGTAAGATATTAATTTTAATGATAATTCAAATTTTAAATTTGTTTCACACCACTGGATTAGTATGCAAAGTGTTTTCTGCTCCTGTTCATGAATGAAGAAAGGCTTAAGAAAGAGATATTTCAATTTCCTTTTCTCTTGTTGGTTTTATCTTAAGTCTCAAAAGTTCTGTTTAATACTAGATTATTTTTTGTCAAAGGTCATGTACTGACAATTCTCTCATTCCTTTGGACATGTAGTTTTGAAGAATCTCCAGTATAAATCTTTTCCCTTTTTGATTGATTTCCTAACAATTTACTGTTCATCTGTGCCAATGTCAATGTGCAAATAAGGACGCTTAGGTACTCTAGCACATAATACTACAGATTAACTTTTTCCCAAACAATTAACACTGACTTTGTTGACTTTGCATTAAAAAGTTTCTACAGTTTGTCCACAACTTTTTCACTGAGACTAGAGGAGGTATTTTATTTCCTATTAACACCACAATACTGACAAAACTTTCACTAAACCTTCTGAATAAATAGGCTGTCCCTTTTCTGCTGTCACAGTCCAGCTGTACTGGGAAGGTTATAGGTACAAGCACTGTTATCATCTACTACTAAAAAGGAATTTCCTCCCCCAATCCCCATATATGATTTTTTTACACAGCCCTGAAGATAATTGTCAGTGATCTTAATGAAAGTATTTTAGAAGTTTTTAGGTGCCGTGGAAGAAAATTGGCAGTGTTCTGTAGCACACAGTAAAAATTTCATCAGTACTCACATTACAGGGCTATTTTGTGAGGATCAAACTTACAACATTTTTATAGACAAGTGGGACAGTTTTCTTCAGATAGTACGTTGCTCTCTTCTGGAAGGGACAATACTAATTTTACTGGTAAAGGATGGGAGAAAAACAACTCAATTGACAGAAAATAGCTTTGTTACTTCAACAAACGACCAGATCATTACATATATCATACCCAGCAGCCTGTGTTTGTAGAAATGGTGTTTTGTTGGCTCTTTATTCAGAATTCTCCAACTTTCAGCTTGTGATTAAATACACAAGGTGTAACAGAACTTCGGTGATGAAGAGGATTCATTCCTCAAACAACTTCAGATGGGAGTAAATTATGTCCTCTTCAGTACCAGCGCCTACATCCATGATCATTCCTCGTCCTGCTTACTGTGTAGATGGGATGCCATGACCTTGGACGTGACATACCTTATCCAGCTCTAGAGGAAAATATTTTGACTTCCAGCTGTGTGTTAACATCCTCTTCCTGAAAGCTGTTCTCTCCACCAGTCTGTTTGCTGCTACCTGCTTCACTTGAGAGAACATTCATAGGTTATCTTGAACAATTCAAAGGTAGTAGCCTGCTGTGAAGATCTGTAAGTCCCAGCAGCTGCATGTGTCAGTGTGCCCAGAACCATCCCAACCTGCCCAGGCTGCATTTTACACAGACTTAATTATAATCCATCCATAGAGGCAAGATCAGAACAGTTTATCCCTCATATCTACTTTCAGACTATAATCATATGGCCATAAGAAAAAGGTGCATTTTTTCCTCTCTGATTTTGCTACCATTGTGCACATGGGACTCAGCTTCATTTGGCAAAGGTGGGGTGGGAGTGCAGAGCTTACAGAGGCAGCCGTGGGGACTGGGGGAGCCAGAGCCTGAAGCATCTCAGGCAGAGTGCAGCTTAAAACACAAACCTCAGCTTAAAACACAGACCACCCTGTAGCTGGATGGTCAGTGACCATGTGTTGGAAAACAGGGTTTCAGCAATGCTACAATTCACCAGCCTTCTCAGGGATAAAACTGAGAGAGGAAGTTTTCTCTTGTTCTTTGACGTTGCTATGGGCTTCTGACCTGCAGAGGGCATTTCAGGTCCCACACCTGGGCTGGGCCTGATAAGTGCTGGAGCTTTTACTCACAGAGGGGAAGCTTCAGCTGTTTCCCTATACTCCACACTTCCTCCAGGCTGGCTCTGAGAAACCTTCTGTTCAGAAGGAACTTGTTTACTTTTAGCCTTCCATAACATTACTCTGCATTTTGGAGACTTCCATGGGAATCTAAAAAGTTGAATGATGTTGCTGGTTAACTTGCAGGCTTCTTATTCTTCTGTTAGAACTGTCAGGGAAAAGTTAGGATAAAAACTCTGTGTAAGTCAGCCTTAAATATTGAGTTACTAATATTCTAGGTAAATATTATCTATTATTATCCTGTTACCTCTAGAAAATTTAACTTCACAGTGACTCAGTTTTGCAAGAGCTGAAAAGGAAACAGTTTGTGGAAAGGACTGTATAGCCTTAAATACAGCACATCTAAAAATGCCATTTTTTAATTCCTCCGAAAGGCAAAGTCAAATTTTTCTCCCCTGATTCAGATGAAGATAAAACCTTAGTGGTTAGCACCTGAGATAAAACTTTGTATTAGCAAGACATAAATAGCAGTATTTTCAAAGCTTCAATAAATTAGTTTACAGTTTAATTAAAGGAGGTGTTTCCATCCCAGAATTCTGCTCTATAGCCTGTAGGAAACATCACAATCTGCGGAGAAAATAACAGTTTTAGCATTCTATTTGTAATCATGAGAAAATTAGTTGATATTGGATTTTGGTATTGTCAAGAGCAGCAGCATCTAGAAATGTGTATCAATACACAAACCAGTTTTCAGTTTCTTGTGTGCTTATGCAATTTAATGGGGATGTTATTTCAGAAACCAAAGTTACTTTGTACAAAAATAATTTCTTATTTTTAGGATGAGACCAGTCATTAGTTATCATTTAGTTGTTATAGCCATTAATCAAAAAATCACTTGTGCTTCACTGAACAAGTGGACTGTTACATGAAGCAGCAAGTGAAGCTATTCTTTTCTTCTTCTAGTATTAAGATTAAACAACTAACAAAACAGAAACACTTTTTCATGGTATGTACTGTTAAGTATGACTGTTCAGCAAGTGGTAAGCAATGTGCTATAAAGTGTAGCTTTGTATCTTGGAAAACAAACCTTTTTTTGCAGGTAATTGTGTTCACTATAAAACAAACATACAGTATGGTGTTCCTTGTACACACTAGTTTTATATGCAGAACAAAATGAAGTGTAAGTCCTTCAAATTAACAAATAGGTTAAAATATGCCATAATGCAACCTAACTGACATGACTGAGCAAGGCAGCATTAATGTGAAGACTCAACTGAAAATCAGTATCCCTAACTGTTTCTTTTGTTGGTAATGACTTGTCCTTACTTCTCCTATAATCCCACTCTTTTCTATGAACTTGAACCCTTACAGGTATTTAAAAAGAAAGTGTATGAGAAGCTTGGAGATGTCAGTCTCAAGATGACCGAGCAGGAGAAAGAATTTGAAAGGAAGACTGCTCAGTATGAGCAAGAGAAGAAGCACCTGCAGCGTCTGCTGCAAGACAAACAGGAAACCCTCAATGAAATGCTGGAGCAAAACAGGTGAGTGGGGCACAGCCAGGAGCAATCCAGGTAGGTCTGACAGGTAAAGGGACAAGGAAAAGCACCTGCACACAGCCACCAGTGCTTGCTTTCCAGCAGGGTCTCCTGTGCTATGTTCTGGGTCACTTTTCACACTCAAAAGTAATGGACGTGTAGACAAAGAGATGTATTCATGTGCTGCTTCTCTCATTCTGTTTTTAGCAAGTCTGCATCCAAGCTAGCATGGGCTTTCATCAAGCATAACAGAGATGATCTGCCTTTGAAATTTTCTCCCCTCCTGCATTCTTTCACCTCATAACAAAAATCAGAAGTTCTACTTCTTACCCATTGCCTCCAAGGGATGAGAATTTTTCTACTTGGTTTTCAAAACAAAACACATATAGATATAGTTGATAAATAAAAGCTTTCAAAGTTATGCAAATTTCCCTTCCTGGAAGCTGCTCTGTAGAGCTGCCTCAGTAATTACAGCTAATAAATAAAAGCTTTTAAAGATATGCACATTTCCCTTCCTGGAAGCTGCTGAGTAGAGCCTTCTCAATAATTACATCCTTTGCTGGACAATATTGCTAATTCACAGCAACCTTTCACCTAAGTGAAAGTATTCAACAGTATTTTGTTCTTCAGGTAGCTGATAAACACATTTTTATTCGTCACTGAATAACCTGGAGAGATATCAATATCACACACCTTTCCTTAAGGAAGTGGTCTGAGATATAAACAAAGTTCATGATGTGATCCTAGGGTAAAAAAACAAGTTCATAAATGTTTTCAGTCTTATTTGACAGGACACTTAACTTTATGAGTTTCTTAGGTCAGAATTATATTTCGTAAGACTTCTGCAGAGGAACAGTAGCTCCAGGTAGTTACAGCTGCTGTGCTTTGGATGCAGAATGTAAGTTTGAAAGTGCATTGAACTGTCCTTGGAAGAGGGCCAACAGCAGAAAAGCTTTGCAGTTGTGCATAGGCAAGGGGGAGGAGCTGTCCTACCTGTGAGGTGACATATGAAATTATAACCATAATAAAAACTGTTGATCTTTGTGATAAGGAATATTTTAATAAACTGTTACAGGATAGATGAAAATGAATTCTTGAGCCAGCCCAAATAAGATTCTGAGATTAAGGTGGAATGAATTTAGTTCAATGAGGGCAGAAAACTCCCTTTTTTAAAGAAGAATCTGCTTTCAGAACCTACTTCTAGTAATTTTTTCATCTTCAAAGATCATCAGGGCACTGGCATTTTTCTTACTCTCAACAAGTTATAAAATCCTACATTTTGGCTAGGTTAGGTGTTGAATGAAATTTTTATTTTTACTCATTAATAATAGCCTCCATTAATAAGAAATTAATTTAATGCCTTTTGTCTAAAGTCATCTGGAAATGTAGATGAAATGTTTAGATATGTATCTAAACTGAGCATGTATCTAGTTGTAAATGCCAAATGGCAAAGACTTATGTTTTAAGAGGCAAACCAGCTGTAGAGACAAGGAAATTTGGGCGTTGAGAAAAATGTACAGAGCATCAGCAGCTGTAGTAACTGAACTGCTCTGTAATCCAAATTCCTAAAGGGAAGGGAGGTTGTGACTAGCGAGAAGACACCCTCTCCCCAGCCCATTCTGCTGAATGCATTTTTAAATTTCAATCAGGTCAAAATTTTCAAACAAAATCCCCTTGTGTAACTACACTTGGGATGCCACCGCTTCTTCTCAGATGCTCATGCGGAAAACAGCTGAACTCTGGAGCAGTGTGTTGTGCCACTCTGAAAATCCTTACCTGTGACTGCAACAATAAATTGTGCCACACTGCAAAGCCTGACCTGTGGCTGCAGCAGTATGTTGTGCCCACTGAAAAGGCTGACCTGTGACTGCAGCGTGCTGTGCTTGCAGCAGGGGCAGCTGCACTGCTCTTTCTTGGCAGCAGTGTGCTCTGACTGCTCATCCCAAAGCCAAGTCAGTTAGCACTCTCTGGCTCTGCACCTCTCAGCTCTGTTTAAAAATTAGTCCTCCAAGAAGAGTTCAGGTAAACCTCTAAAGGCATCTGTTTTCTTGCTACTTGAAGTAATTTTAACCATGAGGACACTTTTAAACTAACCTCTCAGAATCATCTTTCTAAAATCAGTGCAGTTGCCATTAAAATGAACGTATAGACTGAAAATGGCAATCCTATTTGTCAGGCATACTGACAGCATTAAAGTATAATTCAGAACTTGCTAATCTTTAGTTTCATAATCTTTCTTCAAATATTCTATGCCTCAGGCTCATGCAAGCATTAACAATAAAACAACCTTAAAAAGCTAAAGAAGTCTCGATTTCAGAAATTAGTGGATGAAATAAACCCTGGGTAATGATCTATAGTACAATAATGATAAACCAGACTAAGCTCTTCTGTATTGTCAAACATGAGAGGGCTGAGCACTGTACCTGAAGACTCCTATTGGACACAAGGGGCAACAGAGAACAGAGGTGTGTCCTTATCAAGATATACAAGTTCACTTAAAAACAAGATGCTGAAAATGTTCCAAGATCACAATACAGAGGTCAACCAACGAGTGAAACGGGACTGCCAGTTGGGGGAGTTCTGGCATGAGATGTATATGCTTCACATTTCCCCCAAATGTAGGCTGAGGATAATGGTAAATGCCATTGTGTAAAGCATTTTGAACCATATTCTGAGCACTGGTAGTATTAGACAATCTTATCCCATCTCAAGGAGAAGTATACAAAGTCATTTACAGTTCTGGTGTTTGAAAAATGAGAGATTACTTCTTAATGGCTTTTTAGTGACTTGGCAGAAATGGAAGGGTCCAGCTCATTAACTGTGGCTGCTCACGTTCTTGGGCAGAGTCTTGGACTGTTAGCCAACTCTGTGGACTGCTTTCACCTGCCACCTTTTGCTTTAATTCCATTCTCAGTGGCTACTGGTCTTCTCCACCACAGAAGTTCATTCCTAGCAGCATGTACTAGAATAATCTTAAGGCCCTTCTCCATAAAGTTTCTTTTTATCTTCCATCTATACATCCAGTCATAAGGTGAAATACAAATTGGGCTGGTACTTAACCCCTTTTCCTCCCTTCATTCTCAGTGTTATTGACCACAAAGGATTCTGTAAGATGTACTGATCCTATATTTTCTAGTGTACACCTTTTGCCTGCAATGTAGACTGTAGTATTTAATCTCAGCACATTTATGTTCTGCATTGATTTTTTTCTCATTTTTAGAGCCTGGTATTGGGGAGAATTTGTATAGAAGGCTAGCTCTATTCAGTGCTTCAGGCAGTGTCCTCAAGGGAACTCTATTAGTCTATTGTATTAAAATGTGGGCTCATTTTCCATGCAACAGCTATGCTTTCCACATCAATTGATCTTCATTTCCTTATTATTTTGTATTTTGACATACACTGGGAGTCAAAGGAAACCCAAGCTCTTGGGCTTTGTTTACCTTCTATGTTTTTACCAGTTTTGTTTGGCTCCCACAAAGATGCATTAGCAGAGCAGTCTGACATTCTGGTCACACCCTTTGGGGCTCAGAATGGGGAGCACAGTGCTCTGGGCAGAAGGGGCAGTGTCGTGTGAGAGCTGTGGTCACAAGGGAGCCCGAATCAGTTCAGAGTGGTAGTCACAGTATTTGGGTCTCACATCCACTGCTCTTTGTGCAGACTTAATCCAACTTGTTACATGGGTCCTATAATGGGTAGTTTTACATGGGCAGTTTTCTGATCATATTCTGTTTAGCATTACATTTAATCAGCTATTTAATTACATTATCAGCTATTAATCAGCTATTAAAGCTACCTATCAGCTTTTTCAAAAGCAAAATAGGAATTAATTTCAATCAGACGATTTCAAGCACTTAAATACAGGCCATTTCTAATTTGCTTATCCACATACTGTAATTCTGTACTGCTGAAACATTGTTAAAGTTAGGATTTCTCTTCATTTTTTTCTCTAGGAAAACAGAAGGGAAACTTGAAATCATGTGGGAATCCACAGCCAAAGAAAACAGGAGAATGAGAGAACTCTTACATAAATCCCTGAGGGAGAACAACGTGAAGAGTGCTGTCACAGTTCATGAACCACACTCTCAGAAGGACCTAGTTTATGGACATGATTTTAGCTATTGTGATGTGAAAACTTTATCCCCTACTGAAAATGAAATTCAGCAAGAATGTCAGTGGTAAGAATCTGCATCTCATCCAAGAAAGAGAACTTGATGCCTGAATTTGACTTTTTCAGCAACACAAGGTGCAATGGAATGTTTACTGTCTTCAATATTACTGTATTTTAAGGTCATCAAAATGACAACAAATGAATCCATTTGACATACTTGAACAGTAAAATACTGGAATTGTTTCAGATCAGCAAAAATAAACACATTTGCAAGTGTGCCAAGTGTTGTACAAATAGCATTAATGATTAGATAGGTGCTTTCCTCCAGTTCTTTCCGACAGGAAAGAAGTTGATTCTTTTATTAACAGCTGAATTTTCTGTAAACCTCTTTCAGATGAAACATATGCTCTGTATGCTTTTCGTCTTGCATTAAACCACTTGGTTTTAGTACATTTCTGTGTACAGAAACTACACAATATAATGTTTATAGCTGACCATTGATTTTAGGACTAGAAAAAACATTAAAACACTAGCATTACATGTAAAAATATTCTTTTGAAAATAAAAATTTAAACAAGCAACATTTAAACATAAAGGAAAAATAAAAATCAACAGAGAAGTCCTGCTGAAATTACTAACAGTTCATAGTTTTAGGAGCTCAACTGCCTAGCAGGCAATACCACTACCTAAAAACCCCAAAATCCAGTGTCTCAAAAGCTAGCTAGAAGGAAGAACTCAAAGGCTGTGTGTGCAGGGCCAGGAGCTGGACTCAGTGATCCTTGTGGGTTCCTTCCCACTCAGGATATTCTGTGCTTCTGTAAGTCATCTTTCACTCTGTGGAGGAAAGATAAGATAACCAGATCTAAGTAGTTAATTAGGGGTCAACTGCAGCTGCATCTAATGCTGTGTGAGATACTACATTTAGATTTCTTAATTCTATAAGAATTCGCTCTAGTAAAATACGCTATATTGTTTACTCTTTATTCTTTCACTTTATTTGCTTGCATTAATCTCTTTCTCAGCTGAAGCCAGGTGGGTGGGGCTGTCTGTCAGGTCAGTACTGATCAGCTGAATAGCTTTTTGCAAGAGATGGCAGAAGGGTTTTACTGTCAGCTGGCCTTGGATCAATGCAAATGCAAAAGCAGCAGTCAGCAGATGCAGGTACAGCACTGAGTGCTTTTTCATCCAAGTAAAAGCACAACATCCCTTGCAATCAAAAAAAGTCAAAGATTTGCAAAGGTGTTAAGATCACAGGAGATCAGATCCTATCTTGATACTGTAGCTCTTGACTGATTTCACATGCATTTTCCTGCTCATTTTTGGTACGTGTACTCAGTCTAGATGATGCTCATATCCTCTAAGTGTATCATGTTGTAAACAACTCAGTGTTCTGGAAGCTGAGGGTTTTAGTCTTAAGACCATTTAATGATTTATGACACTGTCATAAATCTTACTGAGTACCATCACATGGCACATACAGGACAACCAAGAGATCAGGCCCAGCATGGATTTAGGACAGACAACCCCTGCTTGACAAACCTGATCTCCTTTTATGACCAGATGACCCACCTTTTAGGTGAAGGAAATACATGGTTCAAAGGGCAGCACCTTGCCAGTGACACACAAGGCTTCGTTCAGAAATGCTACCCTTACTTTGCCATTTGCATATCACTGAACTTTAAATGAACTAACATTTTATCAGTTCAAGATGTCAGCAAGGCTTTTGATACTGTCTCTCCAAACATGCTCCTGGAGAAGCTGGCAGCTCACGGTTTGGACACCTTCACTTGGTTAAAAATGGGATGGATGGGAGTGGTGGTGAATGGAGTTAAATCCAGCTGGTAATTAGTGGGGTTCTCTAAGGCTCAGTATTGGGGCCAGTACTGTTTAACATGGTCATGGGTGGAGTGGAAACTTCAGATGAAGTTTCTCAGAGAAGTTCCCACTGAGTCATAAGGTGAAGAGAGGACCCTGTGCTTTCTAAATTCCCCAGAGAGGAGCCCAGGGGCAGCTGGATCCAATCTTAGTCCCAATCTGTCAGCAATTTAAGTCTAAGGAATTATAGAGGTGTGATTGAATACTTGTACAACTTTGTCCTGCAGAATTAAGGATGGCAAGTTAGATATATAAAAATTAATTTATTTATTATGATAAATTATTAGACAAAAGATCTTAATCAGAATTAATTGCTGCATAGTATAGAAGCTAAAAGTCCTAGTATAGTACAGTATAGCATAGGATAGGATAGTGCACTATATCAGAGCAGTCATATTAAAGCAATTGTATCAAAGGTATCAAAAAACCAAATTATTAAGTAGAGATTGATGTAACTCACCCATACAACTCACCCAGGGTTGGGGCAAATCCTGTTCTCTCAGTCTGGAGGAGTAAGTTTGAGGGGTGTCTCCACCCAAAGCAGGAATCTCCATACACACCCCAAGAAGGGATATATCAGAAGAACTTGCCATTTGGAAGTGGGACTGAACTTTTATAGTGTAAAGTGATTGACTGCCAGTCATATGTCTCCAGGTAGCTTAGCAGCTTGTCTGCCAAATCTTTGCCTCACAGTCAGGATATTAATTTGAGATTGACGTGTGATGCTGGTTTTAGGTTAATTCAACACCAAGAGCAGCCTGTGAGCCCCTCTCAATCCACCACTGACAGCCTTGTAAATAGGCATTGTCCAAGTTGCTTGACCACATTCCAGGGCAGAGCATCCTGCTCCAAGCATCCTTTATTTTGATGGGAGGATCCAGTATACCCTCAGTCAGTTTGAAGGCACCACCAAGTTGGGTGGGAGTGTGGAGCTGCTAGAGGGCAGGAAGACTCAGCAGAGGGATCTGGACAGGCTGGATCCACGGGCTGAGGGACAACAAGGTGCAGTGCTGGATCTACCTTCGGGTCACAAAGCCATGCAGTGCTACAGGCTGGGGGAAGAATGGCTGGATGCTGGTTAACAGCGACTGAACCTGAGCCCAGGAGTGCCCAGGCTGCCAATGGCACCTGGCTTGTATCAAAAATAGCGTAGCTGGGACGGGGCAATGATTGTCCCTCTGTGCTGGGCACTGGTGAGGCCACACCTCGAGTGCTGGCTCCAGGTCTGGCCCTTTCACAGCGAGAGAGAAATTTTGGTGTTGGAGGGGAAGGGCAGCAGAACTGGGGAAGGGTCTAGAGAAAAGGTCCTATGAGGAGCAGCTGAGGGAGCTGGGAAAGGGGCTGAGCCTGGAGAAAAGGAGGCTCAGGGGGGACCTTGTGGCTCTGCACAAGCCCCTGACAGGAGGGGACAGCCGGGGGGTCGGGCTCTGCTCCCAGGGAACAGGGACAGGAGCAGAGGGAACGGCCTCAGGCGGGGCCTGGGCAGGCTCAGCTTGGACAGCAGCAGGAATTTCTGCATGGAAAGGGTGCTCAGGCCTTGGCAGGGGCTGCCCAGGGAGGTTTGGAGTGCCCATCCCTGGAGGTGTCCCAGGAAGGGCTGGAGGTGGCACTGAGTGCTCTGGGTTGGTTGACAACATAGTGCTTGGTTAAAAGCTGGATCCTGGGGGCTCTTCCAACCTTAATGATTCTGGGATTCTATACCCTCTGTTCACATGGATCACAGCCTGTGTGAGGCTAACTCCTCTGAAAACGAAAGCTTTGTATATGCAGTTTGAAGAAGAACTGAATTCCGGCTACTGAAAATGTTTGTGGTTTCAATTCATGTATCTTGAAGCAGGGTGACAGCAATCCCTAAGAGGGATTCTGTTGTTTATGCACTGTACAGCTACATTGAAGACATCAAATACAGTTTTCTCTTCATTTGGTATATTGTCACCCAAGGAGTCCAACACCATAAAAACACTTGTTTCCACATGCAGGTTTAGTTTGAATGGAGTTTTGTGGAGTTTCTATGGCCGCTTTTCATAGCTTTTCTATCAAAAAAAGAGTATTTGCCCTAATGGTAAAAAAGCTGCATCTTTTTCCTAGAAAATATGTGGAATACATTTTTTCTTTGCTGAAGCTTTCTCTGGCAAATGTGTTTTTTAACTTACTCTTTTGAAATCCCTTCTGTAACCAGGACATTTGGATGAGCTAACACAGAATTGTGTATTCTGGCAAATTACAAGGAAACTCTGGTTTGTGCCTCTGTACTATCCTGTACATTGCTAAAATGCAGGCTGCAAGAATTAATTTTCAATGACTTTTTGTAGTGTTATGATTCCACATCTTTTTGACTGCATTATGTTAGATTATGTAGGTTAAGATTATTTTCCTCCCAAAATCTGAGAGGTGCCTGGGTTTCTGCTTGGAATTGCAAGGTGATTAAAATCATATGACCATTGGGGAGGAGAACTAATAGGTATTAAATAGTGTTCAGAACCCTTGCACATATGTATATGCAAAATGCTTACCACAGTGAATGGTAAAAGGGAAAACTTTACAGATCTATCCTTGTTTGGAAAGTGCTTTTTTTTTTCACTTTTCATCTTTAGATCACAATTAATCCTTAATTAAACATTAGATTGACTTAGATTAGACAAGTCCTATCTTAATGTGTCCACTTTGCTTCTAACTCTTCATAAGCACCTCTTACCTGCCTTCCTGCTGAGTCCTGCAGCACAGCAAGGGTACAACAGTGGAGAGGAATTGCACAAGGCAGCAGCGTGTTTGAATTGGGATTTTAATACAGCACAAAAGAGAAAGTAAAGAAGGCAGTTGTGTCTACCAGCTTGTTGTGGTTTGACACTGGCCAAATGCCAGGCACCCATGACAGCCACTCAGTCATGCTCCCCTGTTACAGCTGGGCAGAGGAGAGAAAAAAAATGAAAGTTCATGAGTTAAAGACCAGAAGAAAACACTCCAAGGGCAAAACAGGCTCAACTTAGAGGTACTCAGTGAATTTATCACTACCTGAGTCAGAGGAGGATAATGAGAAGTAAAAAAAGCCCTTAAAAACACCTTTTTCTCCCCAACCCCTCCTTTCTTCCCACCAACAGCTCAGGGAGACAGGGCAGGGGTTTGGTCCGTTCATCACCTGAGATCTTCTTCCACTGCTCCGGGAGAGGAGTCCTTCCCCTGTGAGACCTTGGGGTGCCTCCCACAGGAGACAGTTCTGAGAACTTCTCCAGCCTGGCTCCACTCTCACGAGCAGCAGCTGCACTGCCCCTGCTGCAGTGTGAGTCCCTCCCCAACTGCTGCAGCGTGGGGCACTGTTCCGTGGGGTGCAGTCCTGCAAGGACAGGCTGCTCCAGCCTGGGAGCAGGGCCCTCTCTCCACTGGGTCTCCCACTGGATCACAGCCTCCTCCAGGCATCACCTGCTCCGGCCTGGGCACCTCCCCAGGGGCTGTGGGTGGATCTCTGCATCCCCCATGGATCCCCATGGGCTGTGGGTGGATCTCTGCATCCCCCATGGATCCCCACGGGCTGTGGGTGGATCTCTGCATCCCCCATGGATCCCCATGGGCTGTGGGTGGATCTCTGCATCCCCCGTGGATCCCCACGGGCTGTGGGTGGATCTCTGCATCCCCCGTGGATCCCCACGGGCTGTGGGTGGATCTCTGCATCCTCCATGGATCCCCATGGGCTGCAGGGGCACAGCTGCCTCACCATGGTCTTACCAGGGCCTGCAGAAGTATTGCCTCTGGTGCCTGGAGCATCTCCTGCCCCTCCTTCTCCACTGACCTTGGTGTCTCCATGTTGCTTGAACAAACCAAGTGCCCTCAGTCGTTCCTCATACAACTTCCCCTCCAGACCTTTCACCATCTTTGAAGCCTCCTTTGCACACTCTTGCATCACTTTTTATCTTATACTGTGGGGTAGCACCCCAAAGTGCCCCCAGCATTGAAGTGAGGCTGCCCCAATGCAGAGCAGAGCAGGGCAATCCCTCCCTGGCCTGGCCTGGCAGTGCCGGGCTGGTGCCCCAGGGCAGGAATGTCCCTCCTGGCTGCCAGGGCACTGCTGGCTCATTCTCCACTTGCCATTGATGGGGACCCACAGGCCCCAGTTTGTGGTTCTGCTTTCCAGCCTCTCAGTCCCTAGTCAATTCATACATGCAGGTTTGCCCCATCCCACATGGAGAATACAGCACTTGCCCATGTTAAACTTCATACAGTTGGTGATTGCTCAGCTCTCTAATTCGTCCAGGGTCTACCTTCAGGGGATTCAACAGCTCTTCCCAATTCAGTGTCAATCACAAACTTGCTTAATATCCCTTTGAGTCCTGCATCCAAATTCTTCTTCTGTGAAGAAGTTGAAGAGTCCCTGCTGAACTCCCACTGGTGACTAGACTTCCTGTGTTACTACTGTTTTTTAGATCCCCTAACTCTAGTATTGTCCAATACTAGCCATTGACCAGTTTAATTTTCTCCACTCCTTGCTACTACATACAAAACTGACATCCTGCTATAGGATAAACAAGCTAATAATCTGATAACAATGACTGTAGTGTCATCTTTGGAGGGAACCTCTGGGAAACACAAAGTTATACATTTCAAACTAGTGTGGTGTCTTGCTTTAGAAGACAGGTCTCTGCCAAGGAAGATGGGAACCTTCCTGGAATGGGGAATATGACCCTCTTCTCTCCAAATTATTATAATTTTGAAAATACGGGGTTTCAGGCAAAGATATAGGAAAAGGAATAACAGTCCTTTATTAATACATATGTATACACATACATGTATACAGATATACACATACATATATACACGTATGCACACATATATACAGATACACACATATGTACACATACATATACACACATATACACACACGTATATGTACAAATAACAAGACAAATGAACCACAGCAGCAGCAAACAAAGAACAGACCACGCAGTGCAGTGTGTCCCTGCTCCCTCAGCACTTTCCCCTCGGCGCAGTTCCAGGCGCGGCCAGCAGGGGCGGCGGCGGCTCCCGGCCGGGCAGGGCGGGTGCAGTGATTGCCCCGGGCTGCAGGGGGCACTGTGGGGCGGGCTCGGAGGGCAGGTAATGGTGGCCTGGTGGGGACGGGCAGTCGCGGTAAGTCACGGGCGGCCACTGGTGGCCATTGCCGGGCTACTGTGCACAGATGGCTCGTGCGGGGACCCCCCATATATCTGGGAAACAAAAGAATTAAGCCGACTGGCAGTGCAGGAGAAGCGCAGCAGGCCAAGATCTCGGAGCGCAGCACACAGGAGTGGCCGCGGGCCGCGCTGTGGGCAGAGGGCCCGGCAGGGGCCGCTCCCGGTGTGTGGGCACCTCACGCGCTGGTCCTGAGCTCTGAGCAGCCGGGAAACAGGGAAAGGGCTCCTCCCCAACCCGCAAACACGGCCAAGCAATGTAGGAATACTGTGGGAAGCAGGACTCAAAGTATTGCTGGGCTCATGACAGAAGTAGATGTGCTAGAGGGCCACCAGCCCTGACCCATGTTGAGGCCCTCCTTGAGGAGGAGGAAGAGATCAAGGTGTATGTGTGTTTGTGTGCAAGACAGTACAGGCCTGTGCAGGTCTGTGCTCGCCCAGAGTTAAGCAGTGTTACTAAGAAACATAGATATGGTTGTTATCGCTTAAGCAAGTAGTTATTTTTAGCTCATGCTTGAAAGGTAACCAGCAGTGTGTTCAGTAAAATCGGCTTCCTTGATCGAACCATGGAGACACCCTGTCTCTTCAATCACCCGAAAAAGCAAAACCCAGCCAAACTTACGGGGTGGTCTGTTCACCTTTTTTCTCACTCGTCCCCAGCCAGGACAATTTCAGTGGCATGTCAGGACACACAGCTACAGCTTTTGTTTCCCGACTGCCTCATTTGCCTCTCAGGCAATGCCTTCCCCAAGCTAGTCCTGCTTCCAGGTAGCAGGTGAGAGAAAACTGTACTGAAAAAACCCAACCCACAATATGTGGGAAAAGTAAGGAAGAAAAAACAAAAAACCAAAAAACCCCAACAAACTTGTAATCATTCATTTTTCTTTCAACATCAAGAATGGAAATAAATTACTTTTAGTAACCTTTGAACCACACTAAGTAATGAGATCAATTTCACGGAAGAAAATAACATCAAAAGCACAATCTGACCTGTATAACCGCATTAAGGAACTCAAAAATGCTGAAATAGGCAGAGGGTGCAGAGCTTTTGTCACGCACATTCAGAACTTGTTACCTGACCTCCCGTGTACTCTGTGGACGATATATGGATATTGTAAAACTTTAAAGCTCGTACCTCCTGTGGCAATCAGACAAACACAAAGGTCTATCTTCTCTCCAGCTGGCATGATTTGCACAGAAATCACTCCACACATGCCAAGGCATATACTGGAATCCTGCTTGGTAAACACAAGCCTGAATTCAAAGCTTTCAGGATGTCTTCTATGCACAACTGAAGACTCACAAAAGCTTTTTGTGATTCTAACTGTTGTGTCTCATGAAGGTGGCACACTTATTCTCATTTCTTTCCCATGGTTGGCATAGTTTTCAGCACACTACAGAAAATCTAGGGTGACTAAAAAATGCCTTTATGGGAGGATTTACTGGGCTGCTACTGCCAGCTGATGTTTCGTTAAAGGTGTGTAACTTATGAGAATTTTAAAATCATAGATTTGCCTTGTTTCATAGATACTATGCTAAATTTAGATGATGCAACACAAAAGAAATTATTTGACTGTTTTATTCTAGTACAAAAACTCTACCCATGCCAATTTATCTTTTTTCTGTTACCCACCTGACAATAGCAGCTTGCTATTTTCCTTTGACCACAGCTGACAGAGCATCCTGACTCTGTTATATTGCACCTGCCTTCCAGTTACAGTACCTTCCAGATCTTCCAGTTGGTAAATTAGTTTCAGCTTCCTTTCACAAGACAACATAAAAACATTCTTCCATTCCTACCAAGAAAAGGAGAAAACAACTCAGGATTTGTGGAACTGTAGTCACATTCAAGTTTCATTGCTAAATTTACAGAGCATATTCTGTCCATAGTCACTGAACATAATTTTACTGTATTTTGGAATAAATAATGTGATTATATATTCAAAAAGCAAACGTTGCTATCACCTTTTCAAAACCACAGGAGAATTCGGAGTGAAAGGAATGAGGGACTTGTCTTTACAAACAAACTGTGGGTCTGCTGGTAAATAAAGCTAGATACTGAGAGGTAGAAGAAACAATGGGAAGGATTCCACTGATTGATAAATGGAATTAGAAATTTGTCTTTACAAACAAACTGTAGGTCTGCTGATAAAATTGGATACTGAGAGATGAAAGAAACAATGGGAAGAACCATAAATTCCATAAGGAATTCCACTAATTGACACAAGGAAAAGAAAAAGGTGTGAGGGGGGTTTATACATTAGAAGGGAGCCTTAGGTATGAAGCATTTTGGGAAGTCTGTACCTCTCAAGTGCCACAGCCAATAGGGAAATAGGGAGGGAAATGCAGTCAGGAAATTAGGATAAAAAGGAGGCTGCGTCCTCCAAAAATTCGAGAGACCCCAGGGAAAATGCCCCATGGCCTCTCCCTTTATTCAAATAAAGTTACAGGACTCCTCTGTCTCCTTTTTGGACATAAACCTCTGGTGTTTGTGGATTAGTTTTCCTGACAGGAGTAAATCTCAGTCGTTCCAATGCATTTGCCATCTACAGCTAAAATAATAGCATTACTTCTTACTCCATTGACAGAACAGAGCACTTCATCCTCTGTGTTTTGGTTGTAAATAGCAGGGGGAGTCTGACACTCCGCAGTCACATTCAGGTCAGTATGTAACAATGTTATGTGAACTGACAGAGCATTGATGTGTTCTTACCTTATCTTTTTTTCCAGTTTCTGGAAAATTTCCCCTGACCATTAAGAAGTCATTTAAGCCCAGCTGTTTTCTTTTCTCCTACTTCTATTTTCAAGCCAGAAAGTTGCTGTTTTTCAGGAGATTGCCTTTCACCAGCTCAGATGAGAGAACCTCCTAAGACATTTTCACCATGAAAAATTCATGCAACTATCCTGGCACATTGCATCAGAAGTTCAAAGAGCTTTTCCCTTGGGACTGCAAATCCTTCCTCGGGCAGGCATGGCTCTTCCATTTAGGAGAGTTCTAAGCACTGATACTTCTTTGCAAATTTAGTGTAAATAAATATGGCAAAAACTCTGTGCTGTAATCAGCTTGAATCTAGAAAAGAAGATACACTTTGAAGGCTTCTTTATGTTTAAAAATGTGATTTCTCAGGGCATGGGCTCCCCAGACTTTTTTAGTCCTGAACTATTTTCTTCTGTACTAAATTTATTTCAACATACCTATATAAGCACGTTTTCAGATATGAAATATAGAAAGCAATATATTTTAGCTATTAGAATTGTTTTATATATGAAATATTTGGTTTTGGCAAAATTAAAATGAAACTTCAAAAGTAGCACAGAACATCATAACCTCAGTGGAATGCTTCAACTTTCAGTGCTTCCTTCCTTCCTCAGCTGGAGATGGGCACAAGACAGAGACATCCAAAACCAATGTTAACTGGTAACCCCTCCTTGGTGGAAGGCCAGTGGAATGCAACCTGAGTTGTACTCAAAAAGGAGATCAAAGTCAGGCTTTGTTTTTAAAAGAGGAAAACACGAGGAGTTGGTTGTTTATTTGTAAAACCATTGATTCTGATCAGACTTTGAAGCACTGTTAAAATCTTTGCAATCTTTGAAAAAAAACCCCTAGTGTGACATACTAAAGCTAATTTTCTCTAGAAGCCATCAAAATTCCTTTAGAACATCCTTAGGAAGAGACTTCATGACTTTTTGGTGGCCTTTTGGATAGAATGACATATTCAGCATTTACAAGTTTATTACAGGTCTCTGAACAGCTCTGCTTAAAAAAATACATTATACAAAAAGAAATCTCTCGTTGGACTAAAGACTCTGCACTATTCAGGCAGGCCTAGTACAAAACCTTTAGCAGACCTGAATATCCTTCCAAAAGCCTTACTTGTCACAGAAGAAGAACCAATTGCACTGTCACCAAGAACTAAGTAGGGAAAAATAGTGGTATTTAAACCCCATATATTCTGTTAAGAGCTATGGTCTATTAAGTAGTTCCATTACAAACTACAGTCACCTTATATTTCTTACTGACTTCCACAAGATCCAAAGATATTGCAAACCAGTAGCATATACCAGCATCACCTCAGCTGTTAAATAATACCATTTCTTTATATTCCACTTGCAGCATACCTGAAATTACTTAGAAAAAAAAATTATTT
Organism: Chamaea fasciata; assembly: GCF_029207755.1. NCBI lineage: Eukaryota > Metazoa > Chordata > Aves > Passeriformes > Sylviidae > Chamaea > Chamaea fasciata. Next base: position 17,661,457 of record NW_027094097.1, on the reverse strand, counting down.
AAAGGATGACAGTGCTGAGATCAAATCTTAGGACACATCTATTAATGATCAAATTCAAAGAAGACCAAATGCAAGGAGACACACTGGTCCTCTCATTAAAATGAAATAACCTGTAAGCAGGAAGGTTAGAATGGAAAGTATCCACTCTGAGATACTGCTAAGCTGTCCTTATCATGAGATCCTTATCATTTGCTTTAGCATCGGTCAAAGCAGAACATGCGTTACTGCAAGCAATAAATACCAACCCTAACAAACATAAACCTTTATTATTAGTAACTATGGAAAATAAAAGGTGTATTTATATACTGTGCCCTTGCTATTTCCTGAATTAAAGTTGAAAATTACTTTTTACAATTTAATTGGTAAATAGCCTTTGAAAAGGTTCAAACTACAGCATTTAAATAGAACCAGCCCTCAAAGTGTTTGCCTCTTAGTCCCTTGGAATTTGAACTCATTCATGTCTTCATCTGTGTACCTATTTGAGAGGGAAGGATTCTTCTCCCATGGCTGTAAAATGTCATTTCTCTAGTCTATGAAGAAAATAATATTAGAATTCTTGAAATCACTGTTTATTTTTTCCTTCAGTGGTTGAGGAAAAAAAGGATGCTGGTAAAATTAAAAACTGTCAGGTTTACAGCATCACTAGAAGAGTAAGCCCTAAAACAAAACTAGACAATAAACAAGAATACTTTTCTATTTTTATAAAGAAACACAGACTAGTTAAGGTCAAATCACTGCAGAGACTTAAGACATACTGAACAGACGGGAACTCACCAGATAGACATTCCAGGCTGACTCAAAAAACCAGTTGCTTAGGAAAAACTCAAACGACATATTTGCAATGTTGCTTTTATGGGATCTGAAGAAAGAAAATGGAGTACAGATCTGAAGGAGAAAGAAAAGACAACTGACACATACATCTACACAAGAAAATCAAAGATTACCTATAGTAAATCCAAGAAAAATTCCTCAGTAAAACTTTACTTAACAGAACATTAAAGATCACATACCCTGTTATCTTTTCATCAAAATTACTTAAAAAAAATACAACACAGGTATGATAAGATTATAAACCTTCATTTCAAAATTATCAGAATAAGGAACACAGAAGTACATTACATAATATCCGATCCCAAATTAGGCATGTGAAATTGAAAGATATGAAAACATTGGTTAATTTAGTCATACATCACAATTACCATGAAAAATATTTTAAAAGTCCTTGTAAAACTTGCTGAAAAAGGAATAAATTGCTCCTACCTGCTTTTTCATGTGGTTGTAGAAGACTATAATTTTAACACGTTTTATTCTCTTTATCTGTAGGCAAAAAAACCCAAAGCAAAGCAAACCAAACCAAACCAAAAACCAAAAAACAAACAAAACAAACAAACAAAGAAAGAAAAAAACCCCAAAACAAAACAAACTTTTGTCTGGCCATACTTACTGCGGTAATTTTTCAGTAGGAAGTTATTTAAGATGGAAGATCTTCTCTTGTATCTTAACCCTATTTCTGTGAGAATTAAACAAGAAAAACAAAGAAAAGAAAAAGCCAGTGACTAAAAAAGTATGGTTTCAATTTTGTTTTCTGTACCAACATTACTTTGCAACCTCAGTCTTGGAGAAAAACATTCCCAGCAGAGTCTGGCTCAATCATCAGAAAACATGGCAAATATAAACTAGCAAGTGTTTCACATGTACTTAAAAGCCCATTTTTAGTCACAGATTTACATCATCATTGCAGAGGGAATTCCTGTTGATCAATCCTGCATGCTTAAAAAGTTTTTTTTAAAAAAGTGAGGAAATCAACTGTCAAATCGTGCTTAGGATAGTTTTGTTGATATTCAGGCCCTCAGTAATTTGGTCTTACTTCCAGCCCTGTACTTACTCCCTGTTTATGAACCATTTTCTCAACAAGGCAACAAATGTTAAATGCTAATATCAGGAACCAGTACCTGGACATCTTTTAGTTTTTAACAGTAGATATGTACTGAAAAACTCAGCTGCATTTAGAGGGGTTTGGTCAGGACTTACTGATTTGAAAACCATACAGCAAAGGAGTTGTACAACCGCATTGCTAAAAACAATTAAGTGATTAACATGGTTAAGGGTCTTTTTGCAAGTGTTTTAGGGATGACTAGCTCAATGAAAGCAGTTACCTTATTACAGAATTCAGGATAATAATACTTTTTTTCCTGGATATACAACTGCATAGAAACAGAGAATGGCATTTTTTTCTCTGAAGCAAGATCTTTACATTTTTACAAAAATGGGAAATACTTGTAACTGCAAGCAAAGGGAACACAAGCTGCCCGCTCAGCTGCCTCAGGTTAATGAAAAACAAAGGAAATATTTTTGCTCATGCTTCTCTACCATCTCAAGATAAAAAAGACAGCTGTTTTTATAGGATTCAGATAACATGTGGACACGTTTTTAATGCACCCATAATATGACAATTACTTCAATGTTATCTTTCCAAAGAATTTCTAAATTAGTAACTGCTTTTTATAAAGATCATCCAAATAGAGTCTCCAAATTATGGTTCACTCTCACTATGTATTACACTACTTAGGCATTGGACAAACATTCTCACAAATGGAACAAAGATGGATTTGCTTGTTTTTAAAGATAAACTAACTGGACTATCTGTTTCCTTGTGGTTCCTAACTCAAATCTTCTTGGCACAGAATGGGTTTAATGATTACCTTTTATAACCTCTGTACTTAAGCCGCTGCTTCTGCATATTCTGGTTTCAGACGTGGATGTGCCTTGCTTGTACCTGGATGGGAAATTTCAAAGGAGAAATACACTTGACAAGGATTCCTGGACCCGATTAACACCAAGAAAATATAAATAAATAAGGTAAGTGAAAGCAAGAATTGCTGAAGGTCATGATGGAAGCAGTCGAAATACATGACTTTAAAAGAGAGACATGAAGTTGGGCACAAAGCTACAACGAAGTTCAGTCACTCAAGCCCTGCATTCTTCATGAGTGCAGTTTTCTATCATAGGTTTAATCTTAAAAGCTGGATTCATTATGATTCTTTAAAAAAAAATATCTTTAATTCAAAAGATAAGCTTTATGTCTTTGTAACCTAGAAATTTCTGAAGACCAACAAGACTGAGATAGGTGTTCTGTCAATTTAAAGTGCTGCAGTTTTTGTAGGCAGTTACTACTTAATTTATGAAAGAACCCAGACTTACCTTGCCTAAACATGATGGCTTCCAGAGTTATCATCTGCATAAAAGCATAAGGATCTTCAGCATACAAATTCAAGTACTTAGAGTTGTAGAGTCTTAGGAGAGAAGAGACTTTTTACTGAATCTACTTCAGAGACCCAGGACCTAACCCGATCAATTTTGTTCACTGTCTCAGATTGTATTTTAGACCAATACTACGGGAAACGAGTAAAATCGTCACTGAAAAAAAATCGTAAGTCTTAATTTAAATTTGAAAACAAACTCTACATTCCACTTCGAAAAAGGACAAAACATTGAGTAGAAGACATTCACCCTGAATCAACAGAAGATTGGTGACTCCTTCTGAGGCAAAGAGCTGCTAAATAGATAATTACAGTAGCCCACACTCTGTTTAGCACATGATTCCTTCTCCAAGGAACTAAGGCAAGGTCTAATTTAATGAAGAATGGAAAGAAGGTCTCCTAGATAAGAAGAAAACAAACTAGCTTTTGGGAGGAAGATAAAATCTGTCTGGACTTTTGGAGGAATTCACAGGAAGGACTGGCTGTAAAAGCTTGATTGTTCCAGTAAGGACATCCTTGAAACTGAATGTAATCTGCGACAGAAAACACAGACATTCACTTGCCAGGTGGGTAAAATCAAAATCCACAGCAAGTCAGACGGATGAGGTGAGGTTGACGTAACTTCTCTTTATTTTCTTCTCTGAGTCGGTAGTTCGATGGAAGTCCTTTGCCAATGAGCGAGTGTGTTCATGTGTTTGTTTTCTGGTAATATTTGCCTGTACTATTTTGTGCCTACATATAGCAACAAAATTCAAGCAAGATTAATATGCCAGAGTAAGATTTTGTTTTTATTTCCTTAGAAATTTCAACAAGAAAAACAAATGGGTGAAGAAAGCTTGAGGAAAAGAAAAGGAGTGGACAAAGGAATAGAGGACAGACAATCCATTCAGAGTCATGAACCCCAAACGATGAACCTACAAAAGCAGGCAAACCTTTTTCTTTTCCACTTTTGGTCCATGTGTGAGGGGTTGGCAGAGGAAGGCAGAAGGGGATATTTGTGCATATGCGTCAGCATTCCAAAAACTACTGTGTCCCCGATTCGCAAAAGTATGCTAATATCTCAACAATGTGGTTGGTTTACATTTTCAGAAACTGCTAATTGCTAAAGTTAATTAGCTCTGATAGAAACAGACTAAAACCTCAAGAATATGTCATTGAAGTTATCAAATATTAAAATAATTCAAAGACTTACTCTAAGTTGATCAGCTGAGGCGTTCCATAAACTTTTTTTCCACATGTACTTTTCCAAAGGTGTAGTGGGTTGTGCAGCTCATTGTTTCTGAAAGTTTGTTAGTGTTTATAGCCAGGAAACAGGCACTGGTACTTGAAGACAAGTGAAAATCTGTCTCCTCCAGAAAATTAAAGATGTTTAGAAAACATTTGTGTCACTTCCTCTCAGGAGGGGTTGACATTTCTCTTAAAATTAATTTAAGTAGCCTGGAAAAAGATTATCTATATGGTTTTAGTTTGGTGCCAAGATTGGAAAAATACTGATGTTATTAGAGGAGCCATAGCTATCAGAAAATAGTAGCCTATTCCACTTGTTTTAGTAATATATGCCTCAGTTTCAGTGGTTTCATGTAATATTGTAGGTCACTACAAATTTAGGAGAACATGATCTTATCACCACCCAGTGGTATCAACACAATTCTCTGGCACTAATATTTAAAGCAAGGAAAGGAAAACAGCTGCTCAACAACAACAACACCACCCCCCCCGTAAAACAACCCTCATCCATGAAAGACAATTTCAGAATCTTAGAAAATTCAGAATTCATCAAGTGCTTGTAAAAGAATGTCATTGCTTAATCAGAGAGGAAGGGGCAAGTTCACCTATTCAAGGTTATATTTGAGACTCACATAATCCAAAAGACAGTTTAATAAAGGAAATAGGCAGGCAAAACACAAATAGATGCACTTTTGAAAACAGCAGGAGTACACCACAGGGTGCATACAGATCTTGGAAAGAAGAGTGAAACTTTGCAAAATTGTTTAATATATTTCTTTATATTGTTTCATATATTTCAAAACTGTTTCATATATTTCTTGAACTTATGTATTGAAAGCCAATAAAAACAAGTCAGTAATGACAATTACTGTAGTTCTATGATATTGAGAAGTAATTGGTGAATTACTACAAATTGCTTACAAAAACTCATTTTATTTCCTACATCTCGTTTCATTTCAAGGTGGGCCTCATTAGTGGAACCTGTATGATTGTTGGTACAATTATTGGCTCAGGTATCTTCATTTCTCCAAAATCAGTGCTTGCCAATGTTGGAGCTGTGGGTCCTTGTTTAACCGTCTGGGCAGCCTGTGGAGTTCTGGCAACATTAGGTAAAGGACTCAACAAAGAATCCGAATCTTTGCCTTAAATCTTTATATCTGCTGTTTCTGCATATTACTCTCATTTCACAAATTAGCTAATAGCACCTAGACCAAAATCAACTAAATCCTGCTGTATATATGCAAAGCAGTACTCAACCATAAATTTAAAACGGGGTGTTTATAGAAGACAAGTTTTAAAATTGTAAATCACACTCCATTTATTTTGAAAGAAAGTTTTATTTTTTCCTGCTTCATCCACTGACTGTAATAAAGAGAACGCTCTTCTACTTAAATAGCTGGCAATATGTGAAATTTACTGGTAGTGAGTTAGGTACTTTCTGCTAGCTTTCTACTTCTGTAGTTCTAATTCTATTATCTGAAAATTTAGAACTAAGCACCCCAAAATGTTTCAAGAAGTAAAACAAGGAAATTTTTGAGCATGGTGTCAAATGGGGCAGCATACAAGAAAAACCTTTATTCAAGATGCCACATACAGCAATGGAACAGGAAGTATCACTGTACTTTAATGTTGAGCTTAGCAGGCATTTTATTTAAAAATTGTGCAGAAAGCCTGTTTTTATAAGGTTCCAAAAGGTGTGTCAACCAGTGCAGTTCTCACTTAAATACTTCTTATAGCATTCATTTTTTAAACAGAAATGGAATGAAATCAAAATGTTTGTTTTTTACTGGTTTTGGTGAAGTCTTAAATATCAAAGGTAGTAATTTTTAGGCTGCATGTGATTAATTTCAGGGTATTTTTTTCAATTGCTCACAAGTAACTAAAATTCTATTTTGCATATACAGTAAAATATACAGAAACATGAAGAGAGTAATGATGCACTCTATCAATCAATTTACTTTACCTCTTTACCTATTAAAAAGTGGTTGTCTGTTCAAGCAGTCCCAGGTTCAAAAGTGTATGAACTAAACCTGCTTTTCTTGTTACTCAGGTGCACTTTGTTTTGCTGAGCTTGGTACAATGATCACAAAGTCTGGGGGAGAATATCCTTACCTTATGGAGGCATTTGGCCCAATTCCAGCATTTTTGTTTTCTTGGACAAGCTTACTGGTTACAAAACCCAGCTCATTTGCAATCATCTGTCTCAGCTTTGCAAAATACGCATCAGCTCCTTTTTATCCAGGCTGTGATCCGCCCCAAGTTGTCATCAAGTGTCTTGCAGCAGCTGCTATTGGTAAGTGTCACACTTTTAAAGACAGAAAAGATCCAAAATTGCATACTGACTTGTGTCTGGCCCCATCAATAAGTGCACTTCAGTGCCCTGAAACTTGCTGAGGTTCATCTTCACAAAGACAGCAGAAATCTTTATGACACAGTCCAATGAGTCCTTCCCCCAGTAACTAATTTAACAGGATAAAAAGCATAGGTTTAAAAATGTTTTTTCCTAGTCTGAGGTTTTTTTATTCTTCATTAAGATAGACACAGCTGTATAATGAATGTTTACCCCCAGCAGAAAAGGAAGAAAAATAAGTGTGGAAATACTATTTCTTTATTATTAGAATGCTGTACAACTTGAAAATAGTTTTTGTTCAAGGTACCATCAAAATCCAATTCATAAATCTGTATTTCCTCACTATCTTAAATATTATCCAAACACAGGAAGTAAAAACTGTATATAAAATAGACAAAAAGTGTGACAGAAAAGCAGTACAGTAAATTAGGGAAGGGACAACTTTTCTTTAAATTCTGACAGTGCAAAAATTTATAATTTGATTTCTTTTAGTGATAATTACAACTGTGAATTCATTGAGTGTGAAGCTGGGAAGTTACCTCCAGAATTTTCTCACAGCTGCTAAAATGATCATTGTCACAATCATCATTATAAGTGGAATTGTTCTCCTTGCACAAGGTAATAAAATATATGTTATTTGAAAAAATTGTTTTAGCTTTCGCTATGATCTTTAAAAAATTCCCCACTGACAGGAGTGACACAGTAATAAGGCACAGTCCTGAATCTCTTAATTCAGGGTTTTAGTTCTGCATCTCTTGGAAACTATGGTATTTTCTTTTAGAGAAGGGGCATGGTTGGAAAATGCATCACTACAGATGAATACAAAAGGGTATTAATAAATTTTATTAGTGAAAAGTTTCAAAATATGAGACATATGTTGGAATGTTTTTTCATCTGATGGGAATTACAAGAATTCATTTCAACACTTATCAGTAATCTTCCTCATATTTGCAGGAAAAACTGAAAACTTCAAAGATTCTTTCAAGGACAGTAAAATTTCTGTTGGCTCTATCAGTTTGGCATTTTATAATGGACTCTGGGCATATGATGGATGGTAAGGAATCTTTGTTAGCCTTAACAGTTACAGTTTAACAGCCTTTAACTCGTTTACTCTCTCTCTGTAGAATGCTCTGAAGAAGTTAACAACTGACTTGTTATTAAGAATGTCTTGATGAATTCTGGAAAAATAACACTAGTTTGGTTAAAAAACCCCAGAACTCCACCCTCTTTTAATTGCTGTTTATTAAAGAAAACATATTAGATCCCAAAAGGACTACTACTACTGCTTTGCTGCTGAAGGTGCTTTAGATATTGTCGTAATGAAGAGAATATGATACAGTTTAATTCCATTGTGTTAGACAAAATAGCTTTTCCTGCAGGTTACTCCATCAAATTCCATTTCTTGTGAAATATGTAGTGGCGTTTGATTAGTACAGGAGAACATAAAAAGGAACATTGTGTCAGAAATTGTAAGGTTAGCTTTCAGATTTTTTCTTAGGGATTGTCAGTTGGCATAGCGTTCTGTTGGCACAAATCCATTGTTATTCTTAAATGTACAATCTGCAAAAGTCTGCATATAGGTCTGTCCTTTGGAAGCAAGTAAGAATATAATCTTGGTCTACCACACAGCAATTCCCACTTAAAAGCCTTTGAAACTGAATTTATTTTATATAAATTATTTTTTTAGGTTCTATTTGCAAGCTTGAGTATCTCAGCTCAGGCATGTAAATCCGTTAATTCAGGCATTCATATGGACTTTTTAAGAGGGCATGGAAGCTGATCCCTAAATAATTATTTGTGTATGTAACCACCAGGCACTAACATTTGAAAATTTGCTTTTGAACTGTAAATACTAACTCTTCAGCTTTTCAGAATGGATGAATATAAAAACCTTGTTTCGATTGGTATACATGCTCTAGCAAAAATGAGAATTTGGAAATTATAATTCAGATAGGAACAATCCTTAAAAAGGTTTTCGTGCCTGTTTTCTAAAGACAGTATGACTTACAGAACCACTGCAAAACACCAGCAGACTTCCTTTACTCTTTACCCTCAGCACACTTCTGCTTTTATTTGAAAAGACTCAGATACTGTAAAGCTTGAAGTTGAAAGGCAATCACGTAAATCTAAGATCAAACAAATTTTTGTTTGATTATTCTGGGATATTTTATCCAAGATTTAGAGTCTCAGAGGTACTAGAGATAATGAGTACTGAGAAAGAGATGGTGAATCAAGAGGCTGACTTTTGGACAAGAAGCTCACATGGGTTTTGTGCTGTAATTTTCCTGCTTAAAAGATTAATTTTACATTTTTTTTTAAACTGAAAAGATTAAAAACAATAACACAAGAAATAACATCTCACCTCATTGTATAGTTATATTTAAACACCTGACTGCTAAAATACTCTATTAATGTTTTTCATTCCAGGAATCAACTCAATTACATCACAGAAGAACTTAAAAATCCTTACAGGTAAAATTATGAAGAAAAGCAGTGTTTTTACTGGCAACAAATCAAACACTACATATTTTTCTACAAGCAAGCATATAGATTTTTTTTTTTTAAAAAGCACTAATATTCTAATATTCAAGGTTTGAGCACTAACAGACAAAGCTAATTAGCCTGTATTACAGGCTTTGTATCTTTGCATAATTTGTATTTTTCCTTTTTTATAATCCCGATTTCCATAACTCTACAGTTAAAAAAAAAAAAAAAAGTAAATACACCTAAAGTAAATACACTGGATCATGAAAAGTAAAAATCCACAGTTTACTGTGACAACTGTACCAGTGATACAGCAATGCTGATGGGGTCTTACTTTTCCATTCTTTAGAAATCTACCACTGTCTATAATTATTGGAATCCCCTTGGTTACGGTTTGTTACGTTCTGATAAACGTTTCCTATTTCACCGTAATGACTTCAACAGAACTCCTGCAGTCCCAAGCAGTTGCTATGGTAAGCTTCTTAATTTTGTAATAGAGCATCTGAAGAAATCTGTGTGCATTGAAGTAATGTAAGTTCTTAAGTTCCATCAATTTTTTGTAAGATAAAATTAATTTTAGTCTCAGTTGTTAGTGCCATCTTTCCCCCCATTATCTACTATAATTTCTTAATTTAAAATTTCAGTAATGCATGTTAAAGAATAGTTCTATCCTATCCAAATGGGAATGCAAGAAGAAAGCAAAAATAATGCAGTCTTCAGCAACCATTTTGTAAACATTGCTGGTCAGAGGGTGAGTGCTTTCCATAGGCATCAAAAAGATGGAAAGAGAAATAACATCTGACAGTTGCTTTGCCATTTTCAGTGTTTCCAGTATTTTTGAGAAAGAAGCACATGCCAAATGACAGTAGATCAAAATTTGTTGTTATGGAGATAACAGCAAATAGTCCATCATTCACTTCCACATTACTCTTTTTGGGCTTTTTTCCTTAACAAATTGGGAAGATATTATTTTTACAGTTTTTGCAAGACATACTCTTGGAGGTAAAATTAGAAATTATGTAAGTTTTTGAAACCATAAAAAATACATCTGCCCCTTCAGTTCCACTCAGTAAATTTTCCATGTCATTTTTCATGTTGAAGTCCTGCAACAATTTTCCTAATGCTAGTTTTTGGGGAAAACAAACAATATGTGACAAGCATTTAAATATGTAGTCTAACACAGTGAAGAAGTACAGTAATGTTGAAATGCTTATTTTTTTTTTAAATAAAAGCTTTTAAAATTTAGATCTTCTGTGCATTTCAGCAGCTTGTCTGCACCAGAAGGTACAGCAAAGAATGTATGAAGTTAAATATTGTGTAAGAACTAGTCCTCCTCAATACGCCCTTAAACTTATAACCTGAACAACACACATCAACTAGCACTGAACTGATCAGACTAAATTAACAAAATCTCAGAACTGGCACCGAGCAGAGGCAACACAACAAAAGTAGTGCACTGTGCAGAGAGGTCCCCACAGCTGTAAGGACCCTTTGAGCATCCTACTTCTGGACAAAGAAACATCACTGATGTCAGACTTGTGCAAAACCGAAGCTCTTTATGCTTGACTTACTAAAAAAAAACCCAAAAAACCCCAACAAACTAAAAACCTAAACCTACCTGTCAAAAACATTTAAATTCAAATTCATTTGCTGTTGGTCAGTGTACCTACATGAGATCTACAGCAACAAGTAACATACCACGCCACAGGTGAAAACTGAAACGGAGTGAAAGACCAGAGGGAGTTTGCCCCCAGGCTCAGGCTGTCATGCTGCCACTACTAATGTTACTCTTTCTGGGGAGGCTGGAAACAGCTTGTTGTATGGTCAGCGCTCTGCAGCAATGCCATCTTCCTTCCTTGCTTCCTTCTGTCTTTGCACACTCATCCCAAACCAGATGTCTTTAACAGAATTTAATTTCTGTGTAGTTTTTTACATCTGTCTTCCAATGTTTCCTATGGATGTTGCGTCTTAAACATCATGACAATAACACTCCACTCCATTTTATTGTAGTCGAAGAATTAATCCAGGTCTTTATTTGGCAAAGCATTCTTCAATAACTACAAAACATACAACATGGTTTTGTTTTTAACATAGCTCAGATCCCTTTACCTACAAAAAGGCTCTAACATTACTGAATATACTAAATGCTAGTTAAAGTGACAGAAGTGACTAATTTTAATCCCATATCCCAGACCTTTGGAGATAGAGTCCTTTACCCAGCCTCTTGGATAGTTCCTCTCTTTGTGGTATGTTCGACACTTGGATCTGCCAATGGCACCTGTTTTACTGCAGGCAGGTAAGTCCCTGTTCTAAATATCTTCAAATGAAAGGTTTTGAAGGATGGAAAAATTTATATACATGTATTTACAGACATAAGGACATTCTTCTGATCCATATTATATAAAATGTAATTTAAGATTGCCTGTAAATCTAGCTGTATTGTTTAACTTTCAAAAATAAATAGTGGCTATTCAAGTTTGAAAAATTAGAAAACATGGTCTCTTCTTAATTCAATGAAGGTATGCCACTATAGCACAAAAGGTTTTTTTCATCTCTCATCAATTTTAAAACTGAGAATTAAACAGTTAAAAGTAACCAGTAAAAACATGACTACAACAGCAAAGGCAACTGAGAAGCTCTTCCTTTCTAGTAGTTGTTCAATGCTTCCATTTACTATTTAAAATATTTTAAAATTTCAAAAACACCTGAATACAATGTGACTGTAAAGACTCTTTTTTGACAAAAGGTTGTCAGTAGAGCTTTTTGCTATGGAACACATGAAAAAGGAAATATTTAATTAAAAGGGATACCATAGGTAACATTTCCCAAAATAATTTTCAATTACATGCTCAAAATAATGATTCTGAAATTAGTTTCAAGTGTATTATTTTAATAGTGGTTCAGAATTTGTTTTAGCTCACTGCTTTAATATTGGTTATTTAATTTTTCATATTTTAAACTGCTAAAATACTCTTTAAATCCCAATGCATATCAAAGAAAATACTGACGTAATTAGTTGGATGTCTCTTTTTGGTAACACCATTTAAAGTCTAGGTGCCACACTAACTACATTGCCTTTTTTTTGTTTCGTCAGGCTTGTTTATGTTGCAGGTCGTGAAGGTCACATGCTAAAGGTATTATCTTACATAAGTGTTAAGCACTTAACACCAGCACCTGCTCTCATGTTTTATGTAAGTATATATTCTAAGTACAGAAAAATTATCACCAAAAATTCTGCAGTAATACATACTTTCACAGCTTCTTACAACCAGCTTTGACATATATCTTTAACTATCTAGATAAGAAAATTGCTAAATACATTTTGGAAAAAAGACTACATAAACCCCCCAACTTCTCTAATTTGAACATTTTCATTCCAGAACTGGATTTTAAAAATCAAAAAGGTTAAGAATCAGTGACCTGAAAACAAAAACTTAAATGAATGGTTAGTATTAGAGAATCCTTTTGCAGGATGCTTGCAAGCAAGCTATCACTACCCTATTTCCTCCAAGTAGGAATATTTCCTCCATGTAGATAATTTACATCTCACAAAAAAAAAAAAATCCAGTCAGTAAACACATTGAAGAATAAATCTAGAACATCTTGTTATTTTTGTTTTACCCATTTATATTCAAGGCAAAACAAAATATATTCAATCCTGCCAGGAAAATTAATCCACAAACACTAGAGGTTTATGTCCAAAAAGGAGACAGAGAAGTCCTGTAACTTTATTCAAATAAAGGGAGAGGCCATGGGGCATTTCCCCTGGGGTCTCTCAAATTATTAGAGGATGCAGCCTCCTTTTTATCTTAATTTCCCAGCCACATGTCCCTCTCTCTTCCCCCATTGGTTGAGGTACTTGTGAGATACAGACTTTCCACATCACCTAATACAGATCTCTTTTCTAATGTGTGCCCCTTTTCTTTCTTTTTTTTCCTTGTGTCTCTGTTCTTTTTCTCTAAATCCAGAGATTTAGCACAGTCTTGAGTGAGTAACACTGTGTGTCGATTAGTGGAATTCCTATGGAATTTATGGTTCCCCCCATTGCTTCTTTCACCTCTCCCTATCTGGCCTTATCTACCATCAGGCCCACAGTTTGTTTGTAGAGACACCTCCTCCTCATTCCTTTCAATCCCTCTTCATTTTCCCAATAATTGCCTTTACAAACTTTAGTTATCATTGACTTAACTTTTTGTTCCTGGGTCCTTTTTGGTTTTGCAATTATTTGCAACGACATCATTTTCTGTCCTTTGTAGCCATTTCTGGATCTGTAGGCAGGGCTACCACCTGCATCCCCTTGATCACATGTTGAATAAGTTGCACTAAATAAGGGATCATACATGGTAAAAAAATTAGAACTGATACAGTTCTCAGAAAAAAAGCATTCATTTAATCTATAGTCCACTAGGTAGACACAAAAACATATACCATTCCCATCCTTTCCATGTCTGGACTGGTACATGAGCTAACCTTCTTATTCTTTTTGTTATTTGTTTCACCACTTTTCCATTGTCATCTATTTGCAAACAGAAGTCAGAGTCATTTAATTTTCCACATGCTGCCCCTTCTTCTGCTAACAGATAATCTAATACCATCCGATGCTGAAATATTTAATTCCTCATCCGTGTGGACTGGTCAGCAAGAAGGTCAAGAGCTGTAGCTGTCTGGTTGGTTATTGTTTCAAAGACAGCTTGTAACCTAATTATCCAATTTAAATAATAAATAGGTTCTCTGGCACCTGATATAAATTCATTAGGATTCCAAGTGGCTGGTCCCTAGTGTTGTATGATTCCCCTAGGAGGCCATTCATCTTTTCCCCACTTTTGTGTGCTCCCTGCAGCCAGGGATGTATCCACTGACTGCTTCTTCTGTAAGCATTTACCTTGATTCTTAACTGATTTCCCTGAAGTTGTGGTAGCAAAAAGAACAACGGCTTAATATATCTTACATAACAATTTAACCAGTTTGGAGGTAACCTGCAATAAGCATGTTGGCCACAAATCCAGTAATGCCCTTTCAAAGCCCAGGTCCCATTGGCAAAGGGACCCTCTCAATTTTCATCATCAGTTGGTGGGTCAAAATACAGCTTGTTTCCTGGGCCTAATGGTCCTCCAACAATGGTTGCCCCGCCATAAGAATCACAATATTTGCATTTTCAAGTTCCCAATGGAGTTTCCACCTACAGTTACATCCCAGATTTAATCTGTTTGATCTGGACCAGAACTTATTAAAAGGGTTTGAATTCTGGTGTTGCCACTTCTACTGATAGTCACAGACAACCTGTGTCCTACTTGTGGAATTGTCTCGGGGACAGCTTAAAAATAAGAGGTCGAAAAACCCCTGTCCTTCCCCACTGCTTTACAGCCTTCAAAATCCCCCTGGTAATTATGGTAGGAACACCTTACCCAGCTACCATTACTGAGCTTGACTCATGTATTTGTTGACTCAGACACATTGAGTCATGTGTTTGACTCCATCTGCCTAGATATGTACAACAATCATAAGGAGGGCAGTTGGGGGTCCAACAATCTAAACTCAAAGATAAAGTCCAGTCACAAACACTTATTCCCATGTATATGCCTGCTCTATACACCAACAATAAATACCTCTTTCAGAAAAATTAGGCCACCATGGACTTCCTTCCTCATCCCAAAATCCTCTTCTATTATGGCCCTGACTTAGGGTGTTGACCCACCATTTAGGTTCAATTGGGCTGGTCACCCATGGCCACTCTTCAGATCCTCCTGACCCTCTGCAGACCCAACAACTGCTAAAGTTAAAGGTTTTTGCTACTTCTTCTCCTAGGACTAAAAAACAATTCTCTCACCACTGGCCCAAATGTAACTGACAATATAAAGATAGGATTATTAAGAGAAACATTCTAGTGGTGTAAACTAATTTCCTAATCTAATTCTCATGTTATCTTCTGCACCACCTGTGGCAAGCAAAGGCACAGAAACAGCTTACCATAAAGGAAACAATGACAGCAAGTATTCGACCCCCATTGAGTGGAGATCCTAAGGAGGGATGTCCACACAGAATATTTCAGCAGACAGTCTGTGGGTAGGCACATGAGGCTTCCCCTGATGTTGACACACCAGGTGCTGCTCCGGTGCACTCCTACAGAGTGTCAGTCATGGCCTCCTGTCCTTCTCCTTCAGCTGAGATGTCCAAATCTCTGGGGCCTCAGAGACCTTAACCGGAGTGTGGTGGGTCCACCTGTGTTCTGCTGTGCTGGCGGCTGTTTCTGTGGTCAGCAACACTTGGAAAGGTCCATACCAATTCAGCACCAGTGGTGCTTCTTTCCACTCCTTAACCAGGAATAAATCCCCTGGCTGGATGTTATGAAAAGCAAAGTTCAAAGGGAGGGTCTGTGCAAACTGAGTTTCTTGTTGAAGAAATTTCACAAAAGACAGTATCCCGGCCACATATTGTTTAAAATACATATCACTTATTTCTACCCTCCAGTAGGTTGAGAATTAGAAGGGTAAGGAATTCCAAATGTCAGTTTAAATGGGGATAATTGAATATCTCCCCTGGGTCTGGCCCATATTCTTGCCAAAGTCAGTAGCAAGAACTGTATCCATGGCATCTTAGTTTCTATCATCAGCTTCAAAAAGTGTTTTTTTTTTAATTTCTCCTTTCATTCTTTCAACCCAGCTTGAGCTCTGGGGGTGCCAGGGGGTATGGAGGTTCTGTTGTATTCCTAAAGCAGTCATAACTCCTTGAAGAATTTTTCCTGTAAAATGAGTTCCTCTATTTGAGTCTATTGCTTCCACAATCTCATATCTTGGAAGTATTTGTTCCTTAAAATACCTTAATAACTGATGTTGTAGTTGCTGAAGCAGTTGGAAAAGCTTTTGGCCACCCTGTTAGCTGATATACTATTATCAGAAGATATTTAAAGATTAAGGTTGTCACTCAGGGCATTTTGGTAAAATCCACCTGGCATCATTAGAAGGGATATACAGCCCAAGGTCTCCTTCCCCTGGCAATCTTTGTAACTCTGTCATTGGTTTTAGCATAAATCAAACAACCCTCAGTAGGTTGCTTTGCCAGAGTGAAAAGACCCACAGCAGCATACATTTTGAGGAAGGCTTCTGCCAGTCCTCGAGAGCCCCAACTCCTCCCTTCATGGAGTTTTAATATCTGTAAGGCCAGAGCTTTTGGTATCTACTGCTTACCATCCCTTGTAAACCAATTATCCCCTCTTTCTTCTGCCCCACTCTTCTTAATTATTTGCAGCCCCTGTGGTGGAAGAGAGTTTCTCTGGCCACGCTGGGGTTACTGGGAGCAAGGGGAGGATCTTAGAGATTTCTGGCATCAAAACAGCTTTCTGAGTTTATCAGCCAGTTGGTTACCTATTGCCTCCTCTGAGCACTCTGCCTGGTGTACCCTAATCTGTATTATTTGCCACCCTTTTTGGTAAATTTACCACCTCCAATAGGTGAGAAGTTAAGCTCTCATAAGCCAACATTTTTCCCCTACATGTTAATAAACCTCTTTTTTCCCCATAATTTCCGAAATGCATGTATCACTCTCAAAGCATATTTAGAATCAATATAAAACATTCACTCTCTTGTCCCAATATAATTCCCAGGCTCACACACTGCTCTGCTGCCTGAGCTGACCATGTGGGCAGAAATCTCTCCTCTTTTAATTCCTTTCCATTAATGATAGCATATCCTGTAAATCACTTGCCTTCTACCATGCTTGAAGACCCATCAATAAACACATTTTCTCCCTCAGGCCAGGGAGATCTATCGCCTGAATGCAGTCATGGGTTTCTTGCCGGCCCCTCTCTCCAGGGCCTCTCAGACAGGAGGCTGGGTTAAACCCTTCCCCACTTTTCAATTCTAAATGCTCCTGTTCCATAAAACAAGATTCATACTGTAATAACTGAGCACTGGTCATTCACTTAGAGGCTCTTTCAGTTAACAAAGCTTTAACCTGATGTGGAACTTTGACAATCAGATACCCTCCCCTTGTCAGATTTCGGGCCTCAGTTACCATCAAGGCAGTGGCTGCACATTTCTGCAGACAGTGAGATCAGCCTCTGGGCACTGGGTTTAACAGCTTAGAAAAATAAGCAACAGGCTGCCATGTTCCCCTGTGTTGTACCAAAGTTCCTTTAGCATGGCCTTGTTTGACATCCACATACAACTCAAATTCCTTTTCTGAGTCTGGAAGAGCTAAGACTGGGGCATGAACCAATGTGTCTTTTAATTTTCTAAAGCTTTGCTTTCCTTCTGGTATCCATACCACAACATTAGGACTGTCTTGGGTTTAAAAAATCATATAAAGGTCTGGCTAAAACAGAAAACTCCTCGATTCATGTTCTGCAGTATGCCACCAACCCTAAAAACTGCCATAACTCTTTCTTTGTCTGGGGTAACGGTACTTGTAAGATTCCTTGTATTCTTCCTGGATGAATACACTGTAATCCTCCAGTCAGAATGTGTCTCAAATATTTAACCTTTTTCTCTACCAACTACATCTTCTTTTAAGACACTCTAAGTCTCTTTTTAGCAAGAAAATTAAGCAGCTTCACAGGAGCCTCTTCAACCTTCTTTTCTCCTGATAAAAGCAAATCATCCACATACTGCAACAACCTAACTCCCAAAGGTGGAGTAAACTCTTAATATTTTCTGCAAGGCTTGCCCAAACAAAACCAGTGACTCTATATCCCTGAGGGAGGACTGCCCATGTCAATTGTTGTTTTACCGTTTTCCCTCCTTCCTCCTCTTCCCACTCAAAGGCAAAATGCTGTTTACTGTAATCAGACACTCCCAGAAAGCATCCTTCAAATACAGTACTGAATAATACTGATGTGAGGAAGGGATTTGATTCAGGACGATATAGGGATCTGGAACAGTGGGATGCCTTGGTTTGACAATTTAATTAATTATTCTTAGATCCTGCACCTTTCTGAAGGTTCCATCTGGTTTCTTAATTGGCAGGATAGGAGAGTTACAGGGAGACACGCATGGCTCCAAAAGCTCTGCCTTTAGCAGGGACTCAATGACAGGCTGTAACCCCTTCCTTCCTTTCCCTTTGAAATAGGATATTGCTTTTTTGACACCACTTGTCCTGTTACTTCAAAGTAATTTGAAGAGGCTCTATGTCTAGTTTTCCATGTTTCCCTGGGGCTGCCAAGACTTCTGGGTTTATTTCAGCATAAGCTTTCTCAGATATTTTGCACAAAGTTACCACAGTGTTGGACTCTGTATCATTTTTCACAATACTAATTTGCATTCCCACTTTAGCCATCAAAACCCTTCCCAGTAAATTACAAGCACAATTAGGAACAAACAGGAATTCATGCATTTCAAACCTATCCCCCACATCTACTAATAGTGGTTGAATAAAATGCGCTCGCTCAGTCTTTCCACTCATCCCTTGAATAATCAAGGACCTTTTTGACAATTTTCCCCCCTTGGGGATAAAATTCAAAGTGGATCAAGAAGCCCCTGTGTCTATCAGGAAACACACCTCCTCTTGATCGGGACCCACCTTAGAAGTTGTCAAGGGCTCCAGTGTGATGGGTCCCTGGTATAATGGGAGCCTCGGACACCCCTGAAAATCCATCTCCATTGTCCTCTGGACTTCCTCCTCCCAAGGATCCACCTGTCTCTGGGGACATTCCTGTTTCCAGTGTCCCTCTGCCCTGCAGATAGCACACTGATTCTCTCCCAGTGGCTGTTTGGGTTGGCTCCCCCCTGCTAGGGAGAGAATGCCTCTGCCCCTTCCTTGTGGCCAACCCTGACCCCCCTGTCCCCTGCAATTTATTCCCCTGGGGCTGTAAAACCTCTCCCATTGTCTTTGCCTTTGCTTTTGCCTTTTCTTCATCCTGCCTTACACGTATCTGCGATGCTTTTCTAACCAGTTCCTCCAGAGGCTTATTTTTCCACTCTTCATCTTTCTGTACCCCTTTCCTTACATCAGGCCAGGCCTTAGTAACAAATTGTACCTTCAGCAATGTGTCAAAGGCTGGTCCCTCGGGATCCATCGCCCTGTGCTTCTGCAAGGCCTCTCTAACCCTCTCCAGCCAATGAGAGGGACTTTCATGCTTTTCCTGCTCTAATGACATAGCCTTAGCTGTGTTGGTAGCTCTGGGAGCTGCTGACTTGGCTGCCCTAATCAAATATGCACAGTAATCATGGAGGTGAGCCAGACTGGCCTGATTATTTGGGTCCCATTTGGGGGTGCACCTGGGGGATGGTCTCATCCACTGCAGGTGCATTGGGTCCAGCCCCCCTCAGCTGCTTGTGGATGCTCATCCACCCACAGCTGCCACGCTTTCTGCAAAATCATTCATTTCTCTTATGACCCAAATAAAATCCCCCAAACAAAATCCCAATCTTTCCATGAATTTCCCAAATATAACTCTATCTTTTCTCCCACCCCTATGGGACCATGTAAATATGGATATGGTTCCTTTTTCAACCCTTTTATATCCTGGGTAGTAAGTGGTAAAATTACAAACCCAAACCCCGCCTCTTGATCCCCTTTTCCTTTATGTTCTTTTTCTTTGTGGCTCTGTTCCTTTTCTCTAAATCCAGAGATTTAGCATGGTCTTGAGTGAGTAACACTCTGTGTCAGTTAGTGGAATTCCTATGGAATTTATGGTTTCCCCCATTGTTTCTTTCACCTCTCCCTATCTGGCCTTATCTACCATCAGCCCCACAGTTTGTTTGTCAAGACACCTCCTCCTCATTCCTTTCAATCCCAGTAACATTAAAAACCTAAAAATATATTTTTATCTTCAAGATATTCAGTCAACAATATAACAGAATAATGCTTAAAAATTATAAGCATTTTGACTTAAAATGGAATTAAGATTGCACACAAAAATAACCACGTGTTAGCAGCATGCAGTCACAATCCTTAAAGGTGCTGCAATTTACACCTAAATGTTTAAGCAAAAGCATTCACAATTCATACTCTGGAACACTACACATGCAGCTGTATTGAAAGAAAAGTAAAATTCAGCATTCTTCTATAACAGACTACACTAATTTTTGTTTTCATTTTAGGGCGTCGTTGCTATTATTTATATTATTCCTGGTGACATTGATACGCTCATCAACTACTTTAGTTTTGCGGTCTGGATATTTTATGGTTTAACTGTACTTTCACTAATTGTTATGAGGTTTACAAGGAAGGAATTCAGCAGACCTATCAGGGTAAGTTCTGTGTGGCTTTTCCTCCTTTCCATTGATGCTGTGCATGAATTCACACTAAGTGTCTGGATATTTAAACAGCACCCTTGGGCAGTATCCTTGTTCTTTACTCTCTTTACCTGAAATCTAGCCATTTAATAGCAGATTTGCACTAGGGCTAAGCTCATAAGGACTGGGAAAAGATTTCAAAATGTTAATTTTCACTTGCACAGACCATGGGGCACAAGCCCAATTTTCAGAGATGGGTAATTGTAGTCAGCAGACTAGCACTGAAAGAATATCCAAAATAAGACCCCAGGTCATTGCATGTAAGTCAGTTCCCACATTTATTAAAGTGCAAGCTTGTACATTGCAATTTGAAATATTCACTAAGAGATCTTACTGAATAATTTGGGAGAAAAGTTTTCCCTATCCATATTTCTGCTGCTCCTTCAATGGCCCCATCTGATTCCAGAAAGTTTTAAAGTAAAAAAATGCATAAGGCAATCAAAATATTCTTTCATACAGGCAAGTCCTGTAAGAACAGCTAAAGAATGAAGAAGTTATTCTGTTCTTTGTATTTTGCAGATACCCATCATAATTCCTGTCATAGTGACACTGATTGCAATTTTACTGGTATTGGCACCAATCATCACTGCACCTGAGCTGGCCTATTTGTACTGTGCTTTATTTATACTTAGTGGACTTATCGTTTATGCACTTTTTGTTCATTTAAAATTCAGCTGGGCACAAAAAATATCAAGTAAGTATACCTCGGGTAGCCAGCTCCAAACTCAACAGAACATTTGCTAAACTTGAGGTTAATTAGTATAATAAAGCTCACTGTCTGGTCAATCCTTTCTAAAGCATGTGAGCAGAATGTGGAGGGAAGCAATTTTCCTAGCGTGCAGTGAGCTCTACTGAAGACTATATTTTACTCCTTCCTGTTGAAAAAAAGTAATGTCTGACTTGAGGAAAAATTAAACTTAATTCACAAAAAACAACACATCACTGCAGTAGCACAAAGAAACAGAACTAATTAATCTGTAAAGTTAATTTTTTGAATTATCTGTATTTCAAAACATTAGCGATTAACTGAATATTGGCATACATAAATTCTTATTCCACCAAACACTGGGCTATTTGCCTTTTCATTAATTTTATTATTTTTATATTAATTTTACTGTCCTTACTAAAGAAAATGTTAACAGCATTATGATTAAAAAAAAAAAAAATTCCAGGGCTGAGTACAGTGAAAGCTGCAAGAACCCAGCATGACCATTTATGAACTGATTGCATAAATCAGTTAGACAAACTGATATTATTATCTCAGGTAAAACAGGATACACAGGTATTTCTAAGAAGCTAATTGGAATTAGCTGAATACAACAGCATTAGTAGTTCTACAGACATTAAAAAAAAAATCCATCATCTGCCTCTCTTGTCCCCAGGACTATTAGTAATAATGTAATAATTATAATTCTAATATGTCATTGGAAGCATTGTACTCTAATGTAAGTTTGGAAATTTGGAATGCTCTAGTTTGGATCTTAAGACTGCTTATTGCCCACCATTTATTTTACATTTTGAAATAGGAATACAAATAAAACAAACAACTATGCAGCAGGATAGTTTTCTCCCTTAGAAAAATGTTTTGAATTGCAATATTGTTCTCTTTATTGTTCTAACAATAAATCTTTTCCTCAGAGCCCATCACGATGCACCTCCAGATGCTTTTGGAAGTTGTTCCAGAAGAGGAAGTTACTCAATGAAGTGTTTTATACCCACCAAGTTGTTTTTAAGTGCTGTACTGGTTGAAATAGATTCAATTTAGTTTGGCACACATATATACTTGCTAAATTGTTATGTTTGTACTGGTGTATTAGTTTTGCAACACTTTAGTACTTCAAAGCATGAAATATATGTAATAAAAGATTTCTAAGGCAGACTACAGCGTCCTTCAAAGCTGGTTTCATTGTTTGTCAATAAGTTATGGTGTCTTGTTTTCTGAATTAAAATTTTTAGCAAAGATGTGTTTTAATATCTTTACAAACAATTCCATGGGTGAAGGTGTGGGTGTTAAACTATTTGAAATGTCTCTACCAACTTCAATCCACAGGTTTGTTACAGAACCCAGACAGTTGGACTCCTGAAACAGACAAAGGGTCTGCAGAAGCCTGAGTTTCTGAACTTTGGGGTAAAATGCCAGGTTCAGGGGGGGATACGGAGTAGGTGGTTCGGGAAGGCTGTACCTTCCGAGCACCTCAGCAGTGGGGAAAGGAAGAGGGCACCATGCAGCCGGGAGTTTGGGATAAAAGGGGGCGCTGCCCTCCGAAACCTCAAGAGAGAAAACCCCGCGGGCTCTGTCCCGGTGGCCTCTCTCCTGTTATTCAAATAAAGTTACAGAACTCCTCTGTCTCCTTTATGGACATCGGCTTTTCATAGCGTGGTTTTCCATACAAAATTACCCAAATAACCTTTTCAGATGGCAAAACTTAGCAGCAGCTCTGTCAAGATGCTTCTGATGGCACTACGGAAAGAACAACACAGCTCTTACAGCATCACAGGACAAAAACCACGTTAATGCCAGACTGGCTCTATCCTTAGGTTCTTAGACCAAATACCAGCTATCAAAACATCAGTCTTTGAAACTGGATATTGCATCCTGTAAATTCAGCCTGACAGAGGGACACTCAGGGTCTGCTGCCTTAAAAAAAAAGGTTGTGGAACAAAAAAAGGCAGTGCTGAGCATCACTTTTCCTATGCAGCTTTAAGCTGTACAACACACATTGGTGTTATGTTTTTTGATTTCAGCTGCATAGACCTTTACAGTTTTGCTCTCTCACTGAGCCCAGATCCATAATCTTAATCTGGAAACAAAAGAGGAGTAAACATCTGCTGAGTTTCACATTCACTTCGAAGGACATCAGCAACACCATGCAAACCAGGGCTATGAACTTCTTTCCCATTATGCACTACCACATTCTTTAAATCATGCAGAGCTCCTGAACCTAAACTAACCATACGAAGCATAAATATTGGTCAAAAAAGGTGTCCACTCAGCAAACTGCTGCTGTCTCCACATTTAACTTGCATCATGAAAAGCCACACACCCTGTCGACTGATGCACTTTACCATCTGCTGCGTGTATTATCACATTCTTTCATTCTTGCCAAGCCCAGCCTCAAAAGTTGCTATGTCCAGCAATTGCTCCCTGTCCAAAGGTCCTAGAACTAAAAGTAAGCGCCGGCCTTCACTTTCCCTTTGCAGCTTATGAAATGCAGCACACACAGGACTGTGCACTCTGCTCTCTGGGCCCTCACATCCTTTCAGTCTCACAGAGTCTGGTTACAAAACTCAGAACATTCAGCAGCTGGTACCACAGAAGAAGTTCTGGGAGAAAGAGGCTGCACT
The DNA here is from genome assembly GCF_029207755.1 of Chamaea fasciata. Taxonomy (NCBI): domain Eukaryota; kingdom Metazoa; phylum Chordata; class Aves; order Passeriformes; family Sylviidae; genus Chamaea; species Chamaea fasciata. The sequence continues at coordinate 17,637,560 of NW_027094097.1, read as the reverse complement.
GGAATTCACTTTCGCTTTGCAGCCCGTAAACTGCACAGCCAACAATGAGGCGATTCCTCTTCCTCCCCCGCTGCATGCAGGAGCACACGCGGTCAGTCTCCAGGAGCCGGGATGCACAGCGGAGCTCTTCCCCGCAGTGCCCGCACACCGGCGGGGCCGCGCCAGGGGAGCGCTTGGCTTCCTCCTGGGCACGGCCAGCGCTAACTAAAACAGCCACACGATGCCGCTGCCGACCCGCAAAGGGAGGAAACGCTCCGAGCCCAGCTCGAAACCACCCCGAGTGCAGAGCCAGGTTGGAAAAGTGCCTGCTCTCACATCTACCGTGCCAGCACAAAAAGATTTTGCTGATCTCCCCCTTCCAAGCGCACGCTCTTCATTGCACCACACACAAAGGGCAACACGAACTCCTTTACCCCAACAAAGATTTTCACTCTCACAGAGTCTGCTAACAAACTTGGAAACATCTGGCAAAAACAGAGCTCACAAAAGTGCCAGCTGAGAAAGTTCTCTCTGCCTACAATTTCAGCCGAACCCACGAAACTCCCAGCACACACCCTGCTCCGGGCACTTTGCTTCTCAGCTCTGGGTGCCAGTCAGGATCTAAAGGGAACGGCACCAGGGACGCTCATGCACGAAATGTGCAAAGCTCAAGAGCTTGCTGTCTGCATTCCCACTGACAGTTCCACAGGTCTAACCCAGTTAGAGCATATCAAAAGCCTTTAAATTCACTAAGTGAATTCACTAATGTGCGGATCCAAACTTGCTTTCATTGCCAAAGAGTGGAACTTGAAGCCCACCTCAAAAGAAATGGCAACCCCTCCTCCAAATTAGAAAACATCCAGGGACTGATCCCATACAAAGCTGCCAGAACACTGTTACTGGGCATTACCTGCCAGGGCCACTAGATCAGCTGCACACCAAGACTGAGCATAGCTGCTTACCTTAACCAAAAGAAGTGTGCTGCCAGAATTTTGGAAGGCCACCTCTGAAAAGTGGAACCACTTGCTAAAATGAATCTTTCAGGAGACTGCCTTCCAAAGACGGATACTGCCTCCATAACTGTGCATACTGAAGCACTGCTTCCAAACCCAATATGCCAGGACAGAAAGTTGCTGCCACCCTTGACCTCCATGAGGCAGATTCTTGTCTGCACCTCCAACTCCGGGGCTATGTGCTTCCCTTTCCATGAAAATGCATTGCCATTCTCCTCCAGGATCTTACCCAGCTGAAGTTGCACACCACCTCCAGTATTGCGTATCTCCAAAAATTGCTCCTACACAGAAGGCACCAGGACAAAAATGTCTTGCTGGACTCTGCCTCCCCATGGTACCTTAACATCTGCTCCAACAACGCTGGCACTTTGCTTCCCAAGGAAAGGCACTCTGAGTCACTTGACCTTGCCTTGTCTTCAGTACCATCCCTAGTTTTTCCTATCCTACCCTTGTTGCTTCCCTTGCCTATGTCTGTCTTGCCTTGCCCAACCTACAAGTTCCTCGCTTTGCTTTGCTTTGCCTACCACTCTTTGCCTTGCCCTCCACATAGGCAAGACAATGCAAACCACGTGTAGGCAATTGTAGGCAAGTCAAGGGAGCAGTTGGCAAGGGCAGAGCAGTGAGGGGATAGCAAATGGAGTGGTAGGTGAGAGCAGGCCCAGAAGTTGTGGGGATAGGGAGGAGAGTCCAGTGGTGGGTAGACCAGGCAGAAACAGGAAGGGCCAGGCAAGGCAAGGCCCTGGAGGAAAGCTGCAGGCAGCTCAAGAGTGGGGCATGGGCATGCCAAGGGAATGCAAGGCTAGGGAGGGTTAGCAGGACAAGGCAAGGAAACTGTTGGATTGCCAAGGGAAGGCAAGGCAGGTGAGAGGTACATTTAAGGATTGCTGGGAAAACAAAAGTGGCCAGGACAGACTGATCTGACCCTCCTTGGTCCCACCTGGGCTGTCTCTAACTTGCACCTAAAACACTTGGACTACCTGCTTTCCTTCATATACAAAAGAACTTCACTACCAAATACAGATTCTAGTCTCAGAGCCCAAGGGCGAAATGTGGATTGCCTGTCCAAAATTCAGTACATTCAAACGCTGGTCCCAGACAAAAGCTGCCAGGACAGGCTGGTCTGGCTGGACATGAGCTCTCATGGGCTCTCTCACGTCCTTCTGATATACTGGTGGTAGGTGAAGGCCTTGAGAGTCCTAGGAGGAGCAGACAGGTCAAGGCAAGTCTGGGAAATGCCAGGAGAAAAGAGGTCTTGAATTCCAGGCAGGAGAGGGATGAGCAAAGTAATGCAAGGCAAGGGAGAGCTGCGAAGGCAAGGCTCAGGGCAGAAGCAGTTGCTGCACCAGTACTCGTGTCTCTAAGCTTTCCAACAGACCACTGCAATCTGGACCTACACAAGAAGGAAAGTACATTGAAGACCAGAGTGTTTGAGTACGTGTGCGGTCTCCAGCTTGTTCAGAGGACAGCGAGTAGTGCCTTCTTGTGGTGCAAATAGAAGTTTTCAAAAATCAAGAAAAGCAAGGTTAGCAAAAACTCTCACTCCCAGCACATTTCTTGGTGCGAGCCTGTTCTGATCCACTTAAGGGAAGGAGAGGCAAATTTGCCTCAATCCAAAACTGCAGAGAGGGACTGGGTGCTAAACATACTTGAAAGTGACATTAAAACACAAACAGCATTAAATGTGGGGCTCCAAAGTGATAATACAATTTTTTAAAAAAATATATAACAGAGAGGAAAGAAAGAGAAAAAATATGAAAATAGGAAAAATGCCCAGAATAACTATGAGAAGTGCAGGAAATGGGTTACCACCAATACAGGTCCACAGGTGCAGTGGGGGAGATCTGTGTCAAGGGTGATGGATCTTTCTCTGCTCCCTCTGAGAGCAGTCTAGCATCCAGTGAGGGAGCAGGGCAGCAGCAGCAGCACCAGTGCTGGGGGTGGTGGTGGTGTCTAGGAGACCATGAGCAGACTTGCAAGAATAGCCAGGACAGGAAAGGACAGCACAGCACAGCAAGGATTCTGGCACTTTATAGATTCCAGCAGTGCAGCTATGTGTGACTGCTTGGGGACCTTCTTAGGGAGAGTTTTGAGAGTGGCAATTGTGTCCTCTTCACAAGGTTCATTGGCTGGCTCACCAGTATGGCATGGCAAAACTGCTCCTTGTTGAGACAGGAGGAGAGGTGGGAGTGAGAGATCTCCTACCTGAATTGGTATCCCAAGTTGAGCTCCGGGGCAAATGGTTTGTCCGTGACAATTGTGGTGCCAATGCCAAATGCCCGGAGGATGGAGGTGGTCCAAAGGCTGTTCCCAGTGAACAGCTTGATAAGATTAAAAAAAAACCCCAGTGTCATCCAGGGTTGCTGTGACAGCCACATGAACATCACCCCTAGTGGGGATCACTCCTTCCCTGGGTTCAATAACATAGCAGTGAGGTTTATAAGCCTGTAAGACAAGCACAACGTGCATTTAGGATGGAAACCATACACCCTGGTCTCTTATGGGGTGTAAGAAAAGGAGAAGACTAAAGAGAGGAGGATAAAAATCCTAAAGGCCTAATTTCCCTAAATTTAAGCTGCAGTATTGGAGAACAGCAGAGCTTATACAACCTGTATTTTCCCCTCCTTTAACAGACTCTCACCTAATTAACCCAGTTTTGCCCAACCCAAGGGACGCTTATCCTCAGGAGAGTGTTCCTTCCCCAGTCCTTCTCTGGAGTGTGTGCCAAGGAAAGCTGCTTTCTCTCTCCTGGCTTCTCACAAAGGCTCAGGGCCAGAGGAAGTCATGACGGCTCAAATCCCACTCCAGAAACCACACAGCTGGAGGACACTGCTGAGAGCCTGAAGAATATCTCTGCAAAACCAGTTGAGCAAAACCCCAACACCAAACTATCCTTTCCCAAGAGGCCATCAATGCTTTTCAACGTCCCCTAAAGGACCGAGGCCCTCACTTCCCACTGGTCATCCGCTGTAGAGAGGTGCCCCAGGGCCTTCTGCTTTGGAAAAGTCACCTCTGAATGGTTATAGCAGAGCAGGAAAGCAGGAAGCAGAAAGAAAACTGGATGACACGTGCTCAGTGGGCATGGCCCACTCTTCCTAAGAACTCGTGTCCTCTGGTTTCTCATGGACTTCACAGATTGGCCAAGAGAGCTGGAAGCTGCCCAAAGGAGGGAGGAAAGGCCCCGCACCAGCACAGCTGCACAGACACAGCTCTGCAGGTCCAGCCCTGGAAGGAGCACGTGAAGCCCATCCTTTACACACCAGGCCCACCCAGACAAGGTGCATTGCTCCCTGAAGAGGTGGAAAGCAGAATTTCATTGTGTAGTTAGAGAAAGCTGTCCTGGAAAAAGGAAAGTCTTCAACTGCAGATGTTCCGATGGAAAAGAAGATGCCCACCCTCCCAATGAACAATTCCTTCCTAAAACTTAATCCAGACCTATTCTCTGTCAGTGTGAATCCATTTCCCCTTGTCCTGTCCCTCCATTCCTTGTAAATAGTCTCTCTCCCTCTTTTCTGTCAGCTCCTTCAGTCATTGGAAATAAAAAAGGACTACCAGCTCTACTCTTTCCCTTAGTTACTAAATTTGATAAAGAATTTTGATTAGAGAGCATTTCTTTATAAAAAAAGAAAAATAATTTCTGAAGTTAGATCCCCCCTTTTTAAAAATTTAATGTGTTTTTATGTGGATTTAAAAAATATTTTGTTTTGCTCTTGAGGCAATTGAAAAGCTTCAAAATGTAGCAGCAGACAAGAATAAGCTCCCAGAAATATATTTTTAAATGTGAGAAGTATTAAATACATAGTCCAAATTCTTTGGAGAAACACCTATTTGCCATCTGTTTGCCGTATTGTGACATGTTTAGCATCACTGAATATTAGAAGTTCTATTCGAGTGCTTAACTTGAAGCAAACATTCACATAGACCTGTGAGAATTATGAATGTTCAAAACATTTCAGCTTGGCCCCTTCATGGACTTACAGAACTTGGATAGAGGGAAAGAAGAGAAATGTTATTGACAGCATTTCATGTAACAGAAATTCTACTGTATCAATGACCAGCTGAAAAATTTGAATGTTTTAAATAAGGTCAGCAAGGGTTGAATGCAAATTTATGCTTTATATTTATAATCCTATTACATTTCTGTGAACAAGAGGATGGCAAAGCAGCCAAATGCTGTCCCAGCTTTGCTCTGATCCAAATTAAATTTCTGAATAAGCATCAGATGCGAAGAGCAGTTTCTTGAAGGCCTGGACTTCCAGGAACTCGTCCTCCTATTGCCATCTTGTGGATGGCCTGCGGCATGATGCTGCTCGTTTGGCGTCTCTCTCATCCTGCTTTTGTGAGCAATATTTCCTGATATTCCACATTGCCATGGTAATCCATTACCTGAACGTTACAAAGTTCTTTATATCAAAATAATTGAATTTATTAATTTCAATTAACCCATTAAAGAAAATTAAACTCTTTTTGATAAACTGTGAATTACTTTGTCCAAGTAAGATATTCAGCAGTGGTGAACTGAACCTTAAAAATTATCAGCTGTGCAATAAAAGTGGTTTTAATTACCTTTGTATAGTTCCCTTTTTGTTAGAGGACTGCATTGTGCTGAAGAAGAATGAGCCATTGTTTAAGTCACAAGGCTTATGTGAATCACAAGACTATTCAAAGTCACAAAGACTTGAAGATAAAAGTTTGAAATATGAATGTTTAACATTGTGCAAAACTCAGAGATCCTGGTGCTCAGTGGAAGGAGCTATATGATATATAAAAGCTTTTCCAGCAATCTTGTGAACCTGTTATTTTTGTCCTCACATTTTACATGTGAGAACTCTTGTGAAAACCCACCTCACAGAAAACAACATCAACTACTTTATAACACATATCATTATCTTAATATGAACAATATCATAATATTTAATATCAGTTCATACAGTATCCTGCAAAAGGCAATTCCCATTAACTTGTTTTCCACCCTCTCTGTCTCTGGAAGCAGGGGCCCTCTCTCTCTGTTCGGGTCTCCCTCTGGATCACAGCTTGCTCTGGCATCCACCCGCTCTGCCGTGAGCACTTTTCCCAGGGGCTGTGAGTGCCTCTCTGCATCCCCTGTGTTGGGGGTTGGGTTTGTTCCTTCTTTCTCTGGGGAATTTTTTCCCCACGGGTTGCCAAGGGGACCGGGTGTTGGATACTTGAGAGTGCTTGGCTGAAACAAAGAGATGGACAAAAGGTGGAAGGGGGAGATAACGCAGGAAAAAGACACAGCTTGAGGCAGCTGCGTGCTTTTCTGCTTCCGGCGTTCGGGAGACGCGTGTCGGCCGCTCCTCGAGGATCTCAGCCGCCGCTTTTCTGCCTCGCCTTCGAGCTGCTTCGGCGCTGCTCCTCTTGCTGCAGCGTGACCCTGCACTCCCTGCGCTGCCGGGACATCCTGCCCCTGCCTGCCGGGACACCCTGCCATCCCAGCTACCAGCCCGGGACTTTTCCACTGTTCCAGCTTGGTGCTCTGAGGATCCTGCAGGGACACCGAAACCAAACTGCTCTGGGTTTTGTGAAACAAAGCCCTCAAGGTTCTTGGTACTGTTGTCGTTTGTCATTAATGCTGTAGTTGTTTGGTGGGGGGGGGGGGAGTTTTTTTTTGTGTTTGTTTGCTTTGTATTACATACTAGTAAAGAACTGCTATTCCTATTTCCCAAATCTTTGCCAAAGAGCCTCTGATTGTAATTTTACCTAGCAGATACCTGTCTTCCTAAACCAAGACAGATTTTGGCGCCCAAGTGTGGGGCTTGAGGGCACTGAGAAAAGAAAAGGGAAGAGAAATAGCAGTTCTTAACTAACCTAGTACTTTCTTTTGTGTGCGTTGGATATAAAAACCTCATTAGGCTGCATCATGTGGTCTAACTTAGCCTGGTTTGGGTGGCATGTGGTTGTGGCTGTATTCCTTCCATTTGCAGGCCCTTATCTAAACATGGGCCCTATAACTAAGGCTACTGTGACTGTCATCCAGTTTATTTTATGGCTTAATAAGGTGAAGAACTCATGGATTTTTAATTTCCTCTGGAAGGCAGGCACATGGATTCAGGGCTATCGTACACTAACTGTGTGTTTTTGGAGTTACTTTAACAATGGTACCTACTGTGAGGAAATGACACCGGGGGAAGTTTCTTTTTCCCAACCCTTTACTCATCTCTTTGGGTCTGCCCCACCAGTTTTTGAAGGGTTTAAATCCTCTCTGAATGCTAATGATATCATACAATGGCTGGTGCTGCTAATATGCGTATTCTGTTTAGCATTCAGAGATAAGGGAAGATTGACCTGGATAACCACCCTGATACCTACCCCACAGAATAGGGATGATACCCCAGAGCCTGACTCTGCCCCACAGCCTGCCTCAGAAAGGACCCACCCGGATTGGGTTGAGGTTCTGGTAAAAGAGATAGGCCAAATGCTGAAGGAGTACATTTCCCCAGCTCATGAAAAACCCTCCCCCTGCCCCGAGAAGGCAGAGACTGATGGTGCAGCAGTGGAACCCACAGATGTTACAACTGTCCAGGTTCCAGCTGAACCACAAGGGCAGCCACAGCCAGCAGCAGTCGCCCCTGTGGAAACAAGGAAGTGTAAAGTGAAATCGTCAGATCCTGATATTAAGGGTAAGAAAGGAGGGTCCTCACAATCCACAGAAGAGTCACAGGTTGAGATCATCACTGAGTCCCTGACATATGAAAGTCTACGTAATCTGCAAAAAGATATTGCACGACGAGGACGTGAGGCTTATACAGCCTGGCTACTTCGAGTCTGGGACCTTATGGGTACAGGTGTGCAACTGGATAGTGCTGAAGCAAGGAATTTGGGACCCTTGACCCAGGACTCAAGTATAAATCAGGTATTTGTAAGAGAGCAAAGGCCCCTTCCCCTTTGGGAACGACTTCTAATGAGTGTGAGAGAGAGATTTGTCCACAGAGACAGAATGCAAGAGCACAACAATAGAATGCGATGGAAGACCCTTGAGGAAGGAATCCAACAGTTGAGAGAAGTGGCAGTATTGGAAGTACTTTTTGGGAGGACCGGACAGCATGATAATGACCCCGACAAGGTTAAATGCACAGGGCACATGTTGTGGAATCTGGCAACTCATGGACCATCCCAATACGCCACATTCATCGCAACAATTAATGCCGAGGATAACCGAGAGACAGTGGGTTCTGTTGCCAACAAGCTCAGAAATTATGAAAGTATGATCAGTGGCCCAATGCAGGCTCATGTCTCTGCGGTGGTGAAGGAACTCAAAGAGGAGATAAAGGAGGTGAGAGAGGAGATGAGAAGGAACAGTTCCCATGTAGCACCGGTGCGAGTCACAGGCCCCAGAATCAGAGCCCAACATCCCCCAGCAAGAGAGAGAGGGTACACCCCTCGAGCTGACCTGTGGTTTTATCTGCGGGACCATGGGGAGGACATGGGAGCGTGGCATGGGAAACCTACTTCTGTCCTGGCAGCACGGGTACATGAGCTCAAGGAGAGAAACGCTAACAGAGGGAGTTCCACTAGAATGAAGGTAGCCTCAGCCTCCCATGAGCAAGCTGCCAGGTATTACGGAGGTGGGAATGCTGTGTCAGATTCCCTCGAAGGAACCTCTACCATGTATGTCCAAGAAGGGAATAATAACCAGTGCTAGAGGGGCCCTGCCTCTAGCCAGGAAGAGGCACGGGAAAATCGGGTTTTTTGGACTGTGTGGATTCGATGGCCTGGCACATCAGAGCCACAAAAATATGAAGCTTTAGTAGATACTGGGTCGCAGTGTACTCTAATGCCATCAGGACATGTGGGGGCAGAACCGATTTCCATTGCCGGGGTGACGGGGGGATCACAGGAACTGACTCTGGTTGAAGCCGAGGTGAGCCTGACCGGGAAGGAGTGGCAGAAACTTCCGATTGTGACCGGCCCAGAGGCTCCATGTATTCTGGGCATAGACTTCCTCAGGAATGGATATTATAAAGACCCTAAAGGACTCAGATGGGCTTTTGGAATAGCTGCTGTGGAGACAGAGAACATTAAGCAGTTGAACACCTTGCTGGGACTATCAGAGAACCCATCTGCAGTGGGACTCCTGAAGGTAGAAGAACAACAAGTACCTGTTGCCACCTCGACAGTGCACCGTCGGCAGTATCGGACAAATCGGGACGCCGTGATCCCCATCCACAAGATGATCCGTGAGCTGGAGAGCCAAGGGGTGGTCAGCAAAACCCACTCACCCTTCAACAGCCCCATCTGGCCTGTGCGCAAGTCTGATGGAGAATGGAGACTGACTGTGGACTATCGTGCATTGAATGAAGTGACTCCACCGCTGAGCGCTGCTGTGCCGGACATGCTGGAACTTCAGTACGAGCTGGAGTCCAAGGCAGCGAGGTGGTATGCCACTATTGACATTGCCAATGCATTTTTCTCCATTCCTCTGGCTGCAGAATGCAGGCCTCAGTTTGCTTTCACCTGGAGGGGCGTGCAGTACACCTGGAACCGGCTGCCCCAGGGGTGGAAACACAGCCCCACCATCTGCCATGGGCTGATCCAGGCTGCACTGGAGAAGGGTGAGGCTCCAGAACATCTACAGTACATCGATGACATCATTGTGTGGGGAAAGACTGCAGCTGAAGTGTTCGAGAAAGGAGAGAGGATCATCCAGATTTTGCTGAAAGCCGGGTTTGCCATCAAGAAGAGCAAAGTCAAGGGACCTGCCAGAGAGATCCAGTTCCTGGGAGTAAAGTGGCAAGATGGACGGCGGCAGATCCCCACTGAGGTCATTGATAAGATCACAGCAATGTCTCCACCGACCAGCAAAAAGGAAACACAAGCTTTCCTAGGAGCCATAGGTTTTTGGAGGATGCACATTCCTGAGTACAGTCAGATCGTGAGCCCTCTCTACCTGGTTACCCGCAAGAAGAACAATTTCCACTGGGGCCCTGAACAGCAACAAGCCTTTGCCCAGATCAAGCAGGAGATTGCTCATGCAGTAGCCCTTGGCCCAGTCAGGACGGGACCAGATGTGAAGAATGTGCTTTATTCTGCAGCCGGGAACAACGGTTTGTCCTGGAGCCTTTGGCAGAAGGTGCCAGGGGAGACCCGAGGCCGACCACTGGGATTCTGGAGTCGAAGTTACAGAGGATCTGAAGCCAACTACACTCCCACAGAGAAGGAGATCTTGGCCGCCTATGAAGGAGTTCAAGCCGCCTCAGAAGTGATTGGCACAGAAGCACAACTCCTCTTGGCACCCCGACTACCAGTGCTGGGGTGGATGTTTAAAGGAAAGGCTCCCTCCACGCACCATGCCACCGATGCCACATGGAGCAAATGGACTGCCCTTATCACACAGCGTGCCCGTATTGGAAACCCAAATCGCCCTGGGATTTTGGAGATAATTACAAACTGGCCGGAAGGAGAAAACTTCGGTTTCACGGACGAAGAGGAGCAAGTGACACGAGCTGAAGAAGCTCCTCCATACAACCAACTGCCAGCAGAAGAAACACACTACGCCCTTTTCACTGATGGTTCCTGTCGCATCGTGGGAATGAACCGTAAGTGGAAAGCAGCCGTATGGAGCCCCACACGACAGGTTGCAGAAGCCACTGAAGGAGACGGGGGATCAAGTCAGCTTGCTGAACTCAAAGCTGTTCAATTAGCCCTTGACATTGCTGAAAGAGAGAAGTGGCCAAAGCTCTACCTCTACACTGATTCGTGGATGGTAGCCAATGCTCTGTGGGGCTGGCTGGAAAGGTGGAAAAAGGCCAACTGGCAGCGTAGAGGAAAACCAATCTGGGCTGCTGATGAATGGAAGGACGTTGCCACTCGTGTAGAGAAGCTGCCTGTGAAAGTCCGCCATGTAGATGCCCATGTTCCCAAGAGTCGGGCTAATGAGGAACACCAAAACAACAAGCAGGTAGATCAGGCTGCCAAGATAGAAGTGTCAAAGATAGATTTAGATTGGCAACACAAGGGAGAGTTATTCCTAGCCCGATGGGCCCATGATGCCTCGGGTCATCAGGGCAGAGATGCCACCTATAAGTGGGCCCGAGACCGAGGGGTGGATTTAACCATGGACAGTATTTCTCAGGTTATCCATGACTGTGAGACATGTGCTGCAATCAAGCAAGCCAAGCGGGTGAAGCCCTTATGGTATGGTGGGCGGTGGTCCAAATATAAATATGGGGAAGCCTGGCAGATTGACTACATCACCCTTCCCCAAACCCGCCAGGGCAAGCGTTATGTGCTAACCATAGTGGAAGCCACCACTGGATGGTTGGAGACCTACCCTGTGCCTCATGCTACTGCCCGGAACACCATCCTGGGCCTGGAAAAACAAGTCCTGTGGAGACATGGCACCCCTGAGAGAATCGAGTCGGACAATGGGACTCATTTCAAGAATAGTCTTATAAGCACCTGGGCTAGAGAACATGGCATTGAGTGGGTGTACCATATTCCTTATCATGCACCAGCGGCCGGGAAAGTTGAACGGTGCAATGGCCTGCTTAAAACTACCTTGAAAGCACTGGGTGGGGGAACCTTTAAGAATTGGGATACTAATTTAGCAAAGGCCACCTGGTTGGTGAACACTCGAGGTTCCACCAACCGAGCAGGTCCTGCCCAATCTGAGCCCTTGCAGAAGACAGACGGAGATAAGGTTCCAGTGGTACACATGAGAGGTATGCTGGGAAAAACTGTTTGGATTAATCCTGCCTCCAGCAAAGACAATCCCATCCGTGGGGTTGTCTTCGCTCAGGGACCAGGTTGCACCTGGTGGGTGATGCAAAAGGATGGAGAGACCCGATGCATACCTCAAGGGGACCTTGTTTTGGGGTGAACTACCCATGACAATGTGGCTGCATCCATATTTGCATATATATATATGTATTTTTACTAGTTAAAACTCAATGTAATATGTTTGTATGGGAAAAAAATTCGGGGTGGATAATGTTGGGGGTTGGGTTTGTTCCTTCTTTCTCTGGGGAATTTTTTCCCCACGGGTTGCCAAGGGGACCGGGTGTTGGATACTTGAGAGTGCTTGGCTGAAACAAAGAGATGGACAAAAGGTGGAAGGGGGAGATAACGCAGGTAAAAGACACAGCTTGAGGCAGCTGCGAGCTTTTCTGCTTCCGGCGTTCGGGAGACGCGTGTCGGCCGCTCCTCGAGGATCTCAGCCGCCGCTTTTCTGCCTCGCCTTCGAGCTGCTTCGGCGCTGCTCCTCTTGCTGCAGCGTGACCCTGCACTCCCTGCGCTGCCGGGACATCCTGCCCCTGCCTGCCGGGACACCCTGCCATCCCAGCTACCAGCCCGGGACTTTTCCACTGTTCCAGCTTGGTGCTCTGAGGATCCTGCAGGGACACCGAAACCAAACTGCTCTGGGTTTTGTGAAACAAAGCCCTCAAGGTTCTTGGCACTGTTGTCGTTTGTCATTAATGCTGTAGTTGTTTGGTGGGGGGGGGGGGAGTTTTTTTTTGTGTTTGTTTGCTTTGTATTACATACTAGTAAAGAACTGCTATTCCTATTTCCCAAATCTTTGCCAAAGAGCCTCTGATTGTAATTTTACCTAGCAGATACCTGTCTTCCTAAACCAAGACACCCTGTGGACTCCATGTGTTACCAATTGTTTGTTTCGCCATGGTCCTCATCGTGTCTTGCAGAGGGAGCACCTCCTCCCCCTCTTTCTTTCTTTCCCCCTGACCTGGGTGCCACCATGTTGTTTTCCCTCACACGCCCTCCCGTCTCCCTCTTCTCTGACTAGAAGAAAACCTACTGCCCGTAGGTACCATTGCCAAGGAGTTCCACTGATTCAAAGATTCTTGCAGGATCCCACAGCACCGAGAGGTTGATTTAGTCTAGGTTCTGTGTCAGGGAATCACTCGCTGTGTTTTCCTCTGCTGGCTGGGCAGCCCTGCTGCCATGGCGTGGGTGGTGGTGGCCGTGGTGGCACTGGCGCTGTTTAATGCCTCTCCTCCTGCAGTGTGCTGGGAAGGGGAAGCTGCTCCTTCCCCTCCCCTGCCTTTTTCACCCACAATGTGCTTGGCTGGGGGCAGCCAGGCTGGCAGGGCTCGGCACAGACCGTGCCGGGATGGTGGCAGCCATGGCACATTGGCACGGGGCGTGTTAGCACGGCAGCGGCGGCTGCGGCGCCTCCCCACCAGGGAAAAAAACCACATATGCACTGTTTTGATTTTCTTCTTAAATGTGTCATCACAGAGGCATTACCAACCTCTCTGACTGGCCAGCAGTGTGTCCATCTTCAGATCCATCAGAGACTGCCTGTGTCAGACATGGTGGAAGCTTCTAGCAGCTTCTCTATCCTTGTGGCCATCCGCTGCTACCAAAAACCAGGCGGTGCCAAACCAACACAAAGCCTGTGAGGTTTTGCACCATGGCAGAATTTTGAATCACAGAAGGACATGTGCTTTGTAAGGTAGACCCTATACCCATACAAAATGAAAGGGGATATTAAAATAGAGCAGCTTTTATAGATGTTGGAGCCATGACCTGGGCAGAAATATGCCAATAAAAAGATTCAAAAGACAAAAAAAAATTGACTTTAGAAAAAACTCAAGGAGTAAAATAGAAAATACATAAAGACAATACACAAAATAGAAAAGATAACTCCTTTTCAGGCATCATACTATATATTTTGTCAGCCATTTTCTGATTAAAAGAAAAGACTGTCATTAAAAATAAATTATAAAAGTAGCTTTTTCCATATGGTTTTCCCTACACAGTAATTTCTGAATTTCCCACTGTGAGTACATGATTAGTCAGTGCCTATTTACACAAACTCTGTGAGCTTGCAGAACACTATTCAGGAAACGGAGGGCTGAGAGAAAATCCTTTTAAATCAACACACATTTTGGAGTACCTCAACACTGCTGTCAGAATTAGAGTACTCAGAATTCTGCGAAGTGGAAGGAGTCTCCCAAAAGTTTTTCTGCACTTGGACAGAGGGGCAAACCATGTGGTACCTGGCAGCATCACCTCAATAATAATGGTTATATAAAGGTCCATGTTACTTAGACTATTATGAACCTCTGTCCCAGTCTAGTTTTCTAGATTATATACAGTTTTATACCCTGCACCCATGGATTTGAAAGATTCCTGATGGAGAGGGCCCCTGGAGAGGAGCAACAGATATGCAGGTGGACACTGAGAGTTCTAAGCTTTGCACAGTGAAGATCCTGAAGCTCGAGGTTTAGGAATCTTGGTGTGAACCACAATGGAACCTGCTAGCATCAGTGGTCAGTTCATGTGGCCCCCTCCAGGGTCACCACATTTTGTCACCTGGCACCATATAACATCTCCCTTGGGCCCTGGGGCTCTTGCCAGCCCACTGACATTATAATTAACGTTCATAAGCTTCACTGGCCCTTCAGACCTGCTGCTACCTCTCTCCCTGACTCAGTGCAACATGCCTAGACACAAGTTAGTGAATGTAAAACAGACTGGGGAGAGAAGATTTTTTTTCTGAACTGATGCCATGGCTTAAAACAAATATTTAAATTTTGTCTGAAAATACTAATTTGGTGTTCTTCACATAAAGATATTTAGAGGCTTCTGAGGTAACACAGCCAAGCTGTCTGGTGCTTAAAACTGACGTGAATGTTCAAGTTAACAATATTTAGCATGATGTATTTTATTCATGTCAAAAATTATATTCTGAAAAGAAGTTATTAAAGAGGGCAGTGGTAGACACTTCGAAAGTTGTTTTTCACCTCCATCTGCAAAAAGTTGTTACAGTTCATTAAAATTATGGTTTACTAGGAGAAAGGAACAAAGATTCATCCCTGGCAGTGTCCAAGGCCAGGTTGGACATTGGGGCTTGGAGCACTGGGTCAGTGGAAGGTGTCCCTGCCCATGGCAGGGGATGGCACTGGATGAGCTTTGAGGTCCCTTCCAACACATACCATTCTGGGATCTCTCTTAGCAACAGATCTTGAAATATGGCAGGCAACATTTTGGTGCTTTTTTGGTATATATATTTTTTATTACACTCTGGTTAAGCTGAGCTCTGTGCTGTTTGTTTCCCTCCCTTTGAAGTGATGGCTTTTCTGCCTGGAGCCCCATTGTCCAGTTAAGCCTATGCAGGGAGATGGGCAGAGGACAGAGGACAAACCTTCAGGACTTGTTACAGCTGGTTAATGCCCAGGGAGGGCAACAGAAAAAATGCTTGTGCAAACATATGTACAATTTATATTGTCCAGCCCAGCATTCCATAAGTAAGATGCAAAAAATATAAATACATATTTATTATCGTTAATGTATTTCTCTGGGTGTATGATTTATTGCCCAGACATTAATTACTTGATTGAATCCTATTTTCCACTCCCTGTCTTCTCACCCCCAGGATCTCTAGCACACTAGTTTTGTATTTCTTTAGGGATTTAGAACCTATCAAGTGATAGCCATGTGCATTTAACAGGAACACCAATGATTTCAGCTGCAGGACTCTTTGCATGAATGAACTACAAACTGAGTTTTAGAACTGTGAACAAGATGTCTAAAGTAATTTTAAATAGCTCCCACTTACATTGCTTAAAAGATCTGAGGAACTGTTTATTTTCTGAGGGCATTTTGAAGTTCTGATATTTCAGGAATTCAGAATACAAACAGTTTTCATATAAACCCTGAATTTCATTAGAGATTATTAGAACAATTGGAGGGCCTTGCAATAGAGAAGTAATTGATCTATTCTATTCAAACGAAGAACACTTCTGTACAGTTTAATAAAAAGCATCTGTCATAAAGATTATGTCGTACACATTGTGGGAATTCTGTCACCACAGACAGCGTTGATTAATTGTAATAAACAGAAATTGTCACTAAAGCTCTCAGCTTATGCCATCTAATATTGTGTGAATAAATTTCCTTTTCTAATATTATGAAACAGTAAGAGTATAATAAATCAACTACCTAAGTCCTTTGAGAATTCTTGCATAATTTACCAAAACAAATTGATTTTAGCAGTAAAGCTACTAATTTACATGGGGAAGAATTGTTTTCCTAGTGTGATGAATTTAATTTCTATTTCCCTGTTTGCATGAATTTACTCAAGCAATTCATCACTGCTAGAATTAAACTACAACCGTGTTTTAGTTGAGCAGGCACATAACCTACACCTGGATGACAATAAAGTGTCTTTCAAAGGTAGGATGTGAAATTTAATGAAATTGGAAAGACCACGCTACCTGTCAAAAATATGAACAATAAGATGCTGCACAGAAATGTAAAGTATTTGGAGAATTTTATCCATAGATTGGTTGTCAGCTTTTCATTTCTTAGGTCTAATCTTGCTGATAATTTATAAGGTTTTGTTCTAAACTTGGATATTTTCTCATAAGGAATAAAGGTGTAAAAGAGAGTTTGTAAAATGAGTAGGTTTAAATTAGGACAGAATGAACTTTCTCTTCAGATTTTTAAAATGAATCATCCATCCAAACACTTACGACATGCACAATATGGGAATAAATTATATTTTGCTGTTGGTTCAACTTGGGACTGAAAAGTAAAATATTACTGGCAACCCAAGTGTGAAAGGAATGAATTTGCAGCTTTATATCCATAGTCCAGCATAAAACAATCCAGTGGCTGCTGGAAACCCAGAGTGAGTGAGTTGATAGACCTGGAAAGCAGTGCAAGGATGTGTTTTCCATGCCTGCTCTCTCGGGTGAGTGCAGCTCTCTGAGGTGCCCTTAGTTCGGGATCCAGTCAGCATTGTGCAAAGATTCCATCCTTCCAACAGGGCAGGGCAGGAGAAAAACTATCCAGAGTTGTTCGTCGCTCAGTCAAAAAAGCCTTAAAATACTCACATGTCTTTTTTTTCAGATATCAAACCCAATTGAAAGCTGCAGGAATCCAGGACAGAAAGCACAGTAGCTAAAAATGGACCCCTTTTTTCCCCATCATGGGCAGCATCAGATCCAGTGTTCACTAACAAACACAGCCATAGGAAACTAAACAATAAAGGAAGTTTCCCTTTTTGCCTACTGAGCCGAAAGCAGTTGGTTATATTTTAAGGCATAGTAGAGATTGGATTGTACCTGTAGATATTCTAGGAATAACAGAATACAAAGGAAAAAGATCCAGATTCTTACAGAAATGGGCAAAATGATCAGACTGGCTACTTTTCAGCTTCCCACCTCCCTCCATCCTTGGGATAAGAAGCAGAACACTTCATTGTCATGATCCAGAAGTAGTTTATCAGGCCACTGACCTCTCTATTTATAAATTGATGCCCATGTTAAATTACATTGATGCAAAACTCGTTTGCTAGGTAATGATGCAACATGTTTGAAAAGAGAGCTGTCACTTACTCTGTTTAGCACACACAATATGGAAATTAATTTCACAGAAAGCAACTTGCTCCTCCAGAGGAAAAGGACACTGCAGATATTTATAGACTATTTGATTAGTTCCTTTCAGCAGCATCAAATAGGATGACGCTGGAGCAGTCTGTATTTACTTAATGATGAACCTATAAAGAATCCATCATTTACATATTCTCCTCAAAAGCACCAGCTGTACATTCTTAAATAAAGTCATAAATGGCACTGACAAGACTTCATTCTTTTAATAAAGAAAAGACACCCTGTGGTACAGACTGTGCCTGTACTTCACTCTCCAGACTTTATATGCTCAAAACTATAAATGTTCTCAATTGGAATAAGAAGAAGGCAAGTTGAAACTTCACTTGAAAATTAATTTGGTTGCTTTGTGGAGTTTATGTGCATTCAACAACAGTTGATTTACATATGATTTACATATGTTATGGATAATCATTCCAAATATAAGAGTTAATATGTAAAAGAAAACATTAAAGACAGCAGAATAGTTTTTAACCTCCAACCATCAGTTCTACTTCACCCTTGCAAGATTCACATCTGTGTACTGCAGGCATACTACTACTACTACTACTGTTTTTCTGTTTTTCTACTGTTTAATGGGAAATTTTCCTTTGTGTAAGTTTTGGTAGTGCCAACAGCAAGCTGGAGTGGTTCCCTTATTTACTTGAAAGAGTGTGTCCCTGTTTCCGATGTAACTGGATGTGAATTCTTTCTAGGGTCAGCATTTTGTTCTTTGCTTATGGCAACAGAGTTCTGGAACTCCTGGATGCTTTTATAGCACATCAAAAATAATCCTTATTTAGACACATTCTTAAGTCTCCTGAGAATATTTGTCATATTTCAAACAACCCATTCCAACTACTTTTCTTCTTTATATTTGTATTTCTTTGGTTTTCCTCATAAGCAGTTAGAGATATTACTGTCAGATTCCCCCCATCTCTTTTTTCTTTTCGTCTTTTTTTTTTTTTAATTTTCATTCTGACTTTTAAGATCACATCTTGCTTCCTCTGTGGAAGCTCCCAACATACAGAATGTTTCTGCTACACTTTCATGGCTATTTCAAATATCCCAAGCCCTTCTACAAAAGGAGGCATTAATGTCCTGAATACGGTGTAATGCTTCCATTGTTCATTAGACCATTTCCTGTATTTTCTTAAAAAAATTAAAACATTAAAAAAGAGAGGCAAAAGGAAGGGACAGGAGCAAGGATGGAGAAATTATTTTGTTAAGGAAGCTCAAAAAAACCTCAAGGGCCTTCTAGAATGAATCCTTTTAAACCCAGCCTTTTGTGTCCTTGATAATGTAAGCTGCATCTTCCCTTTAATAATTTCCTCCCATGGAGTGATTTGGAATTACATAGTCTGTGGCATGGAGTCGTACAGCAAGCAAGACATCTAAAAGCAGAAGTTCTTTATCAAGAAATTGAGCTTTCCTTTGATTAGAGAAGCAATTCTGCAGCCATTAGTCTAACGAATGGCCACAAAACTCTAAACTTTTTGTACAGTGTCTTGTTTTGACAGCTCCACGAACTTATAAAAAAGTCAGAGCAATACAACGACAGAGGCTTTGGGGATGTGGTTTGTATTTGTTCTAAAATTTAATTTTAGTTCACTGCAGAAGAAAGTTGGACCTGTGAAAATAAATAATTTTCTGCCCTCTGCACAGTAGTTCCCACCCCATCATGGTATATTAAGCACACATTACCAATAAGGACTACTTGAATCATACACAAAAACATTGGAAAATGCTCAAGACTGAAGTAAAATTTTCTAAATCATGAACTGTTAACACTCGTGTTCTTTGCTACAACTTGAATGCCTGCTAAATGGACGCATTATTGCCACAGCTTTCATCACCAGCTCCTGCAGTAATCCTTCTGTTTAATGATCCTGATTTAAAAATCGTTACAGTTAACAACTCCTGATATTTTACTTTCAGCATTTTGGCATTCAGAACTGCTTAAATGAAACAGTTCAATCTTCTAAGTGACAATAATAGTTCTCATTATACCAACCTGCAGGATTTCCATTCTGCTACATTTTGATATATTATGGCCCTGCTCGTCTATGATCATTAGCATTGTATTAAAAATACACTTAATCTTTGTCAGAAAGCTCATCAAATATTGAATTTTTTGTTTGGAAATATAACTTTCTTCCTGGGAATTACTCTTCGCACCATGGACATCAGCTAGAGTTTAGATTCAATCTAAGGATCTGACTGGATCATGGTGCTATTGCAAGTGTGTACAACAATGCAATAAAGCTGCCAGTTGTTAGAGTAACTCATTGATATTACTCATTAATCTCTACATTATTAGATAATAAATAATTAAAATAGAAAAGACTTGGATAAAGTGGTGTCCTTGAAGCCTGTCAAAGTACTTACACTTTCCTGTTTTCGTGATTTTATAGTGAAAAGGAGAGGAGAGGAGAGGAAAAAGCCGAAACAATTTGCTACTCAGTCACCAGGAAAGGAGACAACATTCTGTTTTCTGTATAATTGCAGCATCTATTTTTCTATACAGCTGTTCATTTGAATTTGATAAATAGGCAATGGTCTCACAGAAAATAAACTACCAGGAATGCTGTGGAAACATGGAGCTACACAGTTCCAAATAGATACAGTTCCATTTGTTCATTTCCACCGCTTGCTGCTGAATAGATAGGGAACAGAAATGAATGAGAGTACTAAGAAACAGTTATGTGTGATGGAGAGGAAAATAAAGAGTATAATTCAGAAGATGAAAATTGAAAGGGGGATGAAAGAAGGAGAGAGAAAGAATCAGCACCTTTGACTTTTTCTTTTAACTGAGCACTATTTGAATCACAGAATCACTAGGTTGGAAGAGACTTTCAAGATCATCGAGTCTATCAAACCACGGTAAGGAAATTTTCCAAGCACAGGAATAGGACA
This sequence comes from Chamaea fasciata, assembly GCF_029207755.1. Taxonomy (NCBI): domain Eukaryota; kingdom Metazoa; phylum Chordata; class Aves; order Passeriformes; family Sylviidae; genus Chamaea; species Chamaea fasciata. The sequence continues at coordinate 17,617,300 of NW_027094097.1, read as the reverse complement.
AGTGATAACAGAAGTACAGAATGTCTTTAAGACAAAAACTTCCGTTTTGTAGAAGAACCAGAAAGAGTGTCCAGGCCTTGGCAGGGACTGCCCGGGGAGGTTTGGAGTGCCTATCCTTGGAGGTGTTCCAGGAAGGGCTGGAGGTGGCACTGCTCTGGGATGGGGACAGGCACAGCAGGGACTCCATGGTCTGGGAGGACTTTTCCAACCTCAATGACTCTGGGATTCTGTGATAGTGAAGCTTCAGTGACCACATGAAACTGATAAGGCCTTGGGTGTTCCATGCACTGAATTCCATGCACAGCCTCTGTAGATGCAGAAAGGGCTCTCTAGGTGTGTGTATTACAGGTTTCTGTAACACCTCCAACACGTGGTCCTCTGCACCGAGGCTGTCCCACATCCTTGTGGTCTATCCCAGTTCTCATGGATCTCATTTATGTGCTTAAAAGGTTCTTGGAAAAGGACCGTCAGCTTTTGTGCTGGCAGTTAAGCTCCAGTGGCCCCGGAGAGAGGAGTATCATGAAATCCTTCTAGCTTCAAGTTTCTGGAGAGCTCTGTACCCGCTCCTTGTAACTCAGTGTTGCCAACACTGCATTTAGAAACTGTCTGTGTAGTCCTACTACACATTAGTATTTTATGTGATACAATATGGGAATTAGAGACAAGTTACTTTTGCTGGTACCTTGTTCCTGGACATACTCCAAGGAATAGAGCTCATGCATAGCAAGGCTATATGAAGCGCCAACTGTTTCATAACCACCTGCTATAAGCAATTTCAGCCTCATCCAAAAAATGTAACTTACATTGGTAAAAAAAAAAAAAAATCACAGTTGTCAATCCTAATTATTCATCTCAAAGGGAAACTTGGCTTCATATAATTTTCTTTTCATCAATGAATCAGTCCAGTTAAATCTTCTAATTATCATTTACTTCAAAAAATGAAATGTTATTTAGGTAATAGTTCTTTCAATTCTAAAGTAACAGTGTATGTAGGCTTTAATATAATTTGAGTATATGATCCAATATGTATATAACTATTTCATTAGGGCTTGGTTTAGGGCATACCATACATATTTATGCTAAGGAAATTGAAATAAAGAAATTGAATAAAGAAACGAACTCATTACAGAGACTGTGTCATTGAAGAGTGACTGCAAGGTTAAAATTCCTGCCGAAAGCCTATGGAAGACCAAATGGTACTCCTTGGATTCTACTTTCGATTATTCATACTACATGTCATGTAACCCACACTGGGAACAACCTCAGCTGACTCCAGCTGCTGTGGATAAATAACCAAACCAAATCACCAATGTGTTCCTCTTTTATAGTTAGAGCAAAGCCAGGATTTGAATGTCACAGGATTTTAACCTGACCCCATTAAGTGAAGCAGTCGTAAAGAACATTTTCATGTGAACAAGGAGAACACGGTATCTCTAGAACAGCACAGTGAAGGTAGACACAACTAACTGGCTACAAACAATACTTCAATAGGCAGGCAGAAGAAAAATTAAAGACTGAGATTGATTTGGGTTGGTTTTGTTCAATCTGCCACAAAAAGATGTGTCACATTTCAACAGATTAAATTTGTATCTCTTCTTCCTACTTAGATAAAGTGAATAATCAGGTTTATGTGTTCCTTGCTCTCTGGCCCTGCGGTGGATGTCCTCCTGTGGTCTGGAAAAAGTTCTGAGGCAGCACTGGTCAGAATGACCTGGGGAATCTCAGAACATGAGTTCACATATTAGTGAGATTTATTTTAAATTCCTTAATCACATTTAAAAATTTATTTGCAAGCCAAAGTAGAGCAACAGCACTGTGTACTCAAATGACTAACCTTGTCATCTCCTCCTAAATACAGAATATTATTTTGATTCACTGCATAAAGAATCAGAACCTATTTCCAATTCTGAAGGCCTAACTTTTCAGCAAAATGTTCATTAACTGTGAAGCTGTTTCTTTCTTTTCTCCTGTAGTTACAAAGGGCTCTCCCTACAGTAATGCCAGCTTTGCTGCTTCACCTTTGTCTGTCCCCAAAACCCTTACTTGGCCAGCAGAGCATGAGAAGATTATTCATAGGGCTGAGCTGCCAGTAGATCAATAACTGTCTCTTTAGGGACACAGAGTGGAGGAGGCTGAAACATCAACAGAGCACCACTGGAGAAATCCCACCTAACCACAGATTTTATCAGATTTCAGCACTTGTTGCTCTTCCCGATGCATGACTCAACTGGGACAGGATTTTGGACTCAGCCCCAGAGACAGGATTGTCCCACAAAGGTTTATACAGCAAAGGGTTTTCAAAATAAAAGCTGCTTTTATCTTTGAATGAATCAAGATAAAAAACCCCACACAATCCACAAGTCCCAAGTTCTGCATTATGAACAATATTTGCACATGAGAGAATGAAATTGCCCAAGGCAAAATTAAGAGATTGTGCATAGATGTCTGTTCAGTAGGAGAAAAATGCAACATTACAGAGAAGAGTACAACAAGAAATCCAGATATGTGTTTCATTTGGAAAGATTGATAGGAATGCCTTGAGAAAGCTGGTCTTACGAAGAAATGGTGGTTTGGTAGAACTAAAAGAAGCCGCTGGGGATGAAATTCTCTACCTGTGTTCAGCAGATCCTGAAATCAGGTTACTGCTTCTTCCTATTTTCTTCTGGGTTTTGAGAACCTGCATGAGAAAACAAGCCCTGACTAGACTTGTTACCAGGTTTTTCATCCTCCAGATCTAGAAGAAGGGGGATACAGTTTCTTCCAAAAAGATCTCCAAATTCCTTCTGTTTGTGCAGGCATTATTTCCTCCAATCTCTGTGCTAAGAGAAGAAGTTAAAAGGTGGGTTTGCTTTATTTTTTATGACTTTATTCTAATGACTATCATCTGGAAACATTTAAGCCACCACTGACAGAATCAATAGAGTACACAAGAAGTGGTAAACAGTCTGTTTTACAGGTTAATCGTGATGTCTGACAAAACAGCCCAATTCATACAAAGATGTATTTTAATAGAGCTGAGCATCCATGGGCAGGAAATACAAGACATAAACAGAAAGAGAACAGCCTGGGAAAGACAGACTTGCCTGGTCTAAATGTTAATGTCACACTGATGGAGCAATTCACAGGTCAAACCTAAAGGAAACAAATATTTTTACTCCTCTGCCAAGGAATATTTCTCATGGATCAGGTGTTCACATGTTTAAAATCATGCTCAGAGACATGTTATGTAAGCGTTGCAGAAAAATCCTTGTAATGAAAGATTGAAAGAGTTCAATCTATTCAGCTTTTCAAAAGGAAGATTGAAAGCAATTAAAAATTGTTGTATAAGCACATTTATGAGGAGAAAATATCAGTTACAAAACAGCTCTACAACTAGCAAAGATCAGTATAACATGAAAAGTGAAGGCTGGCAAATAAAACCTGTTAAAAATAATTGGCTTTAACAGTGACTGTGACAGAATAACAGCAGCAAACTATTGAGGGAAAGAGAATTTTCCATGTCTTCAAGAATACAGATTGCATGCCAAGACAAATTCAGCCACACAGAAATTCATACGATCAAGGCAGAGACATTAGGGTAAGCATATGATAAACATAAAAAGGTAATTTCAGGCAAGAGAGGTCTGCTAAACTATAAAATATACATTTTTACAGTCTGAATGTGAGAAGCTGCTTTAATGGATCCATGGACACAAAATACGAATCAGTGACCAGATAATTCACACTTGTGTGTAGCCAAAGGGCAGAAATAATTTTGATGTCCAGATTTTGTAGACCCAAATCAGGATGTTTCATGGAATCACAGAATGGTTTGTGTTGGAAGGGGCTTCAAAGTTTTCAACCCCGCCTGAAAATTTTCTTTTAAAATAACTGAAAATTTCTCATTAATTTGGCATGAACGTGCTATTATTTTCTCTTTTGGGGAACCTGTATCTTTTTTTTTCTTTTCTTTTTTAAATTTATTTATTTTTAAACCTGGTTCCTCTGTTCACGTTTATTTACATACATCATCTCTTCACAAGGCTGGTTTGGGATTTAATTCAAAAACCAAGAATCGACTTAATATTTCCTATCGATAGTCTTGTTTGGTTGTTGTTCTCATGAAAGTTTGCAGCACCAAAAAGAAATGAATATGGAAAAAGTTATCTATTGAAGTGAAGCAAAGCTGCATATTTGACACAAATTGAGTGTTGTCAGCACAACATAAATATTTTGGTATATCATTATATACCAACAGCACAAGAAACAAGATTCTGTTATGTCCTACACTGATTTTCTACCCAGACTATGCTGCTAATTAAGACATAAAGCAGGCCATTGCTAATTGCAAAAGGAAGCATTGTAAGGCTTCTCCACACAACCCCAAAGTTTTCTAAAAACCCCAAAGTGTACAGATTGCCTCATGAATAAAAGAAATATTTCTCTTTCTACCATTAGGATTTCTCTGGACCAGCACTCCTGTTTCCCTGCTTCACCGCCTCAGTGTCTGCGGTGATATTTGGCGCATCAGATAATCGGAGTGCTGACGATATCCTCCCTGTTTGCCCCCTCTGGGCCATGTTGGAGCCAAGCTGTGCCCAGCTGGGCAGGAGCTCCGGGACATTAAAGCAGGGCGGCAGCAGGCCCAGGGCAGGGCCCGTCCCCTGTGCCGGCCCTGCGGAGGGACCCCGAGGGCCGTGCCCAGCTCTGCGCCCTCACAGAGACGGACACGGAGGGGCTGGGGGTGCCCAGGGAAGGGAACGGAGATGGGGAAGGGGCTGGAGCCCCAGGAGGGGCCGAGGGAGCTGGGAAAGGGGCTCAGCCTGGAGAAAAGGAGGCTCAGGGGGGACCTGGTGGCTCTGCACAAGCCCCTGACAGGAGGGGACAGCCGGGGGGTCGGGCTCTGCTCCCAGGGAACAGGGACAGGAGCAGAGGGAACGGCCTCAGGCGGGGCCAGGGCAGGCTCAGCTTGGACAGCAGCAGGAATTTCTGCATGGAAAGGGTGCTCAGGCCTTGGCAGGGGCTGCCCAGGGAGGTTTGGAGTGCCCATCCCTGGAGGTGGCACTGAGTGCTCTGGGCTGGGGACAAGGTGGGGATGGGGCACAGCTGGGACTCCATGGCCTGGGAGGGCTTCTCCAGCCTCTGACTCTGGGATTTTGTGATACACAACTTGAACAAAAAGTTTCCCAACTCTGACTGGTTTCATAATGAGAAAGGAAATTTCTCAGAGTCCCTTGACCTTCACAGTCATGAAAAGTTATCCTTGTGCTAAAATTTTGCTCTACCTTCAGCAAACGGAAGAAAGCTTATGATGTATCTGCTTTCCCTAAAAATAGGGTAGGAAAAAAAATTAACATCTGAAAACAGTTAAATATGCACATTTGTCCTTCATTGAGGAACAAATAACAGACTGCTTAGCTTTAAACATATGGCCTTGAGTTCTCCTGGCTTTGTGGGAATGAAAGCCTTAAATCAGATTCACATGGATGGAAGTATCTGAGTATAGAAATGAATGCAAGATCAATGTTATACATTGAAGTCACACTTCCTGGAGTGTCTCTTTTGCATTTGTTGACCAAAGAAGAGATTAATTGTTTCACTTGTAGAAATTTCACTGGTGCCTGAATTTCAAAAAGGTAAATATTTAACCGAGAAAAAAAAATCACTGGCAATAAAAACTGGATGCTTTTAAAGCCACTGGTAAAAGCCTCATCAAATGTCTCGTGAAAATAGAATACTTTTCTAAAAAGAAATAAAACCCCACATACATCAGTCACAGTTTGACAAGAAAAAGCTATTTTTCAGAAGTTTTCTCAATCTTCAATGAAAATACTTGAAAAAATAAAGAAAACTAGAAAATGGAGCAATAAATCCCTACAGATTGGTCATATCAGAAAAATGCTGATAAGCAATACATTATGTTTGACCCTGATTACCTCTGATCAAAATTTAAATGGTTCTCTGTAGAAATCATTATATTGTAATTATTTTCTCAAAAGACTCATGATTATTTAAATGGCATAAGATTCATCACTAAGTGATATTCCCAGAATGAAAATAGTATTATCAGAATAATAACAATCTTCCTAGAAATATCATTACCATAGAGAGTTTGTACCAAATCAAAATAATTTAAAAATTAATACATCTAGTGCTGAAAATTTTCATTGGAAGAACACTGAACTATGTAAGTGGCTACATTTAAGAATTTTAATAAGAAAAGTATCTGATTGGTACTTTTAACTTTAATATTATCAAGACCATCTTGATAACTTTTTTTGGGGGGCTCTGCTGTTTTTATCTACAATTGAAAGAACAGAAATTTAGCAAATCTATTTTCAAGGGTCTGGAGTGCCAGAACAAGGGGGCATGCCTTCAAACTGACAGAAAGCAGGTTTAGATCAGATATTAGGAAGAAATTGTTCCCTGGCAGGGTGGGCAGGTCCTGGCACAGGGTGCCCAGAGAAGCTGTGGCTGCCCCTGGATCCCTGGCAGTGCCCAAGGCCAGGCTGGACACTGGGGCTTGGAGCAGCCTGGGACAGTGGGAGGTGTCCCTGCCCATGGCAGGGGTGGGGCTGAATGGGCTTTAAGGTCCCTTCCCTTCCCTTCCCTTCCCTTCCCTTCCCTTCCCTTCCCTTCCCTTCCCTTCCCTTCCCTTCCCTTCCCTTCCCTTCCCTTCCCTTCCCTTCCCTTCCCTTCCCTTCCCTTCCCTTCCCTTCCCTTCCCTTCCCTTCCCTTCCCTTCCCTTCCCTTCCCTTCCCTTCCCTTCCCTTCCCTTCCCTTCCCTTCCCTTCCCTTCCCTTCCCTTCCCTTCCCTTCCCCCTACACAACATGCATCTGAGAAAAAGACGTGTTGCTACAAGGCCATGCAAAACTCAAAGTATAACATATTTCCAGGATGGTTTAACCACTCCAAACAAGACATCATTCTGCCCACATATAGCTACAATTTTCCAGGTTTGAAAATATACACCAATTATGGATTTTTATTAATGCGCATGTTTCTTCTGCTTGGAAATCTGTGCAGTGAAATTCCTCAGAATCTAGATGTGAATATCAGCGTAAATCATAGTGAGTGTTGATGTGTCCTAACACTAACAAGCAACTTGAATTCCCCAGTAAATCCACTCTCTCCCTCACCTCTGCAAGGTCCCCCTAAAGCAGCTGCCACCATCACAACACCTGGAAGGGCAGATAAGCAGCTCTATTTGTGACACTGCAGTCAGCAGCTTTCTCCAGGAAACTGAATCTGTCTCTTCAGCCAAGCATCCATCTTCTTGCCACTTCTTGACTTCATATCCCCAGGCAATGCTGCAAACAGGGCAGCCTGGACTGGGACCTGTTGGTGTCCCACAGTCTGGCCTGGCTGGAAATGGAACAGCTCAAGCAAAAGAGCAGAACTGATCCCACGAATGCAATAGGGTAAACACATACAAACATTACTCTTTGTTGACTCTACCGCATATAGATGATTTTTAAAAAACATGCCAAATTTGATGTGATGCAGCCAGTGGGAGATGCATGTATCAGCCTTTGAAGTTAAAGAGAAATGTTCCCTGAGGTCAAGGCATGCTGCTGAGGACACTTAGCACCATTTGAAGAGCACCTGATACTGACTATTATCAAAACCTGCTCTAGACAGACTATAAAACTTCATTCCGTCACATTTTTCACTCCTTTGAGTGGCACTTCTGGTACAGTTCCTTCTGTTCCAAAATACCAGGAATTTTCTCATTTAAGGTCTTCTTAGAGAAAAGACTCAAAACCACTTCATATTTCCTATGCCTTTGAGGATATGGAGAAATGTGTTGAGAACTGGATAGAGAAGGACTTTACTTCCTTGTTGAGGCTGGTGCCTAATCAATATTTGAGATGCTTGTTTCTGCATAAGTTTTAATGTTTTCTGCTTAAGATTAATCAATTTCTTTCAAGGCCAGGTTGGATGGGGCTTGGAGCAACCTGGTCTAGTGAAAAGTGTCCCTGCCCATGGCAGGGGGTGAAATAGGATGATCTTTAAGGTCCCTTCCAGACCAAACCAGTATGTGATTCTATAATACAAGATGAAGGAAAGTAACCTTTTTCTGGGGGGAGGTTATTTTAATTACAGGTCAAATTTAAAATAATACTTGAAAAATATAGAATTGAAACTTTCAACTTGTAAAATTAAAGACCCATGCCAACTTGCATGAATCCCATAGTCTGTTTGCAGACTTATATTTTTAATCTTTTCAAGTATTTTTTAGAAAAGGACCTTTTGGATAACCCACAGCTGCAGAAATGGCAAGAGCATTTGGAGATGTATATGTGACAGTCAAAAGAATAATAAATGAGGTTCAGTTGGGCCAAGTACTGATCCTGTTATTAGACCAAAGAACTCCTGAAGTTAGGACAGCCTTGGATGTGTGCATGTGATCTTTATATCTAACAAACAAAGTGACTTGGAAGCACCCAAAACATTAAGCTGAGATCTCCGAGGAAATTTCCAGAAATAGAAGCAACCAATATTTATTCACTGAGCTATTTATTTTCCACAAAGCAAACTAATGGCTTAGTTTAAATAAAAGGCCCATGAAGAGCTGCTGGACAAGCTGTTGACAAGAGAGGGAACTCCTGAGCTGGAGATGAGAGGAGCCCTCTCTGCAGGCATTAAAGGCACAACATTTTTCGTGGAAAAGTAATGACGCTGGTACACAGGTAAAATTACACCACACAGAACCTAGGTTAGCTTGTCCCTTCTTCCCCTGGATGTCTCAAAGATTCTTTATAAAGGCATTTTTCTCACAGGAAATCTGAAAACTGAAGCCTGCTCAGCAAGTTTCTTGCCTTCTGATTGCTTGGCTCTCATTGCAATTGAGGTAACTAGCATTTCACACTTACTGTTATTTAATGGTACTCTTAAAATCCCTATCAACAATCATTTTGTAGCTTTGCTAATCGCTGTTCTAATGGCTGCATTTCACCTTAGAGGTAGCTGGATTTCTGTAATGCTGGAACCAGTTTCCCCTTGGTGCACTCACAAAGCAAAAACCCCTCAAAACAGTCAAAACAGAAGAGACATAAAACTGGAGGCAGTTTTTAATCTCCAGAAAATACATTCTCTAAGTATGTTAATTCTTGTCATTCTACAAAGCACAAGACCAGCACAATTACAACAGTTTAATGTACAGCAGACCTGGAATAAAGTCTGCTTCAGGAATTTCTTGTGATTCACCTAATTGGGATTTGGAGTGCTTAATCCCATTTCTACTACCCTGATACTCCTGTCAGCTATGTTCTTTATTTTATTTGTTTCTCAGAAATGCAAAGCATTCTTAGTAGTTGTTTTGTAGAAACTCTTGCTGCTCCACTGCCTCACAACAAAAAGTATTTTTGACAAAACCCTGTTGAGTACAAGAAAAGCATTTACCTCCAGATGATCAAACCCATGGGAAGACATGAGATATTCTCTTCGGTATATTTGCCTTCCTCCGTTCAGTCTTTCTGTGAGGTGTTATTTTTGATAATATGCTCATGTTCAGGCCAAAGGAATTTGTACTTTGGCTCATTTCGGAAAACAGAAATTGCATGAGGGTTTGAGGGAGCCTGAGCCATGCTAAGGTGAATAACCATTTGACCTCTGATTTATGCTGTGAGTAACAGGAACATTAATGCCCTTTCCAGGTAATCCATTAGTCTTATTTTCATATTACGCTTCCATAAATCTTTGCAATAGCTTTTATAAAGATGAAACACCATGCTACCTCTGTTGAGAAAATAATAGGAGGTTTGCAAACCATGGCCAGTGTAAACACCATCAACCTATGTATCAGCTCAGGAATGTTTTTGCTGAAATTGTCCGCAGCTGGGTGATTGGAGTGCAATTTATTTTCACAAGCCATCATTTCAGGCAGTTTCAGATGGCTTTTTATGGACATTAGTGACATTGCCCTGCATTAATTGCAGGTACTATATTTATTTATTTCTGTGCTGCTATTCACGGGTAGGGACCTGTTGGAGGGATCATCCCAGGATCACACCCTGGATAAGGCTGGGAGGGACCTGGAGATTTTCTAATCCACCCTCCAGCCCAGATCAGGGTCAGACAGGGCAGGTTCCTCACAGCTGCCTTCAAGTCAGTTTTTTGGTACCTCCAGGGATGGAGAACCCAAAATCCCTTTGGACAACCTGTTCCAGGTTTGGTTGTCCTCACAGTTTTTTCTTATGTTTAAGTAGAATTTCCTGCATTTCAGATTGCTGAGATTACCTCCTCTCATTTCACTCCATACCACTGAGAAAGGCTTGGCTCCATCTTCCTTCCTACCCCTGTCAGGTATTTACAGATTCCTGCAGTGTTCACAGTTGCCATCAGCAAAGGATAAACTGGAAGGAAAAAAATAACTGGAATTTCAGTTGCTTTAGCCTCTTCCTGCTTCACTGATTTGTTCCACTTCTTACGGAACAATTTTACATAGCAGTACTGCCTGCAGACCTGAAACAGACTGGAGGCTCCTCTGGGCTGGAGGAGAAGAACAATTTCTCTTCTATTCTGTGGAATAAACAGAATTGCAGCACAGACTGAATTAAGCTCTGAGAATAAAGGCAGACTTCCACTCTTTGTGCCTTTATGGCAATGAGAAGTTCCTATGCTCCTTCTCACCAGGTTGACAGAATACACAAATAAGAGGAGCCTCAATTTCCCCTCTGCACAAGGAAGATTTTGACAGCAGAATAACACCTTTTCCCATGAATTTTCAAACTTTTTATCAGAGTAATAGATTTAAATTCAATTTATAAATGAGTTAAAATAGCAAAAAGACAAAGAAAGGTTTGGTACCAGAAAACAGGGAATAGAGAGGGAACTTCAGGTATTTTAGCAGCTTGCACACTATCCTTCACCCCTACAGTGTGATGAGGGAAAAAAATAGAAGAACTAGAATGGGAAAACTTGTGAGTCAAGATAAAGACAAGGAAATCATTTATCAAGGACTGCTGAGAGGACACCAAACTCTCACCCCAAAGCTTCTCCTGTCCAGGTGAACAATCCCAGCTGTGCCAGCCTTTCCTCCCAGCAGAGCTGCTCCATCCCTCTGCTCATATTGGTGCTTCCTCTGGGCTCTCTCCAGCAGCTCCAAATCTTATGCAAGAACAGGAATGATTTAGTGGATAAAACCAGGAATATTCACCTCTTGTTAGAAAGGCAGCCTGGCCAAGTTGTGTGGTTTACAGAACCCTGAGCTACTTAACAAAATTATTTTCCTTTACTCTTCTGGCAAGTCTCTACTTGTACTATCTACTTAAGTTGCTTTGCAGAAGTGCAGCAGCTCAGGGTCAGTAGAAGAAGCAGGGGAAGACCAATAATGACCTCACAGCTGTATTGGACAGACTGCAAGGAAAGCAGAGAGTTTGTATCGGAAACCCTGAAAATTTCACATTATGAATAAAGTTCCAGTACAAGTCTGCATTTTAAAAGACTGAAAAGAATCCCTGCTTTGGCACATGACACTAAAACTTTGAATTTCAGCATTTCTTCAAAGGCATTCTCACATACAACAGGAAATAATTCTGTGCATATTTAGTGAGCATTTATAGCAAGAGTCATCACTTCTGTTCTCTATCATCACAATATTAATCACAATGAATTTTAGTCTAGACAGTTTTTTTCTCATGATTAAAAATGTTTATTCATAAAATAATTAAGTTTCACATTTGGGAACTTTGTATAATTCATTCGCATTAAATAACAGTTTTAGTGGCTTTAAAAAGGAAACAACTCTACTTATTTTCTGTATACACATCTCTTATAAAAGGACTTGAATATTTAGGTAGCTATCATTTATAGCTGCTACCACCTTGGATTTCAGTGTAATTTATCAGGCTTTGTAAAGGCATTTCTGTAATACCTTGATTAAACAAACATTCCATTGCTAGATTAATCAAAGCTTTCATAATATTTCCACAAAATATTTATCTGAATTAGGACTGGTTTTCACTAAGATACCTTCATGATCAAGGACTGCAATAGGCATTTAGTAAAACAACCAAATAATTTTTCTGTTTTTTTCTCTATGCTTAGACATTATTGCAGCTCCTGTTGACTAGATTAGAAGCGGTGTTAAGGAAGATTTAGATTAATGAAACGATGTGTAAAATCATGGGAGAATATATTAATAGAAAACCACACACTTATCACACAATCTGTTCTTGTACTTGCCCATTAACACAGATTTATTGTGTCTTTACACAAATGAGTGCAAGTGTGCTCGATTCTAAAGGCTTGGACCAAAGATTCCTGACATCAAGAGAAAACTCTTGTGACTTCAAAGAGCTTTGCAGCAGAATTTATACCATCTGTGAGACAAACCTCCCATACAAAAAGATTTTCAGCACCACATCTTCTAATTTAGACTCCAACTATTATCCTTCAGACAGGGTTTATGCTAAAAGCAGATCTGATAATAAACTCAATTGGACACCTGACTCTTTCCAGAGTACCAATGGTCTCTGCCTGTTCAGAGCAAGGCTTGAGTCCAAGAGATCCAGAGACAACCCTGTCACACTGGTGGCAGGTAGGGACATCAGGAATGAAGTCACAGCTTGTTCCCGAGGGGAAGAAACACACCCTGTTGAAGAAATAAACATCCCCCAGAATGAGGGTACTTTGGAAAATTTAAAATATACACTGACAAAGAAAAACTCCTGGTTTGAATCAGTCTATACCTTAATTCTTTGTGCTAGTTTCCATCTAAGAAGGCTTCACACCCCAATTAAGGTTCTTTTTTAGACCACAGACAGTGCTGTTGTTAATCTGTAGTAACAGGACATGTTTATAACCCTGTTTAAACCAGAATACCACTCAGAGTTGTGATGTGTCCTCTGCTGTCTCAGTGATCCAGGGCAATATGAAATGTTGCTGGCAAATAAATTCTGACAGCCAGTGCTGTACAGGGATTCTGACCATCAGCCCCAGATTTCCCCCAAGCTCTGAAGTACAGCCAGCGCCAGGCACACATTTGTACTGACCCAAAGCAAAGGACAGCCTTTTCTTATTGTTTCTAATACTAGCACAGGTTCAGGTCACACAAGTCTGCAGTTCTACTTTATTCAAGTGCTTCTCTTTTTAGGAAAAATTGCCCTGCATGCCATGTAATTGCACTGCTCTGTGTGGCTGAGGAATTGGATTTGGACTATGAATAGAATACAGTCATCCTGAATATTTTCCCAGTTAATGATCTGTATTAAAATAAACCTGCAACTTCATCCATTAGCTCTCCTCTCTACAGAAGAAGGGAAATGCAATCAAAATAGAGCAGGAAAAAATTAGTTTTGGCTTCAGGGCATCATGTTTTAGCTTAGCTATGGCATCATCTAAAATCAGGAAACTGTCAGCATTCTAGGACTGTAAATGACCTTAAATGGTGAGCAACATCATGGACTTGGGTGTCAATCTTGCTTTATAATTTTGTTCCAAAGGCCTTATTTGCAGCCATTGCAATTCACCTTTGAGTGCCTTAGGTGAAGTGTTCCCAATATGAAAGCATTTACTTTTGACCAGATGGAAATACTCACCCACTGCTGTCACATTTCCCTCACCTTAAACACCACTGTGAAAAGATGGAAAGAGACTGTTCTCCATTCAGGCTCTCCTATCCACTTCCCTTTGGCTTTCTTAGCTAACTTTGAGGAAGACAATTGCTTAGCTTATTTTTCAGTAATTCATTATATATAAGTATTACAGTGGCCTTTTTCTCCTCCTCCCCCCTGCTCCAAAAGAAATAGCACTGGAAATTACTGTGTGCCTAATTTTTTTCCAATGTACTCATCGTAAATCTTAAATTCATTGATCCCTTCTCCAAGCAGTGGCAAATTGTGACATATTTCTCTATTACTTTCTGTCACGTTTAGCTACAGATAAATATCTGCAGAGCTTGAAACTGATAGTCCTAAAAACAGGTGGGGATCTTTCTGCTAATGGCAGGGGTGTTTGCTCTCACAAAGGCATGAGACACCCGAATTTCAGTAAGAAGTTGCCGTGTACCCCTGGGCTGGCTTAAGGAAACTTCTCATTCCAGCCAAGCAGGACCCACTGTGAAGGTCCCAGAGCCCAAACACAAAGCTCAGGGACCAAAAAGAAGCAGAATCTTCCCTCAGCAGAGGTCTGGCACCTTCAGACTTCTAAGAAGCTCCAAGTGTGCTTGCATGGAGTTGCTTCAGAGCCCAGGAGTTCTCAGGTGTGCAGGAGAAATGAATCAGGATTTCAGGAAACTGCTCTGCAGTGGACAGTGTGAAGGGCTGGAAAATGCTCTTACAAAGGCATTTCATATTGACGCTACAGTTTCTCTCTGACATATTAATCCACACACCAGCAACTGAGAAATGAGACCTCAATTCCAGCTTGGATCATCTGGTCTGAGCTTCCACATGGATAAGAAGTGCTGTGATAGTTCTCTATAGCAGCTTAATTTCAAAATCGCTGAAGCCTGAAAGCCTCAAATGAGTTTTCCCTTTCTGAAACAGAAAATAAAACTTCAAGATCCAACTGTTGAAAAGCTTCCCTAAATCTCCTGGGAATCACGGTGCAGTTTTATACAGCAATAACAGCCATCATACTCACAATTCTTAATTAGAATAAAGCCTTAGCCATGTAAGATCAAATATGTTTTATGTACAATCTTTCTTACTGTTAATCTGAAAAAATATATATTTAAAATTTACTCTATTCCATACAGAGTAGTAAGTGTCTTAAAGCACACAGCATATTCATAGTAAATATTGAATTTGAGGGGTGAAGGACAAAAATTTGAGGCAACCCTCCCCTTGGCTCTTTCAAAGACAAGTCAGAAGTAGAAATTGGAAGGTTTCCAGTTGGTGTTCCAACACTGTCCAACAGCAAAAAAAGGTGATTTGCAAGGTCAGACTATTTCTGGAAGCAGCATTTAAACATTCGAGTTTTACTGAAACTTGGAAAATTTGCTAAGACAAGGGACAACAAAGTATTAAGAAATTAAAAAAGACTTTAAGTAGAAAAAGGCTTTCCTCAAAGGGAGCATGAAAACAAAATTGATTCTGCAATTGACCCGAGATATTTGAATTGACAGAATTAAACCTAGTGTATCCTCAGGAAAATCATGCAGTAGAGTTTTTCCAATATTAGTGTATTGTCCAATTATCCGTCTAAAGATGCATAAATCACCATTTTACCCAAATGCTTTCTGAAAATCTGGTTATCAGCAACACTCCTGCATGGTGCTGGCTCAGGTCAAAGCCCCATTTGTTTTAATTGCTCAACTATCCTAATTCCAACTGCTTGTTTAGTAAATAATAAAAAAAGAACAAGCAGTTGAAAAGTTCTCCGTCAACAATTTACATTGATGGGATTTCCTCACCCAGGTGTGGTTTTATTTTCACAGCTCTTGATGGATTTCTTTTCCACCTTTCAGAGTCGCATCAAAATCCAAATAAATTATTAGCTGCTGTACATCCTGCAGCATTGGGATTTCAGTGCTTAACAAGGTAAATGTTAAATTTTATCATATTTTAAATTAATATATGAGTACTGATGAAGAATGTTCAGCTCTGTCCCCTCAGTCTGTCTGCATTCAGTCTGTACTTGAAAAAAGAAAATTAATCCTCCTTTTTTAAAATTAACTTTACCCAACTTTGCACATGTTTAAAAATCTGTTGCTGCTGTGCAAGAGTAGGTTCAAGAGTGGGCAAAATACAACATTTTTGACTTTAACAAAGGCGAACAAGGTGAAATGACTGATTTTTAGATGGACTTATGCTTTGGCCTTTAGTTTTGAGAAATTCCTGTGTTATGCCCTGACTTGCCTGAAGATGGTACTGGCATCACACAGACCTTCCTGCCAGCTCCAAAGCGCCACAGCACAACTCAGACACCTCATCCTGTCATCCTCAGTGCAGAGCTGAAACCATCTCAGGCAGCTGCTCTGAATATTTCAATCCTGGTTCTTCTCTAATTTACAGTAATTTAAATATAAAATAATAAGTTCTTCATGGTGCATTATTGTGCAAATAGCATTTAATGAACCTATTTTTCTGCAGCTCGAACTTAGCTTTCCAGAGTGAGCATTGCTACAGGTGGGAAAATAATGGATGTTTCAGTTCTGTATCTAAACCTTCAAAAATGAGGAGTGGCTTGATGGATTTTTTAACAGAACTTGAGGATGGAAAAGGAGAGAGAAAATGGTGAGGGGAAAACCATCCCTGCCTTGGAGCAACCTGCAGTGCCTGACTTACCACAAAATAAACTATTTAATGCAAAACAAACTGCACAAAAACATTGAAAAATGCTGTATCGAGGAAGAAATTAAGAAATACTTAAATTGAAAGGGTAATTTTTTCATACAGTATTTCACTTTGAAACAGATGATGAAACATTAACCACTTGCTTGTTTCTGGAGAGGTTTATGATTTTTTTTAATAAAAGAACTAATTTCTTCTTATTTAGGAGCAGGAAAACTGAGAGGAGTGATGAAGATCACTGGAGATATATATATTTATATATGTATGATGCAGGTTATATATAAGTTATGGATAAAAGCTGTAACTTAGAGTCAGCTGATGTCACTGAGCTTAAATGGCTTTGAATTTACATTTTTCAGCTTTCATCTTTTCAGTCTTTATATAAACTTGATAATTTTGACCTTTATTTTCTTATATAATTGATTGATATGCCAACAAAATATGAGCTTGTTTTAAGGCAAAAGAAAAACACACACACACACACACAAAATCCTGAATGTCCTAATCTTCCAATAATGAAATGTAAAGGATTTTTATTTAAACTACAAAAAGAAAAATATTTGTATGTGCCAGGCAGCATCCTGGAGTCTAATGGGAAATCTCTTTTTAGTGCTGCTGGAGACAAATGATGCAAGGCCTTGAGTGACAGACTGTGTTCACCTTCTGCGGGACACTGAGAGTGTGAGGCAATATTCTAATGTCTACTCAAATGAGTGAACAGATTTGTTTGGATCAAGATGCTTCTTGTGCTGTAAAATGACTCATTTTTGGTATCAAAGATGATTTTGTTCATACATACATGATGCTGAACAGGAAAGCCAAACAAACCGAAAATCCAACGTATCAGGGCATGGGGCAGAGAAGGCAAAATATATCCACATTTTATAAGTTTCTACTCTGCTGGTAATGAAAACTCACCTTGGAAAGAACAACTGTGTTAGAACAGAGACCAGACTCAAGTAATCTAATTCAAAAGACCCCAAAAAACTAAAGTTGATAATATGGATTACTATCTGCACTGACTTCAAGGACTTCTGAAGTCTGTGAATAACTCCTTTACATATAATGGCCAAAATTTTTTAATAAAAAGCCAAAAAACCACCATAAGTTTTCACAAGGATTCATAGATGTATAACATAACCTTAAGAACATTTCCTTGCAAAGACAGGACCCAGGGAATGGCAGCCAGTGCCAGAGGGCAGGGCTGGATGGGATGTTGGGCAGGAATTGTTCCCTGGCAGGGTGGGCAGGCCCTGGCACAGGGTGCCCAGAGAAGCTGTGGCTGCCCCTGGATCCCTGGCAGTGCCCAAGGCTAGGTTGGACATTGGGGCTTGGAGCAGCCTGGGACAGTGGGAGGTGTCCCTGCCCATGGCAGGAGATGAGATGGAATGATCCTTCCAACCCAAACTCTCCTCTGATTCCATGGAAGGTGAGAGCTGGATGTATTTCCTAATCTCTCTTTGCTTGATCCTGGTTTAATTAACACAAGCATCCCCAAACCTATATATTTCCTCAAATAACCCATTCCAAGCTCTTTGCCCACAGCCTGTTATCATACATTAAGCACCCAGATGTCACTTAGCTCACGCTGTAATTAAAGAAGAATTAAAAACATTCCTAAATGTCTGAATTCTCTGATTTCAAAAAGTAAAATGCTGCTTACTGTGGTTTCTGAGATAAAGATGGTCATGGAATGCTACAAGGTGGTATTCCAACATCACTCTCAGTAGGTTGTGAGGTGATGCCAGTCGGGTTTTGAAAAGTTAACCCACTGAGGCTCCCAGACGTGACGGATCTCTTGATTATTTGACATGGGTTTTAAAGTCCTTTTCAACCCAAACCATTCTGGGATTCCATGATTCTCTGAAATCCTGAGAGAGCAATTGTAGAATCTAAATGTGGATCTTCCAAATTAAGTGTAAAATCTGGAAAAGACATAATTTGTAAGACTTTAATGGTTGGTTTTTGAGTAACATCACATAGAAACACACATAAAACCTTCTCTTTCTGAGGCAACTCCACAGACCAGAAATAAAACCCATAAAATTAATTGAGCTCCCCATGAAACTCGGAGAAAGGGTCAAAATTATATTATTTCTCCCAGGTCAGTAGTGAGACACACCATCACAAAAAACAGCCAGAAAGCAGACCTTGACCTTTCCCCTAATCCAGCTCTCTGCATCAATTTCCACTTCAGCTCTATTTTCATAAAGATTAAACAAAAGAACTGGATGGCAACTGCATCTGCTGCCAAACTTGGAACCAACACAAGTCTGAGATTACCCCTTAGCTACTGATTAACCTTCTTCACTATATCATACCAAATATCTGAAGGATTTCATGCTTCTGTGGTGATAAATTTCTGGATTTTTTGTCCATATTCTCGATTTTCCAGTTCTTCAGTGTTGCTGAAAGAAGCAAATCTTTTCCATTTGAAGAAAGGACAATGCCAGAATGGTATCATCATTTGCAGTTATGTAAGTTTTGAGTACCCAAGTGGGATCCTGAAAATTAAGGGTTTTTTGAAAAATGTTCTCTTGGATCAATTATTAATTGATCTGATTTAAACACTTCCTAATGATCTTTTATGTCCTATTGGAAGAATCATTTTACCACCAGAATCTTCCATCTTTCCTTATTTTATGTGACCTGAAATCTGTTCTTCAGCAGAGAACACATTATCACTTTCCTATTTTCTTCTTATTTGTGAACTTACATCTTTTGATGATATTTTGTTTTGCTTGCATCTCCTTTGAAATTTGAATTTTTGGTCACTGAGATTGTTGTGATGTAGCTTCAGCTCAACTGCACTTCATATTTTCTTGAAAGACAAGTAACAGAATATAATGGTTCAGTGTGAACCACAAAGATTATCTGCTGTTCTTTGCAACATGTGCCCAAAAAGTCTTCTGAAAATACTTGTTTGTTTAAAAGATGATTTGAGAGATTTTGTTATCGCTGCATGCATTTCCTTAAATAGGAATTTCATCTTTTCAGACCATGTGTGCTTTAAATGGATTCATTCAGGAAGCATTTCTTGGAGTTATTGATGGCTCTAAATTAACACTAGAATAACTGTATAAATAGCTCTGACCTCCCATGCTTTTGTGATTTGTCTGGAGGCTTTCCACAGAGGACAGCATAGAAAGGAGAGCTCTGCTCTTGTTACACTACAAGGATGCACATCCCTTCCCTTCCCTTCCCTTCCCTTCCCTTCCCTTCCCTTCCCTTCCCTTCCCTTCCCTTCCCTTCCCTTCCCTTCCCTTCCCTTCCCTTCCCTTCCCTTCCCTTCCCTTCCCTTCCCTTCCCTTCCCTTCCCTTCCCTTCCCTTCCCTTCCCTTCCCTTCCCTTCCCTTCCCTTCCCTTCCCTTCCCTTCCCTTCCCTTCCCTTCCCTTCCCTTCCCTTCCCTTCCCTTCCCTTCCCTTCCCTTCCCTTCCCTTCCCTTCCCTTCCCTTCCCTTCCCTTCCCTTCCCTTCCCTTCCCTTCCCTTCCCTTCCCTTCCCTTCCCTTCCCTTCCCTTCCCTTCCCTTCCCTTCCCTTCCCTTCCCTTCCCTTCCCTTCCCTTCCCTTCCCTCTTCATTTGTTGGACTCCTTTTGGCACAGGGGCCATTGGGGGTTTCTCCCTCCACAGCTGTCACACATGACTGCAGCATTACATCTCTGTCCTATTTAGGATTTCAGTGCCAGAAAGAAACCATGGCTTTGCAGAGGAAAAAACACATTGCAAGACTGAGGTGAATGGAGGCAGCAGGACACTACACTTACTGCACTTAATTACATTGCAGAGTCAGAGCACTGATGGAGGCTGAGAGCCAGAACAAGGAGATTCTGAGATCCGCTGTCGAGGAACTGCCAAAGAAGAACAGAAAAAGATAACTGACATAATTCCTGCTTTCTGACCACATTTAAGATGTGTGATGCTCTTATTGAGCTCAGACTTTTACCTCTTCCCCATTTCTTCAGTGAAAGAAGGTAATAAATTCCTTCTTCAGTAAAGCTGGTGAGTCTATGGGTTCTGAGCAAAGCCCAATGGACTTGTGCAGAACCCTTAATGTTGGAGAAGCCCTCGCAGGCCATGGAGTCCCAGCTCAATGCTCACCTTGTCCCCAGCCCAGAGCACTCAGTGCCACCTCCAGCCCTTCCTGGGACACCTCCAGGGATGGGCACTCCAAACCTCCCCTGGGCAGCCCCTGCCAAGGCCTGAGCACCCTTTCAGTGAAAAAAGGAGCTATGAAACCTCTCACAACAAAGAATGTACATTTCCCAGCTCAATTTTCTCCACTTGTTAATTCTGTCTTGTGTTTACTGATTTCATTCCTGTTCCCTAACATTCACTCCCAGTCCCTGCAATTTCATAGGTGCTCAGTAATTCCCAGTTTCTAACTTCATTATGGGTATCATGGGATTAAAAGCTTTTGTTTGTACATTTTTTGTTGTGCTTCAAGTCCAGCACAATTTGCACCTGCCTGTACAGTTCAGTGAGCTAAGAGATCTACTCCCTGTTCTCTCACCTGGAAACCAAAGCCAACCACTCAGACATGCAAGATGAATCCAAACAAAAGTTTTGGAGGTCTACCTTCATATCTCCCTAGAAATCCATCCTAAGAATTACTTTCCTCATGGAAGCCTGACTGTAAACTTCTTATGGCTATAATTCCTGATTTCAGCCAAGTCAACAGAAGCATTTCTCAGTGATTTTTATTTTAACCAATGTGTGTAAATTCTAATGGCCAGTTCATTGGCAGCCAGGTTTGTATTCTTATTGATACACTGAAAATATTCAAGACTACAGGATTCCTCTCCATGTTTTTTTAAGGTAATCTAGTTTATTTACATGGTTTAAGTAATGCAGCTGCATCCAGGGATGCATTCTAAAAATTCTACTATTACCAAAAATTGTTTAAAAGAAAGCTATAGCCCACATTTCTTTTACCTTATTACTAAAAATAACAGTAATGTTTGCACTTACAGCAGTGCAGAATTTTTGTAGCTTTAATTTTTAAGCTGCTCCAACTCTCACACTTTACCTTTGTATGAGTTGCATAGTAATATTATTCGTGGCTCCGTTTATAGCTTCATGAAAACTATACAACCTACTTTTGTATTCTTCAGGTCCTTAACAAGTGAGACTGGGAATTGAGGAGTAATCACTAATGGTTATCTGCCTTTCCTATTTAAAAACAATAATGATGTTCACTTCATCCTGAACAAGGACTTTAATTAATCATTGTAGTAATGCAGACTGAAGTCCCAGTGTTACTATCACTGACACATAACAGTAATATTAAGTCCTGCTTAAATGCTTTTATTCTGTAAAATAAACCTTTGCATCAAGAGCC